>NC_045766.1:30097456-32497456 GCF_008692025.1 Phocoena sinus
GGGAGCCATGGTGGTGTTTTGGGTCCCCTGTTATCAGTAACAACTCAGATCCTTGAAAGATCTGGGTATTCTCCATTCCCCAGTGTAGAATTACTGGGGTAAATGGCTATGGGATTTGGAGGGCAGGGTTAGGGGAAGAGCTACCGAATATATTTGGTGTGGAATGTTGCAGGATCCTTCCTGAAAAGGAACTGGCCTCTCCTTCTGTAATGTGCTCTTGGTCTAAGAACCGACTCACATCTAAAAACTGGATGAGGGATCGTGATTTTTCACGGTGGCAGCTGGCACCAGCCTTCTGCTCGTTTGCTGTTGACCTCTTTGTATGCATAGGTCAAGCAGCACCCCCGTGGGCTGCCTATGACCTCATCCTTAGACACACCATGGTCTATCAATCATCACCAGAGGCCCTTGCAGGTCAAAGCCCTTAGGCTGTCCTTCTGCCTTGCCCCTCACTATGACAATTACTTCCAGCTTGCCTCTGATGATTAAGTGCCTCCACTTCGCCTTTGGTATTCCAGAATGGTACCAACCCCATTGACCATGGAGCCCAAGTCTAATGCAGCATCTCCTACAGTCAATCTTGGCCTGCGGAAGGCAGCCACTGCTGTGCTTCCACGGATGTTGGTGCCCCCCCAGCCGTAACTAATGGCTTCCTTATTACTCTAGTAAGGAGAGCGTCTTCTGTGCCCTCACCAGGGTAGGAACCCTGAGTCATGAGAAAGTGCCCTATATCAATCGACTCTGCCTTATTTTCTACCTCCCAACCCTGACTCAACACTCTAAAGATCCATCCCCAAATATGTTCTCCCATGCCTCTCTCACCCGGAAGTTTGTTAGAAATGCAGAATCTCAGGCTTGTCTGAGACTTATTGGACCAGAATCTGCATTCGAATGAGATCCCAAGTGATTCATACGTACATTTAAGGCTGAGAAGCACTGCCTCAGAACTCTCCAGAGACTCCCAGCAGAAAGAGTGTTCAGTTCCTTACGCCTGAGGAAAATAGCTGTGACTTTCTCCATCACCATCATCACCACCCCCATCAATGTCATCACCGCTGACTGCCATCAGTACCCCCATCGAGCGGTGTCCATTGTATCTCCACATAATCAAGGACCATTTTTATAGACGCATACGCTGAGCAGACAATGCCTGGGCCTAGCTGACATCATTTCCACAGATACTTTTACAGAGGAATGAGGTGTTTTCTTTTTTCATCCTCTGACAGGGTTCTGTAACTTACTTGCTTTCACTTATAGTTTTAAATCACCTTCCCCAGCCATCCCCACTTCCCCTGCGCCCACACTTCACTGCTCCTCAGCTACCCAGAGCGTCCGGGTTCCTGCCTCTCGCTGCCCCTCCACCTTTGCCCACTTACTTGCAGGTTTCTGCTATTGTCAGAACAGCCAAAGACAACAATGCTTCAACTGGCAGGAAACAGTCTTCACACTCTCAGGATTTCCTATTATGTGATGTGCAGCCTTTTCCAGAAACACAATTGCACCTAAATATAGAAACTGCCTAGATGCACCTTCATCTCAACACAATGACTCCATGGCCACTGGGACTGGCCTTGAACAAGCGCCAAGCACTTTGAAATGCAGAGACATTCTATCAGTGGAGGTGAAGGAAACTGCTTCCAGGGATTTCCATGTGAGGGTGGGCAGCTGTTTACTTATTCCCCATTCTTTTGTTATTTTGTTTGATTTTGCCAGTAAAGCTTGGGTAGGAGGAAGGAAGGAGGTAGAGAGGGGGCCATGGACCAAAAGGAAGGGATGGAGGGGAGGGGGCTAAGGAAGACCAGGAGGCGGGAGTGATAACTATGGGATGGAGGAGATGACTCAGGAGAAAAGGAAAAGTGGCAGGTGACTTGTTGAAGGAGGGAGGATGAACTGCAGAAGGAAGAGAGGAAAAGAAAGATTGAAATATGCTTTGCAGCTGTCTCTGCACAGCTGGAATGGTCAAGACTTCACAGCTGGTGGGCTTCCCTGATGGCGCAGTGGTTGAGAGTCCACCTGCCGATGCAGGGTACGCAGGTTCGTGCCCCGGTCCGGGAAGATCCCACATGCCGCGGAGCGGCTGGGCCCATGAGCCATGGCCGCTGAGCCTGCGCGTCCGGAGCCTGTGCTCCGCAACGGGAGAGGCCACGACAATGAGAGGACCGCGTACCGCAAAAAAAAAAAAAAACAAAAACACAGCATCTTCACACTAAAGAGGATATAGGTGTCAGTCTCATCAACCTGAGGCCAGAGAAAATAAACTGCAATTGAATTGCATGGAGCTAAATGCAATGAGGTGGTATTAGGGAACTGTTAGAGAAGAAACCCCAGTTAAAAAATAAAGACCTGGATTGGATATTTGAGGAGGTGATCCTGGAAGAGAGTTTTTCAATGATGATTCTGGGAGAACACTTTTAATGACCTGGAAATTCAGAAGAAAACAGAACTGGTGAGAAGCCAGGAGACAGGTGAGTTTGAAGTTACCTGAAGAGAAATAGGCAGAAGGCTGTGAGTGCCCCCCTCCCCGGGGCGGGGCGTTGGCAAGCTGTCATGAGTTAGAGTAAAGCAGACTCAGGTTCTAATGCCATCTCTGCCCATTACCACCTGGAACTTACTTCTGGAAGTACCTGGACGCACTTCCTTCACCTCTCTAAACCTCGGGTTTCCCATCTGTAAGATCAGGACAATAACATGCATTCCACAAGTGAGGATTACACAAGGTGTGAATGAAAAGTTCCACTTCCCAAGTATTCTGTTCAGGGGATTTACAGGCAAGATTCAGGAGGTGATGAGAAGGTAGTTTTGTCCCGAAGTCAGGCGTTGGACCAGAGAGAAAAGGAGATGCCAGGAGGCCCAAAGTAGAGGGAGTTCAGATTAGACCTGGTGAATGAGCAAAAAGTGCTGTGACGCTAAAGACCCAGACCATGTGAGAAGCGGAAAAATGGTGGCGCAGGGGAAAGAGCCAGGTTCTGGTACACACTGTGTCTCAGGGCAGCCAAAGAGATGTGGGGAGGTTCTCCCTCTGGGATCAGTCCAACTACTAATACGAAGGTAGCTAGAATCACAACCCCTAGTGAAATAATGGACCTAGCCAATAAGCATTGTGTCCCTTATCAATTTATGGCTTCTCGGCCCCCAATGCCCCTTTCAGTACCTGCTCTGTGATAATGAATTGGACTCTTTTACAAAGAGTGCAATGTTAAGCTTTATCGGTAGAGGGCGCTAGAGGGACATCGCAGGACAAAGGGGGCTCTTCTTCTAGGTCCCAGTCTCTCTCTCTCTCCCTCCCTCTCTCTCTCTCTCTCTCTCTTTCTCTCTCTCCCTCTCTCTTTCTTGTTTCCCTTGCACTGGCTGCATAGCCTGTCAACAGTGCCTGCCCCGCCTCAGCCACATGCCTAGAATGTGTGGTCCATCAGAGACCTCAGAGACCGCGGACGCCCAGCCTGGGCCCCATGATCACCTTGCCTCAGCCCTGTGCTGTAGACACTGTGTACCCCAGGCCTCACACCTGCAGTGGAGCCCCACCTCCTCCTGTGCGCTGTTCTCCAGCGTCAGCTGGCCTGCACCCCAAGATGCTGTTTCCCACCACCCTCCCAACGTGAATGACACACACCAGGCCTTCTACCCATCGCAGTACCCACCAGCCTCAGCTTGCCTGTATCCGTCGGTTCTTTCTTGCTCACCTGGTGGCTGTGACTGACCGAGCAGCCCTGTGAACTTAACTGCCAACTTCTAGTGTGCCCAGCCATACCTTCTCCAACTGATTGGGAGACCCAGCCTTGTGGGGAGGCCCTCTCGCCAAGCTTATCTTTCCTTGAGTACTCTCCTTTAGATAGAGGATACCCAGTAGGGGTCTCTTTACATCTTCACAGTTACTTTCCTATCAGAGTTAATAATTCTTTATATTAAGTGTCCCCTATTTGAATTATTGTGTGGTTTCTGTTTCCTGAGTGTGCCCAGACCAACACAATCATGAATGGCGCTAACCTCACAAAGAGACAGCCAGAGGTTAGTAGCCATTCGTGATTGTATAGGTGGTCTTGTTGGAAATATACAACTCACCTATAAACTATTCTTGTCAAAACAACAATCCCATCAAGCCTTAGATCTAACTACAAGCATTCAAGAAATATACAGGACACAGGAACATGTTAAATGATATCATCAGAGGCAATCAGCAAAATCCAGGCTGAGAGAAAGTCCATAGGAAAAATAACCAGAAATCTTCAACACATGAGGGGAAGAACCTATAAATTAAAAGAGACTTAAAAAGCATATTAACCAGTTAAAATTCACAGACATTCTTTGGACCTGGATTCAAACAGATTGTTTAAAAAAGATTTATGAGACAATGGAGGAAATGTAAACACTTACTGGTTCTTTGATGACACTGAGGTAATTATTTTTTAAAAAACATAAAAGCTAATGGAGGAACTATGAACCCTGAATAATTGACAACATAACGGAATTATTTTTCTTATTAGATATGATGGTAATGTGGATATTTTTAAGAGCTTTGAGTTTTTAGATTTACTAACTAAAATATTAACAAATGGTTAACAAATGATGTTGGGGATTTTCTTCAAAATAATCCTTGCATGGGGATGGGAGAATATGTTGGCCATGAGTTGATAATATTGCAACTAGGTGATGAGTACTTGAGTTGATTTAAAAAAAATTTTTAACACTCCTACAAACTGATAAGAAAAAAAGGCAACCTAACTGAAAAACAAGCAAAGCTTATAAATAGGCAATTCATGAAAGAATATACATGGCCAACACATACGTGTAAATGTGCTCAACCTTGCTAATAATGGAGAAATGACAAATATTAAAAAGCAGGGCTTCCCCAGTGGCGCCGTGGTTAAGAACCTGCCTGCCAACGCAGGAGACACGAGTTCGAGCCCTCGTCCGGGAAGATCCCACATGCTGCGGAGCAACTAAGCCCGTGCGCCTCAACTACTAAGCCCACATGCCCTAGAGCCCGTACTCTGCAAAAAGAGAAGCCACCACAATAAATGCGTGCACTGCAACGAAGAGTAGCCCCAGCTTGACACAACTAGAGCAAGCCTGCGTGCAGCAACAAAGACCCAATGCAGCCATAAATAAATAAATAATAAATTTAAAATATATATTAAAAAGCAGTGGAGAATCAATGAGAATATGGGAAAATGAGTATTCCCATTGGTACTACCATATTAAAGGATTAGTTGGCAGAATTCTTCAAAATTTAAAATGTGCATTTCTGTAAACCTAACAGTTTTGCTTCTAGATATACCAATCTTAGAGAAATGGTCAAATGTGTGGACAAGAATATTAGTTTACTGCAATATTTTTTTGAAATAGCAGCACCTTAAGAAGCAAACCAAATATCCATCGATGGAGAAGTGGTTAACAAAAAGAAGTAGTTAAAACACCATATAGGGACCCTCTGCAGCAATTAATAAAAAAGACTACATGGGCTGGCATGGTTAAGAGCTCTAGGACATGTTATCAAGTGAAAAAAGCATGATACAAAGAAATATGTTCCATTTGATCTCATGTCTGTAAAAATAAATCTAAACTAAAATACCTAGAATAAGTCCCCCTAAAAAATGGCATCTTTGTAAATGTTTACACATATACATGACTTCATATATATGCGTATTCTGCTTTCTTGATTTTTCATAAGAATACCCTCATAGTGTTTGTATAATTTTCTTTTACTTTATAAAGTATTTGAACACTGAATTTGGCAACGAATAAATCATTAGCGATCTGAGCATGAGAAGTTTCCATGGTGCAGAAGGAGACGGGCCACAGCGGACGGGGAGGGTGGTGGTCCTTCCTCAAAGGCTACGGCCTCCCGCCAGGCCCTGGCCCACACTCCTCACCTGGTCCCATCAGTACGTAAGAAACCAGCCAAGCTGTAAGATATAGGAAATCAAATAAGTTTTTCTTATTTAAAAGGGTCTCCTAAATCTGTCTTGTCATAGGATTTTCGGTCCAGAAGGGATCTTCGAGAACAACTCCTTCAATTTCTGACTTTTAAGGATGAGAAAGCTGAGGTTCAGAGAAGCTAAAAGAGTTACCCAAGGCCCCCAGACTATCTGGCTATATACCAAGAGGGCAGCCAGGGAAGCATGCCCAGGAAACTTCTGAATGTTTGGGAACCAGGAGGAAGTAAGTAGGGAATTATGTGTTCAGGACGAGCGTCCAGATTAGAATTCCTGCAAAGTTGCTGACAGCCACGTATGAATGACCACATCCAGTGATAAATCACCAGGATCAGGACAATGAATCATCCCAGGCTTTGTTCTTTGTAGGACGGCACATTTTTCTCTGGCTCTCTCTGTTCTATATCAGGAGACTGTTTCCACCGGGGTCACCGGGCTGAAGGACCCACTAAATTTGGCCTCATTCCTGTCTTGGCAAGCTGCCGTGGCCAGGGTGATGGAGGAGTGTTTACATGTGTCAGGTCCCAGGAACATTTTTGCTGTTCTGTCTGATAAAGCCCAGAGTCAGATGGGCAGAGTGGTAAAAAGAGCACTGGACAAGGAGTCAGCTAGCTTGGGACTGGTTTCTGTTCCGTCGTGAACACGGCTGTGTAAGCTGGAGCCAATCGTTCAGAGGTTTCTAAGCATGCAAAATAAACAGGTTCAATGTGATTCCCTCAGGTCTTGTGTTTTGGGAATCTGTTTGGGGATGAAAGTAGCTTCCAAGCTGAGTTACCATTTTCAGAATAGATTCGCTCAAGAAGAATGAAAAAGAAGTGCAATGTTGGAGATATAATCATAGAACCAAGGCCAGATACTAAGGAAGGCAAAGGAAGGATCAAGATTGCTATCCCTACTCCATCCGGGGAGAGCAAGTAGGTTCATCCTCAGAGCCAGTTCTTTGTAGTGGCTGCCTGGAGCAACGTGTTGGGAAGGATCTGAACTAAGGCTGAGCTCAGGGAAAAGTGTTCTCTGATCCATTAATGATGTCTGCGAGAGGTGAGAAGGGGATAGAATGGGGGAAGGTTCACCATGTTTTTGTTACTCCTGCACCCAGTTTCTACATTTATGCTCCTGTAGCCATGAGCCCATGGACCCAATGCAAAGTAGGAAAATGCACGTGATGAAATCTTAGGAAGAAAATTTCAGGAAGCTGGCTTATTTGGGATAAGAGAGCGGGGAATCATGAAGCCTGGGTTCTGTTCTTTGGTCTGTCACTAAATAGCTAATAATCTTGGAGGAAATCAGTAACAGGTTGGGAGCCCTATTGAAACCAAGTCCCCCTAAAACCGAGTTCTCCTGTCAAGTTTATGATTAACTTGTCCTACCAAAACCTCATTCCCTTTCTTGTCCTGCCTCTGTTCCCCTCAGGATTGAGGAGTATGAAAGAAAAGGGGGTATTGAAGCTGAGCAGGGACCCTCCTGGGTACAATCCCCTCCAAGTCCCTGCATCTCATTTAACCTTCCCTGCATTCCAAAGAGCAGACTCAAGCAGTTAATGATTAGAAAAATGGAGTCACCTGTCTCCTAGTTCCTCCTGAAGGGATAGACATAACAATCTGATGCATATCTCTGAGTTTTTCTGCAGAAATTAAGATCTCCACCAGGTGGAGGATGGTGACTATGTGGTGACCACAAGCATGTAGATGCCAGAGTGGTTCGAACCAGAAGGTTGATGATTAAGGTTCCTGACACATCACCCTATTACCTCACCACCAACCAATCAGAAAAATGTCCATGAGCTGATCACCCTGAGACCCTCACTCCCAATGCTGCCTTTAAAAACCCTTCTCTGGGGACTTCCCTGGTGGCACAGTGGTTAAGAATCTACCTGTCAATGCAGGGACGCATGTTCGAGTCTTGGTTTGGGAAGATCCCACATGCCACAGAGCAACTAAGCCCATGCGCCCCAACTACTGAAGCCCGCATGCCTAGAGCCCATGTTCCACAACAAGAGGAGCCACCTAGATGAGAAGCCCGCGTACTGCAACAAAGAGTAGCCCCCACTCGCTGCAAATAGAGAAAGCCCACGCGCAACAATGAAGACCCAGTGCAGCCAATAAATAAATAAATTTATTTTTAAAAAAACAACAACACTTCTCTGAAACCATTGAGGAGTTTGGGTCTTATGAGCACGAGCTGAACTGCCCTCTCTCCTTGCTTGGTGCCCTGCAAATAAACTCTGTACTTTTCTTCACCACAACCTAGTGTCAGCAGATGGGCTCTGCTACATGTTGGGCAAGCAGACTCTTGTTTGGTTCGGTAACACTATGATCTAGCATCTGTTATGGTTTGAGGTGTGATAAGGAAGGCCACCAAAGGGTCTTTGAAGTCAGGGTGGCATATGGACCAGCCCTAATGGTCCTGCAGCCACGGAAAGTGTTTCTTATGGGCAGTTTGGCCCAGTTTTGCCTTAATTAATGTTGTAATTGTACAGACTTTTAAATAAATAAGGTGATTTTTCCATTGTGATATATTTAAAAGGGCAGAAAAAAGAGACCAAAGGAAAATTGCCTATACTCCTATCACTTGGATCCAACATTTGACATCTTGTTGTATTTCCTTGTTATAAAGAGAATTTGATGTAAATGTCTTCTTTAATAAGTAGTAGATTTACTTTTTTTTTTTTTTTGGTCACATTCAGGAAAGTAAACCACAACTCAGAAGAATGAGATATATTAAAAATTCATTAGATAATAATTACTTAATAAAGTTAATTGGTAATAATAATTTCATGTTATGATTATTACCATTATTATTGTTACTGAGCAACTAACCAAGGCCAGGTGAGCGTGACACTATTTATGCCAACATTACTTCTAAGTTTGCATATAGAATTGAGGCAAACCAGGACCTTTTGTGAAGTTATATGTAAAAGTGAATAAGGACCAGAAGGTAACACATAAAAATAATAAACTATTTTTTAAAACTTTATTTGATGTTTTGAAATTATCTTATTCAACAAAATAAAATAAACATCACTTGCACATGTGAAGGGAAGCCCTAGGATGGCTTTCCAAGGCAGGGTGGAGCAGTGTAGCATACTGTACTGGTTAGACTTCTTGGTTCTGAAGTCAGACTGGCCCAAATCCTGGCTCGCCCAAATGAAGAGGATAATAGTGCTACCTGCCTACAAAATCACTGTGAGGATTAATTGAATTAACACATGTACGATGTGTAATTTTATGTGTCAACTTGACTGGGCCATGGAGTGCCCAGACATTTGATTAAACATTTTTCTGGGTGTGTCTGTGAGGGTGTTTCTGGGTGAGATTAGCATTTGAATCAGTAGTCTGAGTAAAGCACACTGCCCTTCCCAATGTGGGTGGGCCTCAGCCAGTCCATTGAAGGCCTGAATAGAACAAAAAGGCTGAGAAAAGGAGAATTCTCTCTCTCTTTTTTTTTTTTTTTTTTTTTTTTTTTTTTTTGTGGTATGCGGGCCTCTCACTGTTGTGGCCTCTCCTGTTGTGGAGCACAGGCTCCCGACGCGCAGGCTCAGCGGCCATGGCTCACGGGGCCCAGCCGCTCCGCGGCATGTGGGATCTTCCCGGACCGGGGCACGAACCTGTGTCCCCTGCATCGGCAGGCGGACTCTCAACCACTGCGCCACCAGGGAAGCTCTCTCTCTCTCTCTCTCTCTCTCTCTCTCTCTCTCTCTCTCTCTCTCTCTCTCTCTCTCTCTCTCTCTCTCTCTCTCTCTCTCTCTCTCTCTCTCTCTCTCTCTCTCTCTCTCTCTCTCTCTCTCTCTCCCTCCCTCTCTCTCTCTCTCTCTCTCTCTCTCTCTCTCTCTCTCTCTCTCTCTCTCTCTCTCCCTCCCTCCCTCCCTCCCTCCCTCCCTCCCTCCCTCCCTCCCTCTCTCTCTCTCTCTCTCTCTCTCTCTCCCTCCCTCCCTCCCTCCCTCCCTCCCTCCCTCCCTCCCTCCCTCCCTCCCTCCCTCCCTCTCTCTCTCTCTCTCTCTCTCTCTCTCTCTCTTTCTCTTCCCATCCTCAAACTAGGACATCAGTCTTCTCCTGCCTTCAGACTGGGACTTGAACTAGAACTATACCCTCAGCTTTCCTGGGTCTCCAGCTTGCCGACAGCAGACCTTGGGATTTCTGACCTTCACACGATCCAACTCCTTATACTAAATCTCTTTACACATAGGTATGTATATCTCCTATTGTTTCTGTTTCTCC
This sequence comes from Phocoena sinus, assembly GCF_008692025.1. Classification (NCBI taxonomy): domain Eukaryota; kingdom Metazoa; phylum Chordata; class Mammalia; order Artiodactyla; family Phocoenidae; genus Phocoena; species Phocoena sinus. Next base: position 30,107,604 of record NC_045766.1, read on the forward strand.
AGACAACCCTGACTAACACAACGTGTCAAGTTCTTAGAACAGTGTCTAGCACATACTTAGCACTCAATAAATCTTGGTATTAAGATACATCATGTTGAATCAATCATCATGTTTATCAAACAGGACAAATCTTGTTACTGCTGAATGGAGGGCTCCCTCAGAAGATCTTTGGTGGTGATACTCCATGCAGAAACTGTTGCTAAGATTCAGAAGAGGGGTGTCCTCACTGGCAAAACATAAAATGTGCCCACAATAAGTTCCCAAAATTTCTCAAGTTCAGAAGCCGTTGAAGCTCTGGTTCTTAGCCTCACCCTCTCTAATCTGTGCAGCACACCATTGCCAGGACACTCTTTCTAAAGCACTTTTTAAAATGCTACCAACGCCTTGAGGATGAACTCATTCATTTCTCCCACAGGTATTTATTGAGGCACTGGGCTCAGTTCTGGGGACACAACAGTATATGAAAATACCATGTCCCTTGGGACTTCCCTGGTTATCCGGTGGCTAAGTCTCCACGCTCCCAATGCAGGGGGCTCGGATTCGATCCCTACTCAGGGAACTAGATCCCACATGTGCAACTAAGAGTTCACATGCCTCAACTAAAGATCCCGCATGCCACAACTAAGACCTGACACAGCCAAATAAATAAATAAATATCAAAATCATATATATACCACATCCCTGTCATGGGAGCACATAGTATGTTAGGGAACCAGACACCTTCACATACATACACCTCCCCAAGCCTAAACTGATACAGGGCAACAACAAAAAAGAACTTGGAACTGTGGAAGGGATTGCTGGGGAGACCTAATTCAGAAAGCCTTCCCAAAACTGCCTTTACTCATACCCTCCTCATCCCAGTAAGCCACTTTGATATATGTTAAATACGTTTAGCATAAATTCATTCATTTGTTTGACAGATACTACAGGCACTCACTCACGAAAGCTTTCAAGGGACATCTTTGGCACTGGAGGAACCGAGGTTTCCAGACAGGACATGATTTGCCCAGTGTTGCTGAGCTCAGGAGTGAAGGGACCTGGGTCTGAACTTGGAACCAACTTCTTTCTCTTTCCAGCTCCCCAAACTCTCTCCCACTCTCCGCCTACCCCAGCATCTCTGGGGTGCCCTCAGTCTGCTTTTGTCCATGCTGTTCCTGGGATGTTCCCCTTCTCCCTGCTGCTCATCTAAACACCTCTGTGTGGTCCACCCTAAGTGTAATAAGAGAGGAGAAAAAGGAGCCACCATCACTGGATGAGTCATTAAGGAACAACAGGGGGTTTATGCTGGACCTTGAAGGATGTGTGGGATGTAGGATTTAATTAACTGAAATGTGGAGAAATAGAGCCTGGACTTGGAGAACACTGGGGAGAGGTGATGGATGGCTCCAGTGACCAATTATAGGTTGTTTTGAGTAGCCTGGGAGAACTATAGAAGGTGGGACATGAACTTGGCTGGGTGGGGTCGTATTATGGAAAAACAAACAATGTGTCTACCCTCAAGAAATTCTCTATTAACTGGGGATCTAGAAACCCCCCAAATAATTGCTCTGTAATAATTCTTCATGCCCAGAGGGCAGACAGCAGAAGCAAGAAGAACTACAATCCTGCAACCTATGGGAAAAAAACCACATTCACAGACAGATAGACAAGATGAAAAGGCAAGGGCTATGTACCAGATGAAGGAAAAAGATAAAACCCCAGAAAAACAACTAAATGAAGTGGAGATATGCAACCTTCCAGAAAAAGAATTCAGAATAATGATAGTGAAGATGACCCAGGACCTTGGAAACAGAATGGAGGCAAAGATCAAGAAGAGGCAAGAAATGTTTAACAAAGACCTAAAAGAATTAAAGAACGAACCAACAGAGATGAACAATAAAATAACTGAAATGAAAACTACACTAGAAGGAATCAATAGCAGAATAACTGAAGCAGAAGAATGGATGAGTGACCTGGAAGACAGAATGGTGGAATTCACTGCTGCAGAACAGAATAAAGAAAAAAGAATGAAAAGAAATGAAGACAGCCTAAGAGACCTCTGGGACAACATTAAATGTAACAACATTCACATTACAGGGGTCCCAGAAAGAGAAGAGAGAGAGAAAGTACCTGAGAAAATATTTGAAGAGGTTATAGTTGAAAACTTCCTTAACATGGGAAAGGAAATAGCCACACAAGTCCAGGAAGAGCAGAGAGTCCCATACAGGATAAACCCAAGGAGAAACACACCAAGACACATAGTAATCAAATTGGCAAAAATTAAGACAAAGAAAACTTATTGAAAGCAGCAAGGGAAAATGACAAACAATACACAAGGGAACTCCCATAAGGTTAACAGCTGATTTCTCAGCAGAAACTCTACAAGCCAGAAGGAAGTGGCATGACATATTTAAAGTGATGAAATGGAAGAACGTACAACCAAGATTACTCTACCCAGCAAGGACCTCATTCAGATTTGATGGAGAAATCAAAAGCTTTACAGACAAGAAAAAGCTCAGAGAATTCAGCACCACCAAACCAGATCTACAACAAATGCTAAAGGAACTTCTCTAAGTGGGAAACACAAGACAAGAAAAGGACCTACAAGAACAAACCCAAAACAATTAAGAATATTGTCATAGGAACATACATATCGATAATTACCTTAAATGTGAATGGATTAAATACTACAACCAAAAGACACAGGCTTGCTGAATGGATACAAAAACAAGACCCATATATATGCTGTCTACAAGAGACCCACTTCGGACCTAGGGACACATACACACTGAAAGTGAAGGGATGGAATAAGATATTTCATGCAAATGGAAACCAAAAGAAAGCGGGAGTAGCAATTCTCATATGAGACAAAATAGACTTTAAAATAAAGAATGTTACAAGAGACAAGGAAGGACACTACATAATGAGCAAGGGATCAATCCAAGAAGAAGATATAACAATTATGAATATATATGCACCCAACAAAGGAGCACCTCAGTACATAAGGCAACTGCTAACAGCTCTAAAAGAGGAAATTGACAGTAACACAATAATAGTGGGGGACTTTAGCACCTCACTTACACCAATGGACAGATCATCCAAAATGAAAATTAATAAGGAAACAGAAGGTTTAAATGACACAATAGACCAGATAGATTTAATTGATATTTATAGGACATTCCATCCAAAAACAGTCGATTACACTTTCTTCTCAAGTGCGCAAGGAACATTCTCCAGGATAGATCACATCTTGGGTCACAAATCAAGCCTCAGTAAATTTAAGAAAATTGAAATCATATCAAGCATCTTTTCTGACCACAGCGCTATGAGATTAGAAATGAATTACAGGGAAAATAAACATAAAAACACAAACACATGGAGGCTAAACAATACGTTACTAAATAACCAAGATATCACTGAAGAAATCAAAGAGGAAATCAAAAAAATACCTAGAGACAAATGACAATGAAAACATGACGATCCAAACCCTATGGGATGCAGCAAAAGTACTTCTAAAAGGAAAGTTTATAGCAGTACAAGCCTACTTCAAGAAACAAGAAAAATCTCAAATAAACAATCTAACCTTATACCTAAAGGAACTAGAGAAAGAAAAACAAACAAAACCCAAAGTTAGCAGAAGGAAAGAAATCATGAAGCTCAGAGCAGAAGTAAATGAAATAGAAAAAAAGAGAACAATAGCAAAGATCAATAAAACTAAAAGCTGGTTCTTTGAGAAGATAAACAAAATTGATGAACCATTAGCCAAACTCATCAAGAAAAAGAAGAGGACTCAAATCAATAAGATTAGAAATGAAAAAGGAGAAGTTACAACAGACACTGCAGAAATACAAAGCATCCTAAGGGACTACTACAAACAACTCTATGTCAATAAAATAGACAACCAGGAAGAAACAGACAAATTCTTAGAAAGGTATAACCTTCCAAGAATGAACCAGAAAGAAGCAGAAAATATGAACAGACCAATCACAAGTAATGAAATTGAAATCGTGATTAAAAATCTTCCAACAAACGGAAGTCCACGACCAGATGGCTTCACAGGTGAATTCTATCAAACATTTAGAGAAGAGCTAACACCCATCCTTCTCAAACTCTTCCAAAAAATTGCAGAGGAAGGAACACTCCCAAATTCATTCTATGAGTCCACTATCACCCTGATACCAAAACCAGACAAAGACACTACAAAAAAAGAAAATTACAGACCAATATCACTGATGAACATAGATGCAAAAATCCTCAACAAAATACTAGCAAACAGAATCCAACAGCACATTAAAAGGATCATACACCATGATCAAGTGGGATTTGTCCCAGGGATGCAAGGATTCTTCAATATATGCAAATCAATCAATGTGATACACCATATTAACAAATTGAAGAATAAAAACCGTATGATCACCTCAATAGATGAAGAAAAAGCTTTTGACAAAATTCAACACCCATGTATGATAAAAACTCCCCAGAAAGTGGGCACAGAGGGAACCTACCTAAACATAATAAAGGGCATATACGACAAATCCACAGCAAACATCATTCTCAGTGGTGAAAAACTGAAAACATTTACTCTAAGATCAGGAACAAGACGAGGATGTCCACTCTCACCACTATTATTCAACATAGCTTTGGAAGTCCTAGCCACGGCAATCAGAGAAGAAAAAGGAATAAAAGGAATACAAATTGGAAAAGAAGTAAAACTGTCACTGTTTGCAGATGACATGATACTACACATAAAGAATCCTAAAGATGCCACCAGGAAACTACTAGAGGTAATCAATGAATCTGGTAAAGTTGCAGGATACAAAATTAATGCACAGAAATAACTTTCATTCCTATACACTAATGATGAAAAATCTGAAAGGGAAATTAAGGAAACACTCCCATTTACCATTGCAACAAAAAGAAAAAAATACCTAGGAATAAACCTACCTAGAGAGACAAAAGACCTGTATGCAGAAAACTATGAGACACTGATGAAAAAAATTAAAGATGATACCAAGAGATGGAGAGATATACCATGTTCTTGGATTGGAAGAATCAATATTGTGAAAATGACTATACTACTCAAAGCAATCTACAGATTCAATGCAATCCCTATCAAATTACCAATGGCATTTTTTACAGAACTAGAACAAAAAATCTTAAAATTTGTTTGGTGACACAAAAGACCCTGAATAGCAAAAGCAGTCTTGAGGGGAAAAAATGGAACTGAAGGAATCAGACCCTTTGACTTCAGACTATACTACAAAGCTACAGTAATCAAGACAATATGGTACTGGCACAAAAACAGAAATATAGATCAACGGAACAGGATAGAAAGCCCAGAGATAAACCCACACACCTATGGTCAACTAATCTATGACAAAGGAGGCAAGGATGGAGGCAAGGATATACAAGGGAGAAAAGACAGTCTCTTCAATAAGTGGTGCTGGGAAAACTGGACAGCTACATCTAAAAGAATGAAATTAGAACACTCCCTAACACCATACACAAAAATAAACTCAAAATGGATTAGAGACCTAAATATAAGACGAGACACTATAAAACTCTTAGAGGAAAACATAGGAAGAACACTCTTTGACATAAATCACAGCAAGATCTTTTTTGATCCACTTCCTAGAGTAATGGAAATTAAAACAAAAATAAAGAAGTGGGACCTAAGGAAACTTAAAAGCTTTTGCACAGCAAAGGAAGCCATAAACAAGATGAAAAGACAACCCTCAGAATGGGAGAAAATATTTGCAAATGACTTAACGGACAAAGGATTAATCTCCAAAATATATAGACAGCTCATGCAGCTTAATATTAAAAAAAACAAACAACCCAATCCAAAAATGGGCAGAAGACCTAAATAGACATTTCTCCAAAGAAGACATACACATGGCCAAGAAGCACATGAAAAGCTGCTCAACATCACTAATCATTAGAGAAATGCAAATCCAAACTACAATGAGGTATCACCTCACACCAGTTAGAATGGGCAACATCAGAAAATCTATAAACATGAAATGGTGGAGAGGGTGTGGAGAAAAGGGATCTCTCTTGCACTGTTGGTGGGAATGTAAATTGATACAGCCACTATGGAGGACAGTATGGAGGTTCCTTAAAAAACTAAAAATAGAAGTACCGTATGACCCAACAATCCCACTCCTGGGCATATACCTGAGAAAACCATAATTCAAAAAGACACATGCACCCCAATGTTCATTGCAGCACTATTTACAATAGCCAGGTCATGGAAGCAACCTAAATGCCCATTGACAGGCAAATGGATAAAGAAGATGTGGTACATATATACAATGGAATATTACTCAGCCATAAAAAGGAACGAAATTGGGTCTTTTGTAGAGACATGGATGAATGTAGAGACTGTCATACAGAGTGAAGTAAGTCAAAAAGACAAAAACTAATATCATATATTAACACATATATGTGGAACCTAGAAAAATGGTACAGATGAACCAGTTTGCAGGGCAGAAATAGGTACACAGATGTAGAGAACAAACCCACGGACACCAAGGGGGGAAAGCAGTGGGGTGGGTGGTGGGATGAATTGGGAGATTGGGATTGACATATATACCCTAATATGTATAAAATGGATAACTAATAAGATCCTGCTGTATACAAAAATTAATAAAATAAAATTCAGAAATTTAAAAAAAAAGACTAGTTTTTTCTTCCTTTAAAAAGAAAAGAAATATTCTTCATGCCCAGGCACAATACTGCACACAGGGCAGTTTCCAAAGTTCAATACCAGATGGACCGATTGGCTGAAATTCTTCTGAACTCAGTTGAAAGCCAACTCCAGACCTTTCCATCTGCTGTCTCCTTCTTTGTACGAGAAGACCACATTTTCCATTTGCTTTAAGACAGCTTAACATTTTTGCTGCATTACTGGGGCCACTTTAATTTATCACTTTGTTTTAAAGAACCACACCATCCAAAAATAGCATAAAATTACTCATTCTACTGGAGGGCGGATGGTACTGCAGCCTTTATATGAGACGTGCAATCTTTCGCTGATTGGGTCGGTGTGAATTCAGTCGACTTTCTATGAGTTCTAATGGTCATGAATGGGAGGCACTTGTCTTTCTGAAGCAAGTTATAAAGGTTTTTTTTGTTCTTTGTGTTTTGTTTTGTTTTTTTAACCACCAAAGCCACTGAAGAATGTCTGAGCAGCCACAGAGAGAATCTGGGCAGCTGGGTTCTAAATTCCTCCCTTGTCTAGATCCAGGCAGGCTGAAATAGTTTAGAAAGAGTTGACTTACCAAACCTTCTCTTTCTCTCAGCTTTCCACAATGTCATTTCATGTATCTATTTCTAAAATGTTTACTTTTACATCAGATTTCATATTTAAGCATCCTAAAGAACTTAGTTTGGGATTTCACTGGAGCCTGGCAGATTATTCAAAGGGAGAATTTCCTGAGAAATAGAAATCAGGCTGGTTTTTCCAGAAGTTTTGTTGGGATTATTCGTGATTGCTCTCATTATAGACCCTTCTTGCGCCTTTTGCTTTCTGCCCCCTACCCCACCCCATGTACAGAAGAGGGTCTGGTTTTCATGGTCTGTCTTGAAAAATCACCGTAATGGAATATATATGAGGATTAGGCACAGAAAGGACAGGCCTTATTAAATCTCAGTAGTCAAACTCGCTCTTGTGTTTCCCATTACCGCTCCGTCTTTGAGACGTTCCAGAAAGGAAGAATCCGCTTGTCTCATGGGAAATGCAGCCCCTCCCCCAGGTTTAGCAGAACCTTGCCTGGGGTCAGTCATTATTGGAAGACTGAGATGTTTTCTCTCTTGTTCACTTTTAGAAAATTCTATTTCAGAGAAAACTTTTGGGAGATTCATGTCATCAAATTCTGTCAGGGAGGAGAAAGTCTAACTGTTCGTGGTACTGTTAAATGCCCTGTATAAACCACAGAATCTGGGCATTCATAATCCCTCTCCCCAGGGAGCTCAGAGAGCTTTGGAGGCATTGCTTTCTTTTACTTATCCTCACAAGGGACGCGAAGAGAGAGAGGGGGCCACCGTGCATTAACCAATCCTCCCGGCATGCTCAGCTGCTATAGGACCACATTCCTTAATTTTCATTCTGGGCTCCTCCAACTAAGGAGAAATGTGAAGACTTAACAAGGTTTAGAAGGAACCCTAAAATAACTACTAAAGGTAGAGCCTCCAGAACGGGGGCAGTTGTCAGGCTTTAGAGGCACCCCTGCTTTCGTAGCTAGGCAATGACATTGGCAATCCACCTGTGAGGGAGCAAAGGAGGTTTCTTACTTTATTGAATGCATGGGAATAAGCAGGTGACTTCAGGCCAGAAATGATTTACTGACCCAGGATACACCTTGCCCGAAAGGGAGGCTCTCCCACCTTCTGCCACCAAGGAGAGCGGCTGACACATCTCGCTGGCAGTCTTCCACTTTAAAGAACTAATCTGCTGATCGGTGTAGACTCATCTTCCTATGGGCTGACAAGAAGAATCTGGGTCAATGGAAGTTTATGGTTGTAGGAGCAGCCAGGCCAGGATGTGAACTACAGTGATTCCATATCTCAGTCTGTGGCCAAAGTGACCAGGAACACACTCTCAAAGGAAAAATTCCCTGATGTCAGCCCGGTCTCTAGGCAAAAAGTAAATCCAGAGTCATCTCTTCCCTTTTGACATCATATTCCCTCTGGAGGGTTGGAAACCTTAACAACCTTAACACACACAGACTCTTCCCGGAGCCCGTATTAGCCCATGACTTTGCTCAATATGCTTTACAGAAAAGATTTAATGAGATTGCTCCCAGTGAGATTGTGTTGCCTCTCCGAGGGGTATTTGCATTTATAGAAGAACCAAACTAGAGGTGGAAGAGAAAAACTTGATATAGATGGGAAATTGGCAAGTCAAGTGGAGGAGGTATAGTACATCCATCCCTCCCTTACACATAGGTTATAACAGAAGTGTGGCAGACATCTGTTCTACCTACTCCGAAATTCAGGGCATAGAAAAGTGCAGAGACCAGCCTGGAGGAGACCTGAGTTATCCTCAGAGGTCCGCTGCTGGCTCTCCAGCGCAGTGGCTTGGGCCTGACCCTTCACCTCTCTGGGTGTCAGTTTGCTTCTCTGGAGAATGACAGATGGGAAGAAGATGCAGTCACACCAGTCCTTCTCCATCTCCTCTGCTCATCCCTCTTCCTTCTCCCTCACTGTTGGGGTCACCGTGTAGATATCAGAGTTTACGGGCCACCTGTGTAAGCCAGAGTGGAAAATCGTGGCCTACTGCCAGTTGACTCCAGAATGTTTATATAGGTCAAGTTAGGGAGTAGCAATTTGGTGCAAGGGGGGAATTAGCATGCATTGAGCTTTACGTAAGAAGGTATCCAGTTCCCCAAGCCTTCTTTGGCTCCAATACTGACTACCTGGTCCCCAAGATACCTAGAGTTTCTTGGGGATAGTCTAGAGTTTCAGGATTCATAATGTCAGCCTCAACGCTGGGGTCTGATCTTCTGGCTGCTTCAGATGGACTCTCTCTTCAGCTCTTCTGTGCTCCTTTATCTTCCCTTCTTTTCCGCTCCAGAAGTCTGGAAACATGCAGTCCCCTGCTGGGCGCTCCCTGTCTTACATGGGAGGGAGAGTGGAGGCCCTGCAAAACTCATCAGCTCCTACCAGCCCTAGCGGAGGCTTCGGGATGGGCAGAGCCGCAGCCAGGAAAGGGCATAACCCAACCGGTTTTATCAGAGCTACCTGCCTGAGAGCTATCAGGCAGGGCACAGGTAATGATTTTAATAAAAATTAAAAATAGAACCTGCAGAACAGGTCTTGTTCCTTTTTGGGTGTGCTAGAGCCTACTGCCAAGATCAAAGTGATCCCCGTGGATGTGATGAGTGTGGGGGAAGTCCAGAGAAGGCACTGGTGAATGCCATGAAATTTGTGTTGTTTTAACCTTTCTGCAACACTACTGAGGTCCATGCACCTGGTTCCATGCTCAGGTGCTATCCAGATGATTCATACTCTAGTGTTGTTGGCTTCAACACATATTGAAAGGTAACTAGACCAAGTGTACACTAAGTCAGGAGCTACTGACCTGCAGGCCCTTCAGTTCAGGGCACCAGTTGTGTCACGGGGCCCCTGTCACGTGCTAACCGTGCTGCTAGGAGCTGAGGATACACGGTGAACACTCCACTCTCCATCCTTCCTTCCCCTCAGGGGCCAGGCATATAGTCAGGTGACTTTAAAATGACATGAGATGCAGAGAGGGCCATGGGAGCACAGAAGCGGGCCCCTTTCCCTCTCTTGGTGGTAGGGCAGGGCCTTGGGGAGACAAAATGTGAGGTGTGCCTTGCAGGATGAAAAGTTACCCAGGTGAGAGGGAGGAAGGAAAGAGCATTCCCAGCAGAGGGAGCTCTCTTTTTGTATATCGTGGTTGGGAACTCAGGTGGGAGATGGGAAGGAAGTGATCAGGGGGAAGAAAAGGATTGCATCCTCTCTTTTTTCTGTTCTCCCCACCTCCACTCTTATCCCTGCAGGAAGAGAGAAAAATCACATTGAGGGGTGAGTTTTTGCAGCTTAAAGAAGATATGATATCGGAGTACTGTTTCTGATAGCAACAAAACCAACTAACAAAATCCCAACCTGCAAACAACTTGAATGTCCGTGCACAGGGAAATGGTTAAACATATATGGTGCATCCATCTATATTATGGAACAGTATGTAGAAATTAAAAGGAATAAGATAGATCTATATGTACAAACAGATATCTAAGAAATATTAAGTAAAAAAGTGAGTCATAGAGAAAATAAGATTAAAAAAGTAAGTCATAGAAGGATATGTATAATATGTTCCCATTTTTGTAAAGAAATAAATAGTTCATTTGAATTTATTTACATTCTGTGCATTTATATGCATATACATATATAAACACAGAAAAAAAGTTCTGGAAAGATACTCAACTTCTGGGGAAAGGAGTCGGATTGGAGGATGGCAAAGAAAGAGGGACGTTCACCTCTTATTAAATTCACTTCTGTATTATTTACATTTTTACCTGAGCATGTATTATTTGGGTAATTTTTTTCAGTGGAGGAAAAAGCAATCGAATAGAAGGACAAAGTTCTTCAGAGGAGTGCTTACAAAGTCTTCTTTGTTCATGCCTTTCACTCCCACATTCCTGCACTCTGGACACTCACCTAAATCCAGGGGAGACCAAGATGCCCCAGAAGCTCAGCTTTGCAACTCTCACCATAAATAAAGCCCAAGTGAGAGAACCAAAGTGAGTCAGTGTACGAGGAGCCATTGACTCGTTTGCAAGCTTCCACGTTGTTAGAAGAGGGTGGGGTGGTTAATTTGATTCTCTCTCAGGGTTATTTTTCTAGTATTAAATAATTCTGGGGAGCCCTTTTGTGATCGCCTACAAATAAAGAAGTGAAAATGCCATTAAAATAAATCATTAATCAACTTATTTATTTTAATATATATTTAACATATATATGGCTGAATCACTGTACTGTACACCTGAAACTAACACAACGTTGTAAATCAACTATACCTCAATTAAAACAATTATAATGTTGTGTCAGAGGTTATCGTACCCAAGAGCAGTATTTTCTAAAATAGTTCCTCTCACCCATCTCCCACTTCCACCCACACATCAATAGATTTCATTTGATCCAATGTAAAACCAACCACAAAACAGAAGTATGTATCACCAACAATGCTTCAATGATATCATGTTAAAGATTTCCCACCAATACTAGATCATCTAATTCTTTAGCGTCTCCCCTGCAGAAAAGTTCTAGGTAAGGTGCTGTATCAAATCAACCCCCCTAGACGAGGAGTCCCTGATTATACTTGAGATTCCTTTCCTGGACCTCTGGTTCAAGTCAGATCTAGTGAGAGCTTCTGGCCTTCTTAACCCTTTAACTTGCCAGGGATAGAAAATGACCGTAAGAAACAGAACTTTCTCCCAAGTCTAGAAATCAGAGGCTGTGGTGTTTGATGGTCTTTCCCGCTGTTTGGTTCTGGAGGTCTGGTCACTTAACCTACTTATGTTCCCATTTCCTCACGTCTACAATGGTTATGCAGTTTTTATGGCAGAGAATGTGTTTAAGCTGGGTGCCATCCTCAAGGAAAAAGCTCTGAAAGTAGAGAAGAGAACGGTGGTCTCACACCAAAGCAAAGCAATCCATAGAGGACCATTTTCTTTTGCATAAGATATTCCCCAAATGAGAAACTAGAGGCAAGGGTGTTGCCCTGTTAGTCAGAGACCCTTATGCCCAAGTTTGTCTAAGTCTGAGGTTTGTAACTGGGGTCCCAGGACATAATTCAGAGGGTTCATGAAATAGCTGGATGCAGGAAAAAATTCTGCCTTTATTTTTACTAATCCCTTTCTGAAATTTAGCAACTTTCCTGTTTTAAATGTGCTCACAAACCACAGTCGTATTATTCAGTCAGTACCTGTGACTTGGTCACCGGTAAGAATCACAGATAATCTATAGAACATTACAGTTATCCCAGATATTTGCACTCATCTTTACCCCAAAATTATAGTAGGTATTTGACCTGCAGTTAGATCTTGTTATTTAATGCTTAGTCAAGAAGCACATATATTATTACTATATCACAGATTTTTTTTAAATATTCCAATAATTTATTTCAATATAATCAGATTCCTTTATAACCTAATGTTTTCTTTCCCCGTCATCTTTAAAGACAATATTCTGAGAGGGGTTCATAAACTTCACCAGACTGCCAAAGGAGTTCATACCCAATAAAGATTAAGAACCTCTGCTCTGAGTGGGGTTAGAATGGGGCTTGCAAATGTTCCTAAAGGTCTGTGTCAATGTCACTTTATTTACACATTCCTGAGATTCAGCCCCCAGCTCAGTGAGCTCCTCCTAACAAAAAATGCTAAGGAAGAAGCTACATCTGTATAAACACCATCTGACTAAAGTGTCAGGTTTCTTCTTCTTCTTCACAGTTGTTTGAAGCCAACAGTTAATGGCATTAGAAGGATCAAATATCCTGTGTGGCTGGAAGAAGAGAGAGAACCTTCTATGAGATTACAACCCAGGCATTTTGGTTTAACTCTACTACACTGTTTGCTTTGCTTTGAATTAATAAGTGTTCTGAAAATGAAAGAATAAGTCACAAGGCTGTAAGTTGCTAGTTTATTTTCTCAGTAGGACATTGGGGCATCACCTAATAGCTGCTTAACAGCACAATTTTGAAGAGTCATGCCTCTGATCAGTGCCTAGACCAGGCATGACAAATGGATTTTGCCCTTATCTGAACAAGTTACCATTATGTTGGGAAGGGTTCTGAGGCCAACTCCAGGCTTGAGGGCCTGTGATTGATTGTTGATGTCTGCTATGGTAAAGGGATGTAGCTATGTGCATGCCTGTGATTATCCTGAGTCCAGTCCTTACTGGTACCAATGGCCACCTTTACTTGAGACCCACATAGAAATACATTCTTAAACAATCCTTCCATGTCTCCTCTCTGTGCTGAAGAGAAAGGGAAACCTCAGTTCCTGCAACTATTTTGCCAACTTATTGATTTAAATTGATGAACAATTTAGTGATGACCATTAAACACAACATGACATTGTAAAAAGCGGCCTGAGAAACCAAAAACCATTTTAGCACAATTGATGAGGGGTAATTTACTCAAGATAATTAATTTGATCAAAGACAATGTGATTTCTGTGTTTTCCTACTGCTTATTTTTATCATAAAGTTTGATCTCATGACTTCTGCTCAGAAACACATCTTCCAAATCTGATGCTCATGGACTTGGTTTCCCTGGCTTTGTTTCCTGTAGACCATGCTAGACAGAGTTAATGCCACACCCTGTGTTTCCCGAGGGCTTTGGACTTTACAAAGCTGTTTCTAAAACACTCTCTCTTGTGGCATCTCTCAGCAGGCAGGGAAGGCTCAGTTGTTATTGTTATTCCTGTTTCACAAATGAAGAAACTGAGGGTCCAAGAAGTCAGGTGACTTACCCAGAATCCTCTCATCAGTTCAGTGCTCTTTCAACCACAGATGTTGCCTTGAAGCATTCTGCTTGCTGATATCAGGGTCTCCTGATATATTAGGGTTACAGTTATGGTTAGGGTTAGGGTTTCCTAAATAAAGGAAGTCTTTTCAAAAGGAAAAGAAGACAAACCAACATTCCTTTATGGTTCAAAATATACTGTCATCTACTTATCCAGGCTTCCCACGTTGGCCAGGATGAAGGTGATTTCTGGTTTTCTTATTTTTACTCCTGTTTTAGCAAAATTTAAGGAATCTGCTTAACTATTTGCACTTTGTCCTTCCACAAGTCTGATTCCAATTAATGGACTCTCAAGCCAAGATTCGAATACATCTAATACAACTCACCAAGCATCCTAGCTTGTCTGTGATTTGGGTTAGTTTTTGCTTGTTTGTTTAAGAAATGATGAAATAGGCAATTTGTCTGACGTGTAAATATTGACAGGAAGGGGAGGACTATTAATTTCTTCTAGTTAAAATATGCAAGGAAAGAAAATGGATGGATTTACTAGATTGCCTCAGACAAACCTGATTAAGGTGGTAGTTTCCCAAGTAATTCATGGTTCCTAGCAGTCTTGTTTGACTAGTGATTGGGGCCCTGGCCCATATGTTGACCGAGATTCTAGTCCAATTTTCTGATCTCCCTTTACCCATAGCTGTGAGCTCTGGCTACGGAAGTGATAGAGTTCCATTGTTTCTTCTAATCTCACACATACATTGTTTGTGCACCAACAATGTGCTCCTCACCCTCAAGGAATTTACAGTCAAGTCAGAAACAGACAAATTAAAGAGTCATTCAATTTAAAATAAGGAACTCTACAGTTCTTTAAACTCTATAGTTTAAAATAAAAAGCTCTAAGAAGGGAACACTACTACACTGTTGGTGGGAATGTAAATTGGTGCAGCCACTATGGAAAACAGTATGGAGGTTCCTCAACAAAATAAAAATAGAGTTGCTATGTGATCCAGCAATCCCACTCCTGGGCATATATCTGGACAAAACTCTAATTTGAAAAGATACATGCACCCTTATGTTTTTTGGGGTTTTTTGTTTTTGTCATTTAATTAATTTATTTTTTAATTTTTTAAATTAAATTAAATTTATTTTTTTATACAGCAGGTTCTTTAATTAGTCATCCATTTCATACACATCAGTGACACCCTTATATTCATAGCAGCACTATTTACAATAGTCAAGATATGGAAACGTGTTTATCAACAGATGAATGGTTAAAGAAGATGTGTTACATATATACAATGGAATATTACTCAACCTTAAAAAAGAATGAAATAATGCCATTTACAGCAACATGGATGGACCTAGAAATTATCATACTAAGTGAGATAAATCAGAAAGAGAAAGACAAATACCATATGATATCACTTATATGTGGAATCTTAAATATGACGCAAATGAACTTATCTACAAAACAGACTCACAGACATAGAGAACAGACTTGTGGTTGCCAAGGAGGAGAGGGCATGGGGGAGGGATGGCTTGGGAAGTTTGGATTAGCAGATGCAAACTATTATATATATAGAATGGATAAACAACAAGGTCCTACTGTATAGCACAGGGAACTATATTCAATATCCTATGATAAACCATAATGGAAAAGGATATGAAAAAGAATATATATACATATATATGGGTATATATGTATATATATGTGTGTGTATATATATATATTTATAAAACTTTGCTGTATGCCAGAAACTAATCCAACATTGTAAATCAACTCTACTTAAATAAAATAAATTTTAAAAATAAAATAAAGAGGTCTATAGTGTCTGATTGAGAACCTCAGTCTTTGGGGCTCACAAAAACTCTCTTGGAGGAAAAGACATTTAAACTAAACCCTTAAGGAAGAGTAGGAGACAGCAAGGGGAGGGGCTGAGGAAACTCATGTAAAAGGTGAGAAGGCAAAAGAGTGAGTTCAGGGAAGAGGGGCTGGCTCTGGAGCAGAGTGTGTAAGCGATGGGATGGAGGTAGAGGGGAGGTGGTGAGAACACGGCTGGAGCAGTAAGCAAGGGCCAAGACCATAAACAATCTCAAGTGCATACTAAGAGTTTGGAGTCATATCCAGAGAGCAATTATAAAATATTACTTTTATAACGTTTGCTTTGGCTGCTCTGTGGAGAACGGAGTTGAGGGAAACAAGATTGCAAGCAGGGAGGCCAGCCTCAATCCAGGCCAAGGGTTCTAGCAGCCTTAAATAGAGTAGAGGGAGTGGAGATGAAGAAAAAAGAAGTCAAGACTCACCAGGTCAGTATTCCAATGTTGCAGGCAGTTCCTGCTGGTCCCCTTCGTTGGGTTACCATTTCCATGTTGGCCTTGCCCTGTTTCACTCACCCCCGAGCTGCAGGCACTGAGAGCATAAGAAAGACCCACAGTTAGTAAGAACAAATGTTGATTAAGCACAGTGAGTCTGCAGAGAGTTTTTTTAGGGTCTCAAGTGAAATCACCAAGTGTTTGTAACTATGTTTCATTTCAGGCACCAATTCTGATGTGAGAGGCTGAGACAGGTGTTGGATGTTTGTTTTAGGACACACAGGGAAACAGGGAAGCAGAGGGAACCATCTTGACTGTGATAAAGCCAAGCTTCATGGGGCACTAAAATGTTCCTCAAGACACCACAGTCCCCCAAGAGGCTCAAAGCAGTCTGGTAGCCAGGATTTCTCTGCCTCTGCTTTTATTCCACCATCAACTATAATACCAACTCCCTGGGTACCTCATGGCTTCTGCTTACTGCCTTTTATGTGTTGGCCTCGGTCTCTACTGCTTTTTCCCCACACCTCGACAGCCCTAGCTTAATATCATTCCAGGGTCCCCAAAGGCCAGAGATCACCCTCCTTTATGGTTCAAGCAGAAAACTACTAGGGAGGATTATTAGTGGTTCTTTTTGGGTCACATACCTATATCCCTGCACCAATCACTGAAATTAGGGGGACAAGAATACATGTGCAGCTGGGGACTGGGGGCCCTACCGCAACTACATCTCATGGGGAGGAGTTCTGCACAAAGTGGTAATCCATTGGCAGCCCAAAGCAACTTTTCTGAGAAGAAAAAAGTGTCATTGGCAGGTACTTTGGGCTTTGTGGCCTGTCCTGAAGATATTTTTCTAAATATAGTAACTGCTTTCACAACTTCGAGTTTCAATTTCTTCTGCTAGAGAACAAGAATTCGTCAGGTTAGATGGTAGTCAGTTTTTTAAATAAATCTCAAATCTATAGAATACCCATCAGACTTCGGGGTATGGGCAGAAAGAAACAAAACAAAGAAAAACTACTATATACTGTCTTTTTCTCAATCAAGGGTCTTTTAGTAACAGACTGTACCTGTAGTGTTTCTTTGACTGCAAGCAACAGAAATCGACACTGGCAAACCTAAGCAAAATGAAATGTATTGGGAGAATATTGGAAGGTAACAGACAGGGCATCTCTGAAGGCTATGAGACAGGGATCATAGGATTGGTAGACTTCGTAGCAGAAAGAGTATGTCAGAGAATACCACTGGGATGAAGAGCTCCAGATGCACACATAGGAGATGAAATTATAAAGAAAAGCAGGAAAATCATCTTCATAAAAGTCAAGATAATGGTTACCTCAAGAAGTGAAGATAGGACCAGCTACCTAATTTGCAGGGCCCAGCGCAAAATGAAAATGCACGACTGCTTGGTGAAAGATTATTAGGAATTTCGAGATGGAGACTGCAAAGCATGAAACGAAGCCTGGGACACTTCTGAGCATGGAGCCCTGTGCCACTGCACAGGTCGCATACCCGTGAAGCTATCCCTGAATGAGCGAGAGGGTTTCAGTTGGTGAGGGACACGCAGGAAGCCTTAGGAGGCTGATAATCTTGACGTTGGTTCTCGCTTTCAATTATTTATAAATCTTTCATGTAGTTTTATGCACTCTTCCCTAAGTGTCATTATATTTAACAATTAAAAAAAAAATCCAACCACATCTTCTGTCCCATGTCCACCATACAACATTCAACAAATGTCATCGTCCCAGCTGCCATAGGAAGATAGTAATCTAATAATAATAACAAAAATGGGAAGGCAAACTAGGACAAGATGAAGAACAATAATAGCAAGTAGACGAGCTAATACCACGGAGCAGTTGCTACATGTTTCAGATGAATTAACTCAGTAAATACACATGACAACCCTATGAGATCGGGACTTCCCCCTACAGCTTCCAGAGAAATGGGCACTTGGACTTACTGATCACTAAGTTGTCACACCGTGAGGGAGAGAGAATTCTCCAAAAGTAAAGTGGGTACGTTGGGATGTAGAATGGGTGTGGACAGCCAAAAAATGCCGAAGTCCATTACACAGGTCAATGAGACAATAGGGCTTTGGTACAGGCTGTTCTTTTTTGCATTTAATAATCATTGGTTGGTTTTCCAAGTTTAATGCCCTATGGTAGGTAACATACAGAGAAAACAAAGTGGAACAAGACAGTGGCCTTCAAGTTACAATACGTCACTTAAGAAATAAAGGGGGAAAGATGGAAAAAATACCTCTAAGGAAAGTTCACGTACATGGAAATAATATATAAAGTGCTCAGGATCTAAGGAGGATGAGCGCTGGATGTGTTCAGAGGCATTATTACCATATGACTTGTTGCCTTCTTAAGGTAGCTTCAGCCCTGCAAAGATGGACTCAGAAACCTAACCCTGCTAAGGGGGCCATTTCTTCTACAGTGAGTCTGCCTTCAGAGTTAACCTGACCACAGACATCATCACTTTTTTGCCAGACTGGAACAGCTGAAGAGCATGACTGCACACATTAGATTCATGGATATGCAAGGCTGCCAAGTGGGGACTCATCAAGACACAGAAATCTGGAAATCCCATTAGCGACAGATGCAGCCCAGCATGCGTGTCTGGGGAGGCCTTGGCTACAGCTCTTGGGACAAAGAGGGATTCATCTTGGATCATGACAGCCATTCCAGGCCAACCTGAGATCAGTTGTGAGGAAGAGACATGGCACAGGAAGGAGAGGATAAAGCCAGGCAGGTCACAGCCATCCACTTGCCCCAGGGCAGGGCAAAGAGGCCAGCTGTTGGAGACAAGGGTTCAAATCCCTGGAGGTTCCCTAACCCAGTGTTTGAATTAGGAACCTGAGTGCCTGAGTTTGAATCCTACCTCTGCCACTTCAACTTGAGCAAGTTATTTCGCCTCTCTCTGCCTCGGTTTCCCATCTGCAAAATGGGGATGACACATCCTAGGGTTGTTAGGATTAAATGAGATAACCCATACACACTGGCAGTGATGATTATTGTTACTGGTGTCCTGTATAAAGTGAGGGATGGAATAAAAGGATCTCTAAGTCCCTGTCTCATGCTAACATTCTGTGACAATCTTAAAGCAAAAGTATTTATGACTTTGGATTTCTATTAACAGAACTTATTCAATTGAAGGCACTACCTGTGAGTGTACTTTTGCTTCTATTTTTATGTCTATTCAAATCTCTGGTGATATTCATGCACTGGCTCATGTGAAAGGCGAGTATTTTAACCTAACCGCTTTAACATTTATAATCTGTGAAGCCAAATGTTGAATAGGGAGAGAAACTTGGAGACCCTATTTGTCTATTTTTACTCAGCCCTACCTTTTACAAAGAGTTCATTCAAGAAGGACTGGATGAAAGGGGCACACGTAAATGTGAAGATGGTCATAATGACAGGAGAATTCTAGATTTAGAAGTTCAACGTGGAGATTATACTTGCTGAAAATATTCTTAATGTATATTTTAGTGGTAAATTGTTAACATTCTTTCCATATTTCCTGACCTCAGTTATTCCCTTTCCTCCACTGTGGTTAAGGGTAAAATTCAGGAATGGATAACTTTCAGAGAACCGAGGAGACAGAACTTTGCCTGTGGTCAGAAAAAAAAGGGTGGGGGGGGAATTTTAGTTGCTTCGAAGTTGGTTTATGAAAAGTCAGGGGAACGAAGGCAGTGGGAGGAGGCCTCTCCGGGGGCCCAGCTGAGGCTCCAACTCCCCATTTGTCTTAATTTGGCTTGCGGTTCTGAAGGCCCAGGGAAAACACAGACTTCCACTAATGTAGCCCAGGCAAAATATTGGAAGAAATGAAGCTTAGACATTTTGTACAAACTATAGAAAGTAAAAGCAATAAACTGCAAAAACAGATGAGACTTTCCTGATGGAGGTACTGTAATATCTCGAAGCCAGTAAAAGAGTCCTTCAAATACATCCTCAAAGCAACTAGACTATTTATCGTGGTGTCACATTTATGACCCACGTAAGTAGCCGTCAACTAATATCATTATAAAACTCTGATTTATAAGCACTTACATTGGATTTTTCCTCCTACTGGAACCTCAAATTAGACAGGACCACCTCCCTATTTGCATGAGGAATTCCTGTCATAACTGGGGACTGTGGATGTCCTGCAGTCAAGATGGTTCCTGTTGATGACAGTTTTACATATTCCATTTTTTTCCAGGGGCAAAAGTCATATGCATAGGTTGAATTCTTGGTAGGGGCTCTTTCAGTTTCCATTATGTTGATAATCAGATACAGAGAATTTCCCTGGGAAAAGATCTCTAATAAAATTATGAATAAATCACTTGGACTGATCCCAGATGGAGAGCCCAACGTGACTTTTAGAACTTGAAACCTTTAGATTCTTCGGCAACATTTTGGTAAATCCATTTTTTAAAACAGCAGCAAGCCACACATTGGTTTTGTGAATTATGTCTATCACCAGATTTGTGAGGCCGGGGACTAGGAAAAGATGACGACAGTAACCCCGCAAATGTTTCATTTCTACCCCCACTCCCACCCCAAAGGAACAACTATCCTTTCAGAGCCAAGTCCTGACTTCAAGGCTGCCCACAGTGCCGCTCTCTGAAAACCCTGTAGAAAACTAGGGGATGGAAGGCGATCATTTAAAAGAGATCACATTCAGTTTTATTAAAAAACCAAAACAGCTGGGGCATTGATTTGCAAGCTCTGTAATGCCATTGGTATGCCTGACCTGGCCAAGATATTAAAAAGATATTTAAGGCAATGTCAGTAAGTGTCTCAGGCACAAGCTCTGGCATATTCAAACAGCATTATGGAGCTGCGGGTAATTCGTCTTCCTTTATGTTCCGCTATGCAGAGAGAAGGGGAGGGAACATTTACAAAATGATTTACTGTGACACATCCATTCTAATGAAAGCCTGAGCCGCCCGCCAGCACTCCTGGCCGATCTGCCCCCTCCCAGATGCTCGGCCATATGTCCCATGCTTGGCGTGAGTGACAATTGTGTTGGTGGAGAGCGATTCCTGGGATCTGGGTGTTTTTAATAGCAATCCCAGAAAGCTCTGAGGTTGCTGGCTTAGGTAAGAAGGGCAGCAGGAAAGGGCCCATTAGTCTGGGGCTAAGTGTTTTTAAAGATGCTCCAGCGGTATAACCGTAGGATGGAGTAAGATTTACTGTCTCCTCGGGGCCTGGAGGATCGCTGGCAGAGGAGTTCCGGCTTAGTTGGTACAGGTTTCCACCATTGCTGGCCTCCCCCGCTCAGGTTCTCCTCTTTCTTACCTCCCCCCAAGCTGGCTTCCCTCTGACTTCCTGCAGCAGCCGTATTCCTCAGTTGCCAGAAACTCGCATCCTAGCTCGGTCTCAGCTGCACTGTTACTTACCGCTTGCTTCCTGGAAGCAGCTGCTGCTCTGACCACGTGCATTTCTAGCCCCCTGCCTATTGCGACACTAGCTTAATTGCCTTTGCCTCTTGGAAGGAAATCAACGTTTATTGAATACCGACTATATATAAGACATCATGCTTGGCCCTGTGAAAGACAGAAAGAAATCTGGTGTAAAGATGGGTCTTTGTCTCAAAAAGTCTACAGTCTGCGTGTGAATTAATGCTCCCAGCTTAGCCTTTGGGCAAGTTTCTTAACCTCTCTGTACCTTAGTTTCTCCATCCGTAAAATAGGGAGAATAGTAATACATAGGACGGCTGTAATTAAATCAATGTGTGCGAAATGCTTAGAATAGTACATGACACGTGATAAGCATTTAATAAATGTTAGCTAGTTTTGAGCCGTAGTTGGAGGAAAGAGAAAACAAGAGAAGTAACGTAATATTTATCTGCCATACCCTATAATAGGAGTTTATAGATGTTAACTTAATCCTCACAATACTATGTAGGGTGGGTATTACTATTACCCTTTCATTTTGGAGTCAAGGGAGATTGCCAGGTTAATAACTTATGTGAGTTTCCACTGTTGACAGGGCTTTCAGTCAAGGCCAAAACTACTTGGTGCCAAAGCCCATGATTTTGAAAAGTCAAATGATTTAAAATGTAAATAATGTTTCCAAAATACTAGAGGATGTATGGCAAGGTGATATGTCATTGATTTCCCAATAACTTGCACAGAAAGACATTCCAACAAAAACATCAGGGAGGAAAGACTAACTGGAAAAGGTGGGGCTGGAAGAGAATCTTGAGGGATGAGTGTAATTTTGGAAGCGGGCAGCAGAGGCCCGTTTACTGTGTGAGTGATCACAGGGAAGGAGAAAATTGCACCATCTTTCAAGAAATGGAGCACAAACCGGTTTGACCAAACCTGAGAGCTCTGGAAAGTCTAAAGATGGCATGTTTGAGTACTTTCCTATGGAGGGATGGGGGCAAACTGAGTGTCTTAGCAGTGCTTTAGAAAGATTTGCTCCACAGACATAGAAATCAAACTTTTGGTTACCAAAGGGAAAAGTGGGGGGAGGGATAAATTAGGAGGTTGGGATTAACATATACACACTACTATATATAAATAAAATAGATAACCAACAAGGGCCTACTGTATAGCGCAAGGAACTCTACTCAATGTTTTGCAATAACCTATAAGGGAAAAGAATCTGAATAAGAATATATATATATATATATATGTGTGTGTATGTATAAATGAATCACTGTGTTGTACACCTGAAGCTAACACAACATTATAAATCAACTAAACTTCAATAATACATATATATATAATTTTTTTTTTTTTTTAAAAAAAGAAAGGTTTGGGCTTCCCTGGTGGCGCAGTGGTTGAGAGTCCGCCTGCCGATGCAGGGGACGCGGGTTCATGCCCCGGTCCAGGAAGATCCCACATGCCGCGGAGCGGCTGGGCCCGTGAGCCATGGCCGCTGAGCCTGAGTGTCCAGAGCCTGTGCTCCGCGACGGGAGAGGCCACAACAGTGAGAGGCCCGCGTACCGCAAAAAAAAAAAAAGGAAATGTTTGCTTTACAAGAGAATACAAAATAATCTGGAAAGTAAGAGTACTTTGGGGGTTAGCATAGTCCTCTTAGCAAGAACTACCAGGGTCTGCCTGAGGGTGGTGACAGGGGTAACAGGTAAGCAGGAAACAGATGTCATCCTCAGAAGGGGTGACTGAAGGGGGTGAACAAAGAGACTCTTTGCAGAGGGGCAGAGGGCCGGGTAGGGCTGGACTCTACCATCAAGGATAGGGGTCATCCTCTCAAGCTAGCAACAGGCAAGAGCTCTTTCCATCAGGACGCGTGAAGGCGCTGAGTGCAAAGAGCAATTCCTGGACTCAGGGAGAGGAGCTGGACGGGGAGGACTGCCTGGCGGGAGCTGAGGCTCTGGGCAGAGGGGCACAGCCAACCTGCCGTAAGCAGCAGACAGACGCCAGGAAAATAAGTACCCCATCCTTGTCTCCTCCCTCCTCTCTCTTGCCAGTGCCCCTGGGCAAGGGAGCCCTTTGCTGCAGTCCATACAGATCATGGCTCCTGAGCAGAGAACAGGATGGAGAAGAGTAGAGGGAAGACTTGGGCATGCAAATGGAAGATACCCAACACCAGAGATTTGTTACAGGATTAGGTAATTGACATGGCACGGTGCCGGGCTCACAGAGGATACTCAACACTTGATGGTTAGTATTATTTCTTATTGTTTTTCCTGCTTTGGTTGGCTTGGTACTCATGTGTCCAGCTCAGCCCCTCTGGCCTCACCACAAAAGAAGAAGTTTTCAAATCCCTGCAGAAGCATGAGAAGTGAAACACTAAAAAGTCAATTGAGTTTTTTTCCTGCAATCTTTGGCCTCTAATATTTTTTTCTTAAAGAAAAAAAAAAGGAGGCTTGGAAATCGTCTCTTTTAAACACAACCATTGTGATTGTTTTATTGGAAGTTCTTAACAGAGGAAAGGGACTTGTTTGTTTAGATTGCTATGCAACAGGAAGCATTGAGTAAATGGTTTCTCAGTTTTTATTATTTTAAACTTCACCCAGGAGAAAATCGATCCAAGTTTAAGAAAGAGAGGAGGAAGGGAATCTAGGCTCTAGTGTTTTCAAAATTCTAAATTGCAAATAATAGGAGCTTAAAACAAACATTCACAGACAGAAAACTGCCTTCATAATTCTCACTTTCAAGGTAAAATCAATAGATAATGGCTTCATCCAGCCAAACATTTTTTTCCAGCCAATTTATACACTACCTGCTAAATAATCTCTGAAAGTTGAAAATGTATCAACTTTCAATGCAAATATGAGCAAAAGGTTAAGTGGCTCTAGAATTCTTTTTCATCACCCTTCCTGCTCTTGACATGCACAAAGCGCAGCTAGGCAGAAACAGTCAGAGGTAAAAGGAGAAGGGGGGCAGATGCCTCCTCAAATTCTCACCCTATTTTAAGCTCCATCTTCAGTTTTGTTTACAAAAGCTTCAAATTCCCCGCCCCTCCATTGAACTATTTCTCATTATGCCTAGAGGTTTCTGGTTGACATTCACACTGATGCTAGCTCTATCAGATTGGCAGCCCTCATGTAGTTTCTGAATTTTCTGTACAAGCTAGAGGGGGAAGATGTACGTGAGTTGAATGCCCCGAACTTGGTTAAATCGGACATCTGGAAGCCCATGGTGATGAAAGAGAGCAAAGGTTAGGAGAAAACTAACAGCAGCAACCAGCAAAACAAACTTTTGTCTGGAGCAACAAGAAGGCACTGCAAACAGCGATCAGCCCCTATGGCCCAGCTCATCATTTAAAACGCAATGTCTTACTGCTTTATCTAATATCAGAATATACCACAAAGTATAAAGAAGTCAATAAAAGTATTCAAATACAGCTACCCAAAGACTGCCAATACTGGCACTTTGATACATTTCCTCCCAAGTTTTTTTTTTTAAGCATGTATATATTCTACATGCATATGCATGTAAGTTAAGATTGCAAAGAAACACAATGAATATTTTTGAAACTAAAAACCAGGATTATTTTACACATGCAGTTTTATGTCTTGCATTTTAGGCCTAACATTATATTTATGCATTTCCCATATCATTAAATATTTTCAGAATGGGTATTTTTTAAAATTAGCTACATAATAGCTTGGCTTGCAGAAGTAGCATAATTTGGGCTTCCCTGGTGGCGCAGTGGTTTGAGAGTCCGCCTGCCGATGCAGAGGACGTGGGTTCGTGCCCTGGTCCGGGAAGATCCCACATGCCACGGAGCGGCTAGGCCCGTGAGCCATGGCCACTGAGCCTGCGCATCTGGAGCCTGTGATCCGCAACGGGAGAGGCCACAACAGTGAGAAGCCCGCGTAACGCAAAAAAAAAAAAAAAAAAAAAGAAGTAGCATAATTTATTTAACCAACCTCATATTGTTGGCATTCATGTTGTTGCCAGTTTTGACTGTTAAAAATAATATTTTGATGAAGATCCTTAAAAGAATATCTTTTTTTTTTTTAATTTATTTATCTTTGGCTGCATTGGGTCTTTGTTGCTACACGCGGGCTTTCCCTAGTTGCGGCGAGCAGGGGCTACTATTCATTGCGGTGCACAGGCTTCTCACTGCGGTGGCTTCTCTTGTTGCAGAGCATGGGCTCTACGTGCACGGGCTTCAGTATTGTGGCACGTGGGCTCAGTAGTTGTGGCTCGCAGGCTCTAGAGCGCAGGCTCAGTAGTTGTCATGCACGGGCTTAGTCGCTCCAGGCATGTGAGATCTTCCCGGACCAGGGCTCGAACCCGTGTCCCCTGCATTGGCAGGTGGATTCTTAACCACTGCACCACCAGGGAAGCTCCTTAAAAGAATATCTTGTATTTCTGTCTGTAGGGAAAAATTCCTAGAAGTGAAACGACTGGGCGAAAAGCAATTAAAACATAGAATCCAAACTGTCATCTAGAAAAGGTATGCCAACTCTTGGTCTTGTGGGCAGCTTATGAAAACACTCATTTCATTACACCCCATCATTCCTGCAGACTGTCATCTTTAAAACTCTTTGCCTATCTGAGGGGTGGAAAATGGTGCCTCGATATTTTCAAATTTCATTTTCTTTCTTAACATTTATTTGCCATGCCAAACCAACTTTTGCCACCTTTGAAAAATCCGATTTTCTTTTGAGTGGACTTTGGAATGCCAACTCCCTGGGAAAAAACTTCCATGAGACATGAGAATACAACCCTCTTAATATAAATGTCACCAAATCTCCATCAGCCTTCATTTTAATAATAATGCCAAACAATGGATTCTTTCCTGTCACGTTTGTAATATAGTCATACCAGCTTTCAAAGGCTGGTGCATCCTGGAACTGCAAGCAAGAGACACTGGCGGTTCTCCAATCCGGAATGACAAGTGAGCATGTCTGTCACTCTGAGCCCACAGGGTGATGGAACAGACACATGGGATCGAGTGACATGAGTACCCATCAGCAACCTGACACTCATTCACCCCTCATATGTCAGGGATTCCCAATCTTCATGCCAAGGACCCTTTCGACAGTCAGATGAATTCTACAGATCCCTTCTCGGAACAATGTCTTTAACTGCATAAAATAAAATACCAAGGATCATAAAGGAATCTAATTATATTGAAATTTTGTTTTCAAAATATTTATAAAAATCTGTAACATAGCCAAATATGTGCTTATTTATTAAGCACTAAATAACAAACTCTAGTGGCAGATCGAATAACTACCATAATTGCAAAGTGGTAATGAGGGTAAAGATATTCCAAGATATCTACCAAACTAATATAATATGAGAATATTTATTATTTCTATTAGTGACAAAGTCCAAGTTCTGCAAATACTGTCTTGGTTTGTTGCCTACATTCATGATGAAGGAAATGTTGCCTTTCAATAAGAGGTTAGTAAAAGATGTAATTTTTTTTTTTTTTTCCCATCATGGAATGCCTGAGCTCTCTCCATGGATCCATGGTTACATGAAGTGTTCTGAAAGTAGGAAATTATGTAAACGCATTATCTGTACCTCCTCCCACTTCTAGAACTGTGACATTTTCTCTGGGCCCTGTCCATTATTTTTTTTGCTCTAATTACTACGGTTCTGGGAAGCTGTTGGAACAGGGCAGTAGGGTTGGCCACAGTGGAAGATCTTAGTCAAAGGGTTGAAGCCATGTGTTAAAAATACTGTCCTTGACGAAGTTGCAGACCTGCACTCTGATCGCATGCCATGTCTAGGACTGCTCCACCAAGCCTGGGAGCCAGGAGCTCAGGGTTCTAGCTACAGCTTTGCCACTAACCAGTGTGTTACTGTGAAAAAGCCCTTTGACATCCCTGAGCCTCAGGTTTTCTTAACTCAAAAAAAAAAAAAAAAAAAGATTTGGAAAATACAATCTCTAAGTTCCCCTTCCATCTCGCACAATCTTTGACTTTAAAACTTTCAAAAACTTCCATTGTATTTTGATGATTAACGTAGCTTTCCAAAAGAGTTCTTTAGTATCCAGAACAGAAAGCCTTACCTGTTTTCTAAAATAAAGTTTATCTGTCACTGTCAGTCTCTTTTTCCATTTTTTCCTCATCCTCCTTCTAAAACAGGGACTTTTCCTTTTCCTGAGAGCAACGGAACCTGAACTCTTGTGTTGATTCTAAAGTAGAACTAGAAGTTTCTCTGGAAACCACTTCTCCCCACCAGGTCTGAGTACCTAGGACAGCCAGTCTCCATGTCAGCATCGGTTCTAATGGTCCCCAACCTCTGCTCATAGAGCATCCTTCCTCCCTCCGTAGGTAAGTTTCCCTTCTGTGCTTTTTCCCCTGAAACACTAGGCAGGGACTTAACTCTCTCTGTGTTGTTGCAGTGAACAAACTGAGTAAAGTATTCTGTTCTCCTACTCAAACAGAGTTCACGGAGTAAATATTTCTCATGGATTTTCCTTCCTAATCGCCCAACATTTTAAAACACTTGGCATTCTGCTCCATTCAAGTGGTCGGGGCCACATTCAGGGAGAGTCTGAGCTTCAGGTGTCAGAGTAAACAGGAGTTCTGGGTGAATGAGGGGGCCTGGTAGGAACACCCTGAGCCCTGTGGGCCCAAGAATACTAACAAGGCTGAAAGGAAAGGCTCAGAGGCAGCCCCGCTCTTGGCAAGCCCAGGCAGGGTTCCCTTTGATGTGAAGTCTTGCTTGATATTGCTTTGTGTGTCTGCATTTGTCCTTGGCAGGCAGAAGGCAGTTCCTTTCCAACAATGAGGTGCCCTTGTGTATTGCTGCCTTCCACTGAAACAGTGATGCGTGCAAGCAGCTCCCAGGGTGACAGGCAAGTGCAGGGGGGAGGCTGGGGCTGGTGGGAGGGGTGGGGAGGACTCTCAAGGAGAGCCCAAGTGCCAAGGATATTAACAAGGAAGCTGAGACAACCTGGGAGTTTGTACCAGAGCTCTCAAAACATTTTACCTTGAAGTAGGAACAGTTTGAGAAAGATACAGAGCAATGAGCAGCAGAACGTTGAAAGTGATTTCCTTTGACTGGAACACAAAGAAGTTTAGAAATATGAGTTGCAATCAAATAGTGGCTTGTGAATATTAATAGTCACAATTGACTAGACTTCTCTTAGGTTTTGTGGATAATATTAGTACTGTTCTCTAAATATTTCCAGTTCTCCACCCTTTCAAGCAAAGTGGGTTGCACTTCCTGGTCTCCTTGTGGTTGGGTAGGGCCACGTGACTAGTTCTAGCCAGTGAGCAGAAGTGACATGGGTCTCTTCCTGCCTGGAGTATTGAATTACTGACGTAAGGCTCTCTGGAATGGGGACCACCAGTATTTGAGATGGTAGTTTCTCCATCAGCCTGAGCCTTTAAATAACTATAATATCAGAGTCCCCCTGCCAACCTACAAGGGACAAGTAGCAGAGCAAGAAATCAACGCTTTTGGTTAAAAGCCACTCATAATATTTGAAAGCTGTTGGCTACAGCAACATAACCTGGACTATTGTAATTGCTGAAGGCACAGAAGATGCTCCTTTCCTTGTCCTGTTACATGGAGATTAGATATTGAATTGTATCAAACTGATCTTGGACTTCCATGAGAAAGCATCCTCACTTTATTTAGGCAACAGGAGCTTTCACAGCCATGGTATTTCTCTAGGGAGTGGCATTGCAAGTCAGTTGTCTGTGGATGCATCTCTAAGCCTTAAGCTTGGGAAGCCCAAGGTGTTATAGATAAGAGCCATGATAGGTACCAGAAGATGCAGAAAGATGTTCATTGGGGTCTCACTTAGCTCCAAGAGAGCCAAGAGAGAAACTTTATCAATGGAATGTATGAATTAAGTGTCTCTTTTCATATCTTTCTGTGGTCAGAGGGCTTCAATCCCTGAGCCACTTTGAATGTAAGAGTAGAAAAAGTGGAAAAGGAAAAAATATGGCTGGAGAAAACTCACAGATTAAAAAGAACTCTGAAAGAATGTTGGCAAAACTGGAAGAGATGTAATTTACGTTACAGAAAATAGTTGACAGTACTGGTAAGGCACAGAAGAAGGGAGATTGGTTGGGGCTTCACGTGAGGTGTACAGAGGGTTGCAGTTAGTCTTAAAAAGCTTCAAGGAAGTTGTTTTCAAGAACTACTGGACTTTTGGAAGGAAAAATAGAATGGAGGGTCAGGAGAAGGGCAATACAACCTGAAGCCCTTCTAGAAGCCAGGTCAAGGTGACTCTACAAGAAGGCATTATAGAAATTTGGCCTGAGGGGTCAGGTAGGGTGTTCCATTTTTTGGTAGACATAGAAGAGGGAAAATCCAGGTGGTCAGAGGTAGGCTGATAGAGAAAGAATTTTAAAATAATTAATGCTAGGAGAAGTACTCCAAGCAAAATGCTCCAGGTAGGGGAGAGAGGGTAAAGTG
The DNA here is from genome assembly GCF_008692025.1 of Phocoena sinus. NCBI lineage: Eukaryota > Metazoa > Chordata > Mammalia > Artiodactyla > Phocoenidae > Phocoena > Phocoena sinus. The sequence goes on from NC_045766.1 coordinate 30,137,693, forward strand.
ACAAAAAATGACAAAAGCAGTAGCATTAAGATTACAACCTGGGATGGGGATGGTGTTGGGGCCTGAGGGAGCAAGAAACGGGAAGCTGCCAGCCTCCATAAGAGGGAAGACTGAATGGTTACAGTGATGTGACTGGGAGCGCTAACTGTCCTCCATATCCTTCCTTGCCCCCTTCCTTAATGGCACTCCCTATTTTAGCTGAGTATACAACCGTGCAGAATAAAGATTACCTTGCTTGCCTCCCTCTTCAAATAGACGTGACCATTTGAAACAAAGGACATTGGTGCCCTTAGTAGTGCCGAAGGACCTCCAACTTCAATTTCTTTTCTTCCATCTCACAATGACTTATCCTTGAATGACTATTTCCCTCTGCTATGCAAATTTCTTCATCTCTTGTTCCTGTCAGCCTTCAGTGCAGGAAACAGAAACCATTTTAGGTACCTCAAGTAGAAAGGAATTTAATACAGGGAATTGAGTGCCACAAAATTATCGGAAGAGCTAAATGTAAGTGAGGAAGACCTCTTAGATGGAAAGCTCATGCCTCTGCTAGGTTTTGAGGTTATAACCCTGTAGCTCTGAACCGGAGGTCAGGAAATCACTGTCAACACCCAGAGGTCGAGGAACTGCTGCCAATTTTACAGTTGCCCCATATCCGTGAAGCTGGTCACAAGAAAGTGGGATGTGAAGTCTGTCCACAGCAAAAACTCAGTTCTGCCAGAACCTGTCACTGCTGCAGAAATAAAATTGGCCTTCACCTGCATTTCACCTTCCAAATCTCATGGGAGGTCTGAAACACTGGCAGCAAGGGAGCCTGAGAAATGTAGCTGTTAACCTTCCAGCCCCAGTGATACAGGGGCCACGCAGAAGGGGATGGGTATGAATAGTGAGTGCCAACACAGCATACCTGATCCATCCCTGGAGATGTCAGACATTCTCAATAATATTCGTAGATGGCTTCCCTGCTCATGTACTTCTCTAATAGCCAATTTAAAAATATTGTCATCTATTTATTACATGCTAAGACTATGTTGGGCACTTCAAAGTGAACAGAGTGATAGCTTGGTTCCTATCATCTGAAGCCTCTTCCACTTGAAAAACATGTGTTCAATTTCTGTCAGGTACTCAAGAAGCATCGATAGCTTCTCATTATCTACCAAATAAAGTCCAAGTGCCCTCATTTAAGTCGAACAGACTCTCTAGAATCTAACCTCAACTCTTGTTTTCATTTTTACCTCTCATTTTTCCACTTAATGAACTCTTATGGGCCTATAAACTGGATTGTTTTCTATTCTCTATACATATGCCTCTCTTTTCTGCCACCAACACTTTAGCCACACTATTTCTCCTCCTTAGAATGTCCTTCTTCCCGATGTCTCTCTAGGTCAAAGCACCACTGATCCCTTAGTATCCAGCTCAGATGTCACCTCTTCGAGGAAGCCTTTCTCAACGCCGTACAGCTGGGATACTCCTTCACATAGCAGAGTCCCTGGAACTTGATCTATATTCCTGCCATGGAATTTAAAACACCTTGTATTACAGCTTTTTGTATAAACATAATTTCTTCTCTAGTAGACCATGGACCATAGAGGAGCAAGGATTATATTTCATATTTATTTTTGATCCCCCACAGAGCCATAGAGTTTATTGAGTGAATAAATGTAAACCTGGAAGACAGTCATTATTCTCAAAGATTTTATAATCCAACAGTCAGATATTTTTAAAAGTACCTTCACTCTCTTTTCGTTAGCATGTGAAATCTGAAATTCTTTGCTCAGAATTTCATGCTCTCCAGCTAAATGACACCCCTGACATCCTATCTCGTAATTCTTTAACTTTCAGTGACAATAAATAAGCTTTTTTGTTCTCCTCACATGTCTTGTTCATCTTTCATTTCCTGTTATTCCTGCAACTTAGTGTGTAATTTATATGATGTCATTTTCCATTTCCTCCTAAACCCCAAATAAGATGGGAATGCCTCCTTAATGTCTATAGCAATAAAAAAACAATTAGCAGATTATGTTTCTAACCTAAACCAACAATTAATGCAAAAGATGTAGCTTGAAAAAAAAAAAAAAGATGTAGCTTGATTATACATACATGATGAAGAATATATTTCATCAGTATATTTTAAAATTCCATGTCAGGTAACTCTATTCACCAACTCTTTTTATTTATGAAACACCTCCAATTATAAAACAAGTCATAGGTCTTAATCTTTTTTATCAAACAAAAGACCTTAGACATGGAATTAGACACAAAAGCATTATAATTTAATTGTACCTTTTTTCTGCCCTACGTCGAATTTACCCTTTATTAAAACAACAGCGTTTGTAAATGTTTTGGTTTCCTTTCTCAGACACAATATGCCTATCCCCACAACTAGTTCACAGGTTCTTCAAGGGAAAATACATCTTCCTTCCCTTGAACTTTTATCCTCTAGTGTCTAACCCACTGCATCTAGTATTCCAGTCTTTAAACAATAAGAATTCAAATAATGCTTATTTCAACCCATTACTACTAAAAATAGCATGAAGGAAGTTGTCATTGATTTCTTTGTGCAAAGTTGTCTCTCCAGATATTATTTAGACAACCTCTACCCACTGTTCAATAAAAGAATACTTTTTCTAGATATTTCTGAGAACATACATACTTGTCTATTATATGAAAAATAACATGGTCTTGGGCTACAAAATGAGTAGGCTTATAACCAGTAATAGAGCTACATAAATCTGGACTATACATGCCATCATGGAGATGGAGATGCAGCGCTAAGGGAATAGAATGGAAAGAATGATTACCTCTTCTTCTTGGGACTCATCTTCACCAGTCAGAGAACATTTACCCATCAGGCATACGTGTTGGTTACGCTTCTGAATTTGTAGGAGCAGTTAATCCTCTCCTCTCACTAGCAGGTTGTTAAAGCATCTATGTCTGCTCTTATCAGCAACGTAGGCTTTTGTGTTCCAGGTAGGTTTGTGCTGGAGATTACAGCCTTTAACTCCCTGTGGTCTCATTCTAATTCAAAGTCCAGTTGTGAGAAATAATATTTACAAAGGAGTGGTACAAGGACATTGCTGCCCATACATTACACTAGCTAGGCTAAATGTTGCCCTCGAATTAAACGAGATCGTAACAGGGCTGTGAACTTGAGTTTCGATTCCTTGTAGACCTCCCTTTTCCGAATTTGTGCCTTAGCCTAAGCCATCAGCCTATAGAGAGAAACATGAGGTCTCATGGAACACGATAGTACTTGCTGCTGCATTTTCTGCATGCATTGATGTTCAGGGCATAACCTGAGGAATCACACAGTATCCTCATTTTGAGGACACCCAGAAGTGAGGCTGCTCTACATCAGGAAAATCTGTTCATATTGTCTGTAGAAGACACTAACCCAAAGCCATTCCCAAGGCCCTTGCTTGCCCTCCTTTCTCTGTAAAGGCCAAAAAGTCAGATGCTCACTTTTCCAGTCTCTCTTGTAGTGGGGGGAATTCATATGATCCAGTTGTGGCCATGAAACATAGAAGGAAGTCTGCAAGGAAGCAATGGCAATTGGCAAAAGGAAGGGATGGCAATTACTTTCCTGATGAAAAATACATGTGGGAGGAGAGATCTCTAGCCTGTCCTTACCTCTTCTCTCTACCTTGGTCATGGATGTGATGTCTGGAGTTGTAGCAGCCCACTTGAGGCAGTGAGGCTACAGAGTGATAAAAATCAACACCCTAAGGACAGTGGGAAAGACAGATAGAAAAAGCCCGGGTCTCTGATAACATGGCTGAACAAGTGTCCACCTCTGGACTGCCTGTTAGTGAGAAAAATAGCCCCTGATTCATGTAAAGCATTATTAGCTGTGTTTTCTGTTACTCGCAGCCTAATAGATAATTAGTTTTTGTTCTATCAAATGTTATAAGTCTTGTAATTAAGCCTGTCTTTGTCTTAGCTTTGGCTACCAGAAAGTTACAAAATTGTAACTAACATCTACCATGACATATGCTCTGCTAATTTTTGTCTCTGGATTTTGTGGGCTTTTTACTCATGTTTTTATTTCACCCGATTCCTCCAAGTACTTATTTTTTTATTTTGTATTATATGCATTTTACAAGTCAAAACTTTTTTCTAGAACACAGCAACGTATAAATAATACATAAACAAAAACTCCAACCCTGCCAGAAGATTGAAGAAGTCATGTTCGAATAAAGATTTCCCAGAGGGACAACATCTGTGCCTCACTCTTTAGTTAAATTCAGTAATTACAGTAATTCCTAAGGTTGTAACTGAAGTGAATCAGTAAGTAGTTTAAATAGTGGCCTATTAAACATTGTTCTCTATTAAAATTTCAGAACTCTAAGATCTTAAAGTAGGGGGAGCACAGACTTCAGGAGATCTATAAACCTTTTGACATAAACACAATTTTGTTTGTACACACAAATGTGCGTTTTCTGGGGTAAAAGCCTGAGACTTTCGTCAAATATGCAAAGTCTGTTATTCAGAATAAGGTTAAGAACTTCTGGGTCAAGTTACGTTTACCCTTTTTGAGTCTTCCTCCCCCTGAATCACCATTGTGGCTCATTTGGGGTTTTGCATTTCTGTCAAGACCCCGGACTTCTGTCACAGTGCAGATGTCTGCTTCATCCTGAGAGTACACACCCCATCAACGTTAGTGGACTTGCATTGATAGGTAATTATTTACACTGCATTTGGTGTCTGGAATGGCAATCTCCTGTTGATCATTCTGGAGGCTCTGAATCCATCGGCTGCATCCCAGTGGGCTCAGTGTGTTGTAGACACACAAATCAAAGTAGTGTGAGGGAGGAGAAAAATCATTCCCTTCCAGGATAATGCATTTTTCATGAGAAACAGGTCATTAAGAACCATTGCCTGATGGTTGCTCTCATTCCATCTTTTCATCCTTCCTCTCTTGTCAAATTATTTGGCCTCCTTCTTCTTCTCTCTGTGTTTCCCCTCAGCTTCATTCCTCTGCATTTGATTATTTTACCGTCTCCTTCTTTCTAATATATTTAAATGATTTCTACCTGATATGCATCTTTGAACTATTTTCTTGCCTGACTTTTCTTCCTTTTCCATCACGTGGCATCTGTCTCTTCATTTGCTGTTGTGCGTTATACTCACATTCTAGCTGATACATTACACAGGTTTTCCCAAACTTATCATTTCAGTTCCCAGTACATAAACAGACAATGCTCTTAGCTGTTTTTCCATGATACTCTGATTCTCCCTGAAGTTTTAATTTTACTGCCCATTGTCATATTTTTCTATTCCCTTTCTATTCACCCATGAATACAGACTCAATAATTTACTTGTGCCAGTTTTCTATGCTGTCATACAAATTCTGTGGCTGTTTCCTCCCAAATGATGGACTTGAAGTGATCAATCCATCACATGTCTTAGAGCAACTTTCTCTTCTCTGGTTAAAATCAGGAGTGGGTTTAAGTGAGCCAGAGATTTTTGAGGAAGGAGATTTCTGTCATGAGAGGAGTGACTACCGTGAAGGGAAAAATATCTCAGTGAAAACTTCTTTCATGTTTCTGTTGACAGTTCTTTTTTTAAAGCAACTGAGCCAGTTATAATTTTTAGCAAAATTTAATTACATGCAGAGAGTAAACATCTGGAAATCATCTTGGGTAATCAGTGTGAACTTATATGGTAAATCAGAGACTTACATGCCAGAGTTTAGAGATTACAATCTTAATGATCATTATTCATAAAAACCTTTGTTTTCAATCTGTCTTTAAGAAATAATTAGAATTCAAGGCATTCATGGAACAGGAAACTTGCCACTTTATTTCTTACTTTATGTATATCTCCCTCATGACAGTGGGGTTTTGGAAGACCGAGTTAAGTACTGGTTTGTTTTTGGTGTGTAAGCTTTTTTCTTTAAGGCATTTATTTGTGAAATTTAAGAAGCAGTAGGGATTCTAAGTCAGGCAAGTAAGCTGGAAAACAATACAACTTGAAAATTACCCAGGCGTGAAATCCCCTTGATCTAAGGAATGCTTCCAACATTAAGTTCTCCATAAGCGTGAACTATAAATGATAACATTCCAAAATTAGTTTTTGAAGGAAGGCTCATAACAGGAAACTTGATCATCTGAAATTAACCCAACCTGCCTTCTTACTAACCTAAAATAATAGCCTCCGCCCCCACCCAATATGACCTAAAAATAATAGATTGCATCTCACCCCAATGTAACTTGGCTTGAGCCCAAGGATTAATACATACGTACATGACACTCAGAATTGCACCCAAAGAAGCAGCAGCATTCTCTTTCTTGTGAGCTGTCACAGCGCAGTAAGCCTCCCTGGCTCTGTAATCCTAATTAACGTTCGTCGTCTACACTGTGTTCCAGTGTGAAGTACAGAGTGGCAACACTCTACACTCTTTGCTGGGAATCAGTTCTCAAGAGGCTGCAGTTTCAGAAGGTGTGTCTCCAACTCTCTATTCTGAGTCTTCCATTCTCAAAGGGATTATGTGTCTTCACACTGAAAGCTGATAACCCGAGGAATTAAAAGGCTGAGACAGGAAAGAAACACAAGGAAATTGCTTGTTTTTATTTTTTCATTTTACACGAGCTAGTCATACGGATATAGACCAGAAAATGCTAGAGGTAGGAGAATCATCGGTTTAAAATAGTAAAGAGTGGGGAGAGGCAAGGAAGAGATGAAGGTGTAGAAAATAATGGAAAACAGAAGAAGTGACCAAAGGGGAGAAGCAGATAGCAGGACTGCATTCTGACTTTTGTGGGCCTTGGGAACTTTTGCCTTATGGGTTTCATTCTCCATAAGAAAATATTAAAAATTAGATTTTACTACAGCGTTGGAATAAAGGTGAATATACTGATATTTGTATTAAATTGTTTTATCCTGAAAGGTCATTTTTTTCTTCTGATTTTAAAAGAAATAAAAATATTTTTGTGTGCTTCTAAATTATTATGGGCCCAAGGCACCCTTCCCCTCTGCCTAGTGGAGAAGTGGGCCTTATAGGTAGAGTGAGGGAGAGGGAGTTAGCAAGAACTCTGCTCAGAAGTGAGTTTAAACTAGCAATGTAAAAATTAAATACATACAGATATCGGTGCCTCACCATAGTCTAGGTCTAAATTATGTGTCATCCCTAATCACTCCAGCTAACCGTTATTGAACAATTACCATGCGTTAAACACGTCACCTGCTTTATCTCACTCATTCCACACAACAACCTGAAAGTTAAGCAGACAAAGATGTGCCTTGAAACCTTAGGGCCCCTCACTTGCTCTGCTTCCTTCCAAGCCTCTGTACCCAGTTTTTAAGAGGGTCTCTCAAGATGGTATATGCGTCAAGCCCTACAAGACCTGAACCTGTTCGTATAGGTGTATATGTATAGTCGATGTATGGACAGACAGTGTCCTCCCAATTTACTGTTCAGCTCACTGAAACACACAAAGGCTAAATGATTTGTAGATTGTTCAGAGTCACAGGGCTACTTGTTAAAGGATAGACTTAGGGAGATTGAGTTTGGCTAAAAAATAATCTTGTTTCATAGGTTAGAATCAGATTGGATGCAAAAATAAGTGTAAGGTGCCCAGAACTCCATTCTCAGCCTACGTTTCCCAGGTAGTCTCTTTAACATCTCCAGCTTTAGCTGTCACCCCATGGCTGGTGACCATCAGATGTATAGCTTCAGCCGTTTCAGTTAGCATGCTTTCAACTGCCACTAATAGGATCCTCACCCAATGATCATAAAAGATATGAGAACGCTCATGTGAGAGGCCATCCAGCGGTAGAGTAAGCTTCCAAGATGGCTGATGCACAGATTCAACAACATCGTCAAGGAAACAGGTTTTCCCTCTCCACTCTGCAGTCTTCAGTGTTGGCCTCATCCTGTGGCTTAGTTCCTTTGTGTCTGTAGGAAAGTCGTCAGCAGCACCAGAGCTATAGGCTTCCTCATCCAAATCCACTGAGAGAGAAAGCCTGGCTTCCCGTGCCTTTCCAGAAGCCTCCTTGCCTCTCATTGATGGGAATTAGATCACACGCCTATTCCTGAACTAATTTCTGGCAAGTAGGATGATTTGGGGATCAATAGTTTTAGATCAATCAGGCTTACCTTTGAGATGAGGTCAATTTCCTAAATCACTGAGAGAGGAGTGGAACGGGTGTTGCAGAGTCAGCAACAATGTCTGCAATTTCAGCTCCAGACCTGGTCTGATAAGTGCCCAGCAAGCATCTCCCAATCTTACCATCCACAGTCATATTTGGTGCAACATATCCAAAGCGGAACTCATGGTCTGCTTCTAGAAACTGCTCTTCCTCCCATGTGCCTTATTTGGAAAAATACAAAACCCTTCTTCACCCTCCCCATTACCCAGTCAATCATCAAGGCTACCGCCTGCCAGTATCCTCGGCATCACCCTATTTCATCCCCTCATTATTCCTTACTTGAATTATTGTAATATCCCCCTACATGGCCTCCTTTGACCCATATCCCCATTGCTACCAGAAGTATGTTTCCAGATGGAGTAATAAGGGAAAGAAAGCTCATGTCATTACCTTAAATAACTTCCATGAGTAGCTCCCCATTAGCTCCTGAATACGACTCATTTATTCATTTATTCAATATATACTTACTTGGGGTCTCCATAAGACAGAATCCGGGCTCAGTGAGATGGATAAAAGGATGAATAAAATCAGTGGGTTCCCTACCTTCACTGGGGTTTATAGTCCAAGGGACTTTGGAGGGCATGGATAGGAGGCGCCTGGAGGGAAGTCCTGATCCAGTTTTTATAGGAAATCAGCACTTTGAGCTTGCACGTGGGAGGGAGCCAGGAAAAGAGCAAATAGCAAGCAGTGTCCCCAGCTCCCAATGTCCCCAGAATTTCCTGAACCTTAATAAATTACTCATTGTATTGTCCTCATAAGTGTTTGATTATGTCCCCATCTCTCCCTTTAGACTATTGTCTTGTTCAACTTTATATCCCCAAAGACTAAAATTTCTGTGCAGCTTATTTTTTCATCAATCTGTTCATTTATACCTTGCCTTGGTTCCCCCCGCCAAAAAAATATTTGGGGCTGCCTGATCCACAGTAGAAATGCAACAAATATGGAACACTTTTTCAAGTAAAAAGACCCCGAGACCCAGAAAGCTTAAACCTGTTGACCAAAGTCAACCAGGTAAAATTCTTCTGAAAACTTTTCCTGTGAAAGTTGGAAGAGCTATCACGAAAGGTGAGCTCTCAATCATAGGAAGTATCTGAAGACAGACTGGATGTTGTGGGTCATTGGTTATTCTTAGGTTCTTGTGGTCTTGTCCAAGCTGTGCTTCTACAAAGCACAGTACAGGTAAGTGATTTACAATCCCTTAGAGAAGTTCTTAACTTTGAATACATTTTATACTGATTTTATCTCTCAAGTTCAAGATTTTAGATATTTTAGGGAATTTTTGGTTAATACCTATAAATAATATTTATATAAAGAAGCTTAATAGTCTCCAGGCCAATACATACTCTAATGAGAATCCAAAAGTATGTTTACCTATATAAATTGACCTTTTAGAATATGAATGTGTATAATAAAGATAGCACATTTTGAATTTTGTCCACGAAAGCAGTTTCAAGTGAGTGAGCTGTGCTGAATGCCTTTAAAGAATAATGCAACTTCTGGAAATCCCATGGAGGCAGCCAAAGTTGTCGATGAAACAAGAAGTAACCTTGAGGGACATTTTAATATATGAATGTTCCTAAAGAGTATGCTAAAATCATGTGAAATATCTCACGTGAAATATCAGTATCAACAATTTGTGAGGCTTACCATGTGGATGGAATACTGAGGGTATGAAGGCATTAAATGTTCAAAGGCATTGCCTTGGGATGCCCCTTGGATTCTTCAGTGCAATTTTTACTTAATTGGAGTTCATAACTTTTCACTGGACATTCTACCTCCAAATTATAATTAAAGTAATTGTAAAAATTATTGCTCTTATTTTGACTGTGTGAGCAAAATTTCTGCAGTACATTTTATATGGAGCAGGGTGAAATTATTCTTTAAAAAAAAAAATAAAAAAAAAAACTTTGAAGACGTTTTGATAGAATTTACCTCTCCTAAAAACTTTTTGGTCTAATCCACGATATCTAGCTGAATAGCATTGGCTACATTCTTCTTTATCTGTTAAAGAGTTATTTGTAGACTCTAAAATGAGCCTTCTCCTACCTCTCTAGAAATGCCAGAAATACTACTAAACCCATGAGATATAGATATCTCATGGGTTTAGTATATATAGATAGATAGATAGTTTAGTATATATAGATAGATATAAAACCACCTAATCAAATTCCTCCTTTCCAGGCATTTTCTGCTTTGTAGAAATGAACTGCAAAAGACCTGGCAATTCAACTCTCAATTATAAACAAAGCCTACTTATCTTAAAACTTGGTCAGGGCAGAACTCAGTCCACAAATCTCTTTTCAGATTGTGCCTAGTAATTTGCTTTGTGTTTGTGGAAAGACACAGCTTGTTGATAGTAGGACTCAACTGCTAAGCTTAGAAAGAGAGTCCAAGAGGAAGAACCCAAGGTAAACAGAAACTTCCAAAAGTTGTAAATAACAAAAGACACACAGATGATGTGTGTTTCATTGAGTTGCCACATCATAGGCTCATAGTAAATGAGTACAACATGGCTCAAGATCTATGTGTACAGTTTCTCCTATTACCTAACACAATGTAGACATGCTTATCACACTCCAATCCTTGCCTTCAGCTAAGAAAAGTAAACAGTGTCATGACATCATTCATAGCCAATCACAGCACAGCCACGAGGACGAAGGAAGTGTTGGGAGAGTCTTTTTGCAACTGAGAGACAAGGTGAGAGACCGTATGTTGGATAAGTTGTCCTAACACATTCCTGGGGGTTCTGAGCTGTATTTATAAAGTAACATTTGTTGGTGGCTCAAAAACTGTCCTAGGAGGCGGGCAATATGTCACGTTCCATAAGAGGAGTGATTGTGGTGATGGACCTAAGGTGACCAGGAGCAACCTTTGTTCACTGTTCCATCACATGGCTCTATAATAAATATTAGTCATCCAGTGTACACATAGGATGTGGTGAGGCTTCCTGTTGAGGGCAAAACCTTCTTCCAGAGATCAGAGTACACTCCCTGTTCTAGGCAGATCCCTAATCAGATTTACTATCTTTACCTTGGAAAAAACCACGGCTTTCCCATTAAGTAAAAGCTGTCACAGAGCAGCATTGGCGCCTGTATATTACAGTTGCTTTCAAGTTCTCCTTTTTCCTTCTGAGTCCCAAAGAGTTCATCATTTCCTGGTTTTGATTAAACCAGATTGTATTTTAAAGTTGTGCTTCTCTCCCTTATCTAGCCTCCCCTAATTTAATGTAAAATGTTCCAAATGATCTCATCTTGTGATTTCATTGACTAGAGATACTGCAAAATCAGAAGGCACCTCTATTATACTAGGAGGCACACGCGCATTTTATCAGACTCTCTTCTGTTCTCTACGAGAACACAGTTCTCTCAACACAGGTTTGTAGATCCTGTACTGGACTTCAGCAGACATTTAAAAAAGAAAAAAGAGACACTATGATATCATCAACAACCTAAAATATTGTATTATTTCTTTGGCTGATTTTTACTTAAAAATATAAATATAATGTGGTTTTGACTTTTTCCCTACAATAGAATAGCCCGTTACCTTAAAAATTCTCGATATATAGGACACATCATATGCTATCTCTTCCTATTCAAAAAAGTAACAGTGAGTTAGAACTGACAGAAAGAACTGACACTTGATACCTACTTGGGACTTATGGAGAAAAAAAATAACATGATATATACACAGAGCAAATCCTCTGAGCAGCTTTACTGACCAGCAATACACCCACTTTACTGATACTGCCTCATAGAGGATGAAGCCCGAGCCAAGTTAGATCCTTTCCTTGTGACTGTTGCCTTTCTAAGAAGGATTGTAGAGTTTTAAGGAAGGCCAGCCCCTGTTTGGGCAACCTAGCGACTGTAGCAAGACTTTCTCTTAGACCCCAGTCCATCCTTCACTCTCACCAAGCACTTCACACTTGCTCCAATCCTCCTAGATGGAGCAAAATATTAGTAATTAGAACTCATTGGGTAGCTGGAGTCTCTTGGTATATCTTAAATTCCTCCGCCTTCAATAAAAAGCTGTCTCAGTGACACTGGCATTTAATAAGATGTACAGCTGGTTCCACATATAAGGTGCCTGAAAGTTGCCGCTGTGTCCTAACAACAGGTAAAAAGCCGAACAGACTGAAAAACAACAATTCTTCTTGGATCCTTAAGAGCAGGGAGGACACAGGGCTAATCACTGCCCCCAAGGTTGAAGAGAGAGACATGCAAACACAGGGAGCTGCCGCTTAGCAGAACAGAGACTCAGGAGTACGTCTGGGTAGGAAAATTACCTGATCTGTAATTAATGAATTGCTGGAGGCTGAGTGAGAAAAAATCTGAGAGTTAAAAACTCCAGGGGCACCCAGTCATACGGGGACCCCAACAATATTGTAAGATTTACCTCCAGGAGCTTGACCAGTTTCCCACAGTAAATTTGGGGGGAAATCCTCTTGAGCTCCCTGCAGGAGGAGGGGAAAATAAACCATTTTGAAATATGCCAGAGTATTTTGTTCCTAACGAGGCCTGCCCTCAGGGGGCACTATTTAACCAGACCCTACCTGCTAGGGTATTATCACAACCTAACCGACATGGGGAAGGGAAATACCCAACTCCAGCCCACTCTAGCCATCCTGCTCCACCTAAGAGGGGAGAAAAATACAGAGAAACACTTGTGAAGTCCATAGTCTAGAAGCATAGGCTCACTGAAAGACAGACCTAATCATAGGAGTACAGAACACTTCCCCTCTCCCCACACCTCACTGTCACATTACTAAAGGTTTATTTACAGCAGTTCCTTTTATCTAGTACATTATGCCTAGCTGTCAACAAAAACATACAAAGCATACTAAAAGACAAAAAATTGGAAGTGATAGAGCAATCATCAGAACCGGAAGTGGCAACAGTATTGGAATTATCAGACCAGGAATTTAAAACAACTATGATTAATATGCTAAGGGATCTAATAGATAAAGTAGAACAGATGGGCAATGTAAGCAGAAAGATGTGAATCCTAAAAGAAGAACCAAAAAGAAATGCTGGAGATCAAAAATATTGCAACAGAGGGCTTCCCTGGTGGCGCAGTGGTTGAGAGTCCGCCTGCCGATGCAGTGGACACCGGTTTGTGCCCCTGTCCGGGAAGATCCCACATGCCGCGGAGCGGCTGGGCCCGTGAGCCATGGCCGCTGAGCCTGTGCGTCCGGAGCCTGTGCTCCGCAACGGGAGAGGCCACAACAGTGAGAGGCCCGCGTACTGCAAAAAAAAAAAAAAAAAAAAAAAGTGAAGGAGAAATAAGGACTTTCTCAAACAAAAATTGAGAAAATTTATTGCTAGTATACCTGCCTTACAAGAAATGTTGAACGAAATTTTTAGAGAGAAGAAAAATAATATAGGTCAGAAACTCAGATCTACATAAAGAAAGGAAGATCATTGAAGAAGGAATAAGTGAAGGTAAAAAAAACACTTTATTTTACTTATTTTTAACTGATCTAACAGATAACTGTTCAAAATAATAATAGCAACAATGAATCAATTATGTATGCATGTGTATATTGCTCATGCGTATATATGCTTATGGATGCGTATATGTAAATGAAATGAATGACAGAAATGATAAAAGGGATGGGAGGGAGGAATTAGTGTTATTTTGTTATTATGAAGTACTCACACTACCCATGAAGTGGTAGAGTGTTATCTGAAAGTAGACTTGGATTAGTTGTAAATGTATATTGCAACTCTAGGGCAATCATTAAGAAAATGGAAAAGAAAAAGCATAACTGATATGCTAAGAAATAAGAGAAGATGAAATCACATAAAATGTTCAATAAAACCACAAAAGGCAGAGAAAAAGTGGAAGACAAAAATAGGAACAAAGAACAAGGGCAACGAATAAAAAACACAGTAACTAATATAGTAGATATTAATCCAACTATATCAATAATCATTTTGAATGTCAGTAGTCTAAATGCACCAATTGAAAGACAGAGATTGTCAGAGTGGATACAAAAACAGGACTCAACTATATGTTTTCTACAAAAATTCCACTTTAAATGTAAAGATGCATATAGATTAAAAGTAAAAGGATAAAGAAAAATATACCATGCTAACATTAACCAATAGAAAGCAGGAGTAGCTGGACTTCCCTGGTGGCGCAGTGGTTAAGAATCCACCTGCCAATGCAGGGGACATGGGTTCGAGCCCTGGTCCGGGAAGATCCCGCATGCTGTGGAGCAACTAAGCCCATGAGCCACAACTACTGAGCCCTCGCTCCACAACTGCTGAAGCCCGCACACCTAGAGCCCATGCTCCACAACAAGAGAAGCCACCTCAATGAGAAGCCCGCACACCACAACGAAGAGTAGCCCTTGCTCACCGCAAGTAGAGAGAGCTTGCGTACAGCAACAAAGACCCAACATGGCCAAAATTAAATAAATAAATAAATTTATATAAAAAGAAAAGAAAGCAGGAATAGCAATATTAACTTTAGACTGAACAGAGATCAAAGTGAGGAAACTTATTAGGGATAAAGAGGGGCATTCATAATGGTAGGGGTCAAGTTTCTGAAAAGACGTAACAATCAGAGCATCAAACCTCATGAGACAAAAACTGATAGGAGAAATAGACAAAACTACTACCATAGTTGGAGATTCAACACCCCTCTAGAAGAAACGGACATACCTATCAGACAGAAAATTAATAAGGATATAGTTGAACTCAATACTGCTATCAACCAACTGGATATAATTGACTCTTTCATAAAACAACAGCAAAATATATGTTCTTCTCAAACTCACATGGAACATTCCCCAAGGTAGACCACATTCTGGGCTATAACATACACCTTAGCAAATTTAAAAGAATAGAAATCATACAATATCTGCTCTTGGACCACAATGGAATTAACTAGAAATCAATAACAGAAAGATAACTGGAAAATCTCAAAATACATGGAAATTAAACAACACACTTCTAAATAACACATGGGTCAAAGGAGAAATCTCAAGAGAAATTAAAAACGAGATTTACATCTACCACACACCTAAAATCCAGGATTGTTCTTGGCCAGAAGTCACTCACAAACCTGAGCAGTTCAAAGATCACTGACATCCATCTACGGACAATTCCATCTTACCTGTACCTTAGTCCTCAAGCTAACCATCACTGTTCCCTTTACCTTGGCTTGCCTACTTCCCTCTAATCTCTGGGAAACTCTTCCTACTTTACTGATCTCCCTCTGTTCTCTATAAGGCGAATGTCATGTCTCAGACCTCCAACCACATATGCTATCACAGTCAGGACCAACACCAGGATGCTAGGACGCCCAGGCCTAACTATCAACCCTCATCTCCTCCAGCTTTATAAGCGCTGCTCTGAGGCCATTATAGATTTGCCCATTTTACTTTATTCTGATCTTGTGTCCAGAGTTTAATGGGGGGAAGGTGAAGGTACCTTCTGTCAACCTCAAAACCTATGGTCCTCAGTCAAAAGGACTTCAGGGACAACTGATCCCAGAGAGCATCCACTCTTTTCCATTCTTACCCCCAATCCAAGATTTTATCTGAGCATCATAAAATAATATCAACAGCCTTTCTCTGTTTCAGTCAGCTCAAGTCAGTGATTTAGTGATTTTGCACTTCCTGATACTTTAAAGGACTTTAAAATTTCTTTTGACCTTGTTGAAAGAATTGTTTTGGAACAACTTTAGAAAAGATTCCAAGATGGGAGTGGGAGAAAAGAGCTATAGGCATAATATGTTTTATATTCAGAGTTTGTTCATATCAGATAAGATTACTTTATAGAGAACTTCTTTTTCATATGCTTATTTTTTAAACCACATTTTTCTTGCTGATATGTGTCCAATAGAATTATTGAGCCCTAGACTTCTTTCCTACAAGGGGCAGAAAGTGCACTTCCTAGAGAGAGATGACATCTCTGAAATGGAGCTATTTCTGGAAATTCCTAAGTCTCTCAGGGGGAATTTTTCTTTCACTCAGAAGGATCGACCACAAAGCAGGTGGTCCATGCTCTGGTGAGTTCCAGGGCTAGCCTTTGACAAAACTGAGTAACTGGCAAAGTTAGACTTTGCCAAATCCTCCTACACATCCACACCCACGGCCCAGACATACACCAAACACCACAAACCCTAGTCTGGCCAATGTCCAGAAACCTCCCACCTTCCTTCTCCCCTTTCTATGACAATATCCCCTCAGGAGGCTTACCTATTGTAAACAGAGAAAATAGGATCGCATTACAGAATATTGAAAGTCATTGGAGGTTTTACAGTTTTAAAAACACTAAAAGTCATCTAGTAGAATTATTTTCAGAGTTGTTCATTTGTAATATTTTAGCTGCAAAACTCTTTCTTCAAAAGAAAACTTGAAAGGAAGAAAGCAAATAAAACAGATTATGAATATATATCAAAGAAAAGCAATATATACACCAAAAAAATCAATATATAAATAAGACAATCAAGAGCTGCTAGAGCCCTCTCCTTTCCTAGAGGGGAACCTAAACATCCCCAGACTTAGAAAACTACCAACCTAATCCAGTCTCTTCAATTCACAGATGACGATCTTGAGCCCCAAATTGAACCAACTTGTCCAACATTGCCCAATGAAATGATGACAGGGGTCAAATGCTCTTCAGGGACATGTCCTTACTATCACCGAGCCTGACACAGACCCTCAGAGATCCTGCAATAAATGCTAATTATCTGAATTCAACAATTTATGCTATGGTGTTAATGGCTGGCACCATCTTTATACATTACCCCTCTTAGCGGCGTTTGTTTTCATTTGAACAGGATTCCGTTCCTTAGATCAAAGAAAGGAATATCTAAGAGCAAATATGCAGATGCCACGATAGGCTTCTTGGTACAGAAAACTGAGTGTAGAATAACAAAACCTCTAGAGAGGGCTATGCTGTCATTTGAAAATCAGGTACAATTTTATAATATAATTTGTGTGCTGGGTCAGGGGCAGGGGGAGAATCAAAAGCAATACTTGTTGTTTTCATAAAAGTATCTAAAATAAGAAAACCTAAACCAAAGCATACTGACTGGTCCGATGTGTTAACGTTAGAATGAGGACGTATTCAGAGTTGGCCCTTCAGGGTAGGACATGTTTGTTAGTTACTTGTGATGTTAGCACCCGTGTGGTACAATACACACTGTTCTATGTCATGACATGAGCAGAATGTTTTCTGTTTCAAGATGAGTGTAAGTTTTATTTTAAAGTTTGCCTTGATATTACAGTAATATAGTACAAAAATAAGGCTTTCAGGCCTTCAAAATGTATTTCTGTCTCTTATTCTATTTCTTCCTGCCCATAAATTGAGAAAGTTGCAAGAAATAAGTGGGGGTTATCGAAGTAAACGATGGCAGGTATTATACTGTGAACAAATGCATCAATGGAAAATCAACAAAAATTCAATTTCTTGTAGATTTAGAAAAATTGTCTTTGAAAAAAAACAACTACACTACCCATGACCACCAACAGCCTCATTCATTACTCAACCAAGCTGACTATATACTTTCCCTTCAGTCCTTCTCCTTTCTACATTGTTACTATTATTGGAGTGTGGTTTGTGACGACGGGAAGAAAAAAAGAAACTCATGTCAATTATGGTTTCTGATTTATTGCAAAAAAAAAAGAGATTCAACTTCCCAGTGTGTTGTAAGTCCAAACACTCAACAGCTCTGTGTGACTATCATCTTGATAGTCAAAATCATGCAAATCTAACATAAAATGCTATGAAGTTGTTTCTTTTTCTTCAAGTCACTGGTGTCAGCAACACATGACATTGAATAAGGAAGTCACAAGGGTGGTGAAAGTTTTCTATCTTGAAGTTAGAAGTTAAAAAAAAAAATCCATTTTACATTCTGTGTTCTGTCAAAATTATAGCTGGCGAGAAAATTAAGAAGAAATTCCAAATTATTTTCCTGTCCAATTCTACCATCAAATGACGAACATCAGTTTTTGCCCTCAGTCAAATCATTGTCCTTTTCAGCCATTTTGATGACTCCATCAAAAGGGTGTTCTGTTCAACTGTTTGCTCATGTGTCCAAAGACGGTGGGGAGGGAAAAATTCTATAGTGGATCCTTAGACAACAGGGGTTTGAACTGCATGGGTCCACTAATAATGGATTTTTTTTCAAAAGTAAGTACTACAGATAACAGTACTACATGATCTGTGGTTGGTTGCATCCAGGGATTCGGAACCACAGATACAGAGGGCCGACTGTGGAGTTATACTGGATTTTCCATTGCCCTAACCCGCACCTTGTTCAAGGGTCAGCTGGATTTTGTGAACTATGCGAGACTATCATTAAGGCTTAAAGTAAAAATGATAAGAATGTCTGCAGAAGGTGCTCTGACCATCAGAATTCTTGCTGAAAATCCAAGAACAAAAGTTAACTTTTGTTGCCAAACATCAGCCTCCCAATCTGGCCAAGGCATCTGCAGGAAGACCTCAGCCTTGCTTCCAGAGCACTAGACTGTCTACCTTGCTTTGTGAAGATCTGCAGGCTCGTCACATATTTCTAGCCTTTGTTGAGTTCTAGATTTTTTGAGAAATATGATTGGCTGCATTCAAGAATTTAAAGATTCAGTTGCCCTATTTTTGGAATGCAGAGAAAGCGCTAGGAATAAGTCTTCAAAATACTTAATAATCAGTACTGCATGGGCAAGGGCAAGTGAGGACTCAAGCTGGCCACAAATAATAGGTATGGCTGCATTGGACTGTGTGTAGTGAATACCAATTTTTTCACCCTTCAAAAATAACAGTGAGATCGAAACATAGGTATCAGCATGAAAAGATGTCCAAGTTAGATACAAGTGAGAAAATAAAGTTGAATGATACTATGTATAGCATGGCTCCATTTATAAATGTTTAGAAACATCTAAAGAGACTTACAAAATACTCCCATAGAATTTTGACAAACATGTGCAGAACCTTGGGCAATAAGATCTCCTGAGTCTGATTCCTAAAGTCTAGTCCTGATTCTACCGTGTTGCTTAACCCTTTCATGCCTCAGGTTCTGTACAATCAAGGAGTTAGATTAGAAAATCATTACACCTATCTACAGTTCTAGTTTGCTGTGAGTGAAAGAGTATTCTTCCTTAGTTTCCTTTTGTGAAATAAGGGGTTAAAAATAGCTTCCTCAAAGATTATTGTGAGGCTTTAAACAAGCAGGTTTGTAAAAGGTCCTTGGTAAACTTTTATATTATATTATAATATAGTATAGTATATTATTATATTATATTATATCAATAATAATCCATAGCCTTAAAAAGCCTCCACTACAATTTATTAGTTGTTGGTACTAGTTCTTCCTAACTTCAGCTCAGTTGGGGATATTACCTACACATATTCTTCATCATCAAACAAAGAGCTTTAGATTTAAGGTTATTTCAGGGGCTGAACCATATCAAATGTCAGCCTCAGGAAGAAAAATCTATTGCAGCAAAGTTGACAATTAACCTCTGAAAAGTGAATGCCAGTTTCACACTGATGTCCTTAGTGAAATCAGGATCATGTCTCCCAGAAAATATTTCAGTGGATTAGGTGAAAAACTCATTTTCCTATCTGAAAAGTTATAGAAGTCGGATTAATCTTTGCAGGGTCTCTGTCAACTAAAATAGTCTATGGTTCTGATTCTAGTTTAGGATTCAGTCCAGTTGGTACTCTCCCTCAAACTGAGATGCCAATGAATGGGACCCGCTCAGATTTCCATAGTGTCTTAGGAATGTGTGTCCTTTCTTGATGTCAATCCAGTAAAGTTGAGTTTATTCCAAATTTGCTTCTTATTAAACTGCGTGAGAACAGAAATAGGATTTGTTGATGGATGTCACTGAGTAGACAATTTAATATAAAGGACTTCCTAACAACCAGAGTTGTTCAATATACTGAGTTGGCAAAAAGCTTGTTCGGTTTTAAGTAAAAATAAAGGACATTTTTCATTTTCACCAAGAACTTTATTGAACAAGGTATTCATTAGCCGAACGAACTTTTTGGCCAGCCCAATAGAAATAGCCTACCATTGGATGAATTGAGTTCCCTGGGAGGAGAAACAGTCAGGAGAGGGATCTCACTGCTTGTTGGGGAAGATTGTCTATTTTGTATAAGGTACTCGCGTTAATCTTTCAATTCCTCTAATGAATTGTCATCACGCTGAGAACAAGTTTTTTCCTTTGGCTTGTTTCTGGATTTCTGGACACATTGTAAACATTCAATAAACATATCTTTAAAGAATGAAGAAATAACACAGAGAGGAAACTTGCATTTATCGAGAGGGGCATACAGAAAGTTTAAGATCTCTTAACTGTGAAATTCTTGGAAGGGTTCATTGTCCCTTGGAAAAGTAAATTCAGTAGTAAAAGTGCAATGTCATAGAGACAGTTTTGAAATTTTTCAGAACTCTTTGCTACCTGCAGACAGTTGTCCATTGTTTCTTTCAGTTGTCTGCTTAGACTATTCACTTTCTTTATAATTTCAGGCCCTAACTTTATACTTGGACCTTCTGGAACTAAGAAATCATTCTTTTCGCTGCACCATGTATAATATTTAAAAGAGCTATACTGCCAAATCATCTTTTACCAGTGGAAGACACATATTGATAACAAAAAAACGCTTGATTCCAAAAAGTTTGAAGTCTTACATTAAGGCAAATAAATCACAAAGTTGGTAACTTCTGAATTCTACAAAACTTGTCTGATTCGAATAACATATTCTTGAATCTCATGTTATTGAGTCCATCCAGTACCCTGATTTGCTCATGTCTGTGTTTCACACCCTGGGTCTCAACTCTTTAGTTGGTGGTAAAATCAATTTAATGGGTTACAAACCAGAATTTTTGAAAAAAAAAATAGTGAAATCGCAAATATCAGAATGCATCATATCTAGTAAGGCGAAGTATTTTTTCACAAAACTTTTATTTTAGTAATTTAGATTTATGTGTATGTGTATATATTACATGTGTTGTGATGTAAAATAAATTTCTTACAATGGATCATGAGGGAAAATAGTTTTGAAAACCACTGGTTTACAGGCTGCTCCAGGACCCTTAAAATAATGTCAACAGTATGCCTCTGGCTTAAAAGGTCCACTCACTATCCAATTTTCTCAGAAGATTCTTTTGATAGATAATCAGGCTTATGCATGGTAAAATTACTCAGTTCAAAATTTTTTATCAGCAGTAGGAGGAACAGATGACCCAGTTCTCAAAGTTCATGCACTTGAGCCAACTGGAATGAAAATAAGAAGTGTAGGATGTTATTTATTTTACATCATCCGCAGATCAACAGAAGGACAAGTGCTTCATAGCGCCAAGGGTTCCGACATTTATGACCTGCTTCCTTCTCTGGTGTCTATACACAGGCATCCTTCCTTCCCTGGATTTAACTTTGTTGCCTTTCTTCTTTCTATCTTAATAGCCCACTATTACAGTCTCCCTTATTTCTTTTTCTTAGGCACTTGGCAAATACGGGAGGCAAAGTTTACAAGAGTTAAATATTTCTAAGAATCTTACTTTTAAAAGGTTGTTAGAAAGGAGCCCTTTCATCTACCCTCCTGACTTTTTTTTCCTTCTCTTCCCCCACTCTCCCAAAACCACAAGAGAAGTGGTTAAGGCCACTCCTGTTGCTTAAAGTGGGCTCTGTCTCCTCTAGAGTATAAAAAATTCTATGTGTGCTAGCAGTAGTTGGAATAAGTCAAAATTTTTAAAAAGATAAGTGAATGTAAACGGTTTTAAATTGCCTTTTTAAATTTTCTTTCGGTAGCTTTACATAGCTATAAATAATATACAGTTCATAAGAAGAAGAAAGTTGATTCTTATAAATATTTTAATCTTTCAACAGAACTAAAATGTTGAACGCATTTCACTTGGTAATATATTCTCCATTTAGTGGTGCTTTTCAAAAAAGCTTTTCTTCCCCCCATTTCCATCTTATCAGTATGGTGCACAGAGAATATTTTACTTGAGGTTGAATCTATTTTCCCAATTTTTTTTGGAGTGTCTATTCTCTAAAGAAAGTATTATTAAAAGCAGACTTTTTCAAAATGGACTTTAACAGTAATTATTTTCTTTGAATATGAGAAGGATATTTTGATTTCCCAAATGCACGTTAACTGAATTCTTGAACTGGATCCCTTTGTGGCTGAATTTTCTCTATTTTTTTCTGTAATAGAAACATGACATTGCCTCCGAGAGAATGCTGAAGCTTAAGACCCCTTGGTACGTGGCTTGCACGAGCTAAAGCCGAGGATATCAACTTCATTTTTCTACTCTGATGTAACTTCTAGAGGTCACCAGTAACTTTTGAACTATGGACATACTCAGTTTATCTTCTCGTCCAGCTCCATGAAACCGCTCTTCAGAGACAGCAAAAACAACTCAAGTTTTCTGTGAAGGGACCTCTGATGGTGGAAAAGACATTTTGTTTTGGGGGGCCTCAGTAACCTCCACTGTATAAAGTAAGAAAGTTAGCTAGAATAAACTCCAAGGACTTTTTTTTTTTTAACTTTCTAGCTCTAAAAACGCTTTGATTCTGTTAACCAATACTTAATCGTCAAGTTGACACAAGCAATTTTTACATGATTGTTGCGCTACAAATGTATTAGCTTATTTTTATGCTGCCTAGAGTGGACTTCTTAGAAATATATTGAATTTCATTGTATTATATGTAAATCTGAGCATTTGTCAATGGGAGAAAAAAGAGGAAAGCTAACACTGGCTCAATTATTAAATAAGCAAAGCAAAGACACTGGAGGAGTGTGAGAAAATTTCACAAGGCCAGAACGAAGACAACCTTTGAATTTCTTCTCTCTTTTGTTGAGACAGGTGACCTGTAAAACGTGCAAGATGAGAAAAGACTCACAAATCAGATGGTCAGGACAGTGGCAGCCCACGCCCACAGGACACAATACAATTTGGTCAAGGTACAGTAGTCCGGTTGTTAAGAATCTTATCTTTCTTCTAGTAGCTATATAAACAGTTTGATGTGTTTGCTTTTTTCAAAGCCTCAAAAAAGGAAAAGTTGCCAAGACGATTCCCAAAATAATTAATGAAAACCCTGCTCAGTCAGCAGCAGCTGATTTGAGTTGACCAGCGTGTACCTCGAGGCAACAGGAAAAAAGATCCTTGCAGCCCTCTCCTCAGGCAAGAATGCTGCCATTATCTTGTTTCCGATGAAGAAACACCTCCCCACACATTCCCATGGATTGCTGAAACTAAAGGTCATTTTCCTCCAATCTAGAAAACAAGGTAAAGGGAACTAAGGTAGGGAGCTCAAATGTAAGTTTTGAGAAGCTTCCAGAAGCCTTCACTTCTGCCTAGAAACTTCTCAAGAGGAGGCCTAGGGCTAGGGAGATAAACAGTACTATCACATTACTGGTCCTAGAGAGGTTTTCCCCACTCCCATTTGTCTTTGAAGTAAGGTACCCAGAAGCAAAAAAAGAAAGAAAAAGAAAACAACAACTTGGGAAAGACACAGGAACTATATTACATAGATCCCTATCTCCACCTTACCAATCTTTTTTTTAAGTTTATATATTGAAAAATTTCAATATACAAAAGTAGAATAGTATAAAGCTCCCCCATGTACCCATCACTCAGCTTCAACAATTGTCAACTCCTGGACAGTCTTGTTCATCTCCACCCTTCCCACTACCTGCCCCCCTCCCAGATTATTTTGAAGCAAATCTCACACATCACATTATTTCACAGATTTTAGAGATGACTTTTCTTGATGACTTAATTCTAAGTCTTTCATTTTTCAGAGGTCAGGAAATCCAAATGAAGGAAGCAAAATGAAAACTTTAGGTAAAATTATGACTGTGATTAAAATAAATTATATAAACTTGTTATAACCTAAGTGGAATTTTCATTATATCCAAGAAATGGATGTCTGTTAACCATCAGGCAGTCAGCACATATTTATTGAGTATCTCTTATGTTCCTGGTTCTGAAACCATGCACCTCAGATTGGGACTTGAATTCATGTGCTGGGACTCGAACCCTGCCAAAACCCACGGTCTTCCAACTGGGATCACACACCTGGTTTCAGGACTTACTGAAGCTCAGGTTCTTGATGTCTCATTGCAGAAACAGTTCAGTGAGAGACAAAGTGATAGGTAAGAAGTGGATTTATTTAGAGAGAAACACACTCCACAGACAGAGTGTGGGCCATCTCAGCAGGTGAGAAAGGCACCAGGGTATGGGGCTGTCAGTTTTTATAGTGGTGGGTAATTTCACAGGCTAATGAGTGGGAGGAGTATTCCAGCTATTTTACGAAGGGGCAGGGATTTCCAAGAATTGGGCCACCATCCTCTTTTTGATCCTTATGGTCGGTCTTGGAACTGTCATGGCGCCTGTGGGTGTGTCATTTAGCTTGCTGATGTGTTACAGTGAGCGTATACTGAGGCTCAAGGTCTAGTAGAAACTGACTTCTCTGCCATCTTGGACCCATTTGGTTCTAATCAGTTTATGTCATGTCCTTCAGCTATGTCATTCTTTCAAAGGTTGTACCCTGTCCCCTTCCCTCCTGTTTCAGTTCTGTCAAATCACAAAGCCTTAAAAAAAAAAGACCAATGCTGCCTGCGGATGCAGGGGACACAGGTTTGTGCCCGGTCCGGGAAGATCCCACATGCCGCAGAGCAGCTGGGCCCGTGAGCCATGGCCGCTGAGCCTGCGCGTCCGGAGCCTGTGCTCCGCAACGGGAGAGGCCGCAACAGTGAGAGGCCCGTGTGCCACAAAAAAAAAAAAAAAAAAAAAAAAAAAAGACCAATGGCTCTAATATATGAAAATACAATTATTTTCCTAGGAACAGACCAAAGGGGGTGAAAAGTGGAAGTACAGGCACATCATTAAAGAAAACAGGTCTTTGCAGTCACAAAGTTAATAAGCTTTTATTATTTATTAGAACTCAAAAACAACATGAACTTAATTTATTAGACATTCTCAGGGATAATAAATAGAAGATCTGAAATCACCCTTAGACATTTGGTAAGGTTTTTCGGTAGATTTTTTATCTAGCAAAAATAAAATACCTCAGAAGACAAGGCCCTCCTGATTTTAATAGGGCTACCTTTTCCCAGCTAGCCTGCCTGGAGCAATTGCAATCATGTCCACACAGACTTACATGCACCTACATTCCTGGAAAGAGTGCAATAAAGGTAAAGACGGGACTTCCCTGGTGGCACAGTGGTTAGGAATCTGCCTGCCAATGCAGGGGACACAGGTTCAAGCCCTGTTCTGGGAAGATCCCACATGCTGCGGAGCAACTAAGCCTGTGCACCACAACTACTGAGCCACATGCCTAGAGCCCGCGAGCCACAACTACGGAGCCCACATGCCACAACTACTGAAACCCGCATGCCTAGAGCCGGTGCTCCGCAACAAGAGAAGCCACCACAATGAGAAGCCCGTGTGCCACAATGAAGAGTAGCCCCTGCTCGCTGCAACTAGAGAAAGCCCACGCGCAGCAATGAAGACACAATGCAGCCAAAAATAAATAAATAAAAAAATAAATAAATTTTTTAAAACCCTTTCTTTAAAATAAATAAATAATAAAGGTAAAGATGAAGAAAGGCCTCATTATGGAGCCACTTTACATCTTTACATTTCAAGATGCAGTTCTTTATAATCTAACAGCCTATCTTTACAAGCTAGTAGTGAGGTTTTCTTTCAAAAAAAAAGCTTAAGAATAAAGATTCTCTTATCTAAAAAATTTATTTTTCTTTCCTTTCTTCAATATCAATATTCTATTTTCTGATGAGTTGAAGATTTCTCCTGTCCTAAACTGGCTCATTAAAAATATCCATAGGCTTCCAAATTTACTTCAACTTGAAAAAATTTTACCTCAGTTTTGAAAGAACTGTCTCCTCCAAACATTCCCACTTCTTCTGAATGCTCCCTACCTCAGGGAGAGCAAAGTTTCAGCTTTCAGTAACTCTGAGCACAGCTCTCTGCCTCAGACAAGACCCAGATTCTCACAAAACCAAGACGGGATGGGACAAGGAATTCTCATGAGGTCTCACTGAGAAACTCATATTAGACCCTTTCTGATCTCTTCTAGATCTTAGACAGTTTGGACACAGTTTTGTTTTATGGCAGAATCTGTATGAACTGTTAAAGTTCTTAGATTCACAATCATAAGCACTTTTCAGTGTTCATTCATGGAACCAAAGTAGAAATTTTAAACTTTTGGGGGGAAAGTTTACTTATATTATAAATAATATATTTTCATCATCCTCAAATGTCTTGAACACAAACTGAATGTTTACTAAATAATGCATTGTGGTCCTTGAGTCAAATGTTACTAAAACTTGATATGTTGAGAACATTGAGTAAAGGAAGCTCCAAGTCAAGGGGAAGAAATACTTCAAGAATTTTCCATGAGTTGTTATGTCTTCAGATTGAAAAATATGTAAATATGAACTTCTTTGACCTCTTCATGAAATAGATGTTCTTCTTTGAAAAAGAATTATTCATACAATTAGTTATACCATAAAGAAATCTCTTTAATTCCACCTTTGCTAGTAATTACAGAGCTATTTTTCATTCCCACCTCCAATATTGACATACCATGACATGCAACATGCAGCCTTATAAAATCAAAATGTATTCAAAAGCCCTACAGAGAAGGACCTGGCAGTCAAAAGGGGAGCAATCCTTGCAGAATATTCTGATGATAAAAATAATGCCAGACTCATGGACTCTTTAGGGAATTAATGTCCAGTTTATATAGTTTATAAAGTCTTACATTTATAAATGAGATGATTGGGACCCGAGGGCATTATGCTGTCTACCTAAAGTTGTAATGGCAAAAACCACTTGTCTATATCAACAAACCTTTACTGAACATCTGTTCTATAGCTGGCGCTAGAGATGTTTTGGAATAAAGAGATGCAAGCCACAGTTCCTGCCCCTACCTTCCCTGTCCTGCCCAAGGGGTTCACAGTCCAGCAGAGATGACTATCTAGGAAGCAGACGTACAGAGTGATAGCTGTCTTGTTGGAGGAATCCACAAGGTGAACCCCAAGACCCAAAGAGCAAGAAATCAGGTAGAACTTTCTGGATGTGGTGGGCTTTGAGCTGGAAGTAAAGGAACTGGTCAAGAAAGGAAGAGATCACAAGAAGAGGGACCGGCTCCTCGGGTCTTTCTGCATTCACATCAGACCACATGTACTGTTAAAATATTTGGAGTCTGAGTTTGATTTTTGTCTGTGAATGATTGTTTCTCTAGGTCAGAATATGGTGCTAAAACAGTGAAAGGCCATCAAGGGAAAGAAACCCAAACCAGCCACTTAAAACAAGTCTCCCACTGACCACAAGGGGGAGAAGATTAGAGATGGCTGGGTTCGGGCAAATCACTCATCACTCTTGTTAAAAACTACCAGCAAGCAGCTTACATGGGCAGAACCTTCCTATAAATGACAGTTTGCTTCCTGACTTATTCATTTTATCAGTCTGTGTTCTTTTCAACAATCACTTTGACATGTAGGTAGAAAATAGGAAATCTTCAGGATAGAATATGTAAACCACAACTTCATTAATTCAAGCATTTATTGAGCTTCTGTTATTTGCCATGTCGATATTTTAATGATATTTTAATCATACTTTTAAACCTTTTTAAAGGGGTCTTGGTCTTTGGATTTTCCCCATTTATTTATGTGTTTATCCAGCCCCTACCTTGAAGGCATTCCTAGTCTAGAAAGATAGTTACACAAAGAACTCCAGGACGATACTGTGAAAATTATATTGCCCTACGGAAAAGAGTGGATCAGCATATAGAGGACGGAGCCCTGTGGATTGAAGGAGACCAGTAGACTAAGTATTGATGAAAGACAAGAAGAAGAGTGGTTGCAGAACACCCTCAGAACAGCCATAAATGACACAAAGTTACCAAAAGTGGGATTTCTGGATATTTTAAATTTGTGTGTAGTGTCAGAATGTGTAGGGTTGGAGAGTGGTGTCAGAAGTTTATTTATTCATTTATGGAGGCTGTGGGCTCTTCCCTGTCCTCTAGGCTCTAAACAACTGGCGATCTCCTGGACCTCTGGAAGAGAAACCTCATTTCTGACCAAAATTTAGGACCCATGGTCTGACAAATATATGAGGAAAATGCGTCGAAGATTTTAAGTCAAGATTGTCACAGAAAATCCAGGGTGTATGGTTGCAATGGCCAGCAAAATTCTATGGGCTTCCTGAGGGGGAAAAGAATCGGGAATTCCCTGGTTGTCCAGGGGTTAGGACTCGGTGCTTTCACTGCCGAGGGCCAGGTTCAATCCCTGGTCAGGGAACTAAGATCCTGGTAACCGAGTGACACTGCCAAAAAGTCAAAACAAAACAAAATAAAACGTTCCTCATGGGCAAGGAAGTCCTTTGGCCTAAAAACAAATGTGATAAATAGAAAATTATGAATCAATACTGGGTCACTTCAGACCTAGTTCAAACCGATTCCCTGTCAGTTGCACTCATTAAGCTCAACTGAGCAAAGTAATTTTCCAGTGTCAATGGATCCCACATTAAGACAATATTATAAAGACTTAGCAAAGAGTTCTGGTTGCTGGAAAATCTAGAAATTGCTTTTGCATGTTTTTCTCTAATCTATCCCAGTCTACAAATATTTATATTTTCACTAGCATGTACTAGAGGAACTATTCACCAGCTATTTCCAACTCTCCGCCATCTGACATGTGGTCATATTGCACTTTCTCGGCCCTTTTTGGTTGGTTCAGGCCATGTGACTATTTCTAACAAACAAGATGAAAAAAATGAAATAAATTAGAGCATTTAATTGCTGTCTTGAGAGTCCTCAGATCACTCTTCTTTTTGGCACAGAGGTCAACTACATTCAAGATGGCAGCTGCTCTGTTAGCCAAGGTCAATGAGAAAAGACAAAAAATTTAACATTTGTCTCAGCGTCTGCAGCCAGACTTAATTTCCTTCAAGACACATTCCCACAGCCTGGTGTTTTCAGTGACTGCCATTGCCTTTCTTATATCACCCCAAGACTAAGCAGTCTCTTCACCTCACCTCTCTCCCTTAAAATGACAGGCTATCATCTCCATAGATCAAATTCGTTTTATGTCCCCAGTTGATTTCTTGGAAGTGTCTTTACCTATATGGGAGATATTTTTCCTTCTCTTTGGTCTACAACATTGACTAAATGTCAGAACAGAAGCTGTACTAGGCAGTAAGATGACAGCCAGCAGGGGTAGCACAGAAGGAACACCAGAACACTGTAAGTACTACTTTGGCGGGACTTCCCCGGTGGTCCAGTGGGTAAGACTCGGAACTCCCAATGCACGGGGTCCAGGTTCGATCCCTGGTCGGGAAACTAGATCCCACATGCATGCCACAACTAAGACCCCACGCAGCCTAAATACATAAGTAAAATATTAAAAAAAAAAAAAAAAAAAAAAGTACTACTTTGGCTCTGAATTCTCATGACAGAAAAGAAAAGAGTAGAGAATTATAATAACTAAAACTTATTGAGGCCTTACTGTGTGTCAGGCACTGTTCAAAATGCATTTTTTTTTTTTTTTTTTTTTTTTTTTTGCGGTACGCGGGCCTGTCACAGCTGTGGCCTCTCCCGTTGCGGAACACAGGCTCCGGACGCGCAGGCTCAGCGGCCATGGCTCACGGGCCCAGCCGCTCCGCGGCAAGCGGGATCCTCCCGGACCGGGGCACGAACCCATATCCCCCACATCGGCAAGCGGACGCTCAACCACTGCGCCACCAGGGAAGCCCCAAAATGCCTTTCATTTAACCCTCACAACAACTGTATAGGTAGGTATGTTACTACTGATTTAACAGCTGAGGTTATCAAGGCTCAGAGAAGTTGGGTAACTTGCTCACGGTCACCCAGACAGTAGAATAGTGTGACAGGATTTCATCCAAGATAGCCTCGCTCCATAGTGCATGCTTTTGACCATCACTCTACACTCACCACCTCCTTAGGAATTGGGTGAGAGTTGGGGAATATGCTTTTTATATTTTGGTGTAGCATTATTAGGCTTGAAAAGTTATTGGGCTTGAGGAGAGGCCCTGTTCTAACTCCTTTGTGAATGATTTTTATTTAATTCCATTTACTTATCTCACAGTTTTGTTTTTACTTAACTTTCCATATGTTTTTTGTCTTGTCTCTGTAACAAGCTTTTAACCTCCTGAAGACAACCCTTTGAAATCCTCTAGTGCCTAGAACAGTGCCCCTTGCATAGGTCAGGGATTAGTTGCTGATTTGAGTTTCAATGAGCACAATTCCATCACAACTTCCTTTCCTCCCTCCCATCCTGCCCTGGGCTTTTTTTTTATCTTTTTTTTTTAAAGGCTTTACCTTTTTAGAGCAGTTTTAGGTTTACAACCAAATTGAGAAGGAAGTACAGAGATTTCCCATATACCCCTTGCTTCCATAACCTCCCCCTTTATCAAAATGTACCATATCACTCGCCAGAATGGTACATTTTTTACCAAGGTTGAACGTACCTTGACACATTATAATCACCCAAAGTCCATTGTTTACATTAGGGTTCACTCTTGGTATTTTATTTCTTTGGCTTTGGACAAATGTATAATGACATATATTCTTCATTAGAATATTGTACAGAGTATTTTCACTGCCCTAAAAATCCTCTGTGCTCTACCTATTTATCTCTCCCCACCGTTCCTACCAACAACAGCACACCCACCCCATCCCTGGCAACCAGTGATCTTTTTATTGTC
The DNA here is from genome assembly GCF_008692025.1 of Phocoena sinus. NCBI lineage: Eukaryota > Metazoa > Chordata > Mammalia > Artiodactyla > Phocoenidae > Phocoena > Phocoena sinus. The sequence continues at coordinate 30,168,554 of NC_045766.1, forward strand.
TCCAAAATTTTGCCTTTTCCTGAATGTCTTACAGTTGGAATCAAAAAGTATGCAGAGTTTTCAGATTGGCTTTTTTCTGTTAATAATATGCATTTAAGATTCCTCCATGTCTTTTCATGGCTTGACAGTTCATTTCTTTTTAGTGTTGAGTAATATTCCGTTGAATGGATGTACCACAATTTGTTTATCCATTCACTTACTGAAGGATATCTTAGCTGCTTCCAAGATTTGGCAATTGTGAATAAAGCTGCTTTAAACATCCTTGTGCAGGTTTTTGTGTGGACATAAGTTTTCAGCTCCTTTGGGCAAGTACCAAGGAACATGGCTGCTGGATCATATGGTAAGACTATGTTTAGTTTTGTTAAGAAACCACCAAACTGTTTTCCAAAGTGGCATTTTGCATTCCCACCAACAGCATATGAGAGTTCTTTTTCTTCACATTCTCGCCAGCATTTTGGCTATTCTAATATGTACGTAGTGGTATCTCATTGTTGTTTTAACTTGCATTTACCTGATGACATATGATGTGGAGTATCTTTTCATATCCTTATTTTCTATCTGTACATCTTCTTTGGTGAGGTGTCTGATAAGGTCTTTGGCCCATTTTAAAATTGAGCTGTTTGTTTTCTTATTTTTGAGTTTTGTGTTCTTTGTATATTTTGGATAACAGTTTTTTATCAGATGGATCTTCTGCAAATACTTTCTCCCAGTCTGTGGCTTAACTTTCCATTCTCTTAATGGTATCTTTTGCAGAGCAGAAGTTTTTAATTTTAATGAAATCCAACTTATCAATTATTTCTTTCATACATCTTGACTTTAGTGTTTTACCTAAAAACTCATTGTCAAACCTGAGGTCATCTAGGTTTTCTCCCATGTTATCTTCTCCCATGTTATCTTCTAGGAGTTTTATAGCTTTGCATTTTACATTTAGGTCAATGATCCATTTTGAGTTAATTTTTGTAAAGGGTGTAAAGTTGTGTTTAGATTCATATTTTTGCATGTAGATGTCCAGTTGTTTCAGCACCATTTCTTGAAAAGACTATCTCTGTTCTATTATATGGCCTTATTATATTGCCTTATATTCTTTGTCAAAGATCAGTTGACTCCATTTATGTGGGTCTATTTCTGGGCTCTTTATTCTGGTCTACTGTTTCTATTTGTCTATTCTTTCACCAATACCACACAGTCATGATTACCATAGCTTTAGTCTTGAAGTTGAGTAGCACCAGTCCTCCAACTTTGTTCAACTTCAACATTGTGTTGGGTCTTTTCCTCTTCATATAAACTTTAGAATCAGTTTGTTGATGCACATAAAATAACTTGCTGGAATTTTGATTGGGATCTGGGACTCTTTTTAACTCATCCTTTAACCTCCTGGGTAGGGAGACTTTGGGATAAGTGCTGTAAACATATTTTAGAGAAGTCCTCTCTTCTCTTTTCTCCTCCCTTCCTTTCCTTTTCTTCTCCTCCTCTTCTTCCTCCTTTCTTTCTCTCTCTCAAACTAGTTGTAAGACCAAGAAGAGGGTAGGACCAAAGGGACCGTAAAAACAGTCCACGCCTGCTAGACTTAAAATTTTAGCTGCTTTCTCAGGGATAGGATGTGGAAGTAACTGCAATAGAGTGAAAAGAGAAATGATCTAGGAGTCAGGACACAAGGTGGAGTTTTGCTAAACATCAGGATGTGCTGTACAAGTCACTTGGTCAACACGGGCCTCAGTCTTTCCATCTGTAAGAAATAATGATAGCTAATATTTGTTGAGCATCTATTATGATTCCTGATACTGTCCTAAGGGGTTTAAACGAAGGAGGATGAATAGGTCGGTGTTTTTCAAACTTTACTTTTATTCAAGGGAACACTTTCTTTTTTTGGGGGAGGGTGTAGGAGTTTATTAATTTTATTTATTTATTTTTGCTGTGTTGGGTCTTCGTTTCTGTGCGAGGGCTTTCTCTAGTTGTAGCAAGCGGGGGCCACTCTTCATCGCGGTGCGCGGGCCTCTCACTATCGTGGCCTCTCTTGTTGCCGAGCACAGGCTCCAGACGCGCAGGCTCAGTAGTTGTGGCTCACGGGCCTAGTTGCTCCGCAGCATGTGGGATCCTCCCAGACCAGGGCTCGAACCCGTGTCCCCTGCATTAGCAGGCAGATTCTCAACCGCTGCGCCACCAGGGAAGCCCCCAAGGGAACCCTTTCTTAAAATAAAGTCTCACATGGCTCCCCAATACATAGAACAGATAAAAGGGGAATACCACTTTTATTTATAAGTTGAAAAGTATAACATTTCCTAATGAAACAACTGAAGAGATCACAATTTGAATAGCATGCATATTTTTAGTATTAAAAATAACTAAAAATAAATTCACTCAAATGCTTGTGGATCCCTGAAAGCAGTTTTGTGGGATCCCTGGTTTCCACAGAGCACAGTTAAGAAGCCGCTGAATGAGTTTACCTCTGAAGTCCCTTCTGAATTTCATGTTCTTTCTGCATCTGAGCTTGGCTCAAATGGCAAAAAATGCTGCCAAGAATACACACAGACAGTCACTTTTCTCCACATGAAGGAAGATGCCTCCTTTTCTATTTCCCCGTAGACCAATGCCCAGTACTAAAAAACTATCACTATGACTGGTTTTAATTTAGTCTCACCTTTACCAAGTGCTGGTGACCAGTAGTAATGCTATAGCTGTGACAAGTCATGACTGCTTTGGGTTTCAGCGTGGATTCCGCCTGTATAAATCTGGATATTTCCAGAGGCATCAATTCAAGCTCAATACACTTTTGGATGCCATCAGACCTGAAATCCAGGGAGGAGGAAGCTTGAAATAATATGGCATCGTGAATGTCAACAATGCTGCTGGGATGGAAAGAGGAGTCCCCATCCCACTATTTACCTGTGGGATCCTGGCTAGTCATTTTATATTTTGGGGCCTAGTTTCTTGAACCAGAGATCATCTCCATGTCCTTTGCAGCTGAATCCTTCTTTATTGTCTAAGTATACATCCTTCTGTGATCAGCTGCACTGCCTTGTATCTTCATTGCTTCTCAGTTATCAGCAGGGCTGGCTTCGTGGACAAGCATGCTGTGCATAACAAAGGGCCTCACAGTCAGGGGGCCCTGTGCTTGGTTTAATGCTATGACATTGCCATCTTGAAATTCTTTTTTTTTTAAATAAATTTATTTATTTATTTATTTTTGGCTGTGTTGGGTCTTCATTGCTGCGCGCGGCCTTTCTCTAGTTGCGGCGAGCGGCGGCTACTCTTCGTCGCGATGTGCGGGCTTCTCGTTGCAGTGGCTTCTCTTGTTGCGAAGCACAGACTCTAGGCATGCAGGCTTCAGTAGTTGTGGCGCATGGGCTCAGTTGCTCTGCAGCATGTGGGATCTTCCCGGACCAGGGCTCAAACCTGTGTCCCCTGCATTGGCAGGTGGATTCTTAACCACTGCACCACCAGGGAAGCCTGCCATCTTGAAATTCTTAATAATTTAATCTTTCAACTGTGTTTTGTAAGTGAAGTTCAATGCACATAAGCAGAAGGGATACAGGAAAGATGTATGTCCACCACTGTTCCTTGCCACCCCATTAGCATAGCCTTCAAGATGCCCACTGGCACAGATTCCCAGTGAACCCACAATGCATGGGAGTTCAGTAAGACCTGATGCAAGTACAAAGTGTGTTATGTCTATGACCGTGTAAGCGTGGTGCTCACAGCTCTGAGAAGCCAAGCTTTCTATTTGAACCGGAACTTGCTTTAAATGCAGAAAGAAGGCAATGCCATTATAAGGCACATAAACGATCAGGGAATACTAACATATTTTTTGTTACTCATGTTATTTCTCTGCATTAGCTAACCACTTATGCCCAAAATGATGACAAAGAAGGAAAGGGGAAGATAGGGAAACCCATTATGTCTTTTTTCTTTCAGTCCTTCCTTGCTCATCAGTAAGCAGAAGGCAGAGAGTGTTCGTAGAATGTGTGAGTATCAAGAAGTGAAATAAAAGCAGCTGAACTAATTTTGTCAAGCTTTTCCACTGGTCTGGTAAGAGCAAAATACATATGCAACCATGAACTATGAAATACAAATTGTATAATTTTGGTTATTCCACGTATGAGTGAAGTGTTCTTATATTTGCATTTAAATCTGGCATTGCATGATATAAAACGAATGTGAAAATTCATAATAACACTTTAATTTTTCTTTACTCAGAACAACATTAGATAGCAAATAAAAAACACAATGATGTGAAATACATAGGTATAAAGCTAACAAAATATGTATAAGATCTCTATGGGGAAAACTACAAAATTCTAGTAAAAGAAATCGAAGTAAGTAAATAGAAGGAGAAATATTCCATGTTCATGGATAAGACTCGATACTGTTAAGATGTCAGTTCTTCTCAGATTGATCTATAGATTCAATGTGATCCCTGTCAAAATTCCAGCAAGTTACTTTGTGGTGATTGACAAACAGATTCTACAGGTTATACTGGAAAGGCAAAAGACCTAGAATGGTAAACTTAATACTGAAGAAGAAGAAAAAAGTCAGAGGACTGGCACTGTACCACTTCAAGAGTTACTATAAAGCTACGTTTTCAAGAAAGTGTGGTGGTGTTGAAAGAACAGACAAATGAAATAGAATAGAAAGCCCAAAAATAGACCACACAAATATAGTTGACTGATCTTTGACAAAGCAAAGGTAATTCACTGGAAAAAGCATATTCTTTTCAATAAATGGTACTGGAACAAGTGGACATCCACATGTAAATTTTTTTAAAAAAAGAATTGAGACTCTGACCATATATCTTTCATAAAAATTAACTCAAAATGGGTCATAGACTTAAATGTAAAATACAAAACCACCAAACTTCTAGAGGATAACATAGCAAAAAATAAACATTAGGCATACAGAAAATCTTCCCTGGATTATCCTTTATTCTCACACTACTACCACAATTCACTTCACTTTTGAAACCAGATGTGTATGGGTTTTCCACACATCAAGCAGTTCTCTGACAACTGGGCATCCTACAATTTAACTCAATTCTGATACTATCTACCTGGAGACCACATCAGATCTCACAGGTTAAGGGCTCAGCCCTATAAGACTGCCCTCGCCCCAACTTCAGATGTCAGTTGAAATTCCCAAGTTGTCACCTATACTTCTGACTGACCTGCTACAAATCGAGGTTCCCACGACGCCTTTTGGGGTTCAATAATTTGCTAGAATGGCTCACAGAACTCAGGAAGACACTTACTTACATTTACTGGTTTATTATAAAAGGATACAGATGGAAAAGATGCATAGGGCATGGTATGTGAAGGGTCCTAATCAAAGGAGCTTCTATTCCCATAGAATTGGGGTAAAATACCCTTCAAGCATACGGATGTGTTCAACCAACCCCACTCTGGCAATTTTTATGGAGGCTTCATCATGTAGATATGATTGATCATTAACTCAGTTTCCAGTCCCTCTCCCCTTCCTGGAGGATGGTGGGGTGAGGCTGAAACTCCAAAGCTTCTAATCATGGCTTGGTCTTTCTGATAACCGGCCTCCATCCTGACATTATGAAGGAGTTAACCAAGAGTCAGTTCATTAGAACAAAAGACAGACCTATCACCCAGGAAATTCCAAGAGATTTGGGAACTCCATGTCACACACTGAGGTCAAAGACTAAATATTAGAACTAATACTAGAAATACTAGACAAAAGAGCTCCTAGTGCTCTTATCACTTAGGAAATTACAAGAGTTTTAGGAGTTCTGTGCCAGGAACAGGGGCAGAGACCAATATATATCTTTTTCTATTATTTCACACTAGATGACCTTGGGTTTGACAGTGAGTTTTGTTTTTGTTTTTGTTTTATTTTTGGCTGCTTTGGGTCTTCTTTACTGGGTGCAGGCTTTCTCTAGTTGCGGTGAGCAAGGGCTACTCTTCATTGCAGTGCACAGTCTTCTCATTGGAGTGGCTTTTCTTGTGGAGCACTGGCTCTCGGTGCACAGGCTTCAGTAGTTGCAGCACATGGGCTCAGTAGTTGGGGCATGCAGGCCCTAGAGCACGCAGGCTTCAGTAGTTGCAGTGTGCAGTCTTGTAGTTGTGGCTCGCGGGCTCTAGAGCACAGGCTCAGTTAGTTGTGGGGCACGGGCTTAGCTACTCTTCGGCACGTGGGATTTTCCCAGATCAGAGATCAAACCCGTGTCCCCTGCACTGGCAGGTGGATTGTTAACCACTGTGCCACCACGGAAGTCCCAACAATGAGTTTTTAAGATGTAATGCCAAAACGAGATGAAAAAATAATTGTTAAGTTGGATTTCATTAAAATTTAAAACTTCTGCTCTCTGAAAGATACCATCAGGAGAATGAAAAGATGAGCCACAGACTAGGAGAAAAATATTTGTAAAAAACATATCTGAGGGCTTCCCTGGTGGCGCAGTGGTTGAGAGTCTGCCTGCCAATGCAGGGGACACGGGTTCATGCCCTGGTCCGGGAAGATCCCACATGCTGCATAGTGGCCAGGCCCGTGAGCCATGGCCACTGAGCCTGCGCGTCCAGAGCCTGTGCTCCGTAACAGGAGAGGCCGCGTACCGAAAAAAAAAAAAAAAAGAAAAGAAAATAAACAACGTGATTAAAAAGTGCATACAATATCTAAACAGAGGGACTTCCCTTTCGGTGTAGTGGTTAAGAATCTGCCTGCCAATGCAGGAGACACAGGTTCGAGCCCTGGTCCGGGAAGACCCCACATGCCGTGGAGCAACTAAGCCTGTGTGCCACAACTACTGAACCTGCGCTCTAGAGCCCACAAACCACAACTACTGAGCCCACGAGCCTAGAGCCTGTGCTCCGCAACAAAGAGTAGCCCCAGCTCACCAAAACTAGAGAAAGGCCGTGCGCAGCAACGAGGACCCAACGCAGCCAAATAAATAAATTTATTAAATATATATATATCTAAACAGACACCTCACCAAAGAAGATATACAGAAGCAAATAAGCATATGAAAAGATGCTCAATGTCCTATGTCTTTAGGGAATAGCAATTTAAAACAACAGTGAGATACCTCTACATACATATTGAAATGGTAAAAATCCAAAATACTAACAGCATCAAATGCTGGCAAGGATGTAGAGCAATGGGAACTCTCATTCATTGCTAGTGGGAATGCAAAATGGTTCAGCCGCTTTTGAATACAGTTTGATGGTTTCTTACAAAGCTAAACATAGTCTTACAATAGGATCCAGCAATTGCACTTCTAGGTATTTATCCAAATGAGTTGAAAACTTATGTCCACACACAATGAAATGCTGCAAATGAATGTTTATAGTAACTTTATTTATAGCTGCCCAAAACTGGAAACAACCAAGGTGTCCTTCAATAAGTGAATGGATAAACAAACTGCGGTACACTCACACATTGAAATATTATTCAGCAATAAAAGGAAGTGAGATATCAAAGCCACAAAAAGTCTTGGAGGAAGAATCTTAAATGCTTATTGATAAGTAAAAGAAGGCCGACTGAAAAACTCATTTTGTATGATTCCAACTATATGACATTCTGGAAAAGGTCAAACTAAGGAGACAGTAAAAAGATCAAGTGGTTTTCAGGGATTTGGGGGAGCATGGAGGAGGAATGATTTGATGGAGCACAAGGGAATTTTAGGGCAGTGAAATTACTGTGGAGAATATTGAAATGGTGGATACATAGCTATGCATCTGTCAAAACCCATAGAACTGTACAATGCTAAGAGTGGACCCTAATGTAAATTATGGACTTAATTAATAATTATGTGTACCTACTGATAACAAACGTACCACACTAATGGAAATAAATACATTAATAAAAAAGGAAACTGGGGGTGGGGGAGGGGTATATGGGAACTCTCTGTACTTTCTGCTAGATTTTTCTGTAAACCTAAACTTCTCTAAAAACATAAAATCTACTAGTTAAAAACAAGAAAAACATCACAACCAGCCAAGAAAGAGAGGGCAGGGAATAAAAGAAATGCTTTATATTTTAACACCTTCAATAGTATTTTTCCCTGCTTTTTGAAAAAGGGACGCGACATTTTTACTTTGCCTTGGGGCCTGAAAATTATGTACCTGGCCCTGTTTATCACTTTGTATGAATAATAATAACTAATGTTTATTGAGCACATACTATGCACCATGCACAATGCTAGGCACTTTTTATATATAATTCCATTTAATTTTTACAACAACCCTATGAGCTAGGTCCTATTTTCATGCCCCCTTAGAAATAAGGAAATCAAGGCTTGAAAAGTTGAGTGTCTTGATCAAAGTCACTTAGCTTGTAGGAGAAAGAATCAGACTTGAACCAAGCCATCTGATTCCAGAGTCGGTCCCAGGTCCTGACCACCAACTGTAACCACTGCCATCTCAGATTTCAAGCTTTCTGAGCTACTTCTTTAGCTATGCCATTGATTGCCAAATATAAACCTCACTGACTGCAGCGCACATCATCATGGACGGCACTTCTTTAGACACATAAATCATGAAGGCTTTAACTTTCTCTAAGAAAACATGCAATAAATACATGCTTTTATAAAGCCGACCTCGACAATTTTGATTCTGAACTGAGAAGACACACGCAAGATTTGAACAACAAGAAAAGAAAATCAAAATGAGTCCTCTCAGCTTCTTTGCATAAGTTTTTCCCATACTTACTCCTGTTTTTTTTTTTTTTTTTTTAACTGGCTCAGCACATAATTACAGGGTTAAGCAAATGAGAACTTGTCATCTGCACGGGTTTTGGGGCGCAGTTGTCTGTACAAAGCTCAGGACTATGACCGTCCCGTAGGCCTCAGCTGTGCAGCACAGAGGTGTGCCTCAACTTACCAGATCAGGTCAGCTCTGCAGAAACCAATCTCTCTCATAGTAACCGCTGATCTCTAAAGGATCTGATATGAACTGGTCTGCTGAAGTGAGTTCTGTTCTTCTGATAGAAAGCCAGATAAAACCGAACGGTCGAGGCTGTCATGAGAGCCTTTAGAAGTTTGAAGTAGATGTGTTTAATCCTGCTGTGATAGAGTGAGGTAGCCCATACATCTCTGCTTCTTTGGTGCATGATGGAAGCATGGGGGATATGTTATGATAAAAATCCCAATTATGCCTTCCACCATCTGTTAATAGCATGTGCTAGTGGACACGTTGCCAGGAAATATCGAGAACAAAGGAATGAGAGGCTCTCATTCCACAGAAATGAATCTCAGCTCCCACTGACGCTTGCTGGTTTGGTTACAGATGTGTCCGTGGCCTCAACGCCCAGCCCCACACAGCACAGAAGGCCGCCTTGGGGAAGCTAAACCAGGCCAGGTCTGTTTGCAAGATGGACTCAGTGGAAGGCGACATTGACGTTTTTCATACAATGTCTCGAAAATACAATTAAAACAGAAAGAAGCAACTAGCTCCCACTTCACATACGTATATGACTAGCTCACTGATAAAGTCATTAAAAAACCTCAGCGCTCTGTGAGGAAAAGGCATGCACATGGCATGTTTTGAATCAAGTTTTATAAAAAGATTAAAATGTACTATTTAAAATATGTAGTCTGGAACCGTCATATCTTATTCCATCAATTTTTTCTTCCAAATGATTGAGAATAACTGTAATAGACATAAAACAATCTATAGAAATAAGCAAGAACTTAATATAACTAATATCTATCTATATAATATAACTAATATCTATTATATTATAGATATATAATAACTAATACATAATTAGAACCCATATACAAAGCAACGCACTGAACTATTAGTTTCCACCTCTATCTAACTAAACTGGTATCAGAGTTAACCAGTAAAAATTCTACTATATTTTTGAGATTTGTCTATTTTATAATGTGATCCTAGAAAATACCTGGATTTTTAAGAGACATGTCTAAAGTACTACAAGATGGAAATTATTGAGTTCCAGGAAACCGATAGCATATATGAGATGTTAGAAGATGCACAATTTGCTCATTATAACATATAACCAGGGATCTTAGCATACAGACCACATGCAGAAATTCCTTGGTAGAAGTTAGAAATACATCTGTGAAAGCATGAACTCTTCATCTATGTATAAAATAAAACAAAACTGAAATCTTATTTTTGTCCCCCAAAATCCCTTTGATAATACCTTTGAAAAGTTTTTAAATTAGGACATAGTTTCCTACTAGCATCATCATTAAATAACACCTTCCTATGCTCACCTTGCCAAAATTCACTTCCTTCCTCTCCGGCAAACATTCCTTCTCTGGAGTCTTCTGGCACTGCATTTCCCTTGTCAGGGGAGCTGCATGCTGCCCCCCATCTACCCTGAAAGCTGGCTGTCCTCAAGAGGAAGGTCACACAGAAGATCTTGGTTAGAATGAAATTCATGCATCATTTTCTAGTGTAACCTACTCACTTTAGAGGTGAGGAAATTGATGCCCCCAAAGTTAAATGATCATCACGTGGCTTCTTACTTTAGCTGCTGGAAATAGAACTTCTGATTCTCATTATAGTGTTCCTTCTACTACATTTGCTCCCTTTCTTTATCCATTTGTCTTTCCGCCTCTTTACTCTTCCCCTCCCCACTCCTAACAGAAGCCCTAGCCCGAATCAAACTGTGATTACTCTTCAACCCCATTCTCACTGGACTGAAAGGAGGAGAAAGGGAACGCCCTCCCCTTCCATTCTTTCTTCCTGTGTCCCTTCTCTCTGTCCCCTCTGTAAACAAAATTTTAAAAGGGTTAATACCTAGGCACATCATTTTAATGGATTTTTAAATTAAGAAATTAACACCTAATTCTTATAGAATACTTGAAAGATACAATCATAATGAATAAGACAAAAATCACCTCTAAATCCACATCGCAAAGATAACCCCTGTGAAGATATTGATCTATTTTCTTTCTAATATTTTTTCAATACATAGCTCCATTTTAATATTCTTGAGACTATCTTAGAGATACGGTTTTAATTCCAGCTTTTTTTCTCATGTCACTAAAAATAATTTAAAGCATAATTGTAACTATTGCTTGTATTTTATTATAAACTCCATATTGAAAGGATTGCTGACTCCTGGTTAATCATTATAATGGACTCTGTCTTAGTGGAGTACTGGTAAACTGGCTTTCTGGGAAAAGAGCCCTGATTTGCAGCATTTGCCAATTTCCATGGTGTAAATACTACTCCTATGACTGATTTCAAGCTACCAAGATTTAACGAATGACTCCCAGACATTTCTGAAATTTTAACAATAGCTTTTTTTAAAAATTTAATTTAATTTATTTTTGGCTGTGTTGGGTCTCCATTGCTGTGCGTGGGCTTTTCTCTAGTTGTGGCGAGTGGGGGCTCCTCTTCATTGCGGTGCACGGGCTTCTCATTGCAGTGGCTTCTCTTGTTGTGGAGCACAGGCTCTAGGTGCATGGGCTTCAGTAGCTGCAGCACGCTGGCTCAGTAGTTGTGGCTCACGGGCTCTAGAGCGCAGGCTCAGTAGTTGTGGCGCACGGGCCTAGTTGCTCCACAGCCTATGGGATCCTCCCCGACCAGGGCTTGAACTAGTGTCCCCTGCATTGGCAGGCAGATTCTTAACCACTGCGCCACCAGGGAAGCCCTTTAACAATAGCTCTTGCAAGCTGGTATGAGCCAGTGGCCACACACCATGGACTGGGTGTCATATCTCTGCCCTCAAGACACCAACACTTAAGTAGGGTGGCAAAGAGGTCCTTGATAAGCAAAGAAATAGCCTTAAACCCATGGCTGTCTTAATCTTCTCCTTAGTGTTTTCATCTAGCTGTGTTCCCAGCTGATGGTCTTCACTGAGTAATCCATCTCTACTAATGACCTCAGAAAAAGACTGGCAAACAGCGTGGAATATCCTTCTATACTTCTTTTCACATTCCTTCCCCTGGTCCCTCAAAATCACCTTCCCTAGGCTTTGCTTCCTACTCTCTGTTGCTTTTCAATCCTAATGGTTTCCAGCTGTGTAACTTCTATTCAGGTGCCGTTACATATGTTTTAAACATGGAAGAACACAGTTAATCTGAAATGAAAAAAAAACAACTGACATGTAACTAACCTTGTGGGTAGGTGGAATGAGCTTTCAATCAGCTTTCTTTTTTTATCTATTCACTGACCTGTTCTATTTAAAAGATAAATCTTAAGACTGTGACATTAGGCTCAAATGCAGAGCTTTTCTGGAAGTTTGATTGCCTAGAATGGGATTCTGTTGTCCATGAGCTTCAGAATAAATATGCTGAATTTGAATTTGAAATGTTTCATGTATCATCATATTGTTATTACTGTTGGTCTTCTTAACTAAGTAAAAATTTAAGTAAAATCTTCAGATATTTTCTGAATTCATCCCGTTTCCTCACAAAGCTTACGTGCAATACATTTGTTAAATGAATGAAGACTGACATGGGGCATAAAATGAATAGCAGTAGTGGACTTCCCTGGTGGCTCAGTGGTTAAGAATCCGCCTGCCAATGCAGGGGACACGGGTTCGAGCCCCAGTCCAGGAAAATCCCACATGACTGCAGAGCCTGCACTCTAGAGCCCGCGAGACACAACTACTGAAGCCCGTGCACCTAGAGCCCATGCTCCACAACAAGAGAAGCCACCACAATGAGAAGCCCGCGCACCGCAATGAAGAGTAGCCCCCGCTCACCACAACTAGAGAAAGCCCACTCACAGCAACGAAGACCTAACACAGCCAAAAATAAATAAATAAAAATAAATGAATGAAATAGCAGCTCTCTATAAAGTAATATCTGCCCTTAAAAAAAAATGAATAGCAGTAGAGAAAAGGTCAAATATTACAGTGTTAATTGTGTCATAAATAAAGCTTAGGAAGTGAAAGGACCTGGGGTGAAATCCCAGTTCCCTATTTACCAGCTGTGTGACCTTGAATGAGTCATTCAATCTTTCTGTGCCTCTGTTTCCTCCTCTTAAATAGTTGGATAATACTTTTGTAGGGTAAGATTGTGAGGTGTTTCAGTTATTTATCTCCATGTAACCAGCTACCAAAACTTAGTGCTTTAAAACAGCCATTTATTTTGCTTTTAATATTGTAGGTCAGGAATTTGGGGAGGGCTCAGCTGAGCAATTTGCCTCTGTTCCACGTGGCATCTGTTGAGTTTGCTGGGCTGGCGGTCAGAGATGCATGTCATAGGTATATATATACCTTCGTGTGCATTAGTGCCTTAGTGCTTCCTGACATTTCCCTCTCATCCTCAAGGTTGGGGGGTGGTGGATGGCAAACCTTTCCTGTAAAGGGCCAGATAGTGAATATTTTAGGCTTTGAAGGTATATATATACCTATGACATGCCTAAAAAGTGAACTTTTTAGGCATGTCATAGGTATATATATACCTTCGTGTGCATTAGTGCCTTAGTGCTTCCTGGCATTTCCCTCTCATCCTCAAGGTTGGGGGGTGGTGGATGGCAAACCTTTCCTGTAAAGGGCCAGATAGTGAATATTTTAGGCTTTGAGGGCCATATGTTCTCTGTCACAACTATTCAACTCTGCCATTAGTGTAAAAGCAGCCATAGCTAATAATGTAAAGAAATGGCTGTGTTTCAATAAACTTTATTTATGACATTGACATTTAAACTTCGTATAATTTTCATATACCACAAAATATTATTCTTTTGATTTTTTTCCCCCAACCATTAAAAGATGTAAAAGCCATCTTAGCTCAGAGGTCCTGCAACATAGGCAGTGGGCTAGATTTGGCCCATGGGCTATAGTTTGCTGACTCCCTACACCTGGGCCTTTACATACAGCCTGGGCTTCTTGCTACATCCTGGTCACACTTCTTATATTAATATAATGGCGGGCTTCCAGCAACAAGTGTTCCAGAGACAGGAAGTGAAGGCAGCCGGGCTCTTAAGGCCTGGGTCCTGAAACTGGCACAATGTCACTTCTGCCATATTCTCTTGGTCAAAGCAGTCACAAGGCCCATGTAGATCGAAGAGGATGGAGAAATTAACTTCTCTTGATGGGGAAGTAGCAAGGTCACAGTGCGGAGGAGCAAGTGGAAGGAAGGGAGATGTATTGTGGCTACAAATACAATCTACCACATGAGGATCAGGAATAATGTTTATAAAGTAACTTCCTTAAGATGTGCACTCAATGTATGATGACTCACGTTACTATTAATAGTATCATTGTTAACTCTGAAAGGAGAGCAATTAGCGTTGAGATTCACACGGAGTTTCTTATAGGAGAAATGCAGTGAAAATTGTCCAAAATTAGGCTTTTAAGAATTTCTCACTTGTATTTTCCTCATCTGCAGTAATAGGGCTTATAAGAGTACCTATACTGCAGGGTGGTTTGGAGAAGTTAATGAAATAAAATATGAAAATTGCTGAGGTAGAACAGGCCTGGTATGAAGGTAATTATTATTATTATTATTTTACAGTTTGAAAAAAATCGTTTTCAGTTATCTAGGCTTTTCTAGGAGTTCTAAAACCTAGACTTTCAAATGCAGCAGACTCTCAAATGCAAGGTGCCAAATCACCTTGCTAATAACTTCAGGGACTGTTAACCGATACGGTGGGGGAAAAAATGTTTAAAAACTGGGTTTGCCTTATTGAAGATTACACATATGAAAATACAATAGTTACAGATATACACACCCATTCATGTACACATTGCAGATTTCGAGATAAATTTGCTTTACATTTTTTTAAAGACTAATAATGTTTTAGATGCATTTTACAGAAATGAAGGCCTCAGCAAACTTGAAATATTGATCTTGATCACCGTAGTAGCAATGGCAAGGGAAGAGAAACAACAAAAAAAGAAAAGAAACTGATTCAGAATGGTAAATAGGGTGCCAGCTGAAGCGTTTCGGGTTTTGTTAATTGGTATTGTTTTCAGTTGGTGAGTTTCTATAATAAGGTATCAACTGGGTAAAGGGATCAATCAGGACACAAGTGAGAGGTCTAAGCAACTGCAAATAAACTAGATTCTTGAGTAATAAATCTTGAATCTTGCTGTTTGATCACCCTTATCAGGCAGAAGCCTGAGAAAATAGAAGAGCTCTCCATCCTGCCCAGAAGGTCAAGGACGCACTTATCATCAGCTCCACATTCCTAAGGGGACGACCCTTTACCAAGAATGCAGAAAATGGCTGCTTGATCTGGAACAAACCCTGGCTCGTGGAGCTGGATCTTCACTGGACCATGGCAAGGCAGCATGCAGCAGCTTATGACTTGGACTTTGATGCTATTCAACCATTGAACAAAATCTTTGTTGATGTGAGAAAACAGCCCCAATAAATTAAGTGAGAAAACTATGTGCAAAGCTACGGGTATAATGTATACAATTTTTATCAAGCAACACACAATGAATATATGTGAAAAAAAAAAAATCACAAGGCCTCACCAAACATGACACAGACTGTCTCTGTGTGAAAGGATTTAGGATGACTTATAGACCTGCTTCCTTGGAGTTTTTCTTTGTTTTCCAAGTTTTCTGCTGCATGTTACTTCTAAGACAGGAAACAGTTATTTTAAAATATAACTAGAATAGAAAGAAGTAAAACCAACGATTAAGTGATATTGAGAGTAAATTAGACGATCTATTTGACAGTGCTTGCTAAACAAATCAGTGCTCTACCTCAATACATAACATCTCAATTCAGTCACAATACAGTATGTTAAAGATTTAATTAAAATTTGTATGTGAGTGAGGCTCAATTAGGAGGTATAATAAATACTGTGTAGCTATCAGGTAACTACCATACTTAATTAAATAATAAAAACTTATCAAGAAAAGTGCATATGAAATTGCAGTTTTCCAACATAGAGACTTAGAGGGAACTTGAGCCTTGTGACTTACATCACTTAAGGATCTTCAAAAAATATACCATCATGTTGGAGACCATGACATCATCAGTCTGAATCATGGGTCTATTCGAAGAGGCTGTGGTGGAGTGAGGTCAGGGGTGGGAGAAGGAGATGAGACCAACCAACACATGTGTTATCCCTTCAGGGACAAAAGAAAAGATCATTGTAGGATTGAATTTCTTTGTTTCCCTTAGGTTGTGATGGCAATCACAAAATCCTCCTTCACAAGGCAGTTGCTTCATCCTTTATTTCTTTTCTCCAGTACCTAGTGCCTGGTGCATGGTATTGCCCACTAAATGTGTGTGTGATGAAGAGGGCCAAAGTCTTGTTACAGGTAGGGAATGTGCTGAAAGCAATCCCAAGGTCCGCGTCGTAGACATACTACTTTCAATTACAGTTGTGCCGACACACAGCACACTTCATTACTATTCAACTGATATGATTACCCCTGTTGATAAGAACTAATCCTCATTTCCTTACACTTGTCTGTGCTTGCCTAGTCACTGACCAGTCATCGGTCACAGGCTACACAAGTCAAAAGGAAAAATGAACTGCTTACTCATGCTGTAAATTCTCTAACAATACCTGTGTCGTATTTTCATTTTGTCCCCTTCACCTTTCAGACACTCCCCATTTATCCAATCATGAAAAAGAGGAAGTCTTTTGGTTTAGCCTTATAGTCCCTGACTGGACGGGGGCGGGAAAAGAATGGTTTTGTTTCTAATCAGATCTGTATGTCAATTTGGGAACACAAATTCTCAGAAGGAGTGATTTTACTTCTCTTTGTATCTGATTGTGTTTGAAGCTCCTGTGCTGCCTCGCCTATACGGTTTACTGACCCAGGACTGTTCTGAATGGCTGGCTTGACTGCTGAAGGCCCTTGATAAGAGATACACTTTTGTCCTTAGCGAGTTTGCTGTTTGGGAGCATTCTGTAACCTGGGAGCTTGGCTTGTGAGTGTCCATTCCCCATGGATCCTCAGAAATTAGGGACTGACCCTGTTGTTCCTATATTAAAAGCAAATCCAGGAAGAAAGAGCCCTTCACGTGCACGTGTCCCGTTAGCTCATTCCAGAAGGGGAAGCATGCAGATCACTCAGGGTCCCTTCCAGCTTCACTGAAATTTGGGTTAATTCCTTTGTGCACTGATTCAAGAAATATTTAAGTGCTGACAATATACAGACCTCTGTGCTAGGTTCGGTGGGGATATTCGGTTGTTAAAAGACACACCTCTAACCCTCAATAAATTTATATTACATGCCAATTTGCAATCTTGTTGGTACAGGCAAATTCTCTTCCAAATAAACAATACAAAAGGGAGTGCTTCCATACCGAGTCAGTGGCCTACCTATTTCAAGAAATACTTGAAATTGTGTAACGTCTACGTGATTTTTTTTTTTAAGTGTATTGGCAGGGTGCCATACAGAATATGTGAATTGTTAATGCCTAGGCACAAATTAAAGTTCCTGCTGCGCTTCGTTAGGACACTAGGTGTCTGGGGACCTGGGGCCGGGTTTTATAAAGGGAAGCTTGACCCATGTGGACAGTGTGATGTGGCTTCTCTACGGTAAAATAGTAATTCGTCAAAGGAGTGTGAGACGTCATTTACCACAGCTATTAGGGAACTGGAAGACGTGGCCCCTGTGTTTTTCACTAGGACTTAGATTTCCTTAACCCGTAGGATATTTCAGCTCCTTCTTTGTTTCTCAATTCCTTAATCCTCTCTCTGTGACATCCTTATCCTTCGACCCAGACTGCTGCACGATTAGTTCTCTGATGTTTTTGGCAACACTGTCTAATTTCCTTCACAAATCATTAGAGGCTATTAAATGTCTATTCCAGAAACTCCTCCAATGCACATGTCATCCAGGCAGGGAGAGAAGTACATTTGCAGAGGACATCCAGGAAGAGAAGCTCTGAGAGCCAACTTTCCAACCCCACAAATGAAAGGGGAGAGTAGGTCCTCTAACAAACGCAAATAACTGTGGTTAATGATCTTAGCCCAATCGTTCTTATCATCTGGTTTTGGTTTTGTCCATCCTGTTAATTAGATTAGGCCAGATTAGGCCAGATTATAAAATGAATAAATGATTGTGCTAACTTCTCTGAAAGCATCAGGGAGTTGCAGTCACCTCCTCATTTCCTGACCACCTTCCAGTTCAATATAGTAGAGTCAATGTAGGCAAAATCTAAAGCTGGTGATACTTTGACATTGACACCCCCTTTAAAAGCTGTCACTTTCTCTTACCATTTGACAAAATCATTCAGTACAAAGGATGAAGGACTTATGAGTTTCCCCTCATGTATCTTTGTAGAGCAGTTTTAGGTTCACAGCAATATTGAGCAGAAGGTACAGAGATTTCCTATACACCCCTGCCCCCATATCGATATCTCCCACTGAGCTGTACATTTGTTACAATTGACAAACAAACATGGACATGTTATTATCACCTTACAGTCCCATAGTTTACATTAGGGTTCACTCTTGGTGTTGTCCAGTCTAAGGGATTTGACAATGTGAAATGACATGTATCTATATCTACCATTGTAGCATCATATGGAAAAATTTCCCTGCCCTACAAATCCTCTGTGCTCCGCCTATTCATCTCTCTCTCCTCCCTAAGCCTGGCAACCCCTGATCCTTTCACTGTCTCCAAAATTCTGCCTTGCAAAGAATGTCATGTAATTGGAATCATACAATACATAACCATTGCGAATTGATTTCTTTCACCTAGTTACATGCATTTAAGGTTTCTCCATGTCTCTTCGTGATTTGATAGCTCATTGCTTTTTAGTGCTGAATAATATTCTACTGTGTAGATGTACCAGTTTATTTATCCATTCACCTACTGAAAGGTAATCTCGGTTGCTTCCAAGTTTTGGCAACTGAAATAAAGTTTCATAAACATCTATGTACAAGTTTTTGTGTGGACATAAGTTTTCAACTCACTTAGGTAAATACCAAGGGGTGTGATTGCTAGATCGTATGGTAAGAATAATGTCTATCTTTGTAAGAAATTGCCAAGCTCTCTTCCAAAGTGTCTGTACAATTTTGCATTCCCACCAGAAATGAATGTTAGAGTTCCCATTGCTCCACATTCTTGCCAGCATTTCACATTGTCAGTATTTTGGATTTTTACAATTCTAATAGGTGTGTGGTAGTATCTCGTTGTTTTAATATGCAATTCCCTAATGACAAATGATGCCACACATCCTCCCATATGCATATTTCTCATCTGTATATCTTCTTTGGTGAGATGTGCGTTCAGATCTCCTGCCCAATTTTTAATCAGGTTGTTTGTTTTCTTACTGTTGAGGGGTTTTCTTAATATATGTTTTGGATAATAATCCTTTATAGGATGCATTTTTGGCAAATATTTCCTTCCGGTCTGTCGTTTGTCTTTTCATTCTCTTGACCCTCAGGTATCTTCAAATGGAAATCAGAGGACAGACAGTGCTTAATCCAAAGCAGAATTTCTTAACCTCAGTACTATTGACATTTGGGGCTGGATAATTCTTTGTCATGGGAGCCTATCCTATGCGTTGTAGAATGTTTAGCAGCAACCTGATCTCTACCCACTAGACGCCAGTAGCCGCACCCCTCCCAGTTGTGACAGTGAAAAATATCATGACATTAGTAAATGTCCCCTTGGGTGGGGAATGGGGTTAACCATTGATTAACTGAGGACGTCTAATCAAAATGAATGAATCAGTATTGATGAAATTTAAGTCACCAATGAGGAAAGGGAAGTACAGAGATATTTTGATTCAGAGGCCTTCCCAGTGCCCCAGGAACCATTGCTAGTGGGTTCCTACTAATCCCATCCTATTAAGTACAGTGATCATACACATCTTGATTTATTTAGGATATGTTTACACCTATGGTTCCAGCAAAACTATTCATTGTGCCCCCTTTCACTTTCAAAGATATCCCAGTTCAGAAAATAAATTATAAATAAAGCCCATCCGGAATCTACAGGAACTATACACCCAATTTGGGCCTTCCTTTACTGTCCTCTGGTCTGGGGTGTCTGGAGTAACTAGTAACTATTGGGTACAGATAGGGATGCTGAAGAAGTAGAGAATCAAGAACTTTCCCATAAAGCCTTGACTATGTTTTGTTTATTTGTTTTGTTTTGTTTTTGCATAAATTTATTTATTTATTTTTGGCTGCATTGTGTCTTCGTTGCTACGCGTGGGCTTTTCTCTAGTTGCGGAGAGCAGGGGCTACTCCTTGTTGTGGTGTGCGGGCTTCTCACTGAGGTGGCTTCTCTTGCTGTGGAGCACGGGCCCTAGGCGCAGGGGCTTCAGTAGTAGTGGCACGCGGGCTTAGTAGTTGTGGTGCACGGGCTTTGTTGTTCTGTGGCATGCGGTATCTTCCTGGACCAGGGCTTGAACCTGTGTCCCTGGCATTGGCAGGGATTCTTAACCACTGAACCACCAGGGAAGTCCATTGGCTATGTTTTTAAACAGCACTGGGGTACAGGCAAAAAAGGAAATGTCAATCAGAATATTTTGTGTTTGTGTATCTGATTTCATGCGTATTCATTAGTGCCTAAATGTTGATTTTCTTCCTGTACACTAGCAGGAAATTCACCATGGTGTAACTCTACAGTGTGAATGGACAATTACTGTGTAATTTTAACAGCTGCTGAAATCTGTAACATTAGACTGTACTTTCATCCAGTTTATATCAGGAGGATATAATATACGTCATAGGGCAGAAATAAAGCAAGTGGCTCTAAAAGACCCTGTCTATTAATTGCAGGTATATTTATTAGCAATAATAGCCCTTCTTTCATTTTCATTTTGGAGCTAGTACAAATTATCAGGCAATAACACGCAAAAATGCTTAAACTTTAGCTTTTTTTAATGAGCGTTATTATTTAGCCCTTATTATTATTAAACTCAGGATTACTACTGCAACTGAATATAAACCATGACTTCCTGGCAGCCAAAGCAAAAAATAAAATAAGAATTAAAAATCAGTCATTCACCTGCATTTACCTCATTAAAGGAAGACTGCCAGTTCATCATGAGACATAAATTTGTTTTTCTAGCTTGAATGATGTCACATGAATTTAACAATAGAGTATTTTCCATAAGGGACATGGAAAGGCAAAGCAAGTGGTATCTCCAAAATCAGTTTTTACCATAATTGCGAGAACATCTTCCTGTGATAAAGCAGTTTCTTTTATTGTTCCCCCAAAGTACTAAGAGCAGTGTGCAAAAGCCTAGAGGTGACAGCTAATGTGTTCTCAGTGGTGACAATCAGGCGTTGCATTCATTGCTTTGCCTGTTTTAACTCAGTTAATATTTACACCAGAGGGTAACGATAGGATTCAAACACAGGGTGTCTGCCACACAGCCCGTGAGTTCAGCCATTCAAATGAGTGGCTTCCAGGTGATGTGACTTGCTACAGAGTCAGAGCTTATTGATGCTAGAGAAATGAAGGGTTAGCACACACCACAGACTCCTTCTAGATTCTAAAATTTCAGTGCTCTCACATGCTTGTGTGAGAGAAGGCGTTAGCTGAAAATTCAGGGCTAAACTTTCTTGGCATTCACCTCAATTGCAAGTTGTGTACATATGTATGTATGTGAGTGTGTGTTTAATTGGATTTTCAATTTAGAGTGGGAAAACATTGCTTCCCACTTCGGAAACAGAAGACTTCTAGAAGCTCACGATAAAGCTCATGAAATGACACATCTTCCAGGAGAAGACTTCTAGAGGCTCAAGAAGGTTATTTGGAGGATTCCTCTAGTGGTCCAGTGATTAAAACTCCACAGTCTCAATGCAGGGGGCACAGGTTCAATCCCTGATCAAGGAATTGAGTTCCCGTATGCCACATGGCAAGGCCAAAACATTTAAAATAAAAAAAGAAATAGTGCTTAGGCTTGAGCAGGTGATTTCAGGGAAGGTCAAGCTATGGCTAATAACCTTAAAAAAAAAAAAAAAGAAGAAGAAGGCTGTTTGGACATCACATGACTCACGTGACTCTTTCCAAAAGAGAGCTTTCTTAAATTGAGTGTAAATGAGATATAAAAACATAAGGATTACATTTCCTTTAAAAGAGCAAGTGTTTAAAAATCGATAGAATGATTAGCACAAGAAGAAATCAATACTACCCCAGATGGCTGGTTTTGTCCCACTCCTGAGAGAAAGCCCATGTTGGTTCTCTCTTAGCTCTGGCAGAGGGAGGCCCTGCCAGGCAAAGTGAAATTTCAGGACCCAAAGCTGATTAAAGTAGTAAAAAGGAATCAGGGGGAATCAAAATAAATTTTTAAAAAATTGGTAGGAAGCCACGGTATTGTTGGAGATCTGGTATGGACAGAGTGAAGTTACGTGAGATCTGACATATGGACAGAGTGAAGCTACGTGAATCCTGGGGCAGGGACTAGCTCCCTTTTGGTGGATGTTTTGTTGTCCTTGAATGCTAAGCACAAGAGAGGAAAGTGTAGGTGGCAAGGGCAGCTCCCTTCCGTAAATCTCCCCAGGCCCCTTCCTCTGCCATAACGTTTTGCGGAACCCTCCAAATTAACTGTGAAGTTTTTTCCTGCCAACTTTAAGTCTTCCTAGGCTTCTCCGTTCTGCCTGTCTTCTTGGATTAGATTCTCTCCAAGGCCAGGACCCCTGGAATCTCAGCTCCATTTCCGAGGTAATTTCTGCAGGAAAGCAAGTTTGGCGGGTCAGCTTTTAATATATTCGGTGGCAGATGGGGGGGCGGGAAGGGGAGAGAGAGAACACAATTCTATTAGCCTTGGAAATCCAACTGGAACCCCTGGTAGTTACATTTTTTGAAACTTATTCATTATCCAGACATAGGACAGACTCCAATGAAGCACTAATAGTTCCTATAATAAACTTCGGAAGACTACCAAAACACAGAATCTCTCCCGGGCGGCCAAGACTCCAAGATGTTCCCCTGGGACTCCGATGATTTTTTTTTCAGGAGGGTGGTCCTTGAAGAACTAATAGAGGTTAAGTCTGGGATGTGAGCACTGAAGTTCTCCGTCACTTCCCGAGAGCCTCAGAATGAAGCCCTAGGCTGGCAGAGGAAGAGCAGTAGCAGTAGCCTGGCAAGGGCCTAGCAAGGACACAAAAGACTCTCAAGGAGACCTTTAATTCCTAAACAATAAATGGTCACGGAGTTACAGATAGGCTTTATGAGGGAAAGAAATGGAGCGCTAAATCCAGCTTGTCCCAGCTGAGCCCGGCCCAGGGGCAGCACCCGGGTTGGGTCTCATATGTCATCACAGTAGGGGCTAATCCGTGGGGCAAGGCCAGGGAGGATTTGGGGAGGAGGTCGTGGATGCCTCCTGTGAACTCTGCATTCAAGCCAGCACACTCACCAAGGAAGATGACAGGTGTGAGGTCTTGGTGACATTTGCTCAGGTGAAAAGTGCAGGCCATGGTGTTATCAATGCTTTGTTTGGCTGGGCAGTCATAATTCTCCCGAGGTCATAGGATCTTCAGTGTCAGATAACTTGGTTGGGAAAGGCAAGGGGATAGAGTTGCCCCTTGTTTGGAAATGTCTTTAAGGGTCACCTTAGCTGCTATGTAAATACAGTATCAGGAAAATGTTCATTTGTACTCATTGTGCATTGTTAAGCACCAAAAACAGGATTATTCTGGGTAAAAATTAAAGCTTCATGATTAACC
Source organism: Phocoena sinus (assembly GCF_008692025.1). Taxonomy (NCBI): domain Eukaryota; kingdom Metazoa; phylum Chordata; class Mammalia; order Artiodactyla; family Phocoenidae; genus Phocoena; species Phocoena sinus. Next base: position 30,192,043 of record NC_045766.1, read on the forward strand.
AAGGGTAGTTCCTGACCAGTTTTTTTTTCACCTTCATTACTCGCAGAACTTTTTTTTTTCACTTTACATACAGTAAAATTAACTACCCCCGACCCCATTTCTTTTTTTTTTTTTTTTCTGGTGTACAATTCTGTAAGTTTTAACAGGTGCATAAAGTCATGGAACTATTACCACAGTCAGGATGCAGAATAATCTCCTCACCCCCAAAATGTCCTTGATTCTTCCCCTTTGGAAAAATCCACCTGCCCTCAGGCTTTAGTAACTCCATACTATAGTTTGGACTTTTCCAGAATGTCATATAAGTTGAATTACATATTATGTAACCTTTTGGTTCTGCATTTTTCACTTAGTGTAATGCATTTGAAAATCATTGATATTGTAGTTTCCAGTTGTTGGCAATTATCAATAATTATAAACGTTTCTATAAACATTTGGATATAGGTTTTTATGCGAACTTGAGTTTCATTTTTCTAGGGTAAAAGTAACTAGGACTGGGACTCCTAGTCATATGGTTTGTGTATGTTTATTTCATAAGAAATTGCCATACTGTTTTGGAGAATAGCTATACCATCTTATATTCTTATCAGCAATGTCTGAAAGTTCCAGTTTGTCCACATCCTTGCCAGCACTTGGAAGTGTCAGTTTTGTTTTTATTCTTAGCCGTTCTAATAAATGTTCTAATAAACTACCTTGTAGTTTTAATTTACATTTCCCTGATGACCAATATATTTTTGAGCATATTTTCATGTACTTATTCTCTACCTATATATCTATCTTTTTTTGGTGAAGTATCTGTCGAAATCTTTTGCCTAGTTTTATTGGGTTGTTTGTTTTCTTATTGCTAAATTTTAAGAGTTCTTTATATATTCTGGATACAAGTTCTTTGATGGATATGTGATTTCTAAAGATTTTGTCCCAGTCTGTAACTTGTCTTTTCATTCTCTTTAGCACGTCTTTTAAAGAACAAAGTTTTATATTTTTTTGAAGACCAATATGTCATTTTTTTCTTTTGTGGATCATGCTTTTGGTGTTTTATCTAGGAACTCCTTGCCCAATCCAAAGTCATGAAGACCTTCTCTTATGGTTTCTTCTAAAAGTTGTATAGTTTCATTTTTTACATATCTATATATGATCCATTTGGAGTTAAAATTTTTTTAGAACTTTTTGGAAGGGGTTACTTGTTCATGGAAACCACCATGCTTATTTACTTTTGGTCCCTGATATATAAGCTTAGAGCTACAAGATATCTTTATTAGAGGTAGACCCAGTATTCATGCTCTTTAAGCAATCGACAAATATTTATTAACAGTGGCATTTCGCTTTCATTGGTGCCTTCTGAGCAATTTAGAATGATCCTGGTTGGACATCCTGTGCTCTGAGGTCATATCTCTGGATTTCATCGTTCTCACCGCTATTCCCATAGAACTGAAGCTATTTTCTTTAGCAGCCCACTGACAGATATCAAGGAGTCGGAGTCCAAAGGGGAAAGTAACTGTTTTATATCTCTCCCGAGTAAAATTCCATTTATTTTTCTCCTTGACACAAAAAGACTCTAACTACACAAAGTGAAAAACAAAACAGAGATAATTGGTCGGGTAATTCAAGTTTCCACTGATCTTCTCCATCTGACCACGTGGACATTAGCATTCTACACAGAATCAAAAGCAGCTTGGAGGTCACTTCATCCTCTAGTCCTTCATCCGACCACTTAATCGAGCCAATAAGTATTATTGCTGAGAGCCTCCTATGGGCCAGAGGCTGAGTACATGCCAGATAAGAGAATCAAAGCCCAGCCAAGTGAAGGGAGCTGCCCACAGCCTGGGGCGTACTCAGGGGGCACTAAATCATGGCTCTCACATTTCTCTCCACAGCAACTTCCTCACCTTTCTCCACATCCTCCACAGGTCATAACACGCTGATACTTCTCTCCCAGAGAGAGTCCCAGCTCCATTGGTGAATGACAGGACATGTGTGTCTTTGGGTTTCAGGGAGTGGACTGCGGCTCAGGGATGTAGATTTTGGGAAAGAGACAGTGTTTGGGAAACGAGTTTAAAGAGAAGTCTTGAAAAGGAGGGCTGTGGTTTGAGGGGATGAGGTAACTAGAAAGAAAGGGCCAGGGGCTGTGGTTTGGAAAGAGCATGTTAAGAAGGGAGGCTATGATTTAGGAACATTTTGAGAGGAGGGTCTATAGTTATTGAGAAGGGAGTAGGGGGAAGAGGTATGTGGTTAGGACAAGGGGGTTAAAAGAAAAGATAGGAGAAAAAAGAGTAGTTTTAAGAAGTGATCTGTGGACTCAGGCCAAGAGTTACTTATCTTAGACTCAAGTTTACAATTAGATACATTTCAAAAGAGTACCTAAAAGAACAAAAGTACAGTTTGGGGTATTATGCAGTAAGTTTTGTCTTTTGGAGTTTTTTTGTTTTTCTCTTTTTAGTTTACTTTTGGCTGCATTGGGTCTTCGTTGCTGTGAGTGGGCTTTCTCTAGTTGTGCCGAGTGGGGGCTACTCTTCGTTGTGGTGCGCAGGCTTCTCATTGTGGTGTCTTCTCTTGTTGTGGAGCACGGGCTCTAGGCGCACGGGCTTCAGTAGTTGTGGCTCACGGGCTCTAGAGCACAGGCTCAGTAGTTGTGGAGCACGGGCTTAGTTGCTCCGTGACATGTGGCATCTTCCAGGATCAGGGCCCGAACCCGTGTCCTCTGCATTGGCAGGCGGATTCTTAACGACTGTGCCACCAGAGAAGTTCCAAGTTTTTGTTTTTTTTAAAAAACAATAACTTTGAATGTTTCCTCGTTTAAAATAAGTGTTTAGGTAACATTCTCTTGCATTAATTATGGCTTAAGGGCTTCCCTGGTGGTACAGTGGTTGAGAGTCCACCTGCCAATGCGGGGGACACGGGTTCGTGCCCCGGTCCGGGAAGATCCCACATGCCGCGGAGCGGCTGGGCCCATGAGCCATGGCTGCTGAGCCTGCGCGTCCAGAGCCTGTGCTCCGCAGCTGGAGAGGCCACGACAGTGAGAGGCCCGCGTACCATAAAAATAAATTAAGAAAAAAAAAAAAAAATTATGGCTTAAGAATGCCACAGGATTTGAATTTTTTCTCCTCTGTCGTGGCCGGGTGGAAACCCTGCCTCTTTAAAGACAACCATGCAGGCAGAGCAGTATGCACTAGAGCTGGGATCACACCTGTCAAATAACAACCCAGCTGGGCACAGAGAGGTGGCATCCTGAGCCTTCTTTGTACATGGAATGAGAAAGAAATATCTGGTCTTACGTTAAGAAACTACCAAGTAGGAACTCAGATATGGATCCACTCCAGAGCCTGCAAAAAGAACAAACCAACAAGTTGGCCCTCAAAAATTTATGTAAGTTCCTGGACTTCCCTGGTGGCTCAGTGGTTAAGAATCCGCCTGCCAATGCAGGGGACACGGGTTCGAGCCCTGGTCGGGGAAGACCCCACATGCCGCGGAGCAACTAAGCCCGTGAGCCACAACTACTGAGCCCTCGCTCCACAACTATTGAAGCCCGCACACCTAGAGCCCATGCTCCACAACAAGAGAAGCCACCACAAGGAGAAGCCCACGCACCGCAACGAAGAGTAACCCCCCGCTCACTGCAACTAGAGAAAGCTCGCACGCAGCAACAAAGACCCAACGCAACTAAAGAAAAAAATAAAATAAAATATAATGTTTAAAAAATAAATGAAAGGGATCCTTGCTTTAACAAAAAAAAATTATGTAAGTTCTTGAGGGCCAAGCCAGATGGAAGACCTAGGAAGACCTCCGGGTTCTTTGGCAGAGAAGAAAATACTTGGAACTTCGGTCACTCAAGTGAGTGCTCTCGTGTATTTATTTAAGATGCTGTTATGAACTGAATGTCTGTGTCCCCCGCCACCAAAATTAATATGTTGAATTCCTAGCCTTCACAATGTGATGGTTGGGAGGTGGGGTCTTTGGAAGGTGTTTAGATCATGAGGATGGAGTTGAATGGGTGAATGAGATTAGTGCCCACATAAAAGAGACCCTGGAGAGCTCTCTGGTTATCTTTCTGTCATCTGAGGACACAGCAAGAAGACGGCAGTGTGCAACCCAGAAGAGGTCCTCACCAAAACCCAAACATGCCGCCATCCTGATCTTGGACCTCTAGACTCCAGAACTACGAGAAATAAATTTCTGTTGCTTATAAGTTAGCCAGTATATAGTTTTTAATATAGCAGCCTGAACTAACTAAGACAAATGCCTGGTGGTTAAACAAATGTTCATAGCACTGTTATTCACAATAGCCAAAAGGTGGAAACAACCCAAATGCCCATCAACTGATGGTAGATCCATACAATGGTATATTATTTGACCATAAAAAGTAATGAAGTTCTGATAGATGCTACAAAATGAATGAACCTTAAAAATATTATGTTAGGGCTTCCCTGGTGGCGCAGTGGTTGAGAGTCCGCCTGCTGATGCAGGGGACACGGGTTCGTGCCCTGGTCCGGGAAGATCCCACATGCCGCAGAGCGGCTGGGCCCGTGAGCCATGGGAGCTGAGTCTGCACGTACAGAGCCTGTGCTCCGCAATGGGAGAGGCCACAACGGTGAGAGGCCCGCGTACTGCAAAAAAAAAAAAAAAAAAAAGTTACGTGAAAGAAGCCTGACACAAAAGGCCACATATTATGTGATTCCATTTAGATAAAATGTCCAGAATAGACAAATTCATAGAGACAGAAAGTAGATTAGCAATTGCCATAGGATGGAAAGAGAGGAGTGGGTATGGCTTTTCTTCTGAGGGTGTTGAAAGCATTCTGCAATTAGATACTGGGGATGGTTACCCAACTTAGCGAATAAAAAACTACTGACTTGTACACTTAAAAAAAAAAACAAACACTAAACTAAAAACAAAAAAGATGCCCATGGGACATATATCTCTTTCTGTTGTTTAAAAAACAAAACAAGACAAAACCAACTATTCGTTCTGTAGCTGGCACTTCCCCTGCATGGGCACAGATGACATCACTGTGGTCATCTCTACCCTACACTCCAACCAGATAGGCGCACACAACGTTTCCCAGCTCTGGGCTTTTGCTGAGGCTGGTACGTCCACTGATAGCCCTCTCCCCTTCTCTGCCCGTCAAAATCTGTGACCCCTTTGAATGCCACCCAATCCAGGAAACATTATCCTCCCCTAGGAAGGCTCCTCTGTATGTTCAAACTCTCTGTTCACCCTTCTCTCTCTCACCGCCTTCAGCTTACTCCCTCCAGCATCATGGGATTTGTGTACCTGTGTAAGCTTTACCTTGCCCTGCCCTGGAAGCTACTTGAGAGGCACAACCCTTGCACCTCCCATGCTAGCCCAGTGCCCGCCCCGTGCTAAGAAACAAATAAAAATGACCTCTAATGGGAATACCAAGTCACTCTTCAAGGCACACTAGTCCTGGTCCACCTCTCCTCTCTACTGCTCTTGGTTATAGGGGGACCCATGTTTCTATCCTTCCACCCCTTACTGTTTCCATTCCCACAGGAGTATGGGGTCTCAGCACCCAATACACCCCTCACTCCCCCCAAGGCCTCCTGCCACCTCTTGGACCACATAAAATCCCCCCGGATTAATGTTCGAGTCCTATGATTACCTCTGAAAATGGTGAGGTCCTTTTATTCTATTGTTGGTGCACTAACGTTAGGCCATGCCTCCAGCGTCGTTCCTCTTTCCACGCACCCCTCGCAGTGCACCAGCCTCTGATGTGGCCAACGTACCTAAAAAACGAGGGAAAGTAGCAAGGCTTACAGGAGCGGGAGATGGGGTGCAGTTGGGGTAGGACCCGAAGGCCCTGCAGCCAGTTCAGCTTGCCGAACCTGTCGGCGGGCAGGAGAGCACCTCTGCTAGAAGCACGGGATCTGTGTCTCTGTATTCCACGGACGGCAACGTTTCATCAACAGCGTTTACTTTCCTCATTTCTTGGTTCCAACTAAACCTAAAGGACTGTAAATAATTTAGCCCAATTTATAAAGTTTGAATTTAACATCTTCCTCATGATCGGGGCAAATTATTGCGAACTGAATCAGGTATTGAGTGTTAGAGAGCATTCTATTTAAACGAACCATGTGGTGAACTCACTTGTAGAGCGAACGGTCACTTCCTAGTTTATTTGGATGTAAGTTTGGGATTTTTGTGCATTGGATTTCTTTCCAAGAAGGTAAAAGTTTTCTTACTAGGTACGAGGTAGACTTTGAAAAGTAGCTTATTTCTTATTACAGAAGAAACAGATGTTCCTATATCATGTGTGTTTTAAAACATAAAAGAAAAGACTGATTGAGAATTTATTATGCCTCAGTCACGCTAACCACTCAACAAATAATGTTCAAATGAAAAAGAAAATGAGAAAGAAATCACTCATATTCCCACAAGCCAGAGGTAACCACTGGTAACTTTGCGGTATCTGTCCTCCAAGCCTTTTCTGTGCCTATTTCCAGTGTATCGCTGTTTTATAAGCTGCTGTTTTCACTTAACAAGGCGCCGTGGACATTTTCCAGATCACTAACAAGTTGCAAGGTATTCCCTTGTTCAGTTGGATGCAATCTAACTGTATCTCAAATGCTGGCCCACAGGCGTCCTAGTCTAGGGAAGGAGAAGAGACCATCCAGAATTATCCCCTCTCTGTGAAGCTGCATGACACTACATTAATACTTTTCTGTCCCATCCAAAAATATTAAGCTAAGAGAGTAAAATACACAACCCCCAGCAAAAGGGACTGCTGCAGCCAGTCTGTGAACGTAGTACACGGCAGAAGTGTGTGTAGATAGGTCACCTGTCTTGTGATGCCTGCTGGGTGACATAGCTTGCTGGGTTTTTTTTTTTTAAGCCTCTGGCCATGGGAGGAGCTGACGGCAGCTTGATTGGTCTCCTGCCAACCACGAGGAAAGAAAAAACCCACTCGTACTGTCCCTTATCACTGGGCCTGGGCCCCACAAATAAAGTCATTTCCTCTCTCACTGTGTGTCATGGATTATAGACTCACAGTGTTTCCACTGACCTCTGTGATTGAGGAAGGATTGTTCTTTCCCAGGAGCACTAAATCTGCTTTGAAGTTCCTGCAAGGGGACTCAGAGGCTACAGAATGCAAAGCAGGCTGCCATCTGCACAGAAGGGATGCCTCACCTTCCAAGTCAAAGCTCTCCTTGCAAGGTGATGTTCAAAAATAATTTATATTCATGGATAAAGATACCAAAAGGAAGCTACAATAGGTAAATGGATCCAGCTCGCTCCTTGAGTCTATTAAGGGTTAGGATTTTACTTCCTTAGTTGGGGAGGCAGTATAATAATTCTGCCTGGGAGTCAAAATGTCTCTGTTGCCGCCATTTCCTAGCTAGGTGACCATAGACAAGTTCTTTGACTTCTCAGTCATTCATGTTCTTCAACTGGTAATACAGATAATAATTACAAGTCTACATCCATTTCAAAGGGCATGTTGTGCAGATTGCATTAGGCAATGTGCACAGGCACTTAGCACAGTTTCCAGTTCACTGTGATGACTTCGTGAATATTAACTATTTTTATTGTGATTGCAATTGAGCTCCAGTCTTGTATAAGGGTAAGTGATGTGTCTTATCGTGATCTGGGATTTAACCTCAGGGTCTATATCTTCGAGATAAAACCATGGAGACTACACTCAGTCAACCAGGGAATCATCCCACAGACATACTGGTCTTAATCCATTTTGAGGAATTGGAGGGTGGGAGGGAGAGACCAGTGTCTATGACAGGAAATACTCTTGTGAAAAAAAAAAGGAAAGAACTGATGAGGTAATTGAGATCAGTCTAATGTTATGTGTAAACTGACTCAGTTTAGTAGTTTCACAAAGATGCTAGATTGTGAAGCTTAAACAAACTTTGAAAATCACAGGCGCTTTCTGTGGCTTGACGTTACCACTTTATGTTGCCGCAGTAACTCAGAATAGCTTGCCCCAAAGCTGCCGCCATCAGCAGGGAATTTGGCAGAGTTGTGGCCGCCATGTACCTCCCCCCTTATCCACCTTCTAGCACATGTGTGCCCTTCCACCTGACTCTCTGTTCCTACCAGCCCTACGAGGTCTTATTTTGCCTGAGACCTTCATGGACTCAACAGCTGGGCCCAGGCTGGACTCAGTGTTATCGTGACTTGGCAGCTTCGCATTCATAGATCCAACCCCTGCAAGCAGCTCAGGATAGGAGTCCTCGCAGACTCTGAAGAGTCTGGAGCTGTCAGAAGGAGCCTGAGAGCTGGGATCCACAGGCACTCAATTCTCACTTTCCCTTTTTTTTTTTTTCTTTTTTGCGGTACGCGGGCCTCTCACTGCCGCAGCCTCTCCCGTTGCGGAGCACAGGCTCCGGACGCGCAGGCTCAGCGGCCATGGCTCACGGGCCCAGCCGCTCCGCGGCATGTGGGATCTTCCCAAACCGGGGCACGAACCCGTGTCCCCTGCATCGGCAGGCGGACTCTCAACCACTGCGCCACCAGGGAAGCCCTCACTTTCCCTCTTAATGGGAAAGTCACAGAAAGCCAAGCAAGAGTAATTCTCCTTGTTAAATACTGATCACTATCTGTATTGGAACCATCAAATGTATGCCTGCCAGCTGTCAGAGTCCGGAATTATTTTGTGGGATTTTAGAATCTCTAATCAAGAGTTTGTCTCTTTCATTCTCTTCCAAAACTTCCTTCCTTGCCATCACCAAAAATAAAAACAAAAAAAGCCTACTTTCAGAAACTCATGTGTCTTGTTCATAAAGATATTCCCAAAAGATGATGTACTTACCCTGGAAACTCCAGGTAACCACTCCTTCTCTCAGTAAGATTTTCCTTACCTCTTCCTTCATTCCTCCCACCTTTGCTCAAACCCTCTCTCTCTCTCCTTCCTTCCCTCCTTCCCTCCCTCCCTTCCTTCTTTCCTTCCTTTCGATCTAACTTAACCTTTCTTGATGCTATTTAGGCCGATGAGATTAACCCACGCTAAGAGTTTTGTGAGATCCTTACCCAGTCTATGTACATCATTCCCTCGTCTCAGCTCAGTATTTTCCTTTAATTATTCACTATTGGCTGCTTTTACAGACACGCTGTGTAGTTCCAGTTTAAACAATGTGAAGTGCCGTATAGATGTCTTCTTAAATTAGATGATCCACAATTTATAAGATAGCTAACTACTGAAATTGTTATTACTTGTGCCTGCTTACAGATGAAGTGAAATGTCTTGTTTAACATCCATTGTACAGCAATAATTACACCTGCTTGAAAATACCTCGATTTGGACTTGAGAAAAAAATAAGTTTGCAGTGCAACCACATTCAGTGACTACAGCAATTTTACGCTGGATGTATCCTAGACCCATTTTATTTCATTACTTGGAAGTCTATATGTCAGAGTTAAGTTTTATAATTTTCCAATATCTATCAACGATATGGAAATGATCAGACTGTATTTTCAATTATGGTTCTTTATCTAATGGTTCGTATGCTCATTGGGCTTAGGTCACCAAAACTTTTTCTCATCATAGCCAAATGCTCGACTATGCTTGAACTGTACTTATATTTTAAACCTAGGGCTAATTATCAATATACATTTTTCATTATCCTTTTAATACGATGAGCTCTAGCAATAATATCCGTTAAATAAAGGACTGAAGAATCAGTTATATAAAGAAATGTTTAACTCTGAATTATCAGGGCAGCTGAAATCCCATAAGGCACTTTGAGCTTGTAAAGGAACTATTTCCTCTGGGTGAACTCTGCCCTGCCCTGCTTGGACCCAGGGCACAGGTTCTTCGGCAAGTGGAAACAGACTAGATGTCAGTACCCACTTGCCCAGGCAACTGCACAACCAAGCCCAGGAACAGGGTGTAAAAATTAGCTTAATTTACAAAGCTATTGATCTTTAATGTGCTCCATCCAGTTCATATCCATTTCTAGGACCTAGCCCAGAAATGGGCATTCTGAACAGACGATTATCACAAGTATTCTCAAAAAAAAAAAAAAAAAAAAAAAAGGGCATAGGAGATGGTAGAATCATGAGTGAGCCAAACTCATGAGGATATCGGAAAGGGTAAAGCCAAAATTAAACGACACACTTCTGGGGTGAAGACCAATTGGGTATAGGCACATTGATTGTGTCTTATATTAGTTTCATGGGACTCCTGTTTTTGACTACTTTCTTTAAAAAAAAAAAAATCTCATGGAGATATAAGTTGATAAAGTCATCTCACAATATGATTTGGCAGTAACAGTCAGAAATTTGAGCGTGCAAATTCAAAGGATGTTGAATCTTTGACCCAGCAATTTCATTCTTGGAATCTATCCTAAAGAAATACTCACATATACCTATGAACTGTACAAGGATTGCAGCAATGTCTCCAACAGCAAAAAATTGGAAACTACACAAAAACATCATTAATAATGGGTTGGTTAAACAAATTGTGGCCTGCCCACATGACGGGATACAATGTAGCCATTCATTAAAAATAGTAAGACAGTTCTATGGAACTGACAAGGAATTAGATAAAATACATATATATTTATATATTGATGAAACCAAAAGAACAAGTTATAGAATAGTAGGAATCCCATTAACATAAGAAATGTGTGTACTGCATGCGCAAATGCACATGTGTGTGTAAAAGCTGACAGAGGTATCTGGGAGGACATATCCCTAAATTATCATCTCTGAGAAAAGAAATGGGATCTGATGGGCGGGAATAGAGATAGGAGAGTAGAAAATTGGAGAAGGGGATTATTGGAACATTTACTTCCTCTTTATATACCTCTGAAATTTTACTTTTTTTTTAAACAATTAGCATGCATTGTTTTTGTGATTTAAAAGTCACTTTAAAGAAACTTTAAAGGACTAAAAAAGAAAGAAAGAAAAATGATCACTCGTAATTGGATCACCCAAACACAACTATTTTTATTTTTGTGTACTATTTTCCAGGCTTTTATTATGGGCCTAAATATGTGTAAAACATACAAAATTGCAAAATTATATAAGAATGTCTATACATGATCATTTAGGTATTAAATTTTAAAACTATCTTGGAAAAAGTTGAACAATATATTTTTGGAATAAATTATAAATTTGAACTTCCTTTGTGCTGATTTGTTAATTGTACCTAGTGAATTGACCATTCAGGTCTTTTTTCCATAAAAATTGTTTTATTAGTAAAAATAATAACAAATCCTACTGAGTGTTTATCAAGTGGCGTTTTGTAAGTACTATACAGGCAGCTCACATTTTAAGTTCACAAAGCCCCAGTAAGTATTACTGTTGCCACTATTTTACAGATGAAGAAATTAAGACCTAAATAGTTTCACATCATAGGAGGTCCAACAGCAGGGCTAAGGCTCTTGTTCTCACCACACTGTATGACCTCATATCAATGTGTTAATTAAGATATCATCCTTTTATCTGCCATATTTGTTAAAAGTATTTTCCCAGTGTCTTGCATTTTTTGTGTTCTCATGTTTTTATGTGCAGAACATATTAATATTCTTTTTTTTTTTTTTTTTTTTTTTGGCGGGACGCGGGCCTCTCACTGTCGTGGCCTCTCCCATTGCGGACCACAGGCTCCGGACGCGCAGGCTCAGCGGCCATGGCTCACGGGCCATGGTTCACGGGCCCAGCCGCTCCGCGGCATGCGGGATCCTCCCGGACCGGAGCACGAACCCGTGTCCCCTGCATCGGCAGGCGGACTCTCAACCACTGCGCCACCAGGGAAGCCCCATATTAATATTCTTATAATAAATTCAATTTGTTTTTGTCTTTGTAATTTCTTCTATTATTTCTAAGCTTATAAAGATATCCTTGCTCTAGGGATGTGAGAAATTTTCCTTCCAGTGTATATATGTAGTATGTATGAATATATGTATTTGTATGTGTATATAGACATAAGCATACACATACATGCAAATTCTGTAACCCACGTGGACATTATCTTGGTGTACAGTATGAGACATCTAGGGATTTTTTTTTTTACCCTGACACTGCTGCTGGGCAGAGAATTCCTCTGCCACTGTCCAGAGGAGATTCTGAGCTACCAGGATTTAAATCTTCAACTTACCTTTGGTCCAAGTGATATGATTAAGCCAAGATTATTTAACTCAAGCCCCAGTGAGTCATTCCAAACCCTTGAATCATTCTGACAGACCTGACAAAACTTCTGCTGAATTACTGCCTTGGAGAATTCTTTGCATGACTAGTTGAACATTGGATGTCTGTAAGCCTTATGATTTATAGCTCTTCATCATCTGGGCACACGTCTGACCCAACGGGCACACCCATTTTATTTCCAGAGGGAAGGAATATTTTCAGTGTTAAATTAGTAGGTGCCGGTTGGTGCTAAAATGTAGATCATTAGAACAGTGCATATAGTGTGTTACCATTTGCATGTGGGGAAATAGATATCTTCCATATATAGAAAAAGGGCTAGATATATGTTAAGATATGGATATGCGTAGAGACCTAGGTAGACATTTGATATAAATGTAGATATAGATGTACAGATACATAGAAAGATACACACAAATAACTGGTCAGGGGGGTTGCCTCTGGGCAAGAGAATTAGATGGCTAGGGCTGGTGACGAGTGACTGAGATTTTTCACCACTTATCCGTATGTAACTTTTGAATTTTGTTTCATGTGCCTGTATGACCTATTCACAAATAATTTTTATATTAAAAATAATGAAAGTTAAGTTAAGGCATTTCACTGGGGATGTGGTAACATTTTCTAGTTACCTTATAGAAATAAGGCAGGGTCGATGATATGAGAGCTTGCTAATTCCAAGGTGGTTGGTAACAACCTGCATTATACAAAATCTAACATTCAGTATGCTCTCATATGAATCCAGCAGTCTGTTTTGGTTGTAGGGAACTACATTTCCCAGGTTTCTTTGACCTCTGGTTTCCTCCTAGGTTCAGCCCATGGAAGGCTAGGGCACTAGAATGAAGGATGGAAGGAAGGAAGAAAGCAGGGTATTTTTCTCTATTTCCTGGGTTATTTCCAGCACCAGTTATATGGTCTCAGCTCCACCTGGGAAGCCTCAACTATGGTTCTGGGTCTCACTGGAAGACCCTGATTTCTGGGCTCTGATAATGCCACCTTCCTATTGTCCCTCCAGCATTAAGCTGGGAGCAGCTTCCTACTGTTGCAACCTCTGGAATTCTGGTCTGGATTCCATGTTCAGTTTCTCAGTCCTTCCATTTCCTAGGGAACCAATTCTCTATATTAAATTCCCTCTGTTGGAAAAACCTGGAATGGCTTCTGTTTTTCTGGTCAGAGAGCCTGACAGATCTACTTCAGAAGTACACATTTTCTAGTTCTTGCTTTACAATCCCTTGCCCTCAGGACTCTTTCATATAATATACGATCTTGGGTTCAGATAGCAGAACTCCAAACACATGGGGCATGTCATGTTTGGCACTCCACCCCTATGTTTCACAACTGCCGTTCTTTATCATTGCCCAGTGTTGTAGATTGGCTTTTTCAATGACACTCTTAGTAGATACACATTTAAGAATAACAGCCTCTGCATTCTTTTCAGAACCAGAACACTTGGGGCATTAAATGTGGAAACTCCTCTGGTCAGACTTTTCCTTCAGGCTCTGGCTGAGCTATGGAAACTCAGATTCAGAGCTTCTCCCCCTGAGAGAGATTTTAGGGGGAAATGACAACGTGGTGCTCAAATACAGACACTTCCTTTCTCAGGTGGCTTTGTTTCAAGCTGTTCTAGCATAAGAAATCAAAATCCCATTCCACCTGTTCCTCAGGAAAGACAATCTTGTCCAAGCCGGTGGCCTTTATTTAAAGATCATGGGTCTATCTTCTGTCACCACAGGGTACTTGCTAAAGTTTAACCTAAGCCTAACTACTACAGATGATTTATAGGCTCATGAGAGTTTGCTAACAAATTGTTGTAAATGACTGGGTTTTCTCAATTCATAAGTAACCCAAATTATGTTCTGGCCTGGTACAAGCCTTATCATTCTTCACGATGACAGGCAGTGCCTGACTCAAGCCCTCTTACTTACTCATGGCTCCCACGTCACCGCCCTTCTGGACTCAGTGGGACCCGGCCCTTCCTCACCACCCCTGCACGCGTCGCTTCTTTCCTCCACCTGCTGCGGGTGAGAATGTATTTCCCTTCTTCCCTCACTATCCCCTCCCCTGATGCTGACCCAATCCTTCTACCCCCAACCACATCACCGTGGAGCGAATCTGAAGTCCTGCACCTCACCCCACTTCAGCCGTAGAAACTGTCCCCATGCCCAACCCTCGACTTTTAGCCTTTGGGCCAGTGCCACCCGTTCTTTCACTGATCCTGTTAATGTCCCCGTGCTGCCACCCCAAAGGCCTGTCCCTCCAACAAGATGCCCTTAGCCCTGACACTATCCCTGACATAGAAATAAACAACCCCAGCTGTTAAACATCCCATCTGTGAAGGTCCTGGGATCTATCTCTCTTAGTCTTTTAACGGCTCCCCACTAATCTTCACCTCCTCTGTCCAATATCCCATCCATCAGTTGTTACCCCCGGCCTGACCTGTCAGAGGTGAAGGAGCAGATTTGCAGGGACGCCAATGAAGTTTAATCTCCAGGCATCCTCGCACAGCTCCCTTCCGAGGTCCCATGTCTAATCTGGTCTTCCTAATTGTGTATTCATCTTCTTAGAGAAGACCCCCATATGTTATAACCTCTGGCCACCACAAAACCTGGCCCTGCCCCTGTTTGGGTGATCATTCCCTTGATTATCTTGGAATTAGGGGAATGTTCCCACTCCATCTGCCTGCTGCTTCTAGGAAAAAAGTGCTTCTAGAACCACAAATTGAACTTTGCATGCCCTCAACCTTAAACCTGGTGGTTAGTTTTAATTATATGGCCAGTGCTTTGTTACAGCTACTTTTTTAGATTAAATAGGTTTTAGCTGATTGGCTTTGGAAACCAACCACCGAAAAAGTGACTTGTAAACAAACTCCTGGAATGTAAGCCATTTCTAAATTGCGGGCTTCAGGGACTTAACATTAATGAAAGCCCATAAACCACGTGTGGAAATCTATGTATAAATACCGACATTTTGTCACATGAAAAAAGTTACTCATTAAACTCAATCAAAGGACGTAGCAAAATTTGCAATATCCAACAAGTCATGATGTGTAATTATAGCAATCAGTCATCTGTATTTTCTGGGGCAGTTTCCATTTTAAATGTTCTGCTCTATGATCACCCTGGATGACTCTCTAGTTCATCATTATAGACCCAGAAACTAGTACAGTGCCTGGCACACAGTGGCACTCAAGCAATGCATGCAAAATGAATGATTGTATAATACTGTTTGGCAGACTATGTGCTCTGCTTTGGATTTTAAAACTACGGTCACTGACTATTTTTATAATGGGCATATACAAGTAACTTTACAAATCTTTTTATGACTTTTAAGTCTATATGTTGGCAATTATGCAAATGTATTTAATTTTCCAAATCTCATCTGCAAAACAAAATGGCTTGGATTTCAACAGAAGACGTAATATATACATTAATGTCTCTATCCTCCGTGAAACAATTCCTCCCCAGACGATTATACAGCCTCTTCCAGAATATTGTGTTTATTTTCTTATTCATGCGGAGGAATGCTTTTGTATCAATTTTGGCATGTAAATAGTTTTATTTTTAAATAATCTGTATAGCTACAGCATTCTAACCTCCCACATAGTTCTGCTAAATGCTACAATTCCATTACACACACTCCAATTTTCAGTCTAAGAACTCATTAACCTTCAGTGAGCCAACGGATTCCCTC
Organism: Phocoena sinus; assembly: GCF_008692025.1. NCBI lineage: Eukaryota > Metazoa > Chordata > Mammalia > Artiodactyla > Phocoenidae > Phocoena > Phocoena sinus. The sequence goes on from NC_045766.1 coordinate 30,207,838, forward strand.
CAGCAAGTAGATTAACAAGGTGAGTATGATGAAGAAAAATTTTTATGTAAATTATCTTAATCCTTCTAAGAATCCAAAAGGATTAATTATAATAAAGTGATGACCAGGAATGTCTTTGATTTCTGTATTCCTGGACCACACCAGGATTAAAAATTGGTTGCAGCTTCTCCACTGCCTCTTGTCCCTCCTTTTCTACCTCTTCACCCCAACGAGAGAAGTTAAGAGTCAACTGTTGGTGTTTGGGGAACACATTTGGAAAAAAAATAGCAAGCAGTTTTGTTTTTTCTTTAAATTTCAGATTGAAAATAACTTCTTGGGTCTAGGAAAATTTATAGCTTTGGAGCTCGTCTGGGGATGGAACCATTCATTTCTCCATCAGAATACCAGTCATTAGCACAAAGATATGTTCTCCTGATACCATTGGTCCTTCTCCCCATCCCGTCTCCCACCCACCGAAGGACACTCCAGAAGCAAGTCCTTTTCCTGTCCTCTTTTATTCACTACAAGTGAATTTTCATCCCAAGTCATACAAGAGCATATCAGCAAATCTCTTGGTCCTGTATTGCAACATATGTGGGTGTCCACTTCCTTTCCTGACTTTTAAAATAATCCCTTCCACCTTTATTCCTGATCTTTGACCAACAGATTGAGAGATACAGCCAACTCCCTTCTCCACAGAGCATGACTCATGCCTTTCATGGCTGGGAACTTACCTGGAACAGACACAGAATGTGATCGATCTTACAGATTATTATTTTTATAAGTACATGAGTGGTCTCCACACAAGCTAGGAAAGTTGCTGAAAATCTGGAGAGGTTTTCAGAATACCTGAAAACCAGATTCCATTTAGCCATCCTTTGAAGAAAAAAGCTTTAGGCATTTCAAAGTCGCAGTTCTTTCAGACAACTGGCTGCTCCCTCTGCAAAGCAGCTCCCATCCCTCCCCCACCACCTCCCCATCAGAGGGCTATTAGAATACTGTTTGAAATGGTGGTGGTTTTCCAGAAAATACCAGGTTCCCCCACTTCAAAGAACAGCCAACAGAGCCGTGAGTTATTGCTTCTTCCTGGGGAGTTCTCCCTGCCAGAGTGTAAGGAGACATTCTCATCTTTCCCTATTCTTCCCAGGCAGAAGGAGAGGATTTTTTTCCTTCCTAGTTCTCTAAACTAGCCCAAAGAGAATTCCTTGTGAAGAGCACTTAAAGCAAGATTTCAGAAGATCTCAGGTCTATGAGCTTGCTTTATGGTTAGAGAGGAGGAAAAGTGGGAATTGTGGAAGAGGAGGGCAGTGGTGAATTTAGTGCTTTTAAAAAACCATAATTCAAAAAGCGTCATGTACCACAATGTTCACTGCAGCTCTATTTACGATAGCCAGGACATGGAAGCAACCTAAGTGTCCACTGACAGATGAATGGATAAAGATGTGGCACATATATACAATGCAATATTACTCAGCCATGAAAAGAAATGAAATTCAGTTATTTGTAGTGAGGTGGATGGACCTAGAGTCTGTCATACAGAGTGAAGTAAGTCAGAAAGAGAAAAACAAATACTGTACGCTAACACATATATATGGAATCTTAAAAAAAAAAAGAAAATGGTTCTGAAGAACCTAGGGGCAGGACAAGAATAAAGACGCAGACGTAGAGAATGGACTTGAGGACACGGGAGGGGGAAGGGTAAGCTGGGACGAAGTGAGAGAGTGGCATGGACATATATACACTACCAAATGTAAAATAGCTAGCTAGTAGGAAGCAGCCGCATAGCACAGGGAGATCAGCTCAGTGCTTTGCGACCACCTAGAGGGGTGGGATGGGGAGGGTGGGAGGGAGACGCAAGAGGGAGGGGATATGGGGTATATGTATGCATATAGCTGATTCACTTTGTTGTACAACAGAAATTAACACAGCATTGTGAAGCAATTATACACCAATAAAGATGTATTAATTAATTAGTTAATTAAAAATTAAAAACAGAGCACACTAGTGAAATAGATCATTTTCTCCGCTGCAGGAAGAGGGTGGGGGCAGGGCAGGGAATGAGGCAGCCTCTTGATGACCTTGGTGCCTGGGTACTGGAGGAAGAGGAAGCAGTTCCATCTAGTTGCACAGAGACGGCCATGAAACTCTTTGCTCACTTACTTCCAGCCAGTTGGGGTCTTTAATTACCAGTCTGTGCTCACAGAAAAGGAGAACTCAGCAAGAGGCTGGGAACCAGAGCTCTAAACACTAAATCCTTTTGCCTAAGGCTTGCTGGGGCACCTGATGAATTCTTGACCTTGTTCATAAAACTTGCTTCCAACAAAGTCAAATGGAGCAACCTTAACAGTTTTGAATATTTGACTATATTAACCATCTTGCCTTTTAAAGCAACTTTCCACTTAGAGCAGGAGTCTCCATCCTTCAGCCCTGGGAGAGACAACAACAATCTCTGTTACCCAAGTTGGAAAACCAGAAGCAAATTGTCAGTGGACTCAGAACACCTCCTTTCCAATTCTTCTTGGTCCTTCTCTGAATAACTGAGCACAAGCTCTGTCTCAGAAGCCATGTTGGCGGGGTTCCCTGGTGGCGCAGTGGTTGAGAGTCTGCCTGCCGATGCAGGGGACACGGGTTCATGTCCGGTCCGGGAAGATCCCACATGCCGCGGAGCGGCTGGGCCCATGAGCCATGGCTGCTGATCCCGCACGTCCAGAGCCTGTGCTCCGCAACGGGAGAGGCCACAACCGTGAGAGGCCCGCGTACCACAAAGAAAAAAAAAAAAAAAGCCATGTTGGGATGCAGTAGGGCTTGTCCCCTCCCTCCCTTAGTAGCTACTTGATCTCTGTGCCATTTCCTAAAGAAGGAACTCCATGCTCTTAAGAAAAGGTAGGGATGCTCAAATCTTTAGACATCAGAGAAATGCAAATCAAAACCAGTGAGGAGGTACCACTTCAGAACCACTAACTAAAAAATACAGACAATAAGTCAGACAGAGAAAGACAAATATCATGATACCGCTTATATGTAAAATCTAAAAAAATGATACAAATGAACTTATTTACAAAACAGAAATAAAGTCAACAGATGTAGAAAACAAACTTATGGTTACCAAGGGGGAAAATGGGGGAAAAGGGATAAACTGGGAGATTGGGATTGACATATACACACTACTATATATATACTATATATATAAAATATATAAAATAGATAACGAATAAGGACCTAGTGTATAGCACAGGGACCTCTTCTCAATATTCTGTAATGAACTATATGGGAAAAGAATCTTGAAAAGAGTGGATATATGTATATGTATAACTGATATACTTTCCTGTACAACAGAAACTAACACAACATTGTAAATCAACTATATTCCAATAAAAATTAATTTAAAAAAAAAGACTAGGGGATGTGGAGAAATTGAAATTCTCATATGTAGTGGTGGGAATGTAAAATGGTGCAGCCATTGTGGAAAACAGTCTGGCATTTCCTCAGAAAGTTAAACATAGAGGTACCATATTACCCAGCAGTTCTATTCCTAGGTATATTCCCAAGAGAAATGAAAATATGTCCACATAGAAACTTACACATAATGCTCATAACAATGTTCTTCATAACCACCAAAAAAGAGTGGAAAGACCCTAACTGTCCATCGACTGTTGAGTGGACAAATAAAATGTGGTATATTTATACAAGGGGAAATTATTCAACCATAAAAAGGAATGCAATACTGATACATGCTACAACATAGATAAACCTTGAAAGCATTATGATAAGTGAAAAAAGCTAGTCACAGAAGACCACGTATTGTGTGATTACATTTCTATGAATTATCCAGAATAGGCAAATTCATAGATACGAAGAGTAGATTAATAGTTGCCAGGGGCTAAGGGGTGGGTAGGAGAATGGTGAGTGACTACTGCAGGTACAGGTTTTCTTTCTGGAGTGATGAAAATATTCTGGAATTAAATAGTGGTATTGGTTGCACAACTGAATATACTAAAAACTGTTGAATTGTATATTTTAATGGATAAATTTTATGGTACATAAATCATATATCAATAGAGGTATAGAAAGGAAGGAAGGAAGAAAGGAAGGGAGGAAGGGAAGAAAGGAGGGAAGCAGACTGGTTGGGATAAACACTGACTATGTTTAATCTTGTCCCCTCAATATATCTTTCCCCAACAAGCCCCTCCCAGAATTTATGGGGAGGGAAGGCCCTCTTTCTTCAATTGGTCAAATTTGTCCCCAGTCAAGACCTCCAGCCTCCTTGTAATTCCTGAGGCTGGCCTCAGTCACATTTCCCTGCCCCATCACAGCGGCTCAGCTACCCTGCTCAAGGCTTCCCCCAGAGCCCTGCCCCAGGCGCTCTGCTTGCAAGACGCTGTCAGGGTTTGCCGGTCACCTCCAGGCCATCAGAGCTTACCACTGCTCTCTGGTTGAGAAAGGTCCAGTCTCCTGCCTAGACAGGTAACCAGTCCTGTTCAGACTCACCTAGATAGCTGTCTCTGACTCAGGCAGAGCAGAGGGTGAACTGGCTGTTAGACTTCTGCTGCTTTTACTGACCTGACCTGCGTTTGGCTTTCCCATCGTAACTTTGTGTTGGGGTTTTTCTCTCCTCATCATGGTTACACGGCCCCAAGCTGCTATGCGTGCGCCGGGAGAAGCTAGCTCAGCAATACACACCCAACATCTCCAGTTTTCTCCTACTCAACCCCAGGTAAATTCAGGGTGGCTCCTGATTAAACTTTGAAAGAATTGCTCCTCTGAGCCAGGCGCTTAGTATCTACAATTCCACTTAATCTTCACAACAGCCCCGTAAAGAAGGTATTATTGTCTCCATTTTTCAGGAAGAGGAAACAGATTCAAAGAGGGTAAACAACTTAAAGTCATGTGGATTAGAGTCAGGATTCCAACACAAAACTGTCAAAGCCCATGTTCCTTCTACTTCCTCAGATAACAATTCCTTTCCTTGGTTGAGCACCTGTCATATGTCAGGTAGTGTTCCAAACATATTAAAAATATTATTTCACTGATTCTCACAACTATCCCATGAGACAGGTATTAGCCTCCCATATAAATAAATGAGGAAACTGAGGTTCAGAGTGATTAAGTAACTCTTTTGAGATCATATGTATTTATCACTCACTGAATGCATGGGAGCTTGGAAAGATTTTTGCTGTTCTTGGTTAAGGTGAAAGACGCAAATGGTGCTGTCCTTTCCCCCCTTCCTCTTGCCTTTGAGCAGCTGCCCTGGGACCATGAAAGAAAGGCAAAAAAGAAAAAAGAAAAAGTCAGAAATATTTTCCCAAACATCAACCTGCTAAAGAAAAACCTACCTTCAGATCTTCTGTTATATAAGAAAATTAAAATTCTATTTCTTTAATCCGCTGTGGGTAGGTTTTCTGTTAATTGTAGCTAAACATATTCCTAACTCACCCAGGAAGGTCCAGTTACCGCCTTCTTACAGATTAAGAAATAGATTAGGGCTTCCCTGGTGGTGCAGTGGTTGAGAGTCCGCCTGCCGATGCAGGGGACGCGGGTTCGTGCCCCGGTTTGGGAAGATCCCACATGCCGCGGAGCGGCTGAGCCCGTGAGCCATGGCCGCTGAGCCTGTGCGTCCGGAGCCTGTGCTCCACAACGGGAGATGCCACAACATTGAGAGGCCCACGTACCGCAAAAAAAAAGAAAAGAAAAAAAAAAGAAATAGATTAAAGGGCCACAAAGAGATTAATTTAAGTATTTTTCCAAAGCCACACAGATAGTGACTGATAGTTGACCACCTTGTTCTTCTCTTAATAACTTAACTTCCAAGGTTATAGCTGGGCACACCAGCAGAAGGTCACATTTTCCAGGCTTCCCTGAAGTTTTGTGGACCATATAACTATATTTTTGTTAGTGGGATGTGAGCGGAAGGAAGGCATGTGATTAATTTCCAGGTCATGCACTCTAGTTCCTTTTCCCTTCTCCCCACCAGTGGTGATGATGAACCATCTTCAATCACAGGGACCAGGGTAATGACTCAGGAGATGGCAGAGCAACAAGGTAGAAGGAACCTGGGTTCCTGAATGACCTTATGAGTTAGAGCTGCCTACATCCTGGGATCGTCTACCAAATTAGACTTTTAAATGAGAGGGAGATAAATATCTCATTTAAACCACTGTGTTTTGCTATCTCTTTAAATAAATCTTAAGTAATACCACGGCTAATAAATTTCAAACATAGCCTGTTTAATTCCAATTTTGGGTAATTTCCACTACAACTCCCAATACCTAAATCGGAGACTGCAAACCCCAATGCCTACACACTCTAGGTAGATAACAAATCATTGAAGAAGTCTGGGTGAGAACTATGGTGAACTAGAGAACACATCTGTGGTTGCTATGTGTTACCAAAACTATTTCCCTTCCTTCCTGATAGACCGTATTTCTCAGCTTTCCTTATAATTAGTTGGGGCCATTTGACTGAGTTCTGGCCAATATCATGTGGACGGAAGGAATGAATGCTACATCCAGGCCTGGCCCATGAAAAAAGTTTCTGTTCAATCATGCACTCTTTTTTTCCCCAAACTGAAGTGGTGAAGATGCCCAGGGAAATCTTGGGAGCCATGCAATGATGCAACGGACATGAGGGAGCCATAGGATAGAAGAAGCTGGATCCCTGGGTCACCACTTAGAGAAGAGCTGCCTAAATTACACTGACATGTAGATTTTGACATGAGACTAAGAAACAAAGTTTTCTCATGTTGATTCTTTACATGCTCAGGTCTATCGTAACCACAGCATTGGAGAGCGTCCCCTAATACACAAAGGCAGCCCCTGTAGGAATATCGGCCTAGTACTGCCAGATGGCTGGACAGTTTTAAAAGAGAAGACAGAAAGCCTTATATTATAAGAAAGCTGCTGATTATCAGTGTTAGCTAATACTGTGAAGGTCAAACATGACTAAGGTCCAGCTCTATCCCAGGGACTACATGTTTGTCCCCTCTGCCTCAGTATTAGAGTTGGGTTCTCTGATCCTGGGACTCCAGGCAGCCTCCCCACTGATCCCAGGCTCCTGAGGTACAGATTCAACTGTCCCTGAGAATCCAATGGAGGTTTCCAATCCTTTCCACTCAGTTGGTTATGTGGGCTTATTAAACTCTAAGTCAATGGCCTTTGGAATATAACTGTGAAAAGGAGGAAAACACCTATTATCTACAGCTATTCTCTCACTGGATACAAGTAATTTTGCCAAACATTCACCTGGATCTCCAGTGTTTCTCTTGTGTTCATATATTCTTTTTTTTCTTTTTTAACTTTTTTTTAAATAGATTTATTTTGTTTATTTACTGGCTGCATTGAGTCTTCGTTGCTGTGCACGCGCTTTCTCTAGTTGTGGTGAGCGGGGGCTACTCTTCGTTGCGGTGCCGGGGCTTCTCATTGCGGTGGCTTCTCTTGTTGTGGAGCACAGGCTCTAGGTGCGCAGGCTTCAGTAGTTGTGGCTCGTGTGCTCTAGAGCGCAGGCTCAGTAGTCGTGGCTCACGGGCTGTGTTGCTCCGCAGCATGTGGGATCTTCCCGGACCAGAGCTCGAACCCATGTCCCATGTATTAGCAGGCGGATTCTTAACCACTGTACCACCAGAGAAGTCCCCACATATTCTTAAAATTAGTCCTGATAATGCCTACAATTACGTTCACCAACACAAAACTATTTCTAAATGTTTCTCTATTTAGCCACCTGCCAAAATTCTTTCCACTTAGTAAAGTCCAATTCAAAGGTTATCTCGTCTATGGAATCTTTTCCCTAAAGGTCTTTGCCTCTCCCAGGCGAAATTCACTCACCTCTCTCCCGATGTACTCCAGCTCTCTCGCCCTGCCGAAGGAACATGTTTTCCCTTCCAAGGTTTGAACTCCCGAAGAGACCACAACATTTTCCTCTTCATAGAATCAGTTCCTGGAATGACACCTGACTCATAATTAGTGCTCAATACAAGGGCTTAGTATTTGTTATGTTATTTTATTGTTGTTTTGTTTCACTTTGTGTGCACCTTAAACATGGTTCATCATAATGGTGCCCTGCATTGTGTGGAAAAAGGTTGTCAAGGAACCAAGAGCATTGTCTGCAATAATTGAATTCAGAAAGGTTGACTATCTTAGCTAGTTAGAAGAGCAGACTCTGGAGCCAGACTGCCTGGGCTCCGATTCCATTTACCAGCTGTACAACTTTGGGCTAGTTACCTAACCTCTCTGTCCCTCAGTTTCCTTAACCATAAAATGGGAGCAAAAGTAATCGTGCTAGTGTATTCATTTGCTAGGGCTGCCATAACAACATGCCACAAACTGAGTGGCTTAAACGACACAAATTTATTGTCTAACAGTTCTGGAGGTTAGAAAAGCCTACAATCAAGGTGTTGTCAGGATTGGTTTTCTCTGAAGGCTGTGAGGGAAGGATCTGTTCCCAGCATCTCTCCCTGGGTTGTAAATGGCTGTCCTCTCCCTGTGTCTCTTCACATTGTCTTCTCTCTATGTGTGTCTGTCTCTGTCCAAATGTCCCCTTTTTTAAGTATACCAGTCATATTGGGTTAGGGCCCACCCTAAAGACTTCATTTTAGCTTGATAACCTCTATAAAGATGCTATCTCCAACTAAGGTCACATTTGGGGTATTAGGGGCGTTAGGATTTCAACGTATCATTTGTTGTGGAGCGGGACAAAATTCAACCCATAACTATATTACCTGATCAGATTGTTGTGAAGATTAAATTAGCTAATACAGGTAAAACATTTAGAATAGTCCCTGGCATACCACAAGCACTCAAAAACATTAGCTGATGCTATTATGCATCTTAAGATTTTGTTATAACAAGGTGACCCACCCTTAAAAATACATTGGTAAAAAGTCTGCTATTCCAGGATAGATGTTTTAGGGGAGTAGTTGAAGAGAGATAGGGATGATTTCCATTCTTGATCTTAGAATACAGCAAAATGAAAGAAGTGCCAGTTTCCTGACATGATAACACAAAAGAAGATAGGACAAGAGACAGGAAATCATTGCACTCATCATAAGCTTGAAAATGACTCAATTTGAGGGGTATGTCATACATTGAGAGGCACACCACCGTTAGAATTTGTCCTTTGATTTATTATTAGGTATTATTAATTCATTTTTTTCAATAATCACTAGATCAAAAGTACAATAAAAGACTGTAGTTTGAAGTTTGCAATTTTGGAATTTGACCTCCCTTAAACAGAGATTGGTTTCAGAGTCTTCTTAGATAGTCTAGAGTTAGAATTTTAAAATAAGTCTCTGAGGCCAGTTGATGGTTGTGTGATTCAAACAGATGGAAATATGGCCCAATAAGCCACTCGATGTACAAGATTTATAAATGTAAGAATTTTCTAATAATGCCCAGGAATGCAAATCCCTGAATTGTAAGCATCCCCACAAAAGAGAGAACTTTCTCTGTTGGATAACACTGATCCTTCTTTGAACAAAGGGGAAAACATAAAAAGCCAGGTCCCAATGTTTTGCTCTCATTCTCTTGAGAATACACCAAAATTTTACTTTTAGTCCATCTCCTAGATCTTTCATGAATGCAGTTCTGTGATGATGTAGTTTATACATTCCGTTCAATTTTGACAGCATTTTAAAAGGCTGGCCTCTGAGTAAAAATTTCAGTACAGGTCCCGCTTGCATTTGTTGACTTTACAGTTGAATAGATGTTCAGTAGGGAGAAGTCAGCCTCCTCTCAAAAGCCCTCTTGAAAGCAGAGACTGCTTGGGTGGTGTGGGTGACCTTAATATTGCCTGTTTAAATGAGCAGTTAGTGATGCACATACCATCCAATCACATGGATAACTTACTTATGAATTATTATACCAGATCAAGAAAACTAGCTCATTAGTATGCACCACAGTGATCCTCAAAGTCCTGATGTTGAATTTCAATTATATTCCGTTTGCAAATCCAGACTTTTTTCCAAAGACATGCTTCCATAATTCTTGAGCTTTGAGAAAGGCCGAAGAGTATGCCTGAGGCCTCTTCTCCTCTCTGTTCCCACCTCCTTCCCTGTATCCTCCCAACATTCTCACCCCACTCACTTCTTCATCACGTATTTTGTCTAAGGATGCTGGACAAAGCCAACTGTAGAATTCAGTTTTTCACCTTATGTATAGCCATCAGCCCTGGGGTTAAAATTGTTTTTGTTTTTGTCTTTTTTTCACTTTCTTTTGTTTTATTTATTTTGCGACTTTTAATACAGTAAATGAAGATTCAAAAGAAAGCCTTACATATACTGAAAAATAAATTATTTTCTTATTACAGAAGTAATTGTGCTTATTGCAGAAAATATAGAAATACAGATATGTATTTTTTTTTAAAAAAAAAGAACTATAGGGCTTCACTGATGGCACAGTGGTTAAGAATCCACCTGCTAATGCAGAGGACACGGGTTCGAGCCCTGGTCCTGGAAGATCCCACATGCCACGGAGCAACTAAGCCCATGCGCCACAACTACTGAGCCTACGCTCTAGAGCACACGAGCCACAACTACTGAAGCCTGCGTGCCTAGAGCCTGTGCTCTGCAACAAGTGAAGCCAACACAAGGAGAAGCTCATGCACTACAATGAAGAGTAGCCCCTGCTCACCACAACTAGAGAAAGCCCGTGTGCAGCAACAAAGACCCAAGGTAGCCAAAAATTAATAAATTTTAAAAATAAAATTTAATAAATAAATAAATAAAGAGTTCTTAGAAATTAAAAATATGATAGTTTAAGCAGAAATTTCAATACACAGATTAAAAGATCTGTTTAATCTTTGATAAAATCAAAGAAATCTCTAAGAAAGTAGAAAATACAGGTAGATTGAAAATGTGAAAGGCTAAATTATAAAGTATAATCCAAGAGGCTAATGTCTGATGAATAGAAGCTCCAGAGAGAACAGACAAAATGAGAGGAGAATATAAACAAAGAAACAATAAAGATTTCTCAACTGAAAAGCATGAGTCTCTAGACTGAAGAAGGAAGGAAGAAAGAATATTACAATGCCAGATACAGTGAATGAAAAATGACCGACAGTCACAGAATGGTAAAATTTCAGAAGATCAAAGATTATTTTAAAATCCAAAAACTTTTCAGAGAGAAAAAACAAATTGCATTTTTAAAAATTCAGATTGGCATCAAACTTCTCTTTAGCAATACTGGATCCTGTAAGTAATGGAACAGTGCCTTCAAAATTCTAAGAGAAAATTTGAGAGTAGAATAAAGATATTCTAAGTCATGGAAGGACTCAGTAAGTTTACCTCCAACATCCCCTTTTGATGAAAGTGATTCAAGGATGTGTTCCAGCAAAGTAAGAGAGTAAACCAAAAAATGGGAAGTTCAAGAAACAATTAAGCCAGTCAGGAGAAAAATGGAAGGAAGACCTTTGGTGACAGCTTTTCATCAAATCTAGAGCACAAGGGTTCAATTTAGAGCTTGTGGAAGGAGGCCTCCAAAAGATAGTTGTCTGGGAAGAGAATGTATTTGAGCAGAAAGAATTCACAGATTTGATACTATCTTTGAGAAGTTGAATATCAAGTTGTGGAAAACTCAACAATGCAGGAAATGGGGTGGGGAGGAGGAAACAATTAGAAATTCCAAGAAACACACAAGACTATGTAAGAAGGATATGTAATCATAGTAAACTATGTGGCTGAGCTGTGAACAATCTTTACATAGTCATAATATTGTAAACACTGTTGGTCAAGTTTTAGCTCCTAGAATCAACACACAAGCCACGCAAAAGGAAGACTTGGATCTGGTTGCAGAACAAGATCCATTTTTCTTTCTTGACATCATAAGTTAAAATTAAGCATTTGATCGTGATAAGAAAGCATACAGCAATGAAGAAAAGGGTAAGGACATTCATGTGTTCACCTCACAAAGTGAAGAGTCAAGAGATACTGTCAATGGTTGATGGAATTAAAAATGGGGATGTGAGTATATAAAACTATATTTTACATAGCTACAAAGGCAACTAATAGAAAGAATCTAAAAATAGTGGCATAATCTTATTGAAGTGGAGGAAAGGAAAGCCAGAAGATAAAAGATCGGTGAGCTGAATTCATATCCATCACCAGAGAAATCAACAGATAATGTCTAAAACTGTTAAATAAATAGGAAAATAATAGTAATGCACTGAAGGATTCATAATAGGTAGAAGCAAAATATACGACCATAGCACGAAGGCCAGGAGGGAACAAATGGAGCTATCCTGGAGGTCTTACACCATACATAAAGTGGTGTTGCATCACTTAAAGGAAGATTATAACATGTTAAAGAAATATACAGTACTTCTGCTTCTAGTCAAATGGACTAAAGGGGTCACATTTACTATCCTGTCTGGAAGGACTAAAATATCAGACAAAATATATGAAACAATGGCACTCAAGGCATTGGACATTAGTCAATAAGGGACAGTGATCATTGAAAGAGGGAAGAGAAGAAAATATACGTCCATACAAGCATTGCACACAAATGTTCACAACAACTTTATTTGTGATAGCCCCTAATGTCCATCAAAAGATGAATGGATAAACAAAATTATGTTACATTCATACAATGGAATATACAACTTAGCAATAAAAAAGAATGAACTCTAAATACACACAACTACATGGGTGAATCTCAAATTAATTATACTGAGTGAAAGAGCCAGCAAAAAACTAGTACATACCGTACAATTTTATTTACCTAAAATTATAGAAAAATGGGGACTTCCCTGGTGGCGCAGTGGTTAAGAATCCGCCTGCCAATGCAGGGGACACGGGTTCGAGCCCTGGTCCAGGAAGATCCCACATGCCACGGAACAACTAAGCCCGTGTGCCACAACTACTGAGCCTGCACTCTAGAGCCTGTGAGCCACAACTACTGAGCCCATGTGTCACAAGTACTGAAGCCTGTGCGCCTAGAGCCCATGCTCTGCAACAAGAGAAGCCACCGCAATGTGAAACCTGCGCACCGCAATGAAGAGTAGCCCCAGCTCACCGCAACTAGAGAAAGCCCGCGTGCAGCAACGAAGACCCGACACAGCCATAAATAAATAAATAATTTTTATAAATAAATAAAATAAAATTATAGAAAAATGAAACTGATCTGTAGTGACAGAAGCAGATCAGGGACTGCAGAGAGGAGGAGAAGGATGATTTTAAAGGGGCATGAAGAAACTTTCAGGGATGATGGATATGTTCACTATCTTGATTGTGGTGGTTGTTTCATGGTGTATACAAATGTCAAAACTTTTCAAATGGTTCACTTTAAATATAAGCAGTTTAGGGGCTTCCCTGGCAGTCCAGTGGTTGGGATGCAGCACTTCCACTGCAGGGGGCTCTGGTTTGATCCCTGGTCTGGGAGCTACGATTCCGCGTTCTGCGCAGTGCGGCCATAAATAAATAAATAAAAGCAGTTTATAGTATGTCGGTTATACCTCAATGGTTAAAAAGGAAAAAAAGTTACAGCGTAAACATTATGACAATAAACAATAATAAATAACTATGTTACATAGAGTTATATACATATACATATAACACATAAAAATATAACAAATAAATAACAAAAATAAATCATAAACATTATTTTAGAGACATGGAGGTAACTGCCAAAAGAGCTAAAAAGTTAACTTAAAAGTTGTTGCCCATGTGAGGAAATACAGGGACAGGATTAACCGAGGGGAGCGGGCAGGGAACTGTTGTTTCAAATATAAACCCTCCTGGATTAGTTCACTTTTAAGAATGTACACATACACCCGTTCAGACGCTCACAGAAGCAGATGCTAAGATGGGCTTTGATACTTGAGAGATTTATTGGAGGAAAGCCTGTGAAGGGTGGAGGGAAGAGGGAGGAGCAATAGATGGGAGAGCAGGCAGACTGTGATCAGGTCAGCACCTGTGAAGGGAGAGCGGGAAGAAAAAAATTGGAGAGAAAGAGCCTCAGAATCCAGAAGGTTCTAAGACCTGCTGGGCTGGTGGGGAGTGTCCCAGCAGAAGTTCCCCATTCCAGGGATCCCGTGTCAGGCAGGGTGTATCAGCACTCACACCCTGGTACCTCAGCAGCGTTTAGTCATTGTCTGCCCAGGGGGCTGGGGCTCGGCCTGAGTGATGCAGTGGTTCCAAAGTTGTGGCAGCTGGGCTTGTCACTCTGCTAGGTCCCCACGGCAGGCATTGATTTGATTTTTTTTTTTTTTTTTTTTTTTGGTACGCGGGCCTCTCACTGTTGTGGCCCTCCCGTTGCGGAGCACAGGCTCCGAACGCGCAGGCTCAGCGGCCGTGGCTCACGGGCCCAGCCGCTCCGCGGCATGTGGGATCCTCCCGGACCGGGGCACGAACCCGTGTCCCCTGCATCGGCAGGCGGACTCTCAACCACTGCGCCACCAGGGAAGCCCTGATTTGATTTTTAAATTTCAAAAAGTCTTTTAAAAGAAGGATAAATGCCTCTGATCAACACGTGAAATGAATAAACATTCAGAGTGTAGCACAGTCCTTTATAGAGCCGATCACCCACCTGATTGGTACTATAGATTTTGCATTCCTTTTTTGTCCAAAAGTGTTGTGTTGAATAGACTAAATTTATTTGATTCTCTCTTAATTGACGGGTCAGGGTAGATGCTGGAGAGGCAGTCGTCTTCTCCAAAAAGTGTCCATAAGTTAAGGAATAGTGTTCCTGAGCACAAAAAGGAGAGCCTCTTGAGAACCTATGGATTGTGATGAAATAGCCCCGGAGATTATATACAACTATTTGGAACAGATTGAGCCACTGGACACCCTCTAATTCTGTAACTTTCACAGCTCTGAATTTCCCAATGACTTAACAGATAAGACTAACGCATAATAAATAAATTAGGTTTGCGGTACAAAGCAATTGTTTTCTTTTATTTTTTTATTGAAGTGTAGTTGATGTACAATATTATATGAGTACAAAGCAATTTTTAAAAACTGTTTAACTGTATATGTTTTGCAACTCAGAAACCAAGAGATATATCCAACATTTTAGGTCCTGAAACCTACATAATTTGGGGGGCCATCAAAAAAAACGAATACAAAATGTATGAAAAATAAAATTCCCACCATCAGTCGACACCACCCTGCGTGAAGGAAAGTATTTGTGTTGCTGGGCGGGGGCAGAGCGGAAGGAGATGGCAGTCTTTGCCAATTGTGATTAAAGTTTCTTACATTTGCAAAGCTTGTAAAAATGTATGACCATGTGAACACATTGCTAGCATCCCTCTCCCTTCGGGCCTTCGAAAGCATCCTGTTGCTTATGCTTCCTCAGCATCCCAGTAAATCCACGTCTCTAAGCAACGTTCTTTGAAAAGAAAGAGAAAATAAAGGGGTATAGATTCCCTTAGGAAGTTGGTGCATATAAATATGAGTTGAGGGCAGGGAGTGACACTTTACACCCATTAGTACTGGAAATAAAAAGAATACTCACAGAGACAACTTCTGGTTGGTATAAATCACCTTCTATGCTTCTGGCACCCCCAGTCACTGATCACTGCCTGTCAGGGCCTGGTTCCAACCACAGGACACTCTTCTGCACACTCAGGGCACAGTCACATCTGGGTTCCTTGAGAACTTGTCACCCCGAGCAGGGAGCTGAACGGCAAAAATGAACAAGGCATGTCATTGGATTTTATTAAGGAAAATGAATTTGGTTTGTCAAAAGCATGGCATATAGCATAAGGTCACAACTGCTTTTAAATACTCTGAAAGAAAGACAGCAGGAAATACACTCAAATGTTAACAATAGTTCTCTTTGGGTGTTAAAACTAGGGGTAATTTTTTTTAACTTTCCCCTCCACATTTTCTTTAATAAGCATGTAGTGTCTTTAAAATAGAAAATGAACTTCAAAAAGTGTTTAGAAAAAAATGCATTAACTTTGTCTATATATGCATATACATGGATATTTATATTAATTAATGCATGCAATGTGCAGGGAACTAAGGAGATTTAAAACTTCCCAAGACACCCAGTAAGCATATTTCCCATGGCAGATATTACCAGCGTGATACGAGAATCAGAGAATCAACGAATCCCAGGTTTGAAAGGGCCCTTGTATTTGTCATCTATTGCTGTATAACAAATCACCCCAAAACTTAGCAGCTTAACCCAACAAACATTTATTATTTCACTCACTTTCTATGGGTTAGGAATCTGGGTATGACTCAGCTGAGTGGTTCTGGCTCAGGTTCTGTCACGAGGTTGCAGTCAAGCTGTCGGCAGTGCCTGCAGTCATCTGAGGCTTATGAGGGCCAGAAGATCTGCTTCCAAGATGGCTCATTCATATGGCTGTAGGTAGGAGGCCTCAGTATCTTGCCACATGATGATTCACAGGGCTGCCTGAGTGTCCTCACAGCACAACAGCTGGTATCCCTCAGAGGGAATGATCAGAGAGAGATTGAAAGGCAGAAGCCAGAATGTCGTTATGATCTAGCCCAGGGAAGGACATACCATCACTTCTGCCAGATTCCTTTTTTCTTTTTTTTTTTTTAATTTATTTTTGGCTGCATTGGGTCTTCATTGCTGCACGCGGGCTTTCTCTAGTTGCAGCGAGCGGGGGCTACTTTTTGTTGTGGTGCGCAGGCTTCTTATTGTGGTGGCTTCTCTTGTTGCAGAGCATGGGCTCTAGGTGCGCGGGCTTCTGTAGGTGTGGCTCACGGGCTCAGTAGTTGTGACTCGTAGGCTCTAAAGCACAGGCTCAGTAGTTATGGCGAAAGGGCTTAGTTGCTCCGCGTCATGTGGGATCTTCCCGGACCAGGGCTTGAACCCGTGTTCCCTGCATTGGCAGGCAGATTCTTAACCACTGCACCACCAGGGAAGCCCTCTGCCAGATTCTTTTGTCACACAGACCAATCCTGATACAGCATAGGATGGGACTACACAGGACATAAATACCCAGAGGCAGGGAACACTGGGGGCCCTTTGTCCCCTCCCCATGGTATCCTTGAGAAACTAAAAATGTTCAATACAGTGAGAAATATCAAGACTGCTAGTCAAAGTAGTTTAAGCCTATCAGAGAAATAGGTACTTGAATCCAATTTTATATTCTGTCTGATCAGAAATGGCTCTTCTAGATATACAGATTGCCAACAAACACACACGAAAGAATGCTCAACATCATTAATCATTAGAGAAATGCAAATCAAAACTACAATGAGGTATCACCTCACACCAGTCAGAATGGCCATCATCAAAAAATCTACAAACAATAAATGCTGGAGAGGGTGTGGAGAAAAGGGAACCCTCTCGCACTTTTGGTGGGAATGTAAATTGATACAGCCACTATGGAGAACAGTATGGAGGTTCCTTAAAAAACTAAAAATAGAACTACCATAATTCAAAAAGAGTCATGTACCAAAATGTTCATTGCAGCTCTATTTACAATAGCCAGGACATGGAAGCAACCTAAGTGTCCATTGACAGATGAATGGATAAAGAAGATGTGGCACATATATACAATGGAATATTACTCAGCCATAAAAAGAAACAAAATTTAGTTATTTGTAGTGAGGTGGATGGACCTAGAGTCTGTCATACAGAGTGAAGTTAAGTCAGAAAGAGAAAAACAAATACCGTATGCTAACACATATATATGGAATCTAAGAAAAAAAAAAAGGTCATGAAGAACCTAGGGGCAAGATGGGAATAAAGACACAGACCTACTAGAGAATGGACTTGAGGATATGGGGAGGGGGAAGGGTAAGCTGGGACGAAGTGAGAGAGTGGCATGGACATATATACACTACCAAATGTTAAATAGCTAGCTAGTGGGAAGCAGCTGCATAGCACAGGGAGATCAGCTCCGTGCTTTGTGACTACCTAGAGGGGTGGGATAGGGAGGGTGGGAGGGAGGGAGATGCAAAAGGGAAGAGATATGGGAACATATGTATATGTATAACTGATTCACTTTGTTACAAAGCAGAAGCTAACACACCATTGTAAAGCAATTATACGTCAATAAAGATGTTAAAAAAAAAGAAAAACTTAAATTATATTAACATACACGTAAATAAATTCTATTAAAAAAACAAAAACAAAAAAAAAGAAATGGTTCTTCTAAAAACTTACTGTATTGCTGGTAATAAGAGTAATGTGACTTTTTAAAATGTTCATTGTTTTTCACTTCCTGGAAAGTTACAGAAGGTTTTCCCCCCTCCCTTCAGAGAAGATTGGGTAGGACAAAACAGATTTTTTTTTCAAAAACAATTTTTTTGGTTGTATGGCTGTCAGTTAATATTTTCATAGGCAAAACCAATAAAACTAAAACGCTATAGTGGTTGTTTTGAGACTGGCTAGATGTCTAACCGATAAAAAATAATCCATCTCCCTCATCAGATCAAATGTCTAATACTATCCATGGATTCCAACATGTTGGAAAGGAGGCTCATGATATCAACAGAGAAACCATATTGTTAAAAAAACAACAATCAGAATGAAAGGGCTGTCTGACTTGGGATTTTCTTTTCTAATGAGTTAATTTACGTAGGTGAAAAAGCCTTATAAATAACAAAAAAATTAAACCCACTTTTATAAATTTAATGAATTACCTTTATTTAAAAGAGTAAAATGCTGTGAAATGAGCAATGCCTTTAAATTAGAGACGTAAGGTTATAGAAATATGGGGCAGTGCATCCCTCCTTCAGAGCTGCTCCTCCCAATGAGAATGGGGATGGGTCGTTGGCCAGTATTTGAAAATATCTCCAGACTCCTTAAGAGCAGGAATTTTCCTGTATTCATCTTCAAATCCCAAATGCCCAGTAAAATGCCAGGCACCAAGAGGTCATGAAGTATTTGCTGAATGAATGAGGAAGGGAAAAGCAATAAATATTGGGGGAAAATGATACAACTACAAAGCCAGTTCTCACCCTACAAAATTCCCATTCCCCTCTTTGCCCTGTGTTCCCAACATCGCTTGCCTTCAAAGAGAGTCCCCAGGAAGAGGACTGGCCTTGGCATCAGTAAATCACCAGATTCCCTGATGACTCCTGACTTGTCATTCCACCGAGTCCAGTGAATACCTGTTCAAACTGATATTTTTAATTCTCATCCGTAATACCAAAGGAAAATGAATCTGCCCAACTTCTTGTTTTGGCATCTATTTTCAACACCATCTCATAAATCTCTCTGCATATACCTCTTCCGCTATTGTGAGAATTGAACATGGATTCTGGAGCTGATGGATTCTGTCTCTTGCTTTTTTGTTCAGCTGGAAATCTACTTACTAGTTCATCTCCTTTTAGTAACAGATTTAGTAACAGATTCTCTCCCAGGACTCTGCGCTCTTGCTGTTAAACTTCCCAGCAAGTTCAAAGGCGCTCTCAGCTCCCCAGGATCTGCCAGTTAACTTACTGCCACTACATGGTACTGCCTTTGATAATTTAGCCCTGCCCAGAGTCAGGTTTTTCTCTATCTCAGGATAAAATAAGGTTTTCTCAAGCTGTCAAAGCCCTGGATTTTGGCATTGCTTCTAAAAGGGTGTTAAAACATTCCCAAAGGATGAACCCTCTTGAACTAAGGAATCACTGGGAGGAAAGGAATGCAAGCAGGTCTGACGGGCTCTGCAGCTTTCCCCTGATTAATTGCACATTGCTTTATAGGGACTAAATGTTCATTGCGCTGAGTTCAGTAAAGATGAGACACTCTCTGTGGATTGAGGGTTTCACCACGTGCGAGCGTGTCATGCTTATCAAAACTCAGGTGTGCTCATCACCAAGTTGGTAGTCTCATTATTCACTTGCTTTCAAAATGTTTATCCCGGCACGTACCGTACCACTCCAGTATTTTTCCTTTTTAGAGTTGAGATTTTATCAGGCACCATTACAGTTTCTGATGAGCTCTTCAGAGTTTAAAGTACATATTTTTTAAAATCAGACTTCTACATCTGCAAGTACAAGGTGGTCCAGGATAAATCAGACTCACTAAAAAACACAAGCATTATGGTTGATCTTTTTGTTATTGTTGTTAGAAAAGTAATTTCCCAAATTACAGAAAGAACAGAAACAGAAGAAAAATATAACAAATTATTCTAGGCTATTCTTTTGGTATGTTTTTTAAAAAAACATAACACTTTGAATTTTTTTTTTTCACTTAACCTGTTATCGCAAGTGTTTTGCCCCCATTTTGCTACAGAGTTGGCTCCATTTATAACCGTAGGTTTTATAGAGGTGGCTTTCGACAAGGACAGGTTTTAGTGAACAAACTTAGCCTAGGAATTACCAAAAAAGAAAAGAAAGAAATCCAGGTCATCACACGTTTTTCATTACATTATTTTTCATCATTACAGCTCATCATCAAATTATTGTTCGTGTGTATTTCAAAGTATTGCAGTTCCAAGCAATATTTGATAGTACATTGTATCCATTTGAAGGGAAATCCTGAATTTGTTTTAAAGTTTATTTATTCAACCAGGTATCAATGGCACTTTTTAATCTTTTTTCTTAGAAATTAAAGAATCCAGTGACATCAAGGAGGGTGAACTCCCAGAATTCTGAGTTCTATAGGAAACTAGTTAGTTTGAATGTGTTTCCCAAGGTATAAAAATGTTTAGCCAGTCCCAATTTTTTTTATTAAGGTATAGTTGACTTACAATATAAGTTTCAGATGTATAACATAGTGAGTCACAATTTTTAAAGGTTATGCTCCATTTATAGTTATTATAAACTATTGGCCATATTCCCTGTGTTGTACAATACATCCTTGTGGCTTATTTTATACATAGTAGCCCGTACCTCTTAATCCCCTACCCCTATGTTGCCCCTTCCCACTTCCCTTTCCCCCAACTGGTAACCACTAGTTTGTTCTCTATGCCTGTGAGTCTTGTTTCTTTTTTGTTATATTTACTAGTTTTATTTTTTAGATTCCACGTATAAGTGATATCATAGAGTATTTGTCTTTTTCTGTCTGACTTATTTCACTGAGCATAATACCCTCCAAGTCCATCCATGCTGTTGCAAATGGCAAAATTTCATTTTTTTATGGCTGAGTAGTATTCCATTGTGCGTGTGTGTGTTTGTGTGTGTGTGTGTGTGTGTGTGTGTGTGTATATCATACCACATCTTTATCCATTCATCTGTTGATGGACACTCAGGTTGGTTCCGTATCTTGGCTATTGTAAATAATGCTGTGATGAACATTGGGGTGCATGTATCTTTTCGAATTAGTGTTTTTGTTTTCTTCAGATATATACCCAGGGGTGGAATTGCTAGGCCATATGACAGTTCTATTTTCAGCTTTTTGAGGAACCTCCATACTGTTTTGCACAATGGCTGCACCACTTTAAATTCCCACCAACAGTGTAACAAGGATTCCCTTTTCTCCACATCCTCAGAGTAAGAAGATCTTATTAGAATCTAATGAATGACACGATGCAGATAGCCCATCCCAAGTCCCTCGTGCCCTCAAAATTCAAATGCAGCATTCCACTTTCTCCACTTTAAAGTTTAATGAAGAAAAATAAGTGATGTATTGGAAGATTTGGGAAAGTGAACAAAGATGAAAGGAGCAGTGTTTTACGTTTGTATTGCTTTTATATTTGATATCCTCCCACATTAAAGAGGGAAAGAAAATATGCAAGAATACGAAGGGCAGTGTTTCTAATAAAACCTCGGCTGCTTGTCTGTAAGAATCAATGCAAGTAATTTTATCTCTTTGTGGGTCACTTTCAAAGCAAGGGGAAGAAATAGGTTGACAGGATCCCATAAGGTACTTGGAAAATGCACTCTTGTTGTGCTTTATTTAACTCAGCTAGGGGGGGAAGACTGAATGAAAAGGCAAGATTCCACTCAGATCTAGCTCTGCTTCCTGTTACTTTTAGGAATGAGGGAAGGAAGGAAGAGAAGAAGAAAGGGAGGAAGGGAGGAAGGAGGAAAGGAAGGAAAAAGGGAGGGAGGAAAGGGAAAAAATAACCCTATACCCTGTATTACAGCATTCACAGTGGACTTTTAAAAGGGTAATAACATATCTCAGTATTTTTGCAACTAACATTTGACTAATTGTACAAATTTGGGTTATGGGTTTCTTTAGTGACGAGAATTGTATATAATTAGAGTTTTCTGACATGATTTGAAAACTTAAGTCAGCATGGAGACCCTGCTGTCGAGCTGAGCTGCCATTTGAGCTCACAAGGAAGGAAATCCTTGGAAAGGTATTTTAGAGTCCTGCCCTCAGCAATTCAGCTGTGCTTCATTTCAACATGCATTTCTGCCTCGTGTGTTGTAATAACCAGCTAATCTTCTTGCCCCTTGGAGTGGCACTTTTGGAAGATCAAGAGGAGAATGTACTTAGGTCACATTCTCTCCTAGGACAGCTACAAGGCAGGCTGCCGTAGAAAATGAAACAGGACACATTTGACTGTTTCTGGGTTTTCTCCTGAAGGCAGGATGTAGACAAAGCTTTCTGAAAGGGTCATTGAAGTTTGCAAAATCCTCTCTGCTGCTGGCTGATTGAGTGAAACAGAGCCAACTCATTGCTCTGATTGGAAATCATGTGAAACTTATTTATGCCATTTTTAAATTTTCTCTCTTTAACTCCCTTTTGGACATGGAGCAGAGGTTGCATCCGAGTCTGGAGCTGGTTACAATCATACTGGAAGTAAAATTCAATATGGGGTGAGAAGCCAGGTGAACCAAAGTAAACATGGGCTCTTTGTGAACCAAATCACCGCTGTACACCCTTCTTCAAAGCCTACAAGCTCCGGAGTAGCTCCCATAAATCCGAGCTGCGTTGAAAGGATTCGCTCCAAGCCTTCCACCAGTAGCTTGCATCCACATGCATCAGATTCAGCTGTCTCTTAAACCTGCAAAACGTCATCTGCCTCACAGCGCACAAAACTACTGTCCCGAAGTGTACTCAATCCAGATGGGCGACTTTACTACTTCCTGACTTCCCTTCTATTACAAGTATGAAGATTTTGAAACCAGGCAACTAGGAGACCAATATCCCGACTGAATGGGATGCATATACTGTTCGGGGAAAGATTTCTAGTGGCCTCCAAGAAAATGAGGAAATAATGCCCCCCTTTCCTCCTGGATGTCTGAAATTTTCAATTCCCCAGAATGTGCACCAGATTACATTCACAAAAGGACACACTCTGAATGTGCCCAGGGTCACACACAATTCTCAGTGAACCAGCATGATCTCCACACCTTTGCTTTCACTCCCAAAGGCAAATTAGAATGCAAATGAGGGTAATTGTCACAGGAATAAGCTCTAATCTATTCTTAAAAATAATTTGCAAACACTGGCACTTCACTATTAGTAACAACAATTTACTTGTGACGGCTGATCAGACAAATAGATATTTCAGCCCTGATCCACTCAGCCTACCACCACTCTCAGAAGTACCTCCAACTGGGCACTTATCAATCATATATATGGTAGCAATTGGTTTCTGTGTCTACTTCAGCCCCAGGGGTAGAGACCAAGTCTTGACCATCAGCTTATATAAACCAGTGCCCAAGCTGTAGCAGGGATTCAATAACAATTATGAAAACCAAGAGAAAGGTACATTTATGCCTAGAATATCCCTAGAAGGATCCCTAAGAAAATGGTAACAGTGATGGTCCCTAAGCAAAGGAACTGGGAGACTGGGGATGAGAAACTTGCTTGTCACTGTTTATTATTTTATACTAATTGAAATTTTTACCTTGGGGTTTGTATTTAATAAAGTAGATTAGGATAGATATTTATTAAATGAATAAACAAATAGATGAATGAATTAGCTACAATCCAAGGTTGACATCTGAATATTTTTAGCTGTACCAACTCAATGGCAGTGGCTTTTCCTAGCCCTGAGTTTTGAATCCTTCTACTGACTCATGGTAAGTTGTGTGCCAGGTCAAAAGGATGCTGACACCCTGACTGACTCAGTATGTCCAGACATTCTTGGCCAAGAAGGAGACAAAGAACTGTCATAAAGACTAGACTTTACTGGTCCCATTTTGATTCATTCAGCAGAAATGGAAATGCTCACTGCTTCTCTCAATATTAGATGTTTCTTCTCTTGTCTGCAATGAGCAACTATGGTTATTTCTTTAAGATAAAGCTCTAATCCAAGTTCAAGGAAAGCTGGAATTATTTAGGAAAAAAACCATTTGTTTCATAAAGTTTTATCTCCTTTTAGCCCCAGAGAGGCATTTTAATACAGTGAATCCAAAAGCACTGGCTTTGGGGTCAAGCAGAACTTTCCTAATTGCCCTGGGCTCCAGAATCCTCAGTTTTATATAAACTGACAGACGATATGTATCTGACAAACTTCCATTAGGTCTAAATTAGCTAATGTGTTTAAAATCCCTGGGACGTAGTGCTCAAAAAGTAGTAGCTATTATTTTTATCCTCAAATAGTCTCATGGTCCCTTTCACCCCTTAAATTGGCTGGGAACCAATACCAGTCTTTGCTATGAGACAGGCTTTGAGGCTTACCTCTGATGTCCACCTCCACTGGGACTTGAAGGATGTTTTGCTCCCTCCTATAATGAATATATGCTATGCATGAGGTTTTTTGACCTGTCGCTTCTTTTGCCTAAAGTTGTAGAGGTTAGCAATAAGCTTACTAGTTCCAATAGCTCCCCATGTTATCTGTCTGCCTAGCATAATCCCCAATCACCTTTGCTACCATCACTTTTTATTCAGCCATGCCAAGATTATATAGTTTGGAAGATGGAGCCAGCAGCAGCAAAAAAAAAAAAAAAGGTTATATAGTTTGATGGCTGCCCCAGTACTGTTGGAAATTTGTCAGCCCTGCTGTTTGAAGGGTGTTAGAAAAATGCCGGCGCTGGATCAGACTTCCTAGCAGCCTGCCATGCCAAGAGAATTTTTAATGAGGGTTTTGTTTTGGGACGTTTTTTGGAGTTGGGGGATGAGAGAGCAGAGACTAGACTTTTTGAAACTACAATCCCAGATTCCTGAATGTTTGGCAAGTTTGCCAGCGGGTGTAAGCTCTCTTCTAGCTAGTCTGGCCTCTGCTGTTGTCCAGGCCATCTGATGACTGGTTGGGGCCGCCAGGGGCCCTGCCTTTCCCAGCATGGAAGTGTGTGGCTCTCCCCACACTCCCTGCCCTGACAATGCCAAGAATCAGAAACAAGGGCCCAGAGTGTTAGCCGGCCCCGAATGAGTGGCAGCTTAGAGGGCCTTCATTGTGCTTGGTGCACCAAGAGCATGCCTGTTATTCTGCAGGCATGAATTAGAGCCTGGGCAGAAAGCGCCACGCTCGCTCTTACCCCGACCGTGTCTTGCTGCTGCAGGGGAGCAGAGGGGGCTGCCACTGTACAGAACTTTGGTGGGCCATGTTCCAAGAATTGTCTGGAGAGGGCCCATCAGAAAGGGAAAACATTTGTTTTCTGACTTCAAAACCCCCTCCAATTCCATTCGTCTATTATTTCCCCCCGCCTTTCCCTATCTCCCCTGTTGCAAAACAGCAACAGTGCATCAACCCCACTTCGGTATGATTATATTCTCACTTCCCTTTATCATCACTTGAAAATTTATTTTTGCATAAAGCTTTATTAGATAAAGATCTAAGTTGCAAACAATTCTTCCCATTGTCTGTTGGATTGTCATTCAAACAATACTCCCTGGAGGGTTAGTTACTATAGATTTTAGCCCAGTTGCTGGAAGAGTAAAGATACTCTGTTTTTATAGACTTTCTTCCAGACTCGAGGGTTCTGAGGCATCAGTCCATGAAAGGACTCCCCCTTTCCTTCAGGTATTGAAATCCCACCTCTCCATGCTTTCTCACTGGCATGAATGCATAACAACTAGATTTGTGTGAAAGGTCTCAACGTCGGAGTGAACTAGGAAGGTCTACAGAACCATCCATTATACTGAAAAGTTAAATGATCACTGTTTTTAAAAGCCTTCTTGATTTCTCTTCCAACAGAGATGTGCTAGAATCAGCATCACACCGTTCTGGTAATGAGGTACTGAATGGCTTTGTAACAATCAAAAAAAAAAGGAAAACATCTGGGCAAATTGAATGGCAGGACATGGTGACCAGGGAGATTGGCAAAGGCCATTTTGGGGAAAAATTTGTAAAGGGTTCAACATACGCATTTCATCTCCTCTACCTCACCTGTCCCCCTCCCTCTACCCTCACCCCCTCAAAGTGGAATACATCAGCTTTGAAGGAGTGAGAAACACCAAGTGCAAAAGGATCATCTAGGATGGAGTTTGCAGCATTTTCCACTCCACTTCTCCCACTCACTCCCCTTCCATCCTGAGCTTGGAGTACCAAAGACACCAAAGGTCTTAAAACTCTTCTCTCACTGACTTAGCCTCACCATCGTGGGTAGGGACGGCAAGGAAGTGTGTGTGAATTTCTCTAAGCCATTTTTCTGGTTCAAACAAAAGGCAAAGGAAATGAAGGAATCTGTCTGATGCACAAAGCACAGACTATGATTCTCCTCTAAGACATGTGCCCACAAGTAGGCTCTCAGTATTTGAGGCAACTGTGAGTATAATTAAAAACCTTGCAGCACTCCAGTCATATTTCCTGTCAGAAGGGCAAGATGACACACTGAGAACGGATCGGGCTTAACTCTTTAGGCAGTGAAAGTAGAGGGGTCATTGCATGAACATACCCTTGTCCACGTATGTATGTATCAGCAAAAATGAACGTCCTTCAACCATTCTTGAAAAATATTACATTTTATTCAAATAATTTTTACAAGGAACAGAATTGGGGGATGTAGAAACCTTTCATTCATGCACTCACAATAAATATTTTTGAAATACCTAATCGAGGGTATGTATTATTGAAAAAATGAACCAATCATCTCTGTAACTCTAATTTTACTCGTAAACTCATGTACTTTAGTGGTGCATTACTTTTCTTTGTTTTGTTTTGTTTTGCGGTACGCAGGCCTCTCACTTCTGTGGCCTCTCCCGATGCCGGACCGGGGCACGAACCCATGTCCCCTGCATCAGCAGGCGGACTCTCAACCACTGCGCCACCAGGGAAGCTCCTAGTGGTGCATTATTTTAGAATGACTTTGAAAATCACTCTCCGTCAAAGGGAATGTAATCACAAGGTGGTAGTAGATTTTATTCTCTTTTTTCTCTCCTACTTAGCACAAGAAAAATTAATATGAAGACTAGGAAAAATACTGTTCACTTCATGAGGTTTTTGCCTGAATAGCCTGATGCCTGTTTTGGACGGTCTTCCCTCCAAAATAAGTTTGTTAAAGGTACACTTTTTTTTTTTTTTTTTTGCGGTACGCGTGCCTCTCACTGTTGTGGCCTCTCCCGTTGCGGAGCACAGGCTCCGGACGCGCAGGCTCAGCGTCCATGGCTCACGGACCCAGCCGCTCCGCGGCATGTAGGATTTTCCCAGACCGGGGCACGAACCCCGTGTCCCTTGCATCGGCAGGCGGACTCTCAACCACTGCGCCACCAGGGAAGCCCAAAGGTACACTCTTTTGAGAAAACTCACTCTCCAGAGCTCTGATGCCTAAGCTTGTAGAAGGAGAACATATCACAGGTGGAAGATGATAGAAGAAAGTTAGTAGGAGCACCAAGGGTTCCAAAGCTTCTTCCCTCCTCTGCCCATCTGGAATCCAAATGTAGACCAACATGCACTTGCTTGAAGTGTCTTCTCTTCAAAATATCAAAGTAAGACCCAGGAAACCTAGTTTTAAAAACAAATGAACTAATCAAAGGTGAGATTTATTTATCTGCCTCCAAAGTAAGGGGTAACAACCGTTCCTTCCCCCAGAGTATGAAACATTGCAAACAATCTTAAAAGGACATTTATTTACTTCTTTTGTACTTAATTGTTAATGCCACAACTTGTTAAATCTGGTAGCAA
This sequence comes from Phocoena sinus, assembly GCF_008692025.1. Lineage (NCBI taxonomy): Eukaryota > Metazoa > Chordata > Mammalia > Artiodactyla > Phocoenidae > Phocoena > Phocoena sinus. The sequence goes on from NC_045766.1 coordinate 30,235,624, forward strand.
TGACTACTGCTGTTGTGTGATGTTCACTGAGCATTCAGTGTTTTACTAGCTGGAAACAGAATGTTTTTAACTGAAGTATAGTTGATTTATAATGTTGCGTTAGTTTCTTATATACAGCAAAGTGACTCAGATACATATTTTTTTTCCTTTTTCCATTATGGTTTATTACAGGATATTGAGTATAGTTCCCTGTGCCATACAGTAGGTCCTTGTTGTTTATTTTATATATAGTAGTTTGTATCTGCCAATGCCAAACTCCTAATTCATCCTTCCCTTTCCCCTTTGGTAACCATAAGTTGGTTTTCTATGTCTGTGAGTCTGTCTTGTAAATAAGCTCATTTGTATCATATTTTAGATTCCACAGCTACGTCATATCATGTGGTATTTGTCTTTCTCTGTCTGACTTCACTTAGTATGATAATCTCTATGTCCATCCATGTTGCTGCAAATGTCACTAAGAAATAGCATTTTAAAAGCATAGCCTCTACCTTGAAGAATTTTACCTAATCAGGAAGAAAAAAATATTGTTTGCTAGCTAGATGTGTGATTAATTATGAATCACACTTCTATTCTGAGCTCTGCCACTCTACCCTGGGTAGCCCTGGGCAAATCATTTAAATCTCCCCATGCCTCAGTTTTCTCATCTGTAAAATAGAACTAAGAATACCAGTCTTCCCCAGCCATTCAATGAAAATTAATTAATGCTTGAGATCCTCAGATGAAAGATTCTCTGGATGTACAGAGGGCTATTACACAAACAATAAAACTGCATCTATACATAGCTGGGCATGATTCACGTGAGAAAAGACAAATTCCTGTAAGCTCTACATCTTATCAAGGCCAGGATGCATATCTACCCCTTGATGGTGTAGGGCTTAGACTGTCTCCAGCAGAAATATAATGTGACCCACATATGTAATCTTAGGTTTTCTCAGTGCCAAATTAAAAACACATAAAAATAATTTTAATAATCTATTTGATTTAGCCTAATATATCCAAAATATCATTTCAACCTGCAATCCATGTAAGCAAGTACTAATGAGTTCTTTTACATTCTTCTCCTTTTTTTTTTTTTTAACTAAGCCACTGAAATCTGGTGTGTGTTTTGTACTCACAACACACCTCAATTCAGACTAGCCAAGTTTCAAGTGCCCATCAGCTAAATGTGGCAAGTGGCTCCCATACTGGAGAGTTCAAGTCTAAGAGCTCCTGCAGCTCCAGGTTGTAAGTAATGTCCGCTGATCCATGTAACTCTGGTTTCTCTTAGGTTATAGGTCAACACAAATATATTCTACATTCATCCTCTGTACTCTTGGGCTTGAGAGAGGATGACGCTAGAAAGTCCTGCTTCTGGTAGCAGAAGAGTGGCATGATGGTAGTGGATAATGCTCCAGAAAAAAATAAATAAAGCTTCCCCACTTCTCCCATCCTCACAGAGGGGTGTCTGGAGACATTTGGGGGCAAGTTCCCTGTGTTTTCTACCATGATCTCCAGAATTATGACATCCCACAGAGAGCACACAAACTCACAGCATTACCCCCACAAGTCTCCATTTAAGAACATGCAGTCAGGACTTCCCTGGTGGCGCAGTGGTTAAGAATCCACCTACCAATGCAGGGAACACGGGTTCAAACCCTGGTCCAGGAAGATCCCACATGCCGTGGAGCAACCAAGCCCGTGCACTACAACTACTGAGCCTGAGCTCTAGAGCTCCACAAGAGAAGCCACAGCAGTGAGAAGCCCACGCACCGCGAAGAAGAGTAGTGGCAACTAGAGAAAGCATGCGCACAGCAACGAAGACCCATCGCAGCCAATAAATAAATAAATTTAAATAATAAAAGAATAAGGTAGTTTAAAAAAAAAAAAGAACATTCAGTCAACTTTAAATGACTCCCACTAGAGTTGATGAGAAGTTGAAGTGCGGTAAACAGAATCTGTTTTTGTTTTCTTTTTTCGTTTTATCACTTTGCAGGGAAATTATTGTTGGATTTTTCTTTGGTTAGTTGGTTGTTTCCTAATATATATTATGAGGGACCTAAACCATTGTTGATTTTAAACTTGAAACACATTTGCTTTAGACAAGTCCTAACTCAAAAACTGTAAGGATTTTTCAAAGTCAATTTCAAACATTCAAGCCAAAATGTAGTATTATATAATGGCTTGCATAGTGCAAAATGCTCAAGAAAAAATATGCATTATGTGGACACGATGGCCATTTCACTCTTCCCGCTGATCTTTGGGAAACTCTAATCTTTTCTTTCTTATTTCCAAATTTCGTATTGAAACTTTAGTTTCCACCTAAACTCCAGTCTTGAATTTTGCCCCAGAATTCTGCCTACTACCCTGCCCCAAGCACATTCTCTGTGATCCTCTTCACACAATGCTGTCTGACCTTGAGTCTTTCCAAGCTGACCTCAGGTCATCAGATGTTTATTGAACATCTACCAGGAGCAAAACCTTGTACAGGGCACTGCAGGGAACATAAGTATGACAAAGGACTTGCCCTCAAGCTGCCTATAACTAAAAGTACTAGAAAACATACATTATTAGAGGCAAAGAAGGGCCGACCCGTAACGGAAATACAAAGATTCCTTTATACAAGAATGTTTTAGTCAGCTCAGGCTGCTGTAACAAAGTAGACTGGGTGGCTTAAACATCAAAAATTTACTTTCTCACAGTTCTGGAAGCTAGAAGTCCCAGATCAGGGTCCAGCAGTGTTGGTTTCTGGTGAGAGCTCTCTTCTTGGTTTATAGATAGCTGCCTTCTTACTGGGGACTCACATGGCCTTTCCTGAGTACACATGAAGAGAGAGCAAGCTCCCTGGTGTCTCTTCTTATAAGGACACTGATCCCATCAGACCAGCACCCCAGCTTCAAGATCTCATCTAATTCTAATTACCTCTCAAAGGCCCCATCTGTAATACCATCACATTAGGGGTTAGGACTTCAAAATATGAATTTGGAGGGGACATAAATATCCAGTCTATAACAAAATATCTCAGAGTAAAGAGCCCCTACCCAATGGGTTGATCAGCAAAGACTTTATGAAGGAAGTTGTACCTGACATAACTATTAAGGTGCCCTCCCTTCTGGGCACTAAGAAATCATGCATCAAGGGCCAAATAGATGAAATAACTTTTGTACATCAGTGCAGCTATTTCTGGTCAATGAGTCTGTTACCCTAGCAATCGGCTCATGTGGCTTTTACCTATCCTTTGAGCTCCAGACCTGCATGTCCATCCACCTTCTAGACATCTCCACCTTCATGACCCACAAGTATCTAAAACTCAACATTACCGAAACACATTTCATTATCTTCCACCACCCAACTTGTCCCTGCTCCTACCTTTCCCTACATTTTTGATACCAACACCCTCCACTAAGTCATTCAAGCTGGTTATACACTCCTCCTTTCTTAATTAAACTGTCAAATCCACTCTTTATCCTTCTCATCTACATCTTCTCATCTACATCCCCCTCCTCACAATTTCCACTGCCTGTACCTTGGTTCGGACCATCCTTATCTTTCTAAGCTACTGAAAGATAATCATTGTTATATTTTAATAATAGCTAGCATGTATTGAGAGCTTTCTATATGGCAGGCTCTGCCCAGAGTGCTTTATAGGTATTGTTTCCTTTAAACTTCACAGCTATTACGATTTGCATTCTACAGATGAGGAAACCAGGTCAACAGAGAGGCTAAAAAGGCTTGCCCAAACACACAGCTGCTAAGATAGAGAAGTAGGTGCTGAATCCCAGCAGTCTGAATTCAAAACTTGCCCTCATCATGACCCTAGTGTATTCTACCTTCTCAGCAGTGAACTCCCTCCTTCCAGACTACTCACCTTCAGTTCTTCCTGTGTTGCCATAATGATCTATCCAAAATTCAAATCTAATGTTCTCATTCCTGGCTTCAAACCCTTCAACGGCTTCCATTTTCTATAGGATAAGGCTCCATGGGACCTAGGGCCACAAAGCCCTCCAGACAGCAGCCCTCTCTCTCCAGCTTTGTCTACTTTTGCTTCCCCATCTCACTCTTTTTATTTTAGCACTTCTAAATACTTATCATTCTCAGAAGATGCCTTTCCACTCCATACCTCCAAGATGACCCATGTGCTGTTCCCTCTTCACAGAATATCTTTTTTCATCAATTCTCCGCGTTCCTTCCCCTTCAAACTCCTATGCATTCTTTATATCTCAGCCTGAACAGAGCTTCCCCTCAAGGAAGTGAGCCAGCTAGTTAAAAATCATTTGCTGAAAGGGAATTCCTGAATGATTACTTTTTCAAGGGACCAATTACCCAAATTTATCAAAAAATCTAAACTATTTAGAAAGTTTACAACAATTTATGTTGGATGGAACGGTTTCTACTCTTTTGAAGATTTCTGTGGGTTATAGTTGGCCAGGTTAATCAACTGATCCCAGGACCCTGATCTGCAGTGTTTTCCTTCTTTCTCTCTGTGGCTTCTGTGCCCGAGTCCACAGTTGATTGATGCACGTCATCATGTCTGAGATCCCAGGAGATTGTGAGCGCCACAAGCGTCTGGCTATGTATTCTTATCTCTTGTCCCTGTACCCAGTGGAGTGTAGAATATGGTAACGCTTTAACAAATATATTAAATTGAAACTTAAGTAGTCAATAAATACGCACTTATAGGTACGACTACCTTTCATTCATAAGGAAAAGGTAAATTATTAAACAAAACAAAATATACATTCTAGAAACTTAGAAGTCATAGAGTATGCATATTCAGGCCTGCTGTTAACAGATTTGGGGCCCACCTTGAGTACAAATGGAAGCCCATATACCTACCATGTACAAAATATTTTGATGTTACAAAAGCAATCAAACAAACAGATATTAAATTAAATATATTCTACCTTGAAAAAGGTGGCTTCAAAATTATCTGGAAAACAGGATTGCATTCAGAACTGCCAATGGTAGTGTGCAGATATCCAACCCCAGACCCTGACCCTCGGTCCCTGGTCCCTGGCCTGTAGTCTGTACTTCTTTCTGCCCCCAACTCAGTTTCACACTATGAAGTCACACACACACACATTCATGTGGACATCCAGCCACCTGAAACAACTGGCCCTTGGCTACCTTTCGATGCCACAGTGGTGCAGCCCATTCCCCTCAGGAGATCAGGCCCTGGAGTGAGCCGAGGTCTTTGGGGCCGAGAATCCCCAGTCCCATGTAACTAGAATCCCCCTGGCTCACTGTCATTAAATATTATGTTGGAAATGGAAAGATATCTATGGTATATTAAATTTTAAAAGCAGGGTTTGAAGATTTTAAGACATCTGCCTGATACTCTATTTTTGTAAAAAATTACATATGTATACAGAGGTACATAAAAAATCCAAAGAAGTATACATCAAATTTATTATGGTCGTTATCATCTCCAGGTGCTGGGATCAGGTGTGATATTTTTTCCTTTTTACTTACTTGTATTTTATGTTTTCACTATGAGCATGCATTACTTATGTCATTTTTTTTAAATAATAAAAGTTAAAATCAAAAACCTTAAAAAATAATATACGTAACACTGGGATAATCCCTACACTGTTTAAGTGAAACATGATGTTTTTCAAAACCTCAGAAATTTAGTACTTCCTATCCAGGAATAGTAGAGGATTTATAAAATATACCAGAGAACTCACTGGCTAGTGAGCAAAATGCATGAGGCTATTGAGAACCTCCTATTTACAGACATGCGCTCATGAGACTATGAATGTACACATTTATACTGAGTCATAGAAAAATACTCAAAGTATACAGTGCATATGTGTTCTTCCTGGTGCCGGAATTCTTCGGACAGAGAGCTACTCTGTTCTCCATAGAGCCTGTCACTAGCTCACTGTCTGAATGTGGGCAAACTGGTGTGGGCCCCAAACAGTGGAGTCAGGATATAAAACTAGTCATTAGCAAGATGCTTGCAGAGTCTCACAGAACGACCATCTAACTGACTAATATTACTGCACTAACATGGAAGGGAAGGATATTATTTGTAAATAATCCGTGTAATTTTTTTTTGTGTGTGTGTGGTACGCGGGCCTCTCACTGCTGTGGCCTCTCCCATTGCGGAGCACAGGCTCGGGACGCGCAGTCTCAGCGGCCATGGCTCACGGGCCTAGCCGCTCCGCGGCATGTGGGATCTTCCCAGACCGGGGCACGAACCCATGTCCCCTGCATCGGTAGGCGGACTCTCAACCACTGCGCCACCAGGGAAGCCCCTAATCCGTGTAATTTTAAGGAGTGTGTGTGTGTGCACAGCACATACATCATACCCCATATACATATGCAAATTGCAAATGGAGCCTGGATGCTTATATGCATGGCATTTTAATAACCTTAGATATTGTTGGGGTTTTTTTTTCCATATAGGGCTTCCCTGGTGGCGCAGTGGTTGAGAGTCCGCCTGCCGATGCAGGGGACGCGGGTTCGTGCCCCGGTCTGGGAAGATCCCACATGCCGCGGAGCGGCTGGGCCCGTGAGCCATGGCCGCTGAGCCTGCGCGTCCGGAGCCTGTCCTCCGCAACGGGAGAGGCCACAGCAGTGAGAGGCCCGCGTAACGCATAAAAAAAAAAAAAAAAAAAAAAAAAAAAAAAAAATAATCCTCATATAAATTTTCAACAGTCTCAGTGAATAATAAATGGACTGAAATATTCCCTCAAAGTTTTCAAGCTATAAATAAATTCTAAACTAAGCTTCTCTGAACTTATGTTTCAGAGTTAGTTTTAAATTAGCATTTTCTGCCATTTGTAATTTTAAAAGTGTCACATATAAACAAGAATGTGACAACATTTCTATTTTCAAGGGATTCTATCTAGACCATAAATACTCACTTCAGGATAAACACCGGGGGGAAAAAAAGTCCATTCGCAAAACAACTGCTTATTTTCTTCATATTCTAAAAAATTGATGTGTACAAAAATAAGAAAGTAGGGGCTTCTCTGGTGGCGCAGTGGTTGAGAGTCCGCCTGCCGATGCAGGGGACACGGGTTCGTGCCCCGGTCCGGGAAGATCCCACATGCCGCGGAGCGGCTGGGCCCGTGAGCCATGGCCGCTGAGCCTGCGCGTCCGGAGCCTGTGCTCCGCAACGGGAGAGGTCACAACAGTGAGAGGCCCGCGTACCGAAAAAAGAAAGTATTATACATTCAGAAGATTTATGCATTCTGTTATCAATTTTCTCATGATACTAAAATGGAAATATAATTGCCTTCTTGAGCTACACTGGTAGCAAGTGAGAAATCAAAGAAACATTCTATGGTGAAAGAAAATGAAAAACATTGACCATATTGCCATAACATGCCACATTCACAGTCAAAATCTTGTATCTATTCAAGATTTACTTGTCTAGGCAGTTCTTTACTGATTGGAAGGATGCATCCCCAAAGCTGGGCATTTGGACACTGGAATATATATATATATATATATATATATATATATATATATATATATATATATACAAACATACATATATACACACACTCTTGGGATCAATACTAAATTTGGTAGGTAGGTATACAAGATAGCCTCAGAAGACTATATCTAACCTACAACAGAATAGGCTAGCCTTGGAAATTCACCATGATTTTATAACATTGTTACCATGGGAAATGAATTCCAAAACACAGCTCAGGAAATCATTTAACCATCCTCCCTCCCCACTTTCTTGCACTTTTGAACACAAGAAGAAAGGAGCATAGTGGCTGAGAATTGCTCCTGGCACCTCAGGGTTAGAGGTGGTCTATCTCTCTCTGTTTGCTGTTTATTTGTTTGTTTGTTTATTAACTGTGTTTTGTTCTAATTATAAAAGAAATCTATGTCTGTTGCTATAAAAATTAACAATGTAGAATATAGAACTTAAGAAGTGAACATCTCCCATGATCCTATTCTTCAGCTATACCCACACTAACAGTTTGGTGCACAGTTGTCTTGTGCTTTTTATGTAATTGTTTATGAGTGTTGGTATCTTACATTTTAAAAAATCTATCATATCATGCATAGTATTCTGTCAGTAGGCACGTGAAAAGGTATTCAGCATCATTAGCCATTAAGAAAATGCAAATCAAAATCACAGTGAAATACCACTTCACACTCACAAGAATGGCTATCACCAAAAATAGTACATACTATTATGGATGCAGAGAAGTTAGAACCCTTATATGCTGCTGGTGGGAAGGTACAGTGGTACATCCACTGTAGAAAATAGTCTAACACTTCCTTAAAGGGTTGAAGTAGAGTTGTCATATGACCCAGAAATTCCACCTCTAAGCTGCACTCAAGAGAAATCAAAACATATGTCCACACAAAACTTGTACACAAATGCTCATAGCAGCATTATTCACAATAGCCAAAAGGTGGAAACAACCCAAATGTCCATCAACTGGACTGTCAAACTGATAAATGTTTAAATAAAATGTGGTATATCCTTATAAAGGAATATTTTTCACAATAAAAAGAAATGAAGTACTGATATATGCTATAACATGAATAGCTCTTGAAAATAATATGCAAAGAAGCCAGACACAAAAAGGCTGCATATTGTATGATCCCATTTATATGAAACGTCCAGAACAGGCAAATCCATATGGAAAGAAAGTACAGATTGGCTGGAACGAGGAGGAATAAGGAGTGAAAGCTCGTGTGTACAGGGTTTCTTTCTGGGGTGATGAAAAGGATCTAAAATTAGATAGTAGGAGTTTGTGACTCTGCAAATATATTAAAACTACTGAATTGTGCACTTTAAAAAGGTGAATTTTATCCTTTGTGAATTATATATCAATAAAGTGTTATTAAACTATATATGTTAGCTGTATGACCTTAGGTGATATAACCTCTGAGGTTTGGGGTTTTTAAAATATTTATTTATTTATTTGGCTGCACCGGGTCTTAGTTGCAGCTTGTGGGATCTTTTAGTTGTGGCATGCGAACTCTTAGTTGTGGCATGTGGGATCTAGTTCCCTGACCAGGGATCGAACACGAGCCCCCGGCATTGGGAGTGTGGAGTCTTAGTCACTAGACCAACAGGGAAGTCCTAATCTCTGAGTCTTAATTTCTTATCTCTGTAGGGTTCTGTGAGGGTTTATTAATATATATATGAGTTTAATAAATATTGATATATAATCACTCATCGTTATGCATACATATACATATATAATCACTATTTTAAGTGATATATACATAAATGTATATATACATTTATATATATGCATATATTTATCTATACATCACTTAATACCATGCCAGGCCTAGAGCAGGCCCTCTGATAATGATTACATTAAATTCTTTATGCTACATAAACCTCCTTTTTAACATCATTTTTATGTATTTTCTTATGTAAATTAGCTAGCCAATCTCCATATAATTTCCTCAGCTTATATCTGAAAATTATAATTATTAAGCTACTTCTCAGTTCACCTCTCTTCTTGATGAGTAAATCTAGCTTTACAACACTTACCTGACTGGTGAGTTTACATTTATCTGTTTGATTTCATTAATGTGTGTCTTGCACTAAACCATTCCAAGAAGGCAGGGTCCATGCCTGTTTTCATTCAACCCTGAATCATCAGTGCTAGCCCAGGGCCAGACACATGTTAGAGCTTAAGAAATAGTTGTTAAATGAATGAATGAATGAATGCATGGATAGATATTATATCTGCTCAGTGAGTGGCCTTCCTGGAAGTGGGTGGTTCTCAACAAGGGTTGGGGTGTGGAGAGAAGGCATGTTGTCATACAGGATACAGGTTGTCATATCTGAATCACCTGGGGTGATTTTTTTGAAGTTACCTGACACCTTCTCTCCAGAGCTTCTTCTCTATCAGAGCTTACAGTGTGCTATTTCAGGGGCAGGAAGGCCCACTCCACCCAAAATACACCTCATACAACCAGTCACTGGTGACAGAAATTTCTTTCATAGGATACAAAACCTTTCATTCATAATCAGAGATAAATGTTAAGGTACAAATAACTTTGGTCACTGTGATATGATAGAAACACCATTGACTAGACCAGGAGTCAACAAAGCTGGTCTTTAGACCTGCCTTGACTTTGGATATGGGTATATGACAGGAAGGGGAATAAGTGCACAGGCTGCTGAGTGTCCAAAGAAGTTGTGGAGAAGCAGAGCACAAGAAGGGGACAAGCACACATGGGATAAAGTGTTTAAGGCTTCATCTTCTTCGTAGTTTTGTTGGAGTCAAGCCTACCTTCTCTTGGGCTCATCTGCTTTCTGCTCTCAAGGGGAAAAGCTCATATGTCATAATGCCCAAGTTTAGGATCTGCCTTGGCAATTGGGGAGCTGACCACTAGCCCACCCAGTGATGTTGCCACACATAAGCTGGAAAAATTTCTTGTCTACTTCACTCTTATTTTCCTACGTGTGTTCATTGTTTTTAACAGAGCCCTAATTGCTAGTTCATGTTCACCTTTGATGCAGCCTGATTCCCAAGATCCTCTGCTGTACTCCAACTCTATTTTTATCTTTTTAAACTGTAAAATATAGCACATTTTTTGCATAGAACACAAATGTACAGTTTAATGGGTTATTATAAAGTCAACATCTGCATAGGTAACATAAGTTTTACGTTATACATTACATACATATATATATATACATTATGCATATGTAAAGTGTTACATTCATTTTATTAACTGTGAGTTAAACCTCAATAAGAATGATGTTTAAAGGAAAAACAAAATGAAATAATGTATTGTAGACACCTCAGAAAGTCCCCATCCATAGTCCCTTTCTAATCACAATCTTACATTCTTCCCTAAAGAAACCATTATTCTGACTTTTTTTTTTTTTTTTTTTTTTTTTTTTTGCGGTACACGGGCCTCTCACTGCTGTGGCCTCTCCCGTTGCGGAGCACAGGCTCCGGACGCGCAGGCTCAGCGGCCATGGCTCACGGGCCCAGCCGCTCCGCGGCATGTGGGATCTTCCCAGACCGGGGCACGAACCCGTGTCCCCTGCATCGGCAGGCGGACTCTCAACCACTGCGCCACCAGGGAAGCCCTATTCTGACTTTTATGGTATTCATTTTTCTTGCTTTTCTTAATGGATTTATCACTTAAATATGCATCTCTTAAAAGCAGTTTAATTTTATCTGCTTTTGAACGCTCCATAAAGAGAATCATATAATATATGCTACTTTGTGAGGGATCTCTTCCACTTGACATTGTTTTTAGGATTCATTCACATTATTGCCTGTAGCTATAGTTTTTGATTTTTATTTAAATGTAGTATTCTAGTGATTGAATGTTCCATAATTTGTTTATATATTCTACTGTGGATGGATACTTGGTTTGTTTCCAGTTTCAGGCTGTTATGAGTAATACTGCTATGAACATTCAAGTACGTGTCTTTCAGTGTCCATGTGCACCTATATCTGTTGCACATATGTCTAGGAGTAGGATTATGATAACTTATCTGGTGGTAGGTGCATCTTCACCTTTATTAGATAATATCAAACTACCTTCTGAAATGACTATCAATTTGCTTTCTGACCAAGAGTGTTTGACCTCTGAGCTTAGAAACTCTTGAATACTGACACCAGCTCCAGTCAATGCCCTTTGGATATTCAATATTGGATTACAAGTTACACCCCTTCAAGGGCCAGCCCTACTGCTGGACCAGGTCTCCTGCTACAGAACTGGTTTCCTCTCTTTCCCACTGTATATGAGTTCGAAGGATACCTCATGGCCTACCTCACTCCAGTAATGACAGCTGGACCTTACAAAATGCAAAGAATTCCCAATGCCTGGTATTGCCAGACTTTAAAATTTTAGCTGATCTGGAGAGGAGTAGGCTCTCACCATCACTTTAATATGCATTCCTACCCCATTTGGGGGGTACATTTTCTTTCCTAGTATTTGCTCTTCCTTAGCATTTTCTGATGATTTCTTTCCTATCTACTAGCATGAATTCATTATCTGCTCCTGTGTAGCAAATTATACCCAAAATTAGTGGCTTAAAACAGTAAACTTTATCTCGCACACTCACTTGTGCAGCTCAGGAATCCAGGAGTGCCTTAGCTGGGTGGCTCTGGCTTAGAGTCTCTCCTGTGGTTGCAGTTAAGGTGTCTACCAGGGCTGCAGTCATCTGAAGGCTTATCTGGGACTGGAGGACTCACTTCTAAGGTGCTCACTCATATTCCTTGCAAGTTAGTGAAGGCCATTAGCAGAGGACCTCAGTTCCTCCCCACATAGAGCCTCCATAGGGCTGCTCGAGTGTCTTCATAACATGGCAGCTCCCTTCCCCCAAAGTGAGTGATCTGAGAGAGGAAGAGCAAAGAGGAAATCACAACGCCCTTTATGAAATGGTCTTGAAGTCACTTCTGCCATTTTGTATTCATTAGAAGAGAGACACTAAGAATAGCCTATATACAAGGAGAGGGGAAGCAGGCTCCATTTCGTAAAGGATGAAATACCAAAGAACTTGTGGACATGTTTTAAAACCACCACACAACACAATTTAAAATCTCTTGACTTTCACCATTTGGCAAGTACCAAAGTAATTGTTATTTCAGGCATCAATGAATGTTAAAATAACCGAGTAAAAGTTTGATTTAAAAAACAAACAAGAGGGAGTTCTCTGGTGGTCAAGTGGTTTAGGATCCGGCGTTTTCACTTCCGTGGCCGGGGTTCAATCCCTGGTTGGGGAACTGAGATACTGTAAGCCTTGATGTGCAGCAGAAAACAAACAAACAAACAAACAAGAAATGTGCGTAGTTTCAAAGTACCTTCTCACAAGACAACTTAATAATTACAAAGGGAATGATAATAACTTTACAGTGGAAAGACTTAGCAAACGCGACCTTGACCAAGTTATCAACTTTAACATCATCAATAATGAGACGTATCATGTGACTTCCAATATGATGCACTTTCAGTGGTATTCTTGCCAAAAATGCATAACTTAAATTTAATCATGAGGGAACATCAGATAAGCTAAACCCAAGTTGGCAAACATTCTATAAAAATAACTGGATAGTATTCTTCAATAGTATCAAGGTCATGAAAGACAAAGAAGGGCTGAAAAACTGCCCCAGATTAAAGGAAGCTAAGGAAACATAACAACAAAAAGCAAGGTGTGATTTTTGAACCAGAAAAGAAAAATACACTAATCAGACAACTGGTGAAATTTGAATAAAGTTGGTAGACTAGTGAAAAGTATTAGGTCAATGTTAATGTCCTGATTTTAATAATTGTGCTGTGGCTATATAAAATGGTAACAATTATGGAAGCTGGATGAAGAGTATATAAGAATTCCTTGTATTCATTTTGCAACTTTTTGGTAAATCTGAAATACTGTCAAAATGAAAACAAAAATTAAAAATTATTATAACAAATATATATATAATTAAAGGATCAGTGAAAAACAATATAAGTGATATTGTCCATCAGAAGCTCACTCATCTTTAACAGTAGTAGCTACTGAAAAGAACTAGTCATTTTCTATATGGCCTCTATCTCTCCCTGTTTCTAGTCTTACAATGCCCTCCTGATGAAATCCACAACAGCTGCCTTTCTAAAACACATATCCGATCATGTCAATTTTCTGCTTAAACCCTGTCAATGGCTTCTCATATCTTAGAATAAATCCATCTTTCCTAGCAGGGAATCCTCACACAAATCTTTGGCCATAACTATATGGAATTGAACACACTCCCTAAGACATGCCAAGGGTCTCCCACCTCCAGGTCTTTGCATATGTTATTCCCTCTTCTTTGCTAGAAAAGTCCTGTTTTTTCTTGTATATTAATCTCCAAATATCTGTTTGGAAAGCTTTTTTGGACTCTTTTTCTCTCCAAATAGAGGTAAATGTTATATCTCCTGTCCCCTATGGCACTTTGTAAGGGATCGCCTTTGCAGCATGTTGCATTGTGTTGTAAGTAGATGTTTATGCATCTGTTGTTGCTATTGGCATCGCTGTGCTGTTTTTCTGAGTACTATTAGCTTCTAGAGGGCAAAAATCTAAGCTATATTCATTCCCAGCACCTGGCACAGAAACAAACAAATGGTAGGCTTATTAGTTGTTTACTGCTATGTAAAAAATTACTCTAAAAATTAGCTTCTTAAAGCAACAGCTTCATTATTATTATCGTACAGTTTCCAAGGGTCAGAAGCCCAAGAGCGGCTTAGGTGGGTGGGTTCAGGCTTAGGATCTCACAAGGCTAAAATCAGGGTGTCAGGCAGGGCTGCAGTCATCCAAAGACTTGACTGAAGCTGTTGAATCTGCTTCCAAGATAGCCTACTCACAAAACTGTTGACAAAAGGCCTCAATTCCTCATCACATGGGCCTCTCCACAGGCCACTTACTATCCTCATAACATGGCAGCAGGCTTCCTCCAGAGAAAGTAGCCTAAGAGAGAAAGGAGGCAGATATCACAATATTTTTAATAATCTATCTCAGAAGTGACCTACCATCACTGTTGCTGCATTCTGTTGGTCACAGAGAACAACACTGGTAAATGTAGAAGAGTACTACACATGGCATGCATACCAGGAGGCAGGGATCACTGGGTTCCCTCTTAGAGGCTGACAGCCGCAGCAGTACGTACTCAATCTAAGGAGATTGAATGAATGAATGAATGACGTGACCTCCTCTGGACCATATCCCAAAGCACTTAGTAATCGAAGAACCAAAATGAACTCATTTATCTTAAGGCAGTCTTGGCTATAATGAAGTCATCTCCAGATACTGACTAGGACCACAAGCAGCACTTGAGAGAGGTTCCCATGTATAATTCACCCCCTCTCTGAATAGAAAGACCTTGTCATTTTTCAGGAAAATGAACTCAGACCAGGAAAGATGCGGTGATTGACCTGAGGTCACTGCGAAGGTCAGGTGACCCAGGAATAGACTCCCTGTCTACTAAGAATGACCAGTGTGAGTTTTAGATGATCACACCTTCTGGGTGCTGTTCAGTTGTCTAGAATGCTGAGTGTTCTCCTATTTTCAGTAAAAGGTGATTCATGGGTCCAAGAAATGGCCAACTCATAGCACATCAATATGTTAAAATTTTTCCTTTTCTAATTTTGGTATAAGACACACTTTGCCACTAAATCCTAATCTCTGGTATAAAATCTGCCATCCCTGCAGATTTTTATAGAAGATTCTCACATTACTTAATAGCTGTGTACCCTAAAGAAGGATTCATGAACTTATACCTTCAACTTGTCTTTTTGTGTCACGCTGGTTCCCTATATGGACTGTCCTTTCTTTAACTTCTTATATCAACCTATTGTAATTCTACTGGTTCTAGTTCCAGCCAAGTCTCTGCTCCTTCAAGAAGTTTCCCTGATTATTCTCATCTAGAGAGTTCACTTCCTTATTGTACCAACCCTATCTCACAATTTGTTTCACTCTATGGCACTTGAGTTTGTTTTGTAAGTATTTAGGTACATGCAGGACATGTCATACATGCTTTTAATCTCTAGTTCCCCCCCACATTATTATTTAAATAAATAAATAGATACATTTGATTTCCTTTAATAGAATAACATTTTTTTAAATCCCTTTACTCTTGAAAACTCTAAGGTAAATATTTTTGTAATATTCAAACTCTTTTTCAATCTTCTGTTGCTTTTTAGATTGTTTATTTTTGCTTTTTGTTGTGATTTCAGATTTTTTGAAGTCATTAGACTCTTGAAGGCAGGACAGATTATACATGTGCAGTGTTGGTACGCTTCTTCTTTAACAAAATTAAACTCACTAATCACATTCATTTCTAAAGCCCTTTGAAAATATGTGTCATGCCTATGGGTGGCCGCATTCCAGAGAACTGAATATGCGCTGCAAAACGAAAGGCGGCTGGGGGTAGGGAGGAAACACAAGGCAAGAGAACTGAACATGTGCAAAGCTCTGCACTAAGGGAAGGAGGGCAGAGAAGTACAGTGTTGGAAATACCGGCGGGGAATGGAAAGAGAAAGGGAATTTAAGGGAGAGAGGGGAGTTTGGCCACATTTGGGAGATTTCCCCCAGAACCCCCAAATGGAGAGAGTGCATTGAAGGAAGGGTACCTCTTACTCAGAGCACTGCTGACTTCCAGGCCCCTTCTGTCATCTCTTTACCAGCTCCCACCCTTTGAGGATGCTCAGACCAAACTGTGGCTCCTCACACACAGTGACTCCTGAAATTCCAGCCCTTCCCCTGACATGTGATCTGTCACTCTGCATCAGACTTGTAGCTTTGGATTTTTGAGGGGTAGTGTGGTATGATGGAGCCCGATGGACTTGTAAAACTCCTAGCTCTGCTACTTAGAAGCTGACAGGTTATCCAATCTCTTGAAGCCTCAATTTCCTCATCTATAAATTGGGAATAGTACTACCTACAACGCAGGTATCATTGTGGATCACAGGTATCACAGGATTGTTATGAAACTTACACATTAGTAGGTACTCAATTAGTAACAGCTGTGAAAAGCAGTGTAGCCCAGTTGTTAAAAGCAAAGAGTCTGGATCTAGACCATCTGGGTTTGAATTCTTGTTTCATTACCTACTCTCAGTGTGATTTGTTTTCTCTGTGCCTCAGTTGCCAAATCTATCAAATGGGGATAATAATAGTATAGTTTCTATCTCACATAGTTGATGAAAGGAAATGATGGTTATAATATAGTGCCTATCACATAAAAAGCATTCCATAGATGGAAGTAGTAGTGGTGGTTGTTTTTGTTGTTGTTATTATTATAAAAGATGCAGTGGTTGGCTACAGTTAAGACTGTGTACTCTAGTGCTGACCGACCTGGGTTCAGATCCTCATTCTACTCTCTACCAGCTGCATGATCCCAGAGTCTTCATTCCCTCATCTGTAAATTGGGAATAATCATAGTCCATAAGATGAAATAAATTCCTATATGCAAATTACACAGTGCTTGTACACAGTAAACAATAAATGTGAGCCATTGTCAGTATAAATTCCAATCAGCCTTAGCTCCAGTTTTTATGCATGTCTGTGGGTAATTGTAAAGCTCGATATTTTGTACAGTTAAATAAACTTAAAAGTTTGTGTATTCTGCGGTGATTAACCTGAACTACTAGTTCCCTTGGAAATAAGCCAGGCTTTTAACCATAAAAGGTTTTCAACTGGGTCCCAGCTGACCATCTCTTCAGTGTCTATGCGTCTAGCAGATGGTGAGCTGCATTTTTTAAACTATTCCTTCCAAAGAGAAGACTGTAAAGTTCTCAGAAGAATTAAATGCCCCCATTACAAAAGAGTGCCATGGTCTCAGCTTTCTCACTCCACTCCGTCATGACTGGTCCACATAAACGGACAAGACCCCAGAGTTAGCCTAGTTGGAGAATCTCCTCATGTGCTACAGACTGATTTTCAAAGACACACCAAAAGCCAGCCACTTCAACTCACATTTTTTACTTCGCTCTCTGACTGTACTGCAGTCACAGGACAAGTTGTTCGTTCAGATACCGGAAAGGCTGACAGTCCAGGAAACTTTTATTTCGTTTCTTCAGCCAGTAATCTTGTAGGCCGGTGATGTCACTCAACAATTATGCAATATGACTTAACTGTTGGAGAGGTGACAGGAATTCCACTGACACCAAGATCACAATGAAACTGCTTAGCTACTAAATTAGTCATATTGT
Organism: Phocoena sinus; assembly: GCF_008692025.1. Taxonomy (NCBI): domain Eukaryota; kingdom Metazoa; phylum Chordata; class Mammalia; order Artiodactyla; family Phocoenidae; genus Phocoena; species Phocoena sinus. The sequence goes on from NC_045766.1 coordinate 30,253,234, forward strand.
ATATTACCGATAAGTCACTTTTAAACTGTGATTAACTGCCCGTTCAAACAGCACCACTGTTTAATGAGGGAAGTCACGGCCCCATCACTCATAGTTTAACTGATCACATCCAGTTATTCCAGTGTCTGAATAATGCAAATGAGGTGGTTATCAAACTTCACACATCAGAGGCCACTTAAAAAGGAACACAATGTAAAAAGGAAACACTTTCTTCCCCTATATTTAGGGGAAAATTTGTACAATATCTCCTTGACTGTATCCTAAATTAGTCATTTCAATCTCTTGATTTCCCCAATCCAAATAGGATGAGAATAGGATCTTGTTCCTCAATGATGACAGGAATTATAGTGTTGTTTTCTGTTCTAACACAAGTTGGCTTCTGTCCTACAATCCAGCTACGCTGTGAAAAGGGACTTTTTATTGACCGCAAGCCACAAGGTAGGTATCACTTATTGCATAATTCAGTTGAAATTATTCACTTATTCATAATTCAGTTAAAATAATGCTTAAATTTTCCCATTCAAAAAGTAATAGATGCGTGTTAGAAAAAGTTGAGGAAATACTGAAAAGTACAAAAAAAGAAGAAAAGGCCCCACAATCTCACCCTCCCCAAAACAGCCATAACTAAAACTCTGTACATTTCTTCCAGTCTCAATAAAGAATGAATACAACAGCCTAACAAACTCCTTGCCTGGCAGTGTGGTAGGTCCTGGGTGTAGAAAGATAAATAAGATTCAATCCCTCTCCCTTAAGAAGCACACAGCTTAATGTAATGGGGTACCTGAACACAAAAGAGACATTTAGTGTACGCTGGAGAGAACGGAATGTGGAGTGGGGGAGATGGAAGGGATTATCAGAGCAGATTAGAGAAACCCTAGAGCAGGGTGACTCAAAGTATGGTCCACAAAGTGACACCAGATCTTACAAGATACCTACAGAAACTGAAAGATGGCATGTGAAACTTTTGGAGCAATTTGACAGTCATTGTATGCCTTTTAATCCAATAATAATTTTTTAAATTGGTCCTGTATTTTGCATGTGTTTTTTATTTCACTTTTGTTGTATTTATTATTATTTTTTTTAAATCAGTCCACAATAGATTAGAAATTAAAAATGTAAATCTCCTCTGTCACTATAAATAGTTTGAAAACTACTGTCCCCAGGGACACAGTAGCTTAGCTAAGTATAGGGTAACCAACTGTCCTGGTTTGCACTAAACCTGGCAAAGTCCCAGGCAAACCAGGATGAATTGGCCACCTTACAAGTGTTTAATTCCAAGAAAAAGTTAGCTTCATGAGAGAATAGATTAGATGAAGGGGAAGCAATCAGCAAAGAAATAAGAGAAGAAAATTTCTCTGGGGTAAAAGAGGTTTTAGTCTTTAGGTCAAGAGGGTTCACTAATAGCCAGGTAAGATTATTGAAAAGAGAACCACACTTAGCTACATCCTGTTATTCTTTCTAAATTCCAAGGATCAGGAGAGAAAAATCCGATGAGACTACACACACACAGCAAATTGAAATGAACAAAATAAACTAGTAAGGTGGCAAAACACAATATTTACATTATATTCCTTTAACAAAAAGATATTTGCTTTCGCTCCCTGAGCTAAAGAGAGAAACAAAATAAAGGATTGTCCTTTAAATACAAATATAACAATGAGGGTCATAAAATAGAAATAAAAAACAATACCACAAAAGAGGAAAATGCAAACATGTCGACATTATTAACATAATTTATTTGATTTGGCATCAGATTTGGCTCTAAGCTTCCTGGTTAGTCATGGGGAGGTTAGGAATTACAATCATTCAAATTGCTGTTATTATGAGGAAGGAAGAAGTATATGAGTTTCTCAGCAAGACATTTTTTCCTGGAGCTGAAATTTAAAACAAATTCTCTCAAGGAGTTTAATATTGGGGGCATCAAGTGGGGAGATAGACTGTACTCAATACTCAACAGCATTTCTACAGCAAATATAGGACTGGATCTCACATACAGGCTTCTTATAAGAATCCTCATTAAAGTCAGTGAAGGGTTTCAAGATATATAAATACATTATAGCCTAAAAATGTAATTTGATCCAAGGATAGAACTTTGAGTATCCTTAGAGGAGAAGATGAATAGTATATTACTTAGTGTTCTCTGAATATTATTTTTCTCAGCCAGACTCATGTAATAATATAATTTGAGGTCTCATAATGTCTGAAAAGAAGTTAACTCTGCTGTCCTTTATTGCTGATTGAGGGTACATAAAAATTCCAGTTTCAAAGGAAATACAGTTAGATTTTGTGTACCCAGACCTTTCAGCACTGTTATTAGCATTAGACATCAAAATTTGTGTGAGATTAGGTTATTATGCTTCACATAATGAATGTCATTTTAGAGGATATAAATAGCGTTAACACTCATTCGTTTTCCTTCTCCTCTGGCACTCTTAATAAATTTAATAAATGTAGCACTTTCATTAATGCAAATGGAATTGTTGATCAAAATATTGTTATAATAATCCGTCCTAAAAATTTTAAGGTAAAGAAACTTCTTTCACGTGCCATCCGTTGAAAGAGCAAAAATCAGTTTGCAAGTCAAGTATGTACATTATGATCACCTTTTGTAAAATATATATTTGTATAAACATAATATTTATAAATTCAGTTGACTCTTGAACAGCACAAGTTTGAACTGTGCTGGCCCACTTATATGCAGAGATTTTTCAATAGTAAATACTACAGTACTACACAATCCCAAGTTGGTTGAATCCACAGATGCAGAACCTTCCATATGGAGGGTGGACTATAAAGTTATATGTGGATTTTCAACTGCTCAGAGGAACGGACCCCTAACCCCTGAGTTGTTCAAGGATCAACTGTACATAAGCATACAAAAAAACATTAGAGAGATAAAATAAAAATATTAACCCTATTTATCTCTGGGTGTCAGGATTTGGGTGACTTTTATTTTCTTCTTTTTACTTGTCCATAGGTGTGAATAACTTGTATTATCTTTGCAAGTAGAAAAAAAACAAACAAACTATTGTTGCTTTACTTAAGGGCATGTAGTGGGACAGCAAGGGATGTCTCTACTCATCCCTAAAGCACATCAGCCAGGACAACTTTCCTGTACCAACATCTACCTCTTACATCATTAAAGTTACTCTTTAAGGAATTACATGATGATTTTAAGGATGAGACAGTTTAAGAAAGAGTGCAATTTGGGTTGGCGACAATCCTCAACTTTGCTTCATAAGCAGCTATGTGATTTGGGGCAAATTTTCACACTTTTGATTCTCTGGTTCCTCATCTTCAAAATGGAGAATGGACTGTTGTGAGCACAAAATGAAATCACTTGCACATAGTAAAGTGCCTGGAACAAAATAGGTGCTCAACAAATACTATATGCTAATTTGCTTGCCTCATCCCTCAGAGAATTTGTCCTGGGTCTACAGACACTAGTTCTCTTCTCTGCAGTGGTTTCACGTGAACCTGGTTTCACTTCAATAAAAGTGTTGGAAGAGTAAGGAAGTCTCTCTTTTACCGTGTTCACTAGTTAAGAGCAGAGAAAAGGAGAAAAAGGAAGACTTACTGAGGATCTACTGAGTATCAGACACCACGTTGTCTATGTTACTCTGCTTAAGGAAGGCTCCATATTTTCCTAAACGCTTAAACATCTGTGAAGTCTCAAGTTTCTACCTTATTATTAATACACTTGCCGCTTGAGAACTATCATCCGTTATATCATCATTCACCCTAAAACAGCCTCTTTATTCCTACTTTGATCTTCCAGACTTCTAGTTGTGACATAGAACTTTGGTTGGTTATGTCATTATCACAGGTCACATTTTCAGAACTTCATTCCATAGCATTTAGGACCCTAGAAATGTAAGTTACTTTTTTCCATCACTTCACCTACATGTCAAAATGTCTCCAATTTTTATTTTTTACATTAATCTGTTGTAATCAGTTCTTCGAATATATGTTAAGCATGACTTACTTAAATGAACCTGATTCTATATGGAGAAAATTAGACAGAGATAGTGAAATGGGTATCTCTAATCATCAGGCCTTAGTATTGAAAGTTTGACTAGCTTGACCCTTCTAAAAAGAACAGAATCTCATCAAGTTTATAATGCAGAAAAGCATTCCAGAATGTTTCTGGGTCTATGACAACTTGTTCCCTTTATAACTTTGCTTCAATATTTCAGACAGAGACAGTTAAGCAATTGTAGAGAGGCCTGCAAGACTTGGGAATGGGGCCTCCTTCCTAATGGTCTATTGCAGTTGTATTACACAGTGCTTGCACAACAAAGGTTTCTATTTTCCTACTTTTTTTCTGTATCATGTGCCAATGAAGCCTTTTTTTTTCTTTACTCCCTTAAAACCTCACCCTTTCTCATCTTTTACGCTTTTGTTTCCCTGACATGAAAACTCTAAGAAGGCAAATTGCTAATTGCATCCCTCAAAAACCCCAAATAAATGCAATTAGCCATACAAACATGACCTGCATCTTCTCTCCTGAAAGCTTTCCCAGCAATTTATCTCCTAAAGCTCGCATTTTCTCCAAACACATATCCTAGGAAATGTCCCCAGATGGCATGTGATCTTTCCATTTTAAACAAGCTGCCTTGATCAGGTGTCACCCAACTGACCTGCTTTTCTCCACCTTTATTCTCGACACAATGTTGTCTCAACAGACTATCCACTAAGTCCTGGTTTTTCTCCACTGAATTCCATTCTCACCTCTCTCCCTACACCACACCTGCCCCATACACTAGTTGCTAATGTACCTTGTGTTATTCCCTCATGATTTTCACAGGGCCTCTGAGTAACCTTGAAATTTCGTAGCCATTTCTCCAGTGTTCTCCTCCGATACTTTGCCTATACGGAGCTTGGCTCCAGGTTTTCATCTCCTCAATTCCATTTTTAGTTTCCAATTGGTTGGGAAACTACCTCATGCTCTCTACGCCATGCTCACCTTGCAAGCTACCTATCCAGGTCATCTTTATTCATATTTCCCTCACTACTCAAAAGAGTAAATCCAACTCAAAACAGTAAAGGTGAGGAAAGGGGAAGAAATCCGTAGGGGGCCTGAGGATGCTCTTAGATCACAGATCATAGAGTTGAAGCGATTCTAGTTGCTGTCTAGTACAATTCTGCCATTTAACACATGATAGGGCTGGGATCTCAGAGTTTAAAATCACAGATCATTCAAATGAATCAGTATGAGAGCTACCAGGAAGAGCATTTCCAAGTGGATAAAATTGTTGACTTTGGATATACAGACTGCCAACAAACACATGAAAGAATGTTCAACATCATTAATCATTAGAGAAATGCAAATCAAAACTACAATGAGATATCATCTCACACCAGTCAGAATGGCCATCATCAAAAAATCTAGAGGGCTTTCCTGGTGGCGCAGTGGTTGAGAGTCCGCCTGCCGATGCAGGGGACACGGGTTCGTGCCCCGGTCCGGGAAGATCCCACATGCCGCGGAGCAGCTGGGCCCGTGAGCCGTGGCCGCTGAGCCTGCGCGTCCGGAGCCTGTGCTCCGCAATGGGAGAGGCCACAGCAGTGAGAGGCCCGCGTACAGGAAAAAAAAAAAAAATCTAGAAACAATAAATGCTGGAGAGGGTGTGCAGAAAAGGGAATACTCTTATACTGCTGGTGGGAACGTAAATTGGTACAGCCACTATGGAGAACTGTATGGAGGTTCCTTAAAAAACTACAAATAGAACTACAGTATGACCCAGCAATTCCACTACTGGGCATATACCCTGAGAAAACCATAATTCAAAAAGAATCATGTACCAAAATATTCATTGCAGCTCTATTTACAATAGCCAGGACATGGAAACAACCTAAACAACCTAAGTGTCCATCATCGGATGAATGGATAAAGAAGATGTGGCACATATATACGATGGAATATTATTCAGCCATAAAAAGAAACGAAATTGAGTTATTTGTAATGAGGTGGATGGACCTAGAGTCTGTCATACAGAGTGAAGTAAGTCAGAAAGAGAAACACAAATACCGTATGCTAACACATATATATGAAATTTAAGGAAAAAAATGTCATGAAGAACCTAGGGGTAACACAGGAATAAAGACACAGACCTACTAGAGAATGGACTTGAGGATATGGGGAGGGGGAAGGGTAAGCTGGGACAAAGTGAGACAGTGGCATGGACATATATACACTACGAAACGTAAAATAGCTAGCTAGTGGGAAGCAGCCGCATAGCACAGGGAGATCAGCTCGGTGCTTTGTGACCACCTAGAGGGGTGGGATAGGGAGGGTGGGATTGAGGGAGACGCAAGAGGGAAGAGATATGGGAACATATGTATGTGTATAACTGATTCATTTTGTTATAAAACAGAAACTAACACACCACTGAAAAGCAATTACACTCCAATAAAGATGTAAATAGATAAAACTCTTTAAAAGAAAAATTGTTGACTTTGGAATCATATGGATCTGGGTTCAAATACCAAGCCGCGTGGCCTTGTACAATTAGTTTAAACCCTCTAATCCACAGTATCCTTACTATTAACATGGGGATGATAACACTTGTTTTACTGGATTGTTGAGGTGGATATATGGTAGTTATTAATTATTAACTATAATCCTGCTCTATTGATTTTTAGTCTAATGCTCTTTACAAGATAATTACTATGTTTCTAGTGCCAGTTTTCCAAGATTCCATTTTTAATCTTGACTAATAGTGGTGTGACTTTGGACACCTTATTTACAAAACTGTGTTTCAGTTGATTAATCCATAATGTAAAGCTAATCATAATACCTAGTATACAGGTAGTTGTGAGGATTAAATAGATAATCTTTATAAATATAGCATTTCACACACTATCTGGCATATAGGAAACAATGAAACATTGAATGGTTCTATATAGTCCTAAATCCTCAGAACAAATGCATGAATGATCAGGATAATCTCCTGCCATGTGCCCTCAAAAACAAATGCAGGGTTATATATTTTGTTCTCTTTGGCCCACAATGCCCATATTCATTCGTTCAAGTTGGGCATTAAACAGAAGGTAGCATTAGAACATGAGAGATGAAAGAAAAGATGTTTTCCACCAAAGCAACAACTCTGAGCAAAGGAGGGAAAAGGTAAGGTCTCAAACACTAATTAATTCTATTTGGTTTCAAAGGCTTCAAACTGACCTCCCACCTATAGCTTCATGCCTTCCTATCCATCAACCTTGCTGCTGCCAGAAATAAAATACTAATTTGAACTTGATTATAATCCTTCCAATTTTACTGCTGTGCATCAAATTCAGAATAAAGACCCAACTCCTTAGCCCAGCTTTCCAGTCCCGTCACCATCTCTTCCTGCCATCTTTGCCAGCCTCAATTCCTCCACTCTGCCAACTGCCTTCCCTCAATCACTTGCATTTATCTGAATCATCTGATTCACCTTCAGCCCTTTGCATGGGCTATTTCCTTGGCCCCAAACATTATATGTCCTACTCGGCCTTTAAGATTCAGTTCAGAGGTTGCCTGTAGGAAGTCTTCTATGACATCCTTTGCCCACCCTCACCACTGCTGTCCAAGAGCAGAGTTCCTTTCTGGAGGTCCCAGAGCAGCTGGTAGCACGTGGGATTTTATATTTGTTTTTCTTTCCCTTCAGAATGCACGTTCCCTGACCACAGAGGCTAGGCCCTTTGGAGAGCCCACTGTGTGTCAGGCACCATTGTAGGAACTGGAAATACAAAGAACAAGAGAGGGAAAGTTCCCAATATCTTGGGGTTCATAGTTCAGTGGGGTAAATCAGACAATTAACAAATACCTAAGGAATTCTCTGGCGGTCCAGTGGTTAGGACTCCGTACTTTCACTGCCAAGGACACAGGCTCGATCCCTGCTCAGGGAACTAAGATCCCACAAGCGGCGCAGCATGGCCAAGAAAAGAAAAAAATAATAAACCGCAAATACATAAATATTTTCAGATAGTGACAGGTGCTATGAAGATAATAAAATGGCATAATGTGCTACAGCGTGAGAAGGGAGGGGAAAGACAGCATAAGATAAAGTGGTCTAATCGTGGCATTTGAGCAAAAAACTAATGAGGAGCTAATCATCCCTGGGTATATTAAAGGTAAGATTGTTCCAGGCTGAGGGAAGAAGAAGAGCTTGTCAATGTTTGTAGAAGGAAAGAAGGGATTGGTTGAGATCAAGTTCAAGGATGTAAAGGGTACTCAAACTCCTCCGGTATAGAAACCAGGGTATACTAACTTTTCAGTAGAGGAATAAAAGGCAGACAAAAGCACCAAAATTATCAGATCCATCTTAGACTTGGGGTTTTTTGGGGGGTAAGGGAGGAGTGGTCAGGAGCTGGCTGAACTGGTGACCTTAGGGTGAAGTAGGTTTCTATAAACCAACATTTCCTGAAGAATGTTCCAGAAACATTGGACTAGACCCTGGAGTCCCCCTAGAGTCACTCTGAAGTCTCAGTTTGGTAAACACTTCTCCTCTTACACTGCTTCTCCCCACCCCCTACGTCCCCACCACCTGGTCACTCACAATGTACATTAGCATATTAAAGGCTCTGAATAACTCAACATTTGGAAAACCTGGTTAACTTTTATTTCTCAAATTAATTTAACCACTGTATGTGTTTTGTTGTTTTGTTTTGTTTTAACACAATACTACTTAAATCCTGCAGACCATTATTTTGTAAAACACATTTTGGGAAGCTCTAGTCTAAATCACTCTCCACAACTCACAAGCCTTGCTGTGGTAATTTCTAGCTTCCAGTTCCATTTTGTGCAGTGGAAGCAGTAAATAAATAAGGGGATATGATTTTTGAAAAGATACAATTGATAGTTTGTTTGCAAGTGTGAAAGTAAAGAATACGAGAGTCTCAGTGAATTTAAATTTCACTACATTTAGTCACCTTAAAATAATTTCAACAGAATTTAAAAATGGTTATTACTTGTAAGGATAAATATGTGTAATATATACTAATATATGTTCTATGAAGAATAGGAAGTTTAATTACTAAAGGTTAAAATCCAGTTTGAATGCTTTTTTATGCACTGCAGCTTAGTTAGACTTTTTAAATTGAAATTAATTTCTGCTCAGCCAAGTACAAAACAAATTAAGTCTACTCATCACAAACCCATCTTGCTTATTTTGATTACAACCGTTTTAAATGGCAGAATTATTAAGCACTTTAAGATTAATTTTTAAAAATCAAATACATTAGACTTCATAATAATATAGATACTTAATAGAGGGAAGAAATCGATGTCATAAGCTAATTAACAATGCTGACACTCTCCCAGTAGCTAAAAATAAGACTAAAAGCAAGTTCCTCCAATATCAGGCTGTATTATAATATATTTAAAGTCCATTTGGGAAACTGAATTTGTTTCATGATTAGATTTTTTTCTAGTAAATCTAATTGTGCAAAATGGTTGCTCCAAACATCTGAAAATGTTAAATTTCAATCATAAAGTTCACCTATATATCATCAGAATATACAGAACCCACTTCCTAACTATTATCACTATCTTTGTCAAATAGCTCTTCATAAGCTTCCATTTTCTAATACCTTTAAAATTATGAGTCATCTCAAATAAAAAGTCTCCATGTCAAAATAAGTCACTGAGGGAATGAATGCTAATAGTGTAATAACAATAAACATCAGTAGTATAATTTATTCTGAAACGAAGTTTCCTCTGGTAAATATCAAATAAGTTGTTACATTCTCAAAACTGGTCTTCAAAATATAAAAGAGAAGCTTAATTATTCAGCTGATTAAAATACATTTACTCTAATAAGATCAGTACATTGTTAGCTAGAATTAACCCAAGCCCCCTGAAATATTGATTTATACAAGCTTCCAGTCAAAATTCACTTTTTAAAGTCTACTTTTTATTTGGTTGGTAATAGTCAATTCAGAATTAGAACTAAGAGGGTTTTTTTAAACCATATTTTAACAAATGCTTGGCTGTTTTCAGCATCTTGATATTTATTCTTTATAGAATAAAGTACTTTAGCACTTATTCCAGTAATCTTTTTTGGAAGTGACTCAGGCAAGGAAGAATACGTAAGAAAATGCTCAATTAAAATGCTCTCTCAACTGGTTAAATAGCATATCTACATATGGCATGCATGAACCCATGTAAAACTCACATTGTTTAGGGAAGGAATGGTATCTTCAATAAATGACACTGGGTCGAGTAGAAACATAGATAAAAAATGAAAAAAAAGTCTTGCTCCTCCACCTAAAACTACACATAAAAATCAACTTTAGGGGGAGGGAAGGGAGAAAAAAAATCAACTTTAGATGTATTATAGATCTAAATGTGAAAGGTAGAATAATACGACTTTTAGAAGAAAATATGAGAATATCTTCATGACTTTAAAATAGGCCAAGATTTCTCAAACAGAACACAGAAAGCACTAACCATAAAAGAAAATATTGATAAATTAGATTACATTAAAAATAAGAACTTCTATTCCATAAAAAGTCACCATTAAGAATGAAAAGGGAAGTCACAGAGTAGGAGAAGATATTTGTAGGGCATACCCAACAAAGGACTCTTCCAAAGATATAAGGAACACCTACAAGTCAGTATGAAAAAACAGACAACTCAAGAGAAAAATAGGCAAAAGACTGGAACAATCATTTCATAAAACAGAATATTCAAATGGCTGGTAAACATATGAAATGAAAATTAAAACCACAATATGATATTACTATCCTCCCATCCGAGTGACCAAAATTTTCTTGGATTTATTTTAAGTGAACATATCGCCATTGTAATTTAAAAAAAAAAAAAAAAGATAAAAAAGATACTTATTATGCATATGCTTCTGGAGAATTTATACAAAAATAACAAATACATGGGCCTTATCTGTCTAGGCAAAAGAAGAGTCTCCAGAAATTACATTCAATGGCCTGGAATTTTTACATTGAAAATACCAAGTATTAGCAAGGATATGAAACAAGTGGACCTCTTAGACATTACTGGTGAGAGAGTAAAATTGGAAGAGCCACTCTGGAAAACTGTTGGCATTATCTAGTAAAGCTAAACCTATGTCTCGCCTATAACCCGACAATCCATTTTTTGGAGGGAAAAGAGGCATATATCAACCAACAGGTATGTACAAAGATGTTCAAAGCAGCACTACTTATAACAGCTTGGGAGGGGCAAATGACACAAATGCCCATCAAAAATTGAATGGTTCAATAAATTGTGGTATAGGCATACAATGGAATACTACACAACAATTCAAATGAGCAAACTACAGCCATACACAAAAATGGAATGAATCTCACAATCATAATGATGAGAAAAGCTAGATGAAAACAAAAAAAAACTACATACTGCAGTTTTCATAAATACCTTATAATATACCATATATTTTATAAATATACCATTTGTATAAAGTTCAAAACTGGGCTGGGGTGAGAGAGGAATCTATGGTTTAGAAGTCAGGATAGTGGTAACACTTGAGATGGAGCACAGTACTTAGAGGGGGGCAAGAGGGAGGCTTTGGGGTGCTGGTATGTTTTGTTTCTGGGGTGCCTGTTGTGTTTTCTTGGTTACATGGGTGTGTTCACTTTGTGAACATTCATCAAGCTGCACACTTAGAATTTGTGCATTTTCTGGATGCTATATTGCAATAAAATTTAATTTATACTTTAAAAATCCTGTTGTGTACATAGGAATGGGTCCATGGCATAATGTTAAATAAAAAGAAGGGTGCAGAGTAGAATAACACCATGGTCCCTATTGGGGGCGAAAGAGAAAGGAAGAAAATGCATGCGTGGATAGTGGCTGACGGGATGGATGAGCACCAAATATTAACAGCAATTCTCTCTAAGCGTTGGTCTTCTTATTTTTATTTTTGGTACTTTTTCTGGATTTCCTTAGGTGAACATATCACCATTGCAATAAAAAAAAATAAGTGTTCTCTATACACTCCTGCCAGGATTTATACAAAAAGAATAAGCCAAATTTATCAACACATAGGCTTTATCTATATAGGCAAAAGCAGGAGTTTTAAGCAACTACCATTAATGGCTTGGAAAATTGAGTCAAAACATCAACCTGATGGGAAATATGTATTATATGAAATATATTATTGAGAAGCTGGGAAGTAAACTTGGATAAACATGGTCAAGAAATGACTGTCTCTTCAATGTCAGGAACTTCTCTCTTTAGGAAGTATCTGAAAAATTGCCTCATTTTGCCCATAAAATCCTAGCACATCAATAGCTCCCCTACCATTTGGGTATTTCAAATATCTCATCAGAGGTCCAGGGAAATGCATTTTTATTGCAAAAAGACACAGGATAATCCAGCTGCCTTTTAACAGAAGAACTCGATGAAAAAGTAAATATTTCCCCCTCCTCACGGTCTTCCTCCTCCCCCTCTGCTGTCTCTTCTCTCACGGCTCCCTCCCTCTCCTCTCATCCTCCTAGGACTGCTTTGCCATGCCCTGGTGCCTCCTCTGTTTCCTCCCTTGCCCAGTTTGGTCTCAGTCCTGTGGATGCAAATGGGACTGACAGGTTCTAAGCTTAGTTCTCCTAGTGTCCTTGAAACACCAGCTGAGTGAGAGATTTGCCTCTGTCACTCTAAAATTGGAAGTGCAAAGAGATAAGAGAAAGTGAACAATTATCGGTTTCTTCCCCCTCTCCCAGCTCCGGCCCCTCCCCCTCAGTTCCCCAACCCAGGCCCTGCTATAGGGCAAGATGAACGCAGCTGCTAGCGCTGAGATGCTAGCTGTTCACACGGCCCGACACTTTTCACGTGGTAGGTCACAGAGCAGTAGGGGAAAGGGAAGTGGTGATGCAATATCTAATGGCCATGCTAGGGGTGGGGGTCTAGAAAGTTAAGAAGAAAACTAGATGCAGGCAGTGGGATGGAGCTTGTACCCAAGTGGCTGAGAGTGGCCCTTCCCACTATAGCAACAGAAGGTGCAAAAGCAGGTGCCCTGCACGTTACAAAAAGAAAAAAAGAAAAGCAATAAATGCTTGTACAAGTGAGATTACGTATATCTAAGTTATCTGAAAACCCTGAAATTCTCCAAATATCAGGGATTCATTACAATGATGAAGATAAATGCTTTAGGGACTTTCAGAGCAACTCATATATTTAAAAAGAGTGTAAAAACTCAGGAAAATAAATAGGCATCCCAGAAATTCCCCCAACAGAAACTCTGAAAGCTGCATCTAGACTTTCCATATCACAGAGACAAGGAGGTACGGTGGTTTCCACGGTGCCTCAGAGAAAGGAACAGAAAGGTTGCCTCCTCTCAATCTGCAAATATCTGAAATCCCCCGACTCAGGATTGTGATATGAGGCTAGAAGACGCAGAGCACACAGGATGAGACTTCAGGCCAGAGCCAGGAGATCAAGAATCTGCTCACAAAAGAAGCAAGGGAAGCTGCTTTTTTGGCTCTGCTGGCACCCCAGCCCCCCAGAACAGAAACTCAGTAGACTAGGATTGTGCTGTGGCCAAGCATTTCATGTCTGAGGCGGTTTTGGTGTGAGGCAGAAAACAAAACAATTTGATAGGAAAACCATGGAGGCAGATGAAAATGACAAGGTGGAAGAGGGGATGCCAACTGCAGGGGGGTGATGGTCAACAGGTTGAGAGACAGACTTTGAGGGGTAAAGGAAAAGAGTGGAAGGATAGAGGGGAAGGAGGAAAACCTCCCCAGAAGGAACAGAATTCACTGCAGAACACAATCTGAGGTCCGTATCTGAAATTGTTCAGGCCCAAGAGCTGTGGTTTGAGATGCCCTTGTTATACTGGGCAGAGAGTTTTCTTTTTAAATGAACCAGAAATGACCCAAAGGATTTTTGTAAACTTTTTATTATAGAAAATTGAACATGCGAAAAAAGCAAGCAGAATATAATAATGACTTTCATGTACCCATTACTCTGAATCAATAATTACCAAATCCCGGCCAATCGTGCCTCATCTACTTCCAACCATTTTCCCCCTTCACATAGGTTTTTTTTTAATTATTGTGGTTAAATATACTGTCATATTAGTTTAAAGCACATTCCACAAATATTACATTATGTATCCCTAAAAAACAAGGATTCCTTTTATTCTTTTAAAATAACCACAATATCAACATTATACCTTAAAAACAATTTCTTAATACCAGGAGATGTTTCCTTTTTCTCCTTTTTTTTTTTTAAATTTATTTTTGGCTGCATTGGGTCTTCATTGCTGTGCTCAGGCTTTCTCTACTTGCAGCATGTGGGGGCTACTCTTCGTTGTGGTGTGCAGACTTCTTCTCATTGCGGTGGCTTCTCTTGTTGCAGAGCATGAGCTCTAGGCACACGGGCTTCAGTAGTTGTGGCACACGGGCTTAGTTGCTCCGTGGCATGTGGGATCTTCCCAGGCCAGGGCTGGAACCCATCCACATCACCTGCACTGACAGGCGGATTATTAACCACTGCGCCACCAAGGAAGTCCCAATATCAGAAGATATTTCTAAGGCATTTCTACATTAAAGTCTCCTCTCCTGTTGCTGTACGCAAAAGCACTTGTGCATTTCAGAAGAGCTTAGAAGAGTGAGAACAAGTTTTACCAAGAGAAGGGGCCAGGAGATGAAGCTGTAGCAGGAACCCTGGGAACAGCAAAGATCCAGCAAAAGAGACTGTATTTGATGGTTTTTCATATAATACTGCTCTTTCTGGGGCTGTGAAATGGGAGACAAACATGTTGCAGGACTTCATACATCGCTCTAGAAAACTCTGCAGCAAATCAGTAGAAATGAAAAGCCAACATTTGAGCTGTTTTGCTGACCATGAAGAATCAAGAGACTGAAGTAATGGGAAAAAGGGTCTTTTCTGTTCTGCCTGTCTCAAAGGTTGTGAAGATTTTGATGATGCATCCCCAACCTAAAAAAAAAAAAAAAAAAAGTCTATTGTATTAAAATAGCATGTGCACCATAAGGTATTTTAAAAACAGATATCGTTAGAGGATGAGATTCAAAAATAAAGATAGAAGTTCTCATATTTTTCCCATAGCCTAACAAATCATCTTAGGCCTCTCCCTTTTAGACCACTGCACTTGGCTGTCAGTTTTCCCAAGAGCAGTCCTTGAGTGGGTGATAGGGAAGTCAAGATTAGCAGATTGAAAATGACCCTGGCAATACCTGTACAGAGAACAGTAGAGGTCAGTGGTCTCAACCCTGCGGTACATTAGAGCGAGCCTGGGAGACTTTAAGAAAGGTGGACACCCAGGCCCAACCCCATACCAAGCAAATCAGTAATTCTGGAGTGCAGTCTGTGTTTTTTGTTTGTAGGTTGGTTTGCTTGGTTTTTTTCGTTTGTTTGTTTTGGGTTTTTTTGTTTTTTAAGTACTCCAGGTGATTCTAATGCATAGGCAGGGCTGGAAAAACTACTGCTATAGGTGTTTTTAAAAAAAATCGTTGCTTAATGTGAGAATATTAGCTCTGATTTTAAAGCATTCTATTCACTACTTCCCATTTAAGAGTGGGGAAAATATTTTACTGTACATTAAAGAAAGGGTACAGGATAGTGGGAAGAAAAGAAATGCAGAGAAACTTTTAAGTAAAAAAGCATACCTAATAAAATAATAGTGAGGTTCTCTCAGAAAAGGGTGGTTTCCATTTCCATATCCCAGATTCTAATTTATTACATCTTAAACTGCTCCAATTTTGACAGACCTTATTTTCATTTAACCCAGAACACTCATCCTATTAGATTAATACAATTATCTGATGACTATTTCAAATTGCAATCATGGTTATTTCATATGTCAAAATAATTAATTCAGGCTACTTAAATCTTTTCTGTTTAATCAAATTTATCTCTCAGTTGGGAAGGAAAAAAAAAAAACCTGACCTTAAAAAAATAAAAAGACATTTTCTATCTCTGAGGAACTGACTTCATCAAATTATCCTGAAGGGAAAAGCAAGTACAAAAATGTGAACTACAGGCAGCTGGAAAGCAAAATTGTGTACAATGAATGACACACCAAATCCTGCAGGAAAATACGTCCCACAATACATTATTTCCTGTGGCTTCCTGCCTGAGGAACACTGAAGAACAGTAAAAATTCTTCCAGAAATTATTTCCTCAGCTGTCTCATTGATGGATTTAGCATAGGTGTTTGGTCAAAATGTTAAATCATGGTCAAATCCAAACATGCATATTTACCAATGTTTATATATCTAATCACAATGGCCACTTGGTTCCTTAAAATGAAGCTTAAAAGAAACTTGAACTGGATTCCATTTTATCACAAGCCTGGAATGCTGAAATGCTGTGACAAAGCGATCAATTCATTCATCTGAGTGAAAAGTCTGTAAAATCACAGGCCTTAATTTTCACATCCTTAAATGTCACCATTTTACCAATTCCACAAAAGTTATGTAGACATGATTGTACATGCTAGAAGTAAAGTTAATTGTCGTCTGCAGGATACTTAAAATCAAATGGGCAATCTAAGTTTATCTTATGGTGTTTAAAGAGACTAAAACGAGCTGGTTCCACAAATTGCTGACACGATCAATTTTGGGGAGTCGCGAGAGGACCGTCTGATGGTAGCACATACCTACTGTAGATGGTATTGTGCATTAGACTGGCCACGGGGAATCTTCATTTAGCTAGGGATAGCTTGTCACAACACACCCCAAGTTATGACAGATAATCATTCCAATAATTAATATCCTTATATAATATGATATAGTGCTTTACATTTTTAAATGACTTCTGATTCCTTACCATCCCCTCCTTGAAATGCTTATTGCCACAGTTAAATAACTCCATAGCTCTCTCTTGGACTACTACCTATTCTCGCACCTCACTCTAGCCCATTCTCATTGTCATCAGTGTTTTCTTGACAATCCATCTTGGAGCCTGTCAGTCATGTTACTTACCTATAGGATGTCCTACCTCTTGTTTCTTATCTCCACCACCCTCCCATTTTTACTCCTTACCCTAGCCACATGGAGCCTCATGCCATTCCCCGAACACACTTTGGTTCTTAACTCTATTCCTTTACCATATACCTTTCTTCTGTCATCCTTCACAAATGTCTTCAAGGTCCCCTTTGCCTGACTGGAAAACTCTCACAAGGCTTTCAAGACCAAGCCAAAGCTTCACCTCGTCTGTGGGAGCCTTTCTGAAGAGCCCCAGGGTTAGTCTTACTAGTTTTCGTGCTGTCTTAACCTTCGTACACTGTTTTATTGTCATCTTATCATCATTGTCTATTTCCAAATCTAGGTTCCTCTGCCTCCACCATCATCCCTAAATAGAAAATGAGATCCTCCAGGCCAGCTACACTGTCACAGTCATCGGGTGTCCTCAGATTGCAGCAGGTTCTCAATTCAAGGAACCAATGAATCTAGTTGATAAATTATTGAAAGGATTTTTGTTCCTGTTTGAAGTAGAGACAAATGGAATAATCCAAAGGAGAAACTCAATGCTCTTTCACCTAGCTCAAAGGTGAGAAACCTATTTTACTGTGAACCAATTCTGGAAAGATTAAAATGCTTACTGGCTGCTTTTTAAAAAATGTATATAAGATGAAAATATTTTTATTGACTGAAAGAACCACAGTGTGAAAATAGGCACTACTGTCATAGGCAGTGAACTGTTAATACCTGTTAAGAGCATATTTGAGAGACAGCAACACAGAGATGGTTGTTGTTATTGTTAAATCTTTCAACTGGAAATCCATTTCAGGCAGAATCACAAAGCTGAGGAAGTGGCAAATGGATCTTCATCAGCCAGGATCATTTATTCTTGGCATCTGGATTAGGAGGACCACAGAACCATGTGGTCCTTATTCCTTAGGAGGACTTTTCTTCAAAGGCTGACTTTTCTTTGCCATCCTCTCTCTATAAGGGGCTTCTTCAGCTTCTCTTCCCAAGTGGGTTCTTCTCCACACTTCCACCCCGCTGCCCTTGTGAGGCAGGTGCTAGAGTTAATACTTAACAAGGCAAAAAAAAAAAAAAGAAAGTTGCTCTTTAGCTGCCTCACATAAATAATACCCTCAGGGAAATACCTGTATCTATGAATGGTTGTTTATAAACTATGATTCACAGGTTCTCCAGGGGTTATGTAGCAATTTGGGAGATTGGTTGGATGGGACAAGTTTTGACTATTCCATCACCTACAGGCCTTGAGCATTTCTGAAGTCTTCTCATGGTACCAAATCACATGTAACACATAAACAGTCAAGTTGTATCTACAAAACATCAAAATAGCTATATAATTTGAGCAAATCAGTTATTTTCAAAGCATATCCATTTAGAATGGGAGAACTGGTTGTTCTGCATCATTTTAAAGGTAAAACAAGCGTGTGTGTGTGTGTGTGTGTGTGTGTGTGTGTGTGTGTGTGTGTATACATGGGACTAATAATCTACATTCAACAGTCTGGCATGGCTTATATGCAGTGATGGAGTAAGGCCCGAGTTGCATTGCCCTGGCTCATCTTCTGGGTTCCTTATTGCTCTATGGGTCTCTGGCAGAGGTGCAGTATGAAGGGCAAAACACTGGCTTTGTAAACACACAGACCTAAGGTCAACTCCAGCTCAATCATAGGCCACTTATGTGACCTCAGAAAAGTTACCTAACCTCTCTGAACTGTAATTTCTCATCTGTAAAATGGGGCTATGTGATACCCACCTCATAGCAGTACTGAGTGACTAAATGAAATTATGTTTGTGAAGCACTTGGCAGATATTCAAAACATGTCGGTTCCTTCCCCTCAGAGGTAGTAATCTCCTCACAGGTGCAGAGGAATAATAATTTGAATATTTGTGTGTGTATATATATATATATATATATGTATATTTTTTAATTCTATACTTGATTGTAGTAGAGTTGAATAGGTGCCATCATAATATGTTTCGAATTATTATTGCTCTGTCCTTCACACCACACTTCTGCCAGAGGCCCACAGAGTTCTAAGGAACCCAGAAGATGAGCCAGGGCAACGCAACTCAGGCCTTACTCCATCACTACATATAAGCCATGCCAGACTGTTGAGTGTGCATTGTTAGTCCCACGCAGCTCCCGGAAAGGAAACACCTCGTTTGTTTAGAAGCTCCTTTAGATCAACCTTTACTAGAACACAGCATTAGCCAAAATCCTGACTTCACAAATACAAGCAGTTAGTTATCACTATAAGAAAAGACAAATTTCCCCAAGTTTGGATATTATTAGGTGACCTCCTAACTATATTTTTATGTATTGATAATTAATTTGATTTCTTTTTTGTTTGTTTTAATCAAAGTGATACATGTACATAGTTTGAACAATCCAATTTATACAGTTTGCTGCAAAAAATAGCAGCCCCTTGTGCCTCCCATTAGCACCTTTCCCCCTACATCAAAGGCACTCATATTCAGTGTTTTTAGGTATTTTATTTTATTCATTTGATTAGTTGGTTGGTTGCTGTTTTTGATGTTTACTCCCAGAACTTTAAGTATGCTATATTTGCCTATATTGCTAATTTGATTTTTTGAAGTACAGGCATATGCTAAGACTTCTCACTGTGGAATATAATACATAGCTTTCTTCCACCACCCTCTCCCTTCCCATCACACACTTCCCCCTCCTCGTCTCTTCATCATTCCATATCACCAGATCATAATTTTGGTTAGATTAATACTTACTGTTTATGTTACAGTCGGTATATAAGGGTTATTTATTGGTAAGTTCTACCATTTATATACTATAATTCTTCTTCCTTTCTTTTTGGCTCCAACTTGTTTCCTTGCAGTTGGTTTTTGTTTGTTTTGTCAAATATTCTGTGTACTATCATAAACTGAACCTCTAACTCTCCATCAATTTGTTGAGCCTTTTATCTGAAAATGTTCAAATGCATTAGAAATGTTTTGATTTTCACCTTCTTAAAGAAGACTCTCCTTGAATCTTGTAACCTGCATCAGCGAGATGGATGGTCCTGGACCAGGTGCACACTGGCCACCCAGGCTGTCCCTTCCCTATCTCCTGGAACTCCCTTTGCCTGGATGCTGGATCCATTGTCTTAACCTATCTTGCTTCATCCTCTCATTTTGGTGGAGCACATTTGGAGTAGCTTCGGAGAAAGGGTGTAAGAGTGGTAAACATCTTTTGGAACTTACATGACTAAAATTCAACTTGTTTTCTGTTTTTACATTCCCAAATTTCTAACCTTTAATTATTTTCTATATCCTCTGAATCTCATCCACTTTGTTAAAAATCTCTTCAACTGGTAGGCCCAAGACTGACAGGAGTATTCCAGTAACAGTCTGGAGAATGTAATGCAAGAATTACTCTGTGATTCCTGAATTTGTACTCTAAATTCCTTTCTGCCACAGTTGCACATTGCAGTTATCGTACATTTGTCCTTCCTGCCTACATGTGTTCCTATTTAGGATTATCAACTCTCAATTTTGCCAAGGTCATTTTGAATTCCATTCTTATATTCTGAAGTGTTAATAACCCTGATACTTAGCATCAGCCATAAACTGAGCTTCATAAATACCATCCAAATTACTAATGAAGTACACACGGTACTTCTAGACCCTCAAACTTGCTGCCCTCTCTTCTAATGGCTAATTCCAAAAGATTCCAAACCATTAAACAATGGCAAAGCTTGATACATATGACATAATTGTTTCTTCATAAAGAAAAGAATACTTTGATGGTTGAGTTTTAAATCTGGGGGACTTATCCTGGTATTTTTGCAATGGTGTTCAGCTTCTGCTTTTCAAAGGCAATCTCTTCCCTTATTTAAAAAACTAGGTGGTACATAATTCTTTTTCCAGACCTGAAGCATTCATTCTGTTAATACTAAACAGATATAATTAAAGAGGCAGCAAGGCATAGTAAAAGAGCACTTACCTGAAGAGTGAGAGGACTAATGTTACTAGTGTTTTTTTATGATCCAATACTTGTTGGACGTACTAATAATCCAATATCTATTAATCCATCAAATGTGTATTGAGCACCCATTAGGTTCAGGTACTGTGGTAGGCACTGGGGCTACAGAGTGAAAAGGACAGACACGATCCCAGCCTTTGCTAAATAGAACCACAGATACTGAGCAAATAATAACAAGTTGACCATTACAATAACTTAACCTCTATGAGGCTCAGATTCCTCGTGAGTAAAATAAAGAAAATAATAGTACCACCTCATCAGTTCAAATGAGGTAATGCAATAGAAAAACTTCATTAGCTCTCTTTTGTTCCAGACAAACTACAAACATCTACTAGCTATGATTTCCTAGGGGCAGGGAGCATATCTTACTCATCTTTGTAACCTCAGCAAGTAGGCAGCGCTTGTCAAGTTAGCAGGGACTCAGCACATGTACAGAGCAAACGACAACTCCGAAAGAAGATGAATCTATATTTTCACGCAATTACAGGTCTTTTCATTTTCTCACCAAGGTTATCCACCCGTTTGTGAACTAATGAACTTTATGTAGTTCAAAAGCACAATGTAATTTTATAGTAAAATGTTTCCACTTAGCATGTATTCATCATTAATGTATATATGTTTGAATAACTGAAATAATGTAACATTTAAATTTTCATCTATTCCATTTCATATAGCAAGCAATTTTTCCTAAAATAATTTCTGAGGGTAGAGTGCAATTTCGGGGGTGTTTGACAAAATTATTTGAGATTTTAAAAGTACCTAAATAGGACACTCAAAACAAGTCAATTACTTTAAATTTCAAAATGAAATGCTAAAAATTTTTTTTTAATTTGACTCTCAAGCAAAGTTTCAGCTTACAGAAAAAATTTTTAACATCACTAAAACACATTCAAATAAGTGTATGGAAATGTCAACTGACCTGCTTCCCAGCAGGTCTTCAGGATCAATGGACTTTAAATCTTTGGATACTAAAATTTGTATAGCAGACAGAGAGTTTTACCATGGAAGGTAATTCCTTCCATATTGGCTTTATTCCCCCAAAAGGCCTAAGGGATAAACTGTGATTTCTGTTCTTCTCATGGAACCACACAGTGGAAGGGCTGGAAGGGGGTCTAGGAATTGTCTGGTTCAGCCTACTTATTTTTCAGAGGAGGAAAAACAGAGGCCCAGAGAGGTAAGATGATTTGCCAGTTGCACAGCTGGGATTAGAACCAAAGTCTCCTCTTCTCTGGCACAGGAAGTAGCAGCAGCCTGCTGAAAACATTGCCTGGTATCCCGGGAATTTTCTTGTCTGCTGTGTGGAGATAGTTTGACCCTGGAGAGTCTAATTCCAAGACAGTTACACATACATTCCAGCTAAAGATGCATCTTCATTTTAATTGAAATAGAATGACAGACCCAACACTTCCAGTTGTTTTGTTTAAGAATAGAAAAATAAAATTCTCTATCTCGTATCATAAACGCTCTACTCCTTAATATAAGCACACAGAACGTCCTCCAGGGAGCCTTATTCAACCACAGCAGAGGTTCTCAACATATCGGCCTAATTGACTGGCGTAACCCAAAGCCTGCGCTGGTCCATTGCTTCTTTCACATGGCAAGGAACTACCTCCTGCCAGCTTTCTTCCCCACTCAAGAACCTCACTAACAGCAACCCTTCTCCTCAAATTCATTCATAACAGGTTTAACCCCTTTCTCTTGGCCTCTCCTTCCACTGTCATGAGATCTCAAAACAAAACAAAAACCCAGAAAGTAGTTACTGTTCACGAGTTTGGGAACATCTAATCTTGGTGGTTCATAAATTATCAGATGGAGTCATGGCGGGAACATGGACCTGGGGAGTACTCAGATCCAGTTCTAACATGGTTCTGATTCTAATCTCTTCAGGAAGTCCTCAGTCTCTCTCACGTTCACTGTCTTCATCTCCAAACTAGAAGTGATTCAATGAAGACACATTTAAGCATCTACCACACTGCCTGGCACATGTTAAACACTCATTCTTTTCAATCTCTCTCTGTTGCTCACTTCTCCACTTTCAAGGAACCCCGCTGAATATGCAAGTACTGTCATTCGTTATACAATTCTTTCTACTTTTATGTATATCGGAATTTTCCATTATAAAAAAGTTTTTAATAAAATAATTTAAAATGATCTTTTTTGGAGGTTAGCAATGTTAGTAAATTCAAATACTCTTTCAGTCATGTACATTTGGGTAATAATACATTTTAAAAAGAAGAATAATGTAGAAGCTAGAGAATATCATGTCATTCAAACTGAGACATCTTATAAAATATCCAATGTTCTTAAGGAGGTTTCATTCTAATATATAAGCTATATGGTAAGGCTATATTAGCCAACCAAGTTAACTATTACGTGTGAAATATTATTCTGATTATGTGTATACATATTTGGAAAATATTTTTATCAAAAATATTACCAGGGCTTCCCTGGTGGCGCAGTGGTTGAGAATCTGCCTGCCAATGCAGGGGACATGGGTTTGGGCCCTGGTCTGGGAAGATCCCACATGCCGTGGAGCAGCTGGGCCCATGAGCCACAACTACTGAGCCTGTGCGTCTGGACCCTGTGCTCCGCGACAAGAGAAGCCACGACAGTGAGAGGCCCGTGCACCGCGATGAAGAGTGGCCCCCACTCGCCGCAACTAGAGAAAGCCCTCACACAGAAATGAAGACCCAACACGCCCAAAAATAAATAAATTAATTTAAAAATATATATATTACCTATTTCTCCTTTCAGTTTATGTAATTCAGAATAATTATGGGATTAATTACCCCCAAATTGGGTATCTTTTCAAACAAATTGGTTTTGCCATTAGTTGTCATATGTATGTAGCCTGAATGTTGATCAATAACTGATAAAATCATGTTCAGTTTGATACATTTAAATAAAATTAGTGGGTTCATGGTTCAGAAGAAATATTTGTTTTTATTTTTTGGAAAGTACTATTCTCCACTTAAGAGGCAATATTTTACCCTTTGTGATAAAAGCTCATGCTTTTTATCTAAGCTATAAAATATAAACATTTTAATCCATGGTTCTATGTGTTTCTTGGGAACAATGTGGTCAAATACTTAGGGCCAACTCACTTGTTCTCTCTAAATTTCAGTTTCCCAAGTTAGATAAATAATAATACCTTACATTTATAATAATACCTTTCTTTTAAAGAGTTCATAATGCATAGGACTACTCTATTTTTAATTCTGGAACATTCCTGTAGACTTAGTTAAGGGCATCTATTAAATGCAGTTTACCAAACAGGAACCATGGCCATGGGCTGAGTGACTTGTCCAGGGTCACACAGATATAGGGTTATAAGGGTCAAATGATATGACACATGGCAAGAGTTTGACAACCATAAAGTGTTACATGAATGCAAGTTATGATCAGAGATATGAACAGATTCATAATGAGTTCTTACAGTTATTGACTGCCATTCTCAATACTCTTTTCCCTTGATTTTCTAGCCAAAACTAAAATAATACCTGCCACCAAAATTCTCTAAAACATAGTGAGGAATAAGGAGAAACAGGGAAGTATACAGAACTCCGTGGAAATATGGTGCCATGTTATTTTTATGGATACTAATAGTGACCCTGCTATTGAAATAGCCTCCATGATTCATCTATTTATTTTTTAAGAATAAAACAATTAATATACTTCAATTTTTTAAAAAAAGAATAAAACAATTAAGTTTGGAATTCTGACCAAATTCTAACTTGGGGCTTGACTTTCAGTACTTCTGAATGTCTCTTGCTGCATCTACTCAATTTCCTAATTGATTAGAGAATTACTGAGAAATCTTGTAGTGCATTTTCAGTATTTGCTACATGAGGCTCTCTACACAGCTACAGAATATCAGCAGAACTTGTATATTATTCTCCCTTATTCTCAGAACTGTTTCAGAGTATAATGAGCTGCTTCAAAGGGGTCCGAAAACTTCTAATGAAAGTTGTTTAGGACATGCCAAATACCATGGTTGCTATGAAAATTATCAGCCAACTAGAAACATTAGCTATTTTATGCCAAAACAGTGTTTTAACAATGATTCATTTTTAGTCATTAGATGATTATTCTGAATTCTTATCATCTTGAAACTACATTGGCACCAAGAAAAAAATATGTTTTCAAATTTGGCTTCTTTTATGTGATGGTCCCATCTCTCATGTACCAACCATAAATTCTTTGCCTCTGGGACTGCAAGTGCTTCAGGATGTAATGGAAAGTTGGTATCACATGGCAAGACATTTGTTCCCATTGCAGAGTGAGGCCAGCTCTGAAATTCAAACCCTAATGAGAACAAGTATGTAAATGAGAGCAGCCAAACCAAACATGAAGAAAACAAAGCCCAAGGAGTCTATAAAAGACATTTTTTCAGCCTAGGTATTCATTAATCCATAGCACTTAGACTCTGTGAATTCAAAACAGAGCCTTTTTTCCAAAGTTTGTTACTATAGTGACATATCTATAAGACCTACATTTTAAAAAAACAAATAATAAGGACTTTTTAACCCCTAGAGTGGCTCTGTTTATTAAATTTTCCTGTGTAAAGGAAGTGTTATTTAAACTAGACTATTATACAAAATATTTCAATGTGCCTTGAATTAAATATGATTAAGAATGGCTACTGTCAAAGAGTGTGTATTCTTAATCAAAATTTCAATCTTATGGTTTCTACAGAATACTAAAGATACTGTATTCTCAAGGACTTCTGCGTATGATCCAATATACATCTTGCATATTTTCTGAAATTTCTGCAAAAAATAAAATTGCTTCAATAAAAATGTTTTTAAAATCTTTGTCTAATAATTTAAATAATATTTTTTTCTTTTTCCTTTTTTTTTTTTTTTTGGTGGTACGCAGGTCTCTCATTGCTGTGGCCTCTCCCGTTGGGGAGCACAGGCTCCGGACGCGCAGGCCCAGCGGCCATGGCTCACGGGCCCAGCCGCTCCGCAGCACGTAGGATCCTCCCGGACTGGGGCGCGAACCCATGTCCCCTGAATCGGCAGGCGGACTCCCAACCACTGCGCCACCAGGGAAGCCCTCTTTTTCCTTTTATAGATACATGTTTTTGCAGGGAATTTCCCACTGTTCCATGATTTTAGGCATATTTATTGTTTTACTTTCATAGTATTGAATGAAAATGTAAGATGTTGTAAAAAATGGAAAATTCATTTATTTATACAATATCTATTGAGAATCTAATATGCCAGGCTCTATTACAGATCTTGGAAATACAAGAATGAACAAGACAGGTAAAAAGCCCTTGACCTCTTTGGAACAATCCATTTTAGTGTGGGAAGGTAGACAACAAATAAGAGAGGTAAATAGGGCTTCCCTGGTGGCGCAGTGGTTGAGAGTCCGCCTGCCGATGTAGGGGACACGGGGTCGTGCCCCGATCCAGGAAGATCCCACATGCCGCGCGGAGCGGCTGGGCCCGTGAGCCATGGCCGCTGAGCCTGCGCGTCCGGAGCCTGTGCTCCGCAACGGGAGAGGCCACAACAGTGAGAGGCCCACGTAACACAAAATAAATAAATAAATAGATAGATAGATAAAAGAAGTAAAGACATAGTATATTACAAGGTAATAAGTGTGATAGAGAAAAACAAAGCAGGAAAGAGGGAGGGTATGGGAGGAGCTTGTAGTTTTAAATAGGGTAGTCAGGGTAGTCACATTGAAAAGGTGACATTTGAGCAAAGATTTGAAGGTGAGAGAATTAGGCATGCAAATATCTCAGGGAATGAGCAGCACGTACAGTAAGTGCAAAGGTCCTGAGGCAGGAGGGTTCCTCGGGGGAATCAGGCAACAACTAGCATATTTGAGTCTTACCAAAGCTAAAGCTAAAACGTTTTGTGGACCTATTTATGTGTTGGCTGTTGCACACAAAACCAGGACTCCAATCTTGTCCTTTGGAAATCTAGATTTATAAAATCTTAAAACCTGGTGCAGGGAGATCCCACATGCCACGGAGCAACTAAGCCCACAGGCCACAACTACTGAGCCCATGTGCCTAGAGCCCGTGCTCTGCAACAAGAGAAGCCACCGCAATGAGAAGCCCGCGCACCGCAACGAAGAGTAGCCCCCTCTCGCCGCAACTAGAGAAAGCCTGCACACGGCAAAGAAGACCCAGTGCAGCCAAAAATAAATTAATTAAAATAATTAATTTAAAATAATTTTAATTAAATTAAAATATTTTATTTTAATTAAATTAAAATAATTAATAAATTTTTTAAAAACCCACCAAGTTCTATATAAGATGATGGACGATCACAAAACTTATTGTGGTAATCATTTCATGATGTATGTAAGTCAAATCGTTATGCTCTACACCTTAAATTTAAAAAACAAAACAAAACAAAAACTGCCATCAAATAATAAACAATATATTTCAAAAGTGTTGGATAAGGTAAGCAAACCTTTTCCTTTTTGTTTGGAATTTATACCAGTCCGTTCACATTTACATAAAGTCCTGTGGTACAAAACATCTAGGTGTTTCTTCTCCCATGTTCAACTAGGAAGATAAATGAACTTTGTGTGCTCCAGAGAAAGTAGTA
Organism: Phocoena sinus; assembly: GCF_008692025.1. Lineage (NCBI taxonomy): Eukaryota > Metazoa > Chordata > Mammalia > Artiodactyla > Phocoenidae > Phocoena > Phocoena sinus. The sequence continues at coordinate 30,280,699 of NC_045766.1, forward strand.
ATGGCCTATGCATCTATCTCTGCTGAAGCTATCAGACTTGATGGCCCTGCTTTGGAGTTTACCACGGTAAGAACTAATTTAACCTTCATATACAACGGCCTGGAATTGGGAGAAGATAAAGGAAGGGGTGAAGAAAGTGGCCAGGTCACCAGTGGCCAGTTGTCACCACCGGTCCACCAGGGTATAGCCTCAATTAAATAATGCTATCTTAGCATTCTCTTGCTAACAGAGAAATAGCCCATGAAACCGAGTAAAATTCCCTTAAAGGGAAATACGAAGTAGTAATCTCTAAAAGAAAGTTAACCCACCAATACCAAAATGTATGGCCTTGCTTCCTACCTCTTCCATAAAGGTTCCTCCTCTGTGGCTCTTTTACGACTCACTGAATGCTTCCAAGTGTCCCTGGATTTATCTATGTATATTTTTATCTCACTGGGAAAATAAGGCTCAGCTCTGAGCCTCCCTAAAATTAGCTCTACTTGTTAGAAGTTCTTCTTGTCAGGTGGTTCTATCACACTTATCTAATAATTGCATTTAAGCAAAACGGTTTCTTTTTTTGCTGTTGTTCAGAGCTGTTTTTTCTCTTTCTTTTTTTTTTTAAATGGGGCATTTCACATTCTTCTTGAGTAATCAAAATCACTGCCATTAACTTAGTTTAGGGTTTCATTGAGAAAAAGATTTCTCTCTTACAGGTATTAAGCTTTTGTTTTGCTATAAAGTTATTAAATGTCTATGTAAGAACTGTCATGTAGACTCTTAGATATTTCTACCACTTTGGTATGACAAAATTATAGCCCTATAAACTTATCTTTGACTATATAATGAGAAGTTTAGATCTGTCTAAACATAATACACAACATAGTCTAAACTATGAGAGACTAAGAAAACAAAAAGGGTTCTTTTTAAATGTAAATCAGATCATGTTAATCCTCTCCTTATAACCCTCCTGTGGCTTCCCATTATACTTAAAATAAAATACAGGTTTTTTCACTTGGCCCTGCTCCCTCCAGATGCCTCCAGCTCCCTCCCCACCACACATTGGTTTCTACCTCAGGGTCATTGTCTGCACCTGTCTCTCCTCCTTAAATGCTGGCTATTGACAACAAGCTTGCCCTTGGCTCAAAGAGCCTTTCCTAGGGCCCACCTGGCACACACCTAAGGTGCCCTGGCTCCCACCTTCCATGACTGCTTTGTTTCTTCTTAACACTTATGAATATGTGAAATTACAACTTTTTTATTTGGTGTCTGTTTCCCTACTAAAACATAAGACCTATTAGAACAAGGGTATAAGTGTTTTCCCCAAGTCTAGCAAAGAAGCCAACATATAGTGGGCTTCTAAATATGTTTTGAATGAAGGAACAAGTAGATATTTAAAGCTGTTTGTTCAAAATATAAGGCTGGTGCTACTAGGAGATTTTTTTCTTTCACCAAAATATAATATTTCAAATGAAATATTAAAAAGCAAAATTATTTTAAACACAGTAGTTAAGATGAAAGAAATTCAGTAGAGAATATTTGGATAATGTGAATGAATCATTACCACATAATTTCTTTCTTGAAAATATGCATTTCTGTGGAAAGGGTTGAATATTTTTTCCTTTGAGGGTCAAACCGTTGTATTGATGGAGTACCTATACAGCAAGTAAGAATGAAATTTTTATAAACAAAAATCTAGAATTAGATCAGTCAGTGAATAAACATTTGGAGTATGCAAAATAAGAAAAATTAGTATCAAAATCCAGAAAAGACAGGGCGAAGATGGAGAAAATATTCTAAATATTTGAAGATGAAAATATATTTGTATCTAGTCAATTTAGGTTAAAAATAGGGATGTGCCACAAAATGGATGTCATAGTAATACTATCATGATTATTCATTAGGGATTTCATGGCCACAACTGGAAGGACCCTATGGTTAACATTTCACCTTGATTTTGCATTTTTCCTTTATTTCCCTTCTTTTCCAAAGATCCCAGGCAACAGATGGGGAAGGGAAGTGAGTATTAATTTGCAGAGAAGCAGCTCATTACACGGACATTTTAAGTAATACCCAAATCCTTGTGCAAACATGGATCATGAGTTGAGATTTTAATGAGAATGAATGCTGTCAAAGTAGGATTTCAAGTATTCTAAAGTTAAATGCTAAAAGTGTTTTGTTTCCAGTGATGAAAGAAATAGTTTTGAATTAAAATGTAACTTCAAATACAAAGTAGTCAAGATTCTATCTGTGCCTTTCAACCCTTTGTTCCTATGAATTAAAAGCAGTCCAATTAGCCAGGTTAGAACGACCAACAGATTATCAGTCAACAACACTTAGACCACCTTCGTGTCCATATAAAGCTTATACAAGTTTCTACACTCAAACACACTTTTTAAAAACTTTGTAAGATGATAATAGTAACATACATAGGGAACTATAACCCAGAAGTCTAGAAATTGGCAATGTCTTTCAATGCTCTTTTGTGAGTGTTAAAGTTACAACTTAAAAGTAAAGGTATGTCATCACTTGAAATGATACATAATCACATCTGTGCATATACCAAATTCATATACACAAGAAGGACAGAATAGATGGTGATGATTTCACATTACCAATGATAGGCCATTAAATGTCTGTAAATAACTAGTTCATCTACGACAGAATATGGCTTCTTCCTAAAATCATGTACACTTTGTAACTTTCTTTTTAATTAACAAATTGTATTGAAAACATTACTGCCAATAGCATCACATTGAGTTCTTTCCAAAGATGCCAAAACACTGCCACATGTTATTTTTTTCCATCCATTCTTTCTCTGGGGTTGGTGGTTTAACGCCTCTTTACCACAATGTTGCTTCTTTTTAGTAATGGGGAAACTGAGGGATTAATATAGACTTGTCAGCAGTCAGAAAACAAGTCCATAGCAAAACTGGAGCTTACTCTTGATCTCAAATTCTCTCCAGTTAGGCAACACAGATTTCTTTTATCCCAAATGGTAACGTATAATGTTAAAAAAAAAAAAAGAATATAGTCATTAATAGATTTTCTATTGAAGTTGCCCTACACTGCAGCATTTAAGCTAGATTTCAAAACCACAGAACTAATGTTTTAGATTCTAAGTTAAGTTCCATAATAAAAGAAAAAAAGCTTTAATAGGACATTATATTTATTATTAGTTCAAAATTCACCCTTTTCTTCCACCAAATTGCTCTATTTTGCCTGAACTTCAAAGGTCTTTGGAACTCCAGGAAATCTTCACTATTAAAAAAAGACATCATTGTTTGATAGCATATTGAACTCTAGAAGAGTAGCTAATAGAACTTTTCATACATGTGAAAATTTTACACACTTCATTCTCAAAGTTTGTACATCTCAATCAGATTATGTTTTTCTTTATAAGCATATTCATGGAATTTCATTAGCCTTAGTCCTCTTTTGTTACCTTTTTTTCCCCCTTTTTAGATAATATTACACAACGGCTTCACTGCAGGGGGTTATTAATAAGATATTGTTCCAGAAATGGAACCCCAGGTAAAACGTAGTAATAAGTCCAGTACTACTTGTTCAGAAAACTGATATTTATTTCCAGCAAACGCTTTTTGGAACCTGAAAACTAGTCCTCCACTTTGTATTTCTCTAACAATTTAGTGATAAAAATATAGAAAATAAACATGTTATTTCTAAATCCCAGAAAAATTTGTTGGCTGGGATACAAGCTATCCAATTCCTAATGCACACAAGGGAACGCTCAATAAATGTCACCGTCTGACTGACAGTACTAATTCTAAAGGTTACTTCTCTTAACCTAGACAGTTGCTTCATTTCTATTGAAAATATGATTTTCTTTACTCTATCCCAGAGTGTTTGGATTAATGTACCATTACTAACTTAAATATGATACGCATTCATTGGAAAAATAAAAAATCAGGTTTTCTTGAGTATATCTGTAGTTTACATTCCAGGATGTTGTGACTATGAAACAGTTTTCCATCTGGTAACTGATATGGTTAGATGATAACCTAGCAGAATTTGGGGATAGGATTCTCTCAAATGATGAAAAGATCTTGCTGCCATAGTTGTTTCTTGCTTTCTTTTGTTTTGTCTTTTTCCAATCAGCGGAAACAGTCCTTAGTTTCTAAGTCATTTTTCCCCCTGCATTGTTCTTCCTAAATATGCTTCTCATACATTGCTTCAAATTAAATCTTTGAGGGAAGAAGAAAGTGTAGAACAGTCAAGTTGGAGGTCCTTGAGCAGTAACCAAGGATTCCCACAGTTTCCACCTAAAGTTTCTCGGTGCAGACAGGAAGCCAGGATAGTTGCAGTAAGACCCCTAGTCTTGAGGTATGGAACTCCAAGGATCTCCCCAGTTCCAGTGTGTTAGACTACAGAGTTACGAGTTACTTATTATGAACTCTCCACACACACATACTTGCATGTACATCCTGCTTTCTATCATTTTAATTAGTTACGTGACAGCTTTTAATTTTTTGTGGAACAACCAGAAATTACATAGCTTTTTGCAGTTATATGATTTTTTGCTCTCTATAAAATGATTTCACACTTATTTGCAACAACCAGAATTCTTATCATTTCTTAATAGAAGTTTTATGCAATAAGTTCCTTACATTTTTAAAGAGCAAATGTATAAAAGAAGCTAGGGCCTTTAAAGCTTTTGGAAAACTTACTTTCAAGAGAACTATTTTATTAGTTTAAACACACACAAATCCTTAAACAGATAAATAAAACATTTTAACTTTATAAATCTTATTTTTTTGCTAGATGTCTTTTAACATCTTTAACCCCACCCTTACCAGAAATATAGCCCATTACTGATGTCTTCTAAATTATCTTTGTCATCATTTTCATTTCATAATAAATTCTTTACATGTTCTTTAAGGAGAAACGGTCTTACAGATTACTTTAAGATGATTCCTTTAAATGTGCGATTTAAGAGTATCATAACAAGGAATCAAGAAGTTGATGTTATAAAATAACGTAATGGGACAAGCAGGCATACAATACTTATTTTTCCAAAAGCTGCACAGTCAGCATCACCCAATGGTCATCCCTTTTAACAATCTGGGAAATTAATCCAAAATGAAATTAAGTTTTTATAAATTTATATTGGATGTAACCAGTTGATCTACCTTACTGATGGAAAACTGTCTCTAACAATTACTGAAATTACAGATTTAGAAGTGAAACATTCCATTAGCTATCTCTGCCACAATAGCAGCATAATGTTACACTTTGTTACTTTACTCTCTCCCACCCCCTTAAGAAACAGGGATGTTATTATGTGGTCTTATTTCACATCCCGACCTCAGTCACTTGGGTATGGAGGACATGGGTTCTACTAAAGTTAAATGACAAATCTCTGTATATTATTTACAACTAAGGACCTAAAAAATTCTCTGTAAATTTTAATTACCAAAACATCCTTTGGGATAAAAAGTATTTCTATTCTTCAAAGATTAGAGAACTGAGTACAGTGATTAACTGATTTATGTCACTCATCATGGTATTACTGCTAAAGCTGTAATAGATATGAAATTTTGAATTCCATCAAGACATTTTAGATTTTACCTAAATGATGTATTAGTATGTCAAAGTTCAAGAGCCGCCTTCCTCTTTTAACTGTTTAAAAGAATGGCCTTACCATTTTCTTTACCAGAAGGCAACTAAATGATAAATTCTCCAGTACTTTCATAGCTGCTTTCTGGACAGGAAAGGGTGCTTTCTAACTTGTTCTGATTGTTCATGGCCCAATCCAAAACATCTAACACTCTGGCTCCAACTAGGAGTTTTAGAATAAACAAAAGAAAGAGCTACAACTATTTAACGCAGTAGGTTCTACATTTATGGAGCCCATAAGCTGATTTCACGCTGAAAGTAAAAACAATCTCAAGATGTTTAAATGAACTCTTCGATGCTGGAATCACAACAAACTCAGGAAAATTAGGAATATGTTGGTAACCTCCAATCTTTTTTTAAACTGACCTCACCCTGGGCAAGAAACCATCTCCTGATGCCATTGTTGGAGACAGAATTTCTGGCTATAAGATCCTTTTTCTGACTCAATCTGGCTTGCTATTCTTGGTTAATCATCCCCATTTCTCTCAACGTTTCACTCCGCTGACTATAGTGGATAACATTTATTATCAGGAAAGACTTTTTTAAGTGATTCGGTTCCTCCAGCCGTCTCCCTCCTTATCCTAACTAACCCCCCCCCCCGCAGCCCCCATTCCTATCGCCTTGTTTCACTAAGATTTTGCTAAACATTAGACACAGCAAGCACATGACCTCCAGTCTTCAGTGTCTCGGAATAAACCGATATAAAAACATTCGATTGGCGCGGCTCTAAGTTTTTCTAGGCTTGGAATGTAAGAGTCTTTAGTTCTTCAACTCTTAAAGACCTATAGCGCAAAATTTAAATTTAAAAAAATTTTAAATTAAAAAAAAACCGCTCCCCTTTTTTAACCTTTAGCCCCGCCCATCGCCCCCCAGCCTCCACGCGAAACTCTGCAGGAAACCGGAGGGGGCGGGGCGGTGACGTCACGACGCCGGTGCGTCACGGAACGGCGGCGGCTGCGGCGCTGGCGACGGCTGCGGCAGCGGCGGCATTTTAGTCAGCAGCGGCGGCGGTAGCCGGGCTGCTGCTCCTCCCAGCATCCCTGGCGCGGCCATTTCAGCCCCATCTTGGCTGAGGGGAGGGAGCTGCAGCCGCCGCTTCAGCAGTTTGAATTTCAGTTTCTCCAGAGCCTGCGAACCGGTTGCACCGAGGAGGAGCCGAAGAAGCTACCGCCGCTACCTCACACAGCCAGAGCGCCCCCGCTTGCCGGCCCGCCGGCCGCCGCCCCTCATTCTCTCAAGAGCCGCGAGGGGAGGCCGAGACCGCCGCCGCCGCCGCCCGCCCGCGGGGGTGGCTCCCCCTGTAAGGGGAGGACCGAGCCGGCTTTCCCCTCCCCCGGAGCGGGTTTCCGCCAGAGACAGTCGACATGTCCCTGGGGCTGAGCTCCGGCTAGAGCCGGGGAGGGAGGGCCGCCCGGCCACACCGAAGCTCCGCCGCCCGCCCGCGGCTCCTGGCTGAATCAGGAATCCCCGGCTCCGGACTCGCCACTCCTCCTTCTTCCCTCTCGGCGTCCGAGAGCCCGGAGCTGACGCCGGCACTGGCTCGAGGAGCGGGACAGCACCGCCCCTCACGCCGCCGCCGCCTCCTCCCCTTCGCCCTCCCACTCCCACCCCCAGCCTAGGCCTGCTGACCGCGCGGAGCGCCGAGCTGGACTGACCACGGCGGCCCGGAGACGCGAGGAGGAAGCAGCCGGCCCGCCCCTGGGATCGCGCTTTCGCCGCCACTGGGGGTACTGAATTGAGGCACCGCGACTGCGGGAGGCGAGAAGGAAGGAGGAGCCGCCGCGCGAGTGAGACGGGGGCAGAGCCGAAGAGACCGACACGGAGAAGGAAACGGGAGGAGGATGTCTCGCGGAGCGACCGACGCACGGATCAACCCGTGACTCTTACAGCGGCGGGCCTCAGACCCCAGCGCGGACGCGGACTTTGTCTTTGGGGGCCCTGCTCTGCCCTTCCTGGTTTCCGGCAAGATCGCAGAGGAGGCGGCGTGCCTCTCTGCCCTCCAGCCTTCCTCACCATGTCCAAGATGCCGGCCAAGAAGAAGAGCTGCTTCCAGATCACCAGTGTCACCACAGCCCAGGTGGCCACTAGCATCACCGAGGACACCGAGAGCCTGGACGATCCGGACGAGTCACGCACAGAGGACGTCTCCTCCGAGATATTCGACGTTTCTCGGGCCACGGATTACGGCCCCGAGGAGGTCTGCGAGCGCAGCTCCTCCGAAGAGACGCTCAACAATGTTGGGGATGCGGAGACTCCCGGTACCGTCTCCCCCAACCTCGTCCTGGACGGTCAGCTGGCGGCCGCGGCGGCCACTCCCGCCAACGGAGGAGGAGCCGCTTCGGCCCGCAGCGTGGCTGGGGCGCTGGCCAGTACCCTAGCGGCGGCCGCCCCCTCGGCCCCCTCCTCAGGGGCCGCCGGAGCCCCCCCGGTCGCGGGCCCCTCCGCCGGGCCAGGGACTGCCGCCCCCTCGCAGCCCCCCACCACTTGTAGTTCCCGTTTCCGCGTGATCAAGCTGGACCACGGCAGCGGGGAGCCGTATAGACGCGGCCGATGGACGTGCATGGAATACTATGAGCGGGATTCCGACAGCAGCGTCCTGACCCGGTCCGGGGATTGCATTAGGCACAGCAATACTTTTGATCAGGCTGCGGATCGGGACAGCGGCCTGGGCGCCACCGGAGGGTCCGTGGTGGTGGTGGTGGCCTCCATGCCGGGGGCGCACGGGCCCGACTCGGGAACTGACAGTTCCTTGACTGCTGTGTCACAGCTACCCCCGTCGGAGAAAATGAGCCAGCCCGCCCCGGCCCCGCCGCAGAGTTTTGGCGTTGGGCAGCCGCAGCCGCAGCCGCCGCCCGTAGGTGGGGCTGTGGCTCCGAGCTCGGCTCCGCTGCCGCCGTTCCCGGGAGCCGCGGCCGGGCCGCCGCAGATGATGGCAGCCCCGCCACCCAGCCAGCCCCAGGGCGCCGCGCCTGGCTCCGTCCCCCCGGGGCCCAACGGACAGGGGCTGCCGCTGACGAATGTAACCCTGGCGCAGCCCGGCCTGGCCCTGCCTCCGCAGCCCGGCCCGGCCGTGGGCGCTTCTGCCGCGCCGCCGCCCCAGCAGTTCGCGTATCCCCAGGCTCAGATTCCGCCGGGCCATCTGCTGCCCGTCCAGCCCGCCGGCCAGAGTGAGTACCTGCAGCCGCACGTGGCCGGCCTGCAGCCGCCCAGCCCGGCGCAGCCCTCGTCCGCGGGCGCCGGAGCGGGCCCCGCCGCGGCAGCCGGCCTCCCCGGGGGCCCCGGCCAGAACGCCTCCTCCACGGGCGCGCAGATGATGGGCGCGGCCTCCCTGCCTGGCGAAGCCGTGGCCCCGGGGCCGGGCCCCGCGCAGGGCGGACCGGCCGCGCCCGGTCAGCCGGCCGGAGTGCTCCCGGCTGCCGTGGGAGGCGCGGCGCCGTCGGGCCTGGTTCCCGCCGGGGCCGGGCAGTCGCAGCCCGCGCCTCCGCCGCAGATGGGTGGCAGCGGCGCGCCATCGGCAGTGCCCGGCGGCCCTCACGCCGTGGTGCCCGGAGTTTCGAACGTGCCTGCAGCCGCGCCCGCTCCCAGCGTGCCTAGTGTGTCTACCACTTCTGTTACTATGCCAAATGTACCCGCGCCCTTGGCCCAGGCGCAGCAGCTGGGCAGCCATCCTCCGGTCAGCAGGAGCGGCAGCATCATCCAGCACGTGGGGCTGCCCTTAGCGCCAGGCACGGCCAGTGCACCGACGAGTCTACCGCAGTCTGATCTAAGCCAGTTTCAGACTCAGACCCAGTCTTTAGTCGGGCAAGTTGACGATACTAGAAGAAAATCCGAACCCCTACCTCAACCACCACTTTCTCTCATTGCTGAAATTAAGCCTGTTGTGAAGCCTCCTGTTGCAGATGCCCTGGCAAACCCCCTTCAGTTAACACCTATGAACAGTCTCTCCACCTCTGTATTCAGCATAGCTATTCCTGTTGATGGTGATGAAGACAGGTATGGAAATCTTATTTGAAATATTTGATGGGAATGCTTGACCGGACATTGTAGTTTAGGATGCAACTGTGGGGGGTTCTTTTCTCAATTTGAGGCCCTTAATGTTTCTAAATATAAAAATAAGTTTGTGTTTAGTAAAATTGATTCATCGGTTCTTGAAAAAACATTAATTTTAGATTGCTGATGTTAAAAAAGATGTGTAAGGAGAGAATTGGTGTCACAGTTGTTTAGAAGCACTAAATTGGATAGGAATGCAACATTGTTCATTCAGAAGGGTGGATTTTAGTTTAATCCTCAATTTAGAAGTGGCGGCTAGTAGGTTATGCCGTGTAGGATTGTCCCTTTATTAGATATCAATCACACTTGAACACTTAATGGCAGAGTGTTTTGTCGGTGTGAGTTTTGAGACTGAGAGATAAAATTAGTTAAACATTTCCCATTCTGGAAAAACAGAAAGCCCTCTAGTAGAGAAAGAGCCACGTAAGGTATCTCCTCCAGTGTATCTGGAAAGGCTGGAGAGATAATGGTGAAATGTCAAATCCGGCTTTGAAGATCATATCTTCTTCAGCCCTTTAATAAAAGAGGATAGAAGGTCAGGAGGCTTCCCAGTGACTTCTTTAAGATGCTTTTTTTTTTTTTTTTAAAGCAAAAAGTGTATTGGAAAGATGTTCTTATCTTCCATCAATCTTTTTACTACAGTCAAGGGAGGTGGGAGACTCTTGACAGTAGTGAAAGCTGTAGTTCTTGAAATTAGAGTAATTTTACAGTAAAAGTATAAACGTTAACAATTGGCTCCCTGTATTTAGGGGGGATGCTTTTAAATAGTTTAAGGGAAAATTGGTGTATTACTATACCAATTCTACTACAATTGATGTTTGGTTATGGTTTAATGAGGATTTTAAGTGGTTTTGAGGAAATGTCACATGAAAATTTGATGTAATGGTATAATGCAAATGTTTAAAAACTGACTTATTACCAGATATTACATTTAAAAATTACAGAGAAAGTTTCAGGTACTTTACAGTTGGAAATTTATTTTCTGAGGTTTTTGTTTTGAGAGAGGTTAATTTTAGATGTGTTGAAAGAGCAGAACTATTTTTGTGGATTTCTTGAATAATTGGTATGTAGACTACAATGAGAGCTGTTAAAGCTTTTTCTTCCTATTCTGAGTTCCTTCACATTCTTTTCTTTTTCATTTCGAATTAGCTTTGTATTTTTGTTATATACTTCTTTTCGTTTGAAAAATGCTCACTGAAATTCATCATCTTTGCCTTTTATAATTCAAAGTTCATCTTTTTTTTGTAGGTGACTTGCTTGTGGGGAGTCTTTCTTCCATTTAAGAACTCTTAGAGAGTACCACGTGTCCATGAGTGAGCTCAGCTAGCTAGTCATGGAGAAATTTTATATGGATGGGACTACCAAGTAAAGACACTGATTCCACAAGCCATTCAAATATCCCTCTTTACATTTTCTGCCATGTTTCACTTTTCACACGTAGGGGCACACCTGAAATGCCACTTGAGTTTATTTGTTCACCTTTGGTAATAGTCAACAGGCATCTTCCCTTTTCTAGCTGCCAGAAGCCAGTTTTTTTGTGATGGGTTGGTAAATAACCATTTGCTTACTACCTCTCTGTTCCTGTTGTACACTGTATCTCTTCAAGAAATGATGACTGGTTTTCTCAACCCCTCACTACCCCAAAAACACATGCACACCTATGAATGAAAAATGTGTTTTCTCTCCTCTTCACACCTCTCAGTTTACAGCATTTGTAATTACATTCCCCAGAACTTTTTGGTGACGATATGGTATGAAGCAGAAAGATATGTTGGTAAATGGAAACTCTGGGATGTATTCTTTAGGGTATGACCACAAAGATGCATTTATTTCTTCTCTTACTTTATTAAAAAAGTTGAATTTCAAGAATCTCATTTCCAAACTTGTGACTACTTGAACTACAGATACGACTGTATTAGTGTTCTTATCAATTGTAACAGTTAATCCAGTGCAGGGGTTTTCATTTGTGTATAGTCCTATTTTCAATGTGGTGCTTCCCTCCCCCACCCAGTCTTTTAAAATCTTCACTGCTTATCAAATGTGCATTTCTAATTTTTGTTATAGCCTTTTCATTGGTTTCTAATTCAACATGCCAGTTTCCAAGATGTAATCTTACACATTTGACTGTTTTTGTCACTGGACCAACACACCTGGTGAAGGAATAAATCCATTAAGTAGAAATAGTTTGGGGGTCTTTTTAAATTTGTTTTTTAATGGAAAGCCTTTGTAAAAGAGAGGGCATTTTTAAAGCTGTATTCTTGAAATTAAGTAACACAGTTTTTCCAGGCGTATGTTTAAATTACTGAGATGACTACTTTTGAGGAGATAGTACTAACAAAATCGTGATTTTAATGTGATTTTCGGTTGCCTTCTTAAATTAAAATCTTCGTACAATTTTATTTGCAGTCATTCAGATGTAAAATAAAACATTGGAGTGAGAGGTCTTGAGTAATTATTAATAGGTTGACAAATTTCAGATCCTTAGAAAATATTTGTAAAAAAAGATGTTTGCCTTTTTAAAAACCATTAAGACGTTAGTAAACAGTCTATTTCGTTGAGAAAAGGAAGGAAAATGGAAGATTAACAAAAAGATCAGGTGGTTTAAGTTGATATATTAAGCACTCTGTCTTGTGATTTTGTTCACATTACTTAATACAAGGATCTGTATTGGCTCATTCTGAGACCATTTATTTTAAAGAATCAGACCTTATATACTATCATACCTTTAAAAGGGGTGATGGTTGTATATACAAAATAAGAAAAGTGTTAAATTTGTGAGTTAACATTGCCGATTGACCATATGGTATTAATTAGCATGAAGTTTATATATCATTCTAGTTTATGGTCAGTTGTTGAGATTCTTCAAATTGATTTTGTTTAAACTGGAGGATATAATAATGGTTGAAAATATAGTTCATAAAAAAATGCATAGACACTTTTACAGTGAACGTTGCAAAATTTGTTTACCTACACGCTTAACAGACTCCTATTTGCTAAATAGGGGGAGGTGCAAAATATTACTGGCCCTTTTGGAAAAGGAACACGGTACAGATCATTTTCCATAGATAGCTGACCAATCTGAACTCTGTAGGCCACATGCCAGGAACTCTTATGAATGGCTGCAATTGTGAACTGTCAACTGCAACCAAAAGACTGTTGGAAACCTGATTGTAAGGATCCTCTAGTGGCAGATATCTTTATATCTTGTTAATAGTTTTATTTGTGTAGTTTGCTATTGACTGCTGATAAAATATTATAAATTCTGAGTGTTAAATAGTGTGTCCTGGTATGTGCTGTAAATATAGATTTTGTTTGTACACTTCATATATATCTATATAGATGTATGTATGAGATATACATATATACACATTTCTTTTAATGGAGTTTTTTTTTTTAACCTGACATTTAAGAGAGGATTATGTAAATGTATATGAGGAGGCAGAACTGTCACTCTTACTTTGTTTCAAAAATCTGTAGGGAACTTTTTAGAACTCTGAAAAAGTCTTACTGCATTTAGTCTTTAAAAATGAAAGCTCCTTAACTTGAATCTGTGTTTCTTTGGGAGCTTATGGTTCTTTATCAGTATTGAAGTGTGGAGGTAATTTTGTCTTGCAGCTTTACAGTTGATGTTTAAATCACATGCCAGGTACCATCTTAGGCCTATCTAAGTAAGTAAGGATTTTGTAATCAAAGTGTAGTATCTCCTGTGTATGAGTGACATCATTATTTAGTATAAAAATGATACTGATGCATTCATCAGGGTGCCATGTTGATATGCTTTAGTCATAAACGTGGCTCTAAGTTAAGGAAATTATCACAGATTTCCAGAAAGGCCGATGATCCAAAAGTGCCTGAAATTCCTAAAACCAAGAGTTGTATAAGTGGGAGCATGGCCTTTTTTATTCACAGTGATACACCATTGTTTAAAATTTTGTGTGAACTAAATTGTATAGGCTGAACATTGGTTAACTTTTTAGAAAATATAAGGGTTTTTATGTGTGTGGAGAAGACACACTCCAAGTAAGTAATTTATTAACACTGTCTTTTTCTTGTAAGGGATGGGGAGGGTATCTTGAACTAAATTGCCTTTATGAGAAGTCATTTTTGTTTTTTCACAGTACTGATAGTGGGATATATGCTTTCTCCTTTATGAGAATAAATGTAATACCAATCTATTTGTTCTTTGAGAATTCTGATAGCACTAATTTGGAAATGATAAAACATGATACTGGATTTATGGATCTGTTACTTGGTAATTTAGAATAGAGTTTAGTCTTTCTCAGCACCAAAAGAGGTTGGAAGCAGTCATGCTCTATAGAGTCCTCGAGTAACAAAGAGCAGCCCCACCAATCAGATGGTAAAGAAACCAGTGAATCTCTTCCCTGAGGAATGGTTGATAGGGGAGTATAAAAGGATCTTGACTTTTCTCTCCCGAAATGGTAGAAGCTGGGGCGTTGTGGAAGTAGGAAGTAACGGCAGGTAACCAACACAGAAGTAAAGGTAGTGAAATGACATGAAATACGGTCTCAGAAGGAATAGGAACACATGTTAATAGTGAGGAGTAGTGGTCTAATTCCTTCTTTTAATAATTGTTTTAGACCAGTATGTATTTCCTCTTCCAAACAGATACATTTATTTCTTAATTGCGTTACTCTCGAAATACGAGAGGCTTTACAAAAACAGGTGTGTCTGGTTAAATGTAGCCTGAACCATGATGTTTCTAAGTAATTTTTTATTAATGGGAAGAGCAGATTTTTTTTTTTTTGGAAGAGCAGATTTTTAATAAGAAATCTTAATTGATGACAATATTTAAGGGGTCTGTGTAGCGAATTTCCTGAATTGGAATAAATCCTTTAAGTTTGTTTTCCTTTATACTAAACCAGTAGACTTGTGATTTGAAGCTGTTCTTTTAAATGGTGTAATACGAATTACCGCATCACAAAGAATATGCATTCCTGAATCATTGGTATAATTTAGGCCTTTCCCACAGCAATTCTGTTGTTGTTTTTTTGTGTTTTTTTTTTTTTTTTTTTGGCTGCATTGGGTCTTCGTTGCTGCTCTGGGGCCCTCTCCAGCTGCTTCGAGCAGAGGCCACTCCTCACCATGGTGCCCTGCCGCAGCTTCTCCCGTCAAGGAGCACGAGCTCCAGATGCGCGGGCCTCAGCAGTTACAACACGCGGACTCAGTAGCTGTGGCCTGAGGGCTCCAGAGCGCAGGCTCAGCAGCTGTGGCGCACGAGCCCAGCTGCTCCGTGGCATGTGCCATCCTCCCAGACCAGGGCTCGAACCCACGTCCCCAGCATTGGCAGGCGGACTCCGAACCACTGCACCACCAGGGAAGCCCTCCCACAGCAATTCTTGAACATACCAGATTGAGATTACTCTATTTGTTATATTCTTAATCTGGCATTGCTTAGGGTAAAAATTGGGACTCCTCCGTAAAGATTTAGGAACAGTAACCAATTTATATCATTCCCATACATCATTATGTGATTTTCATGATATAATTTACACACTTCAAATTTGGCTGGTAATATTAAAGGTATATTGATTATCTGCTTTACCTCTAAAAAGTATGTGCATAAGATCTACTTTTAAATCAGGTGAATTAAATTTCATATATGCTACTCTGGATTGCTTATCTCTCAAATTTAAAGCCCCAAATCAGATAAAAGTATTTAGTTTTATATCTTTGTACTCAAGCTACCGTTTGTTAAAAAGAATGAACTCACATTCTTTAAGTTGTACATTTGTATATGACAGGTATGTGAAAATTCTGTAGATGATTGAGTTAATAATTTTAATACTGTTCACCTCGGACATACACGATTAGTAAATGTCTTGATGGTTTATACTCATCAGAGTAGGCAAGACAAATAAGTGAAGTCTGAATGTTAAATTACTTAAAGCCTCCTTTCCTATAAGCTCTCACTGTAATTTTACTAAAGAGTATTGACGTATAGAAGAGAGACTACGATTAATGTGTCAATTATTAGAAATAATGCTGGTGTGTTTTAAATGTTCTTTGTAAAGGTTTAGGCTATCCATCTTCATTATTACACAAGTAAATTGTTTAATCTGTGCATGAAGGATACCCAAAACAAAGTTTAAGGCTGACTAATTTCTTAAGTAGAATTAGAATTCAGTTTTACTAACAGGTTTTGTAAGTTAAACCAAAACAAATCCATGTTATATGGTCTACCTAACTTTTGAAAACAAAACAAAAGCAAAAAAAGGAGAGGGGGCTCCTGATCAAATAAATCAATAGTGTGTTTAATTATGTACTATAGCATATCATATGAGTAACCATTATAGACAATGGAGTCAGGCATGCCTGGGCTGAAATTCAACTGTGCCACATACTTGAGACATTTGACCTTGAGCTAGTTATTTAGCCCTCTAAGCCTTGTTTTCCCATATGAAAAATGGGGATAATACCTACCTTGGAGAGTTTGAGAGGATTAAATGAGGTATGCAAGTGATTTGTGAACAATCATGCATAACCTAAAACAGTATGTATGGCAAACATACATCACAGAAACATCAGTGTTTCAGTGTGTACACTGTTTTTCCAGATCAACTCTTGATATGCTACAAACCATACCAAGAATGTTTAGTTTTGATCCAAAAATGTAATTGGATGGCATGGATATAATCAGAGAAAAGGAGACATTGTTTCAGGCCAGAAAACTCATGATGTAGTTAAGTGGTACAGCAAATTGTGTTCTAATCCTGGCTCTTCCACCATTTAGCTGATTTCTTTGGTCAAGTCATTTAACTTTCTTGGTTTTCCTCATTGGTAAAATTAGAATTTGAGCCTTTGGTCAGATTTTAAGATTCCCTGAGTATGAGTCCATACATAGACATGTTTCATGAGAGAGCTGCCAACTTAAACCTTCCTCTTGGTCAAACCCTTTTCCTGCCCCCAGACTATTATGTGACAAAAAATGAAGTTTGCAGATACTCGTTAAGTAGGTTGAATGCCCAGGAAAACATTTAAAGTGGCAATATGTGAATCATTCAACTTTCTTTGTGGTTTCTGAGTAGTAAGTACTGGGATACAGAAATAAAACTATCCTGCCCTCCAAGATCTCAGGCTATATGAAAATAATTACGATTTGAAGTTGCATACTTTGATATAAGTTATAGGCTGTGATGGAGTAAATTTAAGTTATTAATGGGAACAATTTAGGACATCAAGTCAGATTTGTGTGGGGATGAAGTAGTTAGACTGATTTCTGTTTAAAATCAACTTATTCTCTGCATAGGCAATATATTTATACAGTTCAAAATTCAAAATATATGAATATAAATTGAAAGCCATTCTGCTACCTCTGTCTTCCAGCCACCCAATTTCTGTCCTCAGAAGCAACCCATTATTTTGCTTTCTTCTGAAGCT
Source organism: Phocoena sinus (assembly GCF_008692025.1). Classification (NCBI taxonomy): domain Eukaryota; kingdom Metazoa; phylum Chordata; class Mammalia; order Artiodactyla; family Phocoenidae; genus Phocoena; species Phocoena sinus. Next base: position 30,297,760 of record NC_045766.1, read on the forward strand.
AACTCTAGAGTTGAATCTTAAGAGTCATTCCGATTAGGTCACTGATGAGAGAAGCAGATGATTTTCCAAGTAGAAGGCAGTTTTGTGTAACAATATGGAAGAGTGAGAATATGTCAGATTTGGAACATGATGTGATTAATTTGACAGTAATCAGAGTGAAGGGTTTAAATGTCACGGAGAGAAATGGAAATTTTTATCGTTTAAGTCTGTGGTTGCTGTTAAGGTGTTTCTTGAAGCTTTTATTGTTAAAGTAGTATGTATCTTGGAACCATTTCAATACGCTTTTTAGTGATTATTGTATTTTTAATTAAAATCTTGTGGTAAAGTTGTGTATAAGGAAGTCCTGGGGGATCTCTGAATCCTAGAGGTGGAATTCTCCAATGGAATATACTAAATAGCTTGGTATACCTGGCTCTAAGTTTATGAATTCTGTTTGCCTTAAGTGTTCTGTTTGCCTCAGTAGTACCTTAATAATGATGAAATATTTGGTATATGTTAAGATACTGTACCAAAAGTTGATCTTTATACAGCATATTTGGAAATCATAACCCTATGTTAAACATAGACCAGGCTTAATTGTTTCAGACCGTATGTATACATAATCTCACTTTATCTTTTTAGTAACTGTAATGAGTGTTTTTCTCCCCTTTTTTATGGATTACGGAAACTGAGGCGCTAAGGATTTGAGTCACACAGCTATTAAGTCACACAAGGCATAAGGTCAGATTCAGGCCTTCTGACTCCAAAGCCAGTGCTCTTGGATATTCCAGGAGTTAGTTTTGTTTTATTACTTTACTGACTGTAAGATAGGATGAAGGAAAAGCTTCCGTTGCCCTGATCTGTTGTGTTGTAACCCTTTACCTAAAGGATATTTTTCAAATCATTTAAAATCCCTAGATGATAACGTTGGAGATGGCCCTTGTTCCCCGGCTTACTGTATTTCCCTGGTTTCTATTTAGAGATTTCTGAAGTTGAGCTTTGACATAAGAGAAGGAGAAGGTATTTGCTGAGGAGAGGGCTCATGTACCTCATTCCTTAAGCGTCAAGAATTTTTTAGCTTAGTTTTGAGGTAGAATATATACGGATGTTTCTCCTCGCTATTATGTTAGTTACCCTACAAAGATAGTATCTTAGTTTAGCAGGTAGACATATGTCACATTTAAGTTACTTTCTCATGTACTACTTTATGTACTTGGTGATTATCATGACAGACTGTTCAGTATATAAAGTCAGAGAGAAAAGAAGTATTTTGTTCGTTGGTTTGGAAAATTTTCTACAAATAGGAAAACAGTGTTTTAGGTGAGTCTTTCTAAGAAGTGCTTGATTGGCTTTATATTGAGTTTAGTAGCTTACGTTGACATCAAATATGTTGTTAGAGAACTGTTTTCAAATTTTATTTCTTGAGCAGAAGAGAATTTGTGACCAAAGCTGCATAAAATTCAATATTTCTAACACATTTTTAGTATCATTTGCCTCTTGGTGCCTTCAGATTTCATAGACTGTAAACTTGAAATGATCCCCATTAACAGTGTTTTCCATGAACTCTTATTAATTTCCTCAATTTTATGCCATTCCCAAACAGAAGTCTTTGATGATCAGGCCCTTCAGTATTTATAGACGGCTCTTTTGAAGTTCTTGATCAACTAGGTTTCACAGACACTCCTTTAATCTGTGCTGCTAATCAATGTTTTGAGACTAATTGTTGCTATTTGCGAAAAATCAGTTTATGGATAACATCCCAGCTTAAGTATTCCAGAAACCAGAAATTTCATATTTTATAGTAAGACTAAATGTTTATCCTTGGAATCTCAAGTATTTAAAAATTTTTACACTACATAGATTGTATAACTCCATATGGCTTATTCATTTTGAATATATATGTAAAAAGGAATTGTTAACTGCCAGCTTTTGCAACCTAAGTGTATTTGTTGACACGTTCTGAAGACTTTTAAGTCCATTTATAGTGCTGTATTTTATTTCACAGTTATTTTTCTCGCCCCCAAGATACACGACTAACTGCAGATATGTTCTCTTTTCACTTCTACATTTGACCTATGAGAAACATTTCGTTATTAGTATCTATGCTGTAAAAATTCTGGAATTTCATAACTAAAGTCATGCGACTTTATTTAAAACCAATTTATTTGGCATTTGAATTTGATTCAAATTAAATATATATGTATATATTTTTCCAAAATCAGGGGATCTGAAGTTCTTCTAAAAAATATCTCCCTTAAAAATATATTGTAGGGCTTCCCTGGTGGCGCAGTGGTTGAGAGTCCGCCTGCCGATGCAGGGGACACGGGTTCATGCCCTGGTCCGGGAAGATCCCACATGATGCGGAGCGGCTGGGCCCGTGAGCCATGGCCGCTGAGCCTGCGCGTCCGGAGCCTATGCTCCGCTACGGTGAGAGGCCACAACAGTGAGAGGCCTGCATACCGCAAAAAAAAAAAAAAAAAAGATATATATATATATATAGTAAATGTTCTTTAATGAATTTTGAATTCCAGACTTGCAGAATAACTTCCAAGTTTACTCTTTGTTATTTTCTTGTATTTACTACCTTCCTCTTTGTGTCACTCTGTTTATTTTAAACCCAGAGTCTCCAAACAGACCTGTGTGAATAGCAGACTTATTCCCATATGGTCTTGGGTGAGCCTGGTAAAAAAGCCAAATTGAGTTTTCAGTTGGTTTAGTTGGCTTTCATTTAATTTGGCAGACTGATTTTCTAAGTACAGTGAAAAAAAGGGGCCTGGCAAATATATCTTGAGAGGATACAAGCTGTTAAATAAACAGTAGTCAGCAACCTCTTAATTCTTTCTTGATATTAGTAGGTCCAATCAGTGCCTTTAATTGCCTTAGACCTAGTCAGGAGAAAAGTAGAGAAACAGTTAAAAGAACAGAAAGGAGTTGAAGTAGGGGAAGCAAAAAGAAGTACACGCACTGGAGACTCCTAGTTAATCAAACAGTTGCTTTGGTGACACACTGGCATCTAGTGTCTATCTGCCTTTCCCAGATTTGGATCATCTAAAAGATACCCTACTGATCAAAATTTTAAATGCCTTCTAGAAAATATTTTTTTTTACAATTCAGTAGATTAATATATGTCTTCTTAAAATTATATTTATGTTTCGCTGTGTTGGGTCTTCATTGCTCCATGCAGGCTTTCTCTAGTTGTGGAGAGCGGGGGCTACTCTTTGTTGCGGAGCATGGGCTCTAGGCACACAGGCTTCAGTAGTTATGGTGCACGGGCTTAGTTGCTCCATGGCATGTGGGATCTTCCCAGACCAGGGCTCGAACCTGTGTCCCCTGCATTGGCAGGCGGATTCTTAACCACTGCATCACCAGGGAAGTCCCCAGTATGTGTCTTTTAAGTTTTGTTTTGTTTGTTTGTTTATGTATTTATTTAGTTTTGGCTGTCTTGTGTCTTCATTCCTGTGGGCGGGCTTTGTCTAGTTGTGGAGAGCCAGGGCTACTCTTCATTGCAGTGCATGGCCTTATTGCAGTGTCTTCTCTTGTTGCTGAGCATGGTCTTTAGGCACGTGGGCTTCAGTAGTTGAACTCGGGCTCAGTAGTTGTGGCTCGTGGGCTCTAGAGCGCAGGCTCAGTAGTTGTGGCGCACGGGCTTAGTTGCTCCGCGGCATGTGGGATCTTCCAGGACCAGGGCTCGAACCCGTGTCCCCTGCATTGGCAGGCGGATTCTGAAGCACTGTGCCACCAGGGAAGTCCTGATAATATATCTTTTTTTTTTTTTTAACATCTTTATTGGGGTATAATTGCTTTACAATGATGTGTTAGTTTCTGCTTTATAACAAAGTGAATCAGTTATACATACGTTCACATATCTCTTCCCTCTTGCCTCTCCCTCCCTCCCACCCTCCCTATCCCACCCCTCCAGGCAGTCACAAAGCACCAAGCCGATATCCCTGTGCCATGTGGCTGCTTCCCACTAGCTATCTACCTTACGTTTGTTAGTGTATGTATGTGATAATATATGTCTTGATGTCCTATGAGTTTTGAAGTCATGGAATTCTATTGAGTATTTTATTTGATGATCATTGATACTTGATTGCTATTCCAGTAGAAGTTGGAAATCATTTTCTTATTGTACTAATAATACTGCAGACTCTCCTAAGGCACTAGTTAGGGTCTCAGAATTGCCATGTTGTATCTGAACCTCATTTTGACGATAAAGATAATAACTGTCATTTATTGAGCATTGACTAAATGCCAGGAGCACTAGTTACCTATTACCCTGCAAGGCTAGATGGTAATACCACCATTTAACTGATGGAGACAGACCTAGAGAGGTTAAAATTTAACTCTGTTATATGCTTAGCATAGTGGTTTAAGAGCATAAACCCTGGGACCAGATTGCCACTTAACTAGCTCTGTGACATTGGGCAAGTTACTTCTGTCTGACCCAGTTTCCTTATCTGTGAGATGGGAATAATAGTAGCACCTAGCTCTTAGGGCTGTTGTAGTATTGAGTTAATAAATGTAAAGCACTTAGAATAGTGTCTGGTATACAGTATTCTTAGCTTGCTGCTGTTATTCTGCTACAGCACCGGTCAGGAATTTTAGAAGTGATGTGGCAAGTTTTTGTTGGCTCCTTATTGTATGGGTTGGGAGTGGCGGAGACCATGGAAATATGCTGAGGTGGAGACAGAACTGTTAGAGAGCAGGTTTGTCAAAAGGTTAGTCTCCTGAGAACTTCTGAGATGTGAGGTGAAACCAGCCTGCTGAGAGCTTGCCCCATTATGATTCTATAGTTATAGCCCTAGGGAATGTGTCTCCAGGGAATAGTACAACTGGATGGTGATAATGGTGTATAAGTTCTTACCCCTTAAAGGGGCACTGTACAAATGCAGGAAGTTAGAAGTCTGCCCTCCAATTGCAGCACCATTTTTTGCCTTAACCCAGAGAAACCACCCATAAATAAATGAATTCTGAAGGTGGAAATTGTGTCAAGTCCAACCCAGAAAAGGACTCATTGGTCACCATCAAATCCTGTCAAATAGGTCCTATGAAGAATTTTCATATCATGAAGCTATTGTTTAACTAATTTTACATGAATACTGTACCTGAGAACAGCTTTGTTAAACTGTTAAATGTGTAGGGATTTATAAAGGCATCTGATACAGAGTAGTTGTTGATTTTGGCTATGAACTGGTCACATTCATATGTATGTAAATATATACACACACAACTGGGTGCTAGTTAGTATTTCATTTTATCTGTATTACGCCTTTTTTTTAGAACTGTGATCCTGAATTGTTAGGGTCTGCTGGATTTTGTCCAGTTTTAAAATTTCTTTCGAAATGTTTTTAATCAAGCTTATGTGGGTTTTTTTTTCTTTTTATTAAAGCAGTTGCATGGTATTAGAAATCTAAAATCTTTTTTTTAAATTTTTGGGGAAATGAGTTTATTTTATTTTTTTAATTTTTATTGGAGTATATTTGCTTTACAATGTTGTGTTAGTTTCTACTGTACAGCAAAGTGAATCAGCTATACGTATACATATATCCCCTCTTTTGGATTTCCTTCCCGTTTAGGTCACCACAGAGCATTGAGTAGAGTTCCCTGTGCTATACAGTAGGTTCTCATTAGTTTTCCATCTTTTTTTGAAAAGTAAGTGATTTTACTGTACTTTCTCAACTTCATTTCCATTTGATTCTTGGATCTCACAGGAATCCTTCAACTGCTTTCTTCCAAGCGTTCCATTTGAACACGATTCAGGAATCAAAGAACCTCTGGGATAGGTATGAATACTTTCATATGGAATGCATACATGCGAAAGTGTATGCATGAACTGCTTTGTACTGTAATGGTTTCTCATCATTAAAACTGATGTTTATTATTTTAGGAGGGGGGGAAATCACATGGTATCTAGCATGGGACAAAGCAGGAAAATAAACCAAAAGGACAAACTATATTTTAAATAGAATATAGACATACTTTCCTTTTTACTGCACTTAAAAATGTATTTTTTGAAGGGCTTTTTCTATTGGATTTTATTACATGAAATATCCCCTTACCCATGTGTATTTAATGTAAAAACATATTTTATAAAATAAACTACCTACAGTTATTTTAATTTTGTGCCATTTTATATGATTTCTCTGTAAAAGCCTTAGTGACTCAAAGCAAACTGTTATTTCATATTAAGAAATTGGAGGAAGGAAAAGACTAAGGTATCAAAGTAGTAGTCATTGTTTAATTCTCGGCAAGAAAATTTAACCTTAAACTTGTTTGCTAGAATTCACCAGATCTGCATTACTGTTTTATAATCCCCTAAAACAGTTTGTTTTCTCACAGAAATGTTGTATAAATTTTATTTTTAACTTTTAAAAATAGAGACTGAAGTCTTGGAGTTCATGTATGGCAGCAGATACTTTGGTTTATCTTTCTGCTTAATACACATTTTAAGTAGTATATGCTCTGTTCACTTATTTTGCTGAATATTTATTAGCACTCCATCATTCTGTGTCTAATTAATAGAAGTTGAGTGCCAACAATGTTTTTAAAACTCACACAAAGCTTTGTTAGATTCTTTTAACTCTGCTTGGCAGTGCATTTGTGTCCTTTGGCATATTTTGGATAACACTCGTAGACTCAACTGCATCTCTTTCATTAGAATAGAGTATTGCTATGTGCATGTACATGTCATGTGAAGACATGGTCTACATTGCTCAGAAATGATAACAGTGTCTTAATTCTTAGGCTTGATTTACCGTATCACTCAAGAAATTTTCTAACAAACTGTCTTTTTGGTGATGTGTTCCTTACTTAACTTAAAAATGTTTTTAAATGGTTACTTGTAGAACAAGAAGTTTTAAAATGTATAGTGCTATGTTTATAAATTCAATTTTTAAATTGTATAGCTGTAGCAATATAAATTGAGACATAAATGTAAATTGTGGCATGAAACAAGCATGAAGTTTTAATCATTCAAATGGCTTACCAGATGTAGCCAGGGTGAGTACTTTGGGGCGTGCTTTATACTTTTCCCTTAGAAAAAGGAAAAATAGTACTCTTCAGAAATGTTATAAAATAGTTTTTAGATATATGATAATTTATTTCAAATAGCTAACTTTCATGAGCTACCATGACATCAATATGAATAATACCTATTATTTTCATCAAAACAATGTAGAAAGTTTTGAGCTTTATTTTTTATAATTTGGATCTAATTAAAAGATTTCTTTTCATTATAAAGCAGCTGTAGAAGTTGCCTGCTCATCATTTGTTACAGCTAAATACTCCTTATCTGTTTTCTTTTTTAGATACCAGAAACATTTAAGGTATCAGAAATCAGGCAGGCTGCTTTATCTATAGTTTCTCATGGGTTGAAAATATTTTCTCTTCTTCTTGGAGCCTCTTGTCCAGAACCAAAGAATTTTAACAGATACTTGGATACTTGTCTATAGTGTGTTAGTGCCAAAATATAATCAAAACTTATATTCTATATCAGCCATTCTTCACTGTAAGTTGGCATGTTGGTACCAAGGTGACAAGCCCAATGCAGTAGAAACTGACTAGTGGCTTCCTTTTAGCTTTTCAACTAGCTTAATTAATTTTCAGTTGAGAAGAGCAGTAGTGTCTGGCCTTATTAGTTCTAACCATCTACAACTTCAGTTGGCAGGTATCTGCAAACTTTTTAATAAGCTATGAGCTAATAAAGTATTGTGGGACTGTTTATTCGTTTTCTTCGCAGACAGGGGTTGAAGATTAATGTGTGTTAAGCTTTGAAAAATATCTCACCAAGCTGCCTTGTTCATTTTTGACTATTATAAATTTAAGACTTTTTAATATTATTAATAATTTGGCAATTATCAGTATTTTTCAAGGATGATTCTATTAAATAGAACCATTCAGAGATTTAAGGGACTATAAATTCCTTACATTATCTACTTAAGAGGTATAAATTTGCCTATCAGTGTGGATATATACCATATTTCAGGCTCCTGTTTATGAAATCTTAGAAATCATTTTCAGTAGGGGCAGCTTTTAAGCTCTGTGCCAATTTTTATTAAACCTGCCCTAGATATCTGAAGATTCTTGGTTTTTGCCTTACTTGAAATGAAAGACTGGTATCTTTTTTTCCCCAGAATTCTTTCAGCAGACTATCTTTTAATCAAAATATAAGTAACTAGTATACCTTCCTCACATTGACTTAGAGCTCTCTAATGGCCCGTTTGTTTTCTCCACTATTTAAATTAGAGTTAGCAAGTTGAGAAGCTTTCCCTCAGTCTGCTTCTGCCTATATTTAGATATTCTCTCTTTCCACTGATACCCAGTGTTTTATTCAGTTATTATACTAAAGTCGAAGCTCCTGTCAAGCCTTCCTTTCCCTTTTCCTGTAGGTGCCATCATTTTCTGTCTTCTGCATTGTCATCAGGGATGACTTCTGCAGAGTCATCAGGGAATCAGTAGGCTGAAATCATCACCAAATATAAGAATAATAGATACTGGTAGCTAAAATAATACAGGGAGCCCAGATTATTTGCATTGACTGTTTATTAAAATGAATAATGTAGCTTTCTGGAGATTACCTTACTCTCCAGAAAGCTTTTAAGCCCTGTGCCAATTTTTAGTGATAGCCTAGCCTATTGGCATTTCAGAATAGTAACTTGAAAATTTGACTTCCTGTTTTTTCTTGTTTAAAAAACAGCTTCCCAGACTTAATCATTATTGGCATTACTTTGTTAAATCGACAGAATTAGTTTAGAAACCTATCCTGATGATCACTGGGGAGCAGGCTCTCGTTGGGAGTCCTTTGTCTGTAAAAGCTAAGGGTAAGAATTTGTAGCAAACAACTTTACCCTCTTGTAAATATCAGGTCAGTAAGGTAAAGGAGTACTAGAGGGAAGAAACTTTACCTCAGGTAGCCTAAGGGAAGAAATCAGGTAGCTTGTAAGGATTTACCCTTATTGATAAACACTTAAAAGTGTTTCTGCCTCAATGAAGAAAATGCTTAAATGTAGTTAACAAATGAGAGTAACAGTTGCTAGGTGCACCATCTCCTTGAGTCAGCTTGTCCTTCCTCATGATAGCACCAATATTTAAAGAGAAATGAATAAGGAAAGTAGTATACATGAATTATTAACTTAAAATGAATGTCTGAGTAAGTTTGTCTTTTTCTAGATACTTGATGATTTCAGTTAAATTAAGTCTTTATAGTGATTACTTACATCTAGCTTCACAGTTGTTGCATTAAAACGTTCTTGTTAAATAACCTCAAGTATTTTGTGTTAGAAAAGGCATCCAATATTTCCTGTCATTGTGAGATTTCATTTTTGAAGTTAGGAGTAAATCAGAACTAAACTACTCCTATGACACAATTTGTTTTGTTTCGCTCATACTCCAGGAAGCTTGGATACATCATTAACACCCACTTGTTAACCCAAATGGTAAAAACTCAGGTTTCAGAATTTGGATAATCTAGTCTTTGAATGCTCGGTGCTAATGACTTTTTAAAAATCTTTTTATTGAAGTATATTTTGTATCAGAAAAGTCCACCATTCATAATTGTCCAGCTCAAACTGAACACATCTGTGTGACTAGCACCCAGATCAAGATACAGTAGTATAAGCTCTTCATGACCCCTTCGTGCCCCCTTCCTATTATTTCCCTCCTCTATCTTAACTTGCAGTAAGTGGAATCATACACTATGTATTTTGTGTCTATCCTCTTTTATCCAGTATTATGTTTGAGGTTCATCTATATGTTTCTGCATAGTGGATCTGAACTACATAATTTTAAAGAATCACCATGGTGGGTTACTTGTTAGAGATTGTTACTGGTTAAATGTTGTCTCCTAATAATTATACTCTAAGTACGTCGAGGATATAAGCCCAAACTGTTATGTAACCACACCAAATATATTTCCTAACAATTTGTACCTAGTACTTACATAATTTATTATCTGATTATATTTTGACCAATTTCAGTTAAGGGTATCTAGTAGAGGATAATCAGAGATGCTAAAAATTAGAGGAAAAGTTTTTAATGGCCTGTCATCTTTTTAGGACTGGATCTCAGATTAGATGAAAACCTAAGAACATGCTTATAAAATGTTCAGATGACGTTAAAGCAGGAAGTCATAGCTATTATTGGATGATAGCATTTGTGAATTTAACAGTCTAAAGTATGTGCAGCAATTGAGAAAATGAAAGAACATGTATGTAAATTCAGGGAGGTTGAAACTTAAGTTGAATAGGTAGAGTAAAAAGTACCTAGATACTGGTTGGCTGCATTTTACAGTAATTGGTTAGCAAGTGACAAGCCTGCTACAAAAGCTAATGTAATTTGAGGCAATATTTATCTAAAATGAATAGGAAAAGATGGTGACAGACCTATTGTACTCCATTTCTGTAGGATAGTTACTCTAAATACAAAGCTAACTAGAAAATCTACTTTCTTTATATTCCACCTGGACAGCCAGGTGGGTGTTTCAACAGACAGGCTTGAGCTTACTTTCTGAAAGGAGATGGGCCCCCAGGGAAATAGTCTTGCCAATCACTAGAAATAATAAAGCTGTCATCCTGTTAATCAGGAATGTTTGACTTTGAGGTTTAGAGCCAATTACTTTCAAAATCCCTCTGTGTGGAGTTTTATTGCCCCACCACTTAATTCTAAAGGAAAAAAGAAAAGAGGTAAGAAAAGTTTTGAAATTGATCTACTTTACTTCTGTTTTGTCTTTGTTGCCCATGATTTTAAGAAAACCTCAAAGAGCTGTGAATTTGCTTAAGGAATGGAAGGCTAACAAACTATTCTCTATTAGGGAAGAATTCCCATGTCAGAGACAATTAAGTGGTGGCCACAAATTGGGAAACCAATGGTTGGGTAGAATTTGGTCATGCAGAGTGAAAGGACCAAGGGAAAAGGCACCTTCCAGTTGGAGGAAATAGTGTGAACTACTGTGGAAGTACAGGGCATATGTGATAAGGATGGTTAAATTTGATTGGTGCATAAAACATTTGAAGACAACAGAGAAGAAATGGTGGATTGGATAGAGATCAAAGATATTAGAAGGGTAATGAAGGCCTGAATTAGGCAATGGAGATAAGGAAAGAATGGTTATCAGAAGGTTAGAATTAAAGAATTTTGCTACTGATTGGATATGATAGGGAAGCAGTCAAATTTGACTCCAACATGTCAGACCTAATTGAGGGAATGGTGGTACCATTAGGAAGTATTAGTGAAATAGTTGGTTTGGGAAGGAGAAAATAGTGATGAGATTTTGTTTTGAGTCGAAGAGCCAGTGGAAAGTCAAGGTGGAAGTAAATACTCAGGGTACAGCTTTAGCTGCAGACTTGCAGCTTGGTAGAGAACTTAAGGCTAGAAGAGATTGAAGAATCTTTTATTTGTTTGTTTGTTTATATTATTTTAGAGTTCAAGCTTTAGGAAAGGCTAACATTTCCTAGGAACAGAGTAGGGAAAAAGGGTCAAGCCAGGACCTTGGGCAGCACTACCTACATTTAGAGAACAGCAGAAACTTTGAAGAAGATAAATGGTCTTAGAGACTAGAAGATTCTAAGAATATTATTTCCTAACCAAAAAGAAGGGAAAATCTTTGAATCTCTGTTTTGAAAAAATTTTTAATTTTCAATAATCTTACCAAGTTCAACATTTGTTAACATTTAGTCATACTTGCTTTATCATCCTAACATTATTTAGGAACCATTTAAGAGTAACTTGCAGATAGCATGTCTATTAACCCCAAAATACTTTAGCATATGTTTCCTATCATGTAAAAAATAGTATAATTACCAAATTCAGATTTGTTAGACTATTATCTAATATGTAACATACAGTTCATATTTACGTTTTTGCCAGTTGTCCCAATAATGTCATTCATGATGACCATTTTTTACCTGATCCAAGAGCCTAAACAAGATCACAGATTACATTTAATTATGAAACACCTGTCTTTTTTCCTCCTGTCTTATATAAATAAATAAGTACTTCACTTCTATTAGCCTCCTTTAAGATTGTTTAAATATTCACCAATAAAGGAAGTGCTAATGTTCTGGATGAAATACTGGGGAAAAAGGCATCTGCTTAACTGGTCTGTATTATAGGGGCTGGGGAGAAGAGAGAGGAAAGGAAGTACTGCCTAAAATCCAGCTAAAACAACTACTGGCATTAGAGAAGTTTTTAAGAGGAGTCTTTTATTTCTCAAAGTTTAGTAGGGGGATGGCAAGAGAAGAACATGTGGATATTAATGTGGGTATATCCCTTAGAACAGAAATTGAGGTATATTCTTGTACTAGTTTTTTCTATACTGTGATTTTTTATACATATGTATTAAATTGGGATTTTAATTATCTTGAGTTGAGAAAAAGTAGTATAACTTAAAGACATTTTTACTCACCACTTGGGTTCACAAAGTATGTGACTGCTATCCTTTATGGTTTGTTGTATCCTCCTAGTTTTATTGTGATAGCTGCCTAAGGTGGATTGTCTGCTGCCAGATTTCTAACCATAGATCTGTATCTCATTGTTTGAAGTGGTGTTTCAGTGGATCCTAAGCATTTCTTCTCCTCTTAGCTTTTCTGTGGCTAGCTGAAATGGGACACCTGACATGCTGATATTATTTTCAGCACATGACTGGGCTTCAGAATTGGTGATGAGAAATTAACTGCTCATCCACTGTTACATGCTTTTGTTCATGTGCTTACCACCTTCTTTAGTTAGTAAATTTTCTCTACATAAGTCACCACAGCCTACCTACTCTGAGAGGTCTTGATAATTATTTTCAGGATGAAATTTGAGAAACAATTAAAAAACTCGGAAATAAGGTCTCTTTGTTATTGTTGTATTTTAACTTTTCACCAGATGGGTTTTAAGTAAACGAAGCCTTTGAACAGAACAGAAACGTGTGTGTATAATTTGCTAAACCCATCTTATTTTTTTTCCTGAAGAATCTAGAACTCTAGCAAAGCTTTTTAAGAGAAGACTCTTACTGAACTTGTTCAGATGAGAAGGAAATTTAAATATAGCCTGAAATTATTGAACCAGAACAAACATATAACATCTGTTTGGGGTTTTTTTCCATTCTAGTTCTTCAACAATTTAAAAGTATGAACTCATTCATACCTCTTCTATGTATTTAAACCTGCAGATAGTTTTGGCAGCCTATTGAGAAGAAAGAAATATTAAGTGGAATTATTTTAATATTTTGTTTTCATTAAGATTTGGGTTGATAGGTAGTTAGATGAGAGAAATGACTGACTGTATTCTAGCTGACATTCTTTGTGTGTGTGTGTGTGCACTTGTACTAATATTCTAAATCATGCAAATCAGGAAATGTATTAGATTTTTGTGATGGATATAGAGCATTTAAATGCATTTGCTTACCAGAAATTAGCTTCTGTGTTTAGGCTTCACTTGACAACTTCTAAAATTTTTTCCACATTTGACAAGTAAATTTAAATAGGTGGTAATAATTTAGAATGTGTATTCATTGATAAATATCCTCAAGAAATAACATTTTTATGCTGCTTTGTTTCCTGGTTATTGTCAAAGTTTGAAGATCCTCGGTGATAAATACTAAAAAATTTGGAAGGTGCTCATTGTATTTTTTTCGGTTTTTAATTGTGATATTTGGCCCAGAAATAGTGGTGCTGTAACCTGTATCCTGGAAGCCAAAAACATCTTTCTATTAATACATGTCTACTAGTGGTAATATCAAGATAAAGAAGGTATTCTCTTTCTAGACCTACACACTATTAGAAGGAGAACAGGAAGGGAAAAAGAGTTGTTGTGTCTGACTAATCCCACTCATGTTCACAGTGACTATTAACCATTAATCTTCAGAAAATTTCTGTCTTTATTTACAGCAGCTGTTTCTTAGATATTGCTAACTTAGTCCAGAAAATGCTGCTAAATGTATGTCTGGGATGGTCATAGCGTAGTTTGTTTCAAGAAATTAGACGTTAACTCTTAGGCGTAACTCTTAGGCATGTTGATATTTAAAATTTTAAGAACAGTTACATTGCTTTTATGTTAACTGTTGTTATAACAAGAGCTCGAAGTCAAATATATAGCTCTGTGTTATTAACAAAGCCTGCAGGACCTTATTGCATATATTTGAGTAACACACAACTTGCTTCTGCTTACTTTGTTTTTCCATTTTTATCTTCTCCCACCCCCAATTTCAATTTCCTTTTTTTTTCTTCTTTTTTTGGTATCCTCTCTATAAGCTGTTTCTACTCCTTTTGAAAGAAAGAAGAGTATGAATCATTTGTGAATAAACATGATCTGTTAAAAAATATCTATCACTATCTTGTTAGAGCTCTTTTTCAAAGCTGCATTAATGAAATTCTTGCCTGTCTTTCACCAGTAGGTGCATTTGATACAATACATAAAATGCTAAACATCTTTTTTTTTAAGTTTTTAACATAACAGATCACTGTCTTAAATTATATCTTGGCTCAACCACAGGTACAAGTTTCCTATAATTGTGTATGTCTTTTTATATGTGAGTTTCTTGGAACACTGTGTCAGTGTTCTTATTCTGTTAGGTACGTTTGGGCTAATTTTTTTCCATAAGTTTATCTTTGATATTTCTAGCCTCATTTCTCCTATACATATGGAAAGACTATATGTAATTATCAGGAGCATGCAGGGTTGCCCCATTTTCCCCTTTTCACCATTAAACAATAAGTATTTCTGACTTTTACAGAAGCAAGCATTGATCTATATGATGTCTAAGAATTCTCAAAACAGTGCAGTAAACTTTTTAAAGAAATGTGTTTTACACTTTGAAAGTGAAATTTTGTACCAAAAGAAGCTAAGCACATTCATTCAAATAGCAAGTTCCTTTAGGAACTCTTAGGTATAGGTTTGTCTGATTTCACATATCAGTTTTCAAATAATGACTTGGAAATTGCAAGTCTTCTACCTCTTTGCCCCTGTGCTCACTCTTTTGTTCTATTAATATAAGTTTGCCATAAAATAAGCTAAATAATGGTAAACTTAAGCCTAGTTCTTGCTGGACTATACTATAAGAACTTTCAATAGCACATTCTCAGTTAAATGGGATTTTTTTTCCTCAGCTATTAAAGAAGAATGAAATGATATCTATAGGAAATGTTCAAGATTTGTTTTTGATAGCAATCTTGCCAGAGATTCAAGATTATGATTGATATATTAGAACAGCTTTCTAAATAAATATTCATTTTTAGGAGAATTCTAAGTTAAATTTTAAAGGATATCTAATTAATCTTAACTCTGTTACTCATCCACAAGCACTTCAGTTACTCAGTTTTATTTCAGATTTTTAATAAGGATTTCCTACATGTTGGAATTTAGTGATTGAAACTCTTCAGTTGTGAGCCTTTTACTCGGTAACAGCTAATTTTGAAAATGCATGCTTGGGAAAAATTTGATACAGAAGTTTTACATACTTTCAGTGTATACAGCTCTTACGTCCTAAATTTCCTATACATTTGTATGGTGCACACACCCTTAAAATTATCTTTTTTATAAGCATCACAGTAAAATAACTAAGTCTGCTTTATATGGCTGGTTTAATTCTGTCTTCCAAAGATTTTTTTTTTCCAGGCATTTATCATAACAGTGCTTGTTGTTGGCTGGTCCTTTAACAAAGGACCGAGTAGTCTGCCCTTTAAATGACTAGTTCATCAAAGCCTTACAAACAAGCAAATTACCAGCATTACTGATAGATATATCTCAGGAAGCATTTACTTTGCTAAATAAGTATTGTACCTTCTCATGAGACTTGTCCCTCAAAAGAGTAAATCATTAAAGTGTCTTCTTTTGTTTTTTAAATTATGGTAGTATTTTGGTTGATAGGAGACAAGAGTTGCATAAAAACTTTCTAAAAACATTTTGGTAATAATGTTGATGAAATCACCACAACCTTAAACTATTATTTATCCAAATAAATATGGATTTTTGCCTTCACCAGGTGATTATTGTCTTTTCATAGCCCAGCCTTATAATGTAGTTGTGTGGTTTTATTCAAGTCAAATGTGTTGTGAGATTACATTTGGAAAGACTATATTTGTAAATTGGAAAAATTCTAATAGATCTTCAGATTGTATAGAAGACTTTTAAATGACCGTGTGTGTTTAATAGAAAATTTCCATTAAAAGTTAAAATCTATAACAACGTAACTCCATCCCCCTGTATTTGGGTCAAATATCTCTGGAGAGATGGCTACAGAGTTTCCTTTACATTGCTGTCTTTAAGTTTTCTATCGGTTTGCACATATTAGTCTTCTTGAATAAGGGCCTCCTCCTTTCCCCCTCCCCCTTACCCCATTATGCCATTTTATTTAGGGGGTTAATGTAGGTAAAAATATGCCCATAAATATGAGGGTTGCCTTTTCTGTGGATTACTGGCAACTAAAAATATAAATCAGCATTCTTATCAAACAGGAAATGTTATTAATATTACCTTCCAGCGATTAAAATAGGTGCCCAATTGAAAGCTTTGTAAAAAAATTTAATAAACGTAAGATTATATTCTTAAGGAAGTAAGTTTTACCATTATTAAATCCTCCTACGCCCAGTTTTCTTCCATGCCCATACGCAGATGAGCAGTAGGATTACTCCTGAATAGGATACATTGTTATATCTATCATATAAAACACATAATAAAATTTCATTCTCTCCATCATGTTCTCTGATTTTAAAATTGGGGATGATAGAGATAGACTAGGATTTAGATATAAAAATTGAATGCTGTCTTGAGCATTTAAATGAATGATATAGATTATTACTGATCCAGCCACCTGTGCTGTATAAGTCTAGAAATTCATATATGGATGTGGACCAAACAGTAGAACTCAAGTGCCATTCTGCAGGACTACAAAGCTGTCTATACCAAGTTATGGTGTTAAATCATAATTTCTGGATCATGATCTTAAACCTTTGATTGGTTCCATTTCTACTTGACTCTTTATTAACAAGTATTCTGATGGCCTCAAAGTCCATGTTATTTAAAGTTTGAAGTATCCATATCAAATATGAAATTATTTTACATTAAAATACTTAAGTACAAAATATCAGTTGTGTAATCATGGTAAAACATACAACTTTGCTATAAAAGATTTCTAAAGGCTATTTGATTAAAACACTTATTTACTTAAACTCTTTGCTAGAATTTTTTTTAGAATTCAGCATCGGAGGAGGAATGTGACATAATAATGATCGAAAGCCGAAAGTTTAAAAGTTGTGATGCCCTCACATGGTTGGAGGGTTATTCTAGCTTCTAAGGACTGAATGTTGTCCACAAGAGTGTCTCATCAGGTCATAAATTGGTAAGACTTAATGGATTAGATTTTATGTATTATACCTGATGTTATTGTATTGAGATGAATATTTATGAACAAACTGAGCACATTGTATAACTTAAGAGTATAGTATTAAATATATAAGTTAAAACTTGGAGTATGTAATTCTTTCAGAGTCTCATGAGGCTCAAGACCCTGTCTTTGCAGTGGTGTTTAATAATCAGTTTAAAAAATAAAGTGACATCCTATATTATAGTAAGATTATTTAAATATTGCTATTGCATCTGCTGTAGATGCTTACAGTATAGTTAGGGGCCCCATATACCTTCTAGTTAATATCCCAAGAGATATTTGAGAAATAATATATTAATCTTTTATTTTTATAAAAAAATTTTCATCCATTTTCTCCATGAAATATAATTTAAATAGTTTTATTACTTGTGGGATTTTATTTTTCTCAATAAAAGGCATTTTTCCTGCTGTCTCTAAAAATAAAAGCCAAAGAAATTTTCTCAGTTCCTAGTTGAGAACACCTGACAATATCAAATGAAAATGATATATTTGAAGTCAATATACATTTTTTGTGTGCCCTGAAAAAACATTTCCTTTCAGAACTGTATTCTGCTTAGAAAGCAAAAATTTTCAAATTTGTTTTGTATACCTTCTTATTTTGCTTTGTTTTACACAGCTGTATTTTGTAGGGGGACTCTCAAAATAATACAGTTTAGATTAGGATAATACTGTTTAGATTAGGATATCATAATCTTCAACCTGATCATCATATTTTGTGTATGAAGAAAAAGAATCTGGGTTAAGTTATACTTCCAATGTTATACAGAAAATATTAGAATTAATATTTTCATTAAAATACGGTGCACATATCCTGCAAGTCTATCCAAGTTATTTGAAAGTATCATCTAAATAGGGTACAATATCTATTTCTGACCTTATTCTTAACCAGAGATATGTTATTCTCTTACACACACACATACCCGTTCTGTCTTTTGAATAATATTCTAAATTGTTTCAGATAATAGTATTCCATGACTTCGTGTTGATCATATTCTGTATATAAACTTAAGGTTCTTAAACCAGTAATAACAATCAATGGTAGTCTGGAAGGAAATACAACAAAACTTGTCCCTTATTCTATATATATTTTTCATTTTTATTTTTTTATTTTATACAATATATCTGTATAACTTTGGTAGTTAGGAAAATACGTTCTAATTTCTTTAGTAGGATATCCATATTTAGTAGTCAGTGGGTAGCCTTCAGGGGATCCTGAAGCCTGTGGAATTTTGGATAGAACTTTATGTATGTTTTCAGTGAAAAGTTCAGAGTATTTGCCGGGTTTTCAAAAACAGTTGAGTAACATTGCTAGTGAATGTTTGTGTCTAAAGGACAAGCCTTGTTAGACACCCAAGTATGTGACTTATGAATAAAGTTTTTAATGAATACACTGATCTGTTAACTCCTACTGATATTTTTCCAAGGCTAGTTTATTATAAGTGACCATTAGACTGATGGAACAAATCAGAGCCTAATTGGTTTTAGTTTAGAACTTGCATTCTGTCCGTCTCTGTGCTCAAGTGTTGATTGGATTTCTCCACAGAGTAGTTGCTTTTTTTGCTACTTAGTGGTTACTGTGTGTCAGGGACTGCTAAGTAAAAATACTTAGCATGATACCATAGTAAGCATTTTTGACATGTTATCTCATTTAATGTTCACAGCAGTTGTATAGATACTATCAATAGCCTCAGTTTATAGAGAAGAAAATTGAAAGCCTGGAGAGATTAAGTAACTTTTTCGGGTCACATAGCCATTAAGTGGTAGAACTAGGATTCAAATCTAGCTTTCTAAGTGGAGCCTGGGCTCTCAATTGATATGCAGGTATAGAGAGTAACCCTGGAAAACTTGAAAGATAAGATAAGGGAAAATTTCATGTTGTATGAAGATGTGAATACATAAATTTGATTTCCTTTGAACTTAAGTATTGATAGCAATGGGTCATCCTCATTATAAAACCATCTTTTAAAGCACTTGCCAAAAAATAAATTTGGTAAGTTGCTTACTGTCTAAAATCATTTATTGTATTGTAAAATAACCTCCATTCAAATTTAATGCTTATAATTATAAGCAAGTATATATGTATTAGAAAAGTTTTAGTACTTACTAGAATAGTATTGTACTAACTGTAACCATTAAGGAATTCACCCTTTAATATTTAGGATTTATAAATAGCAAACACTGGAAGCAGTTTAAAAAGCTACTTCAAGCCGCGAATGTTTCTTGGGATAGGGACATGAATCACATGTAAAACCCCCTACTAAGCCACATCACATTTGCCCTTAGTTGTGAATAATTCTATAAAGAAACCTCTTTTATGTCTACTTTTAAAACATTTTTGCAGCAAAATTTTTTGGCGGGGGGGGAATGGATTTTATTGAGCACCTACTTTGTGCAAATCCTTTTCATTGGTTTAATTTTATCCTCAGATGAGCTCCAAACCTTATAACCTTTTCCCTATTTTTAAGTGTTTATAATAAAGTTCCTGAGTCTAAATATGGCTTAAAGGTAAATCTACAATAAAAGTACTGCTTAAAACAAAAACAAGTAAAACTATAAGAATTTTTTTTCTTCAGTTAAATTGAAGTAGACTGCAGGTCAAGTATAAACTTGATTGAAAATATACAAACAATAGGTCATCAGAATATGAGAATCCTGTATTAAAAGTCCCCTTTCAGATAATATATTTGTACCCCAGCTTTTTTAGTAGTAATATATGTACCCTTTCAAAATTAAGCTATGGAAGTTTGGGAAATAGAATAAGAACAGTTACACCTAATCCATGTTTTAGCACAATTGCTGTCTCAGTGTTTACATATTCCCTTCCAGACTTTGAGCACATATGCATGGATATTAATAGTTGCAATCATGGTTAAGTAGCTTTTAAATAGTTTTTAGTGTTCCAGATATTTGTCCATTTGTACAAAGCTTATACTGATATATATAAGTTTTGAATTTTGGACTGATATTTCGACAACTGTGAAACCGTCCTTTCCAGTTTTTCTTCCTACCTCTCTGGTTGTTTCTTCTCAGTCCCCTTGGCAGACTTTTCCTTTCTTTTTGTCCTTTCAAGTATTATTGGTGTACTCAGGATGGTGTCCAGACCCACTCTTCACATTCTTTATCATGCTAAGAGCATATAGATGGCTTTGGATGTCCTCTATATGCTGTAGGAAGCCATGTATATGCACCTGGCACTCAAACTCATTACCTGTGCATCTGTCCTTACGTTCAAATTTCCCTGATTTTTCACAGCCAACTTTCATAGCTATCTCCTCTTTCATAACCAGTTAATGACAAAGTGCTGCCATGTCTACCTCCTGAGTATTTCTTCAGCATATTCATCTCTCTCATCATCTATTCAGGGCACAGTCCTTTATTAATTGGAATTGCAACAAACTTCTAACTGGCGTTCATTATTTGAGTTTTCCTGCTGTTCTTTTTACTTGGAACATTTGTGTGTGTGTATCCTTTTCTTCTCCACCCAACTGTGGCACTTCCTCTACTAAACATTTTTCCTTGACCCTAGATCTTGATTATATGCTCCCAAAACACCCTCTATAATCTTGCCCTGTCTGAGCATTTATCACATCTCTGACTTGTCTGTCTCTTTCATTAAATTGTAAACTCTGAGATTATGTTTATTTGATAGTGTATTTCCTTAAAAAGCAAGAGTCAGCTGTAAAAAGTAAGTCACCTAACTCCTAAGTCAATATTCTTTGAGTATTTTATGACATTCAGATTTAGGCCGCTATACCTAAGTAATACAGATTACATAGTTAACGTATTAAGTGCTTACCATGTGCCAGACATTCATGTGTTATCTCACTGAATCCTAGCATCTGGTCCTATTATTATCCTTTGAAGAGGCTAAATAACTTGTGTGAGGTCATATCGTAAAAATGATGGAGTTGGGATTCAAACCTGGGTTTGACTCCAGAGCCAAAGCCCTTTTATTTGATACCACCTCTGAGTTTATCCTCTGAGTCTAGAATTATATATCTGAGTTGGAGGGGAATTTAATGGTCATTTGTTCCAACCACTTGTCTCATACTTGAATCATGTCTGCAACACACCTTCCAAGTTGTCATCTAGCCTTTGAACACCTCCAGTGATGTTTATCTTAGCATCCTGGTCTTCTTTCTTTTTCCATTTCATGTTTAAACCTTTTATAAGCCCTTCCTGTACAGCAGAGAATCTAAAATGTGAAGCAGAAAAATATCTTGCCATCACTTAAAGATTTAGGAAAGAGATTAGGTTCATGTAAAAATGTAAGCTGCAGTACAGTCTATGGAAACATTGAACCGAGCATATTCTCTAGTTAGTTCTGTTAGTTTTCATATCTGCTATAATCAAGAATATGGGTTCTAGTTCATGGCCTTAAGTCATCGGTTTTAGTTCTAAAGCTCTTTTTCAAAATGGATAAGGAGACATTGCTTAACATCTTAGAGATCGCAAGGATGTTTCCCCTCTTCGAAATTATTGATTCTAGTGATGATGTAAGAGTTTCATGGGACTGCTTTATATGTGCTTTGATCCAGCAGTGTAAAAAGAGTGAAGTACATCTGAATTTCTTCAGAATCCTGGATCTAGTTCACTTAGAACTTTTACTTGTTCATGACACATGCTCAAAGGCATGACAGTTTGAGTTGTCTTCTTTCTCTGACTTGACCAAACTGGCAAGTCTTTGGTCTCCTCTTTCCACTTTCAGGATAGCTGTTGGTTTCTTTTACTTTTTCCCTAGATTCAGTTCTGTCTGTCTATAGAGAATGATATTGGGGAATACCCCATAGATGGATATTTATGAAGTGTGATTATACAATTAAGCCTTCACTAGATTTACAAAAAGATTTTCCCCTGAATCCATGATTCTAATGTAAAAAGACGTTTGTCAAGATTTTTATCCAAAAGATCATTGAGTTTTTAAAGTCCGCTTTATTTTCCACAAAGTCTACTATGACTTTGTCATCACCATGTTCCATACATGGAACTGCTAAGTTTCAGTGGCATAATTTTGTCAGAAGTAACCTGAAAATCCATAGAGCTGACTTTTCTTTTCCTCAAACTTAGACAGTTTCTCTACTTACTTCAGTTGCCTATATTATATTTAAAAATGTTATACTTTCTTCCTTCTCAGTGAGAAACAGTCAATCAGATGCTTTCATCACAAAAAGGTTTATTGGCTTTTTATTTAAGCTGAGTTTGTCAGGGAGAAGAAAAAACAAATTCTCAGGAGGTCTTCCCATTTTCACTGTGTTCCAGTGATACCCTTAATTAGTTTCTAATAGTTTAAGTAGCTGGTTAATTTCTGAACTCTTTTTCCTGGCACAGTAAACTCAACTTGACATAAGTTCATGTTGAATTTATAAAATATAATTAGATAATATATTAAATACTGTATGTTTTATTCCATCTTTTTCTTCAATTAAATGTTCAGTATCAGTTATATGCAGAGTGTTGCAATAAGTAGACCCTTGAGATGGACACAATTCCAGCCTTTAAGGTTTAATTCAAGGGAGAAGAACATTCAGTGAAAACAACAAAAACAATTATTTATGGAAGA
Source organism: Phocoena sinus (assembly GCF_008692025.1). Classification (NCBI taxonomy): domain Eukaryota; kingdom Metazoa; phylum Chordata; class Mammalia; order Artiodactyla; family Phocoenidae; genus Phocoena; species Phocoena sinus. Next base: position 30,320,661 of record NC_045766.1, read on the forward strand.
GTCAGAGGGATGGGGCCTACCGGCAAGAAATGAAGAGAGCAAAGATTATGTTGGTAAAGCATCCCATTTCATTTCATTCTTATCTCTAGAATCTAAATTGATTTAACAAATTTCAAGTCATGATGTAAGTCTAGAAATCATCATAAAATTTTTACATAAATTGATGCCTACAAACTATTGTAAAGTTCTGCCATTAACCATGTCTATCTTACAGAATTGTTATTGCCTGGAATAATTCCAGGATGTGGATCTAGATTGAAATGAGAAGAAGGTAGGGAATTCCTTGGTGGTCCACTAGTTAGGACTTGGTGCTTTCACTGCCGGGGGCCCGGGTTCAATCCCTGGTTAGGGAACTAAGATCCCTCAAGCCGAGCGGCCAAAAAAAAAATAGAGAAAGAAGTGAGAAAAAGTAGTTAGCTGTTAAAAACTTTTTGCCACTGAAAATGTACATATCTGAGTACAGTTCTCCTTGAGTAAAAAAACCTTGTAACCCTTTAGATTTTATAATACTGCTACTTTATACTTTTCTTTATTGTCCTATACCAGAATTCCTTTTTGACTTAGGTAATTCTAAAGCAGTGATTCTCAACTAGAGTAAATGTGGTTTAGAAGCAAAACAACACTTTATCCCTCTCCTTTGAGTTGTTTTTAGTAATATTTATTGTTGTAATGTCATGTAACACTAAAGAAAGGCATGAGATAGTTTTAGCTAAACAGTTTTTTGCAAGTTTTTATGTTGAATTAAACCAATTCAGTTATATCTCAGTGGCCTTTGGAAAAATTTCCCCCAGTAAGTTAAGATTATTTATATTCTGAACAATGAAAATTTGAGATTCTATCGAGGATCAATAAGAATTTTACTAATGTTCAGTCCACATAATGCTGTGCTTAATAAATATCGATGTAAGTTTAAATCTCAAGTCAAACAATTTTTATTAGCATATATTTTGTGACTGCATTGAATCTTTAACATTTGATTGAGTACAAAGAAATCAAGTAAATTTAAAGCATAACTAGGATTATTTCTTTATTTGGGTGAGACATAAATACAAAGGTTGTTTCCTAACACTAATCATAATTTTTATTTGTACGTCACTGCTTCATTTGTAATCCAATATACACTGGGATAGTAGACCTTATATAGTGTCAAAATCCAAATTCATCCAAACAATTGAAGGAACAAAAATTTTTTAAGTGTCTACTATTGTAAAAAGTCTCATATAATCCTCACAGTAATCCTTTAAGGTAGTACAACCATGACCTCATTTTACAGATGAGGAAACTGGTTTCAGTATGTTAACTTGGTAGGATCACCTCATTAGTAAGTAGTGGAGTTGGGATTTTAAAACCAGCTTGTCTAATTCTAAAGCCTGTATTCTTAAACCACTTTATTACTCTGAGAATTCAGCGTTTTGTTTCGGCAGCTGCTGAGAGGTAAGCTGTCTCACTCCCACAGTGAAGTGGAGAGCAAAAGAGAGTTAGGCCAAGTGGTAGTAAAGTGATAACCTAGACAGTTTTAACTCTTTAGGGCATTTCTTCACAGTACTTTTCTTGTATTTGTTGAAGATCAGCCATTTAATTCTTTGCTCAAACCCAAACCAACCTAAATTTTTAAAACATCGCAAATGCAAAACATTCATTGATTTATTAAAAGTAAAATAGACCAGATTTTTTTCCCTGATAGAATATTCTCTTCATTTTTTAAAAAATATTTTATTTATTTTTGGCCACATAGGGTCTTAGTTGCGGCATGCAGGATCTTTCACTGTGGCATGCAGGCTTCTCTCTAGTTCTTCTCTCCAGTTGTGGCATGCGCGCAGGCCTAGTTGCCCCATGGCATGTGGGATCTTAGTTCCCTGACCAGGGATCGAACCCGAGTCCCCTACATTGGAAGGCGGATTCTTTACCACTGAACCACCAGGGAAGTCCCTATTCTCTTCATTTTATTGAAGGGTAATGACCGTGCTTTGGTGCTGTCCCTTAATGAAGCAACTATCTCTTTAAAAAAACCTCATGATACTTTTATTCTTCTGGGTTTATCCCTATTTCAAAACAGTTCCTTGATAACTTCCATTTTCATTTATTACTATCCTTGGACTTTGGGGACAGATTAGGAAGGGACATAAGGTGGCAAAGAAAGATTAACTATTAACCTAGGAACAAAAGCTGGGTTTTAGTCAGATAACTCTAGTGGCTAATTTTGCTTTGTCAAATATATTGTCCATAGAATTATGTTTTTTCTGTAAAGCTATTTTAAATAGTATCTCTGCATCTTCAAGAAATGGACATAAATGAAGAGATTAGCTATAACATGAGCAAAAATTACCTCTGTGCTCTTCACTGGTATTTGGCATTTAATATTCAAGAGGATAGTCTCATTTTGACTCATTTGGTTAGGCCTCATCGTGGAAATGGGATTGAGAGGATTTGTTCAAGAATACCTGCTGAGTTGGAAAAAAATAGTACGTGGAATGCTTGAGAAAGAAGAGGCAAATGTGAGGCCATTCAGCAAAAGAAATAATTAGCTTTCCCAAGAAAGGGCAGTTTCTTCCTATCCCATCTTCTACAACTCTTTACCTGCTAGTCTCCTCCAGTGCTTTGGCCCTTATTTGTCTTCACTCTTTAACCAAACTCATCTCTCACAATTTGAGCTACCTACCACATTCTGATAACTCTCAAATCTAGACTCATCACCAGAGATTACTCTAGAGTTCTAGATGCCTATTTCTAGCAACCTTTCCTTATTTCTCAACCTTCTTTCTTTATTTCTCCACCATGATCTATATCCCAGATGTCTCAAAATTCAAAAGTCCCAAATGTAACTTCAAATTTCTCATTTTCATCTCAGGTTTCTCTGCCACTCACTCCCCATCCCTCAAAAAATCTAACCATCTTCCTGTGACACATTAACTATTTCCCCACTCCTTAGTTGCTCCATGCTAAAAACTGCAGTCATCCTTGGCATTTTCTTTGTTATAGATGAGTCTCTTTCATTTATCATCCCTCTGATTTCTCACAGACTCTCTGTGCTTCAGTTATAAAAACGTTCATTTTCCCTTGCTTAATCCCTGTGACCAAGCATTTGGCAGTGTCCTGCTACCCCTTATTCCCCTTTGCTTGCTTAGGTAACTTTTTTAAGACCTGTCTTGAGTGTTACTATCGTTCCTTCTCACTAACCCTGCCCCCCCCCCCCCACACACACACATATACAAAACACCACATTTGAGTGGTTACAGTAAGTTTCATAAAAAGTCTCTAAAACTAATGATGAAAGAAAAAAAGCCCAATGAGAATAATTACCTCCGGACACAGCAAATCTGAGGTGAGGCCAGGTTGCAATGTGTATTTGCTAATTCTACATCTAGTGATCTTCCCACTGGTGGACACTATCTAACTTCATGTTCTTCCACCCAGTATTTGTTGAGTATTGGGCATGTGCAGAGGCGACAGATTGGAACTTTTTTTTTTTTTAACAAAGGTGTCACCTAGAAAGGTAAATGTTACTGAGATTTGGCTATTAGGAAATAAGAGGCAAAAGTTTGTTTAGGATTTATGACCTGTTACCTCCAAAGGAATTTGGATTACCTAGGTATATGGATTAGATGTTAATATTAGGCAGCAAGAACATATGGCAAGTGTAGTTTCAGACTGAAAATGAAGAATGAGATTAAGAAATGTTTCCCCAATTATTTATTGAGTTTAGTTAAAATAATAGCATTACCCATGTTTATTAAATACCAAGGAGTGCTTGGAAAAAGTCAGTTTTGCCATTAAGTGTAGGAAGTGGCTTTGGTCTAATACAGCTACCTCATGTTATAGCTAAAAAAAAAAAAAAAAATTAAAAAAAAAGGGGCCCCAGAGTAGCGAGTGATATATTTAGGACTCAGATTCCAAGTATACAGTTTTTGAGTCCAAGTATCTGTGGCATTCTTTACTAAATGGCTGCCAGCCTCATGATAGATGTTTGTATGGCCAGTAGAGCTTTGTCTGGTAGGAGATAGATGCAACTGTTAAAACATAGCCTGTGTGGTTAGTGCTATAAGTGTAGTGTGGAACATGACTTACTATACTACTTCTGGAAGGGTTAGAGAAGCCTTTACAGAAGAGAAAATATTTGAGCTGAAATCTATAAAAGAATGGTAGAGTTTCTACAGTACTTAGAGAGTGAGAAACAGTATGAACAAAGAGAGTAAAAGTAAACCATGGAGGGTCTTAAAGGAGTTTAGGCTATCCAGTTCAAAAGTTGAGCAGGCATTTGGAACTGGGAGGAAGTGGGGTGGGATAATGTAAAGGTTAGCATTAGAAATTTATACTAAACTAGTTCCTGATTTTTGCCCCATTTGTATGTCATTGCTGAAGAATTCTGAGTTACTTTAGAAATGTTAGATGAATTTAGCTACGTAGGTTGTTTTTATAATAGGCCCACTGCCAAGTGAAAATTTATTCAGTGCTTGTTGGTCTCTGAAATGAAATGCAAATCTTAAGAGCTTTACGTTTTTGTTTTTATTTCCCTTGACATTCTTTTTGAATTTTATTTTACTTATTTTTTTATACAGCAGGTTCTTATTAGTCATCCATTTTATACACATCAGTGTATACATGTCAATCACAATCGCCCAATTCATCCCACCACCACCACCACCCCCCGCTGCTTTCCCCCCTTGGTGTCCTTTGACATTCTTTTTTATTTTGTTCTTTCTCCAGTTTTGTTCATTTTCATATACTTACACCATGAACATTTCCTTAGGTGGTGAAAGTGCTGTGATTTCCTCATAGTCAAAGGGAAAGAATACTATATTGTTAACCTTTTAAAGGACAACTGATCTTAACTACAAAATGGCTGTTAAACATAGTCCTTTCCCTGGAAGACTTTTTCTTAATCTTTATCCTTTTCCTAACAGCTGGAGAAATTTGAACTCATGTGTTTTTAATGTCTTCATTCACATTAAGGATTTTCATTGAATTTTTCTCTTCTATTAAACTTTTATACTTTGTAAGACAGGTAGTCCTTAAAATCAGTATTGAAAACCATAGATCTTTTACTAAAGTATACAGTAATTTAATCACTAAATTCTGATGTTTTTATTTATTTATTTTTAATTTTATTTTATGGCTGTGCCACGTGGCATGTGAGTTCTTAATTCCCTGACCAGGAATCAAACCCTCGCCCCCTGCATTGGAAGGGTGGAGTCTTAACCACTGTACCATCAGGGAGGTCCCATAAATTCTGATGTTTTTAGAAGTTGGTTAACCATCAGCTTCTATCCCAGCAGACAAAGGAGTGGTTTTAGAATATCTAGAATGAATATATGAAACTATCAATACATCCACTATATTACTTTTCAGTATAACTATGTTATTTAGGTTTTCGTCAGTTATTCTGAACTAGACATCAGTTGGCAAAATTCCTTTCTAATCCCTATCCTTTTTTTTTTAATCTCAGGTACCAGTGTACATCTCAGTCTAGATAATTGTCAATCATAATACTGTTTTCCCAGTCTCCAGGAAGTAAATTAAAGTAGCCAAGACTATAGTGTCAAATTTTTAATTTGGACTTAAGCCCCTTGGTTATGTATCCTTCACTCCCCCATAATTATGCTATCATCAAATTACCTGTTGCTGCTATGTAAACAGTAAAATGAAATCTCTTTCAAAGAGAGTCTGCTCTAAATGTAAGCACTCCAACATTGGGGAAAATGCCACCCTCCTCCTACCCCTTTCTCGCACCGTTTTCTTTTGCAGTCTGACTCAGAAGAAGGAAATAACTTTTTTATTGTGTCAAACCTTGTCTAATGTTAGTCTAATAAGAAATAACTAACTAGTGTATAAGCTCATTTATCTTAAGTAGATATGATTCCATGTTCTTATTCCATTTAAGTATTTAACTTAGGATAATAGAGTATTAAACAAACTTCCTTAGTTTATTGGACTAAGTTTGGCCTGTAGTGGTAAAATTGCTGCTGTTTTACTTTTGTGTAAGTCTCCAGTCTTTCCAGACTAAATTTTTACATCTTCCATCTTGACTGTTTTAACAGAAAAAAAAATGTTTAGTTTGGCTAGTTTTTAAGTTGTTTCCTTGGAGTAGCTCTTCAAGAAAAAAAAAAAAAAACATAATTATATCAGAATTTTACTACCAAATACTAAAATAATTCTGCCAAAATATCATAACTTTGAAGTGTAAAGAGATCTGGAAGAAGAAGGTAAAGTTAGTATTAATCTTATCTGTACCTTCTTTGGAATTCATTTTTAATACAACATTGTGTAAGGTTATGTAGCCTATTGTATCTTAGATATTTATTGGAGAGACTTTTACTATTTACTTAGTAGCATCACTTTGAACAAAAATAACTATACTGGGATTATATGGTATAAACATTATTTATACCATATTTTTAAGTGATTTTAATTCACCCTAAGCCAAGGAAGTAAATTTTACAAATCAGAAATGTTATTTATATTGATTGTTTTTTTGTATGTTAAACATAGTACCTAATCTTTCAGAAGGAAATAGTTCCAAATACAAGTGGAGCTGTTGGTCCTCTTCCCTTTCTTCCTTTCTTGTTTCCTGTCTGCCATTTGTTCATGTCTTGAGTTCACACTGTACAGGGAAATAACTCCTTCATGAGTCATTTTCATTTTGGAATGTGTTTTTCAGTATTCTTCACAGTGTAGAGAAAGTAGTCTTCTATCCCTGTTCCCCTTCTGCCTGCCTTCCAGATAAGCACTTACCTAAACAGATAAGCACTTTCTTAGTGTGTGTGTGTCCTTCTAGTCTCTTTATTGTATATACAAGCAAATACAATGTGTATTATCTCCCTCTTCACACAAATGATAATATACACACATCTGTACCTTTATCTTTAAGGATCTTCAAGATACGTTGCTTCCATCTCAGTACACAGAAAAGCATCCTTGTGGTTTTTTTAAATAACTGGCTAGGGGCTTCCCTGGTGGCGCAGTGGTTGAGAGTCCGCCTGCCGATGCAGGGGACACGGGTTTGTGCCCCGGTCCGGGAAGATCCCACATGCCACGGAGTGGCTGGGCCCGTAAGCCATGGCTGCTGAGGCTGTGCGTCCGGAGCCTATGCTCCGCAACGGGAGAGGCCACAGCAGTGAGAGGCCCGTGTACTGCAAAAAAAAAAAAAAAAAAAAAAAATAACTGGCTAGTATTAAATTGAATGGATGACTATACTGTGATTTATTTAACCCCTTCCCTATTGCTAATCAAAAGCCTGCCGTTATAAAGTGTTGTAATGAGTAGTTTTGTAAATACATTATTTCCTATGTATGCAAAAATATCTATAGGATAAATTACTATAGATATTTTTGCATACATAGGAAACTGTATACATGTATTTTTGCATACATAGGAAACTTGTAGGATTGCTGGCTCAAAGAATGTGTTGTGTATAAAATTTATTAGATATAACCAAATTGCTCTCTATACGGGTTATACCATTATACCACTTTGTACCAGCACTGTAAGAGAAGAGAAGGCCCATTTTCCCACAGCCTCACTGACTGTGTATTAAATTTTAGTATGTTTGCCAGTCTGTTAGGGAAATAATATCACATTATAGTTTTAATCTCTATTTTTATTATGAATGAGATGTTGAGTATTTTTTCATGTCTTGTGAATGTTCGTGTGAATTCTACCCATCTTTCTATTTGGGCTTCTTGTCTTACAGATTCCTAGAAGTACTTTATATTTTAGGGAAATTATTAAAGAAGCTTTTAAAAAACTGTATTTTGAGGCATATAGTTAGAAAGTCCTCTCCTACTCCTCTCCAAAATAGTAAAGAAATTCTTCCTAAATAGGCCTTTTTAAGGTCATTAATACAGATGATATGGTTGACTCTGGACAAAGGGGGTCTGAGGTAGGAGAGGGACTTTGTATTGATGGTATACTTTTTTGTGTATACTCTCTGAATTTATTCTTTACCATGTATATGTATATTTTTAAAAACTTTTATTTTGAGTAATTATAGATTAATAAGTTGCAAAAAAAAAAAGTGCAGGGAGGTCTCAGGTACCCCTTTACCCAGTTCTCCCCCAGTGATAACATCTTGCATGGCTATAGTATAATACCTGAAGCCAGGAAATTGACATTGGTATAATCCACAGGTATAATCCTTTTTTCCTCTTTTTAAATATTCTTTTCTGGTCAGTATTTTGATCTGAAATTAATTAAATGAATGTGAAATATGCTGAGGGCATTGGTGAGCAAAGTTTTTATAGATGATAAAAACAAATATCAATCTTCATATAAGTATTCAGCTCAGTTTTTTGTTTTTTGGGTTTTGTTTGTTTGTTTGTTTGTTTTTGCGGTATGCGGGCCTCTCACTGTTGTGGCCTGTCCCGTTGCGGAGCGCACGCTCAGCGGCCATGGCTCACGGGCCTAGCCGCTCCGCGGCATGTGGGATCTTCCCGGACCGGGGCACGAACCCATGTCCCCTGCATCGGCAGGCGGACTCTCAACCACTGCGCCACCAGGGAAGCCCTTTAGCTCAGTTTTTAGTAGTTCCTTGGTAAAAAGCTTTTTTCACAGTAAGATTGGTTACTTGAGAAAATAATAACATTTAGTTTTGTGAGTAGCCATTTTCCTTGCTTGTTTAGCATGAATAATAGCTTTTATCATCCACAAAAATCACTTATTTTGTGTTACTGATAATAAAAATCTCCATGGGGACTTTTTGTGAGTTTTTTAACTCATGAAATTAAACAGGTTGTTTTTACATTGGTAGAACTTATGGTTAATAATTAGAATATGTACAATTTTGAGTTCTTAGCTTAATTGACTGTTAACTTTGTCTAATAGTTTTATTCTTAACCACAGAGGTTTGCATTTGGCCAGAGATTGTCTACATGAATTTTATCTATTTAGGCTCTTTTTTGGAAGTAGGATTGTTATTTGCCCTTAAATTGTGTTAAAGTGTAAATGTTCTTTAAATTCGTCTTACAGAAGGGTGATGGGTTTTTTTTTCTTTTTAACCTTGATAGGCTTGCTGAGCTGTAGATTCATTAGATTTATTTTTTTGCAATCAGTGACTTAACAGTTTCTTTCTAAAAAGCAAAACATACATTTCTTAGAGAAGAGGCAAAATGTTGCCCAGATTAGAATTAAAGCATTTTTAACACTAATGATGTTATAGAGCTTATTGCAGTGGGGCAAGGGGATTAAGGTTGTAGGTGATTTACTGGAAACAGTACCTGATTCCTGAGGACTGGCCTCCAAGAAAGATTGTAGCTTCAACTTGTAAGTTTAAGAAGAATTGATTTTACCTGGTTTGGGTAAGGGGGCTTTAACATAAATATTGATATACGAGATTTGCCAACTCAAATAAGTTCTCATCACAAAACATTTTATTTTGTGATTTGGGGAATTCCTGTAGTGGATTTTTAATTGTGTTGTGATTCAACAGGGAAAGTTAGGAGGGTCTTAGAGTAAAGCAAGGTAAATTTTTTTAATAATATTCTGCATATAGATCCGTATAATCTTAAGATATCTTCATCTTTCTAACAAACCAAAAGAACCTTTCAGTCCTTAGCAAATAGGTGAACTATACTGGCTGTCTAAAGATCACTGAGCAAGTCCCTTTTCTAAGAAGTGACCTCCCTTGTTTTCAGAGCTGAACCTCTTCTAGGAATGTGCTAGATAAGATAAATGGCATATTATGAACATAGTTTAATCTTTGGATCCACAGTTATGGTTTGACAACTAACATTTGGTACTTGGTTAAAGCACTTTTCACAATGTACACAACGCTGGATTTCTTTTAGGTCATTATAGATAGTTGCTTTCTTCCTTTCACAATCTGACTGTTATGATAGGAAAAGCATATGTTTTGACATTAATTAGGTTAGGTTTTAATCCTCTCCCTAGGGTTGTGTCTGAATAAGTTACTTGGCTTCAGTTTCCTCAGCTGTAAAGTGAGAGTGTTGCTCAGGCTTGTAGTAAGGACTCACTTAAACAGCGTGTGCTGCCATGAAGTGGGCAGTCATTTGTGTTCTTTTCCTCTACCCTGTTGCTTTGTTAATAAGCATTTGTGGGATTTCCCTGGCGGTCCAGTGGTTAAGACTCAGTGCTTCCACTGCAGGGGGCACAGGTTGGATCCCTGGTCAGGGAACTAAGATCCCACATGCTGTGTGGTTGTGGCCAATAAATTAAAAAAAAATTTTTTAAATAAGCATTTGTATTGAGAAAGGAGAAGGAAGACAACATAGCCAAAATGTAATAGGGAAGAAATTCGCACTATTTTTATCTTAAACAGTAGCCATGATGTCTCTGTACACATTAATAAAGAAAAAAGTTGATTTCTCATAAAAAAATTTTCTTAAATGTGAGATCAAGTTAGCCTAACTGTGTCACTGGTTTTAATTTTTAGAGAGGCAAGACGGGATGATTTGCAGAGTCACTGAGCTGAGAGCATGGATGAAACAGTTAGCCTATTAAGAAGGATGCGGGCTTCCCTGGTGGCGCAGTGGTTGAGAGTCCGCCTGCCGATGCAGGGGACACGGGTTCGTGCCCCGGTCCGGGAAGATCCCACATGCCGCGGAGCGGCTGGGCCCGTGAGCCATGGCCGCTGAGCCTGCTCATCCGAAGCCTGTGCTCCGCAACGTGAGAGGCCCGCATACCACAAAAAAAAAAAAAAAAAAAAAGAAGGCTGCAAATGTAAGAAACTTGTGATGCCGCAGCAGAGGTTCCTATCTGGCCTCTTGTCTTCTCAGTGAGGTTGCAAGTAATCTATTGTGATAAGAGTAAGCAGGCCTGGGAAGAAAAGCTGTGGTGGGGAGCCAGTTGGGATGAACTAAAAGATGAACAGCATGGAAATCCAATCTAGCTTGGTGTGCCATTGATACTTTTAAGTTTTACTTTTCTTATGAATGTGATTGTAATTTACTTTATTTAAACACTAAATTCAAGCTCATTTGGTTCTTTTGGGAGCCGCAGTTCCGGTAAATGAAAATTCATTATATAAAAAGTGATTTAGTCATTCTTTTTTCCCCATAGTTCTGTATTTCTGTCCGTTCCCTCCATACCCACAGTTTTTTATTCATCTAGTAAATGCTAATCCAGTTATGATTTTATTCTAAAAGAGAGACCCATAGTAACAGAATTATCCCTTTTTATATAGCACTCTGTAGTTTAACAGAATAGTTACAAAGTCTTAGGAAGCCTTCCCTTAAGGAACTTAAGTTCAGAAACTGGTTAATCATCTAGTTATAGCGTGGTGAATACAATAATAAGAAAGAAAACAAGGCCTAATACTATAACATTAGGTCAGGGAAACAAATGAAAGGAAATTATTCATTCTGCTTCAGCTGATCATTCTCATTTTAAAAGAGCATAAAGCCCAAACCACTATGTTGACTTTGAACACAATGGAAAATTTGTTTCCCTCATTGAAACAATATTCTTAAACCATGTTCTGGGATCTTGAAATAGAATACACTCTTATTTGTTTATATTTAAAACTACCATATTGGTATCTTTATTAAAAACCAGGCTATTTAAGGCAGTGGTTCTCAAACTTTAGTTTCTTTCAAATCACCTGGAGGAGTTATTAAAATAGATTTCTTGGGTCCCACCTCAAAAGTATCTAATTCAGTAGGTCTGAGTGGACCCGAATATTTACATTTCTAACAGGTACCCAGATGATGCTGATGGCTCCTGGTCCAGGGACCACACATGGAGAGCTACTGATTTATTCAAACTCAGAAAAATGTAATGGCTTCCTAACATGAACCAGTAATCGTTTCTAATCCAATTACTATCATATTGACTCTTTCAGTATGCATTTGAGCTCCTATGTGCCAAGCACTGTTCACTTCTTCACAGAGGTGAAGAAGATAAGCCACCTCCCTCAAGGAGCTCAGTCTAATAGAGTTAACAGTGGTAGTATTATTTAAACTCACTTAATCCTCACAGGAGTTTTGTGGATTGGGGTATATAATCCTTATTTTAGGTAAAAAAAAAAAAAAAAAATGAGGTCTAGAAAGGTAAAATAATTTCCTAGAATTCACAGTGATTACATGGAGGAGCCAGAATTTCCTGGTTATGCACTATAAAAAGTTTGTGATGATTTTAGTGGGCCACAAAAGGGATGGAATATTTGGTTCTACCTTAGGAAATCAGAAGGTGTTGCAGAAGAGGCGGCACTGAGCATCTTAAGGAACAAGTTAAAGATAGCCAGATGAATTGGAACTGTGAGCATTTCCAGCTGAGGGAGCAGTTTCTGCAAAGCCATGGAAACCTGAGAGAACGTATGTTCCACAGACTGCAAATAGCTATGTAAGACCATAACACAATATACCACATGGGGTATGAGAGGAAAGGAGACCATAGAAAGCTGAGGTCAAGGTCGTAAAGGGTTTTGTATACAAGGCTAAGAAATTTTTTTTAAGTAGAGTTAGGTTTTTTTTTATTATTACTCTTCTAATTTTCATCTCTAAGCCAGTGGTTCTCAAAGTATGATTTGTCTGGCAGCAGAATTGGCATCACCTGGAAACTTGTTAGAAATGCAAGTTCCTGGGCCTGACCCCAGACCTACTGAATCTGAAAGGTGGAGCCCAGCAATCTGTGTTTTAATAAAACATCTAGATGACTCTGGTACATGCTAAAGTTTGAGAACCTCTGCAGTAGGTTGTAGGATTCTTGATAACAGCCTTCAGAGTGGCCAAAGGTGACTATAGAGATAGTAATTGTATCTGTGACTGATTTGATTCTGTTAAAGTACAGTGTTTAACAAAATTGGAATAGTAATACCTTTTAAGGGAAACATATCTTCAACATGATCCATTTATACTTTGCAAACCTGTTCCTCCGTAGCAGTAAAAGAGATCTGAGTCAGGACTAGAGGTTATTATATCAGCAAAGAATAGGATGCTAATTATTGTTCCTTAGCTGAGGGAATGGTTTGGAAACTGACTAGGTTTTGTTTTAATTATCAAAAAAGAAGAAGAAGAAATAAACCTTTTTTAAAGGTTTTTGAGGTTTATTTGGGTTTTTTGTTTTGTTTGCTCATTAATATGTAAAACTGGTGTTAAAGTTAGCATTTAAGATATCCTATTTAAAACTGATGTGTTAAAAGAATTGAATGTATTTAAGTCATGAAATGACTAAAACTATTTCATTTTTTCCTTGACATAGAAGTAAAAAATAAAGTATAATCTAGGATTCTCAGGCAAATTCTAATCTAAATGCCTATCACTATCTTTTTTGCCAAATCATGACCAGTGTTTGGTGAATTTATCTATGTGGTGTCTGAATTGAACTTTACATTAAAGTTTATATAGTTCTGTAGTTTTTAGTTACATGAAGCCATACTTTGCTGTCTACAAGCATTTAAAGCCTAACATATATAAGTATTTATTAATGATCTATATATCCTTTCCAGTTATTAGGTATACATAAGCCCCTTTTCATCTTAGCAACAGCAGCAAGAAGTGAAGTAGTATGCTGTAATTAATGTGCTTAATGCACAGATAAACAAGCTTAGTGTTTTCCACGCATTGACTCAGGATTTAAAAGTTCAAAGTCCACTGAGGCATTGACACCAGCCCCTTCATTTTACAGATGAGGAAACTGAGGTCCAGGGAAGTTAAATAGTTGATTACTGATGGTCATATAGGTAGTGAGTAGCAGAACCAAGATTATAACCAGATCTACTTAGATTATAATAAAAAAAGGCACCACTACATCAGACAGGATATTTCTGAGGCTCGGTCTGATAGAACATTGAGGGTCCACATCATCTAAAGCAAAATAGTCTTCAGATAAATTAGCACCTAAATTTAGCACTACACACTAAATGAAGAGTATGTAGTAGAAGTTTTGTATAAAAGTGGTTTAAAGACCTCTTTTTGTATTGATACAGTAGATTAACATATCCTATTTATATTTACAAGAAAATCTAATAACTGTTCTTTAAAGTTTACAAAAACACCAAGAAAAGGATATAGATCCTCGCTACACACATGGGAAAATATAAACTTCCAAAGAGAACAATTATTCAGCCTCCTGTGTCATTATCACAGAAATGATAAGGTGATATTTAAACTTGGGATGTACTTACCAGCTAGACTATTTCCAATTATCTCTAGGAAAAATTGGTCTAAACCACATACCTTAGTAGGTGATTTTTGCCAGCTAGTAAACTACAGTCAAAGCATACAGGTCTGCCAGAATGTTGAGTTCCTTGTTAACCAACCCTGCAAGTACTGCTTGCCCAGAAGCCCTCTGAATCATTTTTACAAGCCAGTTTTTAAAATTTAAAAACCAGACATTAAAATATAAAATCTATAGTAGAAAAATCATCATCTGAATTTAATGCAATAAATAACCACTGGAATTTCTACATGAAAGGCAATTAGAATATATAGTTGGTAAATGAAGAGATGTGGAGGGGGTACTGTTCGTTCAAAATGTATCTTAAGTTCACTGAATTGAGAACTCCTGGATAGAATTGGGAGTTACTTTTTAAAGTAGCATATATATGTCATTGGCAAATTAGAAGTATTGAAACTACAAAGATTTTTACAAGCCATCTGTTTATTGAGATCATTTTCAAAATGAGAGCTCTGAGTATGAAATTGTGAGAATAGACTAATAATCTATTTTAAAGTACTATTTTTGGTTTTAAGTAAAACACAATTATTTTAAAAGTTGGAAGGGAGCTTACATTTTTTAGAATAATTTAATGAAATATTCTAATTTTTTCCAGTGCATCTGGGGGAGGTGGTGTAGCCATTGACAACAAAATAGAACAAGCAATGGTAAGTATAAATTTATAGTCCTCTCATTTCAGAGATTGTTGGGTTTCATCAATTCTAAAAAACAAATACCTAATTTCTTTAAACCAAGATGACCAAAGTGTATTTTTTGATAGTGAGATTTGGTTGAAAATGCTAGAATGTTGAGAATTTTTAGTCTATAAATACCAGTGGAATAGATATTTCCCCTACTTGAACATGTTACATTTCATGCCATTTTGGGGAATATACATAATCAACATGCATTTGATCCCCTAAATATCTCAGCATCAAAAATAATTTAGAAACAAAAGACTAATAAAATGAAAACTTCAGCTGGAAATCTTTTCCATCCTTTGGTTATTTACAGTGACTCTTTTACTCAGCTTTAATAAATAGACTTGTTTCTGTTGATTCTGATTTCTGCTATTACTATCAATTTTTTGGTTTTCTCAAAAGATATTCTACTCATATTATTTAAAATATTTTGATTCAAGTTATTAAAACCATAGATCGATTATAAATAAAGGCCACTGGTCTCAAACTATTTTGTTTTTTAATCCTGAGGTTTTAAAGTTGGAAATTGCAGGTCACTTCATCTCTTAAAGCAGTACTATAACTAGTTTATTATCAGTTTAATATCCTTTGTTCTCTTCGTCTGACGTCTAAATATATGATTTTAAACCTTTTTTTAAATTCTAATCTTATCTTAATTGACAATTTAAGGAGCTGGTATTTTTTGAAATCACTCCAAACTTTGAAAATAAAATCCTGGGCTTGCTGCCCTAGTTGGGAGCTAGATTTTTTCCACCCCATCTTCCTTAGTGTCAATCAAGAAACAGTAGAAACATTAAAAGCAAGAGCAGGAAAACTATATAAATGTAGTTTAAATAAACTATATTTATAGTATAAATATAAATATATAAAACTATATAAATATAAAACTGCCTGATGTTTATAAGGCACCAGGTAGGCTAGAACCAAATAGCAACTCCTTTCCCTTTCACTCTTTTTGACATTCCTAATTTTGTTCTTCACAGGATCTGGTGAAAAGCCATTTGATGTATGCAGTAAGAGAAGAAGTGGAAGTTCTAAAGGAACAAATAAAAGAATTAGTTGAAAGAAACTCTTTACTTGAACGAGAAAATGCACTGTTAAAATCTCTTTCAAACAATGATCAGTTATCCCAACTCCCAGCCCAACAGGCCAATGCTGGTAGCACTTCTCAACAGCAAGCAGTGATAGCACAGCCTCCGCAGCCAACGCAGCCTCCGCAGCAGCCGAATGTGTCCTCAGCATAAAGCTTTCTTGCCTCATTAAGAAAAAAACTGAAAGCAATCTATCCTTGTGTGCCACTGGTGTTCTTTCCACTTTATACGAAAGCAAGTAGCCATGCTTCAGTTGTGTGTTTGGCCTTTTCAGTATTAGACAATCATTCTACAAGAGCTTTTCCTCTCTTTGAGATGTCATGCAGTGCTGTTGATGTCCAGTTTATGTCATCAGTACACAAGGAGAATAATAGATGGGGTGTATTAAAGAGAGCAAAGTTAGCATTTTACCTGGTGCGCACGAGTGGGGTCTTTTAAGAGCTTTGGTGGCTCTCCCATGTTTCCTATTATCCATGGATTTACCCTGAGCCTTCCTATCGCATTATAAATAACAGTTCATCTAAAGAGCCACTTTTCTTTCAATATCAGTAACATTTGCCTACATAAGTTTTCATTTATTTGTGTTTTATTTATTACAGGGCTGCTATTTTCATAATGTACATGAACAATGTCACAGAACTTTTTTAATTTTTTTGAATAATTATAAGTATCAGTAAAGGAATTGAAAGACAGGATTGCATTTAATAGATGAAACGTTTAGGCAATAATTGAACAAAAGAATCCTGGCATATTTCTAACACTAATGGCAATTTACCTTCGGTATTTATTTTCAGTAGTAAAGACCCAGCTTGAATGTAAATTTTGTATAGTGTAAGTATGAAGAACATAGTGCAACTGTACAGGTAGTCACCAGTTATTGTGATATAATAAATAATTGGGCTATTTTGATGAAGAAAACTTTGTTCATTTGTTTCTACTTTCTAATAGAGAAATTGCCACGATTCCTCTGCTTTTTGACATTTCGTATGACTTTTTTTTCGGGTGGGAATAAAAAGCTGTGAAATTGTTCAACCTACTTTGTAACCAAAGAAGCAAAGCTGTGTAATGGAGTTTTGTTTTTTTTTTGTTTGTTTTTTTTTTTTATAATGCACATTCTTTATGTATTTTTATTTAGTGTTCTCTCGGTCACAATTTTCTTTGCTGTCTAGCATGATCTGCATGACCTCTAATCTTTGAACCACTTTCGTACCTCATGTTTTTATCCAGCACTCTTATTGTAATATGTACTAGTCTGTGAACAATGTCAAATAAAAAAGAACGAACAGGTAGTATGGTGGAGCTGAGCTAGTGTACTATACACTAGTTGTAAAAAAAAAAAAAAAAAAAATAATGAAGTGAGCCATCTTTTTGTTCATTTAAAATGGTGTTTTGAATTTCGTATGCAGAAAACGTTTTGTTACATTGCAGATTTTAATGTATTTAATAAATGCAACATGCAGATTAAGTGCAGTGTATACTGAGTATTTAAATTAAAATGTACATTTCATAAATACAGTTTCAAGAGAAAACATCATTTTGTGTATACTAACACATTAAGTATATGTCAGAAATTGATGTATAAATATATATTTTAACACATTTTCTGAAATTAAACTGCAGTTTTGTTGAAATATTTGGCTCTATATGTGTTCAAAATTTAATTTGATTAGATTTGTATTTTCAGAGTTCCAAATATTCCTTCAATGAAAACCTATGTTATTAATGACTTAATGATGGTTCTTAAATTTTCCAAGTAAAATAATTTAAAGAATGCAAGAATGGTGAGCAATATTTGTACTCAATATTCATATTATGTCAATGACATTTAAGTAGGAAATCCTTGTCTACCAGAACTTTTACTTGAATTCAGAAAGGTGCCTGTAGAAATTAACATGCTCTGTATCTATAGCCAACTAGCTAATCAGGAGTTAATAAGAATCAATAGTTAGGTCTTTGCATTAAAAGAAGATAAATAAGTGTTCTTTATCTATCTAAAATTAAAACTTAAATAAGTCACAAACTAAATGCATAAAATCAGAGTGTACATGGGATTTCCAATTATTTTATATTCTAGTTAGGCTGCAGGATATATTCACTAAAAACACAATTTTAATGTTAATAGAACTAACTAAAGGAACTAAGTACTTAGGCTTGAAGAAGCAACCTAAAGATATGAAGTAAGATTTTTTAATAGAGCCATCCCAGGTGAGCTAGAAAGTGAAACTTCCACGTTGGACTGTTAACCAAAAGGCTCACCGGGTGCACCGCTCAAGTGTGAAAGTGTGATATATAATACAGGTGGAAAAAAACGTATTAGAAAAGGTTGGGGTTTATGTGAAAATATAAATTTTGGTGTTGGGGGTAGAAAAACACATTATTATAAATGCTAAAGTAATAGTCACAAAGGAAGTGATTAATATGCTTTAAATGGTAATTAAAAGCAATTATTACTACTTCTACATTAAAAAAAATCACAGTAGAAGAGAGAACATGAATAGTTCACAGAAGAAATAAACGGCAGTTTCTAAAGGTTCACCCTCTAGTAACCTAAGAAATACAAGTTAACATTTAGCAAATTATTTGTCCTTTAAATAGCAGGACCTAATGTAGAAAGGCAAGCTTTCCTGTGAACTTCTAGAAAGTAAGATGGCAAAATGTATCGAGCCTTAAAAAACTTTCCAACTTAATGACATGAGAAGATACTCAACTACTGGTGCCACGTTCAAAACATGCAAAACTATAGTAGTGCCTGTCCTCTGCTTTCCCAACTCCCCCCCCCCGCCCCTCTTCTCTTGTATGACCCATCCCCCACCATACAACCCCAAAAATAGCTGTGAAAGGAAGCCTGTACATCCAAACCTACTCTCATGAGGCATGCCCCCAATCCAAAGTCAGGGACAAACTTAAGGGTGGGAAAGTTATGTGCTTTTCAGCATCAGATATACTGTATATTTGAAAACAACATCAAGCATTCCTCCAAATGATTAGTTTAGGATATTAAGTAAATTTCAGTTTTTCCTCAGATATTTAGGGTCTCTAGTTAGCTGGAATATTAATTTATTGAGATGCCAATTTGGGAGCACAGTCTTGTATGAATGCCATCTGTAATCTTCTCGGTGAAATGCTCATAGACCAAGGTGCCACATAAGTGTTCTGTTGGTTTACTTCAACCAACCACAAGATCATAGGTGGAAAATATTTCTGATACGGCAATGTGTCTTCAGTACAAACCTAATTTTCCCCAAAGAAAAATCATTTCAAGTAGCTACAATGTGATTTTATAGCTTGATATACACCTCCCTCCCCCCAAGAAATAGAGCGATTGTGAGATATTAAATATACGGTTACTCTCATAATTTTTTGTTCAAAAGTAGCTGGATATTTCCAATGTTCTGAGCTAAGCATAAATACGTATAAAAACAGGAATGCTTTACCATCAAGCCCTCAGCGATGGGTAACTAAAACTTCCATTATTCACAAAGAATTGTCACAGGTCAGAGATCAGGGTATTTCTCCAAGTTCCAAACCATAGTCACTTCTGGACGTTTAAAAAAACGGGAAGTGGGGAGGGTGGGCGCAGTATCCTTCCAATTAAAGTAACCAAAATACCTGTTCATGAGAATTCATCCTTGTAGAGCCAGAAATAAAATATCACCTAATTTTCTGGAAACCAATTTTTAAGATGGTCTGAAGTCACATATTTTAAGCTTTATAGCTCAGTGGCAGGCATTTAGTGACATGACTCAATTCTCTTCAATAATCCTTTAAAAGGACAAAGCCCAGCCCTCAAGTTTCAGAGTTTAATTAGGGATATAGACAAACGAATAGATATGAAATAATAAAGGCTTGTTATACACAGTCAAGGATGGCTTTGTTAGGGAAGGTTTCTTCAAGGAGGTGACATGTGAGTCTTGAAGGTCGCAAAAGTAAAACAGTGCTCAGAGGCTTAAAGGAGAGCATAAGCAAAGCTCCTTGAGAAGCCACAGAACTGTTCCACAGGAGGCACGCGGGCAATGACTGTCTCACTCACCTGAGTAGTTTGGCATCAATTCGGAAAACAGGAATGATTTATTGAATGATTTTAAGGAATGGGATTGTAATCAGAATTGCATTTCAGAAAAATTAATCATTCCAGTGGCACATGAGAGGTAGTTGGAGAGCTAAAACTAGAAACTGAGAAATAATTTAGGGGAGACAATCCAGAACAGAAATGATGGATAGGCAAAATTATATAGGCAATCTTGGTTCATGAAGGAAGTTTGTCTTGAGTTCTTCTGTACCATTTTTCTCTCCACGGTGAACATTCCATTCCCAGCATCAGGTACCTGTTATTTCTTGCTCCAAGGAAAGATCAGAGAACTCCAAGTCTTAGAAAGTTTAAGACTTTTCCTTCCAACAGCCATATATCTCTATGAAACGAAAGCCTTTGTTTCCTGTTAAAGGAATTTCAAGAATTTAGCAAAGGGGTAGGGGGGACTAGAGGAGGCTTAGCTGTCGCTTTAAGCCTCTGTGTAAATCCAGCCCTAAAGGTAAACCAAATTTAGTCCTTTTATAGTGGATTAGGATTAGAATGGCCCAGAAGCATGAATTCAAAGTCTGCCCCTCAGAGCTAGCCCTTCCTCCCAAGAAAGGATAATACGGGTTCTAGCCCCACTGCAGATATTGACAGCCCGTCAGAACAGGTTTTGCTAGGCTTTAACCTTTCATTCTTTGACACAATTCAGGTTTCTTTCTGCCCTATAGGCCCCCTGCGTAAGCAAAACTGGACCTTTTCTCCCACCTCCTCCTGCCTGGTAATCCATGTTTTTATTTTCTAGCAATACTAATAGTGTATTATTTAGTGATGTGTATTTGCATCCTATTTTTCCCTTTTTGAAGTTCCAGTATGCATTCCTGTTTCATATATAGTTCACGGAATTTTTAATGGTAAAATCTGTTCTTTAAATGCAAGTATTCCTTTCGTCAGTAGAGAGATTACTGTAAAGTGTAGTTTAACGATTTCCTTAGTGGTCTACAACTAGGCTGACGTGCTGTGTTCACAAATAAAAATGCTAAGTAAGGCACTATACAAAGTAAGTTAAAGGTCAGAGACATCCTTTTTTTTTAAGAGAATCATCAAAAATAAAAGCAAGACAGTCTTTCAGGATTGATAATGGTAAGGTAAGGAGCTGGTATTTTGCACTGGCACAATTTACTTGGTCACAGAATTTGTTCACCACACTTGGGTGGTGAGTTAGCTTTAATTTTCCTTCTCCTCACCAGGGGAACTGAGAGTTTAAGTAGTTTGGGGAATTTTCCCATAGTCTAATGTCTTGTGTTGAGCTGTAAAACAGAGCAGAAGTTTATGGGCTAAGGCATTACCCATGAAAGCCAAAGCTACCCCTTTGAAAGAAGGAAGGAAAAGGTGTGCTAACTCACATCATAAAAATAACTGAATTTTAAAATGCGGCAAATGTCACACTTCTACTTTCCTATAAAAAAAGTTAAGTTTACCTTCTTTATTTCCTTCTTTTGCATGCCTGAGATATTTCTGTATAACAACTGTAAAGTATGCTTGCCCACTGCAATCCAGAATGTTTTCCAGATCACAGTTCTTACTGTCATTTAACAGGCAAGCAACATACCTATACATAGATCATACCTGAGGAATTCCACGAACAGCAAGGGAACATTTTTCTCACACTTGGGCATGGATTATCAGGTCAGTGTCTAAATCTAGCGTTCCTACTTTTAAAAAAGAAAAAATATATATATATAATTTAATCAGATGGACAGAAAAAAATAAATATGTATAATTTCGTGATGCCCCTGAAGTAAAGGCTTTGTTTTTGAGAAGCTTGAGTTTTATTTTTTATTTTATAGAAACATTGTTGAAATGCAGTTCAATTCTATTTCAGTTCAGGGTTTGCACCCTGTACTGGATGTTTGGGGATAGAAAGATGAATGAGACATGATTTGTGCACTCCAGGAGCTCATGGTCCAATGTAAAAGTAAAAGCTAGAGTGTCACATTGGTTTTTTCAAAGTATATGTCACAGTTTGTGGACCTCAGATCATTTGTTGAATGAAAGGTTCTTATAAATGAACAGTAATATTGCCGTGCCACGTGATACCATTTGACATTGCCAGGAAAAAACTTTAAATCACCAAAAAGCTTTAACATCAAATACTTCTAGAAAGAGGGGAGCTGGTAAAAAGGATTCCATCTCTATATTTAGCCTGTGAGGTGTCCCCTAAAAAAAAAGAACTAATCTTAAAGAGAAGTTTACACATTTCTTAATACTCTGTAGATAACAGAACTGATTTAATTGAATAGAATTTGTGTGTTATGAATTACATCATCGACTGTCTCATGAGGAATACATTCATTATCTTTGCTGATAAAATCAGCTACCGTTCAATGAACCAAGTTAAGAATAACTCAGGTACCTGATGCCAAAATTAAATCTGATAAAGCTGAGAATCCAGAAATGAACACAAATATATATTGAGTAAATGATGAAAGTGACATTTCAAATCAAAAAGGGAAGAATGGATTATTCAACAACTAGTATTAAGACCACATAACCACTTGGGAAAAACAATTTTAGATCTCTAACTCACAAAAATTAAATTCCAGCCAGACTAGCAGTGAGCCTTATGCTTTTTGGTCACATACTCCTTTTAGAAATATCCTTGTGAAAATGCACGTGAGCAAAAAGGTTTACAAATAGGTTATGAAGAGATGCCCAACTTTAGCAAAATAAGGGAAATGCACATTAAAACACAAGAAACTATCTCAGATCCAATTGGCAAGTATTTAAAATAAATATGAATCAAGAGTGTGGGGAAACAGGAATCCTACATTGCTGGTGAGCATATAAATTAGCATGGCCACTTTTAAAGGCAGCTGAGTGGTATCCATTACAATTTTAAATTCACATGCCCTGTGACCCAATAATTCCAATTTTTAATGAAACACACTTTACACATTTTTGTCCACAAGGTGGCTTGTATAATGATGACCGTTGTACCTTTGGTTGTAATGATATAAAATTGGAAAAACCAAAATATGCCTCAAGGGGACGGAGCATGGTACATGTTATAAAATACTAGGCATCAATGAAAAAGGAGAGTCCTACATGCACTGACATGAGATGATCTTTAAGATAAAATGTTAAATTTTTTTAAAGTTTAGGGGAAAATGGAAGGACAATACATGAAATCCACAAGATACCATTGATGTTAAAAAACACACCACATCCATTCACATACACAAATACTGTATAGTGTACATCTTAAGTACCTAATTGTGTATTATAAAAATGTACAGAGAAGCTCTGGAAGGGTACTAACCAAACTGTTCACAGTAGTTTGGTGGAGTGCATTAGCTTTACCTGTAATGTCTGATGTTTTTGAGTATGCATTCATGTATTGTTTGTGTAATGACAAATTAATAAATTAGAAATAAAATCAAATAGAAGGTGTTCTCTTCTTGTCGCTGCTAAAGTCTCCCGTGGTACTCTGGATCTTATCATCGTCAGCCTTCTCTCCTCCCCACGATTGTTTTTCTCCCTCTCTCCCATTCCTTCTACTTGGCTCTCTCTTCTGGCTTCATCACATCAGTACACACAGAGGCTGGGAATGTGCCCCCTCCAGTTGCTTTTCCTGTTCCTTCTGCCTTTCTACTTCTTTCTCTTCTGCTCACCACATGTCACATGCAATCTGGTTGGGGTCCCCATTGTGACCCCAACCATTCTGTCATGGTCACCAATGGTCACTTTTCTACTACAGTCATTCCATTCAATACGTTTCATTCTTATCTTATTGAACTGTTTGACGTAATTTCAGTTTCTTATCACTTGTTTAGTCTAGTAGATAGTTTTCTACCTCTTCGTTTTCCTCCTTTGCATTTTTGTAGGGGTTTCTCTTGTATATATATATGGCTGAATTTTTTTTAAACCAATCTGTCTTTGTTTTTGTTTTTTGTTTTTTTTTGGCGGGGGAGGCAGGGCCCGCTCTGCACAGCTTGCAGGATCTTAGTTCCCCGACCAGGGATCAAACCGGGGCCCCCTGCAGTGGAAGTGTGGAGTCCTAACCACTGGACCATCAGGGAAGTCCCCAATCCGTCTTTTAATAGATTAATTATCTGATCCCATCTATTATCATTACTGGTACATTTGGATATATTTCTGCCATCTTGTTTTGTGCTTTCTCCTTGAAATGCTTTTTAGATTCCCCCCCCCTCCTTTTTTCCCTTTTCCTGTCTTTTAATTGATTGTTTTCTTATTCATTTCTTATCTCCTCTAATGGTTGGGAGTTATACATTCTATGTCCATTCTTCCGGTGGTTTATCTTACATTTTTTTATCATTGTTTTGTGGAAATTTTCAATTATGTACAAAAGTAGAGTATAATGAATTCCTACATACCTATCACCCAGCTTAAACAGTTATCTAATCTTGTATTATTTACACTTGCATCCATTTCCCCCATGATCCTCTGGATTATATTGAAAGAAATTCAAGATATCATAACACTTAACATATTTCTAAAATATAACATTTCTAAAACATAAGGTTTCTTTTTAAAAAGAAATAACCATAATACTATTATCCCACTACAAAATTAACAATAATTCATTAATATCATTAAAAATAGAGTTAATGTCTGTTTTCCCCACTTGTCTTAAATTTTTTCATAGTGCATTTGTTTGAATTCTAATCAAAATAATGTCCATACATTGCAATTGGTTCGTATGCCTTTTAAGTCTCTTTTAACCTACAGACTCCTCACTCCCCTCTTTTTCTCTTGAAATTCTTTAAAAATCAGAGTTTTTTGTCCAGTAGCTTTCCCCAAGTCCAAGTTTTCCTGATTGCATTCTTGAGACATCTACCCCTGTATTTCCGGTAAATTAGTAAGATCTAGGAGCTTAATCAGATTTGGGTTCATATTTTGTCAAGATTAATTCATCAGTGGTGGTGTATACTTCCATCACATAATGTCTGGCTGTCTCTATTTTGTGATTTTGGCGGCCTTGATAAGCAGTACCTAGACCCATTAGCCTATTAATTCTCTCATTCCTTCTCACTCATTAGCAAAACACTTCTCTAAAGAGAAAATTGCCCTTTTCAGTTATTCAGTGACCCTGAGGTACAGTTCGTATAAGGAATACAGGGACTTAATTCTTTCCTTTTATTTCTCAGTTTTCAAAATAATAAGCTGAGTGTCTAGAAAGGAATAAAAATAAATAAGGAGTGATTGAGGAAGACTTCCTCAGATATTTTATTCTGAGAAGGAAGGGAAAATAAAGTGAGTTGATTTGGGATGGTATATTTCAGGTGTTGGTAGGGAGAAACCAGGAAATAATAACCCCAAAAAGTTGAGGATGGGAAATGGCAACCTGAAGACTTGTCTGTTTACAGCTGAGTCTGGAAGTAACTTCTGAGTCAAGAGTACCTTGAGGGAATGCGGGAAGGAAGCCTATATCTGGGCAGAGTCGGGGCTGGTTCAGAAGCAGCAACAGCGACCAGAAAAAGCAGGTCAGGGTGCCCTGAGGATCCAGGGAGTAAAGAGTTACACAAATGAGCAATAGATTATTGTGTGCTTAGTCTCTGCCAAATGGAGACTGGAGATACTCCTCTTACAAGCTGACAACAAGCCAGGAAGTTTCCTAAGAAACACAGCATGGGATGGGTAACACTTACCAGCACTACTTCTAAGCAAGGCAATGAAGATCCACAACACTGGTACCCAAGTGTTCTATTTATCGCCTTTGTTAATTGCGTCTTGACTCTTCTCGAAGATCAGCTTCTTTATCATTTTTATGGTCTTGCCCCCGACACAAGAAAAGGCTTCAGTGTTGAGACGTGAGCTTAAGAACCTCCTAGTAACCACTCCTCCCATCTACCTTTCTTCAGCCCACCTTCCTCTCCCCTCTCCCCACCCCACCTTGGCTCCTGTTGACTGTCCTTGGTAAACACTCATTGGGAAAGATTGAGAAGGAACCTCTTCCCAGGAACTTGGTAAACACTCATTGGGAAAGATTGAGAAGGAACCTCTTCCCAGGAATATCAGCCTTTTTAAAAGTTGGACTCTTGAAGTCTACCCTGTCCTGCTCTCCAGAGAGAATGAACAAGTGAAAACAGCAGCAGCTGCAGAAACACGGCCAGCCCCTGGCTTCCAGCGGCCTTGAGTTCCAAACCTGTGAGTCTTGGCTTTTTCCCTGCCTGCAGCTTCCTGAATCCATCCAGTTCAGCATTAGGTAACGGCTGTGATGACAGCTGACCCATCTGGGAATGCAGTTTTCCTGGAGGTTTCGTCTGCTCAGATAATCACACCTTGGGAGAAAAAAACTGATTAACAGAGTCTTCTACCGCTGGATATTCAAGAATGTTGGCACAGGGGGAGGAGTCTCAGGGGAGGAGGAGAAAGGACATCAGGGTTCTGGGACCAACATATGGGACATAAAGTAAATAGTCCAAACGACGTGGGGCAGGAGGGTGCCATTGCTTAGAGCCAGAAGCTGACTGGTATATAACTGAATGGGAATCCCTCCTTTGCCTTTGATAGCTGGGGACCTTCAAACCCGGTTGCCCTCAAAGGTAAGATCTGTGAGAGCAGGGTCTTCTGCTTTTTTATTCACAGTTGTACTCCTGGTACCTAATACTATTACTAAATGGATGAATGAATGAGGGTTCGCACTTAGGTTACACATTCTTTCTTCTTGAGTTTTCTGATCTGTAAATGTAGCCTGAGATACCAAGTCATAGGTGTGTTGTGAGGATAAAACAAGATGAAATATGTACATTGCTTAACTGGGACCTGGCCCATAGTGAACATGCAGTAAATGCTTACTCTCGTTTTCGTTTTTTCCTCTTTCTAGGCCATGCTGTCTTTCCTCATCACTTCTTGACCAACAGTTCTAGGAAAAGATTGGGTGATTTTTAGGACCTGGGAATAGCACCTATGATAATAGAGGTCACCTAGATAAGTTAAACCACCTCCTCCAAAATCTTTTCCCCCCTTTATCTCATTAGATCCTCACAACTATCCTTGTAAGTTTGGGGAAAGCAAATATTTTTCTCATTTGACAGTTAGGGAAACAGGTTTAGAGAATCCAGAGAGCTTGTAATCTGCCCAAGATCTCAGATGTGGTTGGCGGTAGAACTAGATTCCAGGCTCTGGAGCAAAACCATGTCCCATGTTTTTCTCCCCATTGTACTCAAGTGAGTTAGAGGTCACAGGAAGAAAAAACTTTTCTAGAACGAATTATGTTGAAGATTTACCCAAATTATTCCTATTCATTGATTCATCTATTTGATTTCATTGAGGCAGCTCTGTGATCACAACATCTGTGATTCAAAAGATGGCCACGTGGGATGGGTAAAATGAACAATATATGACGATATATCCTCCTTAGATGAAGAAAGGTAAGTCACCATCCATAGAATACCAACCACTCTGCAATCGGCTTACTGATAGATGATTTGTTCAACCTCAGTGCAGCAGAGGCGTGCTGACTATTGTTTATTTGTTTGAAGTGTGAATTTTCTTAAGTAGCACATACTCATTAAAAAAAATTCCAATGAAGAAGCTTACCTTTAAAAAAAAAAAGGCCAAAATACCTTCTCCCTACTCATCCTCAACCCCACTCTGCAGAGTTAATCTTTGCTAACAGTTTTCTCTGCATATAATTAAGATACATATGCGTACACACATTTTGTGGGGTTTTTTTTTTTTGTGTGGGATTTTTTAAACATAAATGGGATCATACTAAATATACTCTTCTTCAACAAAGAAGCATTTTATAAGTAGTAACTATCAAACCTAGCACAGATATGGTAAATAATCACCTTCATTTATTTACGGTGGGAGTCAAACATCATAAAATACCTTTTTATGTGATTCTTTTTATTTATTTATTTTTAATTGAGCTGTAATTGATACATAACATTATATTTCACTGATTCAGTATTTGTATATATTGCAAAGTTACCACCATAATAAGTCTAGTTAACACCCATCACCATACAGTTACAAAATTTTTATTCTTGTGATGATGACTTTTAAGATCTACTACTCTCTTAGTAACTTACAAATATGCATTACAGTATTATTAACTATAGCTATTTGATGTGTTATTAGAACAGAAACTCAGTTCCTTAACACCAAAGCCCAGATTTCCTTTAGGCTCCAAATATATTGATATTCTAATGATAAGATATCAAAAGGCTATATTTCTTTTATTTGAACCCCTTCCCCTCTATTCCACTTAGCTACACAACCACCTGCCTCCAGGTGAAAAACTGAGTGGATAAAAAAGCAAAAATAGCGAGAATCTCGGTGCTCCCGGGAGACTACTCAAAGCATTTAAAATAGTTCTAACCTTAACACCTTTTAACCAACTATACTGAAGTGTAACCTGTACAATAAAATACACCCTTTTAAATAAAGAGTTTGATGAGTTTTGACAAGTATACATCGTCATGTAACCACAACCACAGTCAAGATGAAGAGTGGTTCTCTCACCATAAAAATTTATTCCTGTCCCTTTGCAGTTGAGTCCTACCCATCCCCTGCCCCTGAGCTGTTTCTTGTTGTTTGGGTTTTAGGAAGGTTGTTTTTGTTGTTGTTTTGGTTTTTTGAAATTTTAGATTTCCCTTATGTTAAACTTCAAATAAATGGAGTTATGCAGAATTAATCTTTTGAACCTGGTTTCTTTTGCTCATTGCAATATTTTTGGAAATTCATATGTGTTGCTCTATCAGTAATTCATTCTTTTGCATCACTGAGTGCATACAACACAGTGCATCCACTCAGTGATAATGAGTAATTGGGCTACTTCCTATTTGAAGCTGTTATGAATAAAGCTGCATGAACATTTGTGTCCAAGTCTTCATATGGATATATTGTTTCCATTTCTCTTGGATAAATACCCAGGAATGTTTCATATGGTGAATACATAGTTCTCTTGATTTTTAAAACGGCAAAATGTTTTCCAAAGTGTTTACATGTTTTACTTTCTCACTGAGCGTTCCAGTTCTCCACATCCTTGAGAGGACTTAGTACTGTCACTCTTTAATTTAGACTTCAAAGAAGTATGTAGTGGTATTTCATTGTGATTTTAATTTGCATTTCCCTTATAACTAATGATGCTGAGCATCTTTTCATGTGTTTATTGGCCATGAATATATCTTTTGTGAAGTATCTCTGCAAGTCTTTTGCCCATTTTTACTAGCTTGTTTGATTTCTTATCATTTAAGTTGTAAGATTTCTTTGTATATTCTGTATACAATCTTTTGTTAGATATAGGTATTGCAAATATTTTCTCCCAGCCTGTGACTTGTCTTTTCATTTTGAGCAGAATATTTTAATTTGATGAAATACAGTTTATCAAAATTTTCTTTTATGGTTCATGTTCTTTCAGTCTAAGCTAAGAAATCTTTGCCTACCCCATAGTCATGAAGATTTTCTCCTTTGTTCTCTTCTAGAATTTTTATATATTTAGCTTTTATATTTAGGTCAGTGATCCATTTTTGTATATAGTAAGAGGTAAGAGCTTGAATTTACCCTTTTGCATATGGATTCCAATTGAAAACATTATCCTTTCCCTGTAGAATCTAAGCATCTTAGTCAAAAATTGGTTGACTATAGATGTAAAACCCTTACAATGTAAATATAACCCTTAAATCTGTTCCATCGACCTATGTGTCTATCTTTTTGCAAGTACTGTACTCTCGATTTCTGTAGCTTTATAGCAAGCTGTTTTTTTCCAAAGGCCATCCTTGTATTGTTGATTTATAATGTGTTAATTGCTCTGTATAGCAAAATGATTCAATTATGCATATGTATACATTCTTTTTACATATATATTCTTTTCCATTATGGTTTATCATAGGATATTAAATATAGTTCTCTGTGCTATACAATAGGACCTTGTTGTTTGCAAGTTTTAAAATAGGATAATTTAAGTTCTCAAATTTCTTCTTTTTTTAAAAGAAATCATTTTGGCTATTCTGAGTTCTTTACATTTCCATTTAAAATTCAGAATCAGTTTGTCAATTTCTACCCAAAAAACAAGTCTGATGAGATTTTGATGGGCTTTATTAAACATGTAGATCAAGTTAGGGAGAAATACCATCTATGAACATGGAATTCCTCTCCATTTATTTAAATCTTCATCTTACCAATATTTTGTACTTCTCAGTGTACAATTCTTATGCTTCTCTTGAAAAATTCATTCCTGATTATTCTTTCTGAGGCTTTTGTGAATGGAATTTTTTTCAAGATCAATTTCAGATTGCTCTCTACTATATAGAAATATAATTAATTTTTCTTTATTGATCTTATACCTTGTAACCTTGTTGAACTCATTTATTAGTTTTAGCAGTGTGTGTGTATGTGTTTGGGAGGTGGGTGGGTTTCTTAGGATTTTCTACGTACAGGCCTATGTCATCTGCAAATACAGACAGTTTTACTTCTTCTTTTACAGTCTGAATGCCATTAATTAATTATTTCATTTATTGCACTTACCAGAACATCTAGTAAAATGTTGAAGAGAAGAGGATATCTTTGTCTTATTTCTGATCATAGGGGAGAAACTTTCAGTCTTTCATGATTGAGTATATTGTTAGCTGTGACTTTTTTTGTAGACGTCCTTTTTTTTAAAAAAAAAAAAAAGCCCTTTATATTTTCTATTTCCCTCTTCATTATATTAACATTCTCGGCGATCCTTGTGCATATTTGTAATAGCTAAAGTGCTTGCCTGCTATTTCCATTGTTCATCCTTTCTGGGTTTGATTCTTTTTTTTTTTAATTCACGTTTTTTTTTTAATTAATTAATTTATTTAGCTTTGGCTGTGTTGGGTCTTCGTTGCTGCCCGCGGGCTTTCTCTAGTTGTGCAAGCGGGGCTACTCTTCGTTGCGGCGTGCGGGCTTCTCATTTCAGTGGCTTCTCTTGTTGTGGAGCATGGGCTCTAGGTGCACAGGCTTCAGTAGTTGTGGCACACGGGCTCAGTAGTTGTGGCTCATGGGCTCTAGAGCGCAGGCTCAGTAGTTGTGGCGCTCAGGCTTAGTTGCTCCTCGGCATGTGGGATCTTCCCGGACCAGGGCTCGAACTCATGTCCCCTGCATTGGCAGGCGGATTCTTAACCACTGTGCCACCAGGGAAGCCCTGGGTTTGTTTCTATTTACTTATTTTTCTCCTAATTAAGGGTCACATTTTCCCTCTTTTTCACATCTAGTAATATTTGACTAGGTGCTAGACATTGTAAATTTTACATTCTTGATTACTGAATTTTGCTGTCTTCCTTAAAAGAGTGTCAGACTTTGTTCTGACAGTTAGTTAAGCAAGCTGAGGATAAGCTTAATCTTTCTGAGGCTGATTTTTAACCTTTTGAAAGGGCAGCCCAAGAGTAGCTGTTCCTCTCGAGCTAGTTTAGCCCCTGCTTTTAAGGTGTGACTCCTGTGTGGACTCTACAGAAGGCCTGGGTGTTCACTGAGGATTTCACACTCTGGCTGATTGGAATTCAAATAAGCTCTGAGATGTCCATCTTTCAACCCTCTGGTGGTTCTTTGCCTAGTCCCATATAATTTTGCCCTACACATACATGTACAATCGGGTATTGAGCAATATACTCACTGGGAACTCTATGCAATTTTCTGGAGCTATGTCTCCATTCAGCTCCTTCCTCTGCAGCACTCTGCCCTGTAAATTCCAACCTCCTCGGCTTTCCCGAACTCCCACCTCAGTCTTCTCAATTCAGTGACACTACTGTACCCTATCTGAGTTTTCCCTCCCTATGCAGTGAACTAGAAATTACCTCAGTGCAGAAATCTAGGGTGACTGTAGGGCTCATCTCATTTGTTTTCCTCTTGTCAGGGATCACAGTTTTGCATTGTTTTTTGTCCAGTGTTTGGAAACAGTTGTTTCATAATCCGGTCTGTTACTCCATCATTGCCATTGGTAGAAATCCAATTTTTTTTAATTTTGAAAATTTACAAGTTTCTCCAAAACTAAAACCTGTATAGGCCCATTACTCAAATTTCTCAATTGTCAAGATGAATAAGTTCTGAGAATCTAATGTACAGCATGGTGACTATAGTTAACAATACAGTATTATATACCTTAAAACTGAAAATTGATCTTAGAGGACTTCCGGGAAGATGGCGGAAGAGTAAAACGCGGAAATCACCTTCCTCCCCACAGATACACCAGAAATATATCTACACGTGGAACAACTTGTACAGAACACCTACTGAACGCTGACAGAAGACCTCAGACCTCCCAAAAGGTAAGAAACCCCCCACGCACCTAGGTAGGGCAAAAGAAAAAAGAATAAACAGAGACAAAAGGATAGGGACGGGACCTGCACCAGTGGGAGGGAGCTGTGAAGGAGGAAATGTTTCCACACACTAGGAAGCCCCTTCGCGGGCGGAGACTGCGGGTGGCGGAGGGGGAGAGCGCAGCCACAGGGGTGCGGCCGGCAAAGCGGAGAGATTCCCCCACAGAGGGTCAGGGCTGACCAGCACTCACCAGCCCGAGCGGCTCGTCGGCGTACCCGCCGGGGCGGGCGGGGCTGGGAGTTGAAGCTCGGGCTTCGGTCGGAGCGCAGGGAGGTCTGGGGTTGGCGGCGTGAACACAGCCTGAAGGGGTTAGTGCGCCACGCCTAGCCGGAAGGGAGTCAGGGAAAAGTCTGGACCTGCCGAAGAGGCAAGAGACTTTTTCTTCCCTCTTTGTTTCCTGGTGCGCGAGGACAGGGGATTAAGAGCGCTGCTTAAAGGAGCTCCAGAGACGGGCGCGAGCCGCGGCTAAAAGCGTGGATGCCAGAGACAGGCATGAGACGCTAAGGCTGCTGCTGCCGCCACCAAGAAGCCTGTGTGCGAGCACAGGTCACTATCCACACCCCACTTCCGGGGAGCCTGTGCAGCCTGCCACTGCCAGGGTCCCGGGATCCAGGGACAACTTCTGCGGGAGAACGCACGGCGCGCCTCAGTCTGGTGCAACGTCACGCCGGCCTCTGCCGCCGCAGGCCCGCCGCGCACTCCGTGCCCCTCCCTACCCCCCGGCCTGAGTGAGCCAGAGCCCCCGAATCAGCGGCTCCTTTAACCCCATCCTGTCTGAGAGAAGAACAGACGCCCTCCAGCGACCTATATGCAGAGGCGGGGCCAAATCCAAAGCTGAGCCCCTGGGAGCTGTGAGAACAAAGAAGAGAAAGGGAAATCTCTCCCAGCAGCCTCAGAAGCAGCGGATTAAAGCTCCACAATCAACTTGATGTACCCTGCCTCTGTGGAATACCTGAATAAACAACGAATCATCCCAAATTAAGGAGGTGGACTTTGACAGCAAGAGTTATGCTTTTTTCCTTTTCCTCTTTTTGTGAGTGTGTATGTGTATGCTTCTGTGTGAGATTTTGTCTGTATAGCTTTGCTTCCACCATTTGTCCCAGGGTTCTATCCGTCCATTTTATTGTTTTTTGTTTTTTGGGGTATTTTTCTCTTAATAATTATTTTTTTTATTTTAGTAACTTTATTATATTTTATCTTACTTTATTTTATTTTACTTTATCTTCTTTCTTTTTTTCTTCCTTCCTCCCTCCCTCCCTTCTTTCTTCCTTTTTCTTTGTTTCTTTCCTTCTTTCTTTCTTTCCTTCTTTCTTTCTTTCTTTCTACTTCTACTAATTCTTTCTTTCTACTTTTTCTCCCTTTTCCTCTGAGCTGTGTGGATGAAAGGCTCTTGGTGCTGCAGCCAGGAGTTAGTGCTGTGCCTCTGAGGTGGGAGAGCCAACTTCAGGACACTGGACCACAAGAGACCTCCCAGCTCCACATAATATCAAATGGCGAAAATCTCCCAGAGATCTCCATCTCAACACCAGCACCCAGCTTCACTCAACGACCAGCAAGCTACAGTGCTGGACAACCTATGCCAAACAACTAGCAAGACAGGAACACAACCCCACCCATTAGCAGAGAGGCTGCCCCAAATCATAATAAGTCCACAGACACCCCAAAACACACCACCAGACGTGGACCTGCCCACCAGAAAGACAAGATCCAGCCTCATCCACCAGAACACAGGCACTAGTCCCCTCCACCAGGAAGCCTACACAAGCCACTGAACCAACCTTAGCCACTGGGGACAGACACCAAAAACAACGGGAACTATGAACCTGCAGCCTGCAAAAAGGAGACACCAAACACAGTAAGATAAACAAAATGAGAAGACAGAAAAACACACAGCAGTTGAAAGAGCAAGATAAAAACCCACCAGACCTAACAAATGAAGAGGAAACAGGCAGTCTACCTGAAAAAGAATTCAGAATAATGATAGTAAAGATGATCCAAAATCTTGGAAATAGAATAGACAAAATGCAAGAAACATTTAACAAGGACCTAGAAGAACTAAAGATGAAACAAACAGTGATGAACAACACAATAAATGAAATGAAAAGTACTCTAGATGGCATCAATAGCAGAATAACTGAGGCAGAAGAACGGATACGTGACCTGGAAGATAAAATAGTGGAAATAACTACTGCAGAGCAGAATGAAGAAGAAAGAATGAAAAGAACTGAGGACAGTCTCAGAGACCTCTGGGACAACATTAAATGCACCAACATTCGAATTATAGGGGTTCCAGAAGAAGAAGAGAAAAAGAAAGGGACTGAGAAAATATTTGAAGAGATTATAGTTGAAAACTTCCCTAATATGGGAAAGGAAATAGTTAATCAAGTCCAGGAAGCACAGAGAGTCCCATACAGGATAAATCCAAGGAGAAATATGCCAAGACACATATTAATCAAACTGTCAAAAATTAAATACAAAGAAAACATATTAAAAACAGCAAAGGAAAAACAACAAATAACACACAAGGGAATCCCCATAAGGTTAACAGGTGATCTTTCAGCAGAAACTCTGCAAGCCAGAAGGGACTGGCAGGACATATTTAAAGTGATGAAGAAGAAAAACCTGCAACCAAGATTACTCTACCCAGCAAGGATGTCATTCAGATTTTATGGAGAAATTAAAACTTTTACAGACAAGCAAAAGCTGAGAGAGTTCAGCACCACCAAACCAGCTCTACAACAACTGCTAAAGGAACTTCTCTAGGCAAGAAACACAAGAGAAGGAAAAGACCTACAATAACGAACCCAAAACAATTAAGAAAATGGTAAAAGGAACATACATATCGATAACTACCTTACATGTAAATGGACTTAATGCTCCCACCAAAAGACACAGATTGGCTGAATGTATACAAAGACAAGACCCATATATTTGCTGTCTACAAGAGACCCACTTCAGACCTAGAGACACATACAGACTGAAAATAAGGGGATAGAAAAAGATA
The DNA here is from genome assembly GCF_008692025.1 of Phocoena sinus. Taxonomy (NCBI): domain Eukaryota; kingdom Metazoa; phylum Chordata; class Mammalia; order Artiodactyla; family Phocoenidae; genus Phocoena; species Phocoena sinus. The sequence continues at coordinate 30,355,887 of NC_045766.1, forward strand.
TTTCATGAAAATGGAAACCAAAAGAAAGCCGGATTAACAATTCTCATATCAGACAAAATAGACTTTAAAATAAAGACTATTAAAAGAGACAAAGAAGGACACTACATAATGATCAAGGGATTGATCCAATAAAAAGATATAACAATTGTAAATATTTATGCACCCAACATAGGAGCACCTCAATACATAAGGCAAATATTAACAGCCATAAAAGGGGAAATCGACAGTAACACAATCATAGTAGGGGACTTTAACACCCCACTTTCACCCATGGACAGATCATCCAAAATGAAAATAAATAAGGAAACACAAGCTGTAAATGATACATTAAACAAGGTGGACTTAATTGATATTTATAGGACATTCCATCCAAAAACAACAGAATACACATTTTTCTCTAGTGCTCATGGAACATTTTCCAGGATAGATCATATCTTGGGTCACAAATCAAGCCTTGGTAAATTTAAGAAAATTGAAATTGTATCAAGTATCTTTTCCGATCACAATGCTATGAGACTAGATATCAGTTACAGGAAGATCTGTAAAAAATACAAACACATGGAGGCTAAACAATACACTACTTAATAACGAAGTGATCACTGAAGAAATCAAAGAGGAAATCAAAAAATACCTAGAAACAAATGACAATGTAGACACGACGACCCAAAAATCTATGGAATGCAGCAAAAGCAGTTCTAAGAGGGAAGTTTATAGCAATACAATCCTACCTTAAGAAACAGGAAACATCTCAAATAAACAACCTAACCTTGCACCTAAAGCAATTAGAGAAAGAAGAACAAAAAAAACCCCCAAAGTTAGCAGAAGGAAAGAAATCAGATCAGAAATAAATGAAAAACAAATGAAGGAAATGATAGCAAAGATCAATAAGACTAAAATCTGGTTCTTTGAGAAGATAAACAAAATTGATAAACCACTAGCCAGATTCATCAAGAAAAAAAGGGAGAACACTCAAATCAGTAGAATTGGAAATGAAAGAGAAGAGGTAACAACTGACACTGCAGAAATACAAAAGATCATGAGAGATTACTACAAGCAACTCTATGCCAATAAAATGGACAACCTGGAAGAAATGGACAAATTCTTAGAAAGGCACAACCTGCCAAGACTGAATCAGGAAGAAATAGAAAATATGAACAGACAGATCACAAGCACTGAAATTGAAACTGATTAAAAATCTTCCAACAAACAAAAGCCCAGGACCAGATGGCTTCACAGGCGAATTCTATCAAACATTTAGAGAAGAGTTAACACCTATCCTTCTCAACCTTTTCCAAAATATAGCAGAGGGAGGAACACTCCCAAAGTCATCCTACAAGGCCACCATCACCCTGATACCAAAACCAGACAAAGATGTCACAAAGCAAGAAAACTACAGGCCAATATCACTGATGAACATAGATGCAAAAATCCTCAACAAAATACTAGCAAACAGAATCCAACAGCACATTAAACGGATCATACACCATGATCAAGTGAGGTTTATTCCAGGAATGCAAGGATTCTTCAATATACGCAAATCAATCAACGTGATACACCATATTAACAGATTGAAGGAGAAAAACCATATGATCATCTCAATAGATGCAGAGAAAGCTTTCGACAAAATTCAACACCCATTTATGATTTTTTAAAAAAAGGCATAGAGGGAACTTTCCTCAACATAATAAAGGCCATATATGACAAACCCACAGCCAACATCATCCTCAATGGTGAAAAACTGAAAGCATTTCCACTAAGATCAGGAACAAGACAAGGTTGCCCACTCTCACCACTCTTATTCAACATAGTTTTGGAAGTTTTAGCCACAGCAATCAGAGAAGAAAAGGAAATAAAAGGAATCCAAATCAGAAAAGAAGAAGGAAAGCTGTCACTATTCGCAGATGAAATGATACTATACATAGAGAATCCTAAAGATGCTACCAGAAAACTACTAGAGCTAATCAATGAATTCGGGAAAGTACCAGAATACAAAATTAATGCACAGAAATCTCTGGCATTCCTATACACTACTGATGAAAAGTCTGAAAGTGAAATCAAGAAAACACTCCCATTTACCATTGCAACAAAAAGAATAAAATATCTAGAAATAAACCTACCTAAGGAGACAAAAAACCTGTATGCAGAAAATTATAAGACACTGATGAAAGAAATTAAAGATGATACAAATAGATGGAGAGATATACCATGTTCTTGGATTGGAAGAATCAACATTGTGAAAATGACCCTACTACCCAAAGCAATCTACAGATTCAATGCAATCCCTATCAAACTACCACTGGCATTTTTCACAGGACTAGAACAAAAAATTTCACAATTTGTATGGAAACACAAAAGACCCTGAATAGCCAAAGCAATCTTGAGAACGAAAAACGGAGATGGAGGAATCAGGCTCCCTGACTTCAGACTATACTACAAAGCTACAGTAATCAAGACAGTATGGTACTGGCACAAAAACAGAAATATAGATCAATGGAACAGGAGAGAAAGCCCAGAGATAAACCCACGCACATATGGTCACCTTATTTTTGATAAAGGAGGCAGGAATGTACAGTGGAGAAAGGACAGCCTCTTCAATAAGTGGTGCTGGGACAACTGGACAGGTTCATGGAAAAGTATGAGATTAGATCACTCCCTAACACCATACACAAAAATAAACTCAAAATGGATTAAACACCTAAATGTAAGGCCAGAAACTCTCAAACTCTTAGAGGAAAACATAGGCAGAACACTCTATGACATAAATCACAGCAAGATCCTTTTTGACCCACCTCCCAGAGAAATGGAAATAAAAACAAAAATAAACAAATGGGACCTAATGAAACTTCAAAGCTTTTGCACAGCAAAGGAAACCATAAACAAGACCAAAAGACAACCCTCAGAATGGGAGAAAATATTTGCAAATGAAGCAACTGACAAAGGATTAATCTCCAAAATTTACAAGCAGCTCGTGCAGCTTAATAACAAAAAAACAAACAACACAATCCAAAAATGGGCAGAAGACCTAAATAGACATTTCTCTAAAGAAGATATACAGACTGCCAATAAACACATGAAAGAATGTTCAACATCACTAATTAGAGAAATGCAAATCAAAACTACAATGAAATATCATCTCACCCCAGTCAGGATGGCCATCATCAAAAAATCTAGAAACAATAAATGCTGGAGAGGGTGTGGAGAAAAGGGAACCCTCTTGCACTGTTGGTGGGAATGTAAATTTATACAGCCACTATGGAGAACAGTATGGAGGTTCCTTAAAAAACCACAAATAGAACTACCATATGACCCAGCAGTCCCACTACTGGGCATATACCCTGAGAAAACCATAATTCAAAAAGAGTCATGTACCAAAATGTTCATTTCAACTCTATTTGAAATAGCCCAGAGATGGAAACAACCTAAGTGTCCATTGACAGAAGAATGGATAAAGAAGATGTGGCACATACATACAATGGAATATTACTCAGCCCTAAAAAGAAATGAAATTGAGCTATTTGTAATGAGGTGGATAGACCTAGAGTTTGTCATACAGAGTGAAGTAAGTCAGAAGGAGAGAGACAAATACCGTATGCTAACACATATATGGAATTTAAGGAAAAAAAATGTCATGAAGAACCTAGTGGTAAAACAGGAATAAATACACAGACCTACTAGAGAATGGACTTGAGGGTATGGGGAGGGCGAAGGGTGAGCTGTGACAAAGCGAAAGAGAGGCATGGACATATATACACTACCAAACGTAAGGTAGATAGCTAGTGGGAAGCATCCACATAGCACAGGGAGATCAGCTCAGTGCTTTGTGACCGCCTGGAGGGGTGGGATTGAGGGAGACGCAAGAGGGAAGAGATATGGGAACATATGTATATATATAACTGATTCATTTTGTTGTAAAGCAGAAAAAACAAACAAACAAACAAAAACCCTGAAAATTGATGAGAGTAGATCTTTAGCGTTCTCTCCACAAAAAAAAAGAAAAAAGTTAACTATGCGAAGCATCGGATGTGTTCATTTTCTTGATCTTGTAATGATTCCACAACATACAGGTATATCAAATCATGTTCTACACTTTAAATATGTATAATTATATTTATTAAATTTTCCTCAATAACATTGGATAAATAAATAAATAAATTTTAGTGATTATCAAGATTTTGTGAGCTGAATGGTGGACCTGCAAAAGATATGCCCGCATTCTAATATCCTTAACTTAATCACATCTTTTTTTGTTGTTTTTAATTAATTCTAAAGTCCTCTGATTCTACTTTCAGAGAACTACTTTGTCTTTGGTCTGTTGAGCTAGAGAAGAAAAAGCACGCATCTTAAATTTATTTATTTAATTTATTTATTTTTGGCTGCATTGGGTCTTTGTTGCTGCACGCAGACTTTCTGTAGTTGTGGCAAGCAGGGACTACTCTTCGTCATGTTGCGCGGGCTTCTCATTGCAGTGGCTTCTCTTGTTGTGGAGCACAGGCTCTAGGCACGCGAGCTTCAGTAGTTGTGGCACGTGGGTTCAGTAGTTGTGGCATGCAGGCTCAGTAGTTGTGGCTCACAGGCTCTAGAGTGCAGGCTCAGTAGTCGCGGCGCACGGGCTTAGTTGCTCCACGGCATGTGGGATCTTCCCGGACCAGGGCTAGAACTCATGTCTCCTGCATTGGCAGGCAGATTCTTAACCACTGCGCCACCAGGGAAGCCCTAATCACATCTTTTGCCATAAAAGATAATATTGCCTTACATGGCAAAGGAGTGGATGTTATCTTATATGGCAAAAGATGTAATTAAGTTAAGGATATTGAGAGGAGGTACTTATCCTGAATTATCCGGGGGGGGGGGTCTAAATGCAACTGCATGTATCCTTATAAGAAAGAGATATAGGGAGTTTTGACATAGAAGAAAGGGAGGCAGTATGACCGTGGAGGCCGAGATTGGAGTGATGCAGCCACAAGGCCAAGGAAAAGCTGGAGTCAGTGGAAGCTGGAAGGGGCAGGGAATGATTCCTCCCCGGGAGCCTTTGGGGGGAGTGCAGCTTTCCCAACACCTTGATTTTGGACTTTTGGCCTCCAAACTTACAGAGAAAGCATCTCTGTTATTTAAAGCCACCAAGTTTGTGATAATTTATTATGGCAGCAACAGGAAACTAATGCACATTTCTTTCACTTTTTTTTCCTTACTGAAGTATTTTACAGCAAATCTCAGCTCAAATGTTATCATTTAACCTTTTCTTTTCTCCCCCCCTCCCCCATTTCCTGCAAATAGGAGTGCACCTCCAGAGGCCTCCTTAGACTCAAGTCCTCGTTACTGGCTAGAAGCTTCCTAGGAGGTGCTCTGTGCCTCAGACTGCATCACACTGGCAGACACACAGTATCTGATTGTTCCTTAATGCATTTTTAATGAGGCCCAGCTTTTAAAATAACTTATGCAATCCCTGCTTAAAGACAATTTCCAAACTAATTTTAAACCCACATTTAAAATGTCTTCCAATCCACCCATAAAAACAGTGTTTCAAATAATATTTGGTCTGAAAATATTCCACTATTCCCATTCACACTTAACGAAATTGTTCTCACCTTTCTTGCTTCTAACTCTGGATTAAACGCCTCTAAGCTTCTGTCTCCAGTTATCACTGAATCACCCATGCTGCAGTTCCCCAGAATGATCAAACAAAACAGAAATAAAATAGACAACTATAAAATAACTGCAGTTTTCCAAGAGGCCTACATTATGCAATTTTCCAGTATGGATCTTCACTTTTCCCCCTCAATTGTACCGTAATGAGACTATATTTATTTTTTCTGGTCACTGTCTCTCTCTCCTCAGCTCTTTACTTTTGCTTCAAAGCTCCCTGACCTCCCCCTGGAAACTCAACCATCCAAGAGTTTCTTCTTTCTCTCTCCTTCACCTCAGAATGCTTCCCTGCCAACCACCAACCTAACAGAGGGCACCAGGCTCACAGTTTATCCCCTGGTCCAACACCTAAGGACCAGGTGTTATTATTTCAAAATAAACATCCTTTGTGTTACAAGGAAAGTGTGCTGGACTGAGTCAAAGGGCTGAGTTCAGGCCCTGGATCCGGCACTGGCTCTGTATGTCTGAAATCTTTTTAGGGAAGTTAACATGTTGTAGGATAGAGTTTCCCACCCTGTGAGATGACCTTGGGCAGACATTTATCCAGCAAAAAAATTATATTGACTCACATAGAAAGTTATTCAAATTTCAATTAATGTCCAATTTGTGTGATTGTGTTATTGTGCCTTTGCGACCTCTTTTAACATTAGCTATTCTCTTTTTCTTTTTAATTGTGGTAAAATACACGTTATAAAATGGGCCATTTTAACTGTTTTTTGAGTGTACGTTTCAGTTGCATTAAATACATTCACATTGTCGTGCCACCATCACCACCATCCATCCACAGAATTCTTTTCGTATTGAAAGACTAAACCTCCATACCCACGAAAGAGTAAGTGCACATTCTGCCTTCCCCCCAGCCCCTGGCAACCACCATTCTACTGTCTATCTCTATGAATTTGACTACTCTAAGTACATAATATAATTGAAATCATTTACGGTATTTGTCTCTTTGTGTCTGGCTTATTTCACTTAGCATAATGCCCTCATGGTTCATCAGTGTTGTAACATGTGTCAGAATTTCCTTCCTTTTAAAGTATGAATAATATTCCATTGTGTGTTAGCACCATATTTTGTTTGTTCATTCATTGATCAATGGACACTCAGGTTACTTCCACCTTTTGTTTATCGCCAAAAATGCTGCTGTGAACATGGGTGTAACATTGACTATTCTTCCTTTTAATAAAAAGATGATAAGGCTCAAGCCTGTCTTTAGTAGATTCCTAAGCCTTTAGCTGGAATTTAATAACATTTAAGAGCATCGTCTTGTTTTTACTGTATTTGTTTCTGTGGTTTTATATTTATGGCAAGTATACTAGTTTACAAGGGGTGCCATAACAAACAGGATGACTTAAAAAAAAAGTATTACCTTATAGTTTTGGAGGCTAAAAGTCCAAAATCAAGGTGTTGGAAGGGCTGTGTCCCTCTGGGACTCTGGATAGAATCCTTCCTTGCCTCTTCCTAGCTTCCTGTGCTGACCAGCAATCCCTGACATTCCCTGATTTGCAGCAGCATCAGTGCAATCTCTGTCTTCATCAACATGTGGCCATGTCCACACTGTCTGCCTTTTGTGCATGTCTGTGTCTGTGTCCAAATTCCCCCTTTTTATAAGGACACCAGCCAGACTGGGTTAGGATGCACCCTAATAACCCCCATTTTAACTTGATAATCTCTGTAATGACTCTATTTCCAATTAGTGTCATATTTTGGGGTGGCAGGAACTAGAATTTCAATATATCTTTTGGGGGGGGACACAATTCAACCCATAACAGCAAAGAAAATTTCGTTCCTATTTGTATGGTGATACAGAGCAGTAGAATCAAAATCCCTTAGTGACTACAACTAAAAATGAATAGGCTCTTCTTTAACAAGCGGAAATTGCACAATTCCTTTTCTCCTTGAATTTCCATTTTCTATTAACTCCCCCACAGAATTATAGCCTAATGTAGTGGTTCTCAACTGCAGGTGATTTTGTGCCACGAGAGACTTTTGGCAATATCTAGATCATTTTTGGTTGTCATAACTTGGGGCCGGGGGGGAGAGTGTGCTACTGGTATCTAGTTGGTAGAAGTCAGGAATGCTGATAATTATTCTTAAGAACACAGGCAAGCACTCCCCGAAACAACAACAGAGAATTAACTGCCCCATAATGTACTGTGGTTAAGAAACAGTACATATAATACATTCTTAAGCCTAAAAGCCTTTATAACCTTATTCTACCTACTGCAATAAAAATGTTTATAAGAACCAACATACAGGGCTTCCCTGGTGATGCAGTGGTTGAGAATCCACCTGCCAATGCAGGGGACACGGGTTCGAGCCCTAGTCCGGGAAGATCCCACATGCCGCGGAGCAACTAAGCCCGTGTGCCGCAACTACTGAGGCTGCGCTCTAGAGCCTGCAAGCCTGAACTGCTGAGCCTGCGTGCCACAACTACTGAAGCCCGTGCACCTAGAGCCTGTGCTGTGCAACAAGAGAAGCCACCGCCATAAGAAGCCCACTCACCACACGAAGAGTAGCCCCCACTCACCACAACTAGAGAAAAGCCTACGCGCAGCAACGAAGACCCAACGCAGCCAAAAATAAACTAATTAATTAATTTTAAAAAATAATAATACTGTTTAAAAAAAAAAAGAACCAAGATACGTTTTTGCTATAGACGGAATGTTTTTAATCACCCCAAAATTTCTATGTTGAAATCCTAATTTCCAATGTGATGCTATTATGGGGTGAAGCCTTTGGGAAGTGATTAGGTCATGAGAGTGGAGCCTCATGTTCTTATAAAAGACACTTCAGGGAGATCCCTCACGCCTTCCACCATGTAAGGACACAGCAAGAAGATGGCCCTCTGTGAACCAGGAAGTGGGTCTTCCGCAGACTCTGAATCTGCCAGCACATTGATCTTGGACTTCCCAGTCTCCAGAACTGTGGGAAATAAATTTCTGTTGTTTGTAAGCCGTCTAATCTAAGGTATTTTTGTTACAGCGGCCTGAACAGACTACAGCGATTTTCATTACCCATGACCATAAAGTTCTAGGTGTTAAACTTTATTTTCCTCATAAACTTTTTTTCCCTCAATTAAGTTATAATTATATCAGTACACATTGATCAAAAAACCTAAATATGTTAAAATTCATGATGAATTTCAAACTTGAGAAGCTGAATTGAAAAAACACACCTTAACAATATGAATATGGCCGATAGTTTTTTTTTTTTTAACGTCTTTATTGGAGTATAATTGCTTTACAATGGTGTGCTAGTTTCTGCTTTATAACAAAGTGAATCAGTTATACACATACATATGTTCCCATCTCTCTTCCCTCTTGTGTCTCCCTCCCTCCCACCCTCCCTATCCCACCCCTCTAGGTGGTCACAAAGCACCGAGCTGATCTCCCTGTGCTATGCGGCTGCTTCCCACTAGCTATCTATTTTACGTTTGGTAGTGTATATATATCCATGCCACTCTCTCACTTTGTCCCAGCTTACCCATCCCCTTCCCCGTATCCTCAAGTCCATTCTCTAGTAGGTCTGTGTCTTTATTCCTGTCTTACCCTTAGGTTCTTCATGACATTTTATTTTTCTTAAATTCCATATATATGTGTTAGCATACGGTATTTGTCTTTCTCTTTCTGACTTACTTCACTCTGTTTGACAGACTCTAGGTCCATCCACCTCATTACAAATAGCTCAATTTCATTTCTTTTTATGGCTGAGTAATATTCCATTGTATATATGTGCCACATCTTCTTTATCCATTCTTCCAATGATGGACACTTAGGTTGTTTCCATCTCCTGGCTATTGTAAGTAGAACTGCAATGAACACTTTGGTACATGACTCTTTTTGAATTATGGTTTTCTCAGGGTATATGCCCAGTAGTGGGATTGCTGGGTCATATGGTAGTTCTATTTGTAGTTTTTTAAGGAACCTCCATACTGTCCTCCATAGTGGCTGTACCAACTCACATTCCCACCAGCAGTGCAAGAGTGTTGCCTTTTCTCCACACCCTCTCCAGCATTTATTGTTTCTAGATTTTTTGATGATGGCCATTCTGACTGGGGTGAGATGATATCTCATTGTAGTTTTGATTTGCATTTCTCTAATGATTAATGATGTTGAGCATTCTTTCATGTGTTTGTTGGCAGTCTATATATCTTCTTTGGAAAAATGTCTATTTAGGTCTTCTGCCCATTTTTGGATTGCGTTGTTTGTTTTTTTTGTTATTGAGCTGCATGAGCTGCTTGTAAATTTTGGAGATTAATCCTTTGTCAGTTGCTTCATTTGCAAATATTTTCTCCCATTGTGAGGGTTGTCTTTTGGTCTTGTTTATGATTTCCTTTGCTGTGCAAAAGCTTTGAAGTTTCATTAGGTCCCATTTGTTTATTTTTGTTTTTATTTCCATTTCTCTGGGAGGTGGGTCAAAAAGGATCTTGCTGTGATTTATGTCATAGAGTATTCTGCCTATGTTTTCCTCTAAAAGTTTGATAGTTTCTGGCCTTACATTTAGGTGTTTAATCCATTTTGAGCTTATTTTTGTGTATGGTGTTAGGGAGTGATCTAATCTCCTACTTTTCCATGTACCTTTCCAGTTTTCCCAGCACCACTTATTGAAGAGGCTGTCCTTTCTCCACTGTACATTCCTGCCTCCTTTATCAAAGATAAGGTGACCATATGTGTGTGGGTTTATCTCTGGGCTTTGTATCCTGTTCCATTGATCTATCTTTCTGTTTTTGTGCCAGTACCATACTGTCTTGATTACTGTAGCTTTGTAGTATAGTCTGAAGTCAGGGAGCCTGATTCCTCCAGCTCTGCTTTTCGTTCTCAAGATTGCTTTGGCTATTCAGGGTCTTTTGTGTTTCCATACAAATTGTGAAATTTTTTGTTCTAGTTCTGTGAAAAATGCCAGTGGTAGTTTGATAGGGATTGCATTGAATCTGTATAGATTGCTTTGGGTAGTAGGGTCATTTTCACAATGTTGATTCTTCCAATCCAAGAACATGGTATATCTCTCCATCTATTTGTATCATCTTTAATTTCTTTCATCAGTGTCTTATAATTTTCTGCATACAGGTCTTTTGTCTCCTTAGTTAGGTTTATTCCTAGATATTTTATTCTTTTTGTTGCAATGGTAAATGGCAGTGTTTTCTTGACTTCACTTTCAGATCATTAATTTTTTAAGTTAACTGATGAATATTACCTACTGGTTGAATGAAACAGATTTAGCTTCAACTCTATTTTTGTTTTTCATTTTTATGGATGTCAGCTCTGAAAAACCCTGTTGACATAAATAAATGGGAAAGGGAGTTTTGTTACAGTAACATCAATCTTTGAATTCATTTGAGTTCTATCCCAAAACCCAAGGAGTGATCTTTCCTCACGTATTACTCTTATTGATCAATAAGCTGAAAACACCATCAAGTCTTTCTTTAATTTTGCCGAAATCAAAAGGATATTTCAAAATATCTGTTTGTTGGGACCCCACAGATTTTTATCCTCCAGGGTAAGGCCACCCAGTAAGAACAGGATGGGGGAGGGGAGAAGGGAAGAGCATGTTCTCAGGCAGAGTAAAGAGGACCCATTGAAGTTGAGGATCTGAAAACGATTGCCTTAAAACTATCCTTGGGGGAGTTCCCTGACGGTCCAGTGGTTAGGAGTCGTGTTTTCACTGCCGTGGCCTGGGTTCAATCCCTGTTGAGGAACTAAGATCTCGCAAGCCACAAGGCACAGCCATGATTTTTTTACAAATCCTTGCCTGGTTCCTTTCATAACGTCTTCACTCCCCACTTTGAAGATCACCATTATAAAATTTCCTTTTGTAATATCCAGATATAAAAAGCAAACCCCCCAAAATGAGTCAATTTAAAAATAAATCTTAATCAAGAAGTAAAGCAGCGGTACAGGGGGCAAAAATGTTAATGGTGGGTACATGACTGAAGCACTGGGAATCTTGCCACGGTGGATTAAACATAAGCTTTGACACCAAACACAAATTTGATTTCTAGGGACCTTGCACAAGTCGCTTTACCACTCTGAGCCTCAGTTTCTTAATCTGTAAAATGGCAGTAATACACTGTTTCACAGTGTGTTTCTAAGGGTTAAATGAAATAATCTATACACAATGCTTTATAGACTATAAAAGAAAGTTATAAAGCCTCGATGAAAGTGATGGAAGGGTGTTTCCTTTCCTCCTCACCCTCAATATTAATTGAATTAATGGCAGATGTCTCACTAGAGGAATATCCTCCCTTAGGCCTGAGTCTTGGGCTGAAGAATTCAGATTCAGGAGTTTTATTCTGATATTAGAAAAAAATGACCCCAAAGTTAAGTCTATAGCATCTTTTTAGCATTTATTTACTCCCTGGCTAAATATAACAATTGGGTCTTAAACCATAAAGCTTCATCAGATTCTAAGGTTGCCTCAGAATGCGAGGAAATTGCAGGAGAAAAATATCTAGTGTGTAAGTCTATGCCTGGGAAACTCACTCCTCTGACCGCCTCACCACACATCCTCTTTTGGATGATGACTGCTCTTCATGCTAAGTGTCTTATCTCATAACTGACACATACATTTGAGGCTATTATTTGATGTTTATTAAACGTATAATACACAAACTTGCTCCTTATAGACTGAAGCCTAAAAGAAAAAAGTTACCAATGAAAAACAGTCCTGTAGTTCAAAAGCTTTGTGCAAATTAAAAGAGCAGAATTATTGAACAAGTCAACATAAAAATGAATGATCGTACCCGTCAGTTTCCAGAAAACTCAACAGAGAGCTATCAAACAGGATATAATTAAATATTTTTAGAGGATCTAATTCAAGAATACATGAAGACCATAAAATGTTTGTATGGTTTGTATACTTCTTTCTTTTGTTACAGTGTTCTTATATTAAAAATGGGATTTTTTAAAATATTGTGCTATGAGTCAACATATAGCAACAGATCTGATAATTTACTACATATAAGATGTTTACCTCCACAAGAGTATTGCAGCTATTAAGCTATGTGATAAAATAACCCCAAATGCTATTTTTATTTTGAGTTTGCTTTCATGTCACATTTTATAACAAAATATAAAATGAAAACATTTTACTTAATCTCAACATAATTTGTTCTTTGTAAAATATGATGATTTAATTTTTTCACTCATTCTTCTTCCTGTTATAAAGATTTTTAAATGCCATAAATTAAATTTATATCATTTCTTGCAGTATAAGCTGTTCGGGAGACATTGTTTTGCTGTCTACTTTAATCCAAGCACACATTGTCTGCCTTGAATACTTGTGGATATTCAGTCAAAATACATTCTTTTTTAAAATTTTTTAATTTTTTGGCTGCATCAGGTCTTAGCTGAGGTACACGAGATCTTTTGTTGCAGCGCTCTCTAGTTGTGGCGTGCGGGTTTTCTCTCTCTAGTTGTGGCATGTGGGCTCCAGGGCGTGTGGGCTCTGTAGTTGTGGCACACGGGGCTCCAGAGTGCATGGGCTCTGTAGTTTGCGGCACATGGGCTCTCTAGTTGAGGCATGCGGTCTCAGTAGTTGTGGCACGTGGGTTTAGTTGCCCTGTGGCATGTAGGATCTTAGTTCCCTGACCAGGGATCGAACCCGGGTCCCCTGCACTGGGGGGGCGGATTCTTTACCACTGGACCACCAGGGAAGCCCCCAGTCAAAATACATTCTAATTTTAAGTGTTCTGAGGTCAAATACGTTTCATAAAGATTAAACATTTAAAACCTGCTTGTGTACTAAAGAATTGGCTAGATATATGATGACACAGAAAAATAGCCATGATCTATTGTCTACTGAAAAGTTACAGAATAACATCAGTAATAATTTTGTTCTTTAAAGGTTACATGTATGTATATCAAAAAGTCAGAAAATATTCTCCAAATTGTTAGCAATGATGACGGGGGAGTTTAGGGCTGAGAATGGGAGGAGGGTGTCAGAGGATTTTCAGATTTTTATACACATTTTTATTGAATGTATTTATAATATGCAGACATTATTTTTATAACTTATAAAGATTTTAATTACAATCAACTGGGAATGTAGTTTTAGCAGTAGCAAAACTAAGTCGACTTTGATAGTTAATTTTTTTTAACATCTTTATTAGAGTATAATTGCTTTACAATGGTGTGTCAGTTTCTGCTTTATAACAAAGTGAATCAGCTATAGATATACATATATCCCCATATCTCTTCCCTCTTGCGTCTCCCTCCCTCCCACCCTCCCTATCCCACCCCTCTAGGTGGTCGCAAAGCACCGAGCAGATCTCCCTGTGCTATGCGCTGCTTCCCACTAGCTATCTATTTTACGTTTGGTAGTGTATATATGTCCATGCCACTCTCTCACTTTGTCCCAGTTTACCCTTCCCTGTCCCCATATCCTCAACTCCATTCATCCAGTCTGCATCTTTATTCCTGTCTTGCCCCTAGGTTCTTCTGACCATTTTCTTTTCTTTTCTTTTTTAATTCAGTAGTTAATTTTTGAAAGTGGGGTCTCTACCCCACCAAGGTGTTTGAAATTGGCCTGGTCCAGCTGTAAAGGAATTTGAGAACATCTCCTCCAACATCTGCCCCAAACTCCCTGAATCCAGGAGCTGCCCTTCACGCCCACCCCAGGGCTAATTATTGTAGGCATGCAAGGCTCATTCAATTAGCACTTCTTGAGCACCTACTATGTGCTAGTGTGGAAGTGCCGTGCAGGACTCCAGAGCTAGGTTTTCAGAAGAGACTCACAATCTCAGCTGAGGCAAAATGAAAGGAAGGTCATTCAGTTTATTAATGTTTAAATAATTTTAGCCTTTCGGGTTCCGGTTTGAAGGGCTGATTTCCCTTGCCTTAGACTTGGTTTCTCTATAACACTGTTTCTGCTCAGTAAAATAGTTACCTTCTCCAGACTCTTTTTTTTTTTTTTAATTTATTTTATTATTTATTTATTTATTTTTGTCTGCACTGGGTCTTCGTTGCTTCGGGCGGGCTTTCTCTAGTTGCGGCGAGCAGGGGCTACTCTCTGTTATGGTGCACGTGCTTCTCATTGCGGTGGCTTCTATTGTGGAGCGTGGGCTCTAGGCGCGCGGGCTTCAGTAGTTGTGGCATGCGAGCTCAGTTGTTGTGGCTCGCAGGCTCAGTATTTGTGGCTCACGGGCTTAGTTGCTCTGCGGCATGTGGGATCTTCCTGGATCAGGGCTCGAACCCGTGTCCCCTCCTTTGGCAGGTGGATTCCCAACCACTGCACCACCAGGGAAGCCCCTCCAGACTCTTTCTCCATATCTCTTGGTAAAGTAGCTCCCAAACTTGTCTGATCACAAGAGTCACCAGAGATGTTTGTTAAAAGTAAGATTCCAAGGCGCCACCCCAGACCTGCTTACTCTGAAGTACTTTGAAATCACCAAGTGAGTATTATAACCAGGTAAGTTTGGAAAACATTGCCTTAGTTAAATGAATAACTCCAACAGAGTCTTAAAGTTTTGTAACCAGATGAGTCCTAGAGATGTTCTAGGCCAGTGGCTCTAAACTCTAGGGTTCAGCAGAATCACCTAGAAGACTCTTTAAACCCTGATTGCCGGGCTCACCCTGACTTTCTGCTACAGTAAATCTGGGGTGGGATTGAAGAAATTGCCTTGCTAATAAGTTCTCATATGATACTGCTGCTGGTCCGAGGATGAAACGTTAGGGTTCTAGTCCAGTTGCTTTCAATTTTCTTTTAAGCACAAGCCACACAGTAGGACATACATTTTACATCTGAATCCAGGACTCACACATGTGTTCATCTGAAGAGTTTCACGGAACAATACTTAATTCTTACTACAAGCAATGCACTCTGATATCTTATACTTTATTTTATTTTACTTTTTTGAAATTCCCTAAATGGATTGTACAATCCAACGACAGGTTGCAACCAGCAATTTAAAAAAACACTGAATGTAGCCCCATCTTGGAAAGCTGAAGGTCAGTAATCGCCACACTTCTTTGTTCATATGCCATTGAATGAAACATTTTTGAGCATGCACTCCCCACTTTTGTATATTTATAAATTGTGCTCTCTTGACTTGTGCTCTCTTGATCCATATATCAAATATTAGTAAAGCTTCACATTTTTTCTTACATTTCACATGGAAAAATGTAAATGAAGCTTCTAACATTTCTTCCAGCTCCCTAATGGATCATCTTAACCCAGGCTTCAGGAGGGCATGCTCCACCTTCAAGACTCAGACACCCCGAGAGGTGAAATGAGCAGCCCAAGGTCACCTGGCTGGCTCCAGTGAGGCAATTTTGGGGTTTTTGTTTGTTTGTTTGTTTTGTTTTGGCTGCTTTGGGTCTTCGTTGCTGCATATGGGCTTTCTCTAGTTGTGGCGAGCGGGGCCTGTGTTGCGGTGCACAGGCTTCTCATTGCGGTGGCTTCTCTTGTCGCGGAGCATGGGCTCCAGGCATGCGGGCTTCAGTAGTTGTGGCTCACAGGCTCAGTAGTTGTGGCGCACGGGCTTAGTTGCTCCGCGGCATGTGGGATCTTCCCACACCAGAGCTCGAACCTGTGTCCCCTGCATTGGCAGGCGGATTAAAGTTCTTAAAAAGTAGGTAGATACTTGTGAAATAGCAGGACAACATTAGCTTTCTTTTGTGCTCCACTTTTTTTAATCCCCAAGTGGTATAGGAAGAAATATGGGGAGTTCCGTGGTGGTCCAGTGGTTAGGACTCAGCGCTTTCACTGACGTAGCCTGGGTTCAATCCTTGATTGGGGAACTAAGATCCTGCAAGCCACGTGGTGCGGCACCCCCCCCCCAAAAAAAAGAAGAAATATGAATACTGTCACATTTTTGTCAAAAGGTAACCAACTTTCCAATGATGTAATTTCACAGAAGCCTCAAAACTGTGGTGATTCACAGTACCTATGAGACGGGCTTTTCTTGAACAAGGAAACTGGTTCCAATATCCCCATGACTTTCTAGTTACAATGACAGCTATGCCAGACAGTCTGCACAACAAGACCCTCAGGGAGAAGTTCTGCTGCTAATTTCATTGCGTCCAGTTCCTGGTAAATAAGGAGAAGTGAGCAACAGACACAGGGCTATTTCCCCCTCTTTGTGGTGAGCTGTAGTGACTGAAATTTTTGGATCCCCAAAGAGGCAGGAAACAGGGTCTGCTGTTCCCCAGAGGGCAATTTTGTCTCTGTTCCTACCACAGAACATCTTCACAAGGCTCAATTAGGCAGCAGGCCTGTGACCCACTATGGCTCTCACACACACATAGACAGAGGTTTGATTGGCAACAAGGTTCAGAACAATTATATGGCCACTAGAATGATTATAACTTCCAAATACTATAGAATGAGAAACCCCTAAGTTAAAAAAAAGACATAAGGCTAGCTGACTGCTTCTGAATAGTAAATATCTCGCCCCCAAAGACAGCACTTGTAAAATTACAAAAAAGAAACTTTAAAAACACAAGTGAGGGGCTTCCCTGGTGGCGCAGTGGTTGAGAGTCAGCCTGCCGATGCCCCGGTTTGGGAAGATCCCACATGCCGCGGAGCGGCTTGGGCCCGTGAGCCATGGCCGCTGAGCCTGCGCGTCCGGAGCCTGTGCTCCGCAACGGGAGAGGCCACAACAGTGAGAGCCCCGCGTATCGCAAAAACAAACAAAAAAACACAAGTGATTGCTTTACATGGAGTGGAAAAAATTTTCAAGTTGGATGGAAAAAGAAATCTTCGTTTTAATATTAAACTTGGAATTTTGCAAATAAAAGCAGACCCAGTTCCTAGTTCAGAAAGGGGGATGCTTGGAGGCTAATCAGCCTTGGAAAGAGCTCTGTGGGATTCCTAGCCTCGGGGCACAGGGAGAAGGAGTAGCAAAACAGGTGCTTGCCCCAGGACAGACAATCAGACTAGGCTCCTTCTTTGTTTCTCTCCCACACTCCAGCCCAACTTTCAACCACTTGTGTTTCACTCTGTGTAGGCCTGTCCGTGTCTGCTTTTTCTTTCTTCCTCTTTTTTTTTTTTTTCTTTTTTTGGCTGCTGTTTTTTTTCTAGTTCATCTCACTCACCCTCTAACTGGCCATAAGGTAACACGAAAATATATTTACTTTTGTTAAACTTATTTAACATATACAGGTTTTGGAACTTCCCTGGCAGTCCAGTGGTTAAGACTCCACGCTTCTGCTGCAGGGGACATAGGTTCAGTCCCTGGTCAGGGAACTAAGATTCCGCATGCTGAGCGGTGCAGCCAGAATAAAATAAAATAAAATATACAGGTTTCCCAATATTAATTTTCAAAGTCATTGATCTGAACGCAGTAGGTTCTCTTGTGAAAATTGTGTTTGTTTTGAATTTGCATGTGGTCTTTGATCTATGGTTTTGTGCCTTAGGAGGTCAGTGGTTCACTCACAAGAGAAAAAGAATTCTCCGTGCCCCTGATTGAGCTTAAGGAATTGTGCAAATTCAGTATAAAGCGGACTTAGGGAACACTTTAATTAGTTTTGTGTGGTCTCCACCTGGTGGTTGGAAAGCAGAACACAAACCCTTAATGGAACTGGAAAAAAGTACTCATTTCAGTTCCTCCCTGCAAGTACAGAATCCACAAATAATAAGCATTGACTGTTTCTTCAGTGTCGGTCTCCCTGATGAATTGTAAGCTACATGAGGACAAGAACTGTGGCTCTGCTTGTTCACTGCTATTTCCTCAGAGCACAGGGCCTTACCTACAGTAAAATCCTCAATAAATAGACCATGAACAAACCAGTAAGTGAAAAGCACTTGATATAGTTTAACTTCCAATGTCTTTACTGGCCCTCCTATTGTGCTCATTCTTTTAATATATGTTGTTGAAGGAATTATTGCAACTAATTTTTTTGCAAAGCAGCAAGCGCTTTACTATCTCTCCTCCCTTCCCCTTTGGTAACCATACATTTGTTCTCTGTGAGAGAACTATTTCTGTGTCTGTGAGTCTATTTCTGTTTTGTAAATAATTTCATTTGTATCATTTTTTTAGATTCCACATAAAAGTGATACGATATTTGTCTTTGTCTGACTTACTTCGCTTAGTATGATAATCTCTAGGTCCATCCATGTTGCTGCCAAGAGTAGATGAAGAGGAATTTACATTTTGTTAAGGAGATATATGTAAAAGATTGCCTGTCACCTTGCTACTCAAGAAGTGGTGTGCAACCAGCAGTGTCAGTAGCATCTGGAAGCTTATTAGAAATGTAGAATGTTAGCCCCATCGCAGACCTACTGAATCAAGGTTCTACATTTTAACAAGACCCCCAGGTGATTCATGTGCCCAGTCAAGTTTGAGAAGTACTGCCTGCCATATCACACTCCAAGAAGGGCACCTGCATGAATCTGGAGACCTTGCCAAAACCTTCAGAAGAGATGAAAGAATTGCCAAAGACATGAGAGATTAGTGTAACCAATTATTGCATAAGGACTTCAGCTGAGACACTGTGTCATAGTTTAATTGGCAGCATTCTTTTTCGTTCTTAGTGATACATAATGTAATGGTTCTTCCTACAATTAGGGGCATCTTGGACTTGATGAAATACAGTCGTATTGGTTCAAGACCTTTCTTTTGCTCTAAATTATCGTGGTCATGGGTGTGGAGACCCAAGAGGAACGAATTTGTCGCAATTTACAGTCATTCTAGCAGCAAACTCTCAAATCAATAATGTTTTTCAGTTTCAGCTCTTGGGAAAGCCCAGATTAAAGCATCGGTGGAGCAGAGAGAGAGAGAGACAAAGGGCCCTTCTTTGGGAGAAGAACAGTAATAAGCCACATCTTCACAGGTGATCAAAGTGAGTGAAAAAATACTACAATGGCTGGAGACTGATGCGGGGATTCAAAAGGAAGGGAGCTAGAAGAGAAATGATATGCAAGAATACTCTTCTTTTTTTTTTTTTTTTTTTTTGCTGTACGCGGGCCTCTCACTGTTGTGGCCTCTCCCGTCATGGAGCACAGGCTCCGGACGCACAGGCTCAGCAGCCATGGCTCACGGGCCCAGCCGCTCCGCGGCATGTGGGGTCCTCCTGGACCGGGGCACGAACCCGCGTCCCCTGCATCGGCAGGCGGACTCTCAACCACTGCGCGACCAGGGGAGCCCCTACTCTTCATTTTGAGAGGTAAATCTTCTTTATACTTTTCAGCTAAAAATTGTTGATATTACTCATTCTTCATCATTCTGGTCCACAATGGGGACAGTAAGTAAAAATGAATAGAACTGGGGAGAAATGCAACAACTGGCTCAATGTTAACAACAAGGATTGTTTTTCTTAAGCATCTCTGAGCTTTTATATGTGCATCCATAAGTAATTGTAAAATGTATGCCAGTATACTCATT
The DNA here is from genome assembly GCF_008692025.1 of Phocoena sinus. Lineage (NCBI taxonomy): Eukaryota > Metazoa > Chordata > Mammalia > Artiodactyla > Phocoenidae > Phocoena > Phocoena sinus. The sequence continues at coordinate 30,375,853 of NC_045766.1, forward strand.
TCAAGCCGTTAAATATGTCACTTGATATTATAGAGGTTAATCTAAATGCGTGGACTCTGAAGCTATTAAGGTTCATACCAGCACCAGCCCTTACTCTCAGTGTGACTTGGGGAAAGATAGTTAATTTCTCTGGGACTCAGTTTCCTCATTTGAAAATAGGAAAAACAAAAGCTGCTTTAAAGACATAAGGAGTAAAGCACTGAGAATAGTGTCTTGTTGGATATAATACATGGCCAATAATTATGAGATGTGGTTCTGACATTAATAGTATTACCATTGAGCTTTAATTCTCAAAGTGTAGTTCCTAGACCAGCAGCAATGGCATCACCTGGGAATTTGTTAGAAATGCAAATTCTAAGCCCGACTCAGGCCTACTTAATCAGAAACTCTGGGAGTCATGCCTGCAATACTTTGTTTCAACATGCCCTTCAGGTGATTTGACATGGGCTACAGTTTGAGAACACCTGCTCTTTAGTAGCCGGGATCTGAAGTTTGGGTTCCTGACTCTTTAGCTGTTATGGAAAGAACCAATGGAGGCACCGAGTCTATTTATACTCTTGTGCGCGTCCACTCTGAAGGCTTGTAACACTGTACTTAAATTGGAATGAGTGAGTGATTGAAGAACACGTCGTAGTAAGGATCAGGCTACACAAAGAAGAGAAGCCAAATGAACAGGAAAGCAAAGTCCTGGACAAGGTACTCAAATCACAGCTAGAGGAGAAGCTTGGATGGCAAGATCTAACACATGAGTATAGGGCACCTGCTACAGCAAATAATCAGTTAGGATCAAGAAGGGAAAATGTGCCAGAGAAAAGACGAAATTGCCAGAGATGACAAGGTGGCTGAGTTGCAAAATATCACGCTTCACTCGGGTGCAGTGAGACACTGAGAGCTACTGTGAATTCTGTTTAGTTATTGCTCGGGGACGGGTGCCTTTAAAATCTAGGTTACTGACAATCAAGATATTGACAAGGTCTGTAGCTAACTGTTAAGGCCAGCTGCATTTGTTACCTTCTGGGGTTGAATTCCCTCCTGGTAATTTGGAGCTAGTTTTCTTGGCTATTTGACCAGGGATGCCTGGCCTTGGCTCCCATTCTTTTGATGCATCTGATCTTTATTTGCTCCTCTTGGCAATGATGAAGCATGACCACTAGAAGTGCTTTAAAGCAGTAAGGTATGGTTTACCGAACTTTAGACGTTGCTGAGGAGTAGATTAAAAACTCAAAGTCACATGTCCAAATGCTGCTTTTTCATTTTGTGTAGTCTTAGAGAAAATTTTGCTTTGTAGGATGTCAGTTTCACTAACAGAAGTGAAAAGCCTCTCCCACCCCTTTTCTCTCTTCCCCTCTCACTGCCCCCAAGCCAGGAATAACCCTCTTTCCTTATCTCCTATTAGATCTGGATATTTCACTGATTAAAACATAAATCCCAGAGGACTATTAAAATGCTTACCTGGGGGCTTCCCTGGTGGCGCAGTGGTTGAGAGTCAGCCTGCTGATGCAGGGGACACGGGTTCGTGCCCTGGTCCGGGAAGATCCCACATGCCGCGGAGAGGCTGGGCCCGTGAGCCATGGCCGCTGAGCCTGCACGTCTGGAGCCTGTGCTCCGCAACGGGAGAGGCCACAACAGTGAGAGGCCCGCGTACCGAAAAAAAAAAAAAAAAAAAAAATTTTGCCTGATTAAATTGATCTCACAATACTTTGCAAACATGTAATGTTCCATAAAATCTCAACTAGAAAAAAATTGTATCTCTGATAAGTGGCTATATTTGATGCTACCCCATAACCCCCTACTCTGTTCTCAAGTAAACTAGCCAAGTAATTCATATTGAGATAGATAGTAGGCACAGGAGAACTGGGGGGCATACAAGGAGGCTCATGCAAGTGATCAGAGGGTTACAGAATCTGACACAATGTACTAGGAAAGACTTTCTTCTAAGACCGTATAGCTGCTTAGAATAAATACACAAATACCTGAAATGGCCCATAATCCCTTTTCTATTTACTTCTTCAAAATATATGTTGTCTTCAGGTCACAAAAATATTTAATATAGCAAAAATAATCCAAAAAGTCAAAAGGTGGAAACAACCCAGGTGTCTGTCAATGGATAAATGGATTTTTAAAAATGTGATATATACACACAATGGAATATTATTTACCCTTAAAAAGGAAGGAAATGCTGGCATATGCTACAACATGGATGAACGTTGAGGACATTATGTTAAGTGAAATAAACCAGTCACAAAAAGACAAATGCTATAATGATTCCACTTGTATGAGGTATCTAAATTTGTCAAATTTATAGAAACTGGGCTTCCCTGGTGGCGCGGTGGTTGAGAGTCCGCCTGCCGATGCAGGGGACACGGGTTCGTGCCCCGGTCTGGGAAGATCCCACATGCCGCGGAGCGGCTGGGTCCGTGAGCCATGGCCGCTGAGCCTGCGCGTCCGGAGCCTGTCCTCCGCAACGGGAGAGGCCACAACAGTGAGAGGCCCGCGTAACGCATAAAAAAAAAAAAAAAAAAAAAAAAAAATTTATAGAAACTGAAAGTAGAATGGTGGTTGCCAGGACCTGGGGGGAGAGGGAAATGAGGAGTTATTATTTAATAGGATAGATTTTCAGTTTTGCAAGATGAAAAATTTTCACAACAATGTGAATATACTTACTGAACTGTACACTTAAAAATGGTAAAGATGGTAAATTTATGTTGAATGGCTAAATGGTAAATTATGTTATTATGTGTATTTTACCTCGATTAAAAATAAAAAAGAAATGCAAAAATTATAGAAACAATCCAAAAGGCTAAAGTGTCACATAAGAACCCTACATTTTTTTCTTTATATTTGGCACCTAAAACAAGTTGGCCAGTGGCTATTAATGAAATAATACTGTTTTAATTTTGCTGAGAAAAAAACAAAGCCCAGAAAGAGTAGTTGACCTGCCTGAGGTTGTTACCAAACCAAACTTGGGTCCGCTCGCCTGCACACAGAAAGCCAATATACTAACGCTGGGTTGTAGTGAAGGAAATGTGCAGCGTTTATTGTAAAGGAGCCAATGCAAGGAGAACTGGTGGCTCATGCTTTAAAACCCCCAGATCCCCAAGGGGTTTCAGCAAAGCATTTTCAAAGGCCATGTGAAGGACGGGGGTGGGGGGGGTCCTCAGGGTATGTGATCAGCTCCTGTACAATTCTCTGATTGGTTGATGGTGAGGTAACAGGGTGGTGTCACAAGGGTTAACATTTTCCATCCTTAGGCTCCAGTAGGCCTGGGGGCAATGTGCTCATGGTCATCAAGTAGTTAACATCTTCCATTCGGTGGAGGTTTTCACATCTGTAAAACAACTCAGGAAATGTGCATCAGATGTATTATCTAGGTACTTCAGAGAGAGCTAAAGCAGAGGATATGGGGAAGGGGTCTGCCCTGGGAAGGAAGGCCCCGTAGGGTTTTGCTGGGTTACAAGATCACCCAAAATAAAAACTAGGTAGTATGCCTCAGCATCTGCTTTCATAAATGCTGAACTAAACAGCTTTCTTTCCACAGAAAGAGAGGAGTTTAAGAAGAAAAATCTCCTTGTCAATCCAGGGACACCACTGCTGTCCTGCAAATCAAGGGAGACACTGCCACTGTCCCCATGAGTACATCTAATGTCTGGACGTGTGAACAAGATTATCCTGTGAGACGTGGTAAGCAGCTGCTGCCTGTTAGGTCTGAGAAGGGGACAAGGAGAGATGGGCTTGAATTTCATCAGAAGGATTTGGGCTAAATACAAGAAATTTCTGTCTGCAGAATTAACACGGTGAGGGTTCTGGAAGGAGATGGTAGAATTCTCTGGAATAGTTTTTCTGGAATGTTGTTGGTGCAGTCCTGTGCAAGGTGAAAGGATGAGGGAAAACCATTCATCCAGGGCTCGTTTAACTCCGTGATTCTTTAAACTAAGATTATTCACATTCTCAGGAGTTGAAGCTGAGGTCAAGAGGAACCCCTGTGGTTACCAACTCACCTGAGAACAAGGAAGAAGAGGTGAAGTTGTGGTCAAGAAAATTTACCACAGTGTGTGTGTGTGTGTGTGTGTGTGTGTGTGTAACACACAGGAGTGGAGCCAGGCCTGAGACTAGGCTAAAGTAAAGGCAAATATAACTTTAACTTTTAACTTTAGGTTTTAGATATGACTATGGTTCCAAATTTCCCACAATGAACAAGTATTACCACCTTAATCAGGAAAGAAAAAACCCTTCCACATAATCTTATAAGTAATAACAGAGTGGAGACGAACATGGCCCCTGTCAAAGTGGATGAAGAGTCACAGGCTTGTGTAGTCTTTCCCTTGTCTAAATGTACTTTATTTTAGCACCATATTAAAGAAAAATAAAATTAAATCTCCACTTCACTCCATGCATGAAAATCAATTTCGGTTACATTAAAGAAAACATGTTTAAAAACACACAGAGAGGAATACCAGGAAAAATATAGCATATTTGTATACCTCTAGATGAGAAAGGCCTTTCTTAACATGACACCAATGCTCCAAATCCTAGAAAAGCAACTGGCAGCTCTACATCCATAAAAATGAAAAACCACCAAGATAAACAGTGGTTCTGGAAAATTTTTGACAAACCGTATGTCTGATAAGGGACCTATACGTAGAATATTAAAGGAACTATTACAACTCAACAATGAAAAGACAACTCATGTTTCTAAAATAGGCAAAGGATCTGAATACACATTTCTCCAAAGAAGATATATAAATGACGAACCAGTACATGAAAAAATGCTCAACGTTTTTAGCCATCAGGGAAATGTCAGTTAAAACCAGAATGAGATACCATTTCACACCCACCAGGTTCGCTAGAATCAAAAAGGCAAATAATAACAAGGGTTGGTGAAGATGTGGAGAAATTAGAACCCTCATACACTGCTGATGGACATGTAAAATGGTGCATTTTCTTTGGAAAACAGTCTGGAAATTCTTCAAACAGTTAAATGTAGAGTTACTGTATGATTCAGTTAATTCCAGTCCTAGGTATATGCCCAAGAGAAATGAAAACTTATGTCCACTGTTTATACAAAACTTGTACACAAATGTTCATAGCGGTGTTATTCACAATGGCCAAAAGATAAAAACAACCCAATGTCCATCAACTGATGAATGGCTAAATAAAATGTAGTATATCGATACAGTCGAATATTTTTTGGCAATAAAAAGAAATGAACAATTGATATACGCTACAACACAGATGAATCTTGAAAACATGAAAGAAACTAGTCACAAAGGACCACATATTGTGTGACTTCATTTAGATGAAATGTTTGAAATAGGCAAAGCTATAGAGACAGAAATTAGATTAGTGGTTTCCTAGGGCTAGGAGAATGGAATGACTGGGGGTAAAGGCTGAGAGGTCAAGGTTTCTTTTTGGGATAATGAAAATGTTCTAAATTGATTGTGGTGCTATATGCACAACTGTATGAACATACTAAAAACAACTGTACACTTTAAATGGGTAAAGTATAAGATATGTGAATTATATCTCAGTAAAACTGTTTTTTAAAAAGAATGTTCATAGCAACTTTATTCGTAATAGCAAAAAACTGGAAATAACCCGTGTCTACTGACAGTACAATGGATAAATAGAAATTGTACTGTACTCACACAGTAGAATAATACATAACAATCTAAAAGAATAAACTCTTGCTATATGCAAGAATGTAGGTGAATTTAACAGACATAAAGTTGAGTGAAATAAGCCAGACATAGGGTGAAAGCGATCAAGTGTATATTGATGGATGGTAACTAGACTTTTGGTGATGATCACTGTGTATTAAACACAAGATGTCAAATCATAATGTACACCTGAAATGTATGTGATGTTACATACCAATTTTACTGCAATAAAAAATTTTAAATTTCTTTTCCTTAATTGAAGTATAGTTGATGTACAGTAATATTATATGTTACAGGTGTACAATATAGTCTTTCACAATTTTTAGTTATATTCCATTTATAGTTATTATAAAATATTGCTATATTCCCCATATTGTACAATAGATCCTTGTAGCTTATTTTATACCAAATAGTTTGTACCTCTTAATCTCATACCCCCTTTATTGCTCCTCCCCCCTTCCCTCTCCCTACTGGCAACCACTAGTTTCTTTTGGCTATTCTCTGTATCTGTGAATCTGCTTCTTTTTTGTTATATTCACTAGTTTGTTGTATTTTTTAGACTCCACATGTAAGTGATATCATACAGTATTTGTCTAACTCTGTCTGACTTATTTTACTTAGCGTAATGCCCTCCTAGTCCATCCATGTTGCTGCAAGTGGCAAAATTTTGTTCCTTTTTATGGCTGAGTAGTATTCCATTGGATATACATACCACAGCTTCTTTATCCATTCATCTGTTGATGGACACTTAGGTTGTTTCCATGTCTTGGCAGTTGTAAATAATGCTGCTATGAACATTGGGGTTCATATATCTTTTTGAATTAGTGTTTCTACTTTTTTGGGGTATATACCCAGGAGTGGAATTGCTGGATCACATCATAGTTCTACTTTTAGTTTTTTGAGAAACCTCCATACTGTTTTCCACAGTGGCTGCACCAGTTTACATTCCCACCAACAGTGTAGGAGGGTTCCCTTTTCTCCATATTCTTGCCAACATTTGTTATTTGTGTTCTTCTTGATGAGAGCCATTCTAACTGGTGTGAGGTGATATCTCATTGTGGTTTTGATTTGCCTTTCCCTGACAGTTATCGATGTTTAACATCTTCTCATGTGCCTGTTGACCACCTGCATTTCCTCTTTGTAAAAATGCCTATTCAAAAATTCTGCCCATTTTTTAATCGGGTTGTTTTTTTCTTTGATGTTGAGTTGTTTGAACTGTTGGATATTAACCCCTTATCGGTCATATCATTTGCAAATATTTTTCTCCCAGTCCATAGTTGTCTTTTTGTCTTTTTAATGATTTCCTTTGCAGTGCAAAAGCTTTGAAGTCTAATTAGGTCCCATTTGTTTATTTTTGCTTGTATCTCCTTTGTTTTAGGAAGCAGATCAAAAAAATATTGCTACGATTTATGTCAAATAGTGTTCTGCCTATGTTTTCCTCTAGGAGTTTCGTGGTTTCTGCTCTTACATTTAGGTCTTTAATCCATTCTGAGTCTATTTTTATATATGGTGGTAGAGAATACATTCTTTTACATGTAGCTGTCCAGTTTTCCCAGCACCACTTATTGAAGAGACTGTCTTTCTCCATTGTTATTCTTGCCTGCTTTGTCACAGATTAATTGGCCATAAGTGTATGGGTCTATATCTGGGCTCTCTATTCTATACCATTCATCTCTCTGTCTTTTTTTTGTGCCATACTGTTTTGATGACTATAACTTTATAGTAGAGTCTAAAGCCAGGCAGCGTGATTCTTCTAGCTCTGTTCTTCTTTCTCAAGATTGTTTTGGCTATTTGAGGTCTTTTGTGTTTCCATGTGTTTTGTGTTTCCAAATTTTAAGATTATTTGCTCTAGTTCTGTGAAAAATGCCATTGGTGTTTTGATAGGAATTACATTGAATCTGTAGATTGCCTTGGGTAGTATGGTCATTTTAACAATATTAATTCTTCCAATTCAACAACATGGTATATCTTTCCATCTGTTCCTTCAATTTTTTTCATCAGTGTCATAGTTTTCCAAGTACAGGTATTTTACCTCCTTAGCTAGGTTTATTCCTAAGTATTTTATTCTTTTTGATGTAATGATAAATGGTATTGTTTCCTTTATTTCTCTCTCTGATAGTTTGTTGTTAGTGTATAGAAATGCAGCAGATTTCTCTATATTAATTTTGTATCCTACAACTTTACCTAATTTATTGATGAGCTCTAGTAGATTACTGGTGGCATCTTTAGGATTTTCTATGTATAGTATCATGTCATCTGCAAACAGTGACAGTTTTACTTCTTCCTTTGCAATTTGGATTCCTTTTTCCTTCTGATTGCTGTGGCTAAAGCTTCCAAAACTATGTTGAATAAAAGTGGCAAGACTGGGCATCTTTACCTTGTTCCTGATCTTAGAGGAAATGCTTTCAGCTTTTCAACATTGAGTATAATAGCTTTGGGTTTGTCATATGTGGCCTTTATTATGTTGAGGTATGTTACCTCTACCCCTACTTTCTGGATAGTTTTTATCATAAATGGATGTTGAATTTTGTCAAAAGATTTTTCTGCCTCTACTGAGATGATCATGTGGTCTTTATTCTTCAATTTGTCAATGTGGTGTATCACATTGATTGACTTGTGGATACTGAGAAATCCTTGCATCCCTCGGATAAGTCCCACTTGATCATGGTGTATGATCCTTTTAATGTATTGTTGCATTGGGTTTGCTAACATTTTACTGAGGATTTTTCCATCTATGTTCATCATGATATTGGCCTGTAATTTTCTTTTTTTGTGTGGTATCTTTGGTTTTGGTATCAGGGTGATGGTGGCCTTGTAGAATAAGCTAGGGAGTGTTCCTTCCTCTGAAATTTTTTGGAATAGTTTCAAAAGGATAGATGTTAACTCTTCTCTAAATTTTATAGGATTTGCCCTTGAAACCATCTGGTCATAGACTTTTGTTTGTTGGAAGTTTTTTTTTGTTTTTTTTGTTTGTTTGTTTGTTTGTTTTTGCGATACGCGGGCCTCTCACTGCTGTGGCCTCTCCTGTTGCGGAGCACAGGCTCCAGATGCGCAGGCTCAGCGGCCATGGCTCACGGGCCCAGCCACTCCGCGGCATGTGGGATCTTCCCGGACCGGGGCATGAACCCGTGTGCCCTGCATCGGCAGGCAGACTCTCAACCACTGCGCCACCAAGGAAGCCCTGTTGGAAGTTTTTTAAATCACAGTTTCAATTTCAATGCTGTTGTTGGTCTGTTCATATTTTCTATTTCTTCCTGGTCCAATCTTGGGAGAGAGTACAGGCTCAGCAGTTGTGGTGCACGGGCTTAGTTGCTCCGTGGCATGCGGGATCTTCCAAGACCAGGGATTGAACCCGTATCCCCTGCATTGGCAGGTGGATCCTTAACCACTGCGCCACCAGGGAAGTCCTCTTTTTCTTTTTTGTGTGTATATCTATTATAGACTTTTGGTTTGTCGTTACCATGAGGTTTTTGTATAGTAGCCTATATATAAAAACGATTGTTTTAAGTTGCTGATCTCTTAATTTCAAATGCATTTTAAAACCCTGCATATGTACTCTCCTCCCCTCATGATTACTGTTTCTGATATCATATTTTATATTTAGTTTTGTGTATCCCTTAACTGCTTATTGTGGATATAAATAGATGATTTTATTACTTTCGTCTTTTAACCTCCCTACTAGCTTTGTGTGTGGATTATTTCCTACCTTTACTGTATGTTTGCCTTTACCGGTGAGTTTTTCATTTGTAATTTTCTTGTTTCTAGCTGTGGCCTTTTCTTTTTCACCTAGAGAAGTTCCTTTAACGTTTGTTGTAAAGCTGGTTTAGTGGTGCTGAACTCTTTTAAAGATTTAATTTAATTTTTATTTTTTTGGCTGCGTTGGGTCTTTGTTGCTGCACATGGGCTTTCTCTAGCCATGGTGCTACTCTTCACTGCAGTGCCTGGGCCTCTCACGGTGGTTGCTTCTCTTGTTGCAGAGCACAGGCTCTAGGCACACGGGCTTCAGTAGTTTTGGCTTGCAGGCTCTAGAGCACAGGCTCAGTAGTTGTGACACACGGGCATAGTTGCCCCGCGGCATGTGGGATCTTTCTGGACCAGGGATCAAACCCGTGTCCCCTGCATTGGCAGGCAGATTCCCAGCCACTGCACCACCAGGAAGTCCCTCTTTTAGCTTTTGATCTCTCCAACAAATCTGAACAAGAGCCTTGCTGGTAGAGTATTCTTGGTTGTAGGTTTTTCCCGTTCATCATTTTAAATACATTGTACCACTCCCTTCTGGCCTACAGAGTTTCTACTGAAAAATTAACTGATGGTATTATGGGAACTCCCTTGATGTTATTTGTTGCTTTTCCCTTGCTGCTTTTAATATTCTTTCTTTTATCTTTAATTTTTGTCATTTTAATTACAATGTGTCTTGGTGTGTTCCTCTTTGGGTTCATCCTGTACGGGATTCTCTGCACTTCCTGGACTTGGGTGACTGTTTCCTTTCCCATGTTAGGGAAGTTTTCAACTATTATGTTTTCAAATATGTTCTCAGCTCCTTTCTCTCTCTCTCTTCTCCTCCTGAGACCCCTGTAATGCAAATATTAGTGCACTCAATGTTGTCCCAGAGGTCCCTTAAATTGTCCTCATTTCTTTTCATTCTTTTTTCTTCTTTGTTCAGCGGCAGTGATTTCCACTGGTCTGTCTTCCAGATTACTGATCTGTTCCTCTGTATCATTTAGTCACCATTGATTCCTTCTAGTGTATTTTTCATTTCAGTTATTGTATTCTCCATCTCTGTTTGGTTGTTCTGTATATTTTCTAACTGTTAAAAACCTCTACTTTTTGCTCTGCACATCCATTCTTCTCCTGAGTTCTTTCATAATCTTTACCATTATTACTCTGAACTCTTTCTCAGGTAGATTGTCTATCTCCACTTCCCTTAGTTCCTTTTCTGGGGTTTTATCTTGTTCCTTCATCTGAAACATGTTCCCCTGCTGTCTCATTTTGTCTAAGTTGCTATTTGTATTTTTATGTTTGTGGTAGGTTAGTTACATTTCTCAACCTTGGAAAAGTGGCCTTCCACAGGAGATGTCCTATGTGTCCCAGCAGTGCACTCCCTTCTCATCACCCAAGCTATGTGCTGTAGGGGTTCCCCCTAAGAGGGCTGCACAGGCCCTTCTGTTGTGGCTGGCTGACTATGTTAGTGGTCTGGTAGAATTGATTGGCCCCTAGCCCAGTTGGTTGTCTAGCCCTACCTTGTGTGAATGCTTGTGTGTTGGTTGTCTGGCCCTGGCTGCTGGTTAGTGTGTCCTGGCCACAAGGTGGCTGACTGCAGAACCCCAGGAGATTCCAAGGCTAGTGCTGGCTCACCAGTGGGCAGAGTTAGGGTCCAAAGACTCCAGGGCTCTTGCCTCCATACTGGTGGGTGAAGCCAGGTTCTGGGGTTGGTGCTGGACTCCTGGCAGGCAGAGCCAGGTCCTGGAGTCTGGATTCAGGACCCAGGGACCTCAGAGCTGGTTTCAGATTTCTGTGGATGAGGGGGCAGAGGTGGGGGGAAAGAGCAGTGGCAGATCCTGATGCAGTAGGGTATGGGGTCCAGCATGTCATGAAACTTGTGTTGGCTTGCTAGTGGGCAGGGCTGGGACCCAGCTGGTCCCAAGGTACAGTCTGGCCTGCAATGGGCAGTCTGGGTCTGAAGGCTGCACAACTGTAGTTTTCTTGCATCTGGTGTCTGCTCCCTGGTGGGAGAAGCTAGTCTAGAGGCTAGTGTAGGCTTCCTGGAGGGCCAGGCTGGTGCCCACCTGCTGGTAGGTAAAGCTTGTTCTTGGCCCTCTGGTGGGCACAGCTGTGTCTAGAGGGTCCAGGAAGTCTTTAGGCAGCCATTCTGCTGATGGGTGGGGCTTTGTCCCCACCCAGTTAGTTGTTTGTCCTGAAGCATCCCAGCACCGGTACCTACAGGTTGTTGGGTGGGGCCAGGTCTTGGCACTAATGAGCTAGAGGGAGGATTCCAAGATGGTGGCCACTAGTAGCAGTGTCCACACGGTAGAATGCTCCCAAATATGGCTTCCACCAGAGTCTATGTCCCCAGCATGAATTTCGGCCACCCCCTCATCCCCGCCTCTCTGGGAGTCTTTCCAAAACCAACAGGTAGGTCTGGCCAAGGCTCCTATTAAGTTATTGCTTTTGCCCTGGGTCCCAGTGCACATGAGATTTTGTGTGTGCACTGTAAGAGTGAAGTCTCTATTTCCCATAGTCCTTTGGGACTCCTGAAATTAAGCCCTGCTGGCCTTCAAAGCCAAATGCTCTGAGGGCTCGTCTTCCCAGTGCGGACCCCCAGGCTCGGGAACCCTACGTGGGGCTCAGAACTCTCACTCCTGTGGGAGAACCTCTGCACTCTATTCTCCAGTTTGTGAGTGACACTCGATTATACCGTGAGTCTGCCCCTCCTACCCATCCTTCTTTATGTCTTTGGCTGTAGATCTTTTCTGGTAGGTTCTAGGCTTTTTCATCAATGGTTGTTCTGCAGATAGTTGTGATTTTGGTGTGCTTGTGAGAGGTGAGCTCAGGGTCTTTCTATTCTGCCATCTTGGCTGATCAAACTCATCAATAAAATTTTTTTAAAAAAGAAACCAAGCAGGACTTCCCTGGTGGTCCAGTGGTTAAGACTCCATGCTCCCAGTGCAGGGGCACGATTTGACCTTTGGTCAGGGAAGATCCTGCATGCTGCATGGCACGGCCAAGAAAAAAGAAAGAAGAAGAAACCAGACAATAAACAGTACATATTGTATGATTCCATTCAGTGGCAATAGAAGTCAGCAGTGGTTGCCTTTGGGGTATTTCCCGGGAGCAGGCATGAGGCAGACTTTTGAGATATTAGAAATGCTCTATATCTTATACAGAGTGAAGTAAGTCAGAAAGAGAAAAACAGATATCGTATATTAACACATATACGTGGAACCTAGAAAGATGGTACAAATGAACCAGTTTGCAGGACAGAAATAGCGACACAGGTGTTGAGAACAAACGTATGAACACCAAGGGGGGAAAGTGGCGAGGCAGGGAGTGGTGGGATGAACTGGGAGATTGGGATTGACAGATATACACATATATATACAATATGTATAAAATAGATAACTAATAGGAACGTGCTATATAAAAAATAAATTAAATTAAATTAAAAAAAAAAAGAAATGCTCCATATCTTGATCTGAAAGATGGGTACAAGAGTGTGTGTGGATGGATATATATGTGAAATCTCATTCAGCTATACAACAAATATTTGTTCACTTTATGTAAGTTAAATCACAATTTTTTATATAAATTTATTTATTCTATTTATTTTTATTTTTGGCTGTGTTGGGTCTTTGTTGCTGCATGCGGGTTTTCTCTAGTTGCGGAGAGCGGTGGCTACTCTTCGTTGCGGTGCGCAGGCTTCTCCTTGCGGTGGCTTCTCTTGTTGCAGAGCACAGGCTCTAGAGCACAGGCTCAGTAGTTGTGGCACATGGGCTTAGTTGCTCCCCAGCATGTGGGTTATTCCTGGACCAGGGCTCGAACCCGTGTCGCCTGCATTGGCAGGCAGATTCTTAACCACTGCGCCATGAGGGAAGCCCCTAAACCACAATTTTTAAAAACTGTGAAGAATTAGATAAATAAAATTGAAAGCACAATCCCACCAGTCTAGTTAGCCTGAGAAATTTCCTATCACTAAATCAAACTGGGTCATAATGCTTTTCTCCTCTGTGTATTTTTAACTTTTCCCCCTTCAAGGCTGCCTTCAGTTGTCAGTTATAACTGATTTCAAGTAGATAAAATAGAGGTGATAGGGAGAAGGGGGATGGGAAGGGAAAGGAGGGGAGGAGAAGAGAAGGAAGAAGAGACCCTGGAAGTTGAAATATCTCTATGCCCCGAGCCCAGCTGCTCTCTAATTGCCAGTTTTGTTTTTCCTTCCTTTCAAGTCATTTCTCTTCATAGTTCAGAGCTCAGACAGTGCATGAAATTGTAGAATTGCTTTCTCCTGAGGCTGAGACATGCAGTTTCCTGTCAATCAAATCTCAACTTTTTCACGCTTGCTGGCCCCCCTTTCCCCACATATGCTCTTTCCCTCCACTTGTAGAGAAGGCCAAACATTGTATGTTTTTGTCCACTCCAGGACTGGAGTGTAGGCTTCTGTTTCTACCACTCCAGCCGGTGAGGAGGCAAAAGTTAAGATATGAGAGACCTGGGGCAGGAAATAGGGTGCCCTGTGGCCTCAGGGAATGCACCGATTTACAGAAATAGTGGTGGGTCCCACTCAGTTTTGGAATAAGGTCCTTTAGGTGTCAGAAGCTTTTTCTCTGTGGTGGAGGGCTCCGTCTCTTTCCAATTGAAGGCTTATTGGGAAGGAGTTTGGGAGGAGACAAGCCTTTGTGTATGAATTCTCATTACAGAGTCAGATGATTAACATTCCTTTGCTGTTTAGGGGTTTTCCCTTCATTATTCCCTAATCACACCCCTTTGTAACATCATAGGTGTTACACCTACACATACCTGCTAGGAGGCAGTGTGGAGTTAATCCCAGTTCTGTGACTAACAATAGAAAACAGAAAAAAATATTCCTGTTTACCTCACGGGACTGCTGCTAAAAGATCCAAAGACATATTTTTGAATATTTACATTAAGAGAAATACCCTGATCAGATAATATATGTAAAAACTTTCTAAACTGATAGAGGTTACACAAACGATCCTTTTACTTCTATTATGGAAGTCTTCTAAAAAATTACAGTCTTCTATAAAGTAAGTGAAAGCATTGGGACAACTTCTGCCTAAGGGGCCTTTGAAATGAGTCTAACAAATTCCAAAGGCTCCATTCCTAAATCTGAAAATAAACGAAGCCAAAGTCAAGGGGATGGTAATGTTGGTGAAACTGACATCACACCACATTAGATGCGGGGGAGTGGGCATCAAGACACTTGATAGGGCTTCCCTGGTGGCTCATTAGTTAAGAATCCGCCTGCCAATGCAAGGGACACGGGTTCGAGCCCTGGTCCGGGAAGATCCCACATGCCACAGAGCAACTAAGCCCGTGCACCACAACTACTGAGCTTGCGCTCTAGAGCCCGCATGCCACAACTGCTGAAGCCCGTGCACCACAACTACTGAAGCCGCCCACCTAGAGCCTATGCTCTGGAACAAGAGAAGCCACTGCTATGAGAAGCCCGCACACCGCTACGAAGAGCAGCCCCCGCTTGCCACAAATATAGAAAGCCCGAATGCAGCAACGAAGACCCAACGCAGCCAAAAATAAAATAAATAAATTTATTTTTTAAAAAAAAGACACTTGATAATAAAGTATCTGGAAAACACATTTTACTGCCAATTACCAAAGTATTGTCTGAGAACCAGCAGCAGTCTCACTTGGGAATTTGTTAGAAACGCAAGTTCTGGGTTTCCCTGGTGGCGCAGTGGTTGAGAGTCTGCCTGCCAATGCAGGGGAGACGGGTTCGTGCCCCGGTCCAGGAGGATCCCACATGCCGCGGAGCGGCTGGGCCCGTGAGCCATGGCCGCTGGGCCTGTGCGTCCGGAGCCTGTGCTCCGCAACGTGAG
This sequence comes from Phocoena sinus, assembly GCF_008692025.1. NCBI lineage: Eukaryota > Metazoa > Chordata > Mammalia > Artiodactyla > Phocoenidae > Phocoena > Phocoena sinus. Next base: position 30,391,079 of record NC_045766.1, read on the forward strand.
AGGCCCGCATACCGCAAAAAAAAAAAAAAAGAACTGCAAATTCTCAGGCCCCAGCCCAGACCTGCTGGAATCAGATCAGAAGCAATGGGACAGGGGCCCAGGAAGCCATGTTCAGGGAGGGTTTGGATGATTCTGGGGTGCGCTTGGGTTTGAGAGCTACCGCTGTGCCCAAGTACTTTGTGTAGGCACGGACTTTACAGATGATTAACATTTCAAACACCTGGCTTTAGCTCCCAAACACTGGATGTAGACTCCGATTTTAACTCACATTTCTCTTCTTTGCCGGGGTTATTTGCTTAGCAGTATGAGTCTCAGGGCACAGACTGGAGCTTATTTTATTTTCTATCACCTTAATTTGAACAGCCCGTCCTAGAGTGGAGGGAGACCCATTTTGGTCGTGACGTGCTCTTTTCCGCGCCCAAGCTATGCAGCTCCAGGGAGGCATGCATGGAACAGGAAAATGGGTCTCGCTCCCTCGGGGTCCTCGCTTGCCGGGAGCGCTCAGTCTCCAAACCCTGCAAGGGGTCAGGCAATCTGCTCCACAGGTCCCTTCCAGCACCTACCCAAGTCACCTCCAGCCCCAGGGGACACGCTGTGCCTCTCAGATATCTCACACTCCACGACACCCGGCTTTATCTCTTCTCTGGCTTTTAAGGCCCGGGAGAACATTTGACTTCTGGTTGTTTCTGTGTTTAATCCTGCAAGAATCCCTGAAGCCTCAAAGCCCTTAGGACCTAAAATGCAGGGAGAGCAAACACAAATTTTAAATTCCATAAGTTATCTAGCCATAGGTATTTCCCAGTATCCCTTAAGTAATCTGATATGTATTATTTGTTCCACTTCAAGGCTATACATAAGGGTAAAATGAGAACGTTTGCAATTAAGTCGTAATAACAATAAGCAATTGTATTGTTTTTTCCTCTTGCTTTACTTTTCCTTTTTTTTTTTGCCGTGCCCCTGGGCTTGCAGGATCTTACTTCCCCTGACCAGTGATCAAACCCTGGACTGCCAGGGAGTTCCTCTACTTTTGCTTTTTAATATTATCCAAGTATTTTGGACACAATGATAAAAATCTAAACAATTTTAAACACACACATGACCCTACAATGGTTAAAAAAAAAAACCCCACCAAATTAATATTACCCATATTCCTTTCCCATTTTCGCCTGCATATATCAGTACACCTATTACTTTATATCCTGCCCTTCTCACTTATTATTAAAGATTTCCATGTTACACGACAAACTTTATTAAATGAATATATAGGAGCTACGTAAAACTGATTAAAATATGCCTAAATCCTTCATCCTAGTAATTTCCCTCCGAATTCTACTTAACACAAGTGTTCAGAGCAAACTTATCAATCTTTTCTTCCTTGTAAATTTCTCATTCCTCCCCACATGGGACAAAATAGAATGCTTCCACATTTTACTCCATCCCCTTAATCTCTTCTACATGAAAGAGCAACTGCCTCAGTCAAGTGCCTCTGTGTAAGACACTGTTGTTACCTCACAGAGAAAGACATAAAATGAGGGACAAGCAGAGCCAGCTGCTTACCCACGGCTGGAGGAAGAGGTCATCTTTCCTACCTTTTATCCCAACCAAGAAAGACTTTTTGTCTAACTCCCTTAGAGTTCCCCAGGCTAGGCATGCGGGGCTATCCCCAAAGTGCTTTCAGACCTATGATAATATATGAACAAAATCTGCTCAGTCTTCCTTCCTAGAAACAAAAGTGATAAGGTGCAACCCTGAAATCTAAAGGAAAATCCTGAATGCAACTTCACCTTTCAGACTCCTGCAGTGGTTTTCAAAATATGCTTCACAGGTAATGGTTTGGAGTACTAGGAGGAAGGAGAATGGATTTTCTATCCCTGGAGTCTAAAGCATCTACACCCTGTGCATATTCCACAAATCAGCAATGGCTCCCCTCCTCCCGTCACCCACTCCTCCACCAGTAAAGAATCTGATTAGGCTAAGGTCCAAGGGGGACTAGAATCAAATGTTCATTTATGGCCCCTTATAGTTTCTCAAAATTTAAGGAGGAAATGGGGGAGATGATACTAAAGTAATTCCTTTTCTTTCTTTATCCCCTACTCACATCCCCAAATTAGGCACTATTTATTTATTTATTTAGGCTGCATTGGGTCCTCATTGCTACACACGGGGCAGGGGCTACTCTTCGTTGTGGTTGCAGTCCTCTCACTGCGGTGTCTTCTCTTGTTGCAGAGTACGGGCTCTAGGCGTGTGGGCCTCAGTAGTTGCGACACGTGGGCTCAGTAGTTGTGGCTCGTGGGCTCTAGAACGCAGGCTCAGTAGTTGTGGCGCACGGGCTTAGTTGCTCTGCGGCATGTGGGATGTTCCCGGACCAGGGCTCAAACCCGTGTCCCCTGCATTGGCAGGTGGACTGCCAACCACTGTGCCACCAGGGAAGCCCAAAACTGGCACTATTTAGAGCCCACCTTTTCAGGTTACCTGATTCTAGCCTTTCATTGCTTTTTAGGTATTTTACAACTCTGTAAATTATGGATAAATGATAGCAATGCAAGGAAAGTCTTGTCTATAAACATGCAAATATACTGCCTGATGGATGTTTAATTGACTTTTCTCCTCCCCATGGAAAAGCCAATTTCCCTATTCATTTGTAAATTCATTTCAACATTCCTTTATTTCATATAAGTTTGTGTTTCTTGACTTCCTGTTTGAACTGGTTAACATCTTACAGGTTCCTTCATTAATAATGAATTAAATAAATATTTAATACATGTTCATATATCTAATTGAGAATTATGATTTTAGCCTTTTTTGAAAATCATCCTTTAACAAGATCAAACCTCCCAATTCCAATAAGAGTACTAGAAAAATCTAGCCTTCCATTCAAAGAATTGCTAAATAAAGTATAACAATTATCTCCTTAAGTGAGTGGCTAAACTCGCAGATTATAAAGGAGAATCCCCAAGTGCCAGAGTAAAGAAGGAATGGAAAACCAAGGTGGGAAGTACAAGAGATAATCCTGTGGCTGTCCTAGAAGTGACAAAGGGACTAGAGACAAACTTTTGTTCCACAAGGGTTAGGGGAGGTGGAAGTGAATAAATTGAGCCCTTGGAAGGTCTATGACCTCAGTGACAGGGTAGATCAGAATGAAATGCGTCCACCAAGTCAGGGAGATGTCAAGGAAGCTTGTCTGTCTCTGTTCTACACTCTGGTTAAAAACAGGTTTTGTTTTTTGTTTTTGTTTGTTTGTTTATAAGGTTTAAACCCTGGGCCTAATACCTCACTCAGTTTTGGTATAAGAATTTCATGATTCAGGAACTCCATCCCCACCACCCCCCAGCTGATAAATTAATATAAAATACTGTGAGATTAGTGATATCTTCCAGCTCTGTGAAAAGTCCAATACTCTTCTGTGGAAGAATGTTTCCACAACTCAGGCCACTAACTATTTTCACAGAAAACACAACCCCCACTAAAGTGAGTTAACTGTAAAAAATTGTTAAAGCATGAGGAAATATTCCACCATAAGTGATTCAGTGAACACAAGTACCAGAACTTGAGGTAATTAAAAAGATAAACTGGGACTTCCCTGGCAGTCCAGTGGTTAGGACTCCACGCTTCCACCACAGAGGGTGTGGGTTCAATCCCTGGTTGGGGAACTAAAGGTCCCACATGCTTCATGGCGTGGCTAAAAAAAAAAAAAAAAGTGATAAACTGAAGGAATAAAATAATTATTAAAATTATTTAAAATATTTTAAAAATAATCAAAACCAACCAAAGAAAACCACAAAACCCTATTTTTAAAGGCAAATTTGAGGAGAAAATTTGAAAAAGAATTAAATAGAAACTTCACAAGTAAAAAGGAGTTATTTGAAATTAAAACAAGCACACACACACACACAATGGATGAGTCAAAACCCATTAAACAAAACTAAAGATAATTATCAGGCTAGTAGATATGAGAAAATGATCCAAAATACTAAAGAGAGATAAAGAGAAAGGGTTATGGCCAAGAGATTAGGAGACATAGAAGGCAGTATGAGAAGGTTAGCCATACTTAGAATAGGAATTCTGGAAGGAAAGAGAAAAGAGAGAGAAATTTGAAGAGATAAATGGCATAAAAATTTTCAGTCTTGGTGAAAGACATAAATCCCCAGATTCAAGGATCACTATGATCTGGAAATCAGGAAAAGTTAAGATAGACTCACTGTCCCAAACACCTTAGTGAAACCAAGAAACAAAGAGAAAATCTTCTAAGACTTAAGAACCCTGAGAGAAAATACATATAATGCACAAAGAAAGGACAGTAAATTGATAGCTGACTTTATAACAGCAATAATAGAGAAACCAGGAGGTAATAGAATAACATCTGATTGCTGAGGGGAAATAACTGTCAATCTGGAAATCAATATGCAAGCCACTCAAGACAGAAGACAGAATAAAAACATTTTCATACAAACAAACAAAAAGACTGAGAGCAATTATCACTCACTGTTAGTTGCTGAAAGAAGTACTAAGGGATGTACTTCTGGAAGAAGGAAATGGAACCCAGAAGGAATGAGATGCAAGAAGAAATGGTGAATAAATAAATTGGTAAACATGGAGCAATGTAAAAACAACACAGGCTCATAAAAGACAACAATAATAGCTAATTTGGGCAAAGAAAAATACAAGACAACATTAACATACATTATGGAAGAAGAGATGATTGAAATCAAAGCATGTTAAAGTCTTTGTTCAAGAAGGTAGAAATGAACGTTAATTTTAGACTTCATCAAACATACCTAGTTAAGTTTTAAAAGTGTTCATTGAGAGAATAGGTATAGAATGTATAACTATGAAAAAAAGATGGTGGGTGGGGGGTGATAAAGAAGCCTCAATTGGACGCTCTCCCACACACGGCACCCAGTCTCCCAGGACTGCTGTGTCCCATGCACCAGGGAAGGAGACACAAACCCAGATCCCCGTGGCAGCCATGCCCAAGAATAAAGGTAAAAATAGGTACAGAGGTAAGAATGAGAATGAATCTGAAACAAAGAACTAGTGTTCAAGAATGGGCCTGTAGCCCAGGTAAGTAAATGTTGGGAAATGCACAATTAGAAGCAATGTGTTTTGATGGTCAGAAGAAATAGAGGGAAAAAAGTTTCAATAAGAACTTAAGACACTATATTGTTGGGCTTGCAAGACTACTGGACAGCAAAGCTACATAATTTTTCATTACATCTCACACATAAAGGCATCTGCAGGCATATGTTGAGCTTCCAAGACAAGCTACAGTCAAAGGCAGTTACATTTGTTCCCAGAGATGATACCAAAATCCAGTTAAATGTTGGAGATGATGAAGACACTGAGGATATCTAAATTGAACTCAACGTTCAATTGATTTTTCTGAGGATTCTTGCACAATTTGGATCTTAGCCGCAACCCGTGAAGAAGACTAAAACATCATTAGCATGAGTGGTGTGTTAAAGCAGATAAATTTTTGATATTTGTTTTAAAGTATTATATTTCTCTTTTTAAATAATATTTATTTGGCTACACTGGATCTTAGCTGCTGCATGCAGGATCTTCGTTGTGGCGTGTGGGTTCTTTAGCTGCAGCATGCAAGATTAGTTCCCTGACCAAGACTGAACCCGGGCCCCTTGCATTGGGAGCACGGAGTCTTAATCACTGGACCACCAGGGAAGTCCCTAAAGTATTATATTTCTTTAAAAATGTATGATACTAAGGGACTTCACTGGTGGCACAGTGGTTAAGAATCTGCCTGCCATTGTAGGGGACACGGGTTCGAGCCCTGGTCTGGGAAGATCCCACATGTCACAGAGCAACCAAGCCCATGAGCCACAACTACTGAGCCTGCGTGCCACAGCTACAGAAGCCCACGTGCCTAGAGCCCGGTCTCCGCAACAACAGAAGCCACTGCAACGAGAACCCCGCGCACCGCAACGAAGAGTAGCCCTTGCTCACCGCAACTAGAGAAAACCCGCGCGCAACAACAAAGACCCAATGCAGCCACAAATAAATAAATAAATAAACTTATAAAATAAAATTTTTTAAAAAGTATGATACTGAATTATCTTAAGTCAAATGTTAAATCCACTTTGTTCTTTTGTTATAATGGACTTTAATTTGCTTTTAAAAAAAAACTACATCTGTTGTTTAGAGAAAAAGAAAAAAAAGCTACTAGTTTTCTGCTGTGACCAATTCACTCCAGTATATGGATGTTCTGAATAATAAATTTTATGCCCTGTAATTATTATGGATTATGTGTAAATCCCTAGTTTTGACTAGTCTGTGACTGATCACAGGCTTCTTGTATGCTCCAGCTACTTTGATGTCCTCTCACAGTTTTGCTAAAATTCAAGGGAGGCAGGGACTTCCCTGGTGGTCCAGTGTCTAAGATGCTGAGCTCCCAATGCAGGGGGCCTGGGTTCAATCCCTGGTCTGGGAACTAGATCCCACATAACTTAACTAAGACCCAGTGCTGCCAAATAAATAAATATATATATATATTTTTTAAAGTTCAAGGGAGGCAGAAATCTGCATTTGATATCACAATGCATTACTCTTTTTTCATATTTAATAGATTTCTTTTTACTAATTTTGATCACATACATTGTTTTTATAGTCTTATGTTGCCAGCATAAAGAAATCAACAAAAAGTCATTTCCAAATACAGTTGAGTTTAAATTTGTAAGATTAGCAGTTGCAGAAATTGAACACTGGGTGGCACCGAATCATCATCAAAAATATTAATGTATTCACTTTTTTTACTTAATATGAATGGAAATTTTCATATAAAAAGAAACTTTCTTTTAAATATTTTGCTAAATATAGAGTTTTAAAATTTTTTCTTTATATTTGGAGTTCTCCAAATATAGTTTTAAATATTTTTTCTTTAAAATAATTTCAGTTATAGAATGTTGCAAATATAAAAATAGTACCAAAACAGTCATATACCCTTTACCCTGATTTACCTAATATGAACATTTTATATCATTCACTTTTTATCATTCTCTCTCTCTTTCTTTCTAATAACTCTTTCTATCTATAATTATTTTCCTGAACCATTCGCAGAAAAGTTACATACATAAGGAGTCTTCACCCCTAAATATTTTAGTGTATATTTCCTGATAATAGGGATATTCAAAAGAGTCTCTCTTTTGATGGTATTTTGAAAATATTTTTACAGTACAAAAGATTAAGATAAAATTTTTCCCCAAAGCTTCATACATTGTAAGCTACAGTTTTGTGTGCTTTACATGTACTTAAATTATGGTTTAGAAATAAAAATAATTTTATACTAACTTCTACAAAATAAGCTCCTCTCAAGTTATCCCTAACCTGGGAGGAAAGGAAAAAACTACATGGAAAGATGGTCTCCAATTTCTGAGGAAAAAAAATGGTAAAAATTATACTAAAGAAAATATCATGCTGCTGAGATAGATTTTTTCCATATTTTCCATAAAAAAGCTCAGAAATTTCATAACCCAACAGTCCAGTAGAAGGCAGGAATAGGAGTTAAATATAAGCAAAATAAAATAATTAAAAAATGATAAAAGTTAAAATACATGGTAAACAGAAAATGATAAATATGATAGTAGAAATAAATTCCAAAACATCGCTAATAATAATATATATAAATGTACTAAGCATAGTTTTTTAACTACATAAAAACATATTCAAATTTCAAGTATATGGTGTTTAAAATAGATACTTGAAACATAATAACATAGAAAGATTGAACATAAAGAGATAGAAAAAGATACCAGGACTTCCCTGGTGGTGCAGTGGTTAAGAATCCACCTGCCATTGCAGGGGACACGGGTTCAAGTCCTGGTGTGGGAAGATCCCACATGCCTCAGAGCAACTAAGCCCATGTGCCACAACTACTGAAGCCCGTGCGCCTAAAGCCTGTGCTCTGCAAGAAGAGAAGCCACCACAATGAGAAGCCAGCATAAAGCAATGAAGAGTGGCCCTGCTCGCCACAACTAGAGAAAGCCTGCACACAGCAACAAAGACCCAACAGAGACATAAATAAATAAATAATTTTTTAAAAAAAGACACCACACAAACAGCACCCAAAAGAAAGGTGAATACATATATATATGAATATATATTCCACATGAAATATAATAAAGTCAGAAAGCATTATTAGAGATTAGAATAGACACTATATAGCGGAAAAAAGATATCAGAAAGGGTATAATTTGAATATGTATATGTATAACTTATATACTTTGCTGTACAGCAGAAACTAACACAATATTGTAAAGCAACTATACTCCAATAAAAAAAGCCAAAAAAAGTAAAAAATAAATAAAGTTTAAAAAAGTAAAAAAAAAAGTATAATTTGAATACACCTAAACATAGTCTCAAAATATTTAAAGCAAAAACATGCAGAAATATTAGAAGAAACTTACAAACCCACAAACTTCTATCAAGAAGTTTGAAAATTAATAAGAATCTAGATTTAAACAGCATAATTAACAATTTGATCAAGGTAACAAACACAGAACTGGCGCCACAAACTAAAAAATACACATTATTTTTTTAAAATCATATATAGTACATCATAAAAAGTAACCACATAGGGATACTGGCTAGGAATATAATGTAGAGAAACCTCAGTGGAAAGGAATTTGAGAAGACTGCATTTATCCTTTAACCCTGAAATCTCAGTTCCAAGAATTTATCTCAAAAATACATGTGCAAAAATATGAAACGATAGGGAATTCCCTGGTGGTCCAGTGGTTAGGACTCAGTGCTTTCTCTGCTGGGGCATGGATTTGATCTCTGGTGGGGGAACTAAGATTCCACAAGCTGCATAGTGTGGCCAAAAAAATTTTTTTTAAAAATTAAAGATATATACATAAGGCAATTTATTCCAGTTCACTTTGAAACAGCAAGAGACTGTGAAGCAACCCAAATGTCCATGAATAGGTTACTGGTTGAATAATCATGGCACAAGGAATATCTGTATACTGAAATGGACTGATGCCTAGCATATGAAATTTTTATTTTGTTTTGCAGGATATATTTTAAGTGAAAAAAGCAAAGAGAAGAAAAAAATATGTATGCAGTGCTACCATAAGAAAGTGCTTGCCTAAGAAAGTGATGATATATGTATAATATTTACATCTCTACCTCTATCTGTCTATGGAAGAACAAAACAAAAACTTTTTCAGAAATGTTATCTATAACCGAGCAATTCCACTCCTAGACATACACCCAAAAGAAAAGAAAACACGTATGTCCACACAGAAACTTCAACATGAATGTTCATAGCAGCACTATTCATAATAGCCAAAAAATGGAAAAAACCCGTCAACTGATGAATGAGTAAACAAATTGTGTTATATACAAACAATGGAATATTATTTAGTCGTTAAAAAAGAAGACATATTGATGAACTGATGAGGATGATTATAATTTTTGTGACTTTCTGTTTGAATAAAAAAAAAAGAAGAAAACATATTGATTCATACTATAAAATAAATGAACCCTGAATACATTGTGCGAGTGAAAGTAGTAAGTCACAGAAGGCCATATATTATATTATTCCATTGATATGAAAAGTCCAGAATAGGCAAATCCAGAGAGAAAGAAAGTAGATTAGTGTTTGCCAGAGTTAGGGGGAAGGGAAAATGGGGAATGACTGCTAACTGGTATGGGATTTCTTTTGGGGAAGATAAAATATTCTGAAATTAGATAGTGATGATAGTTGTCAACTTTGTAAATATACTAAAAACCACTGAATTGTACACTTTAAAGGGTGAATGTTATCGTGTATTAATTATATCTAATATTTTTAAATGTTTTAGTCTTATCAGTAGGAAGAGGCAACAGAGTAGAAAGGATAGGAATAGACATTGGATTTCTCTGAGTATATATTGTTTAATAGATTTGACTTTAGAATCATGTAAATGTGCCATATAGTTATAAAATCAAACTAAAAAATTAGAAAGCAACCCCCAGGGGTCTATTTCTGGCATGGTAGTCTGAGGATCTTCATGGTTCACTCCGCAGTAAAACTGGTGAAAATCACTTTAAAATATTCAATTCTCTAGAGATCGTCTTTAGGCCATGTAGCAAATGCAAAAACATTTATTCAGGAAAACTTACTAAAATTTGGTAAGAGCAATGAGAATCTGTGGCCTCTGAACCCACTCCCTCCCTTCTCCCAACTCAGGGTGATGGAACCTTCACTCCAGATGGATGCTGCCAAGACATAAGGCTCCCATCTTCCACCCACCTCCCACTCATGGGACAGAGGCTCTACCTTGGGTCTGGCACACTGAGAATACTAAGGTCTGATTCCCCTCACTCTAGCTCATTCATAAAGCAAAGGTTCCATGCTCAGACAAGCAAGCCAAGAATACCAATGGCTATACAGCAGAAATTAAAGGAGTAGAAAATAGAAAAACAATAGCAAAAATAGATAAACTTGAAAGTTGGGGACTTCCCTGGAGGCAAAGTGGTTAAGAATCCACCTGCCAATACAGGGGACATGGGTTTGATCCCTGGTCCAGGAAGATCCCACATGCTGCAGAGCAAATAAGCCCGTGCGCCACAACTACTGAGCCTGCGCTCTAGAGTCCGCAAGCCACAACTACTGAGTCTGCGTGCCACCACTACTGAAGCCCACGCACCTAGAGCCCATGCTCTGCAGCAAGAGAAGCAACGAAGACCCAACACAGCCATAAATAAATAAATATATATTTTTTAAAGTTGCTTCTTTGAAAAGAACAATCAAGTTGACCAACCTTTAGCTAGATTGATCAAGAAAAAGAGAGAAGGCTCAAATGTAAGAGGGACATTATTACTCATCTTACAGAAATAAAAAGGATTGTGAAAGAATATTATGAACAATTGTATGCCAATAAATTAGGTAACTTAGATAAAATGGACAAATTTCTTAAAAGACATAAACTGAGTCAAGAAGACAGAAAATCTAACAAGTAAATAGATAGAATTTGTAATTAAAAAAAACTATCAATAAAGAAAACTCCAGACCCAGATGGCCTCACTGGTGAACTCTTTTCTCCCTGCAGCATTTTTAAAAATTAATTAATTAATTAATTAATTAATTTATTTATTTTTGGCTGCATTGGGTCCTTGCATGTGGGCTTTCTCTCACTGCGGTGAGCAGGGGCTACTCTTTGTTGTGGTGCGCAGGCTTCTCATTGTGGTGGCTTCTCTTGTTATGGAGCACAAGCTCTAGGTGCTCAGGCTTCAGTAGTTGTGGATGCTGGCTCAGTAGTTGTGGCGCATAGGCTTAGTTGCTCTGTGACGTGTGGGATCATCCCGGACCAGGGCTCGAACACATGTCCCCTGCATTGACAGGCGGATTCTTAACCAGTGCACCACCAGGGATGTCCCTTCCCTGTAGCTTTATTGAGATGTAATTGACATATAACATTGTGTAAGTTTAAGGTGTACAATGTAATGATTTCATATATGTATAAATTGCAAAAGAATTACCATTCACTGGTGAATTCTACCAAACATTTAAAGAATTAACACCAGTTCTTCATAAACTCTTCCAGGAAATAGGAGAGGACGGAACTCTTCCGATTTCATTCTACGAAGCTAGTATTATCCTATCCTGGTTATACCAAAACCAGACAAATACATCTCAAGAAATGAAAACTCCACCCAGATCTCTTATGAATTTAGATGCAGAAATACTCAGCAAATCCATTACAAAAGCCCACAGCTAACATCATACTTAATGGTAAAAGGCTGAATGCCTTTCTCCTAAGATCAGGAACAAGATAATTGTGTCCACTGTTGCCACTTCTAGTCAATACTGTACTGGAGGTTCTAACCAGAGTAATTAGACAAAAAAAGAAAAGACATTCAGATTGGAAAAGAAAGAACTAAGATTATTTTTATTTGCAGAAAACAATCTTGTACGTGGAAAATCCTAAGGAATCCCCCCCCCGCAAAAAATACTGTTAGAACTAATAAATGAGCTTAGTAAGTTTGCAGTACACAAGGCAATATACAGAAACAAATCATTTTTCTATATAGTAGCACTGAGCAAACAAAAAATGAAATTAAGGAAACAATTTAGGGAATTCCCTGGCAGTCCAGTGATTAGGACTCTGCACTTTCACTGCCAAGGGTGCAGGTTCAATCCCTGGTCAGGGAACTAAGATCCTGCAAGCCCTGGGGTGCAATAAAAAAAAAAAAGACAAAAAAACCAATTTCATTTATAATGGAATCAAAAAGAATAAAGTGCTTAGGAATAAATTTAACATAAGTGCAAAACATATACTTTGAAAACTACAAAACATTGTTGAAAGAAAACCTAATAAATGAAAGGATATCTCATGTTCATGGATTGGAAGACTTAATATTGTTAAAATGGCAATGTTTCCCAAGCTACAGATTCAACACTATCCCTACTAGAATGCCAGCTGACTTCTTTGTAGAAATTAACAACCAGATTCTAAAATTCATATAAAAACTCAAGGAACACAGAATAGCCAAAATAATCTTGAAAAAGAACAAGGTTAAATGACTCACATCTCCTGATTTCAAAACTTACTACATAACAAGAGAAATCTACGTTCTGGGGCTGGTGTAAAGCTAGTCATATAGATCAATGGAATAGAACTGAAAGTTCAGAAATAAACATATATATATAAACCATCTGAGGGACTTCCCTGGCAGTCCAGTGGTTAACCCTAACCCTAACCCAATGCAGGGGACACAGGTTCAATCCCTGGCCGGAAACCAAGATCCCTCATGCCCACGGTGTGGCCAAAAAAATAATCAATCAATTAATCACCTGAAATTCCTCTCTGTGATTATGCTACTAATTTGTTACACAGGTAGGTTCATTTGTTCCATTTGATTTTGACTTTCAGGCTTTTCTTTATTTCTTTTTTTTTTTCCTAACAGCTTTATTGAGATATAATTCACATACCATACAATTCACCCATTTTATTAAAGTGAAAAATTAAGCAGTTTTTAGAATATTCAGAGCTGTACAACCATCACCACAATCACAACATTTTTATCACCTCAAAAAGAAATCTCGTACCCTTTGCCAATTACCACTCAATTATCCCCCCCCCCACTTTATAGCCTAAAGCAATCACTAATATACTTTCTGTTTCTATGTACTTGCCTATTGTGGACATTGCATATAAATGGAATCATTTGATATGTGATATTTTGTGACTGGCTTCATCCATGTTGTGGCATTTATAAACACTTCGTTCCTTCTTACAGCCGAACAATATTCCATTATATGGATATACCATATTTTGTGAATCCACTCATGAACTGATGGAGATTTGGGTTGTTTCTACCTTTGACTATTGTGGATAATGCTGCTATAAACATTTGTGTACAAGTTTTTGAGTGGACGTACGTTTCCATTTCTCTTGGATATATACCTAGGAGTAGAATTGCTTGGTCAAATTGTTAAGTCTTTGTTTAACTTTTTGGAGGACTGCCAGATTGTTTTCCAAAGCAGCTTTACATCCCCACCAGTGTATGAGGGTTCCAATTTCTCTAAATCCTTGTCAACATTTGTTATTATTATCTTTTTGATTCCAGCCATCCTAGTGGGTGTGAAGCGGTATCTCACTGTGGTTTAAGTTTGAATTTCCCTGATGGCGAATGATTTTCTTGTGCTTATTGGCTGAGTGTGTATCTTCTTTGGTGAAATATCTATGCAGATCCTGTGCTTATTTTTATTTTATTTTAGTAAGAACATTTTAAAAATTGAGGTATAATTGACATACAACACTATATCAGTCCAGGTGTGCAACATAATGATTCAGTACTTGTATATATGCTGCAAAATAGTCACCACAATCATTCTAGTTAACATCCATCCCCATACATAGTTACAGATTTTTTTTTCTTTGCAATGGAAACTTTTAAGGTTTACTTTCTTAGCAACTTTCAAATATGTAATACAGTATTATTAATTATAGTGGCCATGCTCTGCATTACATCCCCATGACTAATTTATTTTATAACAGGAAGTTTGTACCTTTTCACTCTGTTCACCCGTTTCACGCACCCCACCCACCACCCCCTGCCTCCGGTAACCATCCATCAAAGAAGATTTAATATGAGATCTCTTTTTGCCCATTTAAAAAAATATTTATTTCTTATTATTGATTTGTAAGAGATCTTGATATAATCCTAGATACAAGTCCTTGATCAGATATATGATTTGCAAATATTTTCTCCCAGTCTATGAATTGTGTTTTTAACTTTCTTGATAGCGCCTTTTGAAGCACAAAAGTTTTAAATTTAGATGAAGTACAATTAATCTACTTCTTTTGTTGCTTGTGCTTTTGGTGTCATATCTAAGAATTCATTGCCAAATCTAAGGTCATGAAGATTTATGCCCATGTTTTCTTCTAAGGGTTTTATAGTTTTGGCTCTTGCATTTAGGTCTTTATCAATTTTGAGTTTATTTTTATATATGATATAAGGCAAGGATCCAATCTGATCCCTTTGTTTGTGGCTATTATTGTCCCAGCACCATTTGTTGAAAAGACTATTGTTTTCCTATTGAATCGCCTTGGTGTCCTTGTTGAAAATCCAATTGACTCTATCTCCCTCATGAAATATTGCCCAAGGACAAAAAGAACTGCAAAGAAATTTTTTATTCTTTTTGTTTGTTTTGTTTTTTCTTTTTAAAATTTTTTTTGCAAAGAAATTTTTTAAAACATTGTTTTCAGTAATCATAGTGTTAATAAAATTATTACTGTATTTTGAAGCTAGTGTAGATTTAGTGGGATAAAGTAACTAAATAATTATATTAATGTTCTCAGGAGCCAAGGTTTTCAATTTAAGAAAAAAAGGATACAAATATAAAATTTAAGAAATATGTGAAAGCCTGTAATCTTAAATTTTAGTTGGAATTATTGATATAAATTCATGTTGTATTTTCTCTTTTGTTTTCTACCTTTGTTATCTTTGTTTTATCATATTTTCTATCTTTGTTCACTAAAAGTCTTAGAAGCAATGAAAACACATGGGCAATTAGCATCCATAGACTTTAGGTTGTGATCTCTAAATACCGTATCCTGGTACAAAGAACTCTGAGAAAATGGCCGATTCCATATCTAGGGCAGGAAATATATCAGGTGAATCTTGGGCATCTTGTTATACCAGTCTCTTTTCTATGTGCTCTACATGTGTTGGGCTGTACCCTTCAGTCCTAGAGCCTGGAGTCAGCAACAGAGACATCAATGGTTTAATGGATAAGGGGGAGCTTACACGTCTGAAGCAAGGTCCTGGAGCGACATCCCACCATGTGTGGCAGACAGTGAGCAGGACATGGTGGCAGTCTTTGCTGGGTTGGGGATGGGGGCAAAATTACCAGTTATAGGGGAATTGACATCAGGTAGGCTCATTAGTTACTAGGGAAACAGAGGAGCACAAGGAGCAGAGGAGCACACCCTTCATCACACCTTTGATCAGCTATCACTGGGAATTCTCTGGAGGTCCAGTGGTTAGGACTCTGAGAAGCTTTCACTAGCTGGGGCCAGGGGCAAGTACTAGGAAGGTCAGTCATATGGGTAGGGCAGAGGCAAAGCAGGCACTGGTTGGGCAGGGGATGTGCAGAGAGCAAGAGAATATCCATCTTGAGTGGCCTGATCATGCAACATGCATTAGCTCACTTAATTTCATTTTATAGTTGTGAAACTGAGACTTTAAATAGATTGCCCAAGGTTACACAGATACAAAGCGATAAAAAATAGATACAAACCCAGGCGTCAGAGCCAGCATTTGAAAAGTTGCTCAACCTTGCTAGGAATCAGACAAATGCATATTACAACAACACTGAGACTATTTTCTTATTAGAAGGGCAAAAGTTGAGGATATAGGAACTCTTACACATTGCTGGTGTAAATTTAATTTTTTAGAACCTATTTTGGATAATGATTTCACCATACTTAATACATTTGAAGATGTACATACCGCATACCCAGAAGTTCCACTTCTAGACTAGAGAAATTCTATATACATCTGTACAAAGAAACAATGTATAAACATCCACGTTGTTTACAGCTGTACAAATATTGAGAAAAAGAAAGCTGGTGACTTCCTGCCACGTTAAATATGGAGGCTGCCTTCTTTTTGTTTTCGATGAGGAAGGCCCCTTACCCTATCAGAGATCCCTTTGTTTTTGCGGTTCACGAAGCAGGGGAATGTTATTTGCATAGAGTATTTTTAAGTTTTAAAAGTGCTTTTACCATCATTAGGTTTCAGAACAGTTGCGTGTGACAAGAGGGTAAGTGTTTCCTTTTCCTTAGGCCAAGAAACTTAGGGGATTTAAGGCCATAGATCGAGAACTCGGAGCCCGCTTTAAAACTTCTCAAAGTTTAATTTTCATACAAATCAGGTGGTGGTCCTGTGAAAATGCAAATTATCTTTCAGTGGGCCTTGGGTGAGCCCCGAGATTCTGCATTCCTAACAGGTTTCCAGGTTACTGTGGGTCCCCTGGCCACACTCTTGAGTAGTGGGAGATTAGACCATTGACACAGGCTGGATATTAAACTCCACTGGTCCACTTTCCCTGTCTGTCCTTCGCAGTGCAGATGGATTTAAATGTAATGTTTAGCAAAAGAAAGGGATCTCACCTTGAAAAAATCCTGATGTTGTTCTCAAGCAAGCAGAAATGACTTTAAGATTTCATGTTTTCATTCTCTCTGGCACTTTCCTTCTTTGTGTAATCCATTTGTAATTAATAGGTGGGCCATGCACGGGGAACCAAGACTGGAGCTAGGCCGAAACATGCTTGGGTACTTCCAGTGTTGATTTATCTTTATGATTCATGCTTTGTCAGAAATTATAGTCTGTCTCAGTCCTGGATGCCTTTCCACCTTAGAATCTACAATTGTTTATTAACTGATGCCCAGTGTGTCAAACAGAAAACAAACCTGCAGCACCTTCGTGGTTCACCCTGGTTCCCCAGCACTCCTGGGTGTCAGGAACTAAGTGGTGTTCAGGAGCTCTGAGTGGGAGCGCGACCCGCATTTACCCAGAGGGGCCCTGTGAGTCTCCTCTGCCCAGAGTATGAGATCTGATTTGGTAACCACACCACACCCCTTGCTGCAGGGAATTCCTCTGTGAAGAGAAGCAGCTATTCTCCCAGGGACTGGATCTGGTTTGGGGGGTACAGAGCCATTCTGGGTTCCCAGTCTGGTGTGGAGAAGGGTGCCCCAGTGTGGCATCCTTGCCCCTTCCTGTGCCCTAGAATGGGGCTGGGGACAGAGGGCAGCTGACAGCCCATAGGCACCTGTCCTAAACAGCAGGTGCGGTGGTTTGACTCTTTCCTTATAAGTGGACAGACTGGTATAGCGAGGTATCAGCTTTCTTTGTGAAGCATTTTTTGGTTTTCTCAATTATAATTATTATGAACGGTTCTCAAATGTGACTAAAGGACAAATACGGCTATTGATATATTTCCAAGTATCAAGCTTCTCTTGGGAGAGTTTGTTTCTAAGGTAGTCTGAATTCGAATGCTGAGCGCAGCCATTAAGCAGAGGCTGCCAGGATTGGAAGTATCTGGGATGCATGTTATTTTGGGGTTAGATGATCTTACAAGACACGTTCTTACTTTAAAGATGATTCTGATATAATAGCGTTCTCATTGCTCTCCTTCACTTTATCACTCAACTCAAATGTTGGGCTCAGGACTTCCCCGGTGGTCCAGTGGTTAAGGATCCACCTTCCAATGCAGGGGAAGTGGGTTCGATCCCTGGTCTGGGAGCTAATATCCCACATGCCGCCAGGCAACTAAGCCCGAGTGACACAACTACTGAGCCCGCCTGCTCTGAAGCCCATGCGCCACAGCTAGAGAGAAGCTCCTGCACCATATCAAAAATCCCTCGTGCCGCAACTAAGAATCAATGCAGCCAAAGATAAATAAATATTTAAAAATAAATAAATAAAATGTTGAGCTCCCCCTATGTATGTAAAGTTTCACACTAGCCTTTGTGGTGGTGAGAGTAAATGAAAAAGAATGAAAAAGAAAGATATGGCATTTGTTCTTTTTTTTAAAATAATTTTTTAAATTTATTTTTGGCTGCATTGGGTCTTCGTTGCTGTGCGCGGGCTCACGGGCTCTAGAGCACAGGCTCAGTAGTTGTGGCGCACGGGCTTGTTTGCTCCACAGCATGTGGGATCTTCCCAGGCCAGGGAATCCCCTGCATTGGCAGGCGGATTCTTAACCACTGCACCACCAGGGAAGCCCCTGGCATTTGTTCTTAAGGACTGCATACACTAGCTGAGAAACTAAGAAACAAAACCAAGAATTATGGGAACATAATGAACACTAACTGGTCCAGAGTCATCAGTTCCAAAGAGAGTGTTTCTGACTCCCATAGCAAGGGAAAACTTCGCAGAGGAGGTAAAATTTAAGCTAGACTTTGAAGGCTGTGTAGTATTGTAATGTAGGAAAAATGAGCAAAAACACTTAAAGTGCAGGTTATCTAGAGAACAAATAGGTGGTTGCCAGAGGGGAAGGGACTAGGGGGAGGAGAGAAGTACGTGACAGGTGAGGTGGTACAAAATTCCAGCCGCAAAATAAATGAGTCACAGAGGTGAAATGTGGGGAAAATAGTCAATGGTTATGTAATGTCTTTGTATGGTGACAGATCATAACTAGACTTATCGTGATGACCATTTTGAAGTGTATAGAAATATTGAATCACTATGTTGGGTACCAGGAACTGACATAGTGTTGTAGGTCAACTATACTTCAAAAACAAATCAACTAACTCAGAGAAAAAGAGATGAGACTTGAGGCAGTGGTGGAGCTGGGGGGAGGGGGAATTGGGTGAAGGCAATCAAAAGGTACAACTTCCAGTTATAAGAAAAATAAGTATTAGATGTAATGTACAACCTGATAAGTACAGTGAACACTGCTGTATGTTATATATGAAAGTTGTTAAGAGAGGAAATCCTAAGAGTTCTCATCACAAGGAAAATATTTTTTCTATTTCTTTAATTTTGTATCTATATGAGATGATGGATGATCACTAAACTTATTGTGATCATTTCATGAAGTATGTAGGTTAAATCACTATGCTCTGCATCTTAAACTTACACAGTGCTATATGTCAATTATATCTTAATGAAACTAGAACAAAACAGTAAAGTGAATAAATGCTGTTGGAAAAATGGTGCTTATAGTTGACACTGGGTTGCTGCAACCTTTAATTTGTAAAAAATGCAGTATCTGTGAAGAACAATAAAGTAAGATATGCCTAAGCAGATATTGCTTTATTTTTTTTAAAAATTTATTTATTTATTTATTTATTTTTGGCTGCGTTGGGTCTTCGTTGCTACGCGTGGCTTTCTCTAGTTGTGCGAGCGGGGCTTACTCTTCGTTGCAGTGCACGGGCTTCTCGTTGCGGTGGCTTCTCTTGTTGCGGAGCACGGGCTCTAGGCGCGTGAGCTTCAGTAGTGGCACACAGGCTCAGTAGTTGTGGCTCGCGGGCTTTAGAGTGCAGGCTCAGTAGTTGTGGTGCGCCAGCTCAGTAGTTGTGGCTCGTGGGCTTAGTTGCTCTGCGGCATGTGGGATCTTCCCAGACCAGGGCTCAAACTCGTGTCCCCTGCATTGGCAGGCGGATTCTTAACCACTGCACCATTAGGGAAGTCTGCTTGTGTTTTTTTTGGTTTTTTTTTTTTCTTTTTTTTTTTTTAGACAGATTGAGTTTTTGTTGCAACCCTGCATTGTTAGATGATTGTTATTTTTTAAAATATTTATTTTGCTGTGCTGGGTGTTAGTTGCAGCACGTGGGATCTTTAGTTGTGGCATGTGAACTCTTAGTTGAGGCATGTGAGATCTAGTTCCCTGACCAGGGATTGAATCCAGGCCACCTGCATTGGGAGCTCCGAGTCTTAGCCATTGGACCACCAGGGAAGTCCCAATAAAGTATTTTTTAATTAAGGTATATTTATCTTTTAAAGACCGCACACTTAATAGGCTACAGTGTAGTGTAAACATAACTTTTATATGCACTGGGAAATTGGACAATTCCTGTGACTCGCTTTATTGTGATATTCACTTTATTGTGGTGGTCTGGAACTGAACCCGCGTTATCTCTGAGGTTTGCCTGTATATGGGGATCAGTTTTCTCTTGAAGTTCATTCTTCCTTCTAGAGGAAAGAAAAGTGATTTTAATGCTAACCAATTCCACTAGTCAAAATAAAAGTAATGCAATAGAGCTCATGTACACTGAACCTAGATAATATGAGCCTTTCATGTATTTGTGATTTTAACGGAACCCCAGGGAGAAGACAGTACTCAAAATGGTAAAATTTTGAGCCCAAAACCAAGAGTTAAAGAATACTTTTTAGTTGTTTTCACTTTTATAACCTCCCTCAAGTCAGAGTGTTTAGGCAAATCGTCATTTTATGTCTCTATTTAAGGTCAATTCTGTGTTTGTTCTTTTTCCACATACATGAAAAGAATGTTACCATGTCTGGAATGCTGAATCTGAAAAAATTGAGGTACAAGAACCTTATTGTGAATTATGCAAATAAAGGAAGTAAGCATTGAAAAAAAGAAAAGCACAAGGCACAAGGCATCTGAAAAATGAAAGTAGAGTCTTTGGGCTAGAGCGAGTTTATGACAGGAAGATGTTGGGACAAGGCTAGGTTGGGCCATGTTGTGAAGTGTCCTAAAAATCAAAGCTAAAGAGTTAATGCAACCCAATGGCAGTAGGAGGCCATTGAAGTTTAGTTAATCCTCAGATTTTACCTTTATCAAACACTCAAGGGAGTTCATGCGATTAATATATAATCTTCTAAGGTAAGAGGAAACATTCCTAAAGAATTATAATTCCTTGGCACTCAACATACTAAAGAGCCAATTTGGTCATCCCAAATCCAGCTTTCTAATCCTTGCTTTGCTACTGGTTCACTGATGATGGGAAAGATAACTTCTCTAGGCCATAATTTCCTCAAGTGTAAATCAAGATCATTTGAAAAGTTCCTTTTAGCTCCAAACTCAATTATTCTCATTCTCCTGTTTGACTTTCTCTGTAACAGTGAGAAAAGAAGAAAAACCTGTTACTAACCCATTTAATGATATTGAAATCATGGTTTTAATTTTTTTACACTGGAAAAGAAGTCACATATGCATTATTCACTGAAACTTGTATCTGTGGAGAGCACATATGTGGATTTTTTTTGACTACTGGGCTATCAAAAATTATTTTTCAACATCACAGATAAAAAAGAAATTAAACAAAAAAAACTTTAGCAAAACTACTTTTAAAAATGTACTCTGGAGTATGTGAAAGCGAATAACATTACTGATTTGATCTTTGTTAATTTTGTGCTGTACAGGAAACACCAATAGTAAATTTGTCACAAATTCATTTTCAAAAAAAAGTTGCATCCATAAAAGGACAAACTTTTTTTCTTTCTTCTTTAAATTGGCAACATGCAAAAATTTTAGCTTTCTAAAAGCAGAAGCAAAGAGCTCATGAAAACAGAAGTGTCCTGTGTGGGTATTTTGCAGTCACTCTTATGGTTTCTAGATGGTTGAGTGAGTCAGGAAATCTTGGCTCTAGTTTCTACTCTACCTCAACTAGTTCTGTGAGGGCAAATCCACCATTTATCTGGTCTTACTTTTCCTTTGAAAGACTTATCACAATTATGGTCGTTTTCATTGTATTGTCTTTTTCCTCACTACTGGACTGAAAGATACCTGAGTGCTGAGATTCTGTATTCATATATCTATCTCCAGATCTGGCACATAAGTTACTCAATATTCACTGAATAAATGAATTTTTTACTTATCTGTAAATGGAGGCAGTTGTACTAAATTTCCCGTCATTTAAAAAAAAATAATTTATTTTTAGCTGCCTTCTGTTCTTCATTGCTGTGCACGGCTTCCTCTACTTGCAACGAGTGGGGGCCACTCTTCGGGTGGGTGCAGTGTGTGGGCTTCTCATTGCAGTGGCTTCTATAGCTGCGGAGCATGGGCTCTAGGCACGTGGGCTTCAGTAGTTGTGGTACGTGGGCTCAGTAGTTGTAGCTCACGGGCTCAGTAGTTGTGGCACATGGGCTTAGCTGCTCCGCAGCATGTGGGATCTTCCCCGGCCAGGGCTCAAACCCGTGTACCCTGCATTGGCAGGTATATTCTTAACCACTGCACCACCAGGGAAGCCCTCTATGGCATTTCTATCTTTGATTCTTTGATATGAATTTACTTTGAATTATTTAAGTCCAGACAGTTGAATTTTTCCCTTCAGCTTGATTTCTAGCATTTTGTTGCTCATTAGCACTCTTTCCAGATTTGGCCATTTTTGTTCTAACTTGAAGATAAAGTGGTACAAGCAGCTAGAGTGGGACTGTGTATAGACAGGAAAGGATTCTCTGTGGGAGTGTCATAGAATTTGTTATTGAACCCAACTCCTACCTCTTAAAGTTGTGATTTGCATCTAAAATGACAAGTTAAAAAAACTAATACATAGGTAAATGTGAATCAAACTTCAGAACAATTTCTAAATGGAAAATCTGTCCTAAATTTTACAGATGCTAAAAGCATAATAAAATTTTGTTGCTGAACCTCCCAAGAATATAATCCAGCACTACATGGTAGTCCTTTGTGCCAACAAAACTCCAGGAACCTCAGTGACAATAGCCATGGCCTTGCAGTTGAGTATATACATTTCTTTAATGTAAATCAAAGCCTATTACAATGCATTCTGTTACAATGAAAATCTTCACTTATTTTGGAAGCTCACTCAATCATTTTGAGCAACATTATATACAACCCAACAGATACAATGAAATCACTGACAACTCCTTGAAACGTTATAGCTAAATTACAAAGAGTAATTGGATAATGTAGACAACCCCGATAAAGTATTTATTCTCACATTGTGCTCAATATTAGATGACATATAAAATTCAACTGGGAAAGGGAAATCAAAAAAAAGAAAAAAAATTGTGCTTTTCCTTGAACCAGACTCAAATAATGAGATGAGGGTAAACCCCAGTTGGGAAAGTATTTAATTCATTGTGCTTTTATATATTTTTCTTGCTACCTATTCCCAGTTAAAACCTTAAATTTGTGCCTCTGGGTACTATTTCTTTTAACTCAAGTACAACATACCAGGCGTTCCTTAAAATCATTTTCTATTAAGTATAAAAAGTATACTCAGATAAGAACTCTATAAAATCATTTCCTTTTAGAAGGCATCAAATATTCAGGGATCTTTATTTTTAAAGGGTTAATGAAATGACATACCTTTCATTGACCCAAACATGCATAATCCATCCTTAAAAATGCACCCAATTGGTAATGACACGATATACAAAGGGAATGCAACTTTACATATGTAAAATGATTGCTCACTATGGCAATTTAACAGTCAAATTAACAGACATTGTACATTAAAAACAAAACAACACAAAAACCCTCAATGTCTTAAAGCCAGTTATCTATAGGAAACCAAGGGAAATTCTGATATGGAATAGTTTGACTCAAAGCAAAGAATAAGGCACCTGCTATGAATTTAGAACAATAACTTTCATTTTTTAAGTTACAACAAAATAGAATTAGTTAACCAAGACACTTGTTTCCAAGAGGGAAACAAGTACAGGGGTTGATTTCCTGGGTGAGAAAGGCAGGTAACAATGCAGGTAAAAACCTGCTGGCCTAAGGTCAGCAGATTCCTTTCTATTGTAGTCAAGTTCCTAAACGTCCTTAACCACTCCTCTCCTTTAGTCTCCCCATACTTAGGGGTATGGGAAGCTCTGAGGTTCACACTGTATATAGACTAGGTAGTAGATTTCCCTTCTGTTCCTCTTAAAACAGCTTATTTTCAAGAGGTATCCTGAGGCAATTAACACAGCAAACAAGCAGCTTTCTTTCCAATTCATGACCACATAGACACCTCTCAGGCTTTTTTCATCATTATGGCTAAGAATTTAAATAGCCAATACTTGAAATTTTCAACAGTACCAGAAAACTCAAAACCTGCCTTATCACTCACCCTTACCATTAGTAAAAAGAAAGTTTGATCAATCATAACCTATAAAATCATACAACAAAGGGAAGACTGAAGACTGATCCGTATCAGTAAATCCATTTAATTTCACATGACACTTTAGTCTGATGTATCTAGTACCCTAACAGAATTTTAATCATAAATCAAGAAAAAGCATTTCCAAACTAATTTGCAGTTGATGTGCCTTTTTGGTATTAAAAGTGCTATTAACATGCTGTCCTACGGCCCACTGGACTCAACAGGACGTCCTGATGAGGCATCCATTTTTAGTACTATTTTTCCCTAAAATGTTGTGAGCATAATAGGCCCCTTTGATATATTAAAGTAATTCTGGTGAAATCAATGGTGATATAAAAAACCTTCCCTGACTTTACTCCACCATGGCTGCTTTTAGTGAAACCGAAGTGACTAAGTTATAAAATGCTCAACCAAGTTGTTTTCTTATAGCCTCTTACGTTAGTATATTCACTCATGCAAAATCCAAGGTAGTGTAAAAGAAATAATATTGTTAAAATAGACGTTGTGGCTATAAGCATCTCCCTTTATATTAGGCATTTAGAAGCTTTTTAAAATTTTCAGGTGCTAAAGATTTTGGGAAAACTAGGCTAACTGTGTAGTTGTTCCATTTATAAGCACCTTATTACAGGACGGTTACATGACCCTCTATGGGAGTGTGCTTTCAAGAAATAGTAATAAAGTGCCTAGCTATATAAAAACCGTAGGATTCCAAATTTTAAATTAAGCTAATTGCATTTACACATTAGGGCTAACAAAATCTAGACCCTGTCTACACAGATTCAATCTAATTACCTATATTGTATACTGTTCTAATAACCACATTAAAAAAAAAACTTACTCTTTACTGACTGAATAAGTAGGGTCCACTACTGTAGCTTAACAAATTTTATTGCTTTATTCATGTGGTGCTTTTGCAAGGCACTGTGGTATGGACTAGAAAACTTGGAATGACTTGTGAAGAAACCTTGGAATGACACATGAAGGATGATATGAAAAGTCATTCTGAGGCAGGATGCTTTACTGAATTGTTTTTAACCAGGGTATCAAACATCAGGAATGAGTTCAAGTTAAATTCACAGGAGAATGGAAACATCTTAAGGTCAGTCACTTCACATGCCCATCCTGATACTTTGAATAATCTGGAAAATTGCTGTAAAGAGAAAGAGCAAGTATTAAAACATGCTTGGAATAAAACAGGCCTGGCAACTGACAAATATTAAGGTAGTTCAAGAATCCAAGAATACCCTTACAATTACTTGCAAATACTATGTAACTTCATAGTAATATGAACACAGGCCTACCGTAATAATACAATCTTTTTATGCCTCAGCTTCCTTGAATTTTATGCCAAAATGTCTAGAGAGTTACCAAATAAGCAGTGATTTTTAGAAAGAAATTAAAGCACCAAAGCAAAAAGGTTTTTCTAGCATACAATTATTTTGGTTTAACCCTAAACATTAGGTGTACTTGGCCTGTAACATATGCACATTTCCTCATTCTCACAAGGCTGAAAGTCAATAATCTTTAGGTTACATAAATTGCTTGGCTCTTGGCCATTTATCAGGAAAGCTTCCAATTGGTATGTTTAGGAGACAGGCAAAGTGAAATGTTTAAAAGAAACCTCAGTAACTTTAAGATGTCAGAACATGTAAAACAGAAACAAGTATTTCCATATTAACAGCTTGCATATTAAGATGAAGAGAAGAAGGCATTCTGTAATCCATCTCCTTGGGCAAGAGTCTACTACTCTAACATCCATCTCCTTGGGCAAGAGTCTACTACTCTAACAGCAGTCTGTCCTGATAACTATTTTTTCCTACCATATGTCAAACATTTCTTTTGTTAAACTAAAAACATTTGTCTCGCACGTTAAATTGCCAATCAGGTACAAGTTCCTCTACAATGAGCCAATTCTTTACACTAGCTTTACTTTATAAAATATATCCAATTTTGACATAAAGACATTAGATTTCGGAACATGTTAAATTAAGTTCGAACATCTGCATGTACATGTTGTTCATAAGCTTCACTTTCGCAAAGGTTGCAAAATATTCTAAATTCTCATTCTGGGAGGTGTTTTTGTTTTTTGTTTTGGTCTAATATTTGTCAACTCGATCATTACTAAGGACCTGACCTCCTTTTCTGCTCTCCTGTGAGCTCAAATCAAGCGGGGAGAAGTTTCTAGAGCACCACCCTCTGTGCGTATGTGGGACAAGTAATTGGGTTCAGATAAAACAGAATTATGCGGAGCTCCCGGCAGGTGGATTGCGAACTATGCGGGCAGGATTCACCACTGATGGATCACCACGTCATCCCCAACCCGTCATCCAACACCCTACCCGATGATCGCCCCCAAAGCACTTACCAGAACCACAAACAACAAAAATGAAGAGAGCCAATAACCAGGGTCCTACAGACGCCTTCTCTTCGGGAGCATTTCTCTGCAAAAAGGAAAATCCACGGTCTCCAATGCAAAACAACCACTCAGACTCCGGGCTCTCACCCTGCACCCCGGGCCAGGTCGCCGGGTCCCTGCACCTCACTGGTCTCCCCTGCGTTCCCGAGCCGCCCGGCTCCGGCACCCACCTCCCTGAGCTCCCAACTTAGCGTCCGGCTCGCGACCTCGGGCTCTTGAGTCGCCCGGGTCTGGGGAAGGGAGCTCGGCGCGGCCCCGGGGCCCGGGCCTCATACCCGGCTGCGGAACCAAGAGGGGCGCCCGCTTTTCCCTTACCGAGGTCTTGGCGACGTTGCCGCGCTGGGTGATGTTCTTGCTGTGCTTCTCGTTGGCCATACGGATCCGCTGCTTGGCGACCATCTTCGCAGCGCAACCACCTGCCCCGGCCACCGCTGGGCCTCGCTCGCTCGCTTCTCCTCGGGTCGCTGCGACCAACGCTCCGCTCCCGGTGCCCGCGCCGCCGGAGCGAGGAGGCTCTCAGGTGGGGCGCTAGCTCCGGCCGCTGGGCCTGGGCGCGGCGGGCGCGGGGTCTGAGCCCTTAGCTGGGCGCGGGCCGCCGGCTGACTGACGACGCCGGACCGTCCGGCCGAGCGAGACGGGCGCGCGGGAGGGGGAGAGCAGGCCGCCGTGATATTCTCGCGTCTCCGCTGTGGCCTCCGCCGGGAGCGTGGAGTGAAAGAGGAAGAGAACGCAACGCTACAAAACGCAACAACCGGACGGTGCAAGCCGTCGCCTCGAACTACTTCGGGTTCGGCTGCCAACGTCAGCATTGGGCCGACTCCGCCCCGCGGAAGTGCACGCTCCGCCTGCCGAGGAAGAGGGAGAGGGAGGGCGAAGGCCGTCACTCCAGCCTTAGCTCCGCCCCTCCACGCTCCGTAAAGTGTTGCCCCAGAGCTGCGCGTGCGCGTTCGGGCTCCTTTTTCACGTCTCTCTCCGACCGGAAGTGAATTGGCCCCGAGGCTGGCGACCCCGGAAACACCGGTTCGCCGTCTCACGCCGGAGGAGACGTGTTGGGGCCGGGTTCGGCTCTCGTGAACTCTGACCCAAGCATATGAGTTTCTCTTTCCGGGACAAGATGGCGCCGTCCACGCCGCTCCTTACAGGTGAGCTCTGAACGAGCAAGGGATTATTTCGTTAGAGCAATAATTTTTGTGTCTCTAATCTTGGGCACCACCCGAGAAGCCTTGGAGTCTGATCCGCCTTTTCTTGTGGATTGTAGGAGAGCCGGCGGGCCTTTTGGATTTCTTGGTGTAGCGTGGCAGTCGGAAGTTAGGCTCTAGCCTCGGAGCTCCAGCATTCCCCTTCCCTTTTGCTCGTCCATCATTCTTTCCTGACACTTTAAGTTCTACAGGAATAGAGGAAGGGGCATAAAAACGAAGAGTGCTAGTGGGATTTGTTACTCTGGGTCTGCAATATTGGTGTTACACTAACGCTTACTTGGTGACAGGCCCTGTTGACAGGGTGAAGTCATTTAGCTAGCTCTGTATTAAGAAAAAAACGTAAACGTATGACTCGGTCTACTAGAATAACCACGCACATTAAATACACCTGAATTTAAGTGATACCGAATCCTGCACTCCTTGCTTTAATGAAATTTGTGGGACTGAGTAGGGCGAGTGGAGCTGCAGTAGTGTAGGTTTTAAGGGGATGAGAGTGTGGTCTGGGGTGGTAGCATATAATGAACATTATAAAGATAAAGTAACAACGTTAGAAAATTACAGGATTCCTGAGGTTTCGAAGCTGAGGCAGAGTTTATAATGTTGGAGAAGATAATAAACTTAAGTCTTAGACAATGTCGGCGATGACTCTGGATTAATGGCTGGAGTCTCGTATATGAGCATCAAGTAAGGAGAGGGGAGTTGGGAGGGAAAAGAAGGCTATAAGTTACCGATAACTTAATAACATTAAGGAAAAAGAAGCCATTGAGGGAAAGGTTGTCTACTTTTGAGGAAAGGGGTTATTTCCCCCTGAGACTTGGGGGGAAAATAAGCTTTTGCACTTTTCACCATTCTACATTTTGAAATCTTCGTTATTAAGCACCCTGCCCATTCATATTCAATCTGGCTACCACAGTTCATTCACCACACATTTATCAAAAACTAATTTGTTAGATAACATACCAGGCAGATACTGCTTAAAAAGTAACTAAATGAATTTATTTCTGTAGCTTCATAAAGGTAGCTTGTATGTTACTTATAATTTTGGAATACTAAATGTTTTTTTTGAACTTTAAAAACTGGTACATTTTAAAATTTGATCATTATTTTTTCCCTTTTAAAATCCTTACAGTGACTGCTTGCAGGGTAAATTCCATCCTGTTTAGCATAGCATATAGAACCCTTTATAATCCTTGAATAGCTCTTGTCATTCATTTTACTCCTTGCCATCCTATCCTATTTTGTTCTCCATCAATACTGAACTGCTCATAAAACCCTTGAACAACCTATTTCCTCAGTCTAACACTGCTCTCTTCCTCTTGATTTGGCTGACGTCTTTTTATCTTTTAAATTTCATTTTAGACATCATTACTTTGTGAAGTCTTTTCTTAGTCTTCCCAGATAGTCTTTCCCCAGCCTATTTTGGTACCTCATATATACTTGAGGTTTTTGGGGTTTTTTTCCCCACTTATCACACAGGGTAATTATCTAGTTTAGATGCTTTTCTCCCTTGCTAGACTGTGAATTCCTTAATGGCAGGGGCAGAGCTTTATTCATCCCTGTCTTCTCAGTACCAAGTACAATGCTTGGTAAACAATAGACACTAAGTGGGTTTTTTTGTTTTTGTTTTGTTTTTTTATTTTTGGCTGTGTTGTGTCTTCGTTGCTGCACGCGGGCTTTTCTCTGGATGCAGCGAGCAGGGGATACTCTTCGTTGTGGTGCACAGGCTTCTCATTGCGGTGGCTTCTCTTGTTGCAGAGCACGGGCTCTAGCCACACGGGCTTCAGTAGTTGTGGCACATGGACTCAGTAGTTGTGGCTCGCAGGCTCTAGAGCTCAGGCTCAGTAGTTGTGGCGCACAAGCTTAGTTGCTCCGCGGCATGTAGGATCTTCCCGGACCAGGGCTCGAACCCGTGTCTCCTGCATTGGCGGGCGGATTCTTAACCACTGCGCCACCAGGGAAGCCCGACACTAAGTGTTTAATGAAAGAATAAATTAGTGAATGATAACCACTTTATTTGTAGTCAGATTAACCAAGAGTGACAGTTTTCTTACAGTGCTTAAGGTCAAGGACTTCGTAAGGGCTTAAGGGTTATCTAGTCTGTGTGCTCCAAATATTCTCATATTTATAGCAGCTCAGAGAAATTCACATTGCAAATTGGCAGAATCAGGATTATATTCAGTCATTCAACTCCATGGCCCATTTTTCTTTCACTATAACACACTGATTAATCTTTTAAACATTCTTAGTATAGGTATTTCAGTCAATAATAGATTCTTTTACTTCCAAAACCTTTTTTTAAATATAGACTTATGGGACTTTGGAGTTGTGAATAACTTAAAGATTATCCAGTAAATTTTATTAGTTATGACTTTTAATTGGAAATGACAAAAAGCTAAAGCAGGTAAAAAGGGGATATTTTAAAAATTATTTATTTTTGGCTGCGTTGGGTCTTCGTTGCTGCGCATGGGCTTTCTCAAGTTGTGCGAGCGGGGCTTACTCTTCGTTGTGGTGCGTGGGCTTCTCATTGCAGTGGCTTCTGTTGTTGTGGAGCCCAGGCTCTAGGCGCGTGGGCTTCAGTAGTTGTTGCATGCAGGCTCAGTAGTTGTGGTTTGTAGGCTCTAGAGCGCAGGCTCAGTAGTTGCGGCTCCGTGGCATTGTGGGATCTTCCCAGACCAGGGCTTTGAATCCATGTCCCCTGCATTGGCAGGTGGATTCTTAACCACTGCACCACCAGAGAAGCCCCGAAAAAGGGATTTTTTTTTTTTTTTTTTAAGAAAAAGCTCATGTAACCTTAAAGCTTCTACTGTCACATCCAGGTATTCACATGACTCCAAAAATCTGTTTTTCTTCCTCCTTCAGCTCTTGCTTTCTTTCCGATTAAACTTATTGTCAGGCTGACGTTCTAATCGGGAGCTCCAGGTTTACAGTCAAGCAGCTCGACAGCCCCAGAGGAAAGTGCACATCTGTGCCAGTCTCGAGGCTGGCTGTCTTTGGCTTGGCTCATGCTCCTCTTTGAATCAGTCCATTTTTAATCAGACCACCAGGACCAAATTATATTCTCACCCCTGGACGTTTCCCAAAGGAAAACTAAAGTCTCCTAAAAGGGGGGCCTGGATGCTAGGCATGTAAAACAATAGCCCTTACATGAAGCCCATATTGTCCAATCAGCTTGCCTAGTTGAAGCCATTGAGATAAGACTGAGTCATTTTCTTAAATTGATATATACTTCAGGGGATGTAAGCATTGGAAAAAGTATCATACTATAATGATCACCATATCCCTGGCATAGGACCCTTGTTTGTTGAAGTCCAGTAGTTTTCTCATATTGACTCAGGCCTAGAGCAATAAATAGTATGTGAGTATCTAGAAAGGCTAGTAAGTTTTAAAAAGATACTATGTAGGTACAGTATTTAATGTAATTGTTGTTTTTAAACAGTTATTCTGTGTGAAACTCTGGCATTTATTTGTTGCTTTAATGACAAGAACTGTTAGCATTCCAGATTTTTTCTTTCCAGTAGAACATATTGCTGATCCTTTTTGATTAAAGGGGAAAATCACTAAAAATAAGGAATCATATCAAATGTCAATACACTATGTTAAGCTATCCCCACATTTTACTCAGTGTTTCACATTTAGTCGCTTCTAATTAAAATGAATTCCTCATTAGAAATTCATATGTAGAAAAAAATTGTTTCAGTTATTGAAAAGAGTTTGAGTCCATATTTATTTTTGCTTTTATTAACTTATAATGCAGTTTATGTTCTGTTATGAACCTGATTTTGTGTTTCTTCTGATAAACTTTGTATATCCACGTATTCAAGTTTGTATAAGAAGTTGCTCAAACCAATAAATCCAGTATAGTATCTTAGTGGTTCCAAAATGTCTTACAGCACTTTCTCATAGTTATGCTTCTATGTAGGGAAGTGTGAAAGAAAATATTTGTTTTAAATAGTGGTTTACATGTATGAACAAAACTATAATGACTCAATATGACTTTTATCATGAATTTAATTGATAATTAGTTCACATATAACAGACATATCTATTGTAAAGCATCATGTACAAAGGTTGTCTAATTTAATGGGAATCAACAGTATCATCAGTGTATGAAGTAGCTTTGATATGTACTTTTGTCTTGCAGAATATGTTTTTATCTTAGTATAAAAATCTTGGTCTATTCGATTTTTAATTTTAATTTAACACCTCTGTCCTGTATTCCCAGGCAAATCAGTTCTTGAGAAATGTTGACAGACTTTTGATTGGTTTTATTTCTTGCCGTATTGTGAACAAAGTATTACCAAAAAGGGATGGGCTTTTAAAAAGCCTTTTTATTTTGATATAAATTAAGACTTGAAAGAAGTTGCAGAGAGAATAAAGAAAGTTCCTGCATATCCTTCATCTAGCTTTCCCCAATGATAATATCTTATAGTATATTAGCCAAACCAGGAAACTGACACTGGTACAGTCGTATTTACTAAACTGCTCTCCTTATTTGGATTTTACTAGTTTGTGCATGTCTATATCACGTGTAGATTCATGTAGCCACCACTATCAGAATATAGAACTGCTCTATCACCACAAAGATGTTACCCGTTTATCATTGGACCCTCCTTCCAACTCTAACCGTTGGCAACCACTGATCTGTCCTGTATCATGATAATTTTGTCATTTCATGAGTGTTATATATCCTGGTGAAAAGCCAACCATTTTTTTTTAGTAAGTTTTTATAGCATGGCCGAACATAATTTGTGATAAATATTGAATAGCAACCTTAATATAATACAAAATTATTGAGACTACCTAGTGAAATTATCTTGATTATTATTCAAGGGACAATTGAAATGTACTTCTAAATTTCAAACAACAACAGTTTGCCTTTTTTTCTCCATCTCTATGCAAAATACAAATGTATTTTCCTTAAAAAAAAAGTTAAAAAAATAAAAGTTTTATAAATGGAATCATAGACTATGTAACCTTTAAATTTTTGTTTTCAAAGTGTTCTTTATTTTGAATGTGAACATATGCATGTTGAAAAGCAGTTGATTAATTTGACTCAAGATTTTGCTTCTCCAGAAACATACTAAAACCAGTCATTGAAAGCCACATGAGACTGAATGCTACTTGAGCAAGAAAGACATGGCACTTTTCACACTGACATTTCTGTGGGTGTTGCCTTCTGAGATTTGGGGTTAATAATCTGCATTATTAAGTTAAGTGGGAGTTTTGCTCCCCCACTCCTGTCTTAGTCCATTCTGGCTCCTGTAACAAAAATATCATAGACTGGGTGGTAAACAACAGAAATTTATTTCTTACAGTTCTGGAGGCTGGCAAATCCAAGATCAGGGCACTGGCAGATTCAGTGTCTGGTGATCACCTGCTTCCTGGCTCATAGACAGCCATTCTGCACTGTGTCCTCACATGGTGGAAGAGACAAAGGACCTCTTTGGGGCCTCTTTCATGAGGGCACTAATCCCATTCATAAGGGTTCTTCCTTCATGATCTAATTACCTCCCCAAAGCCATTCCAAATACTATTAGGGATTAAGTTTCAACATATGGATTTGGGGTAGGGGTACATAAACATTCAGTCTTAGCAACTCTTTTGGGATCTTCTACATGTCTTAGTTTGGGATGTAAGTATGAAATAGAAATTTTGGAAAAGGAAAACCTTGTACCCATACTGGTTGCCCTGAATACCCTGAAAGTTCCCACTGCTATGGCCAGAAGGCTACCTTCATGGGTTCTGAGGTACAGCTGCCACTTTAATATAACATACGAAAACTTTGGATTTTCACCAAGTAAACATTGTGGTCGGTAATAACAGCAAAGTCAACAAATACAGAGGACCAAGTTCACTAGGTACAAGTGTCATGAGAACACAAGAAGCTGAGATGAGCTAGGGAAAGCTTTTTTTCTTTTTTGCCAATCACTTCAGGCATGTGTTAAGGCAATGAGCATGGTTTGATTGCATCATCATATGGCACATTTTAAAAGTATTGCGGCTTCATTGGGTATACACTGATAATGTACTGTTTTGTTTTCCTAGATGAGTATGAGAATTTTGAAAGAGCGATTAGTGAGTTAAATTGTCACTGCAGCTTGTGGGAGGGACCTCATTAGGCTGACAGAATTTTATGCAACCTAGCGATAACATGTAATCTGACAACTACAAACCCCCTAGTTTGGGAAACTCACTTTTTATTAATCCCTCAAATAAATGTTTATTAAAACCTTAACTGTAGTATTAAGAAAAGAATGGCTTGTTTTCTTCTAAATCATAATGTATCATACATTATATTGCAGCAGACGATTGATTTGGTGACAAGAAACAACACAGCTTTGCCTGTGTAGTAAGAGAATTTTGATGCAATACTTGATTTTAGCCAGAATGCCAAGAAGCAGTTGAGAATTTCTGATGCTAAAGAATTAAACTTCATCGTTTTCAAGTCTTCTAGGAAAACATTTCCTGGCACAAAATGTTTACTAAATGTATTAGAGATTTTTAGAATAGATATCGTCAGTGTTTCATTCAAGGTGTAGCAGTAGACTGAGCTCCTTTTGAAATCATCATTTTGAGTGTAGTGATGGACTCATTTTTTAAGATCCCTAATGCCTAGCACATGGAGCTGTGCAGGGGCCAGGTATAGAGCCTTGTAGGCAGTAGCGTGAGGAGTTTAGATTTTGATATGTATAGAACACTTTGCTAGACTCCATTCTATTCAAGGGCAAACTACCCACAGCAGTTTGGCAACTCAGTTTAGTATATGAGGAAACGTGGTATCCAGTTGTATACTTGTGGATATCTGACCAGAAACTCATTATTCAATTACGTGTTTACTCCCTTATTTTTCATCATTTCCACTAGAATGGAAGCTCTGTGAGTACATAGATTTTTATCTTGTCTGTCAGTGGTCCTTTTACTTTCATTCTAACTTAAAAACAAAAAAATTATTTATTTATTCATTCATTCATTTTGGCTGCGCCAGGTCTTAGTTGCAGCATGCGGGATCTTAGTTGTGGCGTGCGAACTCAGTTGCGGCATGTGTACTCAGTTGCGGCATGCGTGCAGGATCTAGTTCCCTGACCAGGGATTGAACCTGGGCCCCTTGCATTGGGAGTGTGGAGTCTTACCCACTGGACCACCAGGGAATTCCCTCAGTCTAACTTTAAATTATTTACTTTGGGAAGGTAAATTATATTATTTTCAATATCTGAAGATTGAGCTAGTTAATTTACAGGTAGAAAATTGATGTTATGAGAACTGTCCCTTGAGAAGGGAAAGAATATAGGGATCAGAGTTGGAGCCAAGAGTGGCCCCTCGCTACCAACTTTGCTGCTGAAGAGTGGGAGATTTGTGAATGAATAGCTGGCAGAAAAGGAAGGAAGTGAAATTGTAGCCATGGACTTCAGTAAAACTTTTTCCTTTCTTCAGCTCTTACAGTGTTGCTGCTAGCAGGAGTTCTAGCTGATAAAATAGTTACTCATCACCAAGTCCTGTTAGTTTTCTCGCTTGAATATTGAACACTTATTCTCCACTTTCCACTTCCACTGCCCTACCCTAGTCCAAGTTTTGTATTGTTTTGTTTTTTTGTGGCCGTGCTGCTCGGCTTGCAGGATCTTAGTTCCCTCCACCAGGGATGGATCCCAGGCCCCTGGCAGTGGAAGCTTGGAGTCCTAACCACTGGACCACCAGGGAATTCCCAAAGTTTCTATTATCTCTTCTGTAGGACTACTGCAGACCATCTTGATTAGTTTCTTCACATCTTACTGCCTTCTGGTTCACTGTCTACACTGTACCAAGTTGAGCTTTTTGAATTGCAAGTCTGGTTTTAAAAATCTGCCTAAAACTTTTTTGAAGTTTCCCAACATTCTTAGGCTGCAGTCCAACGTTGCCTAACTTAAGCCACAGGATCCTGCTTGGTCTGAGCCCTGTTTTCTTCTCCAGATCCACCTCCTTCCAGCCACGCAGGCCTCCTTTCCATTCCTGTGACGCTGTCATCTCTCTTGTCACGGAGTTTCTGCGACTGTTACTGTTCTCCTTGCTTGTTAACTGCTATTCATCTTTCAGATCTCAGCACACAAATCACTTACTCAAGGATGCTTTCCCTAACCTTCCATTTTTAGATTAAAACTCCATATTATTCACTGTAGTAGCCTCTTATATCTTCCCTTTGTAGCACTAAATGCAGTTATAGATTTCCATATATTTGACTAATTATCTGATTAGTGAGGTCAGGGACAGGCTGATTTTCCTCCCTATTGTATCTGCAGTACTCAACATAAGGTTTTGGTGGTAGTTTTTTTTTCCTCCAGTAAGCATTTGCTGAATGAATGAATCATTTTATTTGGTTCAGCTTTAGAAGCTTCTAATTCAGTCATTTTAAAAAAGTATAATCTAGTTCTGTAGATGTTTCTGCTTATTTAATCTTGAACTTTGTTCCCATTTAATTTTTTAGAATATTACTATCATTGGGAGCTTAGTAAATGAATGTATCTCATCCTGCTTGTTCTCTTAGCTTGAGAAATTGTAAATATATTAATAATGTCATATTTTTTAAGAACTTTGAATGAATTTATACTATATTTTTATGTTATTATTTTACATAAAGCACACAGTATTTTAAAGTTTATATTTTGCTGATTGGGGCACAGATTCAGAGGTGACGATGCATCTAAGGTTCCACAATCAGATAGGAACTGAGGTCTACCTTTGAGTTCATGTCCTTTCTACTATAGTACTGCCTTTCACTGGTGACAGTTACAATTTTGAGTTTTTAATGATAAAAGTTACTTGAGAGAGTAAGCTGATACAAAGATTTAACTTAGACTCAGCTCCTAATTCTGTTTCCAACATCCATACATTTTGAAAATGAGATTAGAAAATAATGTGAAAACATAATACTAAGATCACTTTTTTCCATTTGAATGAAGGAATATAAGTATGAATGCTGTATCTCAATGCAAATGCATAGATTTCTTGTAAGATAGATAAAAGTGGATTTATTGAAGTAGTCTCCTTAGAGACTAGATGAATTTGCTCTATAGGAAAAGAACTAAGAGGGATATTACCTGTCTTAGTCAGTTCAGGCTGCTATAACAAAGTTCCACATACTGGGTAGCTTATAAACAACAGTAATTTATTTCTTATAGTTCTAGAGGCTGGAAGTCTGAGACCAGGGTGCCAGCATGGTCAGGTCTGGTGAGGACCCTCTTGTTCGTTGACTGCCAACTTATTGTATCCTCTGTGTTTTTCTTGTAAAGGTACTAATCCCATTCATGAGGACTCCACCTTTGTGATCTAATAACCCCCCAAAAGGCTCCACCTTCCAATCCCATCACATTGGGATTAGGGTTTCAACATGAGGATTTTTGTGGAGACACATTCAGTTCATTGCATTACCTGTTTATTTCTCAGCGATTACATGATTTTATGCAAGAGGAAGAAAAGTGTGCCCTTTTAATGCTGATGTTTGATAGTTCTATGAAATGTTTAATGATTTCATTAGTATTTTGACTGAAAGCTTTTTTTTTTTTTAAACATTTGTGATAACTGAGTATTTATTAACAAAGTAATGGTGGTTCTTTCCTTTTTTTTTCTTTAGTCCGAGGGTCAGAAGGACTATACATGGTGAATGGACCACCACATTTTACAGAAAGCACAGTGTTTCCAAGGTATGGTTTATTTTGTCGAGTAATGTTACAGAGAACTATACAATGCATTCTAAAGTATTTTTGTTGTTATATTCTGAACAAAAGAGAAAAAGAACAGATAAGCTAGTTTCTTGGGACATATTATATAATATTAACAGAAGATGGAAAGAATGAAAGAATGCATATTCTCTATCAAGAAAAATGATCTTTAGATTTGAAAATAATAGCTTAAGCATGTTTAAAAGAAAAGGTGTAGGCAATAGTGTAATTCAGTTCATGCCTCTAGCTTAGAAGAATTTTATCTTAGGGACTGAGGAAAAACCTGCAAATGTGATAGCCAAACCACTGCCTATAATCTTTGATAAATTATAGAATGAAAAAGGTATAAGAAATGAAATATACAAAAAATATATAGCTAGATAAATAGAGAGACATTTTTCCCGAAAAGAAATAATGGAAAGGTAAACCAAAAACTAACAAAAGTGATTATCTATAGGAGGAGAGAGAATTGCAAGATCCAGGGGCATGTCTGTAAATGAACTTTGGTATATATAGTTTCGACTTTGGACCACATAATTGTTTTAAATTAAAAAAAATATTTAAATGGAAAATGGGAACAAGTGAACCTAGCTTTATATTAAGTTGGTGACATAACCATATGATGATGTACAATATTCTTAAATGCATTCAATAGTTTTATTATTAATAGAAAATTGATGTTGTCCTTTTAAATCTATTGTAGGGTAAAACAAATAAATAATTATATTAATGTCATTAGGAACCAAAGTTTCAGCATAAGAGTGAAGTGGGGAGATAGACTTGCATGTATCAATATGAATTCATGATTTCTTTTCATAAAAAATTTGTATTTCGTAGTTCTGTCCACTCTAAAGGGCTAGAGCCAGTGATAACCTGGTAGCAGTAAATACCTCACAGATTATGATTTCTAAATGCCATTCTTCACTAAAAGGAACCAGTTCCTTGGAGGAGTGGTCAACTCCAGGTATAGGACAAAAAATGTAGGAGTTGAGCTATACATGTCTTGTGCCAGAAAACGAGGAAGTTATAAAAGGCTAATGGGGTTTTGCTAAACTGTCACAGGAGTCAACATGAAGGGGTTTATACCAACCTTAGATGGGACAATTTGAGCATTAAGAAGAATAATGACTCTAAGAATTAAGACATGTTAAGTATATAAGTAGTCTGTAAAAAAATCCTCCTCCCTCCAAATCTTATTGGTCAGCATTAGAAATTGATGGGATCCTTGTTCATTACTTTGAAAATTGATAAAGAAAGAAAAAATCAAGCATTTATGTTGCCTTTCCTGTACAAACTATTTTTCAGTAACCAAATTGTTGATGAGGAAAACTTCTTTATAGAACAGTAGTAAATTTAAAAAGAATGATGGGATTAGATAATCACCATTTCGTTATCCTAAAGAAGTCATGTATCAGTGGTTCTCAAACTTTTGCATGCATCACAATCAAGAGCTTGTTAAAACACAGGATACTGTTCCCTCTTCAGATTTTCTGATTCATTAGATCTGGGGCAGGGGCCCAAGAATTAGAATTTTTAACAAGTTCCTAGGTGATGCTGACACTGCAAGTCTAGGGTCCACACTTTGAGAACGACTGATCTACGCAAATGATCATTAAAAGATGCTGTTAGATGAACTGTTGATAGGGAACTTTATAATCAGGCTGCCATCATCTGACTCTATTGACCATTTTTTTTTACTAGACTCAGTTCTCTAGAACCTTGTTACAGGAAGTATGGGCCCAAGATCAGCCATACTGGCATCACCTTGAGCCGGTGCAGAAATCAAACATCAGAACATCTCAGGCCCTACGCAACTTACTGAATCAAAATCTGTATTTTAACCAGCTCCTCAGTGATTTGTATGCACATTAATATTTGAAAAGCACCACTTTAGAAAATAAGAGTCTGTGTTAAAGCTTTTGTGCTGCACTTCATTGGGGTGTGTGATCCCAAGGCAGCAGGAGTGAGGGGGAAAGGGAAATGAGACAAGGAGAAGTGAAAGCAAATATAGAGTGAGGTGCACTGAACTGACCACAGATTCACAAAATCCATCCACGTTGCTTGGTCATGCAGAATTTCTCCAGAGAGGTTGTGTAGAACCACTGTGCCTTAGAACAATCTGTTTTGAAGAGGATGGGTACGAAATTGGTCTGCAGCCAGAATCTTCTTTTGATCTGTTCGGGTTGAATCTGAGTGCCCGTGCTTCTCTTCCTGCTACTGCAATAGGCATAATGGAAGCCGTGCTGAAATGGGGCCTTCATTCTTGAAGAGTCTGAGACAACCAGTGGTGTTAGGAGATGAGGTGGCCAGGTCTCTTCGTTGAATAGCTGGTGCCTGGGAGCAGGAAGGATTAGGTGAGTCTGAGGAGGTGCATAATGAGTCCAGTACAATCTCAGTATCACTAAGAGCAGAACAAGGAGACATTATGTGTCTCCTGGTAAGTTGCAATAGGAACTATGCGGTACTTCTATGAAGATTTTTAAAAATCTGCTTCTAATCAAGCTTTTAGATGAATGGTCCTTAAATTTGGCTGCACATTAGAATGACTTGGGGAGCTTTTAAAAAACCGGATATCCAAATACTGGCTATTAAATGATAGTAAGGAATTATTGTTAATTTCATGAGTTAAAGTGGCATAGTGGTGGTTCTGTTTTTTAAAAATGCCCTTGTCAGTTAGAGATGCATACTGAAGTATAGAGTAAAATGATATGACATCTGGTTTTGCTTTAAAATATTCTGGCGTTAAATATGAAAGTAGGGAGTAGATTAAAGAAAATTGACCATGAGTTAATAATTATTTAAGCTTGGTGATAAGTGTGTAGGGGGGGCTTATCATACTTTTGCTCTATTTTTGTGTATATTTGAAATTTTTCATTTAAAAGATTGTTCCAGAAGGAAATAGACAAAATTTTCCAATTGCCAAAATTAAGAAAAGAATTGAAGTCTGGATACTATAGTGTAGGAAGCTTGCTTTCATTCTTAAACATAATTCTAGAATGAGTTATTAAAAAGATAATTTATAATCGTTACAATAAGGAGGTAATTATTGGAGTCAAAATGAGCTTGTTAAGAATAAATTGTTTCACGTTTATCTCATTTCCTTTCTGAGTAGAATTTCCAGACACATCAGAATAGAACTATAAACATGATTTTAGCAAAGTATGTGAGAAATGAAAAAGTCTTTTGGTTGAATGATGTTAGTGACAGAGTTGTCATTGGTTAAGAGCTGTGAAGTCAGCTGACTAATAAGTTGATTTAGTTTGAGGGAAGGACTATTGGTGAGCCACAGGAGCTTGTTCAAAGGTCATCCAATATTCTCATAATTAATTTAGATGATAGCTTAGAATGATGTTTTATAATTTATATTTTACTTAAATCTGTGAGGAGTGACTAATGCTTTTAAAAGGGAAAATGAAGATATAAGTAGATACCAGTAGGCGGGAATAATAGACCAAAAGTTGGGTAGGATTTAAAAAGAATAATTGTAAAATTCTGCCTTAAGGTTCAGAAATAAGTTGCACAAGTATAGAATGGAGGACATCTTGGTCATAGCTATTTATGTAAGGGAGTGAGAAAAAAAAATGTTTTAGTAGCTATACACTGAGGATAAGCTACCATTATTGTATGATTGCAGAAACACAAATGTCATCTTCAGATGAATTAATGCAAAGACAGTGTCCAGGGCTTCCCTGGTGGCGCAGCGGTTAAGAATCCGCCTGCCAATGCAGGGGACACGGGTTCGCGCCCTGGTCCAGGAAGATCCCACATGCCACGGAGCAACTAAGCCCGTGCGCCACAACTACTGAGCCTGTACTCTAGAGCCCGCGAGCCACAACTACTGAAGCCCGTGTACCTAGAGCCCGTGCTCCACAGTAAGAGAAGCCACTGCCATGAGAAGCCTGCGCACCGCAACCAAGAGTAGCCCCTACTTGCAGCAACTAGAGAAAGCCCGCACACATCAACGAACACCCAATGCAGCCAAAAATAAAATAAATAAATTTATTTAAAACAACAACAACAGAAACAAAGACATTGTCCAGTTTAGAAGGGGTGTACTGGTCAGTTCTCTGTGTGTCGTTATTTGACAATTCAAATATTTGTTAGCCACAAAGTTCTGATCTAATGTTGTGACTACACATACGGACATCTACTGTACACACATGCACACATTTCTGTTTGGGTCTTCATTATCACTGGGAGGTGTACTCACAGTAGCCATCTCCAGTTGAGAAATACAGTACTTAAAGTTTTGATCATTTGATAGAAGATTGCCAAGAAGTTCGAGTTCCACAGGTTAGTTTTTGTACAGAATCCTGCATCCATATTTTTTTAATGTGAAGATCCTCTTATCGTTGTTATACTTTCTGTCTCTGCACATGAGAAATTGGGTGCAGGGACCCTTGAAATCCAGGGTCACCTCTTGGCCGCTTGAGGATATTTTATCCACCATTGTTTTGTTATGCAGGTAGTTTGGAAAATTCTTTACAAAACCTCCGTGTTGAAATCCTTCAGCTCTCTCAAGATAAGGGCTGACAGCTGGTAGCTTCCACATACACCTACATTTTTGGGTTTTCATACCAACTAGTTATTTACCGAAAAGGGCTCTGTTTCTTACTTAACATTGGTCTGTTGGTATAAAATCAATTTCCAGCTTTACAGTGGTAGTTGGCACTGCATTTTAAGCGAGAAAGTATTTTTGGTAGACTAAAGCATTTTGGAATTATTTTCTAAAATTTATGTAAGTTCTTAGTCATTAAATTTGTGGTAAGATTGTGGATTTTTAATCAGATTTTTAAAAAAAAAAGTATTAATGCTTATTAATTTAAGCTTTTTTTCTTATTATTTTCAGAGAATCTGGGAAAAATTGCAAAACCTGTACCTTTAGTAAGGATGGGACCTTGTTTGCCTGGGGCAACGGAGAAAAGTTAGTGTTCATTTATATAACATTTTATGTGTGTGTTGTGAATATAAAACATAATTATGTGAATAACATGTATTTGGATGTCATTTATAAAGTCCATCTTGTAATGTGTTGGTGCTGTTAGGTATTATCTCCAATATAAAATCCATAGAACATCTACAAAGTTGTTAGTTTCTATTTATGTGCCAGGACTTCTTTGAGTTCTCTAGTTACTTAGAATTAAAAAGTAACATATGGGGCTTCCCTGGTGGCGCAGTGGTTGAGAGTCCGCCTGCCAATGCAGGGGACACGGGTTCATGCCCCGGTCCAGGAAGATCCCACATGCCGCGGAGCGGCTGGGCCCGTGAGCCATGGCCACTGAGCCTGCGCGTCCGGAGCCTGTGCTCCGCAACAGGAGAGGCCACAACAGTGAGAGGCCCGCATACAGCAAAAAAAAAGGGGGCAATTAATTTAATGCAGAAGAAGCTGAGAGGTTGTTTTAAATAGTGCTCTAAGTGATTGGTTAGGGTTTCTTAAGTTCTGCACTAACATTTAGAGAATAACTCTCTTTGCTTGTTTATGGTAGATACCTTATATCTTTGCTGTTAACTTATTAACAACTGTCTATATTTATTACTGTTAGTTTTATTGTGTATAACAGCATGTCATCTAAATATAAGTTATTCAAAAGTATGTTTGGTATAGTCTGTATTACATAAAATAATCAGATTACAAAATTGGTCTTGCAAAAAAAAAAGTATTTTGGTTCAGTGTTCATAATTTCACTTAGAAAACCAATTCTTTTCAATTTTCCATAGTCACTGTATTTCAGTTCACAGCAGGAAAATGCCTGAATATTTGTTGCTTAGTTTAAAGTTATTTTTGTTGTTTTTAGCCAGATATAATACCTTAGGTTTTTTAAAGGGGGAAAAATGATTGCATCCTTTTGAAAAGTATATTTTAAATGTTTCTTACACAGTGGTACTATATTCTGAGGTCTTTCAGCTATCAGGTCAGATTGGATTAACACATGATTTTTAAAAATGCTAAAATGATTGTGTTGAATTAGTTGATTCATTTCTATGACTATAAGTAGCTGGCAGAATTAGCTTTTATAATTAAAAATGTTCATCAGTATTTTATTTTTTTTAAGTTATTGAATCCAACCAACAAACTACTACTCTCAAATTATTAAGAATATAATTAAAAAAAAAAAAAGAATATAATTATATTGGGTCTTATTCACAGTGTTAACAGGCAGTCTTACTCTCAGCCTCAAAGAAAGGACGTACTCTCAACTTTTCTTATTTCTTTAGGTGTAACCTGTTGTGGGTATTTGGGGGTTTTTTTCAATCCATATTTTATTATTTTTCTAATATTTATATATTTATTTATTTATTTTTATTTGGTTGTGC
This sequence comes from Phocoena sinus, assembly GCF_008692025.1. Classification (NCBI taxonomy): domain Eukaryota; kingdom Metazoa; phylum Chordata; class Mammalia; order Artiodactyla; family Phocoenidae; genus Phocoena; species Phocoena sinus. Next base: position 30,434,727 of record NC_045766.1, read on the forward strand.
TGAGTCTTAGTTGTGGCATGGGAACTCTTAGTTGCGACATGCATGTGGGATCTAGTTCCCCACCAGGGGTCGAGCCCAGGCCCCCTGCATTGGGAGTGCAGTCTTAACCACTGTGCCAGGGAAGTCCCTAAATCCATATTTTAGTTTATACTATTTGAGTAATGAGTTGATAGAAATTTACTATCTGATGGGACATATCATACATCTTTTCATTGCCTATTATCTTTTTGAGGTATCCCTTACTATACTAGCTTACAGTTTATTGAGTAAGTCTATTTTCACTTTGGCAATTATTAATTTTTTATATGTCATATCTCCACTTTGTTTTCTGTTGGATTCAACTCAGTCCTCTTAATATGTCCCCACATGTTGTGTCCATCTTTTTAATAGATTTTTTTATACCTGGTTCTAGCATTTATTTCCTTAAGGTGCTGCAGCCACAACAGTACATATTGTTCCTGGGGCAAGAGAAACAGATATAGTGTATTGATTGTGGTCTTTGCTGGGTTCATGGTTAACTAAGTCAGAAGCTATAACTGATTTTTCCTTAAATTTGTGCTTATTAAATTAAAATAAACACCCTTCATTAAACTAAGAATAACTTTAAAGTTTATTAACAACAACAAAAAAGAAAGCTTCATGTAATTCTAAAATATGTAATTTACAGTAAGTTGTAAAGAATCTACAGTCATAAGTGTGTGTGTTTGTGTGTATGTTTCTGTGTTTAAATAATATATGGTAATTGTTTATTCTTACCAGTTGCCACTTATCCTAACCCAGTGTCCTCAAACTTGAGTTGAACAAGGTAACTTTAAGGAATTTCTGCAATGAGATGGAGTATCTTTTTTTTCTTTCTTTCTTTCTTTCACCACAAGGACTACGTAAGAGCAAGTCAGGCCAAACAGGTTTCAGAGCATTGCTCTGGCATTTATTAGGAGTATGCTCTTGGGCAAATCATCAGATCATTTCATTTTTCTAACCTGCAGTTTTACCATTTGTAAAATGGAGATGATAATACCTGTTTTATGAGATTGTTGTGAGGATTAAATGAGAAAATGTACATAAAGTGGTTAAACCAGAACATGGTTCATAGAAAGTGTCCCCAAAAGTGGAAACTGCTTTTTTTTTTTTTTTACAATTATTGTCTTTTTTGTCATTGTACCACGATAATTCTTACAGTAATATCTTTGTAGACGGCTTCTGAGATTTTTATAGACATCAAAAGTATCCTTGCTAAAAAAAAAAAAAAAAAAAAAGTATCCTTGCTGATTTCCCTAGCCGCTGCAGTTTCCATTTACTCAAATTAAAAAATACATACTTTTCATTTTCTCTTGGATTTGAAATTCGTCAGCTTGTCTGTAGATTTGTTCTGTGTTCACTTAAAGGCCTGTTTTTTCCTTTTTGGTTGAAGGTGGTATCTATTGTATCTTTCTGCAAATTCTATATTACTTCCCAACACCAGCCTTAAATAGGGGCCTTTGGTAAAATGTACACTCTTTTACGTTAAAGTGTTTATTGGATATTTTCTAGAACTGACTGAAAATTGATTTTTATGAGGGATGAACACTTTAGAGTGATCTGTACTTAAAAAGAAGTATGAATGTTTTGGATAGTGCTGGCTATTGTGAAACAGTATTTCATTGCTGAAGTAATTTCTTTTGAAACCAGAATAAATGTTATCAATGTCACTAACAAGGGACAACTGCACTCCTTCGACCTTCCAAAGGCAGTTTGCCTTGAGTTCTCGCCAAAAAACACTGTCCTGGCAACATGGCAGCCTTACACTAGTAAGTATTTTCCAATTGTAAAAATATTCTGACAGGACCAACTCAACTCAGTGGGGAAAAAAAAGGAGGTTTATAACCTTATAGGAAAGTAATTAATATTTATGATAGTAAATAGTGTTTGAGAATATTTTTAATTGACAATGAATCTTGTATTCCCCAAATAGAATGTACTTTAAGTAATTTCAAGGTATAGTAAGTTAGTGAGAAGATCCATCATGAGATAGAGGAAAAGAAAAAAGCTCAAGGGAAAATTTATAAAGTAAATAACCAATGGATAGAGAAGATCGCAAAAATTAAGAAGAATAATGACCTTTAAAATAAAAATCGTTTTATATAATTACAAATGAAAGAGGAAGTACAGTAGACACAACATCTAAGAAATGTTTATGGTATGACAAAGGTAGGAAATGGTGTGTCATTTTCTAACGCATTTAAAGATCTAATATACATTATATGAACATTTTATTGGCTTGGCCAACAGTTCGTTTGGGTTTTTCCATAACGTCTTACAGAAAAATCCAAATGAACTTTTTAGCCAACCCAATATATAGCTGTGCTTCATAGATCAGTGATAAAATATTGGGTCCCGGTATAGGGCTTATTTTAAGAAGCATTTTGTAATAATGTGGATATTGTTGAATAAATATATGATAGTAGCTCATTGTTGGATTATGAACTTCCTAAGTTCGTTCTTCCAAGAGGCATGGACTCTAATGAATATTATTTTTCCAAGTAAGTAAAAGGGAAATTGAGAATCAGTTGAGGACTGTGAGTGGTTTTATATAACTTTTCTTCATGTGTGTAACTTACAGACACAGCTTTCGTGATAAGACAGTTTAATCTGTTTAACAGCAAACTATGTCACACTTAATCTCTTTAATTATTCTTAAAAACTGTAGTAATTAACTCATTTCAGAAATACAAAATTCTGCTCAGACAGCCATCATATTGTCATAGCTTTAGGAATGGATGATTAAATCTATAATTAAAGCTAGAGGGGAAAGTTGATTTAAAGCAGCTCTTACCCGATCTTTTATAATCTTGTTCAAATTTTTTCTAAGAATGAAATCTTTTTACTAGTGTTAGGAGACAATTACTGCAAAAATTTTTGTTTTTATGGCAGCTTCTAAAGATGATACAGCTGGGATACCTAACCTACAACTTTATGATGTGAAAACTGGGACGTGTTTGAAGTCTTTCATCCAGAAAAAAATGCAAAATTGGTAAATAAATGCTTTAAAATACTAATTATTTTTAAATATTTTAAATATCTTTGTTGTATGTTATTTGTTTCTCTGGTATTGATTTAGAAAATAACTTCTCAGATCAAAATCTAGATCTTTAAGGATTTTGTATGTGAGAATGTAATAGAGTAAAAACTTGATCTTTTATTTAGTATTTGAATCAAAAGGAATAATATTTTTCTATTATATATGCTGACTAAAACTATTAGTAACTGACTTGACATCATATTTATAAGTATTTTTCCTTAAGTAGTAAACAATATCATAAACTTTAACATGTTAACATATGATGTTATATTCTATTTAAAATTTTTTAATATTCTTTCTTTTCAATGTAGGTGTCCATCCTGGTCAGAAGATGAAACTCTCTGTGCCCGAAATGTTAACAATGAAGTTCACTTCTTTGAAAACAACAATTTTAGTATGGAAAGATTTATGAAATAATTTTATTTGCTATAAATATGTACAGTTTTTATTGCCTTACATGGTATCATAGGGTTCTCCTAAATACTGTTAATATATTAACAGTTGCTGTTACAGTAATTCATTTGAATAACTCCAAGTGTAATTGCTAGTAAAACTTTATAACACAAACATTCTTTTATAATAAACTTTTACTATCTAATAATTACTATTAAGACATTTGAGTACCTCTTTCTGAGTTTAGTTGCTATTGAAATTCTGTGATACAAATTTTTAAAATATTTTGTTGTGTAGAGTTTCAAATACAAAAGTAGACACCTAGTCCCATAGCCATCAGCCCATTGCCAAACCTTCTTCATCCATGCATCTGTCCACCTACCATCTCTTTTACTCTGCTAAAGAAAATTGTAGACATCGTATAATTTTACCTATAACTATTTCAGTATGTATTCTGAAGATTAGGGCTCTTAATATTTTTTTCAAACTTAGTCATAATACCATTATCACAGATTATAGAATATCTGGTCAGTGTTCAAATTTCTAATAATTGAAAATGTGATAATTTTTTTAAAACTCAGGATCCAAATAAGGTCCTTCACATTGCAATTGATTTATATATCTTTTAAGTTTCTTTAAGCTATAAGTTCCCTCTCCATTCTTTTTTCTCCCTTGCAATTTATTATTTAAGAAACAAAGTTACTTATATATACTCCCATATTTGAGTTTTGCTCTTGTATCCCATTCTGTAATTTAACATGTTCATCTGTTTCCTGTAAATAACTATTTGGATCTAGAGTTGGTCAGCTTCAAGTTCTTTTTTGGGGAGCTGAGGGCAAGACTACATCATAAGGCAGTGTTCAATTCTTTTATCAAGAAGCACATAATGTCTCATTGTCTTTAATTTTGTACGGTTAATTGGCGTTAATGTTCAATGCGTGGTTAAAAATTGGTGATACTATAGTTTCCCTCCTTCCCCTATCATTTATTAGCTGTACTACCTCTATAAGGAGAAATTCCCCTTTCTACTATTTGGTTACCTAGTGGACCATTTATATGGGAAAGGCAAAATAAATATTCTTCTCCTTTATCACTTTTAATAAAATGAGTTCTTTCTTTAGCAATCTCCATTGCAACCGATTAGTCCCCACCCCCAACCTAATGAACTATGGATTTACTTACACATGATGTGTTTCAATCCATTTTAATTACTATTCTTATTGATTCTCAAATTGTCCCATCATTGGTCAATTAGTCTTTAATGACTTTTTTGCTATATGGTAGGACAAATCATTCTAGGATTATCTTGTATATTTCTTGCTATACACCTAGAATCAGCCAATTCTCCAATATACTCTGCTCCCTTTTAGTGGAAAATGGTATTTAGAGACCACAGTCTGGGTGTAGAGGATTCTCATTGCTACTGTGTTGATTGATCATTGTTTCTAGGCCTTTTTTTTTTTTTTTTTTTCTTTTTTATCTTATATCTGTATTGCCTTTTGCCAACACCAAGAATGTGTTTCTCTGGGATAACAGGGGTGATAGTTTGAGAATATCACATCCACATAATTATTCATTTGCTTTATTCTTCATTGACCACATAGCATTCTTAGAATAGCAATACCAATAGTAACACCTATAACATGATTACTGAAAAATAATTTAAAGAAGAAAGTTTTGCAGTTCCTTTTGTCCTTAGAATATTCCATTGGTGACTGAACACTTTTTAGTACAGTCACTGACTCACAATAGTTTGAGTTAAGATTTTTCAACTTCATGATGGTGTGAAAGTGCTATGTATTCAGTAGAAATTGTACTTTGAATTTCAATCTCTTCCTGGGCTAGCGCCATGTGGAATGGTACCCTCTCGTGATGCTGGGCAGCAGCAGTGAGCCACAGCTCCCAGTCAGCCACATGATCACAAGGGTCAACAATTGATACACTTAGAACTCTTTTGGACCTGTACAACCATTATGTTTTTCACTTTCAGTTGAGTATTCAATAGATTACATGAGATATTCAACACTTTATTATAAAATAGCCTTTGTGTTTAATGATTTTGCTCAACTGTAGACTAATATTAAGTGTTCTGAGCACTTAATATTTAAGGTAGTCTAAGTTAAGCTATGATGTTCAGTACATAAGGTTTATTAAATGCATTTTCAACTTATGATATTTTCAACTTACCATGGGTTTATCAGGACATAACCCCATCATAAGTCGAGAAAGTAGAATGGGAATTGGCAAATGTTCACATGTACAGAAGATGGCATGCAGGCTGATTTTGACACCATCTACACAGTCATTTAGCATTACCCTTCAATTTCCTGCTTTTGAGGCTTAATCCTTTCCCCACTAATTTGGGGTTAGCTTGCTCGCTTATCTTCCTTGCCTCTTTATGAGCATGCCAGAAGAAGGGGGCTGCCAGTTTAGCAGTTTGGTATGCTACTTTTGAATAGCTGTTGGTCTCTATATTTGAACAAAGAAAGAGTAATAGCTCTTGATCCCATTAACTAGGAGAGCGTAGTGTTCATAACATGGTTTCTTACTGCCTGGCACAGAGTAAGCACTCAACAAATATCGGCCATTGTTATAGTTACTCTTGTTGATTATCATTGTTGTGGATCTGTTTATCACATTAGTTACAGAATTTTCATTTCCACGTTCTACAGTAGCAAGCTAGGGTCATCTGTCCCATCAAATGGGCTCTAAGACTACTTTAGTTCAGAGATTTAAGAGAAGAGAACTGATATTTATTTAATACCTACTGTGTGCCTGGCACTGTACACTAAGAATTAGGTATGTAATCCCATTACTTGCCCAAGGTCACACAGTCACACAGTGACTGAGTAGGAATTCAAGCACAGGTCTGTCTCACTCACCCATGCTTTTTCCACTCTGTTACTCTGCCTCACCGACATGAGACTACAGTGAGCCGTTTTGTGTATAGTTACGTTAACCTTTTATAATGCATTCAGAATTTGAGATATTTCTGTTAGCTTCTCTCATTAATCTAATATCATTTACTTTTTTTTTAGATACATTTGCAAATAAATTGCATTTGAAAAAAATTAATGATTTTGTGTTATCACCTGGACCCCAGCCGTACAAGGTAACTGCTAATGTTTTTGTTTGTTCATGTGGAATATTATGACATTAAACCTTTTCCTAGTTTTTAGTGACTTTAAAAACATGTCCATCTTAGTTTATATGCTTCAAAAAATTTAAGTCATTATTTATGTCTGTGTATCTTAGGTGGCTGTCTATGTTCCAGGAAGTAAGGGTGCACCTTCATTTGTTAGATTATATCAGTACCCCAACTTTGATGGACCTCATGCAGCTTTAGCCAATAAAAGTTTCTTTAAGGCTGATAAGGTTACAATGCTATGGAATAAAAAAGGTATGATAAATATATTTTATCTCCCATTTTGTTTATCAAGCATTAATTTAGACTTATATTCCTATGTATATAGAAAAAGAAAAGAGTATCAGTGCTTATTCAATGAAAATTTACATGTGCTTTGTTACACTTTTTAATATTTTTCTAATCACCATTAGTTTAATTTGTGTCTTAAATCTAATTAAAGTTTTTACCCTTACAGCTACTGCTGTGTTGGTAATAGCTAGTACTGATGTTGACAAGACAGGAGCTTCCTACTATGGGGAACAGACGCTGCATTACATTGCCACAAATGGAGAAAGTGCTGTGGTGCAATTACGTGAGTGTTCCAGCAGTCTTCCTTTAATAGAATAAATGATAGTAAAAAATACAGTGCCATAAAGATGATATCATCTAAGTTCTTGATCAAGTGATAGAACTCACGTATTTTAATAACCTTTAAGATAAAATTCCTCTTATCATCCCCAAGCATACCTTATTTTGACAGAATCCAATTAGTTAATTTAGTTATGCTAGCAGTTTAGTAGGGAACTTGCTGAGTGAGATAATTTCATTGTAATAGCTCTTTGGGGACTTGTTTAATTAATTATGACAGCAAGTTGGTGTAGTGTGTTTAGCACCGTCTTTAGAACTGAAGAGTTTTAACCACTTCATATTTTGTTTTGATGAGTTAACTGTGAAAAACTAGTTTTAAAATTCTGGCAACTCCCTAATCTTTTTTATTTTGAATTGAACATGTAAGGGTAAGGTAACCTTTCTTTCAAAAACTGTGTATTCCCATTCAAATCAGGAACAAAACAAGGATGACCCGCCCCCCTTCCATTTATTATTTAACATTCTGAAAGACCTAGTCAGTGTACCTGATCAAAAGAATAAGTATATAGTTTAGAAAGGTGAAAATCGAATCATCTCTGCTCATCAGATGAAGTTACAGCATAAACAACAGCCTCTTAAAAAGCAAAATGGAAGGAAAGATTCCATATACAGCAACAAAAAAGAAATATATAGGGCTGATGGGAAGAAAACTTTAAAACTTCTGAGGGGCAAACTATAACCTTTAATAACTTTACAAAGATGTCATTTCTCTCCAAATTGATCTAAAAATTAAACTAAAATGCCAGTAGATTTTCTTTTTTACAATTAGATAAGCTGGTTCTAAAGTTGATATTGAAAAATAAACATGCAAGAATGTTTTGAAAACTTTGCAAAAAAAAGAGTAGCGAAGGAAGGATTCTGATACTATTGGATATTAAAATGTAAAGCAATTGTAATTAAGACAATTTGGTTCTGGCTTATGGATAAGCAGATAAATCAGTGGAACACAATAGGATCCACAAATAGATCCATACTTCCAAAGCCATTGACATATAATAAAGTCAGCATTTGAATCAATGCAGGAAAATATTGATCATTTAATATATGGTTTGGGGACAGTTGGCTAGCTATTTGGAACAAAAAGTTACTATTGCTAATTCTTTACCAAAATAAGTTCCAATTGGGCCAAAAAATTGTATCTAAAACTACAGAACTAGAAGAAAATGTGGGAGAATTTTTTTCTAATTTAAAAAAAAATTTTTATTGGAGTATAGTTACTTTACAGTGTTGTTAGTTTCTGCTATACAGCTACAGCAAAGTGAATCAGCTATACGTATATTTTTCTAATCTTAAAGTAGAAAAAGACTTTAAACAAGATAGAAGTCATATGGGGAAAGTGATAAATTTTAGTATATGAAATTACAGATTTCTACACTGGGGGAAGAAAAGAGTCCATAAATTAAGCAAAACAAACAAAAAATTAGGGAAAAAAAGTTTTAGACAAGGGATAAATATGAGAAAAGGTGAATTTTGTTAATATCTCAATACCAATAACAGGAGAGAAAAATAGGTATAGGACAGTAAAAAATAGTCCATAAAAAAAGAAGTAAAATTATGTATAAGTATACTAAAAGGTGCTTCATTTATAATAAAGGAAAACAAGATACAATTTTTCACTTAGGAGGTTGGCAAAGATAAAAATATGAAACAGTATGAGTGAGAGTGAGGGGAAAATCTTTGCTATCAAAAACTACTGGTAGGGCTTCCCTGGTGGCGCAGTGGTTGGGAATCTGCCTGTCAATTCAGGGGACACGGGTTTGAGCCCTTGTCCGAGAAGATCCCACATGTCGCGGAGCAGCTAAGCCCGTGTGTCACAACTACTGAGCCTGTGCTCTACAGCCTGTGCTCCGCAACAAGAAAAGCCATCGCAACGAAGAGTGGCCCCCACTCGCTGCAACTAGAGAAAGCCCATGCACAGCAACAAAGACCCAACGCAGCCAAAAATAAGTAAATTTAATAAATTAAAAAAAAAAAACAAAACTAATGGTAGTGTAAACTGGTACAAGTTCTTTGAAGGGCATTTTGGTGGTACATTATGAAGTAAATGTATGTGCCCTTTGACCAGGCAGTTTCTCTCCTACAGATGTATTTGTGTACATTTACAGTGGAATATAAACAGCAAGATTTGTAATGGAATACAGTGCAACTGAATGAGGCAGAGTTCAGTGTGCTTACATGGAAAAATTTCCAAGAGTATTAAACGAAAACAACAAAGGTTTAGAACTTTTTGTGTGTGTGTAAGTGCTTAAGAGAGAGATGCTTAATTTCAACAAAAATATTCTGAAAGGATATGCAAGAAGTATAACAGAGGGCTGCCTTTGCGTAGAGGGACTTATTTTTGTGGCATGTCTTTTTATATAGTTTGTATCTTTATTACTGTATGCATATATTACTAGAAAAACTAGTTTTTTAATAGTAATAATAACCTATGCTTCTATGAGCCCACATTGCCAGAACGTTTACAAGAAATTAAGGGACTTCCCTGGTGGTCCAGTGGTTAAGACTCCGTGCTTCCACTGCAGGGTAGCACGGGTTTGATCCCTGGTCAGGGAACTAAGATCCCATATGCTACGCGGCATGGCCAAAAAAAAAAATTTTTAATAAAAGTACTAAAGACAAATAATAATATACAAAATTGCAAAACAATTATAAAAAAATAAAAGAAATTAAGATTCATTAAGCGTTCTTAAATAAATTTATAATCATACATTAATCCCCATAGTATGTCATGTAAAAATATTTTAACATACCATGAAATTTTTGGATTTTTTTTTAGTGTTTGATGTGTTTATGAGTGTTATGATTGTAATTTGTGCTATTAAATATTATAATACTATACGTATTTCTTTATCACTAACTTGGATTTTATATTCTTTTTCTAGCAAAAAATGGCCCCATTTATGATGTAGTTTGGAATTCTAGTTCTACTGAGTTTTGTGCTGTTTATGGTTTCATGCCTGCCAAAGCAACAATTTTCAACTTGAAGTGTGATCCTGTGTTTGACTTTGGAACTGGCCCTCGTAATGCAGCCTACTACAGCCCTCATGGACATATATTAGTACTAGCTGGATTTGGAAATCTGAGGGGGCAAATGGAAGTGTGGGATGTTAAAAACTACAAACTTATTTCTAAACCGGTGGCCTCTGATTCTACATATTTTGCTTGGTGCCCAGATGGTGAGCATATTTTAACAGCCACATGTGCTCCCAGGTTACGTGTTAATAATGGGTACAAGATTTGGCATTATACCGGTTCTGTCTTACACAAGTATGATGTACCATCAAATGCAGAATTATGGCAGGTTTCTTGGCAGCCATTCCTAGATGGAATATTTCCAGAAAAAGCGATAACTTACCAAGCAGTTCCAAGTGATGTACCTAGTGAAGAACCTAAAGTTGCAACAGCTTATAGACCCCCAGCTTTAAGAAATAAACCAGTCACCAATTCCAAACTGGTAAGTAAAGTTTTACTACTTTGGTAGGAAAAGGTTTTTCAGTGTGTAGAGTTCCCTAGATCCTTATGCATGTTCTTGTGTTACTTAGTATCTGATTAGAAGATACAAACTCTAGGGTAGAAATTGTGGAGGACCTGCTGCTGAAGATGGTGAATGGTTGTTTTGGGTTTTGTTTTTTTTTGTTTGTTTGTTTTTTTGGCCGTGCACTGCGGTTTACGGGATTAGTTCCCTGACCAGGGATTGAACCTGGGCCCCCTGTAGTGGAAGCGAGGAGTCCTAACCACTGGACTGACACGGAAGTTCCAGTGAACTATTGTTAAGTTGACAAAGTAATTAATGTAAAATCTCTGGGAAAGATAACTGGGTGTAGATTGTGGGCTCAAATTCAAATGCCTGTCAGGCTAGGCGGCTAGTGTAAGGCAATGGTGAGTGGGAGAGAATGGTGAAAGGGAGAGAGCATGCCCTCTTTCAAGGCCATAGCAACTACACAGCAGTAGCCCATTGTTTCCACAGGAGATTTTAGGCCCAGTTTGCCAGGAGTTTGATTTTTCAAGACAAGTCTGGATGCTTGTATGAAATTTCTCAATTTTTAAAACACTGCTATTCAAACAAAACACACTTGTCCTTAGGCCATCAGTTCCAGACCTCTGTTGTAAAGTTATGACTGGAGTATTGGTCAGATTCTGATCTGCTTTAAAATGTTAGCATTTCAGAGCTCAGGGGAAAGCATTTATTAATATCCTGAGTTTCTGTGATGACATTAAGGAATAAAGTTGCTCTATAAGAATGAACAATATTATTCATATTAATAGAATGATGACCATACAGTAGGTGTAAACTGGGACTGTTCCAAGTAAATGGGAATATATAGTCACTTAATTATTAAGGCACTCAGGGAAGTAGATACTTTTTCAAAGGATAAATGTTTCTGTGCCTCCATTGTGCTCCTAACCCTCTGAAAAACAAAAACAAAAGAACAAGCCTTCTTCCTCCACAAAATGTAGCGTTTTGACTTCAATGAAATGTTGGTGAAACATTTTTGTTGCATTAAGTTATTTAGTAAAAATATATAGAAACATATAACAAATTAAGCCCTGTTTATTATTTTTGCATTTAGATTTTTTTAAAAAAGATATAATAGTCTTAGGATTTGTTCTGTCTCTTTATTGAAATTTTCCTTACCTGAGATAAAAAAAAGAAGTGACCTTAACACATCCTGCTTTCTAAATCTGTGTAAGATAGCACAAGAGGAAGAACTTCTGAATTAGTGTATATTTTTATTCTCTGACTCATAAAACTAATTTGTTTTGGTTGGTGGAGGGAGAAAAATTAATATAGAAAGAATATATTTTGAAAATAGTGAAAAAAAACTAGGTAAGAACTTCTTAAAACCAAACTTTTTTTTTACTCTTTTTTTTGATTGTGCCGGGTCTTAGTAGCAGCACGCAGGATCTTTGTTGCAGCATGTGGGGTCTTTCATTGTGTCATGCAGGCTTCTCTCTAATTGTGGCACTCAGGCTCAGTAGTTGCGGCACGCAGGCTTAGTTGTCCCACGGCATATGGGATCTTTGTTCCCCAACCAGGGATCAAACGTGCGTCCCCTGCATTGGAAGGCGGATTCTTAACCACTGGACCACCAGGGAAGTCCCCAAACCAAACTTTTTTGACATTTAAGATTTCTACTAAATTCTTGCTTTTGTATATAATCTGCTGATTATGTGATCCTATCACATCATTTTATTTGAAGGAACTATATGCCTATGAATGAGAAATTATTGTTTGTATCTAATTCCAGAAAACTAAATGGCAAAGAAAACATTGTCAAGAAATTACTAGAAACAAAGATAGTCTGGTCAATAACTTCACAAAGGAAGAAGGTTACATAGCAGAGGGGGAAAAAGGTGTTTGGATTCTTCCCCCTGAAGGAAAAAATTACTTTTTTTATAAGTAAAAATTCATATATAAATTATACTTAAAGAAGTATTTCTTGGCTTTCAAAAAAAACCTTCACTTTTATATTGTGTTTATCAAGACAATCTTATAATTGATGTAATTGAAGAAACAAACTTTATTAATGAGGATGAAATTGTGTACAGTAGACACATTGCTAGAGCCAGAAAAGCTCATGATCCGTAGTAGCTGTGTGGATTTTTTTCATCTAAAATGAAAGTCTGTCAGGGGACTTCCCTGGCAGTGCAGTAGTTAAGAATCCGCCTGCCGGTGCAGGGGACATGGTTTCGATCCCTGATCCGGGAAGATCCCACATGTTGCGGAGCAACTAAGCCCACACACCGCAGCTACTGAAGCCTGTGCACCTAGAGCCCGTGCTCCGCAACAAGAGAAGCCACCGCAGTGAGAAGCCCATGTGCAGCAACAAAGACCCAACACAGCTAAAAATAAATAAATAAAATGAAAGTCTGTCAGTGGCTACATGATGCTCACAGTGTGGAAGAGACTTGTAACTCATCCTTTCTTCTTGCATCATTCTTAATTGCTTTCTCTTTTTTTTAAAAGTTCTCATGAGTAGAAACTTTTTCAGCCAAAGCAAGATACTATAGAAGAACTCACTATTGAAAGAATATAAAACAAATGTTCAAGGATTAGTATATCTTAACTAACATTATGTGCAGTGGGGATCAAAAAAGTGCAAGAGGCTTGCCATGCAAATTTGTGTGTTCTCCAAATGTGGGTTCTCATATATTCAGTTGCTTCAAGTAGGGTATGTTCACACACAGAACTTCAATGCCTGCAATAGTTAATGCAGCTGCTAAGATAAAAATCACTTTATGGTTTTTTACTTATTCCTCTATATCTTAAATGTTTGAGCCCTGCGCATTTGATTATAGCACTTATAAGTACAATACAGCTCTGAGATCTAGTACTCAAGAAACTTCAGAAGTGTACATCATGGTGATTTAATACACATTGTGAAAGGTTTCCCCTCATCTGGTTAATTAACATATCCTCACCTCACATATTTATCTTCTTTTTTTTTTTGTGAGAACATTTGAATTCTACCCTCAGGAAATTTCAGTTATACAATTATACAATACAGTGCTATCAAGTATAGTCACTGTGTTTTACATTAGATCCTTCTTGATCCTGTATGTAATTCTGTTATTGTTGAATGTGGTTGATAGTTATATAAATATCTGATGATGAAAATGATTGCCTGTTTTCACAGTATAGTCTGACAAATCATTTAGTGTTTTAAAACCTCTTCATTATGTTAATTCTGGATTTATAACTATGTAGTTACCCCCTTCATATTTGATTTAATTTTTTATTGTCTGTTTTAGTTTTTCCATTTGCTTTTATTTTTAATCTTCTAATCTCTGATTTTGCAAGATCTAGCAAGTGACTCTTTGTGCAAAGAAAACAAATGAGGCAACTGTTTCTTTTGGCAGTAGTCAAATCCAAAAGCACCCAGAAGAAACTATTGTTAGTATCTAATTTCATAAAAATCATGTGTCAGTGGTAGTACTAAGAAAAATTCCATTGTTTAAACAAAAATAAAGTGAATTTTGCTGGCTCTTATATAACTGAAAGATATCATGTATCAACTAGTAGGAAGATCCGTATTAAATCCATCTTGACCGTTGAAGTGTGCCTACAGCAAGAGTTTTGAAATATTCTTTGCCAGTGAACTTAAGATAAATTTGGTAAAGTAAGTTTGTCCTGTACTAGCCAAATTGTATAATTTGTTGTATATGTTTGTAAATACGTGGACTCCATTTCAAAGTCATTTATTTTACATTTTCTATAGCATGAGGAGGAACCACCTCAGAATATGAAACCACAACCAGGAAATGAGAAGCCGTTATCAAAAACAGCTCTTAAAAATCAAAGGAAGCATGAGGCTAAGAAAGCTGCAAAGCAGGTACTTGGGGCGCTTATCTTTTCAAACAAAACAAACAAATGAAACCAGTTAAATTAGCTGTGTGCCTTAAAGTTTAAAGAACTGTAGTCCTAAAAACTTGACAGGTTATAAAATGTAGTTGGAGTTAGACTTAAGTAGCCAGAATGTCTCTTTTGTGTTTGCCTATGAATTTCTCAGTAGCCCTTTATATATAATGTGGGACCTAGGAAACTGGAACTGACCTTAAAACCTGAAACCCTCATGGGATTGTGTAGTGTGTTACTTGCAACAGACCCTCTTGGAGGAGCTGTGTGAAGTGGTATAGTTTGCTTTTTTGAAAGCATATGTTTAAGAGAAACCAGAAATTACATGACTATAAGGCCATTTTGTCACTCAGTATATTACTATAGGAATTGTTCAGCTGGGAATCTAAACACTAGAGTACCCAAACAGTGGAATTGTTCTAAAATAATTTTTTATATGATTTGGTAGTTGAAAAACCACACCAGCATAATAATTGACAAGTAAATTGTGATGGTGTGTGGCTTACGGTGATAGTGAGATCTGCTGGGCTGGAAATTTGTGGTTAGTAAAGTCATGGTAACCACATTTTTGAGATTGAGACAATTCCATCTTGCCTATTAATGCTTGAATTTTGACAGTTCTAGGTTACTTATGTGTTTTGACAGGCAGTTACTATTTTAAGGTATAGAATTTCATTATGCATCCATATTCTGTTAAAATCTGGGCCTAAAAAAATCGGTGTGCTCTTTTGTAAATATATTTCATCTCCAGAAATGTCTTTAAATAACTCAGGCTTAGGTCCTTCCAAGTAAAATGATCTAGTCCATGTATTAGACTTGTGTAAAAAGGAGGACTTGGCCTTTCATCAGAGTGGGTAGACACCTCTGCTGGCCCCGAATATTACAAACTGGTAGCTAAGATTCCTTTTTTGTTGTTGTTGGTTTCCAGCTAATAATTACAGGTATAACTGACAAATAAAAAATTTAAAGTGTTCAATGGGATGATATGATATAGGTATACATTGTGAAAGGATTTCTACAATCAAGTTAATTAACACATTCATCACCTTACATATTTACTTCTGGGGGATGAAGCACTTAAATTCTACTTTCTTAGCAAATTTCATTTACTGTATTCAGTACAATATAGTATTATCAGCTGCAGTCACCATGTTATACATGAGATCCTCAGACCTTATTCATCTTATAACTGACGATTTGTACCGTTTTACCAACTTCTCGCCATTTCTCCCACTACCCCTCAGCTCCTGGCAACCACCACATCCTACTCGCTGTTTCTATGAGTTTGACTTTTTTTTTTAGATTCCACATATAAGTGGTACCATGCAGTATTTCTCTTTCTCTTTCTGGCTTATTTCACATAGCATAATGCCCTCCAGTTTCATGCATGTTGTTGCAGATGGTAGGATTTCCTTTTTTTATGACTGGATAATGTTCTACTTTGTGTAAATATGTAGGTATGTTTATATATCACATTTTCTATATCCATTCTTTCGTTGAAGGGCACATAGATTGTTTCCATACCTTGGCTATTATAAATAATGTTGCAGTGAACATGAGAGTACAGCTGTCTCTTTGGGATAATGAGTTTTGTTTCCTTTGGATATATACCCAGAAGTGAGATTGCTGGATCACATATTTTTAATTTCTTGAGGAACCGCCATACTGTTTTTTATAATGACTGTATAAGATTCCTTCTAACTGAGATTTAAGGGCCTTCAGAAACCCCCTCAACGTAGAATCCCACTTTTTTTTTTTTTTTTTGGTGGTACGCGGCCCTCTCACTGTTGTGGCTTCTCCCGTTGCGGAGCACAGGCTCCGGACGCGCAGGCTCAGTGGCCATGGCTCACGGGCCCAGCTGCTCTGCGGCATGTGGGATCTTCCCGGACCGGGGCACGAACCCGTGTCCCCTGCATAGGCAGGCTGACTCTCAACCACTGCGCCACCAGGGAAGCCCAGAATCCCACTTTTATAAGTGCTGTTTCTTCCTCTTTATCAGAAGATATTTTTAACATGACCATTGCTGGTACTGAGCTAAGGTCCCTTTGTAATAAAATATTAGTTTATTTATTTATTTATTTATTTAGTTTATTTTTTAAAAATATTTATTTACTATTTATTTTGGCTGTGCTGGGTCTTAGTTGAGGCACGCGGACTCTTAGTTGTGGCATGCAGACTTCTTAGTTGTGGCATGCATGTGAGATCTAGTTCCTGACCAGGGATCGAACCCAGGCCCCATGAATTGGGAGCATGGAGTCTTACCCACTGGACCACCAGGGAAGTCCCATTAGTTGTTTATTTTTGTGTGTTATTCTGGTATTTGAGCACATAAAATTTGGGGAGGAGGGTCATAGAATCAGTATGTCTTATTTAGAAAAATTAATATTAAAATAGTCTAACTTCTTTTTCTTTTTGCCTACACCGCACGGCATGTGGGATCTTAGTTCCCCAACCAGGGAACCCACACCCTCTGTCATGGAAGCGCGGAGTCCTAACCACTGGATCACCAGAGAAGTCCCAATGTGACTTTCTTAAAGATAACTCTGTGGTTCTTTTGAAAAAACAATCAGTGCTATTAATGTAAAACATAATAATTACAAAAACAACCCCCCCACACACACCCCACCTCATACAACCATATAATCACCCACACATTATTTACTAAAGATGACACTACTAATCCGTCATTTTGGAGTTATTCTGCGTGTTTTCTCAGTGATGACAAAGAGTTTTCTACATGCAAGATAATCCTTTCAGTATGTATTTTTGAGACAACTGGCTGGAGTTAGTAAAAGTTATGACTGTGTGATAGAACAAAGGTAAATGATCTATGACCGGATCTCATCCCTGACTGAATTAAGGAACCAAAGATAAAGGAGTCAGATGTACATAATCTAACCAAGTACTTTTATAAACTGGTGATGACTTTGTAAGCTTATCAGCTTTACCAAAAATAATTGAAACAAAGTTTAATCTTACCACGTACATAACTTTTTTTAGAGAATGACCAGAATTCAGGTATATTAACACAAACATTTTAACTTATTCTTGTTTTTTTTAAATATGGAGGAAAATCGTCATTTCACTTAACTTTACTTATTTATTTTAAATTTATTTTTATTTTTTTGGCTGCGTTGGGTCTTCGTTGCTGTGCGCGGGCTTTCTCTAGTTTTGGCGAGCAGGGGCTACTCTTCGTTGTGGTGCACAGGCTTCTCATTGCCGTGGCTTCTCTTGTCGCGGAGCACGGGATCTAGGCGCGCAGGCTTCAGTAGTTGTGGCGCACGGGCTTGTTCCACAGCACATGGGATCTTCCCAGACCAGGGATCGAACCTGTGTCCCCTGTATTGGCAGGCAGATTCTTAACCACTGTACCACCAGGGAAGTCCCTCACTTAACTTTAATAGTTTTTCATAGTTATAACATTTATCTTCCTAGAAAATTAATATTCTCAGCTGATTACAAACAACTAAATTTAAAAATTTTTTATCTGATGTCAAAAGTGAATTTTGATAGGCAAAGTGTGTCTCTTCTCCTTTTATCCACTCTTCTCCTTTAATTTTATATTATGAAAAATACCAAACTGTATATTATCAGAACTTATAGGCTCCTTAAGAGTGGAAACTAAATAATTTCTTTCTGAATACTCTGTTAAAGTGCTCAGTAATGTTCTCACATAGAAGGTTAGGAATTAATGTTTGTTGATTGTAATGTACAAAATACAACCAACATGACTCTAAAGAGAAAAAAATACTCCAATTCTGCACTCTCTAAAAACTCTCAGGCAGACATTTTTAGATTTGGAGATCTAGGAGTGATAACCTGTCCCATGTTCCCCTGGGATGCTTTGGTAGTTTGGAGTATTCCATCCAGAACTCTTAAGAGGTTTTAGAGTCTTGCAGGGTCTGTGCATTCCACTGGGAACTCTATAAGGAAGAAGTAGAAACCCTACCTTTGGTCCAATAAAGAAAGATTTTCATAACTTTTCCCTCCTCTTGTCAAAACGTATGTCTTGTCATAATTGCAAAGGAGAGTCGGTCTTCTGCTCTTTCGTTTATTTAGCATGTACAGTCGAGCTCACATTATGCTGAGGGCACAAGTGAACAGAGAAACCTCAGGTACAGTCTCATGGGGGATAGTACAGTGCAGTTACAGTAAGGAAACGTACCGTGTGTTGTGCAACTAATCTGGTCTCTTGCGGGGTGGGGGAATTTTCCAGAGGCCTAAAGGGTAAGTAGGGTTAGCCAGGTGACCTGAAGGTGTTCTAGGCACAAGGAACAGTACACATGAAAGCCAGGAAATAAGAATATATGGCACCTTAGGGGAAATAAAAATGGTTCAGAATCAGTGGTTACTCGGTGAGAAGGGATGAAGCTAGAAAGGTCATCAGAGATCTGATCACATTGGGAGCAATATACTGTCCCTTTCAGGGAACAGAGTTTTCCGTGGCACTTTCTTGCAGAGCTGAATTGATCTGATTATAAATAAATATCTATGGAACCTATCCTGTAGCATCATCTATTACATGTACTTGATATATGTGTAATAGTTTTTGAGGATATTCCAAGAGTGAAACTTCAAACACCTTAATTAGAAAAGCCCTCTCACATTTCCAACCATCCACATAGTGGCACTTACCAAAATATCCAAAAATTTGGAATGCTTATTTGCTGATACAGAAACCTCCTAGTTTACTCTGCTAAGGTTATTTCATTTATTTCCATTTGTTATTATATTACTAATTATACATTTTATATTACTAACATAATATTTTATATTACTAATATAATTTTATATTACTAATATACTATTATTTTTTATTTTATTATTATGTTACCTTAATTTGGGGGGGCCCCACACGTCACAGCATGTGGGATCTTAGTTCCCTGACCAGGGCTCAAACCCGTACCCCCTGCATTGGAAGCACAGAGTCTTAAGCGTGGGACTGCCAGGGAATTCCCTAACTTTAAATCCTAGATCTAGCAAAGTGTTCCCTATGACAATTATATAGTGAAAACCTTTTGGGTAGTTTATTATACTGTGACTTTTTTGAACGCTTCATTGTAATTATCTGTTATGGGACAATATAGCATACTTCATGAGACCAGCAATTCAGATGCTTTCTTTATATAAAATGTGCAAAAGATAAAATCACATATTGGTTTGTGAATTTTATGTACCAAGGCTATGTCTGTTGAAATACTTTAATGATTTCATTTTAGAAAATTGAATTTTTGAAAATATTTTCTGTAGGAAGCAAGAAGTGATAAGAGTCCAGATATGGCACCTACCCCTGCCCCACAGAGCACACCACGAAATACTCTCTCTCAGTCAACTTCCGGAGACCCTGAGATAGACAAAAAAATCAAGAACCTGAAGAAGGTGGGAGGCTTAAGTGAAAAGCACATGTGTTTATTGAAAGAATACATGAGAATTATACAAAGAAAGTAATGCTTAGATGCCTAAAGACAGGCATCCGAGAGGTTTGTACAGTCCTCATTGTTGCTTTTTCACCATGAAATACTGTAACTTAGGAATGGCACCTATTTTAGTTCTGTTCACAGTGGTCTAAAGGATATTAGTCTTTATTACTGATTTTTGGAGTAATAAGAAATAATGTACATTTGAACACTTTTATACTCACTTTTTCATTAGACACTTGTGAGACAGGTAAGAGCAGATATTTATCCCATTTTTAAAGATGAAGAAAGAGAAACAAAAGGAAGTTTATTAACTTGTCAAATTGCAACCAGTTTGTGATGGCGGCCTTGGAGGTAAAATCCAGGTTTCTAGAGCCCTTCCCAGGCTACATTATGGAGTTTCTCTTAAAGCCAAAGACATCGTCCAGGTACAGTGAGTTTCTGAAATAAATGGTGAAAATGGTGATGTATTTAAATACATGTACATGTATACACATAGATGTACATATATGATAATATTAATTAAAATCTTGAAAAATACTTTGCTAAATTCCATGTTCTTAACATACCCAATTTTACATTTAATTTTAAAAAATAGTTTACCTTAGCATTTTAGCAGTCTGTTCCTGATACAAATGTAAGATAATTGATTTTCCTTATTCAGGCTTCACATTTATATGATTGAATTGTTAATAAGAAAATTTGCATTCTAAAATTACTTATTCTTCCTTTTGACTCATAATATATTTGATGTTTGCAGAAACTGAAAGCAATTGAACAACTGAAAGAACAAGCAGCAACTGGAAAACAGCTAGAAAAAAATCAGGTCTTTTCTGTGTTTTTCATTTGGGCTCACAGTCACTACCACCCTTCCCTTTTTATTATAAGCAATTATTTAATCAGGTAAAAGAGCATATAGATTTTAAAACTTCTTTTGAAAACCATGTGCCATTTTTTTTTTTTTTTAACATTTTTAGTCTTAAATAGGCAAGGGTAGGGGAAGACATGATGTGGATCGTGGTGAATGAGGAAGTCCCTATTTCCTCTGAGGGATACTAATGCCATTGCTGCTGAAAATAAAGGCAGTTTATATTATGTTAGACAAATGGAAGATTCTCTTCTTTCCTGTGTCTCAGGTCACACTGTCCCGTTTGCCCCTCTCCCTCCTCCTCTCCTCAACACTTCGAAGCCCAAGTGTAGAATGGAAGATTTATTAGACCTAAAGATGCATGCAGTAAGACAGCTCCGTTTTTTGCTCCCTTAATTCATACCAAATAACAAATTAGAACTTGTTTCTAATCTGTATTTTTAAATCTATGTTTACCAGTAGATCTGGTAAAGTCTCAGAAATATTCTTTCTCTAAATTTTTTCTCTTTTGCTATATGGCTATAGATCCAATAATTATTTTATTTCCTATTTAATAACTTTATTGTTTTAAACTTTTCTAGTTGGAGAAAATTCAGAAAGAGAAAACCCTTCTCCAGGAGCTGGAAGATTTGGAACTGGGTATTTAAAGATTCAAAGAAAGCAAGTTGGTTATCAGAAATCACTGCAAACATATTTTCTGTTAAACCCATTGGTGTACATGGAATATTCATGTGCCCACATTTAATGTTCACTTATAATTTTAACCATTTATCCAAGATTCTGCATATGTGTGGAATTATTTAATAATGTCTGTTAAATTGATTTTTACCTCCTGCATCCTATATCTTGTCAACACATGATATAGAAAAGAGACATATGATTTTTCTTTTAAGCTAAGCTTGACAGATTGAAAGACCAATGTCATTGTTTTTTAGTAGGGGACAGTATTTACCATATAAATGAATAAAGACGTTTTAAATTTGATCATTGTTGACTTTTGTCAATTAACGGATTCTTTATTAATTTACAAGGCAAGTTTGGGAAATATTTCCTTTGAATATATAATGTGGCTATCTTGATCCTAAACACTGTATTATCAGACGTTAAAGAAACACCTTAAAATCAGGTTGTACGGAATATATTAAATTGTTGGGACTTCCCTGGTGACACAGTGGTTAAGAATCTGCCTGCCAATGCAGGGGACACAGGTTTGATCCCTGGTCCAGAAGATACCACGTGCTGTGGAGCAACTAAGCCCGTGTACCACAACTACTGAGCCTGCACTCTAGAGCCCGAGCACCACAACTCCAGAAGCCCACGCGCCTGGAGCCCGTGTTGCTCATCAAGAGAAGCGCACCGCAACAAAGAGTAGCCCCTGTTTGCTGCAACTAGAGAAAGCCCACGCATAGCAATGAAGGCCCAATGCAGCCAAAAGTAAATAAATAAATAAATTTTTTAAAAATAATAAGATAAATATATTAAATTGTTTATATTATTTGTAGTATTTGAAGTAAAGTTTTTCTGACTAGTTCTAAAAAGTAAGTATAGAATAAAAATAGAAAATAGCAAAACATTTTATTTTGATATTTCAAATAATAAACCTGATCATTTAATGATGAGGTAAATATTTTCTAAACATGAACTGTGATCATTTTGCTATAGTCATCTTGATTGTTTTGATTGTTCACTCATATGAAGAATAAAAGATGTACTGATAATCCAAGATACTCAGCTATCAAAACTAATTTCTATTTGGTTTTAGAATCTATTACTGTTAATTTTTTTCATCTGATTTACATTTGAAGTTATTTTTATTTCATTTGCATTGATACAGGTTTTCATTATCTAGAGCTAGTATTTAAGTAAAACAAAAGAATCTAGGAATACTTTGAGAGATAAACACAAACAGATAACTGAGTTCTCTGATGCCCCAAAGCTGCAAATAAGATTTGGTAAAGACCTAATGCATTAAAATTTGAGTGGTATTTTAAATGTTTTGTGTGTGAAGTGAGTGTGAATATACACACACTCATGTACATATAATTGCTTTCAACATTAATTTATTTCTGTTAATAGAAACTTAAGCTTTTTTAAAGTAATATATTGCTTTTATAATATATTTAAAAATTGTTTTTCTAATAAAATGTTAAATAATTCATCCTGAGACAGTATAATGTTTTTTGGCCTGGCAGCCTAATAATTTTTTTTTAATTTTAAATTTTTAAAATGAATTACCAGTTTACACAGTTTACAGCAAATATATTCATCATTTTTAAAATGTTAAGCGAACTCCCTGGCGGTCTAGTGGTTAGGACTCCACACTTCCACTGCAGGGGCATGGATTGGATCCCTGGTCTGGGAACTAAGATCCCATATGCCACGTGGCCAAAAAAAATTAAGAAAAATAAAATAAAATGTTTATTTTAGGGGTAGTATCATTGAACCTTTTGTTTTAGTCAGATGCTTTTTAATTGCTCCAAGGTGACTGTTCTGACCAAAATTAGATTGCTTGGACTCGTTTTTTAGAATTGTCTTTATTTGTGTAATTTAATCCATCTAATTTTTTCCAAAGAAATGTTTTATTTCTGAGCACATATCAATATAAAAATCACTGACATGTTCTTTGACTACATATTTTGTTTGATTTTTATTTTAAATACATTGTCCTCAGGGAGTAAGAGTAAGGTGATAGAAGAGTGTAAGGTGATAAACGTGTGCTTGAAAATGAAATTTTAAATACACTGCTGTGTATTCATTATAAAGGAAAATCTATAAATCCTGTATTCTCATAAAAATCTCCTTTCCTTAATCATCTCTGAAATGTATTTGGCATTTACCATAAGCATCTGTGAATACCATTGTAAGCTTGAGGGGAGATAACTGCAGTAGACACAAAGGCTCGTGCATGCGTTACACAAGCTTCCCAGTGAGAGAAGAGAAAAAGGGGCAAAACCCAACTTTTGTAGCTGGAAAAAAGGAATTCTCTTAGAAAAGGAACAGAGATACAATTTACGTCAAAACATATATGTTGCCAAATAATACAGAATATTTTTGAAACAACACTATGTTTTTTATGGCTACATTTAAGTATGTAAACTTACAGAAAAAACTTTGGACAGGGTATGCACTGGACTGATAACATTGACTACTAGGATGGGCGGTAGTCAAAAGGAACTTTAACCTTATTTGTAATGTTTAACTTTTTTCTATCTATTTATTTATTTATTTTGGCTGCGTTGGGTCTTCGTCGCTGCGCACGGGCTGTCTATAGTTGTGGCGAGCAGGAGCTACTCTTTATTGCGGCGCGCAGGCTTCCTCTAGTTGGGGTGCTCGGGCTCCAGCACGTGGGCTCTGTAGTTGCAGCATGAGGGCTCTCTAGTTGTAGCATGCGGGTTTAATTGCCCCACAGTGTGTGGGATCTTAGTTCCCCGACCAGGGATCGAACCCGAGTCCCCTGCGTTGGAAGGCGGATTCTTAACCACTGGACCACCAGGGAAGTCCTTCCTTCTTTAAAGGTTTATACTTCTACCAGTGAAATTTTCCCATATTCTTATCAAATCCATAAGGCTTTTGAATTTTTACCAAATCGAGGGAAGGGAAATAATACTTTTTGGTTTTGTTGTTTCCTTTTATTAGTAATGGGTTATGTACTTTTCCACATTTGATGGTGGTTTATATTTTTTTAGTGAATTGTTTTTTTCTTTTCCTTGGCCCATTTCTCTATTTGGCTTTCATCTTACTGATCTGTAAGAATATCGTATATAGTAACACATAAAATCCTCTATTTTTAAATTTTAAATAGGAAGTATGTGAACAGGATTTTTTTTTTAATTCAAGCAGTGCAAAAGGCACACAGTGAAAAGTACCTCTGTTCTAGATGCAGTAATTTCCACTTCCTTATGTATCTTTCTAAAGATACATTGCATATTTATATTCAAGTATACATCCACTTCCGTTAAAAAAAAAAGCATATACACTGTTCTTTATTCCTTTTTTCCCTTAACATATTTTGGAAATCATTCCATATCAGTACATAGCTCTTTTAAAATTTATACATATATCTTTATAATGACCACATTGTGTGGAGGTAAGATAATTTAACCAGCTCATACTGATGTACATTTAGGTTATAAAATGTCAGTTAAACACACATATACACATGCTTTAAAATAACAAGTATAGATGTTTATCTGTATTCTGGGATTAAGCTGGATGTTTTGAGAAATTAAATTTGTTCTATGGATGCTCAGTTTAACTGGTGGTCATTTTTGCAGTATATTTCTTTGAGTTAGTGAGATATTAGAAAGGACAGCTAGGACTATTAAAAATCTTTATTCAAGTGAGGTTTCAAAGCAGTTCTTGGATTCATCCACCTATGTAAATATATTAATGTCCAGAGCAAGGCAAAGTGATATGAATTTATAAGTAGTAAAATGACAGAAATTACAGTGACAGCGTTGCTGTTCCAATCTTGCCAAAGTTAAGTGTTTTCTTTATTCCTGGAAGGAAGGAGGAATAGTGGAATAAGCCACACCAGGTGCCTACTTCTCTGGGTCATCTTTGCCCCCAAGACCATAAAATCAAACCAGATTGAGGAGGAATAAACTTCGTGCTTTTTAGAGAGGTGCATAGGTCAATTCATCAAGTGTTTACTGTGTAAAGTGCAGGTTACAAAGGAGATACAATGTATTTAGAAATGTTAAGATTGACATTGAAATGAAGTGAAAGACACTTGAAGATTCAAGACCTGGTACCAAAAGATGTAGCCAGGTGTCTTAAACCATCAGGACTGCTGTAACAAAATACCATAGACTGGGTTGCTTATAAATAAGAGACATTTATTTCTGACAAATCTGCTTCCCGGTTCTGTCTTCTTACCATCTCCTCACGTGGTGGAAGGTGTGAGGGAGCTCTTGGGGCCGCTTATATAAAGGCACTAGTCCCATTTATGAGGGCCCTGCCCTCATGACCTAACCACTTCCCAGAGGCCTCACCTCCAAACACCATCATGCTGGGGACTAGGTTCAACGTCGGAATTTTGAAGGGACACACACATTCAGTCTATATAGCACCTAGGCAAAAATACATAAAACAAGCATACATTGTATATCGATATAAAGAGATGGGAGATACTACTGTGGTTTACCGGTATTTCTTGTTCTCATCTTCCGGTCATGTGGGAGAATTACACTTCCCTGTCTAGAGTTTTTACAGTTTCTAGACCACTGCCTTCTTTCCAGCGTTGCCATGGATTTATTGCTGTACCACTTTACTGTCATTTCTCTAAGATCCTGAGAAAGAAGAGGCAAATGCATGTGCTTATTTCGCTATCTTAAAGCAGAAGTCAGAAAAGCATACTTCTAAAGGTTTTTTAAAAAATATTTTATAATATCTTTATATTTTAAGTGAATTTGAAAATCAAAAGCATTTTTTTCATTTCACCCAAAACACAATTCCTGTTATGTTCACTAGAGGGTTTCAAAGATCAGAGAATTGGGGAATTAAGGAATAAGAATTTATGCTCCTTTTTTTTGGCCGCGCAGCATGTGGTATCTTAGTTCCCCGACCACCAGGTATTGAATCCATGCCTCCTGCATTAGAGGCATGGAGTCTTAACCACTGGGCCACCACGGAAGTCCCTGCCCTTTTTATATTGACGAACTCCTTGAATTAACCCTCTTTAGCCCCTTGCCATCAGACTTAACTCCTACCTTCCCCTGAGTTCTGTCAGTAATCTCCTATTGGCTGCAGATGAATCGTGTCTCAAGAGTTTGTTTGTAGGTCAAATGTTTGCAAATGGAATTTGCATATGTTTTCCCATAGAGGATAATAATATAAGTGGTTATTGGTGCTGAGGTGAGCCCATGAAAACTTTACATGGAAGAACTGAGTATAGATTCATTAAAACAAAAAACAAAAAAGCTGTTTACAAATTAATTTTTAAAATGTAAGGCCAATAATAGAAAATAGAATGAGAATTTTTTTTTTTTAAGAAGATGTTGGGGGTAGGAGTTTATTAATTAATTAATTTATTTTTGCTGCGTTGGGTCTTAGTTTCTGTGCGAGGGCTTCCTCCAGTTGCAGCAAGCGGGGGCCACTCTTCATCGCGGTGCGCAGGCCTCTCACTGTTGTGGCCTCTCTCGTTGCGGAGCACAGGCTCCAGACACGCAAGCTCAGTAGTTGTGGCTCACGGGCCCAGTTGCTCCGTGGCATGTGGGATCCTCCCAGACCAGGGCTCGAACCCGTGTCCCCTGCACTAGCAGGCAGACTCTCAACCACTGCGCCACCAGGGAAGCCCATTGAGAATTCTTTTTGAAAGTTTGAATGCTAACTTTTTTTTTAAGCAGATTTAAATGAAGGAAAAAGTAGAAGAAAATAATTTTTAGGAGATTCCTATAGATGCTTTTGGTCATTTTTGTGTGCTTTAGATACTGGTTCTTTGCTACATACATATAAACTTATGTTCTCTTTTCCTTCATTTAAATTTTCACTATTTCTAAATTCAGCCACAATTGAGATTTTTCCTAAGATCACTAAGCAAAAAATGGAAGCAGGAGAGAAAGTGAAAAAGACATTACAGAGAAAAAGATATACATGAGATGGACAGAGAAAGAAAGCAAGGGAGAAGTGAAGCGAAGAGACCCTGGAATTGGGTCAGAGCCATCACACCCAGGACACCATCTCTGGTTCTTTTCTGAGCTGGGAGTGATGGTGAGCACCCTTGGAAGAGGAAATAGGTGCTGTGTAACCCAGGTATAGCTGCAAATCAGGAACTGTGTGACTTGGGAATACCTCCACAAATCTCTTAGGAATTAAAGCTCCTTTCAAAAGAAAAGTCAAAAAACAGACAAAAGTCAGCTGTGTTTTTTTGTTGTTGTTTTTTTTTTCCGGTGGCAGGCCTCTCTGTTGTGGCCTCTCCCGTTGCAGAGCACAGGGTCCGGACGCGCAGGCTCAGTGGCCATGGCTCACGGGCCCAGCCGCTCTGCGGCATGTGGGATCTTCCCAGACCGGGGCACGAACCCGTGTTCCCTGCATCGGCAGGCAGACTCTCAACCACTGCGCCACCAGGGAAGCCCCCAGCTGTGTTTTTAAAGTCTTAAAAGACATGGCAAAGCAGAGCTGCTTGCATTCACATCCTTGGGCAAAATTACTTCTGAGCACAGTTTTGTTTATTTGTCTATGTTCAGTTGAAGCTAAACAAGTCAAATCCTAGAATTGTGATATCACCAGAGAGAACCTTTTATTGCACCCAGCCTGCTTTGCTTTTGTGTTCTCTCCCTCTCTTCTTCCCAGCAAGGGCCCATGGTACCCTCTTGAGGAGTCTAAAGTCCTCGGCTTGTGCCTCCTCTCCCAAGCCCCCAGTCATATAATAGAGACAATTCATGCATACTTATTGATTGAAATAATACATCTGGACCACAAAACTCAAGCAGGCATTTGCATTTAAACACTGGCAATGAAAGACTTGGGAATTTAGATAGAGAGTTTGGTACTATTGACCGGAACAGAGAAGTGATCAGCCTTGGGCACAGAAGTAGCAGGGGCCCAGTGTGAAATGAAAATGTGGAGCTCCTGTTCAAAAACTAAGAATTTCATGGCAGTGACAGCAAAGCATTAAACCAAGTGCAGGGTGTTTTTAAGTCCCGAGCCCTGTGTAACCACACAGGTCACACAGCCATGAAGCCAACCCCGCACAGAAGCTGTGAGAATCTGAACTCCCTCCGATCTAAATGAAGAGACTTGACTGTTTCTGAACATCCCCCTGTTCCCTGGAGGAGAAAGAGTTAGTGGCTGACCCTAGCAAGACTGCTGCAGAGGAAGGGAAGGTGGTGGGGGTCTTTTTTCAGATTTTTTTTCTTTAGATGAGTTTTTAGGTTCTCAGCAAAATTGAGGTGAAGGTACAGAGATTACCTTTATACCCCCTTCTTCCACTTATGCACAGCCTCCCGCATTATCAACATCCCCTACCAGAGTGGGACATTGGTTACAACTGGTGAGCCTATCTTGACGCATCATAATCATCCGAAGTCCATAG
Source organism: Phocoena sinus (assembly GCF_008692025.1). Taxonomy (NCBI): domain Eukaryota; kingdom Metazoa; phylum Chordata; class Mammalia; order Artiodactyla; family Phocoenidae; genus Phocoena; species Phocoena sinus. The sequence goes on from NC_045766.1 coordinate 30,463,630, forward strand.
TTTACATTAAGTTTCACTCTTGGAGGCGCACATTCTATGGGTTTGGTCTCAGGTGCAATGACGTGTATCCACCATTATAGTAGCGTCCAGAGTCATTTCACTGATGGGAAAATCCTCTGTTCTCCACCTATTTATCTCCCTACTCGCTCCCTGGCAACCACTGATCTTACTGTCTCTGTAGTTTTGCCTTTTCCAGAATGTCACGTAGTTGGAATCATACAGTATGCAGCCTTTTCAGATTGGCTTCTTACACTTAGTAATAATGCACTTAATGTTTCGCCATGTGTTTTCGTGACTTGATAGCTCATTTCTTTTTAGCGCTGAATAGTGTTCCATTGTCTGGATGGACCATAGTTTATTTATTCAACCATTCACCTACTGAAGGACATCTTGGTTGCTTCCAGGTTTTGACAATGTGAATACAACCGCTATAAACATCTATGTGCAGGTGTTTGTGTGAACATAGTTTTTATTGTACGCCTTTAATCTTAGGCCTCTTGCTCCAGCCCCTTCCTGGTACTGAGGTCTGGCCTTGATTCTGAGCTTGCTGGCCTGAACAGCTTGCTGGGCCCGGGTTATCCCATCTGTGTAATGGCCTCCTAGACACTGATAGTCTACTGTCTGAACTTCTAAGTATTGTCTGCCAACAATTCTATGTTTAAGAGTTGGAGATGGGAGTGGGAAGAGTTTAAGAACCTAAACCAGGCTTAAGGAAAGAAAGAGTTTAACATGGCTCTAGGTTAGGGTTCTTAGTTTGCAAGCAAAAGAAATGGTCTCTCTCTAACTTAAGAGGAAAAGAGTAGTAACAGAATATGCTACAGCTCACAGATTCAAGTGAAAAGAAAAACAGGCCCAGGAGATGACAGGAACCAGAGTAGTTTGGGGTCTAGAATGCTCCTCAGGGTTCTTCTACCAGAATTAACTGGCTTCAATAGTTTTTGTCTTGGGACATGGTCACAGCTCTGGCTGGGAAAGCTTTGCGAATCTTTTTTTTTTTTTTTTTTGGCGGTACGCGGGCCTCTCACTCTTGCGGTCTCTCCCGTTGCGGAGCGCAGACTCAGCGGCCGTGGCTCACGGGCCCAGCCGCTCCGCGGCATGTGGGATCTTCCCGGACCGGGGCACGAACTCGTGTCCCCTGCATCGGCACAACTACTGAGCCTGCGTGCTACAACCACTGCGCCACCAGGGAATCCCTGGGCATCTTAATTGACAGTCCCAACAAGATTGTGTGCAATGGGTTCCGGCCAGTCCTCCAAAGAGAAACTGAAGTGCCATTACCAGAAGAGGGGGAGTCAATGCTGGGGAGCCTTCCTACAATATGCACCTTATTAATATTATGAAGAAGCCCCCACAAGGTAACTTGCTGCTCAAATTTTGTACAGCGTTCTTTATTTCTTTCTTACTTTCGATCTTGAAATGGATACATTCGGTTCAAATATTTTTCCATACAGCCTATGTTCTCTAGATACTGTTTTTAAGTTAAATTCTAGATGATTATATTAATTTACTTTGTATCAAATGCTTTTAATTGAGGCATCAAAACTATTATGTGTTTACTACATATGGATGTTCTTTCATAATTTTATCTACCACGTGCACTTAAATTATCCCCAAATACATATGTTTACATTGTCTCTTTCTAGTACCATATTACTAGTTATCTCCATCATAAGTTTACTTGACTATCTAGTCAAAAGTTGAAATTTAACTCATTGACAAATTATCTTCTTTTACCACTTGCCAAATTTTCCATTACCATTCACTGCAATCAAAGTTCAAGTAACTTCCATGTTCATAGTAATTTGCTGGGTTCTCTGGAGATTTGAAGACAGATAAGACCTGAGTCTATACCCTAAGAGACCTCAAGTCTAGTACACTAAACTTGGCTTCATAGTCCGGGGAAACTTAAATACATTGGTGCCCAGGCCTCATCCTAGACTAATTAAATCAGAAGAACACCTGAGCTAGAGACATGATTATTGCTTCTTCACTGTCTTAACTCAGGCTGTTATAATAAAATACCATAGACTGTGTGGCTTGAACAAGAGACATTTATTTTGCACAGGTCTGAGGGCTGGGCAGTGCAATATCAAGGTGCTGGCCAGCTTGGTTCTTGGTGAGGGCCCTCTTCCTGGCTAGAAGACGGCTGCCAATGCAGGGGACACAGGTTTGAGCCCTGGTCAGGGAAGATCCCACATGCTGCGGAGCAACTAAGCCCGTGAGCCACAACTACTGAGCCTGCGCTCTAGAGTCTGTGAGCCACAACTACTGAGCCCTCGTGCTACAACTACTGAAGCCCATGCACCTAGAGCCCGTGCTCTGCAACAAGAGAAGCCACTGCAGTGAGAAGCCTGCGCACCGCAACGAAGAGCAGCCTCCGCTGGCCGCAAGCAGAGAAAGCCTGAACGCAGCAACGAAGACCCAACGCAGTCAAAAATAAACAAATAAAATAAATTTATTTTAAAAAATAATAATAATACCAGCTTACATGTCACAGACTCATTGGTCCTACATGCAAATCCATTTAATGCCTGTCACCCCTGCCCCACTTCCAAGTATGTCTGGGAGGCTCCAGGGGATGTCTGATTTATATTCAGTAAATGATTCACTCTTATCAGGTGTTGCCACTGCCCCTAATTGCACCATACTTCTTTCTGATAACTGCTACATCTGCACTGCTGCATACCCCACCCTCTGCTGGCACCTGAGGTTGCTCCACTGGGCCCTGGGGTCTCTTTCAACATCTGGGCATATTTAGCATATCATAAGCCTGATATGCTAGAGCTTCATCATGCCATAGCTTGTGTCCCTGGATAAGATGGAGAATGTCTCTCTTCCCTTTACATTATATTCTTTTGGGGGAGAGTTGTTAAAAGTTGTGCTTCTGGGGTTCCAATGTTGTGCTGCATTTTTAGGCTTTTAGACTTGTCACTTTTTTTGAATTGAGTTGGGCTGGGATGGGGATACAATCTGAGCAACAGTCCTTATGCTGGATTTGGAATCATCTTTCCCCCAAAGACCTGTGCTCTGTCACTGCCTGGGCTCTTGTTGTTTGGTTCCTTCTCATAAAATGCATTGTTTCCCAGAAGGATTCATTCCATGTCCCCCCACCCTAACCCACATACACATGTGTCTACCTGCCAGCCACACCACACATGTCTGAGCCCCAGCAGTGGAAACCTTCTAGGCTTAATGAGATTTTCCACTTGTCTACTTTTGCACATCTTATTGTTCCCAGTTGAAATATTTTCTTACCCTATAGTGATCTTCTTTAAGAAGTCGTTCCTCAAGAACCCAGCAAGTCTAGTTATTCCTTGTGCCCTGCCTTTGTGCTATGTCAAAGTGGTTTATAATGATTGTTCTGCATTAACTACTCCCTGTTGTATCTGAGTTCCTACCTTTAGACACTTCTTACTTCAATCACTATGCACACAGTTACTACATCAGTCTTCCTAAGACAGTGCTTTGATAATGCTGCCAATCTTCAATAGCTCCCATTTTCTATAGGAAAAAAATTTAAACTGCTTAGCCTGGCATTCAAGGACTTCCACAATCTGCCCCACCTACATTCCCAATCTGGTTTCCCATTCATCCCCTAGTGGAACCCCCCTCTAGCACAGCAGTCCTGCAACGACCCCTCTCCTGGCTTTTGCTTACGTTCTCTTTTCTTCTTCACTGTTTAAAATCTTAACCATCCATGACATGCACACATTCAAACATTATTTGCTCTGTGTCAGTAATTAATTAATAAATAAAAACAATATAGGTAAAGCCCTTAATAGCACCTTGTATATAGTAGGCACTCGATAGATAGTAGCTGATATTATTTGTTCTCATTTTATTCTCATTGTTATTTCAAGAAGTCCATGGTCACCTGGACTACAAGGAAGAATGACAGTCCTTAACCTTGCCAGTCTCAGCTAAAAGCAGAAGAGTCTGACATAGTAATAACCGATTACAGTGTTATATAATGACTAGGTAGGAGGTCAGTGCTGAGTGCCTCAGGGGCATAGTGAAGGAAGGGCTGAAGATAGACTTCACTGAACAAACAGTGAATTGGCCTTGAAGAGTAAGTAGAAAGGTTTATATTTTTCTTTATAAAAGTTTTGCACATTTCATTTTAGATTTATTCTAGGAAGTATTGGTAAAGGATACATTTTTTTTTTTAAATACATTTTTAAATCGTTGGTGAAAGATAATTATTGATTTTTGTAAAATGAGCTTATATCCAGCAACCTTGCTGTACTCAGTTTGTCAGTAGATGAGCATATACTGAGGCTCAAGGTCTAGTGGAAGTCTACTCGTCCACGATCTTGGACCTAGTTGGTTCTAACCAGTTTATGTCATGTCCTCGACAGCTATGTCATTCTTTTAAAGGTTGTGCCCTGCCCCCTTCCTATCTCACTAAGATATATAAGACCTGTTTTAGTCACTTTGAGTTGAAATCAAATATTGTGAAATGTTTTCAGACTTTCGCTGCATCCTTAAATTAGGAAACAATTTTTGATCATGTGCTTCATTCAAACTATTGGATATGAGAAACCATGGGCATACACATTTATTGAGAACTTCCTATTCAACTATTTCTTGAATTCATACCTGATGTATTTCATAACTGCAATACCTGGGCTAAATAATCCAAAATGATTGATGTTTATTCACTCTGAGGCTTTATTTAAAAAATATGACCAAATTTTCCATTGGCACTCCCAATACTCTTCCCAAATCATCCAAAGCCCAGATGCTATAATAATCTTCCTAACACCCTCTTACTGAGACTCCCCTTGATTCCCTGTAGTGTGTGTTCCCTTTGCTGTGATGAATAATACATGAAACTTTTTCAATTCCTGGTGTAATCTTGACCTTAAAGGCTTTGTTTGGTGGCATCTAAAAGGCATATCAACCAATGGCAAAGGATTACTTTTTATTTTGGTCCTGATTTTGAAATGGAACTGTGGGGCCCCTGTGGGGCTCTCCTGGGGACAAATCCTTTCTGTGTCTCTGGTTTCTTGTTTGTAGCAAATAGGCTTCATTCAGACTCCTTGACCTTCCCTGAGTTCCAAAGGGCAGATTCAAACAGTTGCTAATCAGGGAAGGGACAGAAACAAGGGAGGAGCAGTCAAGAAACAATAGTGCAGCCCTGGTAATATACATAACAATATCTTTGAGTTCTTCTGCAGGAACTAAGGCCCCTACCCTGGTGGAGGATGGTAACTTCAAGCTGAGCACCTCACCACCAACCAACCAGAAGAAAGCTACACACCCTGCATCCCTCACGCCAAATTTTGCCTATAAAGACTTTTATAGGCAAAACCACCAGGGGTTTCGGGGTTTTAGAGCACAAGCCACCCATCCTCCTTGTATTGGCGCCTTTACAGTAAATGCTGCATTTTCCTTCACTACAGTCCGGTGTCAGTAAATTGGTTTACTGCCCACAGGTGAGCAGACCCAAGTGTGGTTCCGTAACAATTTGAACAAATTAACAATAAAAATAAATAAATATTCTTTAAGATAGGAGAAATTTGAACACTGGATATTTTGGTATTAAGCAATAATTTATTTTTCAAGGTGGGATAATGGTATTGTGGTCAGTTTTCTTCTCCCCAAAGAAAAGTTATGTTTTAGAGATACATGCTTAAAAATCCATAGATGAAGTGATATGTCTGGTATTTGCTTCCTTGGGGGAGAAGTGGTTAGAGCTGTACTATAGACAATTAAGATTGCCAAAATACCAGTAATTGTTAAAGGTCGTTAATGAGTTAGGTAATTATTCTGTTCTTGTATACGTCGAAGTTTTCCAAAGGTCTTTATAAAAAAGACTCCTTTAGGAGAGCGCAATATTCCAAGTTCAAAGAAAAGGCCATAGCATGCACCCAGAAAGAGTGAAGCATTCCGGTTTGGAAGGCGGGGGCTTTCTCTTTTATCTCCCACACCTGAATCAAGGCTGTTAAACAGGTGTTCCTAAGTGTCTCAGGGAGATAAAAGTCTGAACTACATGAAATTGTATGTAGAACCCAGGTGTGCCAGAAGCTTTAATTAGCAGGCTCCTCTACTATCCCATCAGCTGCTGTTTGTTCTCTATCTCACTCCATCCCAAGAGTCTCCGCGCACATCCAAGATGGTGGGTCAGGACCGTGAAACAGGTCAGCTCTCCCTCCCAGAGCGCGCGCAGGGGCCGGGATACGCAGGCGCATTCCAGCTTCCCTCACGACCTTGGCGGATCGCGCCTGCGCGGTGGGGAGCAGCTCGCGGCTCCGGCTCTACCTTGGGCCGGCTGCAGTCTGAGTCTGAGGACGGCCGAAGTGGTTTGCTCGTTTAAGATGAGGTTTCTGCTACTTCTCCTGGTGGCGGCGTCAGCGGTGGTCCGGAGCGATGCCTCGGCCAACCTGGGTGGCGTGCCTGGCAAGAGATTAAAGATGCAATACGCCACGGGGCCGCTGCTCAAGTTCCAGATTTGGTGAGTATGTGCGCCGGCGCCCCGCCGCCCCTTCGCTCGGCGCCTCTCACTATGCGAGGCCGCGGCTTTGCGGCCTAGAGAGCTGAACCTTCCCTGTCCCGGAAGAACGGTGCCAGCAGCCTTCCGCTGCCTACCTTCTCCGGGGCTCTTCCCGGGGATGGCCAGGCCGCCTTCTTTGCCTCCAGACACAACCGCTCACTTCTTTTTTGGTTCCTATAATGGAGGGCATGGGGAAGGAGGGCACGAGAAGGTTAAATACTGAAAGGCGAAGACGCGGGGACACTTGTCAGTACGGAGGGCGGGTCGGCGGCGTCACGCCATGGCCACCCGGCTGCCTGCGGAGGTGGGCATGAGTCGGCGCAGGGTCGGCGAAGGCGCTCCAGCGTTTGTTTCCCGATTAACTTCCTCTCGGCTTTCGCGGGGTACGCCAGGCGGCCTCGCTGCCCCGCTAGGCGAAGGTCACCTCGGGTCGTTGAAGGAGACCCGCGAGGGACAGACGCCTTTTTCTCCAGGATCCGCCGGGGTGACTGTTGGGTGAGAGCGTAGGGATTCTGACAGCTGATAAGCTTGGACGGGGAGGCTGAGTCTCCGTTTGCAATTTCTAAAGTGTTTTTGTAAAGGAGCACGTTGCTCTTCTGACAACCTTTCGCTCCCAGACAACTGCATCTTCTCCCCCACTCCCCTTACTCCCGTGAGTTCTGCCTTTTAAATCTCTTGGGCATTCAGAGAAATAGAAAAAACAACCCTTTTCCCCCCACACCCGGCATTTTTCGACAATGTTCTGTAAGTGATTTTGTGGTTACCTAGTTAAATATTAGAAGCAGAGCAGTAATGCATGTGATAAGGTAAGTGGTGTTGGGGACGGTTTGAAAGGCTCAGATTAAAAACAAACAAAATTGTAAAGTTGTGGAAATTAGAATCCCGTATCTCAAAAGGTGACGTTATTTCAGAATAGGATGGTTGGATTAGTAAGTCTTCGGAGTCCTGAAACTTTGGAACATTGGTGTTGCCCATAATGCATTTAAAATCAGGTTTTTCAAACTTCATGTATTAATATAAGTGTACTAAAGTTTAGATTTTCTACTTATCCAACTAGTTTTTTTGCTTTATCTTTAAAGACTAAGCAAATCTTTAATATTAAATCAATTTAAGTGCTGTTTAAAGAGAGTCAGAAAATAAGATGGTAAGTCTTTATTTTTGGAGTGAAAACTAAAAACCTTGCAACTTCCTTCTGATTAAAAAAAGCTATCTGTAGTGTTTACTATGTGCTTGGCATATATCATCATATCATCTTTCGTATATGATACTGTAAGGGGGAGTTATGGCTTGATTATTCTGACTTTTTTCTCCATATTTATTTTTTTCCATTAGAAAGTGGCAGTCATCTTACTAACTTATAAATATTGTTAAGGATTAAGTGTGATACTTTTGGATTTAAGTAGTTAAAAAAAAGACTATTTTCCAAGTTATGTAATTTTTCTATTTTGTATGTCTTGGTTTCACTTGGGTTTTTCCAAAATACTCTTCTTTTACAGTTGCTTGTATTGGAATACTTGTCACAATAATTTAACAAATGTACCTTATAAAGTTTTGAAAATGTGTAAACAAATGTAGGGGGAAGGGCATTTAGTCCTTCAAATTAAACTTTAAAAAAAGTCTAAGTACTTAAACTTTTGATACTTAATTTTTGTTTCCTTTTTTTTCTTTTTTTTTTTTTTTTTTTTTATGCGTTACGCGGGCCTCTCACTGTTGTGGCCTCTCCCGTTGCGGAGGACAGGCTCCGGACGCGCAGGCTCAGCGGCCACGGCTCACGGGCCCAGCCGCTCCGCGGCACGTGGGATCCTCCCAGACCGGGGCACGAACCCGTGTCCCCTGCATCGGCAGGCGGACTCTCAACCACTGCGCCACCAGGGAAGCCCCCCTTTTTTTTCTTTAAGTAGAGAATTACAAAAGTCTGTTAAGTATTTTCTTTTGCAGTCAGCCTGAGCACATTACATACAAAAATCCTTCCCTTTTTTTTTTAATCTGTAGATGGGAAATAACTATTAATATGCCCTATGCCATACCCATTACAGGTAAATTTAGCTTGTTTGTTACTTTTTCCCCCAGAGATTAATGTGTGTATAGGAAAGTGAATATTTGGTTTCTGATTTTGGTAGAGTTTCTTGGGCATTTATTTGCAAGTTTGTTTGGGAAAGGAGAGGAAGCGAAGACAATTGAGGGTAAATATGTGAAAATTCTTTTAATTCCATTTGAAATCGGAGTGCTATAAAATGCAACTTTTCATTAATTACCAATGTTAACAAAGGAGAAAACAATTTTTACCTTTCTTTCCATTGCTTTTGTCCCTTATTATTTTATATTTATTATGAGTACTCTTTCTTTAACTTTAGCTCAATATATCATCTGTTAATTGTGGCACTTTTGTAATTGCTAATAGAAAAAAATAACCCAACGCATAAATGAAGTTGAAGGGAGAGAGATCAAGCATGCAAAATAGCTTAAAACAAACTTTCCTATTTTGTGTTGATGTATTTTCTCAGTAAATCCTCGTTCAGTACCTGCTTGTGCCAAGGGCTAAAGGTACCTTGGTGAACAAGACAAATGTGGCTCCTCTGGAAGCCTACAGAGAAGCACAGACTTACTTTATGTACCTGAGTGTTTGGTTTATTACATCCGTTGATTGAGCAATTGAATTAGATAAGTTAGATGACACTGATTGCATATTTGGGGAAAAAATTTGTACTGCTTATTTGGACGTTTAAGTATTAAACATAAAAAAGGAAGTTCTCTAATCAGAGCTTAAAATAAAGTTCCCTCGTCACATTTTCCTTTCTTGTGATTTTTTTTTGTGTAAATGTATTCTGACAGGTACTGTTTGGCATGTTTGTATGCATGCTTTTTTCCTCCCATACATGTGAATTAACGTGTCATCAGATTTACAGCATTTTATCAGTTGTTGGAGTTTCAAGAGATTACTATCTACAGCTGTTTATGGTTAACACTTATTTGAACATTTGACAGTTGATTTACTAAGAATAGTAGGTTAAAGTTAATATATCAAAACATAAGCAGAATACAGCAGAATTTTCCAGTTTTTGTTAATTTAAGAATCCGCTGCTATAATTTTAGGACAACCAACTTCTAAATGGAGTTTTAAGAGGTAAATGAAGCAACTACTAGAAGAACAGATTTTAATTGAAATTTATACCAACTTAGCGTTTGCTTTCATGGTATGGAGGCAAGAAAATAAAGGCCTAAGTCTGATTTGGGTGTTGATACTGATCAAGATTAGTAAAATGCTGAATTGAAGAAATCTGAGAAATGGGGAGTTATAGAGATCATGTTAGTTACTTAGACAACATTTGTATATTTAACAAATATTTGTGCACCGACTGTGTGAAGGTGCTTTGCTTGGTGCTGGGAATTCTGTTCAGTGCTCTCATAGATGTTAAAGGCAAGAGTAGAAGGCAGTCGTTAATCCATGGACAACACATTAAATTACAGTTGTGTTAATTGCTGTAGGAAAGTAATATGATATGAAAGAGACCTAGTCACAGGGTCAGGGAAGGTTTCCATGAGAAAATGAACTTTGAACTGAGGCTTGAAGGATAAAATGTGTTTAGAGAGCACTGTTGGGCAATGGAAATAGCACGTTCAGTGACCTTACAGTAGGAGAGAACATAATTTCTTTTTTTTTTTGCTATTATATCAATTGTACTTTTTTTTCTGAATTTTATTTTTTTATACAGCAGGTTCTTATTAGTTATCCATTTTATACATATTAGTGTATACACGTCAATCCCAATCTCCCAATTCATCACACCACCACCCCCACCCCCTGGCCACTTTCCCCCGTTGGTGTCCATACGTTTGTTCTCTTCATCTGTGTTTCTATTTCTGCCCTGCACACTGGTTCACCTGTACTATTTTTCTGGGTTCCACATATATGCATTAATATACGATATTTGTTTTTCTCTTTCTAACTGACTTCACTCTGTATGACAGTCTCTAGATCCATCCATGTCTCTACAAATGACCCAATTTCATTCCCTTTTATGGCTGAGTAATATTCCATTGTATTTATGTACCACATCTTCTTTATTTATTCATCTGTCGATGGGCATTTAGGTTGCTTCCATGACCTGGCTATTGTAAATAGTGCTGCAGTGAACATTGGGGTGCATGTGTCTTTTTGAATTATGGTTTTCTCTGGGTATATGCCCAGTAGTGGGATTGCTGGGTCATATGGTAACTCTATTTTTAGTTTTTAAGGAACCTCCATACTGTTCTCCATAGTGGCTGTATCAATTTACATTCCCACCAACAGTGCAAGAGGGTTCCCTTTTCTCCACACCCTCTCCAGCATTTGTTGTTTGTAAATTTTCTGATGATGCCCATTCTAACTGGTGTGAGGTGATACTGCATTGTAGTTTTGATTTGCATTTCTTTAATAATTAGTGATGTTGAGCAGCTTTTCATGTGCTTCTTGGCCATCTGTATGTCTTCTTTGGAGACATGTCTATTTAGGTCTTCTGCCCATTTTTGGATTGGGTTGTTTGTTTTTTTAATATTGAACTGCATCAGCTGTTTATGTATTTTGGAGATTAATCCTTTGTCCGTTGATTTGTTTGCAAATATTTTCTCCCATTCTGAGGGTTGTCTTTTTGTCTTGTTTGTAGTTTCCTTTGCTTGGCAAAAGCTTTTGTTTCATTAGGTCCCATTTGTTTATTTTTGTTTTTATTTCCATTACTCTAGGAGGTGGATCAAAAAAGATCTTGCTGTGATTTATGTTGAAGGGTGTTCTTCCTAGGTTTTCCTCTAAGAGGTTTATAGTGTCCAGTCTTACATTTAGGTCTCTAATCCATTTTGAGTTTATTTTTGTGTGTGGTGTTAGGGAGTGTCCTAACTTCATTCTTTCACATGTAGCTGTCCAGTTTTCCCAGCACCAATTATTGAAGAGACTGTCTTTTCTCCACTGTATATCCTTACCTCCTTTGTCATAGATTAGTTGACCATGTGGGTTTATCTCTGGGCTTTCTATCCTGTTCCATTGATCTATATTTCTGTTTTTGTGCCAGTACCATATTGTCTTGATTACTGTACCTTTGTAGTATAGTCTGAAGTCAGGGAGCCCGATTCCTACAGCTCCGTTTTTTTCCCTCATGACTGCTTTGGCTATTCGGGGTCTTTTGTGTCTCCGTACAAATTTTAAGACTTTTTGTTCTAGTTCTGTAAAAAATGCCGTTGGTAATTTGATAGGGATTGCATTGAATCTGTAGGTTGCTTTGGGTAGTATAGTCATTTTCACAATATTGATTCTTCCAATCCAAGAAGGGAACATAATTTCTTGAGGCCAAGGCTGCTGACCTTAAAGACCAAAGAGAAGGTAACACAGACCCTGGAAGGTCTGGATGGCTATGTTACAGAAAAACCAGTAAGTATCATTGTGGAAAAGACATTGCAAGGAACACAAAAATAGATGTGGGGAGACCAGTTTAGGGGACTCTTGGAGTTGCCCAGGCAAGAGACAATGGAGCTTGAAATAGAAGGGTGGTGGTAGGAGTAAAGGGACAGGTTTAAGAGATTTTTTTGCAGATAAATTTAGCAGTTCTTGGTGATTACATTATTTGAGGGGCCGGAGAGGTGGCATGCAATGAGAGGTGTCACAGGTGACTCCTGAGTTCTGGAGCGATGCTGTGCCATTCACTGTAGTGATAAAAAAAGAAGACAATTTTTATGGGTTTTTTTGCAGGGTGGTGGAGGGGACTGAAGGGGATGAATCCTGAATTTTAAAAAAATTTGCATAGGTTACAATGTTGTGTTAATTTCAAGTGTACAGCAAAGCGATTGTTATAGATATACTATATATATAAATATATATAGTATATATTTTTACTTACAGATATATGTAAGTATATATAGTATATATATATTTTTTCAGATTCGTTTCCATTATAGGTTATTACAAGATGTTAAGTGTAGTTTCCTGTGCTATATAGTAGGTCCCTATTGTTTACCTGTTTTATATATAGTAGTGTGTATATGTTAATCCTAAACTCTTAATTTATTCCCCCCACTCCTATCCTGTTTGGTAACCATAAGTTTGTTTTGCTTTGTTGCTGAGTTTTTAAAACTAAAAACACAGTAGCCAGGGGAAAATCCTACAAAGAAATTTTCATCTCCCCAAAATAGTCACAGTAACTGAAACTAAAAATTTAAATAACAGTTATTATATTTTTCCAAACCTACAGTATGATAGGTTGTAAGATACACCATTATTCTGTATACCACTCAGAAGGAAAAAACTGTGGCCATTTAAACTGTGACACACTAATGGTTATAAGATAAATCTTGGTTTTTAAAAAGAGGCTAAATAGGAAGAATGTACTACTTAGAAACAGTGAAGTAAAGGAGTAATAAGAAGTTGATTCAGATTGTAGAGTAGTACAGAGTGCTCTAGAGAACAAATAAAATGGTGGCTGCTGCACCCGCCACTATGTTAGATTTTTAAAGTTACATAGAATTTAGTCACCAGTTTTGTTTGTTTTTTGCGGTACGCGGCCTCTCACTGTTGTGGCCTCTGCCGCTGCGGAGCACAGGCTCAGCGGCCATGGCTCACGGGCCCAGCCGCTCCACGGCATGGCATGTGGGATCTTCCCGGACCGGGACACGAACCTGTGTCCCCTGCATCGGCAGGCGGACTCTCAACCACTGCGCCACCAGGGAAGCCCTGTTTTTTTTTTTTTTTTACAATTTTAAGCAATAAACAGCTCAGGAGCTAACTGAATGCCGTGCACAAAATAGTTGTTTCTTCTTAATAATGAATGAAGTACCTTAGTTCAAAGCTTTTAGATGTAAGTAAAATATGAATGGTTTAAGGTTTTATCTTCTCTTACAGAAAATGGGAACATTGTTTCCTTACAGTTTGCCATTAAGGTAAGTGGTAGAGACCAAATTTAATATATTATTTGGAAATCTCATAAATAACCTCGTAGATTTTGAATGGTATAGGTACTGGGAAGGTGAGCATTTACTGGACTAGCAGTTTGGAGGCCTAGTTCTTAACTCGATCTGCCTTTTATCTTCTGAATGACTTCGGGGAAATATTTAATCTCTAGCTCTCAACTTGTTCATCTGTAAAATAAGGGTGTTGGTTGCATTCCAGTTACCTCTAATATTCTATTATTAGGTACTGTAAAGAAGCTTGAAGGAAAAAAGTAAAAGCATGCATGTATGTTTCATTTCCATCTTTGTCACTTAAGAGTATAGTTGGAGTCCTCTGGTTCATTTGATTTTTGTCACCATCCCTGCTTTTCAAAAAGGAAAACCATGTTTTCACATACTTTATCTTGATTGGGGTGTAGCTTGGGAGTGATAAGGAAGAAATCTTGGTCACAGATTTTAGCACGAAGTGCTCATAATCAAGCCCTTGTTTTGTTTTGTTTGTTTTAATTTTTATTGGAGGATAGTTGATTTACAGTGTTGTGTTATCAAGCCCTTGTTTTTTTTTGTTTTATTTTTGTGGTACGCGGGTCTCCTGTTGCGGCTCCGGACGCGCAGGCTCAGTGGCCATGGGTCCCCAGCCGCTCCGTGGCATGTGTGATCTTCCCGGACCAGGCACGGACGCAGGCGGACTCTCAACTACTGCACCATCAGGGAAGCCCTGGCCCTTGTTTTTAATGTCCCCTTTTTCATGCCACTTGTTTTCCTGTTTTGTCCAATTTTTAGGAAGATACGAATTTGTTTTTCACAGTAGCATTTGAAGACCAGTTGTCTGGTGGGAGAGACAGACATGTAAACAATATTAACAGTAAACCACTCTGTTCTGAGTGTTCTAAAAGAAGTCTTAAAAACCCAGAGAGAAGGATTACTTATTCAGGGAGAGTTGGAAGGCTTTGCAGAGGAGGAAATGAAATTTTGCAAGGGTATGGGGAACTCCACCAGGAGATACAGAGAATGAGCTTTACTAGCTAAAAGAAGAACACATGCAAATGAAGCCTGACTCAGCATAGAGGGAGAGGAGGAGACAGGAAATGAGGAGAGCTGGAGTCAGCAAATCAGTTAAAAACACCTAGCACAGTGTACCTGCTACTGCCATTTATCAAGTGCTCATTATCGTAACTTATTATTTGTATTGTCTTTAATGTTGTAATAAGACCTGCAGTAAATAAACCTTTGAAAGCTTTACTTATTGACTTTCAGCTTAAAAAAGTGAAAATAGCTCTCTGGCTGTTGTTGCCGAAAGCTCAGCTTCTCTGTACACTGGTGCGGAATCGAATCTCGGAGACAAAGTTTTGGGTGAAGTAGAAAAGGATAGCTTTATTGCTTTGCCAGGCAAAGGGGAACACAGCGGGCTCCTGCCTTGAAAAGCTATGTGTCCCAACCCAGGAGGATTTGAGGAGGAGTCTTACAGCAATAATTCAAGGGTGGGGTCGCGGACAAGGTTAGGGTGTGTGCAGGGTCTCTTAATCTTGATGAGCTTCTCTGGTCCCTTTAATCTTCCCTCAGGTGGTTTCTTGGGTGCTCCTCCCTTGATTAGCAACTGTTCATGGAGGCTGGAGTCTTGCCTATAAGAAATGGGGGACAAAAAGGCTTCCATGCCCTGGAGCCCCACAGGATCCTTCTCGGTTTCACTGTGAAAATAACATGTTAACTGTAAAAATAATTTTTAAAAAAGTATATGGAAGAAAGTGAAATATCCTTGTAACTCTTTAATAACAGTTTGAATAACCTCCTTCAAGCCGACTCTTCGCGCAGAAACATAATGCTATATAATTTTATATTAGTGAGATTATAGTTGTATGCTTTTTTTGAAATTTGCCTTCCCCTCATCACTTATCTTTTCATATCGGCAGATACTGTTCTGTATCAACAGGCACAGTACTCCCGAAGATGGGTATTCTTTAATTTATTTAAGCCACTGAATCTGTTTGTTTAATATTTATGTTTGTAAGGCCAACTGGCCCGAGGCAGGGGAACACAATCAGATTCACAGGTTGCATCAGACTGAATTCTCCGGACCACCCAGTTCCAGAAACTGCCCTGGAGACATTCCGGACCACCCAGTTCCAGGAACTGACCTGGGGACTTTGCACCCGGCCCAGCCTTCCCGCCTTTCGATGGGCGGGACTAACGGTCCCCCAGGATACCCGAAAAGACCACCAAATAAGGAATACCCTGCGCCCTCCCAGATTCACCACACCCCTTTCCCTTCTTCCCCTATAAAGTCTTGCCCAACCCTCGCCCGGGTGCGACTTCTCTGGCCCCTTTCTCTCGGACCAGTGAACCTCGCCCGGGAGCGCTCCCTAATAAAGCTCACTTGAAGCTTTCCTCTGTTTCGCGGTGCCGTTTGTTAAGATCCGACCTTACAATGTTGGTCCTAATTTTTCATAAAATTACTTTGTTAAGATGACTGTCCTCAGATATCATGTGTGCTTGTCCAATTATTTCCATAAACTAAATCCATAGAAGTAAAATATTATGATTACGTTAATGGGTATCACATTTAAAATTTTGACATAATTAAACTAGTTAATATTCCTACCAGAAGATCTTAAAGTGGGTTGGGTTTTTAAAATTCTTTAGTTTATTGCACTGTAATTAGAGAATGTGACATTTGCTGTTATGTTTTATTTCACGGACATACTGAGGCCTTAGGCTCAGGAGACAGCCTCTCAACTCTGAGGGACTATTCTGAAGAAGGGAGGAGCCAGAATATATAGGAGTTTAAAAAAAAAAACCTCCAGGTTATCGGAACATCAAAAGATTACTGTTAATTAAAGAAAACCAGACATCTCAAGTTAGTGAATTTAGTGCTTTTCTGTGTATGGGAAGATGCAAGAGTTTTCCCATCCTGAATCTCCTCAGGGTGCACAGCTGGGGGTGTCTGCAGTGGCTTGATGGTTGCAGCATCCTTTGTTTACTGATAGTTGGTGACATTCTTCATCCACCTACTTATTAGGCTTTCTTTGTGACCTAACATAGATGGTCAACTGTTGTAAATATTCTGTGGTCTCTCAAGCTGTTTTCTATAGGAAAAAACTGATGTATCTGTGGATTCCATTTATTGATGATACTATTCAGATTTTCTGTACTTTTTATTATTCATCTTCTAACACTGATTTAGTTTTCCACCCATCAATTTTCTTCTTCAGGGCCTTAAAATATTTTTTTAAATTCTGCTTTTGGTTTTGAGGTTTCTTACAGTCCTTCCTTACCTCTTTTATCCTTTTCTGCTTCTTGCAGAATATTTTTGGGTGTCGGTTCTTGTTTTGAATCTTTTGTTCGATGTTTTTGCTCTTTCAATTTGTGACACTTTTTCCATAGTCCCTCAGGTGTTTTGTTTTGTTTTTTCGTTCCTGTTTCTCAAGCAAGACAAGGGAAACAGCTTCGGATATTATCAATTGGTGAACTGTATCTTCTCCATTAGACTGTTACAGCTTACTCTCTTCTTCATTAGAATGTTGCCAGCATCAGAAAGGCATAGATTTTTGTCTGTTTTGCTTGCTGCCTTATATCTTTAGAGCCTAAAACAGTACCTGTCATCAGGCAATATTTATTGAAAAAGTGAGTACAATCTCGTGGGAGTACACTGTATTTGGTCCTGACATAACCTATCTTCTCCCTCCTCACTTCCCTTTAAAAATTCTTAACTGGAGTATAGATCAGTGTTTTCTGATACTGTTCCTTTCAGGTGGATTTCTACTTGGTTGACCTCTGGTTTGGTAGCTTTTAGGCATAGAATGTGATACATGTAAAACGTCAGTTTTGAACATACTCTTCACTCAGTAACCTTCTCGACCTGGCCTCCATCTCTGCTGATGGGGCTAAACTTCCAGAATTCATTGTGTTATTGTCAGTCATCTTCCTGCTGCTCTTATTGGCCAACACACCCTTACTGCTTATTCTGTTGGTGGTTTTCTTTCTTAGATCCCTGGGTTTTTTAATCGAGTTTATTCTCATGTCTGAAGTCAGTCTACAACCAACAGGTAAAAGTATAAGACAAACAGGAAAGCAGTAAAGCAAACAAGAGATATATCCAGTTTTGCCATTGAATTAGCATAGAACACAATATATTTTTTTTATCAGTCTATCTAACAAATGATAAAAATACACCGAGCATGAATTTTATGGTGTGTGAATTATATCTCAATTTTAAAAAATGTATTGAAAAGAATAAAAGTGTTGTAGGAAGGGGGACCCCTTCCTGAGAGTGGGCTCTTGTCTAACACTTGGAAATGAATTGTCTGAGGAGACACACATGCTGACAAAGCAAGAGACTTTATTTGGAAGCGGCGCCTGGGCATAGAGCAGGAGGGTAAGGGAATCCAGGAGGACTGCTCTGCCACGTGACTCGCAGTCTCGGGTTTTATGGTAATGGGTTAGTTTCTGGGTTGTCTCTGGCCAGTCATTCAGACTCAGGGTCCTTCCTGGTGGCGCGTGCAACTGCTCAGCCAAGATGGATTCCAGCGAGGAGGATTCTGGGAGGTGGACATGTGGCATCTCCTCTCTTTTTTTTTTTTTTTTGCGGTACGCGGGCCTCTCACTGCCGCGGCCTCTCCTGTTGCGGAGTACAGGCTCCGAATGCGCAGGCTCAGCGGCCATGGCTCACGGGCCCAGCCGCTCCGCGGCACGTGGGATCTTCCCGGACCGGGGCACGAACCCGCGTTCCCTGCATCGGCAGGCGGACTCTCCACCACTGAGCCACCAGGGAAGCCCCTCCTCTCTCTTTTTGACCTTTCCCGAATTCTTCCCTTTGGTGGTGGCTTGTTAGTTCGTGTTCCTGACAAGGATCTCCTGTCATAAAATAACTCATGCACATTGTTACTGTCTTTGCCTGGCCAGGGCGGGCGGTTTCAGTCAGTGTTTCCTCTAACAGAAGCATCAAATTATGTATGAAATATTTTAAGATGAGACAAAAATTCCTGCAAAATGCGGGTAAGTCACCATTTACTGAATGCTTTTATCAAGTCACTTTTACTGAGTGGCTGCCATACCTTATAAATCTGTTGATGAGAAATGCTTTCCAGAGTAAAGAGATAAAATTCCTTCCCCACAAAGAGCTGAGGAACTTACACAATTTATAAATTCTTTTTTTTTTTTTTTCTTCAGTACGCGGGCCTCTCCCATTGTGGAGCACAGGCTCCGGACGCGCAGGCTCAGCGGCCATGGCTCACGGGCCCAGCCGCTCCGCGGCATGTGGGATCTTCCCGGACCGGGGCACGAACCCGTGTCCCCTGCATCGGCAGGCGGACTGTCAACCACTGCGCCACCAGGGAAGCCCACAATTTATAAATTCTTTGTGGAATAGTCTGCAGCAAAATTTTCCTGAAATGTTATGCCAAAGGTATAGGAAAACTAGAAACTAGTGATCTCAAGAATAAGACACAAAGAAGGAAGAGAATAAAAACAGATCATTAATTGAATTTTAGGTTTATCAAATCTTTGGAAAAAACTCTAAGGAAGCCTGAAATTTTTTTTTTTTTTTTAATTTTGGCCGTACCACATGGTATGTGGAATCTTAGTTCCCTGACCAGGGATCGAACCGAGCTCCCTGCAGTGGTAACGCAGAGTCTTAACCACTGGAGCGGCAGGGAAGTCCCAGGAAGCCTGGAATCTTAGAAGCCATGTTAGGCATATTTTGTATTCGTATGCGTTTTTACTGTGGTGGCCACTGTGGTGCTCCTAGAGTGAGGCAGCTGGAAGGGAAATCACTTGATTTCATATAATACAGTTCTTAAACCTGATAAGCTCATACCTGTTTAGTGCTGTAAACGCTAGGGTCTGTGATACAGAGTGAAGTAAGTCAGAAGGAGAAAAACAAATATCGTATGCTAATGCATTTATATGAAACTTTAAAAAGCGGTACAGATGAACCTATTTGCAGGGCAGGAATAGAGACAGATGTAGAGAACAAATGTGTGGACAAGGGGGAGGGGGAGAATGAAGTGGGAGATTGGGATTGACATATATACACTACCATGTGTAAAACAGTGCCAACCTGCTGTATAAGCGCAGGGAGCTCAGCTTGGTGCTCTGTGATGACCTAGAGGGGTAGAATGGCAGGTGGGGTGGGGCAGGAGGGAGGTCCAAGAGGGAGGGGACATATGTATACATATAGCTGATTCACTTCCTTGTACAGCAGAAACTAACACAACATTGTAAAACAACTACACCGCAATTAACACAAAACAAAACAAAACAAAAGGCTGAGCAAGTTCTGATGTACATTTTGATCTTCATTCAAAGGACTTCATTCAAAGTCCTTTTTTTTTTTATTGAAGTGTAGTATAGTTGATTTAGTGTTTCAGGTGTACAGCAAGGTGATTCAGTTAGTTTTTCAGATTCCTTTCCATTATAGGTTATTACAAGATATTGAATATAGTTCCCTGTGCTATACAGTAGGTCCTTGTCTTTTATCTATTTTATATATAGTAGTGGGTATTTGTTAATCCCAAGTTCCTAATTTATCCCTCCCCCACCCCTGCGGTAACCATAAGTTTGTTTTCTATGTCTGTGGGTCTATTTCTGTTTTGTACATAAGTTCATTTGTATCTTTTTTAGATTCCACATATAAGTGATATATGCTATTTGTCTTTGTCTGGCTCATTCACTTAGTATGATAATCTCTGGGTCCATCCATGTTGCTGCAAATGGAATTATTTCATTCTTTTTTATGGCTGAGTAATATTCCACCGTATATATGTACCACATCTTCTTTATCCATTCATCTGTTGATGAACGTTTACGTTGCTTCCATGCCTTGGCTGTTGTAAATAGTGCTGCTGTGAACATTGTGTGAGCACTCTTGTTTGTAATTTTTTAAAAAAAGCATTTATAAGGTTAGTCTGTTCACTCCTGAATATCTTGTTTCTTGTATGGTTTATAGAGCCCCTTGTTCAGATTTCATTGCTTAAAACACTTAGAGCAGGTAATGCACCAGACAAATGTCTATTAGTGCTTCTACTAAACAGAGCAAGGAGAAGTAAAGATTACCTCTAAAAACCCAGTGTTCATTGCATTGGTCAATGCTGTTGACAATTAGAAAGCATGGTAAAAATACCTTCCTGATTTTCTGCATACACCATGGGAGAAATATTAGTTGACATTCTTAGAATGCAAGTAGAGAAACCAGTTTTGAACTGCTTTAAACAACATATTTGGAAATCTGTTTAAAACTACTAAAAGAATAGTATAGAATCCAAAGGCAGGAATGCATCAGTGCCTGAAGATGGCCTGAAATAGAAAACTGAAAGGTCTGAGAGGATTTCATACACTCTTGCTCTGGCTCACATCTGTATTCTTCTCAGTAAAATATATTTCGTTTTTCTTTTTCTCTTTGAAGATTGATTTATCTCCTCAGTCTTTTTTTTTTTTTTTTTTTTACTATTTAAAAACTATTTATTTATTTATTTATGGCTGTGCTGGGTCTTCATTGCTGCACATGGGCTCTCTCTAGTTGCAGCACGCAGAGGGCTATCCTTCATTTAGGTTTGTGGGCTTCTCATTGCAGTGGCTTCTCCTGTGGCACCCGGGCTGTAGAGCACGTGGGCTCAGTAGTTGCGACTCGTGGGCTCAGTAGTTGTACATGGGCTTAGTTGCTCTGCGGCATGTAGGATCTTCCCGGGCCAGGGATAGAACCTGTGTCCCCTGCATTGGCAGGCGGGTTCTCCACCACTGTGCCACCAGGGAAGTCCTCCTCAGTACTTTTGAAAGATTACCACTCTCTTCTACCCTACAACAGCTCTGATTAAATGTTTACCTGTCTGGAGATAGTTACTTTTTAAAATTCCAGTTCTTCATTTTTAGGGAGGAAACTCAAGCCTTCATGACAGGTTTACATTTCTGGAACATTAGATATTGGCAAGGGGTTGGGTGTTATTGTATAAACAGGATCCAATCCTATGTGTGGGTGGGAGGATAATTGGAGGGGAGGTTATTGTAAATAAAAGGGGAAGGTGAGTTCAAGAGATGCGAAAAATAGAAATCACAAGTATTTACTTCATAACTAAATATCTGAGATTTTGCCCCATTTTCCTTTAATAAGGAGATAGGAGAGGTTGGGGTTTGTGACAGACTCAAGTTGATATAAGTAGGCATTTGACTACAATTAGGGGCAGATATTAGTATAGAAAAGGAAAAGTGGGATGGTTGGCACCATGGATTAGGAGACTGAAACTTGATGGACTTAAAAAAGCACAGAATCTATTTGAAATAACATGGACAAATTGCTTAAATTTCCTTTCTGTTCATTACAGAAAGATGATCTAATTTGTATGCAAGTTCTTTCTTTTAGAAAATTAATCTTAGAAAAGTATTGTGTAAAATATTTTAAATTAAACAACTGCAAAAGTTGACTCCATATAGTAAGATATTTTTGTATTGCAAGAAGGAGATTTGCAAGGTGATTAGGACTTAAATTAAGATTTCTTTTCACAGTTTAATTTACTTAAGGGCCTTTGGTCCAGGGGCGGAAGAAATAGGCAGCAGCTACAACATATTTTTAGCATGTTTACATATTTATTCGTTGAAGGTATACTATGAGTTATATAGTTTTACTCACTGACCCAGAAAGAGTGAAAAGTTGAAAGAACTGGGTGTGGTGGTAGAGGTGGAATGATTACTGGCTCCTTACCATGTGTGCCTTTAATTTAACATTTTGCCCACCTTGATAAACAGTAGGTATGTTTTATTTTGGAAAACATCTGTCAGCAGTAGAGATGGCTATTTCAAAACAATTTGAACATTTGGGGAAAATTATTACATAGGGAAAAAGTTACTTGTTTTTTCTTCACAAGTCTCAAAGCAAATATAGGGAGGAAAGTTTACTAATGCATAAGTAAACTTGCCTAAAAATAGGTTGTGTCAGTCTTGTAAACTACTTCATTTTTCAGAAATAAGAAATGTACAGTTTGTTTTGAGGTATAACACATTAGTTTCAGGTGTACAATGTAGTGACTTGATATTTGTATATATTGCAAAACGATCACCATGATAAGTCCAGTTAACGTCCATCACCATACAGTTACATTAATTTTTTTCTTGTGATGAGAACTTTCAAGATCTGCTCTCCTAGCTACTTTCAAATATGAAATACAGTATTATTAATTACAGTCACCATGCTGTACATTATATATCCCCACGACTTTATCATTTTATAACTGGAAATTTGAAGAAAGTTAAAAGGTTTAAAGTCCTTTTTATTTTTATTTATTTATTTTTTTTGCGGTACGCGAGCCTCTCACTGTTGTGGCCTCTCCCGTTGCGGAGCACAGGCTCTGGACGCGCAGGCTCAGCGGCCATGGCTCACGGGCCCAGCCGCTCCGTGGCATGTGGGATCTTCCCGGACTGGGGCACGAACCCGTGTCCCCTGCATCGGCAGGCAGACTCTCAACCACTGCGCCACCAGGGAAGCCCCTAAAGTCCTTTTTATATTTCAAGATTATGGATTGATTCTGTTTGAAATTTGATACAAAGATTTGTGACTTAACTGAGGAGTTGAGACCTGAAGAATCAAGGATAGAGTTAGGCTTCTGAGCATAATAGCCAGAAAACTGGGTGACTAGGAGGACTCTGACCTAAAGTGTGGCCTGCATATAGACATACTTTCCTTTACGAAGGGTTGGAAGTCCCAGAGCAAATATGAGGACTGTTGGGGTCCACAGGCTTAGTTCACCCAGAGGGAGAATCTATATCTTCATCATGGAAGAACCTCAAGAGATATCTGCTATTTTATGGGTACTTGATTGTGGCTTTGTGGACACAGGGAAGGTTAGCTCTTACATTATCTAACTTTTATTGAGGTTTAATGGAAAGGGCCTAGGATCTCAAATCACAAAGTCTGTGTTCTGGTCTCAGCCCTGACTAAGGGCAGGGACCATATCTGAAGTCACTTGATCTCTCTGGGTTTCAATTTTTTCCCCTTCATCTATAAAAAAGGAAATTTCAACTCAAGGAAATTTCAACTCAAGTAAGTCTCCAGCTCTCAATTAATGCATTAAAAGTTATCTACTATCATTTTAGATCATCAACTCCATTGTAAACACCGATGCAAACTTAGGCATTGAAATCAGGTGGCATTTCTTGGTTTCAAGGTAGTTAGGCATATAAGTGCTTTACATTTTTTTTGGTAGTATCTTCAAAACAAAAGCAACATTAAAATTTTCTTATATAGAAAGCAGTTGTGAATCTGACAACAGTAATAATAAAATATTGGATAAGGTGAATGTTTAGGAAAGATAAGGTGTCTGGAGATTAAGTTCTTTTAAGTATTTAGTTAATAGAGACTTGTCTCCCTTTGCAAAAATTTCATACTTTTTAGGGACTTAATCTTGTGTGAAATTTTCATTCTAAATGTAAAAGAAGTATTACTTGTAAAGAAAGAGTGGTGAATTTCTCTCTTTTTTTTTGAAAAGTGAGTTTTCTTACATTGAGATCTACTAATATTTGGACTGGTTCTCCCTATCAGATATAAACTTGTTGCTGATCCCTTGAGTTGGTCGTGGTGGTGGTCGATATTTTTTTCCTTGATGATTGTGGTATTTTTTTCCTTGATGATCGTATCATTGACAAAGTTGGCATCTCGGGTTTCACCCTGCTATCTCTTACTGATTCTGCTCCCTCCTACCAAGTGGTACCTTCATTGCTTTATACTGTGTTTTTAATGATAGACATTGTAACAGGTATGAGATGATAATTCATTGTGGTTTTGATTCGCATTTCACTGTTGATTAGGGATGTTGAGCACCTTTTCATCTACCTGTTGGCCATTTGTATGTCATCTTTGTGAAAATGTCTATTCAGCTTTCCTTGCCCCCTTTTTTTTTTTTTTTTTTTTTTTTGGATGCACCCGACTTGCAGGACCTTAGTTCCCCAACTGGGGATTGAACCTAGGCCCCTGCAGTTGAAAGCACTGAGTCCTAACCATTGCACCGCCAGGGAATTCCCCCCTTTTCCCTTTTTTTTTTTTTTTTTTTTTTTTTTTTTGCGGTACGCGGGCCTCTCACTGTTGTGGCCTCTCCCGTTGCAGAGCACAGGCTCTGGACGTGCAGGCTCAGCGGCCATGGCTCACGGGCCCAGCCGCTCCGCGGCATGTGGGATCTTCCCGGACCGGGGCACGAACCCGTGTCCCCTGCATCGGCAGGCGGACTCTCAACCACTGCGCCACCAGGGAAGCCCTGCCCTTTCCCATTTTTTAATTAGGTTATTAATTTTTTGACTATTGAGTTGTATGAGTTTCTTATATGTTTTAGATAGTAACCCCTTATCAGAGGTTATATTTGCAAGTATTTTCTCCCATTGTGTAGGTTGCCCTTCATTTCATTTTGTTGATGGTTTCCTTTGATGTGCAGAAGCTTTTTAGTTTGTCATAGTCCCACTTGTTTAGTTTTTGCTTTTGATGCCTTTGCTTTTGGTGTCAAGGCCAAAAAAAAATCATTGTCAGGACCAGTGTCAAGGAGCTTACTCCCTATGTTTTCTTCTAGGAGTTTTATGGTTTCAGGTCTTCTGTTCAACTGTTTAAACTGTTTTGGGTTGATTTTTGTGTGTGGTGTAAGATAGTGGTCCAGTTTCATTCTTTGCATGTCCACTTTTCCCAATACCATTTATTTTTTGTTTTTTTTTTTTTTTTTTTTTTTTTTTTTTTTTTTTTTTTTGCGGTGCGCGGGCCTGTCACTGCTGTGGCCTCTCCCGTTGCGGGGCACAGGCTCCAGACGCGCAGGCTCAGCGGCCATGGCTCACGGGCCCAGCCGCTCCGTGGCATGTGGGATCTTCTCGGACCGGGGCACGAACCCGTGTCCCCTGCATCGGCAGGCGGACTCTCAACCACTGTGCCACCAGGGAAGCCCCCCAATACCATTTATTAAAGAGACTCTCCTTTTCCCATTGTATATTCTTGGCTTCTTTGTTAAAAATTAATTGACCATGTATGTGTGGGTTTATTTCTGGTTTCTGTCTAATTGATCTGTGTTTCTGTCTTTATGCAACTACCATACATACTGTTTTGATTACTGTAACTTTGTAATATAGTTTGAAATAAGGAAGCATGGTGCCTCCAGCTTTGTTCTTCTTTCTCAAGATTGCTTTGGCTCTTTGGGGTCTTTTCTGGTTTTATACACATTTTAGGTTGTTTGTTCTATTTCTGTGAATAATGTCATTGCAATTTTGATATGGATTGCATTGAATCTGTAAATTGCTTTGGGTAGTATAGACATTTTAAAAATATAAATTCTTCTGATTCACGAACATGAGATATGTTTTCATTTATTTGTGTCTTCAGTTTCTTTCATCAATGTCTTACTAAAGTTTTCAGTGTACTTTTTTCCCCCTGTATATTCATTCTGGTGGCATATCTCCCTTTTCTTGCTGGGGCAACAAATATATATCTGTAGCCTAGTTTTTCAGAGATTTTAATGAAGGTGATGGGATGCTGTTGACTTAATTTCTGGAGTAATGACATAGATTACTGTCATATTGCTGAAAAGTATCTTCCCAATCTTTGTTTTCCTTTGCAAAATAGAATCAAATCTTAGAGTCAGAAAGGATCTAAGAATTTTTTTTTTCTAAGAATTTTTCAAGTTTCTTTTATTGTGATTGAGCAGGCATGTTTGCCTAGTCAAGGGTAGAGTGGGAATAAGAAACAGGGTGTCATGTCTCGTGCCTTGGTATTTTTTTAAGCTTCCTGTGCCCAAATTTTGAAAGTCCCTATTTCAGATAAATAAGAGTTGTTTTCATTTCAGTGTTTATACAGTTGTTGATAACAACAACAACAGAAAAAAAGGCAAAATGATTTGAGAGCTCAGAATATGGTGGATTCTCTGAATAGGTATTTGTTCCTCTCCAACAGTAACCCAGATCTATAAAGTTTAATGTTCTAATAGAAGGATTTACTTGAAGGGAAGATAACTTAAATATGTGAAATCTATGAGAAAAGTTCATGTATCCAGCATCAGTCATTATTAGTTTGTGACTGTTCTTGAGAAGCATTTTTAATCTGGGTAATAATTTTTAGGCTTTGTATAACTACAAAATAAATCTAGTCATATTCTAAACGACCTAATTGGAAGCACTTTCATTTTTCTGCAGTGTTTCCTGAGGTTATAGGCGGGTGTTTGAGGAGTACATGCGGGTTATTAGCCAGCGGTACCCGGACATCCGCATTGAAGGAGAGAATTACCTCCCTCAACCAATATATAGGTAAGTAAATTTCTGTAGTTTATAAACGAGTTTTTTAAGTGAATTCTTTCACATTTGTAAATAAACTTTTGTGAATTGGTTCAATTAACTTTCCTTGGTTATTATAATTTCTTAGTTGGTTATAATTTACAGAGAACAGTTTTATAAATGGCAAGTTTATTTGATCCAAATATGGAAGAATTTTTCTGTAACAAGGAATAGAGGAAGATCATTTCAGAGATGGCAACCCTTCTAAAGATGTGTTTTCTTATGTAATTTTTATTGTGGCCGTAGATCAAGAACTCCTACAATTTTTTTTTTTTTGCAGTATGTGGGCCTCTCACTGTTGTGGCCTCTCCCGTTGTGGAGCACAGGCTCCGGACGCGCAGGCTCAATGGCCATGGCTCACGGGCCCAGCCGCTCCGCGGCATGTGGGATCTTCCCAGACCGGGGCACGAACCCGTGTCCCCTGCATCGGCAGGCAGACTCTCAACCACTGCGCCACCAGGGAAGCCCAAGAACTCCTACATTTTTATAGAAAGTCAGTGGTACAAAATTCTGTACTGTTAAAATAGTATTTTTAAAGGCCAGTGCTCTATAGTTTTATAAATTAATTTTTGATTGATTCAAAAGATGTTAAACATTTTTGTTTTAAAACTGCACAATAAAATTTAGTTACTAGTTTTTTCCTAGTGTAATTGGCAATTTTTAGATTTGGTGTTTAGAAAATGTCTATACACATAGACTTGAGTTAAAGAAATTTTGAAGTAGATGAGAAATTGCAGCTTCTGATGAATTTCCTTCTTTTCTTTTAATAGACACATAGCATCTTTCCTGTCAGTCTTCAAGCTAGTGTTAATAGGCTTAATAATTGTTGGCAAGGATCCTTTTGCTTTCTTTGGCATGCAAGCGCCTAGCATCTGGCAGTGGGGCCAAGAAAACAAGGTATGTAATGTAATAGCTTTGGTAGCTGTAGGTTCTTAGTTGTCAGTGAGATATTTTAATGGATTCTTCTTCTTCTTTCTTTCTTTCTTTTTTTTTTTTTAAGTACTTTTTGCTATTTCAACTTAAACCACTTTTTATTTCTGGGCAAAGCACTTAACCTCCTTTAGTCTTAGTCTCCATATTTATGCATTAAGAATGATTAGGTCTTACCTTTTTATTATTTGAAGGACAGAGAGGTGTTACTTTAGTAGAACCTGGGCACAAAATAATTTAATACCTGATTTTGATTTTGATTATATAAGTTGGGCCAAATCATACAGCAAAACATAATATATACATAATGTAGGCCTTTTATACCAACTAATATGGGTATTAATAGGTTTATTCATGTTAAAAATGGGATTTCCACCAATTTATTCTTATCAAAATTCTCTGTTTTTTTTTTTTTTTTTTTTTTTTGGTACGCGGGCCTCTCACTGCTGTGGCCTCTCCCGTTGCGGAGCACAGGCTCCGGACGCGCAGGCTCAGCGGCCATGGCGCACGGGCCCAGCCGCTCCGCGGCATGTGGGATCTTCCCCGACCGGGGCACGAACCCGTGTCCCCTGCATTGGCAGGCGGACTCTCAACCACTGCGCCACCAGGGAAGCCCTCTCTGTTTTTATTATTCGTTGACTTTTCTGTTCATGGGTAACCTAAAGCAGATTACCTGAAACAATCAATATAAATATACATAAGAATCTTGTGCTGTTTATTTTATTCTTTGGTAGGGTCTTGCTGCATCATATACTCCTTCCAGATCTCTCATCTGTTTTACTTAAAACCATCTTTTCTGGAGGGTGTACCTTTCTGCTGTGAGAAATGGGAATAATTTCTCTCTTGAATGAGATTACTTAGGTTTCCTTCTAATAAGTATTCTCTTTTGGAGTCCTCTGGTCTTATCCTTTAGTTCTAGGCTGAGACTACCTTTAGCCCACTCCGAACATAGCTGTACTTCTTTTTCTTAGGGAATCACTTATTTCCAGTCACAGGCAAGGCTTCTTAACATAAACATCCTCAGGTGCTACCTCTAATTCAGATATGTCTCTACTCTGTTATTAACAAAATATTGATTTACATAGGATTAAGAATTAGAAATGAAGTACTTACTGATAATGTTTTGTGCTATATTTGTTCATTCTGTTGATTCTAAATTGTCTTTAGTGCATTTTACTTCTTTAGGCTTATAACATTGTCAATCTACTGTGGAAGAGGATACTTGAAGGCTGTAGCTTTCGTGACACTTAACTTGTGTATTGTTCTCATGAAAGCAGACTTTGTGCCCAAATGCTAGGATAACTTCTGTGAAATCAAAGCCCACCTAGCTCAAGTGGGGTTAGGGGAAATCTCCTTCTCATCTGCTATAGGCATTTTGATTTATTTTTCTGAAACTGCTGGCTGTGAATTGACATCCTCACTACATCCTGCTTTTAGGTGATTTTGTTAAATTGAAACTTTTCTGTTCAACAGGAGCCTCTGATCTTTTAGGACAGTATAGATTTGCCTTCAAAAGGTGAATGAATGTAACTTAATATGCTAGTGCTTTCTAACCAACTTTTTTTTAGTTTGACTTAAAATGATTTGTTTGGAACACGGACAGGTTGTGTTGAAAACAGGGAGTTGCTGACTAGTTGCATCACTAGTCTCTTGTGAGTTCATACATTATATTATAAAAATTCTAAAATGAACCCTTCTTATGCTGGTACTCTTTTGTTTAACTTATTAAGGCTATTATGCGATTTCTAGAAATTTTGTCTTTACATTAGGAATAACGTAATTTCTTCAGAATGTATAGAGCTGTGAATTAATGTCGCAATTTTCTGTGTACACTATCTGAATATATGGAGTAGCAGTAATAATTTGTATAGAAACTTAAAGTAGATTTAAAAAGAGCAATTACCAAATAAAAATGAGACTATTTAAAAGCTTACTTAATTTGTGATGTTTTGATTTGAAAATGAGTTTACCTATTGTACTTAATTGTATTTTCTTTTAGGTCTATGCATGTATGATGGTCTTTTTCTTGAGCAACATGATTGAGAACCAGTGTATGTCAACAGGTGCATTTGAGATAACTTTGAATGGTAGGTTCTGAATAGTTTGCATTCTGTGATAAATGTTAAATGATTTATAATAAGCATCAGGCTTTTCCATTTTTCATAATATGCTAAATTATCTCTTTACATGGTCCTCACCTACTCCCATGGCTTTAGAATAACATCTATATGATGACCCTTAAATGTATAGCTCTGGAGAGCTCTAGACCTCTCTTCTAGGTGTTATAGCCAGGAATCCTGAACATTACCTACTCCCAAACTGTTGATTACCTCAGCTTCCTGCAATTCTTTTATACTCCAGTTTGCTCCTTCCCTGACATTTCTCACTTACTTAAGGGCACCATTATCATTCTACCCAGGTGCCCATGTCAGAAACCTAGGATAACATCCTAGGTTTCTCCCTTACTCTCCATATCTAATGGATTACCAATTTTTCTCAATTCTACTTCTTACAGTTTTCAAAAATCTTCTATTTATCTTCCTTGCTAACCACCCTAATCCAAGCCACAATTATCTTGCTATCCTCTAACATATTCTCTAAACCAGGGGTTGGCAAATATGGCCTATGAGCTAACAGTGGCTTTACAATTTTAAAATTTCTTTATATTTTATTTTATTCAAGTATAGTTTATTTATAATATCATGTAGGTTTCAGGTATACAGCACAGTGATTCAGATTCTTTTCAGGTTCTTTTCCCTTATAGGTTATTACATAATATTGAGTATAGTTCCCTGTGCTGTATATAGTAGGTCCTTGTTGGTTATTTATTTTATAGAAAGCAGTATGTATATGTTAATCTCAGCCTCCTAATTTATTCTTCTTCCCACCCCCCTTTCCCCTCTGGTAACCATAAGTTTGTTTTCTGTGTCTGTGAGTCTCTTTCTGTTTTGGAAATAAGTTCATTTGTGTCTTTATTTTTTAAGATTCCACATATAAGCGATATCATATGATATTTGTCTTTCTCTGTCTGGCTTACTTCACTTAGTACGATAATCTCTAGGTACATCCATCTTGCTTGGTGGCTCTTACTTTTTTTTTTGGCCAAGCCACGCAGCTTTCTTGATCTTAGTTCCCCGACCAGGGATTGAACCTGGGCTCCAGCAGTGAAAGCACCAAGTCCTAACCACTGGACCGCCAGGGAATTCCCTCTTATATTTTTTAATGGCTAAAAAAATTAAAAATACTTTGTGATGTGGAAATTATATGACATTCAGACTTCAGTATTCATACCTAGAGTTTTGAGTTTCATCATTGAAAAATTTGTGGAAATATATCTCCCTGGTTTTATAAGTACCTATATGGTATCCTTGATTTTGCCTCTTGGTATGTAAAGCCTAAAATATATACTATCTGGCTTCTTACAGAAAAATTTGCTGACACCTGCTCCAACACTTGAGTCATTTAAAAGAAAATTTTTTTAATGCACATTTCATCTTGTTGCTTCACTCACTCAAGTTTGTTAAATGGCCTTATTTTGTTCTCAAGATAAAGACCAGAACATTTAACATGGACAAAAGGCCCTGAATGATGTAGCCTAGGCATGGGCAAACCATAGCCCTGTGGACCATGTCCTCTGCTACCTGCTTGGTAAATAAAGTTTTATTGGAACACATCCGTGCCCATTCAGTTATCTGCTTTCAGGCTACAATGAATGTTAAGTAGCTAGGACAGACTATACATCTTCTTGAGCTGAAAATGCTTACTTTATAGTTTCTTGATCCCTGATCTAATCCCTGCCAACCTTTCCAGCCTCCCTTGTACCACTCTTCTATATTTCAGCTTTCACGTTTAATAATATCTCCCAATTTTAATAATCTCTCTCTTTTAATGATAGTAAGTACAAAGGCTCCTTCCCAGCCTCTCATATATCCCTCTCATAGCATCTTCTAGTTTTGATTTTTAGTATACAAATGTGATTTTGTAGCTATTTATATAGTTCTTTTTATATTTCCCCTACTAGAATGTAAACTCCATGAAAGCAAGAAGCTGAATTCTATCTCCAGCTGTGTGCTTAGACAATACATGTTTATAGAATGAATGTCTATTATAGAATCATCTTTAATGTGGAAGGGGTGGTACCATTTATTTTTATAGATGTACCTGTGTGGTCTAAGCTGGAATCTGGTCACCTTCCATCCATGCAACAGCTTGTTCAAATTCTTGACAATGAAATGAAGCTCAATGTGCATATGGATTCAATCCCACACCATCGATCATAGCCCCACCTATCAGCACTGAAAACTCTTCTGTAAGTAGTTTAAAAATACAGTAACTATGTATAGGTATCAGTTAATTGTCATGAATCAGCAAGATATTTCATATACTAGCATAATAGATATAGATATATATAATAATAGATATTGCATATATTGTCAGTTGAGTTTCCAACTTAAGGTTTAACAGATGGTTGTCTTCTTCATTAAAATTTATAAATGACCAAGAGAGTTTGGATCTGCTAAAATAAAGTAAGGCTGTACTATTAATTTTATGTTTAAGGCTTAGTAATTGGGC
Source organism: Phocoena sinus (assembly GCF_008692025.1). Taxonomy (NCBI): domain Eukaryota; kingdom Metazoa; phylum Chordata; class Mammalia; order Artiodactyla; family Phocoenidae; genus Phocoena; species Phocoena sinus. Next base: position 30,495,812 of record NC_045766.1, read on the forward strand.
CTGTAACATCTTTATTTTGACTTGTGAACTTCTAATGGCCACAATTCATATACTATACATATATTGTACATATATACCCGCCCCTTACCTTCAAATAACTAGTTCCTAAAACTATGCAAATTCTTTTCACATGCTCAAGATAGAAAATTTATAAGCAAATGTGGGTGAACATAGAGAGGTGAAAGTTAATTTTGTTTAACAGAGATGTTCTCAGTTCTTTTCTGATCAATGAGTGGATTTTACAAGAGTGAATTTTGAAACAAAATATTTTTTCTGTGTGTCTTTCAGACATTAAGGGAGTTTTGCAAGAGCAGCGTGACTGACATTATGAAGGCCTGTACTGAAGACAGCAAGCTGTTAGTACAGACCAGATGCTTTCTTGGCAGGCTCGTTGTACCTCTTGGAAAACCTCAATGCAAGGCAGTTTTTCAGTGCTGGCACATTTTGGAATTCTGCACATTCGTGGAGTGCAATAATACTGTATAGTTTTTTTTTTCTTCCCCAAGTCCGCTCGGTTAATAGTTTTTTAAAAAAATGCAGACATTACTACTTGCACTTCTTTTTTCTCAGTCATATTTGAAAAAGTAGAAAATTGAGTTGCAATTTGATTTTTTTTTCAAAGATGTCTGTTAAGTCTGTTGTGATTTTATATGAATTTTCCTTTTTTATAGTTTAAAATTGATCCTTTTGGGACTAGAGCTGTAGTTCCTAAATACTTTATAAGAGTTTATCAGACATCTCTAATTTGGTCATGTCCAATTTATATAGTTTTCAAAATACTGTGGATTGTGAACAGCACATTATATAAGATTATGGGGGGAAATCCTATATCCAGAGTACTCTACCAATTTGTGTATGTGTGTGTGTGCGTGTGTGATTACCAGAGAACTACTAAAAGACCAACCACTTTTTAAATCCTGTTAATGTAGTTCAAGTGTCCTGCCTTGACCAATTTAATGAGTTGATTAACTGGGCCTTTATACTTAACTCAATAAAAAACTAAGCAGATGTAAGTTAAATAAAAAGCTTGAGTTTATTGCCCAGCGTACCTATTAACATTATATTTAACAGTTGTCTGCAAAGTTTTGTTTTTGACTCACAGAGAATTTCCTATGGGACACACTTTAGATTCACACACAAATAATAGGTCATTTACCATTTTTAGGATAATTGAAACTTGCCTCACTAAAGAAAGGTTAGTTGAAGCTCTTTACGACATTAATATTAGGTAAATGGAGATCACTTGTCTAATAATTTAACTTGTCTAACATCATATCAGAATTTTATTATATTTGAGGGACAAAATTGAAAGGTTTTTTATTCAGTGAATTTAACATCTTTCCAGAGTTATAAAAGGTAGTTTTTTTTTTAAAGCTTAAATTGATAAAGACTATAAGAGTAATTTAGCAGAAATAGGACCATAATATAGAAAAATAGTCATATAGCAACAGTCATAACATACTTCATCTTCCCTGTAGGAATAAAAGTGGTAGGTCTAGATTTGTTAGTGGAAGTAAAGGGATTTATGGAAAAGTAATGAGATAATTCAATATTGAGTCCACCAAACACTTAGCACAATCTTATACTTCATTTGTCAGTGAATATTTGTTGAAATGCATGTCTGGTAATTATCATGATTGTGACAGCCTCAAGGTGGAACATACTGTAGTCTCTAGCTGAAAAGAAGTTAGCCTAATAATTCACTGCAGAAAATTGATTAAATGCCTTATCCTTTTAATTAAGGCTGCAGAACTGTTAACCTAAGATGGTACAGTAGCAAGAGTCTATACAATTTAAGCTAGAGGTTACTTAGAGATTGTTATTCAGGTGTAATAACATTTTGTTATCTTTGACTAGGGCTTAAAACTTTGTTAACTTGATTTGTACCAGCCCAAACTTCCTTCTGCAAGTTGAACACACTGCTGAGTGTGTGTAGGGTCTTTCTTCAGTGACAGACATTTCACCAGTGACAGTTAACCTTTTGACATTTAGACCTTCCAAACTTGTCTTGGATATTCCCATGTATCTGACAGGCCAACCATGAAGAATTTAAGATTTAATTCTAATTTTTTCCATGTTTGCCTTGGGTGAATAACTTATCCTTTGGAGAATAGCTTTAAGTGGCTAGGTCATTGATAAAACTCAACTGTTTTGTTCACACCCATTTCAATATTATTTTATGTTTGGCCATATTTAAATCTAAGATTTAATGTAGTCTAGTGAAAAAAATAGTGGGAAGTGTGAATGTAAAAAAGAAAAACATGAAAAAACGGAAAGTTAGAAAGCTATTTAGAATGTGGCTTTATTATATTCCTAACATTTCAAAATTTATTACATAGTTGCTTACAAATTGGTGTGGTTGTGTAGTTTATAAATGTTTATGTACTCTGTTAATTGCAAGACCATAGAACATGACAGCAGGTTGGCTACTGTTATTGGGGTTTTTACCATAGTTGCTATTGTGGAAGAGATTACATGTTAGATTAATTTAAAAATGTTGGCAAAACATGGCTTTATACCTCAGCATCAAAATGTGCAAGACACATATGCTTTCAGAATATAAATGCGTTATTAACTTAACGGCACTAAGATCAATGGCGGCAGTTGATCACCCTTTACCACTATCAGAACGTAACAGGATGCTAATGATGATTCTTACTTTGAATGTCATTAGCTGGGGACCTTGATTGGCTGGCATTTTATTGTCATGATTTTAACTAATTTAGATGTAAAAGAAATAGCCTACAGAATTTTAAAGCATGATTTAATACTTCATACTAAGACTTTAAAAAATCTTTTTTGAGAGAAACAGGAATTGTAGAGTCTGGGGGCTTTAAAGCATTGTGAAAATAAACTTTTATTAAGCTGATATGAAAGGAACCCCTCCTTTCTGGAACTGAATCTGTGCTAGAGCACGTTATATGATAACTGTATTTAGGAAATTTTATGTTGTAAAAATTGTTGTCATCAAGTAATGTTTTCTAATGGTTTCTTAACCCAACCAGTGCTACACCCCCCTCTCCCCCTCCCAGTCTGGCACTCCCAGTATTACCACTCTGGGACCTTAAACTACTTCTTGAGCCTTATGGTCCAGTTTCGTGTGCTTCATTGTTACCTGAAATTTCAACAGTTCTGTGGTGTGTTCTGTGCTGGGGTGGAGCAAAGAGGAGCAGTTTACATTATTGATCTTCTTTACCCCCAACCTCCAGAATCCCTGAGAAAAGTCATACTAGCATCCCAAAATCTGGATAGAAATAAGATGAGGACTTCTCTTGACTGATATAGACAGTTTAACAATCTCAGAAGAGAAAGCAAAAGTTCAGGTATTTTTCTTAAATCCAGCTGAGCCTTTTCCCTCACAGTCCCAGGCTCCTTTTCCTTAGGCTTAAAAAAGCAAATAGAAGCAGACCCAGATCTGAACTATATCTTGAAGAAAAATTGAAATTGGCCTCATGTACAGTGGGAAGAGTGTTAAGTCACCCATTCTTTGTCAAGCCTTGTAGAATGTCTTCTGTTGCCTTTGTTAAGCATGAGCAAAATAAAAAGAAACAACATGATATCTAGGCAAACGTGTAACAGTAGTGGTTTTAAAAGTTTGGTGTGCCTAAGAATCATTAGGATAAATTACTGGATCCCATCCCTAGAGATTCTGATTCATTTGGTCTGAGAGGGGTCCATATAATTTGCACTTTAGCTCAGCTTCCAGATAATGCTGATGCTCTCAGTTTGAGGTCCATACTGAGGAGCACTGCACCATCACAGGTCAGAGTGCAAAAGACCCAGGACACTCTGGAAGGAAACACAGGTCGTGGAACAGAAGAAAATTTTGCATATTTGCTTCACATTTATGGAATGACTTAAAAACAAGAAATTCAGTAAAATGAGAACCCAAAAGAAGAAACAGAATGAGATGAGAGGGAGATTGTTTCCAAGAAAACAAATTGAGGACTTAATTGTCCCAATTAATCTGTTGTATCAGTGCAACATATTTGTTATCCTTTGTTGGGTTAGTATGTTAAAACTTTTGGAGTGGGTATTTTAAAAGGAAATGTTAAATCGTTGAGTATAAAATAACTGATTTGAATTGCCAGGTTTTCTCAAAGTGGGCAACATGCCTGCATTAATCTTTATAATGACAACTGATCTTGATTTTCACGTCAAACAAATTATTTAAATTTTTACTGTTCTCAGTAGGGAAAATGCATACTTTTAGTTTTATTTTAGTAACCATAATAGAATTCTTTATATCACTGGGGAAATCCAATCTGAACTTAATTAAGCCCCCCAAAAGTAAAGGATTTACTTTCACTTAACTGAAAAATCCAAGGTACAGTTGGCCTCATTCCTCCATGAGCCTCCACCATAATTGGGGAGAGGATTGTGGGGGGCTGGGGAGGATGGGAGATGAATGAGAACATTGATAAAGTCCTAGAAAGCACTTTGGTGTAACTTGGGGTTACGTTCGTATCTTTGGATTCTGTTTCTCACTTGATATCAATGAATAATTTTTTGTCATGTTAGTTCTTCCTTTTCTCTAATTATTGACTTTACTCCCTCCACCCAGCCTCCTTCCTATTCAGGATCATAACTGTTTAAGACAAGTTTATGGCTTTGTGGTTATAAGCTGCTGAGACCAAGTGCTTAGCTCTCTGGGAATTATCAGGAGCCAGCACTGGGTCGCTTGGCTGGGTTAGTAAAGTGTTAGAACCTGGCAGACAGGTTGCTACCAGTACTCCCTGGGGCCACGGCTATACTCATGACTTTGTGTACTAGCAACTTTTAATAGAAAAAACAATTACTGTTCTTGTTTATTCTTGAGTTGCTAAGAGCAGGTCTGTTTGCAGGGAAGTGTACTGATGACATTTCCTTCTAAATATATATTTTTTAATGTATTAGAAAATGCGGTTGCATTTCATCTTTTAATAGTCCATAGGCTCTCATGATGAGACTATTTTAAAGGTATTAAAGTATATAATGTATTTAAACAATAGGTAAAGTTAATCAGTGTGATTCTGCTAGTAAAATTCTATATTATTCAGAGCCATGGAAATTTGGTGTTACAAAAGATTTTGAGATTTACTTCAGAATTCTAAAGAAAAGACTAGGAGTTAAGTATCTTGCCCTGATTTCTATAGCTTGTGGCAATGCTAAAATGAAAGGAAAACAAAACCCTATACTGTTGGTGGGGCTTGGGGAAGGAGTAGAAAAGCAAAGGGAGCTTCATCAGAAATTACTCCTGGTGGGAAGAGAAGAGACCAGTAACAAAGCAAACTTAAAAATTTAATCTCTGTTTCACTTCACAAGTGTTTATTTACTTTTACTTTAGCTATGGTGTGGAATTTTTCACTTCAACTAAACTGAAAATAAAAGGCGACACAGTGCAGGGTACCCCAGAAGAAGAGAAGGCAAGTTCCACTAAAGTAGGGCTTCTCAACGTTTTTGCTGAAGCACAGGTCTGCCTGGGACTACGGCTTGATGTGATCCTTTGCAAAATACAATTTTGCCAAATACTTATTTTAAAATTCATGCAAGAAATTCGCTCCAAATTGTTCATGTTGCTTTTAACATAAAAATTTTGTTTTATTGTTTTAATAACTCCCTAAATCTTCAAGCAAAATTCATATTCCAGGAAACCGTTTCTCCTGAGACTGTAATCCCTGCTCCATTGCTTATTTTTCTTGGTGTTGGTGTGTGAGTGTGTGTGTTTGTACACACCATCTTAGGAAACATGGAGTCATCTACGTTATAGTCATTTTCTTTAAATGTACATAAAGTTTATATATAATCTGCACTAAAGCTTTGCACTTAGGACTTATTACAATAACTGAAGAGGATGTGTTCCAGGAAATTTGTATCCAGAAGATGCATGTGGGAAGATAATGTGAGAAGCATAACTGTGAGTTTTAAAGTGTTAAATAGAGTTACAATACCAAAAAACTAAATACTGTCTAGAGTAAAGTAATGACAGACATGCTGATAACATAAGCCTCTGGAAGTCTTGAGGCAGGCTAAAATGGTGGTTTTATAAATGTTGCCTCTGAATGAGTGGATGGATGGATGAATGAATGGATTTGGTTAAGGCAGTGGTTCGCAGCTGGGGGTTTTACCCTCTAGTGGACACTGGTGATGAGACTTTTTTTAAGCCTCTGTTTTATTTACTTTATTATTATTTTTTAAACATCTTTATTGGAGTATAATTGCTTTACAATGGTGGGTTAGTTTCTGCTGTATAACAAAGTGATTCAGCTATACGTATACATACATCCCCATATCCCCTCCCTCTTGTGTCTCCCCTCCCACCTTCCCTGTCCCACCCTTCTAGGTGGTCGCAAAGCACCGAGCTGATCACCCTGTGCTATGCAGCTGCTTCCCACTAGCTAGCTGTTTTACATTTGGTAGTGTATATATGTCAGTGTTACTCTGTCACTTCGTCCCGGTTTACCCTTCTTACTCCCCGTGTCCTCAAGCCCATTCTCTACGTGGTGATGAGACATTTTTGACTGTTACTCCTGGGAGCGTGGGGTGTGTTGCTCCTGGCATGTAGCTGGTAGAGCCAGAGATGTTGTGAAACATCCCACAGTGTCCAAGACAGCTTGCTACAACAAAGGGTAATCTGGTCCAAAATGTTAGTAGGGCAGCTGTTGAGAACTCTCGGTTAGGAGAGTTGGAGGAGGGTGGTGGGAAAGGAGAAGAAAGAGACTGAGAGACAGAGACCAGTGGACCAACACATCATGCAGAGAGGGTCCTGGAATGGAGACTGGGAACCATACATAGCCTTTAGTTGGGACCTGGAGGGGAAGGAGGGTGGAAAAACTGATCAGCCTCCGGGGGCGGGGGAGAGGGCGGCTCTTTTCTAGCCAGGCTTGAAAGGATTTGCTATTAAGGAGGCCTGATGTGGTTTCAAAGGGTCTCCTTTGCCCCCCCTGAGTAGTTTTTCCATATTTAAATTTCAAATTACTTCAACAGAGGAAGCCTTTCATTCCAGTAATGAAATAAAAAGCTAAATTGAAGGTGACATATTTTTATGGGAAAGAACCGTCAAATGTAACAGGCCAACAAAGAGAAATGGCTCTTATTAAATCCTGTTTTTGATTAGGGAAAGGAGAGAAGAACTTTGAGGGCTTGAGGTTGGTAGTGGGTCAGAGCAGAGCACAGAAGGGTACATAAAGAAGAGACTTCACAGTGTTTCCTAGGGAAGTTCCTATTTTCTTGGAACTTGTGTGGGAAAGTGAAGCTACATGATCAGAAGCAACTTTGAAATAAATAACTTAAAAAAAGTGGCATTGGTGTAGGAATATTTTTTCCCCTTGAGACATGTGTATTAATGAGTTGGATGGTAAAAGAAGATTAACATTCCAGACTGGTAGAGTCCAGCAGTGGCTTCCAACGATTAAAATAACCTATGTTTAAATTCTCCAGGCTTCCACCTATCCTTAGGCTGACTGAGGGGGGAAAAATAGCTTTGGAGTCTGTACCGAGGGACAGGCAGATCCACAACTTGAAAGTCAGTCGTGTTCTTGGAATATTCCAACTTCAGAATAATGTTTCCATTTAGCTTCTTACAAGCATGTTTATATATATATATATATTTATTTATTTATTTATGGCTGCGTTGGGTCTTCGTTGCTGTGTGTGGGCTTTCTCCAGTTGTGGTGAGTGGGGGCTACTCTTCCTTGCGATGCGTGGGCTTCTCATTGCAGTGGCTTCTCGTGGCAGAGCACAGGCTCAGGGGTGCGGGCTTCAGTAGTTGTGGCACATGGGCTCCAGCAGTTGTGTCTCGCGGGCTCTAGAGTGCAGGCTCAGTTGTTGCGGTGCAAGGGCTTAGTTGCTCTGCGGCATGTGGGATCTTCCCGGACCGGGGCTCGAACCCTTGTGCCCTGCATTGGCAGGTGATTCTTAACCACTGCGCCACCAGGGAAGCCCTGCATGTTTTGAGGGGTTTCTTTGTGCCAGGTAATGTGGAGGATAACAGTTGTGAAGACGTCTAATACAGTTGCTGCATTCAAGCTTATAGTTTAGTTAAACACAGCACAACATAATAAGACCTCGTAAAAGAAGCCTAACAAAGCGGGCTACAGAAGCAGAGGGTGGGGCAGTGGCTCTAAGCCCTTAAATATAGGATTTTTGGTAGATGGGGGAGGGGGGTTGGGAAGGCACAGAGGAACAAAGAGCATTTTAGAGATGGAAAAGAGCACAGAGGCACAGGGTCTTTGTGATAATTCCTATAAGGGAAGGACCATAGAGGAGAAGTGTCTGGGAGGGAGTGGGTGAAAGAGGGGTGGGTGATGTGGTGGGAAATAGGCTGGAAAGGTAGGTTGGGGAAAGATGATTGAGGGCACTGAGAGCTGAGGAATTGGGCTGCATTCTATGGATGATAGCCAAGGAAGGTTTTTGTGCAGATGAGTAGTAGGATCAGATCTGGGTTTTGAGGTGATTTGGCTGTAGAGAGGATATGGAGGGCTGGAGTGGAGGGGAGGCAGAGGCTGTAACAAAAATATTATTCTGGCATCCTCGCGCGCGCGCGCACACACACACTGATTTATTCAATTAAAAATCAGTGTCAGCTTCTGTGGTCATGGTCCCTTTATATTCAGGAGTTTTCTTTTACTTTAAGGTTTGGGTTCATGATAAAATTTACATTCCCTTAGAATTACCCTCCTTAAATCTAAAGTCTCATGTTTACAATTTACCTTTTAACCCTTGGGTATCATTTAAATATCTCTTTGTATCTATTTTCTGCTTGTTGACTAAGGAGCCTCCCTTTTTGTCCTGAGAGCATGAAATTCACTGTAATTAAAGTGTCTAGTGGATTAGTGTGATTATTGTGGGGTTTTTTTAAACATCTTTATTGGAGTATAATTGCTTTACAATGGTGTGTTCCTTTTGGTTTTATTTTACTTTATTTTTTTTTAACATCTTTATTGGGGTATAATTGCTTTACAATGGTGTGTTAGTTTCTGCTTCATAACAAAGTGAATCAGTTATACATACACATATGTTCCCATATCACTTCCCTCTTGCGTCTCCCTCCCTCCCACCCTCCCTATCCCACCCCTCTAGATGGTCACAAACCACCTAGCTGATCTCCCTGTGCTCTGTGGCTGCTTCCCACTAGCTATCTGTTTTACGTTCGGTAGTGTATATATGTCCATGCCACTCTCTCACTTTGTCACAGCTTACCCTGCCCCCCCCCCATATCCTCAAGTCCATGCTCTAGTAGCTCTGTCTTTATTCCCGTATTACCCCTAGGTCCTTCATGACCTTTTTTTCTTAGATTCCATATATATGTGTTAGCATACGGTATTTGTTTTTCTCCTTCTGACTTACTTCACTCTGTATGACAGACTCTAGGTCTATCCACCTCACTACAAATAAATCAATTTCGTTTCTTTTTATGGCTGAGTAATATTCCATTGTATATCTGTGCCACATCTTCTTTATCCATTCATCTGTTGATGGACACTTAGGTTGCTTCCATGTCCTGGCTATTGTAAATAGAGCTGCAGTGAACATTTGGTACATGATTCTTTTTTTTTTTTTTTTTTTTTTTTGCGGTAAGCAGGCCTCTCACTGTTGTGGCCTCTCCCGTTGCGGAGCACAGGCTCCGGACGCGCAGGCTCAGCGGCCATAGCTCATGGGCGCAGCCGCTCCGCGGCATGTGGGATCTTCCCGGACGGGGGCACGAACCCGTGGCCCCTGCATCGGCAGGCGGACTCTCAACCACTGCACCACCTGGGAAGCCCGACATGACTCTTTTTGAATTATGGTTTTCTCTGGGTATATGCCCAGTAGTGGGATTGCTGGGTCGTATGTTAGTTCTATTTGTAGTTTTTTAAGGAACCTCCATACTGTTCTCCATAGTGGCTGTATCAATTTATATTCCCACCAACAGTGCAAGAGTGTTCCCTTTTCCCCACACCCTCTCCAGCATTTATTGTTTGTAGATTTTTTGATGATGGCCATTCTGACTGGTGTGAGATGATATCTCATTGTACTTTTGATTTGCATTTTTCTAATGATTAATGATGTTGAGCATTCGTTCATGTGTTTCTTGGCAATCTGTATATCTTTGGAAAAACGTCTCTTTAGGTCTTCTGTCCATTTTTGGATTGGGTTGTTTGTTTTTTTGTTATTGATCTGCTTGTAAAGTTTGGAGATTAATCCTTTGTCAGTTGCTTCATTTGCAAATATTTTCTCCCATTCTGAGGGTTGTCTTTTGGTCTTGTTTATGGTTTCCTTTGCTGTGCAAAAGCTTTGAAGTTTCATTAGGTCCCATTTCTTTATTTTTGGCTTTATTTTCATTTCCCTAGGAGGAGGGTCAAAAAGGATCTTGCTGTGATTTATGTCATAGAGTGTTCTGCCTATGTTTTCCTCTAAGAGTTTTATAGTGTCTGGCCTTACATTTAGGTCTTTAATCCATTTTGAATTTCTTTTTCTGTATGGTGTTAGGGGGTGTTCTAATTTCATACTTTTACATGTACCTGTCTAGTTTTCCCAGCACCATTTATTGAAGAGGCTGTCTTTTCTCCATTGTATATTCTTGCCTCCTTTATCAAAGATAAGGTGACCATATGTGTGTGGGTTTATCTCTGGGCTTTCTATCCTGTTCCATTGATCTATCTTTCTGTTTTTGTGCCAGTACCATACTGTCTTGATTACTGTAGCTTTGTAGTATAGTCTGAAGTCAGGGAGCCTGATTCCTCCAGCTCCATTTTTTTGTTCTCAAGATTGCTTTGGCTGTTTGGGGTCTTTTGTGTTTCCATACAAATTGTGAAATTTTTTGTTCTAGTTCTGTGAAAAATGCCAGTGGTAGTTTGATAGGGATTGCATTGAATCTGTAGATTGCTTTGGGTAGTAGAGTCATTTTCACAATGTTGATTCTTCCAATCCAAGAACATGATATATCTCTCCATCTATTTGTATCATCTTTAATTTCTTTCATCAGTGTCTTATAATTTTCTGCATACAGGTCTTTTGTCTCCTTAGGTAGGTTTATTCATAGATATTTTATTCTTTTTGTTGCAGTGGTAAATGGGAGTGTTTTCTTAATTTCACTTTAAGATTTTTCATCATCAGTATATAAGAATGCCGGAGATTTCTGTGCATTAATTTTATATCCTTTACCAAATTCATTGATTAGCTCTAGTAGTTTTCTGGTAGCATTTTTAGGATTCTCTATGTGTAGTATCATGTCATCTGCAAACAGTGACAGCTTTTGTTCTTTTCTGATTTGGGTTCCTTTTTTTTCTTTTTCTTCCCTGATTGCTGTGGCTAGAACTTCCAAAACTATGTTGAATAAGAGTGGTGAGGGTGGGCAACCTTGTCTTGTTCCTGATCTTAGTAGAAATGGTTTCAGTTTTTCACCATTGAGGATGATGTTGGCTGTGGGTTTGTCATATATGGCCATTATTATGTTGATGAAAGTTCCCTCTGTGCCTACTTTCTGCAGGGTTTTTATCATAAATGGGTGGTGAATTTTGTCAAGCTTTCTCTGCATCTATTGAGATGATCATATGGTTTTTCTCCTTCAATTTGTTAATATGGTGTATCATGTTGATTGATTTGCGTATATTGAAGAATCCTTGCATTCCTGGAATAAACCCCACTTGATCATGGTGTATGACCCGTTTAATGTGCTGCTGGATTCTGTTTGCTAGTATTTTGTTGAGGAGTTTTGCATCTATGTTCATCATAGCTGGCCTGTAGTTTTCTTTCTTTGTAACATCTTTGTCTGGTTTTGGTATCAGGGTGATGGTGGCCTTGTAGAATGAGTTTGGGAGTGTTCCTCCCTCTGCTGTATTTTGGAAGAGTTTGAGAATGATAGGTGTTAGCTCTTCTCTAAATGTTTGATAGAATTCGCCTGTGAAGCCATCTGGTCCTGGGCTTTTGTTTGTTGGAAGATTTTTAATCACAGTTTCAATTTCAGTGCTTGTGATTGGTCTGTTCACATTTTCTATTTTTTCCTGGTTCAGTCTCAGCAGGTTGTGCATTTCTAAGAATTTGTCCATTTCTTCCAGGTTGTCCATTTTATGGCCATAGAGTTGCTTGTAGTAATCTCTCATGATCTTTTGTATTTCTGCAGTGTCAGTTGTTACTTCTCCTTTTTCATTTCTAATTCTGTTGATTTGGGTCTTCCTTTTTTTCTTGATGACTTTGGCTAATGGTTTATCAATTTTGTTTATCTTCTCAAAGAACCAGCTTTTAGTTTTATTGATCTTTGCTATCGTTTCCTTTTCATTTATTTCTGATCTGATCTTTATGATTTCTTTCCCTCTGCTAAATTTGGGGTTTTTTTGTTCTTTCTCTAATTGCTTTAGGTGCAAGGTTAAGTTGTTTATTTGAGATGTTTCCTGTTTCTTAAGGTAGGATTGTATTGCTATAAACCTCTGTCTTAGAACTGCTTTTGCTGCATCCCATAGGTTTCGGGTCGTCGTGTCTCCATTGTCATTTGTTTCTAGGTATTTTTTGATTTCTTCTTTGATTTCTTCAGTGATCACTTCGTTACTAAGTAGTGTATTGTTTAGCCTCCATGTGTTTGTATTTCTTACAGATCTTTTCCTGTAATTGATATCTAGTCTCATAGTGTTGTGGTCGGAAAAGATACTTCATACGATTTCAGTTTTCTTAAATTTACCAAGTCTAGATTTGTGACCCAAGATATGGTCTATCCTGGAGAGTGTTCCATGAGCACTTGAGAAAAATGTGTATTCTGTTGTTTTTGGATGGAATGTCCTATAAATATCAATTAAGTCCATCTTGTTTAATGTATCATTTAAAGCTTGTGTTTCCTTATTGATTTTCATTTTGGATGATATGTCCATTGGTGAAAGTGGGGTGTTAAAGTCCCCTACTATGATTGTGTTACTGTCGATTTCCCCTTTTATGGCTGTTAGTATTTGCCTTATGTATTGAGGTGCTCCTATGTTGGGTGCATAAATATTTACAATTGTTATATCTTCTTCTTGGATTGATCCCTTGATCATTATGTAGTGTCCTTCTTTGTCTCTTGTAATAGTCTTTATTTTAAAGTCTATTTTGTCTGATATGAGAATTGCTACTCCAGCTTTCTTTTGATGTCCATTTGCACGGAATATCTTTTTCCGTTCCCTCACTTTCAGTCTGTATGTGCCCCTAGGTCTGACATGGGTCTCTTGTAGACAGCATATATACGGGTCTTGTTTTTTTTTGTTTTTTTTTTGTGTTTTTTTTTGCGATACGCGGGCCTCTCACTGTTCTGGCCTCTCCCATTGAGGAGCACAGGCTCCGGAGGCCCCGGCTCACTGGCCGTGGCTCACCGGCCCAGCCGCCCCACGGCATGTTGGGATCTTCCCAGACTGGAGCACGAACCCGTGTCCCCTGCATTGGCAGGCGGACTCTCAACCACTGGGTCACCAGGGAAGCCCCAGGTCTTGTTTTTGTATCCATTCAGCCAGTCTGTGTCTTTTGGTGGGAGCATTTAATCCATTTACATTTAAGGTAGTCATCGATAATGTATGTTCCTTTTACCATTTTCTTAATTGTTTTGGGTTTGTTATTGTAGGTCTTTTCCTTCTCTTGTGTTTCTTGCCTAGAGAAGTTCCTCTAGCATTTGTTGTAAAGCTGGTTTGGTGGTGCTGAACTCTCTCAGCTTTTGCTTGTCTGTAAAGGTTTAAATTTCTCCATCAAATCTGAATGAGATCTTTGCTGGGTAGAGTAATCTTTGTGGTAGATTTTTCTCCTTCATCACTTTAAATATGTCCTGCCACTCCCTTCTGGCTTGCAGAGTTTCTGCTGGAAAATCAGCTGTTAACCTTATGGGGATTCCCTTGTGTGTTATTTGTTGTTTTTCCCTTGCTGCTTTTAATATGTTTTCTTTGTATTTAATTTTTGATAGTTTGATTAATACATGTCTTGGCGTGTTTCTCCTTGGATTTATCCTGTATGGGACTCCCTGTGCTTCCTGGACTTGATTAACTATTTCCTTTCCCATATTAGGGAAGTTTCAACTATAATCTCTTCACATATTTTCTCAGTCCCTTTCTTTTTCTTTTCTTCTTCTGGGACCCCTATAATTCGAATGTTGGTGCATTTAATGTTGTCCCAGAGGTCTCTGAGACTGTCCTCAGTTCTTTTCATTCTTTCTTCTTTATTCTGCTCTGCAGTAGTTATTTCCACTATTTTATCTTCCAGGTCACTTATCCGTTCTTCTCCCTCAGTTATTCTGCTATTGATCCCTTCTAGAGTATTTTTAATTTCATTTATTGTGTTGTTCATCATTGTTTGTTTCCTCTTTAGTTCTTCTAGGTCCTTGTTAAATGTTTCTTGCATTTTGTCTATTCTATTTCCAAGATTTTGGATCATCTTTACTATCATTATTCTGAATTCTTTTTCAGGTAGACTGCCTGTTTCCTCTTCATTTGTTAGGTCTGGTGGGTTTTTACCTTGCTCCTTCATCTGCTGTGTGTTTTTCTGTCTTTTCATTTTGCTTATCTTAGTGTGTTTGGTGTCTCCTTTTTGCAGGCTGCAGGTTTGTAGTTCCCGTTGTTTTTAGTGTCTGTCCCCAGTGGCTAAGGTTGGCTCGGTGGGTTGTGTAGGTTTCCTGGTGGAGGGGACTAGTGCCTGTGTTGTGGATGAGGCTGGATCTTGTCTTTCTGGTGGGCAGGTCCATGACTGGTGGTGTATTTTGGGGTGTCTGTAGCCTTGTTATGATTTTAGGCAGCCTCTCTACTAATGGATGGGGCTGTGTTCCTGTCTTGCTAGTTCTTTGGCATAGGGTGTCCAGCACTGTAGCTTGGTGGTCGTTGAGTGAAGCTGGGTCTTGGCGTTGAGATGGAGATCTCTGGGAGGTTTTTGCCGTTTGATATTACGTGGAGCTCGGAGGTCTCTTGTGGACCAGTGTCCTGAAATTGGCTTTCCCACCTCAGAGGCATAGCAATGATTCCTGGCTGGAGCACCAAGAGCCTGTCCTCCACACGGCTCAGAATAAAAGGGAGATAAAATAGGAAAAGAAAGAACGAGGGTAAAATAAAATTAAGTAAGATAAAATAAAATAATTACAATAAAAAGTAAGAAATAATTATTAAGAAAAAAAATTTTTTTAAGTAAAAGAAAAAAAACCCGGAGGGTTAGAACCCTAGGACAAATGGTGAAAGCAAAGCTATACAGACAAAATCTCATGGAGAAGCATACACATACACACTCACAAAAAGAGGAAAAGGGGAAAAAATAATATATCTTGCTCCCAACGTCCACCTCCTCAATTTGGGATGATTCATTGTCTGTTCAGGTATTCTGCAGATGGAGGTACATCAAGTTGATTGTGGAGATTTAATCCACTGCTCCTGAGGCTGCTGGGAGAAATTTCCCTTTCTCTTCTTTGTTCTCACAGCTCCCAGGGGCTCAGCTTTGGATTTGGCCCTGCCTCTGCGTGTAGGTAGCCTGAGGGCGTCTGTTCGTTGCTCAGACAGGACGGGGTTAAAGGAGCCGCTGATTTGGTGGCTCTGGCTCACTCACACCGGCGGGGAGGGAGGGGTACGGAGTGGCCGGGCGAGCCTGCGGTGAGAGGCCAGCAAGACGTTGCACCAGTTTGAGGCGCGCCGTTTGTTCTCCTGGAGAAGTTGTCCCTAGGTCACGGGACCCTGGCAGTGATGGGCTGCACCAGGCTCCCGGGAGCAGAGGTGTGGATAGTGAGCTGTGCTCACACACAGGCTTCTTGGTGGTGGCAGCAGCAGCCTTATCGTCTCATGCCCATCTCTGGGGGAAGAGTCTCAAACTCTCTTCTGAATGAGGAGCTCTGGGGCTGGAACCCAGTCATCTATGTTTTCACATGTCCTCCTGGGGTTTCTGATGCACAGTAGACAAAGTTTGAGAACCAGTGATCTGCTAGTGTTGCAGGGCCTCCTGAAGAGGCAGGGGTTGGCTGTGCCTCACAGTGAGGACAAGGACACTGGTAGCAGTTCTGGGAAGTACTCCTTGGCACGAGCCCTCCCGGAGTCTGCCGTTAGCCGCACCAAGGAGCCTGTAGCCTCCAGTGCTGGGTCGCCTCAGGCCAAACAACCCTATTGTGTTTTTTTGAGAATCCATCTTTGCCCTTTGTGATCCAGTCCAGGACATAATCTTGGCTTCAGTCTCCAGGGGAAGTACTCTGTATGTCCTGTGAGTATTGATTTCAGGAAGGACACAGGTAGATATTTCTGTAGGGGATTAATTTTTCTTACTGTAAGGAAAGCTGTATGATGGATATTAAACTGATTATTTTCTTGGACTGAATGAGAACTCCATGTTACTACAAATATGAGTAGGACCTAAAAGTTTTGTCTTGCTGAAATCTTGGTTAGCCTATACTGAGCTGCCAGATATATATAGGATCCCCACTCCCTCAGCAGTCACGATGGCATAATACACTTGTTTTTCTCTGGAGAATAGTGGGCACTGACTGAAGATTTCTCAAGGGTCACTC
Organism: Phocoena sinus; assembly: GCF_008692025.1. NCBI lineage: Eukaryota > Metazoa > Chordata > Mammalia > Artiodactyla > Phocoenidae > Phocoena > Phocoena sinus. The sequence continues at coordinate 30,512,250 of NC_045766.1, forward strand.
ATGATGGGGTTGTACCTCTCCATCTTGAAATTTCTGAAAATCATTGAGTTAAAAGATAAACATGTTGCAAGTGCATTCGTGCTTCTGGCCATGATGGAGTAACTGAGACCTAACTAACCTTCCTGAATAGATAACTAGAAGTAGATGACGTTTGTGAAACAGCTACTTTCAGAAATTGGACACCAGGCAGTGCAGGACTCTGATCCCCAAGAGAAAGGAAAATAGCAATGAACCAACAACCACCCCTTTCAGGCTTTCGCTTGGGAGGCTATCTTAGCTCAGGCTGCCATAACCAAATCCCACAGACTGGGTGGCTTGAGCAACAGGAATTTATGTTCTCACAGTTCTGGAGACGAGAAAGAAATAAACAAGGTGCTATCAGGGTTGGTGTCTGGTGAGGCTTGTAGGTAGCTGTCTTCTCACTATGTCCTCAAGACATAGTGGAGAGAGAGATCTGTTGTCTATTATAAGGACACCAAGCCTATAGGATTGGGGCTCTACATTTATGAGTTTGTTTAACTTTACCTCCCTGAAAGCCCTATCTCTGATGTATAGTCACAGTGAGCGTTAGGGCTTCAACATATGAATTTTGGGGGAAGACAATTCAGTTCATAACAAAGGCACTTTCCAGGCTAAGATGCAGAGAAGGGGGATCCCCATCAAAGCACAGTCCTGTTACTAAGTTGAGGCAGATTGGAATTCATGGAGGGGGCTAGAATTTGTAGGGCAGACAGCCATAGAAGAAGGAGCTATGCAAAGAAACGGCCACGAGGGCTTCCCTGGTGGCACAGTGGTTGAGAGTCCGCCTGCCGATGCAGGGGACACGGGTTCGTGCCCCGGTCTGGGAAGATCCCACATGCCACGGAGCGGCTGGGCCCGTGAGCCATGGCTGCTGAGCCTGCGCGTCTGGAGCCTGTGCTCCGCAATGGGGGAGGCCACAGCAGTGAGAGGCCCGCGTACCACCAAAAAAAAAAAGAAAAAGAAACGGCCACAAAAGTCTGCATAGGAGTTTCATTGAGTGTATTGCTGAAACTTCATAAGGCTGGGCAAAGAATGGGGAGTTGGCAAGCTGAACAATTACCTGAGCTCAAAAAGGCTGGGAAACATTCATGTTCTGAGCTGCTAGAATGGAGAGTTGTACATTTAGGGCATTCAGTAGAGACCTCAGAAGGGTCACATCTTGGCAGTAGGGCTGAACTGCCCAGAGTAAAGATTATCTTAAACTCACACTCATGAATTTAATAACAAGCCTTGAAAGGTTCAGCATGATCCAAAAGTAACCAAGCTGCCTCACTGAACAGTCTTACACCTTTTGAAGGAATTCACAAAATTCAACACTCCCCAATGCAGAATTTGCGGTGTTAATCCATTAAAAATTTACTGTACATAGAGAGAAGCTGGAAAATGTGAACCATAGTCAGCAGAAAAACCAATAAATAGAAAGCACCCAGAAATGACTAACGATAAGATTAGCAAAGATTTAAAAATAGGTTTTATACATATGCTCAGATATTTAAAGAGAAACATGAATACAATGATAAGAGGAATTGGAGATACAGAAATGGAACCAAATGGAACTTCTAGCAATGAAACCATACAATATCTTATATGAATAATTCCCTGGAGGGGCTTAAAAGAAGATTAGACACTGATGAAAAAGATCAACGAACTTGAAGACATAGCAAAAGAAAGTAAACTGAAGAAAGAGAAAAATCCAAAGTGGCTACACCAGTTTACATTCTCACCAACAGTGTTCCAATTTATCTACGTCTTCACCAACACTTGTTATTTTATCTGACTTTTTGATTATAGCCATCCTAGTGTCTGAAGTGGTATTTCATTGTGGTTTTATCTGAAATTTTGATAACTAATGATGTTGAGCATATTTTCATGTGCTTATTGGCCATTGTATATCTTACTTGAAGAAATGTCTATTCACATCTTTTGCCCATTTTTAATTGAGTTGTTACTCATTAAGTTATAAGAGTTGTTTATATATTCTGCATGCTAGACTTCTATCAGATATATGATTTGCAGGTTTTCTTTTTTTCGTGGGTTGTCTTTACTTAACGGTGTCCTTCGAAGCACAAAAATTTTTAATATTGGTGAAGTTCAATTTATCTTTTTTTGTTGTTATTTTTGCTTTTGGCATCATATCTGAAAAATCATTGCCTACTTCAAGGTCATCAAGATTTATGCCTATTTCTTTTTGTAAGAGTTCTGTAGTTTTAGTTCTTACAGTTGGTTCTTTGATCCATTTTGCATTATTTTTGTATAGGGTTTAAGGAGGGTTCCAAGTTCAGTTTTTGCATGTGGAATACGTTTGCTGAAAAGCCTATTGTTCCTCATTGAATTGTGTTGTCACCTTGTCAAAATCCATTGATCATTCTCAATTCTATTCCATTGTCTAGCCTTATACCATTAGGGCACTATCTTGATTACTGTAGCTTTATAGTATGTTTTGAAATAGGGTTTGAGGAGTCTTCCAACTTTGTTCTTCCTTTTCAAGATCATTTGGGCTATTCTGGGTCCCTTGGCATTTCCATATGAGCTTTAGGATCAACTTGTCAGTTTCTGCAAAGAAACTAGCAAGGATTCTGATAGAGATTGTTAATCTGTAGATTATGTTAAATCAGTTTGAAGAGTATTGTCATCTTAACAATATCAAGTCTTCTGATCTGAGAACGTGGGTGTCATTCCATTTATTTAGGTCTTTAACTTTTTTCAACGTTTTTGTAGTTTTCAGTGTACAGGTCTTGAATTCTTTTGTTAAAATTGTACCCAGATATTTTATTGATGGTATCATAAATGGAATTGTTTTCTTAATTTCATTCTTAGAATGTTCATTGCCAGTGTGTAGAAATACAATTTATTTTTGTACATTAATCCTGTATTCTGTAGCTTTGCTGAACTCGTTTATTGGTTCTAATATTTGCGTGTGTGTGTGGATTACTTAGGGTTTTCTATGTATAAAATCATTCCATCTGCAAATAGAGATAGTTTTACTTCTTTTCTTTCAGATCTGGATGCCTTTTATTTCTTTCTCTTGTCCTGATGAGAACCTCTTGTACAGTGATTAGCAGGAGTGGCCAGAGCAGACATCTTGCATGTTCTTGATTTTGGTGTAAAGCATCCAGTCTTTCACCATTAAGTATGATGTTACTTAAAGCTGTGAAGTTTTCATAGACGTCCTTTATCAGGGTGAGGAAGTTACCTGCTTTTTCTGCATTTATTTAATTATGTCTTTCCCTCCCCCCTTATTCTACACTATTGTCTATTATATTAATTGATTTCCAGATATTAAACCAACCTCATATTCCTGGGATAAATTTCATGTGGCCATGGTGTGGTGTATAATCTTATTTATATGTTACTAGATTTGGTTTGCTAGTATTTATTGAGAGTTTTTGCATCAATATTCATAAGCAATATAGATCTTTAGTTTCTTTTCTTGTGCTATCTTTGATTTGGTATCACGGTAATACTGGCCTCATAGAATGTGTTGGGAGGTGTCTGCTCCTCTTCTGTTTTTCAGAACAATTTGTGAAGAATTTATATCATTTCTGGATGTTTGGTAAAATTCACTAGTGAAGCCATCTGGGCCTCAGGTTTTCTTTGTGGAAATGTAAAAATTATTAATTTTATATCTTATAGGCCAAGTCATATTTTCCATTTCTTCTTATATCAGTTTCAGTATTTTGTGTATTCCTGGGAATTTGTGCATTTCATTTATCTATTTTGTTAGTATAGTCCATAGTATTCGCTTATAATCCTTTTCATATCTGTAAGTTTCGTGTCTCCTCTTTTGTTCCTGTTTTAGATAATTTGAGTCTTTTCTCTTTTTTCCCTTGGCCGGTCTAAAGGCTTGTCAATTTTGTTGATATTTTCAAGGAAACAACTTTTGGTTTATTGATTTTTTTTTCTGTTGTTTTTCTATCTGCTGAAAACCAATAATAAAGAGAAAAACCTTATAAAGCAGCAGGAGGAAAACAAGACACATTGCTTATAGAGGAAGAGGAAGCCCTCCATACAGAAGATAAGGACACTACACTTAAAATGGATGCATTGAATTTCTTGTAAAAATTTGGTTTTAAAAAAAAAAAAAAGCACGTTTCCTTTGAGTCTGAATACTGTCAGTTTGATCTCTGCATGAGACAGTATGCTTTACAGGGAAGAACCCTTTCCCTGTCCCCGAATTCCCAGACAATACCATGTCCCAGAGTTCTTCATGGTGGAGGTGATGGTTTTTCCTTCCAGTACAAAAGGAAAAAACAACAACAAAAAAGCAGGCCCTGCTGAGTGTAGGCAGGAGTCTGCGCTGATTATGATGCTTTTAGGGAATTTTTTTTCTCCCTTCTTTTAACCCTAATCCAGTCATTATCAGCCTCAGCTGCACTTTAGAATCAGCTGGGGAGCTTTAAAAAACTACTGGAGCCCATCTCCATCCTAGACCAACTTAAATTTAGAATCAGATGGTGGAGCCAGCCATCTGAGGTGTGTGTATGTCTGTGTGTGTATAAATATAAAATATATGTATATATAAATATAAAATATGTGTATATTTTGTGTATATATAAATAATATATGTATATTTTATATGTATGTGTATATATATGTATGTTGTGGTTTTTCCACTTACGTGAAAATTTTTAAATATATACTGAAATGGTGAGAATAGTGATCTTTAAACTGGGGATATGAGGACACCCAGGGGTGAAGGATTCCCCAGGGGATCAGCTTTAGCTGAATATCCAGGGTAGAATTGACACCCCAAATATGCTTTGTCCAGTTTCCCCACCATATGAGGTGCAAAATGGAGATGGTTCTTGGTCACGAAACAGATACTATTACACATAAACGCACAAACACTGTTGGGAGGAAAAATTTTCTTTTGTCACCTTAGGTCCTAGTGGTTGGGGCCTGTGTATTAATTGACAGCCGCCAGTTTGAAGATCACTGTCAAGGGGTTTGCAATTCTTTGCTTTAAATCAAATTTTAAAAGGGTGAGTCATAAATTTCCACTAAAATTTTACTTTCAATTAAAATTTGTCATGTTTTGATCAATTATGTGCTACTAGTAATGGTAATGTTAACTCAATCAAAATAATTTTTTGAACACTTACAGCCTTAAGATCATAAGAAGTGAAGTTAAAAATTTTTTTTTTAAGTTTAAAATTTTTTAAAATAAAATACTTTTGTAGTCAAGAAGTATGAGCAGATGATCAGTAGTAGATCTTCAAACATAAAAATATATCACAGTCCAATAGACTTCTTTGAAGGAAGTAGGGTGAAAGTGTAAGTTCAAAAAGAAAAAAAAAAGAATGATGTTAAGAAGAGTTAGTTCAGGGACTTCCCTGGTGGTGCAGTGGTTAAGAATTCGCCTGCCAGTGCAGGGGACATGGGTTTGAGCCCTGGTCCAGGAAGATTCCACATGCTGCGGAGCAACTAAGCCCGAGCGCCACAACTACTGAGCCTGCGCTCTAGAGCCCCCCGAGCCACAACTACCGAGCCCACGTGCCACAACTACTGAAGCCCATGCGCCTAGAGCCTGTGCTGTGCAACAAGAGAGGCCATCTCAGTGAGAAGCCCGTGCATCGCAATGAAGAGTAGCCTCTGCTTGCCGCAACTAGAGAAAGCCTACGCACAGCAACGAAGACCCAATGCAGCCAAAAATAAAATAAAAATTTTTTAAAATCACATATTTTTAATGGATAATGACGGGTATCATATTGCTATGGTATTTAGATTCCACTGGGTTCATTTCAGAAAGTAATGTTTTATTTCAAAATGTTAAGATTTATAATACATTGGAAATTAGATTCTTTGCAATTGCTTAAACTTGTGATGAATCATTATAGATGTCAACTGAAAAATGTACAAGGGAGAACATGCATTAAAAATTTTTTTTTAAGGGCTTGAGAAGGGAAAAGTGAAGATCACTGCTCTAGATGGATTGCTTCGTTTCCTTCTGGAGGGCCAAGGACCATTCACTAGAAGGTAATTTATTTTAAACCTTTTCTTCGTAGTTTAATGAAGCAGAAGTTGATTCATACTTCACAACTTCATCTGTATTAGGACTGATAACTAATAAACTCTGCAAAAAAAAAAGTGTGCTTATGGAAATTATGTGGATGTGTTTTGTATGTGCACGGCATTTTCTATCCATTCTCTGTCCGTGAAAGACAAATATGTCTGTATAGTACAAAGTTACTTTTGCTGTTGTCAGTACTTATCAATATAGCTTATGTCATAGCAATAATTAAATCATTCACTGTGATATCAGCCTCCAGTTCCTGTTAATTTTTAGTCTATGTGACCTATGTCTATAATCTATTTTTTAAAATTAATTTTATTTATTATCAGACCTCTCGGCAGTGAAAGCGTGGAGTTGCAACCACTGGACCTCCAGGGAATTCCCTGGTATGACCTTTATTAGCAGGAATAGCTAACAATGAAACTCACTTTGGTGTATATTGCTCACACACTATTAGAACTGCGCAGAGGCCCATACACTGGATGTGCTCTTACGTCTCAGTTCTCCAAGGCTTTGCTGACATGCTTTGCTGCCAGCTTTACCTGAAGCAGAAAGTTTTCATTTCTTATCAGTTACATTGAAGTGCATATATGTATCTTCTCAAAGATGATCATTTTATCTGTTCAAAATGGTACACATAAAATGTAAAATATGCATGAACAAAATAAAAAAGTGAAAATCCTGAGATCAGGAATAAATGGAGACAAGGATTTGTAGTCCTACTTTAAGCTTTAAGTATATCAATAATTCTTTTGAAATTTACATCTGGAAAAACCTACACATTTAGAGTGTTTTCTTCTCCCTCAATTTATGCAATATTACTATATGACAACTTTATGGCTAGAAGAGTTTAATTTTTTTTCTTTTATTGAAATATAGTTGATTTACAATATTGTGTTAATTGCAGGTGTATTGTGTTAGTTTTCAGGTGTATGGCTAGAAGAGTTTAATTTTTCTTTCATTGAAGTATAGTTGATTTACAATATTGTGTTAAGTTTCAGGTACAAAGTGATTCGGTTATACATATCTATATATTTAAGTGTATACTTTTTAAAAATTCTTTTCCATTATAGGTTATTACAAGATACTGAATATAGTTCCTTGTGCTATACAGTAAATCCTTGTTTATTTTTTATATGGTAGTGTGTTTCTGTTAATCCCTCCATCCCCTTTCCCTTTGGTAATCATAAGTTTATTTTCTATGTCTGTGAGTTTGTTTCTGTTTTGTAAATAAGTTCATTTGTACTATTTTTTAGATTCCACATATAAGTGATACCATATGACATTTGTCTTTCTCTGACTTACTTTACTTAATATGATAATCTCTAGGTCCATACACATTGCTGCAAATGGCATTATTTCATTCTTTTTTATGGATGAGTAATATTCTATTGTATACATGTACCACATCTTCTTTATCCATTCACCTGTTGATGGACATTTAGGTTGCTTGCATGTCTTGGGCTATTGTAAATAGTGCTGCTGTGAACACTGAGGTGCATTTATCTTTTCAAGTTAGAGTTTTCGTCTTTTAGTTTCATTGGTAGCTATTCCATGCAGATACATGCCCAGGAGTGGGATTGTTGGATCATATGTAACTCTATTTTTAGTTTTTTAAAGAACTTCCATACTGTCCTCCATAGTGGCTACACCAATTTGCATTCCCACCAACAGTGTAAGAGGGTTCCCTTTTCGCCACACCCTCTTCAGCAGCATTTATTATTTGTGGACTTACTATTTGTGACCCGTGTGAGGTGACACCTCGTTGTAGTTTTGATTTGCATTTCTCTAATGATTAATGATGTTGAGCATTCTTTCATGTGTTTGTTGGCAATGTATATCTTCTTTGGAGAAATGTCTCTTTAGGTCTTCTGCCCATTTTTTGATTGGGTTGTTTGTTTTTTTGATATTGAACTGCATGAGCTGTTTGTATATTTTGGAAATTAAGCACTTGTTAGGCACATCATTTGCAAATATTTTCTCCCAGTCAGTAGGTTGTCTTTTTGTTTTGTTTATGGTTTCCTAGACGAGATTAATTTTTTTGAAGAGGTTTTTATTGTGAAAAATGAGAAAAAAAAAACACCGCATGAATTAACAGAATAGATTATTCAAAACCAAGATTACCTGAAACAGAGAAGTGGAAAAATGGACAGTGATAAATAAAATCTGTGGCATATCCCAAATGCACTTTTGGTATACATAGATGCTCAAAATAAAATTTATCATTATTGTTATTTTTAACAACTCAGTCCCTTCAGTAAATACAGTTGCCTTGAAATATGACCGTAAAAGATAGCTAGAAGTAGATATAAACATTTTCATTTTTAATACATTTTAAAGAAGCAGCATAAATTGCTTTATTACACATAAATTATTTTAAATAATTAAATAACATTTTATTATTAAACATGAAGCAAAATTGTTGAAAGATGTTGTCTCATTATCCTGCCAATCTCCAGTTAATCAAGGCCTTATTCAGTATCCACTAGGGCTCAGCACACCCAAAAATAGTGTTTAATGATGTACAAAAACAGATCCAGTTAAGGCTTTGTTGTGATTGTTACATGTTACACTGTTACATGCTATTTTTCAGAGCTATGTTGAAACATACTAGCTCAATTAATATTTCTGTCTCACTTTATAGAAAATAAAATTTCACTTATCAGTGAAAAGGAAGAGGCAAAAGGCAAAAATAAGAAAGAGAAAGAGACATTTAGCATTGATCAAGACGTAAGCCTCGGAACCTCTTTTTCAGAAAGCAGTGGAGATTAGCAAGAATGGAAATGAAAAAATAAGAAAATTGAATTCTCAGTGTTGACACAGTTCCTAAAAAGTAAGATAATCAAAAGCAGCTTTTAAAAAAAATTTTATTTTATTTTTGGCTGCACTGGGTCTTCATTGCTGTGCACGGGCTTTCTCTGGTTGGGGCGAGCGTGGGCCACTCTTCACCATGGTGCATGGGCCTCTCATTGCGGTGGCCTCTCCTGTTGTGGAGCACGGGCTGCAGGCGCACAGGCTTCAATAGTTCTGGCTCGTGGGCTTAGTTGCTCTGCGGCAGGTGGGATCCTCCCGGACCAGGGCTCCAACCCGTGTCCCCTGCATTGGCAGGCGGACTCCCAACCACTGCACCACCAGGGAAGCCCAAAGGCAGCTTAAAAAAATTTTTTTTTCTATTTTAATTTTTAAATTTTGGTTGCACCTGGTCTTAGTTGCAGCAGGTGGGCTCCTTAGTTGTGGCTCTCTGGCTCCTTTAGTTGGTGGCACGTGCTCCTTAGTTGCGGCCTGTGGGCCCCTTAGTTGTGGCCTGCATGTGGAATCTAGTTCCTGACCAGGGATCGAACCCGTGTCCCCTGCATTGGAAGGCAGATTCTTAACCCTGTGCCACTAGACAAGTCCCCTAAAGGCAGCTTTAAAAAAATTTTTTTTTAAATTGAAGTATAGTTGATTCACAATGTTGTGTTAGTTTCTGGTGTATAGCAAAGTGAATCGATTATACATACATATTTTCTTTTTCATATTTTCCATTATGGTTTATTACAGGATATTGAATATAGTTCCCTGTGCTATACAGTGGGGCCCTGTTGTTTATCTGTTTTGTACATAGTAGTTTGTATCTACTAATTCCAAACTCCTAATTCATCCCTCCCCCACCCGCTTCCCCCTTTGGTAACCGTAAATTTGTTAAAGGCAGCTTTAAACAAAAGTGGTGAATGGATTAATACCAAGACCAGCCCCTAGTCTCCCAGTAGCTCACCTGCTTCGTGCTGCCCAGCACTCAGCCCTCCCTGGGACACAGCATCCTTCCACTCTTCCTGTCCCTTCCTTCTCCTCCCCATGCTTCCTCAGCGGGCTTTTAGTAGGAAAACAGTATGATTTAGTACCTCACGCTAACTGATCAATCACCGGTGGATAGGCTTAATCTCTCTTGCTACACCTTAGCACCAAGTGCGTTATTCACTATAAGGAATGGCCCCTCCAACCACATTCCTCCCTCTCCCAAAGAACAGGGAACTGAGAAGTCAGAGAAGTTCAGGAGAGGGCAGGGTTGGGCGGTCCAGTCTTTAGGGTTCTCCACATCCGATTCTCAACTCTGCTTTCTGCTCTGAAGCATCTTCATCACTGAGCAGAGGATGCTGTGCTGGGCCATCATTGCAGATCCAGCAACATCTCTCCTCCCTCCCCTCAGAAGGGGAGATACATACTTTTCCATAACCCTTTGCCGGCGGGAACCATTATGTTTCCCCAGCGGGAGGCAGCTGCCTGAGGTGCGGGAGGCGGGAGAGGAGCAGCAGCCGTCCTTCACCTCTGGCAGGAGGGTGGACTTGGGGAGGGGGCTAGCTGTTAGTCTTGCACCGGCCGGGATGTGAGGCTGCAGCTCTTCCTTGGTGCTGTTGGCTTCTTGGCTTCCTGAGATTCCCTCATTTCCCCAGCGACCTAAGGGCAGTTCCTTGACCTTCACTTTCCCAGCCTTTAGGAAGGGGAAGGTTGTGGAAGCACCTGCTCCCTCCCTGCTTTCGGTTTTCCTGATGGAACTCTGGCTGATAGGGGCACTTTGGCTGACTTGCTTGTTCTCTGCTGTCCTCAGAGTGAGTTGTTAGTTTTCCCACCAAGAATGCAAACCAGTGATGACTCTGGATGTGCTCTAAATTTGTAATAAAGCACATTCCTTGGTATTTCCTAGTCGTTTTATACACTTTTTGAAATCTCCGACACCCCCTCCCGGAGAAACTCAAGAAAACAAAGGAAAGCACCATCACTGTCGTTAAATCTTTTCATTTATCAAAGCTGCTATTGTTGTTATTGTATCTTGCTTCATACCAGAGTTGTGACAAAGGGCAATTAGTTTTAGAGAAAGTGAAGAAAGGTAGGAAGGTTGCTTTAATTTTTCCCAAACCTGGCTGGAGGGGAAATTCACACATCCTTCCAGTTTATGAAACAGGCGTCGGATCTTTATTAAACTGGCCAGCAGAAGAAGGTCGTCCCCGTTCAGGTGTCGGAGTGCTGGAATCTCTTCAGGGTTTGGTAGCTTTTCAGGAAAGAGAGAAGGGAAGCTCAGAGTCCAGGGTGGAAATGGTGACTGCTGAAGCAGGAGGTGGGAGGAGGCGAGAGGCGACGCTAATCTGGGGCTGGATTCCCTCTTGAGTCTAATTATCTATAAATAGGGGCAGTGGTGTTAATTCTAGTCCGAACAGGAATGAGTTGAGATGCTCTGGAGATTTGAGAGACTACAGCAGGCCAGACCACATAGAAATCGGATACTTTCTTTCAAATGCTTACAATGTATTCAAGTCATTTACCGGCATCTGCTGGGGGAAGCACAGAGATGCTGCAGGCACCCCGTCCCTGGGACACGCCCAGTGCGGAGAGCGTGGTGGGTGCGGGCCTAGAGGCTGGGAAGGCCCTGAACTGGGCTTTCCAGAAGGAGCCGGGATGACTAAGGCACCTTTCCTTCTAAAGCGCGCCCCAATATCCAGGAGGCCCTTCCACACGACCCTCCTTGCCCTCCACCCGCCCCACTTCCTTACGGCCTTGAGTGATTCAGGCTGATGCTGTCTCCTCGCAGCTGCGGGAAGGTCAAGTGTCTGTTAGGGCAGCCTCGCCTGAGGTGTTTCCCAGCTGCGGCTTCTGAGGCAGCGCAGGAGGGCTGCATAGCCTCGGCGGGGTGGGGCGGGGCGGGGCTAAATGCAAGCCCACCTATTACCTCCTGCAAAGCTGAGTGACCTCTTACCTGCCAGAGACGTGAGAACTCGCAGCATCTTCCTGCATTTTTATCCCTCCCCTCTTTGGAAGGGAGGAAGGAGGGAGGGAGGGGGGAAGGAGGATGAGATGCCTGAGTAATGAGGATGGATCTCCATTTTTAGTTTTCCTTCAATCCCAAATCCCATAAAATGGCAGAAAACATTTTCAGAGAGTAAATCAATAGGAAATAGGAAAATTTTTTTTATCAGCAGGAATAATCTTAAGGAATTCCTGAAAATCAAGAAGCAGCTGGGACCACATCCGTAGAGAGATAAATGACCAGATGGAACCACTAATCCCAAACACATTCTGAGGTCAAAGTCAACAGCAATGGGAGGAGGAGAGGCCTTGAGGTAAATATTGCCATGGTGCCCTGGCCTCCCCTTTGTGTTGAGCCGCGGTGCCCACAGGCTGAGGCTGGAAGCCTGGCGCTGGAGCTCGCCTTCCACCCCTCAGCAGCACATGCCACTCCTCCACAGTTAGCAGAAGGACACTTCGGTAAGGAGAACATGCAGGAAAACAGGGCTTCTCAATGAGAGGCACCAGATTTACCTGTCAGAGATGCTAATATTCAGGGAAACAGACCTTAGAATATATGTGTGTGTGTGTGTGTGTGTGTGTGTGTCTGTGTGTCTGTGTGTCTGTGTGTCTGTGTGTCTGTGTGTGTGTATACAGTTAATATTTTCTGAGGGATTTGGGAGAATTGTCAAGGAAAATAACTAGAGGATTTGGAACTTAGTTCTATGCATATAGAAAAAAAGATACGTTAATTTTAGAATAACCATTAAAATATAACGTATTAAAAGATCAAGTCTGTTAGGTTGAGGAGAGCAACAAAAGTTAGATGTGTTTGCAGGGACACATCTAACTCAAAACTACATAAAAAGGTTGCAAATCAAAGGATGAAAAAAAGATGTATGAAGCCGGTGCAAACTAAAAGAAAGCAGGTGTAGCAATTTAACATCATATGAAGTAGCATTTAAGGCAAAGACCATTAAGAGGGAAACTGGGAATAATACATATTGATGACATTAAAATTTTTTGTCAAAATAGAAACAAAAACCCTCAGTGATATGCTGAGTCATGTAATGGGTACAGCTGAAAGGCAAATAAGTGAGGTGGCCCAGGGGTGAAAAGTATAACTCACCATGAAGACAGTCGACACCTTTAATTTCCTAACCATAGAGCTTCAAGACAGATAAAGCAAAACCTGATAGAAATTGTAGGAAAAATGTACCAATTCAGTCATATTGGGAGACATTCGTACATCTCTCAGAAATAAATGAACCATAATAAAAAGAAAAGGATATAGAGAGAAGTGTAAATAGAACATTTAGACATACACAGTTTTGTGCTAGTAAACCTTTTGGGGGGGTCAAATATACATGGAACAGTCATAAGTTATGTCATCAGCCACCAAGAAAGTATCAGTACATTTTAAACAGCAGGGAAAAAATGCAAGCCATATTCCTTGACCATTTAGAAGTTAATAAGAAAAAGATAGCAAATTTAAGAACTCTATTTGAAAATTCAATAACTACTGAGTTGAGGAAATCAGAATACAAATCATATACCCTTTAGAGGTGAAAGAAAATGGGAGCCCTACATATAAGAACCTGTGGCATATATATATGCCCAAAGGGGCACTCAGAGTGCCAGGGTAGGGGTGGGGGTCCTGCGAGTTTACACGGGGTGGTCAGGAAAGGACTCCGAGAGCAGAAACCTGAGGGAAGTGCAGCAGCTATGTGCTAAATGGGGGAGGAATATTTTAAGTTGAGTGAATAGCGAGTGCAAAAGCCCTGTGGCAGTGACATGCCTGGTATTGTCTAGCAACAGCAAAAAGGCCAGGGTGGCTGAAACTGAGTGGGTAGGAAAAGAGGACTACAGAGGGAATGTTAATAGAAGGAAGTCCAGATCACATACAGTATTTCAGTTACAGGATCTTGGCTTTTACTCTGAGTAAGGTTAGAAGTCTCCAGTTTTCACCAGACTTTGGTTTTCAAAATATCACCTCCACTATCGTGGCAGAATTGACTTTGGGAAGACCGGAAGCAGGGAGATTTAGGAGGAGGCTACTGTAATAATTTAAACAAGAGATGGATTAGGTACATGAGGCAGATAAGGGTGGTAGTCTTGAAGGATGCCAGGAGTGTTAAGAGTCTGGAGATATGTTGGCGGTAGAGTTTATAGGACTTGCAGATGAAAGATGTGGGGTTGTGAAACAGAGAGGAGAGGAGGGTAGCAACCCCGAAGTTTTGGGTCTGAGCAACTGAAAGCAGTTGCCATTTCCTAAGATGGAGAAGACCCAAGGTAGAGCACGCTTTCAAATGTCATTTTGCTCTGTGAAGTTTCTAATGCCCTTTAGACACCAGATGGAGATGGAGGGTTGGAATCAGATCTGCAAGTTTAGAGTTCCTGGGAGATCCACGTGGAGATAAATGGAGGGGTCATCAACAAGCAGATGGTATTTCAGGACAGAAAACTGATGAGATCACCTAGGGAGTGAGTATAGCTAGAGAAAAGATGAGCCCGACGACAAGCCCTGGAGCCCCTCAATATTTAGAAAAAGGCGGGGGTGAAGAAAATAGGCAAAGAAAAATGAGAAGGAGTAGCCCTTGAGGTAGAAGTAAAATCAAGAGAGAGTAGGTCCTGGAAGCAAGGGAGGAAATTCTTCTAGGAGGAGGAAGTGAGCAGCTGTGCCCAATGCCACTGAGAAGGCATTAGATTCAACATAAATTAACTATAGTACATATGAAATATTACGTAGCAACAGAATAGACAAATATGCTTGGATATGTAGACATGAAAGGATCTTTAACACATGTTAAATGGAAAACAAAAACAAAGAGAACAAGCCTAATAATACAATCAGTGTAGTCTGATCCAATTTTTATTTTAAAAAGATGTATGTGAATAATTTATAAGTACATAGAAAAGAGAAGTACACACCAAATTTTCAGTGGTGATTACCTTTGGGAAGAGAATTAGAAGAGAAGAAAGGATGAAGGGGGTATCTCATTTTTTTACTCTCTATATTTCTATATTATTTGAATCTTCAAATATGAGAATGTATCCACATATCACTTCTGGAATTTTAAAAAATTGAAAGGGTGTTCATGAGGATGATGAGAAAAGCAATCATTTTTAACATCAAATTCTTTCTTTTGCACCAACTCTCTTTTCTGATTAAAATTCATTTCGAAGGAGGGAAGTGAGAAAGAGAGCATTTTTGACATTTTTGGTAAAAATGCATATTTACCATGAATGTAATGAACCAAAAAAAGACTGTCTTGTAAATTTCTAACCAAGGAAGAAGCTTGTTTGCAGCCTGACAGCTGACTGCAGTAGCTAGACTGACTGGAAGTAGCTCAAATAATGCTTAGCACATTGTAGACCCTTGCTCCATGTTGGCTGAATCTGAAGTCTCCTTTTTGTTTGGTGTTTATGAAATATCCCTGCCTGTGTGGAATCCTGTAGTCATATTTCCACTCGATTAAACGTATAGACTTTTTAGATGCTGAAGATATCTTTGAAGTTTGGAACAATCTCTTCCTTGAATAATTGATGAAACAAGGTCCTCAGAGTTTAGGGGACTTATTCAAAGTCACATACTATATATGCTCTATATGTGACATAGATCTCTATTTATATCTTTCTCTACATGCCTATATATATTTCAGCTTTACTGAGGTATAACTGACAAACTCTACATCTCTACTGAGCTATCATTTGCTAAGTACTTAGTCAGTTCCAAGCACCATGCTAAGTACTTTGCATTCTCATTGAATCTTCACAGCAATCTGTAAGAGAGGAATCATTATCCCCATTTTGTAGAGGAGGGGACTGAAGTTCAAGTTCAGCCACTTAGCTAAGTGGCAGAGCTGAGGTTTGAAACTACGTCTCTGTAACCCGAAGTCTGTGTTCTTAACCGTTGTGCAGCATTTCTGGTCACTGAGAGTGTACTCTGGGCCATGCTCCGGGCAGGATAAAGGAATCAGTAAGACAGATTCTGTCCTGCAGGAGCTTACCATCCAGTAGGAAAGACAGCCATGAAGGCAAGTAAGGCACATGGTTCAGCAAGTGCAGGGACAGAGGTGAGTACATGGACAACCCAGAGAAGGACATTTTCGACCCTGATTGGACAAAGGGCTAGGAGCTCTGGGAAGTGTTTCCAAGGAGATGGGGCTTGTGCTGGGTCTTGAACATGGTCAGAACCCAGGTCTCCTGACTCAGCCAGGCGCTTTCTGCTAGAGCACAGAGAAAAGCAAACCCAATACAAAGTCTCAAAACCAAACCCCCGAAGCCGCACTACCTCAGTCAGAGAGTAAACACTCAGTAAATATTATTTGGAATCAAGTCTGAACTAAAAGGAATTTCTGAGGAAGAAATAACAGCAAGGTTGTCTCAATTCCATATGAAACTTTCACTATATGTATTTTCATTGAACTCCAAAATTCACAGTAGTGCACAGTGGATTACACACAAGTATAATCTATCAGTAATAACACTAACAAACATTGCTTTACTCATTATTCTAAATGCTTTCAACTGTTTATAAAAATGTACCTACCTTCACTTTGGTTCCGACACTGATTCTTGCCTGTTGGCCCATTGCTAGAAAAGTGATTGAAATCTTGTCTTGTTCTAAGATGCGGATTCCAACATAACGGTTCAAAGCCAGAAAGACAGGTTTAAATGAAACGAAGGGTGAGGACGTGACGGAACTTGACCAATTCCAAGCCCTTACTCTGTTGCCAGCTTGATCTGAACATTGACCGCCCAAGATATTGATGTATACCCTGGGCAGAAAGGAAATTAAAAATAAACAGTTACATTATAATTCAACCTTGAATTAGCCTGCTCACTTGCTAACCAAAGG
Organism: Phocoena sinus; assembly: GCF_008692025.1. Lineage (NCBI taxonomy): Eukaryota > Metazoa > Chordata > Mammalia > Artiodactyla > Phocoenidae > Phocoena > Phocoena sinus. The sequence continues at coordinate 30,528,902 of NC_045766.1, forward strand.
GAATAGCAGTTTATACTAGCCAATAGCATATGAATAGTGGAAAACCTCAGGTAATCTTAGGAGCAATAATACTGTGACCGGATTCTATACTAATTTGAAGTACTGGGTATGGTATAAGATGTAGTAATAAACCAAAATGGGTCCAAAGGCTGGAACCGGGATGGTAAAGGGATCTGGAAAATGATGTGCTGGGGAGGATGAAGAGGGAGCACAGAAGGTTTAGTCTGGATAAGAAGAAATACAGGAGAGCAGGCTCTACATGGAAGAGGGGAGAAGACTCGTACTTAGATTTTCCCTGTGTCAAAATGAAGATCAGTGAGTGTAAGTTCTGGGAAAGGCCAAATTGGCCTGAGTACAGAGACCTGTTTCCTAACAGTGCCCAGCAACTGGGGCCAGGAGTCCTTCTAGGAGGTCTCTCATCAGGGCCAGTGTGGGCAGGAGAGGCTCAGGGATCATCTCTGAGATCACTGTGGTTTAGAAGAGTTTGGTAATGGAGCAGAAGGGGGAACTGAGGCCAGCCGGCCCTCCCCAATCTCTTAGAGTTGTTAATGCCACATTTTACCACATTACCTACAGATGTAGCCCTGCACAATCTGAGATCTAGTGGCACTAGTGACTGCCATCCTACTCTATGAGCTCCTTTGCATACCCTCTCACTTTCTTCCATCTGGGGTCACCATCTCTTTCTCGAGGAGAGAGGATAGGTAGAGTTCTGGGTACTTAGCTGGCTTAATTTGATAATAAATTATTTTTTTTAAACCAGATGAATTGGCCAGGAGGGCTCCCTAGAGTAAGATAACTCACATTGTATTTTCCCAGCTTTGATGAGTGGCAGTAATCTGATAACAAAAGTACAACTGAGAAATTGAGGTGATTATCTTTGTATCTGGGAGGAGGGAGATTTAGTTTTATCTTGGTACGTGGGTGAAAACATTTGGCTAAAATTATCTAGATAAATTGTTTATTTAATAAACTTTCTTTGAGTCTATGCCATGTACAGATAAATGTTATGTAGTGGCAAAGGTGCAGGGTGTGCCTTCAAGGGACTTCAGTCCCGCAGGGGAGGTGGGCTTGCTACACAAGAAGCAGCGAGAGGGGCTATGAGAGTGTCAAGGAGTCATGTCAGTGGGCCCGGGAGTTCAGTCGGTGGCTGGGAGGTCTTTACTGGTAAAGGGAGAAATCCTAGAAGCCAGTGAATATCTGGTGACAGTTGATATAGTGCCCCACCAGATGTGATGCAGAGCTGCTACTGAACCCTGAAGGATAAGCAGAAAGTCTCCAATAGACTTGGAGGTTTGGATTGACTACTGCTTTGAACTAAAAGTACAAATATCTCCCTGTGTCCTAACTTTCTCAAGTACTGGCAGAGTGTTCAAATTTCTGTCAATTATTGGCAGAGTGTCTCAAGATAAGATTGTTATACCTGTAAATAAGTTAAAGGGAGAGAATATCTCTTTCTGAAAAGCTTCAAAAGATTAAATTGTATTTGAAGTTAGAACCCAAATTTTACTTTCTCAGACTAAATGAAATAATATGAAATCACAGAGTGTGTAAGTTAGTAGATCGAAGGCATTAGGACCTTCATTTCTCTAGAGATTTTGTTTGTATATTATTGTTGGTTGTGGCTATGGGAAGCCTACTTGTTAGGGATATGTCTCAAACAGTAACAACACAGTATGGCAGCTGTCCATTGCGAATTATTTCCATAGATGAAGCCAGGATAACATTATCAGGGCATAGCATCTAGAGAGACTGCCTGGGTTCATAGCTCAGATCCCTAGGATGGCCATACAATTTATTTAGAGATGTTTTTCTAATATTAAAATTGTATATTTTCTTTCTGTTTATAGAAAAAAATATGATGAGCTTTGTTTTATGTAGTTGCCTGGGATTTTTCCACTAAGCAGCATATGGAATGACATAAATCAAAAATTTATCTGAGTTGAACATTACTATCTAAAGACCACTAATATAAATAAATCTTCTTAAAGCTATTTTTGTCCTTCTAGTTATAAGATGAATAAGATCTGGGGATCTAATGTATAGCATAGTGATTATAGTTAACACTGTATTATAAACTTGAAAGTTGCTAAGAGAGTATATCTTAAATGTTCTCAACACAAAAAAGAAATGGTAATTATGTGACATGTTGCCTGTGTTAGCTAATGCTATAGAGGTAATCATTTTGCACCATATAAGTGTATCAAATCGACACGCAGTACACTTTTAACTTACACAGTATATGTCAATTATATCTCAATAAAGTTGAAAAAATAAAAGGAAAAATAAAATTTCACAAAACCTGAGAAACAAAATGACAGCAGGAGGAACATAGAAGCCTACCAGACATTTCCATTGGGATGATAGCAGGAACTTCGACCCGAAGAATCTAGCACTGCCAGGATTGCAGGGTTAGTGGGCATGTCTTCTTGGACTATGCAGGTGAAGCCATTTATCTTATTGGGCACTTGGATGATGGCTAGGTTTCCAGATGGGTAGCTGAGATCAGATAAGGTCATTTGAGTTATGCTAATGGTCTTTATACTGGGAATAAATTCAATTTATAAGAGAGCCCTTTGAAACTATAAAGCATTCTGAAAATGGGAGGGTTATTACAAAATAATTTCATGCTTTTTATGTGGATCAAAATATATTTATGAGACACAAAAATCCTCAACAAAAATACCAGCAAAGGAATCTAGCAACATATTAAAAGGATTATGTACCACGACAAAGTGGAGTTTATCCCAGGAATGCAAGGTTGGTTTACCATCTAAAAATAAATTAATGAAACATACTATATTGATAGAATAAAGAGCAAAAAACAGATGATCATCTCAATAGATGAAGAAAAAGCATCTGACAAAATCCAATACCTTTCATGATAAATGATTCAATGAACTAGGAATAGAAGGGAGCCTCCTCAACCTGACAGAGAATGTCTAACAAAACCCCAGAGCTAACATCATACTTAATGATTAAAGACTAGGTGTTTTCCCCCTAAGATCCGGAACTAAACAAAAATGTTCACTCTTTCCACTGCTGTTCAACCTCACACTGGAGGTTCCAGTCAGGAAAATTTTGTGAAAGAAAAAGAAATGAAGACATTCAGAATGGAAATGGAAGAAGTAAAACTATCTCTATTTGCAGATAACATGTTCTTGTATATAGAAAATCCTAAGGAATCCACAAAATAATGTTAGAACTAACAAAAGAGTTCAGTAGGGTTGTAGGCTAAAAGATCAATATATAAAAATAAGTTGTATTTCTATACACTAGCAGTGAACATTTTGAAAATGAAATTAAAATAATTCCACTTACAATAGCATCAAAAAGTATAAAATATACTGAGGATAATTCACTAACTGTTAATATTCAGTCCTATCTCAGCTGATCGGAAGTCCAGAGGTGAATTAAACACAAAATTGATTCTGAATCATTTTGAAAATCAGCCATAGCCTTCAAAGGAGTGAAAACGAATTAAAGCCAGGGCAGGAAATGATAACGAATGATACAAGCTGGGGAAGTTATTTAAAATTTTTTGATATAATTAAAACAAAAAACCTACACTCTTTCTCAAAGGGCCTAGGGAACTAAAACTTCATTACACTTCCTATGCCATGAAAGCCATTTTTCTGGTTTCTTAGTGGGGTTTGACTAAACATTTAGGCAACTATGACTAAAAATGACTTTCTCCTACAAAATGAGGCCCTTAGTTCACCAAAAGGTCCTTCTCATTTCATAGTTTCGTTTTACTTTCCTTGAGATATTAAATGGCCTTTGCGTCAAAATAGCAAATGGTCTGATCATCAGGCAGAATTCAATTGATCAATAACTTGAACACTCAATAACTGAGTGTTCCATAAAATGGATATTGAATTTTTGTATTAAAAAATAACATGCTGCTCATGGATGTGTAAACTGGTACACATTTTCTGGGGGGCAAAATCTATTAAACCTTTAAAATGTCCATAATTTCTTACCCAGAATTTCTATCCCTAGGTATTTAATTCAAGGAAGTAAGTGATAAGTGTGCAGCGAGGTATGCACAAAGCTGTTCATGTAGCTGTTGTATAAAACAGCCAAAAATTGTAAAAACACCTTTGATTAGTGATAGGGGATAGATGAAAGGAATTACAGTACATCACTGTGATGGAATGCCATGTGCTTATAAAGATGGTGTTGTATCTCTATATTTATTGCATATTATATACTCATAACATTTATGAGTATTTATTGTATAATATTTATTGTATAATATTATGTAAAGGGTGCAAGTTACAAAATATAAATAGTTGAAGAATTAATTTTTAAAGAATTATATAATTACTCATAGGAAAAAAGTAAGGCAAGATGTATAAAAAGATGTTAACAGCTTTGCTCTGGATGGTAGAATTTGGTAATAACTATTTTTTCTTCATATTTTTCAATCTATTTTTTCTTTTTCTTTTTGTGAAGAAATAAAGCTAACGAAAATAAGTTGTTGAAAGAAAGGATACAATATTTGTGTTGTCCCGTCTGGAAATGAAGTCAGAAACTTGCTCCCATGTTTGTAGTGCTTTTCAAAGAGCTCATTTGTCATGATCTATACACCGTAGAAAACAAAAGCACAGTTACATGATGACAACAGACATCCCTTGCTTGCTAGACACTCACACAAACCATTTCTTAACTTAAATTTTTGATCCTGAATCAGCAACAGGGAACAATCCTTAGGAATCATTAAAGATTGTCCCTAACCCCTGCAGATAACCTGATTAAACCTTTCTGGCAGGAATCTGACATTACTTATCTGTTTGAAGAGTGTTTTTTGTTTTTTTGTCTTTTTTAAAAACTTAAAAACAATTTTTATTCAATAGAACAAGATAGAAGAGAGTGCTCAGGCTTCAGTCAGATTTAAGTAATCGTCATCATCATAACAGCAAACACTTAAAAAGAACTTATATGGTAGGTATTTTTTTTAATTGAAGTATAGTTGATGTGCAAGGTTATATAAGTTTCAGGCGAACAACATAGTGAGTCACAATTTTTAAAGGTTATACTTCATTTATAGTTATTATAAACTATTGGCTATATTCTCTGTGCTGTACAATATATCCTTGTAGCTTATCTATCTTATACATAGCAGTTTGTACCTCTTAAACCCCTACCCCTATCTTGCCCCTCCCCACTTCCCTCTCCCCACTAGAAAATAGTAGTTTGTTCTCCATGTCTGTGGGTCTGTTTTCTTTTTTGTTATATTCATTAGTTTGTTTTCTTTTAGATTCTACATATAAATGATATAATGCAGTATTTGTCTTTCTCCGACTTATTTCACTTAGCCAAATACCCTCCATCCATGTTGTTGCAAATGGCAAAATTTCATTCTTTTTTATGGCTGAGTAGTATTCCCATATATATATGTGTGTATGTGTGTTATATATGTATGTGTATATATATATATATATATATATATATATATATATACACACACACACACACCCCACATCTTCTTTATCTATCTGTTGATGGACACTTAGGTTGCTTCCATATCTTGGCTACTGTAAAAAATGCTGCTATGAACATTGGAGTGCATGTATCTTTTCGAATTAGTGTTTTCATTTTTTTTCAGTTATACACCCAAGAGTGGAATTGCTGGGTCATACAGTAGTTCTATTTTTAGTTTTTTAGGAACCTCCATACTGTTTTCTACAGTGGCTACACCAATGTACATTCCCACTAACGGTGCACAAGGGTTCCCTTTTCTCCACATCCTTGTCAACATTTGTTATTTGTGTTCTTTTGGATGACAGCCATTCTGACAGGTGTGAGGTGATATCTCATTGTGGTTTTAATTTGCATTTCCCTGATGATTAATGATGTTGGCCATCTGTATGTCTTCTTTAAAGGAATGCCTATTCAGGTCTTATGCCAATTTTTCAATCAGGTTTATTTTTTATTTATCTACTTTTACTTTATATGCATATTGTTATAAAAACAAAAGAAGATTAAAAAAAAAAAAACCCAGCCCTAGCACAGTGGAGATATTCTGTGTCCTGGTTGTAGTGGTGATTACATAACTGTCAAAATTAATGGAGCTGTACATATAAGAAGGTGAGTTTTACAATAAATTATACTTCAATAAACTGACTTTACACTCCAGTGTAAGCTGCAGCATCTGGTGTCTTTTCAGGGTTGCTCTTGAAGTTCATTTGAGAAAAACACTAGTGGAATATGGGAAGATGAAGAAAGAAATACAAAGAGATATTCCTTGTTGTACCTCCAAGCTTAACTATTTTACTTTCTATGTAATACTCAATAGGGGAATGAATTTGTAGCCAACAATGTTTTATTTTTTAATTTTTTATAGACATGTCTTTTTAAAAAAATTAACTTATTTTGGCTGCATTGGGTCTTCATTGCTGCGGGCGGGCTTTCTCTAGTTGCGGCGAGCGGGGGTTACTCTTCGTTGCAGTGCGTGGGCTTCTCACTGCAGTGACTTCTCTTGTTGCAGAGCACGGGCTCTAGGCACGTGGGCTTCAGTAGTTGTGGCTTGCGGACTCTAGAGCGCAGGTTTAGTAGTTGTGGCACACAGGCTTAGTTGCTCCGTGGCATGTGGGATCTTCCCGGACCAGGGCTCGAACCCGTGTCCCCTGCATTGGCAGGCGGATTCTTAACCAGTGTGCCACCAGGGAAGCCCCCAACAATGTTTTAAAATGAACTAAAGCTTCAGTTGAATTCTGTTTCTTCCTAATCTTGAATTGTAATAAAATGCATACAAGAATTCCTAGGGCTAAACAATGAAACAATCTAAATTTTCATGTAAATGTTGCCATTTATTTTGAAAGATAATACACTTTTCACTTTTATGAAATATAAAATACATTCAGATAAGCACTAAAATATGCTATTTTGTTAATGCGTAATTATAATGTGAACACCCATGTTATCACCATGTGGGTCAAGATATAGAACAATGCCGATACTCTGGAAGTTCCCTCTGTGCTACCCCAAAGTCAGTGTTCTGTAATCTCTAAACAATATAGTTTAATTTTTCCCATTTTGAATTTTACATAAATGGAATCGAACATTATGAATTTTTAATACTTTGTTTCTTTTAGTCAACATTACGTTTGTAAAATTCATACACGTCCCAGTGTGTAGTTGTTGTCCAATTACTTCCATTTGTGTGTAGGATTGTATTGTATGACTTCATCATTATTTACTTATCCATTCTATTGTTAATGGATATCTCGGTTGTTCCCAGTTTTTGGCTTATAAACAATGATACTCTGAACCGTCTTTTGCATGTATGCTGGTACCCAGTTACTCTCAGATCTTATACCCAGAGGTAGAATTGCTGAACCCCAAGATATGCCTGTCTCCCACTTTACAAGGTACTGACAAAATGATTTTCAAGTTGTACCAATTTGCATTCACACTAGAGGCAAATAATAGGGACTGTTACTCTATATCCTTTCCAACACTCAATAGTATCAGACTTCACAATTTTTTTTTTTGCCAATATTATACGTATGTACTGATCTCTAATTGTGGTTTCAATTTTCCTCTCCCAGGAAATTACTAATGAGGTTGAACACCTTTTCATATGTTTATTGATTATTTGAATTTTCTCCTTGGAGAAGTGGTCAAGTTTTTTTTTTTTTTTTTTTTTTTTTTTATGCGTTATGCGGGCCTCTCACTGCTGTGGCCCCTCCCGTTGCGGAGGACAGGCTCCGGACGCGCAGGCCCAGCGGCCATGGCTCACGGGCCCAGCCGCTCCGCGGCATGTGGGATCCTCCCAGACCGGGGCACGAACCCGTGTCCCCTGCATCGGCAGGCAGACTCTCAACCACTGCGCCACCAGGGAAGCCCTCAAGTTTTTTAAGTTCATTTTTCTATTAGGTAGACTTTTTTTTCATGTGGATTTATAGAAGTTCTTTATACATTTAGGATAAAAGCCCTTTGTATATCATATGTGCTGCAAAATATCTCCCTTCTTGGCTTGTCTTCCAATTTTTAATTTTTTAAAATATTTTATTTATTTATTTGGTTGTACCAGGTCTTAGTTGCAGCCGGTGGGCTCCTTAGTTCTGGCTCACCTGCTCCTTAGTTGCAGCTCACTGGCTGCTTAGTTGTGGCATGCAAACTCTTAGTTGTGGTGTGCATGTGGGATCTAGTTCCCTGACCTGGGATCGAATCCGGGCCCCGTGCATTGGAAGCGCAGAGTCTTAACCACTGCACCACCAGGGAAGTCCCCCAAATTTTAAGTTTAATTTATCAACTACTTTATGGATATTGCTTTTTTAAAATTGGTTAGTAAATCTTTCCCTAACCTTAAGTAATAAAGCTAGTCTCCTATTAAAAAAAAAAATCATTGTAGTTTTGCATTTCACATTTAGGTCTTTAATCCACTGGAACTGATTTTTATATGATGTGAGGTATGATTCCAATTTCATTAAAAAATATGGATATCCAATTGTCCCAGCAGTATGTATTGGAAAGATTTTCCTTTCTCCATTACTGTGCAGTGCCACTGCTGGCATAGATCAGAAGTCGGTGTGTGCATAAATCCGATTCTGAACTATTCTGTATCATAGATTTATTTGTTTATCCTGCCCCAACACTACACTGTCTTAATTACTATATTTTGTAATAGATTTCAGTATCTGATAGAGCGTGTTCCCCTCCCTCCCAGGCTTCTTCTTCAAGAAAGTCTTGGCTCTTCTAAGTTCTTTATATTTCCATGTAAATCTTAGCATCAACTTGTCAAGACCTTCCTTCCCCCTGCACACGCAAATATACAACCTTGTTAGAATTTGAATTACAGTTGCATTGGATCTATAGATCAATTTGGGAAGAATGTCATATTTTAAATACTCTTCCAATCCATGAATATTAGGTCAAATTTGTTAAATGGGTTGTTCAAATATTCTATCTTATTACTGCTTTTTTTTTTTTTTGGTCTAATAGTCCTCTCAATTATTGAGAGAAGCAGGCTAAAGTATCCCGTTATGATTATGGATTAAAATTTTTTCCCTTTTACTTCCTTGAAATTTTGCTTTATTTTTTTTGAGGCTATGTTAATAGGGGAAACATATTTTGTAACATTATACCTTCCTGGTGGATTAAAACTTCTGTCACTGTGAAGTGGTCCTCTATCTCACTGATGTTCTTTAATATTTTCATGATACATCATTTTTGTTTATTTATATTTAATCTTTTTGTATCCTTTTATTTTTTATTTATTTTATTTTACTTTTGGCTGTGTTGGGTCTTTGTTGCTGCTCACAGGCTTTCTCTAGTTGCAGCGAGCGGGGGCTACTCTTTGTTGCGGTGCGTGGGCTTCTCATTGCGGTGGCTTCTTTTGTGGAGCACGGGCTTTAGGCGCACAGGCTTCAGTAGTTGCAGCACACGGGCTCAGTAGTTGTGCCTTGTGGGCTCTAGAGCGCAGGCTCAGTAATTGTGGTGCATGGGCTTAGTTGCTCCACGGCATGTGGGATCTTCCCAGACCAGGGATCAAACCCGTGTTCCCTGTGCTGGCAGGTGGATTCTCAACCACTGCGCCACCAGGGAAGCCCCTATCCTTATATTTTAGATATAGTCTCTTGTAATCAGTATATGGTTGGAATTTTTCCTTAAAAAAGTTGTCTGACACTCTTTGTTTATTAACTGAAGCATTTACTCTATTTACATATAACTACTGACATTCCTTGACGTGTTCTATTTGTCCTCTGTTATGTGTTTTTCTTTTCCCTTATCCTTTCTTATCTTTTGGGGGGCACTTAAAGTGAATTATTCTAATTTTTTTGCTCTGCCTCTGATAGCTTGGAAGTTATACTCTCTACTTGTTATTTTTCTGGCTACCCCAGAAATTTCAGCAAGCAAACTTAATTTATCAAAGTCTGAGTTTAAACTATGTTTGCCTTTCTCCCAGACCAAGGACTTTTATAACACTATAATTGCATTTAGCTTTCTTGCCAAATCATGTACTATTTTTTCAAGTATTTTTACTCTATACTGTTTCTTGAAAGTCCTTGAGCCATTATTATTATTATTGTTTTATCAGTCAACTTTTAGTTTTATACATATATCCCATGAACGCTTTTCTTTGCTCTTCATCTTTCTTGAATCTCATACTATCCAACTACACAAAGAACATCCTTTAGAATTCCTTTTAGTCAGAGGCTACTAGTGACAAACTCTGTTTTGCCAGACCATGTCTTTTGGGGGCATATTTTAATGAAAGATATTTTAACTGGGTATAGGCTTCTAGACTGACTGTTATTTTCTTTCAGCACACAGAAGACATTATACTGGCTTCCATTGTTGCTGTTGGGAGGTTATCTGATTTCTAACTGTTCTCTTTTAAATGTAAACAGACTTCTTTTTCTCTGCTGATCTTTAGATTTTCTTTTTGTCTTTGTGCAGTTTCACTATACTGTGTCTAGGATTTATTTTTATTTTACTTTATTTTATTTTTTTAATTCATCCTGCTTGGGATTCTTAAATCTGTGAATAGGTCTCTTTTATCAGTTTTGGAAAATTATCATCCATTCTCTCTTCAGATACTGCCTCTGCCTGATTATCTTTTTCCTCTCCTTCTGGGATTCCGAACAAATACATTTTAGACCCTTCATTCTATTTTCATATTATACACACTTTTCTGTATTCCTTACCTTTTTTTGCCCCCATGTAAATTTTGGGGTAAATTTTGATAGTTTTCTTTTAACCTTTCTTTCAGGTCATTAGTTCTTTCTTTAGTTGTGTCTAACCTGCATTTAACTCTCATCTTTTAAGTTTTTATATTTTTTTGTATAGTTTTTGTATTTTTCATTTCTAAAGTTCATTTTTTTCTTTTCAATTGTATGTCCCTTTATAGTTTTCTGTTCCCTCCATATATCTTCAAGCTGATCTTTTGTTTTCATAAACATAGTTAGATTACTTCAGTTTTCGAAGTCTTTGTAGATCTTCTCTTATTGATACTAATCCTCTGAGTTTTCAATTGTGGTGTTGAGTTTCCTTGTGTTCTTAATTATTTTTCACTGTGTGCTGGTAATTGAACTTGAAAGATAATTTGTAGGAGTGATTTCAGGGCTAGATAAGCAACCTTCCTTCAGACAGGATTTGGATTTGATTCTGTCAGAACCTCAGTTCACTGCCATGCCTTAAATTCTATGTCACCCAGGAGAAACAAAACTGGTCTCAGGAGTTTAATTTCTAGGGATCTATTCTGGGGAACTATATTTAGTATAGTGTAAATTTATACACAAAGATATTGAAAGCAATGGTTAAACTATATGAAAAGGCACATAGATATTAAAATGATGTTAATGTAAGCTATGTAATATCATGGAAAAATTGTTGATAATTAAGTTAAAAGGATAAAAATTACATGTGTAATATAATTACAAGTGTTTTAACAGAAACTTATGCTTAAAAACTCTAGAACAGTGCTGTCTAATAGAACTTGTAGTGACCATAAAAATTTTCTATATCTGCCCTGCAATATGGTTGCCTTTAGTCACACACAGCTATTTAACACTTGAAATGTGGCTAGCATGACTGAAGAATTACATTTTATTTACTTATTTAATTTAAATTATTTTAAATAAGTTATTTAATTATTTTAAATTTGGATATCCATGTGGAGTATTTGTTACCATATTGGGCAGTGCAGATCTAGATAATATTGAAATATTAATAATGATTTGGGGGATGTGGGTGAGACTTCTGATGATTTTCTCCCATTCTTTTTAGTTTTCTAAAGGGTTCCAAATGTTCCTTACTATACACTGATCACATTTTAAAGTAAAAAGGCTTTAACCAAAATACCCCCTCATAAAACATATGTAAAGCATTGTTATAAAGTCTAGTATAAGTTAAAAGGCCAAGTCCATACCAATTCTTTTTGACAAATAGTTAAATGTGTCATGTAGCCACGCTGCCATATTCATCATGACAGCTTTTATAATTTTAGGTAAAACTGATTTTTAAAGAGTAGCAAATAAAAAAAATTACAAGCTAATTACCTTTCCACATGCTATCCTAGAATCACAACAAACAATGGATATATTTCTTTTGTCTAGTTGATAATCAGTTAGTTCTTCCTTAGCTGACTCTACTTCTGGAATATCCATGGGAAGTTGATAAGAAATTGTTTTAAATTGCTTTGCATCTAATGGGAAAAGAATCACATGAAATACATATATGATGTTTAAAACTTTCCAAAACCTCTCTTCTAAAATGAAATTGCAAATTCTGTTACGGATGCATTGATTCATTGGACATATTTTTAATGGAAGAAAAATGAGGACCTCCTTCTTTTGTTTAAAAAAATGAGAAATTCTCATTTGGTTGAAAGAAAAATAATGATGATTTTCATTACGTGGAATTTTCTGGCCTTAGGTTTAGTAGAAAACAGTTGAATACCAAGGGATTTTATACTAGGGGTTTCATTGAAAAAAAAAATCTTCTCTAAGTATCTTTTCAATGGCTCTGAGTCATAGAGGAGGAGCCTGAGGCTCAGAAATATTAAATAATTTATCCCCAGTTGGGCAGCCTATGAGGAGAAAAGCAAGGACATAAATCCAGAACTTCTGATTCTAAAATCGGTGCCCCTTCAGTCGTACCAGTACTACAGCTATACTGGCCAGCTGACCGATGGGGCCTGCCTATAAGAAAGGAATCTGATTTATTTTTGACAGATTTTCCATATCCTAGCTTGAAACAAAATGGAATGTGTGTTTGATAAAATGGGAGACAATGAACTCAAAAGCTCTTTCTAGCTATCTGTAAAGTGCTCTATAGATGTTGCTAATTTATTTCAATCAATAACAACAGTGAGCTGAAGACTAAAAACTTCAAAAGCCAGATGACGGAAAAGCGGGATTTTCTGAGCCATTTTGACTGATGTATTGACCAAAATGAAAAATTTTAATGTTATTTTTAGAATACGTCAATTTTTGCTCTTGGTCAAACATATGAGCTTTCTGATCTATAACATCAGTGTTAAGGAACTTACCTTCTTCAGAGGAAGTAGTCTGTTCTTTTGTTAATATTGTATAGTGTTTGGCCATTCGTCGCTCCTGTCTTCTACAAAATCAAAAAATATGATGCATAAGTCTGAAATACGTTGGAAGTTTAAAACAGTATACTATAAATGTTTACTGTTTAAACGCTATTCCTTGTTATTTTTATCTGTTATTACTTGTGAATCAAGTCATTTAATCAGTGTGCGTGTGTTTCTACTATATTTAGTGGATAGATTTCTCCAATATAGGGATTCTGAATTGCCCTGAGAATTTGAGATTGGCAAATTTCTACTCTAAGTCAGTGAGTTCACTGAGTTTCTGAAATCTTCTGACACTTACAGTGTCCACCAGGAATTGCAATAGGTTTGCTTTGGCCAATTTTTGTTTCTTCACTGGGAATGCATCTTCAAAATTATCTATTTTGAGAAAATGAGGTTCATTTTACAAAAAACTCTCTAACTAAGTGGGCCTATCTGAGTTTCAATATCAAAGGCTCACTGTTACCTCCGCAAAGCTTTTTCCTTTGCTTCGAGTCTGTCGACTTCACTGCCGTGGGCGGCATGAGGGTCAATACAGATTAATTCAGCTTTAGAGCTCTGGATTTTTTGTTTTCCCTCATAGATGTAGTCAATCAGGTTTTGGAAATAACTACAACAGGAGGTCTGAAAAACAGAGTTCATTTTCATCTCATCAGTCCTAGATGATAATTACAGGAGGGAAAAAACCCCAAAAAAATGGTAATGGGGTTTTGGATAACAATCTATCATAACAGTTTTTTGGTAACAGTTTTATTGAGATATAATTCACATATCGTACAATTCACCCATTTAAAGTATACAAGTCAATGGTTTTTAGTGTTGGGTTGGCCAAAACATTCGCTCAGGTTTTTCCATAACATTGTAGGAAAAACCCGAATGAACTTTTTGGCCAACCCAATATAGTCACAGAATTTTGCAACCATCACAACAATCAATTTTAGAAACTGAAACCTGTACCCATTCATATAAATGGAATCATACAACATGTGGTACTTTGTGACTTGCTTCTTTCACTTAGCATAATATTTTCATTTATATCGTAGCACGTATAAGTACTTCATTTCTTGTTATGGCTGCATAATATTTCATTGTATGGATACCCCACATTTATTTACCCTTTCATCAGTTGATAAATGTCTGGGTTATTTTCACTTTTTGGCTGTTATGAATCACGCTGCTGTGAACATTTGTATACACCTTTCTGGGTGGACATATGTTGTTAATTTTCTTGGGTATATACTTAGGAACGGAATTGTTTGTCGGGTTATATGGTATCTGTAAGTTTAACTTTTTGAAGGATTGCCCGACTGTTTTCCAAAGTGGCTGCATCGTTTTCTATTCCCCTTCAGCAGTGTATGAGGGTTCCAGTGTCTCTACATCCTTGTTATTATCTGTCTTTTGGGTTATAGCCATCCTAGTGGGTGTGAAATTGTATCCCATTGTGGTTATGATTTGCATTGCCCTGACGGCTAACACATCACTCTCTTAAGAATGGCAATGCAGGGAATCCTCTGGCAGTGCAGTGGTTAGGATTCTGGGCTTTCACTGCCAGGGTCCCAGGTTCGATCCCTGGTGAGTGAACTACGATCCCACAAGCCACGCAGTGCAGCCAAAAAAAGAAAAAGAAAAAGAAAGGCAATGCATTGGAAAGATGCAGAAGAAAATACTACTTATGCTTAAATTAGTGTCTATAAGTAACACTATTTCCTCCGTGAACCTGCTTTAGAACTTACATGTTCTACTAGTTCAGAACTATTGTAGTCACAGGAAAGATCCACATTGGAGAGAAATGTTCTTAGATCGCTCCCACAGAATTCACACGTGGGTGATACCTCCTCCTCTTCTCTCTTCAGAGAGGAGAAAAAAAAAATGAAGACATGCCCACAAGGAGGCCCAGAGCCTCTGAGAGCAGGCGGAGCCAGAGCCCTGGACAGGGCCAGCGAATGTCCAGTCAGACAACAGGGTTGATGAGGGATGTACAAACCTGCTTGAGAACTCCTGTCAGACAACATGAGGGCTCCCAGTGATGGTTAGTAGGGAACTTTCAGGAGTCTGAGATCCTATATCAGAAGGCACCAAGCCAGCAGGATCTGTATATTCCAGAAATGAGACATCATTTCTATTCAAGGGCTCTTAAGGGCTGGGGAGGCTGAAGTGGTGTTTTGGAGGCCTCTGTCTGGTGCAGTTCGTTGGGGTGCAGCTGAGCCCATCAGGAGCTCTGTGGGTCCTTGGGATGCCTCCTCAGTGTAAGAAGAAAGTTGCAGAAATGATTTTACTATTGACATCAGTGTCCCTTGTCGAGCAGGGGGATGTACAGTGTGTGACGAGATGTGGGACACAAAGGATAACACATATTTGATTTTGTGTAAATGGTCTAAGGTGTTTAAATACCATAAACTCTTTCAAGAAGTGTCAGCTAAGGGCTTCCCTGGTGGCACAGTGGTTGAGAGTCCGCCTGCTGATGCAGGGGACATGGGTTCGTGCCCCGGTCCGGGAAGATCCCACATGCCGCGGAGCGGCTGGGCCCGTGAGCCATGGCCGCTGAGCCTGCGCGTCCGGAGCCTGTGCTCCGCAACGGGAGAGGCCACAGCAGTGAGAGGCCCACGTACCGCAAAGATAAATAAATAAATAAAAATTTAAAAAGAAGTGTCAGCTAAGAAAAAGTCTTGACATTACTATGTAGGCCACTGTTTAGAATGCTCAACTTTCTAAAATAAATTAGAGTCCTTTCTGAAGGGAAGCCCCAGTTGGGGCACCACATTCTCCTATCTGTGCTGTGAAGGTAATCCAGGAGGGGAGGGGAGGCTAGGGAACACAAGAGGAGGCTGGGAGTTACGGGCGCAGGTGACTCAGTGAGGGGTGGATGCACTATGGCCCTCTTAGTGATCTGAGGTCATGGCTGTGACTACAGAGGCTCCTGGCAGGTGAGCAGCCAAGCCTTGGCACAGGCCTCCAGGAAAAGACCCAGATCATGACTTGCATGTCGTGAAACCACCAGGGCACCTGTAGTTACCATGGAAACCATTCTCCGAGCCTGGCAAAATGACCGCCCTGGGGCCAAAGGGTGACTGAGATGGCCGGTGCAGCCAGGGACCCTAGAGTACAGTCCAGTATAATTAGGCCATGGAAAGTACCCGATAATAAGTACTGTACATCGCTGAAAGCAGAACACTCAGGGAGGAAAGCCTTGTGAGAGAGAGATGGTGATGACGGATCCAGGACAGCTACCAAATGATGGAATGGGCAGGAAGAGCTTGGCAACGCCAGGCCAGCTACAGACTGTGCCACCAGCATCTCGGTAGTGAACTCCTCTGCCCATGGCCCCTTCACCCCTTCACCCCTTCACCTGGGGGCGAAGTAAGTAAAGATGCTTCAAAAGACATGAGTGGGGTTGGAATTTCTACCTCAAGAGGGTGTGGCTGAAGAGGAGAGCTGGCCAACCAGCTGCTGCTGCCCCTGAACTAGACCAGTGTCCAGGCCCATCTCAGAAGACCTGAAAGGTTGGCCCAGGGATGCAGGGGGAGCCAGCCCTGTCCAGGGGCCGGTGTAGGGACAGCTCTGTGGAAGGAAGTCCCCAAGGCCTTCCTCATGTTCAGGCGCATCTCTGGGTGTCAGGGGAAGAGAGCTCAAGAAACTTCCTGGATACAAGCCTTTGTGCTTCAGAAAAAGGAAGGTGCTACGTTTGAAGAAAGAATTGCAGCCTGAAGAGTCTATAAGGTGACCATAAAATTTAGAAACCTGGGCAAATATAAACAGTAAATGTTGACTCATATTACGTTACGTGACGTATTTAATGTATCACCAGGCATTAGAATCACATAGTTCAACGTGCTGCACAAAATGACAATGAACACCAACCACATTGGTGCATCCACACGGCATTCCCGTCGACTCCTGCACACACATCTGTGCTGTCCTGCCTCACATGATTGGTGTCTCTTATTTCAGTGAATAAGCCTGTACCTTTAGTGTACCCCAAAAGAAGTAATCAAGGAGGTTCCAGTCTGGGGAGTGTGCAGCTCTCTCCACATGGCCATGCCGTGCAAGTTTGGAAATAATCATACCACCGGTCAGTCCCTTACCTCTGTGGCAAAGCAGGGTGGTTTGTATCCTGTTGGAATTACTAAGGTGACCTCTCCCTTGCCCATTGAATGCAGACATTAATTGGTCACTTAATGTGATCAAATACAGCTGACGTTCACCTGTGCTGCCAGGCCTTATGACCACTGTTATAGGTTGAGTTGTGCTCCCCCAAAGGTTCTGTTGAATTTCTAACCCCTGGTACGTGTGAACGTGGCCTGACTTAGAAACGGGGTCTCTGCAGATGTAATCAAGTTAAGATGAGGTCATTAGGGTGGGCGCTAATCCAATATGACTGGTGTCCTTGGAGAAGAGGGACATTTGGACAGAGACACACAGAGCGTGCTGGGACAACCAAGGCAGAGATTGGAGTGATGCAGCCGCAAGCCAAGGAATGCCAAGGATTGACGGCCACCACCAGAAGCTCAGAAGAGGCAAGGAGGGACTCTCCCCTCCAGGTTAGACTTGCTGACACCTTGATTTTGGACTTCCAGCCTTCAGAACTGTGAAACAATACTTTTCTGTCGCTGTAAGCCACCTAGTTACTGGTATTTTGTTCCAGCAGCCCTAGGAAACGAATACAGCCACCCTAAGTGCTATTCCAAGTAAATGTGCTCCTTGCCTTTTGTTGGTAGAAGGATTCACTGTCTTTTGTGCAGATCACCATGTGGCTTTTTATACCACTTATTACAGTAAAAGCAAAAAGAAATATAAATGAAAATTACCTTGAACTTAATGCCTAAATTGGAACTCTCTTGTTTGAATGTGAGAATAGATGGTGGCCCGATGCTGGGTAGTGTTCTCAGAGAGGGCTCAAAAAGTGTTATGAAGTCTTCCTTAAACTAAATTTTAAAAAGAGGGAGAAAGAAAAAAATTGAAGATTGAATAAGTGATTTTTACCATGAGTTCAGTGTACTAGTTGGACTGATAAACATTTCTTACCTCCAGCTCACATAAAATATTTAGTTCTGGCTCTTCTGGGTTAATTACCCATTTTGCTGAAGACAAAAAGACAGATTTAGAAGGAATGTTTGAAAACTTTATGCAGTGTATTCCATTTTCTCTAGTTTGAAGATCCTAGCCCATGACACACACTCACTCACATACACACACACACGCACACACGTGCTGTCTAAATGCCCTGAAACCCTACCTTCACCACCTTCTTGCATATACTTTTAGGGGAGCTCTTTTGTAAAGGGGTTGGACACCATCCAAGTTAAGGCTGGTTCCCTAAGGGCAGTTTGCCTTTGCCAGCAGAGGGGATGATGCCAAACATCCAGTTACCTCTTAATTTAGAAGGTAGATTTTCAGGTTCATCTTCCTTCTTTACAGAGGGCACTTCCTTCTCTGTAAAAAGAGTGTACATTTGTCATCAATCCTGACAAAGGATGAAAGGAGTCTAATAGAAAAGAAAATATGCCTCTTGGAAAAATAAGTGCCCATTTTGTGTTTTATTTTTAATTTTTTTCCCAAATAACATTTTGTCAACAGTAAGTAACAAACAGAGAAGACTCACCACTAATGAATCACATTAAAAAATGCTTCCTTGCTTCTTTTTAGTCTTAGAATGTTACACGAATGCATATTTTATTTGATTATAATCATGGTTTGCAGACCCTTTTGTGTTCTGCCTTTTAAAATTACTGTTCTGTCTAATTTATGACTGTTATTCTGCAGAAGATTTTTCAGGGAGAAGAGTGCTGGCGTGGGGTGAGAGGGCGGTTCCGAGTTCAAGACAGTGAACTAAACCACCAGAATAATTCCCTCTGCAGATTCCAGGGCAGTACTGGAAATGGGGACAACAGCCATCTATCAACACACGAGCCTCTTGGAGTAAATATCTGGAAAGGTAAGCAGACAGGACTGGGATTATGAAAAACCAATCAGAACAACCTACAATGAGACAGAGGTGAAGGGAGAGGGCAGACCCATTTTCCCTGTGTAGCCGGGACTGGTGCTGGAGAAAGAGATGGGCTTCAGAAAATGACATGCTTCATATGTTGAGTACCTGAACAATTAAAAAATACGTTTTGGGCATTTTGCCCAACAGGAATACCAGCACAGGTATTAAAAAACAAACAAACGAATGAACAAGACTTTCATTAAGGCATTATTTGTCGTAGGGAAGAGGTCAAAACACAAAACCAAACCAAACCAAACAACCCTGCAACATCTAACAATCAGATGTATTACATAAGTCACAGTAACTGTAGGTATATAAGGCAATACTACATAGTCATTTCAAGGAATTAGATCAATATTTCCTGACATGGAAAGATGTCCCTGATACACTGCTAAGTAAAAAAAATTAGAGATAAAACTGCTGTTATTCACAGGAAATGTAATTGTCTAGTGGACTTTTAACTGATAAAATATTAGAATAAGAAAGTTCAGCAAGGGAATCAGATACAAGATTAATGCATTGAAATCAATAGTTTTCCTATACATTGACAATAACCAATTAGAAAATATAATAGGAAAAAAAAGATTCCAATTATTACATCAATAAAAGACAACTGTAAAACACCTAGGAATAAACTAATAAGAGGTGCCTATCAGTTCTCTGTTAAAAAAAACCTACAAAAAAAGATATGAAAAAATTGAAAAGGTACATTAGGTTCCTGCTGTTAAAGTAATCAAACAAGGAAGCCATTAGATGAGGGGGCTCTAATGCCTTGGTAGCCAATCGTAAGCAGAGTGAAACCTAAGCCAGAGTCAGTTCCTCAAGGTTAATGCCTCAAGGTTAAGAACAGCTCATAGCAAACAGCCAACCGGGCTTTCCCAAATACAGTTAAGTCCTCTACACACGAACCTTCGAACTGCGAACTTTCAAAGATATGAACGTGCGTTCTCACGTCCAATCACGTAAATTAGTTCACGTGTCTGGCGTACATTGTCACGTGCATGCACCCTCTACAAGTGGTTGTGCTTTTGTGTACTTTACTGTACAGTACTGTTGGCTGTGCAACACGAGGAGCTGACTAATGAAGACCTGATGGAATTGGAGGCCCAGAGAAAGGACAAAGAGAGACAAGAGGAAGGAGAAGTAACTGAAGAACCGAAGAGATTCACGACGCAGGAGATGGCAAGGGGATTTTCTTTATTTGAGGAGGCGCTGTTAGCTTTTGAGGCATAGGATGGTACACGAAGGTTGCGGCAGCCGTTCAGAATGCAATCCAGTGCTACCATGTCATCTATGACAAGAAAAAAAGAGCTACTACCCAGACATCGCTGGATCCTTTTTTCAAGAGGGTAGGTAGAACTGAATCTGGCAAGGAACCAGAACCTGTGCCATCCATGTCTGGCATGAGTGAAATTGCAGCTTGCTTTCCATCTCCTATCGCTGACGACCCTTCAGCTCTACCATCTCCCACCCCTTCGCCCTCTTCCAGTCAGTAACTCTTCTTGCCTGTTCACTCGACGCCAGCCCCTGGATGCCAGCTGTTGTGCTGTACCACTGTACTTTTCAAGGTGCTGTACTGTGAGATTAGACATGGTTTCTTTATTTTTTTGTTTGTTTTTCATGTATTATTTGTGTGAAAAGTATTATAAACCTATTACAGTACAGCACTATATAGCCGATTGTGCTAGTTCGGTACCTAGGCTAACTTCGTTGGACTTCGAACAAATTGGACTTATGAACACGCTGTCGGAATGGAACTCGTCCGTATGTAGGTGACCTACCGTAATGCAACCTCGAGCAATAGCTATAGTCAAATGATTTCCTTGCTTTGCTCCCACGACTTCTCTATAAAAACCTCTCCTTAGCTCTTGTCTGTGGACATAACCACTTCTGCTTTGGCGCTGCCTGTTTCCAATCCACATCTGCTCAAATAAACTCTTAAAAATTGGAAAATGCCTCAACTTATCTTTGAACGCTGCAGAGCAAGACCAAAGAATCAACTTGTCAAACTCCACTGAAAAACTTCATCACAATTACATTGAATATATAGATTAATTTGGGAATAATTAATGTTTTTAATATTAGGTTTAATATTATATTAATATTTATTTTTTTTATTTTTTTTATTTTTTTTATTTTTGGCTGCATACGGTATTTTTGTTTTTTTCTTTTTGGCTAAGTTTGGTCTTTGTTGCTGCGCTCAGGCTTTCTTTAGTTGCAGTGAGCAGGGGCCACTCTTGGTTGCAGTGCATGGGCTTCTCATCGCGGTGGCCTGTCTTGTTGCGGAGCACGGGGTCCAGGTATGCAGTCTCAGCCGTTGTGGCTCGCAGGCTCCGGAGTGCAGGCTCAGCAGCCGTGGTGCACGGGCTTCGTTGCTCCACGGCATGTGGGACCTTCCCGGACCAGGGCTCGGACCCGTGTCTCCTGCATTGGCAGGCGGATTCTTAACCACTGCGCCACCAGGGAAGCCCTATATTAATATTTAATATTAATTATACATCTAATTTTTTAAAAATTTATTTATTTATTTATTTTTGGCTGTGTTGGGTCATCGTTTCTGTGTGAGGGCTTTCTCTAGTTGCGGCGAGCGGGGGCCACTCTCCATCGCGGTACGCGGGCCTCTCACTATCGCCACCTCTCTTGTTGCGGAGCACAGGCTCCAGACACGCAGGCTCAGTAGTTGTGGCTCACGGGCCTAGTTGCTCCGTGGCATGTGGGATCTTCCCAGACCAGGGCTCGAACCCGTGTCCCCTGCATTGGCAGGCAGATTCTCAACCACTGTGCCACCAGGGAAGCCCAAATTTTTAATTTTTATGTTAGATTGTGTCACTCCTCTGTGCAGACCCTCCAGTGACTTCCCACTTCATTCTCATTGAGTAAGATTTGGTCCTCATTGTCTCTCTGATTTTATCCCGTAGGGCTCACCTCCTTACTTACCCCACTGCAGCCAAGCTGGCTGCCTCCTTGTTCTAGAAGGAAGCACTTGTTCTTCCCTGTGCCTGGAACACTCTTCCCCCAGAGATCATTATCACTCTCTCTCCTCCTTGAGGTCTTTACTCAAATATTTCAGCTTCTCAGTGACGATTTCCCTCAGCATCCTGGGTAAGCTTGTACCCATCTACCCAACATTTCCCATCCCTCTCCCTGCTTTATTTTCCTCCTTAGCATTTACATTATGTAAGATATTGTGCATTTACTTACTTTGTGTATCATTTATCTCATTATTACTTCCATCTCCCACACTTTAATAGAAGACCATTGAGACAGGGGGTTTGTCTGCTTTATTCATTGCTGTTACCTTAGAACAGGAAACTGACCTATGACAGGTGCTTGGTGTGTGCTCAATCAACATCTCATGAATAAGTGATATAACATAAAACAATAAAATTGAAAGGAAAGGCTGTTCATAACGATCACTTCTGAGGAATATACTGGGATAAGTTAAAAACTTAATGTTTACATTATATTTTTCTTAATGGTTTGATGTTTTAAAAACGGCACGCATGTTACTTCTATAATAAAAAATAAAGATGTGTTTCAAAATATGATGGCAGATTATTTCTTGATGTGAACACAGGTGCTACCATTTATTAAAGGCTCAGTGCCAAGGAGTTTAAATGTTGAGTTTCATTTTGATCGTCGTAACAGTCCTGTTACAGAAGGATTATTAAGGCCAACAGAGAAAGAAACAGAGTCAATGAGGTTAAGTGACTTGCCCAGTTGTCATGGTGTTAGTTTGTTTGGGGGCTGGGATTCAATCCTAGCTCTCCTGGCCATCTACACCAGTGCCCTTTCCAGTGTACAATCCCATGTCCCAGCAAAAGCTAAAAAACCAAACTACTCACTCGGCTGCTGCATACCTGACAGTTCTTGAAGCCAACTTTCTTCTGTTTGTACTGATGTTGAAATTCTTGGATACAGGTTGTGATAGACAGCCCTGAAATTTAGACAAAATGTTAGTTTTCAGTATACCTATAGAGTTGTTAACAGTTCTTCTAAATCTAGTACATTTAACAATCAAATAACAGATGTTCTCAGAAGATCCTGGTTTCTTTTTCCTTTGAAATCTTTTCTTCCGTTCTTATGTCTTCAGTAAAGTCAGGCACAGTGTGCTTGCATCATATCTGTTCTTTGCAAAGCACTCCTCTCTCAATCCTGGAGGCTCCCAATACCGTATTATTTCTCTCACGGAGTAAATTACTACCCCTCTATCTGTGCTGTGTGTTGGTGGTGGTGGCGGCGATGATGGTATGTGTGTTTAAACATTTACTTGAATTTAAATTAGAACGCGTTTGTTCATTTTAAAATAGCTTTAAAATAATCCAAGCTCTTTTTAAAGGGCTGAAGTTAAATGCGTTGTAATTAAGCAATCTGTATTCTTTCCACAAGTAGTTTAACCAGTTAGTTACATGATAGGAAGCAGGAATTTATTGACTTTTAAAGTAAACAATACCTATTGCTTTTCAAGTTCCTTTGCCTCTTTGAATTTCAATTTTTTTTGCCATAGTTTGCTGGCTCTTCTAAAATTATCAAACAAAATTTCCCAAATAATTTAGTCAACTTCCGGATTGTCACTTTTTCACCTTTCTCAGTTCTCTTATGTCTCCACCTTCCTTTTTTGGTGCTTTGTTCCTTGAAACATTGTGTGTTGAGAACTCCTCTGCAGAAGCCACCTGAACAAGTGTCTGGGGGAGTCCTGATTGTCTAAGTTCCCATGGAAAAAAGTTATGGGACCAAGAGTAAAGGAACATTGACGAGCAATCCCTAGACAACATTTTACATTTCAGTGTTTTCCCAATACAGTAGTTAACAAAATCAATACATAACTCATCTAGGTCTCTGCCTCCCTTGAACCAACATGAAAGATTGTTTCTGAAATTCTGTGTAAAGATGGCAGACATTGGAGCATAAGAACAAAATTAACGTTTCCTGAGAACTTACTGTGTTGTAGTAGATACATAGTAGTTGCTTTACTTACATTACTTCATTTATCTTTACAAAAACCAATCAAGGTAGGAATTAGTATACCCTGTCCTTTTTTAAAAAATTTTTTATTGGAGTATAGTTGATCTACAATGTTGTGTTAGTTTCAGGTGTACAACAAAGTCAATCAGTTATATATATACATATTTCCACTTTTTTTTTTTTAGATTCTTTCCCCATATTGGCCATTACAGAGTATTGAGTAGAGTCCCCTGTGCTATACAGCAGGTAGTATTCCTTTTCTATAGGCAAGGAAATCGAGGCTCTGTGGGGCCCTCTCAAAATCAAACATGGCCGAGGCAGATGGGGCCCAGACCTATTTGGCTCCAAAACCTGTGTTTCTCCAGATTCATCTGCCTCCTAAAGTTTGCCCCAGAATAGTAATAGGGCAATTAAAAGTAGAAATGGAGCCAGTATTGGTTGCATTTCTGTTTCCTTTAAGGACAGATTTCCTTAAAAACACAATCTCACCAAATTCACCAGAGAATGCTTTGAAGTACAGAAGAAGCATCTTCTTAGGAAGATTTATGAGGAGAAATTAAGAATTTGATTTAGGAAAGATAAGTTCCGATATGATAGAAAGTCCAGGTCAAGATGGCACCTGAACACGCAGTTCTCCCCTTCCTTCCAAGATCTTATTGAACTAACAAACACTTCAAACCCACAAACAAGCAATAGCCCTGGAAAACAAGCAAGAGCAGTGTCATCAGTAGACAAGTAATATTGAAGAAGTCCTCGAAAGAAAATACATGGCCTCAGGTTGATGGAAAACTAGAGCAGAGACCGCCACAGCTCAAGATAAGAGACATAAGTAAAGTTCTTCCAAAGGGAACTCCTGAGAAGCTCCTAGCCCAGACTCGACCAAATGCACAGGGGAGGGGGCTGGAGATGGTCATCAGGGTAGTTCAAGGAGTGAACGTGGAACAGCTGGCCAGTCAGACCCCTTCCTCTCCTCTTACACAGGGCAGTTGGCAGCAGTTGTGTTCATTTCCAGATGAAGCCCAAAGAACTGGTTTCTAAAAAGCCTGCCTGGGGAAGTTTTAGGTCTGAAAGAGAAGGAGAGCGCAAGATGAGTTACTCAGGACCTACCCAACAGGCTTGGGTGAAAGAGGAGGAAGGGAGAGTCCCATGAAAGAAATACATGAGGAACTCCAGCCACACAGTAAAGTGTCCTTATCATAACTAGTAATAGTGGGCTTACCCACCTTGCCTGCTCCCTGCTGACACCCCACAGGAAGCTGGCTGTGACTGCCCTACCCACCCACGCAGGACTCACAGTCAACATTCCCCTGCCAGCCCAGTCAGGAAACAGAACTACTTGGCTGCAGGACTCCTATCCTAGTTTCAGCTACCTATCAGTCATTCATTGATAAATACAATTGGATAACCAAGGATTACCAGTCACTTAAGGACAATCCATAGCGTGGAATAGAAGGACCAAGAAAAACAAACGGAACAAGTGATCTTGAAAGAAAAAAGAAGAAATACAAAGAACAAAGGAGAACTTTAGTATTTTATAACAGTACCCTCAAAGAGATTTAAACACACACACACACCTCTTCAGAGAGTAAGAATCGGTTCTTGGAAATTACATGGATCCCCCAATAAAAAATTCTGTACAAAGGCTACATCGTAGCATGTAAACACCAAGAATCTTGAAGATATCCAGGAAGTCCAACAGCCAGCTAATAGCAGTTCCAAAGGAAAGAATAGAGAAAATGAAGGGGAGGAAATAAATATTAGAAGGGTTTGAAAATCAGACTGATCAGCAATACTAGATACTAGAAGGCAATGAAGCAATGTCTTCGGAGCTCTGAGGGGAAACGGTTTTAAACCTATTCTTTTATTCCAGGTTATATTATTAATAAAGTATGAGGGCAAAAGGAAGAAATTTCAAGACAGGCGAGAACTCAGAAATTTGACTGTGCATGAGATCAATATGAAATAATTACCTGGGGAGTTTCTCCAGCAAAAAGAAAAGGAATAAAAGAAAGAAAACAATATGGAAAACAAGAAAGTATGGCCGTTGAGCCCAACTCAGAAAAATTGAAGACAACTAAAAACAACTGAGAGTTGAGAAGTTCTTCAGACATAGGATTTCATTTTCTTGTGCATGAATGCAGCCACATCATTGGGTTCTTAGCAGGAAATTGTGAGTATTGGTTATTGGTCTTCAATTTTCAGAATCAACTTGTACCCAAAGCACTAAGAGCTAGTTATAATTACAAAATATGCAAACACTATAAAACTTGGTAAAGTAATATGACTTTATAGGACTATATATTTTAATAAAGTCTGTTACATAATTTGTTAATTGGGAGAGGAAAGGGTGAGAGGAGAGAGAGAAGGAAGTAGAAGTGCATTAAGGTGTTAATTCCTCAAAATAGAGCTAATAGTTACTCAAATTGATAAACCAAGAAGTAGAGGTTTAAATACTTTAAAGTCCTAAAGGTTAGAAAATGTAAAAATAATCTAACTACTGAAAATGGAGAGGAGGGAAGTAGTGTGTTACGTTCCTCAGCTTTCATGGTGGGAAGTCAGTACTTATGTCAAAAATTAATAAATCAAGGAATGAAAATATGCTATTTAAATTATACTGGAAACAAAACAAACTGTTAACAATATGTTAACTCCGCTGAGTGGAAGTGGGAGCAGAGAAGGGTACAGAAATTTTAAAATTTATAGCTTTGTCTACTTTAATGTTTTAACCATGTACATATATTATCTTTTATTAAAATGTTGACTTGGATAAATAAAAACATATTAGTGGGGCAGAACAATTCTCTTTCTGCTTAAAAATGGAAATTTGCTTATAAAAGCAAAACTTAGGTGAACAATAATGTGAGATTGTGGACCCATGTTTGGTGTGAGGTTTCAGGGAAGACTGATGAAGATGTTCCAGATGTGTTTCTCTGGTGTCTTCCTATTATAGTTAGAAGTGCTTGGAGGCTAATAGCAATAACAACAAGAAAAAGAAACCGTACTTTCCACTCTCCACCACAGGTGTCCCTGATCACTCCTAAATTTAGCCAATAGAGACTTATGTCCTAAAGCCTCATAGCACTTACTGTTGTGCACATGACATTTATGATTTCATGC
This sequence comes from Phocoena sinus, assembly GCF_008692025.1. Taxonomy (NCBI): domain Eukaryota; kingdom Metazoa; phylum Chordata; class Mammalia; order Artiodactyla; family Phocoenidae; genus Phocoena; species Phocoena sinus. Next base: position 30,556,021 of record NC_045766.1, read on the forward strand.
TATATTAGTAAGTAGACATGTCATCTCTACAGGTAGATAATAAGCCGGTGATGGGCAGGGACCCTATCTATCTCCTCCAATAGTGTAGATTAAAAAACACCTTTTTGAATAAATTGGTTGTAAATGCCCTGGATGATTTTACTCTACTTCCTGACATGTTTATTCCAAAAGTAAACATCATCAGCTTCAAAAAATAATAATATAGAACACTGAAAACAATTTCTTACCTATCTAAATTCGTTTCAGACACGTCTTTTTTAAATGTCTGAAGTATTTTAGGAAAACCTGTTGAATGAAACATTAAACAATTTAGCCATTCCCTTTAAATCAGTGGCTCTCAAAAGGACAATTTTGCCCCCCAGGAAACATTTAGCAACGTTTAAAGACATTTTTGATTGTCACAAAGCCCGGTAGGGGCTAACTGGCATGGTCAGAAGTGGAGACCAGGGATGCTGCTAAACATCCTGTAGTCCATCCAACTGCCCTCAACCCACGCGGCCCCAACAAAGAATGATCCTGACCAAAATGTCAATGCTGGGAGATGGACAAATCTACTGTAAGTAACTGCTGTGCCTCTCTTTTTAAGGAAGTGGCTGGAGTGGTTTCAGTCCAGGAAGTTAAGCACAAAAGTGAATTATTTTTGGCTGGGCTGTTTCAGTAGCAGAGCGCCCTTAAAGCACTACTTCTTCTTCAGGAGTGGGGCGCGCGCGCGCGCGCGCGTGTGTGTGTGTGTGTGTGCGCGCGCGCGCGCTCGTGTTTGAGGGGGGCGGCGGGGGGAGAGAATGAATGTAAGAGGACGCGGTCACTGAATGCACGAAGTGTTATAAAATGAGCACTCCGTACAGCACTGCCTGTTTCCAGTTTGACGAGGCTCAACTGTGGACCATCACAACCGCTCAGCCAAGACTTCAGTGTCTTGAGGGACTGAGATAAGGGTGTGTGTGAAGTCTTGTGTGTATTTGGAAACAGACTGGCGGGTAGACGGAGGCTCTAGAGGAGTTGGACCTGCTCTCCGCTAGGGACAGGGAAGCCTTCGAGGAACGGGTTGGGCGGGCCGGGGAGCGGTACTTTTTGGGGAGGAGGTGCTGGAGGGTGCACTTTCGCTGGCCACCGGCGTCTGGCTCCACTTCAGGCTCGGCGTTCGGCTGAGCGTCGGCGTCGGGCTCAGGCTGGGGCTGACTACGCTGGCTAAGCGGGGACGAAAGGCTTTCCATTCTTCCTCAGTGCCATCTCCGAAGGCCAAAAGCTTCCATAAGGACTCCTCGCTGAACCCCGCATCCTGGTCCGCCGCCGCCGCGTCCTCCTCGTATTCCTCCTCGGGCTTTTTGAAGCGGTGATGCGAGTGCATGTTGGCCGCGGCGGGCGGGAAGCGGGATCGCGGCCAGCGCAGGGGACACCGGCGGGTCCAGGCCTGGGGCGCTCGAGGCCTCCTGTGCGTCCGTCTCCCTGGGCAACGGCCGGCCGCGCGGCCCCCGAGTCTGGAGATTAAAGTCGCAGGACCCTTCAGGCCGGAGGACTGGCGCTGCGGGGGGAGGGGCGGAGAGGCACGGAGCGACAGTGGGGGGAACTAGGACCACTGAAAGCTCCTTTCGCACCTGCTCTCCGGAGTCTCGGAGAACCCTAGCGGCTTGCCGTGAACTGATCTTCCTTTCCAATCTCTCTCAGCTCCTTTGGAGCCAGTCTTTCGAAATTTTTTTTTTTTTTTTTTGCGGTACGCGGGCATCTCACCGCTGTGGCCTCTCCCGTTGCGGAGCACAGGCTCCGGACGCGCAGGCTCAGCGGCCATGGCTCACGGGCCCAGCCGCTCCACGGCATGTGGGATCTTCCCGGACCCGGGCACGAACCTGCGTCCCCTGCATCGGCAGGCGGACTCCCAACCACTGCGCCACCAGGGAAGCCCTTTCAAAATTTTTTAAAATATGGAGGTATGGTCGACTTACAATATTATATTAGTTTCTAGCGTACAACATAATGATTTCAATATTTTTGTAGACCATACTCCATTTAATTTTATTATAAAATATTGGGGAGCCAGTCTTTTTTTTTTTGGACAGGGGAGGGGGCGTGGCTGCTAGCTATGGGCACCCGTAAGGCCTCTTGGTAGTGCTGATGCCGGCGTTTGGATGCTTGCTGGAGCTTACAATAAAACTTTATTTACAAAAGCTGGCACTGGTCCTTGGTCGTAGTTTGCTGGCTTGGTTTTTTAAAACACTGCCTTAAATGTTGTTTATCTTGATTAGTGAGATTTTTGATGCCACTTACATTTTGCGACCGAGGTGAGTGCCTTGCTCTAGTCCAGGGCCTGATTGATGCTTGTTTCATTCATCCATCCAGGAGGTGGAAAAAGCTTGAGGCATCTGGCCACCAAGGCATCTCCTGCGTCTTTCTGGGGCTTTGTTTTCAGCTCATTGTACTTGTTACCCCCGGAGCCAGAAACCAGCTCGGGTTTGGCTGCTCATTGCTCAAAAGTCGATGGTCAAGAAGCAAGGGTAGGTGGAAAAAGAAAGGGGCTTTGTTCAGGAAGCTGGCAACCTGGGGAGGTGGCGAACTAGTGTCCCCCAAACCATCCCCCAATGGCCAGATCAGAGTGCAAGAGCCTTTAAAGGAAAGCTCCAAGGATGTGCAGGCGGGGGCTATGTGCAGAGCAGCACAGTCAGCTCTGACCGTCATCTTGAAACTGGTCATGCGGTGGTCTGGTCAGCGTCATCTTGCTTGTTTTAAGCACAGTAAATCTTCAGCTCCAGGATCGGTGTGTTGCCATTTTCTTGAGGCCAGTCCCTGGAATGGTGCTAGCCATAGGTTCAGTACTGCTCAGAACGGAGCAGCTTATATTATGACTACAGTCTGGTCATCATGCAGTTAGCTTTTTCCCTCTTTTGGTGGTTATAGTATATGCAAAACAACTCAGGAATGTGTCTCAAATATTGTTATCTGTGTCCTTCAGGGAGAACTAAAGATTCTGTGACTGCTCTTTGGCTGAGTTCCTGTTTATTTATTTATTTATTTTTGGCTGCGTTGGGTCTTCGTTGCTGCGCGCGGGCTTTCTCTAGTTGTGGCGAGCGGGGGCTACTCTTCGTTGCGGTGCACGGGCTTCTCATTGTGGTGGCTTCTCTTGTTGAGGAGCACAGGCTCTAGGCATGCGGGCTTCAGTAGTTGCGGCATGCGGGCTTCAGTAATTGCAGCATGCGGGCTCAGTAGCTGTGGCATTCAGGCCCTAGAGCGCCGGCTCAGTAGTTGTGGCGCACGGGCTTAGTTGCTCCATGGCTTGTGGGATCTTCCCAGACCAGGGATCGAATCTGTGTACCCTGCTTTGGCAGGCAGATTCTTAACCACTGCACCACCAGGGAAGTCCCGATTTCCTGTTTAAACTGTTACTAGTCCTCTAGGTCTAATTCCTATTTTTGTCACTACATGTCTACATCCTTTCAATCATTAATTCTTGAACCAGGCTTTTGTGACTCAGGGGAGGCTCCTAGGAGACTAAAGCCTTCTTCTACAAACCAGAAACAGGGGACACGGAAGAACTTTTGTACCTGGGAGGGTCCCGCAGCATCCTGCTTAGCTTCATACTTGCTAAAATTTGTGTAAGATATTTGTATACACACAAAAAAAGTATACAGAATAATATAATGGACATCTGTTTACCTACTACTCAGACTGGAAGCTATGACTTCACCGTCCAGTTCAGCTTCTTTTGAAAAGCCTGTTAAGACTGAGAAGGGTTCCTGGTGGGAGGGATTCTGTTCTTGCTGTTTGACTTCAGCTCTAAGTAAAGGATGCCAACTGAGATTCTGTGTGGCTGAGGACATCTGGATGTTGTGAAGAGGGTCTGGATTGGTCCTTACATTAAGTGACCAGGGTTAGGTCTAGAAGTCCCCTTGTATAATCTCTGCTAAATAACCCTTCATTGTCCAGCCTCAGTTTCCCTGGGAGTAAATTGGGAATAATAATACTTACCCCCTAAGATGTATGTGGAGACGATTACAGGGCTTTCAAGGAAGCAGAAAGTGAAAAGTTAAGTGTCGAGAATCACTAAGCAATATTTTATGATTATCAGATCGAACTAATATTTATTGAGTACTCTGAGCCAGCTCTCTGCTGAGTGCTGGGCCATGAGTGAGTAGGAGAAGTGTGTCCTGCCCTCACTACCTGCCAGCAGTACCTGAGCATGGGACAAGGGTCTGGCAAGCTCTCAGGCACTGGGGCAGAACACGGCAGGTGAGAGGCACAAAATTGCCGTGCACTTCAGGGAGTCAGCGAGAAAACACACAGAATATTGTTGGAAGAGGAGCTCTTGCAGGCTATTGGAGCCGTCAACACAGATGAGAGGACATTTGAGCTGCTTTGGAAGGAAGGGGAAAACGAGAGGAGAGTGAAACCCGTCCAAAAGTATTCCAGCTCTCCCAGGGTAGGAAAGGGGGCCAGCGCAGGGAAGTATGGGTGGAGATGTCAAGGTACAATTAAGATAAATGGATTGAAAAATTACCCAACCCTTTTCTGGGCAATAAAAGCATTTTGATGCTGGAAGGGATCCTAAAAGTCATGCAACTCAGCTGGCCACTTCTACTTAAGGGAAGTGGCTTGTTTGAGGAGAGGCAAGTTTGTTTGTTTCCAGAGCCCTCAGCAGAATGGGAATCAGGATGTGGGCTGGGAGAAAGCAAGGGTACAAGTGTTTATTTTCATGGCGGCCACAACCTGCTCAAAGCCACCTTCCTCCTTGCAGTCTCTGATTCCTCTCCTGGAACTCAACTGTGGTCTTCCCAGAGGACTCTGTCACTGCATCCAAGCACCTAGCAGGTGGTGTTACTGAGAAGGACAACAGTGACATGATTAAGGACATGGATTGGAGGAGCAAGACGACATGGGTTTAAATCCTGGCCTCCAAACTGACCAGCTGCACTCCCTGGCTAAGATACCTGACTTCTCAATGCCTCAGTCTCCACATCTGCAAAATGAAAATAATATTTTAATCTTCCTGACAAGCGCATGAAGTGGGCACTAGTATTCTTTGAAACTGGTTTATAGGCTGCTCACGAGGGTTCAATGAGTTGATATGCATAATAAGTTAGAACAGCTCCTGGCACACTGTACATATTGCATTATCTATTCACATTTTAGGGTGTTCATTGTCTGGCAATAAGAATGAAATTAAAGTTTGTGGCCAGAGGCAGCCATGTGGAGGCCCCTTTCAAAGCTTGTCATGGATCCAAAAAATAAGTGAGAAGGTTAAGAAGAGAGAGATTTAAATAGGCATAGATGATAAATACCCAAGTGTATTTATAGGCTGAGAAGGAAGCGGCAGATTGATTGGAAATTCCTTGCCAAATCGGATTCTCCTCCACTCGTTAGCTCCCTACTGTCTGGAATTTTTTAGCAAATGAGTAACTGAATAAATGATGGCTGACCCTATAGGAATGTTACATGTGGGAAGAGCGTAGAGGTGCAACATCTGTGAGCAGGGAGATATGCACAGGTTTGCTCTTTACTCTATTTTCTGGATTATAGTTTTTATTTTCATCCTTACATTCCAGTAAGTGCTGACAATCCACCAGGCCTTGGACATCCGAGAGTAGCTGGCCATGGGGTTAAACATCTTGCTTTATTTGCTAGTGCAGCTTTAATGAGGAGGGTAAGGTGTACAGCCTGTTGGTTCAGGAGAGGCCCTCTGAGGGTGTCTCAGGAGTCTCGGTTGTGTTTCTATGTTCACCTTGTCCCATCAATGATGGTATCAGTGAACAGGGCAGCCAGGGTTTGGTTGGGGGCTGACTTAATAAGCTGTGGCCCTATTTCTCCAGTGATGTCTCATTAAACTCTTACCCACTCCAGTGGACCTCTTACCCAGGTCCTACTGATGTCTTTGCAGTCCTTGAATCCACCGTGTGCCTCTCCCCTCAGGGCTTGCAGCATGTGTTCCTACTCCTGTGTGCTCTTCCCCTTGCCTCACCTGGCTAACACCTACTGTCTTTCAGGGTTTCCAGGAGGTGCCCCCCTCCCCCATCGCCCCTGATGCTACTCCCTTCAGAGATTGCACAGATCACAGGCATTTCTGCTTGTGTATTTGTCTATTTGCACTTACTAGTTTCTAAGTCCCACCAGGGCAGGAAATGTATCTATTTTGTCCTCCACTGTGTTCAGAGGGCCTAGTAGATACTTAATAAAAGTAGATGGATCACATAAAAGTAAATGGGTTTTAGGTATAATTTAAAATAACCCCTAACCTCACAGGTGAACAACTCTGACTCAAAGATACTTGATGGTTTATCTTAGCCCAAAACTAGTTAGTGGCTGCATGGGAACTAAAACTCAAGTCACCTGGTTCCCAGGACAATGCTATTTTCACAAAACCAGAAACACTTCATGTCTGTCCTTGGCACTTTTATGATCAACCTGGGGCAATTTTTAAAAATGCAATCTTTTAGTTAAAATACACATGCAGTCTACAGTCGTAGAGAGCAAACGTATGGATACCAAGGGGGTAAGGGGGGAGGTGGGACGAATTGGGATATTGGGATTGACATATAAACACTATTGATACTATGTATAAAATAGATAACTAATGAGAACCTACTGTATAGCACAGGGATCTCTACGCAATGTTCTGGGTTGACCTAAATGGGAAGGAAATCCAAAAAAGAGGGGATATATGTATACATATAGCTGTTTCACTTTGCTGTACTGTAGAAACTAACAAAACCTTGTAAAGCAACTATACTTCAATAAAAATGTAAAAAAAATAAAATTATGGAAAGAAAAAATAAAATAAAATACACATGCAGAAAAGTGTATAAATTATAAGTGTACAGCTTGACAAATTTCATGAAGTAAACACATTAGGACAAGTTTTAGTGACTAAACATTAACTAAAATATGTATAATTAATATAAGCCTCTCCATAAACTTGGTGTGAAAGTGGTCACACTCACTGTCTTTTCTAAGTTAATCACTTAAGCCCTTACCTGCCTGGCTGGCACAATCTCAACCACGCAGGCTGCTGCCCTGAGTTTTCCAGAGAGGATAAGCCACATCCTGGTTGCTGAGTGCCCCTCGCTTGGGTTCACAAACTTACAGCTCTTATCCCATTCGGTTCCCATCATAGCTGCCCCGGACCAGTACCCACCCCTCTCAGTACCCACCCCTCTCAGACCCAGAACCACTGTCTGCCTTCTCTCCCAGGCTCTGCCCTTGAGGGAGGAGTTTTCCCTTAAACACTCAGAGCACGAAGAATCTGAAAAGGAGGTGTGCCTTTCCCCTAGACACTGAACTTCTTGCCCTTCTGACCGGGTGAAATAGCATCTCAGAGAGACATCCCTAGGAATTCCCAGCTGCCCTACATATGCACTTAGGGTGTCTGGTTTTGAATAGGTGGCTACAAATTCCTTCCCTCCCCTCCTCTGTAATGTAGCTGTAACTTTGCGGCTTCTCCCCTCAACAGGTGGAGTCCATTTCTCCACTCTTTGAAGTTGGTTCTGGTCACGTGATTTGCTGTGGCCAATGGAGCGTTAGCACACGTGACGTAAGCAGAAGTACAAAAGCACTCCTGCCTTGGGAGGCTTGCCTGTTTCTGTTGCTGGGAACCCCGAAGTCTCCATATGCTGAAGCCTGGGCTAGGCTGCTGGGGCCCAGCCCAGCTATTGCAGCTGTGGGCCCTGCCTCCACCAGTCAGCCGGCCAGCCAGCTGCCTGTGAATGGGCATTCCAGCCTACCCACCAGCTGACCACAGGGAAGAACCAGCTGGCCTAGGTCAGGACTGCACAGCTGAACTCCAGAACTGTAAACGAAGTAAAATGGTGAGTGTCCTGGTTTGTTTTTAAAGTCATTACGTTTGGGGATGGTTTGTTATATGGCGATAGATGACGGAGTTAAAAGTGATTTTCTCTTCTAGCCTAGAGAGTTCAGTAGCTGAAACTTCTCTAAAGAAAGGAACAAACACACGTGTGATGCCCCTCAGGTACGGCAGGCAGCACCCTAGATACAGATGGAGATAAACACACACGCATACACATACATGCAGGAGAGGGCTGGCTTTTTGTTTTATTGTTAAAAACAAATTCCTCTAAGAAGCAGGAATGAATGGGGTGGGGTGGGAGAGTGAAGAAGTCCTTTAACTTCAGCTCTATGTATACCTGTATATAGATATTTTGCAACACATGTGTATTTACAGTATTACCCGAGTTATTCTGAAAAGTAAGTACATCCCCATAAGCACGCTGAGGAGCTTTCATGATGTCCCCAACTTGTGGCCTGGAGGACTAAAGTCCCCTTCCCTCTCAGCCATAGCCCTGTGGGGTTGCCTTTCCCTCAGGAGGTGAGAGGAAACATGCCCAAACATGGCTCAGTATGGGAGGACTCGCAGCAGCTGGGAAGCTCTCTGCTCCCCTTTCACCTGCTGTGGGCACTGGTGGAAGCCTGGGTGAGCGGTGGGTGTGGGCAGCAGAGAGAAGTTGGGGAGAAGGGGATGGAGGAGGAAGTAGAAATGTGTTCTGCTGTTTCCAGATGCAAAGAAATAACCTCAGGTCTTTGAGGGCAGTGCCTAGGGCCTTGTTCTGGTCTGTCCCATCATTGCATTTGCTGACCCAGAAGCTCCTTCCAAATCTCACTGGATGGCGCAGTAGAAAAGTTGTGGGACCTTAGGTTTCGAATGCAGAACAGAAAAGTTGCCAACAGACAGTGTCTGGGCTTCTGGAGACAAAAGAAAAAGCAGGGGTTTGTATAGGAAAAGAACATGGCTTGAGCAGAGAGGAAAATCTGATAGCTGAAGTTTTATACTAGGGATGAGTTTGATATGGAAACATTATGAAATTTCACGTTTCCCTTGGTTTAATTTCACGATCTGTCTGCTCTCCATCTGGTACTTGTGGTTATAAAGCCTTCTGGTGGACAGTGAGATTTCTTCTCTCTACTCCTTCCTTGTGGAGAGCCCATTTCATGGGATTTCCATGAGGAGGATCTCTCAAAACCTCTCGCCATAATCGGGGGTTGGCACATGGTTTCCTAATTCTAGAATTTCGACTGGGAAATTATATGGAATATAGAACATACATTAAAAAATCTTCTCTGTCCTTCATATTTTAATATTTTTGAATTGAAATTTTCAGACTTGTCTTTTGTCTCTGCGGTACGCGGGCCTCTCACTGTTGTGGCCTCTCCCATTGCGGAGCACAGGCTCCGGACGCGCAGGCTCAGCAGCCATGGCTCACAGGCCCAGCTGCTCCGCAGCATGTGGGATCTTCCCAGACCGGGACACGAACCCGTGTCCCCTGTATCGGCAGGCGGACTCTCAACAACTGCGCCACCAGGGAAGCCCGTCTTTCGTCTCCTTTAACATTGTAGGCATAGTTATGTTTGCGCCTATGTCTGAGAGCTCCCATATCCAGAATCCTACATTTGCTGTAGGAAGGAACCTAGAAGAGCTCGTAATGCAGGATCACCTTAATCCAATTTCAGTGATTGCCATGATTTAATGCTAGATTGCATCCCTACAAGGGTTAATCTATTTCCACTTCAACCTGTGCTTAGAATGCAGCCTTCAGTGTCCCAGTCTCAAGTGTGGGGTTACCTGCACTCTCTCCCAGACTTGGTGGGCTTAGACTCTTTTTTTTTTTTTTTTTTTATTCCCTTAGCCCATTTAAGGCTGTCAAAAATCTTGCTTGGCCTCTCAGTTGCCTCATCTAGAATTGGCAAGTACCCAGGAAAGTAGCAAGTCCAAATGCATCTCTGGATTTCCCCCTTCTCCATTTTCTTAGTTTATTTTACCTGCCTTGCTAGCTCTTCAATGCCTGTAAGTAGATTTTTAAAATTAATTGTACCTGGCTTTCGTAGAGGTCCTCAGTGGGCAAGTTGGTCCAAATTACCTAGCCCATCAGTAGTGGAAGTAGAAGTCCTTTATGTAAAGTGGCAACTTGTTTTGGATGGGAACATATATAAAAGGTGGGTTTATGGGGACAAATGCATGAAATCTCAGCCTTAGGAAAGGAAATAGGATTATAACTCTAGGAAGGAAGCTCTGCCCTCTAAAGAAAGTACAGGCTAGGTTATGACAAAGAGAAATACAGTAGTTCAAACAATGTCACATTGCATTTATTTCTCTCTCACATAATACTTCAGAAGAAGGTAGGTTAGGTTCTTGAGGCAGCTCTGATCGAGGAGTATCTAAGGACCCAGGTTATGTCTGTCCTGTTGCTGCCCCAAAGCAATGTCGTCTTCATCATCGTAGCCAAATATCATATTAGCATTCCAGTTGGGGAGGAGGGGAAAAAGAAGAGGAAGGCAACCAGGTTTGCTTGTTTTTTAAAGATAATCTGGAGGTCACATGCATCACTTTCATTCATATACTCTTGGTCCAAACTAATTATTTGCAGAGCCATATCTAGAGTCAAGAGAGGATTAGATATGTAGTTTCCCGCTTGTATTAGTAGGAGAGAGAAGAGTGGAATGGATCCTGAACAATTCATAGTCTCTGTCGTGGGTCCTGGATAAGAGAGGAAGAATGACATCTCATACCCAGGATGGGCTAATGGGACAAGGAGGAGAGACACCAGTATGACTTCACACAAAAATAAGGGCACCTGGGCTTCCCTGGTGGCGCAGTGGTTGAGGGTCCGCCTACCGATGCAGAGGACACAGGTTCGTCCCCGGTCCGGGAAGATCCCACATGCTGCGGAGCGGCTGGGCTCGTGAGCCATGGCCGCTGAGCCTGTGCGTCCGGAGCCTGTGCTCCTGACACGGGAGAGGCCATGACAGTGAGAGGCCCACGTACCACAAAAAATTTAAAAAAGTAAAAAAAATTAAGGGCACTTGATGTCTCTGTGTGTTAGGGAGGATGAATTCGAGTGGCAGTTGTCAGATTTGAGCATGCATCAGAATTGTCTAAAAGGCTTGTTAAAATATAGGTTGCTTGTTAGTGCCTCCCCAGAGTTTTGATTCTGTGAGTCTGGGGTAGATCTGCGAATTTTCATTTCTAACAATTATCTGATGTTGATGGTTCTGGTCCAGGGATCAAACTTTGAGAACACCGCATCTTGGGCAGGACTAGCTTAGACCGGCTTTGTTTCTGAGAGTTGACAAAAAGGGGTGTGTATAACAGTAATAATATAGTTGAGCACTACGTTTTCAGTTGTAAAGTTCTGGAATCCTTCACCATGGTATTATGGACGGGATTATTCAGTCTAGACTAGGTAAACTCCTTAACATAGACGAGCATAACCATTTTACTTTTGACTTCCTAATCCCCAGTTTCTCTCTCCCTGCTAATTCCAATAGAATATCCTGGAAAGCCACTTAGAGCTCTTCACTTGAACCATCTCTGATAAGCAGATTTCACTGTGTGTTAACTTCACTAAGATACGTGCAGCATATTATTTTTGCAGCTTTTTATTTATATTTCAATGAGAATTTTATGAATATAGGTCTTGGTTCTTTGGGACAAAATGAAACATGATATATTTATTTTTTATTGGAATAAAGTTGCTTTACAATGTTGTGTTAGCTTCTGCTGTATAATGAAGTCAATCAGCTATATGTATACCTGTATCCCCTCCCTCTTGGACCTCCCTCCCATCCCCCCCTCCATCCCACCCACCTAGGTCGTCACAGAGTGATTTATTTAGTTGCTTCCTCCTCTTTAAAAAAAAATTAGGAAAGATTCTATTTACTAACTGAGGGACCTGAGTTTCTGTATACTATTTATAGAATGGAATTGAGGGAATTCCCTGGCAGTCCAGTGGTTAGGACTCAGCGCTTTCACTGCCGGGGCCCAGGCCCAATCCCTGGCAGCGTGGCCAAAAAAAGAAAAAAATGGAATTGGAAACAAGGACAGATGAATTTGAAAACAGTTGTTTCCTGAGGAAATTACCAAAGACTGGATGGAATGGATGGAATCTATTTACCGGCTTCATTTTTTATTATTGATTTCCACCACTTGGCTGAGCTTTGGGTGGTTTTATTTCAAATTCCAAATGGCATTTAGCAGGCAGGTGGGGAAAAGAGAGAAGGGTGATTTTTAACCCTGCAGTATGGCAGTTGACCCTGAGCGGGACATTAGGGGGCACAACTGGGAAAATGGGAAGGATCCCAAGTATGAAGAGAATAAGAAGTGTGGGAAGCAAGGCCAGGGAGGAGGCCACCATTCAGGTCAACTCCCAAGCAGCACGCAGCTCACCCAGGGCAGTTCTCACTTTCGCAAATCTAATATGGTGGAAACAAGCTGGAGGTACCGTTTGAAAGAAAATTTGGTAAAGATCCTTATGTTAGTTTCAGAGCTAGATTACTGCAGTCATTTTGTCAGAAATCCAGGCAAAAACCCGGCATGGAGAGAAAAAGTCAAGAGACCCATGCAGGAGGTCAGGTAGGACTATGGTCACCACCCAACAGCGTCTCTGAAACATTCAGGCATTTAGATGTCATGCGGAGAAGTAACTGTCAACCCACTAGTTTTCTGGGCGAGCACGTTGTAGAGAAGGTCAGAACAGTTTCTTGGCAGTTAGATGCTGTTTCAAACACTGCCTGGGCTGACCAAGTGACTCTCCCTGGGGCTGAGGTTTTTTGGATACCCAGGCTGAATCAGGAAGGTGCTTTCTTTAAAGCTACCTATTCAAATGTCTTAACTAAATGGAAGACCTCAAATCCTGAAAAGACTCAAGAGTCTTTTCCTCTGAAAAGCGGTGCCTCTTTTTTTTTTTTTTTTTTTTTTTTTTTAAGCGGTGCCTCTTAAACGCCTTTCTTAGAGTCTGGGGTTATTGCCTCTGTAGGAACAATGCAAAAACCTGTTGCTGCTTTGCATCTCAGAATGTATGTACTTACTTCACTAACCTGATAAAGGAACTTGAACTTGAAAGATGGCTGTGGGAAGTATTAAGAAGTATTTTTTCCAAATATATATGTCCTTTATAGAATGTTCTTTTAAAAATTATTATTAAAGTACATATTCGTGACCTCCCCAGGAAACGCCCCTTTTGTCCAGCCCTCCCCTACTTCCAGTCACTACTCACCCCCAAGGGGAATCCCTGTCTTGATATCTAACAGTATTGATTAGTTTTGTCCTTTATATAAGTAGAATCACATAACATACACTCTTTTGTATCTGGCTTCTTTCATTTGTATCACTGTGTGTAGTTGTGGATTGTATATTCTCATTGCTGTAAGTATTCATTGTCTGCGTATACCAGTTTGTTTACTGATTATTCTGTGGATGGATTTTGAGGTAGCTTCCAATTTGAGGCTATTATGAGTCACGCTGCTGTGAACTTTCTAGTTTATGACTTTTGGTAAGCACACGTTCACATTCTGTTGGTACTTTTTTTAAAATTAACTTTTATTGGAGTATAGTTGATTTACAATGTTGTGTTAGTTTCTGCTGTACAGCAAAGTGAATCAGTTATACATATATCCACTCTTATTTATTTTTTAAATTTTAAAAAATAGTTATTATTTATTTATTTTGGCTGTGCTGGTTCTTAGTTGTGGCAGACTTCTTAGTTGTGGCATGTGGACTCTTAGTTGCGGCACGCATGCGGGATCTAGTTCCCCGACCAGGGGTCGAACCCGGGCCCCCTGCATTGGCAATGTGGAGTATTATCCACTGGACCAACAGGGAAGTCCACCACTCTTCTTATGATTCTATTCACATATAGGTCATTACAGAGTATTGAGTAGAGTTCCCTGTGCTATACAGCAGGTTTCTTATTAGTTATCTATTTTATATATAGTAATGTGTATATGTCAATCCCAATCTCCCAATTTATCCTTCCCCCTTCCCTTGGCAATTTATTTATTTATTTTTAAAAATATTTATTTATTTATTTATTTGGCTGCACCGTGTCTTAGTTGTGGCACGCAGGATCTTCATTGCCACGTGTGGGATCTTCATTGCGGCAGGTGGGATCTAGTTCCCTGAGCAGGGATCGAACCCGGACCCACTGCATTGGGAGAGCAGAGTCTTAGCCATTGGACCACCAGGGACGTCCCAGGCACTTTATTTTAATTGTAGAAATAGTTTACCATCGCCAACATCCTCTTTGAGTCAGGAATTATATGGTAGGTGCTGTGAAGAATTAAAAGGGAGCAAATGGGTGTCTCTAATGGCAAAGCTCAGGTGAGGGGTGAAAAGAGTCAATGTGGCTTTGGAATCCTGCATTGGCAAAGTAACTCAATCCAAACCTCAGCTCTTCCTGTATATGCTTTTATTTAACACTCCCAATGGAAGTTCCATTTTCTCTCCATTTTACAGATGAGAAAACTGAGGCATAAAGAGGCCAAATACCCTGATCCAAGCCACACAGGCAGCAAATGGAGAAGCCAGAATTGAACCCAATTGGTCTAGCTCTAGAAGCCAGACCACTTGGGCTGTCACTCAGCTTTGTTGCCTTTCTGTATCTTCATCTTCCCATCTCTACCAGTAGGATGGATTCTTCTCGTTCACACTTAAATATGCCTCATCTTACCATCTTAAATTCAACTCTCCCTTGACCTCACATCTCCTTCCAGCTACTCCCCCTCTTCTGCTCTTTACCTCCATAGTTCTTGAAGGATTTGCCTACTTGCATCATCTCTGTTTCCTCACCTCCCACACACCCCTCACCTCACTCCAGCCTGGCTTCAGCCCCTACTGCCCAGCCATGTTAGATCTTGCTGAGGTCAGCAATGACCTCTGTAGCTAAATTCAATGCATGTCATGTTATACACCTTGGTGGTTTCCAATATTGTTGATCACTATCTCCTTGAAACTGTCTTATCTCTTGACTTGAATAACTTTCCCATTTCTCATCCTACCGGTTTACTCTCTCCACAGCCTCCCTCTTCTGCTGGCAAATCCTCTTCCTGTGTGACCTTTAAATATTGCAGTAATACATGGGCTCCCTCATCCCTGGGCTCCCTTCTCTTCTAATTCTATACCTTTACCCTTAAAAAGCTCATCTTGGGCTTCCCTGGTAGCATAGTGGTTAAGAATCTGCCTGCCAATGCAGGGGACATGGGTTCGAGCCCTGGTCTGGGAAGATCCCACAGGCCACGGAGCACCTAAGCCTGCAAGCTGCAACTACTGAGCCCGAGTGTCACAACTACTGAAGCTCGGACATCTAGAGCCCGTGCTCCGCAACAAGAGAAGCCACCGCAATGAGAAGCCTGTGCACCGCAATGAAGAGTAGCCCTGCTCGTCGCAACTAGAGAAAGCCCGCGTGCAGCAAAGAAGACCCAATGCAGCCAATAAATAAATAAGTAAATAAATTTATAAAAAAAAAAAAGCTCATCTCCACTGAAGGCCACATTTACCATCAACACCCTGAGTATCCCACATGGGTACCTCTAGCTGGCTCTTTCCTCTGAGTTCTAAACTTTATCATATCAGACTGCCTACTCACCTCTCCACCTGGTGTTTCCTGGGCACCTAACTTTAGCTTCTCAGCAATGAACTCATGATCTTTCTCATCCCCAACCTGCTCCCTCCCTGGGGTTTCCATGATCAAGTCTATGGCTCCATCTTCTATCCAACTGCAGAGTCATCCTTGACTGTTCCACTTCCTAGCCCCCCAATATAATTATTCACCAAGTTTCTTTAACATTTCTCCTAATTATCTCTCACGTCTCTCTACTGTTTCCAGCCCTAGACTTAAGTTACCTTTCTCTCTGGCCTGGAATAGTCAAAATTGCTTCCTGAAAGGTCTGTTTACAGCCCCTCTTTGCATTCTTCAAATTTCAGCCAGAGCCATCATTGGAAATCCTATCCTATCCAGTTCTAGCACCTGCTCCCCAACTTAAAACCCTTTAAAAAAAATGACTTCTTGGGCTTCCCTGGTGCCGCAGTGGTTGAGAGTCCACCTGCCGATGCAGGGGACACGGGTTCGTGCCCTGGTCCGCAAGGATCCCACATGCCGCGGAGCGACTGGGCCCGTGAGCCATGGCCGCTGAGCCTGCGCGTCCGGAGCCTGTGCTCCGCAACGGGAGAGGCCACAGCAGTGAGAGGCCCGCGTACCGCAAAAAAAACAAACAAACAAAAAATGACTTCTTGTTGTTCTTGTTGTTCAGGTTGAAACCCTGAACACTAGTCGTAGTGCTTTGCGTGACCTGGCTTGCTTTGCCAGCCTCTCCTCACCTCAGAGTCTGCACCCAGTCTTCACACTGAGACACACAGTAATCAAATTGGCAAAAATTAAAGACAAAGAAAAATTATTGAAAGCAGCGAGGGAAAAACGGCAAATAACATGCAAGGGAACTCCTGTAAGGTTAACAGCTGATTTCTCGGAGGACACTACAAGCCAGAAGGGAGTGGCATGACATATTTAAAGTGATGAAGGGGAAGAGCCCGACGAAGTCAGGACCCTCTGTTATATGTCTCACAGCATCCGTTACCTCTCTTTCACAGAGATTTTCATGACTGTAATGATTTCATTATGTAAATAGTTGCTTAGTCGGTCTCCCCTGATAGACTATTAAACTCCAGGAGGACAGAAACTGCCCCTGTGTGGCTGTCCGCCCCATTCCCAGCACCCAGAGCAGTCTCTTCCCTCTAACAGGGACTCAAATAAAAGAATAAATGAATGACTTGCCATCTTCAGAATTTTCAACTCCATCTCCTCTGATTATTCCTTACTCGTATTTTATCTGGGGTGTTTAGACTGTTAATAAAAGTAAAACTAGATTAATTTGGCCTTTGTGGCTACTGTATTACTAGTATCAGAAAAAGTGATTTTATACACTCAACATCATTAGCCATCAGAGACACGCAAAACAAAACCACAGTGAGACACTACTTCACATTCACTAAGCTGACGATAGTAAAAAAAAGACATGTGTTAGGCTTCCCTGGTGGCGCAGTGGTTGAGAGTCCGCCTGCCGATGCAGGGGACACGGCTTTGTGCCCCGGTCCGGGAAGATCCCACATGCCGCGGAGCGGCTGGGCCCGTGAGCCATGGCTGCTGAGCCTGCGCGTCCGGAGCCTGTGCTCCGCAACCGGAGAGGCCACAGCAGTGAGAGGCCCGCGTACCGCTTAAAAAAAAAAAAAAAAAAAAAAAAAAAAAAAAAAAAAAAAGACGTGTTGGGAAGAATATGCAGAAATCGAACTCTCAGATGCACTTACGGGAATGAAAAACGGTGCGGCCACTTTGGAAAACAGTCTGGCAGTTCCTTGATATGTTAAACGCGGAGTCACCGTATGACCCAGAAATTCCACTCCTAGGTATATGCCCAAGAGAAATGAAAACATATGTTCACATAAAAACTTGTACATGAATGTTCATATCAACATTATTCATAATATATTTTTGACTCTTCATAATAGTCAAAAAGTGGAAACAGGGGCTTCCCTGGTGGCACAGTGGTTGAGAGTCCACCTGCCGATGCAGGGGACACAGGTTCGTGCCCCGGTCCGGGAAGATCCCACATGCCGCGGAGCGGCTGGGCCCGCGAGCCATAGCCGCTGAGCCTGCGCGTCCGGAGCCTGTGCTCCGCAACGGGAGAGGCCACAACAGTGAGAGGCCCGCGTACCGAAAAAAAAAAAAAAAAGTGGAAACAACCTAAGTGTTCATAAACTGATAAATGGGTAACTAAAATGTGGCATATCTATACAATGGAATATTATTCAGCAATATAAAGAAACACAGTACTTACACATGCTACAACATGGATGAACCTTGAAAACATTATGCCCAGTGAAAGAAGCCAGTCACAGAGGACCGTGTGTTGTGTGATTCCATCTTTATGAAATGTAGCATAGGCTAAATAGACAAATGTATAGAGATCGTTAGTAGATCAGTGGTCGTCTAGGGTCAGTGGGGTTTGGGGAAACGGGGAGTGACTGCCTGTGCGTATGTGGTTTCTTTAAGGAGTGATGGAAATGATCTAAAATTAATTATGGTGTTGCACGTCTCTGTGAACTTACGAAAAGCCATTGAATTGTACCCTTTAAGTGGGAGAATTATATGGGATGTGAATTATATCTCAATAAAGCTGCTAAAAGACAAAAAGATGGTTTACTTTTGAGGGTGAACTGAAAGCACACCACCCAGACATTAGTAACAATTAAACAACAGTATGGAGCGCTGACCATGCCTTCTGCATGTGGTTTTTCACTCCAGTGTCCTTGCTCTGTATATCATGTGCCCCTTCGCTTTGTTTTGACGGGACATCTTATGTCCGTCCCCTCCCTTGAATTCAAGACACTGCACGAGCTCAGAGCGACAACTTGTTCTCGCCCTTAGGATTATTATGAGGACTAAATGGGTTAATATATGCAATGCACTTAGCATTGTGCCTCGCACATGGGAAGTGTACAATAAATATTATTTGTTATTATTATCCCAACCAAAAACTAGCAAATTTTATGTGGTTACGGAAAATATAGAGCCATGGCTTATGTTTTGCAATTGAAGTGGCGGTTATTTGAATGCTTTTGACGGTCCTATCACACGTCCGATACACTTATTTTTTCCTTCTGGGAAGTTGAGGGACCCAGACCTACCTCCACCCTTATCCTCACCCTTTCCTCACCCTGTTACAACAGGGTGCAATAATGTGGATGAACACTAGGGGGAGACATGCAATTGCAGTTAAAAATCACACTTGAAACTCAGACCATAAAAAGACCTAAGCTGTCTAGTGTCAAAGGAAAGTGAAATGTCTTCCTTTAATATAGTATCTTATGGTATTCTTCTATAGGAGGAAAAGGTTATTATTATTATATCAGAGGGGTGTTGCTTCCGGAAGGATGGCTGCAGCATTACTCAGATTCTACCTATGTGTGCCTGCATAAAGAGGGTGTACAACCATTTCCTCACATGCTACATGCCCTGTGTATCAGTTCTCTTGAGGACAGTTAGCTTCTCTTGTGAGTTGGTCCTGCTTGTGGGAAGTGTTTGAGAGCCCACATTACTATAGTGCTGCCTTTCAAAGCACTTTAACGTAATATCTGGTCTCTGGGAGGCCCAGTTGTGCTTCAAATCCTAGACTTCCCTGAGATTGCTGATGAGTTTCTGTTGAGGTGTATGTGTCCCCACTTGAGATGAGTCCTGCAAGGGCAGGGACCAAAGCCCCTCTTCATCTTTGTGTCCTCAGAAGTTTGCAGTGCTTGGCATATTCCACTGAAGCTGGATAAGTGTCTACTGGACCAAACTGCTCCATGAGCTGAAGCTCGAAAAAGAGGGAAATTAGGACCACCTTGTGCATGAGCAATGGGACTCCCTCCAGTGAAGTTTCTTTAATTATTTTTTCTATGCTATAAAAGCAGTTCATGCTCGGACTTCCCTGGATGTCCAGTGGTTAAGACTCCGAACTTCCAATGCAGGGGTTGTGGGTTTGATCCCTTGTCGAGGAACTAGGGTCCCACATGCCACGTGGTACGGCCACAAAACAAAACAAAACAAAACAAAAAGCAGTTCATGCTCGTAAGGAAAAAGCAAGCGAAAAGAACACAAATTACTCATAATCGCATCTACCCAAACCCTGGGATACCACAGATTCCTTTTACCTTGCGTCAAAGCATAAAATATAAGTATGTGTGTGTGTGTGTGTGTGTGTGTGTGTGTGTGTATACATATATATAGTGTTTATATTTACGGCAGCATGGAACATAGTATTCCATTACATGATGGTATTATCTTTGTTTAACTAATCCCATCCCCCTTTGAGAATTCAGGTTATTTCTAAATTTTTGGTCTTTTAAAGAGCAGCCTAGTGAATAACCTTGCAGCAAAATCTTATCCCACATTTTTTGTTAGTTCCTTAGGATAAATTCCCAGAAGCAGAATTGCTGGGTGATGGGTAATTTACATTGTCACCAACAGTGACAGTGCCCTTGATCAGATGAAAAGTTTTAATTAAACGTCACACAGAACTCTATAATCTTGTCTCAGTAGTGCCATCACCACTCAAAACATTTAGTGAACTCTGTGTTTGGTGATCCAGGCTATGACTCACACAAGAAAATAAATCTTAATCCCTCATCTTGCCTTTGATCTTGGACTACTCAGGAAAATCTAATTTACCACAAAAAGACAAAGAAAGCAACCCTGGAGGATATTCACATAAATGTGCCACCAGAGTCAGGAGGTAAGATAAAGAAATGCTTCCTACAGTGGAGCAGGGAACACATCAGAGCATGTGTTAGGGGGCCCCAGAGGGCAGCTTTCAGTGTGTGTATCCTGATAGAATTATTTAAAAAGCCATGTCATCGCACCTCATGCACTCTCCAGGTGCAACTCTCTTGATGCTTTTCCAATTTGAAGGTTTTTTTTTTCACCTATCATTTTTGTAAGTTGCTTTTTTTTTTTTTTTTTTTTGACATTTGGATGGAATTGGCTGGTTCCCCATCATCTGAAGACCCCTTCTGGGTTGCAACAAGGAAGGCTCTCTTAACTGGTTTCTTCCTTAAAGGTTCCCAAGCTTCTCTTTCTTTAGATCTGAAAGATATGCCTAAATAAAGAACTGAACGTTTCAAAATGTATTTATAGGGATTTCTTCATGGACGGGTAGAGAGAGACGGCAGCACCCAACTGGGGCTTAGTGTTTCTATATGGAGGGGATTAGGTGTGGCTCTTGATTGATGGCAGTAGGGTAGAGGACCTGCACTGGTTTTTACTATGATTATATGTTTATTTGGTGAGGTCTTGGTGAAGAGCTGTTATTTTATGGAGGAAGGGGGCTGAAACTAACTCAAGCCACCCATTGGTGCGGCCACGTTATTGCCGTATCGCAAAGAAATCCTCACTGGCTCTTGGTAGCCTACCAAATAAAGCTGTAATGCTTGGGCTGATGTTCAAGGCCGTCTACAACGTAACCTTCACCCTATTTCTCCAGCCTTAACATCCCCTACTCCTTGTACAGACCTGTGTGGATGCTCCACATCTTTTGGCCCAGCTCCTTTCTCTCGCTGCTGCTGTGGCAGCCAGCTTGTGGCCCGACAGCTCTCACCTGAGCTGCACAGAGACTCTTTCATTTTCTGCCTGACATCTCCCTGACTCTGCAGTGTGGACACGCTGGTCACCTGGTTGCCTTCTGGATGTGCGAGGGACTGACCCTGCTGTGGGGCAGCCTCCGATGACCGGGGGATGGGAACTGGAGGGTGAGGACCACCCTCCGCCTGCCCCATCTGTCAGCTGGGCGGTTCCGAGGTCCCTTCACACAGCTCCTCAGAAGTGCCCGTGGCACTGTGCCCCAGACGCCCACAGTGGTGAGCAGCTGCTAGCCCACCCTCCACCCGCGTGCTGGCCTTCCCTCCTTGCTTGTTCCTCTCTCCCCGCACCTCACCCCTGTTCCCTGGGATCATTTCCCCAAACACATGGCACCGAAGCCTCTTCTCGTGCTCTGCTTGCTGGGGGAGGGGGGCGGACAACAGTTCCCGTCCTTTTTTCTGATCATGTTCTTTGGTCTTGTCTCTTCATTTCTTTAATACTCACGCAGGGAACGTCTAGAATGTTCCTTGTCTGGGGAAGGGCCCCAAATAGAAAAGGGAATCAGACCCAGGCCTTGCTCTTGAGGCAATAGGACATCTGATATAGTTTGGGGTATCTGGGGAGGTTTTCTCCAGAATGCCTTTTAAAGGATGAGTGGGAATGAGTTTGCTGGGACACAGTGGAGGAAGACTTTCTGGGCGGAGGGAATGGTTTGGGCGGAGATGGCAGGTGGTGAACACGGTATGTTTGGGGAACTGGAAGCTGAGCGAGACTGGAGTGGGGGGCACCCAAGGAGTGTGCCCCGAGGGATCTGCCATGCCCCACGAGGGCAGAGAGGGCCCTGCGTGGCTCCTTACCTGTCCCCGGCCTGGTTCTGTCCTTCTGTTCTAGGAGGTCCCACCCTGGCTGTGGCTGCTGACCGGGGTGGGGCGCCTGCAGGGGTGGCCTTGGCATGGCCCTGAGCCTGAGCCTCTGCGGGGGTCCCCGGGAAGCTGAGTATCCCCTCACCCAGGCCATCCTGCCCCTGTGTCCTGCCCCGGGGAGAGGCTCTGGAATAGCTGGGAGGCCGGGGAGGGACCGTCCTTCACCCACAACAAGAACACCCTGGAGCAGGCTGTGTGATCTCCTGCTTGTGTGTGGCTCTGTTTTCTTTGCCATGAAACAATCCTGCCCTGGGGCTGTGGAGGTCTTTCCCCTGAGCCCGTCCCCGCTGTGGTAAACATGCAGCTCCTGACTCAGGGACTGGCTGGTGACTCAGGGCTCACTGGTGGCTTCCCCATCAATCAGACCCGTTTTGGGGGACTTTAAAGGACACACAGGGAAGGCAGCAGACAGAAGCAATGAGGACGAGAAAAGGTGAGCAGAGAGAAGCAGGGCTGCTGGTGGCAGGATGAGTGGAGAGATCGTGCCTGAGTCCCGATGATGTGGCCATATCAGGAGCTGTGAGGGGCCTGGAGGGTCTTTTTGTTTTGGAACTACACCCCAGACTCCAGAAACTTTGTAGAGCTGGACCTGTGCTCCCTGGAGCAAAAATAGACACACCCACTTCCCTGGTCCCTTACACGTCCTAACACAGAGTGGTGTCAGGCGCTGCCCTGCCTGGGTCTGAATGTTGCCCCATTGCTTACTACTGTGTGAAGTTGGGCAAGTCATTGACCTCTCTGTGCCTCAGTTTCCGCCTCTGTAAACAGGGCTAATACTGGTGTCTGCCTCAGAGGGCTGTTGTGAGGACTGGGTGAGTGAATGCATATAATATGCAGAGAAGAGGCGGGCACGTGTGAAGCGCTCTGTAACCAGGTGGCAGCCCGGGTCTGGGGGGGACACTCAGCTGGGTAACTGAGGTGGGTGTAAGAGATCATTTACACAGGTGTGGTTCAGAGGCGGGGACGCTGACAGAATGGTACCTGCAGGAAGCCGGTTCCATTCCTGGGCCTGATGGGGCGAGGGGAAGGGGCAGTCACGAGCCAGCTGGTAGTCTCAGGTGAGGGTGGCAGGACAGCAACTGTGGGCTCTGGCCAGGAGTGCCGCTGGGTCAGCCCGCCCTGCAGGGCAGGAGTGGAGGGGATACATACCCCCGAGCCCCTCTCCTCGCCTGCTCTGATCTCCTGCCCCTGCCCCGCAAAGGCCAATCCAACTGGGGGACAAAGGGCAAGGCATTTAGGAGAATGCAAAACCCAGAGGGCGGCCTGCCAGGGCCCAGGGCAGTTGCGGAAGGGTGGGGAGTGGAAGGGCAGCCCTTGGCGTCTGTCCAGCACCAGTGCTGGCTAGGGTGGCTGTGACTGTTGTGACAATGAATGCCTGTCACTTGAAGACTTGACAAATCTTCATTCCTTGCAAGGAGAGCCACAGGGCACACAGTGTGCTGCGCTGTGACAGCTGGTCTCCTTCACTCGCTGGGCAACCGTTGGTGCAGGGAGGACAGAGGCCACTCCTGCTTTCTATCCTGCGCCCGGGAGAAGCATCAGGCCTTTTTATTTACAACGCGAGCTGTTTGATGCACCCTGAAGCTGTACTTAGGGATGAAGACTCTCACAACCAATGCCACACTGTATTTATCTATTGAAGCTTATTTTACCAACTCAAAAACCTTTGAGGCCGCCCCCCACCCCGGAAGTTTAAAAAAAGATAAAAGAGCAAAACTCATA
The DNA here is from genome assembly GCF_008692025.1 of Phocoena sinus. Taxonomy (NCBI): domain Eukaryota; kingdom Metazoa; phylum Chordata; class Mammalia; order Artiodactyla; family Phocoenidae; genus Phocoena; species Phocoena sinus. The sequence continues at coordinate 30,579,542 of NC_045766.1, forward strand.
TATGAACTGTGCTGGTGGGTTTTTCTTCCACCGCTCTCAGGGCAGCTGGCCTGCTACAGGAAGCAGCTGAAACTCCAGGGACAGGAGCAAAAAAAGCAACTTTAGGCTAGGAATGCTGAGTCATGGAGAGTAGGTGCTGGCTGCTGTGGGGAGGTGATTACAGGAGGAAGAATGCTGCGTGTGTGTGAATGTTTACATTTGACACATATTGAGGGGGGGTGGGGGGGGTGGAGGAGGGCGGGGGCGAGTTGAAGGCGGTGCCTGCTTAAGGCGGTGCCTGCTTTGGATCAGGGAGGAGGCCAGGCCCTGACCAGGCTCCTCCCTGGAGCCCATCTTTACTCAGCCGGGTTGTGCCAGCCCCTGGGCTTCCCTGAGCTGACTGTCACAACATCCCTGTGGAGTAGGTGTTGCCCCCGTTGGCCAGATGAGGGCAAAGCCATCGGTCACTAGGGATGTCTGTATTTGAGCCCAGGTGTACACCTCCAGAGGCTGGGTTCTCTGTCATTCAGGCCGAATTTTTGCCCTTTCTGTGTGTTACCTGTATTATCATTTACTTAATATTTTTTTGAAAATGACCTTTTTTTGGTACGGTAAGCAATTTTGTTTGAAAAGGAAGCTGGATCACTACCGTGAACGGAGAGCTAGACTCACCTACCTTAAATAAGGTGACCGGGCATCCGCAGTGGCGCAGTGGTTAAGAATCCACCTGCCAATGCAGGGGACACGACTTCGAGCCCTGGTCCGGGAAGATCCCACATGCCGCGGAGCAACTGGGCCCGTGTGCCACAGCTACTGAGCCTGCGCTCTAGAGCCTGCGCGCCACAACTGCTGAAGCCCGCGCGCCTAGAGCCCATGCTCTGCAGTAAGAGAAGCCACCGCGATGAGAAGCCCGCGCGCCAAAAATAAATAAATAAAACAAATAAATTTATAAATAAAGAAATAAAAATAAGGTGACCATCCATATAAATACAAAGGAATTCCTGGTTTCCAGCCTGGCTGACTCTGAATTCTAGAGCAGAATGATTTTGAATTAACTCCATCCCTTTCTGAGGGTTGGCTGAGCAGCCTCTCTCCCCTCTGTCTGGTCCCTAAGATCTGTAAAAACGGATTCGAAATTGGATAGTGTGGGATTTCCCTGGTGATGCAGTGGTTAAGACTCCACCTGCCAGCGCAGGGGACATGGGTTCGATTCCTGGTCCAGGAAGATCCCACATGCCGCAGAACAACTAAGCCCGTAGCCACAATTACTGGGCCTGTGCTCTAGAGCCCGCGAGCCACAACTACTGAAGCCCACGTACCTAGAGCCCGTGCTCCGCAACAAGAGAAGCCACCGTGTTGAGAAGCCCGTGCACCGCAGCGAAGAGTAGCCCCCGCTCGCCACAACTAGAGAAAGCCCATGCGCAGCAACGAAGACCCGACGCAGCCAAAAAAAAAGAAATTGGATTGTGTGCTAGTAGCCAGTAAATGTTTAATAACCGACTTTCCAAAAATGAATGTATTATGCACACATAGTATAAATCTTACTGATGTCAAAGGCCTGTATAGCACACAATTTACAAATGAAAAAAACCCACAGAACTCTCTACTGTAAATTCTGTATAGCCGTTTGATTCCTTCAGAATGCTTTCATTGCTTTTTGCTGAACTCTTCCATCTGTGGCCAACCTGTGGTTGGAATTGACAAATGAGTGTGTTAAGACATGGATGTTGGTTGATATCGTCAAGGTTAAAGTGAAGCAACAAAGACATTTGTCAGAATTTCACTTAGTCCGTTCATTGTCATCAATGATATGAGTGACTTCTTTGCTGAAATGGGTAAGAGTTTTTGAATCCTGGGAAAATATTGCCTCACTTTTTTGGTTCTATTTGCAATGGAATGGATTCCCAAATGTGACAAACTTTTAAGTGAAAGCTGCACTATTAACACCTTTTTCTTCACTTTCTTATGTCTAGATAATAAGACAATAAATCAAGCCCCAATTTATAGCATTTGCCGATTTCTGTGGTGTAACTACTACTACCATGGCCCGTTTCAAATTACCAATGTGACACCACTGAGCGTGATGCAGATTTGGGAATAGAAGGGCAGAGCTCACCTTTTATAGTATTTCCACTGTACAGATACAAAAGACATAAATAACCGTAACAGCCTAGATAGTAGTTAGATGTAGCAAAATAATTTGGAAGTTGCCAGTATTTAATACTTTTGTTTTTAATATAATTTATTTAATTATAAATTTCTATAACTTAATTTTTAATAAGAGCTGTGTTTATCAACTGAATCTCCAGATTCCTCAAAAATTCTGTCACCACTGGTGTGTGTCAGCTCCAGTACACCAGTGATCGCAGCCTTATCTTGAAACTGGGCATACTGTATGTGCATGAAGCTTGGAGCCAGGGGCCAGAATAATTTCTGCTGTTTTCAGATGTACACACTCCACTATGCCCTACCTCAACAGAATAACGGAGTTTGTCTCTCCCCTTACTTCTCCAACTTCGAATCCTCTACTTTCCTTCTCACTGACGCTGCTCCCTAGATATTCCTCAGATGCACCAGGCATGTCCACCTCAGGGCCTCGGCACTTGCTATTTTCCCTGCCTAGAATGTTCTTCCTCCAGCTATCTGCGTGGTCCACTCCCTTCCCTCCTTCAGATCTTTGCTCAAATGTCCCCTTCTCAGTGAGGTTCTCCCTGCCCACCTTGCTTATAACTGCGACCCCTCCTCTCTATTCCCCTGCTGACCATCCCTCTTCCTGGCTTCATTTTTCTCCCTAGCATCAGTTACTTTCAATGTATTACACTGTATAAGATCCTCCTATTTTGTTTATGGCCCATCCACAAGAATGTAAGCAACTCTTTTAATATGTTTTGTGGGATCCTCTGTGTATAGAACAGTGCCTAGCACAGGGTATGTGGTCAGTACATATTTGTTGAGTAAATAAATGATTGAATAGTAGAAGCCCAATAAATATGTATTGAATAAACAGATGAATGAATGAATGAATGTTGCCTCAAGTTCTGGAGGCATCAGATTATCAGGAAGTGATTTTAAAACTATATATATATACCAGCTTTATTGAGATATAATTCATATTCCATACACTTCACCCACTTGATGTAAACAGTTCAATGGTTTTTGATGTATTCAGAGTTTTGAGATCATCACTGATATCAATTTTAGAACATTTATATCACTCCAGAAAGAACCTCATGCCCATTAGCGGTCACTGTCCGTTGCCTCTGAATCCCCCCAGCCCTAATCAAATGTTAATTTATTTCTGTGTCTGTAGATTTGCCTATTCTCTCTCTCTATATATCTATGGAATTGTATAATATGTGACCTTTTATATCTGGCTTCTTTCACTTAGCATAGTGTTTTCAGGGTTCGTCTATGTTATGGCTTGTGTTAGTACTTTATTTCTTTACATTGATGAATAATAGTCCACTATGTGGATATACCAAATTTTATTTATCCATTCATCAGTTGATGTATGTTTAGGTTTGTTCCATTTCTTCACTCTAATGGCTAATGCTACTATGAACATTCATGTACAAGTTTTTGTGTGGATATGTTTTCATTTCTCTTGGATATATACCTAGGAATAGAATTGCTGGCTCATGTGATACTCTATGTTTATTTTGGAGAACTGCCCATCATCAGTGTGTGAGATTTCCAACTTCTTCACATCCTCATCAATACTTGTTAGTATCTGTCATTTTTATTATAGCCGTCTTAGGAGGTGTGAAATGATTTGTGAATTTGGTTTGCATTCCTTTCTTTTTTTTAATTGAAATATAGTTGATTTACAATTTTGTGTTAGTTTCAGATGTACAGCAAAGTGATTCAGTTTTATATATATATATATATATATATATATATACACATCTATATTTCCAGATTCTTTCCTATTATAGTTTGTTATAAGATATTGAAAATAGTTCCCTGTGCTATACAGTAAATCCTTGCTGTTTATCTATTTTATATATAGTAGTGTATATCTTTAATCCTATACTCCTAATTTAACCCTTCCTCCCTTCCCCCTTTGGTAACCGTAAGTTTGTTTTCTATATCTGTGAGTCTGTTTCTGTTTTGTAAATAAATTCATTTGTATTATTTTTTAGACTCTAAAAAATAATATAAGATATTATTTTGATATTTTGATATTATTTTGATATTATGATATATATAAAAGATATATCATTTATATCTATAAATGATATATAATATTTGTCTTTCTCTGACTTACTTCACTTAGTTTGATATTCTCTAGGTCCGTCCACATTGATGCATATGGCAATATTTCTTTTTTTTAATGCCTGAGTAATATTCCATTATATATATATACATATATATGTGTATATATATATGATGGACACTTAGGTTGCGTCTGTGTCTTGGCTGTTATAAATAGTGCTGGTTTACATTTCTTTGATGTCTAATGATGCTGAGCATCTTTTCACGTGCTTATAGGCTATGTGTCTATCTTCTTTGGAGAAATGACTTTGTCAATTTTTAAATTTGGGTTGTCTTTTTGAGTTGTAAGAATTCTTTATATATTTTGAATACTAGACGCTTATTAGATATATGATTTACAAAAACTTGTGGGCTGTCTTTCACTCTCTTCTTGATGGTGTTCTTTGAAGCACAAATGTTTTAACTTTAAAAAATTTTTTTTAAATTATTATTTTGGCTGCGTCGGGTCTTTGTTGTGGCATGCGGGATCTTTTGTTGTTGTTGTTGCCTCATGTGGGCTCTTTGTTGAGGTGCGTGGGCTTCTCTCCAGTTGTGGCATCAGGTTTTCTCTCGCTAGTTGTGGCGCGTGGGCTTAGTTGCCCTGTGGCATGTGGGATCTTAGTTCCCTGACTAGGGGTCAAACCCGTGTCCCCTGCATTGGAAGGCGGACTGTTCACCACTGGACCACCAGGGAAGTCCCACAAATGTTTTACATTTTGATGGTGTCCAGTTTACCTCAGTTTTCTTTTGTGACTTGTGCTTTTGCTGTCATAGCTAAGAAACAGTCACCTAACCCAAGGTTATAAGGATTTACACCTAGGTTTTCTTCTAAGAATTTTATAATTTTCACTCTTACATTTAGGTCTTTGATCCATCTTAAGTTAACTTTAATGCATGGTGTGAGGTAGGGATCCAACTTAATTATTTTGCACGTACATATCCAACGGTCCCAGCACCATTCGTTGAAAAAGCTATTTTCCCCCATTGAATTGTTTTGGCACCCCTGTCTAAAACAAGGGGAGATTTCAAATAAGATTTTTGTGGTTAGATTTGCTTCTTTGTGATTTACTTTGGTGGAAGCATTGAGAAGTCTAGTTAAAGTCTATTTAGGTATAAGGCAGGAAATCCTTTCAAACTGGTTCAAGAATAAAGGGAATGCTCCTAATGCCTAGACTGTGATTTTTTCAAAATGTTTTAGCTTTTTTTTGGGAAATTGAGGTATAATTACATATAACATTATATTAGTTTTAGGTATATAAAGTAATGTTTTGATATTGCAAAATGATCACTGCAATAATTCTATTTGACATTCGTCACCAAAGTTATAAAAATTGTTTTTCTTTTGATGAGAAGTTTTAAGATTTACTCTCTTAGTAACTTTCAAATATGTAATACAGTATTATTAACTATAGTCACTGTGCTGTAGATTACTTCCCATGACTTATTTATTTTGTGACTTTTGACCCCCTTCACACATTTTGCCCATCCCCAACCCCTGCATCTGGGAACCACAAATCTGTTCTCTGTATCTTTGAGCTTAGTTTTTGTATTTTTGTTTTCTTTTTTAGATTCCACATCATAAGTGAGATCATATAGTATTTGTCTTTCTCTGTCTGACTTATTTTACTTAGCATAATGCCCTCTAGGTCTATCCACGTTTTCACAAATGGCAAAATTTTACTCTTCTTCATGGCTGAATAATATTCCATTGTATATATATACCACATCTTCTTTATCCATTCATCCATCGATGGACATCTAGGTTATTTCTATGTTTTGGCTATTGTAAATAATACTGCAGTAAACATTAGACTGTAATCTTGAATTATTATTTTCCACTAAAAGAAACCAAGTTTCCTTGGAGACATAGTTGATTCTAGGTTGAGGACAGGAAACTCCTGGAACGTCAAAGATTACCATCTATGGTCATATCAAAAGGACCCAGAAACCAAGCTGCATAAGCATTCATAGGGCAAGATAGAATGATATGATTATCAGTAAGGATAATAACTACAATGGACTGAAATACATTAAAAAATGTTTAAATCCATGATTCATAATGATGTTTTAAAAAACTATTTCTTCACTGTTTACTTTTGGAGGATGCTAAGAAATCACCTCATTATTTTGTAAATTGATGAAGGAAAATAATCAAGCATTTATCTTTCCTTTCCCTTGTAAAGTGTACCTTAGGGTAACCAAATAGTTGAAAAGAGGGAAGTTTCTTACTATAGAAGTTTTCCAGTCAATAAAGAAGGAATAATAGATTTGGATTATCCTTCTGTACTTCCCTAATAAATGAATACGGGCCATCAATGACTGATAACATCACCTAAATAGAGAGAGAAATGGGGAGGGAGAGAGGGAGAGGGAGAGAGAAGGAGGAAGACAGGCTATTTTGTCCTTCCTGTTATGGAAGTACACAATACCTCCACCACCTATGAAGCAGGCTTGTTAAAAAATAGAAAAGAAATCAAATGTGAATCTCATCAAGCCTCTTGTCCTAACTAGTCATTGAAAGGAAATACAGGGGGCAGAGGAATATGTTAAATGATATTCTGGGGATGTAATGAAACTATAGGAAACTCTGTTGTAGGAAACCTGGGTTCTTTTATTTTTTATTTAACATCTTTATTGGAGTATAATTGCTTTACAATGTGTTAGCTTCTGCTGTGTAACAAGGTGAATCAGCTATATGCATACATATATCCCCATATCCCCTCCCTCTTGCATCTCCCTCCCCACCTCCCTATCCCACCCCTCTAGGTGGTCACAAAGCACCAAGCTGATCTCCCTATGCTATGCGGCTGCTTCCCACTAGCTATCTATTTTACATTTGTGTAAAACACACAAATGTGTGTGTGTATATGTCAATGCTACTCTCTTACTTTATCCCATCTTACCCTTCCCCCTCCCCGTGTCCTCAAGTCCATTCTCTACATCTGCATCTTTACTCCTATCCTGCCCCTAGGTTCATCAGAACCATTTTTTTTTTTAGATTCCATATATATGTGTAAGCATACGGTATTTGTTTTTCTCTTTCTGACTTACTTCACTCTGTATGACAGACTCTAGGTCCATCCACCTCACTACAAATAACTCAATTTCGTTTCTTTTCATGTCTGAGTAATATTCCATTGTATATATGTGCCACATCTTCTTTATCCATTCATCTGCCGATGGACACTTAGATTGCTTCCATGTCCTGGCTATTGTAAATAGAGCTGCAGTGAACATCGTGGTACATGACTCTTTTTGAATTATGGTTTTCTCAGGGTATATGCCCAGTAGTGGGATTGCTGGGTCGTATGGTAGTTCTATTTTTAGTTTTCTAAGGAACCTCCATACTGTTCTCCACAGTGGCTGTATCAATTTACATTCCCACCAACAGTGCAAGAGGGTTCCCTTTTCTCCACACCCTCTCCAGCATTTATTGTTTGTAGATTTTTTGATGATGGCCGTTCTGACCGGTGTGAGGAGATACCTCATTGTAGTTTTGATTTGCATTTCTCTAATGATTAGTGATATTGAACATCCCTTCATGTGTTTGTTGGCCATCTGTATATCTTCTTTGGAGAAATGTGTATTTAGGTCTTCTGCCCATTTTTGGATTGGGTTGTTTGTTTTTTTGTTATTGAGCTGCATGAGCTGCTTGTATATTTTGGAGATTAATCCTTTGTCAGTTGTTTCATTTGCAAATATTTTCTCCCATTCTGAGGGTTGTCTTTTGTTTATGGACACCTGGGTTCTTGAATAAATAATTTCATGGAAAGAAAAGAGATGGAAGGAGAATCTATAGATTAAAAGAGATGTAACCTTTCATCAGTAGCAATGTAAGGATCTTACATGGATCCCAATTCAAACAAAGGATCCCAATTCAGAGTATACATCAATCAGAGAAATATAAACATTAATTGGGCATTTGATTATATTAAGGACTTATTACTACTTTTTATAGGTGTGATATCAGTATTGTCATATAGTTTAAAGCCATTGTCGTATACTTTAAAGTCCTAATCTTTAGCTATTCTATACTGAAATATACATAGAGAGGTGAAATGACATAATGCCTGGGATTTGATTTGAAAAATACACATGTGGATGTAGGTGAGGGTATAGATGAAGCAATATTGACCAAGAGTTGATAATTGTTGAAGTTGGTGATGGGTCATTATTCACCCTTCCTTCTTTTGAAAATTACGTAATAAAAGGTTTTGAAAATAACCTGCCTCCCTCCACATCTCAGGGCCTCTTGCTCCCACATTTGTGCTTTCCTTGCTGGTGCCTGTTCCCTCAACCTGGTGGAGCCCTGACTGGGATCCCAGGACCATGTGGTTCCAGGGCCCATCACTGACTGCCTTCCATTCTATCAAGAGAATCTAGCTGATTGAGCTCAGCCAGTGAACGGCCTGCCTTGGATTGGGTCATGTCAGCTGTGGCCCCTTTTGTTAGTTTGTGTGTGTGTGAGTTATTGGGGATTCGAATGGAGATTTCCAGGAACTATGGGCCAGGAAATTCTCTAGAAGGAGTAGGTTTAACTGTGGGTTGGCCATGAAACTTAGCAAGTGTGGGGATGTACTGGAGAAAGGAGAGACTAGAATTAGGAGACCAGACAGGATACTGTTGAATTCAACAAATATTCACTGGGCACCTTCTACGTGTGTGGCCTTGGGTTAGGTGCTGGGGATGTAGGGAGAAATGAAATGTAAGAGATGGAAAACCGTGCAAAGGGGATGGTGAGGTGGGCAAGGCTGGATCCAGGCACTGAGTTGATTGGGCCTGGTCAGGGAGAGACTGCCCCTTTCTCCTTTCACATCCTCCCGATAGCCTTCAGCCCTGCAAAGTCCTGTCCAATTCTCAAGGCCCATTGCACACACTACCTCCTCCCCAAGAAGCATTTTCTGATCCCCCTTTGAACTCCATAGCAATTCGTATGTCCTTCTTACCTTAATTTGCATTGTAATGATATAGTTTATGTAGTTGTAGTTGCGTTTTTTTTTTTTTTTTTTGCGGTACGCGGACCTCTCACTGTTGTGGCCTCTCCCGTTGCGGAGCACAGGCTCCGGACGCGCAGGCTCCGCGGCCATGGCTCACAGGTGTAGTTGCGTATTTTGTGTTATTGTAATTTGCCTCTTCGTCTTTTGCTTTCACATTTCTGCTAGACTGCAGAGTCCGTATCTTAGCCTCATCTGCAGGCTGGCCAGGCTGTGGGAAGGGCTAGAGTCCTGGGTTTGAATCTCATTTTCACCACTTGCAAGCCTGTGACTTTGAGCAAGTTACTTAGCCTCTCTGAGCATCTCTTTATTTGTTAATGAGAATGATAATACTCACCTAAAAATGTTTTGTGAGGATTAAATTCTATCAAGGATGTAAAAGCACAGGACCGAGCACAGAGCAATTTATGGATGTGTATTGAATGAGGAGAAATAAGTTAGGCCTCGAAGGGTGAGAGGCATTAGCATAGCTGGAAAGATGAGAAAGGTAAGGGAAAGAAAAGTGCATATCTAGTGGCTCGCCCTCCCTCCAGGCCCTCGGGACAGGTGAGAGGGTGGGTTGGCTAGGTGGAGGGACAGCCAGCTGCCCCACCGTGGACGGGACAGCTCTTCCTGTTGTCGGCAGAAGCCATGCCCTTGTCTGGTATGATGGAAACTCTGCCTTCTGAGCTGCATTGTACTCCTTCCTTGACATCACTGTCCCAGGACCCAAGTCGCCAGTAACTAGAGCAGGACGTAGGGCTTGGCTCTCAGGAAGAGGCCGTTGCACAGTCTCCTCAGCAGCGTTCCACTGCCGACCCCTCTGTTCCACCTGAACCCAGTATTCTCCTGGGGGGTTTGTGACACCGCATTCTCTAGGATTTCCCCTCACTTGGACAGCCACTCCTAGAAGTCTCATTTCCGCGCTCTGGTTCCTCGCGTCACCTCTTATGAGGTTGGCAGTCCTGGGATAGGGGCCTGAGTCTGTCTCTCTTTTCCCTCCATATTATCCCCCAGGTCTTCTCACCCTGCCCTGCAGCTCAGATACCCTAGAGATGGGGATGGCCCCAAATGGTACCTCCAGCCTGGCCTCCCTCACAACTCCAGATTCGGATAAACTGTCTGCTTGCGGCCTTCAGCCGTGCGCTCTTTCTGGATTTCTCCCCTGAACTGGCTCTTTCCTCCATCTCTTTCATCTCAATAAATGGAACTTCCCTAGCTACTCAGGGTAAAAACCTAGAAGTGACCACCTTGGCTCTTCCTGTTTTCTTATTCCTATAATCGCCTTCCCACCTCGTCTCTGCATCCAGTCCTTTAGCAACTCCTGTCAACTCTACCTTTAAAACATGGCCCCCCACGTGCCCACTTCTCTTTAGCTCTCCCATCCTTGTCCAAGCCAAAATCACGTTGCCCCTGGACTAATGCAGTAGCTTCCTAAATGCTTCCGTTCCCGCCCACTACACTCACGTTTCTTTGCTAAGTAGCTAGAGCTAGTTTTAAAAATCTAAATCCTTCTTAAAATTCTCCAGTGGCTTCCTCTTGCACCTGGAAAGAAATCCAGCCCCTAGCTTTGGCCTCATGGGGCAAGAATCTAGCTCCCCACTGACCTCCCCTCAAACCCCCTCCCAGCATCCACCTTGCTCGGCCTCGCTGGCTGGTTCTACCTCAGGCCATCTGCACCTGCCGTTCTCTTCTTGCTGTGATGCTTCCCTCCAGGTGGTTTTGCGTTCATTTGCATTCCTTGGCCATTTGATCTAAAGCAGCCATTTGGTCATATTTAGCACATTACCCCATTCCTGTTCTCCACCGAATCCTTCTTACATTTTCTTGTTTGGTTTCTCATCTGTTGCTCGTCTCCACACACACACACACACACACACACACACACACACACACACACACACACACCCGCCCCTGCCGTTTCACGTACATTCCATGACAACAGGCGCCATGCTGGTTTTGTGCACTGCTTTGACCTCAAGACCCAGCATGGGGCCCAGCACACCCTAGGTGCTGTCAGGTCTGGAATTTGATTCTAGCCTGCTTACAAGCTAGCAAGTTAGCCTTTTACTCTTCCATGGGTGCTGGCGGGAGACCTGAGACACCAAGGTCGGAAGCAAAGGACTTCATTCCTCCCAGGACAGCAAGCAGAATGTTTGCACCAGGTTTTCCTTGCTCTCTGTTCTCAAGGGGGAGACACGACCTGGGCCAGATGGAGAGGACATGCACAGTGAGCTGTGCTCTAGGTGAAGGACACGGAGCTTGGGAAATTCATGACTTCGATAGTCGGCAGTATGCAAGCCTGTTCTTTGTCCCAAGGGAAACATGACCTCATCTCTCAAGGTTTCTTGCTGATGACACAACCCTGAGAAATGGGCCAAGTAAAGAGCAGTCAGTCCTTGTATCCTTGGCACACACAGCTAGGTGTATAGGTGCGTGAGTCCCATGGAAGAATGTGGTAAACATTTGTTGAATGAATGAGTGAAAGAAACCTAGCCTAGTGACTAGGTACCAGGAGTTGATGCCTGCAGATGGGCTCACCTGAAGTCAGTACCTGCCTGGATCCCTACCTCTCACTTACTCTGAAAAGTGAGAGGCAGGGATCCTTCTACCACTGCTCTTCTCAGCCCTCACCACGCCTCACTCCTACCCACATTCACTTTGGCTGACTGTTTGCTGAGACTGGTAGCGTCTTCTGCTACTGCCTGAGCCAGATACGACCTTTTGCTTGCTGGATGGCGATTCCCCCTAGTGTCTGTGGCTGGCTCTCTCCCGAGGATCTCCCCATCCCACTGCCACATCACAGTGCTGTGTTTTTTGTTTGTTTTGTTTTTTTTGCGGTACGCGGGCCTCTCACTGTTGTGGCCTCTCCCGTTGCGGAGCACAGGCTCAGCGGCCATGGCTCACGGGCCCAGCCGCTCCGTGTCATGTGGGATCTTCCCGGACTGGGGCACGAACCCATGTCCCCTGCATCGGCAGGCAGACTCTCAACCACTGCGCCACCAGGGAAGCCCCGCACTGCTGTTAAATGTCGCAAGGTTGGCCCTATCCCAACACGTGGCACGAGGCATGTTAACAATGGTGCCATCATGGCATTCTCTGGTACCTACTGGGCGTGTAAGAGCAGGGGTGGCTACTGTAGCTCTCTTGCTTCTCACCCTAGAAAGTCCTCTGTGAAATGGCATTACATTGTCCTTTCCCATGATCCAGCGTCCAGACTTACGGATTCAGAAATCTCAAATTTCTAAATTTTGGAACTTGGAACCCAGGCAGTTTCCTGACTTGACATAATTTAGTGATGCTGATTGACCAACAGAGCTCTCAGAGAATGAAGAAATATTTGAAAACCAATTAATTTAATTAGCAGATCGCCTGTCAGATAGTTGGAATATTGACAGTAGTCTACCCAGAACGTTCTTACCCCGTAAGCAAACTACATGGGAAGTTAAATTCTATTCAGAAAGTGGTCTGGCAGGCACAGAATTAGACCCCAAGCTACAAGGAGCTGGCCAGGTGACAGGGAGGGTTAATGGCATCCTGCTCTGAAAGCCTGATGTATCTGTCTTCATATTAGAAACATTCCTGCCAGCCTGAGCCTTATCGTTCTTATTATGAGCCAATTGTTGCCTCTTGGACTCTCCTTTTTATATATTTCTAGGGTTGACAATCCTCCCTTTTTCATCAACACATTCTTTTTCTTTCTCTGGATTTTACTTCCAATTATTTTCTGTTCTTTTACTATGTAACTAATATGTGAATCCATTTTGTTGTAAAAGATCCAAGCAACACATACATCTCTAGAGACAAAACACATGAAAGTTCTCTGTCATGTCCCTGTGCCACCCCGCTCTCCTGTCCCACTTTAAATGGGACATCATGGAAGTAAATGACCTGGAATATGGAAAGAATCAGACAAGAAGACCTCAATATGCATCAGTGACTATTTCTGGGAGAGGAGTTTGTTAGTGATTTTTATTTTTTCTTTACATTTTTCTTTTTTCTTAAAATAATAACTCGTATATTACTTCTCTAAGAAGAAAACAGTTTTCTTAAGAAAAAGAGAAAAAGAGCATAGCCTTTGGAATTCCACAGACATGGGTGTGAAGGCTGGCTCTAGTCCTTTCTCTCTCTGGCTGTGCACACACTAGTTTACCTCCTTGAGCCTCAGTTTCCTCATTTCCTCATCTGTAAAGAACAGGTGTAAGACCCCCTCCCTCCCTTATGGGGTTGTTATGAATAAAGTATGTGAAACACCTGATACATGGTTGTCACTCACTAAATCAATTTCCTCCCAAGGAGAAGAAAATACGTGTTGCCCTGAAATCCCTTTGCAGACCATTTCTAATTTTACATGTGAAAGGTTTCAGAGCCACAAAATTATGCAGATACTGTGTATGCATGTGTGTAGGTGTGTGCAGGAAGAAAAGGAAGGAAATATAAAACTGTTAAAGGATTCATAACTATGCGAGTGTACTTAATACCACTGAATTGTGCACTTCAAAACGGTTGGAATGGTAATTTTATGTTAACTAATTGTACCACACCAAAAAACGTTTAAAAAAAAAAAACCGCTAAAAGAAGATTGAGAACACCTCTTTTCTTTCTCACACCCTTTGAGCCCTGGACTTTCTCAGGTGAAGATGCAAAGCCACGTTTTGTGTTTTCTTGTAGAGTTTCAGTCAAAGGGGCTATTTCTTCCTGTGTTAATTCAACCGTTCCAGTAAATATAGATCAACATGCAGTATGAAAAATGTTTTTTTTGTTTGTATATTTTTAAAAAACCCTCAGTGATTATATATCTTTGACCACTGGTACAAGCTGGTTCTCCAGTCAGGGTAGCAAGCTGGGGCAGGAAGGGACAGAGTGGGACTAGATGCAGGGGCTGGGGTGGGGGATGGGGACAGTGGAGGCATGTGGAAAAGGAGACCGCCTTTGACTTCCTTTCCTGTGGACCTCACTTTCAACCACTTCTTCTGCATCTTTTCATCATCGCTTGCTTAATGAAAGTTTGGCTCCACACTTGGAGAATATGCCGGGGGAAGGAATTGCAATGTTTCAGCTCTTAACTCCTCAGACAGCTGTCTGCTGCTGCCTGGGTTGATCTGACTCGGGTGGTCAGAGTAGCTGCCTGTCATCAGGGTCTTACTACGCACAAGCGCAAACGTTCCGTCCTTTGCGCTGTGCCTGTATTTCTCACAGGGACCCTCTGAGGTGGGCATTATTATTTGCATTTTATAAATGTGGAAACTGAGATCCAGGGAGGCTAGTGTTTTGCCTGAAGCCTCACTGGTATTAAGTGGCAGAATCAGGATCCAAACCTTGCTCTGTTTAAGCTCTCAAGTCCACGCTCTTTTCATCACGCTTGGTAGGTCACTTCACTTGTTTTAATTGTAATGTAAAAACAAGGGGAAAAGAAAAGAAAAGAAGGCAGTGGAGTGGAGCTAGATTGGTGTTTCCCAACTCTGGCTGCCTATTGGACTCTTCTGGGAAGCGTGAAAAAGAGCTCAGAATCCCTGCCCTACTGCCAGGGATTCCAACTCAGGTCCTGGTATGCTTTAAATTCCCCGGGTGATTCTAAAGGGCAAGTAGGTTGAGAACTCCTGGTCTCACCAGTGATTCTCAAACTTGAACTGCATCCAATCCACTTGGGTTTGCGTTAAAATGCAGATTCTGGGGCTTCCCCGGTGGCGCAGTGGTTGAGAGTCCGCCTGCTCGATGCAGGGGACACGGGTCCGAGAAGATCCCACATGCCGCAGAGCGGCTGGGCCTGTGAGCCATGGCCGCTGAGCCTGCGCGTCCGGAGCCTGTGCTCTGCAACGGGAGAGGCCACAACAGTGAGAGGCCCGCGTACCGCAAAAAAACCAACCAAACAAACAAACAAAAAATGCAGATTCTGATCCAGCAGGCCTTGGTGTGGGCTGATATGCTACATTTCTAAGCAGCTCCCAGGTGATACTGATGCTGCTGGTACATGGACCACTCTTTGAATAGTGAGGGTATTAATGATCCTAGGTTTCTGTCCCCTTCTAATATGCTGTGACAGTGGAGAAAGCAGTTCCAAAGCACAGGTGTTCTGTATCCACCAAGCTTCCTGCACCTCTATATCCTGTCATCCTTACCTGTTACAAATGAGCAGTATTTCTCTTGGTGGTCAAAATGTGTGAAAGCCGAACACCAACATTGATGGACGATGGGATGTAATGAAGGGGTGTGGAGACTATGCATGGGTTTATATCCCAGTTCTCTTGTTTACCAGCTGTGTGAGTTCAGGCAAGTTACTTAATCTCTCTGAGTCTTAATTTCCTCAACTCCAAATTCAGGATAATAAACCCTTATTGCATTGGGATATGGGGAGGATCAAATGGGTTAATATAGACAAAGCACTTTGTACCAATAGGTGCCCATCAAATGGCAATGCTGTTATCTTGGTGGACTTTCCAAGTTGATCTAATCTTGTGATAGAGCTCCCTGCAAGTCAGAGGAAGCTTGATCTGTGTCCTCTGCACAAAGCAGAGTCTGCCTTTGATCTGAATGTCAGGTGACACGATGACATGACATCTCAAGGCACAGGACCTTCAGGCCAGCGTCCTTGCCTAGAGAACGACAGAGCAGAGAAACCTTTTGTTTCCTTCCTTCTCTGGACTGTTAAGATTACTGTTCCCTGCCTACCTGTGGAAATTCCCTGGTGATTTTTGGTATAAAAACAGAGAACGTTAGCTCTTAACGTATTGGTTCAATGCTGCACTCAGACTAATCGTTAGTGGTAGTTTATTCAATCAGTATTAATTGGTTGCCCAGGTGCCAGGGATACAAGGACAAACAAAAACCTCACAATCTCTTTCACCCTGGAGTTTGTCGAGGGGGTGCGGGCAGCTGTTGAACAAGTAAAATGTACAGTTGCCATTGTGGAAAGTGCTATGAAAGGAAAGAACAAGGCTTCCTGAAAGAAAATACTGAAGAGCTTGTAGCGCCGTCAGTTTTCACTTAAAAAAAGCCTTGTGATTTCCTATGTGTAGACTGGGTTGAAGCAGGGCAAGAGGGAGGACAGGCAGTTAGGAGCTCTGACAGTAGTCCAAGCCCAGATGGTGGTGGCAATGGAGTGGGGAGAATTTGGTGGAATCAAGACTGGGGGCGAATTCCCTTCATTTGTCTTAATTATCATAAAATGTCAGCTTGTAGTTTGAATAGCTTTATAATTTTCCCCCTTTTATTCAATACAGAAGACACCATGTCATCACCACAGGAAATTCTAACTAGTTGTGTGGTTTTTAGGCTAGTGGTTTCCCCTCTGTATGTCTCCATCCATCCATCCATCCATCCATCCATCCATTCATTCTCTAAAATAGTGGTAGAGGTAGCAGGTGTTCATATCAACAGGGTCTAATGTTCTTTCTTGCCCTGTCATTTGGGGACTCCAAGACAAATTAATACTGAGTACGAGATTTCCTATTCTTTAAGAACTCTTGACTCCCTTTCTTCTGGGCCAGCACAGGTCAGTGAAATATAATCATACTTCAAGTACAGGACGCGTGAGTCAGGAAAGGTCAAGGCCGCAGTCCCCTCAAGCCAGAACTACAAAGCAAAATTGATTTCAATGCCCAGGCACCATCCCCGGCTCTGAACCGTGGGAACTGAGAGGCAGCTGGAGTGTGACTCACCTACTAACTCTGAATGACACACGCTGGGTCACAATTATCCCTGAACCACCTTGTTCAGAGCCCGCTGGAATGACTTACAAACCTTAAATTTAAATAGCTCAGTTGTCTCACGAAATTAGTATCAGAGTAAAAACATTTAGAAGATAGAACTTCAAATGGTGCAGGTTAGGACATTCGGGACCAGAGAGGTCAACTCATGGACCTAAGGTCACACAGCTGGCTATCTGGCCAGCCCCAAGAGCCTGAAGTTAGGGACAAGGAGACCTTCTTGGGGATGGTTTTGTATGGGAGTTGCAGGATTCTGCTGCTAAGACAGAGATACTCAGCCATTTGTTTGAATCTGAGAGTGGAGTTTCAGGTTCTACTCACGTGCATTCCACCATGGTTGATGCCTCCATGGCCTCTTCTCTGAAGTTTCCCATAATTTGCACTGGACGGTTTGCTGTGAGGACTCCATCCTCTTAATCCTCTAAATCCTAAGGATCTAGGGAAACCAAGGCCAGTTCCGCCTTGCAGAAAAGCTGGGAACCCCTGATCTCAAGGTTGGTTAGCTTAAAACAATTAAAAAAAATAGAGAAGAATGTAAATACTAATGTAACATACACCGGGTTCCTGCAACCCAGAATTAATAACTATTAACATTTCCTTCAGGGTATTTTGAGAATCTTTTTTTTCTTTAGAATGGCTGAGGCATGTAAGATACCGGCTGAATCTACCATCTTGCTTAATCAGCCAGATTTCTATCAAATTAGAATATAGAACTAAGACGGAAAAGAGAAAGACATTTTTTTTTAATATGGTACATAAGTGTACCATGTGATGAGTTTTGACAAATGCCTATCACTGTGTTTTAAATTGCATTTTGCAATTGGAACTACAAAAAAAGAGATTTTAATTTACATAATCTTTTTTGCTGTTTTCACTTCCACTTAATACAGGGAATAACCTGGGGATTTTTGTTTGTTTTATGGCAGAAAATGCTTATGTTAAAAAAAAAAGTCAGAGAGTAAAAGTTAAGTTTACAGATTTCCAGTGACAGATTAAAGAGAGCTAGAAAACTATGGAAAGTGAAAGTTCCGTTTTGTTGCCTACAACTGTATTTTCATTTGTTAAGTTCTGGAAATGTGTTTGAATGGGGAGTCCAGGAAGTCTGAATTCTACAATCTGCGCTGCCACTAATGCGCTGTATGACCGCTGGCCCCATCCCTTTACCTCTTGAGGCTGATAATCTAACATTTTATGCTTTTGGAATAGTTTGATTCCACTGTCTGCTCCATTACAGTCTTTGATTATAGTTTTACCCTTTGGTACCTCATTGACCAATTGGTCCTGATTTCCTCCATCACATATAACAAGAAGAGTGAGCTATGGACACCACAGGATGACGACAAGCTAGGCTAGTTCATGTACAAAACACATTGCCTGGGTGTCATACGTGCACTAGACTGCCATCTCTGGACCAGCTCTGCCCCCCGAGGGTCAAAGTCCACCTGCTCCTGGATTCTAGTTTCACCTCCAGGCATCCCTCTATGTACTGGCTTGAAATGTGACTTTCTTGGTGACAAGGATTGTGGTTTTCATTCATTTACTAAACATGTGAGAAGCACGTTCTTTTATTCATGGCACTGGTTTTCACCTTTATATGAAGAATAGCCTTGGAGACAAGTTGCTTTAGCAATTCCTTAACTGCCAAAACTCTTTTCCTGGCTAAAAACTCAGTCTCATCTAAAAAACAAAACAACTCTAAAGCCATCATTCCCACCTGGTGCTTCTCTAATGCCATCGGGCCACCAAGGTAAGCGGTCAATCCTCACCAGGCATTCAGGGCTAATATTGTGAATTCCTCTGAGGGTTTAGGGTTGGGACGTAGGGACTGGGTCACCCTGGCTTCGAACCCAGTACTCTGGACATCAGCTCTAGCCAAGCCTCTTCCTTCTGATCCTGTAAAGCAGGAGAAATACTCTCCTTCCACAGGCTCTGGCACTGTCAGGCAGAAAGAACCGCTCCAAGGAGGAGACCTGCCACACCAACGACACTCTGTGGTTCAGAGAAGTGAGTTTGGACCCCAGTGGTGGCACCAATCCGTGCCATGATCTTGGACGAATGACGGTTTCTTCACGTGGAAACAGTGAGAGCTCCAAGCCCAGGGCAGGGGTGAAGCTTCACGGCACCTGCACCTAGTAGGTACCCAATAAATATGCATTATTCCACTCAGAAGATGAAGCGGGATATTCATTTTTGAAAAATATTTATTAAAAAACTAAAGTGAACGTGGCAAAAACAAACAAACAAACCCAACACATTCCTTTAAAGAGCAAGCAGATGACACTGGTTATAAAGCGTTTCCAACTCTACTCATCTAGTCTTTCCCACCATCTAAGTCGAGGAGGGCCACTGAAGGAAGCCACATGTAAACAGGTCTTCTGTACTGGTGACGAGCAAAAACTACGTGAGAGCCATCAAAAGCCATCTGACTTGCTTTCCTAGGCAATCCACCCCAAACACGAGACAGTGACCAGATCTCAGGACTGTGTTCATGGGGGTCTGTAGTTCTAGTTTTAATTTTGTGGTGGGGGGGTGTGTGGATGAAATAGTAGAAAGACAAACAGTATCAGCAGAGGGCAATCTTAAAGCACCTTTAAAATCTGGACCCTTTCCCACAATTTAACCCATTAATTCTCAAACTTTACTGTTGGAAAGAATCCCCTGATGAGATTGTTAAATTCGCAGGCTCCCCAGACTGCATGTTTCAGGTGAGCCCTCCAGGTGATTCTATGCACATTGGTTAGCCATCTGGTTTGAGAAACACTGTTTAAATTGCATTGAAACGATTCACACCCCCTTAAACACAAGATAAAAGTAAACTTAAGGAATCTGCTGACAGTCACTGTGCTTTTGTCAGCTTGCAGGGACCAATGCAGGGAGGCAGGCAGGAAAGAGCCTCCGATTCCTAACATACGGGTCTAGAGGAGCCCGAACAACCTGTCAGGTGCTGTTCAGGAAGTAAATGAAATTGCATAATAAAGTTGATTTTAGGTCACAGAGCGGCCTCCAAATGACTAACAGGCCAACCTCCTCCATCCCAGTTTAATGAACTTTCTTGAGCCGATTCCAGATGGGAAGCTGCCGTTCACACAGAACACGGGGTAACTGTGGGTCTTGACTTGTGAAGACACAGTGAATAAAACATCTATAAAAACCTTTATTAACCATAGAGCACTACATCCAAATCATTTCAGTACATCACGGACAACACGTAGAAATAGTCACATTGATTCCAAGGTTCCCATTATCTGCGAAAAGATGTGCTATGGCTGTGTCGAACACCAGGCAGTCGCTGTTCATGATGGCCGAGGACACGCCGTCGTGGATGGACCGGGGCGTGGCCTCCCAGGTCAGTCTCCTCCGGTTCCCGTTCAATTCCAGTCTGTAGGCGAAGTTCTCAGCCTGCTTGCGGGTGCCGATGAGCAGAACGATGGCGAAGAACTGCTGGTGGCCCTCGTACTTCTCTTGTTTCTCCAGCACCAGCATGAAGTGATGGCCAAAACACGACTGCATCATCACCCAGTCCACAGCCCCCGGCAGGTTAATGTCTGTGGCCAGGAAGACGATATCTTCTCCCTGAAGGGTGGTGATGCTCTTGTGGGCGTGCATGAGATGGGACATCACGGCTTCCAGGGACCCCTGCCACTTGCAGGAAGCACCGGGACAAGGGCAAGAGTAGGGGCGGTATTCACAGATGTCTTCGTGCTCCGGCTTCTCCGTGTGGTGTAGGGTCAGGGAACAGCCCGTGGTGGCGTACTGCGGGGACAGAAAGAGTCAGAGTGAGACATCGGGCCTCCTCAACCTCTATGGGGCCAAACCTCCAAGAGCCTTCACCCGCTCAGGTTTCCAAGACTTAAACTGCATTCTTATTTCAACTACTTTTGCTCACGAGGAGTTAAACCTCGAAGACTTCAGAGTCTCAGTGCCTATTCATCCTCAGTACTGCCGTGCATAAAATCAGGGGCACATCCCGAACCAGGAATGAACTGCATTCCTGCCCCTGTTCCAACACTTAAAAACATGAGAACTCAAGTGCTCTTACTATAAATGTCTCAAACGAAATTGTGAAGCCAGCCCTAGAAAATCTGGCCTTTTCCTTATTTTCTGTGAATTTAAAGAATTTTTAAAAAGAATTTAGAATTGCTTAGGGGTAGGATAAGGAATATATGTTATCTCCAGACTAGTTTTCCCCTACAGACAATTTTGCAGAGAGTATAATTCCCCTCCATTGTCCCTGTCCACTTCTTCCTGGCTCAAATTGTGACCGGCAGGCAGCCTGTGGGAAGGCTGCCCTGTGGTTCCCTGCGCTTGCTGCTGGAGTGACCAGCCCAGGGCAGAAGAGAGCCCGCTGGACTTTCCCCAGACCCCTTCCTCAAGTCCACGTGCACTGCACATCTCTTCATGACCCGGTGGGTCAGGTCCTCGTGACAGGCCCGGTAAGAAGGGGAACTAAAGTGGGTCCTGGAGTGGCCGCTCGTCCTAGATGAGTTTTCTGACAGCCTCTCCCTCCAACGCTGCCTTAATAGGGTAGGAACAAAACCTTTTTCTCCCTGCACTCAGGATGACATTCCTGATGGATAAATCACATCCATCACGAGACAAGACCACGCCAAAAGGAATTAGATTTCTATACCCAACCTTCATAAGAATGACCATGTTAATTCCCAGATACCGGATGGAGAATCAGCTCACAAGTAGACACTTGCCCAGAGTACTACGCTGTTGTTTTGTCAAGGATGAGGAAACCTGAATGGACTTTTCAGGGGAAACCAGAAGTTAGCTTCATCCCCCTCGAGCCCAGGGTGGCAGGTATGCCATCTGGGTTCCCCCACTTGGATTCCCCTGCCCCCTGTTGAGACATGAAGACACCAGATGAGTGAAGGGCCACGTCATTTTTCTTCTTTTTTTTTTTTGGCCATGCCAGGCAGCTTGCAGGATCTTAGTTCCCCAACCAGGGACTGAACCCAGGACCACATCAGTGAAAGAGCCAAGTCCTAGCCACTGGACGGCCAGGTTAGTGCCCCATGTCATTTTTCTAAGATGCTATGTCCAATGCTAAAAACACAAAACCAAACCCCACAGCTGTTTTTGCTTCTCCCTACCCTGCTTTAGGGAATAAACCCCTTATAAACTTTAAATAGGTCACATTCTCATCTTTACAGCTGAATTCATCACTAGCAATAAGCAGACACTGAGCATCTTCTCCTTACAAGACCCTAAGCTGTAGTCACTGAGTGGATACAGAGCAGAGAAGGCAGCTACCACCCTTAGGGAGATGAGTCTCCCCTAATACGGAAGAAGAGGGTGGCTTAAAGAGAGAGATGCAGCTCCTTCCTCCTCTGTACCTAAAGTGAATTATAACGGTCTTCAGTAGAAATTGGCAGAAGTAGTTGACCGGTTACTTACTTTGCCCGTAGGAATTGTGTGTTCATCTTTTAAAACCACAGACTAGGGCTTCACTGGTGGCGCAGTGGTTGAGAGTCCGCCTGCTGATGCAGGGGACGCGGGTTCGTGCCCCGGTCCGGGAAGATCCCACATGCCGCGGAGTGGCTGGGCCCGTGAGCCATGGCCGCTGAGCCTGCGCGTCCAGAGCCTGTGCTCCACAACGGGAGAGGCCACAACAGTGAGAGGCCCGTGTACCGCAAAAAACAAAACAAAACCAAAAACCACAGACTAATTTTAAAAGCACAGGTATAAGAAACTTAATCAGGAGAAACAAATTTATTTATCCATATATATTTATAGTTTGTGTTCCTAATAGTGTAAGGCCCTAAAAGACACACCTCTATTAACTGTGTTTTAAATCTAGGGTGAGGCTCGGAATACAGAGCCTTCTGATGGTTTTCTGTGAGTGATGGGTGAGGCACTTCTGCCGGGTGTTTAAAAACACACATCCACACAATAAAAATAGCAAGAATTGGCCCAGAGCCTGGCAGATTCCCTGGCTGAAACAAGCCCTCAATATTTGGTTCTGAAGACCTTTCAGCATTGGCTGTTTACCACAGCTGCCTAGGAATAATTCCAGGAATGAGATGAACTCTGGCACAGAGTGTACAGCAAAGTACCACCTGCCCCTCTTCCCCAGCCCAAAGCCCCAAACCACTCCAGGTTCACGAAGTCAAACGTACAACAAATATCTATCACCTAGCAATCATTTTAGAACTTTTCCTTGCGTCACTCAAGTAGGAATATTTATATTCTGAATTATTGGTTTGCCTTACAAGTCACACACTCTTCCTTCGACCCAAATACAGAGAACAGGGGACCTCCCCAGATTACACGAATAGACCAGGCGTTACTTAGCATCCGTGTGGACAGTGACCTTATGAGAAAAGATCTTGCTACGGCCTCTATTAACTTAAATAAATACAATTTTAAAGTGTTAATGTGCTTACTCTGCTTTTCGTAAACAAGCTGAACGTTAATGCCGATCTACTCCTTCTCTTTTCCATCATGGATGAGGGTGTGTCTTCATGACCACTGGCACCACTGTTAGGACGACTAGATTAGAGGTGATCTCTCAAAAGGAAAGATCTAAACTTTCAACGTATGTGCACTCACACACACACGTACATACTTGTGCCACACTTCATACTTGTGACAGTCTCGCCATTGTTCTGGAATGACGTTCTTGTCACCTGCATTAGGGGCACTCCTCCAGGGATCAGAGGGCAGGCTTCAGGGTCTGTGAATTCCCCGAGACTGTCTATAAAATGGTCTAGGTGCCACTGAGGAGCAAACACAAACGGCACTGGTCCCTGGGCTTGTGTTTTCTCGACAAGCTCCAAGGATTTCTAAGGGCTGCCAACCTCTGTGGCGCAGATCCCGCCCCCTGTGGTGTTTGCTGTCAGAGGGGCCACATCATGCAACAATAAACAGCTCAAATACATCAGAAAAACGGGTAACTATGCAAAGGAAGACGGGGTGGGGGGCGGTGATAGGTGATTTCAAAGTGGGGAGAGGCTGAGGAAGAGGGCGGATGGGAAGCCTCACTGTGGATGAAGCGGACTGTGGATGGTGCAGGTCCATCCAGTTCTAGCAGAGGGTTAGTGGAGCAAACAGTGGGGATAAAACCTAAATGAGGAGGAGGGCCCAGGCTCCGTCAGGGACATCACTGACAGTTTAGTTTATTTTCCGGGTTTCTCTACAGCAGCACTATTGACAAAGAGCAGATACGTCTGGGTTTGGGGGGCTGTGCACTGGAGGATGTTTAGCAGCATCCCTGGCCTCTGCCCACTAGATGCCAGAGCATCTCCCCACCCACCACGTTCTGACAACCAGAAATGTCACCAGGCCTGGCCAAACGTCTCCTGGGCGGCAATATCACCCCAGTTGAGAGCCACTGATCTTCAATGAGTGACAGAGCCCGGCGGGGCAGCCACGCTCGCAGCCGCGAGGAGGGGCCACACCAGGAAGCGGGTGGGGCTGGTCACCGGCCCAGCCGGCGGGCGCTACCCAGGGCAGCTCAGGAACGCCAGCTCTGACGCACCACTAGACCTTGATGGCTTGTGCAGCGTGGAGGGAGCCTGGGGCGCTGGTTCCACCCGTTTCACAGACTGACTGACTCATCCTGGCCACGTCGGCACTGGTGGCCACACCAGGGTCAGAGCCCTGTATTTCCGGGTCCTCTGCTGCTCTTTTTCGGCACACGACAGCTTAGGAGTCAGACAGTCTAAGAACCACTCTTGAGAAAAAGACAATTTCCATCTGCCTTGATGCCCCGTACCCTCCACGGAACACACACACAACACCCAGCGTCCACAGATACACTGCTTCTGGAAGCAGGTTCGAATACGAACTTCTTCCTTGGGTGGCAAGGAGAAAAAACAGCCCTGAAAGCAGCCCACCCTAAGGAATGAGGTGGCGGTACCTCACAAACAAGTAACCAGTAATTAGGCCCTCCCAGCCTTCCCTGGCCTCTGGCAAGAAAGTCCTGAGGCTTCCCTTCTCTCAGTCTGGCTGGGGCCTGCCCACCCAAGGGGAGGGTTCAAAGGATGCCCGCTTTCCTTGAGACGCCCGCTTCTTCACTGCACACTCTTGTTCCTGAGATAAAGCACCTGGGCTGCTTCGCAGAGGGCTGTCTGCAGCCTGGGACACATCCACGGTTATAAATGAGATTTCTCCACCGGCAAGTATCTGCTCGTCTCTTCCGGGGCTGAGTGGGATGTGCTTTAAGTGAACCTCTTTAACGGGAGGTTAGGGTAGACACGGACACACACAGGAGCCCAAAGCTAAAGAAGAATGTGTGTGGCATGGGGGAGACGGCCCAGCAGAGTGAGAAACAAAGCGATGTTGAAATAACATTTCTGACTTCTCTTTTAGAAACTCTGCACGTTCCGATGGCTCAAGAGTCTTGTGCAAACACGTTCTGCCATGAAAAGGGCAACATGTGACCCGGTGCCTCATTCTGATGTCTTTGCAGAGAGCAGTAAATAGTGCCAATTGTTTTCTGGACGTGGGGTTAGAAGGTTGTTTTACTTAGGCTGGAATTTAGACAAGGTTTTTTTCCCTTTTTGGCATACAGACACCTTGACACCCAAATACACACGACGAGGTGTGTCAGAAACGTAGTCAAACACTAGACACCTGTTATTTACCTAAGAAACGCAGGTATATTATATTTATGGAATGGGTATATAAACAGAATTCTTAGCTTGCATGCCAGTTAACGTCATGGATCCTGTAAGTCTTCTCACCTATTTAATCAAATCTGAGTCCATGCGATTCAAGAACGATTTGCTGGACTCCCACAGTCAACAGTCTGTGACCCTGGAGGCGCCGTGCACAGAAGCAGGTCCCTCCTGGGGACTGTGAGGTAACCGCCTCGCCTCCCCTGCTTACCTCCTAGGAAACGGTGAAATGTATTCGCAAAGTGTCTGCCAGCGCCTCAAACGAGAATGGCTCAAGAGAAACAAAGTACAACATATATTGTGCTGCTGATGCTTATAAACTTTTGAATTAAATCCAAGAAACGACCTTGTCTTGGAGTAAGCGTAAGCAAAAGCAAAGTGCACTTTCTTTCCATCTAAATAAGCCGTCGTCATCACAGAATGCACACTGACAGCCAAATGCAATGTCTGACCCTGGACTGGGAAACCAAAATTGCTACAAAGGGCATTGCTGGGGCAACCACTGAAATTTGAATATGGACTATAGATTAGATAAGAATATCCACTGCATATCACATTATCACCTTATTTACATAAACTATTTGTGCCAGGGGTGGTGGTGGGGTGTTTATAGCTTTTCTGAAACCTCACATAGATGGGGAGACACGATGCTTTTGTCGTTTTGATGGCTATATGTCCCTCTTGCTTAAAATGTGTTTACAACCACTGGTGGAGTGGGTGTGATTAGAACTCAAGTACCCAGTGTCCTGTGTAAACTTGGATTGAGCCTACCTACCTACCAAGTCACCTCTGAGTGGGTCCATAAAGCTACCTACTACTCAGCCCTTAGCTGTTATTACCAGTGGAGAATTTCAGACGTGGGTAACAGGAGAAAGTGACATCTCTTCTTTATTATAATAATCATACTCACCCCGCATCTGTCTTGTCTAGCATCCTTCCTCTAAGGACTTCATCGGATTTTCACTTAACTCAAACGGTATATTCCTCACCTCTGCTATGAGGTAGTGCAAAGACATAACTATCTACCCATAGTGCAGTAACAGTTTCACAGAGAAGACAGTGTCACTCAGTACTTGAGCTGTCAAACAGCGGTGAGGCGAAGAAAATACTGACATTTAACTTTATAAAACTTTCTTCCGGAGGAGGCAATGCTAATTCACATCTTAGGCTCAAAAATTCCTCCTTTTTGCCTACGAAAAAGTCAACGAGCCTCATGGGGCAGAGTTTTCTTACTGAAGGTGACTTGATGGAAGAGTCTGGCATCTTATTATTGCAGTCATCTGAGAACATCCTCTCTTGGGGAGGGGTGTGTGTGCGTTTGGCCTTACAAAGACTCCTTGGGCTGGCAGGGGGTTCTTTTTAATCTTGGAAATGTTAAACAAAAGTTGACTTTTGACCAAATATACCTCTCATCTGACCATAGCTCGAGCTAGCAGGCAACCTCACAGTGGCTTGGAGAACCAGTTTCGTAAGGTCCCTTCAGAGTCTCTGTTCAAGCAAACAAAAGCACCGTTAAGGAGGAGCTGGAGTGAGAGGCGTTATGGGCCTTGTCCAGACTTTCTCAGTACACCCTTCCCGCCAAGCTCCCACCTGCATGATCATGTTCACTGCCCTGCCCACCCTTCAAACGGCGCCACGATCCCTCTGGACGTTTTTCTCAGTGAATGCAACTGAATTCACAAGAAGGCTGAAGTGGCAGGGTTGCCAGATGTAGCAAATAAAGATACACGCAGCTCAGTACATTACAGACAATATTTGGGTTATACTTATATCAAAAAATTATTTGAAACTCAAATTTAACTGGGCATTCTGTATGCCCAGTTAAATAAAAGGCCCCTTCTGGTACCACTACTGCCATCCCTCCAAAAGCCACTACGTGAGGCTGGGATCCCTGTTCCTCAGCTGGTGGAGTTGGTAGCAGAAAGGGCAGGAGGTTATGTGTAATTATAAGGCACATTCTGGAGTTTCTGCTCCCCAAACAAACAAACTTTGGGCAGATCTCTTAGGGGGGATGCTAACCGTGTCCTACTTCCTTTACAAAGTAATTAGGAGGATAACATGAGATAATGCACCTGGCTCGGACCAGGTAAACAACATTTTCTACAAGCACTGGCCTTCCATACAGCCCCATCAGGATCTTCCATCCCTTCCTTCTCTGTGGGCATGCTGCTACTCATCCTTTTTATTTTAATTTTTAAAAACATTTTAATTTATTTTTGGCTGCGTTGGGTCTTCGTTGCTGCGCGCGGGCTTTCTCTAGTTGCGGTGAGCGGGGGCTACTCTTCGTTGCGGTACTCAGGCTTCTCATTGCGGCGGCTTCTCTTGTTGCACAGCACTGGCTCTAGGTGCACGGGCTTCAGTAGTTGTGGCACATGGGCTCAGTAGTTGTGGCGCACAGGCTTAGTTGCTCCCCGGCATGTGGGATCTTCCCGGACCAGGGCTCGAACCCATGTCCCCTGCATTGGCAGGCAGATTCTTAACCACTGCGCCAGCAGGGAAGTCCTGCTCATCCTTTTTAATGCAGCTCCAACACCACCACTGAGGGAGGCCTCCAGACTCCTTTGCTCCTACTACTTCAGAAGGGCTCTGTTGGCACATCTATCTCCAGAGTTAGACTCAGAGTTTCAGAAGGATGGGGTGGGAGGGGTGGGGCGATGGCTGGCTAGGCAGATGGTTTGTAGGAAGAGAGGGCTTGGGGCTGCAGGGGATTCCAAGGCAGGGGTGGGTCTGATGAAAAGTCAGTGGGTCATCAGGAGGGGCCAACTCTCGCCTGATGTTACATGAGGGAGAAAAAGCAGGCAGCAGCATTAAAAAAAGCAAAAGGATAACACCCATTGCTGGTGACGCTGGAGAGAAGTGGGCACTTGATTGTAAATGATTCTACGTGAGAAGGCAATTTGGCTGTATGAGCAATAGCTTCTGATTTCTGCACCTACCCTTTGGCCCTATCATTCAACATCTAGGAATTTATCATTAGGAAATAATTATTTTCTTATGCACAGGGCTTCAGTTATAGCAGTACTTTTCTTTCTTTTCTTTTTTAAACACAGTAAGAAAACAGAATGATTTAAATGACCACAAACTGGAGTTTGATTAAATAACTGATACATTCATATCAACATTACATTCCATAACATTCCAGAGTTATGGAACTGCAATGCTATGCAGCCATTAAACAGGATCTTAAGGAATATTTATCAGTGTGGAAAAGCAGTCACAATGTGTTAGATGAAAAACCAGGTTATGAAATAGTATGTGGATTTCCCACCTGACTTGTTTTTCGTTGTTTGTTTGTATATTTTGATGTAGCGGTAAGTTTGCAAGGACCTATGCAAAAATGGTGCAGTGGCTATTCTAGGTGGTGGGGATTATGGAAAATAATATCAAATTGAAATCTCCCATATGTCCTACATTAAAAATAATGATCATGGGCTTCCCTGGTGGCGCAGTGGTTGAGAGTCCGCCTGCCGATGCAGGGGACGCGGGTTCGTGCCCCGGTCTGGGAAGATCCCACGTGCCGCGGAGCGGCTGGGCCATGGCCATGGCCGCTGAGCCTGTGCGTCCGGAGCCTGTGCTCCGCAACGGGAGAGGCCACAACAGTGAGAGGCCCGCATACCGCAAAAAAAAAAAAAAAAAAACAAACCCCCAAAAAACCAACCAGAGTAAGAGGTAGCCTGGGGAAGAAGGAGTGAGCCAAAGACACTACCTTTATTGATTGAAAGTTATAAAACAGGGCCCAGGTCCACACATTTAACACAGGTTACCTTCCATCCATCTCGACACTGTCTGTGGCTGAAAACTGGGAAGGGGATAACCTTTTACTCACAGACACTGTACAGTGTAAAATTCATTACAATAAAGCCTTTACCCAACTGGAAATGAGAATGACAGCTTCCCAATTTTTAAGAAACGAATGGAGAAAGATGCACACGTGGGGCAAAGTTGATGAAATTCTGCTAGGGTATTTTCTGTATCTCTCACAAGCATCAGAAAGTACACTCAGGTTTAATATAAAAACACATTTGCGGACTTCCCTGGTGGTTGAGAGTCTGCCTGCCAGTGCAGGGGACACGGGTTCGAGCCCTGGTCTGGGAGGATCCCACATGCCGCGGAGCAACTGGGCCCGTGAGCCACAACTACTGAGCCTGCGCGTCTGGAGCCTGTGCTCCGCAACAAGAGAGGCCGCGACAGTGAGAGGTGCACCGCGATGAAGAGTGGCCCCCGCTCGCCACAACTAGAGAAAGCCCTCGCACAGAAACGAAGACCCAACACAGCCAAAAATAAATTTATTTTTTTTTTAAAAAGTAAAATAATTTTTTTAAAAATTTAAAAAGAACCCCAAAAAACCACATTTGCTCAGGAAGCCTTTCTGTGTGACTCACCAGCAACACACAATGGCTCTGAAGGCTGGTGTTCACTCTGGCAAATGTGTACCGACTATGTGCCCCTTTCAAGGAGTGAGGAGGACCTTACGGGTGGGAATGAGAAATGTCACAGTTCACAAATTTCATCAGATGTACAAGTCTGGCTCTTAAGACATTTTACACTGAGGTCTTACTGTAGTCATTTGTATACAGCACTTTATATGCGGCTTCAAAAAAAAAGGGCAACTCTAATCCATTCCTAGGCTGGGGACTTTATACGTCAGACCTGCTGTACCTTTTGGCTCTGCTTGTACTAAAGATCACCTTTAAGTAACAATGATTTAGTCTAGTTCCAGGCGGTGGCGACCTGTGAAAAATCTTTGGCCAACTCTGTGTAGAATCAGCATTAAACTTTGGTACTCTTTCCTAGTTGGGGCTTCTGTTCTTGATTTTATATTCAAAAGCTGTCAACTTTGTTCTTGAAAATCTTGAGCCTCACCAGAAATGCACATGGACCCCAGTGCCTGCCAGCACAGGCTTTTAGGAGGCAACCTGGTCAACTTCAGCCAGGAGTGAGGACGGCAGGGACGATTTCCAAAGTAAAGGATTTTGTCTTAGGGGAATTACTGAGGCTCAGAAGAGATCTTTGAAATTGTTTTGGCAAATCAGCTTATACCCTCAGAATTTTAGGTGACTGATCACCCATCACCTAGCAACCACTGTGATCCCACCCATCTTCCATCTGATTTGGTGAAGCAGAAGCCCTCTCCAGCACTTCTGATCTGAGAGCGCCCACCAGCTAGGGGTTATCTCCGTTCTTTTAAACTGATGAACAAAAAGGTTCAAGGAAGTAGTGACTGGACTGAGGTCACAGAAAGCCAGGATGAGAACCCAGTCCTGTCTCCTGCGTAGTGCCCTTTTCCCTTGGACAGCTCGCTAGATTCCCAAATTTTAGGGCAAAAAAAGATCCTTGGTATAATCATTTAGTTCAACTCCTTCTCCTAAAGGCACTCAGGTGCCTTGTACAAAGTCAAACATCTAGTCAATGGGACAACAGTTCAGGTCTCCCAAAGGCCAGAAGGTTGGCATTCTCTCTGGGCAAAACAAAGATGAAAAGGGAATAAGCTGTAACAGTTGGGGCCTATCAGAGTTTCAAAGTTCACGCATGCTCAGAGTTAAATGAGAACTTCCAGGCTCAATGGATGCTTTCTAGAAGAGAACCAGGTCAGAGGTTGCACACTGGCAGCTGGAATTTGGTCTGCGGACGTGGTTGGTTGGGCCTGCAAGTACTGGCTTTACATTTGAATTTGGCCAATGTTAAAAAAAAAAAAAAAATTGACATTTAAAAAAAAATTTATTTATTTATGGCTGCGTTGGGTCTTCGTTGCTGCGTGCAGGCTTTCTTTAGTTGCGGCGAGCGGGGGCTACTCTTCGTTGCGGTGTGCGGGCTTCTCATTGTGGTGGCTTCTCTTGCTGCGGAGCATGGGCTCTAGGCGCGCGGGCTTCAGTAGTTGTGGCACACGGGCTCAGTAGTGGTGACTCGCGGGCTCTAGCACGCAGGCTCTGTAGTTGTGGCGCACGGGCTTAGTTGCTCCGCGGCATGTGGGATCTTCCCGGACCAGGGCTCGAACCCGTGTCGCTTGCATCGGCAGGCGGATTCTTAACCACTGCGCCACCAGGGAAGCCCAAATTGAGATATGTAACATTCAAAAAATCCAGATTTCTGGCTTTTCTTGAAAAAATCCAAAGGTCTGGCATGGCTGCATCCACATTCCCATCCCTGCCAACCAGCCAGACTCAGGCAAAAGTTGCCCTCTTTGAAGGTGGCATGTGTGGTCCAACTCCCAACCACCCCCGCTGCCCCTGACGTCACCCGAACCTGAGGTCACGTGTCAGATGCCTCTGTCCCTCGCATTACCTGTCCCTGCTGGTATTTACAATTTGTCCCTACCTGACTAGGTGAGTCCACACTGAGGAGCTTTTAACTTTCAGCTGGATTATCTAATTTGACTTTTTTTTTTTGAGCGACACTAACAACACTGTCACAATCCAACTGCAGGGAAGACTTAATCTGACAGAGGCTTTCCAGTTCCGTAATTATTTGGTGATAATGCTGCTAGAAACTTTCAGAGCAGCCAAAGAAAAAGTGGAAAGAAAACGTCTCACAGTGTAAGTGGGCTGAGATGGTTGAGCATTTCCCACGGCTGCGAAGAGAAATACTTGGCTGATATTAAAATACACTGTTGAGTGGGGGGCACCGATGTGTCAACCTTCACTTCTCCCCCTACACCCACGCTCCCCGGAGGTGGCGGTGGGTTTGAGATAAGGGGATAGGATGCCTAAACTTCTCAGGTGTGGCACAGGCCATAGAATGGACTAAAAATACCACAGGTGGCAGACAGCCATACTCTGATAGAGATCCTTTTTTTAAAAGGAGACCTGAGCTAATAGCGCATATGGTGCCCTCTATCAAAGGTGCTGGCAGGACTCTAGCCTTTAATTATGTGACCCCACACCTACATAAGGAAGCTATTTGGCAACGCATCCATTTTGGGGGCGACTGAAGCACAAGCAGTTCAGAGCTGGGTTGAAATCCCCCCAAATATTAGGTTTGTCGGCGGTTCCCTCCCTCCTCTCCCTGCCACCCCGCCGGATCTTCTCACCCAACAAGCCCTACAACATTCCTGCCAATGAATTTTCGAGTCAGCATCTATGTTGTCTCATCGGGATGTGTCCATCTGGTGAACTCATCTAGTCGGATGATTTTGTTACTGGTGTCAACCTCAAGTTATGCTTTGGAGCCTTGGAGTATAAGCTCAGATTCCAAATCCCTACATAGTGAGTAGTACAAAGGATGTGTGCCTTCCGAATGTAGGTTTATGGGCTGGTCCACTGTGTGATCTCGACAAGTCACTTAACACTTAACCTCTCTATAGGCGCTTGTTTCCTCACCTGCGAAAAAGAAAAGCAAACTCATAAAAGATGACCCGTGCAAAGTAGCTGGCACGCAAAGGGCATCCAACAAGCATTCCACAGAGCCTCCCTTCTTTTCATGGAATTCTGGAAGCTACAGGTCCTCAGAAGTTGAACAGTCCAATCTCCTCATTACAGATGAGGACATCAAGGCCCCCAGAGGTGGTCTCGCAGGCAAACAATGGCAGTGCTAGGCAATTCCTGAGACCTGGCTTCTGGTATTTTACCCAACATCCATTTTCTCCCATGAGCCAGCCCATGAGAGAAACTCAGAGCAGGTAGGAACAAGTGACAAGGCAGTCCCTATGATTTGCAGGGGCAAGTGTGAAGCATAGGGCTTGCTAGGCAGACCTAGTTTGCTGAAGTCTGCCACAGGCCTCACCATTCCCTATTGCTCTCGGCCTCCCCAACAAACATTATCGCAGTTGCTTGCTGAGCCTCTGTATCCAGCCAAGTTTGGTTGATCCAAACTAGCTGGCTGAGCTGCCCTGTCGACAGTCTGGATTACTGATCACCCAGAGTTGAGGCATGCACACTCCAGCTCTACAAATCTCACACATATGCATTCGCACAAAAGTGAGCCCCCAGGCCACTTTCTAAGCTCGGTTCCTGGTCTGCAGGGTGATGGCTGACCCTGTCTCATTTCAGCTTGCAAAGCGATGGCTTTGTCCAAGTGCAGTCTTACAGAATGGGAACTTTAAAAATCACTGACATGTACAGAAACGCTGGATACCCTTGATTCCCAAGAGAACTCTTCTTCAAGAGAGACTTCACACTAGGAAAGCACACATGCTTCAACAGGAACCAGAATCTTGGATCCTGAAAGTGAAACTTCATACTTCAGACAGCATGTTGTAACTGTCCCTTTCCCTTTCTCTAGGGAGCAACATAATGCTTTTATGATACTGCTTTTTAAAAATAAATTAGGGATAGCTGACTGATGTCCAATGCTCATTTGTGACCTGCAATTCATCTAAAATAATTTCTTTTATCAGCCACTGAAGGTTTGGGGGAAAGTGAAAGGCTGAGAAGACGGCTCCCCAGAAACCCTGTGGGGCATCTACCACCTCCTCATCCAAGCCCCACAAAATATCTCAAACCTCAAATATCCACTCTTACGTCACCTATCGCCAAACCTTCTCTTGATCACTAGGCTGCCACCTTCTTCATGACCCTAAGAAAATTTTGGAACTATTTTGTCTAAATTTTATAACAACCTACTACTGGGCTGGGTGAATTAGTAAGCATTACATGAGGAGTAGTTGAAAGCGGAGTCATTTATTAAGGTTGACTGAAAACCCATAGCCCAGACACGGCTTCAAACCCTTATTTGAATATGCTATTTTAAACCTGATTTGTGGTAGGGCACAGACCAAATTAAATCACTCATTTTACTGACTTGAGTCCCAAGCTTCAATTCTCTGGTGGACTATTTTTAATTTAAAAATAAGCTCTTGCCCTATAAAAGTAAGCAGCAGCAAGGAGAAACGCAAGACAGCCTAAATGGCCCAAGAGACAGTAGTTACTTTTACAAAAAAACACAGAAGTATTAATGACATTATTTCTAAGTTCAGAGAGTGAACTTTATGGTAAAATTCTAGGTTATAATAAGGTAACATAGAGAGGTATGTCTCTGAAACTGCTCCTGAAGATTTTTAAATGACAGATGTAGGTAAACGGATGCTACAATATGACCACACAATGCAATATTAGGCGGTCATTTAAAATACAAGGAGGTAGAGCTAGGTTGCAGACATAGAAAAATACGTGTGATGAAACGAATTTAAGACAGCAAGTTGCAGAAGCCATTTTTGGAGAAAAACTTATGTGTGCATATATAAACCTTTCTGACACTGACATCTACGATTCTATATTCAGCTGCGGAAGAGCACATGTATATATGGTTAGAAAAAACCCTATGCAGATGCATACTAAACCTAACATTGGTGGGAAAGGAGGTGCGACAACTTGCTCTTCCACCTGACTTCTTGTCTCAGTGATGTGCTTTTTTTGGCAAGATCATCGATAATTTTTTAACTAAATAAAAAATAAAGTGATGGGCTTTAAAGAACTGTAACAACAGCTCCTGCGTGCCCTTCCTGTTAAATTCCCATCAACTCTTGCTTTCACCCCACTTAGTGAAAAAACACAACTCCCCAGTTCTTGGAAGCCTGGGAGAGGGAAAGGCGTGGCTTACAGGTTTCTCTTGTTGCTGGAGGAAAACAGGCTGTAGGCACCCTTTTTTTAGCTACCCTCCCGAGGGCTCCCACGTGTCAGGGGTGCGCTGAAAGCAGGCGCGGGGTGCAGGAGGAATACAGTAGCAATTCTTCCAAGCCCAGCGCTGGTAAAGGGTGCGTTTGGTTCGCCCTTCCCCCCCCCCCCCCAATCCCCCAAAGATAGTCAGCTTCCCGGTCCAAGTTTTACTTGGGCGGCCCAGCTCTACCCAGCCTCAGTACACGTCTGCAGAGTACGCAGGCTCCGGGTGGGGAGAGCGTGAAGTGTTCTAACAACGATCGCGTGCCAATTAGGCTGGGGTCAGTGATCGGGCAGCTGTCAGCCCAGAGCTACTCTCAAAGTGGACAGGTGGGCATGGGGGAGCGTAGACAAGGTGTAAACATTTTTTTTTTTTTTTTTTAATAAGAGAGATGCCACCTGCCTCTCAGCGCCTGAGAGTGGGCTGGAGGACACAGGAGTTCCGGGAC
This sequence comes from Phocoena sinus, assembly GCF_008692025.1. Classification (NCBI taxonomy): domain Eukaryota; kingdom Metazoa; phylum Chordata; class Mammalia; order Artiodactyla; family Phocoenidae; genus Phocoena; species Phocoena sinus. Next base: position 30,615,120 of record NC_045766.1, read on the forward strand.
GTCGCCGGGTGGAGGTGCGCGGCTGGCACCTGGGCTTACCTTGCAGGGAAACAGGACTGCAGAGGCCACCTTCTCCATAGCCAGGTTCCTGATGCTGGGCGTCAGGGCGCCCCTGCACGTCGGGCAGCAGCTCAACTTCTGGCGGCATTGGTTACACACCAAGTGCCCGGCCTGGCACTGCAGGATGGGGGGCAGGACATAGTCAAAGCAGACCGGGCACTCGAAGAGCGAGGTCAGCTCGTGGTGCTGCGGGGACACCGGGCCAGCCCCGCCGCCGCCGGGGCCCGAGATCACCGCCGCCGCGGCGGGCACCGCGGACGAGCCGGGGCCCGCAGCCGAGATGGTGGCGGCGGCCGGGGGCGCAGTCGGGGACTGAGCGTGCTGGGGCTGCGGCGGCGGCTGCTTGCTGCAGGGTTTGTTAGCGCTGGGGCCGGTGGAGGACGGGCGGCTCATCGCGTTCCGAACCAACCATGGAACTGCGGGCGCCTGCCTGCCGCGGGGCCGCCGGGGTCAAGGCGGTGCGCGCCCCGCGGGCGGCGGGCTCCTGGGCAACGCCACCGCGCCCAGCCCGGGACCGAGCAGCGGAGGCGGTCGGCGCCGGGCAGGCGGGGGGGCCGAACCGCGCTGACGATCTCCGCGGTCCCCGGCGCTCCGAACACCCCTCCGCGCCCCCAGACTCCTCCTCCCGGAGGCGTCGCAGCCCCGAAGCCTAGCGGTGCGCAGAACCACGGCCCACTCGCTCCTGGAGCGGCAGCTGACGCAAGCCCCGGGGGCGCGCGCGGACGTGACGCTTGGATACGTGTGCGGCCGCCCAGGCGCGCGGGGACTGGCAGAGCCACCCTGCGCTGGAGCGCCGGCTCCGCCCGACTCCAGCTGGCAGCACGGGGAACCGCCTAGCGCGGGCGCTTCCTGCCGGGGCTGAGGGCCCGACCCGCGCCAGTGAGCATGTCCGGTCGCCGCTGTAGCCGCCGCGCGGGGTCTTGATTTTCCTGGCTGCGGAGGCGGGGGCCGCTCTTTGGGAAGGCGTTGCCCGAGCCCTCTGGCCGCACCCCGGGGAGTCACGCCGACGCTTCCCGCGGGCGCAATCCAGGACAACTTTAGGCGGGGCGGGTCCTTGGTTGGTGGGCGGGGCAGGACGCGGGCGCCCGACGACAACAGGTCGGAAAAACCGAGAGGTTTCACTTCCCTGGGTTGAGTCAGCAGCGCGCGGGCGAGGCGTGCGGCTCGGCCAGGCCAGCTCTTAGTCTGGAGCGCGGGGTCTGACCCGGAGCTTTGGGCGAGAGCAGGGCAAGGGGCTGGGGTTGGGTCTGCAGCGGGCGCGGGACCTAGTGCTGGGCTGTTAGGGGTGTGTTTGGGTCACTCCTTTGTCCTGCTCCCCAAGATGGAGAGGAGGTAAACTACTCCTTTCTCGTCGGACCTGCCGAAGCCTTCGTTGAATCGAGCGCCTTTGACTTGCTAGCAGGCCGGGGAGGGAGTTCGTGGACAGAGTTGGCTAAAAGGAGAGTTCGAGATCTCCAGAATCTAAGAATGTCAGAAGTGTGGCTTGGGTCCTGAAGCCCCCGGAGGACAGTGGGTGATCCTCCAATACAACGCATCCTCATCTTTGAGATCCCTTGAAAGTCCAAGACTTTGGTGCAAGGTGTAGGAGAGACGGTGGTAAGGACTGGGTGAATAACGGTGGCCTCCGCTTACCATCTGTGTGACTTTGGACAAGTTCTTTAATTTCTCTGTGCCTCAATTTCCTCATTTGAGAAAGTGGAATAAAAAGAGCCCCTATTTTATAGGTGGGATAGTGAGGATTAAGTGAGTTTGATATATGCCAAGAACCTGGCCCATCATAAGCACTGCTTAACATTAGCTGTTATTTAAAAAAAAATACTCTTAGTGAATGTTTAATAATATTAATGAGTATCAGTGAATCAAATCTGTCCAAGAAATATACTGTTAGAGGCCGGAAGAAAGAAAGCTTAATCTTATACAGGGCATCTAGAAAGACTACATGCATGGAATTGGTGGAATTTGATCTAAATCTTGAAAAATAATAGATGTGATGTCATTCAGTCAATGTTTCCGGAGCATTTATTATGTACCAGCCACTGTTTGGGCTCTGAGAATGGTTCCAGTTTAGTCTCCGTTATAGTAAGGGAGCAATGCCAGTAGCCAAACACTCATGGAAGAGGTTTTCAGATGAATAGGCGGGGGTGAAGATACTGTAGCAGCAGCTAAAGCACAGTGAGGGAATGCATTGGGACTTGGGAGTGTGGAGGTGGAGCATGGGAGCCTCAATTGGCCTGATAGGACCTTTATGTCAATGTCAAGGGGTAGCCACTGTAGGTTTTGAAAGGCACAATAACATGGCTGAATCTGAGTTTTTGGAAGGGTACTTTGGGGAATACAAGAAAATAACCTATTGAGTGTCCACTATGTGCCAGGCATAGATAGTTCTAAGGACTTTGCAATAATCTTACATGATGGATATTATTGTCATCATCTCCATTTTACAGTCGAGACACAGGGAGATTAATTTGCTCGAGATCACACAGGTGATCATATTGGAAAAGCTTCAGAGCCCTCCTTCTTAACTACTAGCCTACATCCCTTTCAGTTGTACCCGACAACTACTTACAGTCTGGTTAAGGAGTCAAGGTTAGCGCACTCAACACAAAACAGTTACACAGCTGTAATAAAGCACTGAATTTTGTGGGTACACTTTACATAAATTCTTTCCTTAGCTGGCCATGAGAGGAAAAAATTTAATCATATTCTGTTTGTTTCATTTTTACCTTTTTATAGCATAAAGAACACAATAGTGACAACAACAGAAAAAATAAATCACCCAGTTTCACTTTTCTTGGAGAAGATAGAATATTTTCCACTTTTCATTTAAAACCCAAGCGAGTGGAATTTATTACCAGAATTTGTTTTCTTTCTCTCCAGCTCTGGCCTCTCAGTGCAGGTGGCCACCATTCTCAGATCCTACTGGCACTCTCTGGAGAAGTGGGTCCTTACCCTTGTCATGTTGATATGAGATTTCAGTATTCCAGCCAGCTAGGCCCTGGTTGTTCTAAAAGCAGTTTGGTTTTAGAGGTGTTGAAACAAAGGACAGAAAAGCAATTCTCCGCAGGGAGAATTTGGTTTACTTTTCCAAAAATACAACGAATCCATCCACTCGTGCCCTGGCAGACGCCTCCTGTGATATGGAGACATTTCTTCTTGCTTCCTCCTTCAAGTCATTGCACTTCTGATTACGTTGACCTGGGTAATTAAAAAAAAAAATCTCTGGGCAGTTGCTAAGGGTGAGTGGGCTGAGCGTGCACAGGCTGACTGCTCACCCACATCAGTGACCTCTCCAGGCTGCCAGGCTGGCCTTTCTAGTCCTTCTTCCGTCTTCCTGCTTCCTTGGGGCTTTTGAATCAGAAAGAAGTGGCTTTGCACACTGGGCGCTGTGAGCTAGAGCCCTCTATCAGGAGGGCCCATGTGCTGAGTTGTGTTTATTTGCCCTTGGGAGTTGCTGCTACTGCTGGGTGACTTGTGGCCTGGGGAGGGCAGGGTGAAAGGTCCAGCCTTTTGTTGTCGCCTGATTCATGACCCATTTACCACATCTGCTGGAGGACAGGTTGGCTTCCTTCCCCCACCCACTGAGTCCTGGATTGCACAAAAGGGACATGTGTGAAGTAGGACACTGCTCCTTAACCCATCTCCCCCTCTGTACTACCCTTTAAAGACTAGGGGTAGGGACTTCCCTGGTGGTCCAGTGGTTGAGAATCCGTCTTGCAATGTAGGGGGCGCTGGTTTGATTCCTGGTACTGCAGGGCAACTAAGCCTGCGTGCTGCAACGAAAAATCCCATGTGCTGCAACTAAGACCTGACGCAGCCAATAAATAAATAAATATTTTTAAAAAATAAATAAAGACTAGGGGTATAATAAGTAACAATATCAGGGTGGGTCTTGTTTGTAAAAACTCACAGGGGACCCCTAATCTCACCTAAACCACTGAGCAGCCAGTGAGAAATGCTCCAGCTAGGCAGACAAGCTCTCAGATCTTCTTTCTGTAACTTACAAATTGTGTGGTTTTGCAAATGAGGCAGCTTCTGCAGTCAGGCAACTGGTGTGCATTTTCAGAGTGAAGTGTGGTTTTTTTCTGTTTAGAGGTAGAGATGACTCAGGAGTGCATTGGAGCTTGCTGGGTGGAAATTCCGATAAGGGGAGAGCTTGTGGGAAATTTGGAGGTGACTATGAGGCCCCCCTGGTAATTATGGTAGGTACTTTTACCTTTAGAAAGTACTTTTGTTTCTGGGGTAATTTCCACGTGCTCAAACTTCTTTTGAGTAATTAGCGGTCTTTTAAGGCAAGTGTTTCTTGAACAACCACTGCGGACTTAGTACTGTGTGTTGTACAAAGTAGGCATATATGTATTTGCATTATTTTTGTATCCATACTTAGCTAATATTTCTCTAGTGTTCGTCGTGTGCCGGCCACTGTTCTCAGCACTTTACGTGTTTTAATTCTCTTAATTCTCATAATGTCTCCTATAAGGTAGATGTTTACAGATGACAAAACTGAAGTACAGAGAAGCCAAGTTACCTGTAGTAAATAGCCTTTAATTAAGATGGCTCCAATGATCCCTCTTCCTGGTGTCTGCCCTCTGTGTCATCCCCTCCCTTTAGCTGACAGCCAGAGGTGCTGACTCACTTTATTTATTTATAATTGAAATATAGTTGATTTACAATGTTGTGTTAGTTTCAGGTGTGCAGCAAAGTAATTCAGTTGTACATACATATGTATATATGTATACATATATATATATTCTTTTTCAGGTTCTTTTCCATTATTGGTTATTACAAGGTGTTGACTATAGTTCCCTGTGCTATACAATAGGACCTTGTTGTTTATCTATTTTATATATAGTAATGTGTATCTGTTAATCTCAGTCTCTTAATTTATTCCCCCCACCCCCCCTTTAAATGAATAGATATGGCCAAAGTGATAGAATGGCACTTCTAAGATTAGGTTACAAAAGACTAAGACTTCTGCTTAGCGCTCTCTCTCTGTCTTTCTCCCTCCGAGCCCTCTCTGTGGGTGAAGCCAGCTGCCACATACGAGCAGCCCTATGAAAAGCCTCACACCACAAGGAACTGATGTCTCTGGGCAACAGCCAGCAAAGACTCCAGGCCTGGCTGACAGGTTAATTGCACTTGTGAGCGCCTGAACCAGAGGATCCAGCTGAGCTAATGCACAGAAACTGTGAGACAATGAATGCCTGTTGTTTTAAGTCACTGAGTTTGGGGCAATTTGTTATACAGCAGCAATATGTAACTAATACACTTGTCCAACGTCAAAAGCTTGTGTGTCAAAAGAAATGCAAAGTATAGATCCTCTACTTTGTTTGTCTTACATTGTTTTTATCATAATGCTACTTAGGTATATAGAAACAAACCGAGGAATAAGGTTTTTATGATTATTTTTATATACAGCTACAGAAATTTAAAAACTGGAATACTAAAAAAATCTAGAAGTCGTTTTTATTTTGATTTAAATTTATATTTTTAAAATGATAACTTCATGTGATGGAAGATATGCTAAAGTGAAGTCATTTAGTTTGGAACAACTTCAGTACCCATCAACAGGAGAACAGCCTATGTAAAGACATCTTACAGAATCCTCTGAAATTCGGAAAAGATCTCTAAGGGAGACTTCTATATGAAAAAAGCGAGCTGCAGCCAAGAAGCCCCCAGATGATCCCATTTATGTAAATAGAACCAAGCAAAACAAAGCTGCTGTTTCTTTACATGTGCAAAAGGGCATAGAAAGCTTTGGAAGGAGACAGTGAACTGACGACAGTGATGGGTTCTGGGGAAAGAGTGTGAATGGATGTAGAGGAGCTTTGCTTTGTATTTTCTGTATTTCTGTAGTTTCTTTTTTTCTTTCGTCTTTTTTATCTTTCTCTATTCTTCGCCCCCTGTTTTTGCAGTGAGGATTTATTCATGTGTTTCATGTGTAATTAAAAAAAAAAGTGTCGTCTTTGTCTTCTAAGGTTATTTTAGTGTAGAATTTATTTAGCTATAGGGTTGGTGCCAAAATGAGTGATACATAGAAGATCAGTCAGCCAGCCAGAAGAGGTGGTGCCTGCGCTACCATGGGAAGGACCAGGAGCTTTGGTCAGGGCCTTGGGTCTGGGAGATGACTTGCTGAAATTTTGGTGTTTTAATAAGAGGAACTCAAAGGCAGTGTGTGCATAGATCTTGGAGATCCGGGAGAGGAAGAAATAGACAGGCTGGGGGGCCTGGTGCTCCAAGGGAGGCTTCCTGGGACAAGCAGAAATTCAGTCCTGGGCAGAGGTGAGGGTGGAGCTGTGTGCCAAGTAGTTGTGGCCGTCGGTCAGCTGACCAAGTGCAAAGATTTATTTAAGTCAATAGTGTCACGTTTGGAGGCCAAGGATAAAATCAAACCCAGGCTTGACTTCTTGGGGAGTTAGTAGCCCAGAGGGGAATGATATTAGTGAGAGCTCACTCTTACACAGTGCCGCTGTACATCTGACACCCTTTTAAGCACATAATGTTTAATCCTCATAAGAACCCTATGAGGCATGTGCTATGATCCTATTTCATAGATGAAGACAGTAAGGACCTTGGAGGTTTAATATTCTGTCTTAGTCATACAGCTGGTATGTGGCAGAACCTGGATTTGGCCGTGGTTTCAACTCCAGTATCTGTGCTCTTAACTACTCGGCTGTCCTTCCAGAAATTCTTTGGAAACTCTAGTACAGTGTGGTAAATGCCATAATAGAGTTGGGAAAAGAGAGGAGGGTGAAGCTGGTGCTTCCTGGACAAGAATGAAGACGATATTAAGAAGAAAGGACATCGTTTGGGTCTCGAAGTAAGAGTGTGACAAGCAAAGAAGGCGGTTAAGAATGCAGCCCACAGGGGCTTCTCTGGTGGCGCAGTGGTTGGGGGTCTGCCTGCCGATGCAGGGGACGCGGGTTCGTTCCCCGGTCCGGGAAGATCCCACATGCCGTGGAGCGGCTGGGCCCGTGAGCCATGGCCGCTGAGCCTGCGTGTCCAGAGCCTGTGCTCCGCAACGGGAGAGGCCACAGCAGTGAGAGGCCCGCGTACCACAAACAAAACAAAACAAAACAAAAAGAATGCAGCCCATAGGGAAGGAACAGTATACATGAAGGTGTGGAGCTCTTAAAACTTTTACTGTCCCTGGGAGTCTCCTGTCCGCTCTCCTTTATGGACACCCTAATCAGACCCCTGCTTTCCTCCTTTTTCTGAACTAGCTAATGGGGTAGAGTTGCATACCAGGCAGCTCTCCCAGGAGTGTTTACTCCTAGGTCTCTCCCTTCATGAGACAAACAACATTTATCCCCTTGAAGTGAAGAAAGGCAGAGCAGAAGGGGTCCCCAGTACTGCCCCTGTTCTCCCTGCATCCCTAGGCTTGATCTCGGATTCCCCAGAGAGGCTCTTCCATGTAGCGCCCAGCACAGAACATGAATCATTGAGAACCAGCAAAATTCACATAACCTTGAGGCCTCAAATAATACATTCCTCTCCTTCAACATCAATTTCATCAGATTAAAAATCCAATAACAGGCTGTCACTGAGTCTGAGAAAAGAGATGGTAATGAAAAGGAGAATCTGATTCCGTAATGGAAAGCAGGTGATTTTTAAAATTAGTTTCTCCAGCCGTCTGTGCTACAGAAATTCAGAAAAGGCAGAAAAGCCTGTGCATGTAGCTTTCTCCCCGGTTCTCCTGACTCCCCCCACCCCACACCGTCCTTCCCCTTCTGTTTTCTTGGACTTGGTGCGCAGCCCCATTATGCCTCTGTTTGCCTGCCTGGGACTCGCCGAGTTGTGCTCGCTTCTCCCTCCTACCAGCTCAGCCTAATTCTCTCCTCAGCATCCCACAATCTGCGCTCTGCGCCATCCCTGCAGCCCTGCAGAAGTCAGCTGGGGACTCTGCATCCTGCTGCTCTGTCACTGGCTTCCCTCCTCCAGCACCTCTTTGCCACCTCTAAAGCACAGATGGAAATAACTGGTAAATGAATGGCTGGATACCATGTAATAACATGTAAATCATTTACCTTATCATTGTATTCACCAAGTATAAAAGTAAGTGCTTGGGGTGTGCCCTGTCTTGGGTTAAGTCTGCCTGGGCTCTTTCGATTGCATGGAACTTATTTCAGACGAATCCAGGGGTCTCACGTGGAAAACAAAGGTAGACAGTGCTAGCAGGCCTTGACATTGGAATCAGAAACTCGAAAGCCTCCTGGAAGAGGCAGCTTGTGCTCTCCAATTCTTCCCTATAGTCTAGTGTTTGTTTTTCTTCCTCTTTCTGCAAAATGGCTCTCACCGCTTCCCAGAGCACAGGGTCAAATGTAGCCAGCCTGCACATTTGGAGTTTATGGTCCCCTGGAAGATGAGTCACTGCGAGATCTCAGTTTCAAGCCCAGGTCTCAGGAGAGAATCTGATTGGCTCCACGTCGGGCAGCTGACCATTCCCTGTCCAATCGCTAAGGCCAGGTTGGCAGCCTTGCTCAATGCGAACTTGGCCACTAGTTGTCCACCCTTGTCCGGGTGGAAAGAATTCTGAGAAGGGGAGTTTGGGGCTGGCCAGATATTCCTAAAATTGTCTGTAAGGAAGGACATGACCTCTAGCTTCTCAGCACTTAAGCTCCATTGGGGAAATTGAGTAGTGAGTTGGGGCTACTTCAAACAAATGTGGAATATCTGATTTTATGAAAGAACTTGGAGATTATGGTGGAAGTGCTGACGTCAAGGAAGTACAAGTCTTTGAGTTTTGGAAAGAATGGTTATTTCAAATGAGAAGAATAGAAGGGTCATGGGTTCCTAACAAGAATGAGTGAGGGTAGTAAAGACTCCTTCCTAGGGCAGATTCAGTTTTGAACGGTGAAGGTTGAGATTAGGTGGGTAAAGTGGGAACATTCAATGGAAGGCTTTGAACACCAAATAAATAAGCTCAGACTTACCCCCATTAAGGACAGTGAATTGGGGTGGTTAAATGGAAACTGGGTGTGTTCTGGAATCAGACACCTCTGCATCTGAGTCTGTCTCATCTTGTAGTTTATGTGATTTGGGCAGATTCCTTACTATAGAATCTCACTATCCTCATCTAGAAAATAGGGATAATTGTACCAGCCTGTAGTGGGAATCTGTTATTTTTGTATGTCCAGCATCCATTCCCACTGCTGATAAATGCTCCTTGGTGTCGCTTTGGGGAACCACTCTGTGGTTTGGATAGGATTGACCCCATCTCTCGTCTTGGTGACGAACTGATGATGACGCTGGCCAGGGCTACCCATGTAGCACCTATACTTCCATCTTTTGGAAATTATTGTAATTCGTATACTACAGATCTATGATATCTGGTGTGAGTGGTGCCACCTATATGTGGCGCTTTATGTACTACATAATCTAACTGCACAAAGTTTCTCTGATCCTGGCCAACTAAAGCAGTCTATCCCCTGGCCATAGATCAGGGAAAAGGGAGAGACCCAAGCCCAACCAATGGGAGGTAGTTGTATCGCATAAAGAATCTGTCTGGGAGTAATGCCAACACAGCAGAGAAAAGACCCGAGCAACAGAGAGAGACATAAATGTATCATGTGTACTCCTTGATCCAGCCATGCCTGAAGCTATAGAGTTACTACTAGAATTTATCAGTCACATTATCTAAAAATTGTTTAGAGAGACAGTTCTCCATGGATCCCTCACGCTCCTATATATATATATATATATATATGTGTGTGTGTGTGTATATATGTGTGTATATATATATATATATATATATATATATATATATATATATGTGGCTGAGTGTGCCAAGAACCCAAGGGCCATTCTTCACAGTTATGTTTGCAGCAAATAACCTTGAAGGATGAGGTGATGTCTGCCTCCGGGACAAACAGGAGGCTTTCTTATTGCTTGCTAGAAAAGTGATGGATTCCCCAAGCGTAGTATTCCTCAGCTGTGATGCAAACCTCCTGTGCACAGAGCACCCATCTGAGCCATATCATGTCACCCTCAAGGACTCAGGGGTCAAGGGAACCAAAGTAAATATGCTCACGCACATACTGCTTGTTGTGCCACGAGTAGTCAAGTCCTTTGTCTCTGATCCAGGAGTCTTGTGTCTTCTGCCCGCATCTCTGGAGTAGTAACAGTCTAACTTATTAGCTTGTAAGTAGGGTAAAATTAAATACTAGACCTGACAATAAACCTCTCCTTATTTTTGTTTTTAAGGCAGAAAAAAATTGAGATTTTGTCACTTGCAACAAAAAGTTCTAACAAATTGTCTCCCACTTCAGTTGAGATTTCATTTATACTGGGCTCCCAGGTATGTGTAGTCCTATGATAGATTGTTTTACTAAACAACTTTATTGAAGTTTAACTGACATACAATAAGCCACACATATTTAAAGTGTACAATTTGATACGTTTTGACCTAGGTATGCACCAGTGAAACTTCACCGCAACGTAAAGATAGATGATTTTTCCTCTTATCACACTTATTTTTTAACACTTTTACTATGGAGATATTAAAACACACATAACAGTAGAGAAAACAGTATAATAAACTCCCAGGTACCTATCACACATCATATCAACCTTCTGCCACTTTTGTTTCATTTACCTCCTTCCTACTTTTAAAAATGTTGCTGGAATATTTTAAAGCAAATTCCAGATATGGTACTATTTTACACACAGATAGTTCAGCCTATAGCTTTAACAGATAAGAACACTTTTCTTTAATATAACCACAGTAGCATTATCACAGCCAACAAAATTAACAATATATATTTTTTTAAATAAATGTATTTATTTATTTATTTTTGGCTGTGTTGGGTCTTCGTTGCTGCACGCGGGCTTTCTCTAGTTGTGGCGAGCGGGGGCTACTCTTCATTGCCATAAGCGGGCTTCTTCTTGTGGTGGCTTCTCTTGTTGCGGAGCGCGGGCTCTAGAGCGCAGGCTCAGTAGTTGTGTCGCATGGGCTTAGTTGCTCCGCGGCCTATGGGATCTTCTTGGACCAGGGATCGAACCCATGTCCCCTGCATTGGCAGGCGGATTCTTAACCACTGAGCCACCAGGGAAGTCCCTTAACAATATTTTTAAAATACCATCCAAAAGACAATCTCTGGTATTCAGTTTCCCCAAATGACTTCAAAAATATCTTTATACGGTTTGATTTTTGAAATCAAAATTCAAACAGAGTCCGCAGATTGCATTTACACAGATAATATGTCCCTTGAGAATCCTTTAATCTATAAACATCTCTCCTCCCGTTTATTTTCCCTTACCATTTTTTTGTTGCAGGAACTGAATCCTTCACGTAGAATTTCACAAATTAGATTAGGTTAATTGTATTCTTCCTTCGATGGAGAGAGGTATTCCTCTATTTCTCATATTTCCACTAAACTGGGAGTTGGGTTTAGAGCTGCACTGTCCATATGGCAACCACTAGCCATGTGTGGCGATTAGGCGTATTCATTATGGTTAATATGAATTGAAACGTGCTGTAAGTGTAAAATACACAGCAGATTTCAAAGACTATGAAAAAAGAGAATGTAGAACAATTTGTTAATATTTTTATATTGATTACATATTAAAATGATAATATTTAGGATATATTAGCTAAATAAAATACACTTAAAAATTAATTTCCCGGGCTTCCCTGGTGGTGCAGTGGTTGAGAGTCCGCCTGCCGATGCAGGGGACACGGGTTCGTGCCCCCGTCCGGGAAGATCCCACATGCCGTGGAGCGGCTGGGCCCGTGAGCCATGGCCGCTGAGCCTGTGCGTCCGGAGCCTGTGCTCCGCAACGGGAGAGGCCACAACAGTGAGAGGCCCACGTACCGCAAAAAAAAAAAAAATTAATTTCCCATCTTTATTGTTGTTTTTTTAAAATGTGGCTACTAGAAAATTTTAAATCACATATGTCGCTTGTATTTTCTTTCCATTGGGCAGTGCTGGTCTAGAGGCTTAATTTGACAAGAGTACTTCTGAGGTGATGTGGTATACTTCTTCTTGCATCACACCTGGAGATACATATTATTCAGCTATCCTAGTTTTAATGATGTTAAGATTGATCAGTGGTGAGAAAGAGAGAAACAGGTCCTGACAGGAGTGGGCCTGGCATTCATGGCTAAAACTTGGGTGTTTTGTTGAGCATCAAAAATTTTACAGAACACAAGCATATGGAGGATCACTCTGTGACAGTAACGGAACGAGAGAAAAATACGAGGACTCCTTAATCCTGTGTGAGCCCATATAACAAGAAGAGCATTGTCCAAACCACAAAACTCCCTTCCCTATGGGCTAATGAGTGGCTGCTGCTTCCTTACCAGTTACAGTTTTAGCTTCACTTTGTTCCTTTGCCTTTTATATGAGAATTATTTAAAATACCCAATAATAGAATCACCCTGTTCCTGACAGCATCCAATTAAGAGCAAAGCCCTGTTTCCTTGAACTATCTCCCAAATCATTATCAAGTCCAAATCCTATCTGTCCTTTCTGACACCCTTTTCTTAAGACCTCCATGGCTCCCTTGTTACAATGAGGCAGTAAACACAACTTTCTTTGAATGCAGGTGTGTTTCCAATAGACTTTGGCTAGAGAGCATCGACAGTGGGTCTAGGTAGTGTCAACCTCATCCTTCCATTATCATTTCTATCATTACTAAGGTTGTTCACTAGATTTTTAAGCAGGGGTACAACTTAATGCAATTAGATGTTTTGGAAATTACACAGTTAGTAGCTATTGGTAACCCTTGTGACACTGGACTTTTGATCAGTCCAACCAATTTTTGAAACCTTTTTACAAATAGACCTAAGCCTATCTGCTCATTGTGTTAGTTTGTTGGCACCACTGTAAAAAATGACCAAACTCTGGGTGGCTTAAATAACAGTCTCATTGTCTTGCAGTTCTGGAGGGTAGAAGTCCAAGACCAAGGTACTGGCAGGGTTGGCTCCTTCTGAGGGCTATGAGACAGATCTGTTCCATTCCTCGCCCCTAGCTTCTGGAGGCTTGATGGCCATCTGTGTGTTGTTTACTTTTAGACCCTGATCTTTGCCTTCATTCCACATGGGTTCTTTCTGTTGTGTGCATCTACCTCCAAATCTCCCCTTTTTATAAGGACACCAGTTATACTGGATGAGAGCCCATCCTAATGACTTCATTTTAACTTGATTACCTTTGTGAAGATCCTGTCTCCAAATAAGGTCACATTCTGAGGTACTGAGGGTTAGGACTTCAACACAGGAAACAGTTCAACTCATAATAGTCATTCACAACTATCAAAGTCTTTCTGGCGGGTATCGGTAGCCACCAGTCTTAGAGTTCAGTAACAGTGGATGCTTCTTGACAATCTCACTATAACTTGTTTATATTCAAAGTGAGCCTTTAGCCTGATTCTGTGCACATATGGACATTTATTTTAAAAACATGTATCAATAAGGAGAAACAGTTCACACAACGTGTTCTATAATCTCAGGAAGTCTCAGTTCTCTTCTTTCTTGGGCCTCTAGCCACATCTTGTTTGAAGGATTCATCTGAGACAGATGCCCCAGCTACAGGCGGGATTCAGTTAAGCTTATAGTGGTAGCAGCCAACCAGAATCCTCTGAAATCAGGGCTGGATGTAGGACCATTTCTTATTCTAGCTCTGAGTGCCATCCTTATGGGCAAAGGTGAGGGGTTGACCTTGCTTGTGAAAAGGTGAGGAGTGTCTCTAAAACATTTTCTCTTGAGCAGCAACGATTTTACCAATGGCAGTTCATTTATAGTATCCATTATGTTACTAAACGAGTCACTAATTTCACCAGTGAAAGACTATTAATAACATTTATTAAAATCAGCAACGTCTCTGGTGTTGATTGAAGGTAGCTGAAGCCTTGTGATACTCCTCTTTGGTGTGTGGCATTTTGATTAAATGGCAGCTGTGAATTCTTGATTAGGGCAACCAACTGTCCTTAGAGTGTACGTGGAGACTAGCAAACACAGTCTGAGCTGAAGTGTTTAAGGTAAATTACAGACATCATAACCTGGCCACACCATTTTCAGAAGGTGCTTGGGAGGGTGCGTAATAAATGAGTGCACCTTGGAGTATAAAGACCATGGAACTCGGTCAGGTGTGCCCTTGATCAGCAATATTTGTGACCTTGAGCGAATGATTTAAATTTGCTGGGTTTCAGTTCTCTTCATCTATAAAATGAAAGGCCTGGATTAAATGATCCTTTAAGTTCCCTTCGGCACTTAAATTAGACAATTCAGTTCCAAGAACTAATAATTCAATAAATATAAAATAATATAATGTAGACTGAATACACGACTGCTCGGGGAAATTGTATAAAGGTGAGATTGAGTTAGTCAAGGAAGACTTTTTGGGGAAGTATGGCAAAACCAGTTACTAGTGAATTATTTCATTTGACAGTGTGTGTGTGTGTGTGTGTGTGTGTGTGTGTGTGTATACACGTATGTGTGTATTTTTTCTTCCTTTCTTTTCTTTCTTTCTTTCTTTCCTTTTCTTTTCTTTTCTTCTTTTTTTTTTTTTAACCTATAATAAGCCCATTGACCTGTGTAGGTCAAAATGATTCTTGGTACTCTACAACTCAGACTTGGGATATTAGATATCATTTAATGTGACTTTGTTAGCTTTTAGAATTTGTGCTTGGTGAGGAAGCAGAGTGCTGGTTTTGCTTGCTTGAAGTTGACAAGTGTTTTCATGCAGATCTGCATGCTCGCTTCAACTCAAAACAGTCATGTGTCCCACCAGTTAAGCTCTGTACCTTCTCTAGTGCCACTTGGAGTAAAATGGCTATTTACACAACTAAAGTCTAAACAAAGATGCACATTCCTTTCTGGTCAGTAAGAAAAGGGAAGAGCATACTGATTTCATATGAAAATACCTTGATTAAAGCATTCAAATCCTAAACATTGCCATAGGCAGGTAATTCAAATGAAGCCCACAGGCAAATTAGCTGTACTTCATTGGATGGAGTGGGCTTCATCGCAATTCCCAGACTTCCTGCCCAGGGAGGGTAATGGAGGATGTAGCTGCTTCCCTTTGTCTGGGATGAAAACACATGCTGAACAGAAGGGGGGGCTGGGACAAACTGCAGTGTCCACAAAAGGCCAGGCAACTAAAGTCAGCAGATGTACCCAGGTGATATGAGTCAGTGGGATACAAAGGGGCAGACCTGGCCCCATCAAAGGGGTAAGGCTACCAACCAGCCTCTGTGGGCAGTGCCAATGGCAGCTGTCCATCCAAGGTTGCCAGATGTTCCAGCATGTCCAGAGTTGCCAAAGGTGCAATATTTTGTCTTTCCCTAAAGCTGGAAATCCAGATTTTTATGCGACACTTCTTGATTGTTGAGTGTTTGTAATGAATTCAACATTTTTAAAGCTTCCTAGGCTGAACAAAACATCCATCTGTGCAATGTGGACATTTAAGCCATTGGTTTTTCCTGGAAAAAATAAGGGTTTTAGACACACTCGGGAAAAAAAGTTCAGCAAAATCACTTATTGGCTATGTAACATGGGGTAGGTATTTAAGGTATACGAATCTTATTTTTCTGGTAAGTACAGATGAGGAATTCTTTACCTATTTAGTAGGGTTATAGTGAACGTTGAATGAGAGAAGGTATTTGACAAGGAATGCAAATACACCTGGCATTTAATTCAATTAAAGAGATAATTGTGTTTGTTCTTTTCAGACACCCTTTAGGTCAATGGATATAAACTGGACGCTCATAGGTCAAATCCAGCCCACAAATCCTTTTTAAAAAAATTAATATATAATTAATATATAGCATTGTATTAGTTTTAGGTATACAACCTAACGATTTGCTATTTGTATGTTTTGTGAACTGATCACCGCTGTAACCCTAGTTAACATCTATTACCACACGTAGTCATAGATTTTTTTTTCTTGTGAGGAGAAGTTTTAAGACACAAATATTTGAACAAATTTTTTGTGTGTGATTTTTTTTCTCCTGGGCTTCAGCATGCCCTCCACCATTCTGCTTACTCTCAAGACTGAGCATAAACAGAGTAGTTTGCCCAGAGGAACTTCAGTCTTCTCTTCTTTGCTCACCATGATCTGGCGTGATCATGTCAATTCAGGTTGTCAATTCATTGTTTTTTTTTTAAATTAGTTAATTAATTAATTAATTTTTGGCTGTGTTGGGTCTTCGTTGCTGCGTGTGGGCTTTCTCTAGTTGTGGCAGGTGGGGGCTACTCTTTGTTGCGGTTCACAGCTTCTCATTGTCGTGGCTTCTCTTGTTGCGGAGCACGGGCTCTAGTCACGCAGGCTTCAGTAGTTGTGGCATGTGGGCTCAGTAGTTGTGGCTTGCGGGCTCTAGAGCACAGGCTCAGTAGTTGTGGTGCACGGGCTTAGTTGCTCCGTGGCATATGAGATCTTCCCGGGCCAGGCTCAAACCTGTGTCCCCTGTATTGGCAGGCAGATTCTTAACCGCTGCGCCACCAGGGAAGCCCATCAATTCATTGTAACTCTAGCCAGTAGGATAGCATTTGAATGAAATAATAATAATAGATTACTTAGCGAAACTGCAAGCAGCTACTATGATACACCTAAAAGACAGGCATTGCCATTGGGCCATTATTTTAATCCTGATGTCAGTATGTTGAAGACTTTGTCCTCTGTCTCTGTGCCTGCGTGTGGAACTGCTAATACTTTTTACTTTCTTAATTCTTTGTTGCATCAAAGTCAGAGTGTCTTCTGTTTAAAGAGCAGAATCCCATGGCAACTTTCATCTCTGCATTACTAAATAATGACATTGAGAGCATGTAAACTTTGCCATTAAACACAATACTAGACAGATTATACTAACCCATCCTTTTCAAAGTTTTACAAGTACGTTTCAATATTCCTATCTCATTGGAACTTCAAAGCGACCCTATTTCCATCCCCACTTCATGATGTGAAAAGTGAGATGCAGTGAAGAAACTAGACTTGCCTGTGGTTACAAAGTTCACAAATCTCTTTGTAGGGAAGACTCCAACTGTCTGGAGTGGAATGTCAGCCTCCTCCCTTGCAACGAGACATGAGTTCTTCAGTTGGCCCTTGTCCCCACCTGCTATTTTCAGTTTTGGTACATGCCTGATCCCTTAGCCATCTCAGTTTGTGAGCCCAGCATATAGGATATTCACCTGACCCTGAATGTCACATAGTGACTCTGACTGCCATATTTCCAGTCCCTTCTGCATCAAACTGTTCAGTGATAAGAAGCTTGATAACACTGACTGTGGAGAATCAATAGAGACATCATCACCTGTCCAGAGACTGGACAGTGCGATCAGGATAATAGTACATTCAACCTCATGGTTTTATATGGCTTCAGTTTCAGCCATGGCACCAAAGCATAAATGCTCATTTCCCTAGCATATTCTGTGCTAAAAGCATGGTATAAAAAATCCAGCAAATAGTGTTTCCTCTACCAAATAATAATTAAAAGGTTCTGTTTCAGGGGTTTGGGAAATATCATGGCTTCCCCAGGAAATGGCTGTGGAAAGACTTCCCAGTGTGGCTTGACATTAGGCGGTATGGAAATGAATGCAGCGGCCGTGAAAATATGCACAAGTCCCAGCTCCTGGGCCTCAATGAAATATAATGGGCGCCTGGTGGATATTAACATTACCAAGCCTGGAAAATTGTGGTTTGGGGAGTTGTAAGTAGTTTGTGCTTCCTAGGGCAGAGTTTGCAATTTGTCTTTGGGGCTGAATCAGTTAGAGTCATTTGGTGCAAGCAACAGAAACAGACTTTGGCTGATTTAGCAAAAGCGTTTTTTTGGGGGAGGCTATGGGTTAGCTTAGAGAACAGGAATAAAGATGCGTGGACTGTGACCTTTGATAGAACTAGGAAACAGGGAGCAAGAGCTACCAGACAGTCTCTTTGGGACAGCTTTTAGGGTGAATGATCATTCATCTTCAGCCTCAGAGTCACTCAGCTCAAGGTTTGGATTCAAGGGAAGAATGTTTGGTTTTCTAACGGGTCTCTCACTCATGCCTGGGAGGAAGTGCGCTTTGATTGGCAGTCTCTCGGTGGCTGCCTGCCATGGGGTTGCATAGTCAAAATCAAGTTCTGATGCTGATTCCAAAAGATGAGGGCACAATGCCAAGAAGCCATCTTCCCTTTGTTCCAGGAGGGACTACTTCCCCAGACCTATTGGTTAAAAGACTAAGACAGATACCTACTGTTTAGGGGATGGGATTCAAGCAGACCTGGGTCAAATTCCCAGGAAAGAGCATCGAACTGTCTAAGATTGGGTCAGATGCCCCCTCTTGGTTCAGGGACTCTGCTGTAAGCAGCTTGTTACCTTAAGAGGTAAACTGAGTGATTAAAAGCTTTGAGCAAGATTTTGTAAATGGTAATTAACTGAGAGGATTTTCAGTAATGGCAGGAACTCTAATTCACTGCCCTGGAGGGGAGGAAAAATGAGTTCTGATTGTTGAGATTGAGAAGGGTCTGGGGATGCAGAGTTCAGCCTCCTCTTTCTCTCTGGAAGCCAGTTGGCAGACAGGAAGCCAAGGTGAATCTGGCATTGCTTTCTAGTGCAGAGGTTCTTAAAGTACAGTCCTCAGAACACTAGGGGTCCCCAAGACCCTCTCAGGGTTCAGCAAGATCAGATGTATTTTCATTAACAGCGCTAATATGTTATTTGCCTTTTTCACTGTGTTGGCATTTGCACTGATGGTGCAAACACAAAGGTGGGTGAAGCTGCTTGTGCCTTAGCATGAATCAGGGCAGAGACACCAAACTAGTAGTCATTATGTTCTTTATGTCCTAGTAGTCATTATGTTCTTTCCTGCAACACACCCAGGAAAAAAGAAAAAAAAAACCAAAGGGTTTCATTTAAGAATGACTTTGATGAACACAGTTAATTTTCTCACACTGATGGTTGAGTGTACTTTTGCTGCATCCAGGAACACAATGGTTGCCTAGAGGAAAAGCATTTGTGTTATTGTTTGAGTTGTGAGCTGAACTAGATTTTCCCTCCAGAACATCATTTTACTTGCCACTCATTACTGACAAACTGTGATTATTCAGACTTGGGCATTTGGCAAACATTTTCTCTTATGAAGTGACAGTCACTTCAAGGTAACTGACAGTATTAGTTGCTAATGATAAAACTGTGTTTACAAGCAAAAATTAGAATTTTAGGAAACTTGTATCTGCCACCATAGGCTTTACAGCTTTCTAATACTTAAAGACTTTTCTACCTATGAGATGCAGCAAAAACAGTTCTAAGAGGGAAGTTTATAGCTATACAAGCCTACCTCAAGAAACAAGAAAAATCTCAAATAAACAATCTAACCTTACACCTTAAGGAACTAGAGGAAGAGGAATAAACAAAACCGAAAGTTAGCAGAAGGAAAGAAATCATAAAGATCAGAGCAGAAATAAATGAGATAGAAATAAAGAGAACAGTAGCAAAGATCAATAAAACTAAAAGCTGGTTCTTTGAGAAGATAAACAAAACTGATAAACGATTAGCCAGACTCATCAAGAAAAAGACGGAGAGGACTCAAATCAATAAAATTAG
Organism: Phocoena sinus; assembly: GCF_008692025.1. Taxonomy (NCBI): domain Eukaryota; kingdom Metazoa; phylum Chordata; class Mammalia; order Artiodactyla; family Phocoenidae; genus Phocoena; species Phocoena sinus. The sequence goes on from NC_045766.1 coordinate 30,634,695, forward strand.
AAATGAAAAAGGAGAAGTTAAAACAGACACTGTAGAAATACAAAGCATCCTAAGAGACTACTACAAGCAACTCTATGCCAATAAAATGAACAACCTGGAAGAAGTGGACAAATTCTTAGAAAGGTATAACCTTCCGAGACTGGACCAGGAAGAAACAGAAAATATGAACAGACAAATCCCAAGTAATGAAATTGAAACTGTGATTAAAAATCTTCCAACAAACAAAAGTCCAGGACCAGATGGCTTCAAGGTGAATTCTAACAAACATTTAGAGAAGAGCTAACACCCATCCTTCTCAAACTCTTCCAAAAAATTGCAGAGGAAGGAACACTCCCAAACTCATTCTATGAGGCCACCATCATCCTGATACCGAAACCAGACAAAGATACTACAAAAAAAGAAAATTACAGACCCATATCACTGATGAACATAGATACAAAAATCCTCAACAAAATACTAGCAAACAGAATCCAGCAACACATTAAAAGGATCATACACCATGGTCAAGTGGGATTCATCCCAGGGATGCAAGGATTCTTCAATATATGCAAATTAATCAATGTGATACACCATATTAACAAACTGAAGAATAAAAACCATACAATCATCTCAATAGGTGCAGAAAAAGCTTTTGACAAAATTCAACACCCATTTATGATAAAAACTCTCCAGAAAGTGGGCATAGCGGGAACCTACCTCAACATAATAAAGGCCATATATGACAAACCCACAGCAAACATCATTCTCAGTGGTGAAAAACTGAAAGCATTTCCTCTAAGATCAGGAACAAGACAAGGTTGTCCACTCTCGCCACTGTTATTCAGCATAGTTTTGGAAGTCCTAGCCACGGCAATCAGAGAAGAAAAAGAAATAAAAGGAATACGAATTGGAAAAGAAGTAAAACTGTCACTGTTTTCAGATGACATGATACTATACATAGAGAATCCTAAAGATGCCACCGGAAAACTACTACAGCTAATCAATGAATTTGGTAAAGTTGCAGGATACAAAATTAATGCACAGAAATCTCTTGCATTCCTATACACTAATGATGAAAAATCTGAAAGAGAAATTAAGGAAACACTCCCATTTATCATTGCAACAAAAAGAATAAAATACCTAGGAATAAACCTACCTAAGGAGACAAAAGACCTGTATGCAGAAAACTATAAGACACCATTGAAAGAAATTAAAGATGATACCACCAGATGGAGAGATGTACCATGTTCTTGGATTGGAAGAATCAATATTGTGAAAATGACTATACTACCCAAAGCAATCTACAGATTCAATGCAATTCCTATCAAATTACCCATGGCATTTTTTACAGAACTAGAAAATAAAATCTTAAAATTTGTATGGAGACACAAAAGACCCTGAATAGCCAAAGCAGTCCTGAGGGAAAAAAACGGAGCTGTAGGAATCAGACTCCCTGACTTCAGAGTATACTACAGAGGTACAGTAATCAAGACAATATGGTACTGGCACAAAAACAGAAATATAGATCAATGGAACAGGATAGAAAGCCCAGAGATAAACCCACACACCTATGGTCAACTAATCTATGACAGAGGAGGCAAGGATATACAATGGAGAAAAGACAGTCTCTTCAATAAGTGGTGCCGGGAAAACTGGACAGCTACATGTAAAAGAATGAAATTAGAACACTCCCTAACACCATACACAAAAATAAACTCAAAATGGATTAGAGACCTAAATATAAGACTGGACACTATAAAACTCTTAGAGGAAAACATAGGAAGAACACTGTTTGACATAAATCACAGCAAGATCTTTTTTGATCCACCTCCTAGAGTAATGGAAAAAAAACCAAAAATAAACAAATGGGACCTAGTGAAACTTAAAAGCCTTTGCAAAGCAAAGGACACTACAAACAAGACAAAAAGACAACCCTCAGAATCGGAGAAAATATTTGCAAACGAATCAACGGACAAAGGATTAATCTCCAAAATTTACAAGCAGCTCATGCAGCTCAATATTAAAAAAATTAACAACCCAATCCAAAAATGGGCAGAAGACCTAAATAGACATTTCTCCAATGAAGACATACAGATGGCCAAGAAGCACATGAAAAGCTGCTCAACATCACTAATTATTAGAGAAATGCTAATCAAAACTACAATGAGGTATCACATCACACCAGTTAGAATGGGCATCATCAGAAAATCTACAAACAACAAATGCTGGAGAGGGTGTGGAGAAAAGGGAACACTCTTGTCCTGTTGGTGGGAATGTAAATTGTTACAGCCACTATGGAGAACAGTATGGAGGTTCCGTAAAAAACTAAAAATAGAATTACCATATGACCCAGCAATCCCACTACTGGGCATATACCCAGAGAAAACCATAATTCAAAAAGGCACATGCACCCCAATGTTCACTGCAGCACTATTTACAATAGCCAGGTCATGGAAGCAACCTAAATATCCATCGACAGACAAATGGATAAAGAAGATGAGGTACATATATACAATGGAATATTACTCAGCCCTAAAAAGGAATGAAATTGGGTCATTTGTTGAGACGTAGATGGGTCTAGAGACTGTCATGCAGAGTGAAGTCAGTCAGAAAGAGGAAAAAAATATCGTATGTTAATGCATATATGTGGAACCAAGAAAAATGGTACAGATGAACCGGTTTGCAGGGCAGAAGTTGAGGCACAGATGTAGAGAACAAACGTATGGACACCAAGCGGGGAAAGTGGCGGAGGGGTGGGGTGGTTGTGTGATGAATTGGGAGTTTGGGATTGACATGTATACACTGATGTATATAAAATGGATGACTAATAAGAACCTGCTGTATAAAAAAATAAATAAAATTTAAAAAAAATAAAGACTTTTGTTATTGGTGACGATATTAATGTGGTTTGGGATACTGTATAATGAAATGAGGCAGCATCTGGAAGATCAGTTTGACTCAGTGAAACGAAACTTTAAAAATATTCAGTGCATAATGTTACAAAAATCCATTCAAACTGCAAGGTAGGTCAGAGAATTTTAATTTATCAGGGTTTGTAAAGTTCATTGATTTAGTTTTATATTCCGCGTTGCAATTAACATTTGAGAAACTACCACTTACTGAGTTTTGGTGTAGTATCAAAGCAGAATATCCATAATTATCTGAAAATATTTAACTACTCTTCCCTTTTCCAATTCTAAATCCTTGTGAGGCCGGATTTTCTTGATGTACTTCAAATAAAACATATTGCAAAACAAACTCAGTGTAGAAGCTGCTGTGAGAATTCAGCTGTCTTCCATTAAGCCAGACACTAAGGTCGTAAAAATATGTAACAATTATAGTCTTAATTAAAATTTTTTTTCTGGAAAATATAATTATTTTTGATAATGTTATTTATGATAATAATGGATTTATTATTGTTTAAAAATGAATTAATACATAAAGATTTAAAATTTTTCTTTTTCTTTTTGGCCGTGCCACATGCCTTGCAGGATCTTAGTTTCCCGAGAACCCGGGCCCCTGGCAGGGAAAGCACTGGGTCCTAACCACTGGACCACCAGGGAATTCCCATAAATATTTAAAATTTTATCAGTTTTAAATTCTAATGTGGTAAATAACCATAGACATAACCTAGATTAATAAAAGCTTTAAAAAATCCTCAATAATTTTTAAGAATTTAAAGGGGTCCTGAGGCCAAAAAGTTTGAGATAACTGTTTTAGTGGAATTCATGTCACATGGAAGGAAATACCAGGAATAGGAAAAAAGATTTCTCTCTTTAACAAGTAAGGGTCCTATGTCAGGAGATGTTTTCGAAGACGTTGTTGATTGACCAACTGAGTCATTCATATCTCACAGTAGAGGCTGAAAAACCAGGTATTTACTTTCCAAATATCCATTGTACTCAGAGGCAGCCATGTGACCTAGTTTTAGACCATAAGATTGTAGAAGATGCTTTGGTGGCCTGTTCAGCTCTCCTTTACTGGGACAGTGTACCCGTTCCCCCCTGCTGTGAATTGCCTTCAGCAAAAGGAAGCGTCCTTGCTTGGAAATGACTAGGAGATTATACCGTGCACCCTTGGCAGCCTGCAGCTAATGGCTGACTAACACGGGGATTTGAAATCCAGAACCCCTAGCCTCAATATGAGATGGCTCTGTGGTGGGATCAGGCTGAGGAGAGATTTCAGCTGAGCCCACATCTTTGCCTGCTCTCTTTACTCCCTTAAGAGCTTCTCTGAAAACACTCCCTCAGTACGTCACTTGCACAAGAATTTTAGAGAACCCAGCCTAAGACAGACATGAGGAGAAGTCAGTGGGAGTGCATTTGCTTTCTAGATTAGAAAAAGAGAAAGAGGAACAAATGCAGAGGGCATGGCCCCTCCCCCTTCTCACCTTGAACATGGCTGTGACGTCTGGAGCTAGAGCTCCCATTTTGTGGCTAAGAGGAAATAGACATAAAGGAAAGGCCAAGAGAGTCCTAGAGCCAGTGACAGTAGTTCCTATCTCCAAACTTTTATATGTGAGAAAAATAAATCCTGTTTGCTTAAGTCACTTTGGATCAGTGCTTCTGTTATTTGCAGCTGAACACATTATTATCTGATAGAGTTGTTGTGAGAATATAATGAGAAAATAAACGGCCTAGCGTATAACAAATGTGCAAAAAATAGGAATTTCCTTTTCCCCCATCTCTTCCCAAATTAGTTTTCCCAGTTAGAGTTTATGGAAGGCCAAATGAGATTACATAATACCTTTGTATGTTATATGTCCAAATTAGCCCTTTCTGAGCGACTTATATATATATATATGTGTGTGTGTGTGTGTGTGTGTGTGTGTGTGTGTGTGTGTGTGTGTGTGTATTTGCGGTACTCGGGCCTTCACTGCTGTGGCCCCTCCCGTTGCGGAGCACAGGCTCCGGACGCGCAGACTCAGCGGCCATGTCTCACGGGCCCAGCCGCTCTGCAGAATGTGGGATCTTCCCGGACCGGGGCACGAACCCGTGTCCTCTGCATCGGCAGGCGGACTCTCAACCACTGCGCCACCAGGGAAGCCTGCGACTTATGTTTTTGAACCAATACCCTGATTAAGAGAGGGATGACTGAATAATAGGTAGGGGCAGTAAATTTTGTCTCTTTCTCCTTATATTTCAGCAGTGGATCGTCTTGTGTGTTGGGAGGGTTGAGCCAGCTCACTGCTTTAATATCTCCTAAGGACTCAAGGAAACATACCTTTACATTTTATAAAAATGTGTTATCATCTTAGTCTCGTATTGGCTGACCCTTCAAGTTTATAATAATAGCACCAATATTTGTACCAAAGTAGAAGACTATGGTTGGGTGGCTTGGGTGTCAGGGATAGTAGAACCTTTGTTTGGATTGTGATCCCATGTATGTATCACAGCATCTCTTTGTTTTTCGGGCCACCACTCCTGCTCTGTGCATATGTATCTTATTATTTATGGAAGTAAAGCTTGTCCTTGGAGTAATGAATCTGCTGGTGACAGACATACTGCTTGAAATGCGCTGAATGCCTCAGGTTTACATGATGTTAAATAATGCAGTTCAACCCAATTTAGCAAATATTTATTGAATGCCTGCTATGTGCTGGGCACGGTGAGGCCTGTGGCCATGCATCAGTCATGGCCTGCCTTTATGGAACCAAGATCTGTGGGGTAGCAGACATATACCTAGGTCACTTGGATGCAGGGTTGGTGCTACAATAAAGATGCTAACAAGTTTCTTTGGGACTTTTGAAGGAGGGAAGGAGAGATCCATTTCACCTTGGGGCTTGAATAAAGGCATTTAGATGTCAGGGAGAAAAGCAAATTATCTCTGCTTATTTTTCTTTTATTTAGTTATGTCTTATGATCGTTAAAGTATAAAATCTTTTCACCTAGTCTAACTGAAATGAATCTTCACAACACCACCATGGGGTGGGTTATCATGTAAATTTACACATAAAGAGGTAAACTGAGGTTCAGCAAAGTTTCAAGCACTCATGTGGCTTCAATTGATGAAGAACCCAGGTATTCTAACACCAGGGTTAGCTCTTTCTCTGTAGAACAGTGGTTTTTATGGTCCACAGCAGTGCTTCTCAAATGAGGCTGCATATTAGAATCTCCTGGGAGGTTTTAAAAATCCCCATGTCCAGACTGTACTCCAGATCAGTTAAATCAGGCTCTCTGATGGTGGGACCCTGGCATCAGTGTGTGTGTGTGTGTTTTTAAATCAATTAATTAACTAATTATTTTTAAATTGTGGTAAAATACCAGTAATGTAAACTTCATCCTCTTAGCCATTTTTAAGTCTAACGTTCAGTGGCATAAAATACATTGACATTGCTGTGCTACCATCGCCCATTGCCGCTACCCATCCACAGAACTTTCTTTTTGTTCCTTTCTTTTTTTTTGTTAGACAATTTTTTCTCTCGGCCACGCCTAGCGGCATCCTGGATCTTAGTTCCCCAACCAAGGATGGAACCCGTGCCCCCTGCAGTGGAAGCTAAGAGTCTTAACCACTGAACTGCCAGGGAAGTTCCATCCACAGAACTTTTCATCTTGTAAAATCGAAATTCTGTACCTGTTAAACAATAACTCCCCATTACCTCCTGCTCCCAGCCCCTGGCAACCATCGGTCTACTTTCTTTCTTTATGAATTTGGCTACTTTATGTACCTTATATAATTAGAGTTATAGTGTTTGTCTTTTTTGTGACTAGCTTATTTGACTTAGGATAATGTCCTCAAAGTTCATCCTTGTTATACCATGTGTCCAAATGTCCTTCCTTTTTCAGACCAACTAATATCCCCTTGTATTTTTACACTACATTTTGTTTATCCATTCATTGTTGATGGACACTTGGTTTACTTCCACCTTTTGGCTTTGTGAATAATGCTACTATGAACATGGGTGACCCTGCTTTCAATTCTTTTAGGTATATATCCAGAAATGAAATGCTGGATCATGGTAGTTCTATTTTTTATTTTTTGAGGAACCACCATATGCTCTTCCACAGTGGTTGCACCATTTTACGTTCCCACCAACAGTGCATCAGTGTTTTGTAAAGCTCCTTAGTGATTTCAGTGGACAACCAAGGTTGAGGACCCTGGTGATAGACTGACCTCCTCAAGGACAAGGCTCTATTTTATTCACCTTTGTCTCCACAGCACTTTGGCAAATTGCATCACAGCACTCGTGTTGAGTGGAATTCCTCCATGTTGGGTTCATTTTATTTCTACATAAATTTTGCAACTCTGTAGCTAGACCTGTTTTCACTATAAGGCAAATGTACTGGCAGACCTCTGAAGTTTTCTTCTGTTATGAACATGTATTCCTGCCCTAGTCACATTTATTGTTTGGTATCGCTGGCACCAAGCATACAGGAGAAGGAGTTGCTTCTTCTAAATCAAATAGAAGAGGAGAAACAAAACAAGAGAGAGGCAGGCTGCCAGGTTGTCTTCAGGTCTGTAGCACACGCACCCACTATTTTCCATGACTGACTAAAAATTTTCCAGATATGGCTTCTTAATTAAATTTTTTCACCAGCCTCCCCCCATCCTAGTTCTTGCAAACCAGGATGGAGCCTTTATAACTTAAAACAAATTGTGTTTTCCTTGTTGGAAACAGACAACAATCTCCTCAAGCTAAGAGGATGTTTGGGAACTTGATCCATAATCATCTTAATTGAAGAGCTTCCAGCCCCCCACCATACACACACATCTTATTAAGAATGAGAATCTCTGAGTTTGTGTAGGGAGGGTGACAGAGGAAGAGAGAGAAACACGATGGGGAGGGGAGGGCAAAAGTCATTGCATTCAGTGTCTGTTTTCTCTTTGGGTTGTTGTCAAGAATGATTTATAAAAAAAAAAAAAAAGAATGATTTATATAATCATCTTGATTCAGAAGACTTTCAGTGTCAGGGAATGGTCTTTTTCATTACTTCTGTCTTCTGCTGGCCTTTCCTGGGCCTCTTATATTTCCATCAAGCTATTGGCATTCTGCCTGAATCAATAGCAGGCAGAAGGTCTCTTTCTTGGATACGCAACACAGTCTATTCTACCTGGGATCAGAGATGAAGAATTATAGTGGTTTAGCATGAAGAGAGACATTGAGAGATGAGCTTCTAGTCCAATCAAATTTGGCCTACAGACACTGTGATGTAGCTGGTTAATGGCAGAGCTGAGTCAAGGACCCAGGTCTTCTCTCACTGTGTCCTTTACTCTTGCCATATTCTATGCTTGCATTCACTAATATTTTTCATTCAACATTTATTGAGTATCTATTGTATTTTAGACACAGTGCTAGGCATTGGGAGAAGAGCAACACAGACATATTTCCTATTCTTATGATGTCTAGTAGAGGAGACAGCTAATTAACCATGCAGTGCAGTGCAAAGGGAGGTACCCAACCCCCTTGGTGGGGGAGATCAGAGAGGACTTTCTGGAGGAAGTGATGTTTAATCTAAAAACTGATGAACAAGTAAGAGTTTGCTAGAGAAAACATGGAGGGTGTCCCAGAAGGAGTAAAGAATACATGCAAAAAAGAGTAGTACATTTGAAGAACTGAAAGAAATTCAGAGTGAGGGAAGTAAGCAGGGACTGAGATCAGATAGGTCCTTGTGGGCCATACTGAAGAATGTGGACTTCATTCTGAGGGCAGTGGGGATCTGTTTAAGTAAGGTTTTAACGTGATCAGAATCGCATTTGAGAAGGTTCATTCTTACTGCCACGTGGAGAATGGGTTGTGGATGAGCCAGACCAGTGGGTGAGAGATCAATTAGGAGATCCTTGTGATAGCCCAGATGAGAGAGGGTGGTGGCTTGGACCAGGTTTTTTGCTAAGGGGATTGAAAGAAGTGAGCAGATTGCAGAGGTGTGCTTGTGATGGGTTGACCAGGGGAGGTGGTGAGCCAAATGGGTACCATGTCCTGGGAAGAGCCCATAGCTCAGACCATGAGGTCTGAGGGGTGAAGATGGAGACAGTGGTGGACATGTTGATTCTGAAGTGACTTTTGGACTCACTCATGCAACTTAAGTTGACATACCAAGTACATTCCTGTGGGGCTGAATTGCATTCTCCTCAAATTCATATGTTGAAGCCCTAACCCTCTAGTACCTGAGAGTGTTACTGTATTTGAAGACAGGGCCTTTAAAGCAGTAATTAAGTTAAAACGAGGCTGTAGGGTGGCCTGATCCAATCTGACTGGTGTTCTTACAAGAAGAGGAAATCTGGACACAGACACCTGGGGTGTGTACACAGGAGAGACCATGTGAGGACACAGTGGCAGGTGACCATCTGCCAGCCAAAGAGAGAGGCCTCAGAAGAAGCCAAACCCACCGACACCTTGATCTTGGACTTCCGGCCTCCAGAACTATGAGAAATAAATTTCCATTGTTCAAGCCATCGAGTCTGTGGTATTTTGTTATGCCACCCTGAGCAGACTAATACAATGCCTTAGGCAAGTTCATAATTTATCTCCCCTTCCAGTGAATCCTCTTTAAATGGAGATACCCATAGCTGGATATAAAGGTCTGCAGAGAGGGCCTAGAGTCAGAGCTTTGAAGTCCTCAGCATTTGAACTAATTGAAGCTCCAAGAGGATGGGGTAGCCCACAGTGTGTGTGGGTAGAGAAGAGAGGGGGTACCTAGGCCCCCCCTAGGGGAGTGATGGGAGGACGGCAGACTCTGGGGGTTGAGGAGTAGAAGATGGTGAGCTAGACATGCCTTATAAGGAGTTTGGCTTGGTGGGAAGACTGATATTCCCAAGCAGAACCTGGAGTAGACTCAATGAAGAGTCCTTTTTTTTTTTTTAAAACAAAACCCAAAATCATGAGATACTTGAGCAAGCCTAAGGGCCAATTAGAAAGGGGCCTATTAGAAAGTGGGAGGGAATAATCAGTAGAGCCCAGTCTCCCAGGTCAGAGTTGAGGACTCCACTGCAGTGGTCAAGAGATGGGCCTCATCCAGGAGGAAGGAAGGCGAAGACCAGGTGCGGATACCTGGGGCCGAGGGAGCTGCCTCTCTCTGGCTACTTCCTTTCTCTGTGAGAGAAGGAGAGGCCATCTGCGGAGAGCAGGGGCATGCAGGTGGAGGACACCCTGTCACAGAGCGGAGGAGTGTAGGGACACTCTCCCTGAGTAATGCAGGCTGTGGAGGGAATGGGAATGCAGACCCCACGGTGAGCCAGACGATTGCAGGTGTTTCACAAACACTATTGAAAATAATCGAATGCATAAAATTATCCTTATTTTACGGATGAGAAATCCAGGGTTCCAGAGGTCAAGATTCTGCTCAAAGTTCCATAATCTGTAAGAGCCCCGGACAGGATTTAAACCTAGAATCCTTAAAGCCTGGGCCCTATGCCCTCAATATGGTGCCCTCCCTGCCCTGGATCCGACTAGCGGAGGCCTTGGCAGGCTAATAATTTGTTTCCTCTTCAAACCTACACGTGTTTGAAATTTATTCCAGGTTTTTTTGGAGGAAGGGTTGAGTTCTGTGTGCAGGAAGGGCAGAGTCCCAAACCTGCACAGGCATCTCAGTGCACCTGAAGGCCTCAGGGTAACTGGACCCACGCTTCTTGAGGATGCAATTCACTGGCTCACCTCTGGAGTTTGGTGCCTGGCTGGGGATGGGGGATCACGGGTGGATTGGGAGGGAGTGGGGGAGCTCCACACCTTTCCAACCTCGTGGCTTATCTCCTGGCAGATGCTTCTTTATCTACAGTGGTTTAGGTTTGAAAGGTAGTTCCTAAATCCATGTGTGTAAGTCCAACTAGCATTCATGAGACATGCCCTCACACCACCACCAGTGGGGTGACTTTCCTTTGTTTCTATGTATCTAGGAAAGAGTTAGAGCTGAGTAGTATTTGTATTTCTTCCAGCCCATGGACAGTGACCTCCCTAAAAGGAGTTCTGGAAAATTCCATCTTTTCCACCTTGTTATATTTCCAGTGGCATTTTAGCATCTTCATGATATTTAGCACTATAGATGTGTCCTGGATGGTTTTCCAGCTGAATTGTCCCCAAGCCAGCTCTGACCATACTGTACTTCAGTTTCTCATAGGATGTCAGATAACAGAGACGACTTGTTTTGCCCGTATAGGTGATTCATCACTGAAATTGTGTCTCATACTGTAAGAAGCCATCAGAGCTGCCATAACTGTGTTTCTATGAATTACTCATGATTTGTCAAGCCACAGACATTGAGCATGGGAAACGTTGAGGTGTGAACTTGATTATGTCTGAGAATGTTTTCTTTTCTCACCATGGACATTTCCACTGAAGTAAAATCTTTACTGTTTGTGCCTTGCTGGGTTTTAGGTCAGTTATGAGAAGTCACAAGCATTTCAGTGCTAAAAGAATTTAGGCAACAAATAACCAAAACCTTAGGAAGGGAAAGCTAGGGTAGTTTGCTAATGCTTTCTTACTGCCTCCCAGGAATTTATATTGTGGAGTGGGCTGGAGTATCATAGGGTGACCAACCCTCTTGTTTTGCCCTTACTGAGGGGTTTCCAAAGATGCCATACTTTCAGTACCAAAACGAGGAAAGTCCTGGCCAAACCAAGACGAGTTGCTCATCTACTTTTTTTTTTTGAATAAACATTTTAGTTACAGAATAGTTTTGAATTTAAAGAAAAATCGCAAAGATAGAACAGAGAGTTTCCATATACCCTAAACCCAGTTTCCCCTACTATCAATATATTAGTTTGAAAGATTTGTCTCAATTAATGGACCAATATCGATGCATTATTATTATTCATTAAAGTCCATGTTTTATTCAAATTTCCTTCGTTTCTATCTAATGTCCCTTTTCTGTTCCAGGGTTCCGTCCAGGGGACCACGTTACAATTAGCTGTCACACCTCACTAGGCTCCCCTCGGACATGACATTCTCTCACACTTCCCTCGTTTTCGATGACTTTGACAGATTTGGGTAGTACTGATCAGGTATTCTGTAGACTGTCCTTCAGCTAGGATTTGTTCTTCTCGTGATTAGACCGGGCTTATGGGTTTGGGGGAGGAAGATCACAGAGGTTAAAGTGTCATTCTCATCACATCCTATCAAGGGTGTGTACTATCAACATGACCTATCACTGAGGATGCCAGACTTCACCATCTGTTCTAGGTAGGTTGGTCAGGTTTCTCCACTGTAATGTCACACGTCCTTTCTCTCCCTTTCCACACTGTGCTCTTTGGAAGGAATTCCCTACGTACAGCCCACACTTAAGAAGTGGGAGGTTGTGCTCTGTCTCCTTAATCAGGGGGCATTTACATAAATTATTTGGAATTCTCCATCATGGGAGATTTGTCTGTACTTTCCAATTTATTTATTCTACCACTTATCTATATCAGCGTGGACTCATGGATATTTATTTTATACTTGGGGCTATAGTCCAATACTACTTTATTTATTGTGTTGCAATTCCCTAATGATAAATGGTACTGAGCATCTTTTCGTATACTTATTTGACCTCCAAATGTTGTCTTTGGTCCAATGTCTGTTCAGATCTCTTGCCCTTTTTAAAATGGGGTCACTGTATTTTGAGATCCATCTGGGACTGGAGGCCAGTTTTGTGTGTGTGTGTGTGTGTGTGTGTGTGTGTCTGTCTGTCTGTGTGCGCGCGCACTTGTATGTGTGTGGACTGTGAAACCCTGCCGACCCTAGATTTCCTCAGCTGGGGCTTCTGAGACTCTCCTTCTGGAGGCTCAGCCCGGCTGATCCTAAGTCAGATCTGACCAGAGCAGGGTGGGGTTTGGAGGTAGGCTCTGGACTAGACCTCGTTGTGGTTCAGTCAAAACCATTTGCTTCAGTTTTCAGTTGCTTTCCACCCCTTGCTGAATGCTTCATGAAATAAGACTAGAAACTAAAATATTTCACAGTCCCACAAACTCCCATTGCTTCTCCCTACTGTTCAGAACTAATTTCGGTAGTTCAGCCCCAAGACACAAACGTTTCACAGGTCTGAAAATATTCCGGTTTCTAGGCTTTCCTATTTCACCAAGCCTTGAGCAGGGTGGGTTCCGATGGCTGTGTGGACCCGTGGACACTTCCTTCCACTCAGTGCAATTCTTTACTCCTTTTTAAAAAGACAGACCTCAGGGCTCTGGAACCTGTCACAGGTCACAGAGAAAATCGATTCAGGAGAAATGCCAAGTAGCGCTGTTACACGACAAAGGATTGCTTGTGTTCTTTGGTGTTTAGGCCTCTCTGGTACTTTCTCTGAAATTTACTTGTTTTGAAGACCGTCTTAAAGTCCGAGACCCATTACTGTGGTGATTTACAAACATCAGTTTTTCAAAGGAAATGCCGCTTACCTGTCAGCAAATTAGAATTTTGACAAGCTAGCAGATAAAGGCAGCTCAGCTGGTGCAGCTGAAGGCGGTGTGGCCACTAGGGGTCAGGCAGTGTCCTGATAAGGGTGGCGCAGTTCTAGGGAGAAAGGAGTGGGGAGCCGGGGAGGAGAGGCTAGAGAGAGGGATGTACACCATCCTGGGTGCAGCTGAAATACAGGTATTCTAAGCTTTAGCAATAAGAGGTGGTTGTTGTTTTTCTGGTTTGAAAGCTAATTCTCTGAAGAGAACCATAGATTGGACGTCTGTCATCTTGCCTACAATTTCTCTTCTTTGCAGATTTTCGAATATCGTTTAATTTCCCCCTTACCTGCACTGTCTGGCCATTCCTGGTGGACTTAGGGTGCAGAAAATCTCAGTGTCCTCTCCACTACCCTCAACACATTTATTCAGGTGACTTCTGGATAAAACGAGAAAGGATCAAGGAAGGGGAGGGCTGGTGGGGAAGGAGTAGGACCGCACTGTGCTCTGGAGGATATCTATGGTAAATGAGAAAAAAGGAAATTGTGGAGTCTTAAACATAGTATAATTCAGTTTTTATAAGAACAAAAAATTCAGACTCTCTATTAGGAATAAATGTTTGTACACAAGCATGATGAAAGTTATGGGAGGGTACCCACTAGGCTTTCCACCTTTGGGGAGTGGGATAAGAGGAGGGGTGTGTATACTTGTATGGAGTGGGAGTATTATGAATTTTTTTCTTTAATGAATTTAAAAAATAGGATGCCGAGGGCTTCCCGGGTGGCGCAGTGGTTGAGAGTCCGCCTGCTGATGCAGGGGACACGGGTTCGTGCCCCGGTCTGGGAAGATCCCACATGCCGCGGAGCGGCTGGGCCCGTGAGCCATGGCCGCTGAGCCTGCGCATCAGGAGCCTGTGCTCCGCAGCGGGAGAGGCCCGCGTACCGCAAAAAAAAAAAAAAAAAAAAAAAAAAAAAAAAAAAAATAGGATGCCTACACATACTTTTAGAATAAAAAAAATCGGATGAGGAAACACGGCCCCTAAAGAGTTAAGGCCATTGACCAAAGTCTTCACGACTGGTTGATGGCCAAGCAGGGGCTATGATGCAGGTCTGCTGAGCCTAGGTTCCCTGTGTTCAATCCCTTGTACACGTTGCTGTTAAGCGGCAAAACTCCTTACTGCTCCTTTTATTTGATGTTTTCGCCCCTCCCCTCCTTCTCTATTGAGCGGCTGAGCTGAGAAGGAGCTAGCACTTTTCATTGCAGCTAAATCCTCTGCTGTTCATCCTCAGGCAGACACTTTCCTTTTGACTGGGTAAGTTCATTTCCATGACTGGGTTAGCTGTTGAATGACAGTCCCCAGGGTTCAAAGGATTAAGGGGGTGACTGAAGAGTTATATATATTCTCATTGTCCAGTCAAGATGTTCTCCTTGATCTGACAATTTTTCAGAAGCCAGCATTTTATTTCATTTCCAGCTCGACATAAAAGTGATTGTGTCCTTGGGGGTTATAAGAAATATAATCTCACCTGTGAGCTCCCTTTCATACTGTAAGCTCTCCAAAGACTTCATGGAACCTATGCAGTTTAATTTGGGTTTTGCTCAGCTTTCTTTTGGTTAAAGTTAGCCTGTGGACCCTTTTCAATAGTTCATCATTTAATCCAGGGAGAGATTGTTACTCGTCAAGTAGAACATATTGCTGTATTCACTCACTTTTTTTCTTTTTTTCCTGGGAAATCCTTTTTTTTCCCCCTAACATTCTTGATCTCTATGTACAGTTTGGAAATATGCAGCCACAAAGTGTGAATCTGGGCCCGAAGAAATTATCTAACCCCTGGGATTTGTGACTATATTTTCTTGCATGGCAAAAGGGACTTTGCAGCTATGATTCGGTTAAGGCTTTTGAGATGGGGAGATTATTTATTACGGAGGTGGGCCTAATATAATGACATGGGTCTTTAAAAGCAGATGCCCTTTCCTGGCTATAGTCAGAAGGTGGGACCATGGAGAATGGTCAGAGAGATGCAACATTGCTGGCTTTGAAGATGGAGGAGGCGGCTATAAGCCAAGGAAGGCAGGAGGCTTCCAGCAGCTGGAAAAGGAAATATCAGTAAAACCATTCTCCTCTAGAGCCTCCAGAAGGAACGCAGCCCTGCCAACATTCTGATTTTAACCCAGCGAGACCCACATCGGACTTGAGAGTCACGGTAAACCAGATGTGCTATAGTTGCAGGTTCTGTCTCTGTTTCCTCTCAACTTTTTCCTCCTCTGTGTGGAGGAAATGACTTTCCCCCATGGTAGCAAGATGGTGATCAGCAGTGACTGGACGAAAAACTTTCTTGTTCACATCCATGGGTAAAAAAAGAAGCCTCTGCCTCAAGCATGAAATAAGATATTCCTTGTAGTCTGATTAGACCAATTGGATCACAGGCCCACCCCTGGACCAGCCCCAGGAGTGCCGGCTACTGATGGGCTAAGCCTGGGTTCCTAAAGCAGCGGGGATAAGGTGGCGGTGATGGGCATCCACATAGAAGAGGGAGGAGCTGAGGGATGACGAAAGGTCAGGCTAGAATCTTCATCGTGGCACGTTTGGCTTACCCTGACTCTCAAAGTCTTGTTAGGTGAAATATTATTCACCTAACTGTACTCATGAACTATGGTCTCCTACAGTTCCACATTGCTCAAGCAGGCTGAGTTGGCTTTCTTTCTCTATTACTTGCCTCCAAAAATATTCTGCTAGCCACACACAGGCCCCTCCTGCCTACTCTTTTCTTTCCTGGTACCTGCCTGGCTCTCGCAGGCCTTTCGGTTTATGGCTTTCTGAAGCCGATTGTATGCGGTAAGACACAGCTTTCCTCCCGAGAACTGGCTCCCAGGCCCAGGGCCAGCAGTGCACTGAGTGCCCAGCACCTCTCCCCAGCCCTGCACTCCCTGCTGGTATTACTCGCTGATCCTGGCCCTCCTTCTTGCTGAGTCCACACGTGGCCTCACGATGTTCAACACCGCACTCCGGGCAGCCACGTCTGGCTGATTGGAGCTGGTGCAGAGGATGGACCCAGGCATAACTAGACATCGTCTTTTTTTTCTTTTTAAGTAGTTGCTTCACCTTGTCAGTTCCTATTGCGATGGCAACCGATTACAACTCTCAGGCCTCCCTCCCCTGTCTATCTCCGTATTTCTCTAAACCTGCCTTTGGCACAGTCTGTAGGTAGCCAGGCCGAGGTACCGGGACTTAGACGGTTAGGGTTAAACCTTGAACCTCCGCTGCTCTGTCATTTTAGTTTAAAATAGTCCCTAGGGACAATTTCCCTACTCCTAGCCTCGTAAATACTTTACATTTTTGTAGTATCATTTATATTTTATAAAGGGAATATAATTCACTAGAACTCCAGATTGGAAGAGTATTGCTCCTTTCCAGAAAAATGAGCAGAACAGGAGACATTGTGGCAGATCCCAGGGGAAGGGTGGTCAGTTATCAAGCTGCGTGGCTTTTGGACAAAGGCAGTGCACGGGCAGTGGGCCTCAGGGAAGGAGGAAACAGGACAGCAGCTTGGTGTTGTGGCGACCACGTGGAGGGCGGTAATGAGATTCCGGACAACTGCTCAGAGGTGGGTTCTTTGGCAACGCAATGCGTCCGAAGAAGGCTTTTAGAGACTAGTCCTGCTGTCCTGTGCACTGTTACTCCCCTTATCTTGCCTCCTCGCAAGACCTTCTGCAATGCCTTCTACTTTCTTCTTATTCCATCCACAGGCAAACTTGGGTTTCTTCTGGATGCAAGTCCATACTGTTCAACCCTAATGTCAGAACTCGGAGGCCCGATTTTATTCAGGTTACAGTTTATCTTATGGTGTTCTCTTTTACGTATTTGAGCCCTCTTATTCTATCTGTGTCTCAATAGTCATGACTGCTTCTGAAGGGTACCAGACTAGGCTACCCCCAAATATGCCACATTGGCATAGGGTTATTTTGAGCTGAAGGCGATTGAGAAGAAGCAGGTGTAAGAAAAGCTCTCTGCCCTCCTCCTATTTGCCAAAAGCAGGATGTAATTTGTAAAGCGATCCCCTCTCCTTTCTCTACCATGAAGGACAGAAGTTAATTACTATCACTGGAGACAACTCTACTCAGTTAACAGCCCAGAGACGGCACCAGAGGAATCTACATAACAAACCTTACTAACTAGTCCTTACCTACCATTAGTTCCCCCACACATTTACCCTCCCGTAATTTGCTGCCCTAGAAACTCTAAGTCTTATTCCTTTATCTTGTCATTTCTCTAAAAATACATTGTTCTTTTGCTAAGGTGTTATGTAAGCCCAAGTTCTAACCACTGTTTTGAGTTACTTATCACTGAATACTCACATGTGTATACAGCATGCATGTGTTCATAAACTTCTTGTTTTTCTCTTGTTAATCAGTCTTTTGTCAGACTTGCTTGCAGGCCTTACCCATAAAACCTAGGAAGATGGAGGAAAAAAGTTTCATTTTTCCTCTCCTACACTTTTCTTTTTTTATGTGACTTTCTTTTAGTTCACTTTGACATTTTTTCTACCTTATATGTATTAATCTCATTTTGTCTTATTGCTTTTATTTATTAAAAAAATCTTATTATTATTTTATTTTATTTTTGGCTGCGTTGGGTCTTTGTTGCTGTGCGTGGGCTTTCTCTAGTTGCGGTGAGCGGGGGCTACTCTTCGTTGCGGTGAGCGGGGGCTACTCTTCGTTGTGGTGCGTGGGCTTCTCATTGCGTGGCTTCTCTGGTTGCGGAGCACGGGCTGTAAGTGCCCGGGATCCAGGAGTTGTGGCTCGCGGGCTCTGGACCGCGGGCTCTGAAGTGCAGGCTCTGTAATTGTGGCACGCGGGCTTAGTTGCTCTGCGGCATGTGAGATCTTCCCGGACCAGGGCTCGAACCCGTGTCCCCTGCACTGGCAGGCGGATTCTTTTTTTTTAAAATAAATTTATTTATTTATTTTTGGCTGAGTTGCGTCTTTGTTGCTGCACGTGGTCTTTCTCTAGTTGCGGCGAGAGGGGGTTACTCTTCATTGTGGTGCGTGGGCTTCTCACTGCGGTGGCTTCTCTTGTTGCGGAGCATGGTCTCTAGGCATGTGGGCTTCAATAGTTGTGGCGCACGGGCTTAGTTGCTCCGCGGCATGTGGAATCTTTCCAGACCAGGGCTCGAACCCGTGTCCCCTGCACTGGCAGGTGGATTCTTAACCACTGCGTGGCAGGTGGATTCTTAACCACTGTGTCACCAGGGAAGCCCTGCTTTTATTTTTGTTTTCCCCCTCCATTAAATATAGTTTTTTTCCTCCATTTTTATGATTTTAACTATCTTTTAAATTTCTCTTTACTTCTATTTTTTAATTGTTAAGTTTCAACTCTTGGCTTACTCATTGGCAAGCAGGAAGCAGTGGCACTAAGGCATCTTGACCCTGGAGAATCTTGGAATTCCCATTGGCAGTCTTAACATTTTCTCCACTGACCCCTTTTAAACTTTGATCTAAGAATTCAGGTAACTCACTAATTCCTCCCTAACCCCAATAATGAAGATTGGTATAAATGCATATCAATCTGGAATAGAATTTCCTTCTCAGATCAAGCACCCTGCATTCCCTTTATGTGAGATTAACTTTGGTATGTGAGAGAGAGTTGCAGTCCCAGGTGGGAATTCAAGTCATACGTAAGGAAACAAAAGGAAGAAGTTGGCGCCATGGAACTGGCCAGCTCCCTGGGGCAAAGAAGCAGTGGGGAGGTTACACCTGGGCCCAGGGCGCATTCCAGCAATATCAGACATTAGCTTTATGGCCCTGTGACCAAGGCCAGATTCCACCGGGCAGAGCACAAGGAGCTGTAGGCTGTTTCCTCAAACATGCATTGGCCCAGGGCCTGCACCTGGTTTAGCCTGTGGGTAAAGGAGCCAACAGAGGGAGAGACACTTAACCCCTCCCTGCTCAGAGAGGGGCACATTTCCATGGGGTGATCCTGCCCTGACTTTTCTGCCTTGTCATGGGCAGTGACTACCCAAAGCATGACAAGAAGGGGATGGGCTGCTTGCATGTTAGACTGTGTAAATAAGAGACATGCCTGTGTGTGAGACGCTGGTCTCTTATAGAGACTTAACAAAACTAAAAATAGGGGGAAAAAGTCCTTCCGCGAGAATGCGCTACTTTGGCTGAAAAGCCTTTAAAAAGGGTTTTCTGCTTTCTGTAATCTTGACTGACGTTCCTCGGCACCTCCTTCCAACTTGGTGAGTCAACATCTGCTCCCCTCTTTCCCACCATTGATAACATTTTCTTCTTTTTTGTTATCTTCTACTTTTTAATCTTGGCAAGAAGGAATGTTGGCCAAAGGACTAGCTTATTATTCAGCTTTTTTTTTTTTTTTTTTTTTTTTTTTTTTGGTGGTACGCGGGCCTCTCACTGCTGTGGCCTCTCCCGTCGCGGAGCACAGGCTCCGGATGCGCAGGCTCAGCGGCCATGGCTCACGGGCCCAGCCGCTCCGCGGCATGTGGGATCTTCCCGGACCGGGGCACGAACCCGTGTCCCCTGCATCGGCAGGCGGACTCTCAACCACTGCGCCACCAGGGAAGCCCCCTATTATTCAGCTTTTTAAGCCAAATATTTATTTAAAAAAGGATGTGATCAAAATGATATGCAAAACCTTACTTGCTTCTTTGTCTCCACACTTGCCTCTACTAGGATGGCGAAATTTCAATTGTTCTGTGCTTGGAGCCACTACCAATGAAACTTGCAGGCACTCCCTTCATCCTTGTCTTTAGAGGTTTGAAACGTACTGTAAATACCTTGAGCCACCGTCAACTAAAGAGAATGAAACTCTGGAACCACCACTGGGTTGCTGGCTGTCGCCCATCACAATCAGATTTCTCTCAAAATAGGGGTTCACCTGAGTCTTATTTAAAGCCAGTGGGCCTCCATTCCTTCTGTTGTCACTGCTATCAGATTTAATGGAGCTAGAAAGATGTGTGTAATGCAGCGCCTTTGGTCATTTTGAGTGTAATGCACTTTCTGAGGATTTGGTGAAAGCTAGACTTTCCCCAGGAAAGTTCACAAAATGTATGAACATTCTGAATGCTGCCTGCAGTTTCAGGCTCTTCCCTGATTATTGAAACACATCCTGTGACCTCAGGTTAAGAATCGTTAATAAAGAATGAGACTATGGGCATAATGTTAATTTTCCTAGTTTATGTGTCACTTAGGGTTAATTAGAGAGACGGAAGGGTTGGAGATACATATTAAGGCATTTATTACACAGAATTGGCTTCTGTGATTGTGGAGGCTAGCTAAGCAAGTGCTCTCAACCGAATATGGGTGTCCCTCCAAAATTCATATGTTGAAACCCCCAAGGTGATAATGGATTTTGGAGATGGGGCCTTTGGGAGGTGATTGGGTCATGATAGTAAAGCACTCATGAATGGGATTAGAGCCCTTATAAAAGAGACCCCAGAGACCCCTCTCGCCCCTTTGGACATGCGAAGACACAGCAAGAAGATGGCCATCTATGAAACAGGAAGCAAGCTTCACCAGACATCAAGTCTACTGGTACCTTGATCTTGGACTTCCCAGTCTCCAGAACTGCGAGAAATAAATGTCTGTTGTTTAAGCCAGCCAGTCTATGGTATTTTTGTTACAACACCCTAAACAGACTAAGCCCACAGGTCTGAAATTATAGTGCAGGCTGTCACTCTTGGACACAGGTAAGACTGATGTCTACAGGTGGAATATCTTCTTCCAGGAAGCCTTAGCTCTGTGTGTAAGGCCTTTCAACTGATTGAATCGAGCCCATCCTTAAGGAAGGATGATCTCCCTTCCTTAAAATAAATAGACTATGTGAGGAGCTTCAAGATGGCGGAAGAGTAAGATGCGGAGATCACCTTCCTCCCCACAGATACACCAGAAATACATCTACACGTGGAACAAGTCCTACAGAACACCTACTGAACGCTGGCAGAAGACCTCAGACCTCCCAAAAGGCAAGAAACTCCCCACGTACCTGGGTAGGGCAAAAGAAAAAAAATAAAGAGACAAAAGAATAGGGACGGGACCTGCACCAGTGGGAGGGAGCTGTGAAGGAGGAAAGGTTTCCACACATTAGAAGCCCCTTCGCGGGTGGAGGCTGCGGGTGGCGGAGGGGGTAAGCTTCGGAGCCGCGGAGGAGAGCGCAGCAACAGGGGTGCGGAGGGCAAAGCGGAGACATTCCCGCACAGAGGATCAGGGCCAACCAGCACTCACCAGCCGAGAGGCCTGTCTGCTCACCCGCCGGGGCAGGTGGGGCTGGGAGCTGAGGCTCGGGCTTCGGTCGGAGCGCCGGGAGAGGACTGGGGTTGGCGGCGTGAACACAGCCTGCAGAGGGTTAGTGCGCCACGGCTAGCCGGGAGGGAGTCCGGGGAAAAGTCTGGAGCTGCCAAAGAGGCAAGAGACTTTTCCTTGCCTCTTTGTTTCCTGGTGCGCGAGGAGAGGGGATTAAGAGCGCCGCTTAAAGGAGCTCCACAGACGGGTGCGAGCTGCGGCTATCGGCGCGCACCCCAGAGACGGGCATAAGACGCTAAGGCTGCTGCTGCCGCCACCAAGAAGCCTGTGTGTGAGCACAGGTCACTATCCACACCCCACTTCCGAGGAGGCTGTGCAGCCTGCCACTGCCAGGGTCCCCGGATCCAGGGACAACTTCCCCGGGAGAACGCACGGCGCGCCTCAGTCTGGTGCAACGTCATGCCGGCCTCTGCCGCCGCAGGCCCGCCCCGCACTCCGTGCCCCTCCCACCCCGCGGCCTGAGTGAGCCAGAGCCCCCGAATCAGTGGCTCCTTTAACCCCATCCTGTCTGAGCGAAGAACAGACGCCCTCCAGCGACCTACACACAGAGGCGGGGCCAAATCCAAAGCTGAGCCCCGGGAGCTGTGCAAACAAGGAAGAGAAAGGGAAATCTCTCCCAGCAGCCTCAGAAGCAGCGGATTAAATCTCCACAATAAACTTGATGTACCCTGCATCTGTGGAATACCTGAATAGACAACGAATCATCCCATATTGAGGAGGTGGACTTTGAGAGCAAGATATATGTATATTTTCCCCTTTTTCTCTTTTTGTGAGTGTGTATGTGTATGCTTAAGTGTGTGATTTTGTCTATATAGCTTTGCTTTTACCATTTGTCCTAGGGTTCTGTCTGTCCGTTTTTTTTTTACTTAAAAACTTTTTTTCTTAATATTTATTTTAATAACTTTATTTTATTTTATCTTCCTCTTTCTTTCTTTCTTTTATTTTTCCCTTTTATTCTGAGCTGTGTGGAAGACAGGCTCTTGGTGCTGCAGCCAGGAATCACTGCTGTGCCTCTGAGGTGGGAGAGCCAATTTCAGGACACTGGTCCACAAGAGACCTCCCAGCTCCACGTAATATCAAACGGCGAAAATCTCCCAGAGATCTCCATCTCAACACCAACACCCAGCTCCACTCAACGACCAGCAAGCTACAGTGCAGGACACCCCATGCCAAACAACTAGCAAGACAGGAACACAACCCCACCCATTAGCAGAGAGGCTGCCTAAAATCATAATAAGGCCACAGACACCCCAAAACGCACCACTAGACGTGGACCTGCCCACCAGAAAGACAAGATCCAGCCTCATGCACCAAAACACAGGCACTAGTCCCCTCCACCAGGAAGCCTCCACAACCCACTGAACCAACCTTAGCCAGACACCAAAAACAACGGAAACTACGAACCTGCAGGGGACAGACACCAAAAACAATGGAAACTACGAACCTGCAGCCTGCAAAAAGGAGACCCCAAACACAGTAAGTTAAGCAAAATGAGAAGACAAACATACAGCAGATGAAGGAGCAAGGCCTAACAAATGAAGAGGAAATAGGCAGTCTACCTGAAAAAGAATTCAGAGTAATGATAGTAAAGATGATCCAAAATCTTGGAAATAGAATGGAGAAAATACAAGAAAGGTTTAACAAGGACCTAGAAGAACTAAGGAGCAAACAAACAGTGATGAACAACACAATAAATGAAATTAAAAATACTCTAGAAGGGATCAATAGCAGAATAACTGAGGCAGAAGAACGGATAATTGACCTGAAGATGAAATAGTGGAAATAACTACTGCAGAGCAGAATAAAGAAAAAAGAATGAAAAGAATTGAGGGCAGTCTCAGAGACCTCTGGGACAACATTAAACACACCAACATTCGAATTATAAAGGTTCCAGAAGAAGAAGAGAAAAAGAAAGGGACTGAGAAAATATTTGAAGAGATTATAGTTGAAAACTTCCCTAATATGGGAAAGGAAATAATCAAGTCCAGGAAGCACAGAGAGTCCCATACAGGATAAATCCAAGGAGAAATACGCCAAGACACATATTAATCAAACTATCAAAAATTAAATACAAAGAACAAATATTAAAAGCAGCAAGGGAAAAACAACAAATAACACACAAGGGAATCCCCGTAAGGTTAACAGCTGATCTTTCAGCAGAAACTCTGCAAGCCAGAAGGGAGTGGCAGGACATATTTAAAGTGATGAAGGAGAAAAACCTACAACCAAGATTACTCTACCCAACAAGGATCTCATTCAGATTTGATGGAGAAATTAAAAGTTTTACAGACAAGCAAAAGCCACGAGAATTCAGCACCAACAAACCAGCTGTACAACAAATGCTAAAGGAACTTCTCTAGGCAGGAAACACAAGAGAAAGAAAAGATCTACAATAGCAAATCCAAAACAATTAAGAAAATGGTAATAGGAACATACATATTGATAATTACCTTAAATGTAAATGGATTAAATGCTCCCACCAAAAGACTTAGACTGGCTGAATGGATACAAAAACAAGACCCGTATATATGCTGTCTACAGGAAACACACTTGAGACCTAGGGACACATACAGACAGAAAGTGAGGGGATGGAAAAAGATACTCCATGAAAATGGACATCAAAAGAAAGCTGGAGTAGCAATTCTCATATCAGACAAAATAGACTTTAAAACAAAGACTATTACAAGAGACAAAGAAGGACACTGCATAATGATCAAGGGATCAATCCAAGAAGAAGATATAACAGTTGTAAATATTTATGCACCCAACATAGGAGCACCTCAATACATAAGGCAAATACTAACAGCCATAGAAGGGGAAATCGACAGTAACACAATCATAGTAGGAGACTTTAACACCCCACTTTCACCAATGGAAAGATCATCCAAAATGAAAATAAATAAGGAAACACAAGCTTTAAATGATACATTAAACAAGATGGACTTAATTGATATTTACAGGACATTCCATCCAAAAACAACAGAATACACATTCTTCTCAAGTGCTCATGGAACATTCTCCAGGATAGATCGAATCTTGAGTCACAAATCAAGCTTTGGTAAATTTAAGAAAATTGAAATCGTATCAAGTATCTTTTCTGACCACAGCACCATGAGACAAGATGTCAATTACAGGAAAAAATCTGTAAGAAATACGAACACATGGAAGCTAAACAACACACTACTTAATAACCAAGAGATCACTGAAGAAATCAAAGAGGAAATCAAAAAATACCTAGAAACAAATGACAATGAAAACACAATGACCCAAAACTTATAGGATGCAGCAAAAGCAGTTCTAAGAGGGAAGTTTATAGCTATACAAACCTACCTTAAGAAACAAGAAACATCTCAAATAAACAACCTAAACTTACACCTAAGGCAATTAGAGAAAGAAGAACAAAAAGCCCCCCAAAGTTAGCAGAAGGAAAGAAATCATAAAGATCAGATCAGAAATAAATGTAAAAGAAATGAAGGAGACAATAGCAAAGATCAATAAAACTAAAAGCTGGTTCTTTGAGAAGGTAAACAAAATTGATAAAACATTAGCTAGATTTATGAAGAAAAAAAGGAAGAAGACTCAAATCAATAGAATTAGAAATGAAAAAGGAGAAGTAACAACTGACACTGCAGAAATACAAAGGATCATGAGAGATTACTACAAGCAACTATATGCCAATAAAATGGACAACCTGGAAGAAAGGGACAATTGCTTAGAAATGCACAACCTTCCAAGACTGAACCAGGGAGAAGTATAAAATATGAACAGACCAGTCACAAGCACTGAAATTGAAACTGATAAAAAAATCTTCCAACAAAAGCCCAGGACCAGATGGCTTCACAGGCAAATTCTATCAAACATTTAGAGAAGAGCTAACATCTATCCTTCTCAAACTCTTCCAAAATATAGCAGAGGGAGGAACACTCCCAAACTCATTTTACGAGGCCACCATCACTCTGATACCAAAACCAGACAAAGGTGTCACAAAGAAAGAAGACTACAGGCCAATATCACTGATGAACATAGATGCAAAAATCCTCAGCAAAATACTAGCAAACAGAATCCGACAGCCCATTAAAAGGATCATACACTATGATCAATTGGGGTTTATCCCAGGAATGCAAGGATTCTTCAATATACGCAAATGAATCAAAACATACAAGCAACTCATGCAGCTCAATATCAAAAAAATATTAACAAATTGAAGGAGAAAAGCCATATAATCATCCTAATAGATGCAGAGAAATCTTTCGACAAAATTCATCACCGATTTATGATAAAAACCCTCCAGAAAGTAGGCATAGAAGGAACCTTCCTCAACATAATAAAGGCTGTATATGACAAACCCACAACCAACATCGTCCTCAATGGTGAAAAACTGAAACCATTTCCACGAAGATCAGGAACAAGACAAGGTTACCCACTCTCACCACTATTATTCAACATAGTTTTGGAAGTTTTAGCCACAGCAATCAGAGAAGAAAAGGAAATAAAAGGAATCCAAATTGGAAGAGAAGAAGTAAAGCTGTCACTGTTTGCAGATGACATGATACTATATATAGAGAATGCTAACGATGCTACCAGAAAGCTCCTAGAGTTAATCAATGAACTTGGTAAAGTAGCAGGATACAAAATTAATGCACAGAAATCTCTTGCATTCCTATACACTAATGATGAAAAATCTGAAAGTGAAATTAAAAAAACACTCCCATTTACCATTGCAACAAAAAGAATAAAATATCTAGGACTAAACCTACCTAAGGAGGCAAAAGATCTGTATGCAGAAAATTATAAGACACTGATGAAAGAAATTAAAGTTGGAACAAATAGATGGAGAGATGAAAGAAATTAAAGTTGAAAGAAATAGATGGAGAGATATACCATGTTCTTGGATTGGAAGAATCAACATTGTGAAAATGACTCTACTACCCAAAGCAATCTACAGATTCAATGCAATCCCTATCAAGCTACCACTGGCATTTTTCACAGAACTAGAACAAATAATTTCACAATTTGTATGGAAACACAAAAGACCCTGAATAGCCAAAGCAATCTTGAGAATGAAAAACGGAGCTGGAGGAATCAGGCTCCCTGACTTCAGAGTATACTACAAAGCTACAGTAATCAAGACAGTATGGTACTGGCACAAAAACAGAAATATAGATCAATGGAACAGGATAGAAAACCCAGAGATAAACCTACGCACATATGGTCACCTTATCTTTGATAAAGGAGGCAAGAATATACAGTGGAGAAAAGACAGCCTCTTCAATAAATGGTGCTGGGAAAACTGGACAGCTACATGTAAAAGAATGAAATGACAACACTCCCTAAGACCGTACACAAAAATAAACTCAAAATGGATTAAAGACCTAAATGTAAGTCCAGACACCATCAAACTCTTAGAGGAAAACATAGGCAGAACACTCTATGACATAAATCACAGCAAGATCCTTTTTGACCCACCTCCTAGAGAAATGGAATCAAAAACAAAAATAAACAAATGGGACCTAATGGAACTTCAAAGCTTTTGCACAGCAAAGGAAACCATAAACAAGATGAAAAGACAACCCTCAGCATGGGAGAAAATATTTGCAAATGAAGCAACTGACAAAGGATTAATCTCCAAAGTTTACAAGCAGCTCATGCAGCTCAATATCAAAAAAACAAACAACCCAATCCAAAAATGGGCAGAAGACCTAAATAGACATTTCTCCAAAGAAGATATACAGTTGTCAACAAACACATGAAAGAATGCTCAACATCATTAATCATTAGAGAAATGCAAATCAAAACTACAATGAGATATCATCTCATACCAGTCAGAATGGCCATCATCAAAAAATCTAGAAACAATAAATGCTGGAGAGGGTGTGGAGAAAAGGGAACCCTCTTGCACTGTTGGTGGGAATGTAAGTTGATACAGCCACTATGGAGTACAGTATGGAGGTTCCTTAAAAAACTAAAAGTAGAACTACCATACTACCCAGCAATCCCACTACTGGGCATATAACCTGAGAAAACCATAATTCAAAAATAGTCATGTACCAAAATGTGCATTGCATGTCTGTTTACAATAGGCAGGACATGGAAGCCACCTAAGTGTCCATCGACAGATGAATGGATAAAGAAGATGTGGCACATATATACAATGGAATATTACTCAGCCATCAAAAGGAACGAAACTGAGTTATTTGTAGTGAGGTGGATGGACCTAGAGACTGTCATACAGAGTGAAGTAAGTCAGAAAGAGAAAAAAAAATATGCTAACACACGTATATGGAATCTAAAAAAAGAAAAAAAAAAATCATCAGATGAACCTAAGGGCAAGACGGGAATAAAGATACAAATGTACTAGAGAATGGACTTGAGGATACGGGGACAGGGAAGGGTAAGCTGGGACAAAGTGAGAGAGTTGCATGGACATATATACACTACAAAACGTAAAATAGATAGCTAGTGGCAAGCAGCCACATAGCACACGGAGATCAGCTCGGTGCTTTGTGACCACCTAGAGGGGTGGGATAGTGAGGGTGGGAGGGAGGGAGATGCAAGAGGGAAGAAATATGGGGACATATGTGTATGTATAACTGATTCACTGTTATAAAGCAGAAACTAACACACCATTGTAAAGCAATTATACTCTAATAAAGATGTTAAAAAAAAAAGATAGCTATGTGGCTTCCGTGGTGGTGCCGTTGTTGAGGGTTCGCCTGCAGATGCAGGGGACACGGGTTCGTGCCCCGGTCCAGGAAGATCCCACATGCCACAGAGCGGCTGGGCTCGTGAGCCATGGCCGCTGACCCTGTGCGTCAGGAGCCTGTGCTCCGCAGTGGGAGAGGCCACAGCAGTGAGAGGCCCGCGTACCGCAAAAAAAAAAAAAAAAAAAAATATATATATGTATATATATATATATATATATATAGCTATGAAGATCATGTAGCAATTTGGACAAATGTTTATGATAAAAGTTAAATAAACAAAGCAGGATGCAAAGTAAAAAAAAATCAATAGACTGTGGATTTTTTATTATATTATTTTTTTAAATTTATTTTATTGAAGAATAGTTGATTTACAATGTTACGTTAGTTTCTGCTGTACAGCAAAGTGATTCAGTTATACATATATATATATTCTTTTTCATATTCTTTTCCATTATGGTTTATTACAGGATATTGATTATAGTTCCCTGTACTATACAGTAGGACCTTGTTTTTATCCATTCTCTATATAATAGTTTTTATCTGCTAACCCCAAACACCCAAGACACCCTTCCCTGACCCCTCTCCCCTTTGACAACCACAAGTCTGTTCTCTATGTCTGTGAGTCTGCTTCTGTTTCATAGATAAGTTCATTTGTGTCATATTGTAGATTCCACATATACATGATACCATATGATGTTTTTCTTTCTCTGTCTGATTTACGTCACTTAGTGTGATAATCTCTAGGTCCATCCATGTTGCTGCAAATGGCATTATTTCATTCTTTTTTACGACTGTATAGTATTCCATTGTATATATATCCACCACATCTTCCTTATCCATTTATCTGTCGATAGGCATTTAGGCTGTTTTCATATCTTGGCTGTTGTAAATACTGACTTTGGATTTTACTAAATCAGTGTTGTTGTTGTTATTGCTGTTGTTGGCTGTGCCACAAGGCTTGTGGGATCTCACTTTCCTGACCAGGGATTGAGCCCGGGCCTCGGCAGTGAAAACCTGGACTCCTAACCACTAGGCCACCAGGGAACTCCCCTGACTATGGATTTTAATCATAACTGCAAACTGTCTTCACAGTAGCACCCGTATTAGCATTTGATTGAGTAACTGGAGACTGTAGCATAGCCAAATTGACACATAAAACTGATGGTCACAAGTATGTTGGTATTATGGGTAGGTACAAAAACATCTTTGTTCTTAAAAGATACATGTTGAAATATTTAAGCTGAAGTATCATGATGTCTGCAATTTATGCTCACTTAGTTTACAAAATATATATACGGAGAGAACAAATGGCAAAAGGTTAATACTTGTGCAATGTAGATGGAGAGTATATGAGGGTTCACTGTCTTATTCTTTCAATTTTTCTATTTGCCTGAAAGTTTTCATAGTAAAATTCATGAATTAAAGTGGCCCCGATCTCCTGCCTGGCACAGTGTCTGCTGGCTCATAACATACACTCAGTAAGTGTTGCACGAATTAAATTGGATAAATGGCAGCATTTCACTCACAGCCAAAGTTGTCAGCAAGATAATGTGGCCAGGGTTCTAACAATAAGAATCTTCTCCTCATCTTCCTCCATCCTTGTTCAGACCATTCCACTGATAAATAACCAATAGCTCAGGCATTTCTTGAGGTGAGTGGAGGCTGCGGGATATAGCAGAGGAAATACAAAGATAGGAGCCAGGAATTCTGTGTTATAACAGTAATCTGTGTGACTTCGGGCAAATTGCTTACCTACTCTGAACCTATTTCCTCATCTGAAAATGGGGATTATTATTCCTGCTTTTTTCAGGATTGTTCTGAGGAAGAAGTTCAATAACAACTGTGAAAATGCCCTGTAAGCAGGAGCGCTGCAGAATGGTCCTCTACTCACTGTTGCATGCAGGATCTAGACCCATGTCTTATCACGTTTAACATCTCTGACTTGGGAAAAGCCTTGCAATGGATGGTGCATCATAGTTTAATTGGCAACATTTTTTTCTTCCTTAATGGTATTTAAAATAGTGGCATCTTTTTTTTTTTTAATAAATGTGTTTATTTATTTTTGGCTGTGTTGGGCCCTCGTTGCTGCGTGCGGGCTTTCTTTTAGTTGTGGCAAGTGGGGGCTACTCTTCATTGCAGAGCGTGGGCTCTAGGCGTGCAGGCTTCGGTAGTTGTGGCTCGTGGGCTCTAGAGCACAGGCTCAGTAGTTGTGGCGCATGGGCTTTGTTGCTCTGCGGCATGTGGGATCTTCCCAGACCAGGGCTCGGATCTGTGTCCCCTGCATTGGCAGGGGGATTCTTAACCATTTCGCCACCAGGGAAGCCCCAGTAGTGACATCTTAGATTTGATGAAATACTTACCATGGCTGAGTGGTCTTGGGCAATGACTTACACCCTTCAAACCTCATCTTTTTCCTCTTTGCTTTGGAGACTGAAGTACTTTTATGGTTGTTATGAAGATTAAATAAGACTGAGTGCAAAGAACTCAGTAAGTGTTCAATAAATAGCAGTACAACATAGTATTAAACACATGTAAGTTATTACTTAGTACAGAACATATGCATAAGTCTCTAAAGATCCTGCCCGTAGAACCCAACTTTGCCACCCAAGTTTCGAAGAAGAGAAATACAACCATATCAAGTTTTCTTTGGAAAAAATGGCCCCACATGAAATCTAGACGATTGCTTTGAGGGTTAGTTCTAAAGAAGCAGATCTGAAAACAAGGTGTCAGCGTAGCAAACTCTTTCTACTTTCAGTTCCTACTGGCTGGATGCTGGCACTATTTTCACAGCCACACTTCTGGGGACTCTCTTAGACTCTTAGGCTAGGACCTGGGGTAGTGCAATTTCTGTGCATACAGAAGTTTGTGTTTTTTTTTTTTTTTTGAAGGCCTTCTCTCTTCCAAGATTATAATATAGTCTCCTTTATTTCCTTCCATTTCTGTACACAGAAGTTTTGAGAATGTTGAGATCAGCCCTACCCTGGGCGAGCTGCACTGCAGGCTTCCCTCAATAAAACTCCCAGGGGTTTCTCCCGCACTGCTGTAGCCATGAGCTGAGGCTTCTGGTGTCCAGGAACCGGGGTTGGCAAACACATTACCTGCAGGAAAGGCTTTTATTTTTGTTGACCTGCAGCGTGAGGATTTAATATGCACGATCCCTCCTGCGGAGAGAAGCCTGTGAATCGTGCCAGCTGAGGCAGCCTGTGCTAAGTGCTTCCAACCGAAAGGCACAATCAAATCCCGCGGCAAAGGCTCCAGTCTTACCTTCTCAAACACTGTCCCTTGCATAGTTTGGCAAGCAACTGGGCATTAGGATTTCAACATATGAATTTGAGGGGGGACACATTTAGATCATAGCAGTGGATGTACCTCAATTTATTTAACCAGTTTCCTACTTTTTCTTTTTTTTTTTTTGATGTGGACCGTTTTTAAAATCTTCATTGAATTTGTCACAGTATTGCTTCTGTTTTATGTTTTGGTTTTTGGCTGCACGGCATGTGGGATCTTAGCTTCCCAACCAGGGATCAAACCCACACCACCTGTATTGGAAGGCAAAGTCTTAATCACTGGACCACCAGGGAAGTCCCACTAGTTCCCTATTGATGGATGCTACTGTTTGACAGGTTTTTTTTTTTATTATTCGAGGTCAAATACATCCTAAGTGATACGCTGGTCAGTAAAGGGCAGAGGGTGAGGGGGAAGCCCTAGGAAACCACTTTAG
The DNA here is from genome assembly GCF_008692025.1 of Phocoena sinus. Classification (NCBI taxonomy): domain Eukaryota; kingdom Metazoa; phylum Chordata; class Mammalia; order Artiodactyla; family Phocoenidae; genus Phocoena; species Phocoena sinus. Next base: position 30,666,719 of record NC_045766.1, read on the forward strand.
CGGTAGAATGAATTTCACCAGGCACACACATTGCATAGCTTTGGGTGACCTTGGTTCTAACTGATAGATTTAATTGCAGTGGGCTGGACGTGAGGTGAAGCAAAGTACCGGAAGCACAAAAGGAAACCAGGCCTTATTGTTGACCCTTAGAACCTGATTACAAGGAATGAGTTAACATGGTGCACTGTTAACAGGCATTTTAATTCTTTCTCATAATGAAGAGTCCTGAATTCCTGAAAAGGGCACCAGGTACAGAGTGAGGGAATTGGGATCTAACCCTGCAGAACATCAGATTCCTCAGAGAAAAGTGCTGCGGCCTCTACTGCTTCAGGACCAGACCCCCAAGGGAACAAGATACTGAGTGAGACTTTTCCTTGGCCTGGGAATTGATGGCCAGAGACAAAGGCGAAAACAGAGGATTCTACCGAGAAAGGTTTCAAGGAGCCTCTAAAAATTGGGGCCAATCAGCGGCCCACCTCAGCCATCGCCCCCGTGCTCCTATGTATAAGCCAAAGACAGGTGGCAGGGGGTAGGAGTGAGGGTGAGAGGTGCGGAGCCAGGGGAGAAAGTGAAGTGTTGGAGTTGTGAGCTGTCAATTTATGGGAGGGTGTTGTGGTTATTTCTATGCAAACTTAAACTCAAGCGAAGGGGTCCCCAGGGGTTACTTGTAAAGTAACCTGCAGGAAGGATGGGTGGCCACTGTATTAGTTTTCTATGACCATTATAACATTACTACAAATTTAGTAGCTTAAAACAATGCAAGTTTATGATTTTACAGCTTTGGAAGTCAAATCAGTCTCCGTGAGCTAAAGTCAAGGTGCTGACATTCTCGTTCTCTCGCTCTGGTTCTATCATCACACGGCCTTCTGCTAACTTCGACCTTCTTCCCTCCCGTTAGGACCCATGTGATTATCTTGGAGCTACCTGGATAATCCAGGCTAATCTCACTATCTCAAGATCCTTCATTGAACTACATCTGCAAAGTCAGAGAGACTTACCTACCATATAAGATAACATATTCACTGGTTCCATGGGTTAGAACATGGACATCTTGGGAGGCCATTATTCAGCCAATCACAGTCATAGTTCCTTGATTGGAATCACCTTTGGCACTGGACTTGCTGAACTGCCCTCCGCTTACCTGAGTAGGGCAAAAGCGAATTGGAGAGGGATGTGGAATTGAGGGGGCATGGCCATGGGGCAGATGTCACTGGCCGGTTAGATAAGGATGTGAGAGTACCCAGGGCATCCAGAGAGCGGCCTTCACTTGGCGACGGGGATCCTGGGAGAAAGTAGCTCTGGGTAGGACTGCTAGGTGCAGGAAATGAGGGATTAGGATTGGATGAAGTGGGCTTGGAGCCAGATCTCCCAACTTGATGTGGGAGCAGGAGAGAAAGCAGACCACCACCTCTCCCCACATCAGGCCCTGCAGTCACAGTCTGGTTGGTTATTTGGAAAAGAAAACGTTGCATCAAACATAAGATGGGGAGGTATAAACTGCATGGGCTTTTTAATAACTTTTTTTTTTTTTTTTTTTTTTTTTTTTTGCGGTACGCGGGCCTCTCACTGTTGTGGCCTCTCCCATTGTGGAGCACAGGCTCCGGACACGCGGGCTCAGCGGCCATGGCTCACGGGCCCAGCCGCTCCGTGGCATGTGGGAACTTCCCGGACCGGGACGTGAACCTGTGTCCCCTGCATCGGCAGGCGGACTCTCAACCACTGCGCCACCAGGGAAGCCCTTAATAACTTTTGATAACCAGAAAGCTAGATCTGCCCGAGATGTCATGCTAGCCAGTAGGGAAAGAAGAGTCAACATTTGACAGTTGGGGTTCAGTGAAGAAAAAAGAAAAGTTATTTCATGTTTGTGTTACTAGCAAGGGTAGGCTCTTCAATAAACCAGTTATATTTCTTCATATCAGGGCTGGGACTCCAAGGAGAGAAGGAAGAATCTTAAAAAGACTAAGTCACAGCAGCTATCTTTGCTTAAGTGCCACTTGCAACACCCGAAACGAGCGTTTTCCCTCTGGGGCCACACTTGCCATAGTTATGTGTGGTTATCTGTGTAGTTGAATAGCGTGGAGGCCCACTTCTAGCTGAGTTAGAGGAAAGGATTTTCAATTTAGAAGTCCTCAGGTAAACTTCTTAAATGGTTGTTTTTCTGGAGTGACCCACAACTGAGCCTCAAACTTGCCTGGAAGGAGGCATTTGAAAATTACCTATCACCCACCTGCAATAGCAACATTCTGCAATATTCCATTCCTGCAACCGTTCCATGGGAGGCAGTGGAACAAGGCGGGTAGCAGGGCAGACAATCCCATGTTCTAATCCTAGTTTATCACTTCCAGGTGTGTGACCTTGAGCAGGTTTCTGAACCTTTTAATCCAACATACCTAGTCCAGATAGGCAAAGCACAACCTTTTCTTGGTGGATTTTGGGCACTCTTCAGTATCTGGGGTGGTGGGGTCACGTTATGTGAACTGCTGCAAACCCACCCTTGAGTTTCAAGGAAAAGAGGTCTCAGGCTGACTTCTGCTACACACAGACATTTACTAGCAAGTAGGTACGAAACATGCATAGTCCCTGTTAGTAAGCTTGATGGAGTCCCAGCTATTGATTCCCCATAGTTCTTTTTGCATAAAAGTCACCTCTGAGGGAACTGCAGCTATATATATATATAATATATATATACATATATATATTAACATCTTTATTGGAGTATAATTGCTTTACAATGGTGTGTTAGTTTCTGCTTTATAACAAAGTGAATCAGCTATACACATCCATATATCCCCATATCTCCTCCCTCTTGCGTCTCCCTCCCACCCTCCCTATCCCACCCCTCTAGGTGGTCACAAAACACCGGGCTGATCTCCCTGTGCTATGCAGCAGCTTCCTACTATCTATTTTACATTTGGTAGTGTATATATGTCCATGCCACTCAAACTTCGTCCGAGCTTACCCTTCCCCCTCCCCGTGTCCTCAAGTCCATTCTCTACGTCTGCATCTTTATTCCTGTCCTGCCCCTGGGTTTCTTCAGAACCATCTTTTGTTTTTGGATTCCATATATATGTGTTAGCATACAGTATTTGTTTTTCTCTTTCTGACTTCCTTCACTTTGTATGACAGACTCTAGGTCCATCCACATCACTACAAATAACTCAATTTCTTTTTATGGCTGAGTAATATTCAATTGTATATATGTGCCACATCTTCTTTATCCATTCATCCGTCATACCGGTCAGAATGGACATCATCAAAAAAATCTCCAAACAATAAATGCTGGAGAGAGTGTGGAGAAAAGGGAACCCTCTTGCACTGTTGATGGGAATGTAAATTAATACAGCCACTATGCAGAACAATACGGAGGTCCCTTAAAAAACTAAAAGTAGAATTACCGTATGACCCAGCAATCCCACTACTGGGCATATACCCTGAGAAAACCATAATGCAGCTATATTTTAGTGGCAGGATCCTGTGGGCTGTTTTGTTGGAGTCAACAATCCTCTGGAATCAGCAGGTGCACACCAGACCTTTTACAAGGGTTGATCAGCCTTGGGGGGTCATTGATAAGGGTTAAGTTTCTTATGTACCACTGATGCCAGTGGGTTCTTTAAATTATGTTATTCATTTATATATGTTGAACAAGCTGTTAACTTTACCAATGGAAAGTCATGTTTAATATCCATTAGGCTAATGGAAAAAACTTCAAGTGCTGGTGAGAGATAAAAATACCTGAGGAGCTTATAGCAGCTCCCTCTGGAGTGGGGCCTTTTGATTAAAGGCCAGCACACCACCCCTGGAGTGTATATTCCTGATTAGGGCATGACTGTCACAAGGGTGTAGCCCAAATTAACTAATACATATATTTAGAGCACACTGTTTATGTTGAAATATTTGAAAGCAAACTACAGATGACATGAGACCTCTCACACCCTGGCTTCCTCTTCCTCAAAATGAGGGTAATAAAACCTACCTCACATGGTTGTCACCGGACTGTTAAATTATGAGAAAGCTTACTATAGTGCCTGGTAAATAGTAGCGGCTCAGAAAGTGTTAGCTGATATTGTTGTTTTTTGCTTAGATACACCCAAGAAAACTTTTTTTTTTAAAAGATGTTGGGGGTAGGAGCTTATTAATTAATTTATTTTGGCTGTGTTGGGTCTTCGTTTCTGTGCGAGGGCTTTCTCTAGTTGCGGCGAGTGGGGGCCACTCTTCATCGCGGTGCACGAGCCTCTCACTATCGCGGCCTCTCTTGTTGTGGAGCACGGGCTCCAGACGCGCAGGCTCAGTAGTTGTGGCTCACGGGCCTAGCTGCTCCGCGGCATGTGGGCTCCTCCCAGACTCGAACCCGTGTCTCCTGCATTAGCAGGCAGATTCTCAACCACTGCACCACCAGGGAAGCCCCCAAGCAAACTTTTTAAAGAAATTATGTACCCATTGAACACTTCGAAGTTGACATCTAAAATTTTTCATTACAGATTTTTATAATAGCAAAGGATTTAATTTCTGGTATGTAGTAATTATTAACATTTTAAATTAAAACTGATGTATCAATCCTTTAAATATATCCAATGGAATCTAAATACAGTGATTGGGTGCCAGCTATTCCTATTTTAAAAACACATGAACAAGCTTTTCTTTCTTGTAAAAGCTCTTCTGTGATATTTAAAGTAGAACATTTTATTTCTTTACTTTTTCTCCTTGAACTTGCATTTCCATTTCACTTACCCTACAGAATCTTATTCTAACATAATATACTTTTATGCCTGAAAGTCTTTTATTGATCACGCTATTGTATTTTCTGCAACAAATATGTGTATGTAAAAAAAGGTTTGTAATTATTTCCTGTTACCTCAAGGCTCCAAATGTTAAAAACATTTAGCTTGGTTATTTTTTTGTGTAGAGTTGATCAGAATAACATAAACGTATGATACATTTTTTTGTGTAGAGTTGATCAGAATAACATAAACGTATGATACATTTTTTTTTTTTTTCCGGTACGCGGGCCTCTCACTGTTGTGGCCTCTCCCGTTGCGGAGCACAGGCTCCGGACGCGCAGGCTCAGCGGCCATGGCTCACGGGCCCAGCCGCTCCGCGGCATGTGGGATCTTCCCGGACCGGGGCACGAACCCGTGTCCCTTGCATTAGCAGGCGGACTCTCAACCACTGCGCCACCAGGGAAGCCCCAAATGTATGATACATTTTGATAAACATGTGCCAAAGAAAAAGTAAGCCTGTGTTCGAAATAAACTTAATAAAATGATTTTTTTAAACTAATTCATGTATCTGGATGAGTACTGTTTATTTCTAGAAGGAGACAAGAGTCGGGGAGAGCAAGAACAAGCTGGAACCCATAAAGGCAGACTGAAACCTTTCCCATTTTCCCAAATACTTTCCCATTTTTATTTTTATTGATATGAGAAATGAGGACATTTATTCATGTATATAGGAAGGTGGGCATGGAAGGACTCTTGCTCCAGCAATGACATTTAATTCTTTGAACTCTGTATATTTTAAGGGATATTATAACAACCCCTGAGAATTAACTTGTAAAGTAGATTATGAAAGCAGTGACGTTGTTGTTTAGATCACGTGGACCTGGTAGAATTGATTTATCCACCCCACCTGGGCAAGGAACCACAATTAGCTGAGGTGTTTGCTGAGGGCAACAGTAAAGGTAAGAACTAAAAACTCATGCTCAGTTGAAAAAATCTAACAGGGTATTTCTTTTTTTCTTTTCTTTTTTTTTTTGGTACGCAGGTCTCTCACTGTTGTGGCCTCTCCCGTTTTGGAGCACAGGCTCCGGACGCGCAGGCTCAGCGGCCATGGCTCACGGGGCCCAGCCGCTCTGCGGCATGTGGGATCTTTACGGACCGGGGCACGAACCCGTGTCCCCTGCATTAGCAGGCAGACTCTCAACCACTGCGCCACCAGGGAAGCCCTCTTTCTTATTTTGATATATATCAGCCATATAGTTTTGTTTTTCTTCCCTTATTATCCTTTTATCACATTTTAAAATGTGTCAATAGTATTTAAGTTTATATCTCAGTATGTAAGTTACAGGATAGCAAAAGGGGCATGTGAGTCAGCTGGAAGAATGAACAGCACCCAAGAACAAAAAAAGGGACTTGGCGTCTCCTCTTGGGGAAGGGATTAGTGGGATTTTGATTGAGCTGTGGTTCAGCTCATTGGCAAGAGGCGGCAGCTGGGTCTACTTTAGCTTTTCTGACTCCTGGGCGGGGATGTGTGTTCAGCTACGTGAAGAAAGGCCCTGGCTTTTGCAGGACACCATTAAGGTCAGAGGCAACAAGAGCTGACATAGGTTTTGGTCTGCCTTTGTGGGTTCCAGCTTGTTCTTGCTCTACCCGACTCTACAACCATCTTCTCTTCTTGACTCCCTGTCCATCATCAGTCAGGAAGGCAAGCCCTTACTGTGATAATTAATTTTATGTGTCAATTTAGCTCAGCTAAGGGATGCCCAGATAGCTGGGAAAATATTATTTCCCCGGGGGTGGGGAGTGGGAAGTCTGTGGCTTCTGGAAGAGACCAGCATTCGAACAGGTGAACTGAGTAAAGCAGCCCGCCCTCCCCTGTGCCCGTGGGCATCATCCAATCCACTGAGGGCCTGAATAAAACACAAAGGTGGCAGAAGGGCGAATTCACTCTCTCTTTGCCTGAGCTGAGACAGTCATGTTCTCCTGCCCTGGTAAGTTGGTACTTCTGGTTCTCAGGTTTTTGGACTTAGATTAGGCTTTACACAATTAGCCCTTGATTCTCAGGCCTTTGGACTCAGGCTAGATTATACCACCGGATTTCCTGGCTCTCCAGTTGCCTGATGGCAGTTGTGGGACTGATTTCTCAGCCTCCATAACTGCATGGGCAATTCCTATAATAAATCTCCTTTGATCTATATGTATAGCTGTCTATATATCTGTATCTACATCTATCCTATTGGTTCTGTGTCCTCAAGTCGTTTTCTACGTCTGTGTCTTTATTCCTGCCCTGCCACTAGGTTCAACATTACCATAATTTTTAGATTCCATCTATATGCATTAGCATATGGTATTTGTTTTTCTCTTTCTGACTTACTTCACTCTGTATGACAGACTCTAGGTCCATCCACCTCACTACAAATAACTCAGTTTCATTCCTCTTTATGGCTGAGTAATATTCCATTATATATATATGTGCCACATCTTTATCCATTCATCTGTCAGTGGACATTTAGGTTGTTTCCATGTCCTGGCTGTTGTAAACAGTGCTGCCATGAACACTGTGGTACATGTCTCTTTTTGAATTATGGTTTTCTCAGGGTATATGCCCAGTAGTGGGATTACTGGGTCATATGGTAGTTCCAATTTTAGTTTTTTTTTTTTCTTTTTTTTCTTTTTGCGGTATGTGGGCCTCTCACTGTTGTGGCCTCTCCCGTTGCGGAGCACAGGCTCTGGACGTGCAGGCTCAGCGGCCATGGCTCACGGGCCCAGCCGCTCTGCGGCATGTGGGATCTTCCCGGACTGGGGCACGAACCCGTGTCCCCTGCATCGGCAGGCGGACTCTCAACCACTGCGCCACCAGGGAAGCCCTTGACTCTGTATTTTAATTCACAACATCCCAACACAAGCCAAACTACTCAGTTGCATTTCACAATTATAGTTCTATTTGACAGAATCCCTAATCCATTGGCTTTCACCGTTCTGCATTTCGTGCACCCCAACACCAGCTGGCCCGCTTAAAGTTTGAGCTCCGCCTTTAACCTTAGAAGTGTATAAGACAGAGAAAGGCAGGAGGAGTTATGGGTTCCTGATTGATTAATTAACAAAGGGAGAGGTTTTTATACCCTGTGGCAATGCAACCGTAAGATTTGGAATAGGTGAGGGCTAGTGTGGGCGGGGACTATTGTGATGCAGCCCCCTCTCCTAGGTGGATCAGTTTGAGCAGAGTACCTAAGGAAGCATAGGGTCTAGCAATCCAGTACCTTAAAATAATCCCTGCTCTAGTTTCTCTGGGAAGGTCTTTGTTTATCTGCAGAGGTGCAGGCTCTCGTGTGAAGACTGCTCATCTACAGCTTGGCGTGGGTCCTCAGCATCCCCTGATGTCCTGCTTCTCTGGCCAGGTCTCAGTGCAGGGTGGCAGCTCGTGCCCTGTACAAGGGAGCCAGAGTGCAAGAGTAGGGAGGAAGTCCAGCCCCAGGCTCGCCAAGCTTGCAGCCTGGCAAGGAAGGGCCTTCAGGTACCTCATCTTCTGGTGATTTTTCTGTAACTTGTGCAGAGGTGGCATCTGTGTTAGTGGAGACCCAGGTGCTGGGTGCCCATCCCTAACATTCTCCCGGTTCCATCGTCTTCCCAGTATCAGGGCTTTAGGCCTCAAGGGTAGGGACCCCAAATCATCTTCATTTTGGCGTTTCAGTGGCTTTGTGTTGATTGTAGAAGTGTGGGGGGGTCTTTCTTATATCATCTACTCAGTCATGTTCAGAGGGCAGCAGATCTTGGGGTCTCAGGGAAATGCAGACTGTAAAGTAATCTTCATCGTATCCTCCCTTTTCTCCTTTAAACTCTTACTCCCTCACTGCAAAATCAGTTGCTTTCAGCATCTTGAAAATTATACATGGATCCTTTTAACAATTTAGATATAGAGTGCTTGCTACAGAAATATTTTTAGAATAGCATTTTCCTGATTATAAAAATTATACCTGTTCATCATAAAAAGCTCTTGGAAATTTTTTGAATGAAGACAAAAAATTCTACCGTTCAGAATAAGTATTAACATTTTCTAATTATCTACTTTTCATGCGTAGATGTCTATGTAGCTCTATTTGACAATATTAAGAATGACCTGTATTAACAGTTTTACATCTTGTTTTTGTCATTAAGTCTTTAAACAATTTGTTAAAAAATTATTAAAGAGTGTACTAGGAAAGGCACTGTGCTGGGCTGTAGGGTATACAGTGTGTGTGTGTGTGTGTGTGTGTGTGTGTGTGTGTGTGTGTGTGTTAACTCATATAGGCATGATTATATTTTCCAGCCTGTTCCCCAAAGAGGCAATAGATGTTATCTCTGCCCTCCCAGACTTTCCAATCTAGTAGAAGAAATAATACATGTACATAATTAATTTCAATACAGTGGCAGCATATAATAAATCATGAATTCCTCAGAGATAACCTGGAGATGGGATGAATCTACACATGCATATTCTGGGCATTTTCCTGTTCTAGTAGCTGACATTGAAGAACTAAAACAATAGTCTTGGAGCTTCCCCTGATCTGTGAATGAACAATTTCTGCTTTTCAAATGTAGAAATCATCGAAAAGTTTGGTATGCGCATGACAAAGGGATGTGGGGATCAATGGAATTTGTCTCGTTTTCATTGTTCCCCACCTCTGAAAGGTCATTCTACCAACACTCTGTTTTGTCAGAGGCAGCTAGAGTCCTGGGGAGCTCTGCCACCTGTCTCTGGAATGTTTTGAGGGTGAGGAATAGATGAGACATTCAAAGAATGAGGAGAGGTTTTGCTCCTCCCTCCTTGGTGTGCCATGGGAAAACACTAATTTGGAGTAATTAGGGCTAAGTAATGGAGAAGGCATAATGGGACATTAGCCATGCATACGACACAACAGGAGATTGTCCCTGCTAATGAGGAGAGAAGACCCAGTCTCCAGTAATTCAGAGACTGCACGGTGAAGTCCCATCTGAGAAGTGAGACTTCCAGGTAGGAGGGGACTGGGAGATCAGAAGTGAGCTTATGATGGGTGAATGTACCCTTTACAGAGGCAGAGAATTCCCAGTGTGTCTCCTGGTGTGTTTCATGTAATTTTCTCCTGCTTCAGTGTCTGATCGCCATTATTTATAAAAGGGATAATCCAAAGACCAAGGGGTCACCTATGCCTTTGTAGCTGAGGCTCTGCAGACTTAACTGGTTACCCTTCCAGAAAATGGAGGTGGTATTTCCAGTGCTTTTTTTTTTTGTGGTACGCGGGCCTCTCACTATTGCGGCCTCTCCTGTTGCGGAGCACAGGCTCCGGATGCGCAAGCTCAGCGGCCATGGCTCACGGGTCCAGCCGCTCCGCGGCATGTGGGATCTTCCCGCACTGGGGCACGAACCCGTGTCCCCTGCATCGGCAGGCAGACTCTCAACCACTGTGCCATCAGGGAAGCCCTCCAGTGCTTTTTATTGTCTTTCCTTGGAAGCTTTCAGGATTTCGATGAATTTGCTTACACTCATACTCATGGAAAAACTCCATTAAATCTTGCTTCAGGGTGATTTGATTTTATTTGGGAAAGAAAGCTCTCTTCCCAGCTTCCAGCAAGGATTTGCATATACTATTTATTCCCCCTTAGTGCAGATATGCAGATATTTTATAGGAAACTGTGCAGACCTCATTTGGCATTCTTTACTTAAGGAAAAGAATCACTATTTTGTTGGCACTCACCGTTTCTGCAGGGAGGAAATTCATTACATGACAGGAGATGGGCCATCCAACACCAGGTGGAGAAATTTCAGAGAAAGCCGCCACCAGAGCGCACTGCTCCCAGAGAGCTGTTCAGAGCGCGAATAGGTCGTCTGAGGGATGTAAACAGCAGGGCCAACTTCGGAGTATTTTTTGGATATGCTTGCATGGAAGAATCAGACTAAGAAAGTAAGTCAGGTTCCACCTAGAGAAAAGCTTCAGTGAATTTATCCCTGATTGCAAGGGAGACCCCTGTAATGACAACCCCATTCAGGTGGAAAATGATATTCTTGGTCATCTGACCATGGAAATTTTTCTTAGCAAGACAGGAAGTGGAAATTTAGTTTGTTATCAAATAATAGTGGTAAAAAGCAATAAAAGTCTTCCTCTGAGACAGGGACAAGGCAGCGAGGCTCCGCCAGAAGGCGTGCTGAATTGTCATTACCAGGGTGGTCATCTGTATTTGGTCCACCCATTTTCTCAGTCTACAGTTCACAAAAAATATTTGCCTAGGGGGTGCGATGTGTGGAGTAAATGCTTTTCTTTATGCAAAGCCAAGATTCATTTAGAAAGGAGGACTGACCCCTGGTGACCTCTGTGCCCTTCTGCCGTCAAACTGAGCTCTTGGAAGGCAGAAATCTTTCTGACCACGTGAACTTCCTGTTTAAAATCCCTTAAGGCTTCCGGATGATACCCACACTCTTTGATGATCTGGTCACGGGCTATCCCTTTAGCCTCTTCTCTGATAACTCTTCACTCTGCTCTCTGGGTGCCAGTCCGACCTACTTTTTTCTTTTTTTTAATCTAATATTTACCGAGCCTGTTCTGTACCACAAGTCAAACACTGTGCTAAGGATTTTTACATGGGTTAGCTCATGTAGTCCTGATGGCAACTCTACGAGGTAGGCACACAGAGGTTAAGTGACTCACCTGAGCTCCAGTAGTTAATAAGTGCTAAAGCAGGATTTGAATCTGAGCAGTTTGACCACCGAGCCCATTCCTGTCACTGCTGGGCTCCACCGCCTTCTAACCTGAAGGCACCATGCTCTCCCGCCTCACTGTCTTTGTTTATGCTGTTCTTTTTGTTTTTCTTCCTCATGGATTCCTTTCCTTGTTTAGAAATCATATGGACGTCACCTCCTTCAGGAAGCCCTCTCACATGCACTCTCCCAGCACCTGTACTTAATTGTCATAGCCCTTGTCACACTTGTGTGTGTGTGTGTGATATTTTTTATAGTCTCCCTTGTCACTAGGCCAACAGCTTCTTTTAGGTAAGAATGACATCTTTGATCTCCACAGTCCTACTCTGAGTTCCCAGAACTTAGGAAGTCCTAAGTAAGTCCTAGTAAGACAGTCAATACAGTTTTTTCTTTTAGGCAATGAATGCGTGACGTGTACTTTTTTCTCACTAAACAGTCTGGATATGAGGGTCCAGGGCGGGGGTAGCAGCTCTAGGGTGAAGGGTCCCAGTTTCCTATCTTTCTGATTCACTGTCCTGAAGGTGCTGCTGTCATCCATGTGGGCCTAGATGGACCATCTCCACAGTGTCCACCCACATTCAAACAAGTGGGAAGGGTGAAGGGAATGACGAAGCCCTCACTCTTTCCCTTTAAGGACCCAACTTGGTATTTGCACTCCTGACTTCCGCTCACATACCATTGGCTGGAACTGAGTTACGTGGCTGCATCTCGCTGCAAGGGAGCCTGGGAAATGTATTCTGGGAGGCCATCTGCCTAGATAAAAACTATTAGTGTAACTGTATTACTGTAGAAGGAGGGTAATGAATATTTGGGGATAACTGTCAATTTCTGCCACAGTGAACAAGAATTTAAAAACCACCGGAGAGTCTATCTTGGGCATGTTAAGTTCAAACAGCAGGTGGAGTGTTTGAATTTTTAGTTTACTAAATAGTAATTTATTTTATAGAGTCTAAAGCCTTTAACAGTTTTCTGGCTGGAATCATTTGTCAGTGAACATAGGATTAATGAATCAATTTAGTGGAACCATGGAGGAGTGGCCTGTCGGGGAAGGTTTCCTGGAGGAGAAGCATCCGATCTGATATTTGACGCATGTGTAGGGGTTAAGCCAGCTGATGACCAACCCATGTCTCCAGGTCCAGGGGCTGCAGTGGTGACCAGCTATGCCTGTCCCACCCCCAGCTTCACGCTTGCCCCTCAGACTTCCTGCCTTCTGTTCTGGGGCCTCCCTGTTGACACCGATGCATGGGAAGTTATGAAACCCCCATACATACACAACCGGAAATGCAGGGCAGAAAACACCCCCTGGAATAAACCTTCAACCTGAGAGGAGGGCTGCTAGATACATTTTTTCCCCCTTTCTCACCCAGCTGGACAGTCCTGAGGCACATTTTAAATGGCTTCTCAGGATTTCCCGGGCGGTCCAGTGGTTAAGACTCTGCGCTTCCAATGCAGGGGTCACAGATTCGATCCCTGGTCGCGGAACTAAGATCCCACATGCTGCAGGTCGTGGCAAAAAAAAAAAAAAAGCCTTCTCAGAGGAGTGGCAGGAGGTCAAGCTTCTAGTGCCCTCCATGCATCTCACCCTCACGTGGTACTCCTCCTTCCCTGTCTCCCTCCCCGTGTCCCTCGCTCCTGCTTCGTGGAATTTCCACCCCTAAATAAAGGAGAAGCACGGAAGCCTTCACCTCTCAGACTCTGCTTGCTGGAGAACACCCTGTTTCCTCAAATCCCATTTCCCATCCCATCAGCAGCATGAAGCCATTCTCCTCTGTGCTATCTCTGTGAAAGGGGTAAGGTGAACAGCAGCCATCCACATGAGTACCCACCCCAACTTGCCCTGAAAGAGAGCGTAACTTCTGCAAAGACTCAGAGGCACAGGACATTTTCAGAAAGTCATTCAACCACACATTTCAATTTAGATCTCATTGATCCCATGTTAGCATGGGGAGACAGAGTTATTAAAGACTACGGTTGAGTGGTTCCTACCCTGGCCTCTGTCTCTCACAGAGGAGCTGTCATTGGCATGGGGTCGGGGAGGGGGGAAGGCAGGGAGGTGGAGCTGCCAGCATCAGCGTCCCTCACGGCCTTCAGGAGTGGAGACAGATTTCTCCAGAGTCAAACTAATGTTAGGATGAAAGTCCCTCTCCCCAACCGCATACCCACAAAAAAATCTCCCACAGAGACTCAGCAAGGCACTAGAGTCTCATCTCGACTGTGGAGTCCCTACTTTTAAAAAAAGTCGCTTTAATTTTTATTTTTTATCGAAGTATTGTTGATTTACAATGTTGTGTTAGTTTCAGGTGTACAGCAAAGGGATTCAGTCATATGTCTCTATATATGTATATATATACACACACACGCAAACACACAGTAGGTCCTTAGAGTTCCTACTTTACATAAAACCCAGAGGAAATCTTATAAAGTTTCACCCGTTGACCAGTCTTGTTTTTGCCTTTTATTTGTTTAATTGTGAGAATATGACATTAAAGAAATTTGAGAAAAAAGATCAAAGGTCAGCCACAGTCCCTCTCACCGAATACAATGCCAGGGAGCAGCTGTGGTAGGTGATCTTCATGGTGTCGTCTGCATCCAGGAGCCTCTGGGTCTTGACTGTGATTGTGCTTCTCTTCCCTGTCCTGATGAGGCTGGTGACAGCCCATCACCTTCGCGAACCCCCCAGTCGGCCCCAGCAGGGCCCCCACACTGCCATTCTCCCCTGTGCCTGGAGTGGGGCGGATCCTGGAAAGGTCTGAACTGGAGGGTACGATCCAGGTGGTTCCCTTATCAGCCCTACAGGGGCGACCCTCTGGGTGCGGAGGCATCTTCCTGCCATTGGGAGGAACTTGAATGTTTTTGATACAACAGCAAAGCACATGGGCTTATGATTTACTTTTCTTATAGAATCGTAAAAAATAAAGTGTAAAGAGAATCATCCACAATTCCATCATCTCCTGATAATCATTCTTACTATCTGGATATATTTTCTTGTATATGTACATATAAAATGTTCTCATCTCATCACGTGATTGCTTGAGCCTCCATGCTACCTTGTTAACAAGAAGCCCAGAATCCCTCCCTGGAATTCTGTTCTATAGGATGCCCCACTCCCCATGCTTATTTGTTGAAAAACTCCAGGAGCTTACTTGTGATAGAGTAGCTTAGTCCTGTTTCCAGATGCCAGGTGTGAGTACCCCCAGAAAACGTGACCATTCCTCTCCCACTCACTGCATCATAGAATTGCTCTTGAAGACCGATTCTGTGCTATTGGACAGAAGACCTTGGTACTCTCTGAAGCATTACAGAGGTACTTCACATGTTAGCTTCAAGGTCAGAGTCATGGAGTCCCAAAGCATGAAACAGCTGAGGAATGGCACAGCTGGGAAGCAGCCCATCCCAAGGCCTTTGTGTTGAGTCTGGACCAACTCTAAACTCCCCCCAGTATTCACAGCAGCACTATTTACAGGAGCCGAGACATGGAAGCACCCTAAGTGTCCATCGACAAAGGAATGGATGAAGAAGTTATGGTACATATACACAATGGAATACTCAGCCATAAAAAAGAATGAAATAATGCCATTTGTAGCAACATGAATGAACCTAGAGGTTATCATACTAAGTGAAGTTAAGTCAGACAAAGACAAGTATCATATAATATCGCTTATACGTGGGATCCACAATATTGATACAAATGAGCTTATTGACAAAACAGAAACAGACCCACAGACATAGAAAGCAAACATGGTTACCAAAGGGGAAAGGTAGGGGGGAGGGATAAATTAGGAGTTTGGGATTAAAATATATACACTACTATATGTAAAATAGATAAATATCAAAGACCTACTGTGTAGCACAGGGAATTTTACTCAATATCTTGTAATTTATAATAGAAAAGAATCTAAAAAAGTATATATATTGATATATGTATATATATATATATATGACTGAATCACTTTGCCGTATACCTGAAATGAATACAACATTGTAAATCAACTATATTTCAATAAAAATTAAAAAGAACTACCCCCTTTTCCTCAGGGTAATTTTGTATCATGGCATCATTGCCCTTTGCTTAGGATCACACCATGAGTCTCCTAACAAGTTTCCCTAACTTGAATTTCAGTAAGCAGGGGTGGGGCATTACAGTACCTTCTTATCCAGAAGGAGCCTGGGCACTGTGTGCTCATAGATCTACCCATCCCCACAATTCTCCAGTCCTCCCTACTAGGGGGAGGGGAGCTTTTGCTAAGCTCCATGGAAGGTAGAGACCAATCACACCCTTCTCTCCAGGGTCATGGGTGGCCACCACCTACACCTGTATAATTAACAGGACTCCTCAAGCAATCGTATATTGGTCAGTGTTTAACTGGCAAATCTCTGAAAAGATAAAAAGCCCTGAGTTTTCGTTTGCCAATTTTTGTGACGGAAATATTCCTACCAATTTCAACCTATCCAGGTGATGCCACAGGACTTGGAGTTGGGTGTTGATGCACACCGTTGGCAGTCCAGCCTGGGACTCTGCCCCGGGAGTCCAGCCAGCTGCAGGACACCGCTGCCTCACGTGCCTGGGCAGGACAGAGATCTGCTCTGAGTGCATCTTTCATCTTTGCCTACAGAGAACTGCTTAGAAGCATTTTCTAAGTAAGCGCATAAGTAACTACAGTATACCACATTATATACTTAAAAACTGAGATCATACCAAACAATATATTCTTTTAACATTGAAATAAGGCTTCTGGTATCCAGTTGCTTTTTTGTACTTATCAAATATCTTAGAGGAGGTTGATTATTTTGTTTAATTATCAGGTTTAAAAAACTGTGCCCATCACTCGAAGCACCTCCCCCTGCCCATAACTTAGTAGGGCCCCTAGTGCAGAGAGCACCCCCCTCTGGGGCAGCTCCCTCCACCACGTTTCCCTTGTTTTCTGGGGATTTTGCCCATGGCCTTAAACATACATTGTGGTAAGATGTGATTTAGTTAAAATAGGAAAACCTTATAGGATCTGTGTATTGATTCAACATATTTTTATTCAGAGCTCATGGTGTGCCAGGCACTGTTTTTAAGTGCTGAGATTTATCAGGGGACAAAACAGACAAAATTCCTGTCCTCATGGAGCTAACATCCTAGCAAGGAGAGGCAGACAATGAATGAATGAATCAGTGCTGGCAACAAGGACCAACGGCATGCTGGGGCAGAATTCACTTTTTGCTGGAGGAAACAGGAGTCTTGGCACCTTTCAGAAAGATTCCAAACGTTGGTTAACCTGCTGTGGACTCTTGAAGGGCACTGTGTGAAGTCAGGGAGATGGCAGAACAGCATTCAGCTTTGATGTCTCCCTTTCTATCAACCCTCAAGACTCAGACTCAGTGACTTGAGAGCAGTACCAGGGACCCTGGTCCAAGGGCCCTGGGAAAAGATGGGCTGGCCCCCCTCCCCTGTGCCCCCGCTTACCCAGTGAGCCTTGCGAGCAGAGGGAGGGGTGGGGGAAGGAGTCCTGGAGGAAACCAGCAGCTACTGGTCCTGGCCTTGCGGTTCACTAGATATAACACATTGGGCAGCGTGCTTACCTTCTCTGAATCTACTTCCTCGCCTGGAAAACAGGTTACTAAGTCCAACTTCAAGGTCGTTGTGAAGCTTACAATAGCATCTGATACACGGGAAAGCATATTGCAAACCTAACACAATTTAAATGCCATCTATTTCATATCCTTTTGATTACGAGCTAAAAATATAGTGACAGGTGAATTAGGCTGGAAATTGGTCATGTGCTTTCTTTGTGATTCTCTCTCTTGCTATGTAAACAGCATTTCCAATACAATACTAGATTCTGAAGCTATCTTCAAGTAGGGATTTAAAGCAGAGATTAAAGAAGCATGGATGGTAGCCGGTGGGAGTGTGAGACTTCTGATTAAGTGTGAACCTCCTCTGTTGTAGCAGAGGGCTCTTGGGATTTGACCTAATTGGAAGGTTGCAGCGGGTGCTTCCTTGTTCCTGGATGCTGGAAGGAAGGGAGAGGGTCCCATGGTGTGAGACTCGGGTGGAGGCGAGATGTATGGGCTGACAGAATGTTCAGGTGCAAGAGTGTTGGCGGAAAGACCCAGTCCATGTGGACAGTGGCCGCTTTACACCTCTCAACCTTCCTGCCGTCTTGCGTTAAATTCCATTCTGTGGAGTTTAAGGGAAAAGCTGTTTCCTAGAGTTGTAAATTACACACACAAGGTGACCCTTGTTGTAACTTAATAACAAACTTAATTTTGGGTCATTATTTGCCTGATACCACAATGCTACTGTCATTTCATAGGCAGCTCGGCATGTTCACTGTTGCTCTAAAAACATCCAATTTATGTCAAGGCATTTGCATGAATGAAATGGTCACTTTTAAACTTTGGTAATAGGAATTGGCAGAATGTGGACCTAAGTCAGTGTTAGGAAACATTATCTATTGCCTTCAATACCATGTCTTTAAAGTACACGGACACCTTGTGTTTAAAAACGTAAGTGAAGTTCTTCACTATTAAAGTTCCACTAAAGCGTGAAGCATTTTTTTTCTTTCCTTGATGATTGTTTCACTATTGTCTGAAGGAGCCTAAAGTAGTTAATGTAACTGCTGTCATCCTAATAATTTTGGAAACAGATTGTGGGTTGTAGTTATTTAAAAATGAGAAAATTGGAGCTCAAGAAGGGAATGCTATTTTCTTCTGGTGCAAAATATCAAGGCAGCCTAATTACAAGAAGTCAGCTTTTCTGACTAAACAGGTATCTGTTATGTCTTTTCCATAAAACATGTGCACAATTACTGGGCTGTACTGTTCTTTTTCTTCTCAGTTTAGCTCTCTGGGCAGCTTGTCCCATACCAGTCTGTCTTGAGACCTCTGGAGGTTCTTCCTCCCTCTCTCCCACCTTCCCTCCTTCCCTCCCTCCCTCCCTCCCTCCCTCCCACCTTCCCTCCCTCCCTCCCTCTCTCCCACCTTCCCTCCTTCCCTCCCTCCCTCCCTCCCTCCCTCCCTCCCTCCCTCTCTCCCACCTTCCCTCCCTCCCTCCCTCCCTCTCTCCAACTTTCCCTCCTTCCCTCCCTCCCTCCCTCCCTCCCTCTCTCTCTCCCACCTTCCCTGCCTCCCTCCCTCCCTCTCTCCCACCTTCCCTCCCTCCCTCCTCCCTCCCTCCCTCCCTCCCTCCCTTCCTCCCACCCTTCCTTCCTTCCTTCCTTCCTTTCTCTTTCTCTCACACACATCAGCATCAGCCCTGCTTCACTCCCTATTCTTTTCATCAGTAAAGGCACCTGTCTTGATTAGATCACCAAAAGATACCTTTTAATCAACATCAAATGACTGATTAAGTGTATCTCTCAGGGCTTCCCTGGTGGTGCAGTGGTTGAGAGTCTGCCTGCCGATGCAGGGGACACGGGTTCATGCCCCGGTCCGGGAAGATCCCACATGCCGTGGAGCGGCTGGACCCGTGAGCCATGGCCGCTGAGCCTGCGCGTGCGGAGCCTGTGCTCCGCAACGGGAGAGGCCACAACAGTGACAGGCCTGCGTACCGCAAAAAAAAAAAAAAAAAAAAAATGTATCTCTCAGATCAATAAATGACTTATAAGGCAATGGGTGAGAAGGAGGTACTGAGAAGAATAGAAGGGACTAGATGGCTTTACGACTTATTGATACAGAAATGGAAAACAAATTTATGGTTACCAGAGCGTTAGCAGGGGGTGGGAGAGGTAAATTAGGAATTTGGGATTAACATACACACACTATTATGTATAAAATAGATAAACAACAAGGACCTACGGTATAGCACAGGGACTGTATTCAACGTCTTATAATAACCTATAATGGAAAAGAATCTGAAAAAGTGTGTGTGTATATATGTATATGGGAAGAAAGTAGGAAAAAACCCAGCCTGGGTATGGCCTGTATGTTGGGATGGCAGCTGTTCACACACATTTCTTCGGTTGTTCCCGGGAAGGGGTAGCACTTTGAGGGGCAGAGCAAGGAGATCCGTCACACCCTACATAGCTGGATCTCTTAAATTCTTGGACGATGATTTCATCCTTTCCATTACGCTAGCAGCTGCAACCTGAGTATGCAGGGCAAAGTGACCTAGATCATTCCAAGGAGCAAAGTATTTTCTATGGTGTACTGTTCCTTTTTTGAAATGGGAAATCTCATTCTATGGAAAAGACTCCAAATTGGTTTTTCATTTTACACGCTAATAGCCGGGGCAGCTACAAACGGCTTTAAGCAGTGATTACAGCTCTGTGCATGGAACAACTTTCTGCCGTTTGATTACCCTGGAGATTCAGGCTCTGGAGTGTATCTGATGTTACTCGGAGCTGGACTCAACGTTCGGAAAGGACTCATAGTGGGCGCGCTTGCCCTCACCTCCCCCGAGACCTGGTACTGATTGTGCTGTGAGACTGTCCTGTGAACTGCCCATCAGCCAGGGGCTATTTTACTTGCTATGGTGACAGTTGAGCTCACTTAGCCAGCTCATTTGCACAGCTCTTTCCTCCCCGGTGGCTTTAAATTGCTCAGTTAGTGAATCTGTCTTACTTTTAAGTAGCCATCAAGCAGGTTGCTCATCTTCTACTTTGGCTCTGCCCGTCAGGGCCGCCCTGTCTTTCTGCCTGGTAATTCTTGCACGTTGTGGCTTCTTGGGCTGCTGCCGAGGGGTAACCTGTGTGTTCCCCGCAGCACATCTCTCGTGGATGGTGGTCAGCCATTCAGGCACCCAGGGGAGAAAGGGGAAAGCGTGCAGGGAAGCTGGGGCTTCTGGGAGAGGAAGGGGCCATGTGCACTGCTGCCCCCCTCCTCGTGGGGTTACAATCTCATGCAAAACAAAAGCTAATTAGAGGTGAAGGGGCTTAGGTAGGGGAGGGTCTGATTTCAGTGTGTGAAATAGGCCAAAGTACCAGCTTCTTTTTTTTTTTTTTTTTTTTTTTTTTTTTTTTGCGGTACGTGGGCCTCTCCCGTTGCGGAGCACAGGCTCTGGACGCGCAGGCTTAGCGGCCATGGCTCTCCCCCCACCATAAACAGTCATGCCTCTCAAGACACGTTTGTCAGAGGCAAAGACTTCTTGTCTTTGCGAATCTATCAGATCCTTATTATTTTACTATGGCCCCTTTCAAACAAATGGTGTTAGTACCCCTTATAAATAGCAATTTTTTACAAACAGCTTTATTGAGATATAATTTACGTTCCATAAAGGTCATCTGTTTACATGTTCTTTAGTGTATGTACAGAGTGTGTATTCAATTCTATGATGTAATTTTAGAACATTTTCATCATCCAGAAAAGAAACCTTGTACCCTTTAGCAGTCACTCTCCACCGATCCTCCCTGCCTACCCTCTCCTCCCAGCCCGAGGCAAGCACTAATCTACTTTCTGCCTCTATAGATTTGTCTTTTCTGGTCATTTTATATAAATGGAATCATATAGTATGTGGTCTTTTGTGACTAACTTCTTTCACTTCGCAGAATTTTTTGAAGTTCATCTATGTTATAGTCAACTGTGATGTGGTCATCTACGTAGGCCATTCCTTCTTATGGCTGAATAATATTCCATGGTATGGATATACAATATGTTGTTTATTGATCAGTTGATGGACCTTTGGGTTGTTTCTACTTTTTGACTATTATAAATAGTCATTTATAATATAATGCTGATATAAACATTTGCATGAAAGTTTTTGTGTGGACATAGGCTTTTGTTTTCTGGGGTACATATCTAGGAGTGAAGTGCTGGCTAATGTGGTAACTTCACGCTTAACATTTTGAGGAAGTACCAAACTGGTTTCCAAAGTGGCTGTACCATTCTACATTTCCACCAGCAAATGAAGCAATCAGCATCCTTA
Organism: Phocoena sinus; assembly: GCF_008692025.1. Taxonomy (NCBI): domain Eukaryota; kingdom Metazoa; phylum Chordata; class Mammalia; order Artiodactyla; family Phocoenidae; genus Phocoena; species Phocoena sinus. Next base: position 30,687,990 of record NC_045766.1, read on the forward strand.
CCAACACTTGTCTTTTTGATTACAGCCATCCTAGTGGGTGTGAAGTAATATTTCTTAGGGTGTCAATTTGCATTTCCCTAATGGATAATGATGTCGAAGATCTTTTTGTGTGTTTATTTAGCCATTTGTAGATCTTCTTTGGAGAAATCTCTATTCAAATCACTTGCACATTTAAAACTGAATTATTATTGAGTTATACACGTTCTTTACATGTTCTGGGTACAAGTCTCTTATCAGATGCATGATTCTCAAATATTTTCTCCCAGTCTGTGGTTGTCTTTTCTTGATGGTGTTCTTTGAAGAACAAGTGTCTCTAATTTTGAGACGTTCAGCTTATCAATCTTTTCTCCTACTGCTCGTGCTTTTGGTATTGTATCTAAGATACCTTTGCCTAATACAAAATCTCAGATTTATTCCTATGTTTTCTTCTAAGACTCCTATAGTTTCAACTTTTACATTTAAATCTATGACCCACTTTGAGTTAAATTTTGTGTGTTGTGTGAGATAAGGGTCCAACTTCATCTGTTGCATGTGAATATCTAGTTACCCCACCACCATTTATTGAAAAGACTATTCTTTCTCCCATTTAATTGTTTTGTCCTCTGGGTCAAAAAATCAACGGCCTGTGAAATGTAGGGTTTATTTCTGGACTCATAATTCCCTTCCATTGATCTATATGTCTATCCTCAAACGTCCTAGTTCAGAAAAATCTTTTTATTAATTATAATATGCATATAGAAAAGAGCATACATTTAAATTAATTATAATATGCATATAGAAAAGAGCATACATTTAAATGAATTATAATATGCATATAGAAAAGAGCATACATTTAAATGAATTATAATATGCATATAGAAAAGAGCATACATTTAAATTAATTATAATATGCATATAGAAAAGAGCATACATTTAAATGTAGAATTCTGATTAATTTTCGCAAGTGAACACAACTGTGTCGTCAGTGCTCAGACTTGGAAATGTAACATTACTAGCACCCCACAACGCTCTTGTACCCCCGCTAGTCACGACTTCCACAGCTTATCGCTCTCCTGACCTTTATCACCGCAGATCTGCCTATTTATTTTTTTAATTAATTAATTAATTTTTTATTTGTTTCATCTTTGGCTGTGTTGGGTCTTCGTTGCTGTGCACAGGCCTTCTCCAGCTGCGGCGAGCGGGGGCCACTCTTGGCTGCTGTGCGTGGGCCTCTCATTGCGGTGGCCTCTCCTGCTGCGGAGCACGGGCTCCAGGCGTGCAGGCGGCAGTACGTTTGGTTCGCGGGCTCTAGAGCACAGGCTCAGTGGTTGTGACGAAGCTTAGTTGCTCCATAGCATGTGGGATCTTCCCGGACCAGGGCCCGAACCCGTGTCCCCTGCACTGGCAGGCAGACTCTCAACCACTGTGCCACCAGGGAAGCCCCAGTTCTGTCTATTTTTGAACTATATATAAATGGAGCTGTGTAGCACATAGCATTTCCTGTCTGGCTTCTTTCCTTCAACATTATGTTTATGAGCTCCATCCATGTTGTTTCATGTAGCAATAGTTCATTAGTAACTCATACGAGTTTTTGCTATGGCATTATAAAATACGACAACATTTAATGATCTACATAATTCAACAAAGCAATATTTTCCAAATGACTAGTGCATGGGAAAGATGCATTGAAAGTGCAAGGTACACCAATGAATTTTAATATAACAGAGTTTGAAAAGCTCGTTGATAACGGTTTCACTTTCTGCATTGCAATTAATCTTTCAGAAATGACTACTTGTAGAGTTCTGGTGTAGTATCAAAGAAGAATAGCCACAAAGCTATTTCATTTCTCCTTTGTTTTCCAGCTAAATATCTATGTGAGGCCAGATTTTCTTCATGTATTTCAGCCTAAAAGTGTATCACAACAGATTGAAATAAGAGGCAGATATGAGAATATATAGCCATCTCATGTTAAGCTGGCCATGAAAGAGACTTACGGAAATGTAAAGTAATGCCACTGCTTCCTTTGGAAAATATAGTTGTTTTTCATAAGATTGGCTAACATGTAATAGGTTTATTATTGTTATTTTAAATGAATGAATAAATATTTAAACAAAATTTCAGCTTTAATTTCTAACAGGATAAATATTAACAGAATAACCCTGATAAACAAAAGGTTTTCGGGGTCATTGATAATTTTCAGAGCATAAAGGGGTCCTGAGACCAAAAAGTTTGAGAACCACCGGGCTAGTGGGTAGTTAGGCATTCAACACATAAGCATACAAATAAGTATGTAATTATTAACCACCACAGTGAGTGTATAAAGGAGAACAAGGTGCTGAGAGAGACAAACCAGCAAGAGCTATTAGATGGGGGATAGTGTCGGAGAAGGTCCATCTGAGGAAGTGGTTTTTAAGCAGAGATCTGAAGAGTGAGATAGGGCTGAGCATCCTTGTTGGCAGAGGGAGGGGGATGTGTGCCAAGCTCCTGAGGTGGGGGTGAGTTTGGCTTGGGTGGAGCATGGTGATTAGCAAGAGAGGGGCATGAGATGAATCAGAAGTTAAATCCCACAGGCTCTTGGAGATCATGTTAAGATGTCGGCATTTTGTCCAAAGTCCATAAACATGACTCTACTACATAATATGATCAGATTCAAAGTTTTAAAAGATAACTGTTGTGTTGAAAACAGAAGAGGACAAGAGAGAAAGGGAGAGGAGTACCTGGGCAGCTATTTTTTTTTTTTCTTCGGTATGCGGGCCTCTCACTGTTGTGGCTTCTCCCGTTGCGGAGCACAGGCTCCGGACGCGCAGGCTCAGTGGCCATGGCTCACGGGCGCAGCCGCTCCGCGGCATGTGGGATCTTCCCGGACCGGGGCACGAACCCGTGTTCCCTGCATTTGGCAGGCGGACTCTCAACCACTGCGCCACCATGGAAGCCCCGGGCAGCTATTTTAATAGTCCAGTGGTGTCTGCACCAGGAAGGCGGCAATGCAGATGGAAGTATTTTAGAGCTAACATTTATAGTTCTTGCTGCACCCCCTCCACACCCCTCCCCCCTCACCGCCATTGGAGCTGAAGAGAAAGACTCCAAGGAGAGCAGTACTACCCGCCATGCTTAGTGACACCAGTTCTAAGTATCACAAAAATTAAATATCCGTCGCATCAATTTTATAATTATTTGCTTATTTTTGTGTGTGTGGTTGAACTGACCACATTTAATTATTTTTGATGAGACTGAAAAAGTCACTCTCATAGCACCACCTTGTGGACAGCAGTGAGAAGTTTTAAAAATTGGGTTTAATAACTGGAGGAAAAAAAACCAAAAGACACACCAAGTTCTCCAGAAAGTTTACCAGTTATCAGTCACCCCAGGTCCTTCTTGGAAAGAGAGGGGATATGAATACATTCAACAGAATTAATTTCCGGCTATCCTGAAACTGACAGGCTGTATTTATTCGAAGTCCATTCTCTGTGGTTGAGTTTTGACATAAAGAGTCACTAACTGAAAATACCTTTTATTCAGATGTCGTCTGAGGGCCACCTCCTATATCTCTGTCTGCTCCTTCTCTGTCTCTTTTCCAGGCTCACCAGAACTTGCCTGACCACTAACAATGGAACTCCTCGGGGCTCAGATTCAGGCCCAGTTCTCTTCTTACATCATATTCTCCTCAGGCAAATTTATTCCCGACCACCATGTTCCTCACCACTGGTACCTCCCAAATGTATTTATGTTGTTCAAACCTCTCCTCTGAGGTCCAGATCGTTATTTCTAACCCACTGTTCTGCCTCTGCATGTGGATGTTTCACATCCAAGACTGAACTTGGGATTTCCTCCCCTCCAAAACGGCTATTCTTTTAGTGTTTTTAAATTCAATGAAGACACAAACTTCCATCCAACTTTCAAACCAGAATCTTAGAAGCTATTCCTGATACCTGCTTCACCCTCATCATCCCCCGCTCCCGCTCCAGCAATCGATCTCTTGGCCTTATCTGCTTTACCCACCATGTAGTTTCTCCTGAGTGGCTCACTTTGGCCTACCTTTATTGCCACCACTCTACTCTGGTCATTTCTTGTCTAGACCCCTGCTGTAGCCTTCTAACTCATCTCTGTGTCCACTGTGGGCTCTCTAATCCATTCTCCACACTGAGGCATTTTCTCAAAATGCACATCTTCTCAGGCCACTGCAAACCTTCCAAACCCATGCCTCCTAGTCTACAGTGCCTTGTGGTGGGTCCTTCCCTGTCCCTCCAGCTGCTTCTCAGCCACGCTCCACGCCATGCTCTGCATGGCAGACCCGCTGCTTCTCTGTTCCTCAAGCGTATCCCCTGCAGGGACTGGCACCTGCTCGTCGCTCTGCCCCTCCCATGCTTATCTCCACTCAGCCTTCCTACCTCAGCGTAGCCCTCTGTTCCTCAGAGGTGCCTTTTCCTGAACTTCCAGCCTTTATTATAAGCTATTACACATCAGAAATACCTTCCCTCTGAACACTTATCTCAGTTTCCAAGTTTGTATTCACTAAAGTGGTCTCTTGATGAAAGCCTTTGCTTCAAAAGAGCTCCAGAGGGAAGAGGGCCCACGGCTGAGTTTGCTCACTGTATCTCCAGCACGCAGCCAAGTGCCTGCACATAGGTGATGTTTAAAAAGCTCCCTGTGGGCTTCCCTGGTGGCGCAGTGGTTGGGAGTCCGCCTGCCGATGCAGGGGACGTGGGTTTGTGACCCGGTCCGGGAAGATCCCACATGCCGCGGAGCGGCTGGGCCCGTGAGCCATGGCCGCTGAGCCTGCGCGTCCGGAGCCTGTGCTCCGCAACAGGAGAGGCCGCGACAGTGAGAGGCCCGCGTACTGCAAAAAATAAATAAATAAATAAAAAGCTCCCTGAATGAATGAGTGAACTGCTGTGTCTCTGAGGCCCTGACAAGGCAATTACAACAGTCCACAGTGTATATCCATAGTTTGTTTTACGAACTTGTAAATAAAATCAGGTCCAGGTGTGATGGAAGGTTGAACATAACCTGCAGATGCCAAACCTGGCCAGGAAAACTCAGGCCCGCCTGCCCCCTGGCCTGGTCCCGCCTGGTCTTGTGACATTGGTGAGCATACCCTTGACAAAAATGATACATGCGTCTTCGCTAAGAACAGACAATGATTTTGAGGGACATACCAAAAGTATTTGCCGTCTCCTCAGGGGCATGTCTCACTAAAAACACATTCAGTTTAGGTAACTGTTCAGAAAAATTATTATCTCTATCTTCACGCAAATAGCTTTTTCCTGCTTTATGTTTTAGAAGGTGACAGGACAATTAAAGTCATTTATCTCAAAACACAGAAAGTTCAAAGGTGAACTGCCAGTCCTAGGAAATTTCTAGCTACTTTTCAATAACATGTTTCCACGTTACAAACAGAATCAAACATTATTGGGTGCCATGTTCCTAAGATGAAATAAACACTCATTTTCACTGGATATTGACATACAAAGTGATTAATGCCTTTCTATGTCAAAATTATTATACAACTGTATATAAAACATGTTCTTAATCTTTCCTCTATTATTTTACTTATTAATACATTTGTTCCAGGAATAATTGAAGATAGTATAACAGCACATAAAATACAGCGAAGTAACATAAATGATAAATCGATTAAGAATTCAAAAGAAAAATAGGGTAGGATAGAAAATAGATTCAGAAATGAGGTCAATTAAAAAATGCCTTTTGTAAGGACTAATATACTGCAAGGCAACACTGCTGGTTGTCTGCACAACAGGTTGTCCTGCCCTTCTTCCTCCTACAGAGCCCTGATTATGTTCTGATATCGCGTATCCTGTGCTCAGTCCTGGAGGATGAACCGTGGTTGATCTAAGAGAGTCATGGGCCCCTATCTGGACCATTTTGTTAGAAGGGAATGTCCTTGCTGTGTGAGACAATTTTAGTGAGATCTCTTACTTGTGGCTGGGAGGTTTCTGACCGATGCACTTGCTGTGGTTCTCATTAGGCTCTAAGCTTTCCAGCAGTCCACACCAAAAGGGAGATTTGGTTAGAAATAAGTCAGTGTCCGTAAAACAGAAACAGGCTCGCACCTCAGGAAAAGCACAATATTGCTAAGACTAAGAAGTATGCTGAGGGTCTGTAGGGATCCACTCACTTGTCCAACGTATTTAAAATCCCGAATGAAAGCATCAATGATAAGGATACCGTAATCAGCAATCCAAGCCATATTGCCTTTTTCTTTTGACATAATTTATTATTCATCTTGAAGTTTCATTTTCTATATGCTTCTCAAGCTGAAACATTATTCTTTGAGCCAAAAGAAAATGCACTTAACAAATTAATTTGGACAGCGGGTGCAGACAAGTGGTTCTTTGCAAACGAACCTTTGGCTTATGACTGCAAAGCCCTAATTCTATGAGTCGGTGGACTAGTGGGGTGGGTAGGAAAAAGGTCTAGATGGTCCCCATGTGCTTCTTTTAGACAGAATATGTGTCTTGCTCTGTGTATTTCTACAGAAAAAGTGTAAGCGTTCGACAGGACAGGGAAAGATCATATTCTAAGAAGAATTGTTTTCCCCCTTGAACAGTGACATAAGAAGACATTTTATTTTTGTATCTAATTTTATTTTGTCTAGGAATCAGACTTCTTTCTCAGTTTATCTGTTTGTCCGTCTATGTATTTATATCCAGCTTAGAAAGAAACGAAGCAAACATAGCACTGATAGAAAGAATCTCTCCTTCTGTGTGCTCTCCTTGATGGCTTGAACTCCCAGCCAGCTACAATAGCCAGCCTACCAGGAATAGACCCCACTTCAAGCCCATTTACTGTTTTAATGACAAGAGCTTGCTAATGTGGGCACTCAAAATGTAACCTTGGAAGGGAATGCTCTTCATACCAGGAAATCTTTGAGTTCTTGCCATAACTAAAAATCTGATGGTGTATTACTGATAACTTCATCCCCAAATGAAAGCTAGCTCCCTGCTTCCATAATCCCCGGGGAGAATCACACCGAGAAGAGAGGAATTTGGAGAGAAAGTGAAGGAAAGAGACTTCAGTTTCTCTTTGAATAAAAATGAAGGCACCAGTCTAGGTGAGTGTAGAGGACACACCTTCCAGATGCTGCAGTAAGTGGCCTGTACGTCTCCTACAGCACTGATATAGAAAGTAGACAGTTCATAGAGGACCAAAGAAAGAACAGACTGCTCACGGGGTGTGGGGTTTGGTGGGGCTTCGGAATGAGGAATGTAGATGTGAAATGGTCTCTCTCCCAATTAGGCTTTGTATCCCAGCGGTGCTGACACTTCAGACTTCATCGCACATCCTGGCTTTCTCTTTAGTAAAGGGGAACGGTTCCATTCCAGTTGATGGTGGCCTCTCTCCACTTGGTTCTGATTGTTGCCTCCACTGGAGAAAACCGTCTTCCTGGCCTGTGTTCATCTTCATGTCGGACTCTTTCCCAGTGATGGGAATGAGTATCTGAGGGGGGAAACAGCCAGCATTTAAACCCCAGCCTATGTATACCATTTTGGAGGAAGCCAGGAAGGAAGGAATGTAGGATGGGTGGGCAGGAGTTGGGTTCAGGAAGCTGTGTTCCTAGAACTGGGTAAGCAGAGGGGGATTCTAGTAGATGATGGTATTTAGACTCACCCCATACAAAACATGACCATGATAACCTGGGTTGTTGTAGAGTTCGGAAACGGAATATTGATGACGTGTAATGGCATGGTCCAGCACCAGGTGGGACACATAGAGCTGGGTGTAGGTCACCAGATGTTGTCGGGAAAAACAAGAAAAGAGAGAGCTTACTGCTTCTCAGTGCTTCTAAGAGTACCTCTGCATTTGGGGGTGAAGGGCAAAGTATTCTCATGAGTAGTCAAGAACTGAGTTCCAGGCCCAGGTTGGTCTCAAATGACATTTGAGAGGGTACTTAACATCTCTCAGCCTCATTTACTCAGTTAGAAATCATTTTTTGGCCACTTCAGTTTCCTCTATGTAAAATAAATACCATAGTATCTACCTCAGACGACTGTTGGGAGAATTTAATGGGATAATGTATGTAAAGTCTTCAACACAGCACCTGGAACAGAATGCTTGCCATGCATGTGAGCTAATAAAAACAAAAACAAAAAACGATGCTTTCCTCGAAGAAGAGAGTAAAGTAGAAACAATAATATATTTTAAGGAATGTATTGTCAATGTCCCACTGAATGAAATGGGCTCATGTATATCTATATATCTATACAGATATTTCTCATAAGTAGAGAAAAAGAATTAGGAGTCACACAGATAAAGCAGTCACTAAGATACTTTTCCAAATTTAGTCCTAATAATGACAAGTTGCTTAACACCAGACCTGTGATACTAAATGCAAAGAGTCAGACATCAAATCAGCAAGGCTCCATCTATGGTGCCGAGGTACCAGATACAGCCTCCCAGTCTCATCATGGTTTTTCCCTTGTCCAAAAGGCCAATGTTTAAAGACATCTTAAGATTAGTCTTTTTTCCTCACGTGTTTAAAAAAATATGGTGGGAATTGAAGTGGATTGTGTGGTCGCCCTTGGAGCAGAACCTCTAAGGTTTGCTGGGACTGTGCCTTCGTTATCGTTGCTTTCCTAGTGGCTGGCTGTTAGTAGGCCTCAAAAATGCTTTTTGAACTAATCTGAACACAAATGCCCTCTCAGTTTCGTTACTATGTCCCAGGATGATTGATCATCTGATGTTTGTTCTTGGGATAGAATAGACCAGTTGGAACCCCCCTGCCCCTATCCCTTTGTTTTTCTAGTTCTTTCCTTGGGCATTACATGCCTTGTGCTCGCAGATAGAAGACCCTAGGGAAGACTGTTTTGGAAATCTGACTCTCAACCTTTTGTTTTTTCTCTTACCTAAAAGTTGTTGGTTCCTCTGTGCTACTTCCGGACCCCCTGCCCTTATTTAAAGCAGGTTTAGAATTTCCACGTTACAATGCTTAGGTTAGGCCCATGGGATTGATGCCTATGTTTCATCTCAGAGATCACACTTCTACATCTTCCTGTAGAGCTAGCATGAGCTGTGAACCGGCAGTAGCCGCATCTCTCTGAGCGCATTAAAGGTCAGGGCGCTTGGGATCTGGAATGCTCACCTACGGTAAGGTACGCAGGCTTGTTCTGTGCGGGCTGGCCACTGTAGAAGTACAGATCAAAGAGGCGCTCCACTTTCCAGTCTGATAACAGCTGCCTGTCTGTGCTAAAAAGGATGCTGTAATTTCCGTTGATGTTGCACAGCCAAATAGGTAACTTGGGAGTCTTCAGCATGCTGCCCACCTGCAAGGGGAGAGGGGAATGCAGATGAGCATAGAGATTTGGCCACATTGTGGAAGATGCTGATATGGCATCAGGATCAAAAAGCAGCTTGGAGGCTCGGCGTTGCGCTGGGAGCTGTGCAGGGTGCAGTGTGTGAAGGGAGATTTCAAACGAAAGCTTCATCATGAATGAATTTGCATTTATGAATGGTGTGGGGGTGACGCTGCAGTCTTTCTCTGCATGGATTGTATTTTAAAACATTTTGGGGATGGGCTCACGGAGGAGGTGGAACCATCTCAGTTCAGTTTGGAAGTGAGGCGGAGAATAAATAGATAAACTGAAATAGACCTGTAGGGGTGGAACAAGAGAACGTCAAGTGGTCTTTGTTGTTGACTAGTGTATTTACCCCCGTTCCCAAGGTAGGACAGTATTTCATTCAGCAGGTGGTCATTCAGGCAGCACTAACCATTTAGAATATAGGAAAAAGAGACTATTTAGAATATGGAAGTAGTGAATATTTTGAATACAAAAAAAAGCTTCTGGGAAATACGGGGAACACACACACCCTCACTCACACAGATATACCTATATCTGCGTGTTAACGTGTAGATCAATTGTGAAGAGGTACTTGGAGCTGAGTGTACTAGTTTAATATTACCTATAATTTTAAGTTCACTGATTTAATCAGCTTGTTATCTGGTTTTTCCAGGCAACTGTCAATTCAGCCTTGAATTTTCAAGTTAGTGCATTAGATTCACAAAAACACCACTCTGGGAGGTGCCGTAACAAAGGGTCCTGCACACTGCAGTAGCCCCTGAGGGTATCTCGATATTATAGTGTATTTTTCTTAATGGTGTCTCCCGTATTGTTTGAAGAGGCAGGGAAGCACATTTTTTTAAATGCCATTGAAACTCATTAATGTTAAAAAAATTTTTTTTTCTACTTAAAGAGATAAACATGAGCTACGTGGACACCCCATCATTTTCCCACGATGACAGGGAGAGCTCTGGACCCTCAGCCCTGGCACGTCTTCACATGACAAAAGGATTCAGTTCTGTTTCTTTTCTTCTCAGTCCTTCAAGTTGTCCTGTGTGCTCAGGAGCAAATTCTTTTGTGTGGGAAATCCAGCTTTCAGAAAATGATCACGTGTTTTGTAAACCCAAGTACTAAAGGCTAATAACTTGACATTCTGATTTCTCAATAGCTCTATTCAAATCTCTTCCTTTTTCTAGAGTTTAAATTCTTCAGTTGTGGGTGAGTGGGTGAATCAGAGGTGCTTTTGTCTTTAAGCTTTTCTCTTCAGCTACTGGAGAAAAATTATATTACTGTGTTCAAAAGAAATGACCTCAGTTTTAGTTGACAGTTGGAAAAAGGGGTGCAAACCCAGCACCCCAGTCTGGATATGCTCATAGTGGGTGCAGGTGGGGCCACACCAGCACTGGCCCCTCTGGGCTGAGTATAACATGAGCCTCTCACACACCAAACGTGGGGCAAGTCGCCCACTGGCTACGTTGGAAATAAAACACAGAGGATGTGCCATTGAAGCAGCCCCATGTGTTTAAGTTCCAGGAGCCACCCCCAAGTTCCAAAGAACACTGTCGCCATTCATAGTTATAAAATAAGCTCTTTCTTTCTCAGGCCTTCTTGCGATGGTGCCTCCTGTGCTAAGGTTATGTGTAATCAAAATATGATCCATATGACTTGGAATTGTTAAGGTTGGAACACATGGATCAACCAATTAGGAAACTGAGGGCTGTTTGTAATCAAAAGCCACTCCATTTGAACTTCAGGTCGATGTTCTGGCTGATTTTAAGCAAAGGAAATTGCCTGTATATTATGTGTGGATGGATGTAATAGACTGTAGGCATATATGATATTGTTTCATGGAATCTTTGTAATGTAGGCAAAATTCAACAGGCGCTCAGATTCATACTCTGCAAAGGGCTGACACCACACTGTTGTGATTTTATGCAACAATGCAATGGTTTTCTTTCCTGAACTCCAAGCTACTCAAGATTTTATTAAAGTAGGAGGAAAATGAAGTAGTTATAAATATAACAATCTCCAACACCCAAAGTGATCACCCAGAGACCCCACACTAAACAGGCAGAGTCCCGGTTGCCTTGAGAGATTCTGGTCAAGAGGAAAATGTCTGTCCCAGCACTTTGGGTTTTAACTCTGAGGGGTGAGCCTTCGGATTACAGCTGAGAACATACCTGGTTTAAAGGGAGTCCCACAAAACCAAAGCTGAGCACCTCCCAATGGAACCCAGCCAAATATCATGCCCCTTTCATTCCTCTGAGCACCATGTGACCTGTTTGACTGGAATCTTCTGTTAAGAATTTGTATTGCGAGTTCAAGATGGCGGAGTAGAAGGACGTGTGCTCACTCCCTCTTGCGAGAGCACGGGAATCACAACTAAATGCTGAACAGTCATCGACAGGAAGACACTGGAACTCGACAAAAAGATACCCCACATCCAAAGACAAAGGAGAAGCCACAGTGAGATGGTAGGAGAGGTGCAATCACAATAAAATCAAATCCCGTAACTGCTGGGTGGGTGACTCACAAACTGGAGAACACTTATACCACAGAAGTCCACCCACCTGAGTGAAGGTTCTGAGCCCCACGTCAGGCTTCCCAACCTGGGGGTCTGGCAATGGGCAGAGGAATTCCTAGAGAATCAAACTTTGAAGGCTAGTGGGATTTGATTGCAGGACTTTGACAGGACTGGGGGAAACAGAGACTCCACTCTTAGAGGGCACACACAAAGTAGTGTGTGCATCGGGACCCAGGGGAAGGAGCAGTGACCCCACAGGAGACTGAACCAGACCTACCTGCTAGTGTTGGAGGGTCTCCTGTACAGGTGGGGGGTGGCTGTGGCTCACCACGGGGCAAGGACACTGGCAGCAGCAGTTCTGGGAAGTACTCCTTGGCATAAGCCCTCCCAGAGTCTGCCATTAGCCCCACCAAAGAGCCAGGTAGGCTCCAGTGTTGGGTTGCCTCAGACCAAACAACCAACAGGGAGGGAACTGAGCCCCACCCATCAGAAAGCTTGTACAAGCCTCTTAGATAGCCTCATCACCAGAGAGAAGACAGCAGAAGAAAGAAGAACTACAATCCTGCAGCCTGTGGAACAAAAACCACATTCACAGAAAGATAGACAAGATGAAAAGGCAGAGGGCTATGTACCAGATGAAGGAACAAGATAAAACCCCAGAAGAACAGCTAAATGAAGTGGAGATAGGCAACTTTCCAGGAAAAGAATTCAGAATAATGATAGTGAAGATGATCCAGAACCTCGGAAAAAGAATGGAGGCAAAGATCGAGAAGATGCAAGAAATGTTTAACAAAGACCTAGAAGAATTAAAGAACAAACACCTGGAAGAATTAAAGAACAAACAAACAGAGATAAACAATACAATAACTGAAATGAAAAATACACTAGAAGGAATCAATAGCAGAATAACTGAGGCAGAAGAACGGGTAAGTGACCTGGAAGACAGAATGGTGGAATCCACTGCTGCGGAACAGAATAAAGAAAAAAGAATGAAAAGAAATGAAGACAGCCCAAGAGACCTCTGGGACAACATTAAACACAACATTTGCATTATAGGGGTCCCAGAAGGAGAAGAGAGAGAGAAAGGACCCCAGAAAATATTTGAAGAGATTATAGTTGAAAACTTCCCTAACATGGGAAAGGAAATAGCCACCCAAGTCCAGGAAGTGCAGAGAGTCCCAGGCAGGATAAACCCAAGGAGAAACACGCCAAGAAACATAGTAATCAAATTGACAAAAATTAAAGACAGAATAATTATTGAAAGCAACAAGGGAAAAACAAAAAATAACATACAAGGGAACTCCCATAAGGTTAGCAACTGATTTCTAGGCAGAAACTCTACAAGCCAGAAGGGAGTGGCATGATATACTTAAAGTGATGAAAGGGAAGAACCTACAACCAAAATTACTCTACCTGGCAAGGGTCTCATTCAGATTCGATGGGGAAATCAAAAGCTTTACAGACAAGCAAAAGCTAAGAGAATTCAGCACCACCAAACCAGCTCTACAACAAATGTTAAAGGAACTTCTGTAAGTGGGAAACGCAAGAGAAGAAAAGGATCTACAAAAACACACCCATAACAATTAAGAAAATGGTAATAGGAACATACATATCAATAATTACCTTAAACGTGAGTGAATAAATGCTCCAACCAAAGGCACAGGCTCACTGAATGGATACAAAAACAAGACCCATATATATGCTGTCTACAAGAGACCCACTTCAGACCTAGGGACACATACAGACTGAAAGTGAGGGGATGGAAAAAGATATTCCATGCAAATGGAAATCAAAAGGAAGCTGGAGTAACAATACTCGTACCAGCTAAAATAGACTTTAAAATAAAGAATGTTACAAGAGACAAGGGAGGACACTACATAATGATTAAGGAATCAATCCAAGAAGAAGATACAACAATTATAAATATGTATGCACCCAACATAGGAGGCACCTCAATACGTAAGGCAACTGCTAACAGCTCTAAAAGAGGAAATCGACAGTAACACAATAATAGTGGGGGACTTTAACAACTCATTTACACCAATGGACAGATCATCCAAACAGAAAATTAATAAGGAAACACAAGTTTTAAATGACACAATAGACCAGATAGATTTAATTGATATTTATAGGACATTCCATCCAAAAACAGCAGATTACACTTTCTTCTCAAGTGTACACGGAACATTCTCCAGGATAGTTCACATCTTGGGTCACAAATCAAGCCTCGGTAAATTTAAGAAAATTGAAATCATATCAAGCATCCTTTCTGACCACAACGCTATGAGATTAGAAATCAATTACAGGGGAAAAAAAAAAACGTAAAAAGCACAAACGCATGGCGGCTAAATAATACGTTACTAAATAACCAAGAGACCACTGAAGAAAGCAAAGAGGAAATCAAAAAATACCTAGAGACAAATGACAGTGAAAACACGATGATCCAAAACCTATGGGATGCAGCAAAAGCAGTTCTAAGAGGGAAGTTTATAGCTATACAAGCCTACCTCAAGAAACAAGAAAAATCTCAAATAAATAATCTAACCTTACACCTAAAGTAACTAGAGAAAGAAGGACAAACAAAACCCAAAGTTAGTAGAAGGAAAGAAATCATAAATATCAGAGGAGAAATAAATGAAATAGAAACAAAGAAAACAGTAGCAAAGATCAATAAAACTAAAAGCTGGTTCTTTGAGAAGATAAAAAAATTGATAAACCATTAGCCAGACTCATCAAGAAAAAGAGGGAGAGGACTCAAATCAATCAAATTAGAAATGAAAAAGGAGAAGTTACAACAGACACAGCAGAAATACAAAGCATCCTAAGAGACTACTACAAACAACTCTATGCCAATAAAATGAACAACCTGGAAGAGATGGACAAATTCTTAGAAAGGTATAACCTTCCAAGACTGAACCAGCAAGAAATAGAAAATATGAACAGACAAATCACAAGCACTGATATTGAAATTGATTAAAAATCTTCCAACAAACAAAAGTCCAGGACCAGATGGCTTCACAGGTGAATTCTATCAAACATTTAGAGAAGAGCTAACACCCATCCTTCTCAAACTCTTCCAAAAAATTGCAGAGGAAGGAACACTCCCAAACTCATCCTATGAGGCCACCATCACCCTGATACCAAAACCAGACAAAGATACTACAAAAGAAAGAATATTACAGACCAGTATCACTCATGAATATAGATGCAAAAATCTCAACAAAATACTAGCAAACAGAATTCAACAACACATTAAAAGGATCATACACCATGGTCAAGTGGGATTTATCCCAGGGATGCAAGGATTCTTCAACATATGCAAATCAATCAATGTGATACACCATATTAACAAACTGAAGAATAAAAACCATACAATCACCTCAATAGGTGCAGAAAAAGCTTTTGGCAAAGTTCAACACCCATTTATGATAAAAACTCTCCAGAAAGTGGGCATAGAGGGAACCTACCTCAACATAATAAAGGCCATATACGACAAACCCACAGCAAACATCATTCCCAATTGTGAGAAACTGAAAACATTTCCTCTAAGATCAGGAACAAGACAAGGATGTCCACTCTCGCCATTATTATTCAGCCTAGTTTTGGAAGTCCTAGCCATTGCAATCAGAGAAGAAAAAGAAATAAAAGGAATACACATTGGAAAAGAAGAAGTAAAACTTCACTGTTTTCAGATGACATGATACTATACATAGAGAATCCTAAAGATGCCACCAGAATACTACTAGAGCTAATCAATGAATTTGGTAAAGTTGCAGGATACAAAATTAATGCACATAAATCTCTTGCATTCCTATACACTAATGATGAGAAATCTGAAAGAGAAATTAAGGAAACACTACCATTTACCATTGCAACAAAAAGAATAAAATACCTAGGAATAAACCTACCTAAGGAGACAAAAGACCTGTATGCAGAAAACTATAAGACACTGATGAAAGAAATTAAAGATGATACAAACAGATGGAGAGATGTACCATGTTCTTAGATTAGAAGAATCACTATTGTGAAAGTGACTATACTACCCAGAGCAATCTACAGAATCAGTGCAACCCCTATCAAATTACCAATGGCAGTTTTTACAGAAGTAGAACAAAAAATCTTAAAATTTGTTTGGAGACACCAAAGACCCCGAATCGGCAAAGCAGTCTTGAGGGAAAAAAAACCGAAGCTGGACGAATCAGACTCCCTGACTTCAGACTATACTACAAGTCTACAGTAATGAAGACAGTATGGTACTGGCAAAAAAACAGAAATATGGATCAATGGAACAGGATAGAAAGCCCAGAGATAAACCCGCGCACCTATGATCAACTAATCTATGACAAAGGAAGCAAGGGTATACAATGGAGAAAAGACAGTCTCTTCAATAAGTGGTGCTGGGAAAACTGGACAGCTACATGTAAAAGAATGAAATTAGAACACTCCCTAACACCATACACAAAAATAAACTCAAAATGGATTAGAGACCTAAATATAAGACCGGACGCTATAAAACTCTTAGAGGAAAACATAGGAAGGACACTCTCTGACATAAATCACAACAAGATCTTTTTTGATCCACTTCCTAGAGTAATGGAAATAAAAACAAAAATAAACAAATGGGACCTAATGAAACTTAAAAGCCTTTGCAAAGCAAAGGACACTACAAACAAGACAAAAAGACAACCCTCAGAATGGGAGAAAATATTTGCAAACGAATCAACGGACATAGGAATAATCTCCAAAATTTACAAGTAGCTCATGCAGCTCAATATTAAAAAAACAAACAACCCAATCAAAAAATTGGCAGAAGACCTAAATGGACATTTCTCCAACGAAGACATACAGATGCCCAAGAGGCACATGAAAAGCTGCTCAACATCACTAATTTTTAGAGAAATACACATCAAAACTACAATGCGGTATCACCTCACACCAGTTAGAATGGGCATCATCAGAAAATCTACAAGCAACAAATGCTCGAGAGAGTTTGGAGAAAAGGGAACCCTCTTGCACTGTTGGTGGAAATGTAAATTGATACAGCCACTATGGAGAATAGTATGGAGGTTCCTTAAAAAACTAAAAATAGGGCTTCCCTGGTGGCGCAGTGGTTGAGAGTCCGCTTGCCAATGCAGGGGACACGGGTTCGTGCCCGGGTCCGGGAAGATCCCACGTGCAGCGGAGCGGCTGGACCCATGAGCCATGGCCGCTAAGTCTGTGCGTCCAGAGCCTGTGCTCTGCAACGGGAGAGGCCACAACAGTGAGAGGCTCACGTACGGAAAAAAAACAAACAAAAAACTAAAAACAGAATTACCATATGACCCAGCAATCCCACTACTGGGCATATATCCAGAGAAAACCATAATTCAAAAAGACACATGCACTCCAATGTTCATTGCAGCACTATTTACAATAGCCAGGTCATGGAAGCAACCTAAATGCCCACCAAAAGACGAATGGTTAAAGAAGATGTGTTCCATATATACAATGGAATATTACTCAGCCATAGAAAGGAACGAAATTGGGTCATTTGTAGAGACGTGGATGGATCTAGAGACTGTCATACAGAGTGAAGTAAGTCAGAAAGAGAAAAACAAATATCGTATATTAACGCATATATGTGGAACCTAGAAAAATGGTACAGATGAACCGGTTTGCAGGGCAGAAATAGAGACACAGATGTAGAGAACAAACGTATGGACACCAAGCGGGGAAAGTGGCGGAGGGGTGGGGTGGGGGTGTGATGAATTGGGAGATTGGGATTGACATGTATACACTGATGTTTATAAAATGGATGACTAATAAGAACCTGCTGTATAAAAAAATAAATAAAATTAAATTAAAAAAAAAGAATTTGTATTGCTTTGGGGTAGACACAGTTTATCAGCCAAGCTCCCCCAAAGGAGGATTCTAAATATGTTTTATTGGTGAGATTCCACCAATGCAGAGTTTGTGCGTGTTGCCTCATGTTGCCATGGTAAGAAGGAAATTAAATTGTGATACAGTGGTGCTATAAATAAAATACCTTTCTCCTTAAATTCACTCATAGTGTAATGAGCCCAGTGTGTTCAGCCTTCCATGCAACAATCAAGCCTTCCATAACATGTATCATTTAATGTAAAGTTATGAAGATAGGAAGAAGGATGGGACAATTCTAAGCACCAGAGGGTGAGGATGGAGTCCACGTAATGCTTTCCTATGCCGCCGTCTAGAACAATGGCTCTTACAGTATGCCTTTGCACAGCGAGCTTGATGTTGAAGTCCCAAGGCCCCCAGCTGGTGATCTGAACCGGAGAAAGGTGTCGGAAGTGTTGTGCTTTTTTCGCTGATTCCTGGTGACAATTTGTGTGCATGAGTGCTCGTGGTTGGACTCTCATCTCTGCCACCTGGAACTTGAGTTGATGTAATTTCTCTCAGTGAGTTTGCAGGGATGTTGTCACGTTTGCAGGGCACTACCTCAGTGACTCAGTGGTAGAGAACAGTGGGTGGAGCTTCACCTGGTACTTTTAGGGTTGGCTATCTTCCTATCAGTCTCTTTAAAGGGAAAGTGTAAAAAGGGAAGAGGGTAGGACTCGGATGGTGATGTGCTCTGCCAGGGCTGCCGGGGGAATAAATCCAGCAAGATATAAATGGCTTCAGTCCCTTCTAAAAACCAGAGTTGATTTTTCTTCTCTGTGGCAGGTGCGAAGGTAATGTAAACCTCCTAAGGCTTTCCAGATGGTGTTAGACTCCAACTGCTTTATGTTCTCACTTAGGTATTGGAACCTCACACTCAAACCTGTACCTTCAAATAGAAAAGTGACGGGAGGCTTCAAAATAGTGCCTCGTCCTGAGGGGAGCTGGCTGTGTGCTGCAGGAACCATCCTTCTGCTGGGCTCTGGGGGCCTTGCCATGTCATCTAATGAGAGCTCCTTTTTCATTTTTTAATCTCACCCACTGGGCTGTGACATTGGGACTGAAAGACGTGTGTTTTCGCAATCTCTGCAATTTTGTCACCGAGTAAGAGGAGATTCACTTCGGGAAGACAGATGCAGTGGTACAGGAGGGGTTTCACCTCGACAGCAGAATCTGTCAGGCAGCACGTTGGTTTTCTTTTGAACTCAGAAACCTTCTTATATTAGGTTTCTATTACCAGTGCCTACGTAGAACCTTCTGATTTAGAGCACCCACCCTAGGCAGGAGTCCCTAAGTACCCATAAAATGCTTAAACCTAGATGCTTTTGGCATATTCATGTGTCCTGTGCAGAGTCACCATGCCGCAGAGCAGAAAGGGAGGGGAGTGATTGTGAGGTCCTCAATCCAGTGATGCTTAAAGCATTGTCCTAGACCCACATCTGGTTCTTTTCTGAGCAAACTGTTGTTCTGCAAGAAGTTCTCTGATAAAATGTCGTGAAGCACTAGACATCTGTATGCACTGCAGTCAGATGGGGCTTCTGGTTAGCACGTCTCTTAGTGCCACTGAGCTTGTGCTTCTAGCACGTAAGTGAGAGTTGTGGTCTGACAAACCACAGGTGAAGGGTAACAGATACTTGAAAGGGTGCGTGCTACCAGTACCTGCAGTTCATGATCAACTCAAACTCACCACTGCTTTAACCTAGAAGTCAGTGGATAAAGTTCTAGATGTTGAGCACGACCGTCATGCGTTCTAAAACGGAGCCATGATCTTGCCACCATCTAACTGTTGTAGTTCAGCATCACTGTACCTGGGATTGATCTTATAGATTATGTAATACAGATCTACATCTCTATGTCAATACATCGATGTGATCGATGACGAAAGTACTTCTGATGATATAATGCCAAGATGACATTTTGTATTTACCACTTTATCAGAAAACAAGCCAAGATGAGCATGACAGGCAACGTGGCACAAATGGGCTGAAGGGGCCTTGGAATGTAGCTGGGTCTGGGGTCAGAACCCTGGCTCTGACACTTCTCTAGCTGGTGGCCTAGGGCAACTTCCTCTACTTTTCTCAGTCTGGATTTTCTCATCTCTAAAATGAATGACCAAACAACAGCCAGTGTACTTGAACTAACACTGATTATACCTTTGAGCGGAAGTGAGGATGAAATGAAAGAAGATATCATTACCAGTGGCTTAGAGAGAGCCTGGCACACAGTACGTGCTCTACACAAGTGGCTGTTGGCACTATAATGACTAAACGAGCTTTAAAAAATACCATCTTCAGGGATGATGAGAAAATATAAAATTCTTATATACATAAAATCATTCTATGTAAAAATTATTTTAAAAATAATAGATGAGTTGTGGATTGCTCTTATCCTGGAATATAATGAGCTGCTGTAGAAAATGAAAAAGCACCTTCAGATTAAATAAACTTTATATGTACACATGTGGCTAATACAGTTATATATCTCAGCAGTTCAAGTAAGAATACTACCTACCAGCCTATATTTGCTCTTTAATACGTTTGTTCTGAAACCAAACTTGAAGTGCACGTTAGAGACAACATAATAAACATCCTCCGGGTTTCAAGCCATGAGTGTACAATTTCAGGCAATTTTTACCGCGGGTAGGATTCATAGGTGTCTCCCTGGGGAGAGAACACTGACTCTAAGAAGAAAGGACGAAAAGCCACATTAGTCACTTTTCGAAAAGATGGAAGCTTTGATTTCTACATGTGATTTCTATGTAGATTTAAAAGCTAACCTGGCCTGTCGCTATCCTTTGCCCTACTTCCAGTCTGTGAGTGGACCTTCGGACGGTGGTCCTGAGGTCGGGGACATTTTGCCCTCTTCCCGGCAGGAAAGCTCTTATTTATTTATTTTTTTTACCTTAGGCCTCGGCCTCTTGATTGACTTTAAGGTCCCAACAAACATCCACTTTATTATTGGAGGATATTTTAGGCTCTGCAGGTATTTTTCTTTAGAGCATGATTTAGAAGCACTATTGGTCAGGGCTGACTTGTATCAAAAGAAATGCGATCCATGGAAAATGGTAGCACTGGGTGGCTGTGAATTCTTGACTCTCTGAGGCTCTCTCTCTCTCTCTCTCTCTATCTCTCTTTCTTGGAGCAAGGGCAGGGGTGGTGGTGGTGGGGTGCGTAGCCTTCGATATAGTTTCTTTTGTTGGAGCAGCTTAGTAGCTATTTAGCAAACACCTGTTTAATTTTAATTTAAGATAAGGTTTGAAACTTGCCCCGAAAGCCTTGCAAACGGTAAAAAGGAATAGAAAGCTGTCAACCTTTCTGATACTGATTGAAAGAAGATACTCTTTCTTGTAATTTCAGTTGAAATAGCTAGTTTTCCAATTCTGCACACCATGGATTTAATCAGCTAAGCCTAACAGGATTTAATCAGCTAAGCCTAACAAGATTTTTTTCTTTTTCTGTTTTTTAAAGCAGTGATTCAGGCAGGGCAAATTTGTCCCCCAGGGGACATTTGGCAATGTCTGAAGACATTTTTGGTTGTCACACTGGGCGGGGGGCATAGTGGGTAAAAGCCAGGATGCTGCTAAACATCCCATAATGCACAGGACAGCCCCCATCACAAAGAATTATCTAGTCCAAAATATCAGTAGTGCTGAGGTTAAGCAGCCCTGTTCCAGAACAGAGGTTTCTAACCTTGGATGCATATTAGAATCACCTGAAGACTTAAAAAAAAAAATTCAATGCCCAGGTGCTCTCCAACCCAGATAAACAGAATCATTGGGTAGGACAAGGCTATACAATTTGTCGGGTCCAGTACAAAATGAAAAAGCGGGGGCCTTTGTTGAAAAAGTGTTAAGAATGTTAAGGCAGTGACAACAGAGCATCAAACCAAGTGCAGCACCTTGTAAGTGTGGGGCTGAGTGTGAGCACACGGGTCCTACACATGTGTAGTTGACGCTGTTCTGGAGGGTGACCTGGGCATTGATAGTTTTAAAAGCTCTACAAGTGGACCAAAGACTGACAGACACCTCACCAAAGAAGACAGACAGATGGCAAACAAGTATATGCAAAGATGTTCCACATCATATACTATAATAGTATCAGGGCAATGCCAAAAATACCCCAATAATTGAGATACCACTACATACCTATTAGAATGGCCGAAATCTAGAACACTGACAATACCAAATGCTGGCAAGAATGTAGGGCAACAGGACGTCTCATCCATTGCTGGTAGGAATGTAAAACGGCACAGCCACTTTGGAAGGCAACTTGGTAGTTTCTTACAAAACTAAACATACCATATGATCTAGCATTTGCCCTGCTTGGTATTTACCCAAAGGAGGTGAAAATTTACATCCACACAAAAAACCTGCACGTGGATGTTTATAGCAGCTTTATTCGTAATTACCAAAACTTGGAAGCAGCCAAGATACCTTTTGTAAGTGAATGGATAAATAAACCATGGTTTATCAGTAGAATAATATTTGTTCAATGAAATGTTACTCACAATATTCCAGTGGAATATTATTCAGTGCTATAAAGAAATGAGGTATCAAACTGAAAATACATGGAGGAAATTTAAATGCATAGTATTAAGTGAAAGAAGCCAATCTGAAAAGGCTACATACTCTATGATTCCAACTAGGTAACCTTCTGGAAAAGGCAAAACTATGGAGACAGTAAAAAGATCATTGGTGACTGGGGTTGGGGGGGACGGAGGGTTGCACAGCAGGGCACAGAGGATTTTTAGGGCAGTGAAACTACTCTGTATAATGCTATAATGGTGGATACGTGTCACTGTACCTTTGTCCAAACCCATAGAATGTAAACACCAAGAGTGAACCCTCATGTAAACGATGGACTTTGGATGATAACGATATGTCAGTGTAGGTTCATCAGTTGTAACAAATGTACCACTCTGGTGACGGATACTGATAATGTGGAGGCCATGCATGTGTAGGGACAGGGGATTCATGGAAATCTTTGTAAATACTTTCCACTCAGTTTTGCCGTGAGCCTAAAGCTGCTCTAAATAAGTCGCTTGAAAAAAACAAAACTCTCCAGGTGATTTCCATGTGCAGCCAGTGTCAAGATCGCTGTTACTTAGCTTTTATTGCCTACCCTTCCTATAGCACTCAGTTTATGTACGCGGTATTGGCCCATGTATAACTCCTCTTTGTATTGGACACAGAATCTCACAATCAATAGATGCTGAATGAACACGGCTGAATAAAACACTCTACTATTATTCCTTGTCATCTATTATAAAGCCTTACGTGTGGAGAGGTCACTCAGGCTTTCCAAACAGGCTTCAGCATTCATGGTTTTGTTTGCTGTTCACATCAGTCATGTGGTTGCAGGGCAAGCGTTAGGACATTAGTCTGTGGATGAGGAAGCAGGCTCAGAGCAGGTAAGTGACTGGCCCAAGTCACACTCCTGTGAGTGGCAGGGCAAGGCCTCCAGCCAAGTCTCCTGGTTCCCAGGACAGGGCTGTTTTCCACGTGTTATGGGAACCTTCTCACTTTTACACCAGGTTTCTAAAGTACGGCGCACGTGCCCCTTGGTGGCATGTGGCATGGAAGTCAGGGCACAAGGGGTGAACTTTAAAACAGAACATGTTTCCTTATTTATTTAATATGTATTAGAAAAAAAATAGCATATCAAGTCCATAGTTTGTATTACTGCTGCAGAAAACGTTAGATTCAAATTGTAAAAGTGAGTTGATTTAAAGGAAAATATTAAGCAAATAACAACAGAGGTGGTGCAAAGATATAACAAAGCTTTTGAATTACCTACTTAAATGACAGAGCTATGAGAAACACTTTAAATCTTTGTAGTTTAAAATGAGGATACAGTGAAATAATATTGTGAAAGAGCTTTGTAATAGTAGGCAAAGCACTAAAATTGTTGGGGTTTTTGCACCCTCACTCCTTGAAACTTGCCCCCAGTGTATCCTACCAGACTGAGTCTTGGCCTGTTACTGGGCTCTGATCGGTACAGAATGCTTTACCACGGACCTCAAGTGACCATGCATGGTTGAAAGAAAAGAAAAATATGTAAAATGAAATCTGTAAGTCCCCTATTTCTGGCTTAGTTTTCCTTGTCATTTTATATATATATATATATCAAATTCTAAGATGAATTCCCAAATTGTCTGGAACAAACGATTAGGAACTTTATAATAATAACAAATCCATTCTCTGTCTAGGGCATATTCAAAGTACAGTCTTCACATTCACGCAGTGCAAATCTTTGTATCCATTAAATGTGATGAAGGATATATATTCATTGGCATATAAGGACGTTAGTGTTAAGTGCAGGGTTCAGAGGAGTAGGATAGAACGTATTTATATGAGAAAGAGAAGGAAGCATTTCTGAGAAGATTGACCCTGGGTGATGGGATTGGGTTCATTTCTTTTGCTTTTAGCTTATCTCTCACTTCTCATTTTTTTCTTTTTCTTTTTTGAAACTGAAGTATAGTTGATTTACAATGTTATGTTAGTTTCTGGTGTCATTTTTCTATGATGGACTAGATTTCAAACTCAAGGAATACTAGGTAAACTTTTAAGACACACTTGTACACAAAATATACTAATTCTGCGAAAGTCAGACGCTACGTTCCCAATGCTATCAGACGTGATTTGTATGTGTTGTGAGATGCTGATTTCATGATTAACACATTGTAGCTGGAGCCAACAGTAGGAGGAAAGACAGATGAAGCTATGGATATAAAAGGACATTGTAAAGTGTAAAGCCCTGTACGTTGAAAGGGATTTTGAGCTGGAACCAGGAGAGTGAAGGACAGGCTCTGAGTAATGGGACCTCATTTGGTGCTGGTGGGCGGTGAGCCTGGGGGGGTTTGTCACCATCACATTGAATTCCATCCCAGCTAGCGTTAGGGCCGCTCCAAAGAAGTGTTGGCTTTTCATAGCATCTGCCTTGCCTTCCCTGGGTTTTGTAATGACATTTCGGTGAAAATATCACAGAAGCACCTTTGATTTGTGGTTTGGGTGGGTATACCTGCTTCCTCACTCTCTCTCCTGGTTGTTTTTACAGAACCACGTCTTACTTAATTCTCTGGCTGTGCTTTTCAACAGCACAGTCTACTTTCTGGTTGTCAGAGGTTGTACATCCCCTGAGCTAGAAAGCTTTTTGAGAGGTGTTTTGTAAGTGGGATTCCCTTTTTTTTTCAGTTATTCTTTTTAAAGCTTTGAGCGATAGATAGAATATATGCATTCATGTTTGCATAATAAACGGTTGGGAGGGTAAACATTCTCTTCTGACAGTGTTGATTTCTGATGAGTGGGGATGCCAGGAGACTTTATTTGTATATTTCAAGTATTGTTTAAAAATTATTTGCATATTACTTGTATTACCTATACTCTGTATACATAAAAATATATAAAGTAAAATAGGAAGCCAGTAGACTTGGATATTTCCATTTAGTCGCTGAAAAATCTCCACGTGTGTCTATATGTGCAAGTGGAAGGCAGGCAGGAAAGTAGTAAAGGAAAAAGTAAGCTCCGATTTGAATTGCCTTGTCCAGATAGTGACACTCTGGTGGTGTGGTTGAGAATTGGAACACACTCACCTGTGAAAGTCTATCATCCTCTGAGGTGTCCTTATGCCACTGCAAATAGCCGACGTCACTGCGGGTCAGGACCCCACATAACGTTTCCTGAGACTTTCCTTTCTGATAGCCGTTAAAGACGTGCGGACTGGCTCTTCCAGTTAAGATCATGTTCAGAACTGCCTAGATGACACATTTTACAAATATTTACATTTCAGGTAGCGATGACACAAGGACTTAATTTCTTTTTTCTTTTAATCATCATAAAATGTATCATTTTTAGTGAAAAGAATGAAATCCCACAATATATAATTCTGGGAAAACGTATGTCATGAATGTTTGGTAGTGTTAAAACAGGAGTCTATTGATTTTTTTTTCTTGAGCCATGCCCCATAACTCCCCATGGGCCCTTCCTCCCTTCATATATTTTTTAAACTTAGGTTTCCATAGTTGTGATTTAAGCTGCATGAAGCTAAGAAGTTTTTATAGTGCTTTTCTTTCAGTTATTAGGGACTCCTGGGCGGTCTTGTCAAGATATTTTCTAATGTTTCTAGAATCTCAGGGATGGCAGGCTCTCAGAGGTAAACTAGAAAGGACTGTGATGGAAAGTGGAAAGATAGAATCTGATAACAAACTCAGGGGAGCATCTTAGTTTTTCAAAGATAATTTGATCACTCTTCACTTAAGGAGAGAATATGCTTAGTTGAAAGGAAAAAAAAAAAAAGCCTAGGGCTTCCCTGGTGGTGCAGTGGTTGAGAGTCCGCCTGCCGATGCAGGGGACACGGGTTCGTGCCCTGGTCCGGGAAGATCCCACATGCCGCGGAGCGGCTGAGCCCGTGAGCCATGGTCTCTGAGCCCGCGTGTCCGGAGCCTGTGCTCCGCAACGGGAGAGGCCACAACAGTGAGAGGCCCGCGTACTGCAAAAAAAAAAAAAAAAAAAAAAAAGCCTAATTGAGATGCTACAATAAAAAAGGCAAAGTCTTCCAACCCACCTGCCTGCACAGGAAACCTCCAGCATTAGGTCGTAGCAGATGAGTGGTGGAGACGTCCAGGTCTTTCTGAAGCCTGCAGAGTGGGAGAAGCCATCAACACTCACAGACGGTGATGCTCCAGGGACATGCAGCCTCTCCTCTCTCCATCCCCCCAACGCAGAGCAGCAGTGACTTGGGCTTGCCTGGTCACTGTCCTTCCCATGTGCCTGGCACGTTTCCATCTGTCACTGGGAAAGCTTCTAGGACTGGGGCTGCAGAGGTGACGGGGCAAGCTCTGGATGCCGTTGGGGGAAGCCAGTGATAAGTGGTCAGGGAGGAGGACGAAGCGACAGACCTCACACGTTAGAATCCCTGGGTGTGGGCTCCGTGTGGGTGCTGGGCTGTGTAGCAAAACTGCTTGCGCTGAGTGCCAAGGGACGCTTGGCTTAGGGTGGTGACACGTGACCCCTCCAGAGAGTGCTGGCCCAAGGCAGAGTTGACCAGACTGTTCAAGTGGAAACCACCAGCTGGGGAGTTAAGCCCATGTCTTGGCTGAAGCCTCTACTGTTTCACCAGGGCCAAGGGGTCAGGGTTCCATCCAGGACAGTATAATATCAAGGTGGAAAGTGGCTCGTGTTGTCACCTGGAGGGAGATGCTGAGTTATATGAGCTGTATGTGTTCTTGAACGAACCTGTTCACAGGACTGGAAGGTCAAGCACTTCTGTGAATAAGACCTAAAGACGTGGGTCAAGCATCAGATATAATTCAGGGCAGTGTTTCCTAAATTATGGCGTGATGTTAGGTGGTATAGATATGAGCATTAAAAAAATTTTACAGTGATGTGTTTAAAACATTTTTTCTTTAGCGCAGCAACTACATGATTTAGAGGATATTAATGTTTAAGAAGAGGATGATATCTAAATGTGTGTTGATTTTGAATTTTTTCTTTTATTTATTTTTTGGCCATGCCACACAGCATGCAGGGTCTTAGTTCCCTGACCAGGGATTGAAACCGTGCCTCCCCTGCAGTGGAAGCACAGAGTCTTAACCACTGGACCACCAGGGAAGTCCCAAGTGTGTGTTGATTTAAGGACATTGTTAAGCAAATAATAATATAGATCATAAAAGTATGATATGCAAAAGACAGGTTTTCAGGAACTGCTTCAAGGCTTGAAGTTCTTCCTTTCTGGGGGCCCTCTGTTTCTCTCTCTCTGACTCTCAAAAGCTTACCCTTTTCTCAGGGTCCAGAAGAAAGTCTGTTTCTTCCCAGAAGCCTTCCTCGGCCACCTTATCTGTTGGGGCCCCTCCCTCCTCTGGAATCCGTTAAGATTCATTGTCTCTGTACTTCATTTGGCATGTCAAGTACCACCTGGGATGGCTCAGTCTCTCTGTGTACCCCTGGTTTTTCCCAAATTGGAACCTGCAAGGAGGTCAGGGCCATACTCTCTTTCATTGGTATTTCCCACAGTGCCAAGAACAGGGCTTTGCATTTCATAGGGACAAAATAAATATTTGTGGATATATATTTTATCGTACATAGAAATCATAAAATATTTTCATTTATGAGAGCTGTACAAATAAGCCTGAGTGGTATCTGCCAATATTTATAACCACAAGAGAAAGGAACCTACTACTGTGCTAGAAATGTAGATTCAAACTTTTCTGATGACATCCACTCTCCCACGAATATGTCCAAACTGACTACAGAAAAGGATCCATCAACAGAAGAGTGTCCACTAGAAAAAAATTGCACTCATGTTTCCAATAAGGCATGAAAATATTTTCCAACACAAGGGAGCATTGTTTATGTGACCCCAGAGCTATAGGAAATACCTGTGCAAATATTTGTAGAATTTACCTTTCAAATGTTCTGGAGAAGATCAGACTGTAAAGAAACAAGATGACACCATGGCTTCCTTCTCCTTTGAACTATTTGAAAAACAAAGGAAAAACACATCTGCATAAACACAGTGCATCTCTGTGTACCTGTGGGCATGAATTCAAGGATTTACACCTGAGAGATTTTTTTCTAGCTGCCAAAAGGACCATGGGAGCTCTCTCTGCTTCTCTAGGTCACCTCCACCCTCAGATGCATCCTCTTTCCTTGCTTCAGGTGTGCCAATGGCACCATCATTCTCTTGGTTTCCAACCCATGTTTCCTCCACTTCTATCATGTGATTCTCTTCGAATCATGGCTAAGACATAGTGTATACTTCCTCTCCATTTTCCAGCATCTATCCTAGCTCAGTTCCTCAGAGCTGCTCTGGATGGCCCTTATCCAGCCTCCCTCCGTCAGTGCATCCTCCCTCATCATCCTGTTAAACTCAGGGGGACCAGAGAAGCCTTTCTAGAAATAGCTTTGGAGTTATACAAACCTGAGTTCAAAACCAGTTCTACTCTATTAACTCCAGCTTCTTTAAGTTTCAATCTCACCTGCAAATGTAGATAAAAGACCCTTTTCCTAGGATTGTTGCAAAAGTTAAATGAAATAATGCACAGGACCTACCGTAGTTCTTAGAACATGCTAGAACCACAGCAAAATTACTGTCTGTCCCTCTCTAAGGCACTTCTCCCTGTCTCTTTTCTTGGCCATGTTACTTTTCTGCTCTGAACTTTCCAAAGGTGCCCTGTGAGCTCCAGGATAAAATCCATCCTCATTCAGGGCCTCTCACTGGTTGGCCTTATCTTAGCTTTGTGTCAATGCTCTACCTGCAGAAAAGAAGCTCCTTGGCTGGCTTTCAAGGTGCCCTGGGTTAAAGCCTCTTCTTTAAAGGCATTATATCAGGAAACCTTCTGCTAAAATGCATGCACTTTTCCTTTTGTGGATTAATTTGTCCCCTTCACTATCTATGCCCTTGCAGGGGCTGGATCTTCAGGCAGGAGAAGAAATTTCAGTGCCCACAGAAGCCAGATGAGAACCCAAATGGGGGTACGCCAGGACGTGAGGGAAACGGGGAGAGGTGGGGCCCGAGGCAAGGGACAGCACTTGTGTGTCAGTTTCCTGTTGCTGCCTTAACAGACGACCACAGATGTGTTGGCTTAAAATCACAGGAATCCATCATCTCACAGTTCTGGAGGTTAGACGTCCAGCCCTGGTGTCACTGGACTCCATTCAAACTACTGGTTGGCCTGTGTTCCTTCTGGAGGCTATGATGCCTCCTAGCCTTTTCCAGCCTCTAGAAGCTGTCCTTATTCCTTGGTTCATGACTCCACATCACATAGCCTCTTCTCCTCTGCTTCCCTCATCACATCCCTTTTTCTGAATCTCCTGCCGTCCTCTTTCTCTTATAAAACCCTTATGATTCATTGAACCCATCAGAAAAATTCAGAATAATCTCCCCATCTGAGATCTTGAACTTAATCACATCGGCAGAGTCCTTTTTACCAGTTAGGTAACATCATTCAGTCTATCACAACTTGTCTAATGGGAGTCACTGCTCCCTTTATCAGCTGATTGAAGACATGCTAGAATACAGGCCTAGTGCTGTCAGATTTTCTGATTTTGGGTGGGAGTGGGGAGGACCTAAACATTTAGTTTTTGTGTGTGGTTTTTTGTTGTTGTTGGTTTTTCTTTGTTGTTGTCGTTGCCCTGTGCAGATTGAGGGGTGGCTTAACCTTAGTTCCCCGACTGAGGATTGAACCTGTGCCCTCAGCAGCGAAAGTGAGGAGTCCTAACCACTGGACCACCAGGGAATGCCCGAACATTTAGGTTTTTACGTGGAATTTTCTGATTATTTTTGAAGTTCACCAAGTCGAGTTTTTAAAAATACAACACCATATGAGCTAATGCTGCAGATCCTATGTAATAGATGTATTAGTTTCCTAGACCTACCCTACAAATGGCCAGAAATTTGAATGGCTTGAAACAGTAGGAATTTATTGTTTCACAGTTCTGAAAGCTAGAAGTCTGAAATCAAGGTGTCAGAGGCAGGCCATGCTCTCTCTGAAGGCCTTAGGGGAGGATCCTTCCTTGTATCTTCCTAGCTTCCGGTGGCTGCTGGCAGTCCTTGGTGTCCTTGGTTTGGGACAGTCTCTGCCTTCATTATCACATGGCATTCTCCCTGCATGTGTCGGTGTCCATGACCAAATTTCTCTCTCCTTATAAAGATACCAGTCATTGGATTAAGGCCCACCCTAATCCAGCATGACCTGATCTTAACATGATTACATCTGCAAAGAAACTCTTTCCAAATAAGAACACATTCACAGGTACTGGGGGTTAGGGCTTAAACATATCTCTTTTCTGGGGAGAGGGGAGATGCAATGCAACCCATAATAACAATAGGCCTACTGCCCACATGTAACCCTCAGACCTCTAGCTTGTGATCTCTGCCTGAAGACAGGGCACAGAATTGCTTCCTTTTGATAGTGAATGGTGTTTGGTAAGGGTCTGGATGCGGGCTGATCACACATGCAGCCCCGGTTAGGGAGTGCCCTTCAGAGGAGTATCTATGCATCAAGATGCCCCCTCACTCAGGAAATGGTGCCAACCCTTTCCCCGTGTGGCTATGGTAACGGTCAGCTTGGGTCCACTTGACACCACGCTTGTGCAAAGCCCACCTGCACCATGCAGTCTGATTCTGCTTCCTTTCATTACTTATTCCAGCTCAACTCTTAGTCTTTTTTTAAAATTTTATTTTTTAAATTAATTTTTATTAATTAAACATTAGTTTAAAAATTAAGTGGAGTTGATTTACAATGTTGTGTTAGTTTCTGCTTTACAGCAAAGTGAATCAGTTATACATATACATATATACCTTCTTTTTAAGATTCTGTTCCCATATAGGTCATTACAGAGTATTGGGTTCCCTGTGCTGTACAGTAGGTCCCCATTATCAACTCTTTGTCCTTCAGGGGGAAAACCTACGTATAGCTCTAGCTCTAATCATCTTATTCTCAACTCTGGCTACACTTAAGAAGCCCTTGCAGATGTGAAAGACTTCCTTATTGAATCAGACTCTCCCAGGTCTGAGTTGAAGAGATGGAAGACAAGAGAGGGAAGGGTTTGCCTCTGTTTGCTGGCAGAGTCATTTCTTACATGGCTCCTCTCCATGTAGCCCCATTAAACATCTCCCTCTACCACAAAAAAGTCCCTAAGCAGGCTTCTAGCTTAACATTTCATGTCAGGTATTTAAAATCTATCATAGAGCTTCCATTAGTTTCGTATTGCTGCTGTAACAAATTACCATACATTTAGTAGCTTAAATAATACAGATTTATTATCTTAACAGTTCTAGAGGTTAGAAGACTGAAATGGGTCTTACTGGCCTAAAATCAAAGTGTTAGCAGCCCTGCGTTCTTTCTGGAGGCTCTGGGGGAGAATCTGTTTCCTTGCCCTTTCCAGCTTCTAGCAGCCCTGCCCACGTTCCTTGGTTCATGGCGCCCACGTTCCTTGGTTCATGGCCCCCACCTTCGACCTTCGATGCCAGCAACAGTTGGTGGTACTCTTTTCACATCACATCAGTCTTTCCCTGTCTTACACCTTCCTCATCCACATTTAAAGTCCCTTGAGATTACACTGGGCCTACCCGGATAATCCAGGATAATCTCCCTATTTTAGAGTCATCTGATTAACAAGCTTAATTCCTCTTTACCGTGTAATGAAACATTCACAGGTTCTAGGGGGTAGGGTATGGACATCTTTCAGGGGACCATTCTTCTGCCTGCCACATAGACCCAAGAGAGGGTGGGGGAGGAAGGTCTGGGGTAACTAGTTTAAGCAAGATCATGTAGCTAGTGTGTGGCTGAGAACTCATGCCCAAGTTTTCTGTCCCTATGACCTTTGAAATGAATGGGGTTGTGAGTTTCATGCATCAAATTTTCCCTTTCCATACAAGCCACGTTTATATGGCTTCATGGTTACTCTAGTTTTCCTCTGCTACATTGTAAGTTTCTGATTCTTTAGAAAATCAACTTTCATTTCTTTATCCACAGAGGAAACTTAAAAAAGCACCTTCCGTTTTCCACCATCCCTATCCCCTACTTTGTGTCCTTCCCACACAGGAGGTGGGGAGATTCATTGCAGGGGAGGGCATTGTGTGGAAGGTGCTGATAGAAGATGTGAAAGGGGGCCACATTTTTCAGACTGGCAGTCATTTTTCTGAGCCGCTGTGAATGGCCGTTTTGGTAATTTAGACTACCATTTTTGTGTTTTATCCCTTAGATGAGGCAAGGCTGCTCTAACATTTTCTCTTCCCATAAAAGCAATCTTATTGTATATGCCCTCTATAGTATTATTCTCTGGGTTTGATTAGCCAAGGAGAAAGAGGCATTTGTGAGTGGGCCTGTGTGTGATCTGGCCTCTTTCTAGATTGTGGGGAGGGAGAGACAGGTTTCTCTTTCCCTCATTCTGCCCTCTCTTAGTCCTCAAAATGACCTGCTTTTCTTAACAAGCATCATTAGAAATACACTTTATAAAAGGAAGAAGAGTCCTGTACGATCAGTTCAACATAAAGGAATGATCTCAACACTTAAATACTTACACACTGTACGTGATCATAGATGAATTTCTCAGTGGCTTCTTTCTCTAAAAGTTCAAACAGCTGGAGCTGTAAATCACAAATAGAAGATAAAAATGAAAAGGAAGATGAAAGTTATATCTAGGAGATGTCAACTCACTGTTAGTACCTCAAGGGAGTTCTTTGTTTCATTGCAAAATCACATTGCTAGAAACTGACATATACACAAGGCCCCGTAAAACATACATGGTAAGATTGGGTGGCCACCGGCCTCACTTTTACATTCCTCAGTTTTAAACCAATATGGTATCTTGAGCAGGAAAACTGTAAACAGATTTTTTCCCTAATAGGTAGAATTTAGCCAAGTTTAGAAGAGTGGCTATGGAAATGGAGTTTATGATAATTTCAGGCATGGGATATTCTTTAAACAATTTTTTTTTCTTGAAGTATAGTTGAGATACAATATTATATAAGCTACAGGTGTACAATATAGTGATTCACAATTTTTAAAGGTAGTACTTCATTCATAGTTATTATAAAATATTGGCTCTATTCCCTGTGTTGTACAACATACTTTGTAGCTTATTTTATATATAATAGTGTGTACCTCTTAATCCCCTCCCCCTATGTTGCCCCTCCCCTTTCCCTCTCCCCACTGATAACTACTACTTTGTTCTCTATGTCTGTGAATCTGCTTCTTTTCTGTTGGGTATGGAGTGTTCTTGATCATGGTGAATTCTGGAAGGAAAAATTCACAGCAGGCATCTCTATTTTGGCTGCTTGGATTACTTATGCCCTTGATCCTCGCCTCTTTGGCAGGTACCTTTGGCCACATCAGATGCTTACATCGTGGAGGTCCACCCAGGAGCATCAGTTCCACCTCCAGTTCCGTGGTGAGTCTAATACTCACCCAGGCTTCACCATCCTTTATCTGGTAGGACAGGACGGGCAGGAGCGCACTCACCCGTTCAGTGAAACCGTCCCCAGAGTAGTCAGGAGTCGGGGCGACGTGAGTGTCCTCGGTGACAAGGCAGATGGTGGCTTTCCGAGCTGCTCCTGCGGCCCACAGGATGCCCGCGAGCGCCGCGGCCAGCGCGCGCTTCTGCCCCTGCTTGCTCATCGCGCACAAACTTCAGCCCGGGGGGAGGGTAGGAACGCATTGCAATGAGTGTCCCCTAGCTGAGGGCCTGGGCCTCCACTTTCATGGACCCTTCTGAGTATAGGCTGGGTCAGTTTGGTTCCTTCGTCAACCTACACTGTGAGAACATTGTGGAGGGCCTCATCCTCTCTGCCGGCACTGAACGGGCATCCTCACCCCAGAGCATTAATCCTCTGGGTTCTCCACTGATCCCTCCCTGTGCATTACTGCCCCTGCTGAATCTCAGCACTGTCTTCTCTCCTGAACTCCAGCTGGGCTCCATCCAAACTCTCTAACCTGATAACACAGGCCCTTCCCAAGTGCAACCCCAAACAATCCTTCCAGTTTTATCTCCCAGGTTTCCATTTTGCAAACCCTCTGCCCCAGATGGACTAGTTCCCTGGACATAGTTTCTGCATTCTACCTCCATGCTTTTTCTCATGTACTTGTCTGCCTTGAATATGCAAGTTCTCTCTGTTCTTCCTGCCTGATCACATCCTACGAATCATTTGAGGCCCACTTCCCCCTTACTAACTTATAGTCGACACTCATCTGGCACTCACTGGGCCCAGAATTGTTCTAAGCACCTAACGCGTATTACCTCATTTAATCCTTATGACAACCTGTGAGGTGGATGCTATCAATATTATTAGTCCCATTTTAGAGATGAGGAAAGTAAGACAGGGAGGTTGAGTACTCTGCCCCTGGTCATTCACCTTTAAAGCAGTAGAGCAGTGACCTGAATGCAGGCAGTATGCCTCCTGACTTAACCATTAGATTGTTCTTAACCATTAGATTCCATCAAATAATCCCAGTGGGTGAGAATTCCCCGGAAATGGGAGCCAATGTTTACATCACAGACCTTTCCTATGCTCATTTTCTAAATGTTTAACATTGACAACTGTTGTCCTGGTGAAGAAACACATGACAGAGGTTAATGAATGAACTCAGCCACGATTTATAGCAGCGGTCCCCAACCTTCCTGGCACCGGGGACCGGTTTCGTGGAAGACGATTTTTCCACGAACGGGTCGGGGGGTGGCTTGGGGATGATTCAAGCACATTACATTCATTGTGCACTTAATTTCTATTATTATTACATTGTAATATATAATGAAGTAATTATACAGCTCCATAATGCTGACTGGAGGTGGAGCTCAGGCAGTAACGCGAGCGATGGGGAGCGGCTGTAAATACAGATGAAGCTCGCTCGCTCACCGGCCACACACCTCCTGCTGTGTGGCTCGGTTCCTCACAGGCCACGGACTGCTTACCAGTCTGCGGCCCGGTGGTTGGGGACTCCTGATTTATAGAATCCATCTAGCTCTATGGTGATATTGAAATCAGTAGCAGGACCCTCACACTCCAAAACCCTTGTCCAAGGTAGAATGAGAGTCAGACAAAGTGCTGTGAGACGACAGGGGCAGGAGGGAGAACTTGTGATCGGGAAGGTTCAGGAAGGCTTCAAGGAGCAGGTCGATAATAGCAATTACTCATTAGCATTTATGTAGTACCTGCCATATGCCAGGTACTGTGCTAAATGCTTGCTATTCATGGAGCAAATGCTGTATGTGTTCCATCTAGATCCCTTGGGATCCCTTTTACGCAGTTGGTGGACACGCCCCCCCCCCCCCCCCCCCCATTGCTTTGGGTGCTGCTGCTAGGGCCTCATACTTTTCAACTTTCTCTGATGAATTGGAGCCACCTTCCCTGGAAGTGACTGGGGTTGTGCCGCCTTCCCGTAGGAGGGTCCATAGCGGATGCCTGATGAGGGTGGGAGGTGAAAAGGCCCCGCCCCCTTATCTGAAGATGGAGCAGTTGCCCCCCAGAGCTCCCACGGATCAGGCGGAGGCTAGACATCACTGGCAGCCACAGGCCTCCTCTGCTTCTCCTCCTTCCCTAGCCTGCTCCCCTGCTCTCTTAGGGGTTTCTCCTGAGGGCATTCATTCCCTTAATAAATCACCTGCATGAAGAATTCCCACCTCTGGCTCTGCTTCTAAGGAAGCTGGCAATTGGCGTTCTTAGCATAGATTAGACATTCAGTTCGTTTTCGGTGATAAGTTACCCTGCCTGAGGGTAGGTAGATGCCTTTTAATTATTTCTGTTTCCTCTAATATCAACCATAGAGTTTGATAGGGGTTTATTAGCATCTAAGAACAAAATAATTTGAACTGATTTTTTAAATAGGCAACTACCAAACACTGTACTTTGTCAGCGTGATTAAATAGGAGGATGAATCCTTCATTTATTAGGTTTGTCATCATCCCTTTTGTTCTCTCTCTGGAACTGTTAGCTTGGGACTTCCTATCGAATGTTGTCAAGTAAGCCTGTCTGGAGATCTGGTGCTTCATCTCCTCTGTCAGGGTGCTCTGCAGTGGGGCATAAAGACTGCCAGTGTTATCCCTGCAACTGAACTTTGAAAGGGACTCTGGAAGAGCTCTATCTAGTCACGAAATTCAGTCCCTCTGGGAGAGCCAGAGCCATTTCTGTCTTACGAGGCAAGTCCCCTTCCTGAGGCAACCTGGGGGATTTTCCCTGGTGGTTATTTAGCCTACAAAGGTTCTCGGGAAATGGGTAATTCTTTGCAAATACTTTTCATAGGCCTCTTACCTGAGAAAGTTACAGTCTTTTCCCTTCCTTGTAAACAACAAATATTTAATGATGCATCCTTGTACAGCCATCTGAATGCTTCGGGCACCTCCCTGAAAAGCGGAGGGTCAACAGTGAGGAGTTTACAATGGTGGTGGAACCCTCAGGGCCCACGTTATACAAGAGAAGTCTTGGAAATGGATGTCATTATTTATTCTTCTCGGCAGCCTTTTCACTTCTGGGGCACAGCATCCCCTAGGCTTAGTGACGGGCCACTGTTCTCTACATGTGCCATCCCTCCCCGTGGGCTGTGGCCGTGCCATGGCTGGGCTAGAATCTGCAATGACTAGCTTCTCTGTGGAGCCCCATAGACTGGCACTCCGGGATGCCTGTCCCCCTCCGCCCCACCTTCACTGGGCTCGTGCCTCGTGTCCAACCCTTAGATTTGCAGGAGGTAAGGAACTAGTCAGCTAGCTCTTGAAATTCTGCCTGGCTAGGGATCAATGATTTGAATTATTGAGGTTTTAAACAAGCCAGAAAGAAACTCCTAGATCTCTTCCAGCCTCTAGATTCTTAGGAATGCTTAGGACCTGGAGAAAAGTGCCAGGAAAATGAAAATTTGGAAGAGAGTGGGGAGGAGTTTGAGACTTTGTGACATCCTAGATAGCGTGTCATAATTTTCAATAGTCTGTTATCATTTAAGGTTAAATTTTAAATCGTCGATATGTTTCTACTTATGATGATAATGAAAACATGCCTCGTATGGAGGAGGATGGAAGGAAACACAGACAGGGAGCATGGGATTAGGACTTTAAAAAATTATCACCTGGGCTTCCCTGGTGGCGCAGTGGTTGAGAGTCCGCCTGCCGATGCAGGGGACACGGGTTCGTGCCCCGGTCCGGGAAGATCCCACATGCTGCGGAGCGGCTGGGCCCGTGAGCCATGGCCGCTGAGCCTGCGCGTCCGGAGCCTGTGCTCCGCAACGGGAGAGGCCGCGACAGTGAGAGGCCCACGTACCACAAAAAAAAAAAAAAAAAATTATCACCTGCTATTACCTTTCCCACTTCCAAAGCGAAAGCCAGGTCAGAAAAAGGATCATGAAACCGGAAATAGGCCTTTGTCCAGTCAGAGCTGAAGACCTGGACTGTATTTCCAAAGAGGATCTGGCACAGTTTCTGAAAAGAGGGGAAATAAATGGTTCAAACAAAGAGAGTTCTTCCTAGACACAAGCCCTCAGCAAACAGACTTAATTAAGCAAGTTGGTGAAACCATGGAGGAGGGCCTGTCCCCTTCCTAGAGTCAGGTTCACACATTACTCTATTCCCTGATTGTAATTGTCCAGCTCTGTGCAAAAGGTTTGCATAAGGTTCACTTAGGACATTTTATCCTGAAGGCTGAGAGTGTCAACTCTGCACCTTTTTATCCCCATCCGTATTCTGTCTCCGTGTCTGTCTCACCTTCCGTTGCCAGCCATCTTCCCTGTACCCCCTTAAGATCCATTACGGGCGACTACGCTCTCCTTATGCCTCTCATTTCTCTAACCCTGACTCTGTAACTCCTATCTCTCCCACGTTAGGGTCTTTCTCTCTTGCTCCAGAAAAAAGGAATAGGCAGGACTCTGATTCCAGCAGTCTGAGTACAATAGTGGTGTAAATTGGTATTAAACAAGCAGCCTCTGTTTTTTTGCCCTAGAATCTTTAAGTTTTTTTCTGGATACTCTGCAGCAAGTTAAGATTGCAGAGGGTCTTTTAGAAAATCCCAGAAAATTGGGCACAAGCCTTTGTAAACCAAACCCGTGACAAAAAGGGAATCCCTTTATAATCAGAGGCATATTAACCATTCGGCTTGTGCTAGGTCCTGGGTGGGGTATGGATATGGAGAGAGAACTTCCGACTGAAGTACTCAGGAAGGCTTCGTGGAAGAGGTGGCATTTAAACGAGACTGGCAGATGGTGTCTAGCATTTACTGAGTATTTTCTACGCACCAGGCACTGGGCTAAGTGCTTTGCATTCATTATGTTAATTTAATTCCTTGAGAAAGGTACTGTTATCATCCTCCTTTTACAGGAAAGTATTTGCCTAAGGTCACCCAGCAAGTCAGGCAGAGCTGGTATTCGTACCCATTCTAACACCACTGATCTGCCTCCCCAGCTTTAATCGTGTATGTGCCATCCTTATAACTGCTGTCATTTTTGTATGCCAATAATTATTGAATTAATATTTCTCATTAGCTTGGGCCATTCTTTTATAACTTAGAAAACATTTATTTAAAGCATTTCTTTCTTTCTTTCTGTCTGTCTGTCTGTCTTGGTAGGGAGGTTGGCAGTTTCTCTTTTATTTCAAATCAGTTCACCGTCATTAAGAGCTTACAAAGGGTCAGATATGTGCATTATCTCATTTAATCCCCATTTTACAAGGAAACATTCATTTAAATAAATAAACAAAGCGTTTATTTAAAAGGACACTTTATACCACATCCTTAAATGAGAATCAAAATCACTTGCCATAATAAAAAAAAATAATAGAGATATAATGATGTTATTAGATTATGCTAGAAACCATTGCCTGTGAAAGCTCCGACTGAGCCCTGCACTCTTTGTAATTAAAAAGGGAGATAAGAGGTGTTAAAGAGGTGTGAATGTGTGCTGCCCTTTACCGGGTCTTCTCCCTGGCCTGCCAGAGTGGAGAAGGGGCTGACTTTCCCACGAGGTAACTCAGTGCTATTCAGTGTCGCTTACTGCCACATCCCCAAAGCACCCCATGCTCCAGCACAGGCACATGTCCCACACTCTGTGACAGACCACACAGTGGTCTGTTGCCTGTAAAGGCGGGGAGGCTGGGTAGAGAGAGAGATCTGCAGACACACACACATGGTACCAGGGTATCCAGGGACAGTGAGTGGTTCACTGGGTCTAGAACACTGTGTGTTCTGGGGCCACAGGGCAGGAAGTCAGTGGAAGCTCAGAATGGAAAGTACCTTGGGTCTGATCCTGGAGGGCTTTGAATATCACACTCAGGCATTTGGAGCCAGTTGAAGAGTGCGGACAAAAGGAACATGGAGCCCAACCGGTCGAGAGCCAGGGTACCTCTTCCCAGCTGTGCATAGCGTGGGTTCTAATGGTTTCCAAGAAGGACAGATGCAGGAGAAGCATGCATCTGGAATGGTCTTCCCCATCTCAAACCAGGGTCTGGTTCCATGGCTGGAGTTTATTTCCTGGCCACCTCTGCACCCACCCTCAAAAGAAAAGATTGCCTCTACAGAGAAATAGAGACAGGTGCATTTCAGAATAAGCAAGAGCCTAGAATTGCACCTGAAGGAAAATTATCTGTCCGGTGGCCATCAAGGAGAGGGAGAAGACAGCTGCTCCTGGGAGACACAGACTCGGTGTGCCCTGTAACCAAAGAGGGCCACCAACCCAGGACATCCCCAGCAGAGCCCTGAATATGGACAGAAGGTGTCTCCCTGACATCAAGACTGCACAGAAGAAAACTTCTCACTCCTGACTCCAGGGTTGAGAAGCCCCAGCTCTGCTTGAACATGCCGACCACATGAACGGGGACAGATTGTCAAACCTCTCTAAGACTTTCTTTGCTTATCCTGAAATGGGGATAACCCCTGCTCTGTCCCCATCACTGAAATTGAAAGCTACCACTGCAAGAGGAGAAGCATGGAAAGGACTGTGGGAACCGTAAGTGCTGTTATTACCTTTGTGAAAACACAGCCTGTCTACACTGGAACCTCTCATGTTGCATGGAAGAAAGTCCCAGCCCAGATGGAAAAAGCCCAGACACTGGCAGGGGTAAGGGAGGAGAAGCCATGGATAATGTGACAGCCTAAGACAGTTGTGGCTAAGAAAGCTGAGAATTCAAATTCAATTAAAAAAACTCAGTAAGCCAAATCAAACTCCCGTTTCTGTTGCCAGCCGCCCCCTCCAACTTAGGGAGAGCCACTGTCCAGATTCACCTCGGGAAGGCCTAGAACAGGGGGGCTGCAGGCTTCTCAGGGAGCCCCCAGTGTCCAGGGTGGCAACAGAGATAACTCACCTTACTTATGTAACACTGACTTTCTTTTCTTTTCTTTTTTTAATTTTATTAATTTAATTTTATTTAATTTTTTTGCTGTACGCGGGCCTCTCACTGTTGTGGCCTCTCCCGTTGCGGAGCACAGCCTCCGGATGCGCAGGCTCAGCGGCCATGGCTCACGGGCCCAGCCGCTCCGCGGCATGTGGGATCTTCCCGGACCGGGTCACGAACCCGTGTTCCCTGCATCGGCAGGCAGACTCTCAACCACTGCGCCACCAGGGAAGCCCTCTTTTCTTTTTTAAAAAAATTTTATTGCAGTATAGTTGATTTAGAATGTTGTGTTAGTTTCTGCTGTACGGCAAAAGTGAATCCGTTATACGTATACATATACCCACTCTTTTTAAGATTCTTTGCCCATGTAGGCCATTACAGAGTACCGAGTAGAGTTCCCTGTGCTGTTCAGTAGGTCCTTATTAGTTATCTATTTTATATATAGTAGTGTGTATGTGTCAAGCCCAATCTCCCAGCTTATCCCTCCTCCCAACACTGACTCTCATATCGGTATAATTTATAACAAGATTAACCCGACACATAGTCAGTGATACACATATGTTGTTGTGCTGCCTGGTAACTAGGCACAAATGGCAAATGGTCCTAATAAATGACTATAATGATTGTTATTACTTAACACAATCAAGCACGGCTTTTCTCTCTTCACTTTGTTAGTTTTCCAGGAATACCTCTCTTCCCTGATTGCTGTGATGATGATAACGAGGGTGATCATTCTCTCTGTCTCTCTGTCTCTCTGTCTCTCTGTCTTTCTGTCTCACACACACACACACACACACACACACACACACACACACAGGTCCTGGATCATTCTTCCCAACAGATTTCATTTCCTTACCCTGACTGCCTTGTCCATTGTCCCTGGTCTTAGAGGGACCTCTTGTGACCACCTGTCCCCATCCAGTCCTCTCCCACATGCTCCCTGCCCACAATTTGAAGTAGAATAATTCTCTTTGAAGCTCCTTCCCTAAATCTTTTCCTGCTTTAGAAATTACTGGACCATCGTGGAATCAGAGAGGTTAGAATTACTGCGTCCTAAGAAGACATTTCTAAACTAGCCCATCAAATAGAGTGGTAGGGCTTCCGTGGTGGCGCAGTGGTTGAGAGTCTGCCTGCCGATGCAGGGGACACGGGTTCATGCCCCGGTCCGGGAAGATCCCACAGGCCGCGGAGCGGCTGGGCCCATGAGCCATGGCCGCTGAGCCTGCGCGTCCGGAGCCTGTGCTCCGCAACGGGAGGGGCCCACGTACCGCAAAAACAAACAAAAAAACCCAAAAACAAATAGAGTGGTAGTCTCTTTACCTGGTTGCGTTCACCATCAGTTTCTCGGCATCTGGTGCAGTACCTGGTACCTAGTAGGCTCGCAAGAAGTAGTTGTTGAATTTTTAAAAATCTGATTCGGCTCTCTTGTTTTACAGTTAAAGGACTTGGGGCCCAGAGCAGTGAAGTGGTATGCCCAGGGTCACACAGATAGTAAATGGTAGTGCCAGGAATCAAATGCAAGCCTTTCAACTGGTACCAGTCAGGGTCCCAGCAGGAAACAGATGGCACTCGAGTCAGGATAATTAACTTGAGGAAACTTTAATTCAGGGACCATTTACAAAGATGTGGGCTGCATGTGGGGCAGCAACAGTGGCTAATGCAGGGCCCCAGGATCAGCAAGAGTGAGAAGTTTTTATGTCGCCGACACCTGGAGGGGTGGAAGGGATAAGAGAGTCCTGGGAGAGGACTGCCTTCTGAAGAGGGGGATTCAGCCAGCTTTGCACACCTGACTTCATTCCCTTCCGTCCCTCCAGGCTCCCTCCAGGGCTCCCATTGGTCAAACTCAACAGGAAGTCAGAGGAGGGAGCTCTACTGATGGGGTGAGTACAGCTCAGTCTCCAGCGCAGAAAGCAGGGCGGACAGGGGTAGAGTATGCTTCTGAAGGGGCACACAAATGACACCCACTACCATGTACAGCGATGCCTCTCTTGGGGATCACCCAGAGGCAATGAATGAATGAATGAAATATCTACTGAGGACCATCTATCAGCCAGACCTATGTTGGGGTTACCAGGCTGTGTTTTCTGCTCCCCTAAGGCCAGCCCATTGCCTGTTACCCTCGATTAGAGCTTCATTCTTCTGGTTCTCCTCCAGAATATTTTGCTCTCCCAGTATTACAGTTTTAATATGATCCTGCTGGGTGATACTGCAAATACACTAGGGGTTTGTTTATTGGCTGCTGATAAAAGAGGCAATAGGAATGTATTCCAGGCTGGGTCCTGCAGAAGGGCCTGACTGTGAAGGAGGATGAAAAACTCCTGCTGGTGGGAAGCACAGCGGGGGAGGGGGTGTTGCTGTGGAAGAGCCCAGAGGAGGACTCTCACCTTCTCCAATGATGCCACCTGGGCCAGCGGCCTTGCCTGCCGTTCATTACACCACACACACTATAAGACATGCGGCTGGGGGAAGGAAGAACCCTGTGGTATTGGAAATAGGGCAACAAAAGGCGAGAAACAGGAGAGCTGGGGAAAGCAAAGGGGCATTGGCTGCTTTGCCCACTCGCTACTTTCTCAGCAGATTCCCAGCAAAAAGTGTGTGCCAATGTCGGGAAATCCTATGAATGGCAATTCCAAATGGAGGCGGGAAATAAGAACAGCAGAATGACAACGAAAAACACTCTCATGTGAGTGCTAGGATCCAATCGCTCTAATAATTTGCCAGGCGGCTGCACGGCCAAAATGTCAGTTAGAATTGGTCAAGCTTCCAAACTGCCTCCCTGGACACGAGTATTCAGAATCGCAAGGCTCATCATCTTGAAATCCCAGGGTGTGTTTAATTAATGCTACTGTTATTTAAAGGATACATTATCATCTGGTCCTCATAATGGGAATACGTCCAAATTTGTTTGTTTTTTTTTTTTTGAAGAAAAATCAATTCTCTTTGCTTCTGGGACTTCCTGAACCCTCCATCAGGTCTGATTCTTTCGTCTCCCAGCCTTTTCCAAAGGGAGAGAATTACCTTGGAAAAGTCACTGAGGAGGTCTCCAGTTGCATCACGTCTGTGTTTGTAGACAAGTGGGAGAATTCAGACCCAGACTCTCCTGCCACTACAATATAGAGAGGAACTAGAAGACTTTGGAAACACCTGTGAATGCCTTTTTTTTCCTGTTTTTAAAATGCATGATGGTGTTTTTAGAAATAGATTGTCCATTCACATGGTTCAGAATCCAGAGAGTACAAAAAGCTATGCTGAGAAGACTCCCCCCGACCCAGGGCCCTTGCCCCTCTCCCTCCCCCTACTGTTACATTTTAGGAAGTCTTCTGGAATTTCTGTGTGCATATACAGGCAAATACGGTATCAGTGCAGAATCACGGTTTTCTCTATTTTCCATACAAAAGGTAGCCTATTTCCTGATATGTGTAAATTTTAAAATGACATTCTCCATAGAAATTCATTAGTAGCCAATAATACTTTTTTATTAATGTGTTCATTAAAAACCTTTTACAGTAAAATGTGGATACACTCGGCTCTCTGTATCTGCGGATATTGGGGGGGTGGGCAATGGTATTAGGCCATTTTCTATAAGGGACTTGAGCATCGGAGGATTTTGGTTTCCTCTGGG
The DNA here is from genome assembly GCF_008692025.1 of Phocoena sinus. Classification (NCBI taxonomy): domain Eukaryota; kingdom Metazoa; phylum Chordata; class Mammalia; order Artiodactyla; family Phocoenidae; genus Phocoena; species Phocoena sinus. Next base: position 30,732,104 of record NC_045766.1, read on the forward strand.
GTCTCCTGAAACCAATCTCCCGAGGATATCGAGGGGCACTGTAGTTGCTCTAACTACTGTTTCTACAGCACAGTGTAGGCAGAATAACCACTGAGCCTGGAGATGCTGGTAGGATTACACGTTACCTGTCTTCATTACTCAAAAGGAGAGTGGTGAACTAGACACCTAAGACACAAGTTAAGGCACCATCCAGGGACTGTGGGGCCAATGAGCGAAGTGCAGCATCTCAAGAGAGCCCTGCCGGCCTGTCTTCCTGTGACATCTGGCACTGGAGCACAAGAGGGAAGGTGGATTGAGGCAGAAAGATCTGTGAAGATAAGAAAGAGCACGTGGGCCTCCCAGCACGTTTGTGCCGCAACCATGGCAGTGGAGAGAGTTGCTCTGTGAAGCCTGTACGGATGTGCGTGATGAGAAAGAACACGGGGGCTGTAGTCCCTGTGGACGATGATGTTCCACCTGGGGAGCCTCAGGGACAGCTACACCGAGGGTTAGAAATACTGCAGTCGGGGCCAGCCTGGCCTCTGGGCTCGACAAGCAGGTGGAGACTGTGAGGTTTCCCCAGAGGGGGGGTCTGGCCCCCACTCCTGCCTCTCATCAGGGACCCTGCCTGCAGGGCACAGAGCTTTATGTCCATGGCAGGTCTGACCGTAGGCCTTGCTGGTCTTTACCCAGAAGACCAGGCTGGTCCCGGGTGGGTTCTGCAAGCGTGCCTAGGTGCAGGGCCGCGTGTCCTCAGAAAGGAAGTGCTTCTTCCGACTTTTGTCCTTAGGGCCCCAAGGAGAGGTCTCTGCCTAAGTATCTAGAATGTGGTCTGGAGGTTGAGGAAATGGGGTGAATGTGGGAAAACTGTCCCTAAAAGCCCTGATTTTCACTATGATTGAAAGGGCCATATTATAGGACAATCCTATTGGCGGGATCTCTCACCCTCTCTGGTGCTTTTTCCCTGCCTCGACCCCTGGCTTCACTTCCCCAGGTCCCGATCATGCCTCTTTGACCATGAGAGCTGGTCCTTTGGCCATTCGCCAAGGCATTGCCCCCAGCCCATGCAATGAGGTGTTTCTGGGTCTCTGCCTCAGCCCCTCTCCCCAACCCTGGTCAAGTTTTGAATGGAACAAATAGTCCCTGGGAACAGTAGCTTCCAGGTCCACTTGGATTCTTAAACATCGGGTTCTTTTCAAATCTGCTTATTAGTTGGCAGCCCCAGGGAGCGTTTCTTTCTTGAGATCATCTCTTTGCCCCAAGACTGGGCCTGGACATGTGCCCCCATCTCCCTATCTCCTGCCCACACAGGACAGGGGTCCTATCTCCCACATCTACCTCGTCTTCCACCTTTGCAGTCCTCACCGGCTGCCCTGTCCTACCTTATATGTAAATTATTTGAATTTAACTCCCTCATGGCTTCACACTTGACTGTCACACTGAGGGAGTAAATAAAGAGAGACTGAGAGTTTGGGAGGAAAAGCCTGTAACGTCACCGGTGTCCTTGAAAAATACCATAAATAAGTCATTTTAATTATATTCGCCTTTTACCAGTAACCACCGTCTGTAGTCTTATCTTCCATAATACTCTCACATGACAGCAGATAAGATTCCCCAGCCTTGTTGTTTGGGGAAGATTACATTTCATTTCATGTTTAATTGACAAGCTATACTTACCGTGGCCACTGCTAGGGAGATAGGAAGGCCGCCCGATTTTGAAGAGATGATAGAGGGTTTGGGAATAGAACAAAGGCTGCTCGATGGCCAATGTCCGTGTCCTTTTGGCTGAGGTATTCCTGTTCCATCTTCAGTTTCACCGGCAGATATATGGTTGCCTTCACGATTCTGTGTAAAATGCCACCACCAAAAAACAAAGCAAACAGAGCTGGTGATGACCTTTTTTCCTCTCTTTTCTCTCTTTCTCTCTGAAATATTAGTGTTCAGAAAATGTTGTCTCCCTTTTAAAGCTGTCTGAAAATTTTCATAAATAACAATAAAAGAGGCAGAAAATTCCCAGTGTCTGTGTCAAAAGGGTTTCTCCTAAGTTTTATGTGACTCGGAGAGGTTAAGTGTAACTATGGAAACATAATTAACACTATCAAGACCTTGACTTGAAATTATGTTTATAGAAGAATGTAAATGTCACTGTCTCTTGTTTTGAGAAGGCAACATTTTATAAAGAATGAGTGAATCTTTCTAGTCTATATGAGGTACTTCTCATTATGTTGTTAACTGGCCAGTAAACAAAGTCAGGTTACCTCCTTTTAATTCTCTTAGATTCCTGTTGCCTAGCAAGTGAATATAATAATTTTCTTCCTTAAAAAAATCCACCCCCTACCTTTAAGAAAAATATCTATTTTTACTTTTCTTAACTGATTCTTACGGCATTTAAATATAAGTTAGCATTGATTCTTCTTCCAATTTACTTCTATCCTAATTTCATGAAACAAATCTGCCCAGTTGGTAGCTGAAACATGAAGGAAACTGCCTTCCTAGTTTTTCTGGATTCCTAGAGGCTAAGATGCTTTCTTATCTCAGAAACACAGCATCCAAGTCACAGACTACTGGTGGGATAAGATGCATTTCGTAAATCACGTGGAAAATCTTTACATTTTTGGCAGGGGGTTTCCTCCACCTTGTTTAAAGCATAACTTGACATTTATTTTTTTTTCCTTGCAAAGATTGTTTTATCTTTTGACTATTCTATTCCCCCAAATGATAGCTAGCTCATTTAATACTTTCAGGACTAAAACAGAAGTATTATCTCCCCAATTCTAATAGACTGGGTAAGAGAGTTTCAGCACAAGTAATAAGGCTTTTGATCACAGGTTACTTGGAGCAAGGTGCTTTAGTGTTAATAGTTAAAATTTTAATAATTCAGTTGTTTGATTGTATCATATATTAGTGCCAAGAAAATCACCTTAATATTTTATGCTGTGTTTGTTCAGTGATTGAATTAATATCTGAAACACAAAGTCCATTACCTTCTAACCTTTTCAGGTGACGTGAGAGAAAAACATCTTTCATCTTATACTGTATAACAGATTTTAAAATACATTTTAACACCTGAATTCAGTCATCTTTTCCTTATTTGAAGATGGTAAGGAAAACAATTTTTCAGAAGCTGAATCAAGACAATAACTATTTTCAGAACTACTTCAGGATCACTGAAGCACTTGGGTGTCAGAATCTAGTGTTATTTCACAAGTGTAGGAACTCTAGATTCTCATATTTTTTTTTCTAAAATAATAACCACATGGTGCTTTTAATGATGAAGAGGAGATCAGCTCGGTGCTCTGTGGTGACCTAGATGGGTGGGATGGGGTGGGGCGGGAGGGAGGTCCAAGAGGGAGGGGACATATGTATACATATAGCTGATTCACTTCATTGTACGGCAGAAACTAACACAACATTGTAAAGCAACTATACCCCAATTAAAAAGAAAAATAGGAAGAGATTTTTATGAAAAAAGAAAGCGCAAGAAAAGATCTTCAACAAGGTTTCTAGTTTTGTGTTTTCACACGTTAAATGCTGGGTGCCTGAGTGACATTATGTGCACAGAATAAACGCAGATTATGCTGTTAATGGGATTGTTTTGAAGAAGCAGCTAGAGGAAAACACACTGGCTTTGAGAAAAATAATTACCTGAGAAGTTGTATTATTGGTTCCCAACCTATAAATGAAAGAGAAAACATCAAGAAAATTACTCACTATGTTCAACCCTTATACCCTCAAACCTCTTCAACTTCAACCTTGCTACGGATGGCTCTTTCTGCAAACAGTCATACCTGAAGCATTTAAAATGTAAATCTGTAACGGACACTTCTCACGTGGCAAGCATAAAAGCTGATTACTTAAACACCTAAAATCCCTCTGGTTCTAGAGAAATGAGAAAATGAGAACATCTTACCGGTGATAACTGAAGATTTCCCTCCACTTGTCCAGAAATGAAATCTTCCTAGTTATCTCCTCTAAATCCAGCTCTTGGGAGCTCTGTTCCTGGTCCGAGGGCTCCATAGCTGTTTAGATAATGTAAGGAATTAGAAGAAGGAAGTTGTTCAGGTGGGAGAGAGAGAGCTGGCAGTGAAGTGAGATGGGTGGCATAGATGCCCAGGTGAAGTGCGTGCAACCCCTACTTTTTGACCAGCAAGGAGATCACGCCACCCAGTTGCAGCTTTGGGCGTTTTGTAAGCCCCCGCTATCAGATAATGATTAAACTTTCATTAGAGGTAGAATACTCTTGTGTTTTTCTTCACTGTATGGATGCCATGAATGTTTAATCCAAGACACAGATTTATAAACAAAGAGACTGCAATTACTTACCTGTATCAAAGCAACTGGGATAATTTAATCGATGAGAGATACCATGCTGGTGGAATGTGATAGCACCTTATTCTGTGGTGCCTCCTTGGAAATACGTAGTCAAAGAGGATAAAAGCCATCATGCTGATATTGAAAAATGATAGCAACTACTATTGGGTAATATGTAGGCCGAGGAAGAATCTGGCCAAAGGATATTTGATATAGATTTTAGTCCACAGAAATATTACACAATTTGAAGAGGGACTGGTTTGATTTGTTTTGGGGAGAAATTTAAAGGTATGTCTCTTCCTATTGGCTGAATGAATTGTAGCTGTAATAACTGGCATAAAAAAGAATATTGATGGTTGTGTTGGTTAATTTTATGTGTCAACTTGCTAGACTATGGTACCGAGTTTTTGGTCAAATACCAGTCCAGATGTTGCTGTACAGATATTTTTAAGATATGATTAACATTTAAATGGTAGAATTATGGTTTCTCTGGGTATATGCCCAGTAGTGGGATTGCTGGGTCATATGGTAGTTCTATTTTTAGTTTTTTAAGGAACCTCCATACTGTTCTCCAGAGTGGCTGTACCAATTTACATTCCCACCAGCAGTGCAAGAGGGTTCCCTTTTCTCCACACCCTCTCCAGCATTTATTGTTTGTAGATTTTTTTGATGACGGCCATTCTGACAGGTGTGACAGATGAATGGATAAAGAATATACAATGGAATATTACTCAGCCATAAAAAGGAATGAAATTGGGTCATTTGTAGAGACGTGGATGGATCTAGACACTGTCATACAGAGTGAAGTAAGTCAGAAAGAGAAAAACAAATATCATATATTAACGCATAAATGTGGAACCTAGGAAAATGGTACAGATGAACCGGTTTGCAGGGCAGAAATAGAGACATAGATATAGAGAACAAACATATGGACACCAAGGGGAGAAAGCGGGGGTGGGAGATGGCGGTGGTGATGAGATGAATTGAAGATTGGGATTGACATATATACACTAATGTGTATAAAATGGATAACTAACAAGAACCTGCTGTATAAAAAATAAATAAAATTCAAAAATTCAAAAAAATTTAAATTGGTGATTTTGAGTAAAGCAGATTATCCTTTGTAATGTGGGTGAGTCTTATCCAATCAGTTGAAGGCCTTAAGAGAAAAGACCAAGGTCCGCAGAGAAAGAAGGAATTTGGCCTCTAAACAGCCTTTAGACCTGAGCCTGCAACATCAAGTCTTCCCTGGGCCCCCAGCCTGCCAGCCTGCCGTGCATATTTCAGACTTGCCAGTCCCCACAATCATGTGACCAATTAGTTTAAGGAAATATATATATATATATATATATATATATATATATAGAGAGAGAGAGAGAGAGAGAGAGAGAGAGAGAGACAGAGAGAGACAGAGAGAGACAGAGAGAGACAGAGAGAGACAGAGAGAGAGAGACAGAGACAGAGAGAGACAGAGAGAGACAGAGAGAGAGAGATACACATGTCCTATTGGTTCTGTTTCTCTGGAGAACCCTGAGAAATACAATGGTTTTATCAAAACAAATAATGATTACCAGAAAAGGGTTTCTGTCTTTTCTGACCTAAATTGGACCTCTTCAGCCAGAGGTCACTTTCTCTGTGACATATCTGATCATGAGTTTTGTAAAATTCTGGTAATACTAAGAGGTCAAAGCAAAGAGGCTATGTGGATTTATGATGACTGGAGTAGTCAGGGCTGAGGGGACTGGTTATATATTGAAACACAGCAAGACACCACATCAACCAGAGGCAGATTTAAATGTCTGCAGTTTTGCTTGGGAATGCTCTACTTCCAGTTTCTTAAACTAACTTTTAGTGATTGTTTAACCATTTCATATTCACAGGTCTCATAAACTTCCACCAGGTTCAGTATTTTTATTGTAAACATAAGAGGCATAAAGAAATCCTTTCTTATCTCCCTCCTCTAACCATACATCCTCCTTTAAAAAAAGCTTTCCTCTTTATAATTTTATAGTTTTAATGGGGGCATCAGTATTTAATATTTATTGGGCACCCCGTAACCCCCGCTATAGAATAACAATGAAAATACTTGATCCTTGCTCTCAGATAATATAAAGGTGAGAAATGTCTTGGAATTTCCAATTTAGAAAGTCATATTAAAAAATTAATTCTGGATCTACCATTTAAATAATTTAACAACCCTAAACCAAGAAAGAGGAGTAGCTGAGAAAACTATTTTTCTTAAGAATCATTTTTAAGTCTGTATATTTGGAACTATGTCTGTGTCCTGGTTTACAGAGAATTCTATAAAGGTAGAAGCATAAGCTCCATTGACTAGACAACTTACTAATGCACCATTTTGTTGGGTTCAATAAAAATATTTTGAGTACTTCCTGTGTGCCAGGCACTTGGAGATGCCAAGGTGAGTAAGATGCGGTTCTTGCTCTTTCTAGCAGAGGAAACAGGCACATAGGGAGGGGAAAATGCTGTGAGAACAGTGGCTTGGGGCTGTGGGAGCACAGGGGGCAGGTAGGAAAGCAGAGTGGTAAAGGGCATGGCCTCTGGGCCCCAGCTGCTTAGTTTTGAATCATGGTTTCACCACTTGATGGCTGTGTGGCCTTGGGCAAGTTATTTAACCTCTCTGTGCCCAGTTTATTCATCTGTGAAATGGGGATGGTTCCATATCTTTACCATGTTGAGACTTCTAATCGCTGAAAATGGTATATCACTCTACTTATGTAGATCTTATTTATCTTTCCATTGTTTAATCCTTAGAAGTAGAATGCCTGAACCAAATGATAATGGTTATTTTAAAGAGTTTTGCTACTGCCAAATTTTGTTACTGAGAGCATTCCTTGCCCAACCCCTTTTGCTCCTTTTATTTCTAAGTTGGAATTCATGGTCCCATTCTTTTCAATCAAGAAAGTGCTGTCTTTACTACCCTTCCTTTCTTTTTCTTTTCAGTTAGATGTTGATAAGAGTTCTATAAATGGAAAGGGCTGGCCTCTGGACTACACCAGGAGTTAAGAATGTGACTCAGCTACATCCAGAGGAAGCCAGCCCTCTCTGGGGCATTTTGTCAGAAGACTTAGAGTAGGAGCTGGGTGTAAGAAGTAGGGTAGAAAGAAAGGATGGGATTGGGGGATCTCGGGCCAGATCTGGAGAGATAGGACAGGAAAGGTGTACACAAATATGTAGAATTTGGGGTTATCCCCGTCACTTTTTAATACCTTTGCCCCCACCCCATGGCACATGAGGTCACCTAAATCTCCTGTCCCAAGACTGCCCATGATGCATCAAAGGACTGGGGCTGAATACAGGGTCTCATGCAGCAATGGATCTGCAGCAGCAAAAGGAAAGAGTACAAAGCAGGGGCCATGGGGGAGGAGGGAAGTTTTGCAGCCCTGCAGTGGGGCAGGGGGAGGGTGCAGGGTCTGAAATCCTTCACCTATAAAGGAGATACACTATGTAAGTGCTGAAACCTGTGCCTGAATCCATTTGCTTTCTTTCTTGATAATTTTGAAAAATAATACCAATGATTTCATGAGAAAAGCTAGTTTTTATTTCAAACTTGGAAATTAACATGTAAACATTTAATGTTATTAACATTTGCTATAGGTTCCCAGAAAACTATGACTGATCATTACACTATTTACTCAGTTCATCCTCAGGGTGAAATTTGAAGACCTTGGGCTTGCAAGCATTTTGACCGGCTTGAAAAATTACCCCCAACCTTTCTTCTTGCTGTTTTTACATGAGACTTTATAAACAGAAATCTGGAGGTAGAATTTTAGAGCCTTTCGATCTTTTTTCTGAAATAAAATCTTGTTAGTGTTTAATTAACCTTACCCCTGGAAAGCTCTTCCTTAGGATTAAGTTAAATCCTTTATGGTTTAATTATCATTCATTTTCTTTCGTTCTTTCTGTGGAGATGGAAATTTCCTGATTATAATCCTTCCTTAAAGAATTCTGCCAATCCACTGGAAACTAGAAGATAGTTGATATATTCCCCTTTTGTTCTTTGGTGGTGTTGTAAGGAAGAGAAAGAGGGTGTCAGGCCCAGGGTCAAATCCCAGGGCCTCTCCCATGACCGTAACCTTGGAGAAGTTATTTAGTTTCTCTGAGCTTCACTTTCCGTATCTCCTTTGACTTACCTCACAGAATCATAATGAATATGACCAAGGCGAAAACTACTAACCTTTAGCCAATGTTCTCTTGCCTCTTATATATTAAAAATTCTCCTTTAAAAGTCTTACTTTTACCTGCCTTTACGTGTTCTAGGGGTGATAGCCCAGGCTCAGGATAGAGCTAGAAGTCAAAAAGTCCTAAAGTATTAAGACTGGGGCATTTGTCCCTCAGTCAGTGGCCATGAGGTCGTTGGTTGGTCACTTAGTCACTGGTATGGGCCACTGTCCTCCTCCAAAAGGTCTTAAAGACCAATGTGGTGTAATGGGATATACATATTTGGTCTTTGTCCCTAGTTCCTGTCAAACTGTTGGAATTTCAATTGTAGAACACCTAGGTGGTGTTGGAGAAATAGCGAATTTGTTGGTTTGGGGAAAAAAAAATCTCTCGTCTGGTGTCAGAAAGAATCTGAGAACCAGTATTTAAAGCACGTATCCTGGAGTCAGACTGGGTGGGAATCTTTGCTCCTCCGCTATATTAGTTATCTATTGCTGCACAAGAAATTACCACAACCTTAGCAGCTTAAAACAGTACCTACTTACTATGTTACATTTTCCCCCGCTCAGGAGTCCAGACATGGTTTAGCATCCTCTGCTCAAGGTCTCACAAGGCTGCAATTAAGGTGTTTGCCAGGCCTTGAGCTCTCATCTAGACTCAGAGTCCTCTTCTAAGCTCACATAGTTGTTGGCAGAACTCATTTCCTTGTGACTATAGAACTTATTTCTTCAAGACCAGCAGGAAAAAAGGAGGCTCTGCTGCTTCAAGTCTCTGATCTTGGGAAAAGCCTAAGCTGTCTTATAAAGGACTAACTTGATTAGGCCAGGTCCACCCAGAAATAGCTCCCTTTTGATTAATTGGAAGTCAAACTGATTAGGGACCTTAATGACATCTGCAGAATTCCTTAACCTTTGCCATATGAGGTAACATAACCATGGGAGTGATATCCCACCAGCTTTGCCATAGTCTGTTGGCTTTTTCAGATGGTCTCTTTCTTGTGTGAGTTGTGTCTTTCAAGGAATTGGTCAATTTTATTTAAGTTACCAAATTTGTGATCATAGAGTTGTTTATAGTATTCCTTTATTATCCTTTTAATGTCCATGAGATCTGTAGTGATGTCCCCTCTTTAATTTCATTTTTTAAATTTTGATTTATGTTAATTATTATATATGACTTATATCATCATACGTAAAAAGTAACCAAGCAGAATTTTAAAAGCCCGTAGCTATTATATATTATCTACTCACTTCTTTGTTTCTTTTAACATCTTTATTGGAGTATAATTGCTTTACAATGGTGTGTTAGTTTCTGCTTTATGACAAAGTGAATCAGCTATACATGTACATATATCCCCATATATCCTCCCTCTTGTGTCTCCCAGCCACCCTCTCTATCCGACCCCTCAGGTGGTCACAAAGCACCAAGCTGATCTCCCTGTGCTATGCAGCTGCTTCCCACTAGCTATCTATTTCACATTTGGTAGTGTATATATGTCCATGCCAGTCTATCACTTTGTCCCAGCTTACGCTCCCCCCCACTCATGTCCTCAAGTCCATTCTCTACGTCTGCGTCTTTATTCCTGTCCTGCACCTAGGTTCTTCAGAACCTATTTATTTATTCTTTAGATTCCATATATATGTATTAGCATATGGTATTTGTTTTCCTCTTTCTGACTTACTTCACTCTGTATGACAGACTCTAGGTCCAACCACCTTACTACAAATAACTCAATTTCGTTTCTTTTTATGGCTGAGTAATATTCCATTGTATATATGTGCCACATCTTCTTTATCCATTCATCTGTTGATGGACACTTAGGTTGCTTCCATGTCCTGGCTATTGTAAATAGTGCTGCAATGAACATTGTGGTACATGACTCTTTTTGAATTATGGTTTTCTCAGGGTATATGCCCAGTAGTGGGATTCCTGGGCCATATGGTATTCCTATTTTTACTTTTCTAAGGAACCTCCATACTGTTCTCCATAGTGGCTGTATCAACTTACATTCCCACCAACAGTGCAAGAGGGTTCCCTTTTCTCCACACCCTCTCCAGCATTTATTATTTGTAGATTTTTTGATGATGGCAATTCTGACTGGTGTGAGGGGATACCTCATTGTAGTTTTGATTTGCATTTCTCTAATGATTAGTGATGTGGAGCGTCTTTTCATGTGTTGGCAATCTGTATATCTTCTTTGGAGAAATGTCTATTTAAGTCTTCTGCCCACTTTTGGAGTGGGTTGTTTGTTTTTTTAATATTGAGCTGCATGAGCTGCTTGTAAATTTTGGAGATTAATCCTGTGTCAGTTGCTTCATTTGCAAATATTTTCTCCCATTCTGAGGGTTGTCTTTTCGTCTTGTTTATGTTTTCCTTTGCTGTGCAAAATCTTTTACATTTCATTACGTCCCATTTGCTTATTTTTGTTTTTATTTCCATTTCTCTAGGAGGTGGGTCAAAAAGGATCTTGCTGTGGTTTATGTCATAGAGTGTTCTGCCTATGTTTTCCTCTAAGTATTTTATAGTGTCTTGCCTTACTTTGAAGTCTTTAATCCATTTTGAGTTTATCTTTGTGGATGGTGTTAGGGAGTGTTCTAATTTCATTCTTTTACATATAGCTGTCCAGTTTTCCCAGCACCATTTATTGAAGAGGCTGTCTTTTCTCCATTGTATATTCTTGCCTCCTTTATCAAAAATAAGGTGACCATATGTGCGTGGGTTTATCTCTGGGCTTTCTACCTGTTCCATTCATCTATATTTCTGTTTCTGTGCCGTACCATACTGTCTTGATTACTGTAGCTTTGTAGTATAGTCTGAGGCCTGGGAGCCTATTTCTTCCAGGTCCATTTTTCTTTCTCAAGATTGCTTTGGCTGTTCTGGGTCTTTTGTGTTTCCACACAAATTGTGAAAATTTGTTCTAGTTCTGTTAAAAATGCCGTTGGTAGTTTGATAGGGATTGCACTGAATCTGTAGATTGCTTTGGGTAGTATAGTCATTTTCACAATGCTTATTCTTCCAATCCAAGAATGTGGTATATCTCTCCATCTGCTTGTATCATCTTTAATTTCTTTCATCAGTATCTTATAGTTTTCTGCATACAGGTCTTTTGTCTCTTTAGGTAGGTTTTTTCCTAGGTATTCTATTCTTTTTGTTGCAATGGTAAATGGGAGTGTTTTTTTAATTTCACTTTCAGATTTTTCATCATTAGTGTATAGGAATGCCAGAGATTTCTGTGCATTAATTTTGTATCCTGCTACTTTACCAAATTCATTGATTAGCTCTAGTAGTTTTCTGGTACCATCTTTAGAATTCTCTAGTATAATATCATGTCATCTGCAAACAGTGACAGCTTTACTTCTTTTTTCCCAATTTGGATTCCTTTTATTTCTTTTTCTTCTCTGATTGCTGTGGCTAAAACTTCCAAAACTATCTTGAATAATAGTGGTGAGAGTGGACAACCTTGACTTTTTCCTGACCTTAGAGGAAATGGTTTCAATTTTTCACCACTGAGAATGATGTTGGCTCTGGGTTTGTCATATATAGCCTCTATTATGTTGAATTAAGTCCCTCTATGCCTACTTTCTGGAGGGTTTTTATCATAAATGGGTGTTGAATTTTGTCAAAAGCTTTTTCTGCATCTATTAAGAAGATCATATGGTTTTTCTCCTTCAATCTGTTAATATGGTTTATCATATTGATTGATTTGCATATATTGAAGAATCCTTGCATTCCTGGGATAAACCCCACTTGATCATGGTGTATGATCCTTTTAATGTGCTGTAGGATTTTGTTTGCTAGTATTTTGTTGAGGACTTTTGCATCTATGTTCATCAGTGATATTGGCCTGTAGTTTTCTTTCTTTGTGACATCTTTGTCTGGTTTTGGTATCAGAGTGATGGTGGCCTCATAAAATGAGTTTGGGAGTGTTCCTCCCTCTGCTATATTTTGGAAGAGTTTGAGAAGGATAGGTGTTAGCTCTTCTCTAAATGTTTGATAGCATTCACCTGTGAAGCCATCTGGTCCTGGGCTTTTATTTGTTGGAAGATTTTTTATCACAGTCTCAATTTCAGTGCTTGTGAATGGTCTGTTTATATTTTATATCTTCCTGGTTCAGTCTCGGAAGGTTGTGCTTTTCTAAGAATTTGTCCATTTCTTCCAGATTGTCCATTCTGTTGGCATATACTTGCTTGTAGTAATCTCTCATGATCCTTTGTATTTCTGCAGTGTCAGTTGTTACTTCTTCATTACGAATTCTATTGATTTGCGTCTTCTCCCTTTCTTTCTTGATGTGTCTGGCTAATGGTTTTCAATTTTATTTATCTTCTCAAAGAATCAGCTTTTAGTTTTATTGAGCTTTGCTATTGTTTCCTTCATTTCTTTTTCATTTATTTCTGATCTGATCTTTATGATTTTTTTCCTTCTGCTAACTTTGGGGTTTTTTGTTCTTCTTTCTCTTATTGCTTTAGATGTAAGGTTAGGTTGTTTATTTGAGATGTTTCTTGTTTCTTGAGGTAGGATTGTATTACTATAAACTTCGTGCTTAGAACTGCTTTTGCTGCATCACAGAACTGTTTTGTCATTGTGTTTTCATTGTCATTCGTTTCCTCTTTGATTTCTTCAGTGATCTCTTGGTTATTTAGTAGTGTATTGTTTAACCTCCATGTGTTTGTATTTTTTACAGATTTTTTCCTGTAATTGATATCTAGTCTGATAGCATTGTGGTTGGAAAAGATACTTGATATGATTTCAATTTTCTTAAATTTACTGAGGCTTGATTTGTGACCCAAGACATGATCTATCCTGGAGAAAGTTCCATGAGCACTTGAGAAGAAACTGTATTCTGTTGTTTTTGGATGGTTTCCCTATAAATATCAATTAAGTCCATCTTGTTTAATGTATCATTTAAAGCTTGTGTTTCCTTATTTATTTTCATTTTGGTTGATCTGTCTTTTGGTGAAAGTGAGGTGTTAAATTTCCCTACTGTTATTGTGTTACTGTCTATTTCCCCTTTTATGGCTGTTAGTATTTCCCTTATGTATTGAGGTGCTCCTATGTTGGGTGCATGAATATTTACAATTGTGATATCTTCTTCTTGGATTGATCCCTTGATCATTATGTAGTGTCCTTCTTTGTCTCTTGTAATAGTTTTTGTTTTAAAGTCTATCTTGTCTGATATGAGAATTGCTACTCCAGCTTTCTTTTGGTTTCCATTTGCATGGAACATCTTTTTCCATCCCCTCACTTTCAGTCTGTATGTGCCCTTAGGTCTGAAGTGGGTCTCTTGTAGACAGCATATATACGGGTCTTGTTTTTGTATCCATTCAGCCAGTCTATGTCTTTTGATAGGAGCATTTAATCCATTTACATTTAAGGTAATGTTCAATATGTATGTTCCTATTACCATTTTCTTAATTGTTTGGGGTTTGTTATTGTAGGTCTTTTCCTTGTCTTGTGTTTCCTGCCTAGAGAAGTTCCTTTAGCATTTGTTGTAAAGCTGGTTTGGTGATGCTGAATTCTCTTAGCTTTTGCTTGTCTGTAAAGCTTTTAATTTCTCTGTTGAATGAGATCCTTGCTGGGTAGAGTAATCTTGGTTGTAGGTTTTTCTCTTTCATCACTTTAAATATGTCCTGCCAGTCCCTTCTGGCTTGCAGAGTTTCTGCTGAAAGATCAGCTGTTAACCTTATGGGAATTTCCTTGTATGTTATTTGTTGCTTTTCCCTTGCTGCTTTTAATGTTTTTTTCTTTGTATTTAATTTTTGATAGTTTGATTAATATGTGTCTTGGTGTGTTTCTCCTTGGATTTATCCTGTATGGGACTTTCTGTGCTTCCTGGACTTGACTGACTATTTCCTTTCCCATATTAGGGAAGTTTTCAACTATAATCTCTTCAAATATTTTCTCAGTCCCTTTCTTTTTCTCTTCCTCTTTTTGGATCCATATAATTCAAATGTTGGTGTGTTTAATGTTGTCCCAGAGGTGTCAGAGACTGTTCTCAATTCTTTTCATTCTTTTTTCTTTGTTCTGCTCTGTGGTAGTTATTTCCACTATTTCATCTTCAGGTCACTTATCCATTCTTCTGCCTCAGTTATTTTGCTATCGACTCCTTCTAGAGAATTTTTAATTTCATTTATTGTGTTGTTCATCACTGTTTGTTTGCTCTTTATTTCTTCTAGGTCCTTGTTAAACGTTTCTTGTATTTTCTCCATTCTATTTCTAAGATTTTGGATCATCTTTACTATCATTACTCTGAATTCTTTTTCTGGTAGACTGCCTATTTCCTCTTCATTTTTTTGGTCTGGTGGGTTTTAACCTAACTTCCTCATCTGCTGTGTGTTCTCTGTCTTCTCATTTTGCTTAACTTACTGTGTTTGGGGTCTCCTTTTCACAGGCTGCAGGTTTGTAGTTCCCATTTGTTTTTGGTGTCTACCCCCAGTGGCTAAGTTTGGTTCTGTGGGTTGTGTAGGCTTCCTGGTGGAGGGGACTGGTGCCTGTGTTCAGGTGGATGAGGCTGTATCTTGTCTTTCTGGTGGGCAGGACCGCATCCAGTGGTGTGTTTTGGGGCATCTGTTATATTTTTATTATTTTAGGCAGCCTCTCTACTAATGGGTGGCGTTGTGTTCCTGTCTTGCTAGTTGTTTGACATAGGGTAGCCATCACTGTAGCTTGCTGGTTGTTGAGTGGAGCTGGGTGTTAGCATTGCGATGGAGATCTCTGGGAGAGCTTTTGCTGTTCGATATTATGTGGAAGCTGGGAGGTCTCTGGTGGTCCAATGTCCTGAACTTGGCTCTCCCAACCCAGAGGCACAGACCTGACACCCGGCCAGAGCAGCAAGACCCTGTCAGCCACATGGCTCAGAAGAAAAGGGAGAAAAAGAGAAAGAAAGAAAATAAATGAATAAACAAAATAAAGTTGTTAAAAATATTTTTAAAATTAAAAAAAAAAGTAATAAGAAAAGAAGGAAGGAAAGAAAGAAGATAGTAACCAAGCCAAAAAACAAATCCACCAATGATAACAAGTGCTAAAAAGTATACAAAAACAGGGGCTTCCCTGGTAGCGCAGTGGTTGAGAGTCTGCCTGACAATGCAGGGGACACAGGTTCATGACCCAGTCCGGGAAGATCCCACATGGCGCAGAGCAGCTGGGCCAGTGAGCCATGGCCTCTGAGCCTGTGCATCCGGAGCCTGTGCTCCACAACGGGAGAGGCCACAACAGTGAGAGGCCCGCGTACTGCAAAAAAAAAAAAAAAAGTATACAAAAACAAAAGAAAACAAAACAAAACCAACAAAAAAACGGACAGATAGAGCCCTAGGACAAATGTTAAAAGCAAAGCTAAACAGACAAAATCACACAAAGAAGCATACACATACACACTAACAAAAAGAGAAAAAGGAAGAAAATATATATATCGTTCCTCCCAAAGTCCACTGCCTCAGTTTTGGGATGATTCGTTGTCTATTCAGGTATTCCACAGATGCAGGGTACATCAAGTTGATTGTGGAGATTTAATCTGCTGCTCCTGAGGCTGCACGGAGAAATTTCTCTTTCTCTTCTTTATTTGCACAGTTCCTGGGGTTCAGCTTTGGATTTGGCCCCACCTCTGCATGTAGGTCACCTGAGGGCATCTGTTCCTTGCCCAGACAGGATGGGTTTAAAGGAGCAGCTGATTCGGGGGCTCTGGCTCACTCAGGCTGGGCTGAGGGAGGGGTGTGGAATGCGGGGCAAGCCTGTGGTGACAGAGGCCGGCGTGACATTGCAATAGCCTGAGGTGCACTGTGTGTTCTCCTGGGGACGTTGTCCCTGGATCACGGAACCCTGGCAGTGGCAGGCTGCACAGGCTCCCGGGAGGGGAGGTGTGGATAGTGACCTGTGCTTGCACACAGGTTTCTTGGTAGCTGCAGCAGCAGCCTTAGCATCTCATGCCCGTCTCTGGGATCTGCGCTGATAGCCGTGGCTCACACCTGTCTCTTGAGTTCATTTAGGTGGTACTCTGAATCCCCTCTCCTTGCGCACCCCGAAACAATGGTCTCTTGCCTCTTAGACAGTTTGACTTTTTCCTGGACTTCCTCCCAGCTAGCTGTGGTGCATTAGCCCCCTTCAGGCTGTGTCCACGCAACCAAACCCAGTCATCTCCCTGGGGTCTGACCTCCGAAGCCTGAGCCTCAGCTCCCAGCCCCCACCTGTCCTGGTGGGTGAGCAGACAAGCCTGTTGGGCCGGTGAGTGCTGGGCGGCACCTATCTTCTGTGCAGGAATCTCTCCATTTTGCCCTCTGCATCCCTGTTGCTGTACCCTCCTCCACGGTTCTGAAGCTACCCCCATACGCCCCCTGCAGTGTCCGCCCATGAAGGGGCTTCCTAGTGTGTGGAAACCTTTCCTCCTTCACAGCTCCCTCCCACTGGTGCAGGTCCCATCCCTATTCTTTTGCCTCTGTTTATTCTTTTTTCTTTTGCCCTACCCAGGTACGTGGGGGGTTTCTTGCCTTTTGGGAGGTCTGAGGTCTTCTGCCAGCATTCAGTAGGTGTTCTTTAGGAGTTGTTCCACATGTAGATGTATTTCTGATGTATTTGTGGGGAGGAAGGTGATCTCCACATGTTACTCCTCTGCCATCTTGAAGGTCTCTTCCCCTCTTTAATTTCTGATATTAGTCATGCTCTCTCTTTTTTTCTTAGCCTGGCTAGAGCTTTATTGAGTTTATTGATCTTTTCAAAGAACCAGCTCTTGGTTCCATAGATTTTCTCTATTGATTTCCTGTTCTTAATTTTATTGATATCTGGTCTAATTTTTATTAGTTATTTTCTTTCCTTACTTTGGATTGAATTTACTCTTCTTTTTCTAGTTTCCTAAGGTGGAAATTTAGATGATTGATTTTAGATCTTCTTTACTAATAGATGCATTCAATGCTATAAATTTCCCTCTAAGCACTGCTTTTGCTGCATTCCACAAATTTTGGTAAGTTGTGATTTATTTTCTTTCAGTTTAAAATATTTTAACTTTTATATTGATATTTCTTCTTTGACCCATGTGCTATTTAGAAGTGTGTTGTTTAATCTCCACATATTTGGGGATCTCCCTGTTATCTTTCAATTATCGATTCCTAGTTTAATTCCATTGTAGTCTAAGGATAGACATTGCATAATTTCTATTCTTTTAAATTTGTTAGGTTTTGTAACAACTCTAAGAGTTCAACTAGTGAACCAGGTAGATGTGTTTCATGGCCCAGCATGTGGGCACCAACCTAACATCTTATGGTATGTTATGTGTGTTTTATTGCCCAGAATATGGTCTATCTTGGTGACTGTTCCGTGTGAGCTTGAGAAGAATATATATTATTAGTTGGATGAAATATTCTATATGTCAATTATATCCAGTTGATTGATGGCATTGTTGAATTGAACTATGTCCTAACTGATTTTCCACCTGCTGGATCTGCCCATTTCTGGGAGAGGGTGTTGAAGTCTCGCACTATGATAGTGGATTCATCTATTTTCCCCTTGTAGTTCTATCAGTTTTTGCCTCATGAAGTTTGATGCTCTGTTGTTAGGCACATACATTTTAAGAATTACTATGTGTTCTTGGAGAATTGACCCCTTTATCATTGTGTAATATCCTTTTTTATCCCAAATTCTGTTGATAAGAAGCAAGTCACAAGTCCTGCCAACACTTAAGGGGAGATTTTTACACAGAACAGTGACTTGTTGGGGGGTCAACCTAGGGTGTGTCCACCATATCTAGATATGGGCAGTGATCTTGGACCAATCATTTCACCTTTCTGCACTTTAGTTTCTACCCTTGAAAAATGAGGATAATAATTGTAACCACATCATTGGATCACTATGAGGATTTATTAATACCTAAGAAGCATTCAGAACAGTGGAACACAGCAGGTGTTTATGACTTTTAGCAGTTTCTCTTTAAAAATAGGGACATTTCCTGCACTGTCAACCTCTTAGAACTGTTACAAAACAAGTCAGGGGGATGCAAGGTCTCTGTTAACTAAAAAGCACCACATAAATGGGGATGGGTTATTGTTTTAAGGCTTATCTTCCTCACTCTTTTAACAAATGTTGCTTTTTGACTACTTTCCTGTATATTTTGCAATGACACATAATTGTCTCTTTACATTTGTGCATGGAAGGAAGTGAAGGCTCTGCATCTATTCATCATGTTGGTGCTTCACATCTGCCTGCTCTGACATATTTTCTGCCTTGTTTTAGCAGCTGCTCAGGCAACAGAAAGGTCACAGGGCAGCAAATAAAGAGATATGAATGCACTTAAGCTGCTGTGTGATCTTATGAAAGCCACTCACCCTCTCTGAGCCTGTAGAAGTAAAATAAGGGGTTGGACAGCACTAGCTAATCTCCAGATAACCCCTTCAGTGCATACCTTCTCTGATTTTGGCTTAATTTGTCAATTCTACCCAACTCCACTTGGAATCTCTTGACTCAGACCCATGAACTCTTTTCTTTTTATAGGTTGTTCATGGTTTTTAATGCTTTGTGCTCTCTTCCTGGACTTTAGATCATCTAATTTTCAATGGAATCAAGAAAGCCCCTTCAGAGACAGCAGAATTCATTCTCAGAAATGAATAATAATTCTAGGAGCCAGAAGCAAAGTAATGCTAACAAAGTCAAAAGGCAGGCAAAATTAACAGATGCTCCCAGTAATGAACAAGGTGCAGAGAGGTTTTTCATAATGACTGCTTCCGTAGAGCATAAATAGGAATGCATCCCTTTCCTCCCGTCTCCCCTCACACCATCTGTTATTTGTGTCAGGCAGTCAGTAATTGCTATATGTGACCCTTGTTGTTGGTAACAGGGACAACACTGTACACTGCAGCTTTCTTTGCTTTCTCCCATCTCCTGGCAGCTGTGGCTATAAGGTTTGTGTCTATCCTAAGATGGTAGATCAGGATTTCCCTGGCTCTTGTAACTAAATATAAACCAATCACTCACCCTCCCAATTGAGAAATAAGTTATAAATAACAAGTGGGAACAATCTTTCATCAGAGAGACTGTGGTTACTAGGAAACGGGCACTGCAGTCAAGCTGTCTATTGTCATTATGTATCCATATGGCATTGAATATAAGCTCTGGTTCTCTGTCTTTGGCCTTTCAAATGGTTCCTGAGTACACTGTTCTTGTATATTAGAGTATTCTACTCTTTGGTACATTTGGGGTTCTAATTTGGCCTCTGTCATCAACTTGCTGTGTGACTTTGGGTGAATTAATTCACCTCTCTGGTCCTCAGTTTAATTCTCAGTAAAAGCGATGAGAAGGTTCGGCTAGATCAGGGCTTAACAAATGACAGCCCACAGACCAACAAATCTGGTCTGCCATCTGTTTATGTGCAGCCAGCAAGCTAAGAATGGTTTTTACATTTTTAAATGGTTAAAATCAAAAGAATACTATTTCATGACATAAAATATTTTACTATTTCATAGTATAATTTGACAATACATAACTATAATTTGTAATAATGTACATTATAATATTTATGAAAATTATATGAAATCCCGGTTTGTGTCCATAAATAAAGTTTTGTTGGAATACAGCCACACTCGTTTACATGCTGTCTATGGCTGCTTTCAGACTCAACAGCAGAGTTGAGTAGTTGCAACAGAGATCATATGGCCTTCCAAGCCTAAAATAATTACTATTTGGCCCTTTACGGAAAAAGTTCACTGACCCCCGACCTAGGTGGTCTCTTAGTCAATTTATAAACTGACCAATTCTCAGTATAGTGCCTCCTCAACGTGGGAAAGAAATTCAGACTTTACATGAGACAGACCTGGGCTGCTTCTGGAGAAAATCTGGTGCTTCCAACAAGTCCTGATTATTACCCGGGCTGATGGGTGACCTGATAAGGACTAGAAATATCTCAGCCCAAGACAGGATTGGGTGCTGGATTCTGGTCCTGCCCTTGTCTGGGTCAGTCCAGGCCTGGGGACCAGGGTAGTGAGCCACATGCCTGCCCTGAGGACCGGAGCCTGCAGTGGTTCTAGGCCAAGGCCCCTGCAGGTCTAGTGGAGTGATGGGGTGTTAGGATGTCCTTGTCGTGACAGAGAGACTCCAAGTAACAGTGGCTTAAACAAGCCAGAAGATCGTTGGTCTTTTCCATAAAAGTCCAAGTAACCTATACACTAACAGAGGCATATCAACTTATTGCAATGTATGGAATTTATTTGGATCCTGCAAAAAAGTTTATGAGATAATTGGGGAAATTAAACACTGTATGTTTAATGATAATAACAAAGAATGGTATGATGATCATGTTTTTGAAAAAGAGTCCTTATCCTGAGATATATGCTAAAATATTTGTGGATGAAATGGTGTGATGTCTGTGATTTGCCTCAAAATAATCCACTTGGGGAGGATTGGAAGTGGATGAGGCCATACAGATGGAACAAAATTGGTCAGGAGTTAGTAGTTGAAGGTGTGTAATATGTATACACGGGTTCATTGTATTACTTTCTCTAATCACGTATATATTTGAAATTTTCCTCAGTAAAAAGTTAAAAATATTTAATGTTCATAACCAGTGATTTAAAATTTGTATTTTAAAGGAATTTAGTCTATGAAAAATCTCACACAAGAGCCAAAAGCATATAATTACCGTCATTGTGTTTTTGATAGAAATTTCTGGTAAAAAGTTTCCCTATGAGAAAAAAAAAATTCCTTGAAGAGGAATAATTGTATTAAAAGTTGTAAGCATTCAAAAACTTTCAATGGATGGAATATAGTTTATTAATAATTTCACTATTGATATATAATCATTTTAAATCTTAAAGTAGATAAAGAAGACATAGAACTTACCACTAATTCCATAGCCAAATACACCGACTTTTTTTTTAGCCTGCATATCAATCATGTAAATATTTAACATTTACCAGTGCCTACTATAATACTGCATGATGCATGGCGTTATATTATTTCTTCAATATAACCATAATAAAATTACTTCTTGGAATTGAAAATAAGTCTGGGTTGGCAGTGATTAGTATGGTGGCTTCTTAATCGTCAGGAACCCAGGCTTTATCCATTTTGTGTCTCTGCCATCCTCATTCTTGGCTTGTACCTCATGGTCCAATATGGCTGCTTTACCTCCTGCCATTAACTCTGTATTCCAGAGTGTAGAAAGGGGGAAGGGGTAAAAGACATGCCCTTTAAGAGCATGACAAGGAATTTGTACATGTCACTTTTGCTCACATCCCAAAAGCCAGAACCATGTGACCATTACTTGGAAGGGAGATTGGAAATGTAACCCTTAGCTGGGCAGCCATTCATTCTACTAAGAATGTTTTTACTATATTGTAAGGGGAGACTAGCCATTGCGGGGGCAATGAATAGCCTCTGCCATTGATACATTATAGGTATGTTTTACGTGCGGATTCCAGAAGTCTTCCTCTTGATCTGAGTCTATTTCTTGCTTTTCCCTTTCCTCCATCTGTATTCTGATCCCTCCTCCCCATTTTCCTGCTCTCTTGTAAATTGCTTAGTTTGAGAGTGCAAGTGACCACGTTCCTTCAGTTCTAGTTGTTCTGATCCAGACACCCCCTTACTTATTATTCATGCATTTCTACCCATGTAGTCATTTGTCTCTCCCACACCCACACTCACATACTTGGTTTTGCAGCACAGGGGACATAGGTTTAAGTCCTGCCTCCTCTACTTAATCTATCTGTGACCTTGGGTAAGTCCACTAAGCTTTATAAGCCTCATCTTCCTCACCTGAAAGAAGGCATCATTGCATCTGAAAGAGTCCCTGCTTAGCCTACATATGTGAGAATTGTGAGGATGAGAATAGTCGTGGGGAAGTGCTTGGGCTTTATAAAGGGTGAAGAGCCACATGGCTGGGAAGTAATGTATGGAGGGAGCCCAGGTACGCCGCACCTTTCCCGAATCTGATCACACTGTCCTTCTCACCGAGGGAGCCCCCAGGAGCCCTGTGTCTGCACGTGACCCCATCCCAGTTCCAGCTGGTTGACTCAGGCACAGAATCTTGTCCCAAACAGGCTTGATTTTTTATTTGGGGAATATGCATTTGGACTGGAGGGACAGATGATGGTGAGAGAATCCTACTAGTGGTTGAGGTCTGTAGGGGCCAATCACAAACCCTGGGATCCTAGAGTCTTTCCACGGTGCTAGAGGTCAGCAAGTCTTTGTATTCTGTGAGATGCCTTATTCCTTCAATAAATTCCATTTCTTTGCTTCAGTTTATTAGGTTAGTTTCTTTTCCATACAAGAACCTCAACTAAACTCTGTTATTGGCAAACTTGGCAGTGTTTAACATTTGGTGCCCTCATCTCTCAAAGCGAAAGGTAAACTGTGGTTTCTTCTGTTTCCATGTTCCTTCCCCATCAAAACTGGCCATTAGAAAAGGATCCAACAACAATTATTGACACTGTAAAAAACGTGAATTTGTAGATATACACCTCTCCCAGGCTGATCAAATCAGCCTGAATTCTAATCACATAATAAAACATATTTTTTTCTAATAAAAGAATTTTAGGTGTCAGAACAGAAATGAAAAGGTGGCCTCTCTGGCAAAAGGGAAGAGCTTTCGACCCTCTCCACCCCCATTTAACACTGTACTGCACAGGTGGCTGCCTAGTTTGCTTGTGTGTGTGCCCACATATGTATGTTTCCACGTTTGCGTACCACACTCCGTGCAATCACAAGCAAGCTTAGCTGTACCGGATTTGAAGGCAGAAGACCTGGCTTCTCCTATGTTTACCTGGCTATTTCTTCTTGCCCCCAAGACACCTCCCAAGCATTTAGCTCTCACTGAACTGGGGGTCCGACCTCTGAGGCTCTAGTCCTACATTCTGTCTTCTCACTCCTCACCCACTTCATATTTGGGTAGCTTGTCTTTGGTTTAACAGAAAAAAATGTTCACCAGACACTTATTAAAAATGCCAAGAGAGATTTTATTCAAGTTACTGCAGTAGGGGAGAGAGACTTTGGTATAGAACGGAACTCACCTCTACTCCTCACACTTGGTCAATCATCAGACCCTGACGATTTGGCCTCATAAACATTTCTGCATCCCTTCACTGCCTGAGTCAGACTCTCATCATCTCCTGGGTGACTTTCTATAAAATGTCCTTGTTGGTTGACCAGTCTCTGTTCCCACCCCTCCTCAACAGGCCCCAGCATGTCCTTCTATAACGTAAATCCAACTATGCCATTTCCTTTCGATAATTTGCTGTGAGACGACTGCACACAAGGTCCCCTCCCCAGGATGGGTTCTTGCTTCCTCCAGGCCGCCTCCACAGATATGGCCTCCCCAGGTCCCTAAGCATCTCTCCACGGCCGGCCTGTAGACCTAAATCGGCAATGCATTGCTCTGGCTCTGTGACCTAGCTGAGCCAACATAGTCCTCTTTACCTTTAATGGGGGGCCAGGGTGATACCTCAGCTGAAGGCATTGATTACTTTGACTTGGAATCTGAGGTATTTGTAACTCAAAAGGTGCTGAAGATACAGCTTTGAACTTTCTGAGCAGGGAGCAGATTTAGAAAGCTCCCAAGATGCCCTGCACAGAAGCTTCCAATTTCCAAAGTGAGCCATTTAAAAAATATGATATAAACCTTTCACTGCTTAAAGAAAAATGGGAAGTAGTACTAATATAACTGAAGAAGAAAGAAAAGGAAGAAGAAGCCTTAAAAGTAGATGAATAAGGAATACTGAGGGCTTAAAATACCTACTGTCCACCTTCTTTCTTGGCTGTTTGGTCTGCATGGCAGGACCCTGTGCAGAACAGACTCGCAAATGCCTCTGATGTGGGGCTGCCAGGTTAGGGCAGGTCCTGGTACCACCTCCTCACCCCTGCACAGTCAAAGTCAGTGCTCCCAGTGACATGCTGTCCTGCCTGGCCCTGCTGTGCTCTCCAGGAAGTGCTGGATTCCTTCAAATCATTAGCTGCTTTAGTCGAGAGGGACTGTAGAGGTTTTATGAGTGGGTCGTCTTTCATGTATAATGCAGCTTTGGATCCAGCCCTGACTCTACAGATCGTAGGCTAGGGTAGTCTGGATGCATTTATAAGACATCAACAAGAGCTGATAAGCATGACCTGTTGGGTCAGAGAAGGAAATTTTGTAGCTGGGTGCCTGGAGAGGAGAGAATAGGGACTTGTGACAGGAGAGAATGCCATCCCATGTGTGGCATTTGGGTTGCACTCAGCCTGCAGGTCTGGTTTTGGGCTTTCCTGAAAGGTATGTGACATCCCAGGCACAAACGAGGCTAGTGGGGAGTACAGATGACAGAGTGTGCTCTTCTCCGCCCATGCCCTCTCTCTATCACAGACTCCATGCATTCTAGAACCCTAGGGTTGCAGAGTGTCCCTGGGGAACAATTCCTTTGCCTTGGGAAAGCAGTCTTGTCACAGAAGCCTCAGAGGCAGGTAGGCTGTGAGCTGCCTTGGTGTGGGAGCTGGGATAGCAGAGGAAACAGGAGGACTTAGACACTTCTAGAATGAAGTAGGAGGGACTTGGGTGGGAGGGCAGGGCGGGAAGCAATGCCTTGGTTCTCTTTTTGGCAGGGGGCTGACTATTAAGAGCCATCGAAATTTGGAAATTAAATCTCGTGTGATTGTTATTTATGTTCATCTACTGGGGAAGTCTAGGGATATTTAGATTGGTTTCAGATGGGTCAACAAAGGACAGGAAAAGTTAGATGATGCCCCAACCTTACAGAACTGGCGAGAGCAAGAGTTTGGGCTTAAACCAAGTCTCTTTCCTGTTTCAGCAAGCTGGTTCAATTTGAATTTACTTACTGAGAAGAGAGTCTGTATTTTAGTGGCAGCGTAATTTCAGTGATTTTAGGAAACTGATTTAAGTTCTAAGAGCAGGGGCCAACGCCTTGTACGTCTTTCCTGTAGGGCATGTGGTTGAAGCTTAATCAATACCTTGCGAGTCATTTGATTCATTCACTAGAATCGGTAGCAGCATCTTCTCTGGAGTGTTGTAGGCAGTCATTGACAAAAGGTTGGGCAGATGTGGCAGTACAGTAGACCTTGTATCTCAACGTCACCACCCCCTCCAAAATGAAGGCGTGAAAGCCCTGGTAGATTTATGGTTAGACAGAAACCAAGGGGAAGGGTACATGCAAGACGGTAGGGAGGGGATTGAGTTTAGGGACTTCAGTAAAGATTAGAAGCAGTCAGGTCTCTGGGACAGAAAGAAGGGTTGAAAATTGGCCATTATCATTTGACAAAAATTTATCGAGTGCTTAGCACACATCAGGCATTGTTCTAGGGATTCAGCAGTGGATGAAACAGAATTGATTTATGGAGAAAGCATTTTGAGGATTGGGTTATATTTTATTTACATCTTTCCTTAAGCCCTTGCAGTCCCAGGATGATGGAAAGACTTGGATTTGTAAAATGTATATCCCAGCTTGTTCAAAAAAACTTATAGCAACTTCTAAAGTAGTATGCAATTCATGAAGATATCATAAAATAGAAGTAGAAGTAATAGGTAGAAGTAAATTTCAAAAAATTTAAAAATCGTTAGAAGCCGAATCCAGCCAGGAATAAGGCTAGTTACTAGGACACAACATGTATCTTCGAAATCCTAGATGCCACAAGTGAGCCACAGATGCTGCTTTGGGCTTTTCGGTGACTGAACAACTTGGGGGTTTGGGGGGGTGGTGATACCACCATTGAAACAACCAACCAACCATGGTTCTTTGGAAGAAGAACAACAAATCCTAATACCAAGACCGGAAGGAAATTCCTTTGAGAATCCTCCAAAAAACAGGACGCTCTGTGGATGTGCTATGAGCCTATATCACAAGCCAAAGGCCACTCAGGTGAGGCTGGGAGAGCTCTCACCTTGAACCCAATGGCCAGGGCTTCGTGGCTTCACATGGCATCTCCTGCAACAAGGGGGGGGCAAGCGTGCCCATTGTGCGTCAGGCCCTGCCGCTTTCTTCAGCAGACATTAAACACACGGGAAAGCATGGCTATTGATCCTGCATGTGTTTCATGAGATAAAGAACTTTAATGTGATTCACAGAATAGCTGGAAGCAAGGCAGGAGGAAGATAAGAAGGCTTGAAGTGAGCTTCTTGCAGAGAAATGTGGGTTTGTAAACATGATCAGAACAATCTCCGCTCAGGCCCTCTGGCTCACCTGGCTCATTACGTGCATGTGGGTTTGGCCATAGATGTGCTATGGAGTGGGTGAAGAAGGCCAGAGAAAGGATGGGAAAAGGCTGTCACGTTAGAGTAGAATGAATACATCTAGAAATGAAACTGCTTTGCCTTTTCCATAGAAATCATCTAGAGAGCCCCTCCCCCTCCCCCCTTTTAAGGAAGCACTTACTGTTCGGTCAGCTGGGATATCTGTGAATGAGATACACAGAGAAAAAGTGAAGCTGTGTCTCCACGTCTTTCTCCCAATGTATCTCCATGTCTTTCTCCCTCTGATGTTAGAAAACAATAAAATGGGAAAGAAATTGTGAAGGAAGTTTGATCAGTCATTACAAGGCAAGAAATGACACTAAAAGGTAACAAGGAATAAAGATTAATGTATGGGATGCAGAATCACATAACCGACCGTGATGGGTAGTTTTGGGGTACCTGCCAAACTCATATCCTCTTCTAGGAGACCTCCCCTCACACACACACACACACACACACACACACACACACACACACACTCATCCTCTGGGCCCAGCCCCTCCCTGCCTCTGTGACTCATCTCTCTCTTTCTTCAGTTGCATGGAGTAAGGATGGGCACGTGACCAAGGGCATCTGGTGCAGAGGCTGGGCTGCATCATTCTGATACTCATTCTCTCTCTCTCTCTCTCTCCCCCTCCTTCCCTCCCTCCCCCACTCCCTCTCACTCATTGGTTCTGGATCTTGGGGATAATGTAGATCCTGCAGATAATGTAGAGCTGGACATTTCCCCCTCATGTTTTGAAAAACAAAGAAAGCTGGTATGCAGAGAGAGAGGAAAGTGAATTAGAGGTACAGGGAGAAACGGGCCAGAGGCATGTGGCCTTAGACACACACACACACACACACACACACACACACACACACACACACATAAATACACACAGAGGAGAGTGTAGGAGAGAAGAGAAGGGAGGGGAAGGGCAACCTTGGTCCTACTGGCTTTCCACGAGATCTGCCTCTCCCTGGGGCCGTCCTCGTGTACTAGTGTGATGGAGATGGTTAAGATGTTTTAAGTGGTGTTTTTTTTCTATATTAAATAGTCACTGACCAAGATATTAAGTGAAATAGGAAGTTTTCTTTCTTTTGGGGTAAAGAATAGAGGATTAATTGATATAGCATAAATATACTTTATGTATTTATATATTTATGAATTTTAAAAAGGAAATAGCATATTTGTGCAGGTGGGAGGACAGTTGTGAAGTTTGCTAGAAAGTGGAAAAAAAAAAAAAACGTGAAGGAAAGAGCTCCCAGTTCTTTTTTTTTAAATTGAAGTATAGTTGATTTACAATGTCATGTTAGTTTCAGGTATACAGCACAGTGATGCAGTTTTATGTATATATATATGTATTCTTTTTTAAATTCCTTTCCCTTGTAGGTTATTACAAAATACTGAGGATAGTTTCCAGTGCTGTACAGTAGGTCCTTGTTGCCAGTTTCATGTTAATGTGTGTGTGTTGGGTGGAGGGTGAAATATTTCACGGGTTCTATTTGCTTTTCTGCTTTCCTATGTCAGTTTCACTTCTTCACCTGTATTCCAGATACCTCTGCCCAGTCCAGGTAGCTACACATAAACTTTGGGGAGAAGGGGGTGACGATGGTGGACTTAAAAACTGATGTTAAGTTCAGTAGTCACTAATTTAGGTGTGAAACAGAGTCAGATACATTCTTGAAGAAAAAGTTTGCTTTTGTCTCCAAACTAGCTAGAAAATTCCTAGGGCTGGGGTTGGGCAGGAGGGGGAGAGGTACACCTAGATTAAACCTAGAATCTCTGCTAGACTAAGTACCATCTTTTTCCAGCACCAGAGAATGTTGGGGAAATGAAGGCAGTGCCTGGGTGTCACCCTCATTGCCGTCCAGGTGAAGTCAGCTGACAACAGGGAGAGGGTTTCCCATCAGTGTCCTTGCAGGAAGGACTCTGCTCAGGGCCCCGAGGCTTCACTCAGGACTCGTCTGACCCAGAACTGTGGAAATATACCTCCTCCAAATGCCCTGACCCCTCAGGAGGGGGAAGTAAGGGCAAGTGGTACTGTGGAAGGGAAAATGGCTGCCTGCCTAGGCACGACCCAGGTGACAGTCCAAACCTGGGCAGTGATGGAAGCTTCCCCCCTCCCTCCTGGCTCTTTCAGATACATTAAAAAAACCTTCCTTGGCATGATTTAATTAATTTCACAGTTCTTACAATATTTTGTGAAAAATGAAACTCTAGGATAATTGTTGATTTGGGGGGGTGGATTTATGTAGTTAAGGAATCGCATGTGATTAGGTGGAGCTTTTACTGCACAAATTTTAAAGCTCTGTCTTTAATAATAAATTGAAGCTTTAAAAAGGAAATAAGGATATCGACAGATATTCTTCTCTGCTCTCAACCACAGATCAAGAAAGAATGTTTTTCTGACTCTACATTTCCTCCCCCCATCTTCAATGCCTTACACGCAGCTAGATCCACTGTAGATGCAAGATAAAACCTTTCTGAATGAACGAAAAGAGGTTTATTAATCGTCCTTTGGAAAGAATCCTGAAGGATACCAGAAAAAGCAAAAGTATTTTATTTACTCGTTAGATATTTATGCAGAAAATTCACTCTCTGGTCTTCATTTCGGAGGTGGGGAGTGATGAGTAATGTGGCCAGAGGGGCATGGCTTTGCGGAGGACGAAGGCGTAGGGAGCCACTCAGTGGTGGTGGTAGAGGGTGTACCTGGCCTCAGGCTGTATCTCAAGGGACTTAAAGAGCTTCTCACTGTCATGAAGCAGAACTTTCCTGGAGAGCAGGGCTTTGTTGGCGAGGCTAAGTAGTAACAACCACCCAAACTCAGCGGCTCTACAGAAAGTTTATTTACCACTCTTGTCACGCTCCAGGGCAGGTCACGAAGACTGCCTCTGCTTTGTAGCCTCGCCACTTGGATCCCATGACCTCCAAGCCTGCAGTGCCAGGGGAAGGCAGAGCTGGAGCATCGCACGGGAGGGTCTTCAGGACCAGCCCCGAAAATGGCCTGGGTCACTTGAGCCTGTATCCCATCAATCCAGACTCACTCCCATGGCCCTAGCTGCAAAGGAGCTGGGAAACGTGCCTTAACTGTGTTCCTAAGAGGAACGGGGTGGGGAGTGCATAGCAGTGTCTGCCACAGAGGGCCAGTGGGGAGGGGGTGACAGCCAAAGATCAGGGAGAAGGGAGCACCTATGTGGGAGCAGATGAGTGTCTACCCCAGCTTCTCCTGGGGTGTCTGGCGGGAATGTGCATCAAACATGGTCCTTCCCCACGTGAAGGCCATACTCTTCCTTTTCCTTGGCTAAATGAAAGGATGGCAATTTAAGTGCAATTAGTGAGCTGGACCATGTTAGAATGCATACCTGTGAATTAGATGTGATACCCTTTTTTGCACTAGGTAAAGTTCCATGACAAACTGGAACCTGAGGAGGCTGTAACGACAGGGCGAGCGGCTTGTGTGCCCTGAGACTGTGTGTCTCTGTTGGGGCATGGGCTTGAGTTGCTTGAGGGTCCAGACACCTTCTCTGTGCTCCCCCTTACAAACCAGACTGGAGGAGAGAGGGAACAGAGGCTAGATCAGGAGCCCCTGAGACTCTCCCCCTCCTGCAGGATTGGATTGCTGGCCCACAGGGAGAAGAGAACTTGTGCCGAGGGAGGGACACACCCAGCTTGCGACTCATCCTGTTCTTTGCGAGTGAGTCGAAGTCCCTCCAACCAAGACTCTAGTAAAGAGATATTACCCTTTAAGACATGTGCCTTTTAAAAAATGATTGAAGTGTTGTTGATTTACAATACTGTGTGCCTTTTAATTGTTGGGTGGCTTTCAGAGCACCATAGCTATTCCCCAGGGTCTCTACCGCCATTGTGTGATACTGTCCTGTAGGACACACAGGGGACACTCTCTGGAGGTTTCTGACAGGGTCATCCAGTTGGCCTTGGGCTCCTTCGGACTTTCCAAACAGGCCAGTGAGTCCCAGCTCTGGGCATGACACGGCAGGTGTGTCTGGTTATCTAAGGGGGTACGGGGGAATCACAAAGTCTGTAAATCAAAGTGTAAGTTTATTGAGTTTGCATTTTTATCAGCAAGAGGGGGTTTTCCTGAGTGGGAATCTTATCCTGGAAGCCAGGGCCCCAGGCCTGCCCAGCCTTTCTCTCTGTCCTTTAGCTTCAAGGAACAGGTACCTCTTCTCTAAATTGACCGGCACTGCTCTGTCCCTTGTCACTTGGAGGAGGGGGCTAATCTGTTGAAGCAGACATCTGCCCTGAGCCATGAACGACTGCCATGAGCCATGATGAAGGGGGTTGAGAATGGGCGGACCACCAGATCACACCCCGAGCACCCAAATAGCACAGGCTCCTAACATCTAAATAGAAGGGGTCAGGGGCAGCAAGGCAGTTAGAAAAACAGGGCTGATGGCTTGGGACTGGTCTTGAAGCAGCATTTCTCTAAACCATCACCCTTTTTACTTATACTGGGTCTTGTTGGAAGGGGAAAGGTTGAGGAAAATTGAGAGAGGTTAAGCTCTCTGCTCCCCAGCCTCTCCCTGGCCAGTTGTTTGGGTTTCCATTAGGTACATGACTGGGACAGTACCCACTGTAATGGCAGGCTAGTGTATTCCTCCTAGCTGGTGCATCCTGGCGCTGCCGCCGGTGTGGACCCCTCCTCCCTCCACCAGAGCTGAGACGGGCAGACCTCCCCGTCTCACCTCTCTCCCTGCAAATGGGCCTCCAGAGAGGAGAGGCGTTGCCCCAGGGTTGTGTGCTGTGTGAGTCACCAGCCAAAGTGATCAACCTTGAATGCTTGCCAAGTGACATGAGGGCAGCTGCGCTGAAGGAGTAGTCGGGACCTCCAGAGCACAAGACGTGTAAACTGTAAAGTGAGCACAGAGGGAAGGTGCCCTCCTGTTCTGTGTCCACTCCCAGCTCTGCCCCAAAGGACCCAGCTTTCACAGCTTCTTGCCATTCTCTCCCACAGCACAATAAGCACTGATGTTCTGGGGGCTGAGGGTGTGTACGGACACCGGGAAAGGAGCCCCCAACCGTGGTGTTGTGTTTGCCGCCCTGCAGCCACCAGGCGGCCCCAAGTCCCAGAGGGAAGGTGAGACAGTGGCTGCCACCTGGGGTGGGAGGTCGGACACAGTGCGATGATTGTTTTCCCGGGGCCTCCGATCCCCACAGAGAACGTCCTGGCCATATCCCTCTTGGGAGGGTTACTCTCAGGCCATGTGTCACAAATGTTTCATCTGAGAGAAGAGAAGGGGACAGCTTAAGTGCTGTCCTCTGAGGGCCCAGGTTGCATCTTCTTGTATTTTTGTGTTCCACCCAGTTTGCGGGGGTCAGCAGTCCTCCTCTACTTCCCATCAGGAAGATTGTTAGTTTGCCTATTAGGTTGTCACTGAGGTTTCAGTTGCCGCTCTGAGTTATCTCTGTTTACAGAACAGAGAACAACCAGGGAGTTGTTTTCTAAAGAAGAAAGCTTCGTGTTAGAAGTTTTTCAAAACTCTGAGAAGAGAGAGAGGGATCCAGTGGGACTCTGGGGACTTCCAGGGCCTCAGGCCAGTTACCCTTGGCGGTGAAGTTCCTTGTGCTTTCCTGCTCACTCCTAGAGGAGCTGCTCTGAAGAAGCAGACGGGACCACGAGATGCGTCTGTATTTAACTGTTTTGTGAAGACTTCCAGAACTAGGCTCCACTAGCCCGTTACTGAAATAAGCATCCCCTTCATCACTAGACTGACTTGTAGTCTTCTAGAAATTCTCCAGATATATTTCCTGAATGAAGGTAGAGAGACTAACGTCTGGAAACGAAGGGAGTGTTCTGATGTCAGCCTGTGGGTTGCAGGTCACCATCAGAGCAAGTTAATTCTCAGGTAGACAGACAGTTGTTTTTTCTTGTAGCTCGTTCCCAAAGAGAAAAAAGTATTTTTTAAAACCAGCACTTTCAAAACCTCTTGTGTGGCGGCTGAGTACCGAGCAGCTGTGGTGAGGGGCCTGGCGGTGTGTTCTCTGTCATTCTCTGCCTCTTCCTGAGCGCTTTCTCGAGGGCAGCAGGTGGAGGATAGAGGAACGGTCAGTTCTAGGCTCACTTGCGGCCTTTGGTTAGAGGCAGATCAATTTCATGGGTAATTCAGGAAAAAAAAATTGACTTGAGTCATGCTTTTGTGACAGACCAAAACCCAAGATGACAGTGATATCGCTGTAATCCCAGAATGTAATATAATTTCATAATTGGGAATTAGTGCTTGAAAACACTAAAAACTTAGAAGCAACAGCCCCAATGAGTCATTTTGCATCAAGTTTACTAGGAAGAATCATTTCTCACGATTCCTCAGTGGTCCCAGCAATTACGTCTGTTGAAAGTACTGTGTTTCTTCTATTTTCCTCTTAGAAGTTTATACATTTTGACCAATAGGCATGGATAGTAAGAGTGTGCTTTAAATGACTTTAAAAAAGTGCATTGATACACTTTATCAAGGCTCATTTAATGCACTATCGTTTTAGGAAAATGATTCCAGCTCTGTTTTCTGGTACCTGTGGCAACAAATGTGTAGATATATCAGAAATAGTATTTGTTTGTATTAAAATATATTCCCCATGCCTTCCAATTCCTACCTGATGGAGCAGGCATTTTGCACTCTGGTGTGGATACGGAGTACCAATTTGTCCATTCTAGTCAACTGTCTTGACTACCCAGGCGAAGCAATTTCCCACCAGGTTAAACAACCTTCCAAAGCCTTCTTTCTGCTCCCCTTACTTCCTGGCCTGTATCCTTAGTACGTAGTTTGTAAACATTATCACAGAGGGTTTGGTACTTTAATTTGTTCATCTAAAAGGTTGGACAAAATTAACCATGTTTGCCCTTCAGTACATTAGATCTGCAGCTACGTTAGTTGTCTCTGTGTCTTTAGATTTTGCAAAAGGGACTGAAATCCAGCAAATCGTATTAGAAGCCCATTCAAAAGTGAACAAAAAAGCAAATGAAAACCACCCAGAACGACGTGGTGTATTTTTCACTTTGCGTTTTGTAGGCATAAGTCCCTTCTTTATAATTTGCAATTTTTTCTGAGAGGCGGTGGATTTTCACTTCAGAGGCAAACAGTATCATGACAAGACAGCCGCAGGAGCCTGCAAGAGAAAGAACAAACAGCATGTCGGGACAAATATTTCTGATTGTAAGGGACAGGAAAGAGGGTTTGTGTGCAAACTAAAGAAGGCCTTTCCCGTCATCCTCATTTGCATTCTCCTGCAAAACTGTATTTCAAATTTGTAATCGCGAGCACTGGGTTCTCCAACCGATGGCTGGTAGTGCCTGGGTTATGGTTCTGCGTGAGAAGACTTTCGGGGGTGGTGTGGGTAGAATCAAGCCGATCTTACAAAGACTGGGAGACGTTCCACTTTGCGTGAGGAGAAGGCTGAATTGCTGGGCACCTCAAAAGCACAGTGGTGGAGTCAGGCTATAAAGCAGCAGCCACCGCTATGGTGTGGCTTCAAAAGAACAATTTCTCTGTACTTCACAGGTCATGCAGAAAAAATGGCAGTCATCCAGCCCCCTTGTGAAAGGGCTGAGGGTTTCCTTCAGAAGGCTTTCATGGCTTCTCCCCCTCCTCGGGCTCCCACCTGGCCACAGCTGCCCAGATGTGTCCCTGAGCAAAGGCAGCCATGGATAAGGTGTCAAGGCGGAGAGTATCTGTTCTCCTTGTTTGTAATAGAACTCGGGATTTTTACCTGGGCACGTGGCTGACTTGAATGAGGGCTACATTGGTTGAGGGGGGCTGGGATGTAGGGGCCGGAAAGTTTCCTTGAAGTGTGCAGTGTTAGGGGCCTGCACTCTCTCTCCCCTGTCCTCCTTCCTGTAGCTGAAATATGGATGCAATGGCTGGAGCACCAGCAGACGTTTTGGACAAGGTGGCCTTAGAAATGGAAGCCATATATTATGGAAGAACAGGAAGGGAGGAATTTTGGATATCAGACACCGGGAGCCACCAGTGTCTTCAGTGGACTTTAACCTCTAGATTTTTGTGTGAGAGAATAATAAACATGTATTTTTTTAACCCATTATTATTTAATTAATTAATTTATTTTCGGCTGTGTTGGGTCTTCGTTGCTGCGCGTGGGCTTTCTCTAGTTGGGCGAGCGGGGGCTACTCTTCGTTGTGGTGCGTGGGCTTCTCATTGCGGTGGCTTCTCTTGTTGCGGAGCACAGGGTCCAGGTGTGCGGGCTTCAGTAGTTGTGGCACGTGGGCTCAGTAGTTGTGGCTTGTGGGCTCTAGACCTCAGGCTCAGTAGATGTGGCGCACGGGCTGAGTTGCTCCGCAGCATGTGGGATCTTCCCAGGCCAGGGCTCGAACCCGTGTCCCTTATATTGGCAGGCAGATTCTTAACCACTGCACCACCAGGGAAGCCCTATTATTATTATTATTATTATTTTCCCCTTATTTATCACTCATTGGTAACCTAATCTAATCTTAAGTGGTGTGGCTGTGGCCTGGATGAGATCTCTGCAGGACAGGAGCACGTCATATTGAGTGGTGCCTGGAAACTCTAATAGTCCCTCTCCCGTGAGGATGGAGAATGAGAGCCCCCCAGATGGGTGGATGGCACAGGGGCAGAAGAGTCAGGGGCATCGAGGAGAGCTGGGGCTCCCAGGGCTCCCACAGCTACATCTGCATCCTAGGGCATCACAGTGGGGTGCTAGTTAACAGGAAACTTGCTGAGACGGTTTTCAGACTTTGGTCAAACCAATTTGGGTTCAAACCCTGATTCTGCAAGTAGCTATGTGAAAGTAGTCAATTTTAACCTCCAAGCCTCCATTTCTTTGTCTATAAAATGTGGACAATAAAGATGATTCAAGATTAACACTTGGTATTAGATCACTAACTGGTAGCTGTTCCTCTGGTTTTTATGTATTTTTTCATCTTGCAAGTCTTCGTTCCACCACACGCCAAAAAACCCCTGAGTCCATCAGATAGGCCACGCCAGAGAACGTACTGATACTATAGCGCCTCGTTCCTCCACATGCTCTCCCATTAGGTTTATGACTCCTTGAGGAGGGGTAAGTGCTTTTGCCTTCAATTACAGTCAATTCAAATGCCCTGGGAGCAGCAACATAGTGGCTTAAGTTCCCATTCATTAATTCACTCATTCATTTATTCCGTGAGACTTATTACGGGCCAAGCATGGGAATAGTGGTGGAGATTTCAACATTAAAGAAAATGCAGATGGTTTCTGCTGTAACAGAGAGTATAATCAGGCAGGGAACTCAGATAAAACAGTTGTAAACCAATTGCAGTGGGTGTCATAGTAAGGTAGGTGCAGGTAGCTCTTACTGAGTAGGTGGGCAGCATCCTAGAAGGTCCTTTGGAAGTAGTTGTAGGAAAAGTTAGCAAAGGGAGGTTGGGCCGTGTGGGGAGAACGCTCCAGACATGAGGTGCTACCATGCAAATGATGTTCCCATTCCTTTTCCGAAGGCTGGGTGTGGGTTGGTAAGATGGGGGTGGGGTTGGTTTGGGGGTGAGGAGGAAAGGTGAAATTCTATTTCTTCTGTGAGAATTTCACCTGGGACCGGCTCCCGCCACCATCATACATCCCCAAGTAATTAAGTGATATAATTTTCTTGAAACTTTACTTCCCACCAGCCTTGGAGAATATTCCTTTGTAAAAATTGTCAGCCTATTTTTGTATTCTGAGCTTAAAACCAGAGCTCTCCCCTGGCAATACTGTATTATTCCTTTATTGTTGGATCCAACAAAAAGGCTGAGATGCTGTTTTCTCTTTATCTTTTATTTGAAAATTGTGGAGAAAATGCCATTGCTTTTACCATAAGAACCTCTTTGTGTGAGGAGATGGTGAATTTCAGACAGAAGCGAAACACTGTATTTCCCTGGTGCTTGAAAGGAAAATTCAAGCTCGGTTTTCTTTTTCAAGTTGTTAAATATTTTAAAGGTACTGCTTTGTTAAGGAGAAGGCATCACACTGAGACTGCATTTCAAATTCTTAAAGTAAAAGTTGCTTGAGTATCTAAGACCCATAGCCCTTTACTGGAGCTAATACTTCAAGCATGCAAGCTCCCCAAACACGATATAGTTGTTAAGAGGATGGTCTGAGATTCTGCTCTTGGAGTCTGGGGTGTTCGTGTGGTCAACTTGGTCATTTCAGAGTCAGAGCATGGAAACCCAGCCTGAGTCTCTGCCAACCCCTCAGCGACGCTAGGACACACGGAGGGAAACAACTCAGTGTGAATTTAGGATATTTTTGCCTCTCTCTGTCCCTGGCTCTAAAGGAAATGTGGGACCACCAATACCTATTTATGGATTATGGACCAAAAGATACCCAAGAAGGGGCTTCCCTGGTGGCGCAGTGGTTGAGAGTCCGCCTGCCGATGCAGGGGACGCGGGTTCGTGCCCTGGTCTGGGAAGATCCCACATGCCGCGGGGCGGCTGGGTCCGTGAGCCGTGGCCGCTGAGCCTGCGCGTCCGGAGCCTGTGCTCCGCAACGGGAGAGGCCACAACAGTGAGAGGCCCGCGTACCGCTTAAAAAAAAAAAAAAAAAAAAAAAATACCCAGGAAGAGTTTCTGTTTGTGGCCTGGCCGCTGGGGACATGAAGAGAGGTGTGTAAGGGATGTGAGTGGTGGTGGGAACAGGGCTCAGCACGTTTCCCAGTCTGGCCCTTCGCTTCCAGCAAGGGGGCTCCTGCTATGGGTCCCACATTTAGAGGGTCCTGCTCTCTCTCCTGTTGACACCCCTCCTCATGGGGTGAGGAATGCTTGATGTCAGTGGGATGGGGCCATGTGGAGTCCCTGGCCACATGCCAGATGGTACCCCTGGGACCCAGGAATTTCCTCCACAAGCAGCCCTGAGCACACTTCCTGGGCTGGCACGAGCATCTTCCCTGGGCCCATTTATACAGGGGTGGATTTTGTGGCTTCTGCTGTACAGGCCTGAGGGTGGCCAAGGAACAGCTGTTTGGGGGGCATGGTCAGAGCCCGGATACGCGGTGGAGTGTTCACACACTTATGCTTGAGGCCCTTTACGGCGTGGATGGAACCAGCCACGGGAAGAGAGACGAATAGACAGGGCTCGGCCCTCCTCTCATCACCATATCAGGTGCAGAATTCCCAGGGCTCAAGAAGTCTAAATCTGAATCTGGCCTCCAGGTCCAGGTCCTAGAGAGACGTGTGTCAAGGGTGAAGGACAGACATGTTTCACTGAATAGTCTCTTAGCTTATAACTTTTAAATGATGAGACACGTGGTACGTGGGCTTTCATTCGTGCTCTTGCCCAAGGGTTAGGATCAAGCCTGCATGCTTCCTCCCAGTTACCCATGTCCCCCAAGAGCCCAAACTCAGCTGGGGCCATTTGGACAGATTTCCTCCTTGTCTGTCTATCTGACCAGCACTGCTGCAGCTCATAAGAAAGGTTAAAGTTTACACCAGATTTAGGGAAACCTGACAAGCCTTGCTCAAGCTAGAATTTGGAATATAACCAGGCATACGAGGTTTTGCAGCCGGGTGTCTTACTCAAAGACGAGCCATTTTCCTTTCACGTGTTTGATTTCCCCACCATCTGGCTGATACCGTAGTGTTTTGTTTTGTTTTTTTCCCTTCTCCTTTTAATGACTTTGATTACTGAGTTAATTTCTGACCGAATAGGAGAGCTGAGTTATAGGGCTGTCACACCATGAATTATCAGTCAATTAACAAACATGTGTTATGTACTAGACACTACACACTCAGGGCTCTCCTCTGGCAGCCGAGACTACAGAATCGGTCACCTCTCCCCTCCAGTCCCTTACAATATAGGGAATGAAGCTCACAGCCAACAAGAAAGCTGCTTCTTTATCCCTCGGTGACCCCCAAGAGTGACTATACTTTATGGGTGGGAAGATCCTGCCAGGGTCCATGGGAGTCTAGGGTACCATGGGTTTCAGTAGACATGTGTTCTCAAAGGTGAAAAACACCTCTGAAACTTTCTCCTATTATCACTAAGATTGCATCTGGGAAATAGTAAATTAGAATTTCTATTCCATTTAAAGTAATGGTCAAGATTTCCAGAAAGCTAACATGTCATCTTTAAACTCTCTTAGAGATGATGAGTGGAAGCAAGATTTGCCCCTCCTAAATATACCACTTAAACAGATTGTTTATTTTGAATTAAAGTTACTTAAGAAACAACTAGTGCAAGAAGGACACTCTGACCTTCCTCTGTCTCCCTGAAATCAGGAAATAAATTTCCCATATGAAGCGTACCCTCCCTGCACCTGGAGGGTAGAAGGCATCCTTAACACCAGAGATAGGGAATTCAGGGCCGAGATGGCTGTATAAACAAACCTTGCTACTTCGTCACTAATTTACTACCCCAAGCCCAAACTACTTTGGTCAGTTTTTTACAAATTTATTGTTTCTTTGTCTGAAAGGTATAAACGCGGGCTGCTTGGGTCAGTTCTTTGAGTCTCATATTTTATGAGCTCCTGTACGTATGAAACGAAATTTGTTCTTATCCTGTTAACCTGTCTTATGTCAATTTAATTATGAGGCAGCCAAAGAACCTGGAAGGGAAGAGTGAAAACTTTTTCTCCCCTACAATGACAACTGTTAGAGGCATTCCATTTCCTCTACAGAATGATAAGTTGAAGATTTCCTTCTTTAAGGAGTCTTGAGAGATGATACATGGGGTTGAAAAAGCCACTTCAGGTGTAAGTGCTAATTTTCTGTGAAATTATGTAATCTCACTAGAAAGTCAGTTATTATTGGTGAGATCTCCAGCAATGATTTCTTCCCCAAATGGAAGCTGCTCCAGTTCCAAACTGCTTTAGAGACCAATGGCTACCATCTAGACTAGTAAAGCAAGCTAATATCTAAGAGTAGATTTTGAGGTCATAATGGAGAGGAATTTGGTCATGTATTTCCAAGGAGCAGGTGAGGAGGAAGTTATAACACCAGCTGGGTTCAGCTTTTCCCCTTCCTCTGTGATATAATGTCTTCTGTAATGGAGAGTTGAAGAGCCCATATCTAACTTAAGTTTTACAGATGTCATGTTAGTGAGAAGAGTGATTCATGCAAAGATCTTTTTCTCATTTGAACTGATTTTCAGAAAAGGAGACTGTCATGTGTTACTAGAAAATATGTAGAGCTGCTTCTGTTTTATTCATTTACCAACGAACACTTATTGGATGCTGACTGAACTATTCTGGGCACTGGGGATACAGCACTGAATGAAGCAGACAAAAATCCCTATCTTCATGGAGCTCTCAGTGGTAGAGAGAGTGGAGAGAGAGGCTATAACAACATAAGTAATTCCATTCTCTAGTTTATCAGAGTGTGATGTGTACTAAGGAGAATAAAATAAAGCAGGGAAGAGGGATGGCCTGAGGAAGATGACACTTTAGTGCCTCTTGAAGAAGTCGGGGGTGAGAAGGTAGGTATTGGAGGGGAAGAGCATTTCAAGCTGAGGGAACAGAGAGTGCAAAGGGAACCAGGGGATTTGAGCAGAGAGAAGAAGAGAACGAGGCAGAGGGGAGTAAGAGGTGAGGTATGTGTGCGGGTTTCTAGGGTGGGCACAGCAAGTGCTGCTTTGGTGGTCGTAGCAAGGACTTGGGTTGTGACTCTAAATGAAACAGAGGGGAGACACTTGTGCATGTTCTGAACAGGACAGGAGTCTCTTTGCAGTTGTGACAGGACAAGATTGAGCATCTCCTTGCACCAGATCACGCACGGCCGGGCCCCGTGCAAAGTGAGTTAAACAGTCCTTCCGTCGCGTCCTTGCCATGAATGACCTGAACGCAATCCCGTCACTACGGTTCTGCCCCTTCAGATGCTGCCCTGTATCTCAAAACAAAATTCCTTGTCCGTTGACCATCACGGGCTGGCTAATATTACTTCTCTTCCTTCTGTGGCCTCCTTCCAAAGTTTATGCTGAGAAACTAGTCTTTTTGTTGCTGACTTTTCCTACCACCAATCCTATCCTTCCTCAGGCTCTGTGGCTTTAACGCCCAGGTGTCCCTGGATCTTTCTTGGACTCTGAACAACAGCTCCTCCATAAGGACTGAAGTGGAACTAAGTTGCAGATGGTTTTTCTCTAACAGTTGCAGAATAATATGCCCTAGACTTATTACAGAGGCCAGGGTATGATTAATACTGAAACTGGTACATGACGCGAAGCCTCCTTCTAGTCCTGTGCTGCTCTTTATTTTCCTGTCTTCTTGTTTTACGTATGGCTGAGCTTATTTATGTTCCATGCCACGGCTGTAATTTTCGTAATTAATTATGTCCACCTTAGGAGTATCCCCTTTTTAAAGAAAGGCAGTTGTTTTCTTTGTTTGCCTTGCTTGGTGTAACTCAAACACGATGCTACATGTAAGACAAGGCATAATAAATACGCTTTGCAATAAGTCCACATTTCGGTGGTTTTCATCACCTCTAAAAGGCCTGAACCAATACATCTCATAGCATCCTCAGGGAATATTCCCTGAACTGCCCAGGATGTCCCACTAAGGATCCATGGCAAGTCTTCTGCGTAACCTGCTCTCTTAGATGCATATGTGGGTTAGACTCTCTATCATCAATTGGGAACCTTCTCAAATGGAATGTGTAAAAGGCATGTATCAGTGCTCCAGTGTGACCTCTCAATCTTGCGGCCTCTGCCGTTGTGGAGCACAGGCTGCGGACGCGCAGGCTCAGCGGCCATGGCTCACGGGCCCAGCCGCGGAAACCCGCATCCCCTGCATCGGCAGGTGGACTCTCAACCACTGCGCCACCAGGGAAGCCCTGTTTATCTGTCTCATATCTAGTTGTCAGTATCTGCTGATCCCAGACTCCTAATTTATCCCTTCCCCACCCCCTTCCCCCTTTGGTAACCACCAATTTTTTTTCTATTGTTGGCCTGCACTCTTGAAACATCCCCCTCTTGTAGCCTCTGGGACACCACGTCTCCTGATTTCCCTTCTTCCTCTCCAGACACGCCTAGTCAGTGTCCTTTGCTGCCTCCTTCTCCTCTTTCTTCTCAACCCCAAAATTAACTGATGATGTTATTCAGGGATTGGTCCTAGGCCAATTTTTCTCTATCTACATTCTCTTCCTAGATGATCTCACCCATGTTCATTGCTTTGAGTGATATCCATATCCTGACAACTCTTAAATTTATGTTTTTTGTCTAGACCTCTTCTCTGAGCTCCAGACTCATATATCTGACTGTCTACTTGAAATGTCCTCTTGAACATCTCATAGGATCTCAAACTTGACATGCCCTAAATGGAACACTTGATTTCTAATGCTAAGCTCCTCTCCCCACTTCTTTTTTGCCCTAAACTCTAAGCTTGTTCCTCCCCTGTCTTATTCAGCTGGGTTAATGCCACCACTGTCTACTAATTGCTTAAGCTACCTACAAAACATTTTGGATCTACTTTCAAAATGCTTTTAGAATACATTCATCTCTCTCCATCTCCAATGCAATAGCCTAGTCTTTCACCAGACATTTCTTAAAAGGGAAATCAGTTGGACTTCCCTGGTGGTGCAGTGGTTAAGAATCCGCCTGCCAATGCAGGGGACACGGGTTCAAGCCCTGGTCTGGGAAGATCCCACATGCCAGGGAGCAACGAAGCCCATGTGCCATAACTACTGAGCTTGCGCTCTAGAGCCTGAGAGCCACAACTACTGAGCCCACGTGCCACAACTACTGAAACCCACGTGCCTAGAGCCCGTGCTCCACAACAAGAGAAGCCACAGCAATGAGAAGCCCGTGCACCACAACGAAGAGCAGACCCCGTTCGCCGCAACTAGAGAAAGCCCACGCGCAGTAACAAAGACCCAATGCAGCCCAAAATAAATAAATTTATAAAAAATTAAAAGGTAAATCAGCTATCAGACAGCTTCTTAAGGACTTTCAGAAGTGTCTCATTGCAATTAGAATCCATTCTGAAAGACTTGCCGTGGCTTTTGAGGTCTGACGTTAACTGACGTCAACTGATCTAATTTTTTTTTTTTTTTTTTGGCCATTTTCCCCTCACTGCCTGTTCTCTAGCCACAAGGGCCTTCTTTCAGTGTCTACAACAAGCTGGCCTCTTTCCCTAGCATCCTCATGTGTGTTTTTTCCTCTCCTTGGGAAGTTCTCTGAGGATCCTTAGCTCTTTTGTATCTTTAGAACTCAGCTACCTGGAGTAGCCTTTGCCGACCACCATATCAAGACCCGATCTTCCCTTCCCTTCATTCTCTATCATAACAGCCTGTTCATCACCATTATTGTGATCTTTAATTCCCTATGTAAACTTCTGTTGACTCTCCCACTAGATTTTAGCCTCCACGAAGGCAGGACTGTGTGCCTGATGGGTTGTGGTAACACCAGTACCTCTCATAATGGCTGCTATGTGGTGGCACTCAGTCAGCGTTTGTTGAATAAATGAAATGAGTGCACCTGTATCAGTGGTTCTTGACACTGGTCACACATTAGAATTATTACCTACGAAACCTTAAAAAAAAAGAAAAAAGACCAGTGCCCAGTCTCCACCCCCAGAGACTCCAATTTGTGATGTGGGACCAGCATCAGTATTTTTGGAACTTACTTCTGGTGATTCTAATGCGTGGTCCGGGAAGAGAATCACTGTCCAAAATGAACCATGGGAGATCATTAAGATATTACTAAAATCCTAACTCAGGGAAAGACTTCTCAGGCCTGGGTTATGATTGTCAAGATGAGAAAGAGCAAATTGACTTGGGTGGGTTTCATGGAACAATGATAGTGGGAAGAAAAGTTACATGAAGAAGGCTGAGGAATGTGAACCAGACTGAAGGCCGTGAGAAGTGGAAG
The DNA here is from genome assembly GCF_008692025.1 of Phocoena sinus. Taxonomy (NCBI): domain Eukaryota; kingdom Metazoa; phylum Chordata; class Mammalia; order Artiodactyla; family Phocoenidae; genus Phocoena; species Phocoena sinus. The sequence goes on from NC_045766.1 coordinate 30,775,527, forward strand.
AGGCACTTTTCTGGTCCAGGAGGGCAACAGGATATTGGGCTGCAATGGTGACAAACCGTTGCTGACCTCATCCAGAAGTTGGCGCCCTTTTTCCTTTTCTCCCCCTGAGGTCTGGCTTGCAGTGCATCAGGGAACTCAAGGAGATGCCCACAGCATTGTTATTCTAGGCAGCATGCAAGGTCCCAGACAGACAAGCCGGAAGAGCTCCTTTCCCCTCTCTTCCCCCCCAAGGAGGATGCCAAGCCTGGGGGTCTCATCCAGCAGGGAGGTAGACAGCTGAAGAAAGAGCCCTGGTGTGACGTCAGCACAAGGAAAGGTGGCATCTTGGGGAACCCAGGGCTGAGTAGGAGGAGAAGAAGAAAAGGGAGGAAGGAGTTTTTCTCTGCTGGCTATGAGGGAGGCCGCCGGGGTAGAGAAACAGGGAAGGAAACTCAGCAGAAGAGAGCTGCCCCAGGGGAAGGAGGTCTCTAGTGAAGTGTGACTCCCACGGGCATTAAGGGACCCCCCCCCCCCCATACAGGCTCTGGCCTCTGATTCATTGCCTCACATTCCGAGTGTTTGTGATAAGGGCCGTGAAATCCCCACCTTTCCACGAGTGGAGTTTAAAGCTGGGGTCTCTGTGAATATTACAACCTTCGATAAACTTTCCCAAGCCTCCAGGGGCTTATGGGTACTACACGTAGATCAAAGGGAATGAAATAGTTAGTCTGTGATTCAAGAGTGACCTGTTACCTCTAGAGGTCACAAACTGTCAGTCCATCTGACCTTCAAACACGTTTCGTTGTCAGGCACAGATTTTAAAAAATTGTTGAAAATTCTAGTTTTTAAAAATAATAATTTTTTTTAAATTGTTGAAAATTCTGGTTTTTAAAAATAAGAATTCTTATTTTAAAAATAAGAATGTTAGGGCTTCCCTGGTGGCGCAGTGGTTGAGAGTCCGCCTGCTGATGCAGGGCACACGGGTTCGTGCCCCCGTCCGGGAAGATCCCACATGCCGCGGAGCGGCTGGGCGCGTGAGCCATGGCCGCTGAGCCTGCGCGTCCGGAGCCTGTGCTCCACACGGGAGAGGCCACAACAGTGAGAGGCCCGCGTACCACAAAAAAAAAAAAAAAAAAAAAAAAAAAAAAAACAGATAATCTGGAAACACTAGGCCTTTATCCTCTGTAAGACGCAGATCTGGAGCGGGCTCCTTCTTTCCTTTCTCCCTCTCTCTTCCTTCCCTCGTCCACAAACCTTTATTGAGCACCTGCTTTTGCAACAAGTTCAAGGATAAATACAGTACAGTGTGAGCCCAGGGCCTGTGTTCCCGCATATATTTCTGTGCTCAGGTTTTCTCTGCACTAGACTTGGCCAAAAGCCGAGATAAGATCTGGGACTTGGATTAAAGTCTGCATTCTCTGAGTCATCCTGCTTTTCAAATACTGTTAGTTTGGTCGTCCCTTAGAACGGTCAGATAATTTGTCTTCCAAATGGGCTGTTCTCAGTTTCATTCAGAAGCCAGAGTGTGAGATGGCTGTGCCACTTAATAAGCTGTTGTGTCTTGGCATCAAACCAGCTCTCTTCTTTCCTGTGCTTTGTGATGCTGGGTGCAGACTCCCCCCACTCTGGTTCTGCCTTGTCACCTGCCCCAGTCCTACCAACAGGGAGGATACCAGGGCAGGGGAGGAAGGTCTGGCTGGCCTTGCCACGGGGTAGCACTTCTCTGGGCCTCAGCTGAGGAGTTCCCAAGCCCTTTCCACATTGCCAGAGCCGCCTGCTGGTGTCACATGACAGTGCCACCTCCTCAGAGGTCTGAGACCCAGTGCCCCGAGGCCTCTCCTTAAGCCTCTAGGTTCTGGTAACACTAAACACTTCCCTGGGTTCCCCAGCCCTAGGGCTGGCCACTGCTTTGCGACATTGTCATCTCTGAGTTACCTCAGCGTCTCCTTGTTTTTCAGTCCTCCAACGTCTATTTAATCAACTCCCTGTAGCCCTGGTTCTCAAACCTGAACTTGCATCAGAATTACCTGCAGGGCTTGGTAAAGTACAGATGGCTGGGCCCTACTCGAGAGTTTCTGATTCAGGCGGTCTGGGGTGAAGCTGGAGAATTTGCTTTTCTATCAAGATCCCAGGTGATGCAGATGCTCTGGTCTGGGGACTCCACTTGAAGAGCCACGGCTGAACATTATATTCTCTCTGTTAAAATAGTGTGTATCCTGGGGCTTCCCTGGTGGCGCAGTGGTTAAGAATCCGCCTGCCAATGCAGGGGACACGGGTTCGAGCCCTGGTCCGGAAAGATCCCACATGCCGCGGGGCAACTGGGCCCGTGAGCCACAACTACTGAGCCTGCGCATCTGGAGCCTGCGCTCCACAACGAGAGGCTGCGACAGTGAGAGGCCCGCGCACCGCGATGAAGAGTGGGCCCTGCTCGCCGCAACTAGCGAAAGCCCTCGCATAGAAACGAAGACCCAACACAGCCAAAAATAAATAAATAAATAAAATTAAAAAAAAAAAAAAATAGTGTGTATCCTATTGTCTAGTTGGTCCCTGGTTGCTTCAAGGGCCTTCACTAAAACGGCACACCACCCAGATCCTCCAGTTTGGTTTGCTGTCGTGGGTGGGGTGAAGTAATCCCAATACCCACTTCTAACCTGAGCTTCCCTTGAGATTGAACCACTACCTCTGTCTGTCTGTGTGCACCCTGTACTCGCGTTCTAGCTCCTCTGCCCTGATTGCAAAGCTCTTGGCCTTCCTTTACATTATTCTGTTCCATCTCTTTGGATCTTGTCCCACCGCCTCTGCAGGTCTACTCTGCTAATTCCGTCCCATTCGCATTCTGTGCTGTTTAAGTGACTGGCTTAACATCTCCTTCTGGGCTTGCTTTCGCAAGTCAGTGAATACGTACTGAATCGTTTACTGTGTGCAGAGGCCCATGCTGGATGCTTTCCCTAGCGATCCAAAGATGAGAAGGACTTAGACACTGTCGTCATAGGGTAATCATTTCTGCACAATTGAAACTGTATTATTTGCTTGTGAAAAATATGGAGAAAATATTAGCAGAACCTCCGCTAGAGAGAGAACTATTTTGGTTGGGTAAATAATTTGAATAGCAAGATGTAGATGGCGGAAGACCCCAAGAGGTTGAGACAGGCTGAGACCTGGGCCCCTTTGTCTCCTCGAACGAAAGAATACAAAGAAACTACAAGGGACTAAAAATCACTGCACGCATGTGCACGTGGGGCAAATTATGAACAGTAAGATACAAAAAGGTCAAAGCGCAGCTGCCACTTCTGAGTTGCGGGGAGCAAAAGCGGGGTACTGCGCGGGATCCCTGCACACAGCACCACCAAGGGGGTGAGCAGACCACCCGTCACCCCTCCAGCCTGACCCACCGATCTGCTCCCAGCCTCACCCCATTTAAGGAAGCGGCTCCCCCACCTCAGCGAGCAAGCTAGGGTACCTGTTACTTGGTGTTACTCCCTTGTGCTTCAGCACAAGTCCCAGTAAAGCCTTGCCTGAATTCCGCATTTCACCAGTTTCTATTGAACCCAGGTTGGTAACAGAGGGTGCTCAAGTGATCATGAATAGAGGCTCATATACTGCTTTCTAAGACAAGGGAGCACCCGTTAACTACAAGGCTTTGTTTGATAGAGAGGGAGCTATGCGAGTTTGTGGCTGGAGTTGAATTGTGCCGGGAGAAGGGAGCAGTGTCAAGAGAGGGAAGGGGCCTGGTGGCCTGGGGGCTGGGGGCTGGCAGCCAAAGGGCAGCTGCAGAGAAGCAGAGAGTCTGATATGGATCTTCAATACACTGTTTGCTGGTGTGAGTTATATTCTCTCTCATCTCTCCATGAAATCACTAATACAATTACTTGCTTCCCGGGGATATGACAAGGCATTGAGTCTTTTTTGCAAGTTTGGAGTGGGGTGAAATCAGAGACCTCCCACTGAAGGATGGTGCATATGAGTTATGTAGACGCTTTCGATTTTCTCATCTCTTTCTCTTTCTTGTAAATATATCCTAAGCACCCTGTGGCACTGACCGGGTTTTATATTGTTTCCCATCAGCCCTAGTTACTGAGTAGGACGTGTTTATTAATGAACTAATTTTGGGGTTTAGGGTTTTCTCCTTGCCCAGATACACCTACTTAGGCTACACAAAGACCCTATAGGCCTGAATATGGCAACTCATGTGTGGGTGGAACACTGGCTCTTTACTCTTTTTTCATGGCTTTTATTTATTCTTCTGATTAGGAATAAATAAATGCACATTACTGAATGTTTGGAAATAGTAAAAAGTATGAGAAAAAATGAAAATCACCCGTAATTTTACTGCTCAGAGATAACTACTACCAACAGAATACACTCTCTTTCTCTCTCTCTCTCTATGTGTGTGTGTGTGTGTGTGTGTGTATATATATATATATATATATATATATATATATGTGTGTATTTATGTATATATATGTAGGCTATATATATGGAGAGTCTATATACAATATATGTATATATTCTCCATATTTATATATAAAATCAAATTAGGTTCATGTTTATAACATCTTATATACGGCTTTTTTCACTTTTTGATACAAGCACTTGTTCTTTTGATTTCATCTTCTTCAAAAATATAGTTCAATGCCATCTAGTCAAATAGATCACCATAATGAATTTATTGAATTCCCTATTGTTGGATAATTATAGTTATCGCCACTCTTTGCTCTCATAGACAGTGCCACCGTGGACATCCACATATATGTACTGTCACTTTACATTTGGGTAGCTCTGTCTTTTGCACATTGAAAAGCGCATTTGTCTTCAGAGGTAAAATTCTGTACTCACCGGAAATGAAGCTCAAGAGATACAACCCCAGTGGACCATGCAGGGTTTCAAAGGGCTTGCCGAAAGCATTGTACATGAAGAAGGCCGTCCCCACCAGGGTTAAAACGATAAGGATCGTGGAGAAAAGAATGACATTGACGTGGATACTCACTGGGATGGCTTTGAGCAAATCTGGGAAAACTGAAGATAAAACAAAGATTAGGGGAAATTTCATCAGCGATCATCTGCAAGTGTAGTTTTAAAAAATTAAATCCCTCTTTTTTTTAACTTCAAAAATCACTAAAATCCTTCAGATGAATACATTCTCACTAATTTACAAGGGATTTACAAAAAGGTTTAAACATGGGATTATTTTATAGAACTCACCAGTAAAAACTAGCAAAGGGGGAGATTTGAGGGATTTTTTTTTTTTTTTTTGCCCTCGCTCATATGTAATTACTTAAATAAATAAGTGCTGGCTTTATAATCAAAATCTATACATTTTGATGACCAAACTTTTAATGACATTTCTCATTAGTCTTTAAAAAAAAAAAGGTCTATCTTGTAATGACATTTTCAGGACTGGGGGAGTTCAAACATCAGGAGGTTTCTATATTTCCTTTGCTACAAAAACAAAAATTGTTTCTTGTCCACACAGATTAAAGAATGGGGTATTTTCAGTCAACTTCAATATTTTGATGTAGCACAAGCTGTGGGAAAATAATTTCTGGTGATACAAGAAATATTTTCCATTTAGAAAACATGCCAAATCTATTTCTAGATTTTGTGTTCAGGGCAAGTTTTTCTTGTTTGCAGAGGAAATGAAATACTTTATAAATGTAGGATCTCTCTTATCTGGTGGGTCATCAGCATGCTTAGCATCAGTGAATCTGGAAAAACCAAACTGGAGAAGTTCAGTTTAGTCCATTTTAGTTTCCCAGACTTTATTTATTGAGCACCTACTGTGTGCCAGACACTGTTCTAGGCGCTGGAAATAGAGCCATAAAATAAGATAGACAAGGTCCCTGTTGTCTTATGGAGTTTATATAACCTAATGGGAGTTGATAGACAAATAACAGGTAAACAAATGAATGTGACAGTTGATTGCCAAAGAAGGCCACCATCAATTCCTTTCCTCCGTTTACATACGTGTCACTTCTGCTTTAAGAGGTAGAATTTATTCCTCAATCCCCTTGAACCTGGGCTGGCTTATGACTGCTTTGACCATTTGAATATGGCAGCAGAAATACATTGTGCCACTTTCAGGCCTGGCTTATAAGAGGACCAACCATTTCCACTTCTTTCCTCTTGGAGACTTGAGCTGCCATGCAGGAAGTCCAGTTCTCTGCTGGAAACGGAGGCCACCCAGAGGAGCACCGGGGCACCAGACAAGGGAGGGAAGAACCTTAGACATCCAGCCCAGAAAAGCCTCCAGATGACTCCAACCCCAGCTGCTGTTTAACTGCAACAGGGAAAGTCCCAATCAAGAACTGCCCAGCTGAACTGGTAAATTTCTGTTTCAAGCCCCTGAGTTTTGAGCGGCTATTACCCACTGATAACAAGACACTTTCAGATTGTGATAATGCTGTGGAGAAAGAAAACAGGGTGATGGGATTTTGAGTGACTGGATGAGTGGATGGGGGTGGTCAGGAAGGTGACACCTGAGCTGACACCTGAATGTTGAGAAGGAAGTGCCTGTATAAAGGTCTGGGGCAGAGCGTTTCAAGGAAGAGGAACACAGCTGAGGCAGCAGTGTGCCGGTGTGGGCCACGGTTCCTGGTGAATGAGGTGGAGGAAGAAGTGGGTTTCTGTAGGCTGGGATCAGATTCTTGGCACCTGCTAGATCCTGGTCTGTTGACTATGGTGGCGGGGGTGGGGGGGGGTCTGCCTTTAGGCTAAATTCATTTGGAAGCCACTAGAGGTTTGTTTTTTTTTTTAACATCTTTATTGGAGTATAATTGCTTTACAATGGTGTGTTCGTTTCTGCTTTATAACAAAGTGAATCAGTCATACATACACATATGTTCCCGTATCTCTTATTTCCCACTAGAGGGTTTTAAGTAGGAGAGTGACCTAATCTACTTCAGGATGTGAAAAGATCGCTCTGCCTGCTGAGTAATGAGTACACAAGGGAGGGGGAGGGGATGGAGAGGGGGGAGGGGAGGGGAGGGAGAGGGAGGGGGAGGGGAGGGAGGGGGAGGGGAGGGGAGGGAGGGGGAGGGAGGGAGGGGGAGGGGAGGGGAGGGGAGGGGAGGGGGAGGGGAAGGGAGGGGGAGGGAGAGGCCAAGGGTGGAAGCGGGGATACTGGGGGTGGGTGTGGGGAGGTGGCAGGTATTTACAGTGATAAGAGATGGAGGCCTGGTCTAAGGTGTAGCAGTAGAAGTGGTGAGAGCTTGTCAGATGTGCAGATGGAAGATAGAACTTGTTGAAAGAAATCAAGGATAACTCCTACTAGAGTAACTGAATAAATGGTGACGCTATTGAGACAGATAAGTAGAAGGAGCAGGTTTGGCCGGGGGAGGGGGAAGTGATGCAAGAGTTCTGTTTTAGATATCTTAAGTTTGAGCTGTGTTTCAGATATCCGAGTAGAGACGACAAATAGGATTTGTCTGCAGGTCCAGGGAGAGGGTGGAGTATTTAAGGAGGTGAAACTAGGGTGAGGAAAGCAAGGTACCTAGGGCAAACAGGGAAACTTAAGGAGACAGTCACGCTCTGGGGCCAAGCCTGCCCTTGCACAAGCCCAAGAGTAAATGTCTCCTTAACTTTTATGACCTAGGTGCCTCCGTGGCCTCACCCTGGTTCTGGAGCTCGTATTTAAAGCCAAGGGAATGGCTATCACCTGTGGAGAAGCTGTAGCTAGAGGAGAGAAGGGCCCAGGAGAGAAAGAGAGCTTGTGAGTTAGGAGCAAATCCATGGATTGGACAGCAGGAAGCCAAGGGAAGAAAATGTTTCAAGGTGGAAGCGGTCGGCTGTGCAAATACATGTCCTAAGGCCACAACGCTGTGCTCCTGACCACGTGTCAGAAAGCAACCAGGTGAAGGAGTTGCAACCCGGTTGAAGGGTTCAGAACAAACCCTTCACCACTGCTACATATAACTACCTACCTACAGACATGCATAAAACATGCTTAGCGCTATCAGATAGGGAACATCCTCTTCACGAGTACCGACAAGGTCATTTGTTTGTGCCCTGCCGGCGCTCACTCAGGGTCCTTGCTCAGAAGTCATGGGCAGGTCATTTGACTACTGAGGTTTACTTGCGCTATATTTCTTTTACCTTCCCATAAGAGAAATGCACACTAAATCTATGAGATACCATTTTCCACAAATCGTATTTACAAAGATTAAAACGTTTAGTGATATCCTGTGTGAGCTAAGGTGTAGGGAAATGGAGATCCTTGGGCACTTTTCTTGGGAGTGTAAATTGGTACAGCTTCCTCTGGGGCAGTTGGGCACTACCTATAAAGAAGTAAAATGCACATATCCTTTAGCTCAGCAATTTTACTTCCAGGAGTTTATCCTATGGATATTTTGCATATGAATCCAATAAAATATCACAAGGGTATTCATGGCAGCATGTTTTTGGTAAAAACAAAAGGTTGGAAATAACTTACGTGTCTATCAGTATGGCATCCATACAGTAGAATTAAGTCAATGATTTCAAACAATGAAGCAATTCTTTAAGAACAGGTATGGAATTATCATCAAAATGCGATGTTAGATGAAAAAAACACATCAAACAAAGAAAAGTGCCTCATTCTATCATTTGGGTAAAAGCCAAAGGAGAATGTATATAATAACAAGTAATTATTTAGGTACTTAACTTATCTGATTTAATTCTCTCAGCAATGCCATGAGATAGGTACTATTATTAGTTCTATTTACCAGAGGAAAAAACTGGGGCTCAGAGGCGGTGTGCCCAAGATTTTTACTTAGTAAGTGGCAGAGTACAGACTTGAACTCATGTCCTCACTCTTATCTACCAGGCTACAGCCTGGGGACAGGCATGCTTGTCTAGGTAGAGACTATTTCTAGAGGATTACACATGAAACTGGTAACACTGCTTCTGGGGGAGGAGACTGAGGGATATTTCATTATGTACCTTTTAGTACAGTTTGGAAAAAAACTTTTTACCACTCTGCAAGCATTATCTATTCAATAAATACATGAATACTTTAAAAAAACAATTAAAAGGATAAATGAAGACAAAAAATTCCCATGACTGTTCTAGATTAAAAGACACTTAGGAGATGTACTAACCAAATGCAACATATAGGTATTATTTGGGATCTGAACAAAACTTTATGAAAGGCATTTTGAGATTACCAAGGAAAATTGAACATGGACTGAGTTTTAGATGATATTACATAACTATTATTGATTTTTTTTTTTTTTTTTTTGCGGTACGTGGGCCTCTTACCGCTGTGGCCTCTCCCATTGCGGAGCACAGGCTGGCTCCGGACGTGCAGGCTCAGCGGCCATGGCTCACTGGCCCGGCCGCTCCGCGGCATGTGAGATTCTCCAGGACCGGGGTATGAACCCGCGTCCCCCGCATCGGCAGGCGGACTTCCAACCACTGTGCCACCAGGGAAGCCCACTATTATTGATTTTGTTGGTTATGTTAAGGTGTTGTGATTGTGTTTTGAAAAGTCCTTATCAATTAGAAGTTGGATGGATGGATAGATGGATGGATGGATGGATGGATAGATAAAGATAAAACAAGAAAATGTCTGCTTTGGAAGAGGGTGCAGAGGCACACGGGGTGTGGAAGCGCACAGGGGCTGAGCCTCAGCTGTCAGTGATTGTACTGGTCCACGCTGCCCTGTGCTCTGGGGGCGAAGAGCAAAGCAGCTGGTCTATGATCACCAGCCCTCCAGAGATTCCAACTGCTGAGATAGCTCAATCAATCCAACCTGTTGTTCTTACACTTGGGTAGCTGTTGACTTGGTTTTGACTAGCAGTTATCAAAAACTTTGCTTCCTTCCATCTCCCCACTTGTAGAAAATGTAGCCACCTCTTTGTGTGTGATGGGGCAGCTAGGTGAAGCCCCTCTGAAAATTGAGGTTTGTTACCAAATTGAAACAAAGGCAGAAGAAATTGCACTGATTTGCCTCCTGGAAAGAAAAGCCAGAAGCTAAAATAAATTTCATGTGGAGCATATTAATTCTTATGAAGTCTCTTAAAATTCCTACTCTTGTGACAAAGTCACCCAGGAGTGCACTAATCCCTGCACGTTATGCTTACATTTTATCAGGTTTCTTTGTTTGATGAAAATTCCCTGAGTCTGTAATGACCAATCAGAGCTCTGATAACAACTGTCCATTTTCCAGCCAACACTAATACGAGCTTCCCTTTGCAGAAGATGAGAGCAGACCATTGAAATAAATATTGGGAGGTGTCACTTTAATGATATTGGATATTGTGTATCTAGGAGGTAGATTTGTTCTTGTTCGGTCCTTTCCATTCTTTGGGGTGTAGGATTACAACACAGGAAAAGGATTTGAACATTTTGATCTGTGGAGGGGCTGTCATTAATCCAGCGTTGCTTCTGGCCTTGAGAAATTACTCGATTAGCTGTTGACAAGGGAGAGGGAGTTATTTATGAAAACGGGCAGCCGATGCCACGTTAGCAGCACAGCCTTGGTCTGTGGGTTCAGCGTTACTCTCTCTCTCTTTCATTCCCTTATCACTGATTTCCTCCATTCTGTCTATGAGTCCGTGTGTCTAGGTCTCCTTATCCTTCAACCACCCCAAACCCCTAATTACCCTTCTTTTCTCTTCATTATTTCATTACCAGACTTCCTCAAAGAGAAATATGTGAGTAATAATAATATGAATAAAAATAACAGCCACTAATTATATGGCATTTGCTATGTACCATGTGTTTTAGGTATATTGCATAAATCAACACACTTAATTCTTACAACAATATAAGGAAAGTACTATTTTATCCTCAGTGTATAGGTTAAAAAAAAAAGCGCAGAGAAGTTGAGTAATTTGTGTAAAGTCACACAGTGGCATTGCTGCCTTGGCTTTTACTTTCTCCCCCTATTATTAAGACCAAAGCAAAATTAACACAGTAAAAAGAATTCTCTTTTTAGCGTACAGTTCTGTGAGTTTTGACAAATGCTTACGATCATGTGACCACCACCACAATCAAGTTATAGAACTATTCCACATTTCCCAAAGCTTCCTGTTCCCCCTTTGTAGTCAACCCGTCCTCCACCCCCAGCTCCTATATGTGTGACTTTATAAGTAACTGCCAAGTATTTTCCACAGTGGCTGTGCCATTTCACCTTCCCCCCAGCAATGTACGAGGGTCCCAGGTGTTCTGCATTCTTACTGGCACTTGGCAGGTTTTTAAAAATTGTAGTCATTTAATAGAAGTGTAGTTTATCTTGTAGCTTTAATTTGCATTTGCCAAATGACTAATGATGTTGAGCATCCTTTTGTGAGTTTACTTGCCTTCCATATATCTTTTTTGTTGAAGTGTCTATTCATATCTTCTGTGCATTGTTTTTTTTTCGGTACGCGGGCCTCTCACTGTTGTGGCCTCTCCCGTTGCGGAGTACAGGCTCCGGACGCACAGGCTCAGCGGCCATGGCTCACGGGCCCAGCCGCTCCGCGGCATGTGGGATCCTCCCGGACCGGGGCACGAACCCGCGTCCCCTGCATCGGCAGGCGGACTCTCAACCACTGCGCCACCAGGGAAGCCCTTCTGTGCGTTTTTTATTGAATTGTTTATTACTATTATTATTGAGTTTTGAGAATTGTTTATGCATGCTGGATACAAGCCCTTTATCAGATAAGTAATTCACAAATATTTTCTCTGAGTTTGTGACTTGTCTTTTCATTCTTTTATCAGTATCTTTTGAAGAGCAGTCCTTATTTTTATGAATTCCAATTTATGAGTTTTTTTCTGTTATGTATCACGTTTAGAGGTCAAATCTAAGAAGTCTTTCCCTATAATTTCCTGTATGTTTTTCTTCTAGACAGTTTTTGGCTTTAGGTTTACCTTTAAGTCTGTGATCCATTTTGAGTTATTTTTTGTACATGGCCAAGGTTAAATTTGTTTTTGCACATGAATATCCAATTGTTTCAGTACTTAAAAAGCCCATAGACTTAACATATGACCCAGCAATCCCACTCCTAGATATTTGCCTAATAGCATTAAAAACATATGTCTACACACAAATCTGTATGTAAATGTTTACAGTGGCTTTATTCATATTCGCTAAAAACTGAAACACATCTTAAATATTCATCAACTGGTGAATGGACAAACAAGCTGTGACCTGTCCATAAAACAAAATACTACTTAGCCATACAAAGGAACAGACTGCTGGTGCATACAGTAGGTTGGGTGTACTGAAATGCATTATGCTAACTGAAAGTAAGTGAATTCAAAAGGCTGCGTATTGTATGATTCTGTATATGTGACATTCTAGAAAAAGCAAAATGATAAGGACAGAAAACAGATCAGTGCTTGCCCAGGGTTGGAGGGTAGGGAAGGATATTGACCACAAAGAGGCACAAGGGATATTTGGGGGGTAATGGAAATGTTCTATATCTTGGTTGTGGTGGTATTTACATGCCTCTATGCATCAGTCAAAATTCATAGACCTGTACACCTAAAAAGGATGAGGTGTATTGTATGTAGTTTTACCTCTATAAGCCTTACTGAAAACGAGAAAAAGCAGGAGGAACAAGGTCTAGAATGAGCAGGGTCCTCCAGACGTGAGTGATGGCCTCAGCAAAGGTGACCGTTTGGCATGGAGGAAGGAAGAGCTTAGTTAGAAGAAAAGGATTACTGGGCCAAGAGTCAGGCGCCCAGGTTCTGGTCCACTATGGGACCCTGAGCAGGTTAATTGGTCTCTCTTCCTCTCTGTAAAATGAGAGTGTTCCATGGGCAGCCTGGGAAATGACCAGGCATTTGAAATTTTTTTTTTTGCGGTACGAGGGCCTCTCACTGCTGTGGCCTCTCCCATTGCGGAGCACAGGCTCCAGACGCGCAGGCTCAGCGGCCATGGCTCACGGGCCCAGCCGCTCCGCGGCATGTGGGATCTTCCCGGACCAGGGCACAAACCCGTGTCCCCTGCATCGGCAGGCGGAATCTCAACCACTGCGCCACCAGGGGAGCCCCAGTCATTTGAAATTTGACAAAGGAAGTTCATGTTTCAGCTTTTTTTCGAACTCTCTGAACTCCCTAAACCTTGATTTCCTTATCTGAAAAATAAGACTAATCCCACCTTTCTCTTACATCTGTGAGGATTCAATGACATCAGCGTATGGAGAACCTAGCGCATGGTAGGTGTTTAGTAGAGGTCTGCTGTGGTGCGCCCCTAAGGCCAATTCCACCACAGTCCACCCTTCCCACTTCCTCAAAGACACTGCTGAGGAATTCTCTCCTCTCTCTGCCACAGCATCAATTTTCCCCGTCTGTTGGATCGGTTCCATCATCACACAAACATGCTATCATTTTCTCATCTTAAAACAAAAAATCTCACTTAAGTCCTTCTCCAGCTATTACCCTCTTTCTCAGTTTCCCTTACAGCAAATGCTCTCAGGGAGTTGCTTACACTCTCAGCTTCTCATTCCTCTCTCCACTTTCTCTCTTGAACCCATTGCACTAATGCTACATTTCCCAGGGCACCAAAGAGCTTCAAGCTGCCAAACCCAATGGTCCATCTTTCTCCTCATCTCACCTAGTCTACTTTTGACACAGAGGCTCATTCCCTCCTCCTGGAAACGCTTTCTTCCCCCTGGCTTGCAGAAACTGCACTCTCCTGGGTTTGCTACCTCCCTGGCTACCATCTTGAACTACTTTGTTGGTTCACCTCATCTCCTGAGCCACCATCTCTCACTTGGAGGACTGCAAGGGCTTCCTAACTGGTCTCCCTGTTTCCACCCCTCCATCCTGCAATCTGCTCTCAACCCAGTAGCCAGTGGAATCTTTTAAAAGTGAATTGGGTTATTTCAGTCCCCTGCTCAAACCCTTCTAGAAAATTCTAATCTCACCCAGAGTATAAGCCAAGTCAATACAATGGCCTACTAGGCAGTACATGATTGGACTTCTTGTCAGACCTCTGACTTCATCTGCTACCTGCTTCCTTGCTTGGTGTGCTCCAGCCACTAGTCTCCTTACTGTACTTCAAACGAGCCAGGAAGACTGCTACCTCAGGGCCTTTGCACATACTGTTCCCTCAGCTTGTATATTTCCCTAGATAACTCATGGCTTGCTCCTTTACCTCCGTGTATTTACTTAGATGCCACTTTCTCGGGGAGGCCTTCTTTATTTAAAGTTGCAACCCCCTGCCCAGTCACCCCCCCACCCCCGAATTCCCAACACCTTGTGTTGTTTTTATTTTTCTCCATAGCAATTATCACCGTTTGATAAGTGGTATATTTTTACTTATTTGTTTCTTTGTTTCCCCCGTAACATGAGGACAGGTGCATTGGTCTGGTTTATCCACTGCTGTATTCCTAGCACCTAAGAATGCTGGCAAAACAGTATTTCTCAACCTTTTGTTTTCACTGTTGCTCCTTAACCAAGGAGTCTTTTTAGACATTCCTCCTAATCACCCTCCACTCATGAAATTTTAATACCACAGATATATTGTATATTGGTTTCTGTATTGTATTTGTATATGTACTTTATACACATATAATACGTACTTTCTAAGGAGTAAGGGATATTTTCTTGCCCCCAAGAATCAATTTTCACCTCCTTAGGGGGTTTTGTTGCTGTGGAGAATACATAATGTAGCTTCTGGACACAGATGTGTTGGATGGATACATTTTGCTTGGAGTAGGATGCAGGGATGGAGTCTGGTTAGCAGGTTTGGGGTTTCTTGGTGGAAGCCAGTGATTCTGATGGAAAGGAGTTAGTGCCACATCGGTGAGGAGGGAAAGAAGGACAGGAGAGGACCATACAGATAGTGACCTCAGGGCCAAAGGAGAAGAAGAAGGGGGTTGGCAGTTTTAAGTGTGATGGGAGTTTCTGGTTGAGAACCTGAATTTGTCCTTTGAGTCAGGCAGTCACTGGTGACCTTGATATAAGCTGTTTCTGGGGTTGGTGGTAATAGAAGCTGAATTGAGTTTTTGGAGAGAATCTGGGACAATGCGGAAATAAAATAGAATAGTTGCCAAAGGGATGATAGGAGCCAGTGTGGGTTTTTTTTTTTTCCTTTTAAGAAGTTGAAAGACCTGGCTGGCAACTGGAATGGAATTTCAAATCTCTTTATTAAAAGAAAAATTTTAATCCAACATACTTGGGAGATTGTCAACATGTTAGATGGAAACTGATGGCTGTTTAATAATAAGGTTTAAAGTTTGGGATTTGTGAAAGAATCCATCTCAGACTTGAACATGACACAGCTCTTTTTTGTTAGCAGGGCAGGAGGATGGGGGAAGATGGACTTGTTCTCTCCATATTTCTGTTAGTTTGAGCAAAGGTCCAACTGTTTATGGAGGGATCTTATAATTGAACATTATAACAGTGAAATGGAAATTAAGATGCAAATTTCACCCACAGTCTCACCAACATAAAAAGCAAAGCTTTTCCTTTATTTTTGTTCCTTTCAAACCTTTGTCCATCTTAATATTAATTAATTAATATTTAATTATTATTAATTTTAATATTAATTAATATTATTAATTAATATTAATTAACTTTTACTTTTATTAATAAAAATAAAATTTATTTTATTAAATTAAAAAATTTATTATTAATTTTAAAATATTAATTAATATTGTTAATTAATATTAATATTAATTAATATTTCGTACATTACTATAATCATAATGAAGTTTTAAGGCCACATTCTGTTCTTTTTATTCAGAATATAAGCATTTCCCATGTCATACAGATTGTCTTCATAACTACCATTTAGATAACTACATGAATTTTCCATCAAACTGATGCAGTATTGTCCATCAGGTAGCCTTCCATTATCTCGGTATTATAGCTAATGTTTCCATGAACGTTTTCAAGCACATACCTTTTTCTCTCTTATCATGAGGGTGGGTGATGAGCAGGAATAACCTTTCTGGATGAATTCCCAGGAAAAGAATTACTTGGGCCAGCATGCTTTCTAAAAGAATGCTATCTAGATATGTAAAGGTCGAGGGAACCTAAAGATGTTGAGTTATAGTCTGTAACATACATGTTAAACTCCTGGTTCAAAGCTCAATTTCCCCTCTGTGAAGTCTGGAAAGTGGAGATTTCTGACAAGATATCGAGTCAGAAACAGAGCTAGAAGAAACTAGTCATTGGACTGACTCTACCAATAGAATAGAAGGCAGCCACGTCACAGGAGGGAGAGGAGAGAAAGGGAACCCATATCACATAGCTTGCTCAGCACGGAGGAAGGCTGTGGTACCCTCATGACTACAGTCTACTATTATGAAACAGAGCTGAGTAAATCACAGGTTAATGACTGGGAGTAAAAACGCAGTCACAGGGATGCTCTCTTTAGGAAGTTTACTCTCCTGCTGTCGTTTGGCCGGGGTGGGGGGAGGCTCTATTCCTTGGGCTGTATGTCTTGCCTCTGGACTCCCACTCTCCTTGAGCCTCTGATCTGTGGCACCCCCATTTCTGCAAAGCCTTTTCCAGTCTTTCCCTCTTCTGTCCCTCGTCAGATATTCCAAACCTCCCCCCGCTTTTAAGCAACTGTCACATCCCCACTCCATTTCCCTTAGTCTTGTCTGCCTGGCCTACAAAAGGCTCGAAAATATCTAGTGAACCGCACTGTTCCATTTCACAGAGAAAACAGAGGCTATCAGAGGAATTACCTCAACTTTTCAGTACCCCAGGGCCACCCTTCCTTTTGGTCCAGGCCAACCTTACCTCCATTCTTTTTTTTTTTTTTTTTTCGTGGTACGCGGGCCTCTCACTGTTGTGGCCTCTCCTGTTGCGGAGCACAGGCTCCGGACGCGCAGGCTCAGCGGCCATGGCTCACGGGCCCAGCCGCTCCGCGGCATGTGGGATCTTTGCGGACCAGATCACGAACCCGCGTCCCCTGCATCGGCAGGCGGACTCTCAACCACTGCGCCACCAGGGAAGCCCCAAGGACCTCCCTTCTTAAAGGAGGACCACTCCATCAAGACTGCTTTAGCAAAGGTCCCCCATGATCGTCTGTAAGAGTCACAGGGCTATCTTCGTTGTCTCGCACGCGATGCCTCTGTGGTGGTCAGGACTGTTGACCATCGCTTTCTGGTTGAAGGTTGCTCCTCCCACGGTTCCCCCTCAGCCAGTTCCCTCCCAGCTCACTGACCATCCCCTCTCAGTCTCCTTCTCAAGTCCCTCCTCCTCTACCCGGAAATATTGGTCTTTTCCAGAACACATCTTCTTTTGCCTTCTCATTCGATTCCCCTCTCTGGGAAGCCTCCTCTTCAGCTGTAGCTCCAGCTGCCACCTCCAATCTGCCAATTCCCGGCACTGTGCCTCCGCCCCAGCCTCGCTCATGACCTCCAGATCTGCGTAACTGATGGATATCTCTTGTTGCTGGCCCATAAGTGAACCTCATTAAACATGACACAAAGTAATTTCATCTTCTCTCTAAATTTTCCCCTTCTGTATTTAGCTTGGTGGATCATCACTACCGTCCCTCCAGAGGAAATCTGGGGTTCATCCTCTGTCACCAAGTCCTGTTGATTTGTTTTTGGTTTTTTTTTTTTTTTTTGAGGTACACGGGCCTCTCACCGTTGTGGCTTCTCCCGTTGCGGAGCACAGGCTCCAGACGTGCAGGCTCAGCGGCCATGGCTCACGGGCTCAGCCGCTCTGCGACATGTGGGATCTTCCCGGACCAGGGCACGAACCTGTGTCCCCTGCATCGGCAGGCGGACTCCCAACCACTGCAGTCCTGTTGATTTTTCTTCTGATTATCTTGGAAATATTTGCTCCCCTTTCCAGCCCTCTGACAGTGCTTTGGTTTGGACCTCCAAATCTTGGAGGAGCCTTCTGACTATCCTCCCCACCTCTCTTTTGGTCTTCCAATCTGTCTTCTGTCCTGACACATACCTGCTAAACATCTTTAAAGGGTCTCCCAATGCCCACAGGATAAAGCTAACTGCTTCCGGTCCGCGAAGTCCCTCACGTCTTGGTCCCTGCTCCCTCTCCAGCCTTACCTTCCTCTTCCACCTGTCTCTCACACACCCTCTGCACTCTGGCCACGGTAGGCTCTTCATACCTTGGCCCATGCTGTTCCTTTGCTCAGATTGGCCTCTTCAATGCCAGTTAGTGAAATCTAACTCTAATCCTTCCTTTCCTCTGATTTCTCTGTGCCTTGCCCTGACAGAGAGTAATTCTCCTTCTTTGAGCTTTCTGAACAACAGCATTCATGGTGATGGTAAAGGGTGCTATTCCCCCATCCATAGTTCTGGTTCTTCCCCATTCTGTTCTCATGATAGGATTGCACGTTTTGGCCCCTTTGGAGGACCCATGTAACAACCTTGGCCAAGAAAATATAAGTGGAAGTGGCATGTGTCAGTTCCGGGTCGGAGAATTTAGTTGCCAGTGTGAGAGCCTCCACAGCTCTTTGTTGCAACAACTGGTGACATTCCGGAAGGTGGCTGCATCCTGAAACAGACCTATAGCTAATCTCTGACGAATACGTACTGTGAGCAAGAAATCAATCTTTGTTGGTTTTTTTTTTTTTTGGCCGCACTGTGCAGTTTGTGGGATCTCAGTTCCCCGACCAGGGATTGAACCCGGGCCATGGCAGTGAAAGCCTGGAATCCTAACCACTAGGCCACCAGGGAACTCCCATTCTTTGTTGATTTAAACCTATAACATTTGGACATGTTTGTTATTAAAACACAACCTAGCCCTTCTTGACTGAGGAACCTGTACAGCTCTTATAAGTGGTCAGTTATTTAAAAACACGAATGCTAGATTCTTAGTTGTTTCTCTTATTCCCTGTGTGTCCTCAGAGTCTAGAAGAACACTTGAGCACATAGCACCAATGATCTTTTTGTGGGGGATGAGAGGGATGAGGGCACATATACTCTAACTTACAAAGAATTTGTGTTTTACATGTGAGGTTACACTGTTTTCAGTAGATCATTGGAAAGCAATAAGATTAAAAAAACTTTTTACTAACTGCTAAGTATGTTCTTTTATTACTTGCCATTAATCCATGTTTTATTTGATTGCTATAAATGTATGACTTTCATTTCACTTGCCTTAAAATTTATTTTATTTCTATCTCCTGGGTTCTTCTGTTATATTTTATCCTGAAACTTTGTTCTCTTTTTATCTCTTACTGATTCCAGTCTAGCAGTCGTATCTTTCATCCTGCAATTCTTTTTTTTTTTTTTTTTTTTTTGCGGTACGCGGACCTCTCCCATTGCGGAGCACAGGCTCCGGACGCGCACGCTCAGCGGCCACGGCTCACGGGCCCAGCCGCTCCGCGGCACGTGGGATCCTCCCGGACCGGGGCGCGAACCCGCGTCCCCTGCATCGGCAGGCCGACTCCCAACCACTGCGCCACCAGGGAAGCCCCATCCTGCAATTCTTAAAACAGGAATCAGTAAACCCGGTCTAAACCTATGTTTAGGCACTAACCAAGACTATGAGATGGTTAGAATCTCATGCATGACCAAAGCAAGAAGGGCGGGGAGCTGGTGGGAAGAGAGAAAAATAGCCAGGCATTAACCAAAGGACAAAATGGCAGGTTTGGAAAAGCACAGCTTCTGGAACTAGGCAAGTCTGAGATTAATCTGTTTTTTCCATTTACTGCTTATGGGGGCCTCTGCTACCTCAGCTCCCTTACCTGTAAATGTGGGTGGTAACAGAAATAAGTCAGAATTTTTGAGAGACACAGTGAGATCATTTATGTGGGAGCTCTTTGTAAATTTTACGCAAGCACTTAAATATTTTTTAACATGACAAGAATGGCAGAAGAGTTGTAGTTCCACCAAGAGCGGTGGATGTAAGAACTCAGTGCGGTGAGAGTGCTGGCATTTTCAAGTCTCAACCTTGATCACTGGGAGGAAAAGGAGTTATTTGGCCCACAGGTGGGGTCATATCTGTACATTAGGACCTAAGATCTTCCCAGAGGAGCCCTTAGCTTACATGGAAGTCAGACAAACTATCTTGTAGCTCAGAGTTTTGTTTTGTTTTGTTTTCCTGACCTGGTGGGTGACTATTACTGTACGTAATCCAAGAACTTTGGGTTTAGAGTTAATCACTTACTTGCTACCTGTCACACACTCCCCTCAGTGTCTGATCTACTGTTCCCGTTCTCGCTTGGAAACAATACTAAATACTGCTTCTCCTCACTGCCCTCATTCTGGTGACCTGCGCAGCCCCAACACTGAGGGCTTCTGACTCTTGGCCTCACATGATTCTACCTGTTTTGCCGTCATCCACCGCAATAGTTCTCAACCGTGGCTACACATTAGAATCACTTGGGGAGCTTCTAAACCATCCAGTGCTCAGGTCCCACCTCCAGAGATCCTGATTCAATTGGTCTGGGGTGGAGCCTTGGCATCAGTAGTTTTCAAGACTCCCTGGGTGATTCTAAATCACAGCCAGGGTTACAGACCACTGATCTAATGGTTTAGGTCGCATCGACCCTATTTGTCTTCATCTGGCTAGATGTCAACTGCAGGTAACACCATCTGTGAAGCTCTCAGAATGAAAGCAGCCCCTCTGATAAGGATGTTAGCAATGGTGCCGCCACTTCTTCCCAGATTAAAGCCGTGATGGTAGCTTCAGAGGTCCTGTTTTTCTTCTCAACTTGTCCTTCACATAAAAGGTAGGTTTCAAAAAGAAGTTGTATTTGGCCCCTTGGTGCTCAGCTATTCATTTTCTTGAAAGGGAATAAGGAGGAAGATTTCTTTTCTTCTTACAGAAATGCTCTTGATCTGACTTTCCCCTCAGCCCATCTGCCGCTAGTCATTATGAAAATCCAGTAAAAGACATTCCCTGACATAAACTCAATGCATTCATCTCCCTTAATATCACCCCTAGTCGCACACCCAGATATTGAGCCAGGCTTCTGATGGCTACGTGGTCAGGGAGAATGAAATCCATGACCCCAGCGCTTAAAAGGGGGAGACATGATGATATGATAGAAGCATTTAAAATACAGTTTTCTTGGTACCGCGCCTGAATTTCTCTCAGCTGAACTGTATCTGCCTGACTCCAGCCTATTGGAAGCAGCCCCATTAGTGAGTCTTAATCACCCACAGTGGCCGAGGGACAGCAGATGCTTTGGTGCATCTGTGTCTCTGATAACAGAACCCATTTAACTGCTCTGAATCCATGGGGTATGATTACATTGGGGTAATAACTCCCAAGAATGGCTTTGCCACAGTTATAACATGCTGAGAGGGAGCGGAATACAAATCCTGCATAAACTCGTCTGCCAGGTACAGTCAGCTGTTCGTCAGTGCTATCATACCTGTAATAAAAGAGCGTCACACCACAGCCAGTCTGGGCGTTCAGCTGCTTGACTAGACGAAAGGCACATTTGTCATTGTTTAATTTAGATGAGTTTTGTTTTTAAAAGAAATATGCCGTTAGCTTTATGAAAACCCCGATATAGTTCAGAGATTAAAATGAGGTTTTATTTTTCATCTTTTGAAAAAAGAGATCTGGGTTTATACTCATTCTATCCCATCTATCCCACTGATTCCTCATTAAAAAAGTATCCGTTTTTTGTAGTGAATCAAATGTACCTGCATTTTTGTTTTGTTTTATTTTTACATCCCTGCCTCTGTTTTGAAACTGTTCATGTCACCTCGGGAAGGAGCCTGCCATTTTCGTCATTGCTGTGGTGAAATGTTTATTGTAGTCCAAGTAGCTAACTTTGAAGATCATACCGTGTAGATTTTCGTTGGCAGAGATTTTTAACTCAGCTAACCACATGTGCGGTCAGATATCTCTGCCTTCAACGTAAACTATCAACGTCGAGGTGATATAATTACGTAACCCATGTGACCTGCTCAACCTAGATTCTTTTTTTTTTTTTTTTTTTACGCGGGCCTCTCACTGTTGTGGCCCCTTCCGGACGTGCAGCCTCAGCGGCCATGGCTCGCGGGCCCAGCCGCTCTGCGGCATGTGGGATCTTCCCGGACCGGGGCACGAACCCGTGTCCGCTGCATCGGCAGGCGGACTCTCAACCACTGCGCCACCAGGGAAGCCCTCAACCTAGATTCTTAAACAGGCTTGGCTTGACAGTTTTACTTTCCAAAGGTCAATGATTGGGACTGAGATATCAGGGCCACTGAAATGTGAAATAAAGAGGAAATGAATGAATTCAAATCTTAAGGCCAAGTACCATCACCTGGTCATATGAGAACTAGCTCTTGTGAAGCACCAACAAAATTGTTTCTCATCTTTGAGGTTTTTTTTTTTAATTGAAGTATAGTTGACTTACAATATTATATTAATTTCATGTGTACAACATAGTAATTTGATCTTTTTATAGATTATACTGCAAAGTTATAAAATATTGACTATATTTCCTGTGTTGTATATTACATCCTTATAACTATTTATTTTATAACTGGGAATTTGTACCCCTTCATCCCCTCCCCCTACTTTGCCTGCCCCACCCAACTCCCGTCTGCTAACCACTAGTTTGTTCTCTGTATCTGTAGGTCTGTTTCTGTTTTGTTATGTTTGTATTTTGTAATTCACCGCATATAATTGAAAACACACGGTATTTGTCTTTCTCTGTGTGACATTTTACTAAGTATAACACCCTCCAGTTTGATCCACGTTGTCACAAGTGGCAAGACTTCATTCTTTTTATGGCTGAGTAATATTCCATTGTATATATAAAATGTATCTTTTTTATCCATTCATCTGCTGATGGATACTTTGTTTCTATATCTTGGCTGTTATAAATGATGCTGCTATGAACATAGGGATGTGTATATCTTTTTGAATTAGCGTTTTTGCTTTCTTGGATAAATATCTCGGTGTGGAATTGCTGGATCATGTGGTAGTCCTATTTTTAATTTTTTGAGGAACCTCCGTAGTATACTGGGTAGTGGGTATACCAATTTACATTCCCACCAACAGTGCACAAAGGTTCTTTTTTCTCCACACCCTCACCAGCCCAACATAATATTTTAAATAGGTGGTGAAACTGAGTCCTACTCTTACATCGTCCTCAACTCTTTGCATCCTTTTTTGCGTATTGTAAGGAGACAGAATGTGGCAGAGGAACGAGCAGATCAAGAATTTCAGTCCTAGGTCTGCTACCTACTAGGTCTGTGTCTTTGGGAAGGTTTTGTGATCTCTCTGAGTTTCCAGTTTCTATATCTGTTCAAGAGAAGTAGCATCATAACGCCTCCCATGTAAGGGTTGGAGTCCATATCTGCAAAATGCCTGGCACCCGTGAGACACCCAATAATCGGGCAGCTGAAATTAGTATTTTTGTCTTTTCTGAAAGTCCTTGGGGACGATGAGTCACCCTCAGAGACCAAAAGAGAAGGCAGAGCAGCAAATTGTGAGGACAGTTTAGGAGTCATCCTCCAACAGGTAAAGTTCACACTCCAGGGTTAAGTTCTGGAAGTTCCACTGAGGACCTGCCACATAGAGCCTCAGAAGCAGCCCCGTCATGTCAGCCTCTACTTCATCTCTCAGGAAAGCCCAGGTCAATGGCTTTACTGTCTGTTAGAGTGGAGGGTAATTTAAAGGGAAGGAAGGTGTGTGTGTGTGTGTGTGTGTGTGTGTGTGTGTGTGTGTGTGTGTACACATATATGCAAAATTGCAATTGTCAAAGAAGGCTGATTTTGTGGATTATTTTTCTGGTAAGGATATTAGAGGTAGTTGTTAGGGAGGAGAGAGAAATAAACGTTCTTGTCCTGTACTAGCCAAGGAGAGCCAGAAGTTCCTTTTCTCAAAAACACCTTTTCCATATTTCTCGCTAATTTGAGGATAATTTCTGCTTAAGTTCTGCCTCTGGGTAAAGAATACCTGTGGAGTGTTAAATATACTAGTCACTCCTCATTTCTTGCCATTACCAGTTCATGAAATCAGATTCAGGAAAGAGGAGTTTTTCAGTGAGAATGGAAGAGGAGTTTCTAGGAAAAATGAAAGAAAAAAACGGAAGCAAGTAGGGCAGCCTCTCCCTGTCTTTTGATTTTCTCCCTTTTTTTTGCTTTCTCAATAATTCTCTCTTAATTACTTGAGTGTTTATGGCTGTTCCTGCTCTTTGGAACCCATTAACCCATTTCCTTAGAATTCCAGAATTCCCCATTTTTCATTTTCTCCTTCTTTAACCTGCAATTTTCTATACAAAAAGTAAAAGGTTATGACAGGGGGAAAAAAAAAAGAAGCATTCACTTTGATAATGAAATTCATCTGGGTCCTAATAAATGGTAGGTATCTCAGAATACTTCACTTTAAAAATCAGGAGCTTTGAAAATGAAAGAGCAAAGGCACACAAAACTCACCACTTCTAATGATGGTGGCTAAAATCTGTCAGTGGGGGTTTCGAGCAACTGAAGCTAGAAGAGTCATGCAAATTTAAAGCTGGAAGGGCCTTGTCTAGAACAGCCAGCTCCTTGTTATACAGATCATAGAGTGTTTGAACTGGAAGAGACATTAGAAATAGCCTAGTTTCACCTTCCATTTTGTAGATGCAAGAACTGAAAACCAACGAAGTGACATAATTTGCTGGAAGTCTAACCTCCAGCGAGTGGAAAATTGCATCGCAAATTGCTTAAACATTTACTAAGTACCCCTTTGTGACAGACGTCATGCTAGGTCCTGGTTTGAGGGAGAAACGGGATGGTTTGAGGGATACACATCCCCTTGCCTTCTTGGGGCTCCAGTTCTCCTTGCAGTGAAACACACATCCTCAAACACTTTCAGTACAAGGTGATTTGAAATAACAGAGTGAACATTAAGGTCTGGAAAGGATATAACTGTGAGAATTTGGCTTTCCCCTTCATGCTAGTGTTTCCTAAACATTACGATCCGCTATCCCACTAATCACTTTTTCCCCCCAATGGGAGGAAAACAGCATCACTATTAGCTGGACTGTTTCAATGGGTGAGTGAGACTAGACAGTAGCCCCTCCCCCACACCCCGAGGTAAAAGGCCAGAGGGGCCCTGCATGCTGGGTGACACAGTACAGGTGGCTTCCCACCAGGTAGTCTTCCTCAAACTCAATAGGTGTCCCTCCTACCTGTGCTGTGCCTGCTTCCACACAGGCGGTGCGCTAAGGAAGAGGGGAGAGATAGGCATTGTTACTAGAAGGAGGTACGTCAAAGACCTTTGCAGCTGTGCCACGTGTAGGTAGGGTGATGGGAGAGATGCAAGTAGATCACTTGGAACAGGTGGGAACAGCAGGAGACAGGAGTCACACTTGCAGGGGACCATGGAGACAGAGTGCCAACTCTCAGTGTTGGTCACAGAGACCCTGAATCCCAACTATTCTACCCCAGAATATGTTTGAGAAGCCACCTGCTTGCTCACCGAAGTAGTTTCAACATTCCCCCTGCGGTCTGGGTCATATGCCTCATTTGGTCAAGAAACTCTGCTTCTCTAAAACGTGAAGTCAGCTAAATTTCTTCTAAGCTTTTTCCAAATTTTCCATCATAAGGTCCAAGATGCTTTAGAAAGTATGACTCAGGTTGCGAGCTGTGATACGTGATTGGTTAAATTTTATTTTTCACATGTCAAAAAAAATATTCCATATGTTTTCCCCAGCTCATTGAACTGTCTTGGCAATGAAGAGATCAGCGTGTCTAGGAATGATTGACACCATATGATTCTTGGGTATCATATTTTGATGACGCTCTGCACTGTTTCAAACCAAAACAGAAACACACCCACACACCCTGCGCTCAAAAGCCAGTACTTTTTGTCTTGATGACTACATTTAGAGTTTAAACATCATCATTAAAATTTTACGGGTGACATATCAGGAAAAACTAAGCCGACCAAGTTGTGTTGCCTAGAAAGAAAAACAGTCCTTCATTATAATGAATGAAATTGTGTGCTAGGTATGAAGGCTAGTGACCTCTAGAAGATGAATCACCGACCCATAAATGGATGAGAATCAGCCAGAGTAAACGAGGCAGAAGTTTTCCCAGCACAATTGTGCATGCTGGCAGGGAAGATGTTTGTTATAATTAAAAGAGATAGAATGGTCAATAGGGAACATTTAATAGGAACAAATATGACAACATCACCTAACTATTTTTCTGGTCCATTCTTCATCCTCACGTTATACCATACATCTGGGTTTTAAGAGTGACACATACATTGCACATAAAAATAACACACATCAACTTGTACAGCAGAACCAAGCAGAAATTCATTTAGAATAAGGACACTGTCAATGCCCGAATTATTCAGAGTAAACCTCCAACTAAATCTGCACTGTCCAATGCAAGATTTTCTTCACTAGGCTGGGGAAAATGTTCAGAGTATCATGGGGACTAATGCAATCCTGTGAGATAGGCTAGGGTACTGTTTAAACCCCACCAGCTCTGTGAGTCTTCACAGAAAGCAAAGGGGCACCTGATTAGAACAACTTCATTACAGACAGGGCCGACGTAGGACACAGCCTTAAAAAATCCTTCATTGAACCAGAGAGGACTGTGGCCCTGTGAGGATTAAATGAGACAAGATATGCATAGCGCTTACTGTGAAGTAAGTGTTTAGAAGACATATTGTTTTGGAACATGTCCTGTGCTATGAGTAAAGTTTATCTTCATTTCACTGTACAAAATGCAGAGGCTCCAGAAAAATCCCCGTAGGCTCCCTGCTTTTGTCTAAGTTCATTTGTGAGAAGCTTTACTCACACTTTAGCTGCCAATGACTCATGGTTAAATCGTTTCACTCATCTCTTTTCCTTTTTTGTTTTTTAATACAGTTGCAAATCACGTGACATTCTGCTTTGTTCTTTTTTCCCCCCTAAGGGAAGCTAAGCAACTCTAAGAGCCCCATTACCTTAATGAACTAAAGCCATGCAGTGAAAAGGGTGGGTATCCACTTCATCAAATCTAGTAGATGATAATTTCTTGAAAAGCTGAAGACTAATTCTTGGGGATTTTCTGGAGCCCTATGCAAATTCATATCACTTAACAGCCTATGTGAGTTGAAGGTTGGTGTCCAGTGACTGCTAAGAAATTGTCAGGAATGTTGCAGAGATATAAATAGGCCAGCACTGAAATTTAATTAGACACTGCATACGTTAATAATAAATTCAATTAATTTAGCCTTCTACCTATGCTAGAAAAAAAATACCCAGGCAACATAATAATTCATTTTAAATGCCTCAGTTGGTAACCTCCTTTCCTGAAGAGTGATTTATGCAGTAATTTCCTGGCTGTGTCGTCATAAGATTGTTCCAAACCAGCCCTTTTGAAATAATCATAATTTCTGAATGTGCACTAGGAGAGATATAACAAATGACTTTTTATTAATTTTCATTTAATGAGTTGCCTATTCACATGGTAATTTTTAAAAAATTCTCTTCTTAAGATAAACAGGTTGTAAATACTACAGGTAACACTTCCATTTCACAAATATCGCGACAGGAAAATCTGTCTCATATTCTGTACGTGATTCGAAGGTTAATCAGTGGCAAATTTTCTATCCTAAATAGCCTTCTAATTCTTTCTCAGTTAGCACAGCATATCATTTTAAATTTCTATAGTCAAATGATCCAAATTGGGTAAGGAAAAAAAAAAAAAAAAAAGAATATTTTTCAACTGCAAAGCTCCTAGGAGGGAAAATAAGGGTGTAGACAGGAAACAAAGTTCTGTGCAAGGGGGAAAAGCAGTTGGATAAGGAGCCCATGACACTGGTTCTTTTTTAAAGAACAAAACCAAGATCATCTCTTACAGCTTTCCTGTTGCACAAGTTCCTCCCTTTTAAAAACGGAGTCCATAATTTCTTACATAAATATTAATATTTAAGAATTTTAATTGCTTGTCTTTTCAAAAAGTTTAATTCCCTGGCAACTCATGAACTATAAGTTGTCATAAGAAAAATAGCAAGAATGAAATAATAAAAACGAGGAAGAAGAAACTATCCAGAAGAGACCTGGGTATTTCAAGTAGTTCATACCTGTTTAAAAAGTCCTGCAATAGACAGGGCCAGGCTCTTCAAAATAATTTCTTGCAACACTTGGAAGAGTTTGCCTAAAGTATTAAATAATTCAAATGCAATAGTTACTTACATGAGAACCGAAAGGGCCTTGCTCCCAGCCCGCACTGCCTCACGCCCTCTCCATGGAAAAGCCCGTACTGCATCTCGCCCATGAACTTGTCCAGCTCCTGCCCCGAGGCATTGACGAGCAGAGCCCCAGTTTTGCAGAAGAAGGTGGCTTTGATCCACAAAGGTGTCCCCAGGGCTGCCACAGCTCCAAGGGCACACACAAAGCTTAACATCCCAGCCATGCAAAAAATGACTTTCTTCTGTTGGCTTGGCATGATGAGAAATGGCTCTTGTGAGGGTGAGGTTCAAAAACCAGACCTTTGTGACCGACGAGAAGTGACTGCCCCTTTGACTGCATTTATTATGGAAGGTGAACAGACAGAACCCCGCTGAAAAGGCAACTTCACCATCGACGGTGTTTCTCACCAGGTTAAATGTCAGAACGCCAGGAAGAAGGTGGCTTCATCACGCGTACTTGTTTTTTTTCTCCTTTTCTGCTGCCGCTTCTAATTTGAAATCTTTGGACTAAGCATCTGTAAAATAAAACTCTTTCAAACTGCCTTCAAGTATCTCCTCTTGTGTCCCTTGGTAACAGAGGTCTAAGATAACAGATGGAGTCCTCCGTGTAACTTGATGAATGCCTCCCCTCTCCTCTGCCTTTTGTCTGATTGGGTGAGTTGAAACTTTCAGAAACGGGCTTGGCTCCTATGGTAAATTTTCAGCAACTTGAGAAGTTCGTTTATTGATGTGTTTTTATTTTTGTTTTTGCTTTTGGTGGGGAGAGAAGAGGAGTGTCATTAGAGGTAGGAAGAATATACACACACGCGCGCACACACACACACACATATATATTGGCAATTAATTGATTTTGGAAAATGTTCATTGTAGCAGGATAAAATAATGGACTGAAGGGGATTCTGTATGGATCTGAAGCACCGTAGACCAACCACCGGGGCTCCTAACTCCTTTTCTCCCAGATCAGTGATTTAGAACCAGTGTGTCAATAGAGAGTTTGATTCAGTTTTTTCCTGGCACACAAAAATATGGAGAGGCAGGTGCAAATATCTAGATTTCTAAATGTTTTCCTTTAAAACATTTGGCTGCTTTGGGACAATGGCAAGGGAATGTGGTTCTGGATCTGAGAAATACCAGAAGCTGGAAAGAAGACGAAGGCATTGTCGTGGAAATAATGGATTGTAGTCAGATGGAAGGCACTGAGAATTCATCACTGAAAAGCACAGGTCCCAGCAGAGGTAACTGGTCAGAGGGACAAGAGACCAAGGTGTGAGCAACACTAAATAGCAAAGTGAGTTTGGTTAAATTGTCGAGATCTGAAAACTAAAGTTCAGAATTCAGTGACAGGTTTTTAACCGCATTTGCAGTGAGATTCCTCTTTCTGCAAACAGATATAGTACTCGTTTGTGTGTGTGTGTAAGTGTTTAATGAATGTCTATTTATGCCACATTATTGTGCTAGGCTCTGACCTACAAACTGAACTTTTAGTAAGAACTTATTACATCTGGCACCTTGCTAAGTATTTTATCTCAATTATCTAATTCTCACGATTAGTGTATAAAGTGATGAGGAAGAAGATCGTGATGATATCCCCATTTCACAGATAAGGAAACTGAGGCTCAGAACGAGCAAACACCTTGCCCAAGAGAGTAGTGGAACTGGATTCAAATCCAGGCTTCCTGAGCTTTATTTGCTATTTGTAGCAGCCCTTGACCCTGAAGAGATGGCCGGCTCTTCAGTTTGGGTTGGGTTGGGCTGGGAGTAACGGCAGGGTAGCCCATCATCTGTTATACATCTTGGGTGCCTGGAAAACACAGACATCTGCGAATAGAACTTTCCCAGTTGGTCAGAAGCACCTGTTTACGCTAGCTTCTAGTCTCTTGATGCACTTTTAAGCATGGCAGCTTAGAAGAAATTAATCTGTGAAGATTCCACACCACTGGCAGCATAAATGAGTCTTAGGTTAACAGTGCTTTGAGGGAGACTTTAAGGTATACTCTTGGACTTCTTGGCACGGCTACCCTCTTTTAGTAGTTGCCAGAGGCCGTCTTGTTGGAGATAGACAACTAAGTATAGAACAAATTCGATAATGCCAATGTCCCTTCAGGGGAGGAAGGGGGAACATAAACCATGGCCACAGGACAGGGCACACACAAGATTCCGAAGAGTCACTCAAAATTAGGTTTACGATATAAGTAAGCCTATTTATTTCATGTAACTTGACACACAGAATAAACAACTCATTTGGCTTCCCAATGAATCCTCTACTGGATTTAGAATAATTGCCATGATTGTCTACTAGCAAAACAAGGGGGCACCAGTGCCCCCAGTAAGCCGTTATGTGAGGGTCCATATGCCACACCCATTCCAGAAGCTTTAAGATGTCTAAGGAGAGCTAAGTTAATTAAATCAACATATTCTGTAATTGGAGGAGACAGAACATTTCCAAGCCTAGAAGCAGAAATCACCTACAACTTAATCAATACAATTAATACCTCTACAGAAAGGACACGGTAAGAGAGGGGTAGTTAGCATAGGATGTTGGTTTAATGAACAAAACCCTGTCAAATGTACCTAAAGCTGTCCAAGAAGAAAAGCCCTTGACTGTGTGTGGACAGCAGTTAGATCACGTCAGTTCTTAAGTTTGCATCAGTCTATAGCGAAGTTTTCCCCGATCTGTAGAAACATGAGAAAAATAAATACAGCGTAGTGAGTTCACCTTTCATTCTGAAATTTGTCTTTCCTAATTTTTGTTAAGATTTCCTTTCTTTAATGGAATAATAGTAGTTGAATTTTTAACATCTTACCTGGCAAGCTAAAAAATTGACAAAACTATATCTGTTCCCAGTTAAAAAAAAACTACTTGTCTATGACATACAAATTATGGATCCCCGTGTGGAAACAACGTGGCCTAAAACCTCCTGGAGACCTGGTCTCTTTGCCCTAAGCCAGTGGTTCTCAGCTGCTCATTGGAATCACTTGAGGAGATTTTTAAAAACTGCTGATGTCTGGGTTCTAATCCCTGAAATTCAGATTTGTTTGATTTTCGAGTATGGCCTTCATGTCGAATCACACCAGGTGATTGCACTATGCAGTCAAGGTTCGGAGCCAGGGTTCAGACCCCATTCTAAGCGGCTGCCTTCTGATGACTGACTGGGCTTTGCAGGTATCTCAGTGGTGGAATGTATCAGGCATGGCCATCTGGTCACTTGAGAGAAAGTTTCTCATTATAAATGAATAAACTGGCACAACCACTTACAGCTCAGACTTTCCTGAATTCTGTTCAGCAGCGAGAGCGTCGTCTTGTCGAATTGTCCTGATGAGGTCAAGTGTCAGCCTATCCAAGATGAAAGACCAGGTCGTGGATCGTAGCTTTTTACCCCAAGTCACCACATGAACATTAGCGGTGATGTCTCCTGGTTGTGAAGGGCCCGCCTCGGGTCCTACGCCTGTCTCCCCTCCTCTCTGTGCAGCTCCCTTTCAAACTTCAATATCAACCACCCACAAGGTGCCTAGTACCGTGTGTGATCCACCCTCTGAGAATGATATAATAGAACCTGGCAGTCATTATGCCTGACAGCCTTCTTTTGAAATTTCATCTTAAGTGTCTTGAATGACAGTGATGACACCATTTTCCTTGCAGCCTCTCCGAGAACGTGAGTCATTAATGTCAGCAAGTTTTCACCAAGTATTCTTTACTTCTCTCAATCTGAATAGCAATACACTTGGTGACATAAGAAAAGGGAACTAAGCCTTTCCACCCTCCCCAGTGACCCCTTTCCGGTGCTGGATGATGATATAATTCCCCAGTGTGACTGGAAACAATATCAAGAAAGGAGTACAACTGCAGTCGATGTTTTTACTTCCAATATAGTATTTGTGTCTCTTCTCATGCTAATTTGGCTTCATTGGTTTTTCCATATGGTCATTCAAAAAAAAAGAAAAAAAGGCTCCAATCCAAAGGCATAGAGATTCTCACCTGATTTGCCCCCTGAGAGTAAGAGGTAGCACAGCATGGTGGGGTGTGGAGAGAGAGCTGGGGAGAAAGATGTGCTCCAGGGTCTGGCTCCAGGTCCGTCACTAAATTAAGAATTCTTTAATTTCTCTGGCATTTGTTTTAGTCATTTATGAAAAGAGTGATCTTGGCTATAAGTATAGCAATTCCCAAATTATTTTTAACTGGAGAAACTGTTTCCTCAACTGAATTCTTGGGTGTAATAAGAGATAAAAATCGAGCTTTTATATTGGGAGAGGTGGGGACCCAGGAGCCTTGTCACTGGGCACCTCCCTCACTCCTTATTCCCTAAGAGCCCCCCATCCCAACCCTAAAGTGTGATAAGCATGGACCACATGATCGTTTAATTCCCTTCTAACTACAAAACATTTTTTTCACAAGTTATAGTATTAAAATTTGTCCATTTGCTAGATTATTTCTCTCTCTTTATTTGCTGTACTAACCTGTTATGTATTATAGAACATTGCACGGCTGAGAAACACCGGATGGTTGATTATTCCAATTATTATTTTTTAGATTATTTGGTGAGCGTTTCTGGGTTTTGTCTGATTTGTCACAAGTAAGAGTGATTTCGATTTTCTTCCAAATGGATCATTATACTCCAAGGCGTCTCTAAGAGAGATTCAGCAAGGGTTTATCAAGCTCCCTATTCTAAGACAAGAGGTCTTTGTGAATCTATCCCATTTTTCTCATCTTTAAAGCAAAATCTGGCAAATTTGATTGACGTTCCTCGACTAATTCAAGTTGCTGGTGATCCTGAAGTAGCATTGTCATTCTCTAATGACTGTAAGGGGAAAAGAAACCACTCCACAGAAAGAACTGATTGATTTATTAGGGGGAAAATTACCACATGTGCTAGACCTTGATTGCAGCTCATATTCGTAGAGCTAATTGCTTGAACTAGAGGATTAAAAGGGTTGAGGGAAGGGAAGAAAAAGAAAACAAAGTTCTCTTAGAATACAGATGAAGCCTCTGTGGATTTGGACTGGAGGGAGAATTCAGTGTGGGATTTTCAGGGTTGGTGATGACTGTGGGATAAGTATAAGAGCTGGGCTTCTTATACAGAACAGCCAGAGAGCCAGGAGTGGAGGAAAATTGCTGCCTGTGTCAGATAAGATGTGTGATACCCCTGATATTTCTGGGTTTCTTGTTGGTATCTCATTACAAGGATAGGTTGATTCGTAAACCTCAATCCAGCAGGATGCCCAAGCTATTACAGCAGGAAGACACAGTCTGAGGTACCTCCTTTAATAAGAATAGATGAACCAGTTTCTAGTACAGGGAAATAGTAATAATTTTCCTCGTTGATATAACCCAGGGTAGGTGTGTTGAGATGGTAAACTTTGGAGTAGTTTGAATCTGTCATTACCAACTATTATTATCGTATAAATGTTTTCTTTTGTGTGGGTGTGTGACGCTTAAAATCCTGACAATTTCTTTGATGATTTGCATCAAAATAATATTAACAAAATATTAACAAAAATGTAATACATAGCGGGGCTTACTCTGTTTCAGCTGTTATTCTACGTATTAACTCATTTCTTTTCAGACACACTGGGGCAATTATTAGATTTCCTACCCCTTCTCTGGTTAAGATGTTCCAAGTAGTAGGATAGCTTAATTTTCAGTCAGGCAGATCACAAAGTCTCCTAAAATATTCTCAACTTGGAGAATTGAATGATAGTACAATTAGGTGGATTTATATCTTGTCAAATCTGCAGAAACAAGGAGTGTTGACTTATGGAGCTATGCTAGCTAGAGAGAGATTGAGACTAACTCAATTTTATTTTTGTTGTTTTATGTTTTATTTCTACATTTGTTATAAACTCAATAGTACACTATTATTTACATTATTTTGCTTAAAGCAAAAATAATAAACGTGGCTTATTAAAAATGAGTGATTTTTAATATTTTCCACATATTTACCATATTCTTTTAAAATATATTTATTTTTATTGAAGTATAGTTGATTAACAATGTTGTGTTAATTCTAAACTTTAGACATTTAAAATTTTTTAAATTTTATATTGGAGTAGAGTTGATTAACAATGCTGTGTTAGTTTCAGGTGTGCAGCAAAGTGATTCAGCTATACATATACACGCATCTACACTTTTTCAAATTCTTTTCCTATTTAGGTTATTACAGAGTATTGAGCAGAGTTCCCTGTACTATACAGTAGGTCCTTTTAAATATGGCAGTGTGTACATAGACATACATTTTTATTAGTGACTTACTTAAAAACATAGACTAGCCTCTCATTCAAAATGTTAGCTTCATATCAAACCTTTACCTGAGCACTGACTATGGGCAGAGAGGGCTAAAAGTAATAGATGACCAAATGGAGACTCGATATTGTCTTAAGAGTTTCTAAGGATGGGACCAAAGCAACAAGATATCTTCAGGTTTGAAAATGTTAATTGCCTGGGGAAATCTGGGTTGGCAGGGCTTCATGGGAAAAGACAATTAACCAGACAATGATACCCGCGGAGCCAACAGTGTGAAATGACTACTGTAGGTGCTACTGCAGTGTAACACGTGTGCCTTTGGGGTGTCTGCCCAGCCCCCAGCACTTCCTTTGAGAAATTCCTTCAATACACACAGATATCAACTCTGTGGCTACCACATTTGTACCTACATTTCTCACCTACATTGATTAGGAATAGACATCTGGATCACTCAGAGTCCGTCTCCTGGAAATTTGGAGGTGAATTGAGAGGCACAAGGTCAAAGCTTCGGAGGCTAGTCTGCAGAAAGAAGGAAGCAGTTTTGCCCCACAAAGAGGGCCTTGAAGTGTCCTCTACTGCTCTAGCTGATTGCTCTGTTTTTCTGCCAGCTGTCACCCTTCTTCCCAGAAGTCAAATGTAGGTCTCCCCTGCCCAAGTTTTCTTAAGTCTTTTATCTGTTTGTTTGTTTTCCTGAGAAGCACAGATTTCAGCTCTTCCCACCAAGTCTGGTACTTGGTTTGTTGCACCAGGTGGAACTGGCTGGGAGGGTCACCTGAGTGAGGGGTGTGTGGTATCAGCCTTGGACCCCATGTGCAGTGCATGAGCCCCTGTGTCCCGCCCTGCCTTAGCTCATGGGAACTTTTGCTCAGGCTGGTCTTAGCTGGTCCCTCCTTCATCAAGCAGGAGCGTTTCCCTCTCATGCTGTCCCTACCCCCATAGGTGTCCAGGACCCCCTGCTCCAATCCTGCAGGAACCACAAGAGTCTTGGGTTGCTGACCTTCCTGGGATTGACTTCATGGAGAAGAACAGAAGGGAGTAGGTAGGGCTGAAGTGAATCCTGGGGCACATACAAGCAACCCTGCTGCAGCTCTGTAGCTGGCAGTGTGCTGGCTGCCCTTCAGCGTGGGGCCTCACTAGCTGGTCCTGAGACGGATTGTATAACAGTGCAGTTAGGGTCAGCCGGAGAAAGACAAATATCATATGCTATCACTTATATGTGGAATCTAAAAAAATGATACAATGAACTTATTTACAAAACAGAAATAGGCTCACAGACATAGAAAACAAACTTATGGTTACCAAAGGGGATGGGGGATAAATTAGGATTATGGGGTTAACATATACACACTACTGTATATAAATAGATAAACAACAAAGACCTACTGTATAGCACAGGGAACTCTACTTAATATCTTGTAATAACCTATCATGGAAAAGAATCTGTAAAAGAGTACATATATATGTATCCGTGTGTGTATATACATCTATATCTATATATCTGAATCACTTGGCTGTATACATGAAACTAACACAACATTGTAAATTAACTGTACTTAAATTTTAAAAATGGTTACTAAAAAAACCCCCAAAAACAGTGCAGTTAGGTATGATGATCTGGGACTTGACCTGCATGCCCAGCCCTAGCTCAAACTCAGTTTCCCTCTACACTCTCTCCTGAATACTGGGTCCCTTCCTCTTCTTTGCCGTCCCAGACTGTAATATCCTTTAGCAAATCTGCAAGCAACAAGGCATGCCCTACTCGGATCTGATTCTTTCCGCCCACCCTCAGGGCAGATCACACATGAATTAATCTTCACATATCTTTTCTTCTACCATAACCATTCTCTCCCCGCCGCTCCACCCCTCTCTTCCTCAGCTTAATTAGAAAAATAAATATTTTGTTCACTGGTGGGAAGATCTTGCCCAAGTGCGTATTTATTCATCTTTGTAAAACAATACTGCCCTCTTGGATGGTAAAACATAAGATAGTCACTAGGACATCAAAGCGTTAAAACTGAACAGTTTAAACCTGGTGGCCAAGACAGCTTCATTAAGCTCTTGTAAAGCAAGGCAAAACTTCTAGGTTAAGAGGCCCTTACCAGGAAATTCAGATCGAAATGAACAAGAGATTTTTATTAATTATCTGACTTCTCTGTGCATAGTCCTTGTTTGAAAAAATAATAAAAGCAAATTGTAGACAAAGCAACCTAGAAGGCTACAAATGCCTTATCTTTAAAGGCTCTTTCCAAGATGAGCACCCATGGATGGACAAAGGGGTGGTGAGTGCTGGGAAACCCAAGCTGGTCTGGGAAGAGCCTATGGAATTACCATACTTAGGAGCCAAAACTCTTTGACTCGTCATGTGCTGAAAATGACCAGCAAGTCAGATCAGACGTGACGCTGTGTCTTTAAATGATGTCAAAGCCCTGGGCACTGAGCCGCGGGCACTACAGAGAATAGATAAAAATTCAGTGAACCCGAGATGCTTATGAAAGAGAACCACACTTCACTCTGTGTCTTCACTTCTGTTGGAATGAAAGCTACACTAGCCAATGACTTTTTCATATCAATGATGACACAAGAAATGTTTTATCATTATGAAAAAGATTACTTTAACAAAGATATTTTAAAAGGAGAACCATATCCTATTAAAAATTAATTAGAAATGTATTATAGGTCTAAATATGAGGCCTAAAATATAAAGCTTCTAGGACAAAATCTTTGTAACCTTAAGTTAGGTAAAGATTTCTTAGACAAAAAGAATATGAACCATAAAATTAAAAAATTGATAAAAGTGTCTACTCTTTGAAAGACACTGTAAAAAAAAATGAAGAGGTAAGTCACAGAATGGGAGAAAATATATGAAAAATATGTACGTGATAAAGGACTTGTCTATAGAATATATAAAGAACTCTCGACAATAGGAAAATAAACATCCTAAGGAAAGAAAGCGGGAAAAATATTTTAACAGACATTTCACCAAAGAAGAGATGTGAGTGGCAAATAAGCCCTTGAAAAGATGCTCCATATCATTGGTCAAAATAGAACCACAATGGGATACTATAATCTACTTATAAAATGATTAAAACAAGATAAAATAAAACATGCAAACAAAAAAAACAACAAAAAACCTGACAACACCAAGTCCTGGCAAAGATGCAGAGCAAATGGAACTCTAATGCATGTTGGTGGGAAGGCAAAATGGCACAGCTGCTTTGGGAAAAAGTTTAGTAGTTCCTTGAAAAATTAAACATACAGTTTCAATATGACCCAGTAATCTACTCTAGCTGTTTACCAAAGAGAAACAAAAGCATATGGCCACGTAAAAACCTGTACTCAAATGTTTATAGTGGTTTAATTCATAATTGCCCCCAAATGGAAACAACCTAAATGTCCACCAACTGTGAATGGATAAACTGTGGTACATTGACGCAATGAAATACCACTCAGGAACAAAGAGAAACAAACTACCGACACACACACCAAAATGGATAAATCTCAAATGTTTTTTTTCCAAGTGAAAGAAGTCAGACTCAATTGTATGATTTCACTTATACGATGTCTGGAAAACTATTGGGACAAAAATTACATCAGTGAGTGTCAGAATCTGGGGCTGGCAGGTATCGACTATTAAGAGGCAGAAGGGAAATTTGGGTGATGACTGTGGTGGGGTTACATACCTGAAAACACTTGTCAACATTTCTAGAACTGCACACCTAATTCTCCTTTAGAGGGAGAATTCTACTATATTGAAATTATATCCCCCAAAAGGGAAAAAAAATGAAAATATCTTGAAATGCCACCACTCGACATATAGCTCTCCATATATTTCCTCGTACAAGAAGTTAAACATGGGACTTCCCTGGTGGCGCAGTGGTTAAGAATCCGCCTGCCAATGCGGGAGACACGGGTTCGAGCCCTGGTCCAGGAAAATCCCACGTGCCACGGAGCAACTTAAGCCCCTGGGCCACAACTACTGAGCCTGTGCTCTAGAGCCCAGAAGCCACAACTACTGAGCCCAAGAGCCACAACTACTGAAGCCCGCGTGCCTAGAGCTCATGCTCTGCAACAAGAGAAGCCACCGCAGTGAGAAGCCCACGCATGGCAATGAAGAGTAGCCCCCGCTCGCCACAACTAGAAAGAAAGTCCGTGCACAGCAATGAAGACCCAATGCAGCCTAAATTAATTAATTAATTAATTAATTTTTTAAAAAGTTAAACATGAATTAAACTTTTTCTTAGAATAGGAAAACAGGATACATTCGTCAACTCAATATTTTGTTTAACAGGAAGCATTGCTTCTAAAGGAATTATAATTCAAGAAATACTTCTTTCAAAATTTGTTCTATAAACCTTCAAGGTGTTTTAGAAGTGGCATAGTCAGGAGACCTGGGTTCAACTAAAGGTCTTGACACTATCTTATCCAGTGACCATGGACAAGTAATTTTCCTCTTTGGCTTTTATTTTTTCCTACTTCACACTAGTAAATTTGACATGGTTCATAGTCCTCAACCTTTTCTTCTGCCTATGCAGGAGCAGCAGATAAAATCCGCTGTCATTGGGGGGAGTTTTCATCACAGATAGTGGTTCCCAACAGGTTAGGGGAAGCAGCCAAGGGAGAAACTAACCCTCAAAGGGTCATTTTAGTATCTTTGGGGGTGATGAGA
Organism: Phocoena sinus; assembly: GCF_008692025.1. Lineage (NCBI taxonomy): Eukaryota > Metazoa > Chordata > Mammalia > Artiodactyla > Phocoenidae > Phocoena > Phocoena sinus. Next base: position 30,814,379 of record NC_045766.1, read on the forward strand.
CGTTTAAAAAAATATTTAATTAATTAATTTAGGCTGTGCTGGGTCTTAGTTGCGTCACGTGGGATCTTTAGTTGTGGCAGGCAGACGCTTACTTGCGGCATGCATGAGGGATCTAGTTCCCCGACCAGGGATCGAACCCAGGCCCCCTGTGTTGGGAGCTCAGAGTCTTACCCACTGGACCACCAGGGATGTCCCGGTAATGAGACATTTTAAAAGCTCTCACACACCTGAACTTGTTGAGGGAGTCACCCTCTACTTGTTTGAAAAATTATTATATTAAATAGTCTCCATGAAGCATGTTAGTTCATTCTGGGATTTGGCTGAGAGCATAATAAAACAGTGTCTACCTAACACTAACGATGCTGCACAAAAGTTCATCTTTCTGTGACGATTCAGAAGACACACATACCCTGCAGTGTCCTGGGATCATCACCACGGTCACTTGGACCATCAGCTCCCACCAAGCAGAGCAGAGAGTACAGATGGTACAGAGCACTAGGCTGAAACTGTGCTGACCCTATGACACCCTGCAAGTTCTATTTTAAATAAATCGAGTTGGGTTTATTTGTCATGTGTTTCTTTTTCATAGAAATAGAAGGAAGGGGAAAAAATCCAGTTATTTGTCTTTTCTGCTTGCTTGTATTATGGGGGGATAAAAGAGGGAGCAAGGAATTCCAAGAGTAAGAATGTGAGCCAGGTCTCCCCCCAGAACCCGGAGACATGAACCATCAGATGATAATGATTGGAAGAATCATTTAACAAAACCAAAACACAACGCTTCCTCCCCACTCCCTAATCCTGATCCTTTCCCATACTGTTAATGGCATCCCTGTCTCCCCTCAGCTCAGGTCAAACCCCAGAGTTGTTCTTGATTTTTGCCAACACCTTCTACTCTGCAACATTCAATCTATCAGGACATTCTTCCATCTCCGTCTCCAAATTATATCCTGATACTGACTGGGTGTTTTTATCATCTTAGTCACCATTGGCTCTGGCCTGGGCTCTTGCAATTACCTCTTAGGTTCTCTCCCTTGTACAATTTATTCTCAATTCGGCCAACACAATGATTCTTTATAAATGTAAATCAGATCCCATCACACACCTGATGGATGCTTTGTGGTGACATCCCATCTCACTCGTAATATAATCTGGACTCTACTGGGACCTACAAGCTCCTCTGGGCTCCAGCCTATCTACACCACGAAATCTCTTCTTACCACTCTTTCCCTCTCTCCTTGGGCTCAGCACCTGTCTGCTTTCTCTTCCTGGGACAGTCAGTGCTTGTGTGGGCTCCAGGGACTTTGCTCTTGTCCTTCCCTGTGCTGGGAATGATTATCCCCTAGACCTCCCAATAGCTGGTCCCATCTTTCCATTGCAGATCTCAGCCCAAACATTGCCTTCTCAGAAGGTCTTTCCTGGATCACCCTCCTTGAAAGCACCCCTTGGCCAACCACTCTGTCCCATTGCTCTGTTTTATTTTCTTCATATTGCCACCTAAGATTGTATTATATAATTTGTTTGTTGGTCAACTTGACTATTGTCTGTTTCTCCCATTAGAATAAGATTTCCATGAGGACAGGGAAATTTTCTGGTTCTCCACTATGTCTCCAGGGCATGGAACACATATCTTCTGACACAGGGAAGACCCGAAATAAATACCATTAACAGAATAAATGGGTGCATGTGTAGGCAAAATGTTTCTCCAGATCAGAAGCGGGGAGGACAAGCAAAATCTGACAATAATAGCCTGTCTAAAGTATTTGCAGAGTAAATGGTATTAGCATGTCTAAAGAGAAAAATGAGTCAATCAGGGACTTCCCTGGTGGCATAGTGGTTAAGAATCCGCCTGCCAATGCAGGGGACACAGGTTCGAGCCCTGGTCCAGGAAGATCCCACATGCCGCAGAGCAGCTAAGCCCGTGAGCCACAACTACTGAAACTGTGCTCTAGAGCACGCAAGCCACAACTACTGAGCCAGCATGCCACAACTACTGAAGCCTGCTTACCTAGACCCCGTGCTCTGCAACAAAAGAAGCCGCCGCAATGAGAAGCCCGTGCACTGCAACGAAGAGCAGCCCCAGCTCGCCACAACTAGAGAAAGCCCGTGCAGCCATGAAGACCCAATGCAGCCAAAAAAAAAAAAGGTCAATCAGAAGAATCAGCAGAGAAAATATAAAAGAGAATGTCAGAGAGAGAAAAAGTTAGCAATGTGCCTTCAGTTGTTGGAAGAGGGAGGTTTTGGCCTTTAAACCTGATATGTTGTGTTCCTGATACAAAGACGTTCCTGCAACAGAGATGGACCCAAAAAGATGATGACACCCTGATCCTTTAAACACGAGACTCACTGAGCTCCACTGCTCTGACCCTAGTTGTCTGCTCCCAGAGGGTAATCTGGCTTTACCCGTGGATTCCTCTCCTGGGAGGAAGGTGCTGTCCAGAGCAGATAAGTGGCCAGTCCCTTTGGGAGTTCTGGTTTGTGCCTTAAATAAGGAACCTGTGTTCTGACTTATTCTTCAGTCTTTTGTGACCTTTGTTAGTGGGAGTCTACCCCCAAGAAGAGAACCATTCTCAGAGCCCTAGCAGAATCAAGTTAATGCATCTGAAATGCTGAGTGCCAGACTCTGCAATGGGGTGCCCTGGTGAACCAACACATCTAAACCACCCTCTTTTAAACTTATTTTCTTTCCCCTTCCCACCTTCCTTCCTTCCTCCTTCCTTCCTCCTTTCCTTCCTTCTATCTATCTATCTATCTTAGTCTACCATCTCTGTCTGTCTTAGCATCCCAGCTGGAAATTTCGGCTCACTCAAATGTGGTAATCTGAGCAGGAGAGTTTAATAAAGGGACAATTTACAAAGGTGTGGGCAGAGTTTAGAGGAATCACAAGGGATGATGTCATCCTCTATGAGAAGTGAAGGGGACTGGAGAGGGCACAGTTCTCAGAATCTATAGATAAAGAAGGCTGTGTGGAGAGAGCCACTTCCTTTTCCTCTCCTCTGATCTGCTACTGGTGTTCCCATTGGCCAAACCTAACTGGAAACCAAAAGTCAGTCTCTCAGGGCATCGGGCATGGTGGAGAAGAGTGGAAAATTGATATGTAGGGGAAATGGATATGAAGGGGGAAATGTAAGAAATCTTGCTGACTATAAATATCTATCTTTCTATCTATCCAACCAACCACCATCCATCCATCCATCCATCCATCCATCCTTCTATTATCTATCTATCTAACTGAAGTAGTAAAGTATACACATGGTTTACAAAATTTCAAAATGATAAAAATGTAAACAGTGAAAACTAAGTCTTCTATCCTTGACCTTCAGTTTCCCAAGCTCTCTCCCCCGAGGTGATTTCTTGTGAAACTTTCCTGTTATATTCACTGACCATCTTAGCATAGATGTAAATACATCCTCCCTCCACCACCTGCTTTCTAAACAATTGATAATGTACCACGCAGACTCTTCTACATCTGGCTTTTTCATTTAATAAAATGTCTTCGCGAACATTCTAATGGGAACATATACATGATTGTTTTGGTTGGTTGGTCTGATTGTTTTGACAGCAACAAATTCAACTTTTACTGACTCTGTGGTGGGATCTCATTGATGAAGTATGCACCCTATCCATGCACGTATCCACAGCTTCCCACTGCGACTTCCCAGGATATACACACCCTCTCCCTAATTTGAGATCTGGAAGCAGTTCTCTTCTGGATTCATGTTGAATGCCCTATCCTGGCAACCTGTAGTCCAAGATGCAAAAGGGTAATATTTCTGAGTTTGGACTCTCTGTGTGCCAAGGGTGGAACCAAGTGCTTTAACTTCCATTTTATTGCCGTTACCAACCTGGGCAATTTACTCTCAGCTGTGAAGCAGCCCCAAATACCTGATTTGGACAGGGTTCCTTGCACAAATGTTTTTGAAACCATTTTAATGTTTTGTCACCCTAAAACAATACCCTGATTAAGCAGCCCTCAAGTCTATAACACCCAATACTAGAAGTCAGGAATGGTCATATGTCTAAAATGGGGGATAATAATGGATTGCAAGGATGAATAGAATAATGATACAAACACCTTAAAATAGTTCCTGGCACCTAATAAATGCTCAGTGAATGTTATCTATTCTTTACCATAGTAACAGATATTATTATATTATAACGTATTATAATTACTTCCTGAACTGGGGAGACGCCTCACTGGAAATAGCTAAAATCATAAGCACATTTGAAGAAAACCAAGGGACCAAGAATTAACACTTGCTACATATTAGTTTCTATTTTTACATCAAGTTAAAAATATTAAGCATAAGACTTAAATTTTTCTTGCCCAATGCCCTAATATTCTTAGTTACCATTCTACTATAACTGTTGTTACAGGTTCTCTCTGAAATGTAACTTTAGAAAGATTTAGAGTTCTTAAATGGGGCTATTTAGTTCCATTTTAGTTCTTGATAGCGGCTCCCAACCAGTGAATCCCCTATAGGAACAGGCACAATTTAGTGTGTGCAGTATGATTTATTTTAGCTCCATAAAAAGGGTAGACTTTGTTTTTCCTCTGAAAATTTGAGCAACTTTTATGGAGTGTGTGTGTGTGTGTGTGTGTGTGTGTGTGTGTGTGTGTGTGTGGAGAGAGAGAGAGAGAGAGAGATCCCATTTAATTGCAGTTCCATATGCTATCAAAATCATCTCTTCACATCCTTATGACATTTACCTTACTTTTAATTTGTAGAAGTAATATTATCTCGGTCACAGGGGAAAGAAAAATTTCCAAAGCCAATTCTCCAACTGAAAGCTGATGTACCTACAATTCTGCTGGCATTTCCAGGGCATTGAATACCAAAGAGGACATATTTTTATATTTAATTTTTGGAGATGAATATACCTATATTATAGGAGAATTGTTAATAAAGAAGGTTTATTAATTACATTACTGGTGCATTATACCTGGGCATCGTGTGACAGTTTTTTAGTCCTCTGAATGACTGTGCTGTAGCCCGGGGTGAATCTGTGTCATAGCCCCAAATAAACTCTCAGCAATGTGGTTCCCAGAAGTGTCATCTCTGACACTGCCCCCTTTCCTGAAACTTTGCCCAACACTGTGGTATGCATAGTTGATTGCAAACATTCTCTCCAGAAACTCCAACAATTTAGCAAGATGTCTCTGTAGCAGAATCGTTCTTTGTGTTTAAAAAATTATCTGAGTTCAGGGCTTCCCTGGTGGCACAGTGGTTGAGAGTCCGCCGATGCAGGAGACACGGGTTCGTGCCCCGGTCCGGGAAGATTCCACATGCTGCGGAGAGGCTGAGCCTGTGAGCCATGGCCGCTGAGCCTGCGCGTCCGGAGCCTGTGCTCCGCAACGGGAGAGGCCACAACAGTGAGAGGCCCACGTATCACAAAAAAAAAAAAAAAAAAAAATTATCTGAGTTCAGCATGGGCATAGAAAAACATCTGAAGGAATACACAAAGATAGCACTAACAATGGTTCTGCCTTTGCGAGTGGCACTGGAGATGAGGCAGGAAGAAGAGAAGGGAGCTGTTACTTGTTGCTTCTTCCAGGTCTGCCTGGTTGAATTGTTTACAGCCTGCGTGTACCAATGCAGAAAAGAAGCCTGAGGCCTTACCGTCTGCTCCATCTTCCAGCTCAGAAACCAGGGGGCAGACTTGCCTTTTTCCCTTTTGCCCCCCATACATGATATGCTCAGTAACCAAGCCCTGTGAGTTTACTTCCTATGTATCTCTCAGCGCACCCCTACTCCCATCTCTGCAGCCCTCGTGAGAGCTCGTGAGCTCTTGTCTGACTAAGGCAATGGCCTCTGAACCCGACCCCCTGTAACTTCATCCATTTTCTTCCCAGCTCCTCAGAAGCCTCCCCACCTCACCCCAAACCTAAGGGCAATTCTAACCAGGTCACCTCCATGCTCGAAATCCCCCGCTCAGCACACCTACCAAGCTCTAACCCCTTCTTCACAGACAAATTTTCTTATTGAAGTGTAGTTAATTTACAATGTTGTGTTAGTTTCAAGTGTACAGCAAGTGATTCTTTTTCAGATTCTTTTCCATTATAGGTCATTACAAGATACTGAGTATTGTTCCCTGTGATATATAGTAGATCCTGGTTGTTTACCTGTTTTATATATAATAGTGTGTATACGTTAATCCCAGACTTTTATCTGTTTCCAATTGCAAATGTGACCAAGAACACCCATGGCCCCCCCCAAAAGAGTTAATTCTCAGCCTGGTGTAAGAATTCTCACCACCCTGTCTGCCCATCTTCCCAGCCTCACTTTCAGCAACAAGGCCCCTGCAGCTCCCCAAACACTTCCCGTGCTGTCTCCCACCCTGTCTCTTGGCCTCTGTGGTTCCCTCTCTGGATGGCCCTTCCCTGTCTTGTCTTCATTCTCCCTTTCCAAGTGGCTGATCAGTGCATCATCACACTTTATGGCAATGATTTCACACTTTTCCCCCAACACTATTGTTTCTTTGAGGACAAAGAGCTTATTTATTTATTTTTCTTATATATTTACATTTTAAATTTTGGCACCCCCAACATTTTCCATGTGCAGTGAATGAACATTTTCTGTGGAATGTTTATGCTGAATGTATGAATAAGTGAATGAATGAATGCAAAGAGCACAGACTAGGAAGCACCAGCGTTGTGATCTCGTCTTATTTCTGATATTCGGGCTGGATCTCATTTTTCTTGTATTTTTAATGGCACATCGGACACTCCTGTTTTCTGTGATTCTAAAATAATTTTTTTCAGTTCACAGTTTCATTAGATTCCAGATTGTGAATCCTGGGGGACCTCAGAGGAACCCTGGAGGCCATCTCCACCCTGGAGCCTCTAATTTTTTGCTCTGTAGTTTTCTTCAAAAAGTAACTGTGCCACTTTGAACAAGTTGCTTAACATCTCTGTGCCTTAATTTCCTCAGCTGCGATATGTGATTCGTAAGGTAGTTGCCTCATGGAGTGCCAGTGAGGATTAGACCAGGGAACCTACACAAAGCTCTTAGAACAGTGCCTAGCATACAGAACGTGTAATAAGTGTTCAATAAGTATCAATGATGCTGAGGTTTCCTTGATGTTTTTGAGGGTACTTTGCACTTTTTTTGCATAGGAGGAGAGTAAACTGAGCCTACTGTGAATTGCTGTATTCTATAATGATTAATAAAGTACTGTATCACTGAGTTATATGATCAGTATAGAGCTATAGAGGCATAGACAAATTCATTTGTCTTCAATGAATGGTGCTTCAAAGATGGTACAGTGAACCAAGACAGTCTAAAATTTTAAATAAGTAACTACTCTCATGTTAAAACATTCCATCACTAGAAATGTTATTCGTTACTGGGATATTTTCCTCCCTTTTGAAATGTAGATATTCTAACAGGTAGGAACATATGAGTCATGTAAACCTTCCTGGGAATGAATTAATTACATCTTTCCCTGAGAGCAGTGTTGATGGGCAGAATAGATTAGTGCTGGGAGGAAGAGAAGAGTAATCTGCAAGAATCAGATGTGATGGGCTTGGGGACTCTGGAGATTCTTGCAAGGTTGGCAAGCTGGGCTACCTTTTCAAATTGCAGACTGGCCTCAACCAGTGATCAAGTTCTGTTCAAGGGCAGCATTATTCTGATCGTTGAAAGCTCATGCCCAGGACTCCTGGCCTGGGTTCTGGCTGCCTGGTCATCCACTCTTTGACAGCTATCTTGTTTTCTAAATCAGTGAGGATCTTGGTTGCAAGTGACAGAAATGACAACCGACAACTACTTTATTTTTATTTACTTATTTATTTATTTTTGGCTGCACGGCTTGTGGGATCTTAGTTCCCCGACCAGGGATTGAACCCGGGCCCTAGGAAGTGAGAGCATGGAGTCCTAACTACTGGACCACCAGGGAATTCTCTGAAAACTTGTTTAAGCAGGAAGGGAACTGTTTGGGCTCATATAACTGAAAAGATCAGGAGTAGTGATGCCTTCAGGGCTCAGAGGAAATAATCCAGGCTCAATATCACTCCATCTCTTATCTCAGCCTTTTACTGTGTTGACATCCATCTCCCGTTTCATGGCTTGATGGTAACAACAGATTTAGTCTCTTTATCCCCTCAGGTTCAGGGCACGTGGGACTAGAGCTTGCTTTTGTTTCAGAAATCTCAATAAAATTCTCCTTGTGTCTCATTGGCTCTGAAGGGGCAATGAACCTACCTCTGAAGAAATTACTGAGGCTGGGGAAAATACAAGCAGAAATAAATGGAAAGACATCGTGTTCATGGATTGGAAGACAATATTATTAAGATGTCCATACTACTCAAAATAATCTACAGATTTAATGTAATTCCTATCAAAATCCCAGTGGCAGTTTTTTTCAGAAACAGAAAAATTCATCCTAAACCTTACATAAAATCTCAAGTGATCCCAAATAGTCCAAACAATTTGAAAAAGAAGAACAAAGTTGGAGGGCTCACACTCCTGATCTCAAAACATATTATGAAGCTACAGTGATCCAAACAATGTGAAACTGGCATAATGGCAGACATATAGACCAGTGGAATAGAATAGAGAAATAAACACTTACCTATATGGTCACATGATCTTTAACAAAAGTACAAAGACCACTCGATGGACAAAGGAAAGTCTCTTCAACAAATGGTGTTGGGGGCTTTCCTGGCGGCACAGTGCTTGAGAATCCCCCTGCCAATGCAGGGGACACGGGTTCGAGCCCTGGTCCGGAAAGATCCCACATGCCGCAGAGCGGCTGAGCCCGTGAGCCACAACTACTGAGCCTGCACTCTAGAGCCCGCGAGCCACAACTACTGAAGCCTGAGCACCTAGAGCCCGTGATCCGCAACAAGAGAAGCCGCCGCAATGAGAAGCGCGTGCACCTCTACGAAGAGTATCCCCCGCTCGCCACAACTAGAGAAAAGCCCACAGCAACGAAGACCTAACGCAGCCAAAAAAAAAAAAAAAGGTGTTGGGAAAATTGGATAACCATATGCAAAAAAAAAAAAAAAAATGAGGTTGGACCCTTACCACATATAAAAGTCAACTCTAAATACAGTAAAGACCTAAATGTAAGGACCAAAACTATAAACCTCCTAGGAGAAAACATAGGGGAAAACCTTAATGACATTGGATTTGACAATGGTGTCTTGGATATGACATCAAAAGCACAGACAACAAAAGCAAAAATAGACAAATGGGAATACGTCAAACTTAAAACTTTTGTGCATCAAAGGATGCAATCAACAGAGTGAAAAAGCAATCTGTGGAATGGAAGAAAATATTTGCAAATCATAATATCTGATAAGGGACTGATATCCGGAATATATAATGAACTCCTACAACTCGAAAACAGCAGAAAATTAAATAACCTGATTAAAAATTGGCTAAAGGACTTGAATAGATATTTCTCCAAAGGTGATATATAAGTGGCCAACAGGCATATCAAAAGATGCTCAATACCACTAATTAGAGAAATTCATATCAAAATCACAATGAGATATCACCATCATTCCTCACACCCATTAAGATGGCTATTACAAACCAAACCAAAAAACACCCCACAAGATAGCAAATGTGGACAAGGATGTGAAGAAATTAGAACTCTTGTACACCATTGATAAGAATGTAAAATTGTGCAGCCATCATGGAAAACAGTATGGAGGTTTCCCAAAAACTTAAAAATAGAACTGTCATACGGTCCAGCAATCCTACTTCTGGATGTGTATCCAAAAGCATCTAAAGCAGGGTCTTGAAGAGATATTTGCACACTCGTGTTCATAAGCAGCATTATTCACAATAGCCAAGAGCTGGAAGCAAACCAAATATCCACCAAAAGACAGATGGATAAACAAGATATGGTGCAAACATACAAAGGAATATTATTCAGCCTTTAAAAAAAAAGGGGGAAACTAGTCACATGCTACAACATGGATGAAACTTGAGGACATTATACTAAGTGAAATATGCCAGTCACAAAAGGACAAATACTGCATGAGTCCACTTAAATGAAATATCTAAAGTAGTCAAATTCATAGAGACAGAAAGTGGTATGGTGGTTACCAGGGTCTGGAGAGAGGGGGGAAAAAGAGGAATTGATATTTAGTGGGGTTAGAGTTCAGAGCCGCAAGATAAAAGAGAACTGGTGATCTCTTTCACAACACTAATGAACGTATACACTTTAAAATGGTTATGCTGGAAATGTTATGTGGATTTTTTTTTTTACCACAATTAAAATATATATATATATCATCCTAAGTCCCAACCAGATGAATTAAATTGGGTGAAATGGGGCTAGGACTTCAATATTATTTAAAAGTTCCCAGAATGATTCCATGGTACAATCAGATTTGCAAGTAACTGCCCTAATCTCTAATCCGGAATCCAGTCTGTTTGTGCAATTCTTCCTCCTTAGCCAATTCCTGCAAGGGGGAGCCCCTTCCCCTTTCACACAGAGCAGTATGGAATCTGAACTTTCTTGTGCACCTTCCTTCAGAGCTGGGTTGGGGTGCAGATTCTGTATGAGCCTCCAAATCATCCCAAATAGGTGAGAAGCAGGACATCAGTTAACTCAAGGTTTCTATGCACAACCGTTTGCGTAACTTGTAGGCAAACAAAAAAGGGAGATGCCTAGTGTAGCTCAGGGTCTGGGCCCAAGCAGAGCCAAGCCTCTCTTTAAGGGTAGTTAGCAGAACAAACAGGGCAGGCAGAGAGGAAAGAGACCCTAGTAGGCCAGGGTGCTGTCCAAGGAATGAAAAGTCACAGTGGGCACCAGGAGGACGGTGCCCCTCCTCCCCCAGCATCGTCTGGTTGGGATAAGGACAGAGAGAAAGTCCCAGAAACCAGAAACAGACTGTTGAAAGAAGGGAGAAGGGGAAGCTCTCATTCTTTTTTTGTCTACAACTGGACCTATTTAATTTGTTTTTAAATAAATAAAATCTGCCAGGGTAGAGGGCGGGGGGGGGGGGGGGGGGGGGGGGGGGGGGGGGGTTGGGGGGGAGGGGAAACATCATTGTTTACTAGGGGGAGAGTGGGGAGCAGGTAGTGGGGTTTTTATGCAGGGAACAGTAATCAATATTCAAAATCTTCCTTCTTAATACACCAATGGATTGAATTCAGGCTTTAGCATAATTTAATTAAATGGACTATTGTTTTTCTTTCTCACTGGTTTTAGTATGAGGTGAGCAGGATTAGGTTCTAATTGAAGCAGATATATCTGCCTCAAAGCCAAGGAGGCCTGGATAAACAGACTGAGAAGGCTTTTATGTAAATTTCATATTCAGAAGGGTGTGGGTGCACAGATGGATACATGTTACCTCCTTGGTTTCCAGTTTTAGAAAGCAGGGGGAAAATGTTGGGTGAGTCAAAATTTTTTTTAATTACAATTGGGTTTCTTCATAAAACATATTAGCTAGGTGGTGTTGGAACAGGACTATGTAATTTGTGCTTCTGTAACACTATCCTCCAGAAAATGTGTTGATTTTATTTTCTTTTAAAAGGGGAACCGATCTTTAAGTGCCTGTTATATAGTAGCTAGCTCGGAGTTTTAAAGGTACTACCTAAGCTATTTCCTACAATGACGCCCATTTTACAGTTGAGGAAACTGAGGCTCAGGGAGACTTTGTAAATTTCCCAAGGTCACTTACCTGATAAATAGCAGAACTGGGATTTGAAGCTAGTTATTTTTGGCTCAAAGCCAATGTTCTTTTTGTCAGTTAACCCAGATACTAAAGGAGGTGAAGCTAAACTGTATAATTCTTTTGACTCAGCTTTCAGCGTTAAACTTAGCAGATATACATCTTAGTCCTCAAACTCAGAGGTCTAAAAAAATTCATTTTTAAAATGTTCATAAAGCAACTTTATCATAATTTCAGGCCTCTGTCCTGTTAGATGTTCGACTAATTTCTGCTGAAGTCCTCATTGTTCCAGACCAAGTGTTTCCTTAGGGTCTGCAAGTATTAGTGTTATTTGCTAATACGTGTTTCATATAAAAAATATACATATATATTTATATACACACACATATATTAGTATTTGCTAAATGTTATTATTTTACCTGGGATGGTGGCTGATTTCATTTGATCTTGATGACCACTGAGTATTCTTACGTGTGTTTAAAGTACTTTTTAGGACAGACATGAAAATATTCCATGTACTCGTTGAATTCATAAAATATGGTTATCCATTGTACAATGTTTTAATGGTTATCCTGTTTTAATTTATAGCTATTTCCGTACCACACTTTGGCCTTGCTGATCCTTATAGCACATCATGGCTACAGCCTGGGGCCCAGCCACTAAGGTCCAGTCCCTGGGGCTTTGTTCTAGAAAAGTCCTTCTGTGATCGTGCTTCTCGGAAAAGTACTCATCTCTCACCTCTAATTTTGTCTCCACAATGGGTTTCGGCTTTTGAAAATAAAAGCCAGGAAGAGGATAACGGCAATACCTACCTCAAAAGTTTCTTGTGAAGATTAAATGAATTATCTATCAAGTGCTTGATACAGTTCCAGACACATCATATAGTTTCTGTAAATATTAGCTGTTATTATTATACATTATTTTAGAATATATTTACATATTTTTCTCTAGTTTTATTTATATAATTTACAAAGTACATAGTAAGATATAGAATAACTTATATAACTTGCGTATAATTGGTGGTGATATTGGTTTATGCCCCACAGGCACAGGAATCCTATTATTTCACACAATTCCCATCAAAAATGGAGGGAAAAGTACAACGAAGTTACAACTGTATGCACTGAACCATTCTTGCCAAGAGAGAACTTCCATCTTGTCTAGACATCAATGAGAATTCACGTCTGATGACTGGAAGAATTTTCCAAAGACTAGCTTCTGGCTCTGTTTCTTTCAAATCTTGCTTCTCTTCCACACCCACATATCCACTACCATGTGCTGTAGGTCACTTTCGTCTCAGGATATGATCCCTGGTCCTGAGCTTTGTTTTATGATGAGTCAGCAGAGTGGACAGAAGGAGCATTCCTAGAAGCTATCCCTACCCTGGGATGATTATAAACCACCTCAAAAGATTCCACTGCATCCAAATTAAGTGTAATCCCAACTCAACTTCTCGTCAGTCAGATCCAAAAAATTCCCACAGATACTTAATGCCCCCTGACAAGAAGGGAAGCCTGGTCAGTCATCTTGATTAAGGTAAATACATCTTCCGCTTACAAACTTTCTAAAAACGTGACTGTGTGAACTCATTTTTAGGATCCCTCTAAAGATCTTCAAAGATGTCTGTGCAAGTGAGAGGCCCTGAAGCTTCAAGTTGGTTCGTTTCGTGGTAAATCACTTCACGAGTATGCAGTGGGATTATCCGTGTAAAGGACACAGGACTGTGCCTAACCCATTCGACAGATGTCAACCATTGTTGGCAGCTGAGGGCTGGTGAGGGTAGGAGAGCTCACTTGTGCTGACTTTTGTGCACATGCCCTCTCCGGCTTGCTCATCACTTCTCTGACTTGATTGAGCCAAGGAAGCTGACCTCTGTGTTCTGTCCTTACACAGAGTTCCCTGCCCCTGGCTTCCCGTTGCCTTTGGCCAGTGGGAGGCATCAGCGGGAGATTGATGAGTAGGAGGAAAAAGAGACTGGGATACTTATCATCCCCCTTCCCTGCTCCCCCAAATTTTCTTATGGTTCCGACCCTGTCGGCGTCCAGCTGCAGCTCTAATGGGTGGCTCCTCTTCCAGGACTACAGAGCTTGCTGGCTCCAGTGACACCCCTTCTGCCCTTTGCTCTCATCAGGCCTAACGTAGTATAAGCTTCCAGCTGCTGTTAGTGCCTAGGTGCCTGACCGACCACTCCTTGTTCACTTAACCTGTCCACACCCCTGTAACAAGTCCCTTCATTCAATTCTTTCAGCCAGTCCTTCTGAGTGTGTGTTTCCCCAACTGATAGATTGTTCTGACCCCAAATCCTTCACCTGGTGGTCATTTCTGGCAGTATTACTTTTTCTTCCTCCTGGTATCCTGAGATAAAATGTGTTGTTTATTTTCTTCTTCTCAGAGTGAGCGCAAAGAATGTGTGCCTAAAGCCATTTCCTCTTCTTGAGGTGCAGTCACAAGTGTCCGAGATCGCGTGTAACTTGGAGAGTTCTGCTTGTTGACCCAGCTGTTAATTTCCCCCGCGGGCAACACGTCCCTCCGAGTATTTGGCCTCTCTTTAAAATTTCGAAGTCTCCATATGTGTTTATGTAACCGCTTAGCTCTGTCCTGTGTAGCTCTAGGGAAATTTGCTACACTCATTGGAAGCTGAATTGTCCCATCATATTACATAAGATGAAAGACTGACCCCATTCAACTGTCAGAGCAACAGCGAGAGGAGGACATTAAGTGAGAACTGATTTTCGGTCCGGAGATCCCTTTCCATTCATGAGTCCTTGAGGGTTTCTCCAAGGCTGCACAGATTGCCATTTTTTGCAAGGAATATGGTTTTTCCTACCCCCGGGAGCTACTTAATCTGGGCATTGGAAATGTTTCCGAGAGTGGGGAGGAACACATGAAAACCTCACTGGCGCCGTGTTTATCTTTTGTAAGAGAGAGGGAAAGGAATAAGCAGATACAGAACATTCTTATATTTTGTTCTTGACTCAGCTGCAGGTGAGATCCCAGAGACTCTGACTTTATGTTTTTGACAGTCAACCTGACCTATATTTACTTTTATGTTTTTAATTTAATTAATTTATTTCTTTAAATTGTATTTTATATCGGACTATAGCTGATTTAAAATGTTGTGTTAGTTTCAGATGTACAGCAAAGTGATTCAGTTATACATATACATAAATATCTATTCTTTTTCAAATTCTTTTCCCATTTAGGTTATTACAGATTACTGAGCAGAGTTCCCTGTGCTATACAGTAGGTCCTTGTTGGTTATCTATTTTAAGTATAGCAAGTGTGCATATGTCAATCCCAGACTCCCAACTTATCCCTCCCCCGGACCTTTCCCCTTCGGTAATCATAAGTTTGTTTTCTATGTCTGTGAGTCTGTTTCTGTTTCGTAAATAAGTTTATTTGTGTCTTTTTTTTTTTTTTTTTAGATTCTCATATAAGCGATATCATATGAGATTTTTCTTTCTCTGTCTGACTTCACTTAGTATGATAATCTCCAGGTCCATCCATGTTGCTGCAAATGGCATGATTTCATTCTTTTTAACGGCTGAGTAATATTCCATTGTGTATATATATACCACATCTTTATCCATTCATCTGTTGATGGACATTTAGGTTGCTTCCATGGCAGAGACTCTGACTTTAGATGCCTACCAGACCAGGGATCTCTGTGACAAAACTCCCTTTGAAAAGTACTCCTTAGGGGCTTCCCTGGTGGCGCAGTGGTTGAGAGTCCGCCTGCCGATGCAGGGGACATGGGTTCGTGCCCCGGTCTGGAAGATCCACATGCCGTGGAGCGGCTGGGCCCGTGAACCATGGCTGTTGAGCCTGCACGTCTGGAGCCTGTGCTCCACAACGGGAGAGGCCACAACAGTGAGAGGCCCACATATCGCAAAAAAAAAAAGAAGTACTCCTTAGGCCCATGTCTCATCTGATGGTCATTGTCACCCATGAAGGAGTTTTACTCCCCAGATATTCCCGGGAAGCTCACACCTGAATCTGGCCCAGGCTGGACTGTTGATCTCTCCTTTTATTCCTTCAGCCAATATTTGTTGAGTGCCTATGATGGGGGAGGCCCTGTTCAAGGTGTGAAAGATACTGCAGTGAACGTGACAATGTCATTACCTTCCCGAGGCTTACGTTCTAGTAGGGGAGGCAGAAAATAAACAAGTAGGCAACTGAATAACATATACAATATATTATGATTTTAGTTAGTGACAGTATTCCAAGGTAGTATTGTAGAGTGAATTTATTATAACCAATAAATATCTCAATAAAGTTGGTGTGCAGAAAATAATGAACTAGCAAGGCTGAGGCTGCTCTGCCTAAAAAGGCCACTTGCCAGGTTGGTCCTTGGCTGGTATCTGGGAACTTGAACGGTAAACCGTTCTCTATACTGGAAGAAAACCGAGCGGTAAGAGTGGCTTACTTGCCTAAACTGTCTGAACAGCTGCTTTCCTTCTGGGAGTCTGGAATTTTGGTATGTGCTGGGCAGAGGATGTCTGTGTGACCAGCCCCCAGTAAAAACCCTGGCACTGAATCTTCAGTGAGCTTCCCTGGTAAACAACATTTCACATGTGATGTCACATTTTTTTTAAAAAAATTTTTATTTATTTATTTATTTATGGCTGTGTTGGGTCTTCGTTTCTGTGCGAGGGCTTTCTCTAGTTGCGGCGAGCGGGGGCCACTCTTCATCGCAGTGCGTGGGCCTCTCACTGTCGCGGCCTCTCTTGTTGCGGAGCACAGGCTTCAGACGCGCAGGCTCAGTAGTTGTGGCTCAGGGGACTAGTTGCTCCACGGCATGTGGGATCTTCCCAGACCGGGGCTCGAACCTGTGTCCCGTGCATTGGCAGGCAGATTCTCAACCACTGCACCACCAGGGAAGCCAGTGACATCACAATTTATTGTGGGAGGAACTAAGCACATCCTGTGTGACTCCATTGGGAGAGGCCTCTTGGAAGCCTATGCTGGTTTCCTCCAGATCTCCACCCATGTGCCTCTTCCCTTTGCTGATTGCTTTATATCCTTTCTCCATAATCAATCGCAGCCATGAATATGATTATTTGCTGAGTCCTGCGAGTCCTAGTGAATCACCAGTACTGGGTGTGGTCTTGGGGACCTGTGACACAGTTGGGAACTCCAGAATTTCTAGAACAAGGGGATTAAGAAGGCAAACCAGTTGGAATATGGTGGTGGGGTAGCTTAGGACGCCACATAAAAAGCTAGTGTGGGTCTCAATAAAGCTGTTATTTAAAATAAATACAAAATAACAATTTAAAAAACTGGAATAACGCCTAAGGGATATTTAGAGGAAGCTAACAGCTCCTTGAATAAGAGACATCCTGACGGTGACATAACCTAAAAAATTGTGGCCACACATCTGTTCACCCTCTACGGATTAATAAGCTCCTTGAAAACAGGGTGTTACAAGGTCTTTGTACCTTCATACTCAGAGAAGGTCATTTTGTAGACTGATGAGATGAATGGATTTACAGACTTTTAAAAAAAAGTTTACAGGGACTCAGAGTTTAAGTGGAGGACCCATGATTACCTAACCAGCCAATGGCTGAAGAAAGTTTTTTTTTTGTTTGTTTGTTTGTTTTGCTGTACGCGGGCCTCTCACTGTTGTGGCCTCTCCCGTCGCGGAGCACAGGCTCCGGACGCACAGGCTCAGCAGCCATGGCTCACGGGCCCAGCCGCTCCGCGGCATGTGGGATCTTCCCGGGCCGGGGCACGAACCCGTGTCCCCTGCATCGGCAGGCGGACTCTCAACCACTGCGCCACCAGGGAAGCCCTGAAGAAAGTTTTAAACCTCTCGATTTGTTTTAACTTTCGTCAGCAAAATAGACTGGTTTTGAGGCTTAGCGGGGTCCTATTATGTTTACATGGAGGTTAAAAAATAAAAAGGGGAGAAATTTCTGCTGAGTTATATCCTTGTAGCTTCTTGGACACCACTGTCCATTTACTTGACAGAGACCTTAAAAGAAAAAGGCCTGGACTTCGAGCAGTAGGTGGAGGCCATGGGTGGGAATGGGTGTGCATCTGTGGTACCAACAGCAGAGGTTTACAGGTGAGGCCCCAGGCCCAAATCCCAAGGCAGATGGATGGGAGCGGCTGGTTCCCAGGCAGCCTTCTTGGTTCCAGAGTCAGAGTTAACCTCTTCCTTCTTGCTTTATTTCTCACTTTTCTTTGTAGTACCTCTCTGTCTCTCTGTCTTTTCAGACTTCTCCCTCCCCCCCCTTCTTTCTTGGTTTTCTCACTTTCTTTTGTTCCCTCTGTCCCTAACCCTTCTCCACCTCAGTCTTTGTCCCTTAATTTGTACTGCCTTCTCTCTGGCTCTTTCTTGATACCGTCTTCTCAGGTCAAGTTTTAACCCGCCCCTTGGCTAGGCTGTGGACTCTGCTTCTGTCTTATGTCTTGAACTTCCCTGAAACATGGTCAACTTACCCTGGATGAGGATGAGCACCTTCAGTCAGCTGAAAATTGGAAAAAACAATTGTAGTAAGAGCCTCCTGGAGCCAAGTATTACCTTCCTCCTGTTGCTAAAACTTGGGGAATGTGTCAAAGATGAGACCAAGAGTTCAACTGAGGTTTCTTGAACAGTTCCTGCTTTGAAGCTGACAGTGATCCATGCTTTTTCACTAGGTCTGTATTTTTAGCCATAGTATTTGCCACCCCTAAAGATAGTACTGCCATGTGCTGTAGTAAATACGCTGCGTAGCTGAGCATGTCCCTCAGGTGCTAGAGAAGATCACTCAACCACTCAAACCACTGGCGTCACTGGGAATTACTGACCTCCAGCCTCAGCTGGGCCCCTGGGACCTTTCAACAACCCTTGTGATAATTCTCAGCGAGCCCCTACTCCCCTTCCCACCCAGGAATTCTGACAGCCCTTCCAACCCATAGTTCTCACATTCAGCAGATGACCCTCCCTCTACTTTATCAAGAAAGTGATCATCCATAAACAGTTCGGCCTTACAAACTTCCCTTTTCCCATAAGTTTCTCCTCTCCACCATTCATGGGGATAAAGAGTTCCCTTTTTAGTTCAAAGCCAGCCCCTTCACCTGTATTCTTGATCCTTTTCCTCTCATTTCTGGCATCGTCTTCTATGCCTTATCATCTCTCCTACACATCACCAGTTGTTCTCCTTTCTACTGGCTCTTTGCATACAATCCGTAAATATGTTCAAAGACTTCTTTTGGAAAGAAACAATCTCTTTTGACCCTTTCCACCTTCCAATGCCTCTGGCTGCTGCCCAGATCTTTCTAGTCAAGCTTCCCTTTCTAGTCAAGTTTCTGGAAAGAAGAAAATTCACTTGTTTTTCCACTTGCTCACCTTGCATTCAGTCCTCACATCCCTGAGATCTCACTTCCTTCACCCATCCCTCTGCCGAAAATGATTCTGGCCAAGATCTCTACTCTGGCAAAGATTTCGAATGGTCTTCATATTGACAAAACCAATAGTCACTTTTAATCTTTATCTTATTAGACCTCTCTGTAGTACTTGACGCTATTGATCTTCTCATTCTTGAAACTTCTTGGCAACTAGTTTATCTCCTGGTTCCTTGCCATTTCTCTGACTGTGCTTCTTGATCTCTCTAGAGGGCTCCTCTTCCTTTACTCACCTTTTAAACTGGGAATTAAAACTCAAGTATCTACCAGGACCAGGGAAGTAATATAAATAAATGAAGCAAGTATATGAAACAGCAGCACCATAGTAATAATTAATGGGAGTTGACATTAGCCTTGGCGTTAGAAAGACAGCGGTGAGTGCGGGGGGGGGGGGGGGGCCTGTAAACAGTTGGAGAACATGTATCCCATTCAAAACGGGAAGCTACTACTCAGTTTTGGTAGAATGTTGCTGTGTGAAAATGCAAGTCCAGGGGGTCCAGAGCTCCTGACTTTAAGAGAATCTGGAAATTCTCATTTTCAGATGAAATTTCTGACGTTAAATGTTGGCCACAGAATCAAAGAAAACATGCTGAACTTGTTTGTAAAATCTACCTTAAATATTGGTGTACCTCACAGTTGTGTTCTGGCCCCATGGCTATCTCTTTACATACTCTCCTTATACTGGCTCAACTATTCTCATGATTTTAACTCCCACCAAGGAACCGAAGCCCCTCATCTCCCAGTCTGGTCTCTCCTGTGACACTCAGGTACATAAACCCAATTACTTGTTGGACGTTACATTTGCATGTTCGATAAGCAATTCAAGTTCCACATGTTCAAACTTGAACTCATCGTTCCCCAGACATCTCGCTACCCTCTCAGCTGGTTGTATCACCATTCTCCTAGCCATTCAATCCAGATTTTGGGGAGTTAATCTGAATTTTTGTGTTATTGTTATTCTCTGTCGTTCATAGCTCTCCAAAACCAAGGCCTGTCAATTGTACCCATTATATTGCTTCATCTGTCTAATCCTACTACCAATGTCTTCATTAAGGTCCTCAACATCTCTTGCTTAAATTATCACATTAGACTTTTAAGTACTCCCGACCCCTTTGCCTGCCTCCAGATTAACCTTCTTGAAATCTATTTTTTATATTGAGACCAAAGTGATAAAGGCAAATTTGACCACTCTCCCATCTTCTTGAAACATTTTGAGAGCTCGCCAATGCCCACTGAGTCAAGCCCAAGGTGGAGAGTAAGGTTTTCGGTGACCTCGCCCCTCCTTGTCTGGTCCTTGATGCTCTAGTACTTCCAAAGAGCCTGTAGCTCCTCACATACACCAGCATGCTTTCTGCCTCCTTGACTTCACTCTTGCTGTCTTCCCACATAGTTCCCAGTGCCCTTTAATTCTTACCCAACAGTCAAGATACTTCTCTTTCTGGGAACCCTTCCCTGAATTTCCAGTTTGGGCCAAGAGTCGCTCATCTGGACCCCCATAAACACTGTGTTTATATGTTACAATTCTTCCTGTATCGCATTATAATGCTGTGTTTTTGTGTTGCAAGCTGTGCTAGGGTAGAAAGCATACCCTGATGCATTTGTATCCTCTCCTCCGACTTTAGCATCCAGTACAATTCCTGGCACACGGCAATGACTCAATAAATATCGCTAAACTAAACTGAACTAACATCTCAGTTGGGGAAATGGAAGCAACAATCATGACACTTGGTAATGAGAAATTTCCCAGGGATCCAAATGAGGTGTGGAATTTAGCCCAAGACTTTAGAGAAAGAGGATTCAGGACAAGTTTCGTACATAATTTTGGTTCCGAAACCACAGGAAGAAAGCAGAGCTAAGTGGTAGTACACTGAAATCCCAGAAGATGGGGTTATAGCCTCATCAGACTAAAGAGATGAATGCAATCTTAGGCTAGAGTAGTTGTATCACGAGTGTCCAGTTTAGAGGAGGGAATAGTTCCACTGTTCCTCATCCTGGTCAGCCTGCATCCTAAATGTGGTGTCCAGGTCTGGGTGTGTCATTCTTGCATGACCAACTGAGAGATGAAGACCAGCGTGGTGAGGAGTCCCAGAGCCACGCCACTGAAGGGGAAGTTAAAGGACTGGGGGTGTTTGGTCTCAAGAAAAAGTATTAGTGGCAACCTGAGAGAAGCACTGAAACATTGGAAGGACCCTCATTTGAGAAAGGGAAAATCTCTACCTCATGAGGCACCAGAGGATGAAACTGGGACAAATAAATGAGAGCTACAGGGAAGTGTTGTAAATGACAATCCCACGTCAGGGACAGTTGTCTAAGAAATCAGGAGTTTCCAGAAAGTAATGAACTTCTTCACCAGCAGTGAACAGCTCGCATCCCCAGGAAGGTTTGGGGAAATGCTAACCAGCCAGCTACCAAGGCAATTTCAGAAGCGCCTGCTGCTTTAGTGGTAGCCTGGACTAGATGACCAGTAGATGACCTCCCAATACTAAGAGCCTAGAATCCTGTGAGACTAGAGAAACCATCTTTCTTTCCTAAAGGGAAGGTTACAGTTCTGAAGTGAGAAAGTGGAGAGAAACAAGAGCTGTCATTTGATTTCACCAGTTCAGAAACCATCATGGTACTCTTTCTTCCCCTGGAAAGATTTCACATTTGGCATTCTTGGTGCTCTCCAGTCACATCCTTCTACTTTCCTCGGGCTTGGAGCTCTATCTACAATAGATCCTTCAGTCACTCCCAATTCGCCTAATACCCACCCTCCTTCCTGTGTTGCTACATGAGTACAAGGAACTTCCCCCAGGAACCAGGAATGATCCTGGAAGGCCACTGAAGTGTAGATGACCATCCTGTGATGAGAGAGTGGCTAATTCTGCATCAGTGCCTCTACTGGTCAGAACTTGGTTGGAGGAGTCTTTTTTTTTTTTTTTTTTAACATCTTTATTAGAGCATAATTGTTTTACAATGGTGTGTTAGTTTCTGCTATATAACAAAGTGAATCAGCTATATGTATACATGTATCCCCATATCCCCTCCCTCTTTCATCTCCCTCCCGCCCTCCGTATCCCACCCCTCTAGGTGGACAAAAAGCACGGAGCTGATCTCCCTGTGCTATGGAGGAGTCTTCTTAAAGGATATACCAGCATGTCCTTCAAAGTTAAAACCCTCCATAGCAGGGGACTTCACTTCACCTGGCGGTCCAGTGATTAAGAATTCGCCTTCCAATGCAGGTTCAATCCCTGGTCAGGGAGCTAAGATCCGCATGCCTCATGGCCAAAAAACCAAAACAGAAAACAGAAGTAACATTGTAATAAATTCAATAAAGACTTTAAAAATGGTCCGCAACAAAAAAATCTTTTAAAAAAAAAGCCCTCCATAGGGGAAGGAGGTTTGGAGAACCCCATTCTTAAAAATACAAGGATAAGAAACAAAGTATAAACATAAGAGAAAGTATGTCAGTTCAGCAGGATTTAGAGTTAGCCCCTCAGAAGTGATCCGGGATCTGGAGATAAAGTTCTATTACACCAGAGTTTGCTAGAACCTGGAGCCTGGCTAACCTCTTCATCGTTTGATTCCAGTTGTCCCTTCTCTGTTTTTTTCTTGGGAAATTTATCTACCACTGGTGCCCTGCAGCTGGTCTTGTAGGGAAAGGAATCCCAAAGTTCTTCCTTCTCCAGGAGGAGAAGGAGCCTGAGACATGGCGCCAGGGGACTTCCTCGTAGATGGGTGACTCCCTGAATGCTCTCCTTGCTTAGCTGGGATTCTAGTCAGCCTCTTCTACCTGGTCACAATGGACACTCCTGAATCCCTCATCATCCATGGCCATCACCATCCTTGTGTCATTCATGTCCTCTGGCTGTGTTTCCTCTCTTAGGCCCTGAACTGCTGCTGGGGAAACTGGAAATCTGCAGACCTGAATCACCACAAGTTTTATCATGCTACCAGCTGAGCCAGTTTTCTTCAGCCCTTACACATCCCCACACTGGCTGTTTCCAATCCAGTCACTCAATATGGCCCCAATCCCCCTCCCAGAGGACCTTACCTCCCTCTTTGATGAGGCTACCATATTTCAGCTGTCCCATCTACACTCACCTCCCTTTCAGACCAATCCCTGTTTACAGAAGGGGTATATCTCTCAGTTCTAAGAATTCACTCTTGCCCTAACCTCTCGATTTTGACTCTTCCTGCCTTCTTGCCTCCTTAGACGTCCTCCTCAACTCTGAATTCAGTCCTCAAATCCAGTTCTGTATCTCTACTGGCCTATAGGACACATATGCTAAGTGTCATGGCATCCCCAAGTCCCCTGACAATGTGCCCCTAGTGGGACTTACCTTCATCACAACCCTCCTCCAAGATCGCCGTCACCAACCCATGTCCTCATGTCCTCCTTCCCTCACAGCCGTCTGGTCACCACAGAGGGATGAGTATGAGAGAAAGACCAGCAGCACTGCAGAGATGCAGCCCCTCGTGCTCAAGCCTCTGAGCAGCTGCTTCCCTCCAGACTTCTAGGAATTGGGCAAAAATGTAAAAGGTTAGTTTGAGCCGGTGTAAGTTCGGTATTCTGTTACTTGATAAAATGCATTCAAAACCGGTACACCAATTCCAATCGACTTCAGAACCAGTGTTCTTTCTGGTATATCACTCGCTGAGACTTATTGGGAATTTAGAATAGCTCTTGGAACATGACCTGCATTCAAATATTTGTTAAATGAATGAAGACTAAATTCAACATCAAAACATTTTTTAAACAAACATTGACCATTAGAAACCTCATGTGTAGGTTCAAAGTTTAATTTTATGTTTTCTAGAGAGCACCTAGGTGATTTCCAGTCTGCTAGATTTAAATATAAATAATCTTACAGGATTTTTTTTCTTTATGAGTAGAGCACTGGTGAATAAATTTTGATTAGACTAATACTTTTTTGTTCAAGGCAGCGTGGTTGCAGCTACAATAGGTTAGGAATTTTCTGGTCTGTCACAGTGGATTGTTAGGATCGGGTCTAAACCCAGGGATTATAATCAGCACTTATTTTCCTGGCCCTGGTTGTTCACTGGTCGTTTGGCAAAATGCCAACATGGTTAATCACGTCCCGGCTTCCTAAATCTCCATGTTTTTAACAAGAGCCTTCATTTCCTGGGCTAAGCTGCTCCAAAGTGTTCGATAACTGAGGTATAAAGGATGAGTTTTCACAGGGATGAGATTTCCTGACCAGGTGACCGGAAAAGTGTAGCTGTCAGTCGTATCTCACGTGTTCTAGTAATCAGATTCTGATTACAAAAGGGAGGCATTGCCGGGAAATTTTAGGTCGAAAAAACTGAAATGTCCTGTTTCCGCAGTCACGTATTTCAGTGGTCATCAAACTCTGTTTCAGGGAGTCTATCAATGTTTGCGGCTGCTGATGTTAATGGAAGCTAGTGAAACCAATGTCAAACTTTTGCATTAATCAAAAATCCTGTTCTCAGGGACTTCCCTGGACTCTGCACTCTCACTGCTGAGGGCCCGGGTTCGATCCCTGGTCGGGGAACTAAGATCCCACAAGCCTCCAGGTGCAGCAAAAAAAAAAAAAAAAATCCTGTTCTCCTTGGTTAACCTAATTATAAGGAAATGTAAATTTACATTTTAAAGTTTCCACTAATATATACTCCTTGACTGGTTTCATATATTAGAGTTACAGTGAGGTTTCATTTTTTAAAAAGAGCTCTTCTATTAAAAAGGTTGAAATGGCTGAGAGATCAGCATGGTGGAGGACGCTTGCTGGGGGGAAAAGCAATATTTCCTGCCTTAGAGAGAAATCTTAAGGGTTAAATGAAATAATTTGTGTGAGAACCACAGTGCTGCACAGCAGGAGGTGAGCCAGCGAGCGAAGCTTCATCTGCCGCTCCCCGTGGCTCCCCAGCGCTCGCATTACCTCCTGAACCATTTCCCCCACCGCCGCCCTGTCCGTGGAAAAATTGTCTTCCACGGTCCCTGGTGCCCAAAATGTTGGGGACCACTGGTATCAAGGTTAGTAAAGTTTAGTGGAAGGGAGGGAGGGAGGGAGGGAGGGTGGAAGGAAGGAAGGAGGGAAGGAAGGAAAAGAGAGACTTAATTAAAAGCAGGTGTGCTAGGTATCTTTGGGCTCTCTAGATTCACTTTTCACTCTTCTCCACCCTACTCCCTATCGGGAGGCTGACCTATATGGGCATATTACCAGAGGTCCATTGCCTTGGCCTCCAGTGCATTTTGGCTAACAGGAGGCCCTGGTGGGACTCTAGAGGGTATAATAAGGGGGAGGTCAGGGTATTTACACCCTGGCTCTCCCTTAGGCTGTTTGTGTTTCTTCATCAAACGCCACTGCTCCTCTCAAGGCAGCCTCCTCCACACACTCTCCTTCCAGGTTCTGGTACCAGTGTTCTCCCCTTGCCTCTTTGGGGCTGGGGAGGTATAATATTGTACTTTATAATAAAAACTATATATATATATTTGGTCTTTGCTCCAATCCTGGCACATAGCTCCTAAAACCCTTGTAATTCCCTAAATGATGGGGGGCGGGTCTTTTGTTAATGAGGCAACCTTTGGAAAGCCCCCAGATAACCAAAGAATGGAAACTGGTTGCCAGGGGAAACTACCATCTGATTGGAGGGTTGGAACTGTCAGTCCCACCTCCCTGACCTCCAGGGAGAGGAAAGGGGCTGGAGAGTGAATTCAACCACCAATGGCCATTGATTTAATCAGTCGTGCCTACGTAATGAAGCCTCCATAAAAACGGACGAGGATGGGGTTTGGAGAGTTTCCAGGTTGGTGAATCAGAATACTTCCATGTGCCACTGTGCCAGGCCCCAAACTCCATGAGGACAGAAGCTCCTTTGTTTAGGATCTTGCCCTATGTATCTCTTCATCTGGCTGTTGCATTGTATCCTTCAATATCTTTTGTAATAAGTCAGTAATCCTGAGTTCTGTGAGCTTCTCTAGCAAATTAACTGAGAAGGGGGTCGTGGGAACCTCTAATTTATAGCCAATTGGTCAGTAGCACAGATAAAAATCTGGACTTCTGATTGGCATCCAAATTGGAGGGCAGTCTTGTGGGGCTGAGCCCTTAAGTGATGGGATCTGATTTCTTCTCCAGGTGGACAGCGTCAGAAATGAGTTAAATTGTAGGATGCCCAGCTGGTGTTGGAATTGCTGGGTGGTATGGGGGAAAAAAACTCACGCGTTAGAATTGGTATTAGAATCATTAGGTGGTAATAGCTCCATTGCTACTAATTCCAGGTTACTGCATTGACCTCTGTGGTTCCCCCATGTCCTGCCCACACTTTTGTAAATAGATGCCTTGTGAGGGAACTCTTGATGTATTATTCTAACTAAGGGTTACCATTTGTCCCTGTTGGAGCCCGACTGATACCGTGAGTAGCTCCATATTCTTTGTTTGACACCCCAAAAATATTTACCCTTTCTCCCCATGTTCTGTATCTCCAGAGGCAGATCTCTGGAGACCTCACGTTGGATTTGGCCAATGGGAGCCACCATCAGGAGATCTGAGGGCTGGAGGGAGAGGATGGGTTATTTATTCCCTGCCAGGTTTTGACTTGGCAGTTGTGTTCTACTTCAGACCATAGCTCCTGGCGGGCAGGCCCTCTCCCAGGCCTCAGCGATGACCAGGGCCATCACTTTGCCCTTCCAACTCTATGGTTGGTAATAGCTCCCTAGTGTGGCTCATTCCTGGGTGCTTCACCATTTCTGGTTGGTTCCCTTAACTCTGACCCATCTTCATGAAATAATTCTTTCCTTAAGCTCTCCACATTTACTCCCGAGGTAATTGAGTGTGTCAGTTATTCCCTGCCAGGACCTCGACTGCTATAGTGGATTTTAAGACTTATGCAGATTGGAGTTTTATTCACTGCAATGCTTCATTTTTAAAAAAATTATTTAACTTATGGTCTTTGTTGCTGCGCGTGGCTGTGGCTTTCTCTAGTTGCGGCGAGCGGGGTCTACTCTTCGTTGCGGTGCGGTGCGTGGGCTTCTCATCGCAGTGGCTTCTCTTGTTGCAGAGCAAGGGCTTTAGGCGCACGGGCTTCAGTAGTTGTGGCTCGCGGGCTCTAGAGCACAGGCTCAGTAGTTATGGCGCACGGGCTTAGTTGCTTTAGGAGCCTGTGGGATCTTCCCGGACCGGGGCTTGAACCCATGGTCCCCTGTATTGGCAGGCGGATTCTCAACCACTGCGCCAACAGGGAAGCCCAATGACTCCTTTTTACAGAAGTCTTAGTAAAGCTCTGAGATTGTTTAAATTCAGACAAGTAGCAAAGACAAGGTTTTCCTTTTATTCCCCTTTCCTGTGTCAAGATAGTAAAGTTCATACAGCAGGAAAAAAAACAATACATTAATTGGTTCTTTGTCCGGCCCCAGGCAGGACACGTAGTCAGGGAGGGAGAAAGATAACAGTACAGGGATGTGAAAAACTGGCAACTGAAGAATCAGGAACTACATAATGAATTCAGAACATGCGGCGAACAGAACAGTAAATCTTCAACTATAGAATGTATTTCTACTAAAGGACATCTCATAGATTTAAGTTCCAAAGGAACATAACCAATGACATTTTACTCTTGAAAATTCAGTAAGTCAACTACCTCCATGGAAGGGAGTATGAGTTTCTCAGTTTAGAACTTGGGAGACAGGTGTGTGAGAAATAAAAAGGCATAACAAAAGGATACGTCATGGCTCCATGGTCCATGACGCCTAAGACATTCCAAGTGAGGAAATTTGTTCTGTATTTAATGAATTTCAGGTAATATCATCCTGTCTCTCCTGATCACCATCACTTGACAAGTTAACGGAATGCGACATTTATTGAAAGCCCACTCTGTACAAGGCACTGTACTAGGTATGGTGGATACAAAAATGAATGAACATGGCAGATGGACACACTGATGACTCCATATCAAAGCAGACTATGATACTTCTACAAGGAAAGCTCTCGTACTATAAACATGAGTGACTTGAGAGCATGGAAGTGGTCCTGTTGCCTCCTTTTATCTAACATCAATTCCTCAGGCTGCAGTTAAAACCCAGTTCTGTCTCATTTCTAGAAAGAGATGGATAGCAGCTGTTTACTATCTTTCGTGTAATTGCATCTCAAAGCGTAATTTAATGATGACTTTACCTCTGCTCTCAATCCTTCCTGCTAATTCGCCTTCATTAACCCAGTGTGGACGTCCTACCCAGATCTTCTATCCTACAAGCATATTTCCTTGGCACACCCAGAGAGGCAACCAAAGCTTTGAGTTGGAGGTGCCCGTGTTTCAGAACAATAACCACAGTTCATTACAGCTGCCCATTGCAGTCTGGTCTTTTCACTTATCTACACATAGGAAACTGTAATAGTTTTAGGCTTCCATTGGGCTAAATGGAAGAGATTGTTTGTGGCCGAAGGCAAAGGGCTTAGGACTGTGATTGCCTCGGGTCCTGCCTGGTTACCCGAAGGTCTAAGAGGATCTGTACAGCTCTTTCACTGCTCAGACACTAGGAATTTCTGGCCTACGGAATGAAGTCCAAACACCTTAAGCTGTGTCGCAGGTAACACGTCCAGGCAGCAGTCTAAATGGGGGCCACCCTGGACACTGAACTCTTGACTGTCTGCTCAGCACAGACATCTGCATACAGAACCCTATACAGAAGGGTTGTTTAACTAGCGAATTTATGAAGATGGCAAAAGATGATGACCGAAGCCACACTCTGAAATGAGAACACTGTCAAGTTTATTATACACAGTTATATTCAGCTAACCATAAAGAGGATACGTAATGGGTTGTTTTATTTGTCCCCAGTGGATCTTTCCTAAGAAACTGGTAATAACCCTTAACAGTGTTCCTCTGTGTGCTTCTCACTGTTTGATTCCTGGGGTACCTGTACTGTGATGCTCACTTTTTAATCTCAGGTTTTTATTACTTTTGCTGGTAGGCAGTACCCCTATGGGATTGCATTAGTTGGAGCTGTAATGGCGGAGGGTGAGGAAAGAGTGGCTTAAATTTTAGGGGGTGTCAAAGATTACTTCCTGTTCAGAGTGGGCTCTGAAAATAAATCCCCCATTGCGTAGATGGATGGTTGCCATGACACTTCCTGTATAACACCTTCACCCATCCTCTCCTGGGGTTAACAGTCCAGACATCATTGCTCACTCACCAGTCAAGGCCTTCACCATCTGAATGTACATGTTTCCTTTTCAGCCTTGGTGTTCCCTCTGTTTAACAACAACGACAAAAAAAATCTTTCCCAGTTTGACTTTCTGGTAAATATCCACTCATCAAGATCTGTGATTCCTTCCCCACTCCCTGGTGGAGTAAGTTCATTCCTTCTTTTTATTCTCATCTCGTAATGTCCATACTTCCTCTTCCACAGTATTTATCATGTGGAATTATGGTAATAGTTACTTGTCTATCTCCTCCCATCCCTATGAGACTATTGACCCTTGAGGCTAGCAATGGTGTCTCATTCAGCTAGGTATTCACAATGTCCAACACATAGCTCGGCATGGAGAAGATGCTCCACAGATGTCAGCTGAATGACTGTAGAGCAGGCAAGAGGTTCCAGCGACTCTAGGGAGACTCTTCCCTGCCTGGCAGAGGCAGAGACTCTAGTGGATGTATCAGGGTTCTTAAAATGTTCACAGTTGTTGATTCCATGTCTAGCT
The DNA here is from genome assembly GCF_008692025.1 of Phocoena sinus. Lineage (NCBI taxonomy): Eukaryota > Metazoa > Chordata > Mammalia > Artiodactyla > Phocoenidae > Phocoena > Phocoena sinus. The sequence continues at coordinate 30,844,058 of NC_045766.1, forward strand.
AACATCGTGCATGTTTAGGGAATATTACGTGATCGTGATGATAGTTTTTGATAAAAGACATGCAGTTTCCTGTGCTTGGAGCACTCTTCCCCATGCCCACCCCAAACCAGCCACGACTGCTTACTGGACTTCCTTAATCATCACACTATAAAATAACGCTCCGTTTATTGAACTGACTTCTCCCACTAAACTATACATCCACGAAGACAGGGTATATGTCAGTTACGTTCATCACCGTTTCCTCAGTCTTACCAGAAGCCTAGTGTGTAATCCGTGTTAAATATTTTTTGAATGAATGAATGAGTGAATGAATGAATGAAGTGAGTTATGCTTGACTCAGCCAGGGATCTTTAGTAAAATGGTAACTAAATATTACCCGATGGAGTTTCAACAATGTAGATCCAGCTCCTTTGAAAGTTAGCAGAGCGAAGCAGGTGAACAAGATAAATTTGGCAACGCTTTAGAACCTTGTGAGAGAGAAGACATTAAGTCAGAGTAGATTATTGTAGCAAACCCTGGAAAAACTTTCCCTGCTGACTTTTATACTTAAATGAGAGCTATTCTTACAATGATTTTAACGATTCATTTGTGTTGTATCACATACCTTAGTAGGCAGGAATATTTTTACTGTTTTACTCACCAGAATGTTTTCCCAAAGCAGCTTTTTGTGAGTAACAGAATAGCTTAGACGGTGAGATACTCGGTCCTTCAGCACTCCACGGTGATATTGTTGGAAGGGGGAAGATTTTCTATCGCTATGTCCCACAGAAGGTGGTTTGCCTTTCATTTGGCAACAATCATTTCAGACTGGAAGGTTATGAATAGGCAATTCAGAGAAATAATGCAAATGGCTGATGCATATCAGAAAAACAAGCTTTATCGTTTTTTGCCTGATAGGCAAACATTTTTAAGATTTCTGATAAATGGTATTATCCATATTTATACTATTGTAGCAGGCGAGATGTGGGGAAATGGGCCCTCTCATGCCCTATGTGGAGGAGGCTATAGCTCGATACAGGTTTGTTGGTTTTTTTTTTTGCTGTACGCGGGCCTCTCACTGTTGTGGCCTCTCCCGCTGCGGAGCACAGGCTCCGGACGCGCAGGCTCAGCGGCCATGGCTCACGGGCCCAGCCGCTCCGCGGTAGGTGGGATCCTCCCGGACCAGGGCACGAACCCATGTCCCCTGCATCGGCAGGCAGACTCTCAACCACTGCGCCACCAGGGGAGCCCCTCGATACAGGTTTCTTATGGAGACAAACTTTGAAAACATAAAGATTTAATCGTAATTTAATGTGCGTATTCTTTCACCCAGCAATTCCACTATAAGAATCTGTCCTACTGATATAACCACATAAGATGACTCCATATATATATAAAAATATTTATTGTTGCAACTTTTTCTAAGGGAGGGCTATGTGACTTTGTGATTTAAATGGAAAGAACGAAAGCTCTGTACATAGACAGGTTGGGCCAAAGGTAAGAGGCTCGGGAGTCCTGCTAAGAAGCGTGGGCTTTCGCCCAAGGGCTATGGGGGGCCACAGGGAATTTGGGGGACCATAATCCATAGAAAGAGGAGCCACCTTCTGGACAGCCTTAGCATTATCTTATAGCCAAAAGAAATATCGTCAACATCCCCACATTGACTACAGTGAAAAACTCCACTGAAACCACCCAAATGTGTACCGAAGGGAATTCCACTTAAAACATACAGCTAAGCTTCTTAAAATCCTTTCTGCCGTCTCTCTCTCATGTCTCACTTTATAGCAGCACAGGTACCTTCATCCTTCTCTCTTTCTCATATATCATTCCCCCAAATTCTTCTAAATTCAAGCAACAATTGTTCTTTGAATTTCCACATGTTTGTGAGGTTTATTTTTTGCTTTTAAAATATTCATTTTTACTTTATATAAATCTCTACGGTTTTATATTGATTATAAATACAATCAGTATCATTTTTGAGTGCAGTAATTTCTTTCTTCTACCTCATCTTTCCTTTGTCCTCTATTTTCACCCTCTGTATTAGTTTTCTATTGTGTAAGAAATTACTCCAAACTCAAAGGCTTAAAATAACACCCATTTATGATCTCCCCGTTTCTTTGGGTCAAGAGTTTGGGCATGGCTTAGCTGGGTCCTCTGCTCAGGGTCTCCCAGGCTGCATTAAGGTGTCTTTGGGGTTGCAGTGTCATCTGAGGCTCGGCATCCCCTTCTAAGCTCATATGTGGTTGTTGGCAGAATTCATCCACTGGGGCTGTAGAACTCGTGGTGACCGACTTCTGCAAAGCCAGCATTTCTGATCTCAGGGAAAGCCTAAGCCCTCTTTTAAAGAGTTTACTTGATTAAATCAGGATCATCCAGGACAATGTTTTTGATGAATTCAAAGTCAAACCTAATTACATCTTCAAAAATCCCTTCACTTTCACCATCTAACGTAACCACAGGAGTGATATCCCGTCATATTCACTGATTCCACCCACACCCTAGAGGAGAAGATTACACACAGATGAAGGTCATTAGGGGCTCATCTAAGATTTTCCCTTACCACTCCCTTTACCAATATCACCCCTGCATTAGTTTCCTGTTGCTGTTGTAACAAGTATCCACATATGTAGTAGCTTAAAGCAGACATTTATTTCTCTGATAGTTCTAGAGGCCAGAAGTTGAAATGAGTCTTGCAGGGCTAAAATCAAGGTGTGGCCAGGGCTGATTCCTTTCAGAGGCTCCAGGGGAGAATCTGTTTGTTCCCTGTGCTTTCCAGCTCTTGGTGGCTGCATCCCTTGGCTTGCGGCTGCCAATGTTGTCCCACTGCCTTTTCCTCTCTCTCCTTTCTTTTCTATCCTCACCTGCCTCCCTCTTATAAAAACCCCTGCAGTGATATTGGGCTCACTCGGATAATCTAGGATAATTTCCCCAGTTTGAGGTTCTTAATTTAATCACACCTGTGAAGTCCCTTTTGCCGTATAAGTTAATATTCACAGGTTCTGAGGATTAGAACATGGACATCTTGGGGAGCCATTATTTAACCTATCATACCTTCCTCCCCAACCATACTTATGATTCGTGTTTTAATGTCCTATGTTATCTCTAAATAGTTTTCCATGCTCTTTTTTTTTTTTTTTTTTTTTTTTTCCTTTTGCGGTACACAGGCCTCTCACTGTTGCGGCCTCTCCCGTTGCGGAGCACAGGCTCTGGACGCGCAGACTCAGCGGCCGTGGTTCACGGGCCCAGCCGCTCCGCGGCATGTGGGATCTTCCCGGACCGGGGCACGAACCCGTGTCCCCTGTATCGGCAGGCGGACTCTCAACCACTGTGCCACCAGGGAAGCCCTCCATGCTCTTTTAATTTTACACACACACATATATATACATATAAACATATTTTTGTACACATATACATATACCGGAAGGTTTTGTTTAATGAAAATAAGTTTGTGTTATATACACTTTTCTGCATTTTTCTTTTCTTAATCAGTGAAACCTCATGGAAATCCCTACATGTTATCTGATTTAGCTCTCATTTATTTTTTCATATTTGCTGCATTACTTTCCATGGAATGGTTATTTTATCATTTATTCAACCATTCATTTACTGATAGTTATAATTTTTGTTTCCAGTTATGTTTTAATTGTTTTTGTTTTTGTCATATGTACGATCTGCAGTAAACATTCTCTTACAAAGATATCCTTGTATCCTAGTGCCTTTATTGTCTGAAATGGGTTCCCAGGAGTGGAACTACTGAAGCAAAGAAGATGTGTATTTATTATTTTAGTATATGTTGCCAGATTAATTTTCCAAAAAGTTTGTAACAACTCACATTTTTACCACCAGTGTTTGAGTACCCTTTCCACTTCATCCCTGATAGTACTGTCTCTTTAATGGTTACTAGTTCAGTATGTTACTTTAATTTGAATATTCACACTAGTATATGAACATCTTCCCATATGTTTCATATGTTCATAATTTGGATTTGCCCTCCTGTGAACTGACTCTTGTTAACCTTTTTCCATTGGGTTGTTTGGTCATTTCTTGTCAATTTGTAAGTGTTCTGTGAATATTATTGTATTAGCTAAGGCAATACTAGTTGCTGCAACAAACACCCAAGTAATGATTTAACACAATAGAGATTTATTGTCAATGGGATGGGTACTCTGCTCCACAGTCATTCAGAGATCCGGGCTGGTGAGTGCTCTGCCATCTTCAACAGCGGCTTCCTTGGTCACCTAGGCTGTCAACAGGCAGCCGAGACCTAGGGGAAGAGAGAAGCGCTCATATGTGGGAGACTAGGCCTGGAGGATGCTGTGGCTTCCACTCACATGCCTCTGGCCAGCGCCTAGGCACTTGGCCATAACCCTATAGGAAAGTTAGGAAATGTAGGCTACATGTAAGCCCATGGGGATGGAGTGGAGAGTGAGGAATGGATTATAAAGGGGCACCAGGAAACTTTTGGGGGTGATGAATGTTCTTTACCTTGATTATGGTGATGATTTCACAGGTGTTATACATATGGCAAGACTCATTATATTGTACATGTTAAATGTGGCTACTGTACCTCAGTAAGCTGTAAAAATATAATCGGGGAAAAAGTGTGTCCCTTGAGGAAAAGGAATCAGTTTTGTGAACAGCTAGCCAATCTTTCATAATTATATATATCTTTTCTCCCCAATTTGCCATTTTTTACAGTCAGATCTGTTGGGGTGGCAGGGGCGAAGTGTCTGGCTTATCAGGTTTGGTCAAGAAAGTCTACCTTGACACTAGATTGTATTTTTTTAAAAATCTTTTTAAATTTTATTATTTTTGGCTGTGTTGGTTCTTCGTTGCTGCACGTGGGCTTTCTCTAGTTGGGACGAGCGGGGGCTGCTCTTCATTGCGGTGCTCGGGCTTCTCATTGCAGTGGCTTCTCTTGTTGTGGAGCACGGGCTCTAGGTGTGCAGCCTTCAGCAGTTGTGGCTCTCAGACTCAGTAGTTGTGGCACGTGGGCTCCAGAGTGCAGGCTCAGTAGTTGTGGCGCACGGGCTTAGTTGCTCCATGGCATGTGGTATCTTCCCAGACCTGGGCTTGAACCCGTGTCCGCTGCATTGGCAGGTAGATTCTTAACCACTGTGCCACCAGGGAAGTCCCTAGACTGTACTTTTAATTTCCTAGATTTTCTTGCAAGATTCTTAAGAGTAATACTTGAGTTTATTCTTTTTTTCTTGCTAGTTTGATAAATGTTCTGTTCAGTCCATTTCATTTTCTTCTGTTAACATGGAAATTCTAATATTCTTTTATATCCTGTTAACAGACAACCTCTCTACTCCTGTGCTCATGATAAGACATTTTCTCTACTATCTGAAAACAAGCTGGCCATCTTTCCCACAAGATGACCCTGAAATGGTTCTGAATGCACTTGTTCTCTCCTCTCCCCTCTGTCTTTCTCAGATGGAACCTTGGCAGTGATGATACTCCCGCCTCCGTACTCTCCACTGTCAGGACTTGCTGAGGTCATTCAGTACCTCCAGTTACCATAATAAAATGGTCTTCGCAGCATCTACATCTGTTCTAAAACTTCTAGTGTAACGCTCATATTACACTTTGCCAGAGAGTCTTTCATTATGGTGATAGCCAATATTTATCGAAGACTTACTATGTGCCAGGCTCAGTTTAAGGAGTTCACATGTGTGATCTCACTTGATGTTTACAACTCTATGAGGCGGTTACTATGATTATCCTCACTTTCCAGATGAAGAAACTGAAGCAGAGAAAAGTTAAAGAACAAGTGCGCACAACTGGAAAGAGGTAGAGCCAAGGATTCAAACGCAAAATGGCGCCTGGGAGTCCTTGCCTGTGATCCATACCTGGGAGCTTGTTAGAAATTCTGCAGAATCTCCTATTTCCATCTAAGACCTGCTGAACTGGAATCTGCATTTTAACAAGCTCCTCAGCTGATTTCACAGTAAAGTTGAGAAATGCTGTTCTTTGCCATAGCGGGGGTTGGTGGATGACATGGCATCTGTATGCTCTGAATTCTGGCATATCCGTAAACACCTTTGCCCTCCCAGACAGGTAAATGAGAACGTGGTGAGATCGAATTCTTGGGCTGCTCTTTTTTTTCTCTTAGTTGTCTACATGGCCAGCGAGAAACACTATGAGAGTCTTACTCTTTTTCTTTTGTAGGTAACTTTTTTGTTCTGCCCTAGAAACGTGCCATTATTCTTTTTATCCTTAGAATTCAAGACTTTAGCAGGGTTTGCCTAAAGGTGTAAGTTTTCTCATCAGTCATTCCTGGAACTTAGTGAGCCCTCTCAATTTGCAAACTCAGACTTTTACTCATTGCAGGGAAATGGTCTTCTAATTTGTTTAATTACTTCGTCTTCTCCATCTGTTCCTTTAACTCCTCTGGAACACCTCTTATTTGCTGGTTACACACCCTTGATGCATCCTCCAAGTCTCTTACCTCTTCCCTGATGATTCCCTCTCTTTAATTTTTGCTCTGTGTTTTGAGATGACTCTTTAATTTGATTTACCAGACCATTGGTAAATCTCCTTCAGTTTATCAACTGAATTGTGTAGATGGGAAATCGTGTTTTTAGAGCCAGAAAGTCTGTGTGTGTGAGTGTGTATGTGTGTGATTACTTGCATCTCCTTAAGTTCTCTTTCTTTAATCAATTTTCCATCTGTCTGTTCCAGAAGCTTGACTTAAGTGGACATGTGTTCTGCGTGACCTGAACGGTCTTCCTCTCTTTGACTGCTGGACTGTCTTAGAGGTGTGTCTCTTGCTCTTGGTTACTCCCTGGGGCAGTGTCTGTTTACTAGAGTAGTCTTCAGGGTGACATTCCTGCATCCTCCAGGAGGAAGATGGAGCCGTCTTTTCTCCCATGAGGCTGCAGTAGAGAAGCCAGCAGGCTGCCAGGCCCCTCCTGGGTCACCTGGAGGAAGCTTGCTTGTTCCCCAGCGTCCTCCACTCTCCCAGCTTCAGGAGCGAGAGGACTCTGCCCACCGGGTCAATTTCCTCTAGGTCTCCTGGGAGCCAAGGAGACGTGGCACGCTTATGTGGGACTGAGGTCATCGTCCCTGAGGGCCACAGATCTCTGAGACAAGGTCTTCACTGGATTCCTTGCTTTGTGAAAAGCTTCCAGGGCTGGGGACTGTGGGCAGAAAGGATCCTCAGCTGGCTTCCCCAGTCCACCAAGTACGAAGTGTTCTTTGTTGGAACCTTTACAGAGCCTAGAGCCTCATAAAGCTATTTGTCTCAGGAGGGGCAGACAGGTTAGAGTTAGGAGCAGAGAAGAAAGGAGCCATGTCCTCTTCCTTCAGCTTCTCATAATCCTCCTCTGCACTCAGCGTTGTTTTTCATGGCAAAAATACTGAAAATAACCTATCAGAAGGAAGATGGCTAAATATATTATAGTACATCTATACATAAAATGCTGTACAGTCACTAAAAGAAGTATGTAGAATGATGTTCAAGATACATAGCACAGGGGCTTCCCTAGTGGCTCAGTGGTTGAGAGTCTGCCTGCCGATGCAGGGGACACGGGTTCGTGCCCCGGTCCGGGAGGATCCCACATGCCGCGGAGCGGCTGGGCCCGTGAGCCATGGCCGCTGAGCCTGCGCGTCCGGAGCCTGTGCTCCGCGACGGGAGAGGCCACAACAGTGAGAGGCCCGCGTACTGCAAAAAAAAAAAAAAAAAAAAAAAGATACATAGCACAATAGGAAAAAGATGCTTCAGGATATAATGAATTCTGTGACCCCATTTTAGAAATATTTTATGTGTATGTATATACACTTAGGCTTTGTGATTGTAAGCAGCAAAAGCTAGTCCTGGTGAGCCTGAGCAAAAGTAAAATGAAAATTTTTTTGAATGAATATTGAGATAGCTAATGAATAGATGGCAAATGTTAGACCATCAAGGTTCAGGAATGGGGTGGGAAAGAACCAGGGCAACATCGAGGCCTCAGGACACAGAACTCTTTAGAGCACTACCAGTGAACTGGCCCAGCTCCCAAGCCCCAGTCTCCCTGATACTCCACGGGATGAAGATCATGTAATTATCTTGGCTTATGGTATCTATTCTTAGATCAATCAGCCATGACCTAGAAGGGCAGAAAATATGTAGAATATTCCACAGACCCATCTCTGTGTATCTTGAGACATTCTCGAAGAAAGGAACATCCTTAGCAGCCACCACACAAGGAGTCCAAAACATTTTATAAACACACACACACACACACACACACACACACACACACACACACACAGATAGATCTGAGTACCCATCGAACTGGTACTATGACAGTTTCTCAGGCTTTCTTTGTTTTTGGTGATCTCGACAGCTTTGAGAAGTCAGGTATTTTGTAAGAAGCTCTGTACCGGGATTTGTCTGATGTCTTTTGCATGATTATACTGGGTATGGGTTTTGGGGAGAAACACCACAGAAGTAAAGTGCCATTTTCCTTAAGTCACATCAAAGGTACCTGTAATAAACATGACAGATTGATGTTGATGTTGACCTTGATCACCTGCCTGAGGTAGCGCTTGTCAGGTTCCTCCTGTCAAGTTACTATTCTCCTCCCACCCCTTTCCATACTGTGCTTTCTGGAAAGAAGCCACTCTGCACAGCCCAGTCTTTTTATTTTTTTTTTAATTGAAGCATAGTTTTTTACAATATTGTGTTAATTTCTGCTGTGCAACAAAGTGATTCAGCTATAAATATATATACTTTTTTTTCATATTTTTTCCATTATATTTTATCATAGGGTATTGAATATAGTTCCCTGTGCTACACAGCAGGACCTTGTCATTTATCCGTTCTATATATAAAATCTTACATCTGCTAACCCCAAACTCCCACTCCATCCCTCACCCAACTCCCTCCCCCTTGGCAACCACAAGTTTGTTCTCTACGTCCACGAGTCTGTTTTGTAGATAGGTTCGTTTGTGTCATATTTTAGATTCCACATATAAGTGATATCATATGATATTTTTCTTTCTGACTTACTTCACTTAGTATAGTAATCTCTAGTTGCATCCGTGTTGCTGCAAATGGCATTGTTTCATTCTTTTTTATGGCTGAGCAGTATTCCAATGTACATGTACCACATCTTCTTTATCCATTCATCTGTCGATGGATATTTAGGTTGTTTTCATGCCTTGCTTATTATGAATAGTGCTACTATGAACATAGGGGTGCATGTATTTTTTGAATTATAGTTTTATCCAGATATATGCCCAGGAGTAGGATTGCTGGATCACATGGTAATTCTACTTTTAGTTTTCTGAGGAACCTCCATACTGTTTTCCATAATGGCTTCACCAACTAGCATTCACAGCAACAGTGTAAGAGGGTTCTCTTTTCTCCACACCCTCTCCAGCAATTGTTATTTGTAGACTTTTTAATGTTGGCCATTCTGACTGGCATGAGGTGGTATCTCATTGTAGTTTTGATTTGTATTTCTCTAATAATTAGCCATGTTGAGCATATTTTCATGTGCCTGTTGGCCATCTGTATGTCTTCTTTGAAGAAACGTCTATTTAGCTGTTCTGCCCATATTTCGATTGGGTTGTTTGTTTTTTTGTTATTGAGTTGTATGAGCTGCTTGTATATTTTGGAAATTAAGCCCTTGTCGGTCACATCATTTGCAAATATTTTCTCCCATTATGTAGGTTATCTTTTTGTTTTGTTTATGATTTCCTTTGCTGTGCAAAGCTTGTAAGTTTGATTAGGCCCCATTTGTCTACTTTTGTTTTTATTTCTATTGCCTTGGGAGACTGACCTAAGAAAACACTGGTACGATTTATGTCAGAAAATGTTTTGCCTATGCTCTCTCCTAGGAGTTTTATGGTGTCATGTCTTATGTTTAAGTCTTTAAGCCATTTGAGTTTATTTTTGTGTATGGGGTGGGGGTGTGCTCTAACTTCATTGATTTACATGGAGCTGTTCAGCGTTCCCAACACCACTTGCTGAAGAGACTATCTTTTTCCCATTGTATATTCTTGCCTCCTTTGTCAAAGATTAATTGACCTTAGGTGTGTGGGTTTATTTCTGTGTTCTCTATTCTGTTCCATTGATCCACATGTCTGTTTTTGTGCCGATACCATGCCATCTTGATTACCATAGCTTTGAAGTATTGTCTAGAGTCTGGAAGAGTTATGCCTCCTGCTTTGTCCTTTTTCTTCAGGATTGCTTTGGCAATTCTGGGTCTTTTATGGTGCCCTATAAATTTTAGGATTATATGTTCTATTTCTGCACAGTCCACTCTTAAGGAGAGGGGGGTTATGCTCCTCCTCCTAGAGAGGAGAGTGTTACATAAGTTATTTGGAATTATGCTGCCTAAGAGATTTGTCTACTTTTCCCATTTATTTATTTATTAAATCATTTGTATCAGTATGGATTCATAGATATTTATTTTGTACTTTGGTTTATAATCCAATACTATTTTATTTATTTGCTCAAATTGTTCTAGTTTTGCCCACTGGGACCTCTTTCCAGTGGCTCCTGAGTTCCTTTGACATACTCCCAGCGATGGTTTTATTTTCTTTGTTTCTTTGTTTGGTCACCTCCTTACTCTCTGGTACTTCGGTAGGCTCCAGGCTCATCTTGCATATTTCCTGTCCCAGTCTTAGAATCACCCACTTCTCCCAGTAGCCCTGGTTTCTTTTATTGGAGAATGCTGTTAGAAACAAAGATCTTGATGATAAATGTTCTTTTCTAATGTGTAAAGAAAAGTCCCCCAGCTTAATTTGGTTTATCCCAGGCTGAGCCAACCCCCACCTAACCAATGTTGACTGGCTGACCATCAGGCACCTGGCTTCTTGCATGTGTACACTCTATAGGAGCTTTTTCTCTGCCTTTCTTCCCATCAAATTTAGATCCTTACAGCTTCCATTTGGAGAAAACTTATGTTAGAAGTTTACTGGAGTATCGTGAATTAATGTATAACTTTTTTTGTGTGTGTGGTACGCGGGCCTCTCACTGCTGTGGCCTCTCCCGTTGCGGAGCACAGGCTCCGGACGCGCAGGCTCAGCAGCCATGGCTCACGGGCCCAGCCGCTCCGCGGCATGTGGGATCCTCCCAGACTGGGGCACGAACCCGTGTCCCCTGCATCGGCAGGTGGACTCTCAAACAATGTGCCACCAGGGAAGCCCAATGTATAACTTTTGAGAAAACCTAAGTTATCTGGAAGAAAATTGGACACTACAGAAATCCGTTTACATTTCCTGTCAAAGATATCATCAACTTGCTTCAGATTTTCTATTGAGAGCAGACACAAATCCATCCCACATTGCTCCTGTGATTGTGTAGGGGCCGTTGGACCTCATTCACGTACAAATCCTAGAATTATTCTGCTTACAACACCTAAAGTTGTTAAAATGAAAGTTAACCTGTTAAAACAAAATCAAGCAGCAAAAGATTTAAAGAATAGCCCTTAAAACTATGATAGGTCTGATATTAGTTGGGAAATGCACAGTCTGCTGCAGTGGCCTGTGCCCATCACGTTATCTAATCATCTAACACACCACAGGGTGCAGAGATCCTTATGGGACTTTTCCTGTGAAGCCACCGCAAACTTGTCATTTCCTGTGTCGATCCTCATAACCTGGACTTTTTGCTCTTATCAGGCAAATACTCTTTGCTCTCCCTCCACCCCATCAGGCCTGTCCTGTCACTGTCTTGTTTTTCTACCAGTCCTTCTCATGTTATTGATATTATCCAGTTGGTAGAGCCACCTTTTTCATGCTTTGATACATGGCTTCTTTCCCTTATTTGATATGCCCTCAGTTTCCACTTTCTTCACGGAGCTTAAGCAGATGAAATAGAATTAGGAAGTATGTTCCTGGCAAGAATCTCCCATATTTTGCCTTGATTCAAATTGTAAAAGGAAGAAGCAAAAATGAAAAGAGTATATCCTACCCTCATTAAAAACTGGTTCTCTTTTTTTATCAGAATTTAAGCAAGTGCAATCATTTGCCTAAAAGAAAGTAAATAAACTTTGAAGTCATTAGAACTGGATTTGAATCCTGGCCTGAACATTGACTGACTGTGTGATCCTAGGCAAATTATGGACCTTTCTGAAGCTAATTTTTCTTATCTTTTCTTAATTTTTCTTATTGTTGGAATAACAACATCCTATCTCACAGGGTGGCTGCAAAGTTGATTAAGTCATACACAGCTGACCCTGGAACAATGCAGGCGGGGTTGGGAGGTTAGGGGCACTGACCTTCCACGCAGTCAAAAATCCACATATAATTTACAGTTGCTCTGATACATGGTTTCTCCTTATCTGTGGTGCCTCCCTATCCCAGCTTCGCTCATACTGTGCTTCCACATCTGAGCATTCAACCAACATAGATAGTGTAGTATCGTAATATTTACTATTGAAAATAACCCCCATGTAAGTGGATCCATGCAGATCAAACCCAAGGGTCCACTGTAAAAAATAAACTAGCATTCCTTCCCCCTTCTCCTTTCTAAGAAATTCTGTGTAGGAGAACATTTTCCATGAGTTACCCAATCTTTAATACCACTGTGCAGTCAAGTACTCCTTTCTAGTCTGTTAAGCAGCAGTCACAGAATGATTTTTAAAAAGCGTTCATTCTATGGATGAGGAAACTATGACCCACAGGGGTGCAGTGAGTTGGCCAAGGGGAAGCCACAGAAGACAGGATGCAATTCCAAAAGTCTTCCAATTCATTCATGGAATACTTACTGAAAATCTATCATGTATCACATGCTGTGCTAGGCACCAGGAGCATAAAACTGGAAAAGGTAATAGAGTTCAGGGTTTCCTAAGAGAGATAAACACATTCAACAAACCATAAAATGACGTGATGAGTGGTAATAGTCCTCCTGGTGAAGAAATTTAAGAGGCCAGGGCTGCATCCATACCAGAATACGAATGTGAAAATCCACTGATTCCAATTAAAGAAGCTGCAGAATGCTTCAGGTTGAATCTTAATGGAAGGAAAGTGACTTTGTACAGTGTTTCCCCTCATCCTAAAGCCTCATTCAGACATTCATTTACTCTTTCATCCAACAGACATTTATAGAAGACCCAATGTGTGTTGATATCATGCATGGAATCAGGGATATAAAAACAAATGCAGTAAGATTGCTTCCTTGAAACTCAGAAATTGAAAAAAATATAAGTTGGCAGCTTTCTAGGCTTATAATATGTATATGTTTTAAAGAAATCTTAGGAGTAATCTAAGCTTAAATGTGATGTCTTAATGCAGGTACTTAAAGAAAGTACTACAATTAGAGCCTTATTACTTCAAACATATACCTTCAATGTAGAGGAATCTTCTCCTTTGAAAAGCAGGAGAGAAAGGTGATTCTTGCAACTTGATTAAGATTCACACTTATTCGTTGGCTCTCATGAATAAGCAGTCTGAATCGCCATGGTTGAGGATTGATTTCTAATGCATGTCAACATCATTACAGTTTATTTTCAAATCTCAAATCTTTTTTCTGAAATAGAAATGATAAACTTAACGTACATATACATATTATATTATATATATTGTGTTGGTCAAAAGTTTCATTTTCCGTAAGATGTTATGGAAACGCCCGAATGAACTTTTCGGCCAACCCAATATATGTTGGGTGTTTTTTTTCACCAAATCATGCTAACTCAAAGAATGTACCACTGTTAAAATGCAATTGCAAAGTTATCAAGTTAATGTTAACAACAAAATCAGCATCTATTAATGGGTTTGTCTTTTAGTTTTTCCTTGCCTCTTCTAAACCATTTTCTCTTAAAATAAGCCAGCCTCCCAAACTCTAGGGTGTTAGTGTCAGCACATAACAGAACTGACGGACTCATCAATTGTTTGCTTTTTAACATTATCTGCAGGGCCTAGATAAACATTATTTATTCATTTTTATTTGGAAACAGCTTCATGGAACTTTACTGAAGGGATGTGAGATACTACTCTATCTCTATAAATATCTTCTGGTAGTGGGTATAGCATATACAAGAGAAGTGTTACTTTCAAAGATTTATAATGACCTCAATCACAACACTTTGAAGAGAGGAAGTGGAGAGAATAATAAATATTCTGTTGACGCTGTTCCTCCAAGTCTTGTAAGGTCTCTTTTCCCCAAAATATCTCCAGTCTAGTATTGATTCAGAAAGAAGGGCCCATGTTCTTTTTTAAAAATTCCTTTTTGCAATATCAAGAGGTCTGCAATGGATGGCAGAACTGTCAAAACAATTTGTGATAGAAAAAACTCCTTTTTAGAGCACAACGGCTCCATATAGTGTTTCTGAAGCCTGATCTGAAATAACCCATTCAAGTCATGGTGCCTCTGTACCATAAGAGAATATCACAGCACACCCTAAGCATGGATTTTAGACCATACAATTTTCATATAGGAACCGGTGTTTGTTAGAAATAATGTCTTTTCCATGGAAGCTTGATCACAGGAAAGCCTTTCTTAAGTAAACACTCCAGGGAATGGCAAAAATCGATTGCCTTGTAGAAAAGGTCTTTCCCTAAAGGTCAAAGCCACTTTCATATAAAGTGCAGGTAGTTATTTATATAAAGTAGTTCCAAAGTAGTGAGGTATGCTATAGTTTCTTTTTTCTTTTCTTTAGTTTGTAAAGACAAGGTCATATATAAAATCCACACCTCTTCTTGAGGTTTGTATATAGATGCTAAATAATAAAGCAGCTTGCAGATCAAACTCTATCAGTGATACTAGCACTGTGGAAATAGAAGCATGAGTTACTGGCATCTCTTAACATACTCTGCTCATCTCAATGCACTATCATACTATATAGTACTTCCTATTGTTTAAAAAAAATGAGATAACCACCAAATGGAGGAAATTAACTACTTGGTGATCACGAGCACGTAACCCTGGACCTACTGGTGCCTAAGGGTTGGTAATGTTAACCTCCCTGTTACTTCAACGTCAAACAATCAGAGGATTTTGCACGGGCTGATCACTTACCCTGAGACTCCCCTCCCTCACCTTGCCTTTAAAACTGCTTTGCTCAAACCCTTGGAAGAGTTCAGGGTTTTGGGGGCATGAGCCTCCCATTCTCCTTGCTTGGCCCTGCAATAAACCTTTCTCTGCTCTAAAAACACAAAAAAATGAGGTAACATTATTCATATTGTAAAATACAGGTCTTGATAAACTGTCTCTCTTCTCTTCTTGCATCTCTAATGCTCTTCCTTCTACCTTCCTATTAGTGTAATTTCTGGCTCACACACATTCCACTGAATATCTGGGGTAGATCAGAACATATCTCTCTCTGTGAAATAGAGGGAAAGGAAATACTTCATTGGAATGTAGGTATCTTAAAGTACTCCACTAATCATAACCATTAGTGTAACTCTTTTGTTCATATCAGGGTAACAGAGTAAGTGTTAAAGTAGAATGAACTTGGCATCCTTCTGTGCCAGTTAACAGCATTTGGAAAGATTCGTGCCTCACCCGACAGGGCCTCCTACTCTGATTACTTATAAAACCTGTCATTGAAGAGAAGCTGCTACCACAGATCATATGGTCTTTACAGCTTTGATTTTTTTTTGGCTCCAGAACCAACAAGATGTTTTTCTCAAACCGAGCTACCTCACCGCGCATCATAGCAAGCCAGAGTGGTATGCTCACTACTAAGCTTTCGAGATGGGAGCATGCAGCTTCCGTACCCAGATCGTAATCTCAGAGCCCTCCCACCTCTGAAACACTTAACAGAGAGCAGTGGCTCGGCAGTTTCTATTCATCTCAAAAAATCAGATGTTGCATTGGAATTCATGTCAACCAGTGTGCCTGCTCTGCGCCAGGGATTCACAGGGAGCCGTTTCCCTGCTCAGGGTTAGAGCCTCCATTGCCTTGGAAAACCCCATTCCTCTTGCCTCAGCCCTGAGCCCTGACTGAGCCTGTCTTCTGTCTCTTCACACGCAAAGGCACATCTCTGCTAACTCCTTCCAGAGGGATGAACGTCTTCTTACCCACCAGAGACTTGAATTCTGTGGGAAGAGTAACATGCCCAGGTTGTAACCAGGACACTTGAATGCTGCTGACCACAGGGAATAGCAGACATCAATTCTCTTGGCCACTTTGGGGCCAGCTAAATCCCCCTTTCCACACACCCTTATAATCCTTGCTGACTACTCAGGTGTAATTCCTTCCGGTCACCTCTCTTCCATCCGTCCTGCTCTGGACCTCTCCCTCCTACTTCCTTCCTGCCTCCTGCTGCAACTCTGTTCCACAGTTAACACCCCCCAGCCACATGTCTTCAGCTGCTTCCACAAAGACTTCATCCTTTGGCCTTGAGATAGCCTCATTCTAAAGGATGCTGCTTACCCCCAAGCTGCAGCCCTTCTAGTGGAGGTTGCCCATCCTCCAAGTACCCAGAGCCTCTACACCATTCACCTCCACTCCCAGGGAGGATGGGCCCACGCTATACCTTTGAGCTTCTTGGCCTTTACCCTCTGGCCCCACTTTACCACTTTAGCAGCCACTCTATCACTATGCCTCACTAAAGAATGTTTCACCCAAACAGGGTTCTATTTCCACCTCTCAGCATCTATGCAACCTGGGTGGCTTCACATCCAAGCGGACGGCTAACGCTCTGGTCTCTGTCACAAAGTCTTCTGGTTGATCACCCACCCTACTTCCCATTCTTCCCGGGCACTCACTTCCCTGTTCCCTGGTACATGAGTGTGTCCATGTGCCTGAGTCTTACCCTATGTGACTTGGGCATAAGTGATATATGCCACTTTCTGGCTTGGGATGCAAAAACCTTTCACCCATTATGCCCACGCCTCTTCCTCTTCTTGCTGACGAGAGTGGAGAAGCTCAGGATGGCCTTGGGACCCGCTTGTAGAAGATGTCAGAGGCACAGGGTGAAAGCAGTGTGGGGTCTTGAGTGAAAACTGTTGCCCAATGAGGAACATCCACATCAGCCTCTTATGTGAATGAAAAGGACACTTCTTGCTGTGTGAAGCCAATGAGCTTTTGGAGTTTGTGACAGCAGTTAGCTGTTGCCTTAAAATATCCCTCATCTCAGATAACCTTCCCTCCACTTTAGCCACCCACCCTCATGGTCACAAATCACAAATGTCCCCCTTCACCTCAACCACTCTCTTACCAATATTTTCAACTCCTTTTTTTTTTTTAAATCATCTTTATTGGAGTATAATTGCTTTACAATGGTGTGTTAGTTTCTGCTGTGTAACAAAGTGAATCAGCTATACGTATACATATATCCCCATATCTCCTCCCTCTTGCATCTCCCTCCCACCCTCCCTAGCCCACCCCTCTAGGTGGTCACAAGGCACCGAGCTGATCTCCCTGTGCTATGCGGCTGCTTCCCACTAGCTATCTACCTTACGTTTAGTAGAGTATATATTCTTCAACTCCTTTTACTTTTTTTTCCCCACTAAACACATTTGGAAAAGCCTCTAGCCTGTCTGAGTCCAGTTACCCACCACTTCTGCCTTTCTCCCCAGGGGGTGGTGGAGCTGAAGAAAGTCACCCCACATGCGGATTGTTTTGTGGGCAGTAACCCGAGCAGGCTTCAGCGCCACCAGAGTCCTGCTGTGTTTTGTTAGTCACCTCTCCTGTGCTCTGCTCTCCTCAAACCTCTGACTCTGTGCCCCATCCCAGCCCGGCGGTGCACCACCAAGACCACATGGTGTCTTCCTCCTGTCCTTGTGCTTCCCACTCACCAACACCTCCATGGAAGAGCTGAACCACCTCCATCAAGGGCCAGTCCCTTCACTGTTGCTGTCTTTCCTCTCCTCCAGCCTTCCAGACACCTATTCCTCTGCAGTGTCCTTCCTCTGTAGCTACAAATATTCCTCCTCTATTCCCTGATAGCACTGAACATGCTCACCTTCCCTCACTCTTACTATCCTGCTCTTTATGGCTCTCTCCTTATCCTTTCACATAAACTTCCTGAAAGAGTGCCCTCCCTTGCCACCTCCCCTTCCTCGACTGCCACTCCTCTGCCGGCTGAGATTTGCCTTCACTGTGTCAGTGAAATTGTTCTGATTGACATCACCCACGACTTACTTGTTCATATCAGTGGACACGTCTCAGTTCTTATCTTACTGACCCCTTGGCAGCATTCCACAGTGCAGGCCATTTCCCCCCTTTGAAACAATCTTTCCCTTGGGTGCAGTGACTTCTTACTCTTCTGGGTTTCCTTTTACATCTCCATTTGGCATCTTCTTTCTTTAAATGTTCCTCGGAGGTTTTTTTGCCTTAAGCATTCTTATGTCTCCCTATGTGTACACTCCCTTGGCAATCTTATCCACTGCTATATCTTCAAGGAATCTTTTATCTGTTGGTTCCTAAGTGAAAATATCCATCCTAAACTCTTCTCCCGAGCTAGGGATTTGCCTTAATCCATGTGGGCTGTTACAACGAACATACCATAGACTGGGTGGTTTTTAGACAACCCACATTTATTCTCACAGCTCTGGGGGCTTATAGTCTAAGGTCAAGGCACCAGCAGACTCTGTCTGGTGAGATCCCTCTTCCTGGCTCATAGACAGCCATCTTCTTGCGTGATCTCACACGGCAGAAGAGGTAAGGGAGCTCTCTCCAGTCTCTTTTATAAGGGCACCAATCCCATGCATGAGGGCTCTGCCTAATCCCCCCCAAAGCCCCCACTTCCCAATACCATTATAATGGGGGTTAGGATTTCAACAGATAAAGTTTGGAGGGGGGACATTCAGTCTATAGCCGGTTCACATAGATACTTCATGTGAAACATCCGTCTCCGCTTTGATGTACCTGCGGCACTTTAATCTCAAATTTTCCAAAGTTAAACTCATGATCTACCCTTTCCGTGCCCCACGGCCTTCTTCTGCTGCTGCTTCTATCCTAGCAAAGAGGCCTCTCCATCAACTCAGGAGCTGAGCCCAGAAATTCAAGAGTCAACCTTGACTCTCCTCTCTCCCTCAACCCCCATGTCAATCCATTAGTTGGCCCTGTAGTTTCTCCTCTTAAATTTCTCTTGAGTCTGTTCACCTATTTCAGCTCCCACTGCCACTGCTCCGGTCACCATGATGTCCTGTCCCAGTGGCCCATCACCTTTCTAACTAGCCTTAGGGCTCTCATTTTCCCCCTTAATCATCCATCATCCACATGGTAGAGCGATTGCCATCTCAAATGTGAACACAGTCATCTCCTGTCCACACGTAAAACGCTTTGCTGACTTCCTCCATCCCTGAGGACCATAGTCAGTTCCTAGACCCCACTCCAGACTTAGAGAAGCAAAATCTGTAGAAAAATTTATAAAAATTCTCCTGATAACACTTACCTGGGGTGCTTGCTAAATTGACAGCTTCTTGGACCTGTTTGGAGATTCTGGTTCAGTGAGCTCGCGATGGTGCTCAGAAATGTGTATTAACATGCCTGCCATGTACTGCTGATTGTCAAGAGCTTTTGGAAAACACTGCTAGGCTTCTAAGCTCCGTGAAGGCAGGGATCGTTCCTATCCCTTCCATATTTGTATCTGTTACATTTAGGTCCGAGTGCAGTGCCTGCGTGTGTTGATACAAAGACGGGAGGAAGAAAGAGGGAGAATGACACGTGAAATGAACATGGCTTTTGCAGTGCAGTTTACTGAGTTTGTGGTGTAGCTTCCTGAGAGCTAAAATTCAATGCAAAAGGGATAATTTAGCTACTTGCATAGGTAGCCCAAATGTGTTGCTAGTAGAGAACCGAATAAAGGTAATCACGCTTAGAATGCAGTTGAAGTCAGCTCTACCCAGTGTTTGTCAAATTGAGTAATATGTGGAGCCCTTTAAAAAATAAAAACTTTCTGATGGACCCCAGGGTTGATTTATATAGTTTTTATTATGTTTCTTTTTTTTTTTTTTTTTGCGGTACGCGGGCCTCTCACTGCTGTGGCCTCTCCCGTTGCGGAGCACAGGCTCCGGATGCGCAGGCTCAGCGGCCATGGCTCACGGGCCCAGCTGCTCCGTGGCATGTGGAATCTTCCCGGACCGGGACATGAACCCGTGTCCCCTGCATCGGCAGGCGGACTCTCAACCACTGCGCCACCAGGGAAGCCCTTTATTATGTTTCTTGAATATGTGTAAAACTATATATAAATGCCTTATAGAGCTTATATTATTATAAACCAAAACAAACATATAAAAATACAAACAAGATTGCAAAACCAATAAAATTCAAGTTAATAGCATTAATTCGAAGTGGTGGCTGAAACGAAATTGCTTTTCACCGTGTGACTATCTTACTGCTACTGCAGAGAAGCCTTGGTGTTTGGCCTGCCTTTTCTACCCTGTATATGATTCAGTTCTTCCACAATGTCACTTATAAGGTGGCCACTCAGATGAAATAGCATATGCTCACATTCCATGGTTTTTATTAGATTATCATCGAAATGAAAACACACATGAAAAAGTTTTCAAGAGAAAGGTCCCATCCCAGAGAATGCACCCATGGATTCCCTTTTCAGTAACACTTCTGTAACTGATGGACTGATTTGATAGCTTTCCCAAATGGTGGTTGTTCACACTCGTGCTCCCCTACTGAGCAGGAAGTTGCTAGACGACTTGGGTTAGCTTCTCTTCCCAGGACCTAGAACAGTACTTGTCATCAGTTAATATTTCAGTTGAATGAGCTGATTCTAGAATAGGAGTATCCAAAGTGGGAGCATGTTGGAGGGTGGGCAACCTCTGTTCACAAGCCTGGTGGGCTGTGTACACCTGGCTCACTAGCTTCCTGACTCTCCCCAGGAAGAGCCTTGGGTTGGCTTGGCTGTGATTACATCAAATAGCCTTCTCTGAGTGCCCCGGCTTTCCCCAGGGGTTTTGATTCAAAATGGAGAGGATGTCCTGACCAGTTCAGCCTCCTGGTAGTTTTAGTTCTCAGATTAACAAATTGGCTGTCTGGTGTGTGTGTGTGTGTGTGTGTGTGTGTGTGTGTGTGTGTGTGTCGCTCGAGAATTTGGACAACGTGAATCTAACTCCAAAGCCTTCACCACCTCTGGATGGAGATAACTATACTGCTTGCTATTGAAAGGAATAAACAAGACTGTGTTTGCAAAGTGTCCTTTATACCTAAAGTAATCTTAGTGGGTGGGATGTGGAGCAACTAGACCCCTCACCCTATGCTAAAATGTCCTTTGGGGGAGAGACGGGGATGGGGGAACAAGACAGAATTTATATCAGTGTGTTACATAAATTTTAAGTCGGCGCTAATGCATTTTTAAAGCGTTGGTTTAAAGAAAGTATACTTGGTGTAGTTGTATTGTTTTGTTTTGTTTTTTGGGAGAGGACATAGAGAGCAGAGAAGTACTTCAGTAGCCCCTGAGTCCTAACGCCATGCTTAAGTGCCTGCTGTCTCTGCCTACTTTCCACTGGTCCTGGGGAGCAACCTTTGGAGTTTGGAAATAACTTTCCAAAAGGCCTAGAACAGATCTAAGGATACTTGGCAAAAATACTCATTGAATCATTATGTTTATGTGCCTTCTGACAACAAGAAACCTCAACCTCACCTCAACAGTGATGTCATTTTTGTGTCATCCCTCTCTTTAAACCATTAGGGAATATATGCAAAGACAGAGAGTAAAGAAAAAGACCTCTTTGCATGGTTAATAAGCATATATTTTTCCTGAGCATCCTTATATTGTAGAATTATAGCACCTAAAGTATCAAACTCTCCATGGGTCACAGGAATGGTAATGTTTCAAATCATTGCCAAAATAATTTCTAAGATATTTTCCAAGATTTTAAGAAACACTTCAAAAGGCATACTGGCTCCATATTTCACTGTATTTTTTGCATAGAACCACATATCTGCTTAAAACATCACATTCTGGCCAAGCCATTTTGCACCCTTGTCATTGTTTTTCCATACAGCAAACCAGCAGTCCAAGAGGACCAGCTTCATTCTATGAGGAGAGTTTGGAACCCATCCTTTGTGGTTCCCACCCTGCGACTCTATTCAAAGTGTATTTACAAGATTAGCTATCAATTCCTTCTTATTTTTGTTATTTGGCAGCCTGTGCTCTGAAATCAAATGAGCTGAGGGCAAATGACAAAAGTGCACACACACACAAACACACGCACACCAACACACAGAGGAGGAGAACTAATCGGACTTCTTCTCTTGGGTTCACTGTTGTTGAATACCCCAAAATGTTGTGTTAGCAGTCATATCCAAGTGCCATATTTTAAGCTGCACCTATTTTAGAGGCTGATGAGAACTCCTAGGAGATGCTGGCTACCATTTACTCTAGGATGCAGACTCAGATAAAGACCATCTCTACAGGCAATTCAAAAGTGAACCTAGGCACACTTAGTATCCTGTATATAAGAAGTTGAATGGAGATAATAGAAGGTCAAGAGGCCTTTGAGAGTTCACCAACTTGTATATAGGTCTTGTTTAGATCCTGATTTGAGCAAAGTATAAAGAAAAAATCAGGGCAGTTTGACTCTAATATTTGATGGTACTAAAAGGATATTAAACTTTTGGGAGTGATATGGATATTGGGTTACGTTTACAAGGAAGCGTCTCGTCTCTTCAAAATATTTAAAGACGAAGTGACATGATATAAGGCATTTGCTTCAAATAATCCCGTGTGAGACAAGAAGGTGAAATTTAGATGAAACAAGTTTGACCATAAGTTGATAACTGCTGAAGCTGAGTACCTAGGAGTTTATCAAACTTTCTCTACTTTTGTGTATGTTTAAAACTGTCCACTACAAAATGTTAAACAAACAGACAAAAGCCTGCCTGATCAAGCAGTTGGTCTGAAAGTCAGGACTGGAGTCTCATCTTGTTCCTAGGAACTAACAGCTACCGAGATTTATAACTAACGTATTTAGATTTCAAGCATTTTTATCTACTTGTTATAAAGCAGAAACTAACACACCATTGTAAAACAATTATACTCCAATAAAGATGTAAAAAAAAAAGAATAATGATGAAATAATAGCTAACACTGAGAATACACATGGATTTCAGAACGCTTCTGAGTTGTTTTGCATCTATCAACTCATTTAATCTTCACAACAACCCTATAAGGTAGTTCATTATTATTATCCCCGTTCTACAGATGAGAAAAATTAGAGATAAATAATCCACCGGGGGTCTCACATGTAGAAAATGGCTAATCTACACACTCAATCAGTCTGCAGTGTGTTTCTCAATGGCGTGTACACGTGGAGGAGAAATCCATTGGTTTTAGTTACATGTTGTATCACTCATCTATTGCTGTGTAACAAACCACTGCAAAACTGGGTGGCTCAAAACAACAACTATCTACAATAGCTCACAGTTCTTGGGTTGGCTGGGCATTTCTGTGTTTCACCTGGGCTATTTATGAGGCTGCATTCAGCTGGAGGGTCAGCTGGGGCTGTGCTCAGCTGGGATGGCTAGTTCTCTTCTTCATGGCAGAAGTTGAAAAATCTCAGGGGGGAAAAGGAAGAGAAAATCCCAGGGAGCTAGGAGGTCGATGAGAGGAGAGACCCTGTGGACTGGATTTTATGCTTTTTAAGTATTAATTTTAAGTTTATCAATGTGTACATGCACATAGATTTTAGAAGATAATTATTTCTAATAAGTTTGTAATAACCCTATAGCCCCTCAGTCCCTCCTTTCCCCAGCAGCCATCCAGCTCCCTGGTGGCAACTACTTTCAACTCTGTTAGCCTTGTCTTGTGGTTCCCCACAGTTTTGAACATGTTCACCACCACCCTCATAATCATACCTCTATTTTTTTTATTAAAGCCACATATAGAGTTTTTATTTGTATTGTTAGCTCTTGAGCCAAGTATTGTACTAAGATTGTACTTCCTTTCTTTTTTCCCTAAAATATAAAAATTATCTTATTTTTAAATTAGGTTTTTTTTTTTTTTTTTTTACACATAGTTGATGTCTTCCTACATTCTGTAACCACTTGATAAAATACCCCTTTAGTAACCGTTTTCTACACAGTCAAATCTGTCAGAAAATTTCTCGTTCTTCCTCCCCTATTTTGTTTTGGTTTTTATTGAAGAACTTCTTCCAAAAACCCTCTGTTCTGCTCTAGGTTGGACTGATTGCCCTTTGGGTCTGTTGCCCAGCTGTAGTCCAGGAACCTCCCTTGCCAGTGTTTTGGGAATTTCCTATGCTTCTTTGTTGCATTTCCTGCCTCCTGGGTCCCTCCTTCTTGCTTATTTCCTCATGGCACAGAGGTGTCTGTGGGGAGCTGGGGGTGGAGTAGAGATATACTCCAATAACACTCTGAGGAAAGGTGAACAAGAGATTTTTGGTTTGGAAACTGTAAATCGTAAAATGTTTTTATTCCATCCTTCTATTTGATTGTCTGGGTGCAGACTTCTAGGTTGGAAATTGTTTTTGCCTCAGTAATTTAAAGCCATTGCTCTACTCTTTGAGAGCTTTCTGCTCTTACACTTGAGAGAAACAATAATGCCCTGATTCCTGACCCTTTGAATGTGGGCTATTTTTACCAGAATCTTTTTTTAATTCTGTTTTTCTGAAATTTCCCAGTAACATGCATTAGTATAGGTCTTTTTCCCATTTGTTGTACTGGGCACATGGGTGGGGCTTTTCTAGTCCTTAAGTCCAAAAACCTTGTACTCTTCTTTTGATAATATCCCCACCTTCCTTTTCTCTTTTTTCTTTTTCTGGAACTCCTATTATTCAGATATTCAACGTCTTATAATATTTTTATTTTTTATTTATTTTTATTTTTGGCTGCATTGGGTCTTCGTTGCTGTGTGCAGGCTTTCTCTAGTTGCGGCGAGCAGGGGCAACTCTTCATTGTGGTGCACAGGCTTCTCATTGTGGTGGCTTCTCTTGTTGCGGAGCACGGGCTCTAGGCACGCAGGCTTCAGTAGTTGTGGCATGCGGGCCCAGTAGTTGTGGTGCAACAGGCTTAGTTGCTCCACGGCATGTGGGATCTTCCCAGACCAGGGCTCGAACCCACGTCCCCTGCATTGGCAGGTGGATTCCCAACCGCTGTGCTACCAGGGAAGCCCTGTCTTATAATGATCTTTGAATGCTCTTACCTTCTCTTTCGTATTGCACCATTCTTTTAAAATATTTTCTGAGAGATTTCCTAGACTCCATCTTTCAAACCATATGTTAATTTTTTCATTTCTATTAATATGTCTTTAACTTATAAAAGGTTCTTATTTTCTGGTTACTTCTTTTTATAGCACATTCTTCTTATTTTATGGAAGCAAGTGTTTCTTGTATCTCTCTGAGAATGTTAATTATATCTACTTTTGAGTTTTCTTCTCCTTTGAGGTTCCTTTAGGTTCTTTTTTTTTTTTTTGCTTTGTTTGTTTTGGTCTTTGTCTGTACAAATGTCTGATGATCCATAGCTCTCTGTTTTATATTAAAGAGTCAAACAGTTGAAAGCTGACTAGAACCTCTTGTGCATGAGTGGGGCATGACCACTGGTGAGCTTCCTATAGATGGGTCAGGAGGTGAGCTGGAATTTTTATTGGAGAACCCTAAATATCAGTAATGTAATGTTTTTCACCCTCAGTTATCTTGAATTCCTGAGATTTTCTGGGACTTCCATGAGACAAATTGGCTTGTTTCTCACAAGCACTAAGTTTGAATTTCCCCATCTCTGTTAAGTCATTTATAATTCCTCCATCTACTTTCTCCACCTGTATATTGTGGTAGGAAAGGTGTTTTCTAGTTTAATAAAAGGTGGAGTTGGTGTTTCAGTTTATTCTTCTTCTTGTAGTTTGGGAGTAATTTTAAAGAGGAAAGAGGGGAGAAACATCTTTATACCACCACCTAGAACTGAATTTTAGAGACGTTTTTGTGAGAGGTATAAGATAAGAAAGAGACTTTGGGGTATGGTAGGTAGAATTCCAAAGATGTCCTCCCAAGGTTCTTGTTCTCTGTTCATTCAATCAAGCACTAATCTAAGGATTGCTGTGAAGGAATCTTGCAAATGGAATTAAGGCTACTGATAAGGAGATTATCCTGGATCTTCTAGATGGGCCCAATATAATCCCCTGAGCCCTTGATGTCAAAGGAGTCAGAGAGACGTGGCAGGAGAGAAGAAGGAGAGATGAAACAGAAGGAGAGATCAGAGAGATATGAAGCTTGAGAAGGACTCGGTGCTCAACCGTTGGCTTTGAGACATAGCAGTCCAGGAGTCAAGGAATGTGATCCGCCTCTAGAAGCTGAGAACAACCCCATGTCAACAGACAACAGGGAAACAAGGACCTCCCTCTGATAGCTCTGGCACAGAATGCTGCGGAACAACCTGAATGAACCTGGAGGCAGATTCTGCCCCAGAGCTTCCTGATAAGATCCAGGCCAGCTGACACCTTGATTTCAGCCTGGTTCCCAACAGAATACCCAGTCAAGCCTGCTGGACTTTGGGCTTTCAGATAAGAAGTGGTGACTTTAAAAAGTCGCTAGTTTTATGGTCATTTGTTACGGCAACAACAGAAAACAAATACAGGGAGATTGCTGCAGTGCCCGTGAAAGAGGCAGAAGGAAAGATGGGAAGAGTGGACACTAGGAACTTTTGCTGTGCATTGTGACCAGAGAACCACTTGGGTATTCCTGGGAAGACTTCACTTAATGTGGAATGAGCCATAAAAATACTCGGCTCTGGGCTTCCCTGGTGGTGCAGTGGTTAAGAATCCACCTGCCAATGCAGGGGACACGGGTTCGAGCCCTAGTCCGGGAAGATCCCACATGCCACGGAGCAACTAAGCCCATGTGCCACAACTGCTGAGACTGTGCTCTAGAGCCCATGAGCCACAGCTACTGAGCGCACGTGCCACAACTACTGAAGCCCCCATGCCTAGAGCCTGTGCTCCGCAACAAGAGAAGCCACTGCAATGAGAAGCCCACGCTCCGCAAGGAAGAGTAACCCCTGCTTGCCACAACTAGAGAAAGCCCATGCGCAGCAACGAAGACGCAGTGCAGCCAAAAATAAATTAATTAATTTAATTAATTAAAAAAAATACTTGGCTCTGTGAATTTCATCTTTGAGTTAGGAGGATGGACATTATTACCAAAAAGAGACAGTCATATTGTTTCAACGTGTGTTGGAGATTATTATGCTAACTGAATGACTCCTCTCCCTATTTGTGCCCTGTGTAGTTCCCCTCCCACATTGGTGGTGGGCTTGGCCACGTGACTTGATTTGGCCAACGAGAAACCAGCAAATGTGGTACAAAGCACAGACTTGATGAGACCTTGTGCTTTGGGGTTTGCCTTGTTGAAATGCTGCTGACACCCTGTGAGGAAGCCTGCTGCTGGATGGATGCGGGGAGACCTGAGGGGCTACAGGTTGATTATCAACTCTTTAGAAATAACTGTCCCTTTATTCTGTTCTCATGGAAACATTGATAAATTTAAGACTTAATATTTTAAAAAGCACAAAATCCAGTGCCCGGGACCTCTCCTTTCATCTGCCTCCCAACTCCCTGAGATTTTCAACTCTGCCCTTGTCGCCATTATCATCACAAAAGACCCAGACTCCTCCTTAATAGACACAGCAGGATGAGAAGGAAGATGGAGGACTTATCACACACATATTAATTTCTCTTCTTTTATTCTGTCTCATAAGTTAAAAATGATTCTCACTGTGGTTGAGTGAGTGGTGGTGCTTCACTTCTCCATGTCTAATTTCACAAATATGTGCTTCAATTAGCTTCTGCCAATGAAATAACTAAGTCCTTAATTTTCTGTTTTAGAAAGACCACCAATCTGGAAAACAAATAAAAATAAATTAATGTTTAATGGCTAATGTATATTTTCTCAAAATGAGACTTACCACATTAATAGAGTTTTAAATAGAAACCGTAAGACCTTGAACTCGTGTTTTCTAACTGGGCTAATTCATGCAGCCTATCTAAGGGTCAAAGGCAAACCTAGTCAGAAGCATTCAAAAAAGAGGATATGGTTTTTTTTCACTTGTTGTCTTTTTGTTTTCAAGACTGAAAACAGTCTAGTCTTCCCTAAGCAGGTGACTCCAGGACTATGTCTTTTCCACCAGGCCCTATTAATAGGAAGAGGCTAGACAAGGATTTCAGAAACCAAAGTACAATCAAAGCTCATTTAATGGGAAAGTTCAGGGGACGAGTCATTCTGGTTAATTAAATTTTCTGGTTAACTAAAAATTAACCTGACACCCTTTGTTCAAATCTTTTCATAGAAAAATCTTTCTAAAATGCATTAGCCCCTTTAATGCCTTAGGAAGTATAGGGTGGTAAATGTAATTGAATCTTTGTTTGATGATTGAAGTCCTTGCAGTGCCCCAGAAAGATCATTATGAACGTAAATACTCATTGTATTCTATGATTGATGGAGCCAGTCGACGAGATTGTGTTGAATGGATAATCAGCTCAAGATATGACCTGAAAGGAAGGGTGTGTGTGTGTGTGTGTGTGTGTGTGTGTGTGTGTGTGTGTATATGTTACATATCACATGTATTCCATTTATGTCTGTGTACCTTTGTGGTTTCCTCTTAAAATCAGAAATAAAAATTAATCCCACTAATCAAGTGTCCCAGTTATTTGATTTAAGTCAAATTTTGTTTCTGTATGCTCGTAATTTGATTTCTCAGGACTAACTTTAAAAGGATATGGGTGCAGTGTCCCACGTTATATAAAGTTATGACATGGCTTTAATTTTTCTCTAGAAACTTTTTACCTTCACCTTCTTTGTTTTGCTGTATAAAAAGACAATATAACAATATTACAGACAGCATAGCAGTACAATTATTTTCAGTTCTACACATTACATTCTGGTCTTCATCATTTGCATGTATATTTCCACAAAGTTGTGATCATAGTGTAATATACAAGTAAGTCCCCTACACACGAATTTGTTCAGTTCCAAGAGTGCATTCGTAAGTCCGATTTGTTCATAAGCTCAACACGGTTAGCCTGGTACCCAGCGAACACAATTGGCTATATAGTACTGTACTGTAATAGGTTTATAATACTTATAAGAACGAGTTACACCTGCCACCTTTTCACCTCGCTCCGCTCTCTCAATTATTTTCACTTTTGTTTCCATTGTTATCTCTTGGCGCTTCTTAGTAGTACCAGCTACGTCACCATTGTTTATAGATATATATGTATATAATTTTTTTTTTTTTTTTTGCGGTACACGGGCCTCTCACTGCTGTGGCCTCTCCCGTTGCGGAGCACAGGCTCTGGACGCACAGGCTCAGCGGCCATGGCTCACGGGCCCAGCCGCTCCGCGGCATGTGGGATCTTCCCGGACCGGGGCACGAACCCATGCCCCCTGCATCGGCAGGCGGACTCTCAACCACTGCGCCACCAGGGAAGCCCACCACTGTTTTTTACACTTGCTTCCAGACATTCTGGGCCTGAAACAAAGATACTGTACTACTGTATTCTATACAGTACTGTACAGTAAAGTACACAAAAGCATAACCACTTGTACAGGATGCACGCACGTGACAATGTACGCCAGACACATGAACTAACTAGCATGATTGGACATGC
This sequence comes from Phocoena sinus, assembly GCF_008692025.1. Classification (NCBI taxonomy): domain Eukaryota; kingdom Metazoa; phylum Chordata; class Mammalia; order Artiodactyla; family Phocoenidae; genus Phocoena; species Phocoena sinus. The sequence goes on from NC_045766.1 coordinate 30,873,493, forward strand.
GAATAAACGTTTGCATCTTTGAAAGTTCGCAGCTTGAAGGTTTGTATGTAGGGGACTTACTGTAAATTTATACCTTGCTTTATTTACTTAATACTATATAAGAAACATTTTCAGTATTGCCACACAATCTTTATATTCATTCATTCATTTATGCATTCATTCAACAAATATTTATTGACTGCCTAAGATGTTCCAGGCACTGTTCCGGGTGCTGGGTATATAACAGAGAACAAAAAGGCAAAAATGTCTATCATGGAGCTTACATCATTATGAATTATCATTTCACATAGCTGCATGATTCCCTTTTGCTTTCGATGTATTTTCATACTCATTAGTGGCACCCTTTGGCCTCAGGGCCCTGGGCTCCATGTGTTGCCTCTACAATATTCTGTATGGAAACTAGCTCTTAGGATGCAGTAAACTCACTCACTCTAAGGTGAAAAAATGATAGCAGCTAACACAGCACTTGAACCACACTTAACCTTGTACCACACATCATTCTAAGCCCTGTATTACACATTCAGATGGCACAACCACCCCATGAGGTAGGTACTATTAACAGCCCCATTTTGCAGAAGAGAAAACTGAGGCACGGCACAGTTGAACAAAGATGTAAAACAATATATTTGAAGAACATTGATGGAATTGTTCTGGCTAATAGTAATAATGGAACCTAACTTTGTTTTTGTTCCATCCAGTTTGTTTGTTTATTTATTTATTTATTTATTGAAGCATAGCTGATTTACAATACTGTGTTAGTTTCAGGTGTACAGCAAAGTGATTTGGTTATACGTATATATTTGTGTGTATATCTGTATTCTTTTTTTTCAGTCATTTTCCATTATAGTTTTTATAAGATACTGAACGTAGTTCCCTGTGCTATACAATAAATGCTTGTTATCTATAATATTTATACATAGTAGTGTGTATCTGTTAATCCCATACTCTCAATTTATCCCTCCTCCCTTTCCCCTTTGGTAACCATAAGTTTGTTTTCTATGGCTGTGAGTCTATTTCTGTTCTGTAAATAACTTCATTTGTACTGTTTTTTAGATTCCACGTATAGACGATATCATATGATATTTGTTTCTGTCTGACTTCACTTAGTATGATCACTTCTAGGTCTATCCACGTTGCTACAAATGACATTATTCCATTCTTTTTTATGGCTGAGTAATATTCCGTTGTATATACGTACCATATCTTCTTTTTCCATTCATCTGTTTATGGACATTTAGTGGAACCTAACTTTTATTGAGAGGTCATTATGTACCAATGATTGTTCTGGGCTTATTAACTCATTTAATCTTCAAGACAGTCCTATTTTAAAGTGAGGAAACTGAGGCACAATTTAGTAAGAAACCTGTAAAAGTCACACAGGTAGTAAATGGTAGAGATGAGGTATGAACCCTGGCAGTTCTGCAGAGTGTATAGTCTCAATTACTTGCTTCTCACCAATTGATATTTTAAAGTCTTATTCTTCCAGAGGGTGTTTGTATTATAAGAGTAGAAAGGAAAAACGATTGCATCTCTAATGTGTGTCTTCTGAAGCAGAAAACTGTGATCCTTCTCCATTGACAGGACCATTTGGACTCTGCTGTTTTCACCCCAAGTACAATTTGACCAGATCGCTACAAACAGTAGACTTGGGAGAAATAACCAACTGACAGTGGCTAATGCTGTTCACAAACAACATTTATTAGAAAAGCACAAACCTGGCTGAGGAATGAGATCATCTTAGTGATACTGAAAACTAAAATTTGATGTGGAAAATTGGACTCAGAAATTATCAACACAAAATTCAAACTCCAGGAATGAGACCTTCTTAATAACATTTAGGTTTGTCTAATTTGACCAAGATAAAATTGGAATTCGTGAAAATGAGGGCAACAAAAGAAAACATAAGGTGGCAAAAATATAATCAGTGAAGTTTGACGTGGACAAAAACTTGAATGGTACATCAAACCTCTGTTGGAAAATTTTACATAAGGAGAACTGATCCCAATGAAAATATCAATAATTTCAGTAAAGTAAAAGTGGGAGTATAATACAAAAATGGAAATGTTTTCACTGTAATGTATAGAAAATTGATCAAGGATTTAAATTAGCATAATGGCATTTGCCTTGGAAAATGTGTACTAGTCCTTTCAAGATGAAAATTCATTAATGTGAATGTCATTCTGAGGACAATATCTTATTCAGATATTCTGAGACACAACATTCTCAGTGTCAAATAGTGGAAGCCAATCATCCTGTATTAAAAATATCATGGCGGAGATATGGCTGAGCTTGTTGGTTATCTACTCAGAATCCATTCCCCTCTTTTTGTTCGGGTATCCACTGCCAATAGCCTATGTTATACATCATTTTAAATCCATTTAGTTCTTATAAACATTCTGTAGAAATTACTTTGAATCTCAAACTCAACTTGGCATTTAGACTTAGAAGCAATAAACAAACACTTATTGATCATCTACTATCTGCTTCTGCTGTGTTAGCAGCTGTGGGTATCCATCCAGGAAGACCCAATCCTTGATTTCAAGGAACTCAAAAGCAAATTGGAGAATAGAGACACACGATGGCATCACTGGGAATACAAGAGAGTGTGTGATAGATAATAAATGAACAGCAACTGAGTTGTGAAAACGCCCTTTTTTATTGAAGTATAGTTGATTTACCAGGTTGTGTTAATTTCTGCTGTACATCAGAGTGACTCAGTTATACATAAATATACATTCTTTTCCATTATGGTTTATCACAGGATATTGAATATAGTTCCCTGTGCTATACAGTAGGACCTTGTTGTTTATCCATCCTATAGATACCAGTTTGCTTCTGCTAATCTCAAACTCCCACTTCATCCCTCCCCCACCTGCACTCCCCCTTGGCAACCACTTGTCTGTTCTCTATAGTCTGTGAGTCTGTTTCTGTTTTGTAGATAGTTTCATCTGTGTCATATTTTTAGATTCCACATATAAGTGATATCATATGGTATTTGTCTTCCTCTTTCTGACTTACTTCACTTAGTGTGATAATCTCTAGGTCCACCCATGTTGCTGCAAATGACATTATTTCATTCTTTTTTATGGCTGAGCAATATTCCATTGTGTATATATACCACATCTACTTTATCCATTCATCTGTCAGTGGGCACTTAGGCTGTTCCCCTGTCTTGGCTATTGTGAATAGTGCCGCTATGAATATAGAGGTGCATGTATCTTTTTGAATTATAGTTTTGTCTGGATATATGTCCAGGAGTGGGATTGCTGGATCATACGGCAACTCTATTTTTAGTTTTTTGAGGAACGCCCCTACTGGAAAATGCCCCTTTAATGGCTGCTCAGCACTAACTATGAGGCCGAGCATTAAGTAAGCACACGATAAATGCCTATTGAAAGGGTCAATGCTTAGAATTGTTTAGTTTTGACAGATGAATATACTCTATATAATAGAGATGGAGGAAGACACTGAAGGAGGAAAACAAGGTCTGAATTAAATGCTTCCTTCTTGGTGCTCTCGTAGCACTTTCTGTCTTTTACAGCAGATTTCCCATTGCATTATAAATACTGATATAGATAGCTGTCTCTTCTTTTAGACCCACTTTGAGCGTAGAGGCTGTGTCTTACTTTTCTTTGGAACCCCAGAACTTATCCCAGTACACTCATCATGGGTACTCAGTATATACTTGATAAATTAATGAAAGATTGAATGAGTGAATAAACAAATAGGAAAGCCCAAAGGATACTCAGGGGGTAGTGAATTAACTAGTCTGGGCTGGAAGTGGGACTAAAATCAGGAGGTGGTGGTTGTTTGTCAGTCTACACTGGGCTTTCTCCAGCATGTAATGGAGAAACATGATAGATTTTCAGCATGGTAATTATGAAGTGTTGAAGTGACCCTGAGGACAATAGCAGCAACCCTTTATTGACTGGGCTAAGTCCTTTGTGTGTGTTAACTTGTTTAATCCTCATCATTCTAAGGATTAGATAATATTAACTCCATCTGTGTTAAGTGAATCTCTAAGAGGCTAAGGGAATTATTTAGGATCACACAGTTAGCAAACAGCCTAGGCAAGACTTGCACCCTGGCGTGTTTTACTCCAATTCCCATGCCTCCCACTACGCCATGGTGTCTCCCTTGGAGATTCATTGGTGGTGACAGGAAGCGTGGACAGGATAACTGCAGACCATTTGCAGCTCATACCCTTGGGTCACTGAAATACGGAAAAGCAGACCTGTCATGTTGTGAATCGAGCAGAGATTTAGTGATGAAAAGAGATATATACTTCTTCTCATCGTGTGCTTTAAACAGTGTCTCTCCCAAGCCTGGAAGCTCTCCTAGGATGAATTGCTCGGAATTCAGGGACAGGAAGTGAAGTGTCCTGTCTGTGCAGAGACCGTAAGATCAGGTCTGACTTCATTTCTGTCTTTAATTAATTATTGTCAATCAGATAACAGATTTTGCTCAGTGAACTCAAAAGGAACATTTCTGTTCCCCATCCTCTTCTGACCTTATTTAATTATCTGAATATTTGCATTCAGTATTTGACAAATGTAACATCTACTGTTGGGTGTTCATGATAGTGAACCCACAAATTCTTTCCATCTTTAGAAAAATGGTTCACCGTGAATTAATTTTGACTCATTTCAGTAGCAGTGATAATATAACATTCATTTGCTATTCGTAGTTATTACTTGCATCTTGACACAAATTGCTTTATAATTCAGTCTTTATTTTCTGGTTGCCTGAAATAATATCCTCGGGAGGTGAAGCCTTTCATCAGGAAATTGCTCCCAAATGTTCTGTGTTCTGATGCCACCTTATTTTCTTCAGAGTGGAGTTTTAGTGAACTCATAGAAGATTTGAAATCCGAAGTCTGTCTACCGCTGAAGTACCAGGAACAATAAATGGCCCCTTTTTTTGGTAGGTGATTAAATAACAAAGTGCAGCTGAGACACCTCATAATCGTCAGACCCAAATCACGCTATTGAATGCATTCTCCAACTGCGGGAGAAATCTTTCTAATACACGGGAGGAAAGGAGATGAAAGAAACCAGCCTTTCAAAGCTTCGTGCCACAGGAGGACCAGGACTGTTATCTTCCTGGGGGATCATTGACATCCCATCAAGGCTGAATTACTGGCTTAGCTGAATAGGTCTGGGAGGATGAATCTAAAATCAAATGCCGGTTGAAGGGCACAATCTATGAAGAAAGGCAGTGCGTGCAATTGGACAGTCATATGTGAGGGGATGGAAGTTTGGTTTATTCAGAATTGAGAGTGACTGAATCTTCTCGTCACTCGGCGATCAATACATATTCTAGGAAAAACTCTCATGTTTCAGGTGCCTTCCAGCCTGAGGATTCTGCAGAACCCTCTCTCTCACATAATGTCACCTTCTTATTCCAGCTGCTGCTAATGAAAAACTGATTCTGTGTTTTTGCAACATCTGGGGCTGTGCTTCCTATCCATCTCTAATATATTGAGGGAAACTGCTTTCCCTTAAAGAATTAAAGTTACGGGTGATCCTCACTGAATGTTCAACTGTGTGGCTCTTAAATTGTGACTCACGAGCGTTTCGTGTTGGACACATTTAGAGTTGTTGGGGTGGAACCTGTTTCAATCTGGCTGCAGGCTCCGTTCTCTGAGATCTTACTGCTCAGCGTTGCCCTGGACGGAGCTGGCAGCATCAGCCTCTCCCGGGAGCTGGTTAGATAGGCAAAATCTCAGGCCCCACTCCAACCCTGCTAAATCAGGATCTGCCTTTTAACAGGATTCCCAGGGGAGTCACGTGCAGATTCCAGTTTGAGAAGTGTTGCCCTGAGGTGGGGCGGGGAGGTGGAGGGAATGTTGCAGAAATTCTGAGGGAACGTCCAAACTCTGGTAGGAAGATTTAGTGGAGGAAGGAATGGATGGAACTCGCTTGGTAAGTGGGAGAACACATTTCTCAGAAGCCGAAAAGGGACGTTGAATAAGGAAAGGGCTGGACCCTCAGGTTAAATATTATAGAAGGATTAGGGAGGGTATGTCTGTAGAATCCAACTGGTTTTGGCATGAGAGAGCTTCTTGTGGCAAAAGAGAAGCCCAATTGTGAGCAGTATGATCAGGAAATAGTGACTGAAGGGTTTGCCTTGCTTGAGAAGTTTGACAGCTGTGGTGTTGAAAAGAGGTGGGAGAAATGCTTTGGGGGTTAGGAGCCCCTGGTCAAGGCAAAGGGAAGGCAGAGGTAAGGGAGTGATGGGATATGCTTACTGAAGAGGAACCTTTCCAGTACTTAAGAGGGTGGTGGTAGAATTCGCAGTACAGGTAGGGGAGAGTCCTTAATTGGGGGAGGAGACATCTTCCTGGCACAGAGGAGAAGGGCTGTGGATGATGAGAAGATAGATGGAGAAACTTATGCTAATGTAAGAGGAAGTCTTCTAAGTTCAGAAGGAGAGGAACCTCCTGCTGAGAACGGATAGGAGAACGCAGAGAAGGCTGAAAAATTCATGTTTTACTCTAAAAAAAACTCTTATAGTGATGAAGATGGTCATTACATTTCTCTACTTGAGGTTACAAAATATCTTTAATAAACAGTATAACTGGGTACTTGATTAGATGTCTGGGTTTGGGATTTCAGCAGGTTGGGAGCTATTGCTCTATGGTTGGCCTATGTCATGTGTGAGACAGCATCTGGTGCTCTGTGCATCCAAGTTGTTCTACATGTCAAGTATACCCTTCTCACATCCCGACAATTAGGTTTCTGACCCCCGAGTCTATTGAATTTGTAATCTTGAAGCTCCGAGTCACGCCCAATTGGACAGATCTAATGGCTTTTTCCCATTTACCTTCTCCTTGCCTTTCTGCAACATTTGAAAGTATTGACCAGTCCCCGTTCAATAAAACTGCCTATATATACACTTATTTATTGAAGTATAGTTGATTTATAAGGTTGAGTTCATTTCTGCTGCACAGCAAAGTGATTCAGATATACATATATATACATTCTTTTCAAAAAATTAAAAAAATTTTTTGGCTGCGTTGGGTCTTCGTTGCTGTGCGCTGGCTTTCTCTAGTTGCAGCAAGCAGGGATACTCTTCGTTGCGGTTCATGGGCTTCTCATTGCGGTGGCTTCTCTTGCTGTGGAGCATGGGCTCTAAGTGCACGGGCTTCAGTAGCTGTGGTTCACAGGCTCTAGAGTGCAGGCTCAGTAGTTGTGGCGCATGGGCTTAGTTGTTCCGCAGCATGTGGGATCTTCCCGGACCAGGGCTCAAACCTGTGTCCCCTGCACTGGCAGGTGGATTCTTAACCACTGCGCCACCAGGGAAGCCCTATACATTCTTTTTCATATTCTTTTCTATTATGGTTTATCACAGGATTTTGAATATAGTTCCCTGTACTATACAGTAGCACCTTGTTGTTTATCCATCCTATATATATATTAGTTTACATCTGCTAACCCCAACCTACCACAACATTCCTCCACCAACCCCCTCCCCCTTGGCAACCACAAGTCTGTTCTCTATGTCTGTGAGTCCATTTCTTTTTCGTAGATAGGTTCATTTGTGTCATATGTTAGATTCCACATAAAAGTGATCTCATATGGTATTTGTCTTTCTCTTTCTGACCTACTTCACTTAGTATGATAATCTCTAGGTCCATCCATGTTGCTGCAAATGAAAACTGCCTTATATATATATATATATTTTTTTTTTTTGCCTTATATATTTTTAAGTGAATAGTATTGAGGTATAACTTATATTCAATAAATTCACCCATTTTAAGTGTGTCGTTTCTTGGGTTTTTACAAATGTATATGCTTATATAACCACCACCACAATTAAGATAGAGAACGGGCTTCCCTGGTGGCACAGTGGTTGAGAGTCCGCCTGCCGATGCAGGGGACACGGGTTCGTGCCCTGGTCCGTAAAGATCCCACATGCCGCAGAGCGGCTGGGCCCGTGAGCCATGGCCGCTGAGCCTGCGCATCCGGAGCCTGTGCTCTGCAACGGGAGAGGCCACAACAGTGAGAGGCCCACGTACTGAAAAAAAAAAAAAAGATAGAGAACACTTTCGTCATTCCAAAAGATCCCAAGACAACCACAGGAATTTCATATGAATATGATCGTATACTAGGCATTCTTTTGTGTCGACCTCTTTTGCTTAACATGATGTTCTTGAGATTCATCCATGTTGCTGTACGTATCAAGTGTGTTCTCTTTCATTGTTAACTAGTTAGTTTTCCATTGAATTGAGGATCCACAATTTCTTTATCCATTCATCTGCTGACAGACATTTGAGTTTGTTTTCAGGTTTTAGCTATCATGAATAAAACTGCTATGAACATTACTATACAAATATTTGGGTGGACATATATTATTTGGGGGGAGTAAATATTTAGAAATACTCCTCTATCTGGTAAGTACACATTTAAAGAACTGCCAAACTGTTTTTCCAAACCGGTTGCATTCCTAAGAGCAAAGTAAAAGCATTCTAGTTGTTATGTGTTGTCAGTCTTTAATTTTAGCCATTCTGATGGGTGTGCAGTCATATCTCTTTGTGATTCTCATTTGCATTTCTCTAATGATTCATCATATTGACATTCTTTTTCTGTGCTTATTTTCCATTCCTACATCTTCTTTTGTGAAGTATCTATTCAGATACTTAACCCACGTCTAATATATACTTAAATTGTGAGAATTCTTTGTATATTCGGGATACCAGTCCTTTGTCAGATATATCTATTACACATATTTGCTTCCAATGCATGAGTTACCTTTTCACTTACTTAACAATGTCTTAACATAGTAGAAATGTTTAATATTGATGATGCCCAAGTTATCAGTTTTTCCTTTTATGATTTATATTTTGTGTGTCCTATCTAATAAATCTTTGCCTACTCCAAGACTGAGGAGGTTTTCTCCTATATAATAATAAAACTGCCTTGTAGGGCTTCCCTAGTGGCGCAGTGGTTGAGAGTCCGCCTGCCGATGCAGGGGACACGGGTTCGTGCCCCGGTCCGGGAAGATCCCGGTCCTGTGTTCCGCAACGGGAGAGGCCACAACAGTGAGAGACCCGTGTACCGCAAAAAAAAAAAAAAAAAAAAAAAAAACCTGCCTTGTATTTAACCTTGCTACTCCTCCACGTGGTGATTTGTACCATCCTAACATTTCCTTGGAGTCTATTTCCTTTCTGACTTCTCTTCTTCCTGCCTCTTAATCGTGGACATTTCCAAATTTTTCTCCCTTTGATGATCAAACAGTGCATGTTCATTAAAGAAGATTTAGAAAACAAAGGAAGTGCAGTAATCATCATAGTAATAGCACCAATTTCAAGTGCAGTGCCTAACATGTATGCCAGCTGTAGGGCAGCAAGACATGATGGTTAAGAGATCAAGCCTGGAAGTCAGGCTTCCTAAGCTTGAATTCTACTTCTACCACCTTTCTGGTTGCATGGTCTTGGGTAGTGTTTCACTCAGGGAAAACGTACAAGATCCAATAGCAATTTGAGTAGGATTTTTGGTAGCAAAGGATGCAGAGAAAAAGCAACAGGGAAAAAGATGTACATCTTCTAAGTCCAGAGAGATCAGGCAAAGGCTTCCAAAGCTCTTCCTCATCAGAGGCCACACAGGATGTGCTTTCTCTCTAGCAGAGACGCATAGGGACATGTCTGGAACGTCTCTCTCTGCCCAGGGAGGACTCTTTGAGTCTCTGGATCCAAGGCTTTTATGCGGGGGCTGGTAGCATAGGTATTTCCTGCTGTACAATCTGCCATGGCAATCAAAAATTGGGACCCAACAATGAAACCAAGTACATATTATCAGTCTGATGTTATTGCAAAGCAACCTGACAAGCCAGCAGGACATGGTCCACTGCTCCAGGTGTATATAACAAAATCATTCATCACTAATATGAAGAGCTCTCTGAGGGCCACGTTCCCAGGGATTGGCCAAGGGTCAATCACGGCTCCCTTGGAGACAGTAAGGAGAAAGCAGTTATACCTGCTGTTTCACTCTTTCCTCACCCCTCTCTATATCCTCTTTTCCTCATCTGTAAAATGGGAAAATAAATTCATAGGGTTCATAGGGTCATTGTGAGAATTAAACGATACTATACACGCAAAGCTTTCAGCATTATTTTTGGTACATAGTTATTGCTCAGTAACTATTAGTTGTTATTAATATTAAGCATTTTCCTTTTCTGTCATATAAGGATAACAGTACCTGTTTCATCGCATGGCTGTGAAAACAAAATACAGGTCTAGTAGATACAGAGTTTGCCATGGGGCTTGGTCCTTAAATCCTCGCTAATCTTGGTGCCTCTTATAACCCCATTATCCAGAAGAAACCATGATTAACGTTTTGTCAAATATGCCTTCCACTCAATTTATTAACAATTCATTTACACTGCTTTTTCGATAAAACACTGAAAAAATTTAAACCTTTTTCAAAACCAACCTACAGAATTGTCTCCCAAATGGGTGGTGACAGCAGGATCTGTGGCAACTGCAGTATCTGAAACTGTGGGAGGCCACAGCAAATGCTGGAAGGTTTACAGCTGTTATAGCCATGTGGTCAGTGTCATCACTCAGCTTCCCCCTCTTCCCTGGGGCTAGACAGTGTGCTTCTAAGATTAGGGTCTTTGAACACGGGCCCCCTTAATTTTCACTCTTTCATCCCACAAGTAGTTCTTAGCTTGTGGGTAGCAAACATGATTTTAGGAACTTGGAACAAGACCCAAGGAATCCCTGCCCTGTGTCTCCTGCTTTTCCCTTATTTTATATGAAAACACTTGTTTTAATGTGTGTTTTTTTTTTAATGTGGACCATTTTTTTAAAAGTCTTTATTGAATTTGTTACAATATTGCTTCTGTTTTATGTTTTGGTTTTTTGGCCGTGAGGCATGTGGGATCTCAGCTCCCCAACCAGGGATCAAACCCGCACCCCCTGCACTAGAAGGCAAAGTCTTAACGACTGGACCACCAGGGAAGTCCTTGAAAACACTTGTTTTAAATTAAGTGCCTTTTCATTACTAATGGTGTTTTAGGAATATACACCCATTGGATAAACTTGGAAATAAATAAATGGCTCTTGTCTTTTACTTCACAGTTTTTCTCTTACATAGTTGTAGTTATACTGTATCCAACATTTTGTCATTTTTCCCCCATCACTCCCAGTCCCAAATAAAAGTAGTTTTCCATGTCATTAAAATTTTTTTATAAATGTTTAGACAATTTTGCTGCAACAGAGCAGGGATTCCTTGGGCTCACATGGTACCCTCTTGAACAATGGCTTTCCAGCTTTTTGGACCACAATCCACCAAAGAAATATGTTATACACTGTGACCCAGTACTTACACACACACCCCTGAAACAGAAGTTTCATGAAACAGTACTTACCCCTACTACATGCTATGTACTCTGATACATTCTTTTCCATTTAGTGTTTTTGTTTTTCCAAAATTGTTGGTCAAATATACCAGGGGAAATGGGTTACTACGCTTAATGTTCTTGGATTCCCAAAGTGGGATAAATCAGAGCTGTTACTTCTCTTTCTCTTCTTTCCTCCCATACTCCATCTGTCTTGCTTTGTTCTTCCCTAGAAGTAGAGCTTGAGGTAAGGATTGGAATGGGACGCAGGTTATTTATTTGGAAGGTGATATCAGGAAACAGAAGTGAGAAGAAGGATAGGTTGAATCAAGGTATGTTATGGAGCTAGCTGCTGCCATGGGCAACTGGGGCTCAATCCACTGGAGAACCCTTGAGGGATGGAGGAAAAGCCCTCAGAATGGTTCCTCCAAAGGGTGGGAGGCTGGAACGTTTATCTTCGTTGGTTGAGGGTGTCCAACCTACTTCCCCACCTGACTCCAGAAAAATGGAGAGACAAAAGGTGCGTACCTGAATGGGGGGCTATCATCATGCATAGAAGCTTCCTCACAGCCTCCACTGAAACATGAGTGAACCAGGAGCATGGGATGCAGAGCACAGAAAAGCAGCTGCTGCTTCCTCGATTGGAGAGGGGGAAACTTCAGGCTTCTCCACACAGTACATCATTCTTCCTCCTACCTGGGCCGCCAATCTCACGGTCTTGCTGCCATGGCAGACAGGCAGAACCTGAAGAATGAGCTCCTCCAGGCTTGGCTCTTGGCATGTAAACATCATTTAGAAAAATCTTCTGTCTTTCTCAACAAAGCTAATTTCTTGCCGTGGACTCAGATAAAAATCTAAGTTCAATTGAGGCAGAAATGTCTTCTAGATCGAGGGTGCCTCCATGTTTCACTGATGCCCATCATTGCATCAGTGGGTGGGGGGATTTAGGGATATGGAAATAGCTCTAAAACAAGTTCCAAAATGTTCTTTCTCTTACGTTTAATTGTGATTTGTAAGTGCTCATAATATAGGATGGATATACCATAATTTATTTAATTATAAACTTTTCTGATGTTGGACGTTTAGTTTGTTTCCATTCTTTCAGTATCAAAAATAATGTTATAGCAAACATCACTGTGCATAGTTCTTTGTCTGGGTCTCATATTATTTTATCAAGATAAGTCAAGTGGAAATAGAGCTAAAAAGTATGAAAACTCTAAAAGCTTTTGATCCATCTTGACCCACTGCTTTCCACAAAGAGTAGATGTAATCAATGGATACATTCACCACCCATGTGTGTGTATTAAGCAATCTTAAAAACACTTAAAAAAAATTCTCAATGTTGAAAATTTAGGAAACATAGGAAAGTAAATCATAACAATAACAAACAACCCGCAATCCTGAGACATCCATTAATATTTTGATATATTCTATAGTTTTTTCACTCATATAATATATATGTATAATTTAAGAATAAAATAGGGCATACCACATATAGGGTTTTATATGCTGCCTTTCTCCTTTAATATTATATTTCACTTTTCAGAAAGATAATTTTAACTGGTTGCAGAATGTTTCATCTGTATCAGTAAGGAATTGTGTTTGGCTGCCATGAACAGGGTTTGACTAGCATAAACATATAATGGTTTATTTTTTGTCATATAATGAGACATCTGGAAGGAGCCAGTCACTGGCTTTATTACAGTGGTTCAAGGGTGTCAGAGTTGCAGTCACTAGAATTCTCCTGGCTTTTATCGCGTGCTCCCCAAATGGCTGGTGGAGCTTGAGCTATCATCTCAGTGATCAAGACAGCTGGGTCTCGGCAGCAATCCAGGCGCTTGGAAGTCTCATGCAAGGACTTCTACTTATATCTCGTTGGCCCCCTTGTCTGCAAGGAAGTCTGTGAAATGTAGTAGTTTTAGCTAAGCACATTGCTGGCCACAATAATAGAGGGTCTTGTTAATGACAAAGAGGAGAATGGAAATTGGGCAGCTAAGCTATCTCTGCCACAGCATCATATGGTGTAATATTTTATTTAACCAATTTCCTATAGAGGAATATTTAGCTGTTTTTCTAGTTTTCACCATTATACCAATTGCCACAGTAAACATCTTTGCACAAACATCTCTTTATCTCTTATTATTTCCTTATGATAAATTCCCAGATGGAATTAGTAAATCAAGTTATGGAATGCAAAATTGCTTTCCAGAAAGGTTCTACCAATCACACTCTCAGCAACAACATGTAAAACCATTGGGTGGTTTTTCTGAGAGTCATTCGTTGAATACTTGCTTTCTGTCCAATTTCAGACATTCCCTTGTGATTCTTTTTTCGAATAGTAGTATCATTCACAAATGTTAGAAAATGCAGTCGATCCTTAACTAGAATGTGTCAGAATGGCAATGGCTGGGCACTATGCCTTTTATTTAATTAAATTTATACCAGAAGAAAATGTCCTTGGAAGATGAGCCTGCAAGGTGACAGACACATTTTAGACTTGTATATTCTCGTATTTTGATTTTTGAAGACGTCTCTGAGATGATTTTGATACCAGTAATGACATGGGGCCACAGGAGAAAGGATGACAAGGAAAAGACCCATCTAAGAACCTATCAAGAAATCTAACTCAGTTTAGGATCTTTAAAGATTAATATTAGAAGCTATTATGGAAGATATGAATCTTAACACAACATAGCTATTCTGCAAACCAATGCAATTTTAGCAAAGTTTTGAAGCCCCGTCTATTGAGTGCATTCTAATGGAACTAATGTTAGCAGAAACAACACACGGCTAAGCCACTGAGCCGGGTTCCTCCACAGTCCCAAGCAAGAGACAAAATTTGCCATATTTAGAGGTGTATACAGTTAACATGTTCTCAAAAATTCATACTTTGAATAAACTTCTGGTAAATTAAGTTGAAAATTTAAATACACCCTGGGACTCAAATGAAAAGAATTCCTAGTAGCCTCTGTTCAGGTTAATGCAGTAAAATTAAAAAGTGATTGCAGCAAATCCTTTAGTAAAGAAGATCACTTTTTGAACAAGAATAATCACCTGATAATTCATGTTTTGAGAGTTCGGCTTTGTACCTCAGGTTTCTTTAAAGCAAGGCTGGGCTTTAAGTCCTGTCAAATTTTTCCTGGCCTTTAGCCTCCCTTGCTCAAGCAAAGATGAAAGCCTTTGGAAAAAGTGATATTCGCATGTGTGTTCTTAGAACGTACAGTCTGTGTTTTAAATAGTGCTGTGCACGGTCATCTAGGTCCCTGGAATGGGAGTAGATTTTTCAGGCCATGTCTTGATCCCAGGGACCAGAAGCTATTGCCCGTTCAGGAGGACGGACACTACACCGCAAAGATGCTTCCCACCTCCCTGGGGTACAAGCAGTCCCAGTGCTTAAAACTAGACCTGGCTTGGGAATTCCCTGACAGTCCAGTGGTTAAGACTCCACACTTCCACTGCAGGCGGTGCGGGTTCCATCTCTGGTTGGGGAACTAAGATCCCACATGCTGTGCAGTGCGGCCAAAAACAAACAACAACAACGGCAACAAGAAAAAGCTAGACCTGGCACATAGTTGGTGGTCCCTAAACACCTGTTGAATTTTTTTGAGTATGATACAACCCAAATACAATTTATCTCCAGGGTGGTAGGATAACATGTGACTTTTCTCCTTTTTTGCTTTTCTGTATTCTATGAATTTCCCTCAAGGTATAGCTGGGACGTTTGTAATCAGGTAAAATAAAACAAATGTGTTTCCTTACAGCTTTGTACAGAGCTGCATTCCAGATCATAGTTCCTAGGACATTTTTGCTAACTTTTTTGAACTAGAGGAGGTAGATTATATTGTATCATAATGAGTTGAGCATCTTTATTGATTATGTTTAAATATTTTAAATCTTATAAATATTTTTATATTTTAAATTAGACATGAGCTTTGAATTCATCTTTTATTTAACAGTATATATTAGGTGATAAACAGAAAGAAAATTAGTAAATAAATCAATCAATTGAAGTGTGATTCCCTGAATTGTCTTTAAAAGCATCAATGGGTGACAATAATATGTGAATTCTACTGTTTTGCATTTTATACTACTATTTATTTATACAATTAACAATTCAGAATGCCAGAGTTGTTGTTTCTATATCTGTGATTTTACTATTTCTTAAACATTTACTTTTATTTCATCAATATACTGCATATGGTTTAAACATTTTTGATAACTTAGTCATAATACACTTAAATTCAACTAAAATTTAATGAGCATATATACGGTACAACGGCACTCTGTAAATTCCTCTGTCACTCTTTTTACTATAATTATAATCATTTTTGTTTATTAGTGTTATTATCTACTGATTATTGTATGTTTACTGTTTACCAGGCAGTATGTTAGTGGTTTTCATGTAATAACTAATGTAGTTCTATAATAAATCTATGAGGTGCTTATTATTATTTTCATCTTAAGAAACTTAGGCAGAAAGATGAGTGACCCACCCAGTGTTACACAGCTCATTGTTGAAATGGCAATGTCAGAATTTGAACTCGAGCCCACATAACTCCAAATCCATATTTGAATCACTATCTTCTACTGTCTCCCAGATTATTTCACAGTCCATTTTCCCACTAAGATGTAAGCTACTTAACAGCAAGAACTGTTTCTTACTCTGACTCTGGTGCCTGGTCCACAGGGAGGACTCAGTAAATATTGATATAAACTAAACTTAGATTTGAACTTTGGTCTCTAACATAAGAGTAAACAACAACAAAAAGCCCTACAAAACTGTTTCTTCACAAGTAATTTGCAGTTGTAGCTAACCTGGCTTTTTTTCCCCTGCTCTAAGTTACTTAAGAACTTATTTTATAACCTAACAGAAAAATGGACAAAAGACATAAACAATTTACCCCCCCCCCGAGAAAAGATAAAAATGACTCAACATATAAAAAGATGTTCAACTTCACTGCTAATAAAATAAATTCAAATTAAAATAGCAATGAGGTAAGATGTCACAATTATTATGTTGACAAAAAGTGAAAAGCTTGGCAACACACTTTGCTGTAGAGGTTTTAAGATAATAACGGGGTACTCTCATATATTGTTGGTGGAAATGCAGAATGATAAACGCCTATGGAAAAAAATTCATCAAAATCTGCCAAAATATTTATTTACCCTTTGACTCACGAACGCAACTTTTAAGAATTTACTTTAGGAGCCTCTCACTTCAGTTTAACCCTTCAGTACCTTCAGTAGGAGGCTTATATTTGTGTGTGCTTGTGTATGCACATGGCTGTGTGTGTGTGTGTGTGTGTGTGTGTGTGTGTTTATTCCTATAACCACTGCCTCCTACTGGTGACTGTTTGTCTCTTCCATGAGCTAAAAACCTCCTAGAAGTACAAGGATCATGTCTGATTGCCTTTCAATTCTCAGCATCTGAGCAAAGAGGCTAGAACTAATGTTTATTGAGACATAACTTTTATTGGCACATACAAGTTCTTTCCATATGAAGAGCAGTGGCAAAGAGCATAGGCTCAGACTACCTGGGTTCAAATCCTGCTTGCACAGCTTACTGTGAGGTCTGAGACAGTTCCTGGGGAAGTTCCTTGGCCTCCCTGGCTTCTATTTCCTCATTGGAAATGGGCACATCTATAGCACACTCCTGGTTAGCTTCCCTTGCAGCAGAATTGGAAAAAAGTTTTCGGGGGCACATGGTTTATTGAACGAGTACTCTGAACAGACAGAAAGGGAACAATGGGCTAGGGGAGGGCCAAGCCAAGGTGTGGTCTCAGTGGGGGTCTAGCTTCAGTCTGATCCACAGGGAGCTAATGAATTGGACCACAAAGTTAGTTCCACCCTAAGGCAAGGGACTAGGTTTTTGTGCCCTGTACAGTCTCTCAGTCATTGGCTGCCGAGAGTCACCCGGGGTTGGTTTGCGATGTAACCTCCTAGGGCAGCTCCTGTTAGATGGGAAGGCAAGTCTCTGGAGAGAAGGGAGAGCTGCAAACCTTTAGCAGCCCTCTTCCACAGCAGCTGGGAGGTGGATGTGCCCAGCTGGTCAAAGGGATGGGGGTACCAACAGCAACTACTACAGTCACCACCTCACCAGGTCATGGTAAGGGTTAAACATGATGTTACACATAAAGCACTTGGAACAAGAAGAACAGGTAATGTGTATTGAGTGCTTAAACCAAGTATTGTTGTAAGTGCTTTGACCTTAGAAAACTGCATCATATAAAAGAAACCCTCAAATGTCAGCTAGTTTTATTACCTCATTTAACAGCTGGCTTGCTAACACATATTAAGTATTTAATAAATGAGGGATAAAGCACATGTGCAGGGAAGGTGGTCTTCTCATCCCTTGGATTAGCCTGTGTGTTCCTCACTGATCTTGTTTCATTAAGTTTTCATACAGTGTTTTGGACCTTGCGTATCCCATGGTTATTGAGTTAACATGAGCTATTTTGGTCATTTTAAGGATTTCCGTATTTCTATTTTTATTGATATGCGAGGGGTACTTGAAGAAATGTGGATGAGGTTATAGCGAGAGAGCCCAGGAATGCCTGGCCGGCTTGCTAATTATCCCCATCCCCCGTGCTGTGATTCCTGAGGAAGCTGAGAAAACTGGGAGAGGAAAATCAACAAGCCCTTTTAGCAGCATCTGTGTGCATTGGTCAGGGTTGGATCAGAGAAGCAGAAGCGTGAAGAGTGCTACCTAGTAAGGGACTGACTGAAGGGGCTTGACCGGACCCAGCAGTGGGAGCTGGGGATCAGGCTGTTGGCTCTGGTTCTCGTGCTGGGACACAGACTCTGCAGTGCAGGCAGTCGGGAAGGGAAGTTGGATGTGAAGCAGGGGAAGCGAGGATGAGCTGGAGCCCGGGTTGTTCCCCGATGCCCCTAGGTGTCCAGCTTTGATGACAGCTGTAGGAGCAGCTGATGCCTGTCACAGAGCCAAACAAGCTCTGACTCAGGAGTCAGAGAAGCAGAAGGGGCAGCTGGAGTTGCTCTGGGTGGGCAAGACGCCCACAAGGTGCCCGGGGCTCCTGCACTGATGTTCCGACGAGGCACAGATGCTTCACTTCCACCTTCTAAATCTTGCACTGAGTGCCTCTTTAGGTCCACGTAGACACGGAAGTACACAGGGGAACCTGGGCATCACAGTTCCAGTTTAGCTAAGTTGACACAATCCAAATCGCCACACTTGTTGCCAATATTTTTGCGCTCGCGTAGAAAGCTGGTGGCCTAATTGGGCTTTCTTTCTGTCTCTCCATCGTGTACCTCTGAATCGAAATCCTAGGAACCTTAGAGGAAGGAGAAGATAGAGACAGAGAAAAAGAGGGAGTAGGAGAGGCCTCAAGTCCATGGACCACTCAGCTGCTGTAAGGGCCAGGCCTTGTCCAGCTCTGCTTAACACACTGAGAAAAGAAGTTAAGAAAGGCAAGCCAAAGTGAAGGGAAATCTGTGCATATGCCTTTATAACGTGGCCCAGGAATGCCCTGGAATGCTGACTAGATCACTGGTTCCTCCCCTGGAAGAGGAGCTAATAAGCTGTACTGCTGAGGAGAGAGAAGGATGCTGTGTTCTTCTGTGTCATGCTGGAACATAGCATTTCTAGAGGGTTTTTGTGCTTTACAGGAAATTAGTACTGTTCGAATGGATGGTTGCCTGATTCTAATGTCCAGTTGTTACACTGGTGAAGATGTAGCCCTATGACTGTGTCTGATTTGAAGGGTTGCCCTTGTGATACTTCTTAGCATTTTTCCTGGCCCTGGAACCCCCAAAGGCTCCTGGCCAGGAAGGAAGGTTTTAAGGCCGCCTGGAAGTTATCAATTACTGGTTAAGAAGAACAGAGAAGAAAGGAGGGAAAGAGATGTACTGGTCAGGATATGTTAGGCTGAGCTCTGGCGAGAACCTCCAAATTCAGTGGCCTAAAATTAGATTTCTATCTCATTCAATCTCCTTGTCCTTCACAAGACACTGGTGAGGGCTCTGCTCCTCGAGGCCTCTCAAGGGTCCAGGCTGATGGAGTGAGTAGCCACCATCTCGGGGTTGCCGGATGTGGTGATGGTTATAGCAACGGCCCCAGTGGGATCAGCCCACCTGCCACCCACCACTACTTCCTCACGGTTGTGTTGTTTCCTCCCACGTTCAATCATCACCCCAGAAGGAAAGAGTCCTGAAGGGTCTCACATCTGCAATTACTTGTCACCTCTCACTACAATTCATTGGCCACAACTGGTCATATGATGCCACCTAACCACAGAGGACCATAAACTGATATCATACCAGGTGCTCAGAAAGCCAGAAATATTCAGAAGGAACCACTGACTCCCATAGGGATGTGGCAAGGAAGTAGAATTCTTTTCAATCAGGATCTTTGGGGAATGAATTACAATGACCGAAGATATCCTAGAGTCTTCCCTCATGTCTCATTCTGTACATGACAATAAATGTCTATCTCTAAGGTACTGGTTCTTCAAGATAACCTCCAATTCCAAAGTCTTCCCTTGCTCTTCATCACCCACAGGATAAAATCCCAACGCCTTGTGTTGTGGCCAGTCTAGCTGCTGCTCTAACTGTGCCTACAGGAGGATTGTAGGTCATGCTAGGGGAACAGGTGGCAGTCATGCTAGGGGGACAGAGCCCTTGGCGCTAAGGACTGTAAGAAGAGACATTGAGGGACCTGAGTGGATAAAAGTCAGACAGTGGAAAAAAAACAACGCGTATCAGCTTGGTCCAATACCAACACCTCAGTACAGTACTAAGCTTGTCATGAGATGGGCTTAGGCCAGATTTCTAGGCCAGGGGGCTGGCTGCAAAGATCAAAAGAGTTATTTGGGGCTTCCCTGGTGGCGCAGTGGTTGAGAGTCCACCTGCCGATGCAGGGGACACGGGTTCGTGCCCCGGTCCGGGAAGATCCCACATGCTGCGGAGCGGCTGGGCCCGCGAGCCATAGCCGCTGAGCCTGCGCGTCCGGAGCCTGTGCTCCGCAACGGGAGAGGCCACAACAGTGAGAGGCCCGCGTATCGCAAAAAAAAAAAAAAAAGTTATTTTTACAAAACATCTGGAAGCTCAAGGCAGCCTTGTTTGGGATGTGGGTGACATAAAGGGTGGGGAAAGGGACTGTCTCCTCCCCAGTGGGAGACTCAGCCAGGCATCTTTGCACTGGTGTGTTATCGGGATCATTGGTAGCGCAGGCTTGGGCCCAGATGAACAAACCTGGTGCAGCGTGGTTTTGGCAGATATGAGTGGGAGGTGGCCCTGGGCGTTTTGATAGCAAATGAGGCACCCCTGCCTTGACGGTGGTGGTGGAGGGCAGAGGTGATGTCTACACACACGTGCCAAGGGGAAGATGGAGAAGGTGAAGAGGAAAATGGGCGTTCCACAGGCAGCCAGAGAACTGGGTTCCTAGGTACGCAGAAGGCCCACTCTGAGAACATCTGGAAGTAATTTATTCATCTATTTTAATAGTTACTGGACACCTACTAGTTAGGTAGTAAACAAAATGAACAGAGTTCCTGACATGATGGAGTTTATATTCCAATGGGAGATACTGGCAAAAAAAAAAAAAAAAAAAGTTTGACAAATATATAAATAGGTTAACAAATATATAATTTCAAATAGTGTAAAAACATATATATACATACACTATTTCCTATTTACTATATGATTTTAGATAGTGTATTAGGTGAGAGACTATATTTCTTCAATTGTGAATCAGAGTAAAATTACATTACTGTAATCCTAATTTGTACTCCCAGGCTTTTGTAGCTGGGAGATCTTCAAGGTCATCTGTAGTATTGCCAAAACTCTCACAGACTCCACAGGCCTTGACTGTGAAGGATGACAAGTCCTCAGCTGATGGAGAGGGGGAAGTAGGCTGGGTCGGAGCAGGTCTAGGCCAGGGGACTAATGCTGTCATCACCAAGGAAGGGATACAGTTGCTGCTGCTGCAATGGCGAAAGGGACATTTGACATCTTGTACTAGTCCAGGCTGGCACTGGTGTCCAAAAGTCTTTGCAGGTGGATAACACCGAGAATCTCTGGTCACAGGTGCTCTCAGTGACAAGGGGGCGAAAGGTCTTGGTTCTACGAGGGTCCATTCTGGAAGAAGCAGGACCGTGCCAATGGCAGGCATCCACAGGAGCGTCCAGTAGCCTGGAATGTAGGCAAGGGCTGGAAAGGTTGTCAGTGACCCATGATTCAATGAATATTTAGTAAGTTCCTATTGTATGACAGGCTCTGTGCTACGTGTTAGGGATACAGTGATAAACTCTCAAAGACCCTTTCCTAATGGAGCTTATATTCCACTAGGTCTCAGCCTAGAGAGCTGTGGATTCTAGTCCTAGCTGAGAACGATGTTGTAAATTATGAACCAAGTCTGGTGGTAGAGACTGGCCAGATATCCTGGGTAGTACCTGCAGTTGTATGGTCCCACAGAGAGATGCTGAGAACTCCGTCTAGATAAAAGAATCGAGGCAGGAGGTGAGGATGCAGTCCTAACACCATTGGAATCAGTTTTCATTAACTCAGAGCAAGAATCGGATATAGTCTGCAGAGAATCTGGAAGGCAAGCTGTCCGTGGCTGACCAGGGTTGGGGGTCCCTGTCCTCCCAGAGTCCCTGAATATTAGTGCAATTCAGCCATCGCACCCTGCAGCCAGCAGCCAGCGAAAAGGAATCACACACACTCAGCCCCTTTTGCTTTGGGTTCTTCCCTCACTTTCACTACCAGCCCCGTCTCCCCTCAAATCCATCACAGGAATGTCCCTTAGTCTTGGTGACTGGATTATGCTTCTTCTGTTTGACCCCTGGGTGCCTGTTGCATTTAGCTTGTACTCATTCTCAGACTCTTTAGGCTTTTGACTGTTTGGGGTAAAGTTCCTACCCTGATTATTCTTGACTCCAGGCTTTCATGTCTGCCCACCTGGCCTGCAGCCTGGTCAAACCCACATCAGAAACCTTTCAGAGAGGCCTGATCATTTTGCCATGAACCCATGGCTCCAGGGGCAAGCCTGCTGCTATAGCAACGTGGATGGTCCACCAGGCACGTGCTGTCACTCTGCTTTGGGACTCTGAGAGCTTGGCAAGGGGAATACCACCCTCCTGAGGAAGATAACCACCTTTGTGGGCCAATTACCAGAGGAGAGGGCAAAATGCCTCCCTCACCCAGCCCTGGCAGGCCCCGTGGACCACACTCCCTCCCCTCCCCAGGGGTGCTTCTGTTCCTGCCCCCAGGGAGATTCGGAGGGAATCCAGAGAAATTGCCAGGTCTCATTATGCAGCTTTGAATCTGCATGTTGATTCTCTAGAGAGGCCAAAAGGATGACATGTCTCTTTTTTTGCCTAACTCAGGATGCGGAAAGATGATAGCCCCACTCACACAGCTGGTGATCCCTCCAGGAAGGTAACACAGGTTTTTGCCCTCAAAGAGTCTAGGAGATCAAATCCATTATGCCTTTCATTTCTGTCTTCATTGGTCAAGGTCCAAAGTGCAACCTCCACCTCCATGCCTACACGGTTAATTGATCCACTTCCACCATCATTCTCACGAACCTTTGTACATCCTTCTGTCCCAGGCTTGCAGTCCTCCCCTCTTTCTCATTCTCTTCCACCTTGGCCTCTTGAATCCTTTCTCCATAACTAACAAATTGCCCTACCTGCACAATTTCTTTTATAACACTCCCTCACCTCCTGACTCTTCTTTGGCTGAAGCTGTCCTCATCCCTGAGAGACCTCTCATGTGGTTACTGTTTTCTTCCGTAATTTATTACAAATAATAGAAACTCAACTAACACTGGCTTAATGAAGTAGGGTTCATCTTTCTTCATAATATAAGAAATCTGGATGTAGGAGGATGCTGCTATTAGTTTGGTGGCCAGTCAAAACCTGGGCTTACAGCTCTGTGATTATCTTTGCCTTTTCCGCATATTTATAACCTCTTGGACACAATATGGCTGCTGCAGCCCAGCCATCACGTTTGAATTCCGTGCATGAAGAGAGAAGGAGCTAAGGGATGGTGCCTGCATCAGGAAAGCAAAAACATGCACAGATTCCCTAGTGAAATTAAGTTTAGGTCTCATTGGCTAGAAGTGTGCCACACGGCCACTGTTTGATACAAGGGAATCTAGGAAGGGAATCTATATTTGCTGGCATATTGCACACCAGAAAAAATCAGGACTCTGTTAGCAAGGAAGAAAAGGGATAAAGATATCAGGTAGAGAACAAGCCGTGTCTTCCACAGTTTCTCTCTTACTCCCCAATATTGTATTTCCACTCTCCTGTTAAAACCCTGCTTCTTGGCACCCATGCCATTTAGATTTTCTGCTTCAACCACTGCTGTTGCTGTTATCCACTGTGGGGGTGGGGGGTGGGTCCTCTCATTCATCCTCTACATTGGCAATGGGCAAAAAGCCCACCGCTCCATGGGATAAACCAGTTGCTTTTCCCTGCCCCCAAGCCTGGATCAGTCTGCATGACAACAGTGTCCAGGTGGGTGGCCTATCCAACACCGTGGTCTCTCAGGTGCTCACCTTCCTTTCACCTCCAGTGATTTCCTCTCCACTTTGGCCACCCACTCCCATGGAAAGTCCCTGGATATTATCATTACCTGTAATGCTATTCCTCCAAAATTATCAAGCTCAGCACTCCTCTACTTGACTATAACCTCCCCTGCTTCTCAGTGTTTATTCTACTGCTCTCGCACCAGCCCTTCTTTAGCATCATTGGCACTGTCTGTCCTCTGCTATCTCTCACTTCATCAACATTCCTCTTTCTTTACTTCCCTTATGATGGGAGTTCATGAACAATATTTCTAGACTCCCATCTCTGCCCTACATCTCTTACTCCCCAAACTTCCTTGTCCCTCTGTTGCCTCCATTTGTCTCTACACTTCTGAACCCAACTGTCTGTTTCTCTGTGCCTGCATCCAAGAAGCTGAGCATCACCCAGTGAGGCAGATTGATTCTACTATAAGTTCAAGGTCATTAACTTCTAACAAGTCCTCGCACTACGCAAAAAACTTACTATAGATCTATATTTTTCCTGTTTTCCACAGTGACTGTCTCAAACCTTTCTCCTTTCCTGAAGCCTCCAACCTTCCTTCTTTTCTTCCCTGAGCAGATGACCTCCTCGTACTATATTAGAGAGAAAGTAGGAGCTCTCACATAGAAACTTTCTGAATACTGAGTATTTCTGTAGCTGTCCTGTGGGTCCTTCTCACCTGTTCTAATAGCAGAGCTATTTCACCTCCCATCTGAGGAGAATCCCCTTCTGCCTTCTAGGAAGCTTACACTATCTACTATTTCTTTTTTCTTTCCTGTATTTTCCCTTTTCTCTGGCCTGAATCTTTCCTATTTTCTTTATACGTCTTCTCATTGAAAAACAAAATAACAATCATAATCCACTCCCAGCTGCTAATTGATCTCCCTTCTCACCTTCAGAGGTCAAATTCTGTAGAGAATTTTCTCTCTCCATTTCTGTATCTCCCAACCTCAATCCATACCATTCTGTCTTCCGGTCCTACCATAAGCTTTTGCTGGAATTGTGAACTACTTTCATACTAAAAACAGTGTTTCAGTATTTCTCTTACTTGACCATTCCCTACTTTGCGGGAACAATGTCTGCTACTGACTTACATGATTCAACTTTCTCCTGGCTGTCTTCCCACCTCTGCAGCTGTTCCTTTTCTATTTCCTTTGCAAGCTCATCTATCTCTACTTGCCAGTACATTATGGAGATCCTCAAGACTTGTTTCAGTAATCTCTCCTCCTTCATTTCATACTTTCTCTCTCAGTGTGTATGAATATCAAGTTTATATCTTTAGTCCAGAGTTTTCTGTGCTCCTGACCTATAGCAACTAATTTTCAACTTAACGTATTTTTTTTCCTTTTTTTGGCCACACCATGCGGCATGCGGGATCCTAGTTCCCCAACCAGGGATCGAACCTGTGCCCCCCGCAGTGGAAACGCAGAATCTTAACCACTGGACCACCAGGGAAATCCCACAACTTAACATATTTTTTTATATAAAGTACTTATCTGTTTAAGTCATTTGTATTAAATATCTATGGCTGTGTAACAAATTATCCCTAAATCACAAACAACTTAAAACCACATATGTTTATTATCTCACAGTTTTTGTGGGTCAGGAATCCAGGTGTAGGCTAGTGAGAGCCTCCATCTCAGAGTCTCTCAGGTGGCTGAAATCAAGGTGTTGGCCAGGGATGCGGTCAGCTCATGGCTCAAATAGGGGAGGACCCACTTCTAAGCCCACTCATGTGGCTGTTGGTGGGTCTCAGATCCACACTGGTTGTTGTTCTGAGACATCACTCCCTTACCCTGGGGCCTCTTCATAAGGCTGCTTATAGTATGACAGCTGGCTTTCTCCAGAATGAGGATTCAGAGAGAGAGAGAGAGAGGAGAGGGAGAGGGAGGGGAAGATAGCAGTCACGGTCTCTTTGTAACTTAATTTCAGAAGTGATATCCCATCACTTTTGCCTTATTCTGTTCTTTAGAAGCAAACCACCAGGTCTAGCCACACACGAGAAAGGGATTATATAAGGATGTGAATACCAAGAGTCAGGTATCGTTGGGAGTCATTTCAGAGGCTGCCTACCATGTGACCACATATCGTGTCCAAAATTAAACTCTTGCTGTACCTACCACCCTATCCCCAGCACCAGAAACAGGGCTCTCCTCCCAGTTTCTCTTTCTCAGTGACTGACACCTCCGTCAGTCCTGTTCAGCAACCCAGAAACCTAGCAATCATTCTGGACTATCTCTTCAATCTCACACTCCATATGTGATCATAACTAAATTCTTTCAGTTTATTTCTCAAATATCACTCAAATCTGCTCACTTATCTCCACCACTACCACTGTCAGCCTGATGGAAGCAACCATCATTTCCTGCTGGAGCTTGCAATTATCTACTAACTGGTCCACCCCCTTCTACTCTGACCACTTCCCTTCCAATATAGGTTCTATGTTGCAGACAAAGTGATCTCTTCACCATATAAATCTGATTGTGACACAATTCTGCTTAAAACCATTAAATAGCTTCCCATTTCCCATTGGAGAAAGACAGAACTCCTCAATAACTTACACTGTTCTTTGTGGTCCTCTCCACCTCCCAGCCTCACTTCACACCAGACTCGCCTCTCTTTCCCCTGTCCAGGCATACTGGCCTTCTTTCAGCCCTACTAGCCACAGGGTCTTTGCATATGCTGTTCCTACTTAAAACATTCTTCCCTCCTTTTTGCCCAGTTAACTCCTATTCAATTTTTAGATCTCAACGCAAGCATTTCTTCCATGGGAAATCCCCCTTCCAGAACCTCAGAACTCATGTCCTTCTCTTTGAAGATCTTGTCACAGTTGCAATTTTATACTAGTTTGTGTGGTTGTTTCCTTATCTGTCTCTTCTATATTCTGCAAGTGTAATCTACTCAGTCATATCATTGTTGTATCCCCAGCATTTATAGAGTACATGGTGCATAATAGTTACTCAATAAACATGTGTTAAGCAAATGGAGTTTCTTGATCATAACTCTTCCCAAATGGATGCAGCCAAAGATCTACTGGCTTGGCCTAGTGGGGATCACTGAGCCAGTATGTGATTTAATTCCACCTGCTTATTCAGGATTCACGAATGCTCTGGGCTCTGGATCCAGATCCAGGAAGGTCTCCGTACAGATTTAGGGATGAACTGGCCCAGACCACTGGAAGACGAGAGTAGAGACTAGCAAGTACGGATGAGAGGAGAGAAGGAGAATTGCTGAGGACCAAGTTTAAGTACACTGGGGAGGCAGGAGGAGCAGCCTGAGCCATTGACTTTATCTAATCATTTGTGGTTACTTCTAGATTAGTCAAGCCCTTGTTTTCCGGTTTGAAGTCTAAGCAGGAATTCTGCTTCTCTTCTTCCATCTTCTTGCTGACATTTTTGACTGATTGACAGCAACTCTGTCAGAGGGTGAGCAGAAGAAATGAAGGAAGGTGAAAATCAAATTGCTAAATTTTACTATTTGTTAACAGCTTTGGAAAGAGGCACAGTGGTGAGGATGTTGGGCAATGGTTTAGCAATATTAATTAAAAAATGCTATTATATAAAGGATTCATGTAATTGATCTGTGTACTACTATTCTGCAAATGAGACCAAAGAGTTGGCGGCATTCATTTTTTATTGCTTAGAATTTAAACTTTGGAATAGTAGGTACCCAACTGTCTTTAATACATCCAGTAGATGGAGGAAGAGTTTATTCTTATATCAGATTTGATCCTGTTAATTTAGTTCATCATTTCAATCTGTCAAGATATCCGGTGTAATATACAGATTCTGCCACTGAATACATTTTCCATGTTGTCTTGCTCTGTGTGACTGCAGCAGGTATATAAGGACGTACTAGAGGATGTCCCTAGAACTGGGAAAAGAAATAATTCTCTGAGAACTGAAATATTTCATCATTAATAAATATAGGTTTGTAAGATTCACTTTCAGCAGATGTTAACCATCCTAACACATGAGTAGTAATCGGAAACTAAGAGACGATGAAGACTGGAACTTTGACTAATGAACAATAAGAAAGCAGTAACCGAAGAATCACGTAACTGAAAATGAATCTCTCTTTCTGTATGTGCCTCTCTGTGTGTCTCTCTCAACAGGAAAGTCTGAATTTAGGCCTGGTTAGTGGACGTCCCCATATAATAGGGATCTTGCTCTCACCAGCTACAGGAGCCAGGCAGGTAAGCCACCTTCAGAGGGGAGCTGGTCTGTTTGGGCTATGACAACAGGCCACGCTCAAATGGGCAGGTCGGCCTCAGCGCCAGCAGATTGGTGTCACTTGAGAATGTGGACCCAGTTCAGGCAGGTTTTTCTAGAGTCCAGAAGTCACTGTGCAAGCCCAACACAAAACAAACAAACCTGAAAAAAACCACAAAACTGTGTTTGTGGACCACCAGGAACCTCTGCTATACAGTAAATAATCCAGGCATTGGTCAGTAACAATCCACCAAAGGCACCACTGGGCCGAGGTGTGGCATGTTTCCCATTTGTGTCACAAGGGAGGTGAATTCTACTGTAAGGCACTCTGTGGACATTCTTCAGAGATTACCCAATTCTCCTTGCTTTAATTTTATGCTTACCAAAAAAAACCTGCTTACGAATTCAGTTTTACAACAAACTTGAAAACTAGCCAGCGGGTGATCTGAATAAGGCGCTATACCTATTTCAGTCCCTGGAAAGGGCTATTCCTGTGTGTCAATAAACCAGCATTCTGACTTTCCGCTGCACTCTTCCTTGAGTCTGTTTAGCATTTGTCTGCCTTGTGGAGCTTTGAACAGCTCTGGGTGAGTGAACAAAATAAGATCCTGGTGCTGAAAAGCTGACTATGTGACCCAGACAGTGCCCTGCATTTGTGTACCACGGTCCCTCTCCAGAAATCAACCAGCTGTCCTTCTTTCTGTAAATGTGGCAGACACCATTTTGCTGGTGAATGAGGTTAAATCTTTAGACTTGTCATTGGCTCAGCTTCGTAATTCAAAACTCTCTTATCTCATCCTTTGATTTTCAGTCCCCAGAGTTTTCTTTCCATGTCCTTGCCTCCCTGACACTTCTGTCTGTTGAGCTACTAAGTGCTTTTTGGGTATCTACTGTCTTCCCAAATTGCCTTTACTTTTCTTCTTTACTTCTTCACCTTTCTCCTGTTTTATTCTTTCCATTACTTTTTTTTTTTTTTTTTTTTTTTTGCTGTACGCGGGCCTCTCACTATTGTGGCCTCTCCCGTTGCGGAGCACAGGCTCCGGACGCGCAGGCTCAGCGGCCACGGCTCACAGGCCCAGCCGCTCCGCGTCATGTGGGATCTTCCCGGACCGGGGCACGAACCCGTGTCCCCTGCATCGGCAGGCGGACTCTCAACCACTGCGCCACCCGGAAAGCCCTTTCCATTACTTTTTGTTCTTTAAATTTGGAAACTCCCCTGCTTCCTCAGTGATTTTATTAAGATCCCACATGTTACAGGTTCACTAGGACTGAAACATCCCTTTAGAGCTGGGCTGACCAATATGGTAGTCGCTAGCCATATGTGGCGGCTGAACACATGAAACATGGCTGATCTGAAATGAGATGTGCTGTAAGTATGAATTGGACACCAGATTTCTGACTTAGTAGAAAAAATAAAGAGTGTAAAATATCTCATTAATACATTTAAAGAGATTGGCCACATGTTGAAATGCAATATTTTGGTTATATTGGGTTAAACAAAAGTATTACTAAAATTAATTTCATCTATTTCTTTTTTTTAACGTGGCTACTAGAAAATGTAAAAGTACGTATTTAGCTAGCAATATAATTCTATTGTCAATGCTCCTTTAGGAAATCTTAATGTCTGCATTATTTATATTTCTCTAAGGAGCCTAAAGACTATATTAAAAGCTCCATTTGGTTGGAATGTCCCCAAATGAATCCTCCATTTTTCTTTTCTATATTCTTATTCCTTCTCAAGTCATTCTCACTTTTCCTTTTTTTTTTTTTTAAGAGGCTGAAAGAAAGGGGGGATTTTTTTCTTTTTTGATTCAGAAGCAGTCACAGGACAAATATACTTAAATGTAATGGGGATATAAGAAAAACTGAAAATAGGCAAGACTGCCTCTAGAAAATCTGTTAACAAAACACAGTAATACATACACCTGGACAAGCATCAGTCCCATGGGGAAAACCAGCAACTTAATTACTTCACCTACAGGCACTACACTGAGAATTGTTTCTTTCCACTTGAGTGGAAGCATGCGATATGCCAGAGTGAGCTGGCGGGAGTTTTGCTTCTCTTATACCAGAACTGTCTTCCGAGGTTCACTTTTATAGGTGTTATGTAAATGATAATTAATACATGTAGCACACTGACAATAATGGGCGTAGGTTGGAGAGTCAGAGGGATCTAGGTTTCATCCTGGCTTTGCCACTTGCTAACTCAATGGCCTTGTGCCAGTTACTTCGCCTCCGGAGCCTCAAGTGCTAATCTGTAGAATAGGGATAATAGGACCATTGCTTCTGAAGGGCCAATACCCTGCTTCTGCTCCTAGCCATTCTCTACTCTCATTTTCTGAAATCCGCTTGGCAACTATGATTGTATCTCTGTCTCTCACCCAAGAAATGTTATTCCTCACCTCAAGCCTCATGAAAAGAGCTTTGAGAGGACCTCTGGCCTGGGCATTTAACATCTGTCTGCTGCAGTTTGCGAGAACCTGAGGAAGTGGTCTCTGACCTAGACTTGAGATCTCTCAAGGCAAAGAACTGTAGCTTGCAGAATGTGTCCATGGGGGCAAGGAGATAAGGCTGGTGAGAAGATGCCTGCCCTAGAGTATGTACAGGCAAAGGACATCTGTGTATTTCCTCAGACCAAACGTAGGGAGAGAAAGCCAGCCGTGAGCTGTCTTAAAGAGACTTTGTCCAAGAGCACAAAAGAGGTCCCAACTATGAGGGACTTCTTGTAGAATTTTGAAAACCAGGGCTTGCAGAAGGAACAGAAGCAGCTAGGGAGGTTCCTGTTGCTGAGGGATCTTTGAGGAGTCCTTGGATATGATGCAAAAAAAAGGGTCACACCCCTTTTTATAACCCACCAAAGCAGCCCTAGAGATTTAGCTTCATTCTTGGGGGATAAAGTCCTCTATGCTGTAAATGGTCTGTAATTCCTCCTTCTCTGGCCACGTTTCAGTCCCTTTCCCTCACCAGCTGTCCTAAACTTCCTCAGGTACCTGAACTCATCTCTTCTTGCTAGGCTGGGGCCTCTCTGGGGAGCCTCTGGTGTTCTCTGATCAATTCATGTTCTATGCAAACTTTTCCCAGGCCCAGGGAGGGGAGAGTCATTAGACAGGTAAAGATAAGATGTCCCTTATAGGAACAGTAGCAAATGAGACACATTATTCGACAAGAATCTGTGCCTATCTGCTGTGTTAACGGGCACTGTGAAGGAAATTCAAGCACGGCAGAGACCCTGTGGCTTTATGTTAAGCCGTGTTAACTGGCCTTAGTGAGCTTAAAGACTAGCTCTGGAATGGAAGGAGAGTAAGAGGTTATGGTGGGGATGGGAAGAAGACTTCTGTGTGGCAAGTTTGAAAGCATGCCAATAAATGATGAGGTATTAAAAGAAGAGAATGACCACTTCTGGGAATATATCCAAAGGAAATGAAAACACTGACTTGAAAAGATATCTGTACCCCCATGTTCATGGCAGCACTATTTACAGTATCCAAGACATGGAAACAGCCTAAGTGTTCATTAATGGACGAATGGATAAAGCCGTTGTGGAATATTATTCAGCCATTAACAAATGAGGAAATCCTACCATTTGTGACAATATGGAGGGACCTTGAAGGCGCTATGCTAAGTGAGATAAATCAGACAGAAAAAGACAAATACTGTATGATCTCACTTATATGTGGAATCTAGAAACAAAATCAAAACAAAATCAAACTCATAGAAAAAGAGACCGGACTTGTGATTACCAGAAACAGAGGATGGGGGATGGGGGAATGGAGGAAGGTGGCCCAAATATGCAAACCTCTAGTTATAAGATAAGTAAGTACTAGGGATGTAATGTACCACGTGACGCTATAGTTAACGCTGCTCTATTATACACAGGAAAGTTGTTAAGAGAGTAAATCCTCAGAGTTCTCATCACAAAAAGAATTTTTTTCCTCTTTTCTTTCCTTTTTATTGTATCTGTATGAAAAGATGGATGCTAGCTGAACCTATTAAAGTAATCATTTCACAATATATGTAAGTTGAACCATCATGCCGTATGCCTTAAACTTGCACAGTGATGGATGTCAATTATTTTTCAATAAACCTGGTGAAAAAGAAATAAAATAAGTGCTTAGGGTACTGAAAGAACCAAAGGATGATTTTGTGCGTCAAGAGTTTGGGGTGGGCTTCATACAGGGGTCCAGACTCTAAGGACTGTCCTTAGGTGGCTATCAGAAAATGAAGGGTCTGGGAATTTCATATTGGAAATAGGAGTGAGCTAACTGGGGCGAGGGATTAAGGAGAAAAAGTTGGATTGGTAGATGGCAGTAGATTGTGAAGAGTGCAAATGTCAGGCTGAGGGGACCAAACACCGTTGGGAAGTCCATGTAGCGAAAAGATTTTTGAGGAAGTGTCTCAGCAAACTGAAGCTGTCACTCTCTTTTTTTTTTTTAATGTTGAGAGGGCCAAAGCATCCATGCCAGACCGTCTCAAAACAAGGGAAGGAACTAAGAAGGGAGACCAACAGGGAGAGAACTCTCCCTTTCCCTTTTACCCAAGCACTAGGGACACATTATGAATTCATTTTGATTTAAAAATCTTTACGGTTAGATACAATTTTGAGTGCTTCAAAAGTTTTTCCTTTGTGGAAGCCAGTTGGAGGCTGTCACCTAGATACTCCAAGGGAAGAATTTAGGTTACATCTCCCAACCAGACTAGCGTGTCAGCACAAGGATCCCCAAAGTATAGTACCACCAGTGTTCTACCCAGCCACACACCTACTCACCCACTCACACACCCAGTCACCGCTCCCACCAGCCAACAAACATTTTTTGAGCGCCCACCAGGTTCCATGTGTGCCAGGTTCCATGCTGTGTACCTAACTAAGTTGCAACAGTGAACAACACTGTCCTCTCCAGTGTATGTCATTGTGTTAGGGGCGGGGGAGATTAAACAAGAATGGCAAAACTTTTCTATGGGAGATGAGTACTTGCGGGTTCATTATGCCATTTCTTCTGCATTTTGGTATGTTTGACAATTTTCCTAACGAAGTTAGACAACTGTCCTGTTTCTCAAGCAAGGAAGCTAGATTTGACAGATACCTATATCCCAAGGGCAAGTTCAGCCTTGAAGTTACACCCAAGGTATTAGTGGAAGAGAAGTCCGTGGGGGAGGGTGCAGAGAGTGGTCAGGAAATGCCTCTTGGTGGAAGTAACTGTTCTCTAAAAGTACTTGCTCAGATTGAGTAAAGAATCCAAAAACTACGGGCCTGACTTGGCCTCAGCTGCTTTGGGAAGTGCTAATAGGTCAGAGTCAAGAGTTAAGAACTAGCCTATCACATTGCGATGGCTTATCTACCCCCCTGCCCCCCTTGCTTAAAGTCAGCAGAGGTAAGTAGATAGATAATCAGATTTAGCCAGCATCTCCTGAGCACCTACTATGTGCCTGGCGCTATACAAAGGCTTTGGGTTAGATTCTGTTAGCACCATCTTATGGAGGATGGAATAGGAGTCAAGAGAGTTCCTCAAGGTATGGGGAACCTGACCCTATCAGGCAAGGGCAGTTCAGGAACCCACTTCTTCCAATTCCAAGTCGTGGAGAATAAATCAGAAACATGGGATCAGGCAGAGTTTGCTTCGCGACTTTGAGCAAGTCACCGGGCCTTCCTAAGCTGACTCGATTTCTCTACCTATAAAAAGGGTAGAGTAAAACCTTGTAAGTTTTGTTTTGTTTTTTTAAAGGACCAGAGACCTTTACTGTCAAGATCCTGGCATGAAGCGAGGGCTCCATAGATGGCAGCCATCATTCTTGGCCAAGCGCGGGCGCATCCTCCCGCGGGGTCCCTCGGGACAGACCGGGCCCGCCTCCGCGGCTCCGGTCTCGCCGGGCTCGCGGCAGGTGTCCCAGCATCAGGGTGCCCACGCCCCAAAGCGAGCGGGGAGCGCGGGAGGATTGGAGCACCGAGGTCTCCCCTGGAGGATTCTCCTCCGCCCCGCCCCCCCCCCGCCCGGCGCAGGTGAGGTTTCCGGCTCAGGCCACGGGGACAGCGACCTTAACAGAGGTCGAGGCGGACAGCGCAGCCCGCGGCCGGGAGAGGGGTCCAGGGGGCGCCCCCTCCCTCGCCCAGATACACCCCAGGGCCAGCCTCGGCGCCCGGGCCCGCGGGCTGCGCGCTCTGCAGCTGCGAAAACCCGGAGAGGCGGATCGGAGCGCGCTCGCAGCAAACTCCTCCGCGGTCCGGCCGCCGAGCTGGGCATGCTCAGTGCGGCCGCCGTCCGCCAACTCGGAAGCTCGCGCTCCCCGGCCTTGGGGGCGAGAACGCCGGCGGCGGCGAGCCGGCGTCGCCCGCCGCCCCCAGACAGTGGCAAACTTCGCGGCGTCCCCGGAGCTCGCCCGGCCGAGACTGATACCTTACAAATCAGATCAAATCCAGTTGCCTCCCCCCGCCCCCCTCCCCCCCCGGCCCCATCCCAACCCGAAACGTGGAGGCTGCGGCCGCCAAAGTGCCGCCGCGGCTGGCGGCCCCTGACCACTAGCCGGGGACCAACAGGTAAACTGTTGGGGGCGGGGGGAGGAGGAAGGAGCGCGGCCGGGGGTGGGCGGGGGATTGGAGGAGCCCGAGATGCCCGCGGGCTAGCTATCCCAGTCTGCACTCGCTGCCAACCCTCCTCACCACCCCAGCCCCTGGAGGGGCAGCAAAGGGTTAAGTCGGCCCCGAGCCACCGTGAGCACGGCCCCCTCCACCCGCTGCGACCGCTAGCAGCGCGCCTCGGCGCCTGCCCGGAGCCGCCGAGGGGACCGGAGCCGCGGATGCGCCACCGGAGCCCGGCGGGCGTCTAGGAGGCACTGGCCGCTTCCCCACCGCCCGCATCCCTGTCTCCCCCACTCCCTCCAGGCCTGTCCCCCTCCTTCCCAACCGGGTCCGCGCCCAGGTGGCGGGGTCTGCGGGGCGCGTGGCGGCGGGGGAAGGGTCCCTGCTGTAGAAGAGGGGGCGGGGGCGGGCCGCTCCGCAGTCTCTTCCTCGGGTAGGCGGGCCACCCGCGCCCAGGGCAAGCACTCGAGCCACCTGCCTGGGGCGCCAAGAAAAGTTTTTTTCCCCCCGCCCCGTGCCCCTCCCCCACCCCACACTGCGCTCGGCTGGGGTGGGTTTAGGTCCATTGGTGAAAAAAGTCACACGTTCCCATCAGCTGCTCCTCCCCCTGGGGACAGGGTGGTGGGGAACAGGAGGCAGGCGCCTCGGAGGATCCAGGTGGACCTCCAGCCCCTCCGTTGGCGGTGCGTCCTGGGGCTCCAGCGCAGCAGGGTGCCCGCCGAAGGCTACCCCCATCAGTGCGTGTCTGCGTGCCGGGCAGCGGCAGCATCCAACCTGCTTTATTCCTGCCTGCAGCGCCACACGAGCGAGGAGGGGGAGAGGGAGTCTGTCTGCAAAGTGCTGCTCCCTGGTGCTCAGAGGCGGCTGCTCCAGCTCCAACTCTCATTCATTTCGCCGGTTAACATGAGAGATCATGGCCGCCTTCGGGCTTCTCAGCTATGAGCAGAGACCGCTGAAACGCCCCCGGCTCGGGCCGCCGGACGTCTACCCGCAGGACCCCAAGCAGAAGGAGGTAAGGGCGCCGGCGGCCTCCCCGGCAACCGGGGCCGCGCTCCGCAGCGCTGACCCGGGGCCAAGTTGGCCCAGCGGGCATCGCCGGCGCTGCGGGGGAAGGGTGGGCAGGGGGACTGGCGGCGGGGGCCGGGCTGGGGGGCTGGGGGACCCACGGCGGTGGAGACCGAGCGGCTGTCAGTCCCTGCGCGCCACGGGGGCGCTCGCTCTCCGGGTGCCGGGTCGCTTCCCCGTTACCGGGCCTTGCACGGCGCAGCCGGGCGCTTCACCCGGTTCTTCCCTACGGAAACCCTCCAGCTCCCTCTCCCCGGCTTTTGCCTGCTTTATTTTTCTCCCCGCCGCTTCGGTAAAGCCTCGTAAACTTTTTGAAAAATGTTGGAATGCAGTGCATCCGACACAGGTCTTGGGTTTTGCGCCAGCCGAGCAGGGGCGGCTGTGGGTGGGGTGGCGGAAGACCTTTTCTGTTCAAATTTTCCAGTTTGGAGTGGAAGTCGTTTTTGTCGAGGTGATGAATATTTAGCTCTTGTAACGTACTTCTGTCTCCCCTCTCCCCTTTAAAAATCAATATGAAAGGGAAACACTGATTTTCATCCCTAGAGGCGATTGGCTTAATTGCTGGAGGCTGTTTTGTATATGTAAAGGCAGTCAGGTTACCTTGGAAGGGAATAGGTCCTGGGATTGCTTGTTTCTTTGAATGAAATGAATTGGAGGAACCTGGACTCTTCCACTAGATACACTAGCTTCGATGGCTAGAGTAACCATGGCATTTTGAAACCTTGTATATGTTTGTTAGTAGTTAACAAGTAATTATGTAACAACTCTCCAGTTATAATGATCACCCCTGGCTACGCGATTTGCCCTGGGATTTGCTTTTTTTTTTTTTTTTTTAAGATCACCTGCTACCCAGCTGTGCTTTCTGAGTTTGCCAGCTGCAGCCCACCCATCCTCTGTTGTCTTCAGCTAAACATGAAGTGAGCACATTTCAAAACTTCTCTTTCTGGGAACCTAAAAACCTTCTATTAAAAGTTTACAGGCCTACTGACATCACAGAAGGGGCTTTGTAAAGAAGGCCAGGAGGGTCCTTAAGACTTCCCTTTTGATGAATGTATCTATTTCAGTAATAAAGGAAGAATGCTTGTTCTGGTTAAACTGTTTTGTTAATAATATTTCTGAAAGATAAGGAGTGACGACTCCTTTTAGAGGTTAGCATATTAAACGTGTTCGAACATCCGTGGAGTAATTCACATCGAAGCTTGGAAGGTTTTACAGGTGTTTCTCAGTGGAGGCTTAATATGAGGATAGGAGTTTGATGAGATTTTGCAGATTTCTTCCCTACCCATTTCTCTCCCTGCTACTGCCACCCAGAATAAAGTTAATTGTTACAGACGAAATAACAAACAGTAACAACTAAGTATAGAGAAAGTTAATAACTTAAACATTTGTGGCAGAAAATTCTTAAAGTTTTGGAGGGGACAGGGACATATCATCTTGTAATTAATGTCTTTTGTCACATCTTTCCAGAGGGCAGCATAATTGATAGCATCTCCCCAGTTAAGGGATGGGGGCCTGGGATGCCTTGTGGGGTTATTTAACATTTACACCTCAGGTCGACACTCACTCAGGGTTGGGGCCTCTATGATTCTGGAAAAAAATACTTTTGGATTTTAGGGTATTTATGACATTTTACGGAACTCTAAAACTGGAAGTGACCTTAGAGCCTGCTTTTTGTAACTTCCTTTGGACAAAGTGAAACTGAGGCCCAGGAAAGCTTACCTGACTTAAGGTGTGTGGTGAATCGCTGAGAGGAGTTGGATGACCAAAACAGTATCTTCTGTCAAGACCAGTACTGTGCTAAGGATGATTTATGCTAAATTGCGTTGTTCTGATATTATTCCCTTTCCCCAGAGGCAACCAACATTTTATCCCTCTGGAGCAGAGTCAGAGTTATGTGTGGCTGTAGCCAGATTTGAATACAACATGGAACAGGTGCTTGGCTGTTCTTGGGCGGTGCTGTGGTGAGCAGTGTTTCACAAGCTTCAGTTATTTCTGCGTCACCTCAACATTTCTCTTCTATCCCTCTATCACCTGTACTTTTATTCTAATGTTTAACTTTTAGGAAACCTTTTCTGTTTCTTAGGCAGTAATACACAAGAAGTCATGGATTTGATGTGATATATATATATATATAAATTCATATCAAATCGTGTATATATCTCATTTAAAATTTTTATTTATTTGATGTTATATACACACATATATGATTATTCATATTGAAACAAGACCATAAGGATTAAAACTTTAAAAAGTTCATCTAAAACCACTGATGTATTCCATCACAGAGACCTGTCCCACGCTGTGGGAAATGCTGATTTAATGGAGGAAGTGTGGGCTTCCAAGTTAGGCAGACCTGGAATTGGATTCTGGTTCAGCCTCTTTGCATTTGTGTGGCCTCGGGCAAGCCGCATCACTTCTCATTTGTAAATTAGCATCATTGTGCTGTTGAGAAAAACTTGAGAACCCTGGTCCTAAACGCATTACATTTTTGTGAGAAAAACCCTCCTCCTGGTAAAGCTATTCTTATTACTGGAGCTGCAGCTTTTACTGCTGTTACCTGGGCTAATAGTGTTCTGGAAACTAGCTCCCGGGGGACAGGATGGGACCCTTGAATGAAGACCTCCTGTAGAGAGGTGGGGGTGGGGTGGGGTGGGGACTGGCAGCTTTAACCTGCTTGATCGATGGAGTCTGTTCATTTGAGAGCTTGAGAGCTTGCTGTGCCTCAGCGCTCCGTGGGACTTTAGTATATCTTGTGTTATAATACTTTACCCTCTGTCCTCAAGCCTTGAAAATAGGGCACCAGAAAACTGTGAGTTCTCTTTGTTTCCTCCTTCTCCCTTACACCCCATAATACACCTGTCAGCACATCTTGTCCCGTCCATTTCCCAAATACATTTCCAGTCCCTCTGCCGCTCCCCAGTTTCACCTCACCGCTCACCAGTTTCCACTTCCTTTCTGCTTCAGTCTGACTTTCCTCTGCCCCCGGGCTCTTACACGTGCTACTTTGCCTGCCTGGACCCCTGTCTGCCTTTCCACCTGCACCCGCACCCACACCATTCCACCCTGCTCTCATCATCGAATCCTGTGGTTAGGAGGGTAGGTAGGCTCTGGAGCCAGTGTGCTTGGTTTTGAATCCTGGCTCTGCTGTTTACATATACTGCTTATTCTCCCTGTGCCTCAGTATCCCCTCTTGTAGAGTCGGGATGAGAATACTACCTGCTCCTTAGGGCTGTTGGAAGATTATATGGATAGTAAACATAAAACACTTAGACCAGAGTATGGCATGGATTCAACACGCAAATATTTGCTGTTTTAAACTACCGTCAGGACTGCTTCTTCATCATTCAGGTCTCAGCCCAGCGGCCTCCTCAGAGGCCTTCCTAGTACATGTAGATAATTTGTAATTCTGTATTTATTTGCGTGTTGCCCCCCAGCCCCCCACTAAGGGGTCAGAAACGAGGGCAGGGCTGAGAGAGCTGTTGAGCAATCCCTGAAGTACCCGGCACCTAGCGCAGTTAGTTCCTAGCTGAGGGCATGGACACTTGTAGGAATTTATAAATGAGAGTGGGAATGAGTGAATGAAGAGAAATCTGGCGACTGAGGGGTGTTAGGGAGAGTCTAGGTTAAGGCAGAAATTATCCGTGCTGTCTACTTTGGAGGCTACAAGGCTGAAAGCAGAATTAAACTCTAGAAGTAGAAAGGAAGAGAAGTTTTACTTCCAGGGTAGAAGAGGCCTAAATAGCTGAATAGTCAATGTTTCTAGGAAATCAAATTACTTAGAAAAGTAGGTTGGGGCAATAGTGAGATTTCTAGGCATGAGGAGCCATAGAACCCCGCCAGTAGGGTCCAGAGGGGAGGATGGCTTGGTGCGCGGTGCAGAGGCTGCCCGAGGACCAGTACAGCGTGATTTGGGAGGGTATGGGGGTGGGGATGGCTCCATGTGGATAATGTGTCACACTCGACACACCTGTAGGGCTTGTTAAAAACAGATGGCCCGAGTTTTTCAGATTCAGTAGGGCTGAGGTGGGACCCCGTAATTTGCATTTCTAACAAGATCCTGGTGATTTAATGCTGCTGGTCCGGGGCTCCACTTTGAGATACTAACCTAGAGCGAAGGTGGCATCCAATTCTGCAGGGGCTGGAGAGCTCTTCCAACCCAGGCAGGGCAGGGTTAGACATCTCTGTGGCCGAAGTCTCAGTAGTTTGGTCTAGCAGCCAGCTCAGCCAGGGTACGGTGGGCTTTCCCCAGAAGTCCCCTCTCTTAGATCTAAGGGAACGAGTCAGAAAGTCTCAGCCCCCCTCCAATGGCTTTCCATCACACTTGGAATAAAACTCAAACTCCCTGCTGAATTAGGCCTTCGAGGCCCCGCCCGTCTGCCCCTTGGTCACTTCCACAACCACTGCCTGTAGCCAGACCACCTGGCTTTGCAGTCTGGCTCCATCACTTACTGCCTGTTTTTTTTTTTTTTTTTGGGGGTACGCGGGCCTCTCACCGCTGTGGCCTCTCCCGTTGTGGAGCACAGGCTCCGGACGCGCAGGCTCAGCGGCCATGGCTCACGGGCCCAGCCGCTCTGCGGCATGTGGGATCTTCCCGGACCGGGGCACGAACCCGCGTCCCCTGCATCGGCAGGCGGACTCTCAACCACTGCGCCACCAGGGAAGCCCCCTACTGCCTGTTTTGACTCAGATATGACCTGTGGAACGGCGAGGGTGGGGTGGGGTGTTCCTACTTATTGGTTCCTACTTCACGGGGTTGCTGGGAAGATAAAATGAGATTAGAATGGTGCCTGGCACACAAACAGTGCTTAGTACAGGTCAGCTACTCTTAGTATAACCCCTCCCTTGTTAAATGATCCCGGGGCTTCATTATACCTGTAACATCCCGAAGACCCTGGCCCTTGGAGATCTGGCCCCTCCTGATTTGCTTAGCCGCCTCTTGGCTGTGCGGTGGGACCACTGGCCACCTCTCTCCTAGCAGGCCCCGCTCCTTAGTGTTTAGGTTCTTGTCCCTTGCTGCCCCTGCGGTCATGTCTCCTGTCATTTACTTATAGAGACTAGCTGGCAAGGAGACCTTCTTTGTAACTCATCTTCTCTTATCCTTGTTAGTTCATTATTTTGTGTTCCTATGTTTTGCGGTGCTTGTCACTGTCAGAAATTCCCTTATTAGAATCCTTATCCTCTCCCTGGTCTTCCTTCCACACTAGGATGTAAGCTGCAGGACAGCAGGGGCTTGTCTGTGGCGTCCACACTTGTGAACTGCCTAGTGCCTGGGATGAGACTGGGTGCTCAGTAAATAGTTCTCGAAGAAATGAATAAAATGCAGACAGAGCTCTTAACGAGCAGTTATGAGTATTTATAACTCTTAACTGTCCCAGTGCTTGTTTTATTTTGGTAACGCCTGTTTTCTTGTTAGCATCTAAAACCCTTAAAACATTAAATGCTTGTTTTAGTGACAGCTGGGGAGGTTGGGGGGAGGGGCGGTGAAAATTTGTTTCTTAATAACCTCTGAGAGGGAGGATGTTGATGAAGTTGCCCGGGATGAGAGGACAGGTTGACCAGTTGCCTGGGGCACCAAAAGACGGAGATGTTTAGGGAGAAAGCTTCGACCTGAGATGAATTGGCTGGCCCCAGGGCCCCATCATAGACCTCCCTGAATAGCAGTGTTTGGGAGGGGCCTCTGTGTATTTAACTTATTCCTCCTGAGACTCTTAGGCCAGAACCAGTGTAAAAAGCACTGGGTGAGAGGCCCTGTTTCTTCCACTGCTCACAGGAGTGTGTTGCCACAAAAACTTTGTGGCGGAGGAACGCAAGTGGCTGTCATTTCTCAGGGACTGCCAACACCTGCCGCAGTGTTGTCAAAGATGCTCCTTAAAAATGCCGCCATAATGCGCCCGCCTCCACCCCAGACCTGCTGAGTCAGAATTTCTGGGAAGGAGGTTGAGGAATTTGCATTTTAAACGCGTTTTCTAGGTGATTCCCAAACACATGAAGTTTTGAAAGCCACTGCTTTAGTTTGTGTCTTTACCTGTAGAGACCGTTGTAAGCCAGACTCCCCCCTTATTCCTGCCTGCTCCCCACTATTTGATGTGTTGGAGTCTTTAGACAAATACACTATTCAGAGCAAATGCATTTAGCTACTGTCCCCCCTGAAGTTCTGTTCTAATACCCATGATTCCCAGCATAGGCTTGTTTTCTGTCAGCTGTACATGGTTTATGGCAGACTAGAATTCCATGCCTTGGGCTTGAAATATCCACAGCTCCCTTCTATGTGCACTTGGCTAAACTTGGGGCTCAGGGGAGCCGTTCTTGCTTTGTCCCATGAGCAAGTTCTTTGAACTTATTGGGGGCTACAGAGTTTATATTTGACTTTGGGCCTGGGCTTTCAACTAGGCTCTTTGGGGACTCATGTAAAGCTGTTAATTTGGGGTGCAGCCACCATCCTTTAGCCTGTTGGGTATTTCACTTAGTCTGGCACCTGTAGAGGTAAAATGTGATCCCTTAGGAAGGCGGAGGACCAGGAAGTGAGGTCTGGAAGGCAGACTGCCTTGGGTGGGCACTGAGTGGGAGAAAATGAGGATGAACAGAGCCCTAGGATTTTAGCTGAACTGGTTAGCAATGCCTCTCAGGGGTGTATATCCATCCAGGTGAAAATAAAACAGGTGGGAGAATGGAGTAAGTGGAAGTTGGAAATTCCAAAGAATTGTGATGTATTTCTTCTGAAACTCTCCTTTAATGAGCTTCTGAACCCCAGCTGTGAGGCTTCTTGACCAACTAGGCAGGAATTAGAGAAGGTAGAGGGATCCATAAGACGAGTGAGCATGATTACAAGTTCCCTTCCCCAGTGTTCTCTGAGCAGCGATGAAAGGAGCTGGTGGCCTAAGCCTGGAGAAGGGCTGACCTCAGAGTCTGAGTGGGGAAGGCCAGGCAGGAGAGAAATCCAAGGGAAGTGTGGAGGGAGGCGCCTACCTCCTACACATTCCACTCTGAGAAGGGAACATGGAAACGCTTGGACTTCTCATTGTTTTTAGAGGATTTCTGAAGTTGGGTGATGACAGCAAGGGAGTTCATGGTACAGTCCTCTCTATTTCTCTGTTTTGGAAAATTTACATTAAAAAGAAGAGTGTCCTTATGTTACCCAATAGCATGATTTCTACTTTAAAAATATATGTCTATGTAATCTGGAAGGATTATCACCCACATGTAGACAATTGCTCTCTT
This sequence comes from Phocoena sinus, assembly GCF_008692025.1. Classification (NCBI taxonomy): domain Eukaryota; kingdom Metazoa; phylum Chordata; class Mammalia; order Artiodactyla; family Phocoenidae; genus Phocoena; species Phocoena sinus. The sequence goes on from NC_045766.1 coordinate 30,916,434, forward strand.
TTAAGGATGGGTGTAGGGGTGATTTTTATTTTCTTTTTTGTACTAATCTGTATTCTCCACTGTAACAATAAATGTGCACTACCAGTGTCATTGGAGGAAGTAACTTAATAATTATTAGGTAACTTTGATTGGGTTTACTGGAGTGCATCTTTGTTGTTGGTTCCAAACCAAGTTAGAGCCCCTTTAGATGAGGTTTAGGCAGAGCGATCTTGAGGGTGTAGGTATAGGCACTTGTGACGTGTCAAAGCTGTGATGAGGCTGGGTTAGGGCTGTTAGGTCAACATTCCATCCCTGCCACTTAAGCTGTGTGATTTGGGGTGCTGTGTCATTTTCCTCACCTATGAGCTGGAGAGAATAATATCTAGTCATCTAGAGTGTTTTGAATGTGGAAGGAGTATTGTAAACTTAATTTTTACCAAATGTTGAGGTATCAATTCAGTGGTACCAGCTGATTATTAAAATTTCAGGAATTTTGTGAGCTGGTTAATATCATGCTGGTGACTTGAAATTTGGCATCAAGGGAGTATTTACACCAAGGAAATTGGCAAATGCTACGCATTAGGGGTTTTTGTTTTGTTTTAGTTCTTTTGAAAGCTGGTTGTTAAGCATTTCCCCACACAGTGCTGGGTATGGTTGTATGTGCCAGATGCCTTGTTGGCTACTTTACCATCATTCTTATCCCTGTTTCCCCTACTTGCTTCCCCCAAAAAAAAAAAAAAAATTTAAAGCCAGATCCCCACTTTCTTAGCCTCTCTTGCAGCTTGGGGTGAACATATAACTGAATTCTGGCTAAAGAGATTTAATAGAAATCTGCTTTGTGACTTTTTGGAGAAGAATATTTTTGTCTTGCTGAAAAAAGTACAGGCAAGGGAGAGAGTGCCTTCTCTTGATGCCCTGATAGCTCCTTAGCTTCCTATCTTTGGAAAATTAATAAGAGGATATGATGGTTGGAGCTAGGACACCTGTCTTGTTACCATGAGGCAGTGAGCCTATGGATGAAGAGTGGAGGTGATTCAGTGGCTTTATGAAATTGTTAAGCTACTGAACTGACCTTGACCACCTCTCCCTGGACTTCTTGTTAAGTAAACAAGAGGTGTCCACATGGTTTAAACCATTGTTGGGCCAGTTGTCAATTTCTTGTGTCTGAAAGCATTCGAAGGTTGTCATGGTACTTCCCATTTCTGTGTTGTCCCCCTCAAACCGTCACAGCTTGAGCCTTTTCTCCCAGAACTCTCCTACTCTCCGGCTTCCTGAGTACAGCAAGAGACAAAGCTCACCTGCACCTTGTCTGTTTGGTGCTTAATTCTGCAGAGCGCCTCTCAGAAGCTGAGGGGATGTGGAAACGGCTCCTTCATTTGTTTCCATTTCTGGCAGAAAGAGTTTTGGTGGGAAGGGAGGGAGATCCCTATTGGGTTTTGTTTGGAGAGGGAGATTCTGTGGGTCTGTATCATTCTGGGGGGCGGGGGGAACCAGATGTGTTTAGAGCTAGAAGGGAGCTTAGAGATAGGTCGCTCTCACTTTCCTCATTCAATACAAGTGGAAGTTGAGTCCCAGAGAGGTTAAAGTGACTCGTGAAGGCAGATCTTGGCCAGGCACTTGTGTGCCCTGATTTGTTCTTGTGGCTTTACTTGGCCTCCCTTCTGTACACAGCCTCCGCTTCTGGTAAACACCCTTGCGTTGCCCTGGCAATGAGAACTACCCTGCATTTTTAGGGCACCCAGTGCCTCTGCGAGAGCTGGGAACTGTTCAGCTAGCCATTTACTTGGTCTTCTCAGAGCCTGCCAGAACCATGTGTGGTGTCTCCTGGGCAGAGGGAAGAATACTCTGGAAGCTCAGGCGCTCTTGTCGTCTTGTTTTTTTGGTGGGAGGTTCTCAGCCCTGTCCATGGCCTCTGGTGCAGATAGCTCTGGCACTGGCCTTTGTGGGCTGTGTTGGGGATTGAGCCTGTCCAGTTTTCATTTTCTTGGTTGAGATTCTCCTTTATTTATGGGGAGCTCTCTTGGAGATACAAACACACAAGCTGCACCAGTTGCCCACTTCCAGGGAGTGACACTTATACATGGCATTCTGTATACAAAGGGATCCCCCTTAGTTATGAAATGCTCGGGCGTGAGAAGAGGAGAAAAATTTTAGCCCCTGGGTTTTATTTGCCATGTTCCGAAGGAAGCGTGACTATATGTGTGCATGCCAAACGGATTCTGTCATCCAGTCACTATTATTGAGCACCTTGTAGGCATTTTGCCAGCCGTGGCTTCATGAGGACAGGCCCTAAGACTTGTATTTCCTCCTCTGTCTCTGGCTTTGAGCACAGTGCCTGGACCAAACCTCGGACTCAAAATGTCTTTTACGAATGAAAGTGGAAACAGATGCTGGGAGCATTGGATATGGTCCTGGGCCCCCAAAGGTTTCAATACAGAGCAGCGGTTTTCATCTGGGGTGGCCCCCTGTGGACACTGGCAGTGTTTGAAGACATTTTGGGTTGTTGCAGTTATGGGTGCCTGTGTGTGCGCGCACGTGTGTTAACTGCTACTGGCATCTGGTAGGCAGAAGTCGGGGGACGTCGCTAACACTCTCCAGTGCTTCAGACAGTCCTCACAACAAAGGCTTATCTGGACTCAAATGTCCGTGGTTCCCAGGTTGAGGAACCCTGGTCTGGAGGGAGTGACAGACCTGTAAATACGGGGTACAGTGTTTCACACGTTATTCGAGGGGAATGTACGAAGTGCTGTGGAGACAGGCGGCAGTGACCCGCTTTTTGACAGGACCTGGTAGAGGAGGAGATTTTGAGCCTTGGACTTGGTGGGTGCGTAGCAGTGGTGGGGGCTGAGGGTGCGGTGTGAAGGGTCACAGGCCAGGAGGAACGTGGGCTGTGCTGTGAGCCTGAGGTGTGGTGTGGGGCGTGCAAGGGGCACCCGGGTCAGAGTGGGAAGGAAAGGTCAAGTTATGGGGTCCTTTGTGTGCTGTGTGGAGGCCACGAGGTGGCCGTTCAAGGGTGTTAGGGGAGTGAGATTTAAGATGACTAAGGGTCTCAGTTTGAAGGGCTGGTGCTTCTGAGGGTCACACTGAGGCAGAAAGACTGACGAGCTAGGTGGTCACTGACGTTCCGGGCCTCGGGGGTGGTGGTGGTGGTGGTTTAGGTTTTCGTGGCTGCCATAACAAGGTACCACAAATCAGGTGGCCTAGAACGATGGAAATTTATTCTCTCGCAGCTCTGGAGGCCGGCTGTCTGAAGGGAGCGTTGGTGGGCTTTTACTCCTCTGGAGCTCTAGGGGAGAGCGTTTCCTTTCTGCACCCAGCCTCTGGTGGCTCCGGGCATCCCTTGGCCTCTTTGTGACCACATCTGTCTCACTTCTGCTTCCGTCTTCACATGGCCTTCTCTGTGTGTCTGTTCTCTGGGTGTGCCTGATAAGGACACTTGTTATTGGATTTAGGGCCCACTTGGATCACACAGGATGATCTCATCTCAAGATATTTAACTTAATTACATCTGCAAAGACACTTTCTCCTTTTTTTTTCTTCAATTAATTTTTTTTGGAGTATATTTGCTTTAAAGTGTTGTGTTAGTTTCTGCTGTACAGCAAAGTGAATCAGCTATACGTATACATATATCCCCTCCTTTGGATTTCCTTCCCATTTAGGTCACCACAGAGCATTGAGTAGAGTTCCCTGTGCTAGACAGTAGGTTCTCATTAGTTATTTACTTTATATTAATACATAGTAGTGTATATATAAAGACCCTTTTTCCGAATAAGTAACACTCACAGGTTCCAGGATTTGATTGGGATGTCTCTTGTGGGTCCTTTTGGCCTCCTGGGCTTGGGAAGAAAGAGTAGGAGAGAATTTAGGAGAAAGGTTATTGGGGCGGCAGAACTGGCAAAGTGGATGTGTTTGGTGAGAGGGACGAACGAGTACAAGGCTATACCAACATTTTTAGCTTAGGCCAGTGGTTCCCAAACTCTCTGATCTTAGGACCCCTTTATAATAAACCTTATTTAGGATGCCTTCATGTAAGTTATATCTCAGTATTTACCATATTAGAAATTAGACCTGAGAAATTTTAGAAATATGTATTAATTCATTTAAAAAAAATAATAAACCAGTTTCATGCTTCACATGTTTTTTACGAACAGGAACTATTTTTCCAAATCAAAAAAAAAAATTGTAGAAAGAGTGGCATTGTTTTACATTTCTGCAAATCTAATCTCTTTAGTGTCTGGATTCTCTTATCTAGTTCTCCATTTAGTCTATTATAGTACGTTGTTCCGATTGAAGGATATGAAGAAAATTTGGTCTCACGGATGTGTAGCTGGAAAGTTCTTGGGAACCTCAGAGGTCTTTGAAATGGAGAGTACTGGCTTACACAGCTGGGAAGGTAGATGATTGATAGATAGTACCCCTCAAACTAACATGCCATAGGGAACGAAAGAACTTAACTTTTTTTTTTCTTTTTCCAAGGGTGGGAAGGTAGGGGAGGGGAGTGGAGAGAATGAGTTCATTTTTTTTTTTTTTAATATTTTCAATTTGAGACGCCTCTGGGGAATCCAGGTTGAACTGTAGAGCAGTAGAACAGATCTGGCTTTGGGTGTGATTTGTGCATGGCTAGTTGAAGCCATGGCTGCGATTACCTGTTGAGCATGTGCAGAGAGAGGGAGGAGGAGGCAGACTCTAGACACTTGGCAGCAGGACCTCCGAGGAGGGGAGTTGTTAGGGAGACGGGTGTGGGGGTGAGCACTGGTCCAAGGGGAGAGCTAGCGTCTCCTTGGCCTCCTCTTAGTTTGGCAGTTTCCCCTTCAGGGCCTTTGCACGTGTGCTTCCTGCCGCCTGGTTGCCTTCTCTTTGTCACTGCAGTGTGATGATTTGTTCCTCAGCACGGTTTGTGTTTTTCTTCTGTGCTCTGTCCGCCAACCAGTGTAGGTTTCATGAAGCAAGGGCGATGTCCTTTCCCCCTCCCCACTGATGACCAGCCGCATGGAGGGGGTCTGGGGTCCGGTAGGGGTTAAAGAAATATTTGTTGTCTGGATCTGGTAACGGGGCAGTCATTATTATTAGCAAATGGTTCTCAGAAGCCCTGTACAGGGCACCGCGATGCCAGGAAATATAAGACATGGTTTCTACCGTTGAGGAGCTTTGCGTGGAGAGATGACAGTCCTGTGTGCAGAGCCCTCAGGTCATTCAGTGCGGTGGTGGAAACCAATGAGGGAGGGGTCATCTCTCTTGAGGATGAGAAGAGTCTTCAGAAATGTGGGTGTTTTTCAGATGACAAGGTCTTCTGGGCAGAGGGTATGAGCAAAGGCAACGAGATGGGAAATGGGACACAATCTTTGGAGGAATTGCAAGTAGTTCAGTAAAGCAAGAGCGTATTGCATCCTCAACTTGAACATACCTATAGAGTTTGGGGACAGTTAGAGAGAGGAAGAGATTAAATCTGCTGGAGAGAGAGGGCTGTCCGCTGGAGCAGGGCTGACCTGGTCCAGGGACCAGGGGACTGAGGTCCTACTGGGAGTGACACCTTATATGTAGTGTTACGCATTGCTGCCTCTGAGAAAGGACGGGATGCAGGACGTATACAGGACTCCCTGTTTACCTTTAATTTTCTGCAAGCATTTCCAGAGTTAGTTTGAATGTGCAAAGATTTTCCTCGGCAAGAATTAACTCAGCCTTCAACCCACATCCAATGTGCCACAGCTCAGCTACGCAAATGCCGCCTTGTTGTCAACTCAAATTTGGTGGAATTTGCTGCTTTCCTTTTCCAGCCATTTCATTCATGGATTAATCTAATGAGGTTGTTGAGATAAGGACCATTTTAAGGCATTGGCAGCAGGGAAGAACTAAGGAAAATGTATTTTGTCTGAAGCGTCATTGGAATTTTTTGCTAAGGTGCTGGTTTACGTGAAGGTATAGAGAGAGGCTCTATCAAAAGTATGTCCAAGGCAGTGCGAAATAATTTATATTTCTCCTGAGTTCTGTGAGGAAGGTTAATATTGACATTGCTTAGAGTTTTTTCTTTCTTTCTGTTTTAAAGCTCTAACACAGTGCTGCTAGTAGACAGTATGGAAGGTATTTTTGGGGTCAGAGCTGTTTTCACTCTTTGGTCAATTTTAGACTAAATGTCAACTCCTTGGGGAAAAAAATGATCGTGAACTGGAGACACTATTTACATTTCGACTACTCACATGAGATCTGCTTTTAAGTCATTATTAAATAATCGAAAATGTTTGTGAAGTTATACTTCCGTTTACTTAGTACTTGATCTGTGCCTCCTACAGCACTCAGCGATGTGGGTGTGTAGGAAAGAAATAGAAGTCTGCTTCTGTCCCCTCTAGAACAGCGCTTCTCAAAATATCTATGGTGAAGGACAAGTTTCTTTAAAATTAATTTTCAATCTGTTGCAGACTGATATACATGTATGATAAAAATGAATTACTAGAAAAATGAAATGCTGCTTGAATGTAGTGGCAATGTCAAGTTGCTATGAAAGTTTCCAAGCACTCACTCTCAATTTTTGCATATTATTCTTGAGGGCCGGTAGCACACTCTGAGTAGCACAGCTCTAGAAATTAACATCTGGCTCACTGACGCACATAAAACGGTTTTAAAAATGACTAATGCATTGGTTTTTGTTTATTTTAAAATTGAGGAATAACGTATACATTCAGTATGGGGTATAAAGTGCCGCGTTCCATCGCGATAGACAGCGTTGATTGTGTTGGTTATTCTGAGTGCTTTACATGTTTGGTTTTATGCCAGCCTCACAAACACCTCTCAGGTGGGTACTCTTACCTCCTTTTTACAGACGAAGAAACTGAGGCACAGGAGAGCGGTCACAGGGGTCACTTCACTTGCCCAAGGTCCTTTAGCTGCATAGTGATGGAGTTGGAATTGGACTCCTGAGCCCGTGCTGTAACCATTCTGCTCTCTATATAGTGCCGCTAAAAATGCCGCGTGAGTTCAGCAAAGAGAGGGTTGGAATACGTGGAGGTCTCCCTGGAGGATGTAGGTGTGAGGGGCAGGACCCGAGTGAGTCGGGGCAGGTTGTACCCTCTCTTTCCTAAGAAAGAGCTGAAGGTAGGATGAGCGAGGCATGGAGGGGAAAAGGCAGTGTCTCTGGAGATGGGGCTTGGAGTCCTGGAGTCCTGGCGGGTTGCGGTTGCGGGGTGGTGGTGACGAGTTCACGAGGTCCCGCTGTCGGATTTATCTCACTAGCTCATGCCTAATAAATCCGGATGGGGAGAGAGTGGAGTCGGGGAGGCTGCGAGGGAGGCAGCTGTAGTAACCAAAGCATGAGGTAAAAAGAGCCCGACAGATCTGGGCTTTAAATAGGACCGGAGAAGAGGAACTGGCGGTCGGTGACAAATTGGTCAAAGGAAATGAAGGCGAGGGGAGTGTGGAAAATGCTTCGAGTTCTTGGACACCGTTCACCTGGGGTGGCAGTAGGTCCTGTTGCTTGAGCATCTCAGAGTGACACCTTTTTGTGCTCAGTCTTTAGAGATATGGCAGGTATCTAGAATTACCTGATGGCTAGATTGGAATGAATATTCGGACTCCCCTCCCCTCCCACCCCTCCCCACGCACCTCACTCACCCTGCGGCACGGAACGTTTACTTGAGGGTCTGATGACTCAAAGGGCTTTTGATTTATTGTCCCATGCTTTAAACCTCGCCTTCGATACCTGTTATTCAGCCCTCCACGGGCGGCTTTGGTGGCGGTGAACCGCCAGACTGCTTGGAAGGTTGGCTAAGCTCCCCGGAAGAGGTGGGGTTGAGCAAGCCTCCCGAAAATAAAAAGGGTGGAGGCTGAGAGGTGTTAACAGAGGTTGACTTTAGGACTACATTTTCGGAGGTGGACTCACGGACGTTTGCTTTCTTGGTTCAGAACTGTAGGTTTAGCCTCTCTGTTTCCGGGTAAACAAATGACCAACGTCACCACCACCAGCAGCCAAAAAGAGACATTCCCAATCTCTGTTCTCCCTCCCAGGCAGGAAGAAGGGTGTTCTGCAGTTTCACTAGATTTTTCCGGCGCCCGTTCCATCCCTGTCACCCAAGAAGTTTTCCTCTTTGTGAATTTGCAGTTCATTTGGTGGAAATCGCACAACACGCCTTCCTACAGGCATGTGGCATGCGGGATGCAGTTAGGCGTAGGGTAGAAGTGAACAGGAGGACCCAGGTAAGGGGCCCAGTGAGTCAGTCCACCGGACAGTTAACTTCAGAGGACAGAAACCATGGCTTGAGTTTGTTTTTTCTGCCCTCAGATCACCTAGCCCCAGTGGGAGGCAGATTCAGCCCTAAGCGAAAAATACGATTTACAGGAAGAGCTTACATTAAGATGTGACTGCAATGCGTGAGTTGTGTGGGACGGTGACTTACCTGAGCAATGGGGGATCCAAAGAGAAAATTGTCTCCTGAGGCTGCCTTAAATACAGCTCTGGGCAGAATCAACTCTGGACACCTTAAGTCCCCTTTCCTGCTTTATGCGTCTGCAAATCTAAAAGTTCAAGTAGTTTTCTCTGGCAGGTTTCCTACAATTCTCCTGAGAGCCACATCCAGGTGTTTGATATCAGAGGGTGACATGCATTTGAAGGTGATTTGAATATGAATTAATAGGCTACAATTATTTAGATACGAGTGGAATAAATGCTAAGTGTATTTGGAGGTAATTTGAATCAAAGTCTCTCCCACTTTCAGTGGAGGGGGAGGGCCTGCCTGTCTCACGGTTAAGGATGAGGGAGGTTCTCCTGGGGAGTTGGGCCCCAGAGTCTCGTGTGTTCAGCACATCCTACTCGGTGGACATTCCCATTCGCTTTTTGGAGAGTGGCTGAATCCCCGGACGTGTGGTGCGTGGTGTGGGCCTGGATGTGCTGCCTGGTGAAAAATCACAGTTATAATGACCGTGATGAGCATTTTTTTTTTTTTTTTTTTTTGGCCGCGACGGGTGGCTTGTGGGATCTCAGTGCCCCGACCAGGGATTGAACACGGGCCCTTGGCAGTGAAAGTGCAGAGTCCTAACCACTGGACCACAAGGGAACTCCCATGAGCCCATTTTTAAAGCGCTGAGTGCCTCACATACGATTTCCTCTTATTCTTTACAACGGAAGGTAGGTGGATCTCCATTTCACAGGAAAGGAGGGAGCCAGGATTCTAGTTGAGGTTGATGGGAATCATACTGATCTCCTCCAAGATCTCAACTTCTTGGAGAGCACACTGGGCCTCTTGGAGGCTTGATTCTCATGTGGCCGCTTAACCATTTCACTGCCCCGCCCCCCCAACTTCAGCCTCAGTTTCTCAGCCTGTAAACGGGCACCCATCCTGCCAGAGCCATTTGGCTTTTAGGAAGACGGGCGTGAATATGCTGCGTAAAGGCCAGAGAGTAGAGTAGTATTACTATAACCATGATTTTCTTTTCTTCTCTTTTGCCTACTGCTCGGTACAGGTGTGCAAGATAGGACTTGCTGTTTTGTGTTGAGCTCATATCCTTTGGGGTTCGTCTGAGTCCCCACCGTTAGTGATTGATGGCCTGCAGGTGTGGTTTGGATGGGGGTGAATATTAATAGCCGTGTAGACGAGGGTGGATGTGTAAAGACCTGAGTTTCAGATGTGGCCTCGATGCAAATGTGGCCCTGATGTTAGAGATGTTGGTGGGGGTAGGGGAAATGCTAGGTGGCCTTTTAGGGGAGTCCTGCCTCCCCTGAGTCAGTCTGGCCCCTTCCCTTGGCTCTCTCTTCAGGAGGCTGGTGGCAGTGCCTTTTCTTACAAGCATTTTGGCTGCGTTGGGGAAACAGCCCACTACCCCGCCCTTTTTTTTTTTTTTTCTAAAGTTCTCAAACAGCTGTTAAGTGACCTGTCAATTAGAAGAGATCCAAGCAGAAATCAGTGCCTGTTGTTGTGGTGCAGGGCGCCGGGGTGTCCCCTTTTACAGAGTCAAGCGATGCTGCTTTTCTCAGCCGTAGACTCTGCGTTGTAGACCCTTGCTGCTGCCACATGGCCTGGATCCTGACTTTAGAGGGTAGTCTTGCTTTGAGGGATAGGGCAGAGCTTCCCCTCTTCCTCTCCTACATGGATTTTTTACTTTCCTAGGGCTGCCTAAACAAAATACCATAAATTGGGTGGCTTAAAACAATGGAAATTCTCCCACAGCTCCGGAGGCAGGGCCACACCTCTAGAGGAGGATCCTTCCTTTCCTCGTCCAGCTTCTGGTAGCCCCAGGCTTTCCTTCGTTTGTGGCAGCATAATTCCAACCTCTGCCTCCATCTTCCTTCTGTGTCTTTTCTTTGATAAGGACACCAGCCATGTGCTGTTGGATTAGCACCCACCCGATTTCAGCAGGATCTTAACTTGATGATTGCTGCCCAGACCCTATTTCCAAATAGGGTCACAGGTATAGGGCTTAGGACTTTGACCTATCTTTTCGGGGTACACAATTCAGTGCCTGCAGGGCTTGTCTCTAGACCCTCCTCCGCATGTCCCTGGTTGGTCTGGTACTGGACCTTACCTTCTGGGCACTCTAGACTTCTAAATGTCTGTAAGAAACATCTTGTTTTGCCAGCTACCTCAAAGTTAACATTTATTTATTTATTTATTTTTAATTATTTTTTTTGCGGTACGCGGGCCTCTCACTGTTGTGGCCTCTCCCGTTGCAGAGCACAGGCTCCGGACGCGCAGGCTCAGCGGCCATGGCTCACGGGCGCAGCCGCTCCGTGGCCTGTGGGATCTTCCCGGACCGGGGCACGAACCCGTGTCCCCTGCATCGGCAGGCGGACTCTCAACCACTGCGCCACCAGGGAAGCCCTCAAAGTTAACATTTAAAACTGAACTTGTGATCTGTTCCTCTTCCCTCCAAAAATTCCCCTAACACTGCTACACGCTGTTTTAAGAGCTCTTGCCATCCCAGAAATCCGGGGACATCCTTGATAACCTCACTCTTTGTCATTCCATCCAACATGTTACCAAAAGCCCTGTTGAGTAGCCCCGTAAATATCCCTCCATGCTTCCCCTTCTTTCCACCTCTGTCTTGGTCCTAGCCACCGTCTTCTCACGTCTCGACTCTTAAGAGAGCCTCTAACCCGTCCCAATCCCCTTGTCCCCCAGGCCTCCTGTTTGGTCTGACCGGCTCCAATCAGTTGTCCCCACTGTGGACGTATTCAGTGTGGATGATGTCACCCCACTGCATAAAACCCTTTACTCTTTTCTTCAAAAAATTTATTTAATTGTAGTTGATTTACAATGTTGTGTTAATTTCTGCTGTACGGCAAAGTGATTCACTTATACATATCTATCTATACATTCTTTTTCATATTCCTTTCCATTATGGCTTATCAAAGGATATTCAGTACAGTTCTCTGTGCTAGATAGTAGCACCTTGTTTTTTATCCAATCTACATATAATAATTTGCATCTGCTAATCCTAACCTCCCAATCCATCCCTTCCCCGGCCTTCCTCCCGCTTAGCAACTGTTCTCTGTGTCTGTGGGTCTGTTTTGTAGATAAGTTCATTTGTGTCATATTTTAGATTCCACATATAAGTGATGTCCTATGGTATTTGTCTTTCTCTTTCTGACTTACTTCACTTAGTATGATAATCTCTAGGTTCATCCATGTTGCTGCAAATGGCATTATTTCATTCTTTTGTATGGCTGAGTAGTATTCCGTTGTATATATGTACGACATCTTTATTCATCTGTCGATGGACATTTAAGTTGCTTCTGTCTTGGCTATTGTGAATAGTGCTGCTATGAACGTAGGGGTGCATGTATCTTTTTTAAAAATTTATTTTTTAGTTTTTATTTTATATTGGAGCATAGTTGATTAACAGTGTTGTGTTAGTTGCATGTATCTTTTTGAATTATAGTTTTGTCTGGGTATATGCCCAGGAGTGGGATTGCTGGGTCATGCAGCAACTCCATTTTTAGTTTGTTAAGGAACCTCCATACTTTCTCCATAGTGGCTGCACCAATTTACATTCCCACCAACAGTGTAGGAGGGTTCCCTTTTCTCCATACCCTCCACACCCTACGTTTGTCATTTGTAGACATCTTAATGATGGCCATTCTGCCTGGTGTGAGGTGGTACCTCATTGTAGTTTTGATTTGCATTTCTCTAGTAATTAGTGATGACGAGCATCTTTTCATGTGCCTATTGGCCATCTGTATGTCTTCTTTGGAGAAATGTCTATTTAGGTCTTCTGCCCATTTTTTGATTGGGTTGTTTGTTTTTTTGTTATTGAGTTGTATGAGCTGTTTGTATATTTTGGAAATTAAGCCCTTGTCTGTCTCATGGTTTGCAAATATTTTCTTCCATTCTGTAGGCTCTCTTTTTGTTTGGTTTATGGTTCCCTTTGCTGTGCAAAAGCTTGTAAGTTTGATTAGGTCCCATTTGTTTATTTTTGTTCTTATTTCTATTGTCTTGGGAGACTGACCTAAGAAAACATTGGTACGATTTATGTTGGTGAATGTTTTGCCTATGCTCTCTTCTAGGAGTTTTGAGGTGTCATGTCGTATGTTTAAGCCATTTTGAGTTTATTTTTGTGTGTGGTGTGAGAGTGTGTTCTAACTTCATTGATTTTTACCTGTGGCTGTTAAACTTTCCCAGCACCACTTGCTGAAGAGACTGTCTTTTTTCCCATTGTATATTCTTGCCTCCTTTGTCGAAGATTAACTGACCATAGGTGTGTGGGTAAAACCCTTTACTCTTGTAAAGATAGAAGTCCTTTGCTTGGTCCACAAGACCCTGTGTATTCTATCCCCACCCACTGCCCAGTCTCACCTCACACCTGTGTCCCTTTGCTCCTGCCATGACAGCATTCTTTCTTTCATTTTTCCAGGCCTACAGACCTTAAACACGCTCTTCCTGTCTCTTGTTGGGCACACAGTGCCCGTGATTGCTGTTACGTCTTCCCGATGAGTTGACCCTTTCATCATTATGGTGTGCCCCTCTTTATCTTTGATGATGCTCTTTCTCTTGGAGTTGACTTTGTCCAATATTAATATAGCCACGCCAGCCCTCTTAAGTTCATCGTTTGTATGGTATATATCTCTTTCCATCAGTTTTCTGTCACCTTAGCTGTCTTAATATATTTAAAGTACAGCATGTAGCTGGGTTTTGCTTCCTCATCCTTTCTAGCAATCCCTGTCTTTTAGTTGGAATCTTAACCCAATTACTGATACGGTTCGATTTATTTACCATTTTACTTCTGGATTATTAAACTATGTTAAAAATAATTGAAACTTACCTATTGACATTTTAGTTTACCTCTTTACGTTTTATTTTTATTAGCGATTGCGTTAGCGGTTACAATATACACCTCTAACTTGTCGTGGTCTTTGTAGAGTTAGTATTATATCATTTCACGCAAAATGTCAACCTTGCTGTCGTAAGGGTCCTCCTCTTAACTTAGTTTCCTCCTATTTCAGACTCAGAGTTTGGCTCAAAGACCACTTCTTCAGGGAGTTTTTTCTGAGTTCTCAGATTAGGTTAAGCCCCTATCATGTGTGCTCTGAGCAGGTAGTACTTCTCCTTGGGGCATTTATCACACTTGCAGTTTGCTGACTGTGGAATCCCCAGTATTTAGCACACGTGATGTATACTTCGTTATTTGTTGATCAGATGAGGGGAAGCCCTGAGCTGGGGTTTGAAGAAGGCAAGAGACTTCATGCTGTACTCCAGGGGATGGGAATGGCATCAGGCAAGGCTTAGAGGTTGAAAAGACAGTGTATGTGGCAAGGAATATAATAGTCAAGTAGATTAAATGTAAGTTAAAAAGAAAAAAAAGCTCTAATTTTTTTATACCAGTTGCCACCATTTATGGAGCACTTAATATGGGGCCAGGCACTGTGCTAAACTTTGTACATTTTATCTTATGTAACCTCAGCCCTGTGAGTTATTCTTGTCTTACTTCAGTTGAAGCAGCTGAGGTACAGAGAGAGGTCACTTACGTTGTTCCCTGTGTAAGGCTCTATATTCAAACTCAGATCTCTGTGATTCTGACACTCAGAATGGAAGTGAGACTGGGAAGTGGAGCTTGGTTGTTCGAGGGGTTTAATGCCCATCCTAGGTGATTGTGGTTTTTTTTAAAATAATGAATTAATTAATTTTTATTTTTGGCTGCGTTGGGTCTTCGTTGCTGCACATGGGCTTTCTCTAGTTGCGTCGAGCGGGGGCTATTCTAAGTTGCAGTGTGCGGGCTTTTCATTGCAGTGGCGGAGCACGGGCTCTAGGCGCATCGGCTCAGTAGTTGTGGCTCGCGGGCTCTAGAGCGCAGGCTCGGTAGTTGTGGCGCACGGGCTTAGTTGCTCTGCGGCATGTGGGATCTTCCCGGACCAGGGATCGAACCCGTGTCCCCTGCATTGGCGGGCGGATTCTCAACCACTGCGCCACCAGGGAAGCCCGGTGATCGTGTTTTGAGTCAAGGCTGGAGTTAGGTGCAGCGAAGGCCCACAGATGTTATTGAGGATCTGTAGAGTGTTGTGCTAGATGCTTCTCTTCTCTTTAGGTCCTGCGGGGCGGGGGTGGGGTGGGTGGAAAGCCTCTGAGGCTTTCGAATAGGGTAGAGCAGAAAAGAAAACCTGTTTCAGGAAGGTTCATCAGGGGCCAGTGGGCAGGCTAGGTTGAGGAAAGGTCAGGACGGAGGAGGGGAGGTGTGTGAAGAGCAGCAACGTGGGCCTGCTGTGACAGTGGCCGCAGTGTAGAGAGATGGCTGTACGTATTATTTTAGAGGAAGGACTAGATGTGAGACATGTTTTGAGAGAAGTATGGATAGAACTGGTTAATGATGAGGTCTGAGGCGAGAAAGATTTTTCCCTTATCTCTTGGGTCATTTGTATCTGCTAACCCTAAGTGTTGCCTGAAGACTATTGATTCTGGGAGTTCCCTGGCAGTCCAGTGGTTAGGACTCTGAGCTTCCACTGCAGGGGCGCAGTTTTGATCCCTGGTCAGGGAGCTAAGATCCCGCATGCTGCATGGCAAGGCCAAAAAAACAAAAAAAAACCACTATTGAATCTATCCATGATGGGTGTTATCATAGCCTCACTTCTCAATTGGGATCTGCAGACATCCTCAGGGGTCTCAGAGAACACTCTTCTGGGAGAGAGGTGGACAAGCTAGGGAAAACAGTTATAAAGCTGTTTTTAAAATTTTTGTTTGGGGTAAGACCTTAGCTAATACAGCCTAACTGGTGCATAGAGACAACTACTGCTGTGACATTGTCATGCCTGGTGGGCATTTCTGTCCAATCTGTTGACAGTCATTGAGTTAGTGTGTTAGATGCAAGTAGGTGACCGAGGAAATCGGGCATCTCTGCATGTGTTCTTTGCGGTAGATGAGAAGTCTGGAGGAGGTTAAGTGTGTGTGCACCTTGTGTGTGTGTATTTATTATCTGCTTTTGAGATGGTCATTGAAAATTGTGCTAAACTGACTTTTTTCCCCTTTTGAGTGAGAAAGAGCTAAAGCAATTTCCAAACTGGCATCAAAATGGTTTCACTTTCCTGATGAAACATTTATTGAAATTAAAAGATTTGAAAGCGATCCAAAAAATAGCATCATTCTCTGAAGTTCAAGGTAAATGCACGAGATTTATGGATGCATTTGGAGTTCGCCCAAAATATCGAAGGTCTGACTTTTGTATCAGTACAAAATACAAAAATGCAGAGTGAATGCTGGCCTTCCATATGAACATGGGCCAGTTTCTAGGCTTTTCTTTCTGTTTGTCTCTGGGTACCTGTCTCCCTAAAATTGCTTTAAGGCTTATCATTTTAGTTGAAGCCAACGACCAAGTGGCCGAGATTTCTTTTCTCTGTGTTGAGGTTACTTTTGGACCAATTCCGTTTTAAACCTGTTGAAATCATAGGCTGCCTGGCCTGGTGCACCGCTGCCCCAGGCCACCAGGCAGAATGCGTGTTCTCAGCTAGCGTTGTCTCTTGGCTGAGTAGGTATTAGGGCTCACACATGTGTGTACAGTGTTTTGTCCCCGCTGCTGTCAATGATAAACAGAAACATTTAAAACTCTCTGAGTTCATGGTTGGCACTTTATTTTTCTTTATTCCCCACATTGTACAATGGGAAAACTTTCAACCTCCAACAAAGGAGTTCTTCTACTGGAAAGGATTTGGTGCTAAGATCGTGATTAGTGGTTGGTTGTGTCCCCAAGTTTTGAGGGGTTTAGTTGTCTCAGCTTTGCAAATAGGCAAAGTAGCAGCTGACGGTTCTAGTTTTTATGAGTATTGTTGACTAGGTGTAGCAAAACAAGTTTCAGTTTCTGTAAGGACCATGGTAAGGACTTTGGTGGTTATCCTCTCTTATTTAGAAGAACCTTTGAAGAGGTTCAAGGTTAGTGCAAGAGGAAGCTATTTGTGTCCCCTGGCTTGGGGATTTTAGAGGCATGCTGTTTTAAAATCTGGACTCTCTCCCTTACATATTTGCTTGATTAGATTTGGCAAAGGCCTTCAGAGCAAAGTGTCATAAAAGTTTATAGTTTGAGTTCGTGTAACAAGTTACATCTTGTTCTGAATCTCTTAACGCTGCCTAATGCCGTTAAGTATCCACGTCCTATCTCATTTTCCCAAATTGGGTTCATCACGCATCCTGGGGTCAGAGAGGATGTTTTTCCTTTCAAAGGGGTCTGTTTGTGCATTACTGGAGTTTGAGAAACACTGTCTAAACAACAATAGTAAACACCCTGGAATCTGGATCTTACTCTTAACTCAGTGTTTGGATCCTTGCTGTGGACTTTCACTCTTTAAAGAAACTTTAGGAGAAAAACCATCAGGGTGCATGTTTTGGCTGTGACGCTTTTGGTCTTTGGTTTCTCTAGGACGCTGACCTAAAGTTCTGCGTGAGTAAACTTTAACAGAAGCGCCTTCCAGCCTTCTGTTTCAGCCCTGTGAGCTTCCCGGTTTAATCGAGCACTCTGCAGCCCCAGTGTTTTTATTCGTGGGTCTATGAGAAGTTAAAGGAGTGAAAAGAGAAACTTTCTGACTTGTTTTCTTCCTTGATCCTTGTGTGTGTGTGTGTGTGTGTGTGTTGTGTGTGTGTGTGTGTGTGTGTGTGTGTGTGTGTGTGTGTGTAGCTTTGTGTGTGTGCCTTTGGAGTGGGGACAGGGGTGTGGCAGAGAATTCTGACCAGGCTTTTCTTCTTGGGACTTCCTGCTCCTGAGCTAAGGTGGAGCATCGAGTTTCTCCCTGGTGGTGAGTGCAGCCCTGATACTGGGCATGGGAACACGCTGGTTTTCTAGAAAGCCACCAACTCCAAATCTTTATGTCAGGGGCTCTCAAAGTGTGGTCCCTGGATATGCATCACTCATCTGGGAAGTTGTTAGAAATTCAGATTTTTGGGCTCCACCCCACCTATTGAATTGGAAACTCTGGGGGAGGGGCCCCAGTGGCAGCTGTGCTATTTAGCAAACCCATCAGGGGATTCTGATGCATGCAAAAGTTTGGGAACCACTACTGAAGGCCAAGGTCTTTTTAATTTCTGAAGCAGATCTTTTGTATTTCTGAGTGCTTACTGAAGCTTCAGGTTATCACTTTCCTGAACCAGAAATATGACACAGACAGCAGCAGTAATACTTATTGCTGGCCACGTTCATATAGCGTGGTGGCTAGGAACGTGGATTCTTTGGAGTTCTTTACCACTATGTGACCTTGGGTAAGTTAATTAACCTCTCTGCTTTTTATTTCCTCAACTGGGCTATGGAGATAATCGTAGTAGAAACTCTTACTATCCCTGTTTCACAGTTGAGGAAACTGAGGCTCGGTAACATGTTGTTCCAGAGCTTGCTTTGAGTTACTCTTCAGTGGAGTTGGAGGTTCAAATTCAGACAGTCTGATTGCAGAGCCTGGGCTCTTGTCCCCCTTGTGTGCATTTCCACTTAGTCATCCTTACCCTGGGGTCAGCAAGGCCTCCACCTGTAGCCACAGCTGCGCGCTGTAGGGGCCTGTAGTGGCTGGAGCTGGACGTCCCATTGTCATGCTGTTGCAGCAGGAGCAGAGCCTGTGTGAAACTCCCTGTTTCTGAAACCTGGATTCCCCTTTTCAGAGGCAGGGCTTTAAAAGGTAAAAGCAGTCCTCTCAGTAAACTTTGGTTTTCTGCAGGAGTGTGGTGACACTCTGGGCGCAGGTGTCGGCTATCACTAGAGTTGAGGTGCTACTGCCATTTAGTGGACGGGGCCAGGTGTGCTAGATGTCCTCAATGACGAATTGTCCTGTGTCCCACTGGATTGTCATATGTGCCACCAAACTTTCAAAGTCGTTTTCTCTCTGTTCCAGGTGGGAATCTATTTACATATGATCTCAAAGTATTTTTTTGGCATGATTTTAATACACAGTCAGTATACACTGAGCCTCTGAGGAATATAATGATTGCGTTTTAATATATTGGGAGAAGATTTTATTTTGTTGGTTTGAAAATTTTACTAAGAGTTTTCGCCGTTACAGGAGATTCACATCATGCTGTTGCTGATAATTCGAAATAGCAATACAGCACACCTATATCAGTCTGCATTTTGTACGGACCGCATTTATGGTGATTCTAGGTATAGGAACAAACATTTACTAATTCTTGATGTCTCCTAGGGCCCCACTTCGCAAAGGTTAATGTGTCCATGAATTACCTGGAGAATTTGTTAAGCTGATTGAAATGAGATTCTGCATTTTTAACAAGCCAGCACTGATGGCCCATGGACCACACTTTTTGGGTAGTAGAGATCTTGTTGTGTATGCCTGAGGGTTTTCTTTTCAAGTACCTATGTTGTTATAACTTACTTTCATTTTGAAAAATCTTTTAGAGTGAGGGCATTACATTGATTTTTTAAAAAAATGTTGGTAAGTTATTGTCTATGAATTTCATTTCAGACTTGGAAAAAGGGCATTTAAAAATATTTGCTTTTAGGATGGTGCCTTGGGCCTGATGGGGTGACAGCCACTGCTCTGGGAGGTTAAGTGGCTCTAGTCATAAATCCACACAGAATTAGGGACCTCAACGTCATGGGGTAGTGATTCAGAATATACTTTTTATGTTAATTGTTCGAAACAGGTTATCATTCACTTATTTACTCTTTCAACAGATATTTACTGAATATATTTTGTGAATTGAATATTGTGTGCTCTGTGCCAGCCACTGCTCTGTGTTCTTGGCATGCTTCTGTGAACAACATAAAGACCCCTGTTCTCACAGACCTTATCTTCTGGTGGGGGAGACAGACAGGATACATCATAAGTAAATTACGTGGGGTTTTAGGTGATCAGTGCTATGGATTATTGGAAGATTAGGAGTGCTAGGGTGAAGGGAAGGGGGTGAACCGTTCCAGTTTCAAATAGGGTCATCAGATTTCTCATCGAGGACATGACTTAAGGTGGTCAGGGAGTTGGCCATGTGGAAACCAGGGAAGAGCAATCCAGGCAGAAGGGATAGACCATGCAAGGCCCTGAGGCTGGAGATCGTCCAGCTGGACACTTGAGCTGCAGAGTGAGCAAGGGGAGTGTGGTCAGGGATGAGGTCAGAAAGATAGAAGGGGCCAGATCACTCAGGGACTTGTAGGACCTCACAGGGCCTCTGCTCGTATTCTGAGGTACGGAGTTATCGCAGGCTTTGAGGAGTGACATGATCTCACTCAGGTTTTCCAAAGCTCCCTGTGGCTGCTTTGTTGAATGTGGCCTTCAGAGGGCAAAGGTAGAAGCAAGGAGACCAGTTAGGAGCTGTTGCAGTGTCCAAGCATGAGGTGATGGTGGCCTTGACCTGGGGGAGGCATCGGTGGTAGAGAGAAGCGCTCAGATTCCGGATGCATTTTCATGAAACTGAGAATACAAGTTTAGAAAGTTCTCAGCACTCGAGGCTCCCAGCAGTACCTGTGTGGATCCTAGTTTGAGGAAAATCTGATGTGGCTGACAGACTTGTTACCATGGTCCCATGTTCTTTTCCTTCTGGCGATTCTGTGTGTGTATTTGTGCGTGCGTGCGTGCGTGTGTGTGCGCGTGGCATGTCTGTCCAGGCCAGCGCTTAGCAGTCAGTCACAACAGGCAGCTAGCTGAGCAGGGGTTAGTTTAGAATAGAAACTGAAGCAGCACTAAATGGAACTAACTGGTCCTGAAAGCCTCACACATTCCCTCTTGATTAACCCAGGACGTATTTTTAGTAAAAATGTAAGCTATTCCTCAATTAGTGTTTCTTGTATTACTCTGATGCTAAAGCAAAGATAAAAATTCCATTTTCTTGTCCCATTCCCCTCGTGACACCACGTGTCCCCCTTCTTCCTTAGACTCTGAGATGGCAGAAATTGCATTAGCATGCCTGCTTTATTTCAGTTGACTGACACTTTTTTGACTTAAAATATGCATTATGTAGTTTTGCCCTAGATTTCCAAATAATTTATTTGAAAATGCGGGAGCAGTTTGAGATGTCTTCTGATATATACATGCAACTCATTTTCTGTGCGGATCACAATTCCAGCTACCTTCCGTGCTGGGAGGAGACTTGGTTACCATAGAGCTAAGCTTCCTGTAGTGGGGTTTTTTGAAAGCCCACCAGAACTGTGCCTAGCCAAGGTCTTAGCTACAGCACACACAATTAAGTAGAGTTACACGGCACGACTCCAGGAGACCCCAGTTCTCAGCCAAGGTGACCTTTCAGGTGCTATATGTCGTTAACGATTTTGGCCCAGGGCTTTCTGCCTGATCATAGCAGTGATTTGATCAGTTGATTTTTTTTTCATTTTACACTTGCAGCAATTACTTGTGAAGAATAAGTGTATATTCCTGTGCTGTTGCTACCATTACCCCGGGTGTCACTGAGACCATTTCTTGGCCTGAAGTGGGGGAGCAGGAGGTGTCTTCATTTACGCAAACCTTTCCCCTTTATTCTTTCGAGTCTGTATTTTGGGAACTCTGATTTAGTTCTATAACTCAATGATCTGGGCAGGGGAAGGTCTTTTTTTTTTAAATGCCTTGGGCTATTTTTGATGTGTTGTGACCTTGGTAAGGAAAGTTTTCCTATATCTATCCAGTAGATCTTTTTTAAGGAGGGTACGAATTGTGGCTATGTATTTTTAGACCACATTTTCCTGTGGCATTTGTACTCCGGTGCACAGTGTCATGGAAATTTCTCTTCCTGGTCTAGGATTGAGAAGATGGTCTTTCAGCGCTGGCTTTGTCCAGTTACTGTACTAGCTGAGCGAGCCTCACTCTTCTCATCTGTAAACAGGCATGAAGACACACGCCTACAGATCTGCCTCAGAATTGGTAAAGGTGAAGTGAGCCGAGATGTATGAACAGCTTGGCAAGCTCTAAACTTCCCCTCAGTTGCAGGGCTGTGGTGGTGTGTAGTTATCACAAGCCTTGCGCCTAGGAGCCCTTCATTCCTGTCTTTAACTCGCTGTGGGGTCTTGGGTAGGTTGAGTGAGCCAGTTTTCTGGGACATAGCATAGAGACGTGCACAGCGGCTGGCAAGGTACGTGCACGGGGGCGGTCAGGCTGTGGGCTCTCTAGAAACAATCCCAGTCTGCACATTCTATGAGTTTACGTTTATGGGGGGAGGTTGCTTTTTTTTTTTTTTTCTTTTTCTTTTTCCGATTTTATTAGTGAAGAATTTTCACCTACAGGCAATGGTTGTTAACATTTTGCCCCATTTGCTTTCTCTCTTTCTACACATGTGTATATTGATTTTTAAACCTCTGTTGCTTCTTTCCTTGGTGAGTGTTGAACAGTTCTCTTCTACAGAGCATAGCAAAGTTCGTCATTCCTGAGGCTACAGGATGTTGGCTTCAGTTGGAGCTTTGACATCCTTCGGACTAATCAGTACCTTTCCTCCCACAGGATGAACTTACCGCTGTGAATGTAAAGCAAGGCTTCAACAATCAGCCCGCCTTTACTGGAGACGAGCATGGCTCGGCTAGAAATATTGTAATTAACCCGTCAAAGGTAATTCTCATCGCTTCCCAAAACTTCCGAAAGAGCATACGTATGTGAGACCCATGGGAGCTAATGTTGATAAATTTGTGTTATTGAAACCACAACCCATATTCAAAGTTCCCCCAGATATCCTTTATGCTGTCCTGCCGCAGGGTCCAATCAGGGGTCACGCACTGCTTTTGGCTGGCGTGTCTCCTAACACTATTTTCATCTAGTGCAGTACCGCTCTCCAGAGTCCCTCATTTTGTTGTTGTTGTGAGTTTTTTTTTTTCAGGTTAAATATTTTTGGTGCAGACTGCAGTGCATATCAGGAGACATGCAGTGTTAGTTTGCCTGAGTATTGTTCATACTGTTTGATCACTTAAGGTGCTGTCTGCCATCTCTTTACATTGCAAAAGCAGTCATCTTTTCCTCGTAGTAATCCCCACAGGGTGATACTTTGAGACCGTATGAATATCCTATTGTCAAATAATTTTTTTTTTTTTTTTTTTTTTTTGCCGTGCGCGGGCCTCTCACTGTCGTGGCCTCTCCCGTTGCGGAGCACAGGCTCCGGATGCGCAGGCTCAGCGGCCATGGCTCACGGGCGCAGCCGCTCGGCGGCATGTGGGATCTTCCCGGACCGGGGCACGAACCCCGTGTCCCCTGCATCGGCAGGTGGATTCTCAACCGCTGCACCACCAGGGAAGCCCTGTCCAATAAAATTTTATGCTATGATTTTAGCATCAATTGTCGATTCCTGCTGAATGATTTATTTTGCTGATGGTTGCAAAATGCTGGTTTTGTAGTTATTATTCCTCGTATGTTTATTAGTTGACATTCTTTTGTTAAGGGCACCCCATTTTTCAGTATCACTTTGAACCCCTGAACTCTTAAAATCAGTTGTATGACCTTCAGTTTTCTTTTTGATGCTCACACTGTCTCACATTTGGCCAGTGGGGGCACCTTTAACCTGGTTCTTGGGCCTTTTGGACAACCCCCTCACCCCCCAACCAGTCCTTTGGGCACTTCCTCACTTGAGGTACAATAACATAGTCCAGGGCCATCTTGTTCTTTTCCTACCCCATCCCAGATCTGGGTGCCCAGCTTGCTCATGGCTACTTGAGTGTCACAACTTCTAGGCCCTTTCAGTGGACAGAGATGGCAAAAATATTTAGGTTTCTTCTTTTTCTTCCCTCCCTCCCTCCCTCCCTCCCTTCCATCCATCCATCTGTTCTAAGTCAGTACCACAGGGTCTTTCCCATGCTTTTCCCTTTTCCATCATTGTATCTCCTTTCTCTTAAGGTGAGAACCCTGGATCCCAGCAATATTAGCATGTTTATTCATTTACTCTATCTTACAATATACATAAAAAGTTCCAGAATAAACTTATACCAGTGTCATTCCAACAACAAAATTGCTATGTAAAATTTACAATTGCTGTACCATGCTTTTTATCTTTAGACTAACTTTCATTAAGAGTATGTAGTCAGAGGGACTTCTCTGGTGGTGCATTGGTTAAGAACCTTCCTGCTAATGCAGGGAACACAGGTTCGATCCCTGGTCTGGGATGATCCCACATGCCGCGGAGCAACTAAGCCCGTGCGCCACAGCTACTGAGCTTGCGCTCTAGAGGCTGCGAGCCACAACTACTGAAGCCCGTGCGCCTAAAACCTGTGCTCTACAACAAAAGAAGCCACCTCAGTGAGAAGCCCATGCACCGCAATGAAGAGTAGCCCCTGCTCGCTGCAACTAGAGAAAGCCCGTGCACAGCAACAAAGACCCAATGCAGCCAAAAGTTTAAAAATAAATAAATAAGTTTATTTTTTAAAAAAGTATGTAGTCAGAGTGTTGTATTAAAAATTTCTTGAATTAAGTCTTTTTTCTTTGTGGTTATGTTAACAATTAGATATATAGATGGAATTATCTGTTTCTATCCTTTAAGGTTTGTTATTTTTGCGTTATTTCTATTTTCGAATATTAAAATACTTTTGAAATTAAAAAATCATGCCTACAGATTAAAAGAAATCAAGCATACAGATGAATTTCTATTCTTGTTTTCTCTTAACCAGAGATAACCATTGTTAAAAGTTTGTGTATCATTTCAAATCTCTTTTTATATGCACACATGCATACACAAACATATGTAATTTGCTAAACTAGCAACTGAAGTATTATTTAAGTGATGTGAAAAAAAACAGAATTATTTTCTACAGATTGTCCTATTGACCAAACACAGTGTTTTTAGTCTTTTTCCAATCTTGCTTGATACCTTTTAAACATCACAACTACAATTATGTATGTGTTGTAATTTGTTTTCTACTTCTTTTTTATCGTGGTAAAATTTACGTAACATAAAATTTACCATTAACATATTTAAGTGTATAGCTCTTTGGCATTAAGTACACTCACACTGTTGTGCAAATGTAACTACCATCTATCTCTAAACTTTCATCTTCCTTAACTTATGTACTTAAAGAAGAAGTAATATCATTTTGTGTGTACCTTTCCTTGAGGCTGAAGTATTCATATTCATAGTAATTAATGGATAGATAACGTTTCATCGTTTATGTGCTGTAATAACTGAAACTGCTGGTGTAGAGCAGTTTGCCTATTATCTGTTTCTTATGGTTATTTATAAAGATGGTATAGTCATATTTGAACATATAGCTTTTGTTCTTTAGGATAAATTCCCAGCAGCATATTACTTGGTTAGAAGGTGCATTAGTCTACTGGGGCTGCCATAACAAAATACCACAAACTGAGGGGCTTAAACAACAGAAATTTGATTTTCTGAGAAAGTTTATTTTCTCACAGTTTTGGAGGCTGGAAGTCCAGGATCAAGGTGTCAGCAGGTCTGGTTTCTCCTGAGGCCTCTCTTCTCGGCTGCCCTCTCACTGTGTCCTCACATGGGCTTTTCTCTGTGTGCGGGTATCTCTGGTGTTCTCCTTCTTATAGTGGCACTAGTCATATTGGATTAGACCTCACCCTTATGACCTCATTTAACTTTTTTTCTCTCTTTCTTTTTTGTTTTTTTCAGTAGGTCCTTATTGGTTATCTATTTTAAATATAGCAGTGTGTACATGTCAATCCCAAACTCCCAATCTATCCCTCCCCCCAGGTAACCATAAATTCATTCTCTAAGTCTGTGAGTCTGTTTCTGTTTTGTAAATAAGTTCATTTGTATCATTTTTTTTTGAGTCCACATATAAGTGATATCATATGATATTTGTCTTTCTCTGTCTGACTTACTTCACTTAGTATGATAATCTCCAGGTCTATCCATGTTGCTGCAAATGGCATTATTCCATTCTTTCTAATGACTGAGTAATATTCCATTGTATCTGTGTGCCACATCTTCTTTATCCATTTATCGGTCCATGAACATTTAACCTTAATTACCTCTTTAAAGGCTCTATCTCCAAATACAGTCACATTGAGGCTTAGAGCTTCAATATCTGAATTTTGGATATACACAATTCTGTCCGTAACAAAGTATGAACGCCTTGTGTATAGGAACTGCCAGATTGTTCCCAGTTGTATGAAGTTTTATGTCAATTTAAATAATTGAATAAATGGAAATAGCACCCGTTACCACTTCTGCTGCTCTCATCCTTCCTGTGAGATTTACTCAAGGATTCAAACTTTCTGAGGGGAATTGGATCTAATGAATATGAAATACATGACCTATAGTATAGCCCCTAAACTTTTTCATTTTCTTACCAAATGAATTACTTTCAAAATAGCTGTGGATGGATGGAAACAAGTTTTAAATTAAACCTTATCTCTCATACCTTGTCTGAGGGAGTGCAAATTGGTGTAAACATTATGGAGGGTAATTTGACAATGCTGATTAAAATTACAGAATCATACAATCTGAATCCTGAAAATTCATCTGAAAGCTATAGCTGTACATGTATGAAATAACAAATAGGAAAGGCTATTCATTTTAATGTGATTTGTAATCGCAGAAGTTTGAAACAAATGTCCATTAATGGGGACTTGATTAAATAAAATGTGGTACATGTACACAGTACATTATTATGTGTCTGTAGAAATGAATGAGGAAGCTCTCCATAGACAAATGTGGAAGGAAGGCTCTCAGACATTTACTCAATGTACATAACGAGGTATAGATATAAGAGAAAAATATATTCGTGTTTGTTCATGTGTATTCACATGAAGAAACTCTGCAAAGACACATAAGAAACTAATCAAGGTGGTTCTTTGGAGTTAGGCATTGGGACTTGGGAATGAGGCTCTTAACTTTTTCTCGATTTTAGAATAATGTGAATATATTGCTGATAGAATAAAATTAAGTGTATGATCATGTTTTGATTTTTTCCTTTTTTTTTTGAGTCCTAATGTGCATTTTCTCTGCTCTTGCTTTTTTGGGAATTTTGACTTTGTTTACATTTATGCAGTTGTTCATAAGATTTGTTAGGAAGTAAAACATATATACAGCCACTATGTTCCATTGCTATTATTAAATACATAGAAAAGAGTATAATTGCATAAGAGATTGCCCAGACTTTTTTTTTTTTTAATTTGCTGTGTTCTGAATTCTTTTGGCCATTACCTACACCAGGACTTTTTTTTTTTTTTTTTTAAGAAGATGTTGGGGGTAGGAGTTTATTAATTAATTAATTTATTTTTGCTGTGTTGGGTCTTCGTTTCTGTGCGAGGGCTTTCTCTAGTTGTGGCAAGCGGGGGCCACTCTTCATCGCGGTGCGCGGGCCTCTCCCGTTGTGGAGCACAGGCTCCAGACGCGCAGGCTCAGTAGTTGTGGCTCACGGGCCTAGTTGCTCCACGGCATGTGGGATCCTCCCAGACCAGGGCTCGAACCCATGGCCCCTGCATTAGCAGGCAGACTCTCAACCACTGCGCCACCAGGGAAGCTCCTCAGACTTTTTTTTTTTTTAAATACAATTTTTGCAAACCCCTTGATTTGCAAAATCAGTGATTGGCTTGATTTAATTGAATAGTCTTTTCAGATCACCGTGGCTATTCTTCTTTGACAGTACTTAGACTAGTTTAAAAATTTTTTTAATGTCTTTGTTTATATGATTGCAAATAAGAGATCTTTTAAATATGAAACAATCTACATAGGTAGGTATTTTGTGCCATTGGTGCAAAGACCAAATATTGATTGAGAAATTTAAAATTAAACAATTTGTTACTCTTGGCTCCTTGTTTTCAAATAGCTGTTTTTTTGGTGAATTTTTGCATTTAATTCTCTGGACATTCTGCAAACTTTGCTTAAAAAAGCATACTATGAAGTTGTTTTAAAAAAATAAGGTTCAGCCTTTTTTTCTAATTACTATAATTTTTATTGCCATATTACCTCAACACAAAACAGACTTTTTCACTGTACCTCAATCACAAGGATCAAGGGATGCCAATTCACATTAAAAAAAATGTTTACCAGCTTTTCGCCCTGGTAGATAAACTTGGCTAATTGCTTCCAACTGCGTTCCACCCTATAGACTAATTGTTTATTGAGTCATGAGCATTAACTAAGGTAGTGATTCTTATTTTGCTGCAGCAGGGTAGGTATTTTATTTTAATCACGGTTGCCACTGTCTGCTAACCTTATTGAAGGTATTTGTTAGAAATTGTTGTCCACATCCTGTTATTAGAGAATTTCCAGGGGACAAAATGTGATGCTGTGATAGGATTCTTGGAAATTCCAAGAGGTTTTCTGTGGATTCATTTAGTTTTTAGATATTACTCAGTCCCCTTCCTTCTTGTCCCTTTGTCTTTCCTTTGTCCTCTTTTAATTTGGTAAATACGAAAATGCCAGTCATTCACAGGAAGCTCCCTTTGCTACTTTGTTCCATTCAGAGCAAGCCACACTAGCTTTCTCTTTCTAAACACTTGTACTCATGAAATTGGCAGCCCAATCAAAAATGTTGAATATTTAATTTAATTGAACCTTTTGTAATTTTCCATTTAAATAAATTAGATTTCTCTAGACTTTTTTTTTTTAAAGCACTGAGTGTAAATACAGAGTTTCCTTTCCAAATTTATGTGCTATTAAAATGAAACAAGAAAAAGAATGATTACTGTGTGATTGCCAGGTTCTGATCTTGTATGCAGCACCTCTCAGGAGAAAGATTCTCTTCAAATGGGTGTGTACTGTGAAAAAGGAGAGGTTCATCTAAAGATGAAAGCAGAACCCATTCTCTTGAAATTTATTCAGGATATAATGAATTTTATCTTACAGGGATTTTCAGAGACCCTTCTTGTTCCCTTGAACTACTTGTTAGTAGTGGAACAAAGGTGCTGTGGGAGTTTCTGCATTATGTTAGTGTAAGGAAATCACAACTCTTAGCTTCTAGGACTTAAATTCCTGTTTTATTTTCCAATGGGCTCTTTGAAGATTTTCTATTAATAAAAATAAAATACTGATATGTACATTACTAACATTCTTGCTTATTGTCTTTAAACTCTGTTTTCTCTTCCACAGATTGGAGCTTATTTTAGCAGCATATTAGCTGAGAAACTAAAGCTTAACACTTTCCAGGACACCGGAAAGAAGAAACCACAAGTTAATGCTAAAGATAATTATTGGCTGGTTACTGCTCGATCCCAGAGTGCGATTCATAGTTGGTTCTCTGACTTAGCAGGAAATAAACCACTTGCTATTTTGGCAAAAAAGGTATTAAGTATTTCTTGCATTGTTTTAATTGAGGCCTTATAGAAATGAAAATATTTGAGATAATGTTCAAGTATATATTTCGTTTCCCCAGTTCTCTCCAAAACTCAGAGTCTCAATGGCAGGTATCCTGCACTAGGTGTGTGCTGCACATAGGCTGTTTCCCCTTCATTTTGATGGCATGTGGTGCCTAGGACATCTAGAGACCTAAACATTCTACACAGGAAGCTGTTTATGTGGATATTAGGTAGACAGGGTTTTAAAATCAGAAACAGGCAGTGAGACTTCATTTATTTCTGTTACATTTTCAGTTTTTTAGGTCAGGATGTCCAAATGGGTTAAATAGAAATCCTTGCTTTAATGTTATTTCCTTGTCTTGAAAAGTACCCATCCAAATTCTTAAACTAACTCTTCTTCCGAACAAGTGAGATAAAAGATAGTGATCCCGTGTGTGCTTGAAAACCGTCTTTGAAAAAGTTTCAGTACAAAATGGGCAGGTTTATTCATAGCTCCCCGCTTTTTTGAGGAGGGGGAGGGAAGGGAGGGTTCTTTTACAAATCTTTGCCTTTGATCATTTTCCTCACGTGGGAAATACTGCACAGATTCAACAATCTTATAGTCCCAATAATACAAAATGTCTTTTGAAATTTAGACGAGAGCCAGAAACCTCCCTCTTAGTCTTGATCTCTGACTTCTTACACACCTTTCAAATAATCCCCAGGTCTTTCTCATCTCCCCTGAAACCCTTTAGTTTTAGGGGAGCCCATCTTCTATTCTTAAGTTTTCACGAATGGCTTGGTGCACGCCCAGGTTAGAGGAGAGCTCCTTCGTGTATTTACGTTTTTGTTTTCTAAAGCACCTCTTTGCAAGTAGTGCCTGCAGCTCCCGTGGGCTTTAGTTTGCCCTAGTGTCAGAGCCTTGCGTTGCCTTTCATAGATGTTAGTGCTTAAAGGCAACCGAAATCCTTGCAAAGCAGACGATCAGCGTAACCCTCTCTTGCTACTCAGGTAGTGCCTCTGTCTCAACACAGGCTGGACCGCATAGCATTTCTTTTCCATTGTTGACCGTTTACCACGTGTTCCCACTGTGGCCTGGGAATTGTATCTGAAGGCTGCAGAAGTCGAAGGCCGTCCTTCAATATTTGATGACTTTCTACTAAAAGTTCATACCCTCCATGTTGGTTAGTACCTTCAACTCCTATGTAGCCAGCCTGACATCTTTCCTTTTAGGTTTGCCTTTTTTGTAAGCTTTTAGAATGCAGTTTTTTTTTTTTTTTTTGGCGGGGGGGCGGGGGTATATTTCCTGAAAGGGAATACTCATGAGGAATTGATGCCCTTGCTTTAGGGGTGTAATGGTCTCTCATCTTTTAAGACGGAGATGAATTATGGTGCAGTGTATTAGCCGTTGTTCTTCTCTCTTTATTAGGAGCTGCCTCTGGCCAAGTCAGGTGTCCCTCAGGTAAGCCCTGACGTTAATTCTTTGCAAAGTTAAAGATGTTTTCTTTGTCAAACCATTGAATATACTTTGAAGTATTCATTTCTTGGGCACTTCAAGAGTCATTCCTTCCCATCCCTTCCTCAGCATTTCATCTTCTTGAGGTGGCAAAAACTCTTTAGAGTTGGGTAAAAGATTGCATCCTCTGCGTGCCCTTCATATTAGAAAGTTTAAATACCTCTTAATTTCTGGTATTTATCTGCGAGATGGCTTGATGTAGAAGACCTTCCTTTTCCTGCTGAGATCCTGAGTCATCTTCCAGCTCTGATCTAGAGTTCAAAATAGCTTCCTGTATGGGATGGATCAGGTTTCTGGACCTGGTTTTCCGTTACTATAAAGCTCCACAGCACTCCAAGTATTTAGCCACAGAGAGGTCAACAATGGCCTGTAAAAGGCCTTTTAATCCAATCGCGGTCATAGTTAGATTTGGAAAAGGAGAGTTCTTGCTCCTGGGAATATCCTTTTAGCTCTTGAACAGTTCACTAAGAATGATGTGTTCACTTCTGGTGACTTTGATTACTGTGGTCTCTGGAATTTCCATTTGCCTCTCCCACTGCTTAGCAAACAGAGGGTGCTGACAGAAAGGAGAATACAGGGAGAGAAGCGTTACAAGGGCAACCCTTTGGTGGATGGAAAACCATGCTAGGTGTCTTAGTTTTCTTCTGGTACTTAGATGCAGTTCCACCTTGATTGAGAAACCAAACAGCTGCCCAGTGCTTGTCTAGGTTCAGCTACAAGTTGAAGTCAGATGGTTTCTTGGCTGAAAATGGAATCCATCCCTGTAGGAAGTCATACTTCAGTCAGTGTAAACATATTTTCCTTCCTGAGTTGGCCCAAACTGTAAATGTGACAAAACCATCAAAATGTGTCTTCTTCCTTAATTAAATAACTTTCTTCACATATGTTCTTCTGAATTCGAAAGCCCTTGATTGGAGCCAACCCTTTTCCTTAGGGCTCTGCCAGCAGGGACAGTGAGCTAGAGGTTTGCCTTATGCTGTTCATGTAAGACTCAGCTTTGTTTGCTGTTTCGTGTAAACATTTCACATGCGCAGAATGCTCCCCCCATCCCCGGCCGTGCCTTCTTCTCAAACGCTGTTCAAAAAGAAATCCTTTAGGCTTCTATAAAGATGCTATTGGTAATGTTTCTTTGGAGATGCTAACTTTACTTTTTGCATTTGCCTGGTTTTTAGGCCTTGATCTTATATATATTCTTCTGGTACGTCTGGCTGAGAGGGAACCTGACCGTGACAGCTAAAATGTAACTCCCTGATACCATACTGTGTGTTCTAGTGAAAACCGGCAGCTCCGGCCTTGAACTGACTATATAAGACTGTGCTTTTCTTGTCCCTGGCCTAAACGACAGTAAACCCAGAGCCTTGTGCTCCGTGAAAGATGTGCCTTGTAAGCTAAATTTTCAGGAAATTTTCTAGGTAAAATGTATCACCGTGATCCACAGAGAGGAAGTTTTATAGCTTTAGCCTGTGTCACTTTCACCTCCCTTTTATATAGTTATGTGGTATGCCGTGTAGTCGCCTTTGTCATGGGGGAGGTTATGTTCTAAAGTCAGCAGCCAAGGTAGGAACTGTACATGATCAAAAGTCTATTACATTGCCCGTAAAATGCAGTATATGGACACACTGCATCTCAGTGTTCAACCAGGCAGCTTTTCTTTATCGCTGGAGCCCCTTGATGTTTCTTTGGGAAGAACCAGGTGAAATAACTTGTTTTAAAGAGCTGGGTAACAAAAAAACACTTACTTTTAAATTCTGGGATCACACTTTGTTCCAAGACTGCGAATAGTCAGATTTGTAACATATGTATAATGCAGAAAAATCAACCGGCTGAACCATGGCTAACTAAGAGAAAAATGCCATGCTGTATGAATCAGTTAGCTGGTTTGAAGCTTTGATTTTCAAAACAAGATCGAACAAGACTTCGGGGCATAGAGACCAGGGCTAGTGATGTCCACGGTTGTGGGTTTCCAGAATCCTCTTAGGAGAGAGTCAGGTCCATGGCTTGAGAACACATTGTGGGGGGGCAGGAAGAAATCCTTGGAACTGGAACTGGCAACAAAATGAAAGTTGTTACAATTTTGATACATGTAATTCTTTTGCTTTCTCCTTCTCACGCCACCGTGAGGTGGACAGGGTCGGTATTATCTCGTTCATAAATGACGAGCCTGGGAGTCATGGGTTTAACCACCACAGGCTGGGGCCACGACTGCAGCACAGGGGTGCTCATTGCTGGGGGCGGGGGTGGGCACGGCCTGCTTCTCCATCTCACTTTTCCCATCCTGCTGCATTGCAGCCAACGTCCTCTCTGTCCGCTGCGGTACCCTGTATTCGTAAATTGGATAGCTTATGTATAGATTAATGGGCTATTCCTAGGATATTTATGAGGAATTCGAGAAGACTGGATTAACTCTTTCGAGCCATTCAGCAGAACATTGAGATACTAATTTGCTAACTAGTACCTTTGTGGCCTGGAAGAAATAATTAACTGCCTCAAGTGCCCACTTTGAACCAGTGAATTAATTACCCAGCTGTTTCTAGCTCCGTGTTTATCAGGCAGATTCACTGATCCATCATTTTAGCCTCTATGTGAAATTTTGGTCTAAAGGCACTTTTAGAAGCTTTCTGGAAATTGTTATTCTTATGAAATGTTACAATCAGAAAGCTTTATACAAAAATGTTCTTTGATAAAATGTAGAGTGGGGATAGCTTTTACTTTATCTGTCCCTTCCAATTTTGAGATATAAACTCCTCGGAGGACTGTCATGAGATTATTTTCCCTATTTTGCTGATACAACGAGTAGCTTTCAGCATCTGAGAGTTTGAAAATAATTTGTTTTTATAAATAAGAAAGCACAACTGATAAAACTGTGTTGCCAATGTGCTAAACATCGTTTTGATTCTTTTTTCTTAAAATTCGCTTAAAATTTTTTTTTTAAAGTGGCACGTGCCATTTAAAAAAAGGATATAGTTTTTCATAGCCAGCAGGACCTTAGAGTCTCTTTCTCTTGCTTCCCCTTTCTTTAGGTTGGCCTAGCGATGAACATAATAAGTGATTGTTATAAATATATTATTTCTTTTTAGGTTCCCATCCTTAGTAAAAAAGAAGATGTTTTTGCATATTTAGCTAAGTATTCCGTGCCAATGGTTCGAGCAACGTGGCTGATCAAGATGACTTGTGCCTATTATTCTGCTATTTCTGAAGCGAAAATTAAGAAACGTCAGGCTACTGATCCCAATTTGGGTAAGTGAGACAGTGTGATACATTTTACATTACCCTGTAAACACTTGTTGCTTGCACCTTCCATACCCATCCCAGAGAGGTGAGTCCGACAAGGTCCATTAGTGAGGGTACAAGTCGCTTGAGGTGTGGATGGAGTGCCGGTTCTCTTCACCCAGGCACAGATTCCTCGTTCCTGAGTCAGCAAGTCCTGTTGCTCTTACCTCCAAAATGTGTCCTGTGTCTGAACACATCACCACCACAGTTCCTG
Source organism: Phocoena sinus (assembly GCF_008692025.1). Taxonomy (NCBI): domain Eukaryota; kingdom Metazoa; phylum Chordata; class Mammalia; order Artiodactyla; family Phocoenidae; genus Phocoena; species Phocoena sinus. Next base: position 30,949,950 of record NC_045766.1, read on the forward strand.
AAATGCTGCTTCAAGCTACCCCCTCTCTTGGCTGGTGACAGTGGCAGCCTCCTAACTGGTCTCCCTGCCTATATTTTTGTTCCCTAATGTTCTGGTCTCTCCACAACCGCCACACTGATTGTTCAGCCTAAATCAGATCATATTGTGTCCTTGTTTATAACTTTACAGTAGTTTCTCGTTACAATTAGAATAAAGATCCACATTCTTTTCTTTGGGGGGGGGGGTGGAGGTTTAAATTTTTTATTTTTATTTATTTTTTTAACATCTTTATTGGAGTATAATTGCTTTACAATGATGCGTTAGTTTCTGCTGTATAACAAAGTGAATCAGCTACATGTATACATATATCCCCATATCCCCTCCCTCTTGCGTCTCCCTCGCACCCTCCCTATCCCACCCCTCTAGGTGGTCACAAAGCACCGAGCTGATCTCCCTGTGTTATGCGGCTGCTTCCCACTAGCTATCTATTTTACGTTCGGTAGTGTATATATGTCCATGCCACTCTTTCAGTTCGTCCCAGCTTACCCTTCCCCCTCCCTGTGTCCTCAAGTCCATTCTCTACATCTGCGTCTTTATTCCTGTCCTGCCCCTAGGTTCTTCAGAACCACTTTTTTTTAGATTCTGTATATATGCGTTAACATACGGTATTTGTTTTTCTCTTCTGACTTACATCACTCTCTATGACAGACTCTAGGTCCATGCACCTCACTACAAATAACTCAGTTTCGTTAAAGATCCAGATGCTTGCCTGCAGCTCCATCCGTGGTCTGCCCCCTCTTTCTGCGATGTTCCGGCCACACAGCCCTCCAACACGTGTACTCCTTCCTTTCCTGGGCCCCCCTCTGCCTTTCCTCTTCACCCTGTACTTGAGTTGCTCTTCTCTAGACTGTTTGCAGCCTCCTCCTCACTGAGGCTTTGGCTCAAGTGTCATTTCCCCAGTAGGTTTTGCCTGCCCACCCAGCTAAATAGCATTCTCTCTCTTTTTCACCTTCCTCCCAGTTATGTTCTCATGTGTTGTTATTTTATTCACAGCACGTTTCTCTGTCTGAAATCATCTTTTAAGATTTTGTGTGCGTCATCCTCTCTCTCCGTCTCTCACATGCACACGCACACGCACGTGCACAGACACACGCACTGGTAGGTATTCGTTGAATGAACTGAAGGGAAACTACTTTCAGTCAGAGTTTCTGCTCTTTTGGTGACTAGACAGTGACTCCTTGAGGCGGTGCTAAAACATGCTTGATAAAAGGTTGGATGCCACATTAGAACTGTGCACAGAGAATTGTATATAAAGAGTCTATTTAAAGATTAGGTTTACAAATAATTCTTTATGACATGGAAACGTGCTTATGGTTTTATAAGGCAGACCCCCAACTGCAAAGCTCTTAGGGGCAGGATGGGAAGCACCAATGTCCTCCACTGCCAGGAGGCACCCTGGGGGAGTGAGTCAGGGCGTGGCGCATTTGGGAATGGTAAAGGGGCCTCCACGAACCGGAGAGTGGGGACGTTCTAAAAGCATGAACACAGAAATTCAAAACAAAAAATGGCCTGATTCCATGGCTGCCACCTTTGAGTTCAGCATTATCTCATGTGTGTCAAAATGACAAGCAAAAATGAACTGTACTTAAAAAACAAAACTGTGTAGTGTATATATATAAATGTCAAGAAAAAAAAGGGAGGAAATAATCCACAAAGTTAACAATGGTTGTCTCTGAGTCTCTCTTCACAGTAGTCTTGTGTTAACTATGTGTCTGATTTTTTCATCAGCTTATTATTTTATTGGGGGAAACAAAAGGAGTGTCCCTTTTTTATTACTAAAGTAGTTATGTTCTCATTACAGTATTTTCAAATGGTGCTGAAGCAGATACAATACAGTGTATACATTTCTTTTCTCCCTTGTCCATGTTTTCCTTCCTTCATATACAGACACATATGTGCAATTCTTCTTTATCTCGTCCTCTCTACCTGTCTATATCTATCCGTGTATCTATTGCATTTAATAATACTTCTCCCCATAACCTGGATATCTAGTTGCTTCTTAGCCGCCTCTACTTTGATGACGAATAGGCATCCGAAACCTAATGTGTATCAAATCAAAGTTGATTTCTCGCCATCCCGAAACTTGTTCCTTCCTCAGACTTCTCCTTGGTAAATGTTATACATAGCGATCAGACGAATAAGGGTAAAAGACATATTGTCATTCTGGGCTTTTCGCTTCCTCTCGAAACTCTGCATTTACTCCCTCAGCAATCCTGTTAACTTTACTTTCAAAATCGAATCAGAATCCAACAAGGTATTCCTGCTCCCGCTGCTGCCACCCTGGCCCAAAGCACCAGCAACCCCACCTTTGCCTGTGCTTTTTATTGCAGGGCCTCCAGTGGACCTTGTTTCTCTTCTCACCCCTCTAATGACAACTTTCTAGTTTGTGGTCAGAGTGATCCTGCTAGGACATACATCGTGGTTCACGCCTGTGCTCAGCATCCTCTCATGGCCGCCTGTCTCTCTCGGGCATGTGCCTCAGCCAGCACCAGCAGCCCGTATGCACATCGTGACCTCAGGCATTGACCCGTGGCTGCCACTCTCCCTCTCGCCCCCGGATATCCCCCTGGCCTGCCCTCTCCCCCACTGCTGGCTTAGCTCACAGGGCACTTCCTAAGAAAAGCCTTCTCTTCACGTCCTGCTTCATTGTTCTTCATAGCTCTTAATGCCATCTCGTTATATTTTAATTTATTGATCACCTATTTCTACTGACTCTGAGCTGTACTGATCCTTCATGAGATATTTTGTCAGATTTGTTCCGTGCTGGATCTCCTAGGACAGTGCCTGGCGTACAAAAGATGCTCAGTAGTTTTAACGATAAATACATGAACAGTTAGGCTTGAAGCGTTTGTGTGTATGTTTGTGCATATGTGTGCATGCTTTTCTTTTTCCTTTTCATTTTCTAATTTGCTCCAATTTGTAATTCTTGAAACCTTCAGCATTGCTAGCTATAATGGAGAGACTACTCTCCATTCCTTGGATGCTCTTCATATATTTTGGTAACTTGTTCCTGTTTTCCTTGATATTCCATTTAATCTGATTTTAACTGTCATGAAAGAAGGTGATCATGCAGGAATGATTCTGCCAAATGAAATGTAAACAATATTAGGACAAATGAAAGTCTGATGGACACTCGTGATTTGTGAAGAACACGTAGTTAAGAGTTTTTAGGCCTCCTGGATATGAATGCATCACCAGGACTGTATGCCAAATGGACGGAAGCCTAGCTCCAGTGTCTAGCTCAGAACATCATGGACTTCTTGTTGGATTCATTACTTTTGCTGTTAATTTCCTTACCAGTGTGATCAGTTGGTTTCGGGAGGGGATTATTTTCTAACCACCCCCCACAAGCTCAAATTTCTATTATCTGCACACCCACAACAGATAGTTGATTAGGTTCACCCACTAGCTGTGTTTTCTCTTGTTTCATAAACCACATAACACACGATTCCATTTTTCGGCTCAGTTTATTTACAAAGTATTACACGGTCTTTATGATTATTCTTTTTTTTATACATCTTTATTGGCGTATAATTGCTTTACAATGGTGTGTTAGTTTCTGCATTATAATAAAGTGAATCAGTTATACATATACATATGTTCCCATATGTCTTCCCTCTTGCGTCTCCCTCCCTCCCACCCACCCTCCCTATCCCACCCCTCTAGGTGGTCACAAAGCACCGAGCTGATCTCCCTGTGCTATGTGGCTGCTTCTCACTAGCTATTTTACGTTTGGTAGTGTATATATGTCCATGCCACTCTCTCACTTTGTCCCAGCTTACCCTTCCCCCTCCCCATATCCTCAAGTCCGTTCTCTAGTAGGTCTGTGTCTATATTCCTGTCTTACCCTTAGGTTCTTCATGACATTTTTTTTTCTTAGATTCCATATATATGTGTTAGCATACGGTATTTGTCTTTCTCTTTCTGACTTACTTCACTCTGTACGACAGACTCTAGGTCCATCCACCTCACTACAAATAACTCAATTTCGTTTCTTTTTATGGCTGAGTAATATTCCATTGTATATATGTGCCACATCTTCTTTATCCATTCATCCGATGATGGACACTTAGGTTGTTTCCATCTCCGGGCTATTGTAAATAGAGCTGCAATGAACATTTTGGTACATGACTCTTTTTGAATTATGGTTTTCTCAGGGTATATGCCCCGTAGTGCGATTGCTGGGTCATATGGTAGTTCTATTTGCGGTTTCTTAAGGAACCTCCATACTGTTCTCCATAGTGGCTGAACCAATTCACATTCCCACCAGCAGTGCAAGAGTGTTCCCTTTTCTCCACACCCTCTCCAGCATTTATTGTTTCTAGGTTTTTTGATGATGGCCATTCTAACCGGTGTGAGATGATATCTCATTGTAGTTTTGATTTGCATTTCTCTAATGATTAATGATGTTGAGCATTCTTTCATGTGTTTGTTGGCAATCTGTATATCTTCTTTGGAGAAATGTCTTTTCTGGCCTTCTGCTCATTTTTGGATTGGGTTGTTTTTTTGTTATTGAGCTGCATGAGCTGCTTGTAAATTTTGGAGATTAATTAATCCTTTGTCAGTTGCTTCATTTGCAAATATTTTCTCCCATTCTGAGGGTTGTCTTTTGGTCTTGTTTATGGTTTCCTTAGCTGTGCAAAAGCTTTTAAGTTTCATTAGGTCCCATTTGTTTATTTTTGTTTTTATTTCCATTTCTCTGGAGGTGGGTCAAAAAGGATCTTGCTGTGATTTATGTCATAGAGTGTTCTGCCTATGTTTTCCTCTAAGCGTTTGATAGTTTCTGGCCTTACATTTAGGTCTTTAATCCATTTTGAGCTTATTTTTGTGTATGGTGTTAGGGAGTGTTCTAATGTCATACTTTTACATGTACCTGTCCAGTTTTCCCAGCACCACTTATTGAAGAGGCTGTCCTTTCTCCACTGTACATTCCATCCCCCTTTATCAAAGATAAGGTGACCATGTGTGCGTGGGTTTATCTCTGGGCTTTCTATCCTGTTCCATTGATCTATCTTTCTGTTTTTGTGCCAGTACAATACTGTCTTGATTACTGTAGCTTAGTAGTATAGTCTGAAGTCAGGGAGCCTGATTCCTCCAGCTCTGTTTTTCGTTCTCAAGATTGCTTTGGCTATTCGGGGTCTTCTGTGTTTCCATACAAATTGTGAAATTTTTTTGTTCTACTACTGTGAAAAATACCAGTGGTAGTTTGATAGGCACTGCATTGAATCTGTAGTTTGCTTTGGTAGTAGAGTCATTTTCACAATGTTGATTCTTCCAATCCAAGAACATGGTATATCTCTCCATCTATTTGTATCATCTTTAATTTCTTTCATCAGTGTCTTATGAATTTCTGCACAGAGGTCTTTTGTCTCCTTAGGTAGGTTTATTCCTAGGTATTTTATTCTTTTTGTTGCAATGGTAAAAGGGAGTGTTTTCTTGATTTCACTTTCAGATTTTTCATCATTAGTGAATAGGAATGCCAGAGATTTCTGTGCATTAATTTTGTACCCTGCTACTTTACCAAATTCATTGATTAGCTCTAGTAGTTTTCTGGTAGCATCTTTAGGATTCTCTATGTATAGTGTCATGTCATCTGCAAACAGTGACAGCTTTACTTCTTCTTTTCCGATTTGGATTCCTTTTATTTCCTTTTCTTCTCTGATTGCTGGGGCTAAAACTTCCAAAACTATGTTGAATAAGAGTGGTGAGAGTGGGCAACCTTGTCTTGTTCCTGATCTTAGTGGAAATGCTTTCAGTTTTTCACCATTGAGGACGATGTTGGCTGTGGGTTTGTCATATATGGCCTTTATTATGTTGAGGAAAGTTCCCTCTATGCCTACTTTCTGCAGGGTTTTTATCATAAATGGGTGTTGAATTTTGTTGAAAGCTTTCTCTGCATCTATTGAGATGACCATATGGTTTTTCTCCTTCAATTTGTTAATATGGTGTATCACATTGATTGATTTGAGTATATTGAAGAATCCTTGCATTCCTGGAATAAACCCCACTTGATCATGGTGTACGATCCTTTTAATGTGTTGTCAGATTCTGTTTGCTAGTATTTTGTTGAGGATTTTTGCATCTATGTTCATGAGTGATATTGGCCTGTAGTTTTCTTTCTTTGTGACATCCGTGTCTGGTTTTAGTATCAGGGCGATAGTGGCCTTGTAGAATGAGTTTGGGAGTGTTCCTCCCTCTACTATATTTTGGAAGAGTTTGAGAAGGATAGGTGTTAGCTCTTCTCTAAATTTTTGATAGAATTCACCTGTGCAGCCATCTGGTCCTGGGCTTTTGTTTGTTGGAAGATTTTTAATCACAGTTTCCATTTCAGTGCTTGTGATTCGTCTGTTCATATTTTCTATTTTCTTCCTGATTCAGTCTTGGCAAGCTGTGCATTTCTCAGAATTTGTCCATTTCTTCCAGGTTGTCCATTTTATTAGCATAGAGTTGCTTGTAGTAATCTCTCATGATCTTTTGTATTTCTGCAGTGTCAGTTGTTACTTCTCCTTTTTCATTTCCAATTCTATTGATTTGAGTCTTCTCCCTTTTTTTCTTGATGAGTCTGGCTAATGGTTTATCAATTTTGTTTATCTTCTCAAAGAACCAGCTTTTAGTTTTATTGATCTTTGCTATTGTTTCCTTCATTTCTTTTTAAATTATTTCTGATATGATCTTTATGATTTCTTCTTTATGATTTCCTTCTGCTAACTTTGGGGTCTTTTTGTTGTTCTTTCTCTAATTGCTTTAGGTGCAAGGTTAGGTTGTTTATTCGAGATGTTTCCTGTTTCTTAAGGTAGGATTGTATTGGTATAAACTCCCCTCTTAAAACTGCTTTTGCTGCATCCCGTAGGTTTTGGGTTGTCGTGTCTCCATTGTCATTTGTTTCTAGGTAGTTGTTAATTTCCTCTTTGATTTCTTCAGTGATCACTTCGGTATTAAGTAGTGTATTGTTTAGCCTCCATGTGTTTGTATTTTTTACAGATCTTTTTCTGTAATTGATATCTAGTCTCATAGTGTGGTTGGAAAAGATACTTGATACAATTTCAATTTTTTTAAATTTACGAAGGCTTGATTTGTGACCCAAGATATGATCTATCCTGGAGGATGTTCCATGAGCACTTGAGAAGAAAGTGTATTCTGTTGTTTTTGGATGGAATGTCCTATAAATATCAATTAAGTCCATCTTGTTTAATGTATCATTTAAAGCTTGTGTTTCCTTATTTATTCTCATTTTGGATGATCTGTCCATTGGTGAAAGTGGGGTGTTAAAAGTCCCCTACTATGAATGTGTTACTGTCGATTTCCCCTTTTATGGCTGTTAGTATTTGCCTTATGTATTGAGGTGCTTCTATGTTGGGTGCATAAATATTTACAATTGTTATATCTTCTTCTTGGATCGATCCCTTGATCATTATGTAGTGTCCTTCTTTGTCCCTTTTAATAGTCCTTATTTTAAAGTCTATTTTGTCTGATATGAGCATTGCTACTCCAGCTTTCTTTTGGTTTCCATTTGCATGGAATATCTTTTTCCATTCCCTCCCTTTCAGTCTGTATGTGTCTCTAGGTTTGAAGTGGTTCTCTTGTAGAACAGCATATATACGGGTGTTGTTTTTGTATCCATTCAGCCGGTCTGTGCCTTTTGGTTGGAGCATTTCATCCATTTACATTTAGGTAATTATCAATATGTATGTTCCAATTACCGTTTTCTTAATTGTTTTGGGTTTGTTATTGTAGGTCTTTTCCTTCTCTTGTGTTTCTTGCCTAGGGAAGATCCTTTAGCATTTGTTGTAAAGCTGGTTTGGTGGTGCTGAACTCTCTGAGCTTTTGCTTGTCTGTAAAGGTTTTAATTTCTCCATCAAATCTGAATGAGATCCTTGCTGGGTAGAGTAATCTTGGTTGTAGGTTTTTCTCCTTCATCACTTTAAATATGTCCTGCCAGTCCCTTCTGGCTTGGAGTTTCTGCTGAAAGATCAGCTGTTAACCTTATGGGGATTCACTTGTGTGTTATTTGTTGTTTTTCCCTTGCTGCTTTTTGTTTTTTTTTCAATACACGGGCCTCTCACTGTTGTGGCCTCTCCCGTTGTGGGGCACAGGCTCCGGACGTGCAGGCTCAGCGGCCATGGCTCACGGGCACAGCTGCTCCGCGGCATGTGGGATCCTCCCAGACCGGGGCACGAACCCGTGTCCCCTGCATTGGCAGGCGGACTCTCAACCACTGCGCCACCAGGGAAGCCCTCCCTTGCTGCTTTTAATATGTTTTCTTTGTATTTAATTTTTGATAGTTTGATTAATACATGTCTTGGCATGTTTCTCCTCGGACTTATCCTGTATGGGACTCTCTGTGCTTCCTGGACTTGATTGACTATTTCCTTTCCCATATAATCTCGTCAAGTATTTTCTCAGTCCCTTTCTTTTTCTCTTCTTCTTCTGGAAACCCTATAATTTGAATGTTGGTGTGTTTAATGTTGTCCCAGAGGTCTCTGAGACTGTCCTCAGTTCTTTTCATTCTTTTTTCTTTATTCTGCTCTGCAGTAGTTATTTCCACTATTTTATCTTCCAGGTCAGTTATCCGTTCTTTTGCCTCAGTTATTCTGCTATTGATCCCTTCTAGAGTATTTTTATTTTCATTTATTGTGTTTTTCATTGTTGCTTGTTTCATCTTTAGTTCTTCCAGGTCCTTGTTAAATGTTTCTTGCATTTTCTCTATTCCATTTCCAAGATTTTGGATCATCTTTACTATTATTATTCTTTTTCAGGTAGAATTCTTTTTCAGGTAGACTGCCTATTTCCTCTTCATTTGTTAGGTCTGGTGGGTTTTCATCTTGCTCCTTCATCTGCTGTGTGTTTTTCTGTCTTCTCATTGCAGTTATCTTACTGTGTTTAGGGTCTCCTTTTTGCAGGCCACAGGTTAGCAGTTCCCATTGTCTTTGGTGTCTGCCCCCAGTGGCTAAGGTTGGTTCAGTGGGTTGTGTTGGCTTCCTGGTCGAGGGGACTAGTGCGTGTGTTCTGGTGGATGAGGCTGCATCTTGTCTTTCTGGTGGGCAGGTCCACGCCTGGTGGTGTGTTTCTGGGTGTCTGTGGACTTACTGTGATTTTAGGCAGCTGCTCTGCTAATGGGTGGGGTTGTGTTCCTGTTTTGCTAGTTGTTTGGCATAGGGTGTCCAGCACTGTAGCTTGCTGGTCGTTGAGTGAAGCTGGGTGTTAGTGTTGAGATGGAGATCTCTGGGAGATTTTCGCCGTTTGATATTATGTGGAGCTGGGAGGTCTCCTGTGGACCAATGTCCTGAAGTTGGCCCTCCCACCTCAGAGGGTCAGCACTGACTCCTGGCTGCAGCACCAAGAGCCTTTCATCCACACGGCTCAGAATAAAAGGGAGAAAAAGTAGAAAGAAAGAAAGAGGATAAAAGAAAATAAAGTTATTAAAATAAAAAATAATTATTAAGAAAAAAATTTTTTTAAAAAGAAAAAACAACAACAAAAAATGGACGGATAGAACCCTAGGACAAATGGTGAAAGCAAAGCTATACAGACAAAAATCTCACGCAGAAGCATACACATACACACAAAAAGAGGAAAAGGGGAAAAAGTAATAAATCTTGCTCTCAAAGTCCACCTCCTCAATTTGGGATGATTCGTTTTCTATTCAGGTATTCCACAGATGCAGGGTACATCAAATTGATTGTGGAGATTTAATCCGTTACTCCTGAGGCTGCTGAGAGAGATTTCCCTTTCTCTTCTTTGTTCGCACAGCTCCCGGGGCTCAGCTTTAGATTTGGCCCCGCCTCTGCGTGTAGGTCGCTGGAGGGCGTCTGTTCTTCGCTCAGACAGGATGGGGTTAAAGGAGCCGCTGATTCGGGGGCTCTGGCTCACTCAGGCCATGGGGGTGGGAGGGGCACGGAGTGCAGGGCGAGCCTGCGGAGCCAGAGGCCGGCATGACGTTGCACAGCCTGAGGCACGCCGTGTGTTCTCCCGGGGGAGTTGTCCCTGGATCCCGGGACCCTGGCAGTGGCGGGCTGCACAGGCTCCCTGGAAGGGGGGTGTGGATAGTGACCTGTGCTCGCACACAGGCTTCTTGGTGGCGGCAGCAGCAGCCTTAGCGTCTCGTGCCCGTTTCTGGGGTCCGCGCTGTTAGCCGCGGCTCGTGCCCGTCTCTGGAGCTCCTTTAAGCAGCGCTGTTAATCCCCTCTCCTCGCGCACCAGGAAACAAAGAGGGAAGAAAAAGTCTCTTGCCTCTTCGGCAGCTCCAGACTTTTCCCCGGACTCCCTCCTGGCTAGCCGTGGTGCACAAACCCCTGCAGGCTGTGTTCACGCCGCCAACCCCAGTCCTCTCCCTGCGCTCTGACTGAAGCCCAAGCCTCAGCTCCCAGCCCCGCCCGCCCCGGCGGGTGAGCAGACAAGCTTCTCGGGCAGGTGAGTGCTGGTCAGCACCGATCCTCTGTGCGGGAACCTCACCGCTTTGCCCTCCGCACCCCTGTGGCTGTGTTCTCCTCCGCGGCTCCGAAGCTTCCCCCGCTCCGCCACCTGCAGTCTCCGCCCATGAAGAGGTTTCCTAATGTGTGGAAACCTTTCCTCCTTCACGGCTCCTCCTATTGGTACAGGTCCCGTCCCTATTCTTTTGTCTCTATTTTTTCTTTTTTTTTTTTTTTTTTGCCCTACCCAGGTACCTAGGGGGTTTCTTGCCTTTTGGGAGGTCTGAGGTCTTCTGCCAGCGTTCAGTAGGTGTTCTGTACGAGTTGTTCCACGTGTAGATGTATTTCTGATGTATCTGTGGGGAGGAAGGTGATCTCCGCGTCTTACTCTTCCGCCATCTTTCCCCTCTCTATGATTATTCTTGAGTATTAAAAAGTGTGAATGTTAGGGCTTCCCTGGTGCGCGGTGGTTGGGGGTCCGCCTGCTGATGCAGGAGACATGGGTTCGTGCACCGGTCCGGGAAGATCCCACGTACCGCGGAGCGGCTGGGCCCGTGAGCCATGGCCGCTGGGCCTGCGCGTCCGGAGCCTGTGCTCCTCAACGGGAGAGGCCACAACAGTGAGAGGCCCGCGTACCGCAAAAGAAAAAAAGAAAAGTGTGAATGTTGAATCCATGAAGGTCAATTGCCTACTGTCCTTTTCTCAGGGTAGGGTATAAAAGCTTTGACCTAAAAAATGCTTAAGGCTAAAACTATTTTAAAATCGTGTGAATTTTAGAACCTCACCCCTAACTTTTTAGGTCTAGCATCTCAGAAAGAGCTTTGGGCTGTACTCGTCTTGGCTCTGGTGCTACGTGTCTGGGTGACTGAAAGCAAAGTCCTTAGTCTCTCCAGACATGGGTCTCCTCAACCTTGATCCAGTCCATGGTCCACGTGGCCTTTAATTGCCATGGTCTTCAGCTTTTCTTTTTTTGACCTTGACATTTTTGAGGGGAACAGGCCAGTTATTTTGTAGAATGTCCCTCGATTTGTATTTATCCAGTTGCTCATCATCAGATTCTTGTTAAGCACCTTTGGTGGGAGTATCACGGAAGTGATGCTCTGAGTGTCTTAGTACCTCCCATGGTATTGTCCCAGTACCAGTGGTGATAACTTTGAGCTTTTGGGTAAGGTGGTGTCTATCAGGTTTCTCCACTGCAGAGTTACTGTTTTATCCTTTGTGATTAATAGGTAATTTAACTAGGTAGATATCCAATTGCTCTTTCTATATTCTTACATGTGTTTTAAAAACGCAAATGTAGCGTACTCTTTATACCGTATGAAAAGAGCACACAGTTTTAAATATCTGATCTTGGTTTGCTGTCATTCTGTTACACTGGGTATCTCTCACTTACTACTTTGTTTTCAGCACCTTCTTCAGCTTCTTTAAGCAAATTACACAGTGCCTTTGGAAACATTTGACTGTGTAGACATGGCCATAATGTAGCAAGTTTCTCACTCCAAGCAAGCTATACAGCCGAGCAAGTACACACATATATACGTGTTGAATTGCATTAAATGGCATACACGGCACACGATTACCTTGCAGTAATAGTTTCTGTGTTCTAGAAAGCATTCAGCACATTTGGGGCAAGATTGACTATTGAGTGTCACCCTCTTCTGGCGTTGTTTTTATGGCTTCCATTGTCTTGATGATCGTTCTTAGGATTTGTGAGGTGTTTTCGGTAGAAATGGCCTTTATTCCTTTGTAATAGAAACATGTTTTATTTTCAGTTCCCACATTCAGTGTTGGAACAGAGCTGTACAGCACTGCTGTTTGATTTTATTGAAGAGAGTTTTTCCTAATGTTCAGTGGGCTAACAGTAACAAGGAAGCAGGCCTGTTGTGTACATTCTTTAAATGTAGCAACACAGAAATCCTCACTGTCATTATGCAGCGTTACAGATCTAAAATGTAGAGTAAGTGAGTTGCTGCCCTGGGGAGCTTGCAGCGGGCAAACGCATACCTAGTGCAGTGTGTACCCAAAAGTGAGAGGGGCGAGAGGGGCCTTGGGTTTCTGGGTGAGGTTGCATGTGTAGTTTCAAGGTGGGGGGGGGGGCAAAGAAATATTTGACTTGTACAAATCCTAACATCAGGGCAGAGATTTTAAACCAGAGGTGAATTAGGGAAGCTTGGAAGAAGAGACTTTAATTCTCCCTCTTTATGAGACCTGAAAAAATAAGAGGTTATAGGTGGACATGATGTTTAGAAAATGCGTCTAATAGATGAGTGTTAAGAGACTCGAGGGAAGGAATACCAGACGTGATACATATTTGGTTTCTGATATTTTTTGGCATTGAATGAAGTTTTGTTTTTAGAACAAGAATATTTAACTGTCTTAAGTGTTTTGAGCTCACCAGAGAAGAGCATTTAAAATGGGCTAGCTAAGGGAATTCCCTGGTGGTCCAGTGGTTAGGACTCGGTGCTCTCACTGCTGGGGCCCGGGTTCTTCCCGGTTGGGGAACTAAGATCCCGCAAGGCATGCGTCGCAGCCAAAAAAAAAAAAAAAATTAAAAAAAAAATAAAAACCAATCAGTCAGTAAAATGAGCTAGATAATACTTAAAAATAAAAAAAAAAGTAAAACTTACACAGAGTTATATAATTAAAATTTTTGAACAGATTTGGAAATGGGACTATGGTAAATAACACAGAACCCTTTACGTTTATTTGTAGGAATTTCCCCAACAGTAAGGAGGAGTCTTACCGTTTATGAGTTATGTGAGTTCATCATATAACTCTAGTATGTACTATTATACCATTCTTGCTAACGCTGTAACAGTGGCTGTCCCTTGAGCAGTTATGGAACCACCCTCACTGCGGCGGGCGGGATTTTGGCGCACCCGACAGCCCTAGATTGAATCAGCTCCTGACGCGTGCTGTGAAAATGAGCTTTCCAGCCTTGGGGATACCTCCTCCTTTTGCCGTTGGGCCCTACGACGGTGTTTCTTGTGGGCTAGTGTGAGAACAGCCCTCCCCGGGGCCACCAGGGTGGCTGTGATGTGCCGTGGTACCGCCTTCCCCCTTTCTTAGTGAGCGCTGGCTCAGCTCTCTGTCTCTTCTGTCTGTTGTCTGACTTATCATTCAGGAGCCCTGGGAGAAAGTTCACAGATGAAGACACTGATGTGCAGGTGGGGGACGGAGCCCCTTAGCTCCTGCGTCCAGACCGGGCCCCGGAGTCTGTGCTGGGCGCTGTGCTGGTCGGTGGGGACGCAGGGGAGAATGTGGTCACTGCCCCCCGGTGTTCACAAGTGGGGGGAGGGGGCACACAGCCAAACACTGCAGATATTAGAGGAGGGAGGAGGCGCAAACAGCGAAGCGCATAAAATGCGGCCTGGGGAGGTCGCAGAGGAAGTGCCATTTGAGAGCAGTTTTGGAAGAAGCAGCGTTGCCCAGGAGGACAGAGTCGGGGTCTGTCATGCAGGAAGGGCATTTCTGGCAGAAGAATGGCATCTGCGGGGGAGTAGGGCCATCAGGTGGTTTGACGTGGGACCCCCAGGGTTTACTTTGATCTGGCGCGTCAGGTACCCGTGGGGCAGTGCGGAAAGGCTGTGGGGAGGCGTGTTTGCTAGAGCGGCATGATGGGGAGCCCCGGAAGGGCTTCTCACTACTATGACTGTGGTCATCACACACCCCCTCAGCTTCTTGTCTGTGCCATGGGCGTAACTGACAGTATCTTCTGAGGATGAAGTGAGTCAGTACCTCTACAGCGTTCAGAACAGTGTCCACCCCACAGTAAGTGGCCGGTAAATATAGACCGTTAGTAAATAGTATGCAACAACTGCGCTAGGACTACGGTTATCACGAGCCAGTCTCCACTAATTATTGCAGGCATTGTGCTGGGAACTTTACAGACATTATTTGGAATCATTACAACATGCTTTCAACGTAGGTTTTATTATTTCATTCTGTGTATGCGGGGCCCAAGCCTCAGAAGTTAAGTCACTTGCTGGCACACACGGAGTGGACCTACTAGGAGATGTCTGTTCTTTCCTCCCCACTGTGATGGTTGCCGGGGGGATGTGCATGTTGTAGGTCTGGCCCCGGGAGGCAAGGAGCATCGCTAGGGAGAAGGGTGCAGGCAGGGAACTGGCTGCAGGACTTGGGGGCTGTGGGCAGCATCAGAGGAGCCAGAACTCCTGTGCTCGCGGGTGCCATGGGGAGCAGGCAAAGCATAGCAAAGCCCAGGGTGCCAGAGAGACGAGAGCCAGGTGAAACTGCTTGCAAGATGAGCAGCTCTAATTCTGGCTAGGAATTGTTGGGTGTTCAATATGGTGAAGAGTGACAAGTCATATCATGGGCATGAGGGCTTTTTTGGGGAAACAGATTAGAAGAAGCTTAAAATGCTTCGTGGTTAAACAGCCCAGGGAACTGCTCTCTTTACCCCCAGTTGTTTCCTCTGTACCCCTGAGGCTTTGTTGGGTTGGGCGTTTGGGGTGGGCGAGAGACTTTTCTTGGTTGACTGTACTCTTGGAATCACCGTCCTTATCGCCCCCAAAACACGTAGAAGAAACAACCCCCTTTCTTGCTCAGTGGGTAATTAATTTGTGACATATTCATTGAGCCATTTGGACTGCAAAAATAAGCCCTGCTCAACACATAATTGACAGTCTGGTTTCTTATCAGAGCCAGCCAGCTTACATTCAGTTCGGGTCCTTGAAGACGGTGCATACTTTTTTTGATTCCAGGGACGAGTTTTGAGTTTCAAGTCAAGATTGCCTCCGCGTTTTCACGTGTTCCTTGTATCTTATTTGTCATAAAGGAGATATCTGCCTTGTTTACTATGAAAATAACCCTGAAGGCTGGACAGATGTGCTTGCATAAGCATAATTTAAACTCATGCTTTACCTAGGTGTGAAAAATAGGTTTTAATTGGTGAGGGAACTCTGGCTATATCCAGTAAAAACCACTCTCCAATAGAAGGAACAGGACCTATGGGCACTACTTTGGCACGTGCAACCGTTCCATTCCTTTCACCTGAAAGTTGTAGCATCCATTGATGAACCGAGTCCAAAACCATTATTTCCCTGGGAATGGCTAGATGTTGGCATTCTTCTGTAAAAATGGGCTTTCCCTCATCAGCTGTGATAAATCATAATTCTTTCTAAAAAAATAAAAGGCAGAATAAATGCTAAATTCTTTTCCTTTGAGTATCAGTTTTCAGAGTAAGAATTGCTGTCATTGCACATTTAGTTCTTTAATAAATGAGTTTCTCCTTTTTTTTTCTTATTTAAAAAAATTTATCTTTGGTCAATGTTATGGGCTTACTGATATTCCTTCATTCAGCATTTTGCAACCTGTTAATACTTGTTGTTCATTTTAGTGTTCCAGTTGTCCCAAAGGTGGCCAATGGAAGATGTTTCAAGCTCTGTTGTATCCTTTGACATGACACCATTTGACTTAGAGCACCTCCTTTTTTGGCACAGAAAGCCTCCCAGGTTCATCTTGTACTTTTGCTGCCTCGGGTCCGCAGTCAGCCGTTTCTTCACGGAACCCTACTTCTCTCTGGTGGGGAATGGCATTTAGAAAGCAAGATCTGGATGCTGACAGTGCTCATTGCTACTAGGACGTCATGGCATCTAAGCCCTATCTGGATGGATGGGATACATATATATCTGTGAATACATGTGTGTGTACACATGTTGTGCATTCCTATGGGAGTTTATATTCCTATTTCCAGTTTACCTCTAACATTTCCATGTAACATTAAAGATTTTTAGTAATTTCTCTGATTTTACCTTTATTTCATATCTGTTACATGGACAATGACATGGTTTCCAGTAACAAGGACATGGTTACTTATCTGTCTTACCCTGCTATAAGCATATACTAGATTCAGAATTAAAATCTATATGTTAGGAAGAAAGGAAATATCTAAGTACGGAACGTCTTGGTGGAAGGTGAAGGAGAGCTGACTATCCCATCATGTTCCATAGTAGGAAGCCAATAGATAATGCTTAAAATCAGGAAGTACAACTGCACGTGTGTTATTTAGAGATAAAGAGGTCAACAAAAGAAGCACAGTGGATGAAAGAATCGAAAATAATTGCTTTTGGGGACTGGGAAATGGAGGAGTCTGTGGACAGTGGACTGCTGTTTTTCACAATAAGTCATACAGAGCTATTGGACTCTAAGACACGTCCAAGTGTAACTTATGATATAAATAAAAAGTTAGCTAAGCCTAATCTCAGTCCCAAATTATTACTCTCTATTTTTGTGTTGTTGATACCTTTTCTGGAAGATACCTTGCTGAAAAAAAAAAATGTGTTTCATGCAGAAGATTTGAAGGAAGCTCAGGGAATGCATTACAGTTTTAGTTCTTAGATAATATTATGAGAGCTTACTTTTCACTCAGCCAAGTGCCTGCTGCTTGGGACCTTAACAGAAATTGGAAGACTTTTATATTTTTCCAGGTGTGTAGTTGTTCAGTTAATTGGATATGTAAAATTTACAGAGACTTAAAAATTGAGGTAAAAATCCCATCAAATTTATCATCTTAACCATTTTATATGTACAGTACAGTCTCACTGTCTGCATTGTTGTGCAACAGGTCTCCAGAACTTCTTCATCTTGCAAAACTGAAGCTCTGTACTCATTAAATAAACTCTCCTTTCCCCTCTCTGCCTCTGCCCTCCCTCCACCTCTGTCAACTGCCATTGTACTTTCCTGATTTATATACACTTTTAAATGTTCTCATCAAGTTTAACATGCTACATTGTTACTCTGCATTCCACATTGTTGCCCTATGGAAACATGTTTCAGCTTTTTCTAAAGTAAAAATGTTATATAGCCTGGCCCATGTTAGAATGCTAGTATGTGGTGGTGGTGGTGGTTGTTGGTTGTGTGTGTGTGCATGTGTGTGCATGCGTGTGTGTGTGTGTGTGTGTGTTTATGATCAGTTAAAGGTAATGTCTGCTCAGGATTGCTTTTTGAATTTCTTAGAGAAATGCATTCGGAGAACTTTATATATATTTTTTTACTTAAATATATTTTTAAATATATTTAAATATATTTAATATATTTAAATATATTTCATTTGAATAAAGAGTGATTTAGTTAAAAAAAAGTATATTAAGATTCTCTGCACTGGAGTAGATGCTGTTTAGTTTTTAACCAAATGGAGGCTGTGCCATCTGCCTTCAAGGGGGCTGCCTTAAAGGCATTTTTGTGGAAACGAGATGCATACATAAAACACAGAGCAACAGTCGGTACATGATTACCGGTAATCATACAGGAAACGACTGGGAGGCTGGAAAAATTAGGGGAGGTTTTCTGTAAGAGTTGAATATGAGCTGGGCCCTAAAGAAATCTAGCCTTTAAGTAAATATTGGGAAATTTGTGCTTTGTTTTGTTTTCACGTCTTAAACAGTATTTCTTGGTCTTAAATTAGCTAGTTATCTTCCTCTCCGGCAAACTGAGAGCACATGAGTTACATTTATAGTTCTTTTATGCGTACTGTATTTGCTTTGGTTTTTACCACTGTCGTTTCTTCTGGTCTTGTTGGTTTGGGTGAATTACCTGGTCTTGAATTTCCTGTTCAGAACCCATTGCCGCTCAACAGTTTCTCTGTTTTCTAGTCACTTTTAATGTTGACTCCTGATTGAACTAATAAATCTGTGATAAAATAGTGATCAGAGTCCCAATTTCATTAAAATTTAGTTCTTTGCTGTCTATGGCTGTCAATACGTACATGTACCTCTATACCTGGAACATATTATACAGCAAAAATATCTGTTTGTTGGAAGTTTTTGTAGCTTGCAGCCTGGTTTTATATATTGTCAGTTGGGGCAGTCCTCACAGAATCCCTCTGAGGTAGCTAGGTATCTCCGTTTTACAAATTAGGGTGAGAAGATCCATGGAAAGTGGGAGAACTGGGAATTCCACCCTGGACTTCCATTTCTGGGTCCTGTTTGCTTTGCAGAGTTTCTAAGCGGCTCGTATCAGAGGGGCGACTGTGAGGCTGGGATGGAGTGAGGTATGAGGGGTGTCTCAAAAAGCTCAGTGTTTCGTGAGTTTTATTATTTGTTGTGCATCTTGTAGATCTGTTGCTTAAAGCATAAAGAGGAGGATTTTGAGAAAAGACAGCTGCTTGTGTGACTTAAAAATTTTTTTAAAGTAGGTAACACATATCTATGGTAGAAAAACACGAAATACCCCAAAGGGTGCAGTGAAGTCTCACCTCACTGTGTCCTCCTGCGGCCCCTCATCACACACTTCAGAAGGAATTGTTGTAACGTTTCTTGTGTATCTTCTGAAATGTATTTTTTTTTGCGGTACACGGGCCTCTCCCGTTGTGGAGCACCGGCTCCGGACGCGTAGGCTCAGCGGCCATGGCTCACGGGCCCAGCCGCTCCGTGGCATGTGGGATCTTCCGGGAACGGGGCACGAACCCCTGTCCCCTGCATCGGCAGGCGGACTCCCAACCACTGCGCCACCAGGGAAGACCTGAAATGCATTTTTATGTGTATCTTTAGTGCATGTTTTTACGTTCCTTTCAGAAAATGGGTGCTTGCTCTGTGCTGTGCACAGAGCGCCTTGTTCTTGTAAGGGGCTCTAAGCTACTAACTTTGTAATACTTATAAAAGCTGGATCTTTTCTTTTTGCAATTTGTATGGGAATGTTAATTCCATGATGAATAGAAAGCTTTTTTTTCTTTTAGTTAAAAAAGACATACTCTAAGTTTCAGGGTCATTTTCAGACAAAGTGTATATAATCTTCCAAATGAAATCCCTGCAATAAAGTGGCTCTTCTGCCCATTTCAACTCACCATGATTTTGGAGTCGAGTAATATATAGAATATATTGACAGGATAGAAAACACATTAAGGGTCGATAAATGGTCAGTTGGAACATCTTTGTGAGAGTAACACAACTAAGATGAATAGATGGAAATAAACATATCATATTGATATATGATATCGTACCGTACAATATATCATACGGTCTTGGAATCTTCAGCAAAATAAAACCAGGTGAGTGCCGGAGGAGAGGATACAGGGGATGGGTCTGCGTGGTCTGTATGATGTGTAAGCGTTTTTATGTTTTAGAGCCTTTGGGTCTGGAGTTTCTTCCCACGGTTATCTGTCTTCCACTAGGATGCGAATACAAATACTACAGTCTGTAGTATTTGTATTCGCGTCCTACTGGAAGACTCTTGTTCAGAATTACAGATTTTACAGCAACTACGTCTAGGACCTAAGAAGTAAACACTGTGCTGCTCTTACTGTAGGAACTTTACTCAAAGCACAACTGGTCATGGAATTAAATTCCAATGCCAAGCGCAAAAAGGAAAAAAAAAAAAAGAAAATGTAGTTTATTTTTGCTCCACAAATGACTGGGGCTTTCTACTGCTTCCTCTGTAGCAGAAGCTGGAGGAGGGGCAAGGGTAACCAAGCATCCAATGTAGTGTAATTTCAGTAGCTTTGGCGCCTCCAGTAGGGCCGGCAGCGGGTCTTTCACCAGCACTGCGCCTGCGTTTCTCCTCCCCACAAATCCTCAGGAGGGCCCCCCTTTATTCCCGAGGCTGCAGGAACACGCAGAGGCATGTTCTCCTGTTCACAGGGAGGCAAATTTGTGGTCTCCTCCTCGAGTCTCTTGTCTTGCCCTAGCTGTCCTCTCCTGGGGCAATGAAGTCCTCAGCCTGGTCTCAGATGTGGAAGGCGGTGGGGACTTGTCCTACGGGGTTAAGTAAACGCGCCAGTTTAATATTTGGAAAAATAACATCCCAGTTATTCCGTGAGAGGAATATCTCAGCTAGGCCAAGGCCGTCGCTCACTCAGAAGTTGGGAAGGATTTGAGGAACTCACCCTCTGATAACTAGAACATTCATTTCCAATGCCCCCCCACCTCCCCAGAAGGGGTGGGGCTGTCACGGCAGGCGTTTCGCACGTGCCCCTCTGTCAGGAGGAAACCGCGAAGCGGTGCTGCCCAGAAGCTCGTGACGCGGTTGATGGGCGGGATACGGCGTTCTCGTTCCAGGGGCTAAAACTGGATTCTGCCTTTGGCTTCAGATGCACCTATGGGGTTGACAGAGAAAAAGGACAACTGGAAAAAAATCCCTAAATGCAACAGTTACCATATGTCTGCATTAGCCTGGGAACAGGAATTGGAGACCTGACAGCTAGAGGGGAAAACCAAGAAAAGGGTCAGAGGCTGTCCTCAGGTATGAGATGCTGCCCGGCTTCTCGAAGACAGGCAGGCAGGCGGTTAGGAGTCTCCCTGCTGCTTTGGGACTCAAGTCTCTTTTGCTCCCTCCTTGTCAGCCCCTCTCCTCTCCCTGCCCAAGACCTTGCCGCCCGTCTCCTTGGCCACTTGGTCTCTTTTTCACCCTGAGATCCTTAGGCATTAAGCATCAGTCACACAACTGCACAGTTATTTATATGTTGCCCTGTAAGGGCCCTTATCTTTTGCGGGGGCATTGTCCCTCCCTCCTCAGAGCGGTTGGTTGGTTGGACCTTCGCCTCTGTCTGCAGGCTCCCTTCCCTGTCTCGCCACCCTTCTCTTGGACTTCAGAGAGGAGCAGACTCCGTCAGTCTCCCTCAGCCACCTGTTCACTTCCACCCCGACACACACCTGTACAGACTTACGTGCAGCAGCCAGTCCTCACATGTCTTCCTGTCTCGGCCAGAGAGTTCCTACTTCCAGCCAAGGTTACTTCCTGCCCATTTGGGGGCTCCTGGCCGCCCGGCCTGTAAATCATGCAAGTTTGCTTCCTCTCAGAAGCACACAGCAAACGGTGTCACAGTTCTAAGCATCTTATATCTTACTTAATTCTCAAAATAGCCATATAGGCTAAGTACACTTATCAGCCTGTTTGATAAACAAGTAACGGACGCATCCAAAGGCTGAGTGACTCGCCCAGGACTCCAGAGCTGCTAAGTGATTCGAGCTGCGACGGGAACCAGGCCACCTGACTCTAGAACCTGGGCTCTTCACCACCAAGCGAGTAAACATACGCTGAGGGCTCAGGGGAGGGCTGAGTGAGTTAGTGCACAAGATAGAGTTCCCCACATCCATATCTTCACCCCGAGCCTTCACCCCGAGTCAGACCTGTGTATCCACCTGCCCCTGGACACACCTTCCCATGAATATCTTTGACACCTCAAATCCAAGTGTTCAAAACTGCACTCAGAACTGGGACGCCTGAATAATAAGATCGGCGGATTGTGTCCATGTCAGTATCCCGGTTGTGATATCGTCCTGTAGTTTTGCAAGATGTTAACATTTGGGAAAAGTAAGTAAAATGTACACGGGGTCTCTCTATATTGTTTCTTACAAGTGCATGTGAATCTATGATTATCTCAAAATAAAGGTTTAATTAAAACAACACGTTCATGAAAACAAACACATTGAATTTAGCCCCCTTACCCTCCCCCCGCCCCGCTCTCCGTTCCACATCCCGTTCTGTGGCACCGTGATCTGCTCAGCTACCCCACAGGGAGATCTGGAAGCTGCCCGCCCCTCTCTGTTTCTCCCTCTCCACCGTCAGGTTGCTTACAATTCTACCTACCTCTTTTTTTGCAACCTCCTCAGTCACCTCTTCACTGGACTTTGCAGCCTCCTTTCAATTTGTCTCCCTCCCTGCCACCCCCTCCTGCAACTTCTGAGAGAGAATCTTAATTTACATATCTGATCTCCTCTTTCCTTGGCTTAAAATTCTTCCATGGCTTTGAGTCATTCGTGGCAAAAGATCAAACTCCATAGCTTGTCACTGCCTGGGCTCTTGTTTTTAAACGCAGGTTTCTGGACCCCAGTTCAGACTCACAGGGTGGAAATCTCGGAGTCAAAGCTAAATCGGTATGTTTAGCCAACTGGCGCCCTCTGGTGACCATTATGTGCCATCGCGTTTGAGGACCTCTGGCCTGGGCCACCTACCTCGCCTCAGGGGTGACCCTTTCTCCCTCTGCCTTGCTGCTGTCCGCAAGGCCTGGGATGTTTACACACTGCTCTTTCTGCCTGTGGAACTCCTTTGTACCTTTCCTCCAGACTTGGCTAAAGCATCCCCTTGCTTCATCTCCTGTGTCCCATGGCATGTCAGAGCGCTTACCTCATTGCTGTCAGTATCTGTGTCCCTGTGTGTCTCTCTACCTCAAGGATGAATCACCTCAGGTGGGCACTGCTTTCTTCTCACCTTTGTAGCTCCAGACCCCGGGAGAGCTTCTGGCCCTCCGTAGGCATTTAATGTTTGCTGCCCAATGCCCATGATTTTTATTTTTTCTTGAGTTGTCACCTTGATCCCCAAGTGACAGTACTTACTGTCATTTCCAGTAAGTAAAACCAGAGAGAAATAGCCAGTTAAAAATAACATGGTAAAATTACTCATCCAGACAAAACCAGATATTCAGTATTGGCCATTTAGCCCCAGTGTTGCACAGTTAATTCTAAGTGAGAGGAACACTTAAAGCATAAAAAAGATTCAGGAATTGTACCATAGCACTTCCACGAGTGACAACAGCCCATCTACCCATTCCAGCACCCCACCCCCCACCCCCACCTGCACACACACGTATGTTTCCTGCTTTTCAGCCAGAGGGCCTGATCTCACTAACCGCCCATTCAGCAGAACCAACATTCCAGCCGGTGGGGTGACGCTCCTTTGGTCTCCCGTCACCCTGAGGCAGCAGTTTTCCCTGGGGCTCCTCTTTATCCAGCACTCTGTTCCCCGCCCCGCCTTTCACTCCCCAAGTTTGACCAGTGGCCGAATACGGGATTTCCGCTTTCCTGTGAATCGTTTTATAGAATTCAACTGATTAACTTTTTTTAAGCCTTTTATTATGGACATTTCAAACATAGACAAATATAGGAGAATGTAATAAAGTCCCTGTTATGCATTACCCAGGTTTAACTGTTCACCCTCTTGGCCACGCCTGCTTCTACCCTTATTCTCCTCCCTAACCACACCTCCTCCCTGGGCCCCTCAAAGTCTCTTCGTTTCGTCGTGGATTACTTTTCATCCGTGCAGAGTAGTCTTTTTTACTTCATGAAATGCAGATGAATTTTTATTGGTAGTAAGGTATTTCAAGAAAGCATTAAAAAATTATATAATAGCTTTATTGAGATACAATTTATACTGTTTTACAGTTCATTTTAAGTATACAATTTAGAGGTTTTTCATGTGTTTACAGAGTTGTGAAACCATCATTACATTTTAGAATATTTTTATCACCCTGAAGGGAATCTCGTACCCATTGGCAGTCACTCCCCATTTCCCATCAGCCCCCCTCAGCCCTATAGATTGGCCTATTCTGGACATTTCATCTAACTGGAATCATAACATACGTGGTTCTTTGAAACAGGTTTCTGTCAGTTAGTATAATGTTTTCAAGGTTCATCCGTGTTGTAGTACGTATCAGTAGTTCATGACTTCTAATGGCTGAGTGGTATCCCATTATAGGCATATCAGACATTTTATTTACCCATTCATCGGTTGATGGACATTTGAATCGCTTCCACTTCTTGGCTGTTATGAACCATGCTGCTATAAGTGTGTACAAATCTTTGCGTGGGCGTATGTTTTCATTTCTCTTGGGTGTATAACTAGCCGTGGACTTGATGGGTTATATGTTAACTCTATGGTCAACCTTTTGAGAAACTGCCACACTGTTTTCCACGGTGGCTACATCATTTTACATTCCCACCAGCAACGTATGAGGACTCTAGTTTCCACAACATCCTCACCAAAAAGTTGGTATTATCCGTCTTCTTGTTTATAACTGTCCTAGTGGTACCTTGTGGTTTTGATTTGCATTTCCCTGGTGGCTGTTGACCTTGAGCACCTTTTCATGTGCTTATTGGCCATTTGTTTATACTCTTTGGAGAAATGTTTATTCAGATCCTTTACCCATTTAAAGAAATGGATCGATTATTCACCTCTTTATTATTGAGTTGTAATCATTCATTATATATTCTAGCTCCAAGTCCCCTGTCAGATAAATGATTTGCATATATTTTCTCCCCATTTTGTGAATTTGCCTTTTCACTTTGTTGATGGCATCCTTGGATCCAGAAAGCGTTTTGACAACAGAAAACGAGAAAATCTTTCAGTCATTTTCTTGGGGGCTCACAGATGGAGGGTGCAGCATCTTATATATACTGAACTTTCCTTCTCCCCCTCCCCACACCCTCCCCACCCTCCCATCTGTCTGCACCGAAGGCAGGTTTGCACCAAAGTCGGGCTGGTTAAATCCTCTACATCCTGCAGTTTTGAGAAGCGGTCTGTTCGTTCTCACTGTGGAGAGGCAAGAACCTTTAATTGTAGTGGTGTAGCTTCAGGGAGAATGTTTGAGGATATAGGTTTTTCCATTGAGGAGCCTGTCATTGGAATTGACTTAAGTGCTGATTCAAGTGGATCACTTTAAAGATGTGCACCTTCATCTCTGGACTTGGTTGGAGTTTTTACAAAGCAATCTTTGTTGCATCTATTTTATGTAGTGGGTTCCCACTGGTTTTGATAAAAGGAAAGAATTTAGCAAGGAAAATAAGCCTTCACAAAATTAAAAGAGATATATATATATATATATATATATATATATATATATACACTAGGGGGTGTGTGTATAAAGTTTACATTTATACTTATATTTACAGGAAGTTTACTAAAAAGAATAGAAAGTTCTGTATTTGCGTGGGCCTCTTGTAGCACACTGATGAACAGGCGCTTCTAGTTGCATTGGTTGTAACAAAGGCGGAGTGCACTAGAGAGGGAATTTGGCATTTTCCCTGCGGTGGTGTTTGAAACCTTCTAGGTCTGCAGTGATGAGTTTAAACTAGAAAGCGAAGATGTTTGTATGAAGATTTGATAGGCAGAATAATTGCGGAGGAACTTGATTTAGTCGTTTTATTTTGGGAGGACCTTATAGTCTATTGACTCAAGTCAATACTTAGATCTTGAGCACGTAAGGAATAGTTTTATAGGGATGAAAGAGACGGAGGAAATTCTAATACATCAGTTAGAGAAGAGAGAGAGATCCCCGCTAGGTGGTGGGGTGGTGTCCAGAGACTAGAGAAGGCTACACGAGAGACGTGACGTTTGAATTGGGCCCAGAAATATTCCCATCCATGAACACAGGTGGTTATGGAAGGTCCTGTTGATAGAGCATCATAGGCATGAGAGTCAGAGAGAAAACACCTTGAGCTAGCACCTTGAGTATGTATGAGGATGTGATGGTAGATAGTATTTGAAATGATTTTAATTCCCAGCTAAGGAGTTTGACCTCAGTTCATCAAGGACTGCAGATCCATCGAAGGTTTTGGAACCATGAAATTGACGTTGGTTGATTCCATAAACACGTATCCAGAGCATTATGTTAGGCATTGCAGCTCAGCTGAGACAGAGGCAGGGTCTAACATCAGGGGCAGTCAAGGTCTAACCATTAGTTTCCTTTCTAAAAACTTTTCATACCAATAATGATGATGATAGCTTCTGCAGTGCAGGCACTGTGCTAAGTAACTCATCCTTACAGTAACTGACCTGGATGTATTATTATTATTTTTTTTCCGGTCCGCGGGCCTCTCACTGTTGTGGCCTCTCCCGTTGCGGAGCACAGGCTCCGGACGCGCAGGCTCAGCGGCCACGGCTCACGGGCCCAGCCGCTCCGCGGCATGTGGGATCTTCCCGGACCGGGGCACAAACCCGTGTCCCCTGCATCGGCAGGCGGACTCTCAACCACTGCGCCACCAGGGAGGCCCAACCTGGATGTATTATTGATCCCTGTTGCAGAGATGAGGAGATGAGGTTTAGCGGAGGCTAGATGCCTTGCTCACGACTCAGTGGCAG
This sequence comes from Phocoena sinus, assembly GCF_008692025.1. Taxonomy (NCBI): domain Eukaryota; kingdom Metazoa; phylum Chordata; class Mammalia; order Artiodactyla; family Phocoenidae; genus Phocoena; species Phocoena sinus. Next base: position 30,976,208 of record NC_045766.1, read on the forward strand.
AGCTAGGATTTGGACCCAGGGCCATCCTGTCCCTAAGTTCATTCTCCCGGTAGCGCTCAGTGCGGCCCTGTATTGCGTCTCTGCTGTGTCACGCTGCCAGGACGCCCTCTCCGTGAGCGTTGCTGCACTTGGGGTGCTCTGTGTTTGCCCCCAGGGTGGATGTTCCTCCTCTGCTGAGTTCCCAGTTCTCTTATTAATACTGTAGGTATTTCAGGCCCTGGGAGATCATCTTGTAATGTAACTTGACACGTCTCTCTTCTCACCTGTCATGTATTTATCAATTTATGTACTTTCATGTCCTGGAGTGGGACATCTCACACCTGTCTGTGTGCTTCTGGTTTACCTGTGTGACCTTGAGTTACGCCTGCAGTGCCTGGGTCTATTGTACGGTAGGGTGAACCGCATGGCCTCTGAAATCCCTTCTGTTTGGGGGGTGAGGCATCCACAAAGAGGAATAGTGGCTACAGGATTCTTGGATGCTAGGGAGAGTGTTGTGAAAAGGACAGGTCATTCTTCTCAGTGCTGACCCCTGACCCACCGTCAGTAACATTCATGTTCGTAAGCGCTCTAATAATCTGGCTTCGTGGACCTTGAGTTCTACCTGACATCAGTGAACTAGAGATGTAGCCGGAGCCTCTGAGTTGCTCGATTTTAGAACTGGTCCACTTTCAGAGCGGCCTCTTTCATCGCTCTCTGCATCTTTCTACCTTTGAATCTCCTTACCTCGCTCCCCCACCTTCCCTAAGATCTCTAACCATTCCTGTTTCCTTTTTATCACTTAGGACTGGGTCCCCACTCCAGACCAATGAAATCAGAATCTGGTGGGACGGGGCCGAAGACACCGGCGTTTGGTAAAAGCCCCTCTGGTGATGGCATTTGCGTTCAGGGCTCAGAACCGCTGTGTGTCTTGCCGCTGCTGCCCTCATCTCTCCCTTTTAATGATCAGTCCTAGCTAAGCATGAGAGGTGTCCGTGAGTCTAATAACTTTAAGGAGTATAATACTAGTGACTATTCGTTATTTTTTGTTTCTAATGAAAATTTTTTGTGCATCCTAATTTTTATATTAGTTCACACTGGACTGTCTTCAGTCCCAGGTCTCTGAATCCGTCTGATTGATAGGATAACTTAATGTCAGTTAAATCCGGTTAAAGTTAAAATACATGACCAAGAGGTCTGTATTTGAATTCCCCTTGAATTTTAAAAGTAACTCAAATTGTGGAATGATATATTCAGATTCTTAAAAAGATACACATATATTTATGCAAACAGTCAAGCACACAAGAAGGAAAAAAGAAAACTGAAAAAAATATAAAACTGTTTAATGATTATGAGATTTTTCTCTTGTCATATCTGTATTAGAAGTTTTCTGTAGTGAATGCGTATTTCTTCTCTATTTAAAAAAAACAATCTTGAAAAGAAAATATACCCTAGACAAAGTAGGGGTGTGTGTGAATGTGTGTGTTATTTTTAGCTCTTGAAGCTAAAATATTCTGAGGGGGTGTTGAGAATAGTACCATACTGAGAGTGAGTTAATAGCAAGGCTTGGCGCACAAAAGCTAGGATTTGGATCCTTGTTATTTTTGTTTTTGCTTATTATAGCTAAGCTAAACTCCTCTCATCTGATGGTTGGTATTTTGCTTTGCTGAACAAGTGAGAGTCATGAGATGATTAGTCCATAACAGGGGCACCAGAAAATGATGACATTGATAATTTATTGTTTGGTTTTTAATGATGGGGGAGTAATTTGAACAATAATATCTATTATTGGTGGTGCTTTCTGAAAAACGATTATACCAGGAACAGAATGTTGACTTAGTATCTGTTCATCTTTTTGCAGTGGCTTATTACTCGAGCAATGCTTAACGTGTGCATTTGAATTTCAGTTTTAAATAAGACACAATTAGAACAAGTGGTTTAGACCAAAACTTAGCAGTCATTAATCATCTCTGGGTACTGTTGTCAAGTGATTTTAGTAGTACTTAAAAAATAAAATCAAAACGCTCAATTTCTAATAGGTGTTTAGTTTCTACTCTTATTTTTGTCAAGATAGGTTCCTTTAAAAATAAGAAGGGTGGAGAAACTACTGCCGAAATAATGAGAAAACAGCACCGTGTGGTAATATTTCAGTATGATGATTTCTTCTGAAATGCTGTTTCACTAATCCTTGGGGAAATTTGGCTGTGAGCATGCAATTATTACATTTTTATCCACAGAATGGGCTAAAGTTGGCATCACATCCTTCATGGTAGTCAGAGGCAACACATTGACTTAATTTGTGACCATGTGGCGGATACTTTTGAATAATTTTAGTGATTTTTTTTTTTTTTTTTAATGCTACATTTTCTGTTTCCTCCCCAGTTTCCTACCTTTTGTCGCTCACTACTCTTTCTGACTGAGTTCTGAGGCATCTTTTGTTGGTTGGGGAGAGTAGAATAACTGAAGGTCCAGATGATTGTCCAAGAGGCGGCCCCTCTTGTGTCCCAGGCAGGGCTGGGGGAGTGCAGGGCGGAACGCTATCTGGGGCCAGCCTGCGGGGAAGGTCCGTCCTCTTACAGATTGACAGAAACAGAACACACCTTAGTTAGGCATGTTTGAACCCTGACTTGGAGCTGGAAAAATGTACCGTTAGGAGAGCTGCATTTGGGGGGATTTTGAATTCTTTTGGAGTAGTAGAACTGTGGTTTCTTTTTTAATTTATTTTTTTAAAATTAATTTTATTAAAGTATAGTTGATTTACAATGTTGTGTTAATTTCTGCTATACAGCAAAGTGACTCAGTTATATGTACACATATACATTCTCTTTCATATTCTTTTCCATTATGGTTTATCACAGGAGATTGAATATAGTTCCCTGTGCTATATACAGTAGGACCTAGTTGTTTATTCTGTATATGTAATAGTTTGCATCCGCTAATCCTAAACTCCCAGTACATCCCTCCTCCACCCTCCTCCCCCTCGGCAACCACAAGTCTGTTCTCTATGTCTGGAATTGTGATTTCTTAAAGTGCTCACCTCCCCTGTTCTATTCCCTGCTTGTGCCTCTGATATATTTTTATATGAGTGTGGGCATCTCTTCTCCTAGGTCAGGGGTCACAGAGGGACAAGGGAAGAGCTGGCCGGCAAGGCATCCTTGCCAGCCGGTGGGGCAGGCACATTACACTAGTTTGCATTACTTAAGGGCTTTGGGGTGGGTGTGCCTTTCTGAACAGTGCTTGCATACGTTTTCCAAAGCCATTTTTGTGTAATAGATGTTTGTTTAATAAGTATATCCTTAAGATAATCAGAAAGGAAGAAAAAGTTCTTACAGTCATCGTATCTGGGAATGGATTTTTGTTTTCTTTTTTTAAACGCAGAGTGGACACAAATATCTACCAGGTATCTTCGAGAGCAGTTGGCCAAGATTTCCGACTTTTACCACCTAGCTTCCAGCGCAGGCGATGGCCCTGTCCCTGTGCCACCCGACGTGGAACAAGCAATGAGGCAGTGGGAGTACAACGAAAAGTTGGCATTCCACATGTTCCAGGTAACATTCCCACGAAACTCAAAGGCTGCTAGCATGCTTTTAAGAGGAGAGCAAATTCCTTACAGTTTAGTTTTTTTTTTGGAGGGGGGCGTTAAATTATATCACTATATGAACTAATACATTCAAAGAAAGCCATCTGACATATCTCACACTAAATTAATATTAAAGGTAACACCTTTGCCCTGAGATGACAGCTTCCTATTATACATATTGATCGCCAGCTTTCAATGATGCCAGCTCTTTTAATGCCATTAATTGGTTTGTAATTGCGCTATTAAATGTCATCCTCCCAAGCCATTTACTTTGCAAAAACTGGAGGCATTAATTCAAAAAATTTTTGTGCTGATGCCTCCTGTCTTATAGATCTCCTTTAGAGCTTAGTTATTCCAATGAAAGGTCATCTTAATTTTGTTCAGCTGCAGTTTAAAATGCAGTTGAGAGGAGGGGTAAGGGCATTGAGGAACGACTGAACTCCCATCCTGACACGCTGATGTACATCCTATTGACCAGAAGAGGGCGCTTGTGCGGTTATTTGCCTCGATTGATCTTTACTCCCGGCGTGGAGGAAGGACGAGTGTGTTCAGCTGGAGTTGTGTTACCAGCATAGACGTTCACGACCTGCTATCTTGATCAAAGAGGAAGGGGGTAGAAAGGATGTGTGGTTTCTAAATTTCCCTTCTTAGAACTTCAATTACAATTTCCAGGTGGTAAGCAACTTTTTCTAAGAGCTCAAAGTAGGAAACTTTGCCGGTCCTTTGGGAAGTAGCATTGTTAGTTTTAAATCAGTAAAAACTCTTAACCAATTCTAGTTCCATTTAGCAGAAGACTACTTCGGTGCCTGCTCTGAGCTTTTATGACTTTTTTTGAGCTGAGGATTTAGTCTGCATCTTTGAAAAAAGTGTCTCTCAGCATGCTTAGTATTTTAGGAAGGATTACTTTATGTATTAGGAACACTGAGATCAGTATCTCTTTTTTGGAAGCAGGTAGGTCCTAAACAGATGAATCTAACTGGGACATTAATTTAAAAGTTCATCATATTTTAATTCACCTTATTCTGAAACATGAAACTGTCTCCAGTATGTACATGTGCAGGTGTGCATGTGCAGAGATAAGGGTACAGGTACATAACAAAAGCATCTTGAGGATGGACATTACGTAGTCGTTGGAAGTCATGCTTATGACGATACTTTTTCTTTTGAACCTTGCCTTCACCATCTCTTAATTCTTCATGCAAGGTTCCATTTTATTTATTTCTTTAACTTAAAGTTTACTTTATTGGTCTGAAAATTATAAATTGCACTTTTTCTGTGGCTAACCTTTTAACATTTTTTTGACTGTAAGCATTTTTAAAAAATAGAAATTAGCAATAAGTGAACACTTTGCTATCATGTCAATGTGGTGTCGCTGTCATGTTTTAAATATAGAAACTATAATTTAGCAGTATATTTTTACACAAGTCATTGATAACCATGGTAGTGGACCACTGGTGATACGTAGATATGTCAGAGTTGCTGGGAACAAAGTAGGACTTCATATTAACTACTGAGGTTGTTAACCAGAATGACCATAAAAGTTTAAGTGGCTTTCCCAGAAAACATAGCTTTTTTTTTCTATCTTGAAGATTCTTTTATGATGTGAATCATAATACAAGGTTATAATATGACATTAAATACGTGCGTGCATAGAATGCCATAAAGAATGTGTGTATTTATATGTGCATACATAGGAAGACAATAGATGAAAATGTGAACATTGCTTATGTTAAGAGGAGCTACACCAACCCTGTGAGGCATTTTGGAAATTTATGGGTATGTTGTTTTTTAGTGTATTTATGTCAGAATATTTATACATTATTTTATTACAAATTCCTTTTATTTCTTTATGTTACAGATGATTAGGCCATTATATTGACTTTTAAGGTTACATTTCGTAGGTAGGTTATGGTAGCTGAAATTCATTTTAGGATAGAGAAGGAGGCTACTAAGGGGCCTTGGATCTGATAGGATTTCCAACCTCTTTTTTTGAGACGATAGTACGATGGGTGTTTTTGTTCTTTGTAATTACTACCGTTGGCCAAGTTTCCTCCTATGAGTATGAGTTCATAGTACCCTGAAATCTAGCCAGGTATTTGACATGCCCTGGGAGTCTGAATTTTCTTTCTTGTAGGAATTAATTTTTATCAATTTAGAATGAAACAGATATACAAAGCCCAAAGAACAACAACAACAACAAAAGAACCCTCCAATCAACCATACAGAATAGCACCAGTTCTTTGCTTTGTTTAGCATTTAAACTTTGATCAAGGAGACTGTGTTTTACTACGACAACAAAAACAATAGTAAAATTACACTTAAGCATAAAGATAAGACTGCTGTTTTTTGAATTTTAGTTGGTTTTGTTTTAACATTATTAGTGTAATTTTTCTTTGTTCATTTAAGGAAGGAATGCTAGAAAAACACGAATATTTGACATGGATCTTGGATGTGTTAGAAAAGATCAGACCAATGGATGATGATCTTCTTAAACTCTTATTACCACTAATGCTGCAGGTACGGTACATGTAACCATGAGCCAGTTGATTTTATGGGCAAGGAACGAGTCTGATGAGAGTGATGAGGTAAGTGGAGGTGGAAGAGGAAAAATTTTCTTTTTGAAATGGAAGGAGAAAAGGTCTTGATGCTCCAACACTTGAAGTGATAAGAGGCTTCTTGTAAGTTGTAGCAGTCATTTACTGGGCCACGTGTTCCTCTCAAGTATTCTTACCCACATTGATTTCCCCCCTTCCCTGAGCTGAGCAAACAGCTCTTTAAATACTGTCTCCTTGTTCACACAGATTTCTGTGAAAACAAAACAGATCGTCTCTTTGTAAGGATACAGAGGATCTTCTACATTCTTTTGACATTCTTTGAGCCACTGGGGGTGGGAACTTCCTGTTTTCATGATTGGCCTAAGATCTGTTAAAATTTAGGCTATCTGGATGAAATTTATTTAAAAAAAAAATTTCTTGGAAAGGTAGTTCACGCATTTGACAATTCCAGCAATATGAAAGAGTATCGAGTTGAGAAGTCATTCTCTCTCTCACCCAGTACCCTCCCAGAGACCACAGCGTACTAGTGCCCTGTGTCCTCCCGGAGACATCCGTATCTGTGCTGTCCACTCTAGTAGCCGCTAGCCAGACGTGGCTCGTGAGCCCTTGACAATGTGACAAGTTCACATTGTGACGTGCTCTTGATTTAAAGTGCGTGTGAGGCTTCTGACTTGGTATGGAAAAAGGAGTATATAATATCTCGCTAATACTTTCTGTGTTGAAATGATAGCATTTTCGATTTAGGTATATTGGGCTGAATAAAATACATCATTCTGTGATTTTTGTTTTTTTAATGGCTACTAGCCATTAAAATTTTAAATTTAATTTAAAATTACCTATGTGGCTTGCATTATATTTCTGTTGGACAGCGCCAGTCTATGTAGCACTTTGGAAGGGTTTTGTTTGTTTGTTGGTCTGTCTTTAATGAAGAAAAGCCTGTATTACGATAGCTGTCTCACCGAGTAGCCTAGGACATGACTGAAGTCTGGTGTCCTTGTGCTCCCCAGTATTCAGATGAGTTTGTCCAGTCGGCCTACCTGTCCCGCCGCCTTGCCTACTTCTGTGCCCGGCGTCTCGCGTTGCTGCTTAGCGATGGCCCCAACCTCCTTGCCGCCCACTCGCCCCACATGATGGTAGGACCAAACAGCTCGGGCATCGGGGCCCCCAGTCCCGGCCCCCCCGGCCCCGGCATGAGCCCCGTGCAGCTGGCCTTCTCCGACTTTCTCTCCTGTGCGCAGCACGGCCCCCTGGTTTATGGACTTAGTTGTATGTTGCAGGTAAGTCCTTGGCCCTTCCTGTTTTCTGTTAACATTCAGTCCAGGAAACAACTGAGTTGGGAGTCTTTAAGATCCAAAAGGCTGACCAGGCTCTGTTCAGCTGCCAAGCAGCACTGCTGGAACATCTAGTAGCATGTCGGCAGCTGGGCTGTTGCCACCAGGTGTGAGATACAGCCTTGTCCTAGCTCTAGGAGCGCACAGGTCAGTGTTCAGGTCACATTTCTCGGGCTCCTAATGTGTCCTGCTCTTTACTAAGGGGCTTTGGGACAGGGCTGGCTACCGAGTCACGGCCTCTACTCTGGTAGAGTTTACTCTTTTGTCCGGAAACAGGCTCATACAAGGGCAGTTTCCACGTTCTGTGACAAGGGACTGGTTGGTGGAGGGATGTTCAGGGGGCTGAGTTGAGAAGTGGAGCTTCTAGTTCAACCTAGAATTCAGGGAGGTTTTCTGAAGGAAGTGATCCTGACCAGTGCTTATAATACGGGTTTAAAGTGTTCCTGGCAGAAGGACAGCGTGGGAAAAGGCCCAGAGGGTTGATCAGTCGTCTTGCGTGCAGGTTGGTCTTAACAGAATACCTAAAGTGTGAAATCTGTTGGGGGTCAGGGTGCAGAAGACCCCCTGTGTGCCTTCTCATTAGGATGTCATTGCAGGGTTTTATGTGGGGAGTGACATGGTCAGTTGTGTGGTTGGTTAGATTGTTTTGGCCACAGTAGAGGGAAGATCTGTGGGAGTGGGGAGGTGGGGGAGAGAGAGACAAGGCAAAAAATAAGTTAGGACGAGTCGAGGTAAGCTCAGTTTTGGACTGTCTTATCCCTCGTGATCTCCAAGTGGTTATGGTCAAGAGGTGGTTACATGTCTGATTCTGAAGACGCGGGCAGACGGGGCCAGGTGTGTGGATTTGGGTCACTCAGGGCCACTCGGCTGGTCAGGACCCCAAGAGGGGGGCGGTTACCTAAAGAGTTGGTAGCGAGGGACGACCTGTGGACCCGAGCGGCACAAGTGGTTAAGAGGTAGCAGAGGGGAAGCTCACAGAGGTGACCAGGAAAGTCTGGCCAGACTGGAGAGAGAAGAACGGTGGGGAGAGTATTGCTGTAAACAAAGATGATGAGAATGATATTGTCATAATTCAACTGTAATGATATTAATAGTGTTTATTATGTTCTAGGTACTGTTCTGAGGTGTAGCATAGGTTGTGTCATTTAGTTCTCAGAGCCGTCCTATGCGAAAGGAGCCCATATTATTCCCGTAACAGGAATAATGAACTGGTGGCATAGGTCACACAGCAAGTAAGTGGTGAAGCTGGAAATCACACCCAGCCTGGACCCAGAGTCCACATTCTTAACCACCATGCCGAACTGCCTCTCTAGGTACTGCAGGAAGTTGCCAGAAGGAGTTGGTAGTGGGCAGTGGCCGGTGGGTTGGGGATGTCTGATAAGAAGATGGCAGAGACTGTCGTTGACGACATGGTGGTCACTGATGATCGGTGAATGGTGGGTGAGGAACCCTATGCAGGTGGGTTGAGGAATGATGGAGAATGAGGAGAAAAAAATGATCCCTCTTCTTTTGAGAATCGTGCCTATAAAGAGAAGAGATAGAGGCTCCTGCTAGGTGAGTGGAGATTTTTTTTTTAAAAAAATTGTCTTTTGATGGACAGACTTGAACGTATTCCTAAGCTAAGGGCAAACTGGTAGAGAGCGAGTCTAAGATTAGGAGCAGAGGGGTGGGTGTTTGATGGATCAGTGCCCTGGATATTGGCGGCTTCGGAATTAAGAGCACAGGGAAGGGCTCCCTCGTGGACAGGAGACGAGAACCCCACACCCTCACGGATGGGACGGAGGAGATCAGGGTGTGGGCCAGGGGAGACAGATGCACTGGTGGGGCTCAGGGACTGACGTTATTCACATCTGCCATCTGGTTTCCACGAAGATGTCTCCTGGGCCTCAGATTCTAGTTTTTTAATAATGAATTTTGCATTTTAGACAAGAAATACTGCACTCATTCTCTAGGCGGATGCAGTTTGTGGTTGAGTGGCATGATAGCATCATGGTGAAGGCATCTTCTTCAGAATCATTACAGTCCTGATTTTAGCCTCTTCTCTGCCACTTAGTAACTTTAACCTCGAGGCTCTGTTTACCCGTGTGTGGATGGCGGATGGAGACAGTTCTTACGCTGTCGTTTCCAGGACAGTGTTCAGCACAGAGTGAGTGCTTAATTAAATAGGAGCTATACTATTTAATCCACAGTTAGGAGGCAGCGGGATTAGCATAGTGATTCTAGGCCTGTGTGCTGAAATCACCTCGGGCCGGCTACTCATGTCCTCTTTGGCTCGTATACCTCTTTGGTACAGTTGGGGAACACCACTCCCTACCTCGTGAGGTTGTTGTGATGTATAAGTGAGATGGTCGTAGAAAGTGCAAGCAAGGTTGAGTGAAAAATGTCTACAGGGGTCCAAGGTTGGGGTAGGCAAGCTACAAGCTGTAGGCCAAGTCCAGCCTATACACTAAGAATAGATTTTACATTTCAGTGCATTACTGAAACAAAAAGGAAGAGTATGTGACAGGGACTATAGGTAGCCTGGAAGGTTTAAAACGTTCACTAGCTGGCTTTTTAATAGAAAAAGTTTGCCACCCCGCCATCCAGCTTTACTGCCTGCCCAGCACTTATGAGGCTACTTATCACACCGTTATTTGAGAGATTTAAAAAAAAAAAAAAATCTTTTTAGCTTTTACAGCCTTAGAAATTACATATTCTAATTCCATTTCATTTTTTTAATTGCATGACATAAATTGAAACGACAGTTTTAAAAAGACAATTATTGCATTTTTAATTAAGTTTCCCAGGTTGTAGATGATAACATTGCTTAATTTCTCAATAGATGTATTTCCTCCTATTCAAAAGAATAATTCTATCTTAGTTTTTTGTCTCATCCCTTGAAGCGTTGAGAATGGGGTAAGACGTTCATATTTTAAACTCACTGGTTGGAAACTGTAATTTGCTTAGGACCCTTAAGCCGTTGTGATACTCTTCTCCTTCCTCTAAACGTCTGGATTTTCCTGCTTTATTTCCAGACTGTTACTCTCTGTTGCCCAAGTGCCTTGGTGTGGAACTACTCCACAAATGACAATAAGAGCGCGAACCCGGGCTCACCCCTGGATCTGCTGCAGGTGGCCCCCTCCAGCCTCCCCATGCCGGGCGGGAACACGGCCTTCAACCAGCAGGTAGACTTGCTGTTCCAGTGGTTTGTTGGGTGTCGCAGCACACTCGGGTTCTTGGGGGCCGTTCCCAGCTCTGCCGCCATCTCTCCAGGGGACCTCGGGGAAGTCAGTAGCCTCTCTGAACTGCAGAAGTTTGTCACGTTGCTCCTTTTCTTCTCACCCTCTTGCTGGACTGTTCTTGTGGACAGTTCTGCCCGCCCCCGGACAGTAATTACGGTGGTGGTTCTAATACATGATCACGACATCCCGAGTTAGCAGTCTGTACATTAGTATAGTCATACACTGTAGAGTTAGGAGTCTGGGTATTTCGTAACTATTATATGTTTTTATTAGTGCTGGGTTATTTGGTTCAAAGACTGAAGAAACTTGGACCATGACAAATATTTAGAACAAGAGCTCTGTTTTTTTTTTTTAAACCAAGCAGTTTTCTTCAATTAATAAAGCGTGGCTAGTTGCTTTCATACACAGAACAAGGGCCCAAAGATGGTATTTTAGAACTTTGACCTTTCTGTCTTGATGTCCTAAAGATATTTCACTTAAAGATTTTTTGGGCAAGCATGTATTTTTCTGCGTATTTATTATCGAAAACTGGCATTGAATCAGCACTTGTAAATTTTAAAATGCACTTCTCGGGCAGCAGGCTGAATTTCCTACAGTGCAATCGAGGTTGTAGCTAGCTCACTGGAGGATGTTCTGCTCGTGTGGAGAAACCTGACATGATTTAGACAGCCATTGGGGCTTTCCAAGCACAAGTTAATTAGAAGTGATTATCTTTCAGGTTCGGGCCAGGATTTATGAGGTAGAACAGCAGATCAAACAAAGAGGCCGTGCAGTGGAAGTTCGGTGGTCTTTTGACAAGTGCCAAGAGTCAACAGCAGGTACAGAACACAACAGAAGAAGGAGCGCTTTGGAACGCTGGACTTTTTGCCGTGTTTCTCATTCTTGTAAATCAGTCCTCATTCTGAATAAGGATGCTCTTGGACTTAGCCCCCTAGTGCATTTTGAGGACGTTCTTCTGTCTGTGCCCTTTAGATCCTGGCTGTCTAGAATGTCAGGTTTGATTTTGTTGGCAATTCTTTTATGCTGAGAATGATAATGTCTTAAAATTCCCTTTGTCCCACCTGATGATGACTTTGTACTGTGCTACTCTGGCTTTGTTTGGCCCTTCTTAACTGCATGCTTAATTTCTGCACCTAGGGGTGACCATTAGTCGGGTTTTGCACACGTTGGAGGTGTTGGATCGACACTGCTTTGACCGAACTGATTCCAGCAATTCAATGGAGACACTTTATCATAAGATTTTCTGGGCAAACCAAAACAAAGATAACCAAGAGGTAGAGTTAATATTTCTTTTCTTCTTTTCACCTTTAATTTTCTTAGCATATTTTCTTCTTTTTTATTCACTGAATTCTGGCAAAGCCTTTTCTGTGAAGTGTAATATCTTATGAAGGCGTCTACACCCTAAAGTCATTCTATTGTTGGACTACAATAGCTCACCATTATTAAAATGAACTGTCCGCTGGGCTGGTCTATCTAAGTATGTTGGTTGAAAAGATTTTTCTTAGCCCTTTTATCATCACTCCCCATCATTTTAGTTTTAGCAGAATATCCTTCATCTAGTGATTGGATTTTATATAATGGTTTGGTTTTAATTTAAGGGGAATGTGTTCTAATACTTAGCGTGTCAGAGAGCAGTGAATGAATCCTTGCTGTCACGATCTTTGAAAAATCTGTAGACAGTGTATTTAGACAGGATTCTCCAGAGAAACAGAACCAATAGGGGGAAAAATTATATGTATATGTGTGTGTGTATATATATATATATATATATATATATATATATATTATATAAAAGCAAGGGAGACGTTTATTTATTTTAAGGAATTGGCTCACGTGATTGTAGGGGTTGACAAGTCTGAAATGTGCAGGGTAGGCCAGTAGGCTGGAGACCCAGGGAACCTTTTCTTTCTTTTTTTTCTCTTAAGGCCTTCAACTGATTAGATGAGGCCCACCCACATTATGGAGGATAATCTGCTTTACTCAGAGTTTACTGATTTAAACGTTATTCGTGTTTTATTAAAAAAAAAAAAAAAAACCTTCACAGTACCATCTAGACTGGAGTTTGACCAGAAAACGGAACCATAGCCTAGCCAAGTTGACACATAAAATTAAGCATCACAGACAATTTTTATTTTATGCTTTCCTAGCAGTGTCTCATTACTGAACTGCTCTATTAAGACAGAATTTTCAGTAATGTTTCCTCAACCTTATTTTGGGAGAAATAAAAATTTTCTCTTCCTTTTGCAATGGACAGCATGTATGGTATATCCAAGTTGTGGAGGCATCAGGAATGCAGAGGTAAGTTTTAACACGTGGTACCCATCTTGAAGGAACACTTAATTTAACTTAATTGTTTGAAGTATAGTTGATTTACAATATTAGACTCAGGTATACAGTATAGTGATTCAGTGTTTTTATACATTATACTCTATTTAAAGTTATTACAAAATAATGGCTATATTTCCCTGTGCTGTATGAAGGAACACTGTATAGTTAACTGATTATAAATATCTTTGATTTTCATAACTCGCCTTTGAGAACGCATAGGTGGAAAGAAGAGATAAAACAACAACCAAAAACCTTTCCTTATCCTACCTTCATGTGAACCTGATGTGAATTTGTTCCAGGCTATTCTTCTTTTTGAAATAATTTGTAAGTCAGCACCTTGCCTCTCAAAGATAAGGTTCAAGACCGTTGATGCCAAGTTGGAGGTCAGGATGTTGAGAGTGAGGTACAGACCGAGTGTGTTTTCTAGCTCCTTGTGAGTGCGTCTCAGTAGAGGTGCCTCCGTATCTCTGTAGAGCACACTGATAAGCCTACCCAATTCTCTGCTTACTGATGCAGGCTAGAGTGTTGCTGTGTCCTTTTGGGACAGAGACCTGAAAGTCTGTCTATTTGTAATAAAGACTTTTTCTTAGCTGAAAGGCCTCAACAGTACTAAGATTTTTTTTTAATGCATAGAGGTGAGCTGTCTGGAAGGACAGCAGGGACACCTGAAATTCCAGGTGTCCTTTTGGATCGCTGAGCTCTCTACCCTAGTGCTGAGTCAGGACGGCATGGTTCCCTGGTGGGAGTTTTACCAAAATCCCTAACGTTTACTTATTCTAGATTTGCGCTACGTGGCTTTCCATTCAGTATAGCGAGAGATGTGGTGGGCTGCTCAGCCCAGGTGACCGGGAAAGGGGCTGTCCTTTCTGAACAGGGCAGCCTATCTCGGCTTCTGTTTGGTTTTGTAGACCCGCTGTTGCCTGATCGCCCCGTGTTTTGGGAGAACCTGGATGTGGAGATCTGTATGTAAACTCTCCCAATCTTAAACCACTCTGCCGGCCAAGCTGTATGTCTTGTGGGCCGTGTTTGCTCAGCTGCCTGTCACGTTCCAGCTCCTGCTACGTGTTTTATGCAACACTGACTCAGGTAGCTTCCTGTTCAGTGTCTTAGAACCACTTGTGCTGTGCGTGCTAGAGGTGGAGGAGGCCGATACCCACGCGAGGGGGTTACTTTGGGGCCGTGAGGACCTCCTGATTCAAGCCCTGCCTGAATCTGTCATGTGTGACCCACAGGCAGGGGTTGCGTTGCCGACCTCACCTCTGAGCAGCAGGGTCGGGAGGTGCCCCCTTCAACTTCCAGAGCCCCCAGACCGCTTCCTTCCGCGTGGCTTCTCCCCTCGTTTGTGTCGGGCTTGGGGGGAGAAGCAGCTGCAGCTGCGTCTTGGGGTGCCCTGAGGACGTGGATAGAAGGGAGAGTCAAAAGGAGGCCTTTTCCCTTCTCTCTGTGGTGCCCGAGGAAGCAGACTTTCTCCTGAATAATGACAAGGCCAAACCAGCTGCAGTGGCCGAAGCTGGTCGGAACAGCGGCAGATATGCATTTGCTCTTCCCCTGCTGTTAAATCCAGCTCCCTGGACAGGTGTGATGAGTTCACATGGGCGTTTTTGAATGGAGAGTCGAGAACAGGCCTTCTTTCAGCTCTGGTCCGGGCCAGCTCCGCAGCAGTGGGGCTGCAGGACTCTACCCACAAGGCAGAAGCTCCGTGTCTTTTCTGTCATGGCTGTGCTTTGTTCCGTGTCTCTTCCTGTGAGCCGAGAGCTGCACAGCCCCAGGGCAGCTTCCTCCTGGTCACCGGCACGCCACCAGCCTCCAAGCATCGTGCCAAGGCCCAGCGAGCCCTCGGGAGATGTTTACTTGGTTTTTTTGGGTTCTCATAAAAAGGCTGCTGGGACTGTGGGCAGGAAGCGGCAACCCCTCTGAAAGATTTGGCTGGGAAGGCTCGGGGTGAGGGCCGTGATGAGGTCTGTTCAGTCTGTGGGTTTTACCGGTGGCTCAGGTTCAGACGCACAAGAGGTACGCACAGCTGCAGGTGGGTGGGCGGCTGACAGGAGAGCTCTCAGCTGGCGAGTCAGCAGGTCAGTGCATGTATCTGGTGGCATCACGGACAGTTCATTTAGCTTGATGAGTCTCGGTCTCTCCATTTGTAAACTGGGCATTCTGTCTGCTGGTGACGGGAAAATGGCACGAAGCCATATGGAGGAAACATTTCAATATTTATAGCTTGTAAACGGGTACTCTGTAAACACTAGCTGCTGTCCTTCCTCAGTGATGGATTTAGGGAGACCATGAAAGACAGATGGAAGGAATATGATCCCTTGGGACTTCCGAGAGAGAGTGAGAGAGAGAGAGAGAGAGACAGAGACAGACAGAGAGAGACAGAGAGAGAGAGAGAGAGACAGAGAGAGAGACACAGACACAGACACAGACAGACAGACACACACACACACAACTCTACCCGTTGCATAGTCTGCTTAATCCATAAAGCACAGTCTTGATCTATCAGACTTTTTACGTCCTCGGATTTTCACGAAGGCTCTGCCCTCAGTGGGGAAGCAGTTGGGTGGGGTTGGCTCGCCCTGGTGAGGTGGCTGAGTACCATGTTGTCAGAAAGATCGCGCTCGTTTCAATGCTTCGGGTGTTTTTGTGTTTTTTTTTGCGGTATGCGGGCCTCTCACTGTTGTGGCATCTCCCATTGCGGAGCGCAGGCTCCGGACGCGCAGGCTCAGCGGCCATGGCTCACGGGACCAGCCGCCCCGCGGCACGTGGGATCTTCCCGGACCGGGGCACGAACCCATGTCCCCTGCACCGGCAGGCGGACTCTCAACCACTGCACCACCAGGGAAGCCCCCCCCCGCTTTTTAAAAAAAATGTTTTTTAAGAAAAAGTCACTTTTTAAAACCGGGACTCAAGATAGGAGGGTCAGATGAGGCCAAAAGTCAAGCGAACTAGGAAAACACGCAGGTATGGCTCCCCGTTAAGGTGCCGTGTGCTGAAGTGTTACAACAGTTATCGTGAGTCTTGATCGTGGCCCAGCCGGAGCTTATTGTGCCTCAGAAGTTACCCACTTTCCTGCTGGACACCCAAAGGAAGAAGCGTTGCTCATCTTTTACAGTTACTGTTTTCTTCTTTCTTAAACTATATCCATTAGTACAAGGGCAGTTATATTAACATAGCTGCGGGAGAAGGTGGTGTGTCCAGACACCTAGACTTGGCTGTTATTGAGGAGGGCCGGTAATGAATCCGTTTAGATGGGGGTGGGCCTCTCGGTGTGTTTGTGTGTTGTTTTTCCTTCTTCAGCCTTTGCTTGAGTACTTCTTTGCCGCTAGGCCCTGTTGTAAGAAATTTTCCATGGCTGATGAGACACATGTTTAAAAAAAAATTTTTTTTTTTTTTATTCTTCTATTTTACAGATGAGGAAATCAAGAGCCTAAGCTCATACCCGACTCTGTGGTGGGCGAATAGGGATTGGAGTCCTAACTGGTTCCAGAACAACATTCTTGGCTAGTACATTCTATTTCTTGTGCTGCTTCTTTCAAAAGTCATTTTATTTTAGGTACCTGTAGCTGAACAAACAAGCGTCAGATGTAACTTTGGAAAAAGGAGGGAAAAACCTTTATAATTGCAGTGAGCAGTTTCCACATTGATGTGGGCATACTGATTTGCGGTAATAACCTCTAACTGATTTTTAAAAGTGTGGCAATTTTAATGTAGTATTTACCTTAGAAAATCTTCAAGTTGAGAAATCTGGCCTTTGTAGGATATCACAACCTTGAGGCCAGTTCAGACCTGGATTTGGATCCTGGCTTTGTTGTAGAGTAGCTGGATGGGGCCCCAGACTGGTTACTTACCTCCCTCAGTGTCATTCTCTCTGTACGATGACCTTACTAACAGAATCCACTTCATATGGTGGCATATGGTAAACGCCTAGTAAATGCCAATTGTTCTGTTCTTGGCTGGGCAACTTTGGATGTCAAGTGATTTGAACCTAGCACCATGTTTTAGAAATTTATGTTTCCCTTCTTCTCATCTGTATATTTCTTTCATTCGTCGCAAGAGGAAAGCAGTAAAGTTTATTGTACCATACAGTGATGACTTTTGGAAATTAAGTCTAGTGTTTTAATTATTTTCAGTTGGAGAGACATGGCCCTTTTTTTGGACTTGGAGGGATTTACGTTGTGATGCTAATTCAGCTCATAAATGACTGCTGTTACCATGCAGTTATGTATTTCTCAAAACTATTTTCTTTATTCATATTATTATTTAAATGTTGATTTAACTGAGGGATAGCAAATTAATTTTTTGGCAGAGGGCAAATTAATGACAGTTGATTTAAATACTCAGCAATTGTTTTAATTTTCTTATCTTCCTCCTGTCTTCTCAGAACTTGGAGTTGTTTGTACTATTTTTAACTGCCGCATTAAAGAGAAAAAAAAAAAGGGAAGTCTTTTTTGCTTTCATGGTGCATGTTTTGTTTCTCAGATGTCACAAAGACCTAAAGACTAGCAACATTGATTCTAAGGTTGTGAGACCAGGAAACTGCCCTTTCCCTCATCAAAAATCAGCTGTCTCAAATATCTTTTGGAAATGGACACATGGAAACATTCATATGTATAAAGATTTTTAAAAAATGAATGCATATTTATATTTAGATAATAAATCTTCTGAGTGTGTGGTTAATAATCTTATTAGGCTTATTGCCTTATATGGTGATTCTGACCGTTAGAAATACTGTTCCTGACTGTGTACAACAGGCTTACGCTCTGTTAGCAGTTCAGACCAATTGTTACCTTATGCAATTCTTGAAATGCATCCAGATCGCCATAATGTGCTTCAGGTTGCAAACCATGTGACTTGCTAATATCACTGCTCTGTGTATTATCCCATATTATTTATTGGTGCTGTAATATGAATAATGTTTTTGTCCAGATATGACCATTTTGTTTAATGTTGACTAAGAGTGATTAATTACGTTTGTAAACATGTCCTTTTAGTCTCAGATTAAAAAGCTATTGAAGAGCTTTATTCAGTATCTGATTTCAAGTCCTTTTTGTTTGCTGTTGCTTACCGTAATGAGTCATTGATTTTTCCCCCATCCCTTTTATGGTACTGTTTTATAATGTATATTAAGAAATTTCTTATTTTAAAATAGCAAACAACCTCACCAAGTACCTTCTAAATTTCTGAAGGAAACCTGCTTCTCAGGTGTAGTTGCCAATTATTTTTCCTTCTTTGTTTGTTAAAGAATAGACCCGTGGTTAGTTTCTAGAGATCATCAGGTTACTGAGCGATTGAATAAGAAATGAATTAGACTTCATCTATTTAAATGGTTTGTGCCCGCCCTCTCCTAGGAAAGAAAAATGTAACAACTCCCCCTTATGATGAGAATCTTGCTTTGCATTTGGAATATCTTTATTCTAGATATAGGTAGCACCATTAACGAGGATGATTTGCAGTGGCGCGTTAATGATGGTTTTAGTATTTTGCCACTATGGGTGGGTCCCACGTTCATGAGGCCAGATGACAGTGCTGGTAGTTGAAGGATCTCACTGGTTTTTGAATTTTGGGTCCATCCATCCTCTCTCACTTGTTTTCATTATAGAAGTTATTTCTTCTTGGGATTTCTTTTTTTTTTTTAACATCTTTATTGGAGTATAATTGCTTGACAATGGTGTGTTAGTTTCTGCTGTATAACAAAGTGAATCAGCTATACATACATACATATATATATATATATATATACACACACACATATATATGCTGCCGAAGCGAGCACTCTTCTTGTGATTTCTGTACACATAGTACATGAATACATTTTTGATATCAAGAAGTCCCTTTCAGCCTGCAATTTGGACCCGCTGTCCCACCCTTCCGCCCAGAAGGGGGGGCATTTTGGCATGCGTCCCCGCTGTGGAGGCAGATAGCTTAGATTTGACTCTTAGGTCTGTGACCTAGTATCTTTGAGACGTTTAACCAGTTATTTAACCTTTGGCCTCAGTTTGCTCAACAATCATAGGATTGTTGTGAAAGCATTAGACCAGGGCAGACCGTATAACAGATACTTGTTATATACACAAGCAGTAACCACCGTGCATTTTGGTCCATATCCTTTGTATACTTTCCTGGGCATTTATGTACTTGTATGTGAACACTTAACAACTAGGTTGGGGGACATAAATGGGATTGCTTCCTACAAAGTATTCTGCAGGGTTTTTTTGTTTTTGTTTTTTTCATGACTGCTTAGTATTTTCATCACTTTTTAGTTGTCTGTTTTCTTCTAGTCATGATGTTTTTCAGTTCTTTGGGTTGCTGGGAGGAGAAAATCATTTTAGGCATACTGTAGTAATCTTGCCATATCCATTCAAGTATTTATGTTTCTTTCCATTGGCTCAGTCTTTCAGAATGATGCTAAATAAAGGTTTTGTGGCCAGCATCCATCCGTGACTCATTAAGTTAGGAATGGGAACGTTTCTAGTGTTTTATACTTAATCAACTGTTAGATTAAATCAATTATTTTTCCTTTTTTTTTTTTTTTTTTTTTTTTTTGCGGTACACGGGCCTCTTACTGTTGTGGCCTGTCCTGTTGCGGAGCACAGGCTCCGGACGCGCAGGCTCAGCGGCCATAGCTCACGGGCCCAGCCGCTCCGCGGCATTTGGGATCTTCCCGGACAGGGGCACAAACCCGTGTCCTCTGCATCGGCAGGCGGACTCTCAACAACTGCGCCACCAGGGAAACCCTATATTTCCTTTTTTTAAATGAATAAGTTTATTTATCTATCTATCTTTGGCTGCATTGGGTCTTCGTTGCTGTGTGCGGGCTTTCTCTAGTTGTCGCGATCGGGGGTTACTCTTCGTTGCGGTGCGCAGGCTTCTCATTGCGGTGGCTTCTCTTGTTGTGGAGCACGGGCTCTAGGTGTGTGGGCTTCAGTAGTTGTGGCATACAGGCTCAGTAGTTGTGGCTCACAGGCTCTAGAGCGCAGGTTCAGTAGTTGTGGTGCACGGGCTTAGTTGCTCCGTGGGCATGTGGGATCTTCCCAGACCAGGGCTCAAACCCGTGTCCCCTGCATTGGCAGGTGGATTCTTAACCACTGCGCCACCAGGGAAGTCCCCTATTTTTCCATATTAAGTAAGTGCATGTGTGTGTCAGGGGAGGGGAACAAATCGTAAATCCCATCCCCACCCGCCCACCATCCACCTTGTTTATACCTTTGGTTTCATCGAACACTGTATTATTGCTTTTACTCTTTGATGAATGATATCTATTGAATCTACTATGTGCCAGGCAGTGTGGTAGATACTGAAAATAAAACAATGGAAAAGGTAGATCCCTGCCTTGTACAAGCATCTGATCTAGCAAGTGTCAGAGGAGGAATGAAATCTTTGGTAATTCACTCCTGTGGTTTCATTTTCTGCATGTCAATTAGATTAGAGGTCTGGGTCATCCCTAGAGAGGTGCAAGTCAGGGCCAGAACAGCGGGGAGCAGTGGTTGGTTGCGGTGGGCTGGGAGGCAGGGGGGTGCATGTGAGCCCCTTGGGAGACTTCCGTGTAATTATGATGTTCCTTGTGCTTCCACTGATCTTGATTCACCCATGATGGGAACAACAGAAAAAATTAGGTATCCCGGTCCTGCTACTTTTGACCTCTGTGCCCTGGGCCATCTTACTGAACTTCTGAACCTTAGTTTTCTCACCTGTAAAATGGGAATCACAGCACCTCCTTAAAGTTTGTTGTTGAGATTAGAGATGATGTATGTAAAACACCCAGTTATCTGCTCAGTATATATTTTTGGTTATTACTACCGCTATCACTGTGGTTGAAGATTTACAGTTGTTAATATTATTATTGCCATGATTACATTTTAATTTCTGTCAGGGCTAGACCCCACATTCCTTTTTTTTTTTTTTTAATGTATTTATTTATGGCTGCGTTGGGTCTTCGTTGCTGCGCGTGGGCTTTCTCTAGTTGTGGTGAGCGGGGGCTCCTCTTTGTTGCGGTGCGCAGGCTTCTCATTGCAGTGGCTTCTCTTGTTGCGGAGCACGGGCTCTAGGTGCGCGGGCTTCAGTAGTTGTGGCTCATGGGCTGTAGAGTGCAGGCTCAGTAGTTGTGGCACACAGGCTTAGTTGCTCCGCGGCATGTGGGATCTTCCCGGACGAGGGCTCGAACCCGTGTCCCCTGCATTGGCAGGCGGATTCTTAACCACTGCGCCACCAGGGAAGCCCGACCCCACATTCTTGACCCCCTAGTTTGGTGCTTTTTCTCTGACTTTAACTTTATGTGTCATGGCTCTCTGTCTCTCTCCTGTTCTTGTTTATCCATTTGCCTGTGTGTAGTTAGAGGCTAGGGGGGTGCGTGCTGTGTACTTTCAACAACTTCTTACTATCTGTCAAAGTACCAGTATGAAAAGCTGTCTGTTACTGCCCATGAAGACTCCAACTCTGGCTTGTAGTGTTTGGGAAGATGAAGTACTTTTCTTTAATAGTTGAGAGGTGTGTTTCCCTTTCCTAATGGATATTTAAAGCCAGTAGCCATGAAGCTATATTGTGAAAGATGCATATTACATGGAAATAAATATTATTGCACAAGGGAGCAGAATACTTTGATGCTCTGAGCACCCAGAGTAGAGGCGGAAGAGCAAAGAGAAGCTCGGGGCCATCGTGTACCCTGGGGGAGGGTCAAGATCACCTTCCAGGTTCTTTGAACACAGTGTAGCTCTACTTATTTAGTTCATTTCCCAAGATGTATCTTGTGGCAAGAGTTCCATTAATTAGTGGTCCATTAATTAGTGGTTCCATTAATTGAGTGGTCTTGGGCAAGTGATTTAACATCTCTATGACTTGGTTTCCTTATTTGTAAAATGAGGATAATCATAATAGCTAGCTCATATGTAGTGAAGGTTAAAAGGAATAATTCTGGAAACACATCGTAGTGTCTGACTGTAAACTGAGTAAACACTCAATAATAAATGTTAATTCTCTTTGTTACTAGCACCTGGAAATTTGCCATTGTTATCTCTGTTAGTGATTTTGAGAGTGATTAAGCCCATACCAGGTTATTTTTTATTTTAACTTTTCATTAGAGGCGACTGAAAGGTTTACATTTAAGGTCAAGTATTGATACTTCCCATTTTTTGTTTTGTCTGCTTTGGCCAGTTAAAAGTGCTAAGACTTTAGTAATGACTAGAATAAGCAATATATATTGCAGAAAACCTGTTCTGAAAATCGATATTTGATCAGAATAGAAACAGACAGTTTCATTTGCTCAGGGCTAGTCTCTTTATCATCCAAAATATTTTACGAGACTGAGCAGAGAGCAGTGCATATAATGAGTACCTGATAGAGTGATTTTTTTTTTTTTTTTTTTTTGCGGTACGCGGGCCTCTCACTGCTGTGGCCTCTCCCGTTGCAGAGCACGGGCTCTGGACGCGCAGGCTCAGCGGCCACGGCTCACGGGCCCAGCCGCCCCGCGGCATGTGGGATCCTCCCGGACCGGGGCACGAACCCGCGTCCCCTGCGTCGGCAGGCGGACTCTCAACCACTGCGCCACCAGGGGAGCCCTGCTTTCTTTTTTAAATGTTATGTTCAACCTTTATACATTGTAATTGAATTATTTCTCTTGGTTTTAAATTAAGAGGCTCAGAGCTCCTTTTGAGATATCTGCCCCAGATAACATTTCTTTAAGTCAGCATGTATTTAACCGAACTTAGGGCAGGCTGGGTCAAAATCTTGGAATAAACTGATTTTCATGATCTGAATTGTCTGCTGGTATCTAAAAGCTGATCAGGGATTCTTGGATGTCTTCTCAGAGTCCTCACGCCTTCTGAAGTGTTGTGCTAAAGTGCATGTGTGTATATGTGTATTTTTCCTGAGAGTGTGCTCCCAGCTATCATAACCTTAATTGAGCTTATGGGGTATTCTAAAAAGTTAAGAGCGTCTCACATAGCATATAAATGCCAGTACTGGCATTTGTCTGGTTCTTTTAGCCATAGTGTTTATACAACTGGGCAGATGTTAAAAATGGGCAGTTGATGTTCAGTGTTTGGCACAGCTCCTCTGCGGGGAAAGGTGCGGTTGTATAGAGGGACGATCCCCCTGCTTACTTACACCCCCTCTCCCCCCGCAGTTCATGTCACTTGGGTCCCTGTGGCCTTTGTCTGGCTCTTCTGGTCCTCAGTCTGTGGTGCCCATCTCTAGGCCACGGCAGCTACAGCTCATAGTTCTGGTGGCAGTGCTGAGCCCTCCCCAGATCCAGCCTACCGTCCTCTGTTCACTGGGTCTGCTTGTAACTCTTGTTCCTTTCTATGCGTGGCTGTCACTCTTCATGCTTGTCGTCTCTAAGGCCGTGAGTTTGGATCAGCATCCCGGCCTCCCCTCCAGTTTGTTCCTTCCGATTCCTCCTTGGACTGGGAGACCCGCTAGCCTGGCTCGTTGGGATTTTGTGTTGACTGAGGCGATGAGTGAGGACCCAAGGGGCTCAGCAGTGGAGTGAAGTACTTGGGCTTTGTAACAGCTGTCCTTGATATTCAGTGGTCGGTCTCCTTTTCTGTGTCCTTTGAAATTGAGCTCTGGAGGCTCGATGGGGCTGGCTTATGATCCTGTGTAAGTGAAAGCATATACAAGGAAACTCTTAATTTTCTTGGAATTGTCACAGATTCAGCTCTTCTGAGTAAGTGATTTCCTTCCTGATGACTGACGTTTTACTCTTTATACCTCAGTTAAGATAGATTTGGGGACATTTCTAAAACAAATGTAAAACAATGTAAGAAGAAAGCTTCAAACTTCAGATATTCTGTGGCTTGCAGCCTAAGTCTCGTGCATCAGGTGACTGTTTCATGTGACATGGCTGGTACCCATTTCTGTTGGTCGTTAGGCTGCCCCCAGCGATGAAGCTGTGGTGACGCTGCTGTGCGAATGGGCCGTGAGCTGTAAGAGATCAGGCAAGCACAGGGCCATGGCTGTGGCAAAGCTCTTGGAGAAGAGGCAAGCGGAGATCGAGGCAGAGGTAGGTTGGGTTTTCCTTCTCCTTGTCGATGCCATTGTTTAAAAATACTGCTTTGGGCAGGATTCTGTTTCTTACTCTCATTATGCTTTTTTTTTTTTTTTTTTTCCCTTTTGAAGGGAAAAGGAAGAATATACAAATTCACATAAGGAGTCCATAGTAGGATCCCTCTAAGTCGATGAAGCCAATAATCTGGACTACTTTAAAATAAAGCTTCAATATCTGATTTACAATGGAAATCTCCCTTTGTGAGATTAAGGCACACACACATACATAGATGTCTGT
Source organism: Phocoena sinus (assembly GCF_008692025.1). Lineage (NCBI taxonomy): Eukaryota > Metazoa > Chordata > Mammalia > Artiodactyla > Phocoenidae > Phocoena > Phocoena sinus. The sequence goes on from NC_045766.1 coordinate 31,000,474, forward strand.
GCACTTTGTATTATATACACCTGTGTATATGTACACATGGGTAGTGGATCTAGAAAGACTTTCTTGAGGCAGTCCTGACTGTGAGGTTACAGATGCCAATTTGTATTCGTTTTTGAGATTGTGTTCTGGCCCCAGGAGAGAGCAATTAAAGCCTCTGGAGTAGATTAGAAGGGAACAAGCAAAGCTAACCTCGTCAGCATTAGTTTTGTTGAAGGAAAGCTCCCAAGTGAGCCTTTCTTTCTGCCTGTGAGGCCTGGCTGGGGAAGCTCTGGAGAAGGCATGTGTGTGATCTGACCAGCCTTGTCACCTCTCCCCTGGACAGCTGTGACTGCAGGGCCTCCTGCCTAGTGTCTCCCTCCTTCCCTCCCTCCCGTGTTCCCCACCATCCTCCCCCCAGCAGCCAGAGACGCCTTTTCAAAATGGACAGAGATCACATTGTCCCCTTCCTGAAACTCCCAGCGGTTCCTTCCCGTGACCCACGGAGCCTCACAGGAGCCTCGCACCTGCCCTTCCCACCTCCTCCGGGACCTCCCCGTGCTGGGTGGCACACAGCCCCAGCTGCTCTGGTCTTCATTGTCCTCACACGCACCATGCCCGTGTTTCTCTTGGGGCCTTTGCTCTTTTTTTTTTTTTTTGCGGTACGCGGGCCTCTCACTGTTGTGGCCTCTCCCGTTGCGGAGCACAGACTCTGGACGCTCAGGCTCAGCAGCCATGGCTCACGGGCCCAGCCGCTCCGCGGCATGCGGGATCCTCCCGGACCGGGGCACGAACCCGCGTCCCCCACATCGGCAGGCGGACTCTCAACCACTGCGCCACCCGGGAAGCCCGGGGCCTTTGCTCTTGCTGTTCCTCCCGGCTGGCACGCTCGGTGCCCTGCTCTTTACACGGCCGTTCCCGTTTCCGGAGGTGTCGCTTCCTGTCTAGCATTCCTGGCTCAACATGTGTCACCTCCTCAGGAAGCTCCTCCATCCCCACCTTAGGTACAGGTAACGGCACCCACCCCTCGGCCCCTCGTTCTCAGGCGGCTCTGTTTTACTTTTCTCATTGGCTTCTCCGTTCATGCCTGGTGCCTCCTTATTGCCTTCTTATTTAACGCCTATGAGAGTAAGCTTGACAACAGAGGCCTTGCTCACCCTGTTCAGGGTTGTGTTACTGATAATACATCTGCTTCCTATGACAGTATTAAAAAATGAAATAGGAAGAATATTTTCATAGACATCTCCTTCTGTTGGGAAAGCACTGTTCTCCAAATACAAAAGGCCATGTCGTTGAAATTGGGGCTTATGGATATTGATGCTGAGGTGTAAACCACATGGCCCCTTTTACAATGGCCAAATTAGGAAAAGCGTTTCATTGCTTTTTCCCTACGTCTTTATGACTAGAATATATTCTACAGCGAATTGCAATGATTAAACTTCAGTAAATAGAGTTGAATTCCTCAAATTTCATTGCTCCTTCTGGATTGTTTTTATTGTGTCTTCCCCTCCCTGCTTTTGTATCCCAGAACACCGCCCACACCCCCACCACTCACACACACACGCACAGTCACACACACACACGCACTCACACACACTCATACTAACGCACTCACACACACACACACACACACTCACACTCAGAAGAGGTTCACATATAGATGACAGTAATTTTAATAGGTATAAATGTATTCATAGCTAAAAATGTATTCTCTCTGAAATGTTTAAGATAATTGATTTCTATTAATCAATTTTCAAAATTTGACCTGTATAAAGAGAGGATGGACTGAATAAATGATATCTAAATATAATATTTTAATATTAAAATAGATAATGAAAATGGGAAGAATCAAAGGAATATCAAAAAGAATAGAAAATGCGGTTCTGATTGCTTCTAAACTGTTTCTTTACCGGTCTTCCAACAAGTCCTGACCTTAAGAATGTAGAAGTTAAACAGCTTCTCTAGATGTGTTTCATGAACTGTGGAGATTCCAGGAGGTTCTGAGAGAGCTTCTTGGTGAAGCGTGATGAGTGAGACAATCTTATTAGAAGAAGAATGTTAGTTTTCTCATTTGATACCACACCTCCCCACCATACTCATAAATTCACTGCCTGACAAAAACAAACACAAAAGAGTCAAACGCAACAATACATGCCCAGATATTTCTCGGAGGGAATACCATTAAACATGAACTATTTAAAAATGAAGACAGGGCTTCCCTGGTGGCGCAGTGGTTGAGAGTCCGCCTGCCGATGCAGGGGACACGGGTTCGTGCCCCGGTCCGGGAAGATCCCACATGCCGCAGAGCAGCTAGGCCAGTGAGCCATGGCCACTGAGCCTGCGCATCCAGATCCTGTGCTCTGCAACGGGAGAGGCCACACCAGTGAGAGGCCGGCGTACCACAAAAAAAAAAAAAAAAAAAAAAAATGAAGACAACCTCAAATTATTTTTAGCAGTTTTGCATAGGGGTAATGAGTAGTTTATTGTACAGCGGATTTGCATACTGTGCTGTGCAGAGTATATAACTCACATGAATCGTGTTTTTCACAGGGGTTCTTTGAAATCATTTAAATTGTTCGGGGGCAGTTTCCCTCAACTTTTAGAAATTATATTCACTTATGATGCATGGCCTCAAATAAATACAGAAATCTCAATGAATTTTGCCTGTTTTATCCAAGAATATAAATGTTAATTAAAAACACATTTCAAACTTGTCCTCTATAATTATCTTTGCCTGTTTATTTTTAATCTTAGAGATGTGGTGAATCAGAGGTCTTAGATGAGAAGGAGTCCATTTCTTCAGCCTCTCTTGCTGGATCTAGTTTGCCTGTTTTCCAGAATGTTCTGCTAAGGTTTTTGGATACACAGGCCCCCTCGTTGTGTAAGTAAAGCTCTTTGCTTTTAGATCTTAAATAAGGGGATTGACCTTTTTTGGAATTGATCAGAAAGGGGAGAAAACCCTCCCCCCCTCCCTTATCTGTAATCTTATCAAAAGTTCTTTGTACTGAATATAATGCATATTTTATCATGCAAAATTTTGTAGCCTATTTTCAATGGAGAATTTTATGCGATTTTAGAATCAGGCAATCTTGAAAGACTTAAAAATTTCCAGAGTTTTAATAGTTAAAATAGTAAGTCAGCTCATTCCCTTGTGTTTGGTGGACTAATTTTCCCTTTCTAGATCTTTCTTACCAAAAGAGAGGAGCTAAGGTCTTGTGATGTTTATTATATATATATTGTGATTATGAACTTTCTCTTTTTGCACTGTTTTCTAAATTCCTGATTTTCTAACTTCTGACATTAAAAGGGGGAAAAAATAAAACAAAAGTACCTTATAAGCAGGTCCCTGATACAAGGTTTGTAAAGCTGGTTGGCTGCTTGCCTACACTCTCTCGGATGTTCATGTCCTATCATGTTCTTTTTGTGTCTTTATTCCATTGTTGGTGGGGAGAGGGGGATTTGGGGAATAAACAACCACCCAGTGGGTTCATACTGTAGGTGGAAACTTTAAAGAAATCATTTGTGTGGGCTAAGTGGGCTTGACCTTATTCTGAGGTTTTCATCCGACAAAGGACAGCAGGGAGGGTCTCAGGATAGATGGTGATGGAAAAACAGAAAAATGGCAAAAAGTGACAAATGATAGAGAAAAGAATGGAAGGTAGAGAAGGGAGCCGTCTGTGGAGAAGAGGTAAAGCAGCACGAAACAGCCCTGCTTCCTATTCCTCTGAGGAGGGCCTCGTTTAGGGTTGAGTGACACCTGGGGGTGAGGTTCTTTTAGTTACTTGGTGGCTGCTCTAGGCTAGAGGGAGGACAAGAGCCCCAGCCAAGCTGGTGGTCGGAACGTAGGGAGCAGTGATGAAGCCTGGAGAAGGGAGCAGAGAAACGAAAGGACAGGAGAGATTCCGGAGAGGAGAAAATACGTTGTCAGGGATGGAAGTCAGCAGCTCTGACTTACCTCGTGTCCTGGGGGAGAGAGACATTTGCCCTTCGCTCCGCTCATCGTGTCCCCATTCCTGTTGCCAAAGAAATTTGGGAAGAACTTCCTCCTCCTATGCCTTGCTTGCTCTGGATCCCACTTACTGCTCTGTCAGAGAAAGCTCTTCTGCTTCTCTGAATCGAGCTTGCCTGTCATTGGTTTTGGAGATGGGCGAGAGCATACACTTAGGCTTAAGGTTTAGGGCACTGAATGTAGTATTCCCTGGATCCAGCTGTTGTCGTTATTGGTGTTTGTGAATGTGATGGTACCAGGGACTGAGCTTTGTAGGTTTAGTCTCAGTACTTCAGTCATTTTTTAACCATCTCTCAAAGGTGCAGATACAGAGTTTTACAGCTGCGATATTAAAAGTCATAATGTGAGTGAAACAGACGGGCTATTGAATTTAAAAAGGTGGCACAGCTCCATCTTGGGGCCCTTTTTATTCTGTTATCCCTTTTTCTTTTCAGTGGATCCCACTCACTAGTTTTTTCCAGTACCACCTGAATTATGGTTCTATTGTGAAGTCTCCTTTGAAAAAGTGCAAACCACTCTCCCCCAAAACACGGATACACTCTAGGTAGAACAAACAGTCATGAGTCACGAATCATGAGCAGTTATAATAGTAAAAGCAGAAGAAAGCAGTTTAGCCCTGCTTTTTTTTTTTTCTTACCTGAAATTTTGTGTGTTTGTATGATTACTTAAATCATCGTTCATTTGCCAGGGACCACTACCTTTAATCTAGAAATGGTGCTCAGAACACTGGATACTATTGATATTTTTCAGTTACAGTGGGACAATCACTGGTGTGCCACAGAAAAGGAAACCATAAACAAGACGAAAAGACAGCCCTCAGAATGGGAGAAAATATTTGCAAACGAAACAACTGACAAAGGATTAATCCCCAAAATATACAAGCAGCTCATGCAGCTCAATATCAAAGGAACAAACAACCCAATCCACAAATGGGCAGAAACCTAAACAGACATTTCTCCAAAGAAGATATACAGACTGCCAACTAACACATGAAAGAATGCTCAACGTCATTAATCATTAGAGAAATGCAAATCAGAACTACAATGAGGTATCATCTCACACCAGTCAGAATGGCCATCATCAAAAAATCTAGAAACATTAAATGCTGGAGAGGGTGTGGAGAAAAGGGAACCAACCCTCTTGCACTGTTGGTGGGAATGTAAATTGATACAGCCACTACGGAGAACAATATGGAGGTTCCTTAAAAAACTAAAAGTAGAACTACCATATGACCCAGCAATCCCACTACTGGGCATATACTCTGAGAAAACCATAATTCAAAAAGAGTCATGTACCAAAATGTTCATTGCAGCTCTATTTACAATAGCCAGGACATGGATGCAACCTAAGTGTCCATCGACAGATGAATGGATAAAGAAATGTGGCACACATATACAATGGAGTATTACTCAGCCATAAAAAGAAACGAAATTGAGTTATTTGTAGTGAGGTGGATGGACCTAGAGTCTGTCATACAGAGTGAAGTAAGTCAGAAAGAGAAAGACAAATACCGTATGCTAACACATATATATGGAATCTTAAAAAAGAAAAAAAAGGTTCTGAAGAACCTAGGGGCAGGACAGGAATAAAGACGCAGACGTAGAGAATGGACTTGAGGACACAGGGAGGGGGAAGGGTAAGCCGGGACGAAGTGAGAGAGTAGCATGGACATATATACACTACCAAATGTAAAATAGATGTTAGTGGGAAGCAGCCGCATAGCACAGGAAAATCAGCTCAGTGCTTTGTGACCATCTAGAGGGGTGGGATAGGGAGGGTGGGAGGGAGGTTCAAGAGGGAGGGGATATAGGGATATACATATATACGTATAGCTGATTCTCTTTGTTATACAGCAGCAACTAACACAACAATGTAAAGCGATTATACTCCAATAAAGATGTTAAAAAAAATAAAACAATAAAAATTTAAAACAAAACAAACAAAAAACCTGGTGTGCCGGTTCTGTGCAAAACGCTAGAGCCTCATAATTTTCCAATAAATCCCTTATTTTGTTAAAAGAAAAATAAAAGATAGTGAAAATATCGTTCAAATTAGTCATTGTTTTTTTGTGTTTTTTTCCCCTATCCAGTTGAGGAAACTGATTCTTGACTGAATTTGTTTCTTCACAGCGGATCCAAACAGTGAATGTGAGAAGGTGGAATTTGTGAATCTGGTGCTGCTCTTCTGTGAGTTCATCCGGCACGACATCTTCTCCCATGATGCCTACATGTGCACCCTCATCTCTCGAGGAGACCTGTCCATCAGCGCCTCCACTCGGCCCCGGTCGCCAGCAGGAGAGAATGCAGACGAGCACTATGCAAAGGACCATGACGTGAAGATGGAGGTATGGCCCTGGGAGGGGTGTTCCACCCCCGGAAACCAGACTCTGCTGGGGAACCGCTGTCAGAGGGATTGTGTGGGGGTGGAAGGGCGATCGTTTCCAGTTGTACTCGTCTTGCTTCAAAGCTCATTTATCTCTGCTCCTCACTCACACACAAAAAATTTGGACTGTAGTTTATATCTCCTAGAATTTTCTTTTGGATATGCTAAAACTAGTAATGAAAAGATTTGACAGGCTATCACATTTTTCATTGGATTGGAATTATATTCTTCCAATTTTACGTATTTCTAATCTCCAGTTTTCCTTTAATGTGGAGCCTCAAAATTGGACTTGTTTTGGCCCTAACATCCTGTCTGTTTTCATTCTAAGGAGCATCTTTTCTCCAATGTATCATTCGTTACTTATATCACTCTTTTATACGTACGTTTTTGTCATAACACATTGTATTTTCATTTCAATTAATTAAAAATTTAACCTCTCTCAAATGTTGCAGAATTGCTCTTTTTAACAAATTACTTTGTACTGTATGACTTTATAATTTTCTGCCAATTTCTTGTATTTTGGACATTGTTCCAGATACTTATGGAAATTTTCAAGGCAAAAAAACATGAAGTTGGTGATGGGAAATAGTAGAAAATGGTGAGAGATTGTGACAGTTTTTTAAAAATAAAGCCTCATATTGGTTCTGAGAGAGTTTAAGCATATACTATGACGATATTTTAAAAATAGTGACTATCCTTATAATTTAAAAACCTGCCATTAAAATTGCACACGTGAATTTGTACTCTTAAGATTTTTAAAAATTATTTCTTTAATGTAAATACTTTTGTTTCTAAATTTGTCCACAGTAGAAGTTAAAAAGAGTAAAAAATAAAGTTACCTGTTTATGCTTTTTCTATGTTTCTGTTTTCTCTTTTCTATTTTTGGACATCAAGGTATCTTATTATCTTAAATATACTCTTAGATTTTTCTTACTAAGGCAAGTTGGTGAGCGCGTGACTAGGAATACCCCCAAGAAGGAAATTATGGCCAGTTTGTTTTTAATCAGGAAGTTTGTGTCCTTTTTCCCTTAAAATATCACGGAAGTTAAATCTTTTTCATCATGAGGACAAATAATGTGACTTTGTAAAGCAATGGGTGTCTTAACTTCCTTTTCTTTTTATGGAGAAAAAAAGACACTAGGGGGAAAAGGGACATAAGATGGTTTAAAATGTCACTGTCGTGTTTTAGCTCCACAGCTTCTTTATGAACTACAGAATTTACAACGTGACTTTCTTTCTCTGACAATTATTAGGAACAGACTATTATGGCGCATATGGGCATTGACTCAGGAACTACTAATATTTTTGATGAAGTAGACAAGAGTGACTTTAAAACTGACTTTGGTTCGGAATTTCCAGTAGGTTCAACCTTCAAATTCTTATTGACCATTAACCACTCCTCCCCACCTCTGCCCCAACTGTCTCTGTCCTTCTGCCCCTTGCCCTGTGCATTGGAATGAACTATGTACTTGTGATGTGAATGTCACCCTCTTGCATTCCACCCGAGCCCTCAGTTAATCATCTCATGCAGTTATCTCATTTCAGCTCATCCTCAGTTTTGGCTGCCTTGCCTCCTTTTGTACATTCTAACAGTCCCATCCTCCTGGTTGACTGTGACTCCTTTGTTCATTTAGAGATCATTATCTCAGGAATACATGAATGTCATTTCCTCAGGACAGCCCATGTTGATTTGCTGAATGTGTGTTCAGCTTCTCAATAACAGCTTTCCTGGCTCTGGACTTGTTATACATTCTTCTACTTTATCTCGGTATAATTACAACGTGTTCTTCCTCAGGGATCTCGATGTGTAACTAACCAAACTCTTTATGAAAACACATGTTGCTTGGGGTACAGACTAAAACCTTTAGATCTGTTGTTCATGAGCTTTATTAGTGAATTATTTCTGTGTATATGTTTTTCTAGGAAATGTAACCCTATGAGGAGAACACTTACCTATAAGTCTGATTTTATCTCTGGTCCTCCAGGAAATGTAGCTGTGCGCGTTTCTTACGTGTGTGGTTGTCATTGTCTTATCTTCAGGATGGGGGATGATGCTAATGATCTGAATATGAAACTTGTGCAAATTAACACAGTCTATTATTTTGCTCATTGGTTAAATAAGGAAAGGATATGGTGTGAGTGCCTTGTGGGTTTGAAGTTCTGTGTTTTAGTTTTGCTCTCTTTCATTTACAATCTCCAACATTTGTTTTACATGACTTAGATTTTTTCTCCCGTGCCTGGAGAGTCCTGTGAGAATGCTAACCCTTCCCTGGGCAGAAGAATGCCAGTTAACGGTGAGAAGCTGTTGAAGAGAGAAAAACCAAGGGAGTTAATTTTTCCGTCTAATTATGACCTCCTACGACATCTGCAGTATGCAACCCATTTTCCCATACCTCTGGTAAGTCACAGCTTGTCGGTTCGCAACCTGATTATTTCACTGCAGGGTCATTGACCATTGATTATTCAACTCCTTGCCTGCGCACTACGTATGATAGCAGGTGAGTTTTTGCCTTCACTACTTCTTTTGTTGTTGATTCTCATCATGTAGCTTACGTGCTCATGTAGTCCAAGTTAGTGGTGTGATACTACTACTGGCTGGCTACATTTAACAGAATTTTCTATGTCAATGTCCTTTTATCAAGAGCATCTGAGTCACTGCAAATGATGTCTGAATGTGTTTTCCTACTTCAATTTGAAACTCATTTACTGAGTAGCCTCTATGTGCACTGTGTTGTGGTAGGTACTTTTGGTATTATACAGATGAGTAAGAATTTTTGGGCACAGGAAAGATGAATAAGATAGGAGGGAGACAAATGTCTATAAAATGACAAGCACCAAAGTAAGTGCAGTAATTAAGTAAAAACCCAAGTGTCCACTGGAAGGAGAACCGTTTGACATTCCTGCGTCTCTTCCACTCTCAAAGAATAACTATTGGAAAGGGGGAGAGCATCTGGTTGAGAAATCGGTAATGGCTTCATAGAAGAGTCTGTGTATGAGATGGACTTGGATTTTGACCTGTTGACTCTAAGAACTGGATAGCATATGGAAAATAGTTGCCAGGAAGTTTAGTGTTTTGAGTCATAACAAGTGATATGCTTTATTCTGAAGGGAAACAAGATTCATCTTTTTGATATTTGTAGTGAAAATGGGGCCAAAATTTGTAAATTTTTTTTTTTTTTTTTAATTCTTAGGTTCACTATATTTTTCCCTGGAATTTTATCTTAAGTGTAATTTCAGTGAGTCTTTTTTTTTTCATTGAAGACTATTATTATTATTATTTTAACAAAAAATGTAATTGTGAGGTACATATGATGTTATTTCCTGGATATCTTTGAGGAGTTTTGATCTCTAGGCTAAATATTTTCTTAAATTTTTTATTTTTTGGTTATTTTTGAACACTCTCCGAAATGACTTTCAAAATCACTACACCCATATATTTTTTTCTTGTTACAATTGAGAACCCCTTGTTAATTTTTCTATGCCCGGGGCTATATCAAAAGTAGCTACAATTTTTTCTTGTTCATCACTGGCTGAATATATCAATATTTTTCAGCTGCTACCTGTAGGCATCACTCATTTCCCACATAATGGAATAACTTCACTGTTTATTTAGGGCAGCCAAAAAGAGTAGCCTGATATTTTAGAGATGTATCCTGAAGAATTCATGGCTGAACTATCATGATGTCTGTGATTTGTTTTAAAATAGAGTCAAAAAGCCTCCATGCTGAACTCTGGAGTTAATAATAATGCACAGGCGTTAATTTCCTAGTTTTGACAAATGTATCGTGGTATGTAAGGCATTAGCTTTAGGGCAAACTAGATGAAGAGTATGTGGGAACTCTCTATACTATCTTTATACCTTTTCTGTGAATTTTAGATTATTCCAAAATAAAAAGCTTTTTAAAAAAATGGACAGGGGAAATGAAGGAAAGGAAATATGGCAAAAAGTTGAAAGTGGTTCAGATTGGTTGAGGGTTCTGTGCTCTTCTCTTGGGCGGGCAGCGCTTTGGACGTCTCCCTCGCCCGTGTGTGGGTGTGAGAGCAGGGGGCTGCCCAAGCATGGGCTTCTTTCCTCTGTTGTTCGCGTGACCTTTGGTGACACAGTGGTTCCCAGCACTTAGCATTCTCAAGACTGTCCCCTTCCTTAGAGGAAAGAGCGTGAATGATGTGACTATAAGCCTCACGATGAGTTATGACGTAATTCAGCCGTAATGTGCAATCATAAAAGAACGGCTAGAAAATTGATGTTGTCGGGTACAAGTTTTTAACAGCCTTCTCTCACCAATTGTCCAGAAGCTCCTTTCCTGGGCGGGAAATTTAGAATAAGCCATCAAAAACGGGGAAATAAAAGTATATATTAATAGAACAGTGACGTTAGGAATGCTGTAGTGAGTCTGGTTCTCTTCCTTAATAAAAGGGAACACTCGACTAGCCCATCATGCACGTGAGGAGAATATAAGAATATGATTAAAAAAACAAAAAGTTTTTTTTTTTCCTCTCCTTTGTCTCTCAAATGTGGCTCTACTGAGTGAAGGCCAAGGAGAGAAGGCTAAAAGGGGACTAGACCAAAAGATTCAGGAAAGTAAACTAGTTTCATATATGGTCGTATATGAATGTCTTGATCTGCTCTTCAGTAAAAACATGTTCTTAGATTGCCAACAAGCACAGGTTCTAGTGTCTAGGCATTCTCCCAGCCTGTACCACAGGTGAGTCACTTAGACCCTGTCCGTGTTAGATATGTGATGCCGACTGGGGTTCCTATCATTAGCACTAGCTAGCTGGAGTTTGTCCAGTATCTACCCTGTTATAGGTGTAAGAGGCACTTTTTAGTGCATTTTCTCCTTTATTGTTCTCTTCAAACTCAGAGAATGTATTGTAAAATTGTGGATAGGAGTCGTCTTTAGGGTTCAAGCTTCAGAAAATAGTTCTCAGTGCAGAGCTAAAAAATGAGTCTGGAATCAAACTTGTTTTGTTAGCTTCCAGGAACACCATTTCTTTCTTTCTTTTTCTTTTTTTTCTTTCCCCATCCTTTGAGATCATTTATTTTTATTGAGGTAATGCGGATTGATAACATTCTATGTTTCACGTGTACAACGTTATATGTCTACTTCTATATCCACTACAGCCGCGGTCCCCAACCTTTCTGGCACCGGGGACCGGTTTCACGGAAGACAGTTTTGCCACGGATGGGGTGGGGGAATTGCTCAGGCGGTAACGGGAGCGCTGGGGAGCGGTGGATGAAGCTTCGCTCGTCGGCCCGCCCCTCACCTCCTGCTGTGCGGTTCCCAACAGGCTGCGGACCAGTAACAGTCCTCGGCCTGGGGGTTGGGGATCCCTGCCTTACAGAGTGCTCACCCCCCAAAATTTAGTTTCCCTCTGTCACCATACAGTTGATCCCCTTTACCCGTTCCATCCTCCTCCCCAGTCCTTCCCCTCTGGTGACCACCACTCTGTTCTCTGTGTTTGTTTTTGTCTGAGGAATACCGTTTCTTAATCATTGTAGCTAACGCAAATGCATTACCAATTGTTTTAATGTCGACTTTTGTAACTGAAACAAAAAAAAAAGATACAAAGCCTTAGGTATGCTTGTCTAAACTTCTCAGCCTTCTTTTCCCTAAATAAGTATTTTATTTATTACCAACTATTGAATCCATGCTGCATTACTGGCATTTGAGAGAATTTGATCAATGGGGTTGTGACCCTGAGAGTAGAGTCACCCATTCTTTAAACTGCCGGCCCTACATGGGGTCAGACTCATCTTCAGGACCTGGCTGGCACCCATCAGCCCAGCACGTGCTGCATTTCTAACAAGGCCTTGCTATGTGGTGTCGGCCTGTCTGTCTTAAGACCATGCGACTGGTACTATTTTTCCATACCTTTGATGTGAGTTCCAAAACAGTAGTTTTAGCAGTTAGTATAATTTAACAACCCCCCCTTGAAAATGTTATGGGGTCTATTTCATATTGCTACAAAATAATACTAAGAAATCACTGGATTTGTCATTACTGACAGTAGAAAATCTTTATTTATAGCCTACAGGTAGAATATAAGGATATATAGTACATTAAAAACTATCCATGTATTTCCAAGCCTTTTTAAATTAAGCTTAAAAAAAAAAGCTTAAGTGAATTCCAAGCTATTGTGGTAGGAAACAATTAGCTATTAAAAATTGGAGTAGTGAGCTAAAAGTTTACCATTTTTGAAGTGATGGATTAAAACAAAATCAGGCACAGCCCAGGTAGTTTCACGTAACAAATAAGCTGGCTTTTTTTTTTTTAAGCGATCTAAAGGACTTTAAATCTCATTGCTGAAGGGCTTTCTGGAAACTGACACGGAGATTATTTTGCATATTTCTATCAGGAAGTCAGTTCCAGGCCTTTAAATGAATACCGGGTGAATACTTCAGTCTGTGTCATAGAGGTCATTTAGATTTCAAGGATATTGCAGGGTTTATGTTGGCGCAACAAGACGTTTTAGTTTTTTGTACAAACGTTTGGGTTAAGGAGCATCGACAACCACGAGAGTACTGCTTGGCTTGCATTTAGAGACAGGGTTTCTCAGTGAACCAAGCCACATTTGCTAGCTGCCTGTGTTTTTACTTATGGAGGCTCTTTCTTCCCCTCCTTCCCAGCAGTTTTGTACACTCAATTGTCCAGTAAGGCAGGAAGAGATAGCGTGAGAAAAATCCCATATTTTATGCATTGTTTTCACCACTTGATTTTTCTTTCTGAGCCTTGGTCTCCTTACGTGAAGCAAACGTCTCCGTGACCTTTAAGCGGAAAGCTTTTGAGAGGTGATAGTACAGGATCGGATCAAAACACAGGTTGGACACAGCCAGCAGCAGTGTGGCCTCCTTGGCTTTGAAAAGTGAAATCCTGGTGGAGCAGTCAGATATGACCTCTGTCTGGCTGAGGGTGTATGGGATTCGGACAATGTGATAAGGAACAAAACATATGATGTAGCCTGTAGTCACCAAAAGTATATTGATGAGAGCTCTTTTCACATTTGGATAATTTTCATTATCTTTGTTTCTATAGAGTTGTCGAATGACAAGGCAGTTAGATATTAAGATGATGGCTGAGAAATTGAAGAATATTGCTATGCATATGAAATTTGTCAGCAAATGCCAGTTTCTTCCAAACTCCTTTTTGAATTCCACGCAACCCACGTTGGGCTTTTCCTTCATGTCTTTGATGGGAATTACCATGTTTGGCACCATTATAAGAAGGACCATTAACCATACAACAGTCGATATCATTTTGGCAAATCCAGGTTCTTGTATTCGATAAATCTTGCAGCTGTATGTCAACTGAAGACAGCGATCAATGCTAACAAATGCTAGGAAGATAATTGATAAGTACATATTAATGTAGATGAGGCAGGCTGTTACTTGGCAGTGGAATATCCTCAGCTTCCAGGGGGCCACGCCCAAGTCGACAGTGATTTTTACTGGTAATGCCAGAGTAAGCAGGAAGTCGGCTGTAAGCAAATTAATTAAGTATATGCTTACACACCTGTGATTTGTGTTTTTCTGTATGAAAGCCCAGGCTGCAAAACAACTTCCAATAATTCCAACAAGGAAAACTAAATAAAAAAAATATGTGAACGGCTCCAGGTCTCTGTAAACTGGGCAGAAGGTAGAACTGTTGGTCATCCTTACTCTCCCTCAAGATGACGCTGTCCCCCCACCAAAAAAAAAAAAAAAAAAAAAAAATCTGAAGTATCTGTTAAAATAGAAAAGAAAGGGGAGAGAAGGGAGGTTAATAATTCAAATTGGATATTATTTTTTTCAAGCACAATTGCATTCACAAAACCACGGTCACAGTCTCTCTGCCTCTTAGAATTGTATTGGTGAACTTACTAGATTGTGTGAACTGGTGGGACCATCTTAGATTATGAGGAAGCCTGGGTTTTCCATGGTCTGATTTTATGGTTTTGGGAAATCCCGCCTAGGTTGCTTCTAGAAAGGATATTTTTGACTTCACCCTTTTGCATTCTGATAGCTCTTTTGTTACCAGTTGGGTTGGAAGTTAGTTTGCAGAGGAGATAAGTGAACTGAAATTCTGAGAAATAGAGAGAGGAAACAAAAAAGGTTTGGTTGTGGCTGAGCCTGAAGAGCCTCTCGATGAGGCTTCCTGGCTTTCTGTTCTCATAGATTGACAGAGCTCTTCATGCTAGCAGAACCTAGGCTGGAACCTAGGGGAGGTGAGGAAGGACAGAAAATTGTACTAAAATCTGAAAGATTGTATCTGAAATGTAGGCCTTTTGTTGGGTAACCCACTAGAACATTTTCGCAATGAGAATTTCATTTCGTTTTTCTTTTTTTGGCAGAAAAAGTTGTAGGATTAGACTCTGGTCTTGCCTTGTTGCGCTAGATTTGTGATGGTACAGACCTGTGCTATCCAGTTTGGTAGGCTGCAGCCACCTGTGACCATTAAGCCCTTGAAATGTGACCAGTACAAATTGATGTGTGCTGTAAGTGCAAAGTACCCACTGGGTTTTAAAGATTTAGTGTAAGATATTACAAAGAATAGTGCAAGTAGTAAAATTGTACTATTTTATGCAAATAGTACAACAATTAGTAAAATATGTCTTTAATTTTTATATTGAGCACATCTTGAAATGATATTTTTGATATATTAGGTTAAATATATTATTAAAATTAATTTAGCCTGTTTCTTTTTGCTTTTTTAAGTGTAGCTGTGAGGTAATTTTAAAGTACCTTTGTGGTTTGCTTTATATTTCTCTTGAACAGTGCGTGTATAGATGTTTCCATGTCAGTGTTGGTGAGAAGTTTGACTAAGAACGTATTTTAAAGGCTTCTAGGGCAAGGATGTATGATCACTGGTTACACCGTTCTCAAAGAGAAGCTCAGTTATGTATACAGATATTTGAAGACATCTAACTTTAACACTTGAGGTTTTTTTTTTTTTCTTCTTCTTCTTCTTCTTCTTTCATTGTGGGTTTTGCAGCACTCAGGGCTAGAAGTTTAAGACCTGCCCTTAGAACCGTTGTGATCATCACTGATGGTGACAAAATCTTGTCACGTTCCCTTCAAATCTGGAACATTGGGTGATTTATAGCGCAAGTTAAAACAAACTGGGTATCATTTATTCCCTTTGACCTGGTCTAGTCAAACTCATGCTCTTTGGGCCACAGGTATTCTTCCTGGTGCTACTTCCTGATAAACACCCTCCTCATGCATCTTAAACACCTTTCTTCCTTTGTTTTAATAATCAGAAGATCGCTTTTGTGTTCTGGCAAGAAAAAATTGATATGTAGCTTGTAAAAATAGCAAATAGTAAGTACAGTGGCTATGAAGGCCAAACAAGCCCATTCTCTGAAACATCCTTTTAAAAAACAAACAAGAACTTCAGAAGCCTTTCTGAATCTTAATTCTCCTAATTATTTAATGATCCATTATGTACCTCTTGGGGTGAAACAGTATGCAAGTGGATGGACAAGGCAGATGTACATAAAACTTTCTAAGTTAAAGTGACATTTAAAGGGTATACGTCCTTCGCCTTTCCGTACCTGAGATAGGACTTGAGGGTCCATGAATATTGTCATTCTGTACTAAACTCAATGAAAGTAATCAAGCACTTACTTTGTGTCTGGCACCATGCCAAGTACTTTACACGTACTTATTTAACCTTTCATTATTTCTATCACGTAGATGTTATTATCCCTGTCTTACAGATGAGAAAACTGAGGCACCACAAGGCTAACACTCAGGGTTATATAGCTGGTAAGTTATAGAGCCAGGAGTCCCACCCAGACAGTCTGATCTCAGAAGCCATGTTCAAAATCACTTCGAAACTTTATCTCAATAATAACAACAGTAATAATGATGTTGATTATTATTATTGTTCGGAGTAACAATTTTAAAATTCTCTTCCCATATGGGTCATTACAGAGCACTGAGTAGAGTGCCATGCTATACAGTAGGTCCTTATTAGTTATCTGTTTTATGTATGGTAGTGTGTGTATGTCAATCCCAATCTCCAAATCTATCTCTTCCCTTCCCCCTTGGTAACCATAAGTTTGTTTTCTACATCTGTGACTCTATATCTGTTTTGTAAATAGGTTTCATTTGTACCTTTTTTTTTTTTTAGATTCCACATAGAAGCAATATCATATGATATTTGTCTTTCTTGTTATTATTATAGTAGCAAACCTTTACTAAGTGCTTACTATTGGGAGGAACTATAGTCTAAGCAATTTTCATGTAAAAGAGCAGAAATAAAGTATTCATTCTTTTTCCTAAATACTACTAAAAGATGTTTAGGCTCCACGTGTTTTGATGTTTCATTTTACAGTACATGTATTTAAAAACCAAACCTAGCTTCTATCTTTTAAGCCTAAACCTCCTTTACTTTCAAAATTCCTGTGACCTAGTCCCTCCGTATCATCCACACTCTCTTCCTCCCAACTCTCTACTTTAGGTTGGTGGGATCTCTACGGTTCTGGGAGCTCTTCCTTCCTTTGTACTTTTCGTTGTGATACAATTTGGGGATCGTAGGATTCTAAGGATGGAGGGAACCTTTATTAATAGCATCTGGTCCAATCCCCAGATTTGAGGAGACTGAGGTCTAGCACTTGGGTGTTGGTCAAGGTTTCCCGGCTCGTTAGAGCAGGCTAGGATCCCACCTTGTTGATCATTCCCTAGACTCTCTGCCTTTATTCTTCCCAGCTCCAATCCTGCCTATCCTAAATGCCTGAAGGAAGCTCTTCAGGTCTGAAGTCTACTCTAGGCTTTATTGAATTCCTTATGACTTGACTTTTAATAGTAACCATTTGTTTAGTACCTGGGCGTTCTAAACGTCTTTTTTGTTCTCTGGGTCGGAAGCTAGTGTTGGTGTAGATGGACCCTCATCTCCCACCTTTGCTCACTGTTCCTTTACAAAGTGCTAGGATTTTGGCCTATGCTGTTGTATTGCAAATGCTACATTATAAGAGAACTAACATATTATGTGCTTCTCTGAGTGCCCCTTTTGCTCATACAATTATAAAGTCTCATTTTATAGATGAATATGTGGTAAAGAGAAGGATTAGAAAATAATTTGTTTTGATCAATGAATATACTATGTAACTGGAGCTGACCATACGTGCCACTCATGGGTAATTTATTTAAAAATAAATACAGTGTAACTGTTCATTCAGTAATGCCTGAGAGTCAGGCAGTGCCTCGCCGTTGCTTTCCTTGAACCTCCATCTAGATTTCAGTGAAACACAAATCTCTTTATTTAAAAATTTTGGTCTTATCAAGGAGAGGTTAAATTGTACTATAATAACATTCTGTGTTTTCTACCATGAATTTGAAAACTAAGTGCTTCATGAGTATTTTTTCAACCAGTTACTAGCCTGTGGACATCTGAGGTACCCAGATGAATTCCAGCAAAATCAAGAAAAGATTTCAAGTGTCTCCTTTGTTTGAGAGTGCCCATTGCTGAGAAACTGATTAGATATTTTTTTACGGAAGTCACAATGGAATTTTCTTGAAATTACCTATCGTAATGTTTGTAGAGACCTGTTGTGCCCTGTCGTGAAGACCTACAACAATGGCCTTTATCCATCCAGTTATAAAATCGAGTTACTGAATAGTTAAGCTTACCTATAAGTAAGCAGTATTCAGTCTTGTCTGAATTAAGCTGTCTTTCTGAAAGGGATGGATGAGGTCATCAGGAAGAAGAAAATTACAGCGTAGTTCACGGTGAGAATCCATTTGGAGTTTAATAATTGGTGCCTTCTTGCACAGCAACCTTATTACATGCTGGCATTTTCAACTTACATGGTTTAAGCGCTGAAAATCATAGATTTCCCTTCCATGGAAAGACATTTGGATATATTAAGTATTTAAAAAGACATACCTGGGGGTATATTCTCTGAGCCTCAGCGCGCCTTGCTCCCAGTCTGCAGAGAAGCGTGAGCTGTTTGGCTAGCTACAGCAGTAGCAGCCTCATTGCAGGACTGCCGGCTGCGCTAACAATTTCCTTTCCTTTTTATGTGGTTTTAAAATGCTGCATATTGACGTAGATGAAACTGTGGTTTGCACATAGCTTAACTGTATGGAAGCCTCTTCAAGTCCTTTTCAATTTGGTGTAAGCTTTCTTAAACAATTCAGATTCGTCTCTTCTTTTAGAGGGAAGATTTTTATTCGTCTGTTGTAATAATACCTAGGTGTGATGTTTTGTTTTGAAAACACCCCAGATGTGTATTTCGCCATAATGATTTTAAAGAATGTCAGTTTTTTGTGCCTTGAATGGTGTTGTGAGTTAAAGAGGTGTTTAAGCAAAATTTCTTTAGTATACATACTGATACTCATCAGTCTTTCAGAGTTATAATTTAAAAAATGGTTGCAGTTTGGATCCTGCTGAGACGTCTATTAACAAACAAAAACGATATGGTCAAGTTTATGTTGTTAAATCTGGAAAGAGAAGAGGAAAATCATTATGTAGAGAGAGAATCATTGTTAACGTTTTTGGTACATACGTTTTAAAATTTTTCTACATGTATACCCACTTAAAAATGTTATTATGTTGTGCATACTGTTTTATAGTTTGTAATCTTTTTATTCAAAAAGATATTGGATCTGTTTTTCTCAGTTATGAGAGGAAACCTGGGGTGCGCATTTGTCAATTTGGCCCCAACGGCATAATGAATTGAGACAGGTGTTTAGTAATTAATAGATTCTATGAAAAGGGAAGCTCCAGTGTACATTTAAATTGTTTGGGTAAATGTTCATTCTTCCTGTGGGGGGGAGTGAGTGTGCCGGTCCAAAGGTGATTTGTTAAGTGCAAAGCCATTGCCTGATCACTTAGGATCTGGGTTTTCCTATTGCTTCATTGTCTTGGAGGGTACTTTGGTTTCATCTCTTTTTCTCTCAATAATTCTTAGTTTTCCAAATAATAAAGAAAAAAGTCAGAAGAAACCTCTCTAGAATCTAAAATGCCTCCCTTTTGGTATTCACTTTGCTAAGGAAAAAATCTCTCAAAAGACTGAATGAGGACTGTCAAGCTGGAGGGAATTTAAGGAGGATCTAGGGAACTTTTGAAAACAATAATGTGTCAAGACGCTTAAGGATGACAGTGTCCATTTGTTTCTGATACTCCGATGTTCTTTCGAATTCAGGTAGTTATTGTTATTACTGTATTTTGCAAAAGAATAACTTTACATATATTCACTCAAAAATTGGAGGAAGAAACCCACATCTTTCTCAAACTTTGTATTTGGTTTTCGTTAGGAACCAATGTTAACTTTCATCATAATAGTGCTGGGAAACGCTCTGTCTTTTAAGATTTGTGTGCGTCATATTGGATAGAACTCACTTCTCTCCACTTCAGAAAAGACATGCTTGCAGACAGTCAAGTGAAGTGAGCGGTTACAACCAGAGTTTACACTCACAGGGGGATGGAGAGGGTGAGATGGGAAGAATTCGGTGAGGTGCAGTTTAGCTGCCAGCTGAGCGGTGACTGGTTTTAAACTGGTATGAAGGGACACTGGAATCAAAGGTTTTTGGTCAAGTTTCTTTTTTTCTCTTTTAGATAGGCATATTTATATGTGTACTTCCCCCTTCACTTTGGGGTATAGATAGAATCAGATACATTCAACTGTTCTTAAAAATCTACTATAGGCAGTTTTTTGTGTCTGGATTGCCAAATATAAAAGAGCTAAAGTCTCCTAGTTCTTGATGTTCCATTTCCTTTTTGGAATAGTGAGAAACCAGTCTTTTAATAGTGAAACTAAACCATGTTCCTCCTTTTGAGAATGAGCTTGAGGCACCTTGGCATTTTGCAGAGGTATATTCACAGTAGAAGCATGCTTGGCTACCGTCCCTGTTGTTGTTTTTGTCTTTAACATGAGTTCCATTTTGAATTTCCATAGGTCACTTCTTTCTGTTTCATTAATAAGGACAGATGTTTTTCAGTGGATGTTTCCTTAGCGTTCTAGGAAATTGTGCATCATCACTAACCCAGTATTTCAGAAACCCAAGTCGGAAGTGAGGGGAAGTTGTGTTTCCCTTACCTTGGTCCTGGCAATACTTATTTAAGAAATGACATACTATTTAATGGATATTTTGTATATTTAAAAATTGAAGCTGAATTGCCCCATGAATTGAGAAAGAGAATCTTTTTGTCCTCAGTCCCTTATCCACACAAATCATGCTTTTGTTCTTACTGAACACAAATAACCAAACAACGGTATTTCAATAGTTTTAATGTGTAACATTCTTTTTTTTCTTTGGCTGTGCCTAGCGGCACACGGGATCTTAATTGCCCGACCAGGGATCGAACCCGTGTTCCCTGCAGTGGAAGCGCGGAGTCTTAACCACTGGACCGCCAGGGAAGTCCCAAATGTGTAACATTCCTAAAATTTGTTTTTAAAACGTACCATGGTAGCCTTTGGAACTAATGAGGAAGGAGAAAATGAATGTTGGGGTAGGTAGCTGCTGCCACGGCCAGGAACACAGGTCTGAGAATTTATTTTCTTTAAAGAAATCCATGAAATGGAGGAGATTCCTCTCTTTACAGATGGGGAAACTAAGGCATGGGGGAAATTGAGGCCTTGCCCAAAGCTGCACTGTTAGATCCCAGTGTCCCAGCACTTAATTATGCTTCTTCAAATGCAAGTGTTGGTTGGAGACTGGGGTTATAAAGATGGACACCAGGTCAGTTCGTCACCACCCCCACCCCCTCCCCCACCCCAACATATATTTAGTGTTTACAGCTGTTTGAACTTGAACTTGAGTGCCACTGGGCAGTGGAACAGTCACCACTGTGCCCACTTTTCTTACGGAGTTTGCAACTTGGGATGTTCACAGCTCAAGATAGTTTGCATCCTGAAGTGTTTTTTTAATGATCTTTGGGCAGGGGGCTGTTCTTTGGTTAATGAATGCTGATCAGAACATTTCTCCAGCAGCTTCTGTGGCTCCGAGTCAGCCTTCCCTCTGGAGCCATTGTGCTTTAGGTTCCTGTTTTGAAAGTTTTTCAAGGCACATAATCCCCTTTCCCACCTGAGTTAGTCCAAAGACATTCTTTCCTGACTCTGAGATTGGTAGCTTCAAATCTGACAGTGATGGACATGATTAGACAGAGTAGTTTTAAAGTGAGCTGTAGATGCAGAGCTTTCAAGAGGTGGAGGTTTCTGCATTATTTGAATTCTGCTTCAGTTTTCCCTTTTTTTTTTTTCTTTTGCGGTACACGGGCCTCTCACTGTTGTGGCCTCTCCCGTTGCGGAGCACAGGCTCCGGACGCGCAGGCTCAGCGGCCATGGCTCACGGGCCCAGCCGCTCCGCGGCATGTGGGATCTTCCCGGACCGGGGCACGAACCCGTGTCCCCTGCATCGGCAGGCGGACTCTCAACCACTGCGCCACCAGGGAAGCCCTAGTTTTCCCTTTTTAATGAAACATCGTGTAAAAATTTGGAAATATGTTGAAGGCCGATGTGTTTTGTACATTCTCGGAATGTGAACTCGGTTGTAGGGCTGGCCGAGTCTATCCTGTCGTTCCCTTGGCCGGTCCTTTCGGTTTTCCGCCTTTTTATTGACTGTACAGTGTTATCAAGTCAACATACAATGCATCTCACCTTTCAGTTGTGAGGTGTGACTGTGCTATTTGATCCATGGTTATAAAATAATTAATAGTGGGGAAGTCCCTTAAAAGGAACTCTTAAAGGATATCTTGTTTCTTTTTAGTCACTTAAGTTCTTTCTCAGCGCCCCCCCCCCCCCCCTTGAGTGCTATGGTCTATTTCTTATGAAATTTGAGTAACATGTTTTCAAAGCGCAGGACACATTTTATGAACTCTGTTGTTACTTTCCAGAAGAAGACTTTTGGAGCAATTCTCCCTTGCCCTTGCCATGTGAGTCTTTGTTTTTTGATCAAGTGGTTAAAAGAAATTCTAACCATAATTATTTCTTGACTGCAGGCTGCCTCCTTAACTCCCATCCTAGAGAAGGTGTTTGTTGCTTTTAGAAGGTCACAGTATAGAAAGGGTGATAAGGAGGACACAGGACCTGCAATGATGCAGATAGACTCTGGGCTGTTAGAGCCTATGGGGATCCAGGAAGTGCAGTCCTCTGACCAAGGTGGGCAAAGAGCTGCTTCTGAGAAGTGAGGGAGTGGCGGCAGGTTTTGGGGAATATGCACATGGTTGGGCTGTAGGGAGGGTGTTTGGGGACCCTCACTCAATCTGGGTGCGTGGAGTATGTGTGCAGGACCTGTGTGAGGAAGAGGCTGAGACTAAATCTTGGTGCCACCTGGTCCATCTTGGATGCTTTAGTTAGTATGCGGTGGAGAGCTCAGTAAGGTTATGTGAAGAGAGGAGCGGTCAGCTCAGCAGTACCAGGTGAATCTGCGGGCTTTGGGATGTGTTGGGTTGGGGGAGAAAGCGGAAGGCAAGAAGTCAGTAGTTGGGAACGACTGCAGAGGTGAAATCGCTGAGACATCGGGCTGGCAGGGAGCAGACCGTGGTCTCAGTCCTGGGAAGGGCAGTCTGAGGAGAGGAATCTGGCTTGGCAGGTAGAAAGGCAAGTTTAGTTTATTAGCGTAGTGTGTTTTTAGTGCTACCTCATTATTTGGTATAGCATAGACTGCTGTATATTTTATCCCTTTCTATTTTGCTACCACAAAAGGAGAGCTGACAGCTTCCTTTTATGAGTTAAAACTAACACCATGGAAGGTGACTGGAGAAATAGTACAAACCCAGCCCTGGTTACATCAGCTGCAGCCCTGCAGCAGCCCATTAATGGAAGCCATATCCACAACTTTGGACATTCAGGTCTATTAGCCAATAAATCTCTTTTATTGCACAAGCCGAATTTTAGGTTTCTTTTCTTTTCTTTTTTCTTTTGTCACTTACAAATGAGAAAATCTTGATACATTGGCATCACCTAAACGATTAATCTAGAGACTCTAGAAAGCACCCTTAAACTAAGCTTTGTTTCTATTTGATGATGTTAGTAAAGTATGTGCTATTATTTCTCTATTCTGTCCTTAAACCCTATTGCTACTACCTATGTGCTTTGACAATGGAGGAAAAGAAAAAAAAAGACTTTATTAGTACAGAGCGTGACATCAAAAGATAATATCATACAAATTATAAACATAACAGGTCATCTGCCCAAAATGACACAGGATTTCCTTTTGGGTAAACAGCGCTGTGAGGGTTTGTGTGTTGGGGTAGGAGTGACCTGATAACTGTGTGGTCTTCAACAGTAAAAGCTGCTACTTCCTTTTGGTCGCCTATTCTCTGCAAGATTCCAGTGGCATGTGGATTACCACTTTATGACAGGACATGCCCCCAAAAGAACCACTTTAACAAAATGTAGCTTTACTTTCCCATATACCACTTTTCAAAATGTTGAATTATTTTATAGCACTGCTTGTATAAAGTGATTAAATGTTGTATTACTTTAGCTGTAGCAAATATATATTACAAACCTTATTTATAAATTAGCTACAGAAAAGAACACATTATTACACAAAATAATTTAAAAAAAATAGTACTGATGACCTCAGAGATGTTTCTGGATTAATCCACTCTCGCTGTTGCCCTACTATTTTATTTTTTGTTGTAGCCCTGGACCTTAAAGTTCCTTTTTTTAAAATTTACCTAACTTTTCAATATTTGAATAAACTCCTTATGATCTGACTTCTAACTCTATAACCTTACAGACATTCCTCTCACTGAAGTCTTAAGTGATCTTCCAAAGTTAAATCCAAAGACTTGTTTGTATTGCTCTGACTTTTTTCTTCTTTGTTTTAATTGAATGGTAATTGACTTACAATATTATTAGTTTCAGGTGTATAACATAGTGATTCAATACTTTTATACAGTACAAGGTGATCCCCTTGATAAGCCTTGGTTAGCGTCTGTCAGCGTACCAAGTTATTGCAATATTATTGATTTTATTCTCTATGTTGTACATCACATCCCCATGATTTATGTACTTTATGAAAGAAAGTTTTACCTCTTACTTTCCCTCACCTGTTTCACTGATCCCCCTGTCCTCCTCCCCTCTGGCAACCACCAGTTTGTTCTCGGCATATATGTCTGTCTGTCTTTCCGTGTATATGTATATATATGTGTGTGTGTGTGTGTGTATCTCTCTCACATCTTCTTTATCCATTCATCTACTGATGGACACTTTGGTTGCTTCCATGTCGTGACTATTGTAAATAATGCTACAGTGAACATAGGGATGCATATATCTTTTCGAATAAGTGGTTTTTTTTTATTTTTTAGGGGAAAATTCCCACAGGTAGAATTGCTGATAGTTCTATTTTTAATTTTTTGACGAACCTCCATACTGTTTTCCATAGTGGCCTTACCAATTTAGGCCTTACCAATTTACATTACCACCGATAGTGCATAAAGGTTCCCTTTTCTCCACATCCGCTCTAGCCCTTTTATTTCTTTTCTTTTTGGTGATAACTGTTCTGACCAGTGTGAGGTGGTATCTTATTATGGTTTTGATTTGCATTTTCCTGATGATTCGTGATATTGGGCATCTATTCATGTGTCTGTTGGCCATCTGTATGTCTTTGGGAAAATGTCTATTCAGGTCTTCTACCCATTTTTTCAGTAGGGTTGTTTGCTTTTTTGATGTTGAGTTCTGTGAGTTCTTTGTACATTTTGGACATTAACACCTTATCAGATGTATCATTCGCAAATCTCTTCTCCCATTCAGTAGGTGGCCTTTTTGCTTTGTTTTTGGTTTCCTTTGCTCTACAAAAGCTGTTTAGTTTACTGTAGTTCCATTTGTTTATTTTTCCTTTTGTTTCCCTTGCCTAAAGAGACACATCCAAAAAGATATTGCTACAACCAGTGTCAAAGACTGTACTGACTGCCTGTGTTTTCTTCTAGGAGTTTTATGCTTTCTGGTCTTAAGCGTTTTATCCATTTGAGTTTATTTTTATATGTGGTGTGAGAAAGTAGTCCAGTTTCATTCTTTTGCATATAGCTGCCCAGTTTTCTCAACACCATTGATTAAAGAGGCTGTCTTTTCTCCACTGTATATTCTTACCTCCTTTGTTGTAGATTAATTGATTGTGGAAGCATGGGCACTCTATTCTATTGCACTGATCTATGTGTCTGTTTTTGTGCCAGTACCATCCTGTTTTGATTACTGTAGTAATCAAATTACTGTACTTTGCTGTGTAGTTTGAAATCAGGGAGTGTGATACTTCCAGCTTTGCTCTTCTTTTTCAAGATTATTTTGGCTTTTTGGAGTCTTTTGTGTTTTCATACAAACTTTAGAATTATTTGTTCTAGTTCTGTGAAAAATTCCATTGGTATTTCGATAGGGATTGCATTGAACCCTTGGTAGACTACCTTGGGTAGTTTGGTCATTTTAACAATGTTAATTCTTCCAATTGGTGAGCAGCATCCATCTTTCCATTTGTGTGTGTTGTCTTCAATGTCTTACAGTTTTCCAAGTACAGGTCTTTTACCTTAAAAGTTCTGATATGCAGTAGCTGTTATTCAACTCTTGCTTCACGATATCCTTATTTGCATTGCATGTTGTTTCCTGAAAAATATTGCCTTTCATACTTCTGATTTGCTTTGTGGCACAGTGGTTACAAAGGCAAAACTTGGTGCTTCTCATCTTCTTTTATGATTTCAGTTTCTCCTGTGGCCCAGTAGGGGACATATAAAACACCAGCATTTACTAATTTGTCCTGACCAATGGAAACTGTGAATAAACACAGCCACTTTCTTTTGCAAATATGTTTAGCCACACAAATGCTATAGCAAGCTTAGTTTTGCCAGGCACGTTTGTCATAGGTTTGTGATTTTGTTCTTTTTGGGAGAGGATATTTGACCCAGAGTTGGGAGCAGAGAGTTTTCATGAGGGTGGAAGGTGGATACAGAGTGTGAAAACCTTCTCAGCTCTTCCTCAGTTTAAAATGTGTTTTCTCAGTTTTGCCTAAGATCTGATGAGATCCTGAGAACATATGAAATACTTGTTTTGAAAAGTCAGTGGCAAATAGAATTTCAAAAGCACTCTATGCAACTCCTTCCTGGGAACTCCTATGCCTTCTTTCTTTGTATTCTATTAGCATTTGTAATTGAGTGTACTAAAGAAACCACCCATGTCTTGACTATGAGTAAATCTGGTAGTGTTTTTTGGTATCTTGACTTAAGAAAAAACTTGACACTATTAAAATTATTTTTTATTAGTACATATATGGTAAGGCTTGAAGTACATATATATATATATATATATATATACACATATATATGAAAACATGACTTATGAAAATGTTTGAGAAGAGCATTTGAAAGATGGGCTAAATGTCTTCCAGCCAGTTAATAGCAGAGAAAGAACCGAGCTTTGATGACTCACAAGCCAGCAACCATATCCCATATCTGCACATATGAAATTTGTTTTTCAGAAAATATGATATGTAAATTTTCATTTTGTGTGTAATTTCTCACTCATTATTGTAAATTTTAGATTTTCTTGTTATCAGGTCCAGTTGCTTTCTAAGAAAACTGCTTTTCTCTGCTCCTAGGGAATAAAGTGTGTTGCCAGCTGGGGGTATTTGTGTGCATATGTCTTTTCTCAGACATCCTAGATTTTTTTTCCCATACCACTGAACAGGGGACGTTTCTGGCAACTTATGCCACTATCTAGATTCCCTCTGTAGAGTTTACTTAAACATGTTCTAGCACCAGAACACTAGGCTCATTAAGCAGCTTAGCTAATCTTCATATAAAACATATTTAAGATGTATCTTATATCATCCTCAAAATGCTATCAGAGAAAGATTACGTTTTTTGCTGCAATGTACAGAGTTTATATCTGCTTTCCTTTGAAATGCCGTGAAATAAATCCGTGGGGGATTTCTTAAGTGATTTTTTGGGTGTCTGCTTATCCTGCTTCTTCAAATCAGAGAAGACTTGACTTTTTCCAACAAATAGGCCTCTAATCCTTTATCAGACTGTGTCTGCTTTTAAGCTGGTCTTTAATGACCCTGTTGAAAAGAATTGCATAATATGCCAACTTAATTCTTGTGTTTAGAAGAAGGAAGATGCCCCTGTGAATTGTCGTGATTGCTTCCTGTCTTCCTTATTGCTATCTAATGTGCTGTATTAGCTGACCAGACTATTGATTATAAACGTAAACCTTCTATTTTGGTGGGATAAGATTAAATAATGTATTATCTTTTCTTTGATGGTACAGAAACAAGCATGGAAACTTACATTTTAGTTTTATTATTGTACTACATTGAATAGTAGTGCCTAGAGATGATACTTACTATCGTGGACATGCTTCTTCTTCATTTTCCTTTATTATGTAATTGAAGATTACAGTATGCGTGCACAGACTGTATTCGAAAGGAGGCGGGCACTCACAAAGTATCTGTGCTTTCTTGTGTTATATTTCCCCTTTTGGTTTTGGAAGCTTCTGAGTCACGCTGAGCTTTTAACGGGATATGCAGTTTCTTACGTAAGATTTCTCTAAATGGATGGCACAGAGAGAAATAAATAATGGGGTCCAGGCATACGTTTGCAGCTGACAACAGCAGAGAGAATTCTTTCACGTAGAGCAGGATTTCTTTTGACTGGCAGCTGTAGTGGGTCTCTGTCTGGCTCCGAGTGTAGGGGATTCTGGCAACGTGGTAAGGCACAAAACAGACAAAAAACACGAGCATGATACTGAATATATTACGGCTAGATTTCTTCTTGACCGAGACGGAATGCTTTCTGGACTTAAGGTGGGACTTAAAGATTTTCCTCGTGATAGCAGTGTAGAAGACGACTAAGGAAAGAAACACAATCCAGAAGACGGCCACAAAGATGTAGTTGGAGGCTTGGTGCCACTTGAGGCCCAGTTCATTCTTAAGGTCCATGCATTTAACGCGTGTGGCCTTCCTGATGCTCCGGTTGGTCAGGATCACGTTGGGAATGGCAAGCAGCAGCGTGAGGCTCCACACCAGCACCGACAGGAGCTTGCTGTAGTTCACGGACTGGATGAACGAAGTCAAGAGAGGCTTCACGATTTTATAATATCTGTCAAAGCCGACGAGCCCGAAGAACACGATGCTGACGTACATGTTGACATAGAAGAGCACGGCCGAGACCCTGCACACAAACACGTTCAGCTGCCAGGGGCCGAGGCCCGAGTCTCCCAGGATCTTAAAAGGAAAAGTCAGGCTCATCAGGAAGTCACTGACGACAATGTTTTTGAGATAGACGATGAAACTCTTGGAGCTGGGCACGTAGAAGAATATCCACCCGGACACGCCGTTGAGAAGGATCCCGGCCACGAAGACCACGAAGTACAGCATGGGGATGATTTGCTGGGTTATGAGGGTGTTCTGGGGGCAGGACCCCTCTGCAGGTGGGGCAGTGGTGGCATTCATCGTTGGGTAACTTCTGAAGGCGAGGCCTGGAAGGTGATGTGAAATAGTCACTCAAAGTGCAGTCACGACCTTCGAGTCATTTGCCGAGAAATAAATGAAGGGAAGGGCAAGAACTTGCCACGCCCAGCAAGTTCTTGAAACCAAGGTTTTGCTGTATATTCCTTAGGTACCTGTCTCTTCCTCCCTTTCACCTTCCCTTTCTTCCTTTAGAAAAGGGAAGAATGGAGTAGACAGATGACAGGAAAGAAAAATTAGAGAAGCAGGGCAGTCTGAGAACTGAGGTAATCATGGAGACCAGCGTTTCCCTAAAATGATAAAAGGTTCCTGTACAACTCTAAAGTTCCAGGAATACTCGTTTAAATATAGTCTCAAAGGTAATAAAGCTATAAAAACAGAGAATCTGTTTGATTTTATTCACAACTCTTCAACATATTAGGTTTAAGAGCTCTTGACACAGACCCTACTTTTTAGAAAGCCTACCCTATGTATATTTTAGACATAGGACTATGTCTTACAAGCATACACGTCCAACTATAACTGGTATTTTTGGTATAGGATTATGGGTACCTTTAAAAGTTGAGATATTCTGTGGGGTTTTCCCCCACAGAATTTAAAAACTGATTTGCATTATTTTTATAAATTAGAAAACAAACAAAAATGATAGAAAGACCTTAAGCATTCTGAGAAATGCTCCCCAAAGTACATTCTAGATCTGTACTGTCCAAATGGTAGCCACTAGCCATATGTGGCTGTAGAGGTCTTGAAATGGGGCCAGTCCAGATTGAGATGTGATGGAAAATGCACAATGAATTTTGCAGACTTAGTACGCAGATAATAATGTAAAATATCTCAATATTTTTAATATTGAGAATATGTTGAAATATTTTAGGAATATCCCATTAAATAAAATACATTATTAATCTTAATTTCACTTAATTTTACTTTTTTTAAGAATATGGCTACTGGAAAATTTTAAATTACCTATGCGGCTTGCATCATATTTTTATTGGACGACACTACCCTAGGTATTACCCAGAACCTTCTTTTGTTAGAGAATCCTGTGTAGTCTTCACTGATGTTGGACATGATGATTTATGGCACAAGGAAGATTAGCACTCTTTTGAAAGATTATTTGATACATCTAAGAAAATGTCTACTGCCCATCTTATCTGTAATGTCAACATCCTGTTTAACCCTTCATCCGTTGGCCCTTGCCCTCAGGATAAAGTCCTAACTCTTTAACCCTGAGCTACCAGAAGTCCCATCTTGGTCTGATCCCTACTAATTCTACCTCCAGTGATGAGTTCCTGCTGTTCTGAACCCTTGTACCTCGTGTGTTCCAGGACTTCTCTCACCTTGGACCTTTGCACAAACTTGCATTTGTATGAAAGACTCTTTCGCTACCTTCTTGGTTGGCTAACTTCTCTTCATCCTTGAGGCCTCAGTTTGGATGCCACTTTCTTTAGGAAGCTTTGCCCTCCCAAGCCTTGGTTGGGGTGGATTGGGTGTGAGGTCCCTTGTATGTGTGCTCCTAGTTCTGTGCCTTTCTTCTGTCACAGCACTTGTCTCTCTAGCTGTTTGTTTTTTGTTTCCTCTACTACTGTAAGCTCCTTCAGAGGAGAGAGACCATGTCATTTTTTTTTTTTTTTTTACCATTGTATTCCTAGCATTACATTTAGAACATTAGATATTTAAAATATTTGTGAAATAATGAAATGCAATCTGGGAATATAAGACACGAGTCCCTGCTCTTAAGAAATTTACATCTAGTCAGGGGTCATGGGAAAGAAAGATTGTGGAGAACAGTGGGTTCCTTGAGGACAGAGAATGTATCTTGTTTATCTTTGTATTTCTGGTGCCAAGCATGGTGCTTTATACACAGTGAGTGAAGGGCTGTGTCAGTAAAATTAAGGAAGTGTGAGAAAGTAGAATTTGGAAATGTGGAATATGAGATTCAGTCACATTGCAAAAAAAAAAAAAAAAAAAAAAATCACACATGCAAACTTTGTGTGCTGTTTCCCCCAAAAGAATATGTTGCTTCTGTGTACTCTTCCTGCAAGCATATGGCAAAACTAGTTACATTTCTAGCAATTGATTTTGCCTGTCCTTGGACTTCCTTTGAAAGGAAATCTAATCCCCTGCCCACTTGGCTCTGATCATAATGGGTTTGTTTGCAGGTCCTCTGTGGCCTGGTTCATATATTAGATGGTAAGTGAAGGGGCCGTGTTTTCTATTTTTAACTGTCCACTGTGGCAAAGAGTCTATATTTAGTAAATAATTGGTCTTGTCCCCTGATAGTAAGGTGCAGCTTAGTCTAAGAGCCAGTCTCACAGAGCTCAAGAGAATGCTCCCAGGGGTCCCGGTGCTGGGGACACAAGCCCTTCGGCCAGTGTGCTGCGGGGATCATGATGTGTATTCAGTAATTGTTGGATTCACTGGAGTTTAAAATATAAAATTTTTAAAAAAGCAGATGTGAATACATTTTAAAGTAGAGAGAAATATTAGCTATATAATATACAACTAACTACTGAAATAGTGAAGAATTTCCAGAAATGATTTAATGAGTACCAAATTTCTCTCTTTACAGAAAAATTATAGAAGCCACTGTATATAGTAATAGTGAAGAATTTCCCAGAAATGATTTAGTGAGAGCCACCATGTCTTTCCTTTCCTTCTAGAAACCTGTATAAAGACATTTTCTCAGAATCTCATGACTTTTGTCCTTTCGCACTGCAATATGTCTGAATGTAGCCTGATGCCATGGGTCCACAACTCTGACCCTCTGGTTCCTCAGAGGGTCAAGAATCTGAGCATATATGCTTTGCCATGCACCTCATGCCTCCTCCTTTCCTCACTTTGAGGTTGATGGAAGGGGCTAGCTAACCGAAAAAACTTCTAGAGCCAGAGTGCCTTCTGAAATGAAGTGAGTACTCAAGGCTTGCTTGGGTCTTTCCCTCCAAACGTCTTCTTGCTATTTTGGGCTGTTTTTGAGCAATGGCAGATCAGAGTCTCCGTTTGAGACATGTTGACTGGGGGAAGAAGCAGGGCATCACTGCTGCTTGTGCTGCTGTCTGGATGGATACAGCAGAGGCAAATTAAAGGCTCATTCTACCTAGGTAATGAGCTAATGGTAAATCCGAGACGATTTTAGTGGCAATACGCTCTTAAGTCTGTTTTTCTTGAGCAGTAGTGTTGATGGCAGGGCACTGTGACCTCCAGGTACATAATTTATCATATTTGGTCCTGGTGACTCAGAGTGTGGCAGCCTTTTCTACAGTGATGGATCAAGAGATGTGTGGAAAAGGGGCTATCTTAAGGTATCTGTGGCAAGTGAGGCCAGTTATATATCGAGACCAAAAGGCAGGGATACACGTTAGATGAAAAATAGGACAAGCTGATAAAAGAGACATGTATTCCTTTGACCTTGTAACACCTGTCCAGTCTCCTCTCCTTGTCTTTAGTATAGAGGTGATTTAATATCCCGATAGAGACCTACTAAAACTTCAAATCATTTCACAGATGGAGGAAATAGTAACATACGGATGCTGATTTTATACGGTAACATAAAAATAAAAAGAACCAAATAAATCAGAAAGAATGTCCTGATGTGGCCCAGCAACCCTCCATTCCCTGCCCCAGGCTCTCAGCTGATTTACTATTTCTAAGCAGGTTGTCCCAGCCCATCAAAGACAAGAGACAGGCAAAGGGGGAGAAAGAAAGAGGAAAAGCACCTCTGGATGATCAACCGAAATAAGGGACATTCTGTGGAGCCAGTTTGTGGAAGTGTAGCCAGCCCTGCCCATGGACGTTACTTCTGAGATTACCTCTGAATTTCTATAGTGAAAGTGGTCATTATGTTAACCTTGAGGCTTCAGGTAACATAAGCACAGCTCCCTGAATTCTTGAGACTTCATTTAAGAAGGATTTCAAGATAAACCGTAATGGGGGGGAAAGAAATATATATATATACATATATATATATACACACACACATAAAAGAAGAATGTGTGTGTGTGTGTATATATATATATATATATATATATATATATATATACACACAGCTGAATCACTTTGCGATATAGCAGTAATTAACACAACATTGTAAATCAGCTATACTTCAATTAGAAAAAAATATTATAAGGCTTCAGCTTCTCTTAGGTGGAAATCTTCCTTGTTCCACAAATCCAGGTAAAGGAGAATGAAATGACTTGAAACGTTTTAGTCTATATAAACCGTCACTTTGGATCTTTGGTCACGTAATGGTGGGGTGGATCTATGAGACCAAAAGACAGCCGTTAATGTGTAATAAGAGCCTATGAATTGCTTTCTCTCATCTTGTTTTTGCACAGCTAGAATATCAATGGCAAAGTTTCATTTTAATCCAGATAGTG
This sequence comes from Phocoena sinus, assembly GCF_008692025.1. Classification (NCBI taxonomy): domain Eukaryota; kingdom Metazoa; phylum Chordata; class Mammalia; order Artiodactyla; family Phocoenidae; genus Phocoena; species Phocoena sinus. The sequence continues at coordinate 31,033,604 of NC_045766.1, forward strand.
AGCGCTGTTGTTCCTAGTGAAATGTTAGGTCTCAGGATTGGGCTGCATTCGTATTTTCAGGTTGTAGAGTATTGCATATAACCTCAGGGCTCTCTCTTTGGGCAGAACTTAGTTGATACAGGACCAGACAAGGCGATGCTCGCTCCGGAAATACAATCATCTTAGTAAAAACATGCTGAGTTCATTACTCATCCTCTGTGTAATTACACACAGTGACCCACTTTTCTCTTAAAATGGACCACCTTCCACTGTTCTGTGTGCTGTAATTCTACTTTCTCTGAAGAAGGGAAGTTATTCCTTCGTAATATTTTGATGAAATTAACAAAGCTCTTGATAACGGGAAAGGATTTGTTCACTTACGTTTAAAAACTTTTGTCTGATATGAGGTTTCCTTTCAGTGAAGTAATTTAGCCTAGTGGGCGCTTGTCTTCTTGAAGTGGCCAAGGTGCTTCTTCGCTAATGATCCTGTATTGTAGGAGAAAAACGAAGATTTAATTAAGTTAAATAAACGCCAGAATGTTTTTATTGAAGAAGTATGTGTCGTAGCAGCGCACTTGCTTTTTAAATACAGCTTGTATAATTGTGCAATGTTTCAACGTGCGTTTTTGTTGTTGCTTTACTGAACTTCGTTTTGGTTGTCACTATGGACGATTACTGATGTGATGTAAACCCTGTAAACCCTTTACTTGAGAGGATTGCATATGAAGTGTTTTTAGTTATTGGTTTCTTTCTCCCACCCCCCACACACTTTATGGGTTTGGTTGCTCAAATCAGCTCATTTAAATTACTGAAGTTAACAATTGACCATTTTAGCTAGGAAATCATAGGCAGGCTTTTTTTGTTTCCTGGTGTTTTTTTTTTTTTTAACCTTTGTACCATTGACATTCTGGGTTAGATAATTATTTGTCATGAGGACTGTCCTCTGCATTGTAGGATGTTTAGCAGCATTCTTGGCTTCTGTTAGGGGCCAATAGTATCATCTCCCTAAGCTGTGAACAAAATGTCCTCTGGGAGGCCCGATTGCCCCTGGTTGATAACCACTGGTCTACTTATGCATGGACTTTGCCAAGATAGCATCTGAAAGCTATATTGTATGATAGGAAGAGGATAGGTTTGGCAGAATGGTGGTTGGGTTTGGTTCTGCCTCCGTCTAGGTTGTCACCTTTCTAAATTCTTTAAGGCAACCCTTCTCAGACTTTAATGCGCATACATATTTTCCCAGGGCTCCTGCTAAAATGAAGACTCAAGATTCCATAGGTCTGGAGCTGGGTATAATGTTGATGCTGCTAACCCAACGAGTACTCCTTGAAGAGCAAGTTTTTTTGTTTTTTGTTTTTTTTTTAAAAGACTGTACGTAGGGGGACTTTAATAAATATTTGGTGAGGAGGGTAAAAAAACAACCTTATTTTTCTTTGCTGTAGTTGGGACTTGAGGTAGGAAAAAATTACATTAAAAGGAGCCTGAAATCTAAGATTTTTCTTAGAGTTTACTCATTATAAATTTCATCATAATAATCTCATCCTTCTAGTCTGTAAATATAAATAGATATTTTATGGAGAACCAGTGGTAAAAAAAAGCATATTTACCTAGAATAGCCCTAAAAGGTCATGAAGTTCTCTTTAGAAACAAAACAAAGAGATGTAGTTCTCTGTGGTGGAATATTATATTTGATCCAGGTCAGTACTGAGCATGTTCTGGTCAAGAATGATATCTTCTAACTTCAGGGAACTGCTTACTCCCGGAGAAGGAAGGAGGGGCAAGGGATGCCATAGGGTGGTTGGACTTTAGTTGTATTTGCGGTATTTCACCTCTTAAATTCTGAAACAATGATGCCTAAATATTACTATCAATTAACACGGGGCGATTAAGTGTATTGGTGTTAACCAACATTAGTTTCTGTACTTTTGTGTACTTGAAATAGTTCATAATTAGAAAACAAAAATGTATATGGAGGGACTTTCCTGGTGGCGCAGTGGTTAAAGAATCCACCTGCCAATGCAGGGGACACGGGTTCGAGCCCTGGGCTGGGAAGATCCCACATGCTGCGGAGCAACTAAGCCCACGCGCCACAACTACTGAGCCTGTGCTCTAGAGCCCGTGAGCCGTAACTACTGAAGCCCGCGTACCTAGAGCCCGTGCTCGGCAACAGGGGAAGCCACCGCAATGAGAAGCCTGTGCACCGCAACGAAGAGTAGTCCCTGGCTCGCCGCAGCTAGAGAAAGCCGGTGCGCAGCAATGAAGACCCAACACAGCCAAAAATAATTAAATCAATTTATAAAAAAAAAATTCAATAAAGAAAATGTATTTGGAAAATGAATTGCTTTCAAATCACTCTTTAATCAGTACCCACCTATGATGAGCATTTTCCTTCCTGTTCTTTGTTCAGTTCTTATCTGACGACAGTCTGACAATTCCTTCTCTGTCCTTACAGTCCAAACATCAAAAACTTTGATCCGAAGTGCCCCAAGATCTTTTCATATGAGATAAATATTTGTTTCTAGATGATTCTTCTAACAATAGAAAGTAGTATAGATGTGTGTAATCGTTGTGTACATTTCTGAACTTACTAAAGCCATTTTCTTATTATTGCTGCTTTTATCTCCCTTGCTGTAACGTGTGACTTTGTTTTTTTTCCTCTTTGTGGTGCCAATATGTGATATCCTAGATGGTTTCCAGAACAGTCATAAGGGTTGAATAGAAGGAGAATTTATATATGGGCTACTTATTCAGTCTTGTAGTCATATTTTATAACATTTTATGTTATTCAATACTTTATAACATACTTTATATTTTAAAAATATTTTATACTATTGAATAGTATTAATTAATTCTTAAGTCTGTCATCAGGCTTCTGGCCTTTCTTATCCTATGGTCGGTTGAATATTTTAGAATTTCTTGCATCCTCACTCTAGGTCCTGCCTCTTTTTCCCCGACATTGTGACTCCTTAGGAGTGGGTCAACAGAGTCCTCTGCTTCTAGGTCATAGACCTGTTCAAGGAGAAGTCACTTTAAGCATGCCAGTTTATTTCATAGAAGGGGGTCGGAGGGGAGGGAGGGAGTGTTGGGCAGAGAGAGCTATCGGGCACATGCACCAAGACACATGAGAGGACAGCACAGCAGGGGGGACACGGATTGCCCAAGCTCTTGAGTAACATGATAGAGCCTTGCCAATCAGTTACTGTTATCACCATTTTGCAAATGAGGAAACTGATGCTGAGAATGGTTAAGTAACTCATCAAAGGCGAATTGGGCACCTAATATGTGGCCAGACAGTATTCAAATCTATGTCTATTCATCTCCAAGCCAGGTCTCCTCTACTCCTGAGGGAGCTCGGGGCAAGCGTGTTTTGTTTGTGTTCATGAGTATGTGCATGTATTGCAGGCCCTTCAGCATTTTTCTAGAGTATTGTTTTTAGGAATCACTTGTCCAGTATTGTTTTTGAGGGAAGGTGGACATGTGCGTGTGAGTTTGTGAGTATGTCCTTTTTGATCTAGGTGTTAAAGGTCTGCAAGGTGTGGATGCCTTCAGTTTCTCCAGTTAGTCTCTGGGTACCACTGCATACAGAAACTCCGTAACGGATGGTGAGTTAGTATGATGGTAAGCTGATAATGATGCCCAAACCTAGTTTTTTACTTTTAATTCCAACCACTTCCCTTAAAATACTTTTCGCAGAACTCTTAGCAAAGTGCAAGACTGGCACCTCCTCGAACCCGGGTCAGTCTTCACATCTTGTGGTGATGCAAGCAGATCACGGGAGCTGGGGGAGAGGGCGAGGTGTGGCACAGATGCCAAACTTCTGGGGCCATGGAAATGGCTACCCATCCTAGCCTCCGTACCAGGAGCTGCATCTGGATTGTCAGGATAGGTGTTGAGGGATTTTCCACCTACAATCTTTGGTATAGCCCAGGGTTTCTCACCCTTGGCACTACTGACATGTTTTTGAGTTCCAGTTCTTTGTGGGTGGTGGTCTGGTGCATCGTAAGATGTTTAGCTGCATCCCTGGCCCTATCCACTAGGTGCCAGCAGCACCCGTGACTTAAGACAAGGAAAAATGTCTCCAGACATTTTTTTAAATGTTCCCAAGTTGAGAACTACTGTAATAGCCCCTTAATGGTAGTTGTATTTGGTATCATTTTGATATAGGAATAGAATTTTGTCAGCTCTCTCATTGGTGCTAAACCTGAACTGTATGTTGAGTAACTCAGCAGCGATTAAGTAATTCACATGCTTAGGTCTTGGAATGGGAAGTGGGCTTTCTTTACAGCTCTGTTGGAATAATGGGCAGACAGTGCAGTATAATGGTTAAAAGCATGCGTGTTGGATGTAGTGGACCTTGGTTAGAAATATGGCTCAACTTCTTAGTAGCTGTGATATTGGAATAGTTACAGAGTGCCTCCATGTTTCTGTCTTTACATCTCTAAAGTGAGAGGGTAGTAGTTGCTACCTCATAGGGTTTCTATTCCTGTAAGAATCAAATACCTGGTGCCTGGCAGTGTATGACTCAGAGGAAACGTTGGGGGTTCAGGGAGTGACTCAGCTGACAGTAGACGAATCGGAGGTCCCTGGGACTCTCAGCCGGCCAGGACTTCCCCTGGGTCAGGCTCCCACGGTGTGCCCTACTTCCTCACGTTTATTTGAGGTCGATGTTCTTCTGCACTGAAACGCAGGGCTGCGGTGTGCTCCAAACCTCCTCGGGAGTCTGGCCCAGCAGTGCTTGCCTCGGGGAAGCTGGGGGAAGGCCATTCTTCTTATGGTCCCTGGGTTCTCGTCACAGGAAGCGGCACTCAGCAGCAGGGAGTATGAGTGAAGTCCAGAGCGTTTCATGCACTTACTTGGCAGTCCACACAGGCCTGCATTTTTGATGTGAGTGATGTAAAGCTGTGAAACTCCTGTCTTCAGAGTTTGGGGAACTGATTCCTTTCTCTATCTGGACTTAGATTGAGCTGTTAGGATTCCTGACTTAATTTTTTCCAGCCTGTTCTTCTGCAGCATTGTTTTGGAATATGTGGTTCTATTCCCTGGGGTGAGGCAAGGGAATGAACCTCTGACCTCTTTTTGCTTTACTGAGATGGTGTTTACGTTTCTCAATCAGGCGTGCAGTACTCAGTTCCTCAGATCTAGGGGCTTAGGGCCTTAACGCATATCCCTTTGCCAGGGGGCTGGGGAACAGATTTTCATTTGTGAGGAACCAACAACTTTACTTAGCTAAATATCAGCCAGGTATATGTTTGTTCAAGATTGAGGCTTGCATATCCCAAAGGAAAAGAATATAAATATCCAGAACTTTAGATGGGAGTGGAAACACTACAGAGAAGTGATTCTCATACACTTTAAAGCCTAAAATTCATGTACTTCCTACCTGTTGGAGGAATCAGTAACCTTTGATGCAATAAAATACATTGTTTCACTAACTTATGAATTGGGAAATGCTTTAAATGAATTTGTATTTTATTAAACACAGCATATGACAATGAAGCAACTACATTCATTTCAAAATGAGTAGGACTTAAACGTGAAAGATGCATTTTTATGCAGCTTATAGATGGTGCTCAGAGTACACATGGAAAGAAAGACCTTTGCTTTTTATGAGTCCGAGGCCCATCCCAATGGGATCCATTGTTGAATGTAAGTGTCCTCTTTAGATCAATACATTTGTGATTGTTTCACTTTTCATATGGATTTCAATATGAGTCAGTCATATATGTTTTGAGAATGCTATCTTACATCTTGTCGTGCCCTATGGGAGCTATTAGGTGCCTTTTCATTATTGCCTCAGAGGTAATGTCTGAACGTACGGAATCTGATAAGAAGAAGTGCTCCTTTCTATCTGTACCATGAATTGAATTTCATGCTCATGACCTGCTTGGACCAGGACCAGCTTTATTTTACTCCATGGTGGGTTTTTTTTTTTTTCTTTCTTTTTTTAATTGCAGCCTACACTGACTTCCTTTCTAATTTTTCTTTATACATTGTTGCCTTCCTCTTTTGTATTTTCAGGCTCTCTCTCAGTCTAGAGGCTACTTTCCTTCAAGGTATAAACCTCCACAAGTTCTCAATAAAATTTGTAGGTCTTGAAGTCCTGATACCCTAATAGCTATAAACTTGCTCAAGCCATTTCCAACTTTAAATAACAAAAGTAAAAAATCCTCTGTAGGTGGAAAAGTAGCAATCTCCATTATCAGTGAGATTATCTTGTTTCTAAGTATCGCTACCCACTAACAGGGACCAAGGCTCCTTGGGGAAATGACTGATTTCAAATCAGGCACAGGGAAAGGTGAGTTGATACCTTGCAGGCAAAAAGCAAGGAAGTGCTCAGACCAATGAGGAAGTGTTAAGGGGGGGGAAATGAAAAAAAAAAAAGGACATGGGAGCTGACTTGGTGGCACTTCTAGATTCCACAGTTTGGATATCAATAAGAAGGACAGTAATAGATGAAAGTACTTTTAAAAACAAACCAAATTCAAGAGTTGATAGTGATATTAAAAATACAGATGAAAAAGGGAGGATGAAGACAGGGACAAGCTCTTCTTTGTAGAAGAATGTCAGCTAGAAAAGGTAGAAGGAATGATAGAATTAGAAAGTCAACAGTTCTCAACCTCAGTGTCATAATTGATTCAGGCAACAGTCTTCAGTGTTTGTGAAAAGTCTCTTGGCGAAAGGTTGTAGGAGAATAGGATGTTCCAATCTAAAAGCATCACCCACAGATCACTTAGAATAACAAAGAAAAAAATGGTACCTTTTCATCTGGCGGTCACTGAATGATTGAACTTACCAAAAACGGGATAATTCGATATTTTGCCTCTCAATATGACTCAGTTAGATGTACACAACCTACCTTGCCAAAAAGCTAATCATGGATAAACAATTGGACAAATTCAGAACATGGATCATTCTATAAAACAACAGCCCAGACTCTGTAAATAAATCAATGTCATGAAAAGCAAACAGACATGATGGGGTGGGCGGGAGCAGTTCTAGATCAAAAGAGGCCAAAGAGAAATAATGTGCTGTATGAACTGTGATTGGTGGCTGGGGGCGGTGGAGGGTAGCACTAGAGAAATTACTTTAGGGCACTTGTGTGAATCTGAATACAGACTGTATATTAGATGGTGTTATTGAATTGTCTTAAGTTTTCTAGGTATGGTAATGGCGTGGTTAACTAGGAGAATATTCTTAATCTTCAGAGATGCATATTGAAGTATTTCGGAGGGAAGGGTCATGATTTTGTGCAACTTATATTCAAAATGGTTTAGTAAAAGAAATGTAGTAGAAAATTTAGTAAAAGAAATGTGTGTATACATGTACTTTTCTGCTGGTATATGTAACTATATACGTATACACGTGTATATATATGCATACGTATATGTATGTATCGTATGTTGTGTGTATTAGTTTTGAGGGAAGGGTCCCTAGCTCAGTGCCTGACACGTAGCAAATGCATAACAGTCCCTCAGACCTCTCTGCTACCCTCCTTACCTTTGCTTCTCATTCACCTCTGGGAGTTTCTCTGCCTGTCCTTAAATTGGTGTTTCTTACTCTGTTCCTGGCCATCTTCTCTTCTCATTCTCCCCATTCTTCTAAGCCAAAATAATCTTTGTTAAGAACATTGCTTAAAACTGTCATCTATAAGACACACTTTTCCTTTCATCTATCGCTTATGCCTTTGGCACCTGTTATCAGGATAGCGTTCTTGGTGTTGGGAAACCTGCCCTTTTAGGGCCCAGAGTCTGGTGGTTCTGGCCTCTGAGCAGCTTCCTCTCCCATCCGCACTGGGCACCTCCGTTTCCTGCGCTTCTGCATCTCCCACAGCCCCGGACGCTGCGGAGCCTGGCTGCTGCACCTCCAGCGCTCCTGCTGTTGCCTTGTCATCTCTTTCCCTCTCATCACACTGTACAGCAGTAACTGCCATCCGTGGGGAACTTTGCCTGGTACCAGACACAGGCAGTGGTAATTGCTCTTAAAAATACCTTTGCTTTGGGCTTCCCTGGTGGTGCAGTGGTTGAGAGTCTGCCTGCCGATGCAGGGGACGCGCAGGGGACGCGGGTTCGTGCCCCGGTCCGGGAGGATCCCACATGTGGAGTGGCTGGGCCGCTGAGCCTGCGCGTCTGGAGCCTGTGCTCCGCGATGGGAGAGGCCACAACAGTGAGAGGCCCGCATAACGCAAAAAAAAAAAAAAAAAAAAAAAAAAAACCTTTGCTTTTTAATGGACTGCTTGATACTTTGAAAAGAATTTATGCAAAGAAACTAAAGCACAACAAAAAGACCACAGCGCTGACTTGAGAGCCGGAGCCTCACCAGTACTCCAGCTTCTCCCTCCTCCCTCCTCCCTGGGCTGTGCCTTCCTCCACTGAGAGGGGATCCTGACCTGAATTTTGTGTTTCTTATTTCCTGCCTTTAAACATAAATGATTTTAAATCTACAGGAACATAGATTCCATTATAAAAATTGTTCATGGTTCATGGTGTGTGTAGTGTTCCAGGACTTTTTTTTTTTTATACCCAACTCAGCATTATGTTTCTAAAGGAATTGGAAAGTTCAGAAAAGGAATTGGAAATAGTTGGGAAAGATGAAGGTTCACTCACCCTATAGCTGAGCATTTTAATTCCTAAGTATATGCCCTAGAAGTCTCTCTTCCAGAAGCATACCAAGTATGTATGAGAATATCCACCTACAAGGATGCTCATAGAAACACTGTAATGGCAAAAACGTAGAAATAGCTCAACTGATTATTAACAGGAAAAAGGGTTAAAAAAATTTAGTGAACTTTTGTGCGGCACTGAAAATGAACGAACTACAGCTGTGCACTTTTAAATCCTCCAGTAGACCTCCTAAGACAGAAGTAATCTCATATTATAGTTAAGGAAACTGAAATCTAGACAGCTTGAGTAACTTGTCCAAGGTGTAAGAACTAGTGTATTGTAGAACTGAGATGTGGGTCCAGGTCAGTGTCATTCTAAAGCCTTAACTACGAGGGAATATTGTTTCCTGTTGACAAGTCGTATTTTTATTAGCTTGTCTGTTCTACTGCATGGAGAGAGAGCTTTGTATTTTCATCTAGCTCAGCAAATAGTTCATAGTAGAAGTTGCATGAATTTCTGATGGATGACCTAAAACATTGTTATTTTACCTAGGAAGAAAGCTGTGTGAGGGAGCTTAGTGGCGTGAACAAGTTCTGAGATGGTAACCAGAGCACCTACAATTGAAACCCAACTCTTTTCAAGCCCCCAGTGTCTGTAGCATCTTACCTGTATGCTCTTACCTTGGTTACATGCCTCCCCTCTAGTAGGTGGCTAGGAGAGGCCTGGCAGATATAATGTCAGCATAACTTGGATTATTACTATCCCACAGGGGCCACAGTTGCTCTCCTGGTGGACAACAGAGGCCTCTCATCAGCTGTGTGGCTTTTTTTTACCTATAATATGAATCTGCCCAGCCCGCAGCAGCAGAAGTGCCAGCAAGCTTGCTTCTGTCTCTCGAATGTCCCTGACATGGTCAGCCTGTGGGGAAGTGCAGGTATGTTTGTGTGTATGGGGTAGGGGTGTAGAGAAGGCGAAGTAGCGGATATTTGCTCCCTTTGGCAAGTAAGCCAGTACGTGTCACGAGACATCATTGTGCTGCTTAGTGTTTTGGCCCAGGGAAACAAAAATTGAAAAGAAAAGCAAAACTTAACTGCCTAGCTACCCCCTTGAGCTTTTCCTTGCCTGCCATCCAGCGCTGGACAAAGCTCTGAGCAGGTACATTCTTTTGCTCTGTCCCAGATAAATCGTGAAAGGCTTCTGTTCCTTTGTAAACTGGCGGGGGCTCTTGGCAAGGGTCTACAGACATGACCACAACCAGGTTTTGTCAAGCAGTGCGTAGGAGTAGTAGGAATACCCAGGTGAATTTGCTTTCACACTGTCACCACGGTGATGTTGACACCCACTTCTAGAAAGGTGAACCTCACTGGGGCAGAGGTGCTCGGAGCCCTGGCCTCTGTCTGTGGCGTTGTCTGTCTCTAGCATCTTACTGTGGCTGCCTCATATTGGTCTCTGTTCAAGCGTCACCTTCTCAGGGAGGCCTTCCCAGTTTACGACACCTGACACAGCCAGGAGCGTAGGCAGCGCTCTACACCCTCTCACCATGTTTTGTTTTCTTCAGAGTGGTCTTCGTTATTTAAAGTAGTGTTTATTTTTCAATTTATTTCCTCCATCATCCCTCCACCCCCCCCCATTCCTACTACACTGTGAAGGTAACCTTCATGGGAACAGAACTTATTTCTCTTGTTCACTGTTAAATTAGTGCCTGGCATATAGTAGATGTTCAATAGATATTTACTGAATTTATGAATGAATCTATCTGTACAACTTTGGTCAAATGAAGGACTTGATTTACTTAACTGTCAAATGATGAGTCTGTTCAGGACCTCAGAGTTTTACAGTTTCTATGTGCGTAATAGGTTAAAATGTATAGATATCTTTTAAATTCGTTGGTGCATAAAGTTGGATTCACCATAGTCTTATATAACCATATGGCGTATTCTTAGCACGCAAGGTTCATGCAAGGTTGACTCTAAAATTTTTATTTTGTTATTCTTTTTTTTTTTTGCGGTACGCGGGCCTCTCACTGCTGTGGGCCCTCCCGCTGCGGAGCACAGGCTCCAGACGCGCAGGCTCAGCAGCCATGGCTCATGGGCACAGCCACTCCGCGGCATGCAATATCCTCCCGGACCGGGGCACGAACCCGTGTCCCCAGCATCGGCAGGCGGACTCCCAACCACTGCGCCACCAGGGAGGCCCCTATTTTGTTATTCTTCATTATGTTAATAATTTCCCTCAAACTCAATAACCAAAACAAAAGCCAAGACTTTGACAATTATGTGCTGCATGTAACTGAATTCTCTTTCTTCCCACATGCCGTCTCTCTGGCCACCATGCACCCTGAACCCCATTTTTTTATTCTCTTGTGGTTTTAAGTTGTTTTGTTACATCTGTATGTATTCCTAAAAGTGTGTTGTATGTATATGTGTGTATGAAATTGTGATTTTAAAAGAAACATATGTAATCATTGAGTGATTTCGATCGTTTAGGTTTAGATACCACGTGTTGTCCGTGCTGATGAGCATTGTTGCCGTAGTTCATGTGTTTTGGCGACTGTAAACATTCCATCGTCTGACCATGCCATGGTTCATTCATTCAGTTTCCTATGTTTGGGATGTTTCCAGGTTTTTGCCCTTCTGAACCATGCCAAGGTACATATCCTTGACGTCTCTTGATGAACATGTGAAAGAGTGTCTTGTGTGTATAAACAGAGGATTTAAATTGCTGGATCATAGGTATATGAACGTTAAACTATAGGAAATAATGCCAAACTATTTTCCAGAGTGGTTGCAAATCCTCTGTGGATACACATCTTCTTCAATGTTTCCTATTCTCAGATATAAAATTTTTTGCTTATGAAATGTTACTACATTGTGGTCCTGATTTACATTTCCACGATCACAGTGATACGGGCATCTCTTCATATGCTAATTGGTTATTTCCATGAAGTGTCTAGTCATATCTATTGCTCATTGTTCTTTTGGGTTGTTTGTACTATTATTGATTTGTAGAAGTCCTTCAAATATTGTTGATACCTGCTTTGTTGGGTATATGTATGGTGAATAGCATCTCCCAGATTGTAACTTGTCCGTTTTCCTTTAAAAGTATATTTTGATAAACAAAAGTTATTAATTTTAGTATATTCAAATTATCCATTTTTTCCCCCCCCAAATTAGTGCTTTTTTGTATCAAAAGAAAATTTTCCTATGTCAAAGTCTCAACTGAGGTGGCTTCTGGTTATATTGGAGACACTGAAGAAAGGACCCTGTAACAGGGTTTGGCTTTAAATATAACAGAACTATAAAATAGCTAAATGCAAATCTTGCTCAACAGACCTGCATCCTGCCCGTGCTAGAAACAGCATTCAGGTAGTGGCTCCAACTTTGCCTTTCTTTTTTATTTTTTAACATCTTTATTGGAGTATAATTCCCTTACATTATTGTGTTGGTTTCTGCTGTATAACAAAGTGAATCAGCTATACATATACATATATCCCCATATCCCCTCCCTCTTGCGTCTCCCTCCCTCCCACCCTCCCTATCCCACCCCTCTAGGTGGTCACAAAGCACCAAGCTGATCTCCCTGTGCTATGCAGCTGCTTCCCACTAGCTATCCATTTAAATTTGGTAGTGTATATATGTCCATGCCACTCTCTCACTTCGACCCAGCCTACCCTTCCCCCTTCCTGTGTCCTCAAGTCCGTTCTCTACATCTGCGTCTTTATTCCTGTCCTGCCCCTAGGTTCTTCAGGACCACTTTTAAGATAACGGTTCTTACATATGGTCTGTGGGACCATGGAGTCCTTGACACTCTTTCAGGGGGGCCATGAGGTCAGCCCATTTTCAGAAGAATACTGACATGTTGTTTGCCTTTTTCACTCACTGTGCTGACATCTGTAGTATTGGTGCAAAAGCCACAGTGTGTAAAACAAACCTGCTGGTACCTCAGCACAAATGAAGGCCATGTACCCAACTGTCTGTCCTGTAGTCATTGCCTACCTTACATCCATTAAATCTTAGTAAACAAACAAAAAAACAACAACACAAAAAATAAAAAACGAAGTTAACTTTACAGTGACTGTGTTGAAGTAATACATATTGTCCATTTGATTAAAATGTGTGTCTTTGTAGGAATGGTTCACAAAGCACTTCTGTATATGATGGTTGTCTAGAGGAAAAACACTTGAGTAAGTTGCGAGTTGAATTAGATGCTTTCTTCATGGAATGCACATAAACTATAGCAGTTCATACTTGAGTATTTGGCAGACATTTTCTCAAAATTGAATGAACTGAGCCTTCAAGTCAAGGAAGACAAATAGCATTACTTTCCAGTACTTAGAATGAAATCAGTGCCACTATCAATACTATTTTTGATGCTACATAATGGAAAGTATCTATATGTCAAAAGTCTGGATGAATATACCTCTCCAAATGACCAAGGATTATATGATATAAAATCTAGCAGGGGTAAAAGATTTCTTCCAAGACCAAGTTACACTAAAGGATTTTAATGTAACAGAAATATTCATTGATATGAATTTAGTTTCTACTTTGCAAACAGCCTTTAAGAAACTGCCACTTTTTGAGTTTTGGTGTGGTACCAAAGAAGAAAATCCAGAAGGCTATTAAAATACTTCTTCCTTGTCCTGTTATATATCTGTGTGAAACTAGATTTTCTTCTGTTTACTTTAACTAAAAGTACATTTTAAAACTGATCCAATGCAGAAGTGGATATGAGAATTTAACTGTCTTAGGCCAGATGTTAAAGAGATAAGCAAAAATGTAGGATAGGGGCTTCCCTGGTGGCGCAGTGGTTGAGAGTCCACCTGCCGATGCAGGGGACACGGGTTCGTGCCCCGGTCAGGGAAGATCCCACATGCCGTGGAGCGGCTGGGCCCGTGAGCCATGGCTGCTGAGCCTGCGCGTCCGGAGCCTGTGCTCCGCAACGGGAGAGGCCACAACAGTGAGAGGCCCGCGTACCGCAAAAGGAAAAAAAAAAAGTAGGATAATGCCACTTTTCTAACTAAAACTTTTGGAGGGAAATATAATTATTTTTCATAGAAATGTATTATTCATGTCAACATTTGATGCTATTTTAAAGCGAATTAAATATTTTATGAATTTCAGAATTTAAATTTCTAATATAGTAAAGATTGCTAGGTATAACAGCATAAAAGCTCTTTGGGCTTCTCGGTAGTGTCCAAGGGATCATGAGACCAGAAGTTTGACAATTCTTGGCTAAAATATATTTTGCTCTATTTTCTAATAAGGTTTTTTGGGGGTTAGTTTGCTTATTTTAATATGTCAGCTCTTAATCCGTCCAATATGTGGCCTGTCTGTAAATACCAAAAAAAAAAAAAGACACCAGACCTTTATGAAGAGTGATTAAATGAAAAAATGTGTATAACTTCCATCTCTCATTGTAATTCCTACACATCAGATATCTTTCTTTTTTTTTTTAGGTTTTTGGTAAGGTTGTCTATTTGGTTATCCATCCATTCACCAAACATGAATTAAGCAAATAATACCTCTCATGTCTTCCTCCCACCCCTTTCTGTATGGGACCACGACCTGTGGGGCTCATGGGCCCTGACCCAGATCTCCACGCTTCCTAGCTGTCAGGCCTACTGTTCTGGCCTGGAGGGACCGGCCTCTTTGTTTACAGTGGTCACTGATGGTTAGTTAGTTGGCGCTCAGTAGACATGTTGACAGGTACTCACTACTTGGGTACTGACATGGTGCCCAGTTTTCTGTTGGAATGACAGGAGGTAAATTGGGAGAAGTATTCATTTCCCCTTATTTTATGAGTTCTTTGGCTCCATGAGTGTCAGAATCAACTCAAGAAATTTCCTATGGGATTTTACTCTTGCCAGTACTACCTCTAACTTAATAAGTTACTGGCAAGGAAGAGTGAGGAATTCCATTTTTACTGAGTAACTCTTAAGGTGCCGGGTATTAGCATGTCTCAGTTAATGTCTTAGTAGCTCTTTGGGGTGACAGATGGAACAGAGGTAGATCAAAGAGGCAAAGGAGCTAAAAAACAAAACAAAAGGTAGCTCAAGCTCACAGTAGATTCAAATTCAGCTGTTTGTCTGCAAAGTGCCTGCTTTTTTTTTTTTTTTTTTTTTTTTTTTTTTTTTATGCGTTACGCGGGCCTCTCACTGTTGTGGCCTCTCCCGTTGCGGAGCACAGGCTCCGGACGCGCAGGCTCAGCGGCCATGGCTCACGGGCCCAGCCGCTCCGCGGCATATGGGATCCTCCCAGACCGGGGCACGAACCCGTGTCCCCTGCATCGGCAGGCGGACTCTCAACCACTGCGCCACCAGGGAAGCCCCCGTGCCTGCTTTTTTGACCAGGTAAAATTGCCTCTCTAAAAACTTGAGTCCCAGTATTATTGACTGTTTCATACAATGTGATTCCTAGCATTATTGTGTGAGTACCTAGTTAAGGGGCAGAGCAGTCTTGCATCTTCAGCTTTTATTTGTGTATAAATCATAATTTTTATTGGACACATTTATCTCCTTAGGTCAGAGACAAGATGGGGTAGGTGAAAGGGCATTGGATTTGAGGCCAGATGACCTTTTCCTTTAAATTCAATCCTTGGTCTTTATTAGCTGTATTATCCTATTTGCATCACTGAACCTCTCTGGACCCCAGTTTCCTAGTCAGTAAAACAGAGGAAATGATAGAAGTTCTTTCCCAGTGTAATTTGGCTGCTGGAAGCACCCAGTTTTGATAACAGAATCTGTGCAAAGCCTTTAAAAGCAGAGGAGTACCTATGGGGATAATTAGATGTACTAGGTCTCACTAGCATATAAAAATTATGTAAATTATTGATGTTTCCCTCGCCCTTCGACTTCTGGGGCTACCTTTTAAGACTGTTTTCTTTTTTATTAGGATGAGTCATAAAATTGCTGATATTTGACTATTTTTTATCTGCAGAAAATGTCCATTTCATACGGTTAGGCTAATGCTGATACATTTAAAATAGTTTTTAGTAAAATTACACATGAACAGTCAAAATAAAATCTATATAGTTGTACCAGAGGGCATAGGGCAAAAAGTAAAGAAGGCTCAGATCTTGGTTATGTTTTACAAACCAAAGTTTTACTCTGGATTTTTCTTTCTCACGCTATCTGATAGCACGTGTGAATCCCTAGTAGCCAGTGAAACGTTTTGTGTTGAAGAAGCACTGAAGGCCATGAAGCATCTTCCCCAGAATGGGTGGGTCTGATACCGAGAGTTGGCCCGAATGGAGGAAAGAGGAGTTAGTTGCAAATGCCAGTCTCTTCATTTTAATTATGTTAAGTGTGAGATCTACCTATATGTCTAAATGTCTACACTGTGTATAAATAGATAGGTTTTCTCCTGTGAATGCTTTCTTTAAGCGGGGAGAACTGGCAGGGAGGTGGTAGGTATAAAAATGAATGAGAGAAGACGTAGCTGTTTCTCCATTTAGAGAGTAATTTATTAAGAAGGACGTCACAACTTATAACAAATACTAAATTTAGTGATTTTTAAAATTTTCGTTGGCAGAGGGGGGGAGCTGTTTGTCGTTGGTCAATTATGCGCTAAACCTCCGCCTTTCAGTTGCTTTCAGTTGTAAATTCTTACAATTTCTCCAGTAAATGGGGCTCTTTAAAGAAAGATATTTTCTTTTTGGCTGGGAAATAAACTGGAATGGATTCTAAGCACAAGTTAAGTTTTAAAATTATCTATTAGTTTAGCACAAATTAGGTTTTAAAGTTTTCTATTAGTTCAGGTTCTTTGGAATTTACTACTCAAATTTCTAGAAAAACAAGCAATAGAAGTTCCACAGGTTACGTCCCTTGTCCCTGCCATCCACAAATTAAACGAAAAATGCTACCAATGATTGATATTTAAGTGTTACATGAAATCTCAGAGGAAGAAATCAGAAGTTAAGAATCAAGGACATGAAAATCAAAACTTACAAGACACTAATAAAAGCTAGAACAGCACCTATAAGGCTTATTTAATTCCTGTTTTTTCCTTTGAAAATCAATTGTGACTCACCGTTAAATCCACACCGGTAGCCCAGGCATTTACCGTTTCAGAGAAGATGTAAAATGCTTCCTCTCATGAAGTATTTCACTTTGGTTTCAGTTTTTAGTGAGGTTGTGTCTTTTTGTGCTGTTAAACCAAACCTTCTGTTTTTCCCTCCAGCATTTTAGTTCTTTATTGGACTCCCTCAGCTCTGAGGATTACATCATAACCCAGCTGTATTTATGCCCTTTACCATATCCCAAACTGATTTTAACTCACTATCCACATACACACAACACTGTCTTATATTCTACAAGCAGTAAGATTACAAATTGTTTAAAATAGGAATTTCCGAAAGCCTATGCATGAACTCATGAAAGAAAATTGTGCTTCATGAAATTAAAAAGAGCATTTACAGAGAAAAGTTAATTGGACTTAGTTTAGTCTTTGAACCTGGAAAAGTCAAATCTCACCTGCAAATCTGTCACTCTGTTCATTCAAAAAAAGAATTTAGGACATTACGAGCACAACAAGCCATTTTACAATGGAATCACGAATATTTAAATCTTTAAATAAACCCTGCATTGGATGGGCTTTTCTTACTTACCAATTTATCCAGTCTCTTATGGTCTCTGAAGGCAAGACTGGATCAGCCACTGAGCGCAACATCTGATGTTGAGGGAAATCTACTTTGCTTTCTGCCTGGACTGCTGGTGTTGACCAGTGGGAAATGCTGCATTAGCTCTCAAACCAAAACATTTAAAGTGCTCTATGAAATGTTGACATCTCGCCAAAGGCTTGAATATCAAGTACCACAGATGTCCAGTCCTCTTTGGAGCCCAGCTGTACTCTGTGCTTCTGTGAATTGAATCTGATTTGTGCTTAGGGTGACAAATGATCCAGGCTTGACCAAATAGTAGCTGGTATGAAACTGGGTACCAAGAGAGAGGAGAGAGCGACCCAGTAAGCGAGAGCTCCAGCCAGCAGGAGGCTGGATCTTTCCCACGCCTGGCCATGACCTCTGCCTGTGACGCTGTTGTAAGAATAACTTCTGTATTTATTGGGAAGTATTTTCAAGTTGTAGTTCACACGGCTTCACCAACTCCTTGAAAACCGTTGGAAAACCAGAAAAAAATAGTTGAGAGTCAACCAGACCAGAACATTTCTCACTTTCAGGGGAAGGAGTGGGGGGAGGCTGTGTAAGTAACATGTTCACCGGAGCGTCTTGACCAGCAGGGGGCAAGATCATTATCAAATGAGATGAGAGATTGAAAGGACCCCAAAGCTCTCTCATTTGGACTTGGGTGATTTTCCTCTCTAGCCTCACCCTGTTCTGGGTGTGGGGGGAGGACAGACACGTGATGCCTGCTGGTGCCCGGCCTACTCCAGGTGTTATCCTCACATATTCCCAACCTGGATTTCGTGCTGTTGGGTCTCCTAATCTTTCTTCAGGTTTCCCTCTCCTCTTAAATTTGGTTTTGTTTGACCCTCATTTCTGGATTGTTTGCTTATTTAACAAATTGTTGCTGGGATCCTTTACTTTTCTTACATAGTTCTCTGGATTAATGCAGTCACAATGCATCTCTTGGAGGAAGAGCCCAAGTCTCCCATACTCTGTCTACTTTATTTATTTATTTATTTTGGGGGGCATGTTTGGATAATTTTTTTTTCATTGGAGTATAATTGCTTTACAATGGTGTGTTAGTTTCTGCTTTATAACAAAGTGAATCAGTTATACGTATACATATGTTCCCATATCTCTTCCCTCCTGTGTCTCCCTCCCTCCCACCCTCCCTATCCCACCCCTACAGGCGGTCACAAAGCACCAAGCTGATCTCCCTGTGCTATGTGGCTGCTTCCCACTAGCGATCCATTTTACATTTGGTAGTGTATATATGTCCATGCCACTCTCTCACCTTGTCCCAGCTTACCCTTCCCCTTCCCCCTATCCTCAAGTCCATTCTCTAGCAGGTCTGCGTCTTCATTCCCATCTTGCCCTTTGGTTCTTCTGACAATTTTTTTTCTATTTTTAGATTCCATATATATGTGTTAGCATAAGGTACTTGTTTTTCTCTTTCCAACTTCACTCTGTATGACAGATTCTGGGTCCAGCCACCTCACTACAAATGACTCAATTTCGTTTCCTTTTATGGCTGAGTAATATTCCATTGTATATGTGTGCCACATCTGCTTTAGCCATTCATCTGTAATGGACACTTAGGTTGCTTCCATGTCCTGGCTCTTGTAAATAGAGCTGCAGTGAACCTCATGGTACATGACTCTTTTTGAATTATAGTTTCCTCAGGGTATATGCCCAGTAGTGGGGATGCTGGGTCGTATGGTAGTTCTATTTTTAGTTTTTTAAGGAACCTCCATACTGTTCTCCAGAGTGGCTGTATCAACTTACATTCCCACCATCAGTTCAAGAGGGTTCCCTTTTCTCCACACCCTCTCCAGCATTTATTGTTTGTAGATTTTTTGATGATGGCCATTCTGACCTGTGTGAGATGATATCTCTTTGTAGTTTTGATTTGCATTTCTCTAATGATTAATGACGTTGAGCATTCGTTCATGTGTTTGTTGGCAATCTGCATATCTTCTTTGGAGAAATGTCTGTTTAGGTCTTCTGCCCATTTTTGGATTGGGTTGTTTGTTTTTTTGATATTGAGCTGCATGAGCTGCTTGTAAACTTTGGAGATTAATCCTTTGTCAGTTGCTTCATTTGCAAATATTTTCTCCCATTCTGAGGGTTGTCTTTTCGTATTGTTTATGGTTTCCTTTGCTATGCAAAAGCTTTTAAGTTTCATTAGGTCCCATTTGTTTATTTTTGTTTTTATTTCCATTTCTGTAGGAGGTGGGTCAAAAAGGATCTTGCTGTGATTTATGTCATAGAGTGTTCTGCCTATGTTTTCCTCTAACAGTTTGATAGTGTCTGGCCTTACATTTAGGTCTTTAATCCATTTTGAGTTTGTTTTTGTGTATGGTGTTAGGGAGTGTTCTAATTTCATTCTTTTACATGCAGCTGTACAGTTTTCCCAGCACCACTTATTGAAGAGGCTTGTCTTTTCTCCACTGTATATTCTTGCCTCCTTTATCAAAGATAAGGTGACCATATGTGCGTGGGTTTATCTCTGGGCCTTCTATCCTGTTCCACTGATCTATATTTCTGGTTTTGTGCCAGTACCATACTGTCTTGATTACTGTAGATTTGTAGTGTAGTCTGAAGTCTGGGAGCCTGATTCCTCCAGGTCCGTTTTTCGTTCTCAAGATTGCTTTGGCTATTCGGGGTCTTTTGTGTTTCCATACAAATTGTGAAATTTTTTGTTCTAGTTCTGTGAAAAATGCCAGTGGTAGTTTGATTGCATTGAATCTGTAGATTGCTTTGGGTAGTAGAGTCATTTTCACAGTGTTGGATCCTTCCAATCCAAGAACATGGTATATCTCTCCATCTGTTTGTGTCATCTCTAATTTCTTTCATCAGTGTCTTATAATTTTCTGCATACAGGTCTTTTGTCTCCTTAGGTAGGTTTATTCCTAAGTGTTTTATTCTTTTTCTTGTAGTGGTAAATGGGAGTGTTTCCTTAATTTCTCTTTCAGATTTTTCATCATTAGTGTATAGGAATGCAGGAGATTTCTGTGCATTAATTTTGTATCCTGCTACTTTACCAAATTCATTGATTAGCTCTAGTAGTTTTCTGGTAGCATCTTTAGGATTCTCTATGTATAGTATCATGTCATCTGCAAACAGTGACAGCTTTACTTCTTCTTTTCCGATTTGGGTTCCTTTTATTTCTTTTTCTTCTCTGATTGCTGTGGCTAAAACTTCCAAAACTATGTTGAATAATAGTGGTGAGAGTGGGCAACCTTGTCTTGTTCCTGATCTTAGTGGAAATGGTTTCAATTTCTCACCTTTGAGAACAATGTTGGCTGTGGGTTTTTCATATATGGCCTTTACTATGTTGAGGTAAATTCCCTGTATGCCTACTTTCTGGAGGGTTCTTATCAAAAATGGGTGTTGAATTCTGTTGAAAGCTTTCTCTGCATCTTTTGAGATGACCATATGGTTTTTCTCCTTCAGTGTGTTAATACGGTGTATCACATTGATTGATTTGCATATATTGAAGAATCCTTGCATTCGTGGAACAAACCCCACTTGATCACGGTGTATGATCCGCTTAATGTGCTGTTGGATTCTGTCTGCTAGTATTTTGTTGAGGATTTTTGCATCTATGTTCATCAGTGATATTGGCCTGTAGTTTTCTTTCTTTGTGACATCCTTGTCTTGTTTTGGTGTCAAGGTGATGGTGGCCTCGTAGAATGAATTTGGGAGTGTTCCTCTCTCTCCTATATTTTGGAAGAGTTTGAGAAGGATAGGTATTAGCTCTTCTCTAAATGTTTGATAGAATTCGCCTGTGAAGCCATCTGGTCCTGGGCTTTTGTTTGTTGGAAGATTTTTAATCACAGTTTCAATTTCAGTGCTTGTGTTTGGTCTGTTCATGTTTTCTATTTCTTCCTGATTCAGTCTTGGCAGGTTGTGCCTTTCTAAGAATTTGTCCATTTCTTCCAGGTTGTCCATTTTATTGGCATAGAGTTGCTTGTAGTAATCTCTCATGATCTTTTGTATTTCTGCAGTGTCAGTTGTTACTTCTTTTCCGTTTCTAATTCTATTGATTTGAGTCTTCTCCCTTTTTTTTCTTGATAAGTCTGGCTAATGTTTTATCAATTTTGTTTATCTTCTCAAAGAACCAGCTTTTAGTTTTATGGATCTTTGCCATCGTTTCCTTCATTTCTTTTTCATTTATTTCTGATCTGCTTTTTATGATTTCTTTCCTTCTGCTAACTTTGGGGTTATTTTGTTCTTCTTTCTCTAATTGCTTTAGGTGCAAGGTTAGGTTGTTTATTCGAGATTTTTCCTGTTTCTTAAGGTGGGCTTGTATTGCTATAAACTTCCCTCTTGGAACTGTTTTTGCTGCATCCCATAGGTTTTGGGTCATCGTGTCTCCATTGTCATTTGTTTCTAGGTATTTTTAAATTTCCTCTTTGATTTCTTCAGTGATCACTTTGTTATTAAGTAGTGTATTGTTTAGCCTCCACGTGTTTGTATTTTTTACAGATCTTTTCCTGTAATTGATATCTAGTCTCATGGTGTTGTGTTCGGAAAAGATACTTGATACAATTTCAATTTTCTTAAATTTACCAAGGCTTGATTTGTGACCCAAGATATGATCTGTCCTGGAGAATGTTCCATGAGTACTTGAGAAGAAAGTGTATTCTGTTGTTTTGGATTAAGTCCATCTTGTTTAATGTATCATTTAAAGCTTGTGTTTCCTTATTTAATTTCATTTTGGATGATCTGTCCATTGGTGAAAGTGGGGTGTTAAAGTCCCCTAGTATGACTGTGTTACTGTCAATTTCCCCTTTTATTGCTGTTGGTATTTGCCTTATGTATTGAGGTGCTCCTATGTTGGGTGCATAAATATTTACAATTGTTATATCTTCTTCTTGGATCGATCCCTTGATCATTATGTAGTGTCCTTCTTTGTGTCTTGTAATAGTCTTTGTTTTAAAGTCTATTTTTTCTGATATGTGAATTGCTACTCCAGCTTTCTTTTGCTTTCCATTAGCATGGAGTATCTTTTTCCATCCCCTCACCTTTAGTCTGTATGTGTCCCTATGTCTGAAGTGAGTCTCTTGTAGACAGCATATGTACGGGTGTTGTTTTTGTATCCATTCAGCCAGTCTTTGTCTTTTGGTTGGAGCATTTCATCCATTTACATTAAAGGTAGTTATCAATATGTATGTTCCTGTTACCATTTTCTTAATTGTTTGTTATTTGTAGATATTTTCCTTCTCTTGTGTTTCCTGCCTAGAGAAGTTCCTTTAGCATTTGTTGTAAAGCTGGTTTGGTGGTGCTGAATTCTCTTAGCTTCTGCTTGTCTGTAAAGGTTTTAATTTCTCCATTAAATCTGAATGAGATCCTTGCTGGGTAGAGTAATCTTGGTTGTAGGTTTTTCCCCTTAATCACTTTAAATATGTCCTGCCACTCCCTTCTGGCTTGCAGAGTTTCTGCTGAAAAATCAGCTGTTAACCTTATAGGGATTCCCTTGTGTGTTATTTGTTGTTTTTCCCTTGCTGCTTTTAATATTTTTTTTTTGTATTTAATTTTTGATAGTTTGATTAATATGTGTCTTGGCTTGTTTCTCTTTGGATTTATCCTGTATGGGACTCTCTGTGCTTCTTCGACTTGATTAACCGTTTCCTTTCCCATGTTAGGGAAATTTTCAACTATAACCTCTTCAAATATTTTCTCAGTCCCTTTCTTTTTCTCTTCTTCTTCTGGGACCCCTATAATTCAAATGTTGGTTAGTTAATGTTGTCCCAGAGGTCTCTGAGACTGTCCTCAATTCTTTTATTCTTTTTTTTTTATTCTGCTCTACAGTAGTTATTTCCACTATTTTATCTTCCAGGTCACTTATACATTCTTCTGCCTCAGTTATTTTGCTATTGATCCCTTCTGGAGAATTTTTAATTTCATTTTTTGTGTTGTTCATCACTGTTTGCTCTTTAGTTCTTCTAGGTCCTTGTTAAACATTCCTTGTATTTTCTCCATTCTGTTTTCAAGATTTTGGATCATCTTTACTCTCATTATTCTGAATTCTTTTTCCGGTAGACTGCCTATTTCCTCTTCATTTGTTAGGTCGGTGGGTTTTTACCTTGCTCCTTCATCTGCTGTGTGTTTTTCTCTCTTCTCATTTTGCTTATCTTACTGTATTTGGGGTCCCCTTTTCACAGGCTGCAGGTTCGTAGTGCCCGTTGATTTTGGTGTCTGTCCCCAGTGTCTAAGGGTGGTTCAGTGGGTTGTGTAGGCTTCCTGGTGGAGGGCAGTAGTGCCTGTGTTCTGGTAGATGAGGCTGGATTTTGTCTTTCTGGTGGGCAGGTCCACGTCTGTTTGTGTGTTTTGGGGTGTCTGTGGCCTTATTATGATTTTAGGCAGCCTCTCTGCTAATGGGTGGGGTTGTGTTCCTGTCTTGCTAGTTTTTTGGCATAAGGTGTCCAGCACTGTAGCTTGCAGGTCGTTGAGTGGAGCTGGGTGCTGGTGTTGAGATGGAGGTCTCTGGCAGATTTTTGCTGTTTGATATTATGTAGAGGTGGGAGGTCTCTTGTGGACCAATGTCCTGAACTTGGATCTCCCACCTTAGTGGCACAGCCCTGACACCTGGCTGGAGCGCCAAGAGCCTGTCATCCACATGGCTCAGAATAAAAGGGAGAAAAAGTAGAGAGAAAGAATTAGTAGAAGTAGGAAGGAAGGAAGGAAGGAAGAAGATAAACTAAAATAAAGTTATTAAAAGAAGAAATAAGTATTAAAAAAATTTTATAAGTAATTTTAAAAAAGAAAGAAGAGAGCAAGCAAACCAAAACCAAATCCACCAGTGATAACGAGCACTAAAAACTATACTTAAAAAAAGCAAAAGAAAACAAAACAAAAACGGACAGACAGAACCCTAGGACAAATGGTAAAAGCAAAGCTATACAGACCGAATCACTCAGAGAAGCATAGACATACACACTCAGAAAAAGGGGAAAAAAAAATATATATAGCTGCTCCCAAAGTCCACCTCCTCAATTTGGGATGATTCGTTGTCTATTCAGGTATTCCACAGATGCAGGGTACATCAAGTTGATTGTGGAGCTTTAATCCGCTGCCTCTGAGGCTGCTGGGAGAGATTTCCCTTTCTCTTCCTTGTTCTCACAGCTCCCAGGGGCTCAGCTTTGGATTTGGCCCCGCCTCTGCGTGTAGGTGTCCTGAGGGCGTCTGTTCTTCGCTCAGACAGGACGGGGTTAAAGGAGCCGCTGATTCGGGGGCTCTGGCTCACTCAGGCTTGCGGGGAGTGCGGGGCAAGGAGTGCGGGGCGGGCCTGCGGCGGCAGAGGCCGGCGTGACGTTGCAGCAGCCTGAGGTGCGCTCTATGTTCTCCCGGGGAAGTTGTCCCTGGATCCCGGGACCCTGGCAGTGGCGGGCTGCACAGGCTCCCCGGAAGGGAGGTGTGGATAGTGACCTGTGCTCGCACACAGGCTTCTTGGTGGCGGCAGCAGCAGCCTTAGCGTCTCACGCCCGTCTCCCGTCTCTGGGGTCTGCGCTTTTACCAGCGGTTCGCGCCCGTCTCTGGAGCTCCTTTAAGCAGCGCTCTTAATCCCCTCTCGTTGCGCACCAGGAAACAAAGAGGCAAGAAAAAGTCTCTTGTCTCTTCGGCAGCTCCAGACTTTTACCCGGACTCCCTCCCGGCTAGCTGCGGCGCAGTAGCCCCCTTCAGGCTGTGTTCACGCCGCTAACCCCAGTCCTCTCCCGTCGCTCCGACCGAAGCCCGAGCCTCAGCTCTCAGCCCCGCCCGCCCCGGCGGGTGAGCAGACAAGCCTCTCGGGCTGGTGAGTGCCGGTCGGCACCAATCCTCTGTGCGGGAATGTCTCCGCTTTGCCCTCCGCACCCGTGTTGCTGTGCTCTCCTCTGCGGATCCGAAGCTTCCCCCCTCCGCCACCCGCAGTGTCCGCCCGCGAAGGGGTTTCCCAGTGTGTGGGAACGTTTACTCCTTCACAGCTCCCTCCCACTGGTGCAGGTCCCGTCCCTATTCTTTTGTCTCTGTTTTTTCTTTTTTTCTTTTGCCCTACCCAGGAACGTGGGGAGTTTCTTGCCTTTTGGGAAGTCTGAGGTCTTCTGCCAGCGTTCAGTAGGTGTTCTGTAGGAGTTGTTCCACGTGTAGATATATTTCTTATGTATTTCTGGGGAGGAAGGTGATCTCCACGTTTTACTCTTGTGCCATCTTGAAGCTCCTAACTCTGTCTAGTTTAGACTCATCCAGTTGTGGACTGATGTCATCCACTTTACTCTTTTTACCAGTTTCTCTCCCTTTGTCCCAAGATAGCATGCTTATTATCAGTCATGCTTCTTATCAGTATCAAAATGAAACAAAACCCCTCAAAACTCCGATTGACCTTAAGTCCCTTTTATTTGGTGCTACCTCCAGGGGTCACCCAAGCTATAAACCATTAAATTCTGCTCTACTGTCTCATAACTATCCAATCACGAAAACCTGATGGTTCTTTTTAAACACCTAAATATGTCTTGTCTATGATTCCCACCAAACTCAAGGTCATGTGTTGTCTGTATTCACTGCCTCCAGTCTATTCCCCACCCACAATGTCTGCCCTCCAGTCACCCATGAGTGGAGTCCCTCTAAAATCTAAGCCTGTCCGTGACCTTTTCGTGGGTCCTTACCACTTACAAGTTTATGCTATTTAATCAAGTCAGGCTTGACAGCCCTCCTCCGCTGCCACTGCTTGCCTTGAACTTTATGTCATAGCAGCCCTGACCTCTTTGAACTTCCTGCAACTAATGATGGTCCTTGGGCCTTTCCTTCTGCCTGGAATAACTTTCTGGAATAATTCTCTTCTCCTTTCACCTGTTTCATCCTGAATTTGAATTGTGTTTCTAAAGTTTCAGCCATTCTTGTACAGTTTTCCCCGCTACCTGAAAGTAGAGCATTCCTGTGGAGTCTTTCGTAAGCCGGAATATCATAAAGTGAAGAAGCCATTACCTTAGGACCCGTCTTGCTAATGGATGCACATAAGTTGAAGTAAAGCACAGATGCTCACAGACACAGTTCAAAGCTGTTGTGGCTTCATGCTGAGCAGCTGAGAATAGTTCTGGAGGAGGAGCTGGGGGTTCGGCTCTCACTACTTGGGGCTGCATGCTGCCTTTATAATGACTGCCTGCAAAACAAACGCTGAACGCTTTTCGCTTTCGCCTTTCTTCATAAAAGCAAAAAGCCTCTTTGGATTTCTTTCGGTTATTGAAAACAGGTACTAAGTAGATCTTTCATAACAGTGAAGTGGTGTAAAGTGAACTTTTGAAAAGCAGGGGTGATACTTGTGTCTTAATTTTTATTATATCCATATACCATCTGCTCTGCTTATTATATCTGATTTTTATTTACATGGAGTTGCCTTAAAAATTAAATGTTTAGCTTTATTCTAAGCAAAAAAGACTTTGAAATGATAGATTTTATGTATTTAGTCTTTTAATCAAAATAACGACGTAACTGTGGAATAAACTTGTCTGAGTTCAATTCTCTTGAGGATTTCTCAAACCTGTGGGAACTCTGCTTTCAGACACTGTTCAGCAGACCCTTCCCCTGGGAAGCTGTCCTTTCTTCCAAGTTTCACTTACTTGGTGCTTGGTATGTTTCATAAAGGAGACTTTTAAACAACGATAAAGGCCAGAGTAAACATTAATGGGCTCACTTTTACTTTTGAAGGCTTGTGACCCATGACATAAAAATAAACTGCCTCGTATAAATATTCAGTTTGACATGCAGGAGTGGGTTGGTTTGTCTGTAATCCATGAACTGCTCTAACTGGCTCAAAGAAACCTGGAGTCAAATGCGTATATTTTTAATCCTAAAACTGGTAATTGGGGCTGTATGGATCAAACGTGGTTCCATTTTATGGGATTAAATAATGATTGCAATGTTGAAAGTAACAAGTGCTACATGAGAATGCCAAAGGGGGGAAATTCTCTTTTTTAAAGGAACTTGTACCTTTATAACGGTGTTCTATTTTGTAAGCTGAAGGGCGAACTGAAGGTACCTGAAACTCAAATCTCTAAGTCTTATGAGTTCTGTACTCTTGGGGAATTATAAGGAAAAATTGTTGACAGAATCCACTAGCACAAAGCCAAGGACTCGGGGAAACCTGGGGGTATGACAGGATCGCTGAATAATGAGATAAATGTCAGTGTCTGGGATTTAAGAGTGTCCAACACGAAACAGGCCAGTTCAACCAAGGAAGATGTGTTTCTTAAACTAGGTAATTTAAGAGGTACACTCCCTCTTACTGTATTTTAGTTGATCGTGCCTGTAGTTTTGCACTGACCCATTAACCACTGAACTGTCTGTCTGTCCCAGGAGACGCTCACCCCTCCCCACACTCTCCCGAGTTGAAGTGGGGCAACGGCAGCAGGAGATGTGCATTTGGATGTGGCTTTGACCATGTCACTTTTCCAAACACACCATCTCTTCTCTCACCGCTGGCCTTGTTCAGGTTGCTTGCTGGAATGGCCCCTTTCTTCCATCTCTGCCTGTTGCCCTCTTGTGCATTCCTTAAAACCCAGGCCAGATAAGGAGCTTTTCCTTATCTTCCCACTAAGAATGAATGAATGGTTAGCCCCTCTCTAAACTCCTGTGGTGCTTAATTTGAGCTCTGATTAGGAATAATCACTCCTCAGACCTTGTACTGTATCGCTGATGGTAATGGCCGTCTCTCCTGGTTCTGGGGAAAGGGGGGTCTTTTGCTGATACTCCCTGCGTCTGTTACTCATGCAGTCATCTGGCCTGCTGGGCTGGAGGGCAGGTGGTTTTTCTGTAGCCTCTGTCACCCCATATTGCCAGGTTTGCTTCCTGGGCTTAGCATGTTAGCCGTTTGAAATCCATGGGCACCCTCTCTCCTAAGACTCCAGCTCAGTGAGAAAGGAAGATCTTACAGAGACAGAATGTGGTTGTATTTAATGAATGAGGAACTCCACTCTGTTCCCTTCTTTCTTTTCCTAGTCCAAGAAATCTAAACGTCCTTTTAATTTTGATTTCTTTTTGGTAATTCAAATTAAACTAACTTAAAATTTTTTACCAAAGTCATGCATTTATGTACTTTAAAAAAATCAAATAATTTTATAAAACTTATAATGAGAAAAGTCCTGCCCTTTTCTTTTGCCCCAGTGGGGACCTTGTTCACTTTTGGGGTGTCAATCCCTGTATTTCTAACGTAACTGACAGTTCTCGTCTTCCACTAGTGTCTGTTGATGCCTTTGTGTGGAAGATGAAGATTTAGTTTGCTTATTCTCCATACTTCTCTTCACCTAGGTAATTATGTCTATAATTCTTTGCTAACTCAGTATCCTCCATTCACATAATTAGAACCATGTCAATATTATTTGTAACCGAGGCTCTTCACTTGCACTGAAGGGGATCGCAATTCCCCAGCTGCCTCTAGTGGCCAGGAGAAACTGTGCCCTTTGGGTCTAATGAGGGCAGGCTTCCCCCTGAGTCCAGGCTGCCCATTTTCCCACTTACAGTTAGTTAAGATATGTAAACAAGCTATATAAATGTTAGCTCTTGTTATCACGTCGGTATTATAATTTGAGCCAAACCTCATTTAGTCCGGTTCTTAACTATATATGCGTATAAAGAAGCTTAAAAGTACTTTCGCCAGCAGCTGCATTTAGAGAAAATACGTAAAGTCCAGGCATACTTTTACGTAATACAACTTTTGCTGGATAGATACTTCTTAGCGTTATACCTCAACAGGCAGAGGAAATGTGTGTTGACGAATCCTTGTTATTAATAGTTTTCTGTTATATCTCACTGAAGAGGCCTTCCAGCTTAATCCGCTCCAGGCATCTTGCTTTGGGCAGCTTGCAGTTATTGCTGTCTTGGAAAAGTCCCATCCGCGATGCATACACACTTCCAGGACTGTGTTTTTGATTCTTCCTAGTTGAAACTTGCCTGCTACCAAAAGCCTAAATCAAATCCTGAACCTCTGCTTTGCTGCTCTCTTTTGTAGTTTTCCCAGATGCCTTATATTATATTATACCTGATAAGCAAGGCCCTTGATTTTATTCATTTAAAAATACAGACAATCACAAGATAAAAGCTCCTGAGTCCTAAATAGGCAGGCTGGGGGTTGATTTCTGGAATTGATGAGGCTGTCGGGAGACCAGTTTCACATAAGAGTAAGCAATCTGAGAAGAGAGCTACCTGCTAAATAATGGCAGATGTGGGAGGAGCTCGATGACGTCCACTAGCTTGTAAAAATCCTACTTTGAGGATTCCTGCTAATTGGTAACCCTCAGAGTGTGACTTAAATATCTGCCTAAACTTTCGCCACAGTTCAAAAGGGGAGGGTCTCTAGGTAATGAGCCTCCAGGAGAGAGAAAGTCCATGGCAGTTAAGTATTGCTGAGCTCAAGGATGTGGGGTGTAAGCAGTGGCTGTGCATCTGTGCTGCCATGTGCCTTTTGCAAACATCTGTGACTAATCACAGCCCATCTTCCTGTAGCCTTTCAGTCCTTCTCTAGGGGATCTTGAGCAATCTGTCAGAGCCCACCCCTGAGATGAAGGCTTTGGTCATCTTTGGCTAGAGTTTCATCCAGGACAAAATGAAGGGGGAGAAACACAAAAAACAAACAAAAAAACCCCAGCAAACTTGTCTGCTGTAGCATGGAGACAGTCAGGATTAGATTAATCTGTGTTTCTTTAGAGTTAATCCCACATACCGTAGTTAGAGTTAACTTTGGGTACAAAAGCAAGCTCTGCCTCTTAACAGCCTGGGGATTGTGGGCTAGTTATGTAATCTCTCCACATCGCTTTGTTTCCCCATCTGTAAAAAGGGTCTAGTATCACCTACCTCATTAACGTTGTTGGAAAGTTTAAATGAAGTAATGTATATTTTCTTACTGCCATGCTCAGCCAAAGTAGGTGGTCAGTGAATGGTAGGGGCTCTTATTAATATGATTATAGGCTAATCGTTGCTTCATAATTTTCTTGAAGTTGTGTTATCATTGACTATATGGAAGATAGAGAGTGCTATGCTTTGCAGTTTTAATAAATGTTGACTTTTATGGAAGGATCCAAATTTGAGCAGGTCTTTGGCTCAGTAACCATGGTTATGGGAAAGCTCTTTTATAACTTAGCCATCCTTAATCCTGGGAGAAGTGTTTCCAAGCTGTAAACGTAATTTCAAGAGGAAATGAGCGTGCGGTAGGCTGGGAACCTTTAAAGATGGCGCATCTGATGGAGTACTTCAGTGCTTTCCCTTCCCTGGACCCCTTGGTGAGGAAGCCGGGTAGCCATCCCCTTTCCTACCCCTTGTTCCATTCCTCCTTCCACTCCGTCTCCACAGGGAGTGTGAAGGGAGGAGCATGCTTCCTCTTTCTTCACTGTAGCCAACTCGAGAAGTTGTTAGGGTTCTGCTCTTTTTTCCTAATGTAGACAAACTGTGTGGTCCAGAAGTACCTCTCCATTGCCAGAAATCACATCAGCCTGCTGCCCTTCAGGAAAGACTAAAGCTTATTATGCTAATGGCATTATTTAGCCATGTCTAGATGAATCTCTCTCATTAAAGGCCGGGAGATGAAGCTACATAATAGTAAAGGCAGGAAATGTTTACTTTTCCCCAGGTAGGGAGAACAAAAGCTCATACAAGCAGAATATTTTGTGTATATTTTGTTAGTTCAGCTGACTGGTTATTAATCTATTCTGGTGTTTTGTGGGAAATGACAGAGGCTCTTTTTTTTTTTTTTTTAAATGGCCCATAGGAAGAAAATAATGTTTGAGTTTGCTAAATAATCTCTTGCCATTTGCCAAGCCAAATACCGCTTATCAACTCCACATATGAAGTATATGCTATTTCCCTGAAGTTCAGACGCTTATTACCGCTCTGTTGGAAGCACTTAGTTTCAAAAAAGCAACACATCATACAGCTGCTTCTGAAATATATAAGAGATGGTGTGGTTTTAAAAAGGAAACGATTATGAGAGATTGTCGACGTTTTCGACCTGTTAAGTTTTCTCACAACCACTTGGAATGGTTTCTAAATGATCTTGCCTGGAAGGCATCTTGATGCAGAGTCTTTTCTCTGTAGCTGTTTTTTACAACTTCAGTTTAATCCTCTCTTAACCGAATGCCAATTGGCGTGTTGCAGTTAGTCTAAATATTTATAGGATCTTACCACTGCATGTTTATCTTTTAGGCATTTGTAATATTTCTTAATGTGTGGTTGAGAGTATGTGAGAGCAGTGTGTCTCTGGAGTAGATTGTTCTAGTTAGAAGGCTGGCTCAGGCTCATACTAGCTGTGAATCCTTAAGCACATTACTTAACCTCTCTGTGTCTCAGCAGTCTCTTCCTGGGGATGATCCCTACGAAAGCAATGGTAATATTTAACTCAGAATACTGTGTGAGTGCTATAGAAGAGCAGAATTAATGTTGCCTGTCATAAGTATTATTTCCTAACGGAGAACTAAAAAAAGACTTGAAGGAGACTTGCATTGTAGGGGGTGTCTTATTATCTATCAAAGGTATTGATGGCTTGGAGAAAACATGATTTTGAAGTGGAGCTTAAATATAGCATTTACGGAACTGTATTTTATTATAATTTTCCTCTGGCCCGTGTTCAGACGGTCTTCTGAGTGTCTCTGGATCATTTGGTGTAGATGAGATTCACACACATTTTTATATTACAGGTTTCCTCCGCATAGGACAGCATTTTAACGGTAATTCCTACTTACTGCTTCCTTTCCCACCATTTTTTCTAACTTGCTTTAGGCATTTTGTATGTAGACAACATTAAGAATCTGAAGTTCAATTTTTCTGGCGTGAAGCTCTATTTTTTTATAAAATAAGGTAGTGAAGGTGCAGACTCGATATCCATACTTTTCTAATCTGTGGGTCCTTGTGGCCCTGAGACATCTCTAGGCCAACTTTTGGGATTCATTTTCATTCAGAGGCACAAAATCGAGTTCGTATACTACTTACTTGTAATGGATTAGAAAGAGCTGGAAGCTAACTGGAACTAGCTCAGAGGCATAATCAAATACTCCAGACCCTCACAATTATTATTTCTTATATAATTTCACTACTTCTTTAATTCTGTTTGTTGGCTTGTTGCTGACATAAAAATTTTTAGTATGCTCCAGTATGAGCGCCACATACAAACCTGGTGAAGAAATTTTCTTAGTGTCTTCTTTGAAGGAGGAAAAGACGAAGGTTGATTGATGAAGTGTAGTCTGGGATTGGCCCTGGGTTAAGTTCCAAGGTACCCCTGGCGGCAGGAGAATGAGAATCTTCATTCTCTAAGCTACTTGTAGAGTCACGGTTGAATTGCCTGAGTTGTGACGCATCCCGAGGAACGTGGGAAGTTTTTATTTGTACCTTCGTTTGCTTTAAATTTAGCATCAAAAGCTAATGTGCTTGGGCCGTTTCAGAGTCCTGAGGGCAGGTCTCTGTCTCTGCCTGCTGCAGGGTGGGGAAGGTGTGACAGGAGCTCTGGAGTCAGGTGTTCATCTCTAGGCTTCGCCTTTGTCACCTGGGAAATGGTGCTGATAATGGTGCCTCCCTGACTGGGTTGCTGTGTGCATTAGGTGAAATAGTGCACGTGGAATGCGTGCAGTTTGTGGCAGCAAGTAGAGCTAGTAAATATTAGTGTTATTTCTGTTGATTTCTCCAAGTTAAGATAATTTAATTGTATTCTGCTTCTCCCCCCACCCCGCTTAGTAGGCGTATCTTAGAAACAGACTCTAGCATTTTGATTCCTGGAACATCCGCCTGTGGGCTATAGATGCACCATCTCTTAGAAGCTGTGCAAATAGGATCTGACCACTTCGGGTCAGTGGTAAGGTTTGGGGGACTTTGGGGAAAGTCGTGGACAAAAAGTGGGCAGGAAGTGGGGATGGAGATGATATTGTGAGGATATGCTTTTTACTTATATGCTCAAGGGCTCACTTAATTCCTCAATTTTAATGAGTGAATTGTATGAAAGATTATCTAAGATCCTTTCCTCAAAGTTTTCAGACTTTTTTGGCAGTTCTTGTGGTATCTCTCTAAAGTGTTTGTTCGGTCGCTGGTTGTAAAACTGTGTGTGTGTTCTGTTTTGTTTTGAGGGGCAGAGACGTAGAACCCATTTTTTTTTTTTTTTCTTTCTGTTCAAATCTTAAATAGAACCCTAGTGGATAAAACAGATGAAAGTGTACCTTTGAAAGCAGGGAAGAGCTGGCCTGCCTGCTCAGTCTCTACCTGGTTGCCCCCAAGGTATGTCTATGATTCCCTATGGCTAAGGAATACAGTTTGAAAGCTGTGTCCTTCCAGAATACTTTTGCTCTTGAATAAGCTTATCCCACAAGGCGCAGCCGTGGGCTTCATAGATATTTTAGTAATTCAAAACCACTGAATTGACATTTAGAAGTTGAGACGGAGAATAAAGGTAGCGAGGAGATCATGCTGATTGGATATGGTCCCTTTGGGAAGTTACAATACCAGGACATGCAAAACTCCAGTGAGGTAACCAATTAATTCAAACCTGGGTCTCCTTTCTGGCTTTTACAGGCCTCCTTTACCAACCCTGGTTTGTTGGTATGAGGCCAGCAGGTCTGGGTGTTGTGCACTGGACCAGAGGTAGGCGTTTACCTCTTTACCCCAAGCTCCTCGGCCCTTCCTGGGACAATGTGAGGTACTTTCTGGGTCAGATGGCTTTGGAGGCTAGAGTGTTTAAGACGGAGACAACCTCCGTAAAACCTAGACTGTCTAGTATCTTCACATTCAGTGCCATATTTGAACGTGTCCCCCTTTTGTGGTGGTTGCAGTACCAATTATGCACTTCAGGCATTTCCGAGATGGGCCTGGAGCACAGAGAGGGCCATCGGGCCAGGCCCGTTATCCAGCCTGCAGGGACATATGTGGGCTAGGGAGCCCCAGAGAGTCAACAGTAATGTCGCCACCAAAATATTTGCCTTTTCTTTGAATGACAGTGCCTTCCTATTTTATGGTTTTATTTGGTGTGTGCACGTGTATATTCTTTTTTTTTTTTTTTTTTTTTTTTTTTGCGGTACGCGGGCCTCTCACTGTTACGGAGCGCAGGCTCAGCCGCTCCGTGGCATGTGGGATCCTCCCAGACCGGGGCACAAACCCGTGTCCCCTGCATCGGCAGGCAGGCTCTCAACCACTGCGCCACCA
The DNA here is from genome assembly GCF_008692025.1 of Phocoena sinus. NCBI lineage: Eukaryota > Metazoa > Chordata > Mammalia > Artiodactyla > Phocoenidae > Phocoena > Phocoena sinus. The sequence goes on from NC_045766.1 coordinate 31,067,953, forward strand.
GGGAAGCCCACGTGTATATTCTTTATTAAATGAGTTAAGTTGTTTTGCTGAAGATAACTTATTTCCCTAACTCTGATATATGCACTTACGTGTATATTAAATACATAATTATATATATTTATTATCACTAATCCAATTTACCCCCCTCCCCCCCGCAAAAAAGCATTTGGTAATGCTTTATTTTTTTATTTTTACATCTTTATTGGAGTATAATTGCTTTACAATGGTGTGTTAGTTTCTGCTTTATAACAAAGTGAATCAGTTATATATATACCTCCTAGAGAAATGGAAATAAAAACAAAAATAAGCAAATGGGACCTAATGAAACTTCAAAACTTTTGCACAGCAAAAGGAAACCATAAACAAGACCAAAAGACAACCCTCAGAATGGGAGAAAATATTTGCAAATGAAGCAACTGACAAAGGATTAATCTCCAAAATTTACAAGCAGCTCATGCAGCTCAATAACAGAAAAGCAAACAACCCAATCCAAAAATGGGCAGAAGACCTACATAGACATTTCTCCAAAGAAGATATACAGATTGCTAGCAAACACATGAAAGAATGCTCAACATCGTTAATCATTAGAGAAATGCAAATCAAAACTACAATGAGATATCATCTCACACCAGTCAGAATGGCCATCATCAAAAAATCTAGAAATAGTAAATGCTGGAGAGGGTGTGGAGAAAAGGGAACCCTCTTGCACTGCTGGTGGGAATGTGAATTGGTACAGCCACTATGGAGAACAGTATGGAGGTTCCTTAAAAAACTACAAATAGAACTACCATATGACCCAGCAATCCCACTACTGGACATATGCCCTGAGAAAACCATAATTCAAAAAGAGTCATGTACCACAATGTTCATTGCAGCTCTATTTACAACAGCCAGGAGATGGAAACAACCTAAGTGTCCATCATCGGATGGTAATGCTTTAGAATGGAATGACATGGTTCGCCTGAGGTGCTGAGCTCTTTTTGTTTGCGTTTGATTGCGGTGCTGTAGGACTGTGACCACATAGCTCGCTTTTTGAACAATATTCTCTGTGATGTGCTATGACTTTCTGGCTTTCCTGCAGAAATAGGCAGTCCTTTTAAACTGTGAAGTATTTCTCATCTCGGCTTTAAGATTAAGGAGAAACTTTTTGATCTGAGGTACCTTGCTCCAGGAAATACTTCTGAAGAGATTTCACTTACCAAAGGCTTAACCAAAGCAGGTTGGAATAGGGTGATCTTATAATTTATTATTCAAACTGGGGCACTTTTGAAAGCAACAAGGGGCATTAATTATAATTAGACTAGGACTGCAGGAGTGAACTGGGTCTGTCCTGGGCATATGGGACATATATTCACCCCACAGTAGGTACACTCTGGAGAATCAGAATAGAAATGATAAATTCTATTTATCATTTGATAATATTCCCAAAAAATTTCCAAATCATTTGCAAGCCTAGAATTATGGAAAACCTTAAAATGAGCCTCAAGACAGACAGGTGCTACCTTGTCTCTCTTTGTAGTGAATGCTGCTATGGTATAGGGCTGGCATCTATATGAGTCCATTTATTGAGCGTCTACTGTGTATAAATACTCTGTGCTAGGCTTTAGGAGGATTCTTTCATCAACCACTTAAAAGCACACAGTGCTTTTCCAAACAAAAGTTTCAGGAGTCCTGGCTTACAGTTCATCCCCAATGCATTGTTTTTCTGCTCTGTTTATTCTCTGTTCTAATTCTGATTCCTTCATGATGTCTCTGCGCCAGTATTTTAATTCTAAGTTATTTGGAACAAAATCCCTTTTTTTGTTATGTGATAAATATTTCAGATTTGCAAGCACTCTAAAGGGGGAGCTCAGGGCATTTTCTAGTTCTTGGTCAACTATAGCATTCAGCTCACTGCTGGGGAGACAGTGGGTCCTCACTGTATGGTTGGATATGGCTGATTATTATTAATCATTTAATAGTGATTCTCAAACTTGAACACACTTTCACAAGTTTGAGAATCACTGTTAAATCGACAATTTGTAGCAGCTTTAGGTTGTGAAGACCTTTCAGAATTTGATGAAAGCCAGAAAGCTAGAAAAATGCACAAACATATTTTACACAATAATGGGGTATTTGGGGACCGCTGATTCAGTACTCTGATATAAACTAAGCACTTCAATTTTCAGAATAAATCCTATTAGAATTATTAGAGGAAGTCACACACCAGTGATCTGAGAATTTGATGATTATTTATCTTTAGTAACCTTGGCCTGTGGTTTGTCCCCAACTTTTTTTTTTTTTCATCAAGAGCTCATGCCCTGAGATTTCTCCAGGCATTAATCTAGGCCCTGTGGTGAATGTCAGCATGGTACCTGCTGGGTGGTCCTTCCACGTTCTCACCAGCCACACACTTGATGTAGCAGAGGCTTCTGGTGGGCCCCCCACCCAGCCAGAAGGGCAGGAGGGGACTTTAGTGAATTCCCTTTTACTTTTCTGTAAACAACTGAATTTTTGTATTCATTTGCTTTAATTTTTAGTGAATTACATTTACTTTAAACAACTAAATTTTTAAAAATTCCTAAGGAATGCATGGGCAAATTAGAAATAGAGATAAGTAAAAGGAAGAAAAAAGATTATTGGAACATTTGTCCTTGGGTAACCAGTTATTGTAAACGGCAAAATAAGAAGCAAAAGAAGAGTCACTTGGTGACTGACACTGGAGGGGAGTTTATGCCTCCTAGCTATGCACTAGGGTAATAACAATAGCATTGTTAATAATACCTAACATTTATTGAAGTTTTATAACATGCCAGATACTGTTGTGTTTAAATTCCCTATTTATATTAACTCATTAAAACCTGATAGCTGGTGTACAAGTAAGTGCTGCTAATGTGCCCCAATTTAACACTAACAGTAAGGCTCAGAGTGGTTAAGCATCTTGCCCGAGGTCACACAGCTGATAAGGATTTGAGTTGAGGCAGGGAGATGCCGTCTGGGTCTCAGACGTGTATCCTCTTCTGGTCTTCTAGGATGATAAGAAACACTGCTACGAATTACTGTTGGGTGGTGGTGGAGGTGATGGTGGAGGAGAGGAGACTCCTGCATGAACGCTTTGGGGTTGGGGGATGAGGACGGTGACATTTCTCCGTGGATCAGGTGGGTGCAGAGATGGAGCAAGGACTCAGAAGTGTGCACAGGCCCTATGCTTTTTGGACCCTTTAGTAATTAAGCTAATCATCAGCCTCACCTTGAAATATCTCTTCTTCCTTTGTTATCAGCATGTGGAACAGCTGTAAGAATGTCAGCTGATTGGAACCTTCCCAACCCACCTTAGAATGGTGGGCATCTGTTCAGTTTTAAACTGGCTACCATGACGTTCTCTGTGCTGAACATTCGCAAACAGCTGGACTCAGAAGGAAATGTACAAATGTGTGGTGTTCACAGTTTACTAATATAGTGAGGGCTGACAGAATTATTATAGGTCACTGAGCCTTTAAATTATATTTGTTTGTAAAGTGGCCTTGTATTTTGATCCTGAGAGTAATGCCAATTTGGTCATATCGACTTTCCAAAATGTCACGAGCTTTGCATGTTTCATCATTAATTCAATTTTCCCTAAAATTATTTCCCAGAACACTAAGTGGACATTTTTTCCTGTAACGTTATTTTAAAGAAAGAATCCAAGAGCGAATTGATTTAATACACTCAGTGAATAAGGACTTGTCTCTGAGAGCTGAGTAATGGAGAGGCTAAGGACGGGGCTACAGGGTGGAAATTCCTGGATTCATATCCTGCCTCCCTCACTTAGCAGCTATTTGAGTCTGACTAAAATACTTAACGCATCAGTTCAATGGGAATAACTCTCTGTATACCATAGGATTGCTGTAAGAATTCAGTGGGATGGTATTCATTACTCACAAAGCACCGGTGCGATGTCTAAAGTGTGGAAAGCCCTCAGTAAATGTTAGCAGTTATTAAATCCTGGAAAAGCAGATAACTGTGGACAGAGGTTGGGGTCTCTTACCGCCGTTCCTCACCCCCACCCACTTCGCGGTGTGTCTCCATGAATTTTCCATGTCAGTTCTTAAAGCTCCTCATTTCTCTTTGGAATAGTTGCACACCGTCCCGTTGAAGGAGAGAATCATTAATGGTTGTTCGGATGATTTTGTATTTTCCTCATCATTATAAATATCTCATACTCTTATTTCCCTGCCCCCTCCAACATTCCCCTCAAAACTTTGAAGGCTGTGTTTTGAGGTTGGTCTCAGTACCGCTGCTGTAATTATTTCCATTGTATTGTAAACACCTGTTTGATGGGGTATCGGGGAGGGTTTGTGCTCACTTAGTCTAAAACTAAATAATTACTGGCCATCCTGTCCTATCAGTTGAAGAGCTGAGGGCAGTAGGAGTGAGGTTTACCGGATAAGAAAGAGGAAACTGCCTTGAGAGCCTTTACTGAAAGCTTCTCATGGCCCGTCTCTCAGAAAATCAAACCTAAGCTCATTCGCTAGCATGTAATTGTGAAAACCCAGCATGGAGAGTTTTCTTATTTATATTCGACGGGACGCCCTTTCGCTGAAATTGTTCCTCCTTAAATTGTAGTTTAATCTGTGTATATAAAAACTTCTCGGGCTTCCCTGGTGGCGCAGTGGTTGAGAGTCCGCCTGCCGATGCGGGGGACACGGGTTCGTGCCCCGGTCCGGGAAGATCCCACATGCCGCGGAGCGGCTGGGTCCGTGAGCCATGGCCGCTGAGCCTGCGCGTCCGGAGCCTGTGCTCCGCAACGGGAGAGGCCACAGCGGTGAGAGGCCCGCGTACTGAAAAAAAAAAAAAAAAAAACAACTTCTCTGGGTCATAATCTCGGTCGTAACCCACCCTGGGGAGATTTTGATCCACATTTGGATCCTGCCCTGCAAAGCCCTGGATGACCTGGCCGGCCTCTGCCCGGTTCCCTCACTGCATTTCCTGTGCTCTTGGCCTCACCCCTTCTGGTGCCAGAAGGAATCGCCTTCTTGCCATTGCTGCTGCTGCCGCCTCTCCCCATCCTCCCCCCTTCAACGAGTCAGTCCCATCTTGGGGCCTTTGCATGTGCCCTTCCCTTCCCTCCGTCTTCCTCATTTCACTCAGGTCTCCTGTTCTGATCCCTCATCTTCACTGTGACTGCTCCTGGTCACCTCCTCCACGGGGGATGCCCCATTATGTCCTACCCCCATTCTGCTTAGTGGTTTCTTCCCCAGGATTATAAGCTTCTGAGGTTAGGCGCTGTGTCCCATTCACTGCCGTGTCTCCAGCACCTGCTGGCACAATGGAGGTACTCAGTTCTGAACTCTTGTTGGATTAATGAAGGAATCAAGGAAGTGGAGATGCCTATAGAATTTAATGTATGATGCTGTCTTTTGAGGCTTTAGTCTCAATATTGATGGCAAACTAAGAGAAGAGCTTCTAACATTTAAAAATGAAACAGTTCAGAAAAACTATCCGTCTTTCAGTTTAGTTTTCAGAGCAGAGACATGTAGCTTCTGAGAAATTTTCAAAAAGCAGAAGTGCCATGGATTGATTTCTCATCTTTGATCATTATCTTCTGCTTTTTGATTTTACTCTTGTGTTTATGTCTTATATCATGAAAGCACTTTCGAGTCTTTATTCTCATCTTCTCAAACGCGCATTTGCAGACTGCTCACCGCCGTCGCATTAGTGATGACAGTCTTACAGTATATTCAGGGTGCCTTCTCTCTAGGGACTCAGGAAGCATATGGCTGGCTCATCCAACATCATCCCTGTCTCAACAGAGGGCTCTGAGCCATGGTTTCAAGAAGTTTCTGGGCCTCTGGGCTGGGCCCCAGGGCTTTCCAGGGGAGCTTCCAGGGAGGCTGATGGAGTTTTTGCCTCAGCTTCATCAGGAGCATTTCTGTTTCTGTCTGTCTGGTGTATTAGCATTCCCTGTAAGATTCTGAGTAAGATTTGCCTCATGAATAAGACAATATCGGAACACTTGTGATTTAGAGGGGCCTCTTCCCTTTTCAGGGAATAATGAGAGGGCTTGCAACAGGGCCTTGTATCCCTGAGAATCGAAGGTGGAGACAAAGGCAAGGGCAGCCTGTTCTGGATGAGTCTGACTAGTTCTGACCCAAGGAGGCGTTGGATTGATGTCTGTACCTTGAACTTAATTACAGGAGCTCGTGAGCCACTGGCCTAGGTTCTACCGGGCGGTGTACACAGGTGCCCTTGGCTTTGCTGCCACCTTACCTTGTCTTTTTTCAGTTCCTCCTTTCTCCCGAGTGTTTCTGTTTGTGGTACAACATTGCTGTGGAAACTTTATGCTAATGTCTGCTCCTGGCACTGTGCGTTTGGGGAAGGCTCATCTGATTTCTGTTAAATAGTTCGATTTCCCTTCCTATCCTCAATTTCCAAGGCATTTAAAATTCTCCATTAAAATGAGAACACGGACTCATCAAAGTCGAAATGTAAACAAACTTGTGAAGTATTTTAATCTTATCATTGACTGTATCTGGAAATCCCAAACCGGAGAAACTTTGGACTCATATTCATGGAAATGGAAAGCAGTTTGTTGTTGAGTGAATGAACTTAAGTAAACGCAGGGTGCCTAGACTCTAGGCATCAATACAAACTGTATCTGCATAAAAGTGCTTGTTGTATAAGAGTATAATCCCTTTTTTTGGGGGGGAGGGGGTGCATTTTTGACTTCCACGTTAATCTTAGCTGTATGAGATGGGGGAGCGGTGCTGCGTGTCATTTTCCTTGAATATTCTTTTGTTGTTCTAGCACTTCGAAGGTTTTAAGTAAATGAAGGAGTGAATGAGTAAGTGACATGAACAAATCCGTAGAAGGGAACTCCAGCTGTAGGAGAAAAGCTTTGGGACTTGGTGGCTTGGCACAGGGAAAAACAAAGTATGCACACAGGGGCATTCGGGTGTCTGGTAAGGAGGAAGTCGAGTCAGAACACAAAATTGCTGTAGATGTGACATGTGTGAAGAAAAAGTGACTTCTCCTAGGCAAGCAGTGGTATTCTCATGTCCAGCGTGCCAGAGGGTTCTGTCGTTTTTATAAACTCCCTCCTCCCTGGAAATCAATCTAGCCACTCATGGGGTGCTTTCAGAGTCATTTAGAAGGGATTTTAGGGAAAACTAGGATTTACTTCACAGCTGACATTGGTGAATTGTATCGATGCTGTAAAGTACAAGAGAACTTTTCTAATTAAGTAGTGTCTGGGCAGCTCATTCTAGAGTGTATTTCTTGCATGATGCACTTTCTCACATTCTTTAAATGAAAAGTTTATTTTGACTATTATTGGAACCCTTAAACACTTCATGGAATGTTTGGCTTAAGACAATATTTCTTACTGGGAGTTTTTTGCTACTTTTATTCTTTTTGACCTTCGGCGATAGAAAGGATTGTACATTTAGGAAGGCATAAAAATAATGGAGTGCTATTAAGGAAATGGTGATAATTGAAATACTTGATGAGAATAGGCGTTTAACTGCGTAACTTAACCAAATTCAAGTAGCTAGACACAAAACCCTCTTTTCTCTTTAAAAAGAAACAATACCATGGGGGCTTCCCTGGTGGTGCAGTGGTTAAGAATCTGCCTGCCAATGCAGGGGACACGGGTTCGAGCTCTGGTCGGGGACGATCCCACATGCCGCGGAGCAACTAAGCCCGTGCAACACAACTACTGAGCCTGCGCTCTAGAGCCCGCGAGCCACAGAAAGAGAAGCCGCCGCAATGAGGAGCCTGCGCACCGCAACGAAGAGTAGCCCCCGCTCTCAGCAACTAGAGAAAAACCCACGTGCAGCAGTGAAGACCCAATGCAGCCAAAAATTAAATAAATGAATAAATAAATAAATTTTAAAAAATAATAAAAAGAAACAATACCAGATTTATATGGTACTTTCTCTTCTTTTCGACCTAAATTATAAGCAACTACTGTTGGTTATTTCTAAGAGCTGTTAGCTTGTGAAGCTGGGAAGTCATTAAAAACAGAGTACTTGCAAACTACAAATGAGTGCCTAGGTTTTTGTTTAGATGTAAAGAGTTTTCCTATGGCAGTTCCTCAACTGTAGTGTGGAAACTTAAGCTAAGGCAGAGTAATAAGAAGGGAGCCTTGCTAAGCGATGAGTGTGTTTTTGGCTCAAAACTATTAAGGAAGCAGCTGTCATAATATAGCTCTTTAGAATTATCAGCTGTATTACTTAGTACTTATGAAATGCTCTGTGCTCCTAGTTAATTTATTAATTTCTCCAAGCCTCAATTAAATGGGAAAGAGTATTTTTACTCTTCTCAGTCCTATGTTTTCTTAGTAAAATCTCAAGGAAATAGCTCGAAATGCTCTATTTTAAGATGCATGGGGTAGTAGACTTTATCTGAATAGCAGGAATACTTCTCTTTATTTTTTGAGTTGACGTGTTTTCCAGATGAAATATTAGTAAAACGTTTTTAAAAGTCATCTAAATCCTATAAAATAGTGTGAATGTTTTAGGTTATAGAAAATATGTCCCCTGAGAGTAATGTTTTTAACATTTATTACTCACTTTAAAGTAAGTTTTCAGTAGAACTGCTGTGAATCACTGACTGTTTTTTTGGAGCCTAATTCATTAAAGAGAATTCAGTCTACACGAATGACATTGTAATTCTTCTAATGTATACACAAAGGAGAAGAAAATATTGCGAGCAAAGTGTTCGACATTTTTTTTTGTTTTTTTTGATGCTGGCTTAAAGCTGTTATTTGTGCAGAAATAGAAACTTTGGATTATCCCTGTCCTAGTCAAAAGCTTATCATAAGGCAAGGCTATTATTATAACAGTTCTAAACAGATGCTTCCGGTTTGCTCCTTTGGGTCACATTCATGACTTTATTCTTGAACATCTATCCAAGATGTTCTTGAGGCTGAGCACGTACCCCTCCAACAGGCTTTAAAAATACATTCCTCTTAACCTGTGGGGCATTTATAAATGAATCAGCAGTGTTTACAGAGCACCTGTTCTCTGCAGAGATCTATTACCAGATGAAGTGGAGGAGTTGAAGAAGCAATTCAGGATGGATCATACACCTCAGTGTAAAACTTGAAACCATAAAGCTAACAGAGGGAAATAGAATGTGTTCCCAATGCTGGACAGGCAAGGATTTCTTAGGATATAAAAAACACTAAACCATAAAATAAAAAATTCATAAATTGGACTTTATCAAAATTTAACACTTTCGGGCTTCCCTGGTGGCACAGTGGTTGAGAGTCCGCCTACCGATGCAGGGGACACGGGTTCGTGCCCCGGTCCGGGAAGATCCCACGTGCCGCGGAGCGGCTGTGCCCCGTGAGCCATGACCGCTGATCCTGTGCGTCCGGAGCCTGTGCTCCGTAACGAGAGAGGCCACAACAGTGAGAGGCCCGCGTACCGCAAAAAAATAAAAAAAAATAAAAAAAAATTTAAAACTTTCATTTTTCTTTGGACACTATTAAGAAAATGAAAGGTAAGCCATAGATTGGGAGGAAATATTCACAATTTATAACTCTGTTAAAGGATTCAGGCTATCTAAAGAACTCTCATAAGTCTGTAATAAAAAAGACAAAGGACTCAAAAAAAAGACCAAAAGACTTAAATGAACAAATCACATACGAAGATGTTTGACCAAGGAACAAATGAAAAGATGCTTCCCATCATTGGTCAACAGGGAAATGCAAATTAAAATGATGAGATACTACTTCATACCCATTAGAATGGCAGAAAAATAAAACAAATACCAGAAAGCTGACGATGTCAACTGTCGACAAGGAAATGGAGCAATAAATAGTTTCATGCATTTTTGATTCGAGTGTAAACTAGAAAATACACTTTGGAAAACAGTTTGGTAACCTTTTATCAAGTTAAACATATAACTACCTATGAGCTAGTAATTTAACTCCTAGGCGTTTACCTAAGAGAAGTGAAAACGTGTATCCACGAAAAGACTTACTGGAACGTTCATAGCAGCTTTATTCATAATAGCCCCAAATTGGGAATGACCCAGATGTTCGTTGACAGATTAAAATGAGTAAACAAATCGTGGTATCCTTATAGAATACCATTTAGGGATCAAAAGGAGTCATACCTGCCAATAACATGGATAAATCTCAAACCAGTATGTTGAGCCAGAGCAGTCAGACACAATGGGGTATGTACTGTGTGAGTCTGTTTAAATGCACTTCTACTGCAGGTAAAACTAAGCTCTAGGGACAGAAATCAGGAATGTGGACACCTGTGACCGGAAAGGCGCACAAGGGAACTTTTGTGATGGAAAATACTGTATTGTAGTAACTGGGGTGGTGATTATGGGGTGTCAAACTCATTGAATTTCCATTTAAAATGTTTTCCATTTTATTGCATGCAGTTTATATACCCCAGCCCAAATTCAGTGGGGGAAAAAGTCAGAGCTGTAAAACTTGATCTTGGAGCAGTTAGCATATTGAGCAGACATCATGCGTGTTGTAAACCACATGTAAATGGTACATAGGATGTTAGAACGATGGCAGAGATGGCAGGAAGTATGAACGCTGAGAAAAAAGCATGTCAGATGGGAAAGGTTCTCTGGGCAAGAGATGGTTTGTGTTGTGTTCTGAAGACAGAAATGGATAAATCTTAGAGATTGGGATTGGAGAGAAAATACTCCAAACAGGGTCAGGGTCTCAGGCCAAGGGGTCAAGATAAGAATAAAAGAAGACATGTTTTGAGGTCAATAAGCATGTTAACTGAAGTCGTTTCCCTATTCAGTTTATCATTTCCCAGCCCTCTATAGCTGTATCACTTTCCTCTTTCAAGACTTGGCCTAATTCTGTCCCTTCTGTCCACTAGATGCTCCAGCACACGGTGTTCTTTCCTATTTCTCAGCTCCTATTTTAACTCCACAGCATAGCCCTTAAATTTTCCCAGGTTATACCCTACACGTTGAGTGTGTATTTTCTCAGAACATGTTTTCTGGGGGAAGGTGGTTTGTCCACTGCTCCAAGTGAAATGCTGAGTCCATCATCAAATGCTAGTTAAGGTTCTTTGGATGGAGGTTTGATAGATGTGCAGGAGAGGACACCTGTTGGAATGTAGGTTTACTACATTAAGTGTGTGCTGTAGGTTTTTACACATAAGAGTGTTAATAGCTGTAATCTTTTGACTGTCGACTGTGTACCAGGCATTATGATAACTATTACGATAGTTCTTCCTAGGTAGGTGTTTTTATTCTGTCTTTACAGATGAGTAAACTGTGCAGGCAGAGGTTAAATGACACACTGGAGTTCGAATATATCTCTTTGGCTTCCACCATTCCTGTAGTCATCAAACCACTGTATTTGTGTTCCTGAGAAATAAGGTGATGACAGTGATGACAACAGTAAACATTGCTTGTATTCTTATGTCACGCCAGTCACTCTTTGGGCACTGTATACATATCAATTCATTTAACTTCCATGACAAGTGAGGGAAATTATTCATAGGGTCATTAAGTAACTTTATCAGGGTCATATCAGAGTAAGCAGTATGGAGTCAAGATTTGAACTAGTGGGCTTCCCTGGTGACGCAGTGGTTGAGAGTCCGCCTGCCGATGCAGGGGACGCGGGTTCATGCCCCGGTCCGGGAAGATCCCACATGCCGCGGAGCGGCTGGGCCGGTGAGCCGTGGCCGCTGAGCCTGCGCGTCCGGAGCCTGTGCTCCGCAACGGGAGAGGCCACGACAGTGAGACGCCCGCGTACCGCAAAAAAAAAAAAAAAAAAAAAAGATTTGAACTAGTCTGATCCCAGAATACACGGTCTTTGCTCTTGACTATCGTGCTCTGCTACTTGGCTTTGCGAGCATGAGGACTGGCGTCTCCCTTAGCGAGAACAAGGCACGCACTTCTCCTGAAGTGGGGTAGGGATAGGAATGGATTTATTAGATAAAAACTAGTGAGGCAGGATGTTCTTTCCATGACATACTTAGTTTGTTAAAATAAGATGCTCCTTATTGCCAGCCATCCATGAGACGTTTGTGGAGAAATTTTACTGTGTCTTTTTTTTTTTTTTTTTTGCGGTGCGCGGGCCTCTCACTGTCGTGGCCTCTCCCGTTGCGGAGCACAGGCTCCGGACGCGCAGGCTCAGCGGCCATGGCTCACGGGCCCAGCCGCTCCGCGGCCTGTGGGATCTTCCCGTACCCGTGTCCCCTGCATTGGCAGGCGGACTCTCAACCACTGCGCCACCAGGGAAGGCCTACTGTGTCTTTTCCTTACTCGGCTAAGACAGGTTCCATTCTTTTGAGGGCTTAAGAGTCTAGGTCTGGGTTTGCTTTTGTGGTAAACTCTTGTGGCTGCTCCAGTCTTTAAAAATTCTCATACTACTTGAACTAAACTAAGAAACTGGACATGACTGGCAATGTGCTACAATTATAATTTATGAGGGAAAATTAGTTCCAGAACTGTCCTCAGCGGAGCCATACTCAAGAAGAAGAATCTCGCCACAACACCAAAAGATTAGGCAGTAAAGGTGCATTGTAAGTTACGGTAATGTATTTAAAGGAAGTATTTATCCTTTTCTAAAAGTGATTCCTACTCAGTCTTGTTTCTTGGTTAACCGGCTACCTGCCTGAGTGGCCCTGGCGACAAGGACTCTGATTTCACATTCTTCATAGGCTCAGTGATACAGAGGCAGCTAATCTTACATTTTAGGTTTTCTTTTCATCTCAGAGCATATTCTTTCCCTTCCTTTTTTCACTTCTATAAAGATGGTGCTTGCAGAGATATTTATAGTAGGGAAGGAAGCGGTGAGATCCTTGTGCAGAAACATAGTTGGCAGTTTCAGGGGCCAGGAAAGAGAGAATATGAAACACTACGGGCCACCTCCTAGGATATTTAATTGAGTTTAGTATTGCTTCCCATACTCCCATTTTCATCACAGTGCGTTCAGGGCTATCAGCTCCTACCAGGGTTAGGTCTGAGATTTGGATCAAGTCAGTACATGTTGGTTGGCTTCTGATGAGATTAGGATCCCTTCCAAACCTCTCTAAAGAAAATAAAAATGTAACCTAATAAGTTAAAATAGGCCCAGAGATTGACAACTCTTCAGTTGTCATACTGAAGAAGTACCACTTCCTAGAGGAGAAAGATTGCCGATGGAAAGGTTGTCTTTGTGCCTATTAGAATGTAAGCTCCCTGAGGCGAGGGACTCTTGGAAGCAGAGTATCTCCAGTATCTAGAATCGTGGCTGCCACACAGTAAGGAATCCGTGTTTGTTGAATGAATGAATGACTGAAATAGCTCTAGAATGAGAAGGAGATTTTGCTTATCCTCTGTAGCAGGATGGTAACATTCGTTAGATGAAGCCTCCTGTGAGCTCATTTACCAGCCTTTGACCTCAGGGCTGGAAGTGCCTGTAAGCAGCAGGTGGGCCCTGCTTTCCAGCCAGGTATCTCCCCCATGATAAAAGAAAGGTTAACACACTTCAGGTCGGCTTGGTGTAAATTGTACCTATAGTCCAATCACGTGATAAAAATAAGTGTGTGATCCTAGAAGACTGAGAATCAGATTCTTTTTCCCCGTGTTCACACCAAAGTGTACAGTCTCCTTTGGGCCAAGTCTGAGAAACCAAATAGCTGATCTTTCTCTTTTTTCTTTGAGATTTTAGCTTCAACAGCAGATGTTACATAATTGAGCAGAAGCCACCGACCCCTCTCTGACTTTTATCTGAAAGATAAAGGGTCAGAACATGATACCTGAGGGCTTTGCTGCTTTTCAGAAACAGCAGATGGAAGACTTCAGTGCAGAATAAAAAGCCAGCAATTTAATTTAGGCTGAGCGAAGACAAAAGATTTCAAAGGAATAGAAAATGTATCAGATCCAAAAGCACATGACCAATATTTCACTCTGCCTTTAAAAGAACAGGTGGCTTGAGAAACTTTGTGGCAAACTTGGTTTTTCTGTGAATTAATATTTCCAAGTTATTACCACAAAAATAAGACGAGTAGTAAATTTCCTACTAAGTTTGTACTTTTCTCGGGTGCTAGTTGGGAAAAGAAAACTCCCTGTAGAGGAACCAAAAGATTTAGTAAAAAGGATTTTAAAGACCTGATGGAGGAGACTTGATCCCACATGCTAGAAATTTAAACCAGACTTTATATAGTTTGACGGTGGGTACTTTTTTGGTAAAGATAGGATACTTCTTCTGAAATGGGTTTCTGTAGCCATGATCCCTAGACTTTTAGGAGGCAGTGCATCTTTCAGCATTCAGGGCAGCGATGGGTTTAGTACCAGGATGTAGTAGCAGACGTGCACTTAATTTGAAATCCCAAGCAGTAAACAGAATCCAACCAATGAAACCCCTTTGTAGCATCCGATCTGAAGGGTAAGGATGACCATGTAATTTATTGTCCAAACCAGGACACTTCTGAGGTAGAAAGGGGGAACCGTTTGCCATTATGCCAGAAAGCGGGTGAAAACTAGAGTTGTCTCAGGACTTAGTGACACTTTACCCAATGGAATTGAAACTTGCACGTGCAACACAATTACCTGGAAGCCTATTAAAACACAGACTGCTGGGTGCCACCCCCACAGTTTCATGTTCAGTAGGTTTGGGATCAAAAATTTGCATGTCTGACCAGTTCACTGGTGATGTTGATGCAGGAGCTTGTCTGGGGACTGCACTTTGAGAACTACTGCTCTGCCTAGACGGGCATGGCACTCTTATGCTGAGGATGTAATTTTCAGTTGAAAGAAACTCTCCTTAGTGTTCAGTCCTCCTCCGCTAGACAGCCCTCTGCAAACGAGGATACCCGTGAAGGAGACGGCAGAAAAAACTTGCGTTGGCTTCGACCTGTGTCTCTGTGGACTGGTCTATTCTTGGCATTCCAGAGACAGCTCCCTGGTACCAACCTAACCTTCAAAGAAATGTTGAAACCAAATGGAAGAAACATGACTTCTGGTTTCTTACCATACAGACTTTGGCTTGGGGAAGCCTCAGCACCTAAATTCACTCTAGAGACACTTTATAGAATGAACATTGTATGGGCAACAGCGTTCCTCTGCCCTTTCCTTTTGCATCTGAAAAAGCAAGGTGGGTCACCAGCGGCTCTGCTGGAGCCATCTGAGAAAATGTGGCCAGGGTTCTTGCTCTTGGTGCATCTGTTCCAACTGGCACAGTCTGACCCGGAAACACAGCTTCACCATGTGCCACCAGTGTGGGCCATCAGTACTCTGCAGGCTTTGTCACATTGGACTAAGTGAACTTGCTAGAATTGCGTCACGCAGGACTCCTACCTAACTGCGGAAACAATGCTAGCTCTGTGTACGTTGGAAAAAAAACCCCCCAAACCTCCAATATTTCTCAGTTCAGCAGTTGACTTCGGAAACGTCATAGATCTAATGGGAAATATCTGTTTGTTTCTCTTTCTTTTTAAATCAAAAACAATGGGGGGTGCTTTTGCTTTTTAAGCATTTATTCATTATTTTGCCCTCTCGTTAACTGACTTAGACTGAATGAGAAACACATAGATAGGTTTATTAGTCAGGCAGATGTGAATGTGGGATTCACCGTAGATCAGTGGTTTTTAAAGGGTGGACCCCCAGATCAGCAGCTTTACTATCACCTGGGACTTCGTTAGAAATGCAGATTCTCTGGCCCCAACTTACTGAATCAGAAACGTTGCGGAGTAGGGCCCAGGGATATGCGTTTCAACAAGCCCCCGGTAATTCTGATGTGTAGCAAAGTTTGACAGGCACTGTTGTAAACGGTTTTATGTTAGATCTTATCTGTCTGTTTTGGTCTACAGAGGTATTGAAATGTCTAAATTATGCTTTCCAGTGGTCTGATATGTAATTTCATACACATCTGCTTCGATTAAATGAGTCTTTGTAATAATAGTGAAAGCAATGATGATGTTAGCCACCATTTACTGAACTTTCTACATTACTATGTTAAAGATTTTACAAATAATATCTAATTTAATCTCACAGTAGTCTTGTGCTAATATCATCACTGTTTTACAAATATGGGAATGGGACTCAGGAGCTTGGTAGACAGGCCTCTTGGAGGGTGGTTTCTTAGTATTTTGCTGCCTGGTGTACCCATTAGCTGTTTTAATGTGTCTCCCCCCCCCACCCCCCCAAATTCTCCTGATTTTGAGAGACTGTCTTTTTCTACTCCTGTCTCCTTCCCCCTTTTGTGTCCTGTTTGAATATGTCAAGGATAATTATAATTTTATGTTTTTAGAGTAATTTTTCTCCCCAGTATATGTGTGTGACACCAGATTGAACATTCTTCTCACCAGGGAATTAGAAATACTGTCCTCCAAATGCATGATTGAGGATGAAAGTAGTTGAAGAGGATTGAAGGACATGCCAATTGGCGATTGGTGGGACAGCGTGGCAGGGCCGGGAGGGGTGTAGCAGTGGGAAGGCTGGGCTGAGTGAAACCCTGTGGGGTGCAGGTACCTTCCTTGTGCCCAGGGGCTCAGGCTCACTGTGATATCAGCTGGGTAACCTTGGTCAGGGTGGTTACCTCCTGTCTGCCTGCTTCCTCAAGTGTGAAATGGGCACTTTCACATCTCAGCAAACAGTAGTTTTTTTTTCCCCACGCCCTGCCCACTCTCCCTTCCTGGGTCTTCACGCTTTGAGTATCTTGGTGTCCCCTCATTTCTTCCTTACTAAGCTGTAACAGACACGACAATCTACAGTTTATGTGTCTATTACCAGTGTGTAATGTGTACATATGTGCATACTTTTATGTGTGTATTTATAGATTTTATTGAAGTATAAAATTTATTTATGTTCACAGATCATAAAAGGTTATTTTGATATTTTAGAGTGAGTACATTGTTTTATTTATTTATTTTTTTAAACTTATCTAGGTTTTTTTTTTTAGTGCCAAAGCTGTTTTCAAGTCTGTAAGTTTTGGGAAGATAAATATGCAAGCTATAGAGTATTTTCTGTTTTACCAGTGTGACCTTTGGTTCACTTTCCCCATAGAATTAGGCATCCTTGCTTGAAAAAAATATTTCTGATTGGTTCACTGTGCTGACAGTGTGGATCTGCGCTAATTCCCCTGTGTGTCCTATAAATTTATAATGTTTAAAGTATTTTAAATAATTTAGCTGGTTAGTCCTAGGCCATAATAAGTTAACATGTGAACTTAAAGTTTTGCTATGCACAGGATAGATGTTTGTGATTCACTTTCAAGGTAAATACATACTTTACTAGGTATTAATAGGGTTAATTTATCCCAAGAACAACAAAGATAAAAGCTTTTATCTATATAAATATATGTACAAATAGATACTAACTGTATATCTATGCCTACATGACCTGGCCAACCAAAACATACTCACACTGACTTATAGGTATTATTGTCATAATTGAGTTTGCAGTTTTTAGAGGCAACTTTGATATATATCTACAAGCTTTTGAAATGTTTGTCCTGGGTGAATACCTTTTAAGCATTTTCTCTGATATCGCCTCATCACAGATGTATTTTGACAGCCACAGTCGGAAATCCTAAATAATCATCGATGATAAAATTTCAGATTTGGATCCCCAAACCAGCACGAGCAAATATATTACTATATCAACCAATTATAGTTCTCAAACCCAAAGTAACTTACTGAGAAATGGGGACAGTGCAGTGGTACTCGGCACCACTGCCGCCTAGCCCAGAATTCTCCTCTTCCATCCTCATGCCCCCTTCACACACCCTGATGTTCTTTCATGGAAAAGCTGTTTCCTTACCTGTTTGTAGCCCTTCATCTGTGAGTCAAACAGCATTCATTTCAGAACATGTCTCAGTGGACGCTCCAGGTTAAGACTGTTCTACGCAGAGTTCTCGCTCGTCTTCAGGAACAGATGAAAATCAGGAACTTGACAGAAACCATGAGATAGTAGGTCAGCTGTCACTGCTGAATTGGTCCGTTAGTGCTCACTCAAGGTCGGGAAATGGAAACAAGGAGGAAGAGAGATGTTTGGATCTCCGTGCGTGTCTGGCTGGCCTCCGTGCTAGTTCCTTTCCTTCAGCAATCCCTAAAAAAGCGTGGTCCTTTTTTTTTTTTCCTTCTTGAACTTTTTTCTACTTTTTTTTTTTTTTTTTCTCCCCGACGTCGCCACGTCATCCGGCAAATGAACAGCCGGGCAACAACCTCAGCAGGTTTTCTTTGTAAACTTTGCCATTTGCCAAATTCAACATGTGGTAAAAGGTGGAGAGCTGGTGGGGTCACTGAGGTAGGAAGACGTGGCTGTAGCTACCACACCCTCCTAAGAGGAAACTCTCGTGGGGGAGACAAAAACTTCCCTCTACCCTTCTAGATTCCTGGGGCTGGCCTCAGAATTACGTTGACATGAGACCAACTAAAAAGTCTAATAACATGTGTACATGGGAGAGACCCAGGAAAACTGAGTAACTCACCAAAATGGCAGAAGCCACCACCTCAAACTCCATCTTCAACCAAAGACAAGAGAAGATGTTGAGGTTAGTGGTCTGGTAATTCAAAGGCGGGGGGGAAGGCAATTCATAGGAAGATGAAAGAAGAGCCAGTGTTTGGTAAACAGACGTTTGCTGTACCCTGTACAGAGACAGTGGGACCCCGAGAGGCATTTTAACAAACAAATTCTGCTAGGTTCCTCCCTGTCTACACACCTAATTCATATTATACTGTAGGTATCTGTAGTGGTAGCTCCCTCCCTGGAACAGGTCCTCTCCCTAAATTCTTTTAGGCAGTTAGGGGGGTAGGTCAAAGGTTCCTGAGTCTTTGGTGCCTGGATTGTTTCCAGCTCAAAATAATTAGCAGGCCTAAGAGACACATTTTGTGGGGGGGGGGCAGGTTTTGCTCCCCGTTCCTTGTCAGCGGCCACACGGTGTAACAAACAGGTGGTGAGCGGGGCTCCCCCAAAATGTGGAATTAGTATTTGAGTAAAGAAGCATTCTGGCATCCATGACCCCATCTGTTAGATAAGAGGTGCTGTTATTGTTTTTTTTCCCACATTAATTTTTCCATATTTAAGCATTACTGACAAATCTTGGGTTGGCCAAAAAGTTCGTTTCGGTTTTTCTGTAAGATGTTATGGAAGAACCCAAACGAACTCTTTGGGCAACCCAACAGCTCCCGAGTAGGACTTCAGAGAAACTCATCATGCGTTAATCTTTCGCTAAGTGTGTGCTGCTAGTGTTACTGTTTGGAAAGTGAGAGGCAGGAAATCTCTGTATTTTGGGTTTCTTTCAGGTTGTATGATATAATTCGTAATGTTCCAAGGAGTGCTCCAGTGTCTTTCCCACTG
The DNA here is from genome assembly GCF_008692025.1 of Phocoena sinus. Lineage (NCBI taxonomy): Eukaryota > Metazoa > Chordata > Mammalia > Artiodactyla > Phocoenidae > Phocoena > Phocoena sinus. Next base: position 31,087,195 of record NC_045766.1, read on the forward strand.
AAAAATCGTGTGCAGTTAGAGATGGAAGTACTCAGAATTGGGCTGCAAATCCCTCATCAGAGTGTGTGACTCAGAACCAGATAAGGAATTCTGCCCTGGAAGGCTCTTTATTAGGCTGCTACATTGCAGGTGTGTTCTCTCAGGTGGTTCCACGGCCGAATTGTGGGCTCACAGTTTAACGTGTCAAGTTCAATTTGACTTAAAAACATAACGTACATTTGCAGTCACAGTGGTCAGTGGTACTTATTTCTGTGCTTATGATATGCCGGGTGCTGTTCTAGGTACTTTACGTGCACCTACTGTGTAATGGGCTGTGTTCCAGGCACTGGGGATGAAGTAGTGACTAAATCAGACCCAGGTCCCTTCCCTCATGAAGCATATTTGCTTATTTTGAGTCTTACATACAAACCCAGTAGTCACTACTGAACCTTAATAGACTCGGCGGAGGCCCCGAGGGACCCAGGGCTGGTTTAGGGAAGCTTCCCACTTGGCACTGCCTGGGTGCACCCATTCTCCCTCCCTCCCCGGTGCCCATAGAGTCCTGGCTGCTGCTTTGACCCCTGGGGCTCAGAGCACCCCTTTGCCTACAGAGGCTTGCTACCTTCAGCTTGCAAGGAGATCTGGTGGGCAGATACATGTAAGGACAAAGAGACATAAGGACGATGACCAGGGCACATTGCAGAGTCCTTCAGATGTAAACATTATGCCGATGAAATGGATGATTTGGCACTAGCAGTCTCTGAACTGCGGCTCTCAAGACTTCCCTGACTTATTGCAGGAGGCTCTGTTTATTCTGACGGTCTCAGAAACACCCATTATTTGTCTCCGTGCTCTCTTGTGCTTCTTGCCTTCTCCATGGGGTGCCCCATGTTTGTATGCAGCATGACTCAGGTGGAAATTACCATTAAATTGAATTCACTGGATCTGCTTGTTTTCCTCTTGATACCAGCATTTGCAAAGTCCAAGGCCAAAGGGAGAGCCCTACAGGTGGTCACCTGATGGCAGGTAGTCCTGCCAGATAAGTGAAGTAGAGCAGGTGTAAGACCCTTGGGGACTGAGGAATGGTGGAGAAGTGGAGAGCTCATGGCCCACCCAGGGGTGTGGGGGGGCAGCTGCTCAGCTAGACCTTGTCAGGGTCCAATGTTGTCTCCTCTGTGGATGGGCCAGTGTTGTCAGAACCTCAAGTGGTGATTGCCCTGTTTTAAACACTTTTTTGTGTTTGTGTTTTAACTCATTGCGCTCTCACAACAGCTCCATGAGCTGGGTGGGTTCCACCTCTTTCTTAATAGATGAGGAAACTGAGGCACAGAGATGTCCCACAGCCCCTAGAGATGGGATTCGGACCCTGGCAGAGCCGCTCCTGGAGCTCGTGCTCTCAACTGCACTTTTATGTCTCTTCTGGTTTCACGTGCCGTCTAAGTCAGACACTTTTCAAATTGTGTAGGCCTGATGTCTTGTGGGCCGAAACGGAACCTGACTGACTGACTGGCTCGTGGGAAGCCGGTTCGTGGCCTCTGCTTTATAGCAGTTGTATCAGCAGGTCGCCGGGGGACTCAGATGAACACTTGTCTGCGAGGACTGGATCAAAGCACAGATACACATTCTTTCCCACACTTGATTGAGGAGCGCTTTCTTTGTATCGGATCCTGTCACAGCCAGTTTACACAGGAACCATTTGAGGGACAGCTGTTTATATTTTTACAGATGAGAGAGTAGAACTTGGGAGAATGTAACGAAGTTGCTCAGGCGAGGAGGTAGCTGGGCTGGACTTTGCAGCCAGAGTTTAGATTCAGAGTTTAGGATTCCTTCCCCAGTTCAGCGGCTCTTTTCTACAGCCACGTGAACAGTGAACGCTGGTTCATTAATTCGTCAAACATCTGAGAGCCGGCTCCTCTAGGCAGGATAGGCCTTGTTGGGAGCACAGGAAAAGTGTATTTTCTCATCAGGAAATGCTGGTTGTACGCAGGTGTGACATTTTTTTAATCTGAGGTAAAGAGAGTGATGGCAGCAAATAAGTGGTGAGGGTAATAATGATGATAGATACCAAGGCGAGTGGTAGAGTTAGTGGTTAAGGCTGTGCTTGCCTTGGAACTGGGGAAGATGAAAACATAAGGATCCAGGAGGAGCTTGGTGAGTTGTCTGTTCATCTTGTCTTCTCAGGATTGCATGTTTCAAGACAGAGTGTCTGACTTAGGAGAGTTTTTGGCTATAGGAGCTTACTGCCAGCAGGGCAAGGGCACCACGTCCTGTGGTTTCTCTTCAAATGTTTGGGAGGCTTTTAAGAAAAGCCTGGGGCTACCACCTCTTCACCCCTAGGCGGTCCTCCTTGCCCTCTGCTCACCTGGGGACTCTGAAGCAGTTCTGACTCTTTTAAGGTCATTGTTTATATACTTGACTGGTCATTGACACCAGCTGGGGAGCTTTAACGAAGCAGATTCCAAGACCCTACTTCAAATGAACCAGTCAGAGTCCTTGTTTCTGGCTCAGAAATCTATATTTCCAAAAGTGTCTGGGTAAGTCAGAAATGTGGCCACGTGTGAGCCTCCCTGCCTTGCTGTTTCGGAGCCTCTGATCTTACTAGCCCTTGGAGGAACTTTTATCCTCCGGGCAGATGTCCTGCCTCCTGTTTTGTCTAGCTCCCTCCAGCTGCCTGGCCCTAATCAGTTACCGCCATAGCTTTGGACGCCCGTGCAGACCCTGTGCCCTGAGAGCAGACATTGTGATGATCAGAGAGCGGAGAGATTCATAGGGAGACCTTGAGACAGAGACTAGGGCTAGAACATCCACAGATTCGGTGAAACCCAAGGAGGAAGTGAGAATATCATCAGGGGCTTATGTAGCAAAAACAAGAATGTCTGACTTCTCCTGGGGCCTTGAGTTTTATATTTCAGCCTGTCTTCTCTGATCGTTTTTTTTTCCCTATTGGATGTCAGTGAATGATGTAAACCTGTCCTTAGACTATCTGTTGTTACTCCTTCTTTTTAGCCGGGAGGTTTTAGGAGTGGAGTCTTCCTTTCTTTATGCACCTCACTCACCCTGTCACCCAGATATTAAAAACTGGCCTCAGGTGTCCCAGAGTGTGGAGCTTGTGGAAACCTGGGCATATTTGTGAAAGACGTAGACATATTTCAATGCAGGATGTAAAGTTGGCCCTGCAACCATTTTGTATTTCCTTGAGATTTATGCTGGGCATTTTGTGGACATGCCTAAATGTAAAGATTAGCTTGTATACATTTTTTTCTCTATTAGAAATGGAAATAAGTATCTTATTAATGTTTGCAAAAATATTTTATCTTGACAAACTATTGATCCTATTTTGTGTATTTTAAAAAAGAGGTATTTTGTTCTGATGATTAACGACGCAAATAATTCAACACTAGACACCAGTTTCAATACAAAATAAATAAAATAGTAACGATGATGGTAATAATAGTAGTAGTATTAGTAATAATAATATGTAGAGGGCATATTTCCTGCTTCCAGGATTCCAAAAAGGAAAAAAGACAACATAATCGATGTTTTGTTTTCCTACTGTCTCTGATGCTTTGATTTATGCCGAATAGTTCTCTGTTCCCTCAGTGTATTCCCATTTCCCTTTGTGGAACCCTAGGCTTAAAATACCACGGGGCTTCATCCTGATTAATCTCAGAACCCTCCACATAACCGGGTATGACCGTCAGCCCCAGCCCACCCCATATGCTCACACATGCACACATTTCCTTTCCCCAGCATTGTTTCCAGGCGGGACTCTGCCTTGTCAGTTACAAGACTGGTTATATATAAACATCTCTTGTGTATTTGTGTACAAATAGAGTGAGTCTAACACGGGGAATCCTCCAAGGTCTGTTATCGTTTCCAGTCATTTTCCATCCAGCCTGGCAACGACTGCCTTAAAAGCTGGTTTACTTTACTTCTATAAATGTCTTATTTTGTTCCTTACTCCAAAATCTTTTCTTTAGGTACAAAAACAACTTTATTGTTACTGCCTTATCCCCAATTTTTCCCACTTGCTTCACTGGACGGTTAGCCACACTAGAGCAATTTGCTTTTTCCCACTTGCTGTCTTGGGGACTTACTCAACGTTAGCCCTATATAATTATGCCATTTTTTCTGCATAGCTTTGTAGTATCCCATAATTTATTTAGTCAGTCCCTATTGATGGACATTTAGATAGATATGGACATTTTCAGTGAATCTATTTTAACTTCAGGAGCTCTTTACTGGGTTACATTGTTTTAAAAAAGTTAAAATAAAGCTTTGCTGACAAGTGATTTAGAGCGGTGTGTGTGTGTGTGTGTGTGTGTGTGTGGAGAGGGGGTTATGTTTGCAGACAGGATTCCACTGGACATTGAGAGATATAGTGGGTTAAGGATACAGAGAATTTTAGTACAAGGCTTAATAGAAACATTATAGGAAAGTGCAGAGAAATTTAAAGGAAATGAATTTAGGGAATTCCCTGGAGGTCCGGTGGTTAGGACTCCACGCTTCCACTGATGAGGCCCAGAGTTCAATCCTCATGGCCAAAAAAAAAAAGAAGAAGAAAGGAAGTGAGTTTGGAAGTTGCCCTCGAAAAGGATCTGTGAAGGAGCTGGTGTCTGAAATGATGGCTCTTTTATGCCTAGAATGGGGTGAAAGTCAATCTGGGAGGAAAAGAACGGTGTAAGCTAAGGCATCAGGGAAGAAAAGTCAGCCGAGGCGGGTGGGGCATAACGTGAGGATATCTTGATCGTCATGGTGAGGCGTTCATAATTCACTGTACCATGACGCCTTCGAGCTTTGTGATACAATAATTGAAGACGTGCTTTAAAAAGTGTGATCTGGTAGAAAAACATGGAATGCAGACATGCCTTTTTGTGTTTCTCTATGTGAAGCATCAAATCCTGCCAAAGTCAGTGCATTGATTTAGGATAGTGGAAGAGTGTGGCAGAAATTATGTCTTTAAAACATAATTAGTCACTATACTGTAAAACAGTGCTTTTTTGTTTGTTTATTTTAACCTCTTGAAATGAGCGACAGGCATGGAAATTCGTTGGCAGTTGTTTGCTTACCTTTATCTGAGAGTTATTGGAGAAACAAATGTCTGGTACGATAGCTCCACCTTCTGGAAGGTTGGCACCAGTAACAGTTCATAAAAAGAATTGATATGTGCAATATTTACATATTTTGTGGACGGCTAACAAAAACCTCACTTTGAAATAGGCACTGACGTTGAGTCATGAGTTGAATACCCAGTCTCAATTAGTTGAATTGCTCAAACAGGTTTTCTGTGTTGCTAAGATTAGACTGGGTTTAACCTTAAGAATCAGAAAGAATGAATTTCAGTTGATGATATTAGCAAAGAGTCAAAATTGAGAACTCATAGTCACAAAAACAAAATCTCAGTGCATGTATTTCCTCTTCTATGTATGGATTTTTGGAAAGGTGCTCATAAAGCCAGAGGGCATTTTCTTTTATCCCTCGGAGTCTCCAAAATGTATCCTTTCTCATTATTTCCATACTGCTCTTAAGACTCAGTTCACCTGTCACTATCCCTGGGCGTGTCCCTGATATCTTGGCATTGTTCATATACTTCCCACATGGCCTGTGTTTTTATATCAATCTCAGCTGGAGTGGGCAGTGGCTGCCTTGGTTGGCTTGTTTTGGTCTCACCAGTGCCCGCTCCTATAGCAGGCTCTCAGAAATGTTTGTTGAGTGAATGTGTGTTACCAAAACACACAGGGGAGAGACAGGGAATATCCCGCAACTGTATGCTCTGGTCCTGTAGGTAAAGATAAGAGAGACGATGGAATTAATCTGAAAACAAGGACTGTGGATATTTTTAAATACCGTTAACCCAGTGGTATCAAATCATCTACTCATTTGTATCTGCCCACTTTTGAGTTCCTTCCGTAGGTTTCTGGACCCCCGACCTGCATAATGATTCATCCTAGGATGGGTCCCTTAGAGGATTGCGCGCTGCTTTATAAGACGGTTTATTTACTTAGCACTCTGACGGCTCAGCTTTTTTAGTAAATCGTTAGAACAAGTTAGGAAAATGAGCCCTCAGAAGTCACTGAGAGAAGCTTCGGCTAGAATGAGAATCTTCGGCCAGAAAGAGACTCATAGAGAATGAATACTTCATTTTTATTATGTCAATGAAAATAATAAACAATCTGTAACAGGAATAGAAAAATGTTTGATCTGAGCCAAACTGAGGACTAAAGCCCAGGAGACAGCCTCTCAGATACTTGAGGAACTGCTCTGGAGAAACATGGTTTTCAGCACAGTTTTATGTCTTCTCAGAACAGAGCACATAAAACAAGTCAGGGATACATTCCTGCATGGTTTCCAAAAAAAGATCGGCACGTACACAGTGAGTCAGTGTGGCCTTGGCCCCTGGGACGGGCGTCTTGTCATGGAAGGAGGACCAACGCTGGCACCCCAGGAAGGGAAGAATTTAATCCTTATTTTTAACAAGGGCCTTTACTTCTGGTCTGTGCACCCTTTTCTTTAATAATTAAAGCAGATGTACAGTGTACATTTGATAGGTCACAAACAGGCTGTTCTGTTAGCACGAAATTCAAGTCAACTCACGTATAGGGCAGAATGACTTCCCCGTGCCTCGATATCAGTTAGATAAACCTTTTATCAGTTAGATAAACTTTCCCAGAGTTGTTCTGACAAATAGATGTCGCCTGTTCCGGCTGCGTGATGTGTGAAGAGCAGGCGCTAGCATGTTGAGGGGAAGGTTTTGTGGTGGGGAGACTTCAGCGAACTTGGCTGACGTTAACTGAATGCTGTGGGTGAGCTCATGCAGCTTTTTGTTGTTGTTGTCCCCACCCCGCCAAGACTAAGCACACCTGAAATTTGTAGACTCAGTCTTCTTCTCTGTGTAGCAAACTGCTGTTAGCTAAAGCACGCTTGTATGTGCTTCTGCTTTGCGCGAGTGTTGTGTGGTCCTCTTTGGCAATTCAGTTTCCTTGGCAGCGTGACCGAGAAATTTTTCTGTGGTTTTAGGCCATTAATGCTGTAGAGAGCTACGTACCTGTTTAGTTCATATTTGGAGCACAGCAGTGATTCTTAGGCTGTTTTGCATGGATCAGTTGGCGTCATCAGAATGAAGAATCAGTGAGGCCAAGTTTCTGTGTTTAGTCCTCAGGTGAGCTGTTCAGGGAGCAGCGGTGCGTGTTGCCCTTGTCTTATTCCCAGGGATCACGGGGTGGGTTGAATGAGGACGGATGGTTCCACTTGTGTGACTCCATCATGACCGGAAGGCTCGTTCGGATCCCATGTTCTACTCCTCCTTCGGGAGCCTGGCAGGCTTCCTGTAGGGGGTGTTTATCTAACCCGAGTTGTAGTTCGTTGGTGACGTCAGTGCCCTCAGTGGCCCAGCCTCCTGACCAGCCTGTTTGTTTAGTTGTCTCGACGGAGGCCTGTGTGTTGGAAGGACAAATGCAGCCTCCCTCTCTAAAATCCTGTTGAAGTCATACCAATCATAAATTTCGTACTTAGTCGTTAATAGTGGGACAAAAGATTTGTGATGGTTTTGCTGTAGAGGAGAGAGAGAATTTAAACTAGAATTTAGCTTATGTGTTCCCTCAGGAAGCCAAGGCAAATAAAAATACTCAACTTGGGTGAGCTGGGTTCTTAACTGTGGCGTTGAACAAAGCCGCTAGCAGCGACCACTAACCTAGAAACCGTTATCCACCCACCCAGGAAACCTCCATTAGAGATTTTTGTTGAATACCTGCTCCTCCAGCATCCAGGGCTTCCCAGTTTGTGTTAGTAAACTGGATGGAAGAAGCTTCACTGTGGGGCCTCTCGCTGATGAAATGGCTGGATTCCCTGAGCCCTTTTTCCTTGTCCTAAGCTGCTTGTTTAACTGGGTAACGCAATCCTAACGTAGACGCGAATTTTCAGATGCGCTATGCCCACGGGTTTGCCCGCACTGTCTCAGTTTACACCCGTGCCAGCTCAGTTCGTGACACTTTCACTCTCAAAAGTCATCTAGATTTTGATCCTGAACTATATGCTCATCTGAATTATAAGGGAATAAAAAGATCAAATACGTGTGATTGATAGGCTTAACTTAATGTTCTCTTAATAGTGAGTATAATCTTTCATATTTAGTGAAGAAATTATTGAGGCTTTGCTTAAGGGTGCTTCTCAACTTCAACCCCAGCCTTATCTGCAGTGGTGAAGTAGTTTGTGCTCCTAGCGTTCGGTAACATAAATAATTGGCAAGGCTTTTGGTCGTGTCATTAATACCTTGAGGCGTGCGTTTCATTTCAGCATTGAGCCGTGGTTAAAGCCAGAACTTCTGGAGCCAGGTGGCCTGAGTCTGGATCCCAGCAACAGCTTTTCTGACCTGTGTGACCTTGAGAACGTTAGGGTAAGACTGGTGCTTCCTCAGGGGTTTATCAAGGGCATGAAGGTAGTTGATGCAGGTCAGGTGCTGAGAACGATGCCTGCTGTGTAGGGAGTGCCCAATAAAAGTTAGCTATTTTTATTTCATTAGAAAATAACCATTGAGTGTTAAAAGTACGAGGCAAGAAGAGTATGTGAGGGCCTGGGACAGAAGGGAGAACCTGAGGCCTCTAGCAGCAGTGCCGGCAGTTTAGAATCGTGGTGCAGTTGGTTTGTTTTCTCCTCTCAGCTGGGCGTACGGTGGGAGGTGGGAGCCAGGTTTGCTGTGCTCCCAGGTCCTTGCTGGTCCATGAGACGACACAGCCTCCCCGGGCCCGAGGCAAGCCCGACGCAGGGCCAGGCCGGGTGGAGGCCTAGCTTGCCCACTGTATCTGAGGGCAAATCTGCAAGATTTGGTGCAGGGCTGCTAATAGGGGTGAGGGCAAGAGGGGTCATAGGATGACTCAGAATTTCCAGTTCAGGTGCCTCGGTGGATGGTGATGCTGTTAATCAAGTTCCAGGGTTAAGGAGCCTCCTTGGATGAGGTAGAGAAAGCGATGCAGTCCATATTTTTATGGTCCCACACTACCGCGCAAAGTGAGGTCTGTGTGTGTAGATAGGTTGTATTATGTCTGGCTTTCACATCACTGTACTAAAAATAGGTTGAAATACATCCCACAGAAAGAGTGCATTGGGTTTGATGGGGTTGAGAAGCCCTGATCTAGATGATTCCAAATTTATATCATGTAAGTGTTCTGCCCAGTATTCATGTCCTTTTATATTTATTCATTTTTCCATTGTGTTTAATGGTGGCATTTCTCTAGCTGCATAAAACACACATAAAATTCTAAAGACACTGGTGATATGGTTCAGGCTTTTTGAGGAAACACAGAGATATTTATTTTTGATACTTGACAGATGGCTTCACTGTTACTGAAAGTATTTTGGTTTGGGCTAGTAGTAACAAGCATGGGATGGGGTGTTTAAGGTCTGTTTCTAAGGACTATTTGAAAACCATCATAGGTTAAGGAGCTGAGTCATGTTTGTTATACTATATCTATTAGCCCTCGTTATACATGCTGTGTGTTTATATGTGTGTCCAGGTTAACATGTCTAGAGTGTTGTTGGAAAGTCTTGTTTATAACATTTAAACCTAAACTTAGACTTGGAAACTTTGGGCGGTCTGGTGACTAATTCTAGCTTCTTGTTCATAAGCTAGGCTGATCTAATCAGATGTGTGGCTCATTTCTGAGAACTGCTGCAACCAGTGGATATTCTCTGGCATTATTCAAAGAGAAATTGGCCACTTTATCAAGAACACTTGCCAATGAAGCTGTTTGAAAGAAAGGAATTTCCAGTTTAGTTCCATATCTTGCGTTTCAAATGAGGAGAAGAAAAGATAGGTGGTCTGATAGCCACATTACACCATTATAAAAATCATTTTAGATGATTTCTTGTTATTGTAGCTTATAAGAAAAACTTTAGAATATTCAAAATAAAAGTTGCCATTTGAATCCCATGCATTTCTTGATACGTTAAAAATTTTAACACTGACGATCTTATTCCTCCTTCTTCAACTCTAATAAATAAACTCTAATAAATCATTTTATATTTAATTAAAATTTTTTTGTATGTCAAGAAAGAGCAGCCAGTATTTGTTCCATTTTCCCTGTGAAATCCATGTATGTTGCAGCCTTTTTAGTTTTTTTAACATCTGTAAGATAATTTCTTATAGATATTAATTATTTTTTTAAACATTTCCAGCATACATTTGTCTGGGCAGCTCCAGGACTGTTTTTGGTGTACATTAGCATTAGAGATGACTGAAGGAATACTCGGGGGAGGGGGGAAGGGTTAGGCCATGTTATTGTGTAGTCAGTCACAAGCAGTAAATAGGACAGGAGTCGTTTTCTTCAGTTGTTTCATGAATTTTACCACTAGATGGTGCTAGAGGGCTGGGGACGGGAGCTAAGTCAGCATCTACCAGATGTTTATGTTGAAATTTGAAAATGTTTGATCTTAAGAAATGTTTACTTTTATAATTTACTTAGATATAGCCAAAGATTATTGTAAATATAATGTTAGACTTTTTTTTTTTTTACATGGTATGTGCCTAGTAAGTATTTATTGATTTGATAGCTGTCTTTTTGCGGTGTTCTGTCTGGGAGAAAACTCTCTATTTATGAGATTTAAGTGACCCCACCAAGCTTTATTTTGCCCTTGTTGTTTTTTTGTTTATTTTTTTCATATATATCACATTTCTCCAAAATGATCATAAAATTTGTGGTTTAGGTTGTACTGTCTCTATGCACAATTTTGGCTTAGCTATTTACCTAAATTTATGGATTTTCCTTGTTACCATTCCCTTGAAGCTTTAGTTGAGAAAAAAATTATGGTATACTGTTTGGAAATGAGAAGAAAATGGTATGAATGGTATAATGACTATAACAGAGTTAGTAATCCACTGAAGATTTTCTATTAGTCAGTTTCTCTGCATGTAAGTTTTATAAGTAATAGAAAAATTTCTTTTTGAAAGTATCCGAATATGTTTCTCATTTGCATAAAATAAAGAATAACTTTGTTATTTATTGCTGCCTTAAGAAGGTCCTGAAATATTGAATATAATCCAAAGGCTCCATGTAAGAAATTTTACATTTCAAGTTTAAGATTGTTTCCAAATTATCAATTAATTAAAAACCAGTCAAATAGAATTCTTGTTTTCTTCAGTATTAATGCAGTAGTTTGTATTAACTTATGACACCAGCACAATATTTTATGCTGTTCCTGTTGATATTATGTTAGTTATATAAATGATTCATTCTTGGTTGGCCTGGATAAGTAATTTTTGTGACCACAATGTGAGCATTGGTGTGAAAAACAAGCAGTATGATTCTGATGTTTTGGTAATGTAGCTTTAAAAAAATAGGGCTAATCCTTTCTATTTTTTTCCTGAGTCAATGTTTTAAGATGTCCCATTGATTTAATCATGTAATTTCAGAGAATAAATCCACCCTTACATAAAATGTACCCACTAACTCTACAGCAATCCAATTTTAGAAACATGAAAGTGGGATTGAAATATTTTAAGGACCTCTTAGACTGAGGCCTGAATTTTAGAGGATTAAATGAAGTCTGGGGTTTGGTAAATTTCAGAGCACCAAATGGAGCCATTGATGCTATTAAAGATGGTAGGTTCTTAGTTTTTAGGTTCTGAGGTGAACATGCCTTTAACAGAATACACACACACACACACACACACACACACACACACACATGGAAGTGGGTAGTATCACTTTTGAGTGGGATATTTGACTTCTTTTTTGCTCACTTTAGCTTTTTAGAATTAAGCAGGCAGATCGTTTACAAGAGTCTAAATAAAATATCGCACTGTTTTGCATGTGTATGTCTGCTTTGTCTCCGTTAACCGGTAATGTTCCCTTTTCCTCAGCAAACATGCCTTCACTCCTGTTCTTTTAATGCTCCCCTGGTTCCTTGTTGAGTGTTAGGAACAAATGAGGCATCTAGTCAGTGGTCAAGCAGCTGAAGGCTTTGAAAAAGAATGAAGGCTCAAAGGTTTATATCGAAGCAGAAACTATTCTAAGATTTTAAAAGCTACTCAGTCTTTTTTGACTGGATTTATTGAGCTCTGTTCTTCTACTGAAGGTGTTACTTTTAAACTAATGATATCCCTATTAATGATGGGATATAGCTCAAAAGGAAGACTATTTTAAAACTCTAGTTTTTCTAAAATAAGGACTATTAAGTGGCTTTTGAATAAACTATATATACTTGATTATTAACCAAGCCTTCACATTCTCTTCTCTACCCTTAGTACAGGAGGATTCAAATGCACCATAGGGTATAATAATGTCAAACATAAGTTCAGAGTGTTTTATCCAAAATCTACTTGTCTTAATACTCTCTTTTTTTTTTTTTTTGGTCAGACTTTTTTTTTTCCTCTGAAATAATCTAAGTTTAAAATCAGTTAATTGACTTAAGTCTTTCAAATGCGTTGCTTAAAAAAAACACAGTTGAACTCTCTTGCCTACCCCCCACCCCTCACTGTGCAAGTTTTTCTCATATGCATAAGACATAAATAAACACAGACAGGGGATCATGGCTAAAGGTTGTGTATGGGCCATAGATACAATGACAGAAAGATCTAGCAATCCATATTCACTCAGTTACATCTGCAGTGAATGAGCTGTGTTGAAAACAGCATTTTCTTTCCCAAATCTTAGGGATCCAGGTTAGATAGAGTTCCCTCTACTTCCTCTTCTTTCAGAAGTGGCTTCAGAGCACCAGCATTTCCTGGAAGCATTTCTTGCCGTGCGCTGGCATCGCTGTGGCCTTTTCTGCACCTGTAATCTGCTCCTTCAACCTTGAGCCATGATCCCTGCCACTCAGCGACACACCACCTCTTGTTAATTTCACTTTTTTGGTATGCCTTAATGTTTTTCTCAGTTCCAAATTATACCCCAATTTCATATCATCTCAGTTCTCTTTTCATCCATATTTCGATGGGCTCAAGCGAGGGTAATCGAAAGACAAATTTATTTACAGTTTGTACACATTGACTTCGACAAACAAGAGAAGCCCTGGTGGCCTTTAACTCCTACACATCAGTATAATCATAGTATATGCGGACCTCTGATCTTCTGACACTTTGCAGTGATCGGATGCTCTCACTCCTCGTTCTCATATTTGATTTCTTGAACAGCCTTCTTGAGAATGAGCGGCACATAAAAAAGTAAATTATCGGATCCAGGCACACGTTGCACGCAGACAAGAAAAGCGTCATTTCTTTGCAGTAATATAGGATTTCGTGTGCCGATTCATCTAAGAGTCTGTCCAGGTGACTAAAAGTGAAAGGAATCCTGCACAAGTGATAGGGTAGGAAACAGGTGAAAAACACGGCCACGACCACTCTAATGCTCTGGTTATGTCTTCGCTTTCGGCTGGACTGGCTCACGAACTGCCTGCTGGATTTGTGGATGTACCTGGATATGGCTATGTAACATCCTATCAGCATCGCCAGCACAACCACAAACAAGCAGCTATTGACATAAATGATGGCCTTGTGCCATTTCACTCCCAAAGGACTCTTAAGTTTCATGCACTCATGAATATTTTCCCTAGTTGGTTGACCATTTGTTAGAATGATGTTTGGCAAGGACAGGATAGCCATGAGCACCCAGACACCAAAAGACAAAATCTTTGTAAAGGTTATGCTGTACATGCGAGAGTCGCCAAACGGCTTTACCACCTTCAGGTAGCGATCAATGCTTATCAGCCCGAGAAACACGATGGAAGTATACATGTTGGCGTAAAATAAAACCGAAGTGTATCGGCAGAGGATAAACTTGAAGTCCCAAGGTCCAAATCCTGCATCGTGGACTATTCGAAATGGAAACGTCAGCGTCATTATGAGGTCAGCAACCACTATGTTCTTGAGATAAAATATGAAGCTGGTTTTATTCCTAATGTGGAAGAAGATCCACACTGCTAGACCATTCAGCAAGATGCTTGCCACAAAGATGACGAGGTAAAGCCCAGGCAAGACGACGGTGTCGAATTCGTTGTTAATGGTGGTGTTCTTTCCGGGTCCATCGCTTGTGTTACTTGGGGTGTGATTCCCTGGACCGTGCAGCTCATTATCTGTAGGAGAAGCGGGGAGACGTCACTTCAGTGCTTTGATGCATGCCCTACAGAGTGCTGGGCTTCCTCACAGGCTGAACTATTGCCGTTTCGGGCTAGTTAAAAGATGTCTTTAGTAATTTAAAGACTCCAGTTTATTGCACTGTGAATACTTTGAGTGCCTAAAGAATTGGTGGCCTCACACAACGAGGTCCTACTGTATGGTGCAGGGAACTGTACTCAATTTCCTGTAATAAACCATACTTGAAAAGAACATGAAAAAGTGTGTGTGTGTGTGTGTGTGTGTGTGTGTGTGTATAGAACTGAATCACTTTGCTATACACCAGAAACTAACACAACATTGTAAATCAACTATACTTTAATAAACAGACGAAAAAACATTAAAAAAAAAAAAAAGAACTGGTGACCTCACCCCTAAATCCCCCACCCCCAAGTCCCATGAGTAAAATGTGAATTTCTGGCTCTCTATACTGACGGTTTGAAAATGAAAATAAATATACCAGTGAAAATTATCTTGATTAGATTTTTAATTCAGTGTTTGATATCCTTACAAATAGAATCAACAAAATTTGGGAGCAGAAAATTAGAATTTTATGTAACAGAATGGTAGCATGTGGTTATTCTTTTAGTGCAGTCTTTGGCAGGCTCTTTGAAATATCTTTTTCTCTCTCTTAGTTTTAAGCTATTTAATCATCAAGAATTGAGAAAGAGCAAAACTAGCAGGTCATTTTGAATTTTTTGTCCGTGACTTTTTTTTTTTTATAATACTTAAGAAACTTTAGGGACCATCGTTAGGAAGAGAAATAAAAAGGAACAATTGTCATTAATATTTAAATTCATTCTCAAGGAGGACAGTTATTGAAAATAATTGCAGTCTGGTACCTATTTTAATTTACAAGTCTAGATTATACGTATTGTGCTGAGAATATGAAAATTTTAAACCTTTTGCTATTTTGGAATTTTGAGTTCGTGTAGTTAAAGGCCTGTACCATACCACTGTATCATATAATCAATGAAATGGTTTATGAACATTGGATTTGCCTGACAGCCATGAGAACGGGCCTCTCAGATCTCCTACTGCAGGGAGTGTAATTGATGGGCGACTCCAGCTCAGTGTTCTGAACCCAGCACTGTTTTCTTGCTGATGCCATGCTTTGCATGGACTGCTCCCAGCCAGTAACTGAGCACATGATACTAAGACAAGCCTGTTCCTGGGACAGTAGGGGTTTCTCTGATGAGTGACTTTGGCTGGATGACTTTTCATCAGTCTGGTCAAAACTTTCTTCAGGGCTTCCCTGGTGGTGCAGTGATTGAGAGTCTGCCTGCCGATGCAGGGGACACGGGTTCGTGCCCCGGTCCGGGAAGATCCCACATGCCGCGGAGCCGCTGGGTCCGTGAGCCAGGGCCGCTGAGCCTGCGTGTCCGGAGCCTGTGCTCCGCCACGGGAGAGGCTGCAACGGTGAGAGGCCCGCGTACCGCAAAAAAAAAAAAAAAAAAAAAACAACTTTCTTCAAACTACACTGAAGTCTGAATCTTCCTCCTCTGCCTCCTTGCTCCCCTCTCTCTTCCACAGAGGTCAGACCTGCACAGCTGTCAGCAGTCCCTCTGGGCAATTGCCCCCATAAATCTCTTGACCATCCAGTTACATTTTGTCTTTTTTTTTTTTTTTAAACTGGAGCTAACAATTTACAAATGAACTGTTTGGATGTAAGTTGACAAGGAAGGTCATTTCTGAATTTTCACATCTCACTAATAATGTTTACTATAGCTACAGTTATGTTTTGGAATGATTTTGTTTTAGAGCTAACATCATGAATTTAGCCCTCATTTCCCTACATGACAGGTGGCGAAGTATATAGTTTGTTTCCCTTCTTTGAGGAAGCGAACCTAGGAAGATAGCTTTGATGATTACAATCCAAAAACAGGTTCTTAAATTGTTGCCTGAAATTTAAGTGTAGGCTCTTCCCGAGTAACCTTGTCCCCTTGCTGATTCTTTCCCTTTTATTCTCTGCTACAAGTGTTTTTAAAAACTGGTATTCCTGGCTTAAACGTCCTTACGCAGGCTGGTAATTTATACCCGGACTAGCCTGTTATGATGAGACCCACAGTATTATTCAGCTTTACAAGTTTAAAATGCCTGATTCAGCTGCCATCTGTACTCCTGTTGCCAGTTTCAAATGTTGTCTTGGAACAGGATCGTTCAAGCCTGTCTTTAACTTAATGAAGTGTCTCAGTCTTGGCCTCTTCTGCTCCATCAGATCTACATCAGCATCCATGCCCTTAGAAGCTTCTTAAGATGTGCAGCTTTACCTGGGTTAAGGTACCTGCTTGACTTAATTTCCCCAATTAAACTATTAGCAGTTACTTTCATCTAACCCAGAATAGAACCCTAGGGGAAGTAGAGAGAGGACAAGTAACTTTTAAACAGGATAAGTGGTCTAGCTGAGGGACCCAGCCTGAAAAGGGGCAGCTACATCATCTCCTGAAACACTGGTTATACCTTGTAACAACTACTAACGAATGATTTTCAAAACCATTGTAAATGCAAGTAGAATGGTTCACGAACCATAGCATAATAGGCATGGAGTATTTCCACCCTTAGTGTCGGCTCCCTGGATCTGCTGTGCTTTTCCATTGTGGAACGGAAGGACCCATACTTCTCAGGGTTGGGTAGGGATTTTGTATCTGTTTATTATATACTTTAAAAGTTTTAATTGTATGAACAAGCACTCTTACTAAATGACGATTTACTGATCAGTTATGTTTATTATCAAACACAGTCTTAAATCAGCATGTCAGAAATAGTCCTTAAAGATACTCTGAGTCATAAATAATATCAGGTATGAGTAACCTTGTTCCACGGTGATTATTGAACCGTTCATGGCTTTGAGACAGTCTGCTGAGCATGTCACCTCACAGTTTTACTTCTTTAGTTTATGTACAGGATTAACGTTTTAGAATATAGGACTTCTTAATTCAATGGAATAGGCTTGGGCTTGTTTATTACTTCATTTACAAATTCTACATTTACGAGGCAGCTTAAACAAATTAGTGGTTAAAGCCTGTTACGGGTTATCCTATGCAATAAATATGGTAGTGGAGAGAAAAATGGTTCCTGCGAAGCAGGAATAACCA
Organism: Phocoena sinus; assembly: GCF_008692025.1. Taxonomy (NCBI): domain Eukaryota; kingdom Metazoa; phylum Chordata; class Mammalia; order Artiodactyla; family Phocoenidae; genus Phocoena; species Phocoena sinus. The sequence continues at coordinate 31,104,373 of NC_045766.1, forward strand.
TCTGTGGGTTGCTCTGGAAGGTTCAGAACTTAATATAGAGAGTTTTGTGTGACACAGATTTTTTTTTTTTTTTTTTTTTTTAGAATTAAGTCTGTGGTATATTCTTTCCTGCCAGCCTTTCTTCTCTTCTGTATCATTGCCCCAGTTTTTCGAAAGCCTGTGGCTATGCCCAGAAGCGTTTCTCTGCAAAGTTCCCACTCAGGAACAAAGACCGTTAAAACTGAGTGGCTTTCTTTCCCCAGGAGGTTTTATCATGTTGTTCTTTGCTGTCAGTAAAGAGCTTGGCCAGGTTAGGGAACATTTTTAATGACAAGTAGTTTGGTGATTCAATGAAGAAAAACTAGAAACTGTTTTTACAGGGTACAGGCTGTTTTCTCACAGCTCACACACTCCTTATCTCCCAAGATGTTATTCCCTGTTTGTTTAGTGCAGAGCTTGATTACAGGGTGATAATTGAGGGTAAAAATCCCTTTCTTATTCTCCCCTCTGCGCCCCCTCTTCCAACTCCTTTTAAACTGAATTGGCAGAGGCAATGACATACGAACACTGGTTCCACAGTAAATCATCATTTTGTGCCAGTGGGTTTGTGAGAGTGGTTTTATGGGATGTGTGTTGCGGCTGTGGCTGCCTGTGTTTGTGTGTAAGGGGGATCGTGTGTACACCTGTGTGTGCTGGAGAAACGCGTGGGCTTTGTAGCCAGATACTGCATTAGCCACATGTGGCTCCTGTATTCGCCAGGGCAGATAGAGGGCATTGCAGACAGTCCTCTTTGACAATGCTGGTTCAGTCACTTCATGACTTTGTAAGATGGATTAAATAGCGGCCATTTTGCTGGATCTTCTGAGAGTTAAATGCTCTGCATACGTTTCAAGCACAGTGTCTAGTACTCAGTAGATGTTCACTCTCTGACTTTTGTGTCATTAATAGCAGTCACATTCTGAACGATACGTGTTGAAGAATCTTGGTCCTTTTGCTTTTGGTGAAGCTGCATTGTTGCTCGTTGGGGCACGTCACACTTAGGCACAAAGTGTGAAAGTATCAACGATATATCACTGCTCTACCTGCCAGGTGGGAATGAAATACCAAAGTCACGCAAATTGCAGGGTGTCACTCCCCTGGCTCAGCTGCCCTTGCATGACCATTTTCTAGCTACCCAGTAGTGTAGGTAGATGTTGTCTTGACCTCTTGGGGAATCTCAGTGAACCTTGATCTAGACTGTTACATCTGAAAAGTAATATGTACTTTAGTTTGGGTATGAAAAACTTCCCCAATTATTAGTTTAATCTTTCTTGTTCTTTTAGAGATGGTCTCTAGATGAAACAAAGCTTAAAAACAAAGTGACGGCAAGTTAAATTTCTCTCAGTGATGCCACCCTGCATGTTTGCTGTTTTACATTTAATGAAAGGCAAGGATAAATGCTGGTTTATTTTGTTGGTTGGTGACCGCTGAAACCCCTAAATGGCCACGTAGTGTAAATAACAGTTATTGATCAAGTAAGATTTTCTTTGCATTTTTCCCTACCGCTTACCTGGTAATTTTGCAAATGTCACGTTGAGCCCCATTCTTTAGTTCTGAGGGACTGTAAGCAAAAATACGTGTCAGGAAACACTCGGGGACGATTGACGCAAGGGCTCAGCATAGGTTATTCCTGGTTTGATTTCTGGGGGCCGGGGTGGGGGGGAGAGAAACAGTTAGGCAGGAATTTGAACACACAGTATTTCGATCTTTACTTTTAAAAAAAGAAAAAAAAAAAAAAAGGTATCCCCACGATTCAGAAAAGGCTTATTCTTTGGATAGGAACGACTGTGCCACATAAGAATTGTCTGTTTTTCTGTGCTCTTTCAGTGTGCCAGGAAGCATGGGCCGTTTCTGTGTACACTCTCTCCATCTGAATGCCACTGTGTGGCCCTGGGAAAGTTACTTAACATCTCTGTGACTGAGTGTCCTCATCTCTGAAATGAGAATAATAGCAACCATACAACAGGATTGTGATAAGGATTATGTGACATAGTCCATAAGGCGCCTGTCAGAACCTAGGTCAAAGAATGTGCTCAGGACACATTAGCCTATGCCTTGCCACCCTGCTTCTGCCTCACTGTACACGCCCCAGCCCCTAACCTCAGCACATGTACTTACATACGTGTATGATGAGACGTTTTAACAATCTCCAATTGTATATAAATTAAGAGATCTAGCACTGATATATGTAAAGAGTGTTTTATAAGCTCAAATATATTCAGCATCCAATCATTCCTGTAATCTCTAGGGTTCTAGTTTTGGCTTTACACTAACCAGCTGTGTGACCTTCATCGTCACCCGACCTTTTTGGGATTTCGGACCGAAGGCCCTAAAAAAAATCCCTATCAGGACTCAGATTTATGTGGGCTTCTACGTTTTCCTCAAACATAGGTTCCCATTAAGAATTTATTACCATTTGAACGTTTGTCTCGTAAGTCCCTGTATTTCTCTGTGCTAACTGGATTCCATCCAACCTCAGAGTTTGGCTAGGAGTGAATCATTATATTAGCTTTGAGTGACTGGTGTGTGATTTTTGGCTAAGTACCCTAACGTTTCTGAGCTTCAGATTCCTCACAACCTTTTTCTCAGGATTACCTGAGACCATATGTGCACGTGACGTTGCTTTGAATGCTCTAGGACAGTCCCCCCCAGTTCTCCTTGAGCAGCCTTCTCTGTGTCTAGTCCCTGTTTTCTGACTTCCCTCAGGTGTCGATCCAAGAGAGAAGAAATCCTGGGAACTGTTTTCATAAGTGTGCTGCTGGAGCCAGATGTGTTTCGGGAACAGTTCTCTGTAGGGAAGTCACACTGTTTCTCATGAAATGAAACCATGTGAGGCCTTCGTGTCCCCTCACTGATATTGCTTGTATACCACACAGCTGCAGAGAGCCCCCAAGTAAGCTCGTCCCCTCCAAGGCAATCTTCTGGTTGCATCTGCGGAGTCAGCAGGGAGAGAGCACTTAGGAGGCAAAAGTATATTTAAGAATTGGGCCGCAAGTGGAGAGGCACATGTTTCTTTCTCTGTTACTTTGTCCTTCCCTTCTGCTCCCTAGTAACACGTGTAGTTCAGGGGCTGGATTTGGTAGTAGATGGAAAAAGTGGTGTCCGGGCTTCCCTGGTGACGCGGTGGTTGAGAGTCCGCCTGCCGGTGCAGGCGACGCGGGTTCGTGCCCCGGTCCGGGAAGATCCCACATGCCGTGGAGCGGCTGAGCCCGTGAGCCATGGCCGCTGAGCCTGCGCGTCCGGAGCCTGTGCTCCGCAACGGGAGAGGCCACAAAGTGAGAGGCCCGCATACGGCAAAAAAAAAAAAAAAAAAAAAAAAAAAAAAGTGGTGTCCGAATTTTCAGTGATTTCCTCCCCTCCACCAATCATCTCTTTTGAGAGTTTAGAAGCCCTGTCCGTGCCTCTCACCTTGAATCGCTAGGGTAGGTGGTATATAGTGGGTGGTCAAAAGGTATCCATTGGTTAATGGATCATAGACAATGATTAGGGCTCTTAGACTCCCGCCTTTTTGAGTGTCGGTGTTGCCGTGTTTTTAAAGTAAGGCAAGGAGGTAAAACCCTACTTTTTTCTTTCCCCACTCATAAAAGTTTACTGGGATTGAGGCAGTTTTCTAAACTTCATAATAATGACCTTTGGATTTCAGCAAACCTTATTTTCTTGAATCCAAGTTCTCATGGAAACATTTCAAGGAGTTTACATGAAAGACGTCTCTAATTTTCTGTTCCTCTGTGGGCAAGTTATGTGGTTTTCCATCTTTTTGGCTTCACTTATACCTTACTTGATAACAGGAAATCCAGTATGGCTTATCCACACTGGAGGAAAAGCGGTGTCTAGAAGTGGGTGAGCCACAGCAGCGGTAAGAGATAGCAGACAGCCATTAAGGAGGACACGGAAAAGAGTCTGGGAGAAAATATTTGCATATCATGTTTCTGATGAAGGATTAAATTCAGAACATACAGAGAACTTCTACAACTTCCTAATAAGAAGAAAACAGCCCAACTAAAAAGTGGTCTAAAGATTTGTATAGACATTTTACCAGAAGCACATGAAAATATGCTCAATATCATTAGTCATTGGGGGAACTCAAATAAAAAACACAGTGAGATACTATTTCACGTCAACCAGAATGGCTATAAATAAAAAAGACAATTAGAAATGTCACCGAGGATATGGAGAGGTAGGAACCCTTGTACACCGCTGGTGGGAATTTAAAATCATATGGCCACTTTGAAAACAGTTTGGTAGTTTCTTAAAAAGTTTCACCTAAATTTATCTTCTGACCCAACAATTCCACTTATAGGTATCTACTCAAGAGAAATGGAAACATAGACCTATGCAAAGACTTATATGCCAGTAGCATATAAGTTTTTAGTAGCATTATTCGTAATAGCTAAGAGTTGAATCAACCCAGATGTCGACTGATGAATGGATAAACCAAAGGTAGTAAAGTCACATAATGGAATACTACTCAGCAAGAAAAAGGAGTGAAATACACCTATAATATGGATGAATTCAAAAACGTTTTGCTAGGGAAAGAAGCCAGATACAAAATACCACTGAGATGAAATGTCTAGAAGAGGCCAATCTATAGGGGTGGAAAGTAGATTAGGGCTAGGGGTGGGAGTGGAGACTCACTGTAAGGGTATGAGGGGTTTTATTAGGGTGATAAAAACTGGATTATGATGGTGGTTGCACAGCTCTATAAATTAATTAAAAATCATTGAATTGTACATTTAAAATGGATGAAAATTATGGTATGTAAATTATATTTGGATGAAGTTAAAAAGGGACAAATAGTATACAGAAGAGGAAAGCAATAGATACAAGCTAGCAGCTCACTGTGCAATAATGGATGAGTTTTCAAGGCCAGGGAAAAGCACCTAATAAGCACGTTCCCTGTCACCTCTTGAAGAAGATAGTGAAATGCAAAATACGTTCAGCCAGAGTTTCCACCCCTTGACGTAGGTGAGGGGCACTGCTTAGCGATCTGGATGATTCATTTATGAGTTTCTTCTTTTACCATTTTTTTTTTTTTTTTTTGCGGTACGCGGGCCTCTCACCGTTGTGGCCTCTCTTGTTGCAGAGCACAGGCTCCGGACGCGCAGGCTCAGCGGCCACGGCTCACGGGCCCGGCCGCTCCGCGGCATGTGGGATCTTCCCGGACCGGGGCACGAACCCGTGTCCCCTGCATCGGCAGGCGGACTCTCAACCACTGCGCCACCAGGGAAGCCCCATGAGTTTCTTCTTTTAGAATTCGGTTCAAAATCCAGAGACCCTGGCTATGGGTGATTATTTGTACTTTGGGGGCATCCATACTCCCATTTTCTTAATTCCTATGGAAACTATATGAGAGAGTTGGGTTTTAATTAGTTCAGACATGATATTTGGATTTTTCTGGAGTCAAGTTTGTCTTCCAGGTTTGGGAAATGAGATGTTTTATTCTCCTCAGCTGGCTTATGAAAGTATCCTCTTGCCTCCTTCGTCTCTTGTACTACCTTCTCTAGATGAAATGCCTCCCCTAATTTAGGCCGCGGCTCCTCATTTTTGCATCTTCTTTTTCTCACGAGCGTGCGCGTCTCCTCGGATGGTCGGCCATCACCCCTCTTCTACAATCTTCCCTTCCCCAGACTTCAGTCCACTGTGTACGTTGGAGTGTGTCGTCTGTCTGTGTTCCTCAAACTCAGCATTTCTAAACTTTAACTGTCTTTCCTTTCTTTGGCACACATCATTTTCCTTTCATCCCTGTGTATGAATATTTGGTTCATCTCTTAGTCGAGAGAGTTTAAGACCTCAGTACTGGACTGGATCTTTCTCTTTTCCTTGCCCCCATCTAGTCAGTCACTTATCTAGTCTTTCTGCTTCTTCTGTTACAATATCATTCCTTTGTTTCTGTCCTCACCTTGCTCCTCCCAGTCATCTTCCAGATCCAGGCCCTCCTAGTGTCACGTGTGGCCCTGTACTGACCTCCTCTCTGGTCTTCCTCCTTCTGCTTCTCTCCTCTTGAAGCTGGCTGTCCTGCTTCTTGTTGCTAGATTCTTCTTTCTAAATTACCCATGTCATCATGTTCTCTAACCCTGAGTATGATAAGACAGGGAACTTCTTGAATTACAGTTACTAATGAAATATAAGGAATTTTTTTTTTTTTTTTTACTGTTGGAGACCATGGAGTGTGGAAGCCAAAAGATGCTGGGTTATGATAATTAAAAGTTGGCACTCAACTTTGGGAGAAATCTTCTTGTCCCATAATTAATCCTCTGAATCAGATGACAATAATACCTACTCTATAGAATCATTATGAGGTTAAGTGAGAATATACGTTTATGAATTATGTGCTTTGTGAACGTAGTTTTTTGCCTGTGTTATCCCCACTAATCCTTGCCTACATGGAATTCAAGATCATTTTCATCTGATCGGGGATTCTCTCCGTTAACCTAACTGTTGCCTCTCAGGGGCGTGCCTTGTGTTCAGTCCCCGATTTTTCTTCATACCCATTCCTGCTCCTGCATGGCCTCCTTTCTCCCCCTTTCCCTACCTTGGGAATCTCTACCTCCCCTTCAGTGTCAAGGTCAGAATCTGACCTTTTCTATGAGGTCATTTTCTCAAAGTCTACTGATGGTCCACGCTCAGGGATTATAAAGAGGGTAAAGGGGAGGGTAAGTTTCTGCCCTCAAGGAATTTAGAATCTACTGGAGGATCCAGACGTACAACAGACCACAAAATACAGAGTGAGAGGTTGGGATGCTATAGAAATCCAGAGGTAGAGGTGTCCCCTGATGAGGGGAAGCAGGGATCAGGGAGGTTCCATGGCAGCTTCGATGCCTGGCTTGTGGCAGGTTTGCTGAAGGTCCGATGGGAAAGGAGCACGTGGAAATGCTGAGCACGGCCCCAGGTAACATGCAGTAGTCTGCTGGGGAGACGATGATGGCCTTGAGTGGTGGAGAGATGTGACAGATCTGAGGCACATTGAGCAGTGAGTGGCTGACTGATGTTGGTGCAAAGGGATGGGGAGTGTTGTGTCCTCCCAGGATTTGGCAGTGGGTGTCGGTCTCTTTCACTGATGTTAGGGCCCGTGAGAGGAGGGGCACATGAAAGAATGGGTGGAGTTCAGGTTTAGGTTTGTTGATTTCAGGATGCCCGCGTAGCATCCATGTGGAGATGTCTACTAAGCAATTGAAGATAGAGGTCTGGAGCCTGAGGAGGTGCTCCTGGCTGGTGAGGTACATTTAAGATCAACAGAAGATCTGTGATAGAAAAAGCGATGGGAATGGCTGAGGTTGCCCAGGATGAACCTGCCCAGTAGAGTGAGAATAGGAGAAGGCTGACTTCAAAGCTTTTAAGGAGCGATTCTCGGGAAAGTGAAGTGCCTGAAGGAGTGCTCAGAGAACTGGAAGGATTACCGGAAAAGATTACTGGCCTGTGAACCAAGATGGGAGTTTACGAAATGAGAAGTTGTAACTAGTTTTCTCCTGCAGGGAAGTCAGGAGACCTAGGACAGCGAAGCACCATTGGATGGGATTTAGTAACAGAGAGGTCACTGTTGGTCTTTGCTGGGGCTGCATATGTTGTGCTGCCTGTGTGCAGGGGCTGGGGACGGGGCGGGGGCGGGTGGGGAAGTAGGGGTGGAGCAGAGGGCTGATGACAGAGGGTTGGGTAATACTTGTGAGGTGAGGAAGTAAGGGAATGGTTTCAGACAACTCTTTCAAAAAAAAAAAAAAAAGAACAAAACACTATGCTTACCATGGGAGAAAGAGAGAGAGGGTGGGGGGTAGAGGTAGATATAGTGCTGATGGAAGATTCTGCTAAGCTTCTGATTTCATGTCTTACATTTAAAAATATTTTTCCTCACTTGGCTTAAAAAAACAAAACAAACCCTTGCTCCTACCCCTGGCCGATATGGTGGCGGTGTGGTGCCGACCCCAGCTCTGCTGCCTTTCAGCTCTCTGACCCTCAATCTCCTCATGTGTACAGTGGCTGTGATGATGTATCCGTTATGGGGTGAGGTTGAAGTGAGAATGTTTATGAAGCATCTGGCACAGCTGTGCAGGGTATGGGCTAAGTCTTACAAGCCCCTGTTGCATGTTGTAGGTACACAGTAGAATGCAGTTAGTGATTGATGGGTTGGACACAGGGTGAATGAAACTCATTTCTCACAACCTGAGAACTGTTGCGTGGTTTGTAGTTTCAGCCGCCCCGTGAGGAGTCATTTGATCGTTTTGCTCCAAGAGCTTCGTCCGGTTGCCTCTGAGCCTCATCTGCCTGCTCTTTCTTCGACAGCAGCACCGAAGCTCCCGGGCCCCCCCGTGCAGTTTACAGCAGAGCCGCTGTGCGTACTCTGCGCGTCCCAGCGCCTGCAGGGTGCTGGGATGAGCATTGCTTCAGCTGTAGTCATGCGCTTGGGCCCAGGATCTCACTGATGGGCAGGAGCCCTGTCATGCCACCTACTGCTCCCCTAGCTGAGAGCTGACGAAACCTCTCAAGAAGGTGATGTCTGTGGCAGTCCTGGGTTTCACAGCCATTGCTGAGGTTAGATAGCATCGAGGCTGAGAGGAGACCTTCTAGGTTTTCTCCAGCCAACCATTGATATGATCCTTTGACTGTTAACTGTGTTGCGATGTTGTTAGTTGTAAGCTGGCTTTTTTTTTTTTTTGGCGGTACGCGGGCCTCTCACCGTTGTGGCCTCTCCCATTGCGGAGCACAGGCTCCGGACGCGCAGGCTCAGCGGCCATGGCTCACGGGCCCAGCCGCTCTGCAGCACGCGGGATCCTCCCGGACCGGGGCACGAACCCGCGTCCCCCGCATCGGCAGGTGGACTCCCAACCACTGCGCCACCAGGGAAGCACTAGGCTGGCTTTTTAAATGAGTGAAATGAAATGGTAGAAAAGGATGAACATGTCCTCAGTGTCTCCTTTATCTTAGGCCTTGAACGTGGTGCTTGATTTCTCCTGCAACCCTCATAGCAGCCCGTGCCCTAGGTGTGTTTTATTCCCATTTTCTTCCCCAGCTGGGAAGATCTGAGGTGTAGACATGTTAATTAACTTGCCCTGACTCACACAGCCAGTAATGCGTAGGATCAGCATTCCCATCAGATCGGACTGAAACCGTATCTGCAGTTTTTCCCATGATCCTGCCCTGGAGTCCACATGCAGAGCAGTTCTGGGGTTGATATTGGAGGGCCGGAAACGGGAGGGCCAGGATAGGGCAGCGGTGGGATTTGTTTTCCCTGTCAAGCTCGTGAAGGAACTGCTGATCTTCTAAACTGGAGATGTAGTTTGGCTTGGCCTGAACCATGTGGAAAACAGCAGGAAATTTCACTTAAGAATGCAGATTTGGATCCAATCTTGGAAAAGAAGATCTGCCCACAGTGAGCGTGAACAGTCCAGCAGTGTTCGCTGACTCTTCCCTTTGGAGAATATGCTGTCTGGGTCACCAGCTCACGGCCTCCTCTGCTGACGTCCCTGGGCCTCCTCACTCGGGAGCATTGCTCGCCAGATCCTGTAGACGCTTGATTTCGCAACTCTTGGTGCGTTTATCGTTTACTCTTCTATGACGACATTTGACCTATATGGATCATCACATGTTCTACGTTGACTATAAACATGCCTTTCTTCCTCCCTCTCTACCAACTCCTGATTTTTCTCGCTTCGGTGACCAACACTTAGCATTCTTTAAAAAAATGACTTTCCTGGTACCGCTCAGCAACCCAGAAAGAATAGTGGCAGGAGATCTTGTTGTCTAGTGCACACCCGAGAATTAATTAATTGTCACAGTTGAACTTTTCTCTGTGCCCAGCCCTCTAATGAGGCCTTTAAGTGAAAATCCTAACTGGTCGTATTGTTAAACTGCTTTTATGGTTGGAAAAATGGAGATTCTGTGTCTCAAGGAAGGAAAGGTTTATTAACGGTGGAGCAGAGGCTTGACTGAACCCAGGTGCGCTGGATGCGCAAACCTCCGCTGTAGCCTGGAAGGGCAGTGGGAAGTCCGGGGCAGCATCAGCACCCGGGGCTCCGGACCTGCTGCGATGGGCACACAGCTTTGTTCTCACCGTTCCCGGGCTAGGTCTCCACACGGGCGGGCAGCTGCTGTGCCGGGCTGGGGAACTCCCTCCTCAGCAGGCAGAGCCGGCAGGCGTGCGCAGCAGGCCACGCGATCCTTAATTCTCCCCGGCTTCCCAGGGCCTCGTTATTGCCTTTCTGGTCAAGATTTGAAAGATAAATGCCAGTTAAATGCTTGCTCCCCAGAGCAAGCTCCGTAGGGCTTGCTGCTCATGATATTTTGGACTGATTATTTGGTGACGGTGGTTCTCAAATGACAGAGTGGTAGTATAATTCTCTTATTTGTCCTCCACTTTTCAACGTGTTCTTAAGAAGCTCACATCTGGAACTGCAAGAATTTCAGATCTGAGGGGTTTTCTTTGGCGGGAGGGTGGAGAGGGGTCACTTTCTTGTAGAAAAGCTATACTAAGCCAGTAGAGCATATGGGAAGACTGCTGTAGTCCCTAAAGTTCAGTGGAGAGATGTAATGTTCACAAGACCCACCTAATGCAAAGCTTCTGGTGAAAGGTGCAGCCTTTCTTGCATTTTGGAATCACCTGTAACGTAAGAGTCTTTCCCAATTTAAGCCTGAGAGAGAGAGAGAGAGAGAGAGAGAGAGAGAGAGAGAGAGAGAGAGAGAGAGAGAGAGAGAGAGAGAGAAAGAATATGAGAGAGAGGAGTGTGTGTGTGTGTGTCTTCCAATGCTGCTAAGATATAGCTCTGCTGAAGGCCTTGGGAAAGAAACAAGTTACCTCACCGGGTATATTGACTTCTTTCTGTGATAGAATTAAGTCACTGTATTCATAAGGCACTTCATTAATGCAGGCTTGGAGTCAGTGAGCCAAAGGTGTTGGAATGCAAAGCACACAGCCTTCATTCTGGTTTTTCAGGTACTACCCTGAAGTTCTCTTTGCCAAGTTATGCTTGACACCTGTAGCTTACAATTAAGCATGTTTTGGTTCACATTTGGATTTAACTTTTCTTTTTCCAGGTGACCTCTGATTACTTAGTTACTCACTCACTCACTGATTGATGTGGGGGGGGAGGGGGAGGGTGGTGTGAACTGGGTTGTAAACCCCTTGAAGGCAAGGTTTTTGTCTAATGCTTCCTTATAACCTTACCCCAGACCTGGTCATTGTGCAGGTGAAGAGCCTCAGCGCACTTCGACAACTTGCTCAACGTCACACAGACAGTGAGACGCAAAGCCAGAAGATGAGCTCCAGTTTTTGTGGCCCCAGAACAGGCTGCCTCTCTGCTGTGCTACTTGGCTTGATCAGTGGCACCCCAGAAGTAGCCTGGATGGTGTCCTGGACCTCAGTGCAATCGGCAGGTATTACGTTTTTGACTGAGTCTTTGGCTCTGACCCTGGGCAAAGCCTTTTAGCTCTCGGAGCTGGAGCTTGCCTGTCTGTGAAATGAGGAAAATAATAAATACCTGGCCTGGCTCCCAAAGGAGCTGTGAGAATCTGGAGAGGTACGATGTGCAAGTCCATTTTATATTGTAAGTGCTGCAGCAGTGTAATTCATGGCAAATATTTTTTCTGCTTAACGATGAAAATCTTATTACTCATATAGTCAAATTTTATCATTTCCTTAATTGAAATGTATATTTTTGTGTTCTGTTTAGGGAAAGTCTAATGTATACACGGTGAAATTCTGGACTATTAATACAGAGTTAGCTGGTCAGAGAGGCTACAGTCCCAATAGCCAGAGTAGTGGTTTTGAATGAATCTGTTCTAACCCAAATGCATTTCAAGTGGCTTCTGGTCCCTTAAAAAAAATTCTCAGAATCTAAGACCCCAGGTAAAGTCTTCAGTTGTTTGATTACCTTTTACCAACCTATTAAGAAAGGAGAGTACTTTTCGCAGGCTTATGGAGATATTGTTCTTTGTTTTCGAAGGGTCATTCCATGGCTTAAGCATTATACTTAAGGGTCGTAATTATTCTTCACGGTGATGATGGTAGTTGCCATGGTCACCATTCTAATGAGGTCATCACTATGGTTATCTGGGTTGTGGATGAGTGGGTAGGTGTCCTCAAGGCCACTCTCAATAGAATTGGGTGTCAAGTTAGCTACCCTAGTTTTTCGCATCACAGTTTAACGACACTGCAATGCTTTTTATTTAAATTAACCAAGTAAGACAGGTACTAAAGAGACAAGTCTTCCTTCCGTTTCAACCCCTGCCGTCAATGGTAAAGATTCTTTAGTGAGGTCTTGAATCCTAGTGGATATTGTACAGTTTTCATCGGCATCAAACCCTCACTCTGTCTCATTTTTTTCCTCTCATAAAAACAAGAAATAGGAATTTTTGGGATTAACAGATACACACTGCTATATATAAAATAGATAAACAACAAGGACCTACTGTGTAGCACAGGGAACTATATTCAATATCTTATAACAGCCTATAATGGAAAAGAATCTGAAAAAAAGTCTGTCTATAACCAAATCACTTTGCTGTACACCTGAAACATTGTAAATCAACAGTACTTCAATTTATAAATAAATAAATCCCCCCACCCCCCCCCACCCCAATGTAGTAAAAAGATCTGGCATCACACATAATTTGTATAATGTGTGTGTGTGTGTGTGTGTGTGTGTGTGTGTGAATACATACACACCCACATACATACATATATAACATTTTCTTTAAATTAGTTCCTGCTGTCAACTTCACTGGCATTAATTATCTTTTTTTCTTTATGAACGAAGTGAAACAGTACAACCCAGGAAGGGCAGAGAGAATAGGAATTGGCAGGTGATCTCACGTAAGGCATGGCCAAAGACCAGGAGAAAAGCTGATCCAACACTGGTCCTCTGATGTTTCTAAACAGCCCACTGTGAAGTGAGGGGACTAAAGTGACGGACTGCAAATTCAAATAGAGCCCCAAATCTAATGTCAGTGAGAAAAGTGAGCCAGGTGTAAGAAGAAACAATCGCAGCACCATCAGGCCAATAAAATACAGCTAACAGCTTCGGTGTTAGGAAAAATGATCAGGAAGGCTGGGGGCTGCGGTGAACTGGGGAGTGTTGCCCCACTCCCGGGCTCTGGGCTGTTGCCATGCAGGTGTGTGGGTCACCTGCCATGGGACTATAAAAAACGGATTTTTATATAAAATTGCATGAATTTAAAAAATTTAAATTAAAAAAATTCTGGCTTAATTTCATTAAAACAGACCAAATAAAGCTGGTTTGTGGGTTACAGTTGGTGACATCTAGCTTCACGGTGGGGCCGCCCCAGGTCTCTCCGTGGGGTTTCTACCAGTACCCTGGGGGACCTAGAGCCTTGTTACCCAGTGCCAGCTCCAAACCTGCCCCTCATTTTTAGTAATTTCCCCCTCACTTAATATTTTCCTTTTCACCTGAAATTGATGAGCTTGTAAGACAAGAGAGTTCATTATAGGATTTTAGAACTTAATGGCATTGTATTTACTTTGGGATGAATACTTTCTCAAAAGCTCTAAGGTTTCTTCTTCCTTGATGCTGATGCATTAGGTTGAACGGAAATGGAAATGTTTTTATAGATGGCATTTTCATATGGTCTAACTTAACATGTCTAGCACTTGGGAAATTTTGGTAATTGGAATCAGGTATACTGGGGAGAAGGGGGCAGAGCGATTCTGCTCGATGAATTGTGAAGAAACAGCAATGTGGTAAAAGTATGTTCTACCATCTGCCTCCGTAGGATGGCTTCGACTGAGCTTTGAGCTGCTGTCTACATGCGGTTGCCCCTTTTCATTGTTGTACTGGTGACTGTGGGCACTGTGTGGATACTTCTTTTTCATACCACAAAATATACATAGACATTTTGTTTCGTCTTTGCAACAGGAAATTAGAATGTTTCGGGCTAAAGGGAAAAGAGAATATTGATGTTGAAGAGATGAAACCGTACTATTTTTTGAACAGTGATCATAATTACATTGATCACTGATACACTGATGTAGCAGTTACCTTTTTGACGGCATCCACTGTTCTTCATTTAGTCATATTGCTATGTATCATACGGGTTGTACCTAGACAATTTTGACACAGTGCGAGACTTTGTTTAAAGTTTTCATTTTCCAGGACTTTTAACATGCTTGGTTGAAACAACCAAAAAATAATGTAGCTGTTATTATTTGAGGCTTGCATGTCACTGTGAGCCATGAGTAGCCGCAGGGTACCCAGTCACGATATGAAGGACCGGCCTCTTTATAAATACAACCAGTAAACAATTTCGCAGCTTTTCCAACTTGTCCTTTAGTCAGTTTATCTAATTTGCAATGAGCTTTGAGAAGCTCATTGATGATTTGTTTTCAGTTTCATGTCTAACCTTTGAGTTTGGCAGTTATGAGGAGGAACAGGTTTGGACAGGCAGGTCTTCCACCTCAGAAGGAGTGTGGCAGGCCCTAAAATGCCTGCAATCTTGAGGTAACTCATGTCCATGAATTATTTTCTTGGGTCTCTTCTGTCAGCTCTCAGCCGGAGAGCCACACAGCTCAGTGCTGACAGCCCAAGTGTTTTTCTGTTATGATTTTTCTTTCTTCAACTAGATCATAAGCTCCTTTAGTGCAGGGACCTTAGAATATTTTGTTCCTGCAGCCCCCTATTATACCGGCTTCCACTTTGGAAGCAGCCAGAATCTTGATATTTTTAGCAAAGGGTTCTCTTTAGACTCAGGGACTTGAAAAGTGGAGTTTCAGAAGACAGTTTGAGAGCCAGTAATATCTCTAACCTGAGAGCATGTCCAGACTACAGGCAAACCCTCCTCTGGTAGCTGAAAAGTCTGTGTTTCTGTCTTGCTAGTCACAACAACAACAAAGTTAATAAGCGTATGGGTTCAGCAAATGCTGACTAATATTATTTTGTGCCTAGAACTGTTCTAAATTATTAAGATAAATATATATATATATACACACACATATATATATATATATTTTTGTGTGTGTGTGTGTATGTGGGGTACGCGGGCCTCTCACTGTTGTGGACTCTCCCGTTGCGGAGCACAGGCTCCGGACATGCAGGCCCAGCGGCCATGGCTCACGGGCCCAGCCGCTCTGCGGCATGTGGGATCTTCCCGGACCGGGGCACGAACCCGTGTCCCCCGCATCGGCAGGCGGACTCTCAACCACTGCGCCACCAGGGAAGCCCTAAGATAAATTTTAATTGATCAAAAAGACATTGGAATCAAATTGCAGATCTGCCACTTACTTAGGCAGGTCATCTAACCCCACTCTGCTTCAGTTTCCTCTTCTGTAAAACACTCATATAGGATTGATTTGAGCATTGAATGAGGTATTACCACAGTATTATGTCATTCAAGCCTTATAGATCTTTTATTGGAGCTTGGCATCTTGGAAAAACTCACTATATAGATGCTTCCTGAGTGGTAGTAAGAATAGTACGCCCATTTTTCAAATGAAGAAACTGAGGCTTGCAGAGGCTCCTTTCAGCAGACATGTGCCGCTGGAGCTCACCCAGGCTAGCACACCTGGTGAGGGCACAACCTGGATTTGAACAGAGGTCGGTCCAAGTGCTGGGCTCTTAACTACTCTTTTGCTCCTATTTCTGCGCAACCCGGTTGGGGGAGGTTCATGTGTTCATTATAATCTGATGTCTCTCCTTTGGGCAGACTAGGTAATCAAGTAGCTCCAACTTGATCGTAGGGCATGATGTGCCCAAGACAGCCACTTATCTACTTCAGTCAAGTAGTACAGTAAATAAATCACAAATCGGTACAATTTTACCCGTTAAGTTACTGACCAAAAAAAAAAGAGGTCCCAAATAGCAAATACTGAGTTTGCTTAGAATGCTAAAAAGTAGTGACTGAGAGCATGGTTGACTGCAGGCAGACACGGTTCAAGGTCAGAGCTCTGCTGCTTACTTGCATACCACTTAAGCCTCAGTTTGCTCACCTGTAACACGGAGGTAACAGCAGTATATGTCTTCAGGTTGTGTGAGGTTTTCTAAGAAAATAATCTATGTTAAAATGTGAAGTAGTCTTGGACATATATTAAGGTATCAGTGCACGTTAGTGATTGTTGTTTCAATAATAAGGTTTAGAAGGACAGTTTGTGTCATACGAGTTCTATCTAATACATTAGAAAAAGTCATTTAAGGAGTTACCTTCTTCCAAAATGTTGGAAATTATTATTAGAAATTGCCTTATAAGAGAAATTATAGAATCACTGATACGTACGACTTAATGTGATGGCTTATACCAAGTGAAACTTTATCAGTGCTCTCCTTCAAAGGCATTTTTAGTGTGAGTTTTTTCACATTTGGATAATAAGAACGTCAATGAAAGTTAAGATGTGCTAATTACGCACAAGAGGAAGAATAAACGTTCTGTTCTGCCCGTGTATGAGGAGGTTAGAAAGTTTGGAAATTGTTGCCAGGTTGGATAGGGGCTTGGCTTTAATCAATGGCCCGAAGCAGAAGGTTTGCCTCTCGTTTCTTGTTCACCGTGATGTTTTCCACGTGGTTCATCTCATCTACTTTTAAACCACAGGGTCTGGGTTGCCTCTGCTCTCTCCTGTCTACTTCAGATAGTCAACAGCTCTAGGAACTGCAGTTGGCCCTTCCACTTGTACTAATGCAGAACTTCCCACCCGAGGAAGCAGGAGCAGACTGTCTTCGTCTCTGCCTTGCAGAGGAAGAATCTGGGGCCTCTAAAGAGGTTGCGATTTGATTAACATCACATAGCTGGCTGGGACAGAAAAGGGGAGGACCAGTCTTCTTCCTCATCGCTGACTCTACAGTGTCCTCTCCGGCATCTGCATGTGGTTCAAGCCTTGGGTTCTTGTTAGCCAACCCTAGTGTCTCAGCACATCACCTGGATCATGGGAATCTAGCCATACAAGGGGCCTCGAGCAACCATCCGATCTAATCCCCTCATTTTACTGTGAGAGGCATCAGTGAGCTCCTGAGGAAGTTAAGAGGCTCAAGTCGGACGTAACTTTTGACATTGTCAACGCCCACACCCCGGCTGGCCTTTCTGCTCTAAACCAAAGTCCTGTCCCATCCTGTGCACACAGCAGCCCCCTGGAGACTGTGGGATGCTCCCAGGTGATTTCGCCTAAATTTCACCTCCCTTCTATCCTGCCTTCACCACCATTCCTTTTATTGGGCTCTGAGGGCGTTTCATGGGTTTTCCTAGTTTTTCCTCTGCTTATAGGAGTACAGAGAACAAATGGCCGTCCGTGTCTCTTCCGTCTTAAGTTTCTGTGGCATTTTTTCAGAGGACAGGGCTATGGGTGACATTTTTTGTTCTTAAAGGAAGTGAAACCCTGAGATATCAAGGAAGGAAGGAAAGTAGACAGACTCTGAAGGGGGGCACAGATACCACTAACCTAAATAAAAACATCCATTCTAATTTAGTTTTCCATCTCCCACTCATATCCCGGAGTGTAATAAGCCCTCCCAACATTCTGTCTCTAGCCAGGAAATTTTTGCCTGGGTCTCTTCATGGAATAGTTAGGATTTTCTGACTAATCACTTTTTCTTTTCTAGCCTCCTTCCTTAAGTATATGGTACTCAGCAATCTTAACTGCTCCCCCAGCCCCTTCTTCTTAACCCACATATACCTGGAACACTTTCTGAATAGGTGTTGGAAACAGTAGTCGTAGGATGGGATTTTGCTGAAGGACTAAAATAACACGTCCCCTTGATCCCTTAGCTTCAAGGAGGAAAAGAGTGTTAACCCTGAACTGGCAGAAATAACAATACCGTATAAATAAGATAATAGTATAAAATGAAAAGTGTCTGGCTCTGTTTGGCAATATGGAACCCAAGTTTTTGTTGTTCATTTTGCTAGTAAATCGGAGTCTCTAATCAGAATTATGAAAGAAAGTCCTTGTTAAAAAATGGTAATATACCTAACTTGAAAGCAGATTCACTTTGAGAATACGATAGAAAATTCCGTAGCAGATAAATCTTAACCTAGTAAATCGAAAAGTCACCCTACGTTAGGCTCACCTATCTTTCAAAATCCTTATTATAACTTAGAAGAGTTCAGATCTCCTTGCTGGCTTCTTGATTCCCTCAATGAAGTAAAAGCTTCCCCGCGACTTTGAATGTGAACCAGACCTAAGCTGTTCCTAAGCCGTTCGTCACTAGTTAGGCAGTTTTCTCAGCGACTTTCCTGACATGTTTTAACATGATCTCTTAAGGAATCAGAAAGAGGATTGCCCTGTTCTTTGTGTTACAACGAAACGATTGAGATTCTTTTATCAAAATGAGGCAGTTAGGAGAGAAAATCATCTTTTTCTCTTTTGATCTCTTTTTAAAAGAAAAGTGAATGAAACGAATTTCAGTTTGGGATCTTGGGAAACAACTATAAGGGACATTGGATTTTACTCAACTAATAAAGCAAATGTGATTTAAAAATCCACTTAGTAGAAGTGATTTCCAAAATACCGTTTCCACGTTTGAAGGCACAGTGCACGGTTTGCATTACCTGCCTCCCTGAGCTGGAAACCGTGAAGTTCCATGAAGTACGATGACTCTCGTTTCAGAAAGTGGTTCCTCCCAAAGAGAGCTTGTGGATCTCATCCACTTAGCATTCTAACCCCCACTTTTTCTTCAGACCTCAGGTTTAAGCAGAGGTATAATTATACTCTTAATCAGGGCTGCGTCCTACCAACCGTGGCTTTTAAGAAAATTAAAAAAAAAAGACAACTTCATTTACCTTTCATTGCGGTAGCTGGCTCTCCATTCACCTGATACGGGTGTCTTCAAGTCGAAACAGGCTTCTCAACTCTGATTAAGAATAAACCTTGAAACTAAGGTTGGCAGGGAAGTTGTTTTTTTGTTAAAGCGTAAAAAATAATCTTTTTTTTTTTTTTTTCCCCGCTGCCGGAGAAGGTAGGTGCTCCCCTACCCACCTTGAGATTGTTCTTTGGGGCACCCTTTCAAACTCTCCTGCTCAGAAACAACTGGAGCAACTTGCTCTCTTGCTAATAGAAATGACTCACACCTGAGAGTAGGTGAGATTTGTAGACTGGGGAAGAACATTTCCTGAACCTGCAGGAATCAGATGGTGATTCACCAGAAGGGAACACAGAGGGCTGGAACCCACAGGGCCAGAGGGCTGTTTAAGGAGGAGGAAGGCATCAAGCCTCACGTTGGGCCCTCTTAAATCAGACCCAGTGTTTAGGGTTTTTTGGGGGGTGGGAGGGGAACTCCCTATTACTAATCAGAAAATATGCATTTACAAACCTTCCTGCTAATTAAATTTTGTATAAAAAGGAACCAGAATATCTTTTATAAAAGACAGATCTTTCATGGTATTATTCAGTGTATTAAAGACAAATTAATATGTGTTTATACTGGTGATCGATAACTTGGGAAACCTGTTGTCTTATTCAAGAATCTGCTGAATTCCATATAACCTGCTTTCACCTACACAAAAATATTTTAAATAAAGTTATTTAGGGGGCGAGTTTACCTTATCTCTTGAATTCCACAAGACAACTTTTATTCTTTTAAAAAATCTTCCCACAATGATAAATTTATATAATCAAATCACTTTTTCCTATTTGTAATTAATTTTAGAACTTCCAAAAAATTTCCCAGAGACTCCAAGATTTTCTTGAATGCAACATTCAAACAAGTAAAAAGAAATGAAGAAAATATCACCAAATGAAATCAAAACTTGTTACTATCATGGTTGAAGAGAAAGAGAAATGAAAATAATTAAGGAGGAACATTTTTTGAAGCTAGTAAATAATAGGTATTACTTAGTGTTTACTTGTGCCTTAAGGAAATAATGTATATGTACTAGTTGGGTTTTTTTCCTGTGTTTATGCAGAAAATCAAACGTATTTAATTTAAATACCAGTAGTTGAATATCAAAAGTTTGTTTCTTCTGTTGCCTTTTCCTAAACAAACAAAAACAGACAACTAAAATTGAATGGCTTTCCATTCAATTTTAAGTATGTTGTGGATGAGTAGGTAGCCCTAGGGAAAGTCTCTGAACAAAAATTAGCCAATTTAATAGTGGCTCAGTCGTATAAGAAATTGCCACATTTACTAAACCATCCTTCGTTCAGGTTGGACTCCGCTTTGTGCCATTTGGTACTACTTCTCCAGGGATTTCGCTTTGAACATTTAAAGCTAGTTCCCTGCATCTTGAGCGGGGCGGGGGGTGGGGGGGGGGAAGTTATGCCATGCAGGCCTGAGTTTGAGAGACTTGTTTTTTGGGGGTTGCACTTCTTGCCGTTTGTCACTATGATCCATAAACAGTAAATGATGTACTGCTCAAACTGGGAACTCTGCCAGAATAACCAACGGCCGGTCTTAAAAGCATCAATTCAAGGGAGCACATCCCGTTTAGCCTCCTTAAAAGTATGTTGGGCAAAGACCTTCTCTGCAAGTTCTGAGGATTATCACCCCACAGTTCCAGTGGTGGGCGTGAATTCATGTGGAAGAGCTTGTGTGGACAAATATTTCACGAGCTCCTGTTGAGGGAATAAAGGCAGTTCTGTTATCTGCCTTAAATTTTAATACATTTGTTACCTGGGTTAACTTCATCCTATTACTGTCAACTAACTTAATACGGTTTTTCGGTTTGTTTGTTTTTTAATGTTAAAGAAAATACCTTTCCTCTGTTACATCGCTGCTGGTAATATTTTTCATGTACTATTCTGTTTTGAATTTGAAGGGAAATGTTTTGATAATTCAGGGTTATACACCTTGACTTTGTATGTGTTGGTTTTGTATTAAGATTTCCACAAGGAGGAGGGAAGGAGCTGGTGTCAGTGCAGTAGGTGGCCCTCCTTTTCTCCTCCTGAGGGTGGGCTGGGCTGGGCATGGACTAGCCTTTTCCTGGCCTTAGTCACAGTGGGATTGTGTATTTAAAAGCCTCTTCGGCTGGCCATGCAAAGTCTTGTAGTGAGAAAGTTAACATGAGGCACCCTTTATGCATTTGTCTTAAAGCACGTTATGCCGATCTCAAGTTGGGACTTGTTAAAGCTGGTCTTACATAACATTCAAAAAGGGAAGTAGTACAGGTTTAGTCAGAGAAGAGTGTAATGCTTTGATGAAAAGAGCAGCTAAGAACCAGTCCATAACTTTATTTGTTCAAATCACCAAAAGTTTAACCTCCATAATTTTTTTTCTGCCGATTTTTATAGCAAGTCTCACATTTCATAAAAGCCACAGGAGACTTTATAACAATAATTATCTTGCTGCTTCAATGGAAGATCCTATTAAATGCAAGGAAGCTATTTTAATAATATTGTTTAGCTATTACAAACCCCAAATTTATTTTGAATATAAGACGATGTCCTAGGATATGTGTTTGTGTTTCTCTACCACCACAATGTTTAAAAAAATTTTTTTTGTTTCATTTTTTATTACAGGTGTTTTTTTTCCTTCTATAATAATGTTACTTTTAAAGACGTTAAACCTACAGACAAGTTGAAATTATAGTTCAAGCAGATTTCATCTAAATTTTCCCATTGACATTTTTCACACCCTCCCCTTACCCTCCCCCTCAACACACATATTTGTGGGGAGACCTGTTTGAAGTTGCAGTCATTGTGACAGATGTCCCACCCCTAACTACTTCAGCATGTATTTCCTAAGAACAAGGATATTCTCCTACCTGGAAATTCCCTGGTGGTCCAGCGGTTAGGACTCTGTGTTTTCGCTGCCCAGGGCGTGGGTTCAGTACCTGGTAGGGGAAGTAAGATCCTGCAAGCCACACAGCACAGCCCCAAAAAAAACCAACAAAAAAAGGGATTTTCTCCTACCTACTCACAATATTCAGTCTGAATTTTGCTCTTTCTCAGTAACATTCTTTATAGTTTTTTAAGGCAGAACTAATCAGTGGTCACACATTGTGTTTTTCTAGTTTACTCTTTTATTCTTTAGAATAATCTTTCTGCTTTTTTTTTTTTTTAATCTCCTTGGCTTTTGAAAATTGGTTTGCTCTGTATTCGCTAGGTCCATCCTGTGGGTCACTTAGTAAGGAAATGCTTTCAGATGTTTCTGAGGCAGTTTGAATATATTAACCTGAAGTCTACCTTGGGGTTTGGAACTTAGAAATCAAATGGGGATATCTATACTCCTGTTTTGGACAGAGACCTGGTTCGTGGATCCAAACTCACTTTTTCTCTGGGATACTGGACAAACTCATTCAACTTTTCCCGGCTTCAGTTTTCTGTAAAACTAAGGTTCTGGTTTAATCACAGAATTTTAGATGAGAATTTCTATAACCTTTCAAAATATATTCTTAAAGAGACAGAAGCACTCAAGGAGAGAAGGTTTCTAATGTTTCATCCCTTTAACGGAATGAAAATAGGTAATGGTGTTGATACGTCTTCCTAAATCCCAGAATAAACTTTTTTAACCCTATTCCTACCTCCCCCCTTTTTAGTGTGAGGCACTGGCAAATGCATTGCTAAGGCTTACCTTGGTCTTCTAGTCATTTCTGCCTTGCATATGACCGCCTGCTCTCTCCTTCCTTTATTTGGCTTCGCTGCATTGGCCTGGACCTGGGCACAGTGTTGCTTCCTCCAACGCTGCTAGGCAGAGAATTGGCACTGCAGTCTAATTTTCTCTGTCTCTATAATCTCTGATGTATCCATTTTTTCTGAAAGGAAAATGCACACACGAAGGACCTCTTAGTCTTTCACAGTACATGAACTCATCATTACAAGACAAAGATGAGCAGGGATCTAATTGACACATAGCTCAAATGATCTGTCTGGGATGCCCATGTCTTTTGCATGTAGCCAGAACATACAACAAGGGCTGCAGTAAAATCCTCTCCAGATCTTCCTGTCCCATCTCTCTGTACACAAAAATCGCTCTAACTGTGGCTCACCATCCAGTTGCTGAGAATTTGTGCTGAGTATAATTATTACAAACCCTTTAATGTTTCCTCGCTGAGATTGGTATCTTTAGGTCCCTGTGCTTGAATTACTGTGTTTAATCTGTCATTTGAAATGATTTGTATCTATTAGGTCTGCTTTCAATAAAGCAGTTACCTTTTTCTGGTATGAGAACTTCATGTGTAATGGTCAGTTAAAGGGGAGGGATGGTTTGGCGATTGACTCTGGAGATGTGCCTGCATCTGACCTCCGCCCTCATACTGATACTCTCTTCTATACCCGGCCAGTTCCTCACTTTGGAAATCTTCTTGTGAGGGGCGGTGTCAACCTTGATAAGAGCTCAGTTAACTGGTGTCATATAGTTTCCAGTGTGGATTTCAGCCTCTCCACTTAGGTGCTTTCTTACTTTGGGCAAGTCATTATTATATCTGAGCTTCAATTTCTTCTTCTGAAAAATGGCTACCTTGTAAGATTGTAAAGTTTAAATGAGATAATATACTATAGGATAATTCCTACAGTGTTTGAAACTTGGTTGGTACTTAGTGAACAGTAGCTTTTTTTTTTTTTTTTGGTCAGAGGGCAGAGGGAGAGTAAGTAAATGAATACGAATGGGGGTGTTTTTATGAATATAAAGTTGGAACGATTAAAAAACATTCTGCAACTAGAAAGTCAAGGTTAAGTTCATAATATTTTGATTGCCCTAAGGTAACCCAGGTAACGTGGATGTCTGACACATGGGTGTTGGCACACCCTTTTTTTTTTTTTTTTTTTGCAGTTCGCGGGCCTCTCACTGTTGTGGCCTCTCCCGTTGCGGAGCACAGGCTCCGGATGCGCAGGCTCAGCGGCCATGGCTCACGGGCCCAGCAGCTCCACGGCATGTGGGATCTTCCCGGACCGGGGCACGAACCCGCGTCCCCTGCATTGGCAGGCAGACTCTCAACCACCGTGCCACCAGGGAAGCCCATGGCACACCCATTTTCTGACTGAAGCTGGTTCTCTTGGTTGTGTGGTTACACTCACCATGTGATTTGCGCCTCTGCTCTGTGGGCCATTTCACATGGAGCATCTTCACACTGTACTGCATAGGAAGCATGGCAAGGAGCTACTACTCCACCTATTCTTAGAAACCCTTGGAAAAGGCCGAGCTAATATAACAGCTGTTCTTATTTCCTCCTTGGAACTCTTGTGAACTGACTGGTCCCTCATGGCAAGAGTAGCTTGTCGTCCCGCCCTTCCTATTGCAGACTGGGGCTCTACGCCACCTCCTTCTTAGAGTGACCACTGACCTCACAGTTGTAGATTCGTCACATTTGACCTTCCCAGACTGTGGGATTCTGCTGACTCGCATTTCCTCCTCGAACTTCTCTTGTTCCTCAGTTTCCCAAAGAACGTCTTGGTGCTCCTTGTTGGCAATCCCCGCCCCCACAATCCCAGGCATCGTTCCTCTCTTTCTATCTCGTCTGTCCACGAGACTGGTGCAGCATGGCTTCTGAGGTGCTTAGCTCATTCCTTGTTCTCTCCCTTTCTTAGAAAAGATGATTCCCTTGGCTTCTGATCTAGCCCTGTCTTCAGAGCCCTGGATCCATATTTTGCCCCTACTGGCTGGACTCCTTGACCCAGCTCTCTCGCTAGTACTTCATATTCAACACACCCGTCATGATCAAGGACATCACCCAAGCTAATGTTCTTCAAAGCAATGAATCTCGGTTGGGAGGGGGTGTGATGGGGATTATGGACCCCATTGAGAATACATTTTGCATATCAATCACATACGTTTTACATGTAAACCCATACTCTCCAGTGATCTTGGACTCAAGACCTTTGTCTCTTTTTGAAAATGTCTCTAAGTTCCATGTCAGATTTCTTTCCCCTTGGCTCTCGCCTGCATTGATGGAAGACTTCTTTAACTGCTCTCTTGGCCTCAGTGGCTCCGTTAATTCAGAACTGCCTATTGCTGGCAAGTTGATTTTGCTAAAGCACGGCATAGAGAACAGTAGTCTTCACTTCAGCCACCTTCAGTGGCTCACGGAGAACTCCGAACACCCCAGCAACCCGGAAGTGCTGTGCACTGAGGTCCCAGTTCCGTTCCCAGGCTCGTCTTCCCCACGCATGTGCTGCAGCCTCAGGCCCTCCGTGGCCCCTGCCGCTCGGCCATAGCACAGCGCCCACCCTCACCTGAGCCTTCCTCCAAACTGCTCAGAGCACCGCAGGGTTCCCTTTCGAAGCCTCTGTTTTTCCCCCGGGGTCCAGTTCACACTTGCATCTCCGGTGAGCCCTTGCGCAGTTTCTCCATTTGGCAATCGCGGCCTTTTCCTCCGAGCTTCTTTGGTGAGCTAATTACGTCTCTTATTCCACGAACCACGTTTGGATTCATTATGGTCTGTGTGCGGCTTCCAGGGAGGCCAAGGGCCCTGCACGAAGCACACGTTGAAGGAATGATGGGCTACATGAGCGAGTCAACCCACTCTTTAGGCTGTTACTCCTCTTAAGAACCAGAGGGGCCCCCAGAGGGCTCAAAAGGTCCATGGTTGTCTGTTCATACCCCTGAGCTGTTGAAACTTTTCCTGTGTTGAGACCTCTCCCTCCCTTTTCAGGAGCCCCCCTCTTCACCATTCTCACAGCTGGGGCTTGAGGTGTCACCCCTTGAGGAATTAGGTTTGTCCCGACTATCAGAGAGTCAGTGCGGCAGAGCCATTGAGATGTGGTCTTGCGGCCACCTTCCGGGGTGTCTGTCCCAGCTCTGCCTCTGCTTGCTGGTGGGGTCGTGGGCACCAGGGTCAAGGTATCTGTTCACTTGGTGCCTCAGTTTTCTTTTCTTTTTTTCCTCCCCAACAGGGAGCCCTGTAGTATCTGTCTCCTGGGGTAATAGTGAGAAATAGAAAGGTGATAACCCTTGTAAGGTGCATACATAGCATGGCGCGTGGCACATAGCGAGCATTCAGTAAAGGAGTGTAAGGTCCTGGGAGGTGCTTGTCAGCTTCTAGGTCACAGATAATTAGCTGGCAGCATGCGGACCACTAGGGCCCACACGTGAAGGTACTGTTTTGTCGGGTTCAGGGAGTGTGAGGAGTGACTACGGAAGCTTTGAAAATAACAGGAAATATGGCGGAGTGGACTGGATTTATGATTTCTCTTGAAAACATTAGAAGATCTGCGATTATCAATGCAGTGGTTAAGAACATGAGCTCAGAGGGGCTTCCCTGGTGGCGCAGTGGTTGAGGGTCCACCTGCCGATGCAGGGGGCGCGGGTTCGTGCCCCGGTCTGGGAGGATCCCACATGCTGCGGAGCGGCTGGGCCCGTGAGCCATGGCCGCTGAGCCTGCGCGTCCGGAGCCTGTGCTCCGCAATGGGAGAGGCCACAACAGTGAGACGCCCGCGTACCGCAAAAAAAAAAAAAAAAAAAGAATATGAGCTCAGAAGCCAGAGTCTGAATTAAGAGTCCTAGCCTTGCTACTTGTAAGTCGTGTGACCCCGTGCCAGTTGCTTAACTTCTCTGTTTCTCAACTTCTTTATCTCTAAAATGGAAATAACAATAGCACTTGATAGGCTTCCTGGGATTATTAAACGGACCAGTATATTTAAAGCTCTTGGCATGCTTGCCTGGTACCTAGTAAATAGTGAGTAATGTGTGCTGTTTCTGTCGTTGCTGATGCTGGTTTTACTACTGCTGTGGCTACCAACTAGCAACCCTGGGCCCCAGTTTCCTCCCGTGCCAACAGCTGGCACTGAGTAGTAGATGCTCCCCTAAGTGGGACGTGAACTTTCCAGGTAGCTGTAGTTCATGCCACTGCCTGTCACCTTATATCTGTCCTGCTCTCTTTGTAACAATGTTGTTTGTCTCCAGTTGACAGATCTCACCCTTGGGCACTCATGTCCAGGAGTGCAGTGCTGTGCTGTGAACCAGTCCTTACGGATGTATGAACCTCAAGGAACTTTTAGCACAGGGGTTCTTAACATGTGGCCCAAATCGATAGCATCCTTATCTCCTGGAAACTTATTCCCAGGCTTCACCCCAGACCTACTGAATCGGAAACTCTGGAGGTGGGCCTTGCCATCTGTGTTTTAAGAATCCTTCCAGCTGGCTCTGGTACCTGCTAAAGTTTGAAAACTACTGATTTAACACATGTGTCCTATATTCATATTACCTACATTTGGTTTCCATGTAAAATTTAAAATGTGGAGTTGTGTTTCCAGGCACTTCAATTGATTTGTAAGGGCTGCTGTCTTTTCAGTGTGTACTCCCTTAGCTATTAAACACAGCTGGGTGCGGGTTCCTCTGCTGTGGTGCTTTTGTTCTGGTAAGATCTAATCTATGTGAGCTTTGATCTATTAACTTACTGGAAGAGTACAGTTTGCCTGGGGTGATGGTCAGGCAGTTTTAGAAGGAAGACTTTAGAAAGTTATGGAATGAGCTGCTTTCAAATGCATATGGAATATATGAAGTGATGAGATTAATAAGACAATAATTATTTTATATTCTGATTCAAGATCACTTTATCAGCCATCTAACTTCTTTGAGTTGGGAATTCACACTGCTTCTCTGCCTCTTCCTCCCCAGCCTCTGCCTTTTTTTTTCATTATTTTATTTTTTTAACTTTTTATTTTATATTGGAGTATAGTTGATTAACAATGTTGTGATAGTTTCAGGTGTACAGCAAAGTGATTCAGTTATACATATACATGTATCTATCCTTTTTCAAATTCTTTTCCCATTTAGCTTGTTACATAATATTGAGCAGAGTTCCCCATTTTAAATATAGCAGTGTGTACATGTCAATCCCAAACTCCCAGTCTATCCCTCCCCCAACGCACCCATCCCCCCTGGTAACCATAAGTTAGTTCTCTTAAGTTTGTGAGTCTGTTTCTGTTTTGTAAATAAGTTCATTTGTATCATTTCTTTTTAGATTCTGCATATAAGTGATATCATACACTATTTCTCTTTCCCTGTCTGACTTCACTCAGTATGACAATCTTTAGGGTCCATCCATGTTGCTGCAAATGGCATTATTTCATTCTTTATAATGGCTGAGTAATATTCCATTGTATATATGTATCACATCTTCTTTATCCAGTCATCTGTCGATGAACGGTTAGGTTGCTTCCATGTCTTGGCTATTATAAACAGTGCTGCGATGAACATTGGGGTGCATGTATCCTTTCAGACCATGTTTTTGTCTGGATATATATCCAGGAATGGGATTGCAGGATCATATGGTAGCTCTACTTTTAGTTTTTTAAGGAACCCTCATACTGTTCTCCATAGTGGTTGTACCAATGTACATTCCCACCAACAGTGTAGGAGGGTTCCCTTCTCTTCACACGCTCTCCAACATTTATTATTTGTGGATTTTTTGTTGGTAGCTATTTTGACTGGTGTGAGGTGATATCTTGTTGTAGTTTTGATTTGTATTTCTCTAATAGCAATGTTGAACACCTTGTCATGTGCCTCTTGGCCATCTGTATGTCTTTGGAGAAATGTCTATTTATCCGTTGCATTTCTCTACACTAACAGTGAATGATCAGAGAGAGAAATTCAAGAAACGATCCCATTTATGATCTCATCAAAAAGAATAAAATGTGTAGGAATAAACCTACCTAAGGAGACAAAAGACCGGTGCTCTGAAAATTATGAGACACTGATGAAAGAAATCACAGACCACACAGACATATACCATGTTCTTGGATTGGAAGAATCAATACTGTCAAAATAACTGTACTACCCAAGGCAATCTACAGATACAGTGCAATCCCTATCAAATTACCAATGGCATTTTCCACAGAACTAGAATAAAAAAAATCTTAAAATTTGTATGGAGCCACAAAAGACCCCAAATAGCCAAAGGAATCTTGAGAAAGAAAAAAGGAGCTGGAGGAATCAGGCTCCCTGACTTCAGACTATTCTACAAAGCTACAGTCATCAAAACAGTAATGGTACTGGCACAGAACAAAAAAAATATACATCAATGGAACAGGATAGAAAGCCCAGAAGTAAACCCATGCACCTGTGGTCAATTAATCTATGACAAAGGAGGCAAGATTATACAATGGGGGAAAGACAGTCTCTTCAATAAATGGTGCTGGGAAAACTGGACAGCTACATGTAACAGAATGAAACTAGAACATTCTCTAATACCATACACAGAAATAAACTCAAAGAGGATTAAAGACCTAACTGTGAGACTGGACACTATAAAACTCTTAGAGGAAAACCTAGGCAGAGCACTCTCTGACATAAATCGCAGCAATGTTTTTTGATCTGTCTCCCAGAGTAATGGAAATAAAAATAACAAATGGGACCTAATTAAACTCAAAAGCTTTTGCACAATGAAGGAAACCATAAACAAAATGAAAAGACAACCCACAGATTGGGAGAAAATATTTGCAAATGATGTGACTGACAAGGGATTAGTCTCCAAAATTTACAAACAGCTCATGCAGCTTAATACCATCACAGCAAACAACCCAATCAAAAAATGGGCAGAATTCCTTCCCCTTTTACAGGAATTTCTCTTGGTTTCTGAAGACTAATCCTGCACGGAACAATATCCTCTCCCACTTCCCCTGCATCAGGGGTATTTGGAAGGCCTTATCCAGTCAAAATGATGACAGTTTAGCTTTTGACAGAAGCCCTTAATTGTGCTCTGAGCTTACAGACTTCACCAAAGCTACTAATGTTTTTTTCCACTTTTTCCTCACTTCTATGTCTCATTAATGGCTATGGTATAGTTCCCCATTCTGTAAGTTTTCTAGATTTTAGTACTTGTGATTGCTAGTCTGGGAAGCTCTCCTCAAATCGTTGTTCTTCATTTTGTGAATGTGATTTTAAGCTGACTCTTCTCTAAGTTCTTGGTAGATTATTTCAATCTACATGTCAGGAACTCTGCTTTTGACTGTAATATTATTATAATGCAATGAAATATTTGCATTTATGGTGGACACATTTCCTGTTGAAATTTTATCTTGAAAGATCTTTCTAAAAAATTCTATTCATTATCTATATCCATTCAGTGTATTTTGAAAATATTATTAGAGCTGAAATACATGGGTTACATTCCCAAGCATAGTTTGAAATGTAGCTTAGATGCAGTTATTTATAATA
The DNA here is from genome assembly GCF_008692025.1 of Phocoena sinus. Classification (NCBI taxonomy): domain Eukaryota; kingdom Metazoa; phylum Chordata; class Mammalia; order Artiodactyla; family Phocoenidae; genus Phocoena; species Phocoena sinus. The sequence goes on from NC_045766.1 coordinate 31,134,339, forward strand.
CACTATTAGCGTCTGCTCATGATTGTATAGTGTACTCAGTAAAGGTAACATGGATTTAGTGACATCTCTAATAGTTATCATGACTTAATTCTTTTATTTTAGCAAATGAAAATCAGATGTCAAAGTACTTTCTAAGCGTTTTGGTGATGGTAATATGCTACAGTTACAAATTTTACTTAACCGAAACCAACAATACATAGCTAAAGCATTTTGTCAATAGCTTTAAGACTGAGATGATGATAGACGTTAGCCCCCAAGCTATACGTGTACTGTTTAATAATCCTGCTTCCTTCCCAGTCATTCACTAGTGAACCCAAGAGCACCCATACTTCCCAGGCCCCTGTGTACATGCATAGGAGACCAACTAAAAAGAGCTTGAGCTTTCAAGAAGTTTATATTATCATTTGATAAGAAAAACATCAGTGAAAATTGGCTTCCCTTTTGCTTCTCTAGTAGGTAAAAATAAAGCCAGTTTGGCGTTTTATCAAATATTTATTGATTGCACAGTGAGACACAATTTCTGCTCTCAAAAGTACACATAGGGTATTAAAAGAGTTGATACATGTATGAGCCAGTAATTACAAAGCAGTGTGATCATTATAATAATTGAGGTGTGACAACACACAGATGATGGAGTGATTGGGTTTGAGGTGGTGGTGGGAATTTAGCCAGATGAGATTTCATGGTTTAAGTGATGGCAACTTAGGGTTCCACGGATGGATAAGAGTTTTCTTGGTGAGTCAGAGGGAAATTTACAAGTGCAATGACATGGGGGCAAAAAAGGAGCATGGCATTTTCTGATAATTATAAACTTATATGAGAGTATGAATTTCCAAGGATGGAAGAATGCTTAGGAAAAAAGGCCAGAAAGGTGGGCAAGTTCCAGGGCCTTCAGGGCCTTTGAGGCCATGGAAAGAGGTCTGGGGTTCACAGTCCTGATGGTTGTATTGGCACTAGTGACACTTCTACAGAGCATGACTACTCCTTTGTACATTTTATCTAGAAGGTGCAAATCAGCATCTACAATTCCAGATAAACATACTTTAGCAGCTCTTTTTTGAACCACAGAGGGATTCAGGAAAACATATGGAGGTAAATAAGTACAAGAAGGTCACCATCCTCTAAAACTTTCCCAGTATAGATGTTACTGATCGTAGGTCAGCAGTTCTATCTATATGTGTACCAAGAATGGCATAACGATGACATATTCTATTTAAGACATTTGTAATTTATCCTCTGTGGGAAGTATTGTGGGAGATACCAAGAAAACATGACGTATTTTCTGTCTTCAAAATATGTTGTCTTTCTTAAAAAATCCTAACCATCTTTGGGGGATGCAGTCAAGAATACAGCAAGCTAGGGACTTCCCTGGTGGCACAGTAGATAAGAATCTGCCTGCCAGTGCAGGGGACACGGATTCGAGCCCTGGTCTGGGAAGATCCCACATGCTGTGGAGCAACTAAGCCCACGCGCCGCAACTACTGAGCCTGCGCTCTAGAGCCCGCGGGCCACAGCTACTGAGCCCGTGAGCCACGACTACTGAAACCCGCGTGCCTAGAGCCCATGCTCCGCAATGAGACGCCACCACAGTGAGAAGCCCCCGCACCACAACGAAGAGTAGCCTCCACTTGCCACAACTAGAGAAAGCCTGCTCACAGCAACGAAGACCCAATGCAGCCAAAGATAAATAAATAAATCTATTTAAAAAAAAAAAAAAGAATACAGCAAGCTAGTAAAAGGAACTCGGCATTGAGGGCCCTAACATACCCAAACAGTGGGAGAGGTAATTATTTTCAACCAGAGACATGAGGAAGGAGCATGGAGGTGCTGGCCCAGGAAGGCTTTGCTGAGTAGGTGGAATATTCCACCACCGTTAGAGTATTTGCTGGGCAGAGGGGGGATTCCAAAGAATAAGAATACAGTATTCTTGCCCTTGAATTTGTACACACTCAGGATGTAAGCGAAGTGTTACAGTACCATGTTTTATGTGGCTTAGTAATGCTGCTTGCGCCTCCTATGGTGTAGCTGCATACTGGGGAAGAGGCTGTTTGTAAGTGTAAGAAGCAGCGCCTTCATCAGGTATCTGGGCTTTCTGACCTATTCCCCAGACACTTTACATCTAGCATCCCTTTCAACCTCTAGCCTCAGTTTTCACCAAAGGACTCACAAGGTGGGTTTTTTGGGTTTTTTTCTTTTTAAATCAGCATGTGGGATACAAAAGCAGTAGCATTGTTTGAATTACATGTGCAGAAGAATGTGAGGTGTTTTAGAGTGGAGGAATATATTTTTTATAATTAGAAGATATGTAGTTTTAGGAATATACATTTCCCCATGATACATCTTTTCCAAAGTGTAAGTGAACGCTCTTGATAAGGTGACTTCTAGTGGCTGTTTGCTTCCTGTTGCATTCTCTTACGGATACTTCATTTCAGCTTATGAATAGATCTACGTGGAATTAAAATTTATATGATCCTTTCTGTATGCGAGGATAGTAAAATGTAAGAAAGCATTTGCTCGAAGCCATCTTTTCTTTCACTGCTTACATTTGATTTCCAAGTAAATTGTCTTTTGAAGTCTTGTCAGTCAATCGTTAACCATGATAAAGTTATCAGCTTAGGGTTATATTGTCTGACTGACTGGTATGATTTTCCTGGGTGGATGCTGCAATCTTTCTCCCTTTCATACATGGTAGCCTCTCTGTGAATTTTTTACATAAGAATATATATATTAAGGGATCCATGCAAATGTTAGTTGCTGCCAAAAAAAGGGTTGTTTCTTTAGCTAGAAACAGTTGATTTTGCAATCGACAGTCAGTCTTACGGTTGGTTTGACTGTGAGTATATGGGACTCTGGCGAAATGAAATGGAGCGAAACACACAAAGAAGACAGCCACGACAACAAATACTTTACCTTCTAGCCTTTTGCTGTTTTTGCTGCCCTTCCTCTTGGACTTTCTATAAGAATTGTATACCTTTTTTGCAATCACCATATAGAATAGAAGCATTAGGACAAAAACAGTCCAGAAAATGAACTGGGAAATGTAGTTCACCACTTCATGCCATTTCAGCCCAAGAGGACCCTTTAAGGAGGCACACTTTTTCACAGATGACGGTGTTGCTTCCTTGTTGCTTAAGATCATATTTGGCAGGGAGAGGAGGAACAAAAAGAGCCAGATGAGGGTTGAGACCACTTTTGCAAACGCAGGTTTTTGTACGAAAAATTTTCCAAAAGGTCTGATGATCTTGAGGAACCTGTCAAAGGCTATGAGCCCCAGCAGTGTGATGCCCACGTACATGGTCTCGTAAAAGACGACGGCAGAGAAACGACACACAAAGGCTCTGAGCTGCCAGGGTCCGAGGCGCGCGTCTGAGAGGATTTTAAACGGAAGCATGAGCGTCATTATCAAGTCGGCCACCAGAGTATTTTTGAGGTAGACAATGAAGGTGGAGGAGCTGGGGATGTAAACGAACACCCACAGGGCCAAAGTGTTCAGGAGGGTGCCCATGAAGAAAACGACAGTGTAGATGGCTGGGAACACCAGGTGCACTGCCTGCATGTCCCTGGGGCACCTCTCAGACCCGTTGAAGCCCTTCATCACTGTGTCGTTCATGGTTTCCAATGTCAGCTGTTACACATAAACATACACACACAGTAAAACAAGAAGCATTTCATGATTTCAAAACACTACTTGTTAAAAGCAGACTTTAGGTTTGCAGCGTATTAGCACCTTAATGTATTCATCACATTTAATAGATCATTTGAGAAGTCCCATGTTGTTTCTGGCCAGAATTTTTTAAAGCACATAGTACATTTTTGGTACTTGTAACAGTACCATTACTTTCACAGCCTTATGAAATCCAAATAACTGGTTCTACCCCATTCACAAGTTCGGCTTTTGGCATGGCAGTAAAACAAAGCTGGCTAAGAGGTAAAGTTACTCATGTCAGATTGCTGTACATTATGTAATTTCCTAGGCTCATAATCTAAGGTTTGTAGAATGTTAACCTTAAAGCATTGTTTTTCCCCTTGAACATATTCCATCATTTATAAGCAAGCCACTCATAATAACAGCTGAAATTCACCTTTGTTTGGGAGGATACTCAGCTCAGTGTCTTCCGATCGAGGCAGTCATTAGTTCAGCCCATGAAGGGCATGTGAAGCAAATGTCGTTCTGCTTTCTTATACCCGGTTTCCTTCCTCATTTTCACGTGTGCAGTGTGATCCATTAGAACCTCTTCTTATGCAAACCTTTGGGGGATTTTCTAATAAGGAAGCTCTCTCATTTTAAACTTATATACTGTTAATCTACTCTGGTTTGAGTAAGTCAGTTTAGTTGCAGTTGTTTTTATATTTTCTCATGTAATAACTTCCCTGCAGTTTATCTTCTCTACATGTTCAGTGGAATTTTTAGTGCCTTTTGTATATAATAATAGGCAGAAATGTAAAGAAAAGAGCCCCAAATTGTAGGAGAATAAGAGTTGACTCTAAAATCAGACAGCATCGTCATCTGCATCCTTGTAGCCTGCTTTTTTCAGAAATGTGTGTTCATTAGGTATGACCTGATTATTTCTGTAGACATCTATCTTAGTCTTTTGGTCTTTCGATCTCTGAGAGATAAAAGGATGTATCGTCTAAGAGTTAAGGGCTATAAGACCCAAATGTTGGGGGGTTAGAATTCCAGATTCGCCAATTACTGGGTAGTAGATAATAGACAAATGATTTAGTAGCTCTGTGCCTCATTTTCCCCATCTGTATAATGGGTTTAATAATAGTACATACCTCAGTGTTGAGAGGCTGAGATGAGTGCCTAGAATAGTGCTGACTATATATGAAGCATGAAAAAAATGTTAGCCACTCACTGCTCTGGTGAGCGAATGGCAGATTTAAATGGAGATATACTATTTCACTCATTAGAAAGCCACTTTTAGAAGTCTCTTCTGTATTTGTGATTGTATGCAAAGTGCTGAAAACTTCAGGAATTTCATCAGTCAACCTTGGGTCAAGTTCTATAAAATTTTTGGAAGTATGTAATTGCTGCTTTTGTATAGAGAAAGCTGTTGTCTGTGAAGAAATGTTTGCTTGCCAGATAGATAAAGGGAAAGAGGAAATCAGAAGACCCTATGAGGGAATGTGGAGTTCTCCATGGTGAGTTTCACTTCATATTTCTTGCTATGAGTTTTACCACAGAATTGGACCAGACTGTCGCGTTGGCTTGATTGAGCATTTTGGGTGACTTAGCTTGGCATTCTGAGAATAAAATTACATATCCCGCCGGACATTTTTATGAGGGAATAGGATGCCTGATAATTTGGGTTGGAACTACCCAGTGTGGTGGCACAGTCTGAAAAATTGGTGTTTGATTCAAATAAATTGATCCTTGGAAAATACAGGTTCTGGATTTTATTAATGTAACGGAACATAATTTAAACATGTATCCTTTTATTTGCTTCAGTAGAGAATAAAAGCAAACTTAAAAAAATTTGAGTAGAGGGATTAGACCTATGTCAATTAAGTATAAATTTCCTAATGGCTCCAAATCTATTATTTAGATGCGGGTTCAGAATAGTTTCAATTTAAACAAGGGAAATGCTGTACAAGATAGTTTCATAATACGAAAACTGGAAATCGCTTTTTGGTCAAATTTCAAAATGCCGAAATGTGGGAGACCTAAGAGGAGGAACTGATTTACGGTGGCATTTCTAGAGTTACAGAAGTATCTCCTCTTAAATGTAGTAGGTTTCAAAATGTTTGACTGTAGTAAGTATCCAACAAATCACTCACTCCTTTATGTCCACGTGCTTCACACGTATTAGCCAACAGTCTCTTAGTTCGCAGTGGTGCTGGTGTCCCCTGAGGGAGGGTCCTTCACCCTTGATGCCATACCTTAGAGGCTGTGATGGGACAGGAGCACCGCCTCAGGAGCCAGAGGGCCTGGGTTCATTTCCTTATTCCACCTTTACTTGTGACTTTGGTCAAGTTACTTATGCTCCCTGTGAAACCAGTGCCCCCTCTTAACAATGAAAATAAGTAATAGTATTTGCTTTATAGGGTTGTTAAGGGGATAAAAATGAGTGAACGTTTGTCAGGTGCTTTGAATAATGTCCGTCAAATGGTACATGTTAGTAAGTTTCTTGTTAAATGAAATTAAAAGAAAAATGGAATACTGTGTGCACCTGTGGGGATAGTGCACAAAAGACAGGAGTGAATCACAGAAGGTAACGGATAAAGGGTCCTAGAAAGTATACCGATTTGGCAAGCTCCTAAACTAAACATTTAAAATCCTATCAAGCTCAAAGGGAATTTAGTCAAAACCAATTAAATCACACAAGCTATACTTTCTAAGGGATTATCTGGTCTTATTTAATTCTTACAGCAGTCTCAGAGATCCGTCCCATTTTACAGATGAGAAAATGGAGGCGCAGACGTTAAGCAGTTTGCCCAAAGTCCTGCAACCAGAGCCCACTGTAAACCCTCATGGTCTGGTTTCAGAGCCCCTGCTTGGAACCAGCCTCTCTCTCTCCTGTCTGCCAGAAGCCAGAGACAGGGTGAATGTGGAGTTGTTTACCAGATTCTGGACTTTTTGAGCTGGGTATTACTGATTGATGAGTGAGGAGATAGAATCCACTATAAAGTTTCAGGGACTTGTGAAACTCCTAGTCCCAAAGTGAGGTGCCAGGTTGAAAACGTAAATTGGTTCATAGCAGTAGGATCAGGAGAGAATCAAATATGTAAGGAAAAGTCATAGAAATTAGAAGCCTGCTGAATGGGAATAAACTACTTTTGGCATTTGCTGTCTCCTTAGGGATTGTCTTTTGGATCAGAGTCAACAGTATACTGTTCATGTTGATGTAACCACTACCATATAAATGACAATTGAAAAGATGTGGAAGTATTTGCTTTCATTTGGAATGAAAGGCAAAGTGGGAACTCCTGTACTCATAGAAGAGCCTTTTACTTCCCATCAAAGAATACCACGGTACTTTCTCAGACTATATGAAAGTGTTTAAAATCCCACAATGAATTAACCCAAGGTGGTAATAATCTAAAATAAATTATGCAGCTTACCATTAACTGTAGTGATCTGTGTATAAATAAATTTAATGTTAGAAAATCTCTACATATAACTGGAAGCAGGCAATAAATTCACACTACTATCTGAAACACATATATTAATATCCAGTTTCATAATTTTATTATAAAAGGAAAACCAGTTTAAAGAATTCAAATATAGACATATAGAGTAGAAAGTGAAAGTTAATTCCCTTCACATATACATACCAGTGTGTGTGCAAATATATATATATTTATGTATTGACATATTAGATCTTTGTCTCGTTCCATGTTAGTACATGAAGATTTGCTAACAAGTTTTTTTTTTTTTTAAAGTTACACTATATAAAGGTACCATAGTTTAGTTAAGCTGTTACTGATGGACGTTTAGATTTTCTTTTTTCCCCATTTTTCCTCTGTTGAAAACATGCTGTAGAGCAAATACCTCTCCATGTATTTTTGTATTTTGTTCCAACATATATTTATAGGAAGTTTCCTAGAAGTGGGATTACTGGATGAAAAGCTGTGCATTGCAATGTTCAATGATATTTTCAAAAAGCTTTCCAGAAAGACTGTACCCATTTATAGTCTCACCAAGTAGGATTATCCAGCACTATTACTAAAAATCTTTTAAATCAGTTCTAAACTTACAGGTGAAAAAAGCCATGTCATGTAAATATAAATTTATTTATTAGTGAGGGTATATATATCTTTTCATATTTTAATTGCCTATTTGTATTTCTCCTGGAAATTGATTTTTTTCTTGCCCTTTTCCCATTTTCTAAAAAAAAGTCAGGCTGTTTCTCTTTACTTATCGGCTTGCAAGTATACTTGCATATATTTAGTTCCCACCAGCCTCATTGTAATCCCAGCTCCCACTTTGGGTGTTACCAGATCATCTAGGTCAGCCGTAGGAACCTGTAGGTGTTTTCGGTGCAAAACTGCTGAAACATCGAGAGGCATGAAGAGGGGGTTCTTTCTCTACATAGGGCTTTTCTCCCTGTTTTTAGAGTTCTAGTCCAGGGGTTGTCAATCTTCTAAATAGCCAGTTAGTAAATATTTAGGTTTTGTGACCCCGCAGCCTGTCACAACTATTCAACCCTGTTGTTGTAGCAGGAAACCAGCCATAGATAAAACCTGAGTGGGTGTGGCCTGTGTGCTAATAAAACCTTATGGACACAAAAACTTGAATTTCATACTTTAATGCGACGTAAAGTTTTATTCTTCCTCCTGATTTTCCTCCTGAAAACATTTGAAAATGTAAAAACCATTCTTAAGTCACAGGCTGTACAAAACAGGTGCTAGGCTAGATTTGGCTTGTAGGCTAGAGTTTGTCACGTCTGCCTTAGACTGTTTATATAAGAAACCACTGAGAGAAACTTCCAATAACCAGCATCCTTAGGACTTGTTAGCCACTAAGGCTATGGGCAAGACTACATTTTGTTTGTCTCATCTTCTGAACCTGAATCTACAAAATTTGGCATCTCCCTCTCTCCGTCTCTCCGTCTCTCCGTCTCTCTCTCTCTCTCTCTCTCTCTCTCTCTCTCTCTCTGTCTCTCGAAGTTATTGTGAAATGTGACATGTATTGTGTATATTGAAGTTATTAAAGCTAGAGATAGTGACATTTTCTGTGTATAATGAGTGCTCCATAAATACTGATCTCTCAGCCTGTCTTGAATGGGATCAGTTTGATGTTTGATATAGAAGTATCAACAAAGTGTGATTTCGAGTTTAATGTAAACGTTTCATGTTATATATAAAAACATAGATAATTCCAAACATTTTACAATTTCTTTTCCACGAAAGTCCTGTAATACCATTAGCTTTTCTGTTTTGTTTTTTTCCTTTCTCTTGTGGAAACTGTCATCTCAGTGAATGAGTTTAATCCAAAATGAAAGATTGTTCAGGAAATCTCTGCCCATCCTGTAGTCTCCCGACACCTCATGTGATCCTGGCACCGTGAGGTGGCCAGCTTTCATCCACTCTCTACCCCCGACTTGACTGGATTGAGGAGTAAATCTGCCCTTCACTTTTCCCATATACAAAGTAAGATGGTCCGATTAGTCGATCCTTAGTTTCTCTTGCAGCTCAAATATCCTGGTATTCTTACAGAATGTGCTTACTCATGTGACATTAGAGTGAATTGCATTGGTTTACCTGGCAGAAATGGCTGCTGCCTTTGCCCCAGCGGTAGGTCGAATATGCATCTTTTTTGATGCATGCCTCTATGTGCATCTCCACTGACATCCAGTGCTTGCTTGCAGAAGTGCCAGAGAAGGAAATGTGGCCGCTCAAGAATAGATACCATCTAGAGAGTTAAATGAGTTCAACTATGTACCGAAATTTAACTCAGCAGAATAAAATAGATTATTATTGGAGTTCAGTGAACCTCCTTTTACTACAACTCACCATTTTTATTTCTTCTCACATTATATTTAGATATCGGTTTCTATGCCTTGTATTTGGGAATCACCTCTGAGGGTCCTAAATAATTGAGATAAATCGTGTCCACTTCCAAGTGTGTTACGTATTTTTTTATAATAAAAAATAATATGGCTTGTGGGGAATCAGACTACATTATAAGTTTGACCTATTTTTTCATTTACATATGAACTAATTGACGTGAGATGTCACCTTCAGAAGAGATTTTGCCCAACAGTGTGTAATAAAACGGATTGTGTTGGCAGCTATCTTTTCTTAAAGGGGTTTGTTTGATGTTGGTGTATATGAAAGATGAGTCATAGTATCTAGTGTCTTTGAACAAAGAAGTTCCCACAAAGTATGTTTTAGAGTTTAATGTAATTTTTTTATTATCTACACAAACAGGTAATTCCAGACATTTTCATCACTTTCCTGCTAATAGTTATACTGTTCAACTGCATCATCATATTTAACTTGTTTTTCTCATCAGGGAAATGTTCATTAACCCAAATCGCAGGCAGTTTCTAGAAGCTAGTTAATAATGATAAGTACTGATGATGGTATTGTATTTACTGAAGTTGTCCAAGTAGTAGCAAACTGGCTTCTCTGGTGTTAAGGATATATTCATAAGTTTTTGGTATTAGAATGTCATAAGGCAACTATTTTAATAACTTTGCTATTTTTGCTCTTTTTCTTGAGAAGGTAGTTTTAAAACCTCTATCTTCTTAATGAGAAAAAAATTTAGTCTCATCAATTACCATTTCAATTAGTTTAAATCCCTTAAGTTTTTACTTATAATTAAAAGTTAGTAGTTACTGTTCTTTGCATGTCCCAGTTACTTATGAGTATCACAGTAGGTCAGCATTTGGTTAAGGGACTGGGATATATATATACATATGTAAGTACGTGTAAGTATATATACATATATAAGTATATAAGTATAATATTTGGTCAGAAGATTTTATCAGATTTATCATTCTTAGTTGATTACAATAAGTTAATAATAGCGTTGTGATCAGTAATATATTTTAAAAATTACCGTAAATGTTATTATATGTTTACCCATTTTGCCAAAAATCTACACGTCTGACTTCTGTGTAGTTTTGCATGTGGCATGGTGACTGGGTGCAGTTTGTTTTGCTACACAGCTACATGTTCAGTTACTTTTCTGCATTTTAAGATTGTTTTCAGTACCGGACAAGTAAAAGAAAATTGCTTTTGTCACCTTCTATTACTCGTTTCAAGAGTTATCGTTACTAACTCAGCTACTTCTTAGTCAGTATTAATATTTTCACATAGCGCTTGCCTGTTTGGAGTTCCAAACACTAATAGACTGAAATACTACCTCAGTTTGTTTACATTGGGGTCTCTTCACTTGGGTCACCACCATCCTGTCCTTTTTTCCTGTTTTTATGGGATGGAGATGATGCAGAATTGGAGCATCTCAGCATACTCATCAAGGAATTTTTGAAGGATTTGCAAAGGAAAAAGTAGATGAATGGATCCAGGCACGCGTTTAAGGAAGTTAACCAGAGAGTGCTCTCTTTGACGTAGAACAGAGTATTCTCAGCAGAGCAGTCAAAGACATCCCGGGTTTGACTCAGGGTGTAGGGAATTCGGGCAAAATGGAAAGGAACGAAACAAATAAAAAATACAGCAATGATAATGAAAACTTTGATGTTTACCTTTTTCTTGGGGACTTTGCCGACGCCCCTTGTTCTCACGTATGACTTGTACAGTTCTTTTGTAATGAGCGTGTAGCATACAATGACAATTAGAAAATTAATCCAGAAAATGACTTGACAGATGTAATTGACTATCTCATGCCAGACCAGACCAAACTCTGATTTCAGGAATGAGCATTTCTTCACGTTCTTGTCACTGGGCCTCCTGTTGGTCAGAATCATGTTAGGCAAGGAGAGTAAGAACATGAACGCCCAGATGACAACAGAGAGAATCTTAGCCCCCAGGAGATTGTTGGGGTTGGATGTTTTAAATGGCCTGGTGGTCTTCTGGTAGCGATCGATAGTTATCAGTCCTAGGAATGAGATACTGATATACATCGTGAAATAAAATACAACGGAGGTCACTTGGCACACAAAGGCTCTCAGCGGTCCTGTTCCCAGTTTGGCATCGCTGAGGATTTTGAATGGAAAAGTCAGAATCATGAGAAGATCAGAAATGACTGTGTTCTTAAGGAAAATAATAAAGTTGGATTTACTGTGGATTTGAAAGAAAATCCTCATTGCCAGGCTGTTCGTGATGAGTCCAACGAAAAACAGCACGGTATAGAAGAGCGGGAAGAGGACCTGGGTGATTTTGTAATCTCTGGTGCACAGGCTGCCATTCCCAGCCGCAGTGGTGAGGTTGTCCATGGCTTGTGTTTCTCCTTTGCTACCTAGAGGGGGACAGAGGGGGTGATTATTTTCAGCCCCAGATATTTGATTTCACTCTCATCTCGGGGGGTAACATTTTTGGACAAAAATTGAGGTGTCTGATCCTCACTGGGTCGGAGTTAGTAAGAACACAGAAAAACTGAGGTGTCTGAGCCTCACTGGGACGGTAAGAACACAGAAAATTAAATCTCAAAATATTTCATGGTGACAAATATTTTATCTGTAGCAAAATAAAATAGCCTGCAGAACATTGTGTGAAGGTATGGCTACTTTGTGTCTCTTATTTTTTGAATGTTTGCCTCTTATAGGACACTTATTGATCTTAGGCAAAAGTGCACATACATAAAAACTAGAAGAGAAATACTCGGGCTGTGCTTTGTTCTTCTGCAGCTTCATTGCCACGCCTTCTGACTTTTTTGTTTCTATTCACAGTCACTTTTCCTACACCATCCTTGTTCCTGGACTTCATTTCCTCTAGTACCTTCAAAGTGTTCTAAGGAGAAATGACCAATAATTGCGGAGTAGAATTTTAAAAGTAAAAAGTGAAAAGAAATTTGTATAACATCACTTGTGGAAAAATTGTTAAATAAATAAAAAGCAGAAAACATTTTTTTCTTTTATAATTGGAAGGTATTTCTGCTTCTATATGCTCAGTCATCCATTTGAAAATCAGCCTCATAGAGACTATTCTTTAGCTCCGAATATTTTAACCCATGTGTATCTCTTTTCCACCTTTGCTCAGTAGATTTTAAGGTTTGACATATGTTTTCTTGAATATCATTCAGTGCAAATTTTTAAATGCTAAAAAAATAAGGAGATGGCTTCTGTATGTAGTCATCAGATGGCATTCCTCAAAACAGCCTGGGCATACTTTCTAGATTTATAGAGTGTATATAATTAAAATAAAATACCAAAATCATGTCCTTGTCTGGTTCCATAGGTTGTTATACCACAACAGGCAGCGATAAAGGAAATTAACACTTGACTTGAATACATTATTTGGCATCTAAGTTTTGAAATTTACAATGAAATTTGTAAAATTTTAATTCGTCAAAAACAAATGGAACTGATTCTATATAAAGTGTTATTCCTAAATATAAGACATGGTAATGTTAAAGTACAAATATCTAAATTAAAAAAAAATGCTTCCATTTAAAAGATTTAAATATAACAAAGCCAGCACTAAGTTCCCCCAAATGTCAGTGGAATTCTTTTTTCCATCCTTTAATTACTGAAAGTAGAACAAGTTAAGATTCATGTCACAATATGGCTTCAATTTTCAATACCTCCTCACCTGTTTAACTTAAAAAAACAAACGAACAAACAAACCTAAATAAACCCTAGTATTTGACACAAGATCACTGATTTAACCTTCCTTGCTACTGCTATTTGCCTTTGTTTATGCCCTGATGGTTTTGGAAATTCTACTTTGGGAATGCTCATTTTGCATAGAGTGTAACTTATTTAATAAGTGTTCTTGGTATTGAGAATTTCGGCTCCCTCTATCTATATTAAATTTCATTTTACACTCAAGGTAAAATAAGTAAGACCATTTGAATTTTATTTCCATGTTCTGTGTAAATTTTTTTTTTTTTTTTAGTGAAGAAGTTAATGGTTATCTCTAACATCATGAATGCAGCTTGTATTTTAATTTGTATTCCATATAAGTACCTGCATTGATATTGCTATTAAAGTTTTCCAACTTTAAGAAAACTTGAAAAAACTCACACACACATCATAGTGCAAATACATACACTTGTCAAATACTTCTAGAGATAAAGTTACCTGGTTACTCTGTTGATTCTGAAGGATTTGAATGTATCCAGTATGTGGTAGTTAATAAAACCTGCAGAGTGGCATCTGGTTATTTTCCTTTTAATGTCTTAGTTTAGCTGTTTACACTCTTTATGATAGACAATCTTCTGAGCGTTCATCAGTAGGGTCTGGAGTGTTCTGGAGAGAAATAGAGGGAGAGAGGAAGAGGACTTCACAATCAGAAATTACCTTCAGACACCGTAGACTCAAAGCTATGCAGACGCTGTGTTTCTGTCTGGCTGCTTTTAGGACTTCTGCTTTTATTTCCTTGGGAAATATGGGGCAGCGTGGGTGAGAAGTCATCTTTTAAAAAGCAATTTAAAATCTTGTGGCTTTTTACTGAAACCTGCCATAGAGTTGATGCTTTGTGAGTTCTTTGGGTTATTTCCCATGAAAATGATAAATCCAAGTGGAGATCAAGCCTGTCAACGTCTGCTTCCTGGAGAAGGTTGCAAACTTGCTTTCTCAGATGTTCATTTACCTGGAAACATACGTGCTCAACACTAGGTGATATATTGCCTTTTAACAAGTAATCACATTTTAACTCGTAATGTGTGCTCGTTAGGGATGTTAGGTTTCTTGCTCTTTGTTTTTTTCCTGGTTAATAATGTCAGTATTTTAAATCTGTGTCTGAGCAACTCTTTGTAGGCGACACAGTTTCCCCCCATTATAAATTTTAAGATTCTAAAATTACATTAAGAAAGAGAAACAGTTGTATCCATTGCCAGGCTTATTATATAGTGTCTTTCATGCTTTTCTTGAGTAGAATTTAAATATAAACAAGTTATTATTACTTTTCTTTTGACTTTGCTTTTGTTTTTTGGGGGAAATATATCATTAAATGAAGGGACTGTGGAATCACTATTACCTTCATGTAAATATTGTGGGCACTCACGCGTGTGTACACACTCGTACAATATTTCAGACTGTAGTGTCCTTCTGTTACCAGCAGATCCACTTGGGTAGGTGTCTTTGCTGTGAACATATGTTTTGGTTACTTCTTTCTTCTGAGTTTTGAGTGTGTCTGTCTCTGTGTAGGTTAGATAATCTTCAAGGATGGTTTTTAAAGTACAGAACAGCAGCTCAGCGTCACCTGGGAAATCAGGAGAAATGCACTTTCTTGGGCACCAACCTAGCCCCAGTGGATCAGAAACTCAGGAGTGCACCCCTCACCTGTAGTTTCACATGAGCCTTCCAAGTGATGCTCATACACACTCAAGGTTGAAGACCACTGATTTAAACTACCTGAGCATTTTGTTGGCATCATGGGTTTGAAATCAAGCCATGAATTTGGGTAATTTCAGTTGGAAATGAAAGTCAGGTGATGATCCCCATCTGTTAGTCATCTAGAGGTGTCACTTTGATGCTATACTTTTAGAAGATTAACTTATTTGTTGGTTTAGAGAGACAGCATACTTTTTGAAAAACCTTTTATGCTACATACACTTCAGAATAGTAACAGCCAACTTTTGATTTCTTATGTTGTCATGAATTAACTAACATTTTATGATCTCAGCTGTTCTGTGAAGTAGATAGTCATCTTGTTTCCATTCTCTGGATGATGGAAACTAAGGAGCAGAGCAGTGAAGTTAGAGATCCTGTTCAACCCATACTGTCTGATTCCAGAGCCTGCATCTGTGACCACTGTGTACAAAAATCTTCCCCATCTCACTGTCTCCACAAGCCCTCCCTACATGCCCCACCCCTGCATTGAGGCCCAACAGTTAAGAGGTCAATGCCATGAATGGAATGGCTACACTTTTAAGAAGATAGGAGTCATGCTTGCCTTCACACCAGATTGTCAACTTTAAAGGATGTTTGTGAAGTGTTTCTAAGACCTTTGGATGAAACAAGGCTTTTGAAAAAAAAAAAGAAAAATCATGACTATTTTCAGCAAATTAATATACCATACTAAAGGAACACTAATTCATGCTACTTTATGGAGAATTTATATTTCCAAATTCCTAAAGGGCTATGACTAGGGATTTGAGGGGTAAATGAAAGGCTCCAGTTCTTGATCTAAATTAACTTTCTCTTTCCTCTGATTTTAACTCACAACCACACCTATCTGTAAACCGTCTCTAATAGTATTTACTCAGTGGAGGATGACTGGAAAAGTGAAGTAATTCTATATACCCTAGAATTTTTACATGCAAGTGGTTTAATTGGTTTCTTTATTTTATCGAGTCTGTTTATCTGAAAATATGTATTTGCTTCAAATAGGATTACTGTGAACAGAGAGGGCCATGCCCTGAAATGGAAGGGCCCTGTGGTCCTTGTGAAACCGGGTTGGGACAGAAGGATGGAGAGGTAATTAAGCCACTGGATGAGCTCTTAGGCTGTTTTAGTTCTAACATCTTACAGTTTTGAGATGCAGTCATTTTGACATTAGTGAAGGTTTTGATGGAGCACGTGCATTCCAAGGCAGTGCTTATGTCATCTAGCTTGGCTTTACCTGTTAGCACGCATACATTCGGGTTAGATATAAGATAAATTCCAAAAGTAAGGAGTCTGGGGCATTGCAGTATTTAGCAAGAAAAGAATACTACCTCTGGTGATGCAGTTATTTGTCAGCCTTGTCTTGAATGTTTTGCTTGAAAGTAGAGGACTGCTTGACAGCCATTATGCTCCTAGGATGCTCTGAGTTTGTTGGATAAAGGCCTCATTTTGGCCACACTGGGGACTATAAGCTATTACTGAACAAAGCTTTCCTTCACAAATCTAAGTAAAGGAGTCTCCGATTCTCTTGAATTAGAAAGAGTTACTCCAGGTCGGGTGTAGTTATACCGAGAAGCTGCTGATCTCCTTGTTCCTTTCACACAGCCTCTCCACGGTGTGCACACCCACCTCCCCCGCCACCAGCCCAAGGCTTATTACTGCTGTAACATTGATTTGAATTTATTTTATTCTAAACAGATTAACGTGGTACACTGAAAGCTTCAGCTGAAAGAAATAATGATTGGAGGTGAAAGGAGAGTACATGGCTCTGATAATCTCACCACCATTATCGCATCCTTGTGAACACACACACACGTTTTGGCAACATTTCTAATCACTCATTTTAAAGAAATGAAGATGACTAATATCAGGCTTCAGTTAACTCCAAGTTTTCCCTTTTCAGGACATTTGGCTCAAGAGACATCTTTGAATTTCTGTGGTACAACAATCCTTCCAGAGTTTTTGGATGTGCATCCTCCTAGGTTTTTAAAAGATCAATTAAGTGTGAGTGTGAGATATTATCTGAAGAAAGAAAGTGATTGATCTGGAGGATGAGATTTTCAGAACTCAGGGTGGGTGACCTGTTTAGCCCAAGGACAGCAGGGGGCTGGCGTGAAAGGGGTTAGCTAGACTTCCACGGACTCTCCTATGGATTCTTTCTCCACCCCACAAATGTGTCCTTCAGGGTATCAACGAGAGAATAATTCTTTGGTACTGATCTTTACAACTATGCAACTTGAGGATGTTTTAATACCTAGTTTAAAGAGGAGAACTCATTGATACCTTTGGATACATTTGGTCCATTTTCTGAGATTGACCTTATTCTCATGTATAAGTTGCTATTTAAAGACTTGTGCATTTTCTACACGCACAAAAAATTGATGTAAACCAATCTTGTAGGCTATTGAAAAAGAGTTGCTTTGAAAACGTGTTTGCCTTTCCTCTTTGAAGACTAGTAACGGCTCTCACGGTTTCCCTGAAAAATGTTAACTGTCAGAAACACAGTCTTCATGCCCCATATGGAGGTTGACCGGTGGTTCCCCCCGCCCAGCTAACTGCAGGCTTCTCTTGCTTTTTAATTCCATCCTCTTACTCTCACCTCATGGCTTTGCTTTGCTTCTGGCCCAATTCCCTGAACATAACAAAGCCAATGAACTAATACAAGCGTCTTCAAGTTCCTCACTTCTTCACCTCCAGATTTCCCTGTATTTTCACCAATTTTCTTTTTTGTCTGTGGTTAAGTAGAAAGATGTCCTGGTCTTTTGAAGTTAATCCAGACAAGAGGTCACTGTTACCCATCTCCTTTGTCAGTTATCTGCCCTCCAGTCCGGATTTCCTTTATGGAGACTCATTTGAAGCATAGCTTTGAAACCAGTTTGTCATTGGTTATCCTAATACAATGATCACTTTTCTCTCAAGCCATTGTTCTTTATACCCAACTACTAGTAAGTGTGGTTTACTTCCCACACCTTCACCATTTCACCATCTGCTCTTACTTCAACCTCCTGTTTCCTGCCTTCTGCCCCTACCACTCTAGAGAAACTTCTCTTTTGAGGTTCACACATGTGGTTTTCCGTTTTTGTTTGTTTGGGTTTTTTTGTTTTTTGTTTTTGCGGTATGCGGGCCTCTCACTGTCGTGGCCTCTCCCGTTGCGGAGCACAGGCTCCAGATGCGCAGGCTCAGCGGCCATGGCTCACGGGCCCAGCCGCTCCGCGACGTGTGGGATCTTCCCGGACCGGGACACGAACCCGTGTCCCCTGCATCGGCAGGCGGACTCTCAACGACTGCGCCACCGGGGAAGCCCCATTGTGATTTCTTAACTGTATTCAACACTGTTGATGACCCCTGTTGCTAACTGTCCCTTCCCTTGCTTTTGTGACCTTAACTTGTCCTATTATTTATTAACTATGGAGAGTGTGTGTCCATCATTTGATGGTTTATTTATCCCCTTCACTATTGCAGCTGTTTTCCCTCCCTACCCCTGCCCAAAGAGAACATGGGGGTTTTGAATGCCTTCCAGTTACATAGTGCTCTTATCCATAAGCTGTCACTTCTGCATTAGACCTGCCGTCAAACCACCTACTAGACATTTGTAATACATTTCCACCTACCCCTTGAATTCCTCTCACCTAACGGTGAATTCACGAGCTCCCTGCCCTTATAACCTTACTCCTTCCCCGTCCCCGCCCGGACTCCAACAAATTTTATCTAGTGAGTCCGTCTTGAAATGAGATGCACATTCACTCAGATGCCTGATCCTTTCCTAACTTCCTCAGATACCTCTTGATTTTGCTTCTTATTTTTTATTCCCACCACGAAGACCTAGTTTACACCCTACAGACTTTTTTGGTCTAAACTTCTCTCTGCCTTTCATTTTTCCTCTTCAGTTTTTTTAAACACTTAGTTATCAGGTTAAGTTTCCTACTAAACTAGTTTTTTTTTTTTTCTTCATCCGTGCCCTATTCTTTTAGTCACATGTTTCTTCATTAATCCACTTGTTTATTCATTATTTCATGCATTCAACAAATATTAAGTGCCTAGTCAGTGCCATTAAGGAAAATATAAATGTGAATGGTCTAGTGAGGAAGACAGACATTAAACAGATACCTAGAAAATAGGTGAATTACACAGCGATAAATGCTCCAAAGTCGCTTCTCCGCACACCTCCCTCTGCAGTGAGGGCTTTCGCTAAAGTGAGTTGACAGAGGGAGGGACCTGACGCTGTCATGATGCATAGCATTTCCACACGTGCGCTTGAGGCTGTTGAGAGTATTTCAGGTGGCGGGAGGAGACCAGCAAAGGAAGGAAGTGCCCGGCACCTTTGGGAAATGTTGAGCAATGCGGCACAGCGTGGCTGTGGGCTGCCTGCAGGGAAGGCGTGGAGGTGCAGTAATATCAATGGACAGCAGGGGGTGCTGTGTCTGATATGCCACTAAGCATTTTACAGACAGATCCCCACTCTCACCAAAACCTTATAAGGTATGTAGTGTTAACCATTTTTCAGAGGAAGAATCTGAGACTCAAAAAGGCTCATTATCTTGGGCCATGGCGTTGGCAAGTGACACACCCTGGATGCAGTCACAGCTCTCTCTTACCCTGAGCTCGGGCTGTTACTGGGCCAATATGGAGCCATAGTACCCCGTGTTCATTAGAACACATGGGTCTTTCCAGGATACCTTCCGTCACCATCCCTGTTTGGGGTTCGAACTCTGCAGGTGCTATCTCTATGATACTGAATCTGTACTCCTTAAATCAGGGAACATTCATCCTTGCATTTTCTCAGTTCTTAGTACCTTGTCTTGCTGTAGGTAGGTACTCTATAAACAGCTGTTGCTAACATCTTTCCATCACCCCTCACACAACAGGTTTACATTAGAACCATTTGACAGGTGCCTTAACTGAAAACAATCACCAGGGCACATGACTGACTTCTGAGTTTGGTGCAGTTTCCTCATCACCCTTCTGTCCCCTTTATAGGGCTTGCTTATATGTACACACCCCACCAGGAAGTATATCAGTAATGCTGCGTAACGACAACAAAAATTGGAGATTGACAAAGTAGCTCAGGTCACTGAGATATAGCAATCACTACCTATGTCAGCTTTATCCTGTGGTTAGGTCTGCCTTTTGAAACTTCGGAGGAGATTTTGAAACTCAGGGTATTAAATAACAGCTTCTAGAAAAGACTCACTCGGTTTGAACAACCTGAAATATTAGTTATTGGGGGACTTGGTAGCAAGATAGATGGGCAGAGTATGCAAATGTATGTTTCTGATAGAACGTTATAAAAAAAAAAGGAACCAGTGCAAGAAGCGGTGCTTTGAATGCAGGCAGGTGAGAGAAAGGACAGCACGACAAAAAGAGACTGAGAGAACAGTGACAGAAACTGAGAAGAAACAGGCTCTTACTTCAAGGCTAAAGAAGCAAAATGCTACTTTGTGCGGAGTACACACGTGGAGTACTCCAAATTGAACATCGCCGTTCTCCAGGTCACAAGGACTTTGCTCTTTTCTGCAGCCATTACTAATTTACGTGCACACAGTGCGGTTTGTTTTCCCTGGGACAAAACTTTCCACACGTGAGCTCCTTAGGGATAGGTACTGTTGGGGAGAGTAAGTACCTCGCATGGGCAAACATGCACAAATGGTAAGAAAAGGCGATGAACTGAAACATAGAGCTAGGAATTTCACTAAGAAAATGGAAGAGTATAGGATCCGAGAGAGAAATTTAGATAGGAAAATTCAAAACCAGGCATAAGAGAGGACACATCCTGGACTCTTTAACTCTGGCTAAAGAATGTGTTTAGCGGTGTGTTTGTTTTTGTGATGCTGTGACTAAGTAATTTCCTCTCCCTTGTGAGAAAAATAGTGCTTGAATTCACTGTGTCTGTGGGGCAGGTGTGGGAAGGTGGTCCAGAAGAGGAAGGTAGTGTCAGAACGTGTTTGCATTTCCAGCTATTTTCCTCACACCTAATGAGACCCATGCTGTCTGTCGTTTTCCATTTGGAAAGAAATACACATGTGTCTTACACAGTCATATTGGAAGTAAATGAAACTTTTTTTTTTAATAAAAGTACTTGAGGATCCTCTTTTTTCTAAATATAAAATGTTTAATGATGTTTAATGCATGCAGAAAACTGAGCTTGCTAAGAAATAACATTTTCCATAAGGAAATAATTTAACTAGATAGTATGTAATAGGATGTGAAATTAATACCATGTTAAATTTTAAACAATCAAGAGTCAAAACTTACTCTGTAAGGTACGCCCACATCAACTGCTTCTATTAAGACTTCAGGTCAGTTGACACTTTTTTTTTTTTTTTTTACTTTAGCAAGTTCCAAACTGGAAAAACAAGGGTGTTGCCAGTGGAGGTTGACGTGAATTGAAAGGTGGGCGGGATGCCACCACCGCACGAGCCAGCATGGAGCTGCTGTGGTCAGCGCATATCATGTCCGTGAACCCCATCCTTTAAACAGGGGTTTCAGAATGCATTTTCTGTTTTTCAGGATGAATCTTCAAGTCATGAGTATAACCAGCGCACAATCCTTCTTTATGGAGTGGGCAAAGAGCGTGAAGAAGCGAGGCATCAGTTGAAGAAAATTACCAAAGATATTTTGAAAATCCTAAATAAGAAGAGCACCACAGAGACCGGGGGTAAAGAGCCCTAATGCGTTTGCCCCCATTGTGCTGTCGTTTGTCTTCCCCTCAGCACGGTCTTTATCACAGTCGCACACGGCACTGTCAGCAGAGGGTTTCCTCCCCCGAATGACTGTCACGTTGAAATATGAATAAGCACATTGAAAGTTTAAGGCCTTGGTCCCATTTATAGTAATGCTTGCATGAAAATAGCACCTTCTATAGATGGATAGAGGTGATTTCATTTGCTCCTCTTCTTTTCGTATTTCCCAAATTCTCCACAGCAGTCATACAGAAAGTATTGAAGAATGAGTTGGAAAACCCTTAGGCCGGAAGAGGTCCATTCCCCCAGTTGCATCCCTTTTCAAGCTCCTGGTTGGCTCTGGGTACTCATATTTACATGATGATTAAAAATCTTGGCATAGCAGTGGCCGATCTTTCCTTACATTATTCAGAAGAATAATTGCAGTAGGTAGGGGAGGCTACCCACGTCTCCAGACGATTGCAAGTAGAAAGAAAACTGGGTCTTTGCTCCATAATGCCTTTACTTGGGATGCTCTGTCACCAAGCTTTTTACATAGCTCTTACAGTGAAGTCATGCCTTTGTATTATGTCACCATATAACATAATTGGAACTTTGTAATTATCCACCTCACATTTGCCTAATTACTCTTCAAAGTTTGTTTCTTTTATTAGACAGTCATACGATTTAAAGTATGCTATCATTATGTATACTCCGCTACCACCACTGGTATTTATCTCTCTGTTACTTAAATAATATAATGGGGAAAAAAAGTTTGGATTTTCCCTGTGCGAACAGCACGCTTCCTACACAGGGCATAAGCCACCTCTAGGAGCCCTGCTTTCTTGTCCAGTACAAAATAAATACTGTTTTACGAACCTCTCCACAGGGGATCCAGTCTTTAGGACTCTACCTGGATGAGTTACTAGAGCTTGCCCACACTAGATCTTTCCCACAGAAAAGGACAGATATAACTATTGCAAATATCTCTCTTTCCTCTCCATCAGTAAGGGTGCAGGTGCAGAAACAAGGTACGAGGGCAGGGCGAAGTGTTTTTAGTCTGAATGTGTGTTTTGGGTGTCTGATGTCTTAGAACACAGTGGGAAGGCTACCTTCGTGTTATTTGCATCACATTCCCTAACTCACTTCTGTGGCCTCTTAAAGAGTTAGTGCTACACAGGCGCCATGAGGTTGTGGAAGGGAAATGAAACACTGTTGTCATTATTGAGATTGGGGAGGGGTGAAGAACTGCTCTAAAAAAACTGTTGATCTGTTGTTTTGCTGTTTTCTCTGTTAGAGAAAAGAGGAAATGGGCTGAATCCCAAAGCCCTGCAGCTAGCTAGCAAAGTATATTTGAAGCTACTTTTTGTATATTTGGGAATGGGATGGACACTGTGTCCTTTAGAAGGTTCAGTAATATGGGCTTTTACCTAAATTACTTTTAGAGAGTCTTTTCAGGTCCTGTGGAATATTTGGTTTGGGGACGCTGAGAGGGGTGGGACGGGGAAGGAAGCAACATGGTATCCTTTTCTGCTGAGTCTACTTCCTTCCTTTATAAAGTTTTTTAAAAATGCTAGACTATTGTCTGTCCTATCTTTGTACCAGTCTCTTTAAATAGGCAGTTCTGGCTTGTGAACTCACCAGGAGAAAATCATTGTTGCTCCACGCTAATTTTTGAGATATCCGGTACAGTACTGGATACACCCCTGAGGAGAGGGTCATCTTCAGTGGGGATTTTTGTCTTTCCCACGTTTTAGATAAAACTCCTCAACCAGAAATATGTTTGTTAATTTGGGATGTAGTGAGCTGCCTTCTGATAAAGAGGCTGGTGAGGCAGGACAACAGAAGTTGTCTTAGCATGTATTTGATTTCTGGCTACACATAAAAACATGATTTTGAGGAACTCATTAGGAGTGCTCTCAGATCAACCGGACCTTGCCTGGGGGCGGGGGGAGATTTATAATCTAAAGCTGAAATAACATTTCCAGTTGAACACGTTCAAATCTCATTTTACATTTACATTGACTAGTCACCTTTGGGTGTAAATTTTCAAAACATTAATGAAGTTTTACCATACCAATACAAGTCAGAACTTCCAGGATTAGAGATTTAAAGAAAAAAAAGGAAAATCAAAATTAAGCAACAAGAGAGCAATAATATATATTATGAAAGCAAATTAACATAAAGCAGATGAAAATCTATGAATTATGACTATACTGTTATCTATGTCAATGTCATTAAAATATTCCTTTGAGAACCACCACTAATTTCTTAAATTTTCCTCTCAAAGTGAATGTAAATTGCCAAGAGTCAATTGCATCTTTTTTTATAAGAGGTCTTGAGAAGTTAGCTATGTGTAAGTAAACAGAGCCTATTAATATAGACAAACCAAAAAATTTGTGAGTTCTCGTGCTGGGTCCACGTCCTCCAGTCTGTTACTTTTCTTGGTAACAGACTTGGTTTTGGTCCCAGGAAGGACTGAATAAATATATTAACTTCACTTCCAAAGCTCGTGGTACCCAAAACTATTGGTGTAAGTTTTCAGCCTTGGACTAATGATGTGAGTAAATGAAAAATTCAAAACTTGGATATTTTACACATGCTCATGACATGCAAACAGCTGTATTGAAGGCAAAATGCCACTTGTACCTTTGAGAATAGATGTTGAAAGACAAGTAGGTTTCGTGAACTCCTTTCTTATTATTTGCGTTACATTTGGTGATATTTGACAAAAGTGACACACAATCTTGTACCTTATGTTACTCAGCACCTTTTAATTCTAAGTTTGTTTGTTTTAGGAAACAACAGCCTGGGTCTTTTGCTTGTCTTTTGCCTATCTATAAACCACGATTGCTTATTGTTGAAAGAGAAGTCTCCTTTCTTGTTATTTTCTAAATCCATTACATTTGCCATTAGCAAAGCCTTTTGAGTTTAGTGAAATCCTTCTTGAATCTTTAATAGAAAAATCAGTAAAGTGAGCTCTGTCTCCCCAATTAAACTTTCCCAAATAAGATGATGTGAGTGAGAGGGCTTTTTCCTCAGTAGCCTTTGACTGCTTAGAACCATAGTGTTGGAAATGATCTTTCGTGGAGATCGTATAATCCAACATTTCCTTTTTGTTTTTAGATTTGTGTTTGTAAGTACATATATTAAAAAATATTTTAAAATGGGACCTAATTATTTCCGGATCTTATCCTTAGAGCTGTTAAGGGCAAGAGTCCCTCTGGAATAAGCAATGTTTATAGTATTTCTTATTGATATTTTCTTCAAACTTCTTTATACTGAATTGATAAAGGTAGCACTTTGCCATTAAGGTGGAGAGATTTCATTCTTTTCTACCCCTAAAAAAGTTAGGAATTGTGTAAATTTCCTTTTTTACGTACTAAACTGTTTGGGAATCTCCTAAGAAAATGCCAAGTGAAGTTTTTCCTATTATATCAATGTGAGCCTCGGTGATTTTTTTTCCCCCCCATTCATTGTTGATATCGTATTTTAAAAGTCAGTGGGTAAGAAACGTTTATAGAGGGACTTCTCATTAATAGCCAAAAGTTTAGGTATAGTACATAAATGAGAATTGTTTTTTGGGTTTTTTTGTAATTTTATTTATGTATGTATGTATGTATGGCTGCGTTGGGTCTTCGTTGCTGTGCGTGGGCTTTCTCTAGTTGCGCCGAGTGGGGCTACTCTTTGAGCTCAGTAGTTGTGGCGCACGGGCTTAGTTGCTCCGTGGCATGTGGGATCTTCCTGGACCAGGGATCGAACCTGCGTCCCCTGCACTGGCAGGCGGATTCTTAACCACTGCGCCACCAGGGAAGTCCCGAGAATTGTTAATTTTTAGAAAAAAAATAAAATTACCTCAACAGTATGAATCAATGTCAGAAGCATAATTTTGAGTGAAAGATGCCAGATGTAAAAAGTACGTATCATATGATTCCATTTGTATAAAGTTCCAAAGTGAGCAATACTAATCCAAGCCATTAGAGGTCAGGATCTTGGTTCTCTGAGGAGGGAGAAGTGACTGGAGGGAACCTGAGGGGGCTTCTGGAGTTCTGGTACGTGATTTTGTGATTTGAGTTTCATTACATAAATTTACTTTGTAGAAATTCAGTAAGTTTGTACAATTTTCCATTCGTATGTTATACTTCAATAAAAAGTATCCATTAAAGTCAAGAGCTTCAATTAAATGGAAAATAATGTACCTACTCTGTGTTTATTTAGTTGGAGATGAAGGACAGAAAGCCAGGAAGAGCAAACAGGAGGCATTTCCAACACTGGAGACTGTGTTCACAAAACTTCAACTCCTTTCATATTTTGACCAACATCAAGTGACATCTCAGGTAGCCATTAAAGCTGTTTTATTACGCATTTGGGATATTTCCTTAAAAATCTTTTTCATGCAATGTATGTTTTTGGCTTTACTTGTTTTATAAATACATTTTTTAGACATATTTGGAAGCGTCTTAAACTATCAAGCAGTTCAGTTTTAAGTGTCAGGTTGCCTTCCTCAGAGGAATTAATTTTTATCATGGAAATATTTTTACCGTATGATAATAATCAACACTATATAAAATAATCTATAATGCAGTACTTATATTATTACATTTTAGTGCTACATTGCTATCGATAAGGGAGAGATCTGTTGATGACTGAAGAAAAATTACTATGCCATTGAGAAGAAACCAAATCTATTTTGTTTTACAAATCCATTGATAGTCAAATAGATGTCATCTGGAAATTAATTAGCATTTATTGTTGTTCTGCCTTTAGGAGAGTTGGGTGTAGATCTGAATGACAACTCAGCTTATTTCTTCAAATTTTAGTTGTTTTAAGGATATTATTGCATTTGTACGTGGTTTTGTTTTCTGTAGAAGTATGTTTCGACTTCTAAGTAGAATCACGTATAAATTCACGTTTCTTACCTAAAAAATTGAAGTAATTTAATAAATAAAAGTTATTTGGACTGTTGGTCTTACGATTACTTTCACTTTTTTTTTTTTTTTTCCTTCCCACAGATCTCTAACAATGTGCTGGAACAAATCACAAGCTTTGCATCAGGAACATCGTACCATCTCCCACTGGCTCACCATATTCAGCTCATCTTTGATCTCATGGAGCCAGCGCTGAATATCAATGGCCTCATTGACTTTGCAATACAGGTGTCAAAGGGATCCTGCTTCTCTCTTTTTGCAGAAGGCAAACCTACTAGGCATTGTACAGTTTAAAATGAGCCACCCAGTGCATTTTTGAATAGTTGGAACATTCTGAGTCAACAGCACTCAACTAGCATTTTCAACTAGCATTTTCATTGCATCTGTGTTCATAATTTTCAACTAAATAGTTATAATTTGTGCTAAAATATAGTAATAGTCACTTTAAAACGTGAGAGCTTTGAGGGTATTTCTTGTTTGTCTTTTGTTTTTTGCTTAGGGAAAGGTGAAAGTTTGTTTGCTATTTATAGTAGAGTATATTTTAGGGAAGGGCAAAAAATATGCAACATTATTAATTTGTTCCACTATGTTTCTTATACACATACTTGAGTTCATTTGTTATTTCACTAGTGAGCAGACATAAAACTTGGTTTCTTTTACTTATTCTATTGGAGGTGTTAGCTTTGTTAATAATAAGAAAGTGATGATAAATAACTTCCATTTATTGAAAAGGAGGGGAAAGTGGAAAAAACGTCAGAGGTGGGGATGTTCTTCTCTGAAATTATCCAGTCCAGAACTTTGGACCACCATAAAATTTTGATAACTGTTTCAGTATTGGGTACCTCTCGATTGCATGCACCGTGATGCCCAGACAGAAGGAAAGCTCTATCATTTGATAAAGTATTAAAAATAAAAACCAGTTAATTCATTGGGGTGCTGAGACTGTGGTTGTATATGTGCATGTTCCTGGGGCAGGACAAGGAAGGAGATCAAGTAGTTTTAGAATGACTCAACATATCCGTGGTTTGTAAAAATAAACGTCTTTCCTATTTGTTTTGGCAGCTACATTTTTCTTCGATCTTTTCTCCCGTTGTAGCTCCTGAATGAACTGAGTGTTGTGGAAGCCGAACTGCTCCTGAAATCCTCCAGCCTGGCAGGAAGTTACACAACGGGACTGTGTGTCTGCATCGTGGCCGTTCTCAGGAGATACCACAGTTGTCTGATCCTGAATCCCGATCAGACGGCCCAGGTGTTTGAAGGGTTGGTATACCCTAGAATGTGTAATTTGTGATGAAATATGATAGTGGTTTTAAGACAAAAATAGTATTGTTTGTTTCATAGAACGGTATAACACAGTTAAGGAATGCTTGTGCCAGGAAATGTTTATCGGAAAGGAGATAAAAGCATGAAAAGGTCCGCCTGCCTGCCTGGTGGCTACTTCGCTCCCCCTAGTTGCTGTCATTTCTGCTACCCAGCATCCTGGCTTATTATGGATGGTGAATAAGTGACTGCTTCTTCGCTCTTGTCATTTCAGTTTCTGTTTGGAGAATCCAACGCCAAATAAGCTTTGCACATACATCATCTTATAGATTTACCTTTTCACTTTTATTTCTTTTATAAATTAAAGGAAATTTTTGACAAGGGTTAATCTAGAATAAATGACTTTTTTGATTCTTAGTCTTTTTTCGGTTTGTGTGAATTGTAGGCTAAGGTTTTCTCTACTACTGTTAGGGAAGTTGGGCGAAGTAATTACATCACCCCCCATTAAATGAGACCGAGGCTGCTGGCATCAGAGAAGTATAATGAGCTGTCAGAAAACCTGTTCTGAGCTCCTTTTTGTCCACTGCAGACTCCTTTCTCCAGAGCTTTATTATATACTTGAAAGAAAGGCAACCCTCCTGGGCTCAAAAGAAACACGGGGTTCACAGTGCCTTTTTTTGGTAATCTAGCACATGTAATCAACATGTACTCTATTCTAGAGTGTCATCCATTTAACAGCAGCTTTTTAGGAGAAGAGGAAGAGCTGCCACGTTAATTCTACACACATAGATTTATTTTTTTTAATGTGAAGATTTTTTTATAATATTCTTTATGGTCTCAAAGATGTTTCTGTAATAAACATGTAAATCAATAACCATAACCAAATTAAATCCAATTATTGTTACATTCAGTTTGTAAAAGAGGCTGTCTCTTAATTATATGTGCTTTTCTTAACTGCAGTTCCTAAGATGAAGCATTTTTACTTTGTAATCTTGGGGGAGAAATACATTCTTCTTTTTTTTATTAAAAAACAATTTTTTAACATCTTTATTGGAGTATAATTGCTTTACAGTGTTGAGTTAGTTTCTGCTGTATAACAAAGTGAATCAGCTGTATGTATACATGTATCCACATATCCCCTCCCTCTTGCATCTCCCTCTCACCCTCCCTATCCCACCCCTCTAGGTGGTCCCAAAGCACCGAGCTGATCTCCCTTTAATATGCAGCTGCTTCCCACTAGCTATCTGTTTTACATTTGGTAGTGTATATATGTCCATGCCACTCTCTCACTTTGTCCCAGCTTACCCTTCCCCCTCCCTGTGTCCTCTAGTCCGTTCTCTACGTCTGCATCTTTATTCCTGTCCTGCCCCTAGGTTCATCAGAACCTTTTTTTTTTTTTTTTTAGATTCCACATATATGTGTTAGCATACGGTATTTGTTTTTCTCTTTCTGACTTACTTCACTCTGTATAACAGACTCTTGGTCCATCCACCTCACTACAAATAACTCAGTTTCGTTTCTTTTTATGGCTGAGTAATATTCCATTGTATATATGTGCCACATCTTCTTTATCCATTCATCTGTCGATGGACACTTAGGTTGCTTCCATGTCCTGGCTCTTGTAAATAGAGCTTCAATGAACATTGTGGTACATGTCTCTTTTTGAATTATGGTTTTCTCAGGGTATGTGCCCAGTAGTGGGATTGCTGGGCCGTAGAGAAATACATTCTTGACTTCAGCTTTTAGCCTTAAGTAGCTTTTATGCCCTTAAACTTTTGCTAACGTTGAGCTTGATTTAAGTTTATTATTTCTGTGCCTCTTCTCTATTTACACTCTTCCTCACCTAACAAAGATTATCTTATCACTTGAAGGCACCTCATTTAATACTTTCCTAATCTTTCCTTCTACCTTGTCTCTCCTGTTCTTGGTTCTTTCTTCAATTTTTTTCTCTGAAATCAGAAGTTAGCAAACTTTTTTCTGTATAGAGCCAGATAGTAAATATTTTAGCTTTTGTGGACCATAAGCTTTCTCTTCATATGAGAGCACAGCCACAGGTAATATACACTTAGATTATTACTAAGTGACATCTGAAACATCCCTGATATTTTTAAATGTAAGGAAATGACCATCTTAGAATCCAGGAAATACAGAACTATTTTATAGCCCTCCACTACCCTGTAGGGTTGAATGATTAGTACCGTTTTATAAGTCAAGAAACGGAAACTCAGGCCTGTTAAGTGGAGTGGTAGGTGAAGCGATGTACCCAACATCAGATAGCTAATAAATCTCCCAGATTGCTAAAAGTCTTTCTAACTAGGAGCTCATTCATGCTGTTTGATTTATACCATACTTTTTGAAACCGTGTATGGAACCATCTCTAGTTGGTCACGAAATGAATATAATAGGTTTTCACAAGTATTTTTGTTTGTTTGTTTGTTATTTTGGAATTTATTTCATTATCATTTATTTTGACATTTAAAATTTGTGTTCTATTAAATGTTCATAAAATCATATTTGATATTCAGTTTATTATATTTGTTCTTTATCATGTAGAGTAAGGATAACTATTTTCCCCAAAAGTATTATTTGGGCTTCTTTTTCTTTTTTTTTTTTTGCACTTATATGAATAAACATATTGGATCTCAATGTAAAATGTTTTTCTTACCTCGAGTAAGTGAAAAAATTATTGAGGAAACAAACACTCAATATTTACTGTGATACGGTAAATGCCTAGCAAACTTTCAATAAATGTTTGTTTACTTTAATCACAAAATAGTTCTTTGCTTTTCAGGGTATACCTGGAATTTTTTGGTTTATATAGGTAACAACTGATTGAATCATCTACTTTTCTCCTTAACTGTGGGACAGTTTTGCTATAATTGACAGCCTTTATCTGTTGCCTACCTCTGCTGATGTCGGTTCACAGGGCTTGGGATGCTACATGGCTATTTCTTTGCATAGTTTCCTAGGTCCCACCTCTGATGTTTGTGACTCCAGTGTCCTTCTCAGTCTTGACGTGCTAGGCTCCCTTCCGTCCCCTAAACAGTGGAGAGGGCTCCACACTGGGGTTCTGGAGACCTA
The DNA here is from genome assembly GCF_008692025.1 of Phocoena sinus. NCBI lineage: Eukaryota > Metazoa > Chordata > Mammalia > Artiodactyla > Phocoenidae > Phocoena > Phocoena sinus. The sequence goes on from NC_045766.1 coordinate 31,165,167, forward strand.
AGTTCTCCTTTTGGATCTGCTGTGAAGTAGCTCTTTGCCTTGTGGGCAAGATACATCACCTTTCTGAGGCTCAGAGCCCTCTTTGTGAAATGAGGAAGGTGAATCAGATGATTTCTAAAGCCCTTTTCAGCTTTAATAATCTGAGTCGTCTGTGACACTGTTGTAGTAGTACCGAGCCCCGTAACAGAATGCAAGATGACAGTGGAATCAGACTCATAGATAGGTGGATGAACCACTAGTGTTTACTTCTGTGTGGTATGAACTTTTGTTCTGTATGAATTGTGGCCCAAAAGGCCATCTTTCTGATCTGGGGAATTGGAGTAGTAGTGGTATTTCTGAACCACAAGTCTTATGGAGAATGTCACTAAAAAGAAGGGGTCTTAAATTCTTATTAAGATAAACTAAAATAAATTTGTTTCTAGTTTGGAAAAACAAGGAGATTGTGCCCTCAAACCATGAGTTCTTCAAGTTCATGCCAGAACCAGCTCGTGGTCTTGAAAATAGATTTCCCAGACTTACTGATATGAAGAAATTGTCCTCTTACATAGTGGACATGGGGCCCTTTGCAAATTTGCAGAATTTGTCAGTCTTCTTACTGACGAGGGAGTCTCTCCTACAACTTTTGTGTCCTAGTCACAGCAGCTTTATTGGTGGATTCCTCCCTGCATATCTTCTGCACGGAGGAATTTCTTTCATTTCTTAATGTTAATGGCATTTGTGAAGTTTTAAAAAACTTACTTAGTGTTTCAGTATCGTAATAGAAAACTGGTTTTATGCAGTTATTTACTTGGTATAATGATTACTGTTAACGATCTGGTATCTTTTTTCTTACTTGAGTAATCCATGGACACATTCTCACTCTAAAAGATCCAAGCGCTAACACGTATATTAGCCAAGTGTCTCATTTCTTCATATATTTTTCTCCTCAGATTGTGTGGTGTGGTAAAGCATGTGGTGAACCCCTCAGAATGTTCTTCCCCAGAAAGATGCATCTTAGCCTACCTCTACGATCTCTATGTGTCATGTAGCCACCTCAGAAGTAAATTCGGAGACCTCTTCAGGTGGGTAGAAGAAAGTCAAAAGAATAGGAATAGGATTGTGCCTATATTTGTTTGTGTACCAAATTGTCATCCGTTTGAATAATGAAAGTTAATCCTAATTATATCTGCCAGAATTCCTATTGAATTATCTTTCGTTGTAGCTCTAACCTCCTATTCCAAATCACTATGCGTGTTTAGCTCTGATTGCAGTTTTGATACAAGAGAAAACGTTCTGTATTTTGCAGTTGCTGTCACCTCTCTTGGAACATTGTCTCCCCACTGTTTGCATACCTACTTTCTCCCTGCGTTTGCTTCTCTGACTCCTTGAACTTCCTACTTCGCAGAGCATCTCTGACTCCCTGTCATCCTCTGCACCTTAGCACTTGTACCCGCGACAGGTAGACAGGTGCTGGAGACTCTGTACTTCCGTAATGGTGTTTGAGGAAGTTTAGATGATTAAGTGTAAGTTGGGGGAGGGAAGGGGGCAGTAACAGCTGGCAGAATAAATTTGGAATCTGGAAGCAGGCAAGGAAGGAATAGTCAATTACAGTTTCCTTTGCTCCCTTGTATCTTGCATCCAGCTTGTTCCTAAATCCTATGAACTCTGCCTTCCAGGTACATGTAGAATCTGACCACTCTTCTTTGCTTGGCAGCTACCACCGTGCTCCTCTCTTGGTTGGACCATCGTAGTGTCCTTCTAACTCGTTTCTCTGCTTGCACTCTTGACTCTCTTAAGTGTATTCTCAACTTGTCTTCAGAAGTTATCCTTTTGAAACAAGAATAACTTGAAGTTTTCCAGTGGCTTCTCATATCTACTCAGAATAGAATTCAAAGTCCTTACCTAGCCTTTAGGATCTACTGGATCCAGTCCTGTCTTCCACCACTTTCTCTCTGTCCATTCTAATCACATGGACGTCCGTATTGGTCTCCCAACACTCTAAGCACACTCCCACCTTGGGGCCTTTGCACTTGCTGTCACCTCTCTCGTGATGCTCCCTCACACAGTTCGTTCAGGGCTCTATCTCCCTGACCACCGCACTGGAAATAGCCCCTCCCCCCGGTCTCCGTCATTCTCTGAACTTTAGCACTTTGCCCTCCCCATTTCATACATTATGTATTTATTTATGGTCTGGCTCCTTTCTAGAATGTAAGCTTCATGAGAGCAGAAACTTTCTCTAGTTTCTTCATTGCTCTATCCCAGTACCTTGAAGAGTGTCTGGCTCATAGTAGGCACTGCAAAAACAAAAAAAAAATCTGCTTAAAGAATGATATATACCAAATCAAAAACCATGATATTTTTAATGGTATTATTGATAGGGAAAAATGTGAAAGTGTGTCCTTTATGAAATGAATTAGGTTTCAAAATAATCCCTTATGGAATGTCTGAGTGGGTCTTAGGAACCATCTTTCCACAGAAATGTTGTAATAATAATACCCCGTATTCTTTTTTTTTTTTTTTTTTTTTTTTTTGCGGTACGCGGGCCTCTCACTGCTGTGGCCTCTCCCGTTGCGGAGCGCAGGCTCAGCGGCCATGGCTCACGGGCCCAGCCGCTCCGCGGCATGTGGGATCCTCCCGGACCGGGGCACAAACCTGCGACCCCCGCATCGGCAGACGGACCCCCAACCACTGCGCCACCAGGGAAGCGCCCCCCCCCCCTCCCCGTATTCTTCTATTACTTTACAGAGCACTTTCACTTTCAGCTTCCAGTTTTCAGAGAGCTTTCTCATACAAGATTCGGTTCTTGTGACAGCCGTGTGAATTTCCCAAGGAAGCCACAGTTGGGTATATTTGACCTCTCATGCTCCTGCAGCGTGGTGAAGCATGTTTAATGAGTTAATTCAGGTAATGCACACTGGCTGTGTGGAGATTCAGGAGACCAGCCATGAACTGAGGGGCTACTTAGCATCAGCACCCTTCACAAGGGGTTACCCGTCTAAAATTTCCTGGATTAAGCTATGGAAGAGAACTGCGTTTCTCTCAGGAAACCTTCAAGTCAGGCATTATTTGTAGCTTGGGATTACGAAAAATGGTCAAACGAAAGCTAGATATGCAGAGACTTCTATTTGTATACTAATAGACCAATTTTAATGATTAGATCAGAAACATCATCTATAAAGTTGTGTAAGAATCATATTTGGAGGAAGTAGAGCATTAATCACGTCTGCTTCTGATTATTCACGTCTGAGCTGCTGCTTTGTGCCAGGCACTATGGCGGGTTATTTCCATCAAGATCTTTAATCCTCCCAACAACCCCGGGAAGTAGAAATGATTTTTCCTATCAACAAATGACTGTTCCTCATTATAAGTTAATAAATGATAAAGCCTGGATTTGAACATAAGTCATTTTGGCCTCAAGGTGGTGTTGCTTTCATTACTGTATCAGTTTTTTCTTATACATGCAAGTTTCAGAAGGAAAATGTCTGAGTTTTTGTTTGTGTGGTTTGGGTTTGGGGTTTTTTAAACTCCATATACGCCTGCAACAGGGAGTGCTAAGAATTTGAGAATGACCTAGATGGCAGCTAACATTTCACTAAAACCTAGAGCTCAACTGGAAAGAGTGTAATAAGTGAAATATGAAGCCTAGAAATGAAGGGACACGAGACTTCACCATGAACCACAGAGTTCAGAAGAACTGCCAGAGGAGGTAGGAGGGCATCAACTTGAGAGCAGTCTCTATACTAATCGAAAAGTGAGGCTGACTCTTATAAAAATTAGGAAAGAAAAGCAGAATTCTTCTGGTTTCCAAAGACAGACAGGGGTAGATTGTTAGAATTAAATGGAAAGTTGAATAAAAAGAGTTGCTGCTTTGCTATTCGCAGAACTCTGTTTCCTTAAAGACTCCGAGTATTGGGTGGTGGAGGAAACCAGGGACGTGGTATTAGGGAGGGAACCGGCAGAGAGCAAAATTTGTTTTTGTTTCATTTTTAGTGGGAAAATGAAACAAATTAAGAACTATTGCTAAGTGAGAATATATGCAGCCTGGCAGGGTTAAGACAGGAAAAAGGGAGATTCTTAATAACACTGGGGACTGTATAATTCTGTCATTTTGAATAGGTCATGACTTCAGATTGCAAGCTTGTATCCTTCAGCAACCCCTGACAAGTTTTTATATAAGTTGTAGGCGAAGAAAAAGGGTGTAGAAGATTGTACTTGCTGCCGCTTAGTGGGTGGCTCTAGTCCTCTCCCTTGGCCCAGTGCTTCCATGCATATTTGGTACTTAGTTTTACCTGGGACTGCTTTTTTTTTTTTTTTTGCGGTACATGGACCTCTCACTGCTGTGGCCTCTCCCGTTGCGGAGCACAGGCTCCGGACGCGCAGGCTCAGCAGCCATGGCTCACGGGCCCAGCCGGCTCCGCGGCATGTGGGATCTTCCCGGACCGGGGCACGAACCCGTGTCCGCTGCATCGGCAGGCGGACTCTCAACCACTGCGTCACCAGGGAAGCCCTGGGACTGCTTTTTAAGCATACAGATTCAGTACACCTGCAGTGAGGCCCAGGAGTCTTTTATTTTTAACAGATGCCCCAGAGGTGATTCTGAAGGAGGAAGTCTAAAGTCACTTTTTGGTAAACACTGAACTGAACAATCTCAGTTTTCTTAAAGCAGTTGTCAATGTTAACAGCTTAGGGTGAAGAATCTATATGTCTTTTCATTTTTGAGGAAATCATTCCTGGCTACTGTTTATGTAGGCGCATGAGACTAAGACATGTGTCGCCTTGATCACAAATAAATTTGCTGCCAAAACTTAATCTAAAAGGAAAAGAGTGTCTGCTGCTTAAAAGAGCTGTTGAATAGAGAAGGTGAATTGTGGCTTATGGATTTGTTATCCACAGCAATTGGGCTAGAATAGCGAAGTGTACATGGAATCTGAGCTTTGAAATCAGGTCATCCTTCAGCCTCATCTGCAGAGCAGGGTTAGAGGGGATGCTTTCTAAGTCCCTTTATAAATTTATAATATTCTGCATTTTCTTCAGATGTAACTCTGAATGTGGTAGACCAGGCTCTTAAAAAACTCTAGATACTGCTGACAAGTACAGTGTGATAAAGTTTTAGGAACAATATAATAGTTTCTGTACTCTCATAGAATGTATGTATTCCCCATATCCCCCTACTAGAATTTAAGCTCCTTGAAGGCAGGGAGTGAGCCTCTCCAGAGTAGCCACGGCACACGAACCCCCCGGATACTTTGTACCGAGAGGAATCACTTTACAGGATGAATGATTAGGACTAAAACACCAAGTTGTTCCTGATGTGTAATCCAGTCCATTTTTTTTATTCTTAAGTAATAGCACTTTCCAACCACTGTTCAGACACAGTTGTTGGAAGCCATAGTAGATTCTTTTATTTTTTAAAGCATGTAAAATGTAGAAAAGACTTAGACAATAATCAAGATTAGTACCCAGATGTCTTATTCTTGTTTTGTTCTTCCACCCATTCAGTAACTATTGAACTAGCACATTCCAAGCACTGTGTCCGGTGCCGATTATTTGGAAGAACCCATAATGCGAACCTTCTCTAGGAATACATTACAGCTGCCATTTAATCTGTCCTTAAATGAAATACCTTTCTAGTTATTTTAGTTTTGTTTTGTCTTTTAACTCTTCTTCTTGTAACCTCAGTAGTGCCTGTTCAAAAGTAAAGCAAACCATATATAATAATGTGATTCCTGCAAATTCTAACTTGCGATGGGATCCAGACTTCATGATGGATTTTATTGAGAATCCCTCAGCCCGTAGCATCAACTACTCAATGCTGGGCAAGATCCTTAGTGACAATGCGGCCAATCGCTACAGCTTCGTCTGCAACACACTCATGAATGTATGTATGGGCCATCAGGATGCTGGAAGGTGAGCTGGGATTCACGTTTAACCACACAGTTGTTGCATGGCTGCTCCTTTAAAATTAAGGGCTTTAATAATTGCCTAAGCAGACATTTGGCTTTTGTTTGTTTGTTTTTAAATCTTATTGTATTCCTGCATTTGCTTCTCTATTCCATGATTTTCTTAACCTGGCTTATTGATCTGGTGTGAGCTGCTCTAGATATAATCTGTACGTTATCTGGTATGTTTTCAAAAGCATAACAAAAATACAAATGAAAAAGACAGATTTTGAAAACACTGGATTTAGACTGCCCTTTTAATTTTTCTGATGCCCTTACAAATGTGAATTTACAGGTCAGATTTGTTCACAGAACTAAAAATATGTTAGCTGACATCTATACTGGTTACTGTTTGTTGCTCAACAGCATTAAATATTGGCTTGCTCAAAAAGTTCGTTCGGTTTTAAGTAAAGATAAAAGGTACATTTTTCATTTGCTCCCAGAACTTTATTGAACAATGTATTCATTAACTGAGTGAACTTTTTGGCCAAGCCAATAGAAACCATTTGAAGACATTTCCTTTCCCTTCTGCTCCAGGTTCTACTAGGTTATTTGACAAGTGGATTTTTATTATATCCTTGAATCTAAGAAATGAACGCCATGTTTGATGATATTGAGACTGTGTGTTCATTAAGTTTATCGTATGTGAGTATTTCTCTTCTGTTACTTTCTTCTCTATTCTTTTTCTTCTTTCTAGGATTAATGACATAGCCAATTTCTCCTCTGAGCTGACGGCCTGCTGCACCGTTCTCAGTTCAGAATGGCTGGGAGTCCTGAAGGCTCTTTGTTGTTCTTCAAACCACGTCTGGGGGTTTAATGATGTACTTTGCACTGTAGATGTAAGTTTTCTTTTTCATTTAAAAACTCAACTGTGCAATTAAATACTTAGCTAGTAATTTTTTTTAGCTGACTCAGCTATTAACTGAAATGTTGTCAATTATTTTGTGTTTCTCTCCCTGAAAGCAATAAAGCAGAATGTGGTTGCCAAGAATAAATAAAGGGGAGAAATCAAAATAAAATAGAGTGGAGATGCCAAGAGGTTCCTTGTTGTTAGCTGAGATTTCTTCCGTATGGTCTCCTCAGAGTGGTTTGTTCATAGTTTTTACCAAGTGCCTTGGGTTCCTCGTGGCATAGGACATAATTTAACTAAAGCAGTTTACATTCTGAGGACCACCAGTTTGTTTTCTCAGAATGAAAAAAAAAAAAAACATCTGAGAGTATAGGTTCTGTTGTGTGGGATCAGGACATCCAGGCTCAGATTCAGAGGGGCGTCCGGTCTTTCTTAGTGATAGTGTCTGGAAGCTTATGAAGCGATATCCTTTATGGATCACAGATATCCTCAGAGAGCATGTTGCATCCATGGTGTGTGAATTTCTTAAAAATCCATCTGGGTTCTTTATTTCTGCCTATCACTTCCATCATCTCTTGGAGTAATTTGTATTGCATATTAGTATATCTCATGTATAGAAGAACTTTATACATTTTAAAAACTGGCTCCCCGTTGAAGGTTGATTTCCTAGTTCTGGTATCTGAAGACCAGGTGGGTAATCCTTCTCCATTCTGTGGGCACCTAACACGTAAAACTCATATCTGTGACCTGCTCTTCCAGACAGAAGAAGACCCAAATATTTATCTTTAACGCAGTTCCTTAATCTCTCGGTTGTTTTTTGTTTCACTTTACCTCTGCTTGTTCCCTCATTTGTAAAGTTGGAATTAATAATAGTATGAACCTCACAGTGGGGTGCCCTTAAATGAGGTGATCTTTGTAAATCCCTAACCATAGTCACTGGCATACAGGACAACTTAATGTGGAGGCTGCTGTTACAGCTGTTTTTCTTATTATTTTCTGTCAAAGTCTTGTGAGATCTGTGAAGGGTAGAGGTTTCCACCCTGAATGAATTAATTTTCCTCCCCTTTCTCCTCTTTCATTCTCTGTCTCACTCACCTTCACTCTTCTTTAAGTTTAGGAGTCGGGTGAGAATTTTCAAAGTTGTTTTTAAAACTGATTTAATTAACAAAATCGTTATTGGTTATTCCCAAAAGGGACTCTAAAACATTAATAAGGCTTGTTTTTCAACTAGGGGAACCTCCTTGTTTTCTGTTGCTTCCTATTGGTCTTACCCTGCAACGCTAGATTATACTGCATTCTGCTAAAAAGCCTTATTTATGCTGCATCTTTTAGGGATTTCTTGATTTTGCTGTTTTATTGTTTTGTTTCTCAGTTACATGTGCTCAAGCTAAAGCTTAGTATCTTCTTAAAGCATTGGGTGTGTGGGTAGACCTCAGTCTTTGTCTTATAAAGTAGAAGGAGGCCTAGAGGGTAATGATTGTAAATCATTTCGCTCTGCCGGTTCATTTGCGGATTTGAGATCTTATTCGTATTGCCTACATTCTCTTAGATATTAATCTTAGATGTTACTTAAAAGGGTGTTAGGTATTAAAACGTGTCAATGTTTTTCTTGAAGGTGAGTGACCTTTCATTCCATGATTCATTAGCTACTTTCATTGCTATTCTGATAGCACGACAGTGTTTCTCCCTGGAGGACGTCGTGCAGCACGTCGCTCTTCCCTCTCTCCTAGCCGCAGGTAAGGCTGCATCCAGGAACGGCGTTGGTTATTTCATTGTTGTCTTGGTGCAGTGGTTTCTAACTGTTAAAAGGCGGTGAAAAAGTAGAATTTAAGGGAACATGCATTGGGCAGTGATATGGCATCAAGGTAGAGATGGTAGAATTTATAACAGTTATTCCAAACAAAGTCACATGGGTCCCAGTGGAAGAGGTTGGAAACGGCACCCTCAGTACTTGTTTTGAAGGAAGGATTCAGGTTTCTCAGAAAAGCATAGACAGTGTCTTACTTTTTACCGTAAGGAGCATTTATTTAAATTATTCCAGAAAATTTAGCATAATAGAAATGTGGAAGACGTGTTCTTGAATATGTTAGAAAACTTGCTTTTAAAATCCCTCTCTCCTAGCTTGTGGAGATGCAGACGCGGAGCCTGGGGCGAGAATGACATGCCGACTCCTACTTCATCTCTTCCGAGCTCCCCAGGCCTGCCTATTACCTCAGGCAACCGGTGAGCTGACAGCTGAAATATCTCTGATGACGCTTTCATTTGGAAGGCATATGCTTAAATTGACCAAGTAGGCTGTCCGTTCTGTAGTTTCCTTCCTGATTTTGGTGGGCTTGCTTTGAGGCGATGAAGGCATGGGGTATGGCCATTGAGAGGGCTGTTAGCACCTTTCATGTAGGTGATATCGGGATGTATTGAGAAACTCACATCAAGAGTTAATAAACAATAAAAATGCCTCTTCTCCTCAGCCAAGCCAAGCTGGTGGGCAGCATGACCCTCCAACATACTGTGTGTGTTGCTAATGAAACACACCATAGCGGCTTAGGGCAATGGTGATGCATTTATTCTTTTACTAAGGTGAAAGGAATAAGGTAAGAATTCTAGGGGTATTACTGCATTCTGTTCCTAAAGATCATTTCCGCGCGCGCGCGTGTGTGTGTGTGTGTGTGTGACAGCAGGAGTGGATAAAAGTCCTCCTAATTTTTTGGATACATCTCTCTAAAGAGCAACACCATTGTCTTAATATTTAAAAGGAAAAGGTTAAGTAAGGAATACTGTCAGTGTTTCTTAGTGAATCCCTGAAGCATCAATTAAAGCTAGCTAATAGCAATTAAGCGCCCACAGTCTGACAATGAAAGGCTCTGCTGACTGTAAATGGTTACAAAAGATGGTTAATGATGGTGATGAGACTATTAAAGGTTTGTTGTTTTCCTCATAGGCAAACCTTTCCCCGGAATAAGATCGTCCTGTGATAGACACCTCTTAGCCGCTGCTCACAACAGCATTGAAGTGGGAGCGGTGTTTGCTGTCTTAAAAGCAATTATGATGCTTGGTAAGACTATCCTGGCACTCAGCTTGGTTAATCACCAGAAACTGAGACAAAATAATTTGTATTCAGGTTTAACTCTAATTAATATTATTAGAAACATATTTTTGTTTGTTTGTTCTCCTGGAAAAATTAGTTGGCATTTTCCAAGTTCATGTTCAGTTGGCCTCGGAGGAGTCCGTCCCTTATCTACAATTTTGGGGGAATTTAAATATAATACTTTTTTTGTGGCATTTTAACTGCAGGATGTCTCATTCTGAGGTACTGTAGATCCTTAGACCCACAGGGTTGTTTTGACTTCATTTGTTGGCAGAAGTCACACTTTGTGATGGACACAGTTGATTTGGTAATCTACCTACAGGTTTAAATTTCATATTATATTCTAGGACTAGAACAACCAGAAAATTTGGGTTTTAATCTTAGTTATTCTGCTTCCACTGTGACCCTAGACAAGTTTATGTCCATCTGCCTTATTAGTTTTTTCATGAATGAGGTGATAATTGCAATGATATTGATACTGTTGATAAATCAATATTGGATATCACACTTTTGTTTTCATTTAATTTGTAATGTCCAAGACATCCTTATATCTTTATTTGATATATATTCTCCAGGAGTAGTAGTATTGTCTTTTCTGTTCATTTACGGTACAATACCTTAAGACATTTTTATGCTATAAATCATTTAGGATTTGAAAGATTAGGAAGTCTTGAATTCACACTGCCTAATTTCAACTTTGGGCACCCTCTTATGTTCTTGACTAAACAAAAGTTGTCTCTAATGTTCCAAGGGAGCGTCCTTTGACTGAAACTAAATTTACTGAGTGGATAGGAATTGTTTTAGATGAGTCTTAAACATGTTTTAGAATATACCCTGACCCTTTATACTCCTGCTTGAGAAGTGTTATTCGGTGATGATGAGGAAGCATAACAGGGTTTTCATAAAACAAACTACTAAAAGTTCGCCTCAGCGCGCGCGCGCACACACACACACACACACACACACACACACACACACATTCCTTTTGCAATGCCCATGGGTTTTGTAGTAGAAAGGGAAAGGTAGAGCCACACGGAGGGCCACACCCTCTCCTCTGAGCTTGTAATATTGTACAGCCAACATTAAATGCTCATTTCAGTCTTATTGCTCTACTCTGATTACGTTTGAAAGGAAAGCTGGCTGGTCAGTTCTATTTAATAAATATATGTACGTACCATGAAGTCAGGGACTCACATTTTTGCTGTGGTATCTCTAATGCCCATGAGAGAAACTAAAGAGTAGGTTTTCCATACACTAATGTTGGAAGTGTGAATGCATAAGTGATAGACATTTTAATGGCAGAAACCAAGACGCGTCCCATCTAGACATTATCCCCTGGATTTGTAGAACTGGTCTAATCCCAAGTACAATTTGCCAACCTCTTTAAATATCCAGATAACCATATTTTAATCTCAGTGCATAATCACCTGTTTATTTTTCTTTGATTGCCTTTCCTTGACCTTTCTAATTGGCCCCAGTCCTTGGTAGATTTTACAGCTTCCTAAGCCATGGAGGGTTCTTCAGGTCTGAGAAGTCAGGATCAGGCTAGTTGAATGTCAGCAGACCCTTGGACCACGCAGTCCCTGAACACTGTGTTTGTTCTATTGTCTCTACCGTTACAGAAGGTTCTGGCACAGCCTTCCAGACCTTCTCTGTCATCCTAACATCTAAACTGAATGAGGATCTCCTAGACTAGGACTGGCAGAGGTGTTTGTTTCTTTGTTTTGTTTTTGCAGTTTTATCTACCTCACCATGTCGTTCTCAATGTTCTCTCAGGTCCTATCCACTAGGATCTATTTCGAGTTAGGGAGATAGGGTTGTTTTATAGAATTTGGTTTCTAATTTCTGTAGTGGTTTACCTCAAGGTGCGGAAATAGTTGTTTATACACCTAAGGTTGGAAAAAACATGCTAAATGTTGGTACATGTAGAATTTGGTCTTTGTTTCAGCTCCTGAAGAGCTCTGTTGAATTAAATAAACGTCTGTGAGTGGAGTGAACTTGGTGCTTTTTTGTATGAGTATTTGAATGAGAAATGTATAATACGTAATAAGATATTGATGAGTTGAAATGTATTATTTATTCCTCCCCTCCTCTTATGATTTTATAAGCAAATATTCACTAAGCAATTCTGATTTTCTGAAATTTTTTTAGCAGAGTCAAAACATTTTCTTGGTTGACCTGTGGGTTTTAAAAGGCTTTTTGCACTGACCCGGCCTTGGTTTCACTTACAGTGAAGCCGTGAGGGCCTCATCTAAACTCATTTGTTGGTTCCAGGAATTTTTCCTGTTCAACGCTTATGATCCTGTGGGTAAACAGGCAAGGGTTTGGAGGCTCTGTTGTCATTTGGCAATCTTTATCACCAAATTATATTAATTTCTCACTTTTAAAATATGACAATTACTTGTCTTTCATGGCTAGAGAAGATTTCTTATTTCCAGCTATTCAACCATTCTGCTCAGTTCCCCTCCCCGGCCCCAGAACCTTGTAATGAGGAAAACACTTTCCTGAGCTTCGTTTTATTGAGTGTATTAGAGGTTGATCAGGTGAGGTTTTCTAATTTGGATGTTTACAGAGAGGAAAGTGAAAGACATGGGTTATTCAATGAATGCCCTGTTTTCCAGGGCTTCCTTAGTATGCATTGCCCTTTTCCATTCCCAGGGAAATAAATCTCTCTTGTCGAGAAGTTGCTAGTAAGGTGGGCTAAGGCAAAACTTTTCTCTTGACCTATGGATAGAAAATAAGTCATTGTAAGAGAAGAAATGGAAAAGGGACATCTAGAAGGGTGAGTAACCCATTTTTTCCTTGTCTATAAGTCAAATGAATTTGAATACCATTCATGCTTGAAATATTGGTGAAATCAATGTTCTGTGATTATTAAGTGTGATTCATAATGGCCTTTCCAAGTTTGGTGAAAGCATACTTAATTCTGTAAACGAAATAAGGAATGAGTCTTGAACATGTTTTTTTTGTTTGTTTGGTTGGTCGGTTTTTTTCCCCATGTCCGATGAAACTTCTCAGGGTTCTAGCATTTACTCTCTCAATCCCTTCTCTCTGTTGCTGAACAACTGACTATGCAATGATGATCCCATTCATATATTTTAAATCCCTGAATGCTTGCCTCATTTATTTCCCAAATATTTGGCAATATCTTGAACGTCTGTGATTTTGCTTTTGTGATTCTGTTATTTAGGAGATGCCAAAATTGGCAGTAACAATGTCGGCTCTTTAAAGAATGACGACTTCACCGTGAGGGGTTTACGACGTGACGGAAGTGCTGATGATATCTGGACTGCCTCACAAAATTCAAAATCCTGTGGGAAAAGCATCTCCATAGAAACTGCCAATTTAAGGGAATATGCCAGATATGTACTGAGGACTATCTGTCAACAGGTATTCTTCAGATTTAATTTGCCTTTAACTTTGAGTATGTAACTGTTCTTTGGAGAGAAATGCCCAATATTGTAGGAAACTTGTACATAGGTGGTCCTCTTTTTCCTGCCAACTTTATTTTGAAATCATTTCAAATTTGCTGAAAAGTGGTAATAATTATAAAGAACTCTAGTATGCCCTTTATACGGATTCAGTCATTGTTTACATTCCACCACATTTGCTTCATAATTCTATTTGTGTGTGTGAATGTGGCCTCGTATACTTTTTAATGTTTTTCTTTTTACTGAGCCATTTGAGAGTAGATGGCATGCATTATTCTTCTTTACTTTTTAATATTACAGCATTTATTAACATAACCAAACTACAGTTATCAAAAGTAAGGAGGTTTCGCATTGGCATGGTAATTTTTTCTCACCTATAGGCCACATTCCAGTTTTGTCAGTTGTCCCAGTATTGGCTTTGTCTGAAGTTTCCTGTAGATTAGCTTCAGATTATGCTTTCCTGGCCAGGATACTGTAGAAGTACGTTATGTTCTTTCCTCTCAGGTAATCACATCTGAAGGCACATGAGGTTCATTTGCACCTCACTGGAGATGTTAATTTTGATCAAGTTGTCTCCATTGTATGGTTGTTTGATTTTTCTATTGTATAGTTATTATTTTTTCCCTTGCAATTAATAAACAGTTTTGGGGAGACACTCCGAGACAGTGCAAGTTTTCTGTTCCTCATCATTCTTCCCCACCTCACATATAGCATCCATTCTGATTCTTGTCCACACCAGTCTTTACTACAATGGTTGCAAAATGGCTTTTCCCAACTCTTCCACTCCCTCCACATTGATCAGTTTGCATTCTACTCTAGGAAGAGCCTACCCTTTTCCTCCCTCCCTCCCTTCCTTCCACTCATTCATTTTTTTTTCATATATGCTATAATATACTGTCCTCAGTTATTTTCATGTTCAAATTATCCCACATTTGTCCAGTGTGAATCAATCTTTTCATGCTGACTCTTGTGTTATTTTGACACGTCTCTCTCTCTCTCTCTTTTTTTTTTTTTTTTTAAATAACAAGTATTTTCTTACTTTCTGACCTATCTTATACTTCCCTGCCCCAGACCTGGAATTACTCATTCCTTCATGGAACCCTGGTTCCATTTAGTAGAGGACGGTATTTAGAAACCAAGATCCGAGCACTACGTGTGCTTGTTGCTATGCGCAATGTGTGTTCATTGCTTCTAGGCCCTTTCAGCAGACAGATCTAGGGGGAAAAGAACATCCATGTACGTAAATGTGTGTGTGTGTAATCGTGAGTTTATACCGATACCTCCAATTCCAATCAAACTGCACAAATTTTTGTTTGCATTCCCTCATTCCATATTAATACCGCCTTCTTCCACAGTAAGAACCCTGGCTACCAATAACATCAACCATTTACTCATTGGTTGAATTCTACAAAACACCTGAAGTAGCTTCAGAATTACTACCACTATACCACTATGAAAAACCAGCCTACTAAAAGGAGTTGAGGATTTGTTTGTAGCTCTTTTTTCCCTAAGCGTTGACAGTATTATGTTAAAAAGTTATTTGACCTTTCTCTTTCAGCGTGGATATGTTATTCACTTGAAATAGAGTTGATTTCATTTGGTTTTGTTTGTGTTCAGTTTAGATTTCTTTTTCTATCCTAGCTCTGTCTTTAGAGTAACGTACTTCCAAAGGTCAAGGAGCAATAGTGTGTATTCAGAGAGATGTACATCTCCCTCCCTCATCCTTTCTACCCTGGGTTCCTCCCTGCCCTAGGTGATCAATTTCATTATTTCTGGTTTTTCTTTCCATTTTGTATTAAATTCTCCTTCCTTCTATAAAAAGGCCTACCATATATACTCTTTTTCACTTTGCTATAGATATAATGTTGACAGGGTCATGTTTTTCTTAAGGTATACTGTAACCATGGTAAAAGTTAGCTACTAGTCATATAGATGTTGAGAGGGTACTGAGCTGTGCGTTGGTTTCTAACTGTGGGTACACATTGGAGTCACCTGGAGAGTTTAAAAAATATTTTGATGCTTAACAAATTGCTGATGTCTGGGTAGCATTACCTGAGATTGATTTCATTGCTCTGATATGGGGCCTGGGTTTGGAAGTTTAACAAACTCCCCAGGTGATTTTAACGGACAGCCAGCATTGAGCCACTGAGGAGGTGGTTAAGAAACAGGTTGCCTCAGAAACGTATCTGGGTTCAAGTTTGGCTCTAGTACTTCTGAAGATTTCTTACCCCATCTCGTACAAGAACTTGCCTTTGAAAAAATGATGAAGAAAAGCTGTTTAAAAGAATTTTGATTTGGTGGAAACTCCCCAGAGGTCCATTAGCCGTATGCATCAATAGCCTTAAGTGTTTGCTATCCCCCTTGACCCAGCAATTGCACTTCCGTGAAATTATCCTAAGAAAATAATTGTACAGAGAATACATGTGCACAAATATTTATTTACAATGGTAACATTATTCATAATGATATCAAAAAAGGAAGACAATTTTCTAAATGTTATATACTATGTCCTATCTATTAGTGGAATATATTATAGTGCATTCCATAAAAATGAAGAATACATATTAAAATACAGAATCACTCCTGTTATATAGCAAGTAAAAAAAATGATTACAGAACATTACTTAGAGCAAGGCCTCATTCTCCGACTGAAAACACATACCAGTATTTTCTTTATTTAGCCTTTTCTGCCCCTGCTTTATTTTTTTGCGTATTTCTTTTTTTGCATTCCTTTTTAAAAACTTTCTGTAACCAAGATTCTACTTTGTATTTTTAAGAAGTCAAAATACTAGAAAATTTGCTTGTAAGCCTTTTCCCTCCCACTTTTTCCATCTAATATTTTTTAAATTGGAAGATTCCTGTCCGCTTTCTGTTGTGCACCGTGAGTTTAGTACATATTACGTATACATATTGATGAAAGTCTCTGCCTGTCAATATAACTGCTGCATTATTTTTAGGAATGGGTAGGAGAGCATTGCTTAAAAGAACCTGAAAGATTATGCACAGACAAAGAACTTATTTTGGACCCTGTGCTCTCAAATATGCAAGCACAGAAATTATTGCAACTGATCTGTTATCCTCATGGCATTAAAGAATGTACAGAGGGGGACAACCTACAAAGACAGCACATTAAACGCATTCTTCAGGTGAGTGATAATAGTGTGAAGATTGTGTTTTTGTCATTTGACACATTCTTTGTGTTTATAGCAAGAGTTACTCTGCCTCTTTTTTTTTTTTTTTTTTTTTGTCATTGCTAAGTAATTCTTAACTTCAATTAATTCTATTTTTGGGATTTGAAAAATTGGCATTTTTATTCCCCCAATTTTCTGTTTTGTGTAATTGCCACACTTTATTACTGGGTAGTACAGATACTGCAAATTGTGTATAACCATTATATAAATATTGATATGTTAAGTCAGTACTGTGTTTACATGAGAAATAAGCTTTGTAGAGGGACTGTCTTAAGTATGTTATTAAAAAATATCGAAATCATTTTTTTATGTGGTTGGTGAGATAGATTTCGGGAGAAGAAATGTTTGTCTGATTCATTTACAGTGCCTAGCAGAGTAAGGCACATTATTTTAATGTTCCTATTTATTTCTTTGTGTTTATAATGAGCATATGTAATAGACTTGGAAGCCTTCTGATTCATATAAGTCCCTTTATTGTGTGTGATCATTCCTCTGTTTCTTGAGAAAGAGAATAGTGCAAGGAATTATTATGTTTTAAAACACGTTCGATATTCTAATGTGTTAACTCCATTTTCCCCAGAATCTTGAGCAGTGGACCCTGAGGCAGTCCTGGCTGGAACTTCAGTTAATGATCAAACAGTGCTTGAAGGACCCTGTGAGTATATATTGAAAGCGTGTATGTGTATAAAATTTTATGAAAAACAAAACCACGTTGGTGTTTGAGGATAAAGTAACACACACGCGTGCTGGTTTTCTCACGTCTGACTCCAGGGCTCTGGTTCGGTGGCCGAAATGAACAACCTACTGGACAATATTGCCAAGGCAACAATAGAGGTATTCCAGCAGTCGGCCGACCTGAACAATAACTCTTCTAATTCGGGTATGGGCCTCTTCAACCCAAACGGGATTGGAAGTACCGATACGAGTAGCACAAGACAGAATGGAATAAAGACATTTCTAAGGTATTTTTTTCTGTGGTTTTATGAGGCTATCATTAATTTTTCACACGTAACCGTACATTTTATTCTCATAATGCAGTTATTTTTTTCATAAAGCTGCAGGATTGTGAAGAAAATAATTACTTGTAAGTGTCCATTATCACTATTTAATATGTTAAAGGGCCATGCTGCTGGGGTGGGTGACATCTTAGTGTTCTAAATATTAGGTTGACCGGGCCCCGACTCCTTGGAACCACAGGTGACATTCAGGACAGAAGAATTTCTCTAGTGTGCCCTGAGGCTGCTCTATTCCATGGTATTCCTCATATGTTTATTCCTAATAAACACTCTTTCTGCCATCTTTATTAATTGGCAGTTTTGCTCAAATGATAATCACAAAAGGCAGATAGACCTGTATTTCATCATTTAGGTGTAAAGTATAACTAGTGAATTTTGAACCTTTAAAACTTGGTTATTTACATACTTAAACATAATCAGAACATTTCATATTTTAACCATGACAGAGGAGTATATCGCTTGTTAGACAAAAGGACTGTTACTGCTCAGAGAGCCAGAATCATAGAAAAACACTTTTCTAGATTTAAAAAAAAAGTTTAGTTATAGTATCCCCTCAGAACCCCACCTTTTATTGCTTTCCATAAGCATGACTGAAAAGTGTGTGCAAATGTCTGGTATTTGGCAAGAGGAAAGATAGTATAGGAGTAAAAGGGGGAATGTTAGAATAATCTGTGTCTTGTGCATAAAAGGTATGCTCTGGAGTTTCTGTT
This sequence comes from Phocoena sinus, assembly GCF_008692025.1. Lineage (NCBI taxonomy): Eukaryota > Metazoa > Chordata > Mammalia > Artiodactyla > Phocoenidae > Phocoena > Phocoena sinus. The sequence continues at coordinate 31,183,368 of NC_045766.1, forward strand.
AGAACCGTGAGAGCAGAGAAAAAGGATGCCTCCTTGGGTATAACATCTTTTTCTGATTTTAGTTCCTCTGAACGCAGGGGCGTGTGGCTAGTAGCCCCCCTAATTGCTAGGCTGCCGACTTCTGTGCAGGGAAGAGTGTTGAAAGCTGCTGGGGAGGAGCTGGAGAAGGGACAGCACTTGGGTTCTTCTTCAAAAAAGGAAAGAGACAGACAAAAACAGAAAAGGTACGTCTGGAAGATGTGTTTCTGTGTGAGAATCTAAAGGACAGTCGAGAAAATCCAATATTCTACAGATACACAGGCTCACTGTACTCAGAGTCCATTGAAATTTCATCTTTATGTGGAACTGAGGACGTTCTGTTAGGCAAATCTCTGTTCCTCAAAGATCCCAGATCATAATATTTAGTGCACTAGCTCTCAATTCTGCCTGTGTACCCTAATCACTGCTACACTATTAAAAATACTGACTTCAGACCTGCTGAATCAAATCTGGATATCCACTTGGTCCCTGTATCCAACAGTTCTTTTGTTGTTGTTGCTTTTCTTGTTATATTTAGGTACTTATGCTTCAATTTCATAGAATAATTTATGATTCTGCCATGCTGGACCCTGGAACAGTTACTAATCTTTTTAACATTTAGGACTCTTGTTCTAGACTAGATATTAACTCACAAGCCTCCAAGTTGAATGTTTTTTAAATTTTATGCCCTAGAAAAGGTGTCAAGTAATTTTATTGGAAAACTGACCATGTTACTGAGAAGGAACATAAGCTCACTCTGATGTGAAACCGTGATGAATTTAGTGCCCCGGGAGTAAAAGGAAATTCCTGACATTGGAAAACAAAACTTCTGAACATACAGGTTTCTTGCCCCCTAATCAGTAATATTTTTTAGCAGCTGCCATTTACTGAGCCCTTATGAAATGCCAACCTCTGTAAAAAACTCATTATACACATACGTGAACATCTCACAGCAATCATATGTGATAGGTGCTCTCATTATATCCTTTTTAAACGATGAAGAAACAGAGGCACTGAAAGGTTAAGTAAATTTCTCAAAGACACACAGCTAAGGAGGTGTAAAGCTGGGGTTGACACCCAGGTGGTCTGGCCTCTGAGTCTGCGCTCTCCTTTCTTAACTGAAGTATCGATACCTTCTGGTGTTGACCTAGCTTTGCGTGTATGCTGTTGGGTTGTTTTGTCATCTTTGCCAGTATTTATTAATCAACCAGATGACTCAGTTTTAATTCTCAAAGTCGATTTGCTAATGGGTGATGGCATGTCATTGCCACACTTCCCACAGGGGGCAGAGACGGTGTGTCAGAGTTTGAAGATGGCTCTTCCCAAGTGAGTCTCTCTCAGCTCTGCCGGTGTAAGACGAAGCAGATTGAAATATTTTGACCTCGATCTCATTTTAAGAAATTTTCCTTTCCGGTGTGGCAAAGTTAGTTGGTCAGTATGCTTTGTCAGCTCTTCCTGGTCATGGAAGAAATACTACTAAAATGACAATTTAAAATGGATTTTTTTATCAGATGTCTTAAAACCACTTTACAAGTCAAGCCTGTGGGATGTGGCAGAGCTGTGCACTAGCTCACTAGCAAGCGTTCTGGTTTTGGAGTCCTCAGACCTCAGTGCGCATCTTACTTAGCTCTCCCCATTCCCAGCTATTTGGTCTTGAGAAATGTGCTGAAAAACAAAGCAAGCAGAACAATTGTATAGGCCTATTTCCTGGACCCTAAAATATGAATATTGTGTAAGAGAAGTTTAAAAATTTTTCATTTCATTCTGTGTATAAAGTGATATTCCTCCTGGTGTGTACCTTTAAATTCAGTTTACTGATGGAAACTACACATTCTCTTCTCCCTGCACCCCCCGACACGCTCATATGCAGCACGAATTAATGCTAGTTTGCGAATTCCTTCGAGGGCAAGAGAACATATTAAATTATTTAGAAGTATTCCAGTGACTTTTAACCATATTAGTTAGAGATATGATTTAACTTTTCAAGGGATCCTGGCTATTTACTACTCCCCTCCCTTTTGTAACAGTAAAATAAATAAGAGCCAATAACCCGAGGGCAAGACATCAGTGCTGCACATGAAGTAATCCTTTCTTTCTAACTAGATCTGCTGTTATTACTTCCTTTGTAGTATGTCTCTTTTGAGTCAGCAACCATTCCTCTCCCTGGTCCTTACCTGCCTTAAGGGACAAGATGAACAACGAGAAGGCCTCCTAACATCTCTGCAGAATCAAGTTAACCAGGTAAAGTACAGTAGAATATTGAGCCAGGCAGGTATTTTCCTAATGGCATTCATTTGTTTTCCTTTCAAATACTGAGCTTAAACTCAAATACTGCCCTTAAAATAAGGGCACAACATGTTTTGATTAGAAGCAGGAAAACACCGTCCATGCCCCCGTTCTCCTACCTGGCACTCTAGTCACCATGAGATTAACAATAGTATAATATTAATTACGTGTTGGGTGAATGTCTGTAGACTATAAAAGTAACGTTTTGCAGATTGCACATAATTTTGTCATATCTGCTCCTCTCCTGACCCTGCCTCATGGGAGAGGTCCTGGAGCAATCTGTGTTGCAGGGGACATGGCAGTACGACAAAAGGGACCTCTCTCCACTTCCTCTGCTGGGCTTCCATGTAGCGGGCAGGGTCTCAGCTTGAGCTATGTAGGTTCAGAAACTCAATTTTACTGCGAGAGCCAGACTGATGCTGGTCAAGTGCACAAGATACTCATTTATAAATCAGAAGGCATTTTGGTTCATTTACAAAGACTTTGCCTTTCCACCAATCACAGTTCTCCTGGTCACTATTCAGAGCACTTATATTCTGTGTACCGCAAGGAAACTGAGTGATCAAAGTGGAATTAGAAAGTGTAGAATGGAGCAGAGTGGGTAGATTTGGTTATATGGGATGTTTTATCCTGCGGTAGCACCTAATGGAGACCTCCCGTGGGGCTGTGATTCTGTGACACCGTGTCTTCTTGTACGGTACTAGATGAACATGAACAAGACACTTAACTCATCTGGTCCCCTTGTCATCCGCTCCCTTTTGGATATGTGAGACTTATTCTCTAGACAGCAGCCAGAGTGATCCTTTTTAAGTGTAAACCACATATTTTTCCAGTGCCCAAAATGCTGCAGTGTTTCTTACTATACCTAGAATAAAACTTCCGGGTCTAGGCTTATATGGCCCTCCACGATTGGGCACTGGCTCCCACCTCTACCTTGTTTCCTGCCCGGCATGGCCTCCCTCGCTCACTCCACTCTGTACACAGAGACCATGTTACTGTTCCTTGAACTCGCCAAGCAAATTCTTATTGCAGAGCCCTTGCGTGTTTTCTCCCCTTCCCTGGAAGTTATTAACATGGCCGGTCCCTCACTTCCTCAGGTCTCTGCTCAGATGTCACCTCCTTAGTCCTCCCCCCACATCCCCCCCGCCAATCACTCTCTAAAAGTCGGACCACAGTCATTCTCTATCCCCTTGCCCTGGTTTCATACCACTTGTTCCACTTATTTTTATTTATCCTGCTGTCAGAATGTCAGCTCCATGACAGCTTGTGTGTTTTGTTAACTGCCTTGTACCCTTCACCTGCCTTGGGGGAGGTTCATCCATATCTTTTGATGATATTTAGGAAGTGCTCTCCTTTTACCATGAGGTGCACTTACAAGTCATCTCTTGGGCTCAGTTACTTCTGTATATGACTCATTTCAGCTCTTTTGAGATGATTCTCATTAGGTGCCCTATTTCAGAGCATGGCAGTATGGATTTGTTTGGGATGTTTTTGCTTATATCATCTGATTCTGGGTGTTCCCCACTTGTGGTTTGCCTTCGCTAAGCAACCCTTCCCTTCCCAACATTTGTCTGAATCAGTGAGGAAGCAGTTACTTAATAAATTGATATGCCACTGATGTCCAATATGTCATATTTTTCAAAATAGGTTACAATATCTTTATCAAGGAAGACAAGTTTATAAACTAGCAAGCCTTCAATGAAACGTCAGAATAATACTTTTGCTGGGATTTGCAGCATGTCCCTAGAAATATAGGACAAGACTGATATAAAATGTAATTCTATCTGTCTTTATCTTTATACTTATCTTTATAAGACCAGTTTAATGATGCATTTTTAAAATAATCTTTATTTTTGTTAATGCTTAACTTGATGACCCTCTACAGCATTTTCTAAGACTCAGTAACAGGATCTGTAATTAGATACGATTTTTCTTAACAGGGTATGTAATTAGATACCAAACGAAGAAATAGCCAGACTTCTGTCTGCCTGGAGGAAGGGGAGGAAAGCAAAATATTATTTTGCCCCTTGGTTTTTAATTTATTAAACTAAGAAGTTGTTTTTGACTGTCAGTTAAAAAAGCTCAATTTAACTTTAAATATGAGAAAAATCAAATTTAACAGGGAAAACAAGTTTTGGGGGTTGTTTTCATTCATCTTCTGATTTAGATTTTAAGTAATTGGAGAGAAGAACGGTACCAGGATGACATAAAAGCACGACAGATGATGCACGAGGCATTGCAGCTCCGCCTAAATTTGGTAAGAGACGCTGCTAGTGTTTTCCCTTCATTACACTTATCGAAATGTGAAAATAACTCCAGCTTTCCACTCCTGCTGTGGTCAGAGTTTCCATTTCAAGGTGAGGCCTGCTGTTTGCTCTCTCTACTACTTCCTTGTCTCTCAAACCTTCTGTCGTCCTGGCCACTGTCCTTCCTGTCTGGTCTGGCTTCTGGACAACAGTAGGTATTTTAGGCATTGGGTTGCCCTCTGCACCTCACCCGCAGTGAATCTCTCTCTCTTTTCCATTTGTGCCAAGAGTAGGTCTTAAAGAACGACTAATTTGAGATGTGTTAGCTTTTACCATACTTGCTTAAAAACTGTGTTAAAACGTCCTTTAAGGCAAAATTTTATCAAACTTTCCATCAAATTGGTCATAAAGACAAATCCCCACAGGGAGGTTTTATAGAAGTTTAAAATTCCTTGGCCACTGCACATTCCTTTGACTTTTCCTTTTCTCAGTGTACAGCCCAGATAAAAGCTACTCTGGAAGATGGCTTGCCTGATATTTGAAATTAATTCCTACGCGTGAACAAGCAGTCCTGGGGGCTTGTCTTTACTTCTCTGTTACCTGGGTATTTCCAAGTGTTATTGTGACAACAGGCTTAGATTCAATAGTAACTGACAACACAAAGTTGTAGATACTTGAGTCACGTGGTTTTGATCTATTCAGCTTTAATTAGATGAAAATTACGTCATGAAACTGGATATCCTGAAATTTAGGGACAAAAGAAAGCTAATTATACTAGTATGTAATTCATGTTGATGACATGTCTACACTAGAGTACCCCTTTCTTTCTTTCTTTCTTTCTTTTTTTTTTTGGAATGACCAGTTCCTGTTCTAATGGAACCAAAAAGAGTAGCAAATATATAGCTAGGTGAGAGAGAAGACAAGATAATCCATAAACTAGAGCACCTTTTAAAAAAATGTTTAAACCAATCAAAATTTGGTTGCATAAAGTGGTGAGGGTGGTATTTTCTCTGTAACACCGTGCATATTTTTTCATTGTATTTTTTATGTGCAAGGTGGGAGGAATGTTTGACACAGTGCAGAGAAGCACCCAGTGGACGACAGATTGGGCCCTTCTTCTCCTTCAGATCATTACTTCTGGAACCGTCGACATGCACACTAACAAGTATGTTCTCATGCATCTCACACTGATTTTGCTGCATGCGTGGGCAGTGAAGGCTTTGATATACTGACTACAAATTCTGTCACATCGTATATTCTTCGGTACCACTAATCATTCTGTGCCTTAAATAAAAATGCTCAGTTATTTAAGAGAGTCTTGGTTTTGCTTTAAGGCGCAAATGCTTTCTTTCTCCTCCTAGTGAATTATTCACAACAGTGCTTGACATGCTGGGTGTTTTAATCAATGGAACATTGGCCTCTGACCTATCAAACGCATCCCCAGGGGGATCTGAAGAGAACAAACGCGCATACATGAACTTAGTAAAGAAACTGAAAGTAAGCTTGTGACCTGCTTATATTGTGGGTTCTCGTTGTCTATGGATTTGTTATTTAGTGCATGTCATCTTATCACTCCTTAAATTAGATATTATTTATTGCATTCAACTTAATGTAATGTGATTATTTTGCTATTTGCTTTACCTCAGCTTCCCAGTACCCAAAAGTTATAAGTATATATAACCTGGAGATTTTTCTTAAAATAATTATATTCATAAAACATTTAATTTCTTAAGGAACTTTAGAAATCCCTTGTCAAATGTATAACCAAAATGCCAACATTAGATTTAGGATAATTTGGCCTTCGACTGGCAGCGTGCTGTTGAAAAATAAACATTTGCATTGATATTTCTAAATTCGATTCATTTGAGCAGCCACTAACACAGTCTTTGAAATAAAGTGCAAACAAACAATGCAGGAAAAAAAATTAACATACCCGATGACCTTACTAATAAAATAACCAGTGGTTACCTTGAGGTCTGACCCTGGATTGGGGAATGCGTTCCGTGCTGCAGCTCCTGCCTTCTGGTTGCAAATGCTACTCTGGATTTTTGTCATCTCAGCACTCTGATGTGTGTTGTGTAACAAGGATGTCCTTATATGTGTTCTATTTTCTACTTAAATAGAAGAAATGAAACATCCTCACCATTCTCAGTGAAAGCTGCCCCATAGACCATCTTCAAGGTTAAAGAACATTCCAGCTATAAAAAAGGAAATGGAACTTCCTTCTTGTTAACTTTTGACTTTGTTGTAATTTCTGTCTTACTTCTCTGTCCCTTTTTTTTTTTAGAAAGAGCTGGGAGACAAGCGGTCAGAAAGTATTGACAAAGTTCGACAGTTGCTACCTTTGCCAAAACAGACATGTGACGTCATCACTTGTGAACCTATGGGCTCCTTGATTGACACAAAAGGAAACAAAATTGCTGGATTCGACTCAATAGACAAAAAACAGGCAAGAGTAAATGTTTGTTTCTTATATCTAAAAATGCATGAACTTACAAAGACAAAATGCATTTTCTTGTCTTCCTATAGGGCATGTAAAACATCTTAACTTTATTGTTTCTTGATTTTTTAAAACATATCCTTGTCATTTAAACGCAACGGTTATTGGCATTATCATACAGATAATGATCTTTGAAGATCTTCATTTAAAACTGTTCCTGAATTTAAGTGAATTTCTGAAGCCCACCAAGGGAAAAGTAAGTAAAACCTCAATGTAAAAAAAAAAAAAAAAAAAAGCAAAGATGGGGTTTGATTTTACTGCAGAATTGGAAACAGAATACGTTTAATAGATGAGAAAGTTTTTATTGGTAAAGTCTTCACGTAGTAATTGTTTTGAGTAAACAAATTGTTTTAAAGTGATGGCACTTTATTTCCTTATCAACTGAACAATATTTAATGAACACTTGATTCATATAAGATACTAAACGTGGTTCTCTAAAATATGAGAAGAATGGTCAGTTACTCTTTCAATGAACACTGAGCAGCCACAGATTTCTGAGATCACAGGGATGAAAGACAGAGTTCCTACCCTTAAGAGGAAGTAGATGATCACAGTGTGGTGAGATTTGTGTGTCCTGGTACGGAGTGCTAGGGGAAGCTGAGAAGGGGCCAACACATTCAGATGTGGGGTAGGTAGTCAGAACAGGACCCTTAGGAAAATCGACGCTTGAATCATTTTGGAGGATTAAGAGTCAGCCAGGAGTGAAGGCAGAGTGTGGTACAGGTACAGGGAAGTGTTTGTGCAAAGGCATGAGAGACTGTCGCTTACAGGCAAGATGCAGCGCTGCAGTAAATCAGAGCGCCCTGAGTGCTGGTACCCGCACGGTTTGTGGAGAGAGGCAAGGCTAGAGTCAGGGGCAGGTTGAGTTCGCAGTGCTGGTGGGCTCTCCAGTGGTGACACATTTGGGTACATGGTCTTGGCACCCAGGAAAGAGATGTAATGTCAAGACAGATATTAGGAAACAGTCAAAATACAGATGGTAAGTGAGCCTTGGTTTTGGATGAAGCCACCGTGGAAGAGTGTGTGTAGCTTTGGAACGGGAGCATTCATAAGTTATTCAAAGTAACTTGAGCGGTTATTTTCAGGGTCACGTGGAAGAAAAATCTTTTCCGATTGGTGTGCCAGGGAAAGGACCAAGGGACAGTGCCAATTAATGCTAAAAAATAAGAAACTTATTTTCAGAAACAGAATAACATTTCTTCTTCTGCACTCAGTAGAGATAAGCTTGAATTGAAGGTCTTTATTTGTACCTGTTGGTGCAAGTTAATTCTGTAATAATATTACTTAACTATTCAGAGACTGCCCAAGTAAGTACCTGAAAGGTGCCTGTATTGAATCAAGTCCAACCCAATTAGGGGTTGACTATAACTTGACTCCTAAGTTTTGTTTTATCTTAAAAGCAATAGATTCCAAAGGTTTACAGTTCAGTATAGTAAGATCACCTTTGCAGTGTTTTTTAGAAATTTTTTTTTTTTTTTGCTAAAAAAAAAAACTAAATGGAAAAAAAATGCCATTTACAGTAAAATCTACTGTACTGTCTGGTGTCACAGCCTGAACAGTGTCATCTAAAGGACCGTAGAACTGGAGTTAAAGGTCTGGATTGTAGCCGCCGCTCTCAGTGATCTGGTGTCAGCCTGGACTCATCACTTAGCCCGTCTGCCTTGTGCTAGAGTTCACTAAGGCCCCCACGAGGCAGAACGTTCTCTGAATCCATGTCCCAAGCAAGCCTGGCCTCCGAATCAGGCAAAGATCTAAGCGTGTGGTCATAACACATTATTTCGCCACAGGGTCTCCAGGTCTCCACGAAGCAGAAGGTGTCCCCATGGGATTTGTTTGAGGGTCAGAAGAACCCAGCTCCTCTGTCCTGGGCCTGGTTTGGGACTGTCCGCGTGGACCGGAAGGTCATCAAGTACGAGGAACAGCATCACCTCCTCCTGTATCACACACACCCCATGCCCAAGCCCCGAAGTTACTACCTCGAGCCACTGCCCCTGCCCCCTGAGGAGGAAGAGGAAGGGCCTACATCTCCCATCTCTCAGGAACCGGAGAGGAAATCAGCTGAGCTGTCAGATCAAGGAAAAACCACAACAGATGAAGAGAAGAAGACAAAGGGAAGGAAGCGCAAGACGAAATCCAGCTCGAGAGTTGATGTGAGTACGGGAAGTAGAGAGAGGTCTTGGGCACGTTAACGTCTCCTAGCAGATTTACTAGTTCCTGAATTATATCCCTAAGAAACATTCCTAGGCGCAGTCTCAGCCTATTTGTAAGCTGTCCTGACGGCTCAGATGTTATCAACAGAACCTCCTCTACTTTTCATAACTTTGTTTAAGTTTAGGCTTCAATTGTGAATAATATGAATATTTCACTGTCTCACAATTTCTCAAATTTGAAACTTGAATTTTTTGACCTATAAAATCTCATCCTCGTACATATTTTTATTATGAGGTGTCTAAAATATTTTTTGTATTTTGGGCAGTTGGTACCTATAGTAAATTAACATAGAAAACTCTTCGTTTTCCCTAGATAAAACCCCATCTAATCTATCTAATAGGATGATTCTGAGATCTCCTAGTTTACCATTTCCGTCTTACTCTCCTTTATATTCTGCTTTTTACCGTATTTTCAGACTTTATAAGAAGTAAAATAAACGTAATTTGAAACAGTTTTACTGCTTGTTTCCCTGCTAGCCTTCCCTACCTAGAGCAACCTTTTCTGAAAAAAAAGACATCTGTGAGATGGTAACTTAGAAATAATTTTATAGAATTAACATGTAAAATAGCTTTCCATTTAAACTCACCTGAAAATATTTGAGAGGGAATTTGTGACATTTTTCTATAAAATTCGAGAGGGTTCTTGTTGTCCAGTGGAAGAAATATTCACAAGTTGTTGTTCAGTCATCATGACTAATTATTGGTACTGTTCACCTGTGTCGAAACCAAAACATTTTTTTTCCTAGCTGATAGCTTGGTGATTAATAGTATTCTAGAAATGACCGCCATCGCTTTTGGATGCCACTTGAATGCCAGTGCCCTCTTCTCGTGTAGCCTTCCTACCAATATCCCTCTGTTCTGAAAAAGGTCCAGACTGTTTTAATAAGGTTCAGACTGCCACTCCCCGGAGTCTGGGTCTCCTAGCCTGTCTATCCACATGGATGCATTTCTGTTCTTTTCAGATGCTTTAAAAGACCTCAGACTCATCTCATTCCCCAGGTGCATCCTGGTCATGTCCCTTTCTCCCATACTTTTCCTGAAGCTGCCTCTTTTCAATCGGGTGTATTGCAGGGAACTGAGCTTTTATTTTTCCTTTCATCCTTCAGGGCTAGAGAAGGAGGAATTGAGGCATTCAGGTGTGATCCTTAGAGGCTTTGCAGTTGCTCCAAGGAAGAGAAAGCCCTGGGCAAGAAGTGTGGTGAGGGGCGGAAGGGGAATCTACTTCTTGAGAGTGCTGTACTGAAAGTTGGAACTAAGACACTGTCTAGGCTGGAGACTGGTTCTGAAGTACTGTGGGCCTTTCTGGCTAATTCTCATCCAGGTACAAGGTATCAGGAAAGCCTTGTAAGATGCGGTGAGCGGGAGATTCAGCCACTAAAGACACTTTCTCGGCTGTGGGTGATGGTCAATACTGGTGTTCTAAATGTGCTTTTAGTATTTTAAACACAGAGTGCAGAAGAGATCCTTTTTCAACTTCCCCTACGGTAGCCATGTACATTTTAAGTCAAGGAAGAGTTTTAATTTAAATGAGTGTTTTGCAGAGAATATGCTGACTGCTGGGATAGGAGCTCTCTCAAATAATGTGATAGGAGGAATTTGCGTTAATTACCTTTGTGGCGTGTGGAGTTAAGTAACTGTTTTTTTCTTTAACCCTGTGTTGAAGGAGTATCCACAGAGCAACATGTACCGAGTGCCTCCCAACTACTCACCCGTCTCCTCCCAGATGATGCATCACCCACAGTCCACCTTGTGGGGCTACAACCTCGTGGGTCAGCCCCAGCAGCCCGGCCTTTTCCTTCAGAGCCAGGCTCTCACTCCAGGTATGTGAAGACGGAGCGTAGTCAGGGGACTCCGAGGTGAGAAGTAGCTTGGGGTTCTCTTTGCTTTTAAACTGAAACCTCCACACAACTTGCACATTTCCAGAAGTGAGCGCTCAGTGGACATGTCTGTAATTCCCTCCACTCAAGGTGTTTTTTCCTTCTTCTAAAATTTCAGTTTCAGTGGCTAGTTCATGTGTCACTTTTGAAATTTTCATCCAATGTCAGAAGGAGATTAGCCACTGATGCACATCTCAGCTATAAAGATAAAAAGTTGATAAAGTTTTGTGTTGTGAAATTTGCGTGTGCTTTTATCAGATATAATTCTTACCAGCATTTTGAATTATTAGACACTATTATAGTGTCTTTTATTGTTTCCTCATGTGATAACTTTTAAATTGTTTACACCACAAAGGATCTCAGAAGTTTGGTGCAGCAAATAGATATCAGTAAGAAATCCTACCATATTCACAGTAAATGTTAGTATTGCTTTGATTCAAGCCCAAGTAGATTTTATATCTAGAATAAAGATTTTTATGAATAAAGAAGTCTCTTAATTAGAAATGAATTTAATTTTTTCTTTCTAAATGAAAGTTTGCCTGTTTCTGCGAAACAGTTTATTTTGAGATCTCAACCTGCATTTTGTTAGGATGTGACATCCTAACAAATAATCATTTTTCCTTATTGTGTTCTGTATTATATTGTGATTTTTATTGTAATTGGAGTATGACATTTTGATTCTTGGCTTCCAGTAGGGGAGAGTCCATATTTTGTCCTCTGCATCTGTGGTCAAGAGAGCTGGTCTGGGAGTTACAGTTCTGCTTCAACTCTGGCTCTACCACCCTCTTACTGTATCATCTCCACCATGTCTTAGCTTCTCTGTGCCTCAGTCTGACTGATCATCTGTAAAGTGGATGTGCTAACGTATGCCCTCCTAGTGTGGGTGATTCAGTTATCCATTCAGCAAAATGTACTGAGCTTCATTCATCGTGTGCCAGATACAGTTTTAGTTGTTAGGGTATTGGCAGTAAGCAAAATGGATGAAAACGCTCATTCTTTCTTTGGAGAATGAAATAAGTTTTATATTACATACACAGACGAACACACATATATAATTTAAAGTGAGTTTTTAAAAATATAGCATTTAGAAGATAGCCTGACACAACAGACAGGTTCGGTAAGTGATCTTAACGTATCCTACCTCAGGGCTTTTGCACATGCCGGCCCCTGCCTGGAGTGGGCTCCCTCAGATATCTGCTTGCTCACTGCCTGCTTCCTTTGGGTTGAGGCCTGCACTGACCACCCTGTTTTAAACTGTAAATCACACCCTTTCCCTGGCCCCTCTGTTCCCCTCCTCTTCCTTCAGTTTCTTTCTAGCATCGGCACTTGTTTATAGACTCTTATCTATATTTTACTTACTTCCTGGTTTATTATCTGCCTTCTCCAGAATGTAAGCTCCGTGAGGGCAGGTATTTTTTTCTCATGGCTCACTATAGTATGCCCAGAACTTAGAGCAGTGTCTGGCTTGTAGTGGGGTCTTAAAAATAGGTTATTGGGTGAATAGAATGTAGACGACAAAAGAAAGAACAGACTAGGCAGTGGTAAATGTGGAAAATAATAAGGGCTCATCCTCTCTTTTGACTTTCTCTTTAATTCCAAAGTCCTTGTGAATTTAAGCATTTTAAACTTTTTAGATATTGAAATCAAACACAAAGACTGTCTATAAATTGAAGGCTAAGTATTTTAAAAGGCACATTACCCTTTTCCCCCTAGAATACCGTAAAAGGTGTTTATAAGTTGAGGAACTTTAGGTATTAGGTAAGTCTTAGGTATCATGACATGTAAGAAAAAGAATTGAAGAAGACAGTTAATTATGAGGATTTTACGTGTGTGAATTAATAGATTTTCATAAAGTTTTAAATTCTGTGGAGTTGAGGAAGAGTATGTATCGTCTGCTTGCATTCATACATTCTTAAAAATGCAAAACAGTGCCCTCCCCTCCAACACACACACACACACACACACACACACACACACATATACACATATACATCTTTAGCAATCTCTCTCATGTATACACTCCAGGATGGTAAAGTTATAAGGAAATGCATGTGAATAATAAAGAGCATTTGGTGAGAGATGGGGAGAAAATTAATTCGGTAAGACTATACAGAGGGCTTCAGTGTATTTATTATATCTTATTTCTTGAGCTGACTCAGAGGTATAAGATTATAGAAAAGTGAGGGAAATTAGAAGTAGGTCATAGTCTAATCTTTAAAAAATGTCTCTTACTTATAAAATGAGTCAATAAAGTTGTATTAGTATATTTCCAATTCTTGCTTCAACAGGTTACCTTTCGTCATGTTACTCAAATTGACCTCCCACTTTTTTTCCAAATGTTCTTCAAATGCTGCTGAATGACGTCATAAATCATATTGCTGATTGTGACGCTGAGTCTTAAAAAGAATGTGGGTTTTCCCAGTGATCAGTGTTGAAATGTTTGTTTCCATCATACAAGTTGGTTTAAAGGAAAAATATAACATTTGTAAGGTATTTATATAGAAGTTTTCTTATTCACATACATTCAAGAATATAAACTATCTGGTGAGTGAAGGATTGGCACCTACCTGAAGCCAGTAAATGTTGAAAATTTTTTTTCCTCTTAAAGGTATTTGGCATATTATATATGCAGATATGTTAAGGTTTTCATTTGTTTTTTTTAAGCTATAATTAATGTTTCTTGTTTATTTGACTTCCACCCTTCAAAAAAGATGTGTTTTGTCTTTAGAATCACGGTATTTGAAGCTTCCGAGCATTTCAGGTTTTTAAAGTTTCGTCATGCTTCTCTACTGAAAAACAGGCATTTTTATTTTGCTGTGGTAAAGAAGCTTAAATACCATGAACTTCAAAAGGGTTTAAAATTACAAAAGGGTCTCTATGCCTGGCTTAGCACACTTGATAGAATACCCCACGAAGGCAATACATTTTGTGCAAGTCACGTGTCCCCGGGGCGCCTCGCATAATTTAAAACCCACATGATTCTGAACTTGTGCCAGTTACTCTGCCTCTCCGGGCGTTTCACTTTACCAACCAAAGTGGGCCCTCTGTGAAGTCATTCAAATATTATCATTCACTAGACGTCCCCCTCCCCATCGTTTGGAATTTATGCAACTCTTAGGGATCTTTGATATTTGTAGAGGGTGGGGCAGTGCCCTACTTCCCACTAAGCTCCTCAGGTGAGGCTCAGGGGGTGAGACTTCCGTGTTTTAATAAAGTAAGGAAGACCTATCGCGTTAACATGCGCAGAAAGCCCTTCCTTCCGGTTGCTTTTGTAGGTGGCTCCAGGTTGGACCCCGCGGGCTCCTTTGTCCCCACCAATACCAAGCAAGCTCTGTCCAACATGCTGCAGCGGCGCTCGGGGGCCGTGATGCAGCCGCCCTCCCTTCACGCCATCACGTCGCAGCAGCAGTTGATACAGATGAAGCTTCTGCAGCAGCAGCAGCAGCAGCGGCTCCTCAGGCAAGCCCAGACGCGACCTTTCCAACAGGTTTGTCCCGATCAGCAGTGTCCTCCTCCACGTTTCACTAGCTCCTCTAGCTCGGGATGAGAGTGGGGACGTGACAGATCCTTGGTGCACGTGCACGCCTGTTGACCTGTGCGAGCGAGTGCACGTGGATCTCTCTCGTACAGGTTGATACACGCTTCTCCCCCCTTGTATTTTACTATTATCGTGGATCGAATAAGAACTTGAAATGTCTTAGGGTCATTCAAAGTATGCCTCAAAACAAAAAGAAGAGCTGATGATTCTCTAGTCACTTGGAAGCTGCAGGACTTTTATCCTTGAAGTGACCTTCTCTGAGCACTCATTCCCCATGATAGTTATCACCATATTCCGTACTCCTTTTAGCTCTACTTTCACGTGTTATTATTTGATGTACTACTTTGAGGTTGTAGCTCTGAAGCCCTGATGTTTCCTAGGTTTTCTCCTACAGTGCCCTGTACTGCACAGACTCTGTTTTTAGCATATACTTCACAAGATCTACAGTAGGCAAAGAATACATACACTACAAGGGACAGTCAGTATATGGATATTGTTAACTCTTGATTTATATTATTTCTATTTTTATGCCCTATAACCCCATTTTCTATAAATTTTAAAATGATAGTGATTGTTTAGCATTGGTGGAAGTCACACAAAACTTAGTATAGACTCATAAATAACCCACCCATCTGTACAAATATGTTAAAGTAAAAAGAGAGAGGTGAGAATGTGACTTTTTCTTCCAGTTTCTGTACACTTTTTGTGTTTTCCAGTTTTTCTTAGAACAATTGCACTAGGGTGATGCTGACGATAGCCGCTAACACGATGAGAGCACTTACTTTTTGCCAAAACGCTTCTGAGAACTTTAATGTATTGATTGTCTTAGATCTCACAGCAACCCTTGAGGGAGTTACTTCTTTATGATCCTCAAAGGAAGTAGCCAGTCTACAAGTGTATCCTGCTCTAAGAACAACCACAGATTTTCAAATTAGCAAGGAACTCTAACGCTTTTAAAAATATTCTTTGTATTTTGAGTAACTTTCTAGACGTATCTCCATTGTACAACTTGTGGCACTTCTGCATGAAGTCCACTTAGTGATTTTGGGGATGGGAGTGGTAGGGCTAGTTATGCAGTCTTAAAAATGGTTCTTTTCCTTTTTTTAATTTATTATTTTTTTCTAACCTGTGTTATAAGAAGGACAGGAGAGAGGAATCTAGTTTGAACCACATGAGAATACAAACAACAGTCACTACATGCTTGTCTCCCCCTGAGCTCTCAGAGATTTTTGATCACTCAAACTCCCTGGGTGTCGGGAAACACGGGCCTAAGTTACTTCTTACACAGAAGTGATGAAGATTTGATTAAAATCCTTAAGAAGCCTTGATTTTTCTCTAAATAAGCAGCATGTGTGGAGTCATTTAAAACCTCAGTGGGATTTTAGCTCTTCTTGGGGATGAATGAAAATAAGTTACATCACTGTTTCAAATCCTTATCAAGAAAAATTTACTGGAAGTCGAATAATTCTTCTACTAGAATGAATTCAGTTCCCTTTTAAAGTAATTTAAGCCTAAGTAAAATTTACCTTCCAATGAGAAATGTTTATTTTTTTGCTATCTACCTTTTTATCACAAGGTAGAATTTGACTTATTAATAGCCCACTTTCAATCTATGACTGCTGGATTCAGTTTTGAATGTCTCTAATTGGGCAGGAGCTCACTGTGTCATTTATATAGGTGAAACACCTGTCCTCAGAAGTTCACTTCCTGACACAAGCCATGACAAGCTATTTCCCCTAAAGCAAAAAAAAAAAAATTTTTTTTTAAAGGGGATTCAATAGAGTAATCTTCACGTATTCAGAAATATCCTTGCATGTTTGGAGAAGGTAGACTTACGACCTAAAACGTCACTGTGGGACCCCATTACTCACAACACTCAAAAATACCTGACTCTTCTTTCATACCATCTAGGGTTGTACTGCTGGTACCAATAGGGATTAACTGATAATGCGTTCTTTTTTTTAACTGATTCTTTTGTAGCAACTCTGTCACATGTTGGATTTTTCTTTTCTTTCCTTTTATCTTGCTTTTTTTTTTTTTTTTTTTCCTTTTGAGAAGTCAGGAGTTCTTTCTTCAAGTAATAAAAGCTCAACTTCGTAACAGTGATTGTACTGGCATACCTTGTTTTACTGTGCTTTTGCTCTGTGGCACTTCACAGATATTACACTTCTCACAAATTGAAGGGTTGTGGTAACCCTGCATTGAGCAAGTCTCGGCACTGTTTTTCCAACAGTATTTGCTGACTTTGTGCCTCTGTGTTACATTTTGGTAGTACTTGCAATATTTCAGACTTTTTTATTATTATATTTGTTATGGTGATCTGTGATCAGTGATCTTTGATGTTATTACTATGACTCACTGGAGGATCAGATGATGGTTAGCATTTTTTAGCAATGAAGTTTTTTTTTAAATTAAAATGTACTTTTTAAAAGACATAATACTATTGCACACTTACTAGACTACAGTATAATTTAAACATAGCCTTTATAAGCACTGGGAAACCAAAAACTTCAAGTGACTCTCTTTATCGAGGCATTCGCTTTATTGCGGTGGTCTAGAACCAAATCCGCAGTATCTCCAAGGTGTGCCTGTATAATAGTCACCTCTCCTTCTCCCCCATATTCTTTCTTTAACTGTTGAAACTTGCTTTAGAGTTTCTGAAGGGCTTTCAGAAGCAGACATGTTTTTTTCTCCCTCACCATTCTTGAAGTGTTGGATAATTGAGGAGAATAGAATTCTGTAAAGGAAGAGAAATGCAGTCACATTTCTGCAGTCACAGGATGGAGTGGTCCTCCATAGAGTAGATGAGACTTGTATGTAGCATCTGCTAGAGTGCCTGCACCGAGGAGGTTCTGAGGGAAATGTTAGCCCCTTTCCTCTCTCCCAGTAGATCATGGATTAGTATACCTAGAATCTAGCTAAATATGGTATCGTGGCACAAAAAAATTCTCCTCGTGGTAATCTTTAAAAATCTAGAATAAAGGCAGAATTATATGGAATATAAGGGATATTGATACAATGTTTTCATATGTGATTCTAGATGCAATTCGTTGTTTTTCTAGTAAGCACTGACCCATGTCCTTCATAGTAAGAAATGTTGATTCAGATTTTGGCAATAGCATCTTCTCGGGTTAAACGCACACACAGAATGTGATTCTCTCTAGCTACATACAAACTTGTGGGGGTTTTTTTTCTTTCAGTTTTTGGCTTCTTATAGAGAAGATGAAATAGGTATCATTTTCCTCCTTATCCTACAAATTTTCTAATTACAGAATCCATTTTCTTAAATGTAACAAACATGTTGGAGAATTTCAAATTACTTAACCTTCAAAACTTATCTTGGAATTGTAGCAGCGGCTTTTAAAGACTGACCAGTTGCTCCAAGCCTTGGATGTGACTCTAGCTTCTCAGGCTGGTTGTACAGTGACCCCCGGCTGGCCCCCTCTTCTTAGGTCAGGCATTGGGTCTTATAATACTTTGTATCATCTTTCCACCTACTGAGCAGAGGATAGAACTCTATGCGATGTTTATTGAATGAATTCATGTTTTGAGCAGCTATTTCCAGAACCCTGGAGTTTCTTAGTAGCCTTGATCCTTAGCAACCTGATTTTTATCCACAGACTCATCTCGTACCTCTTCCTCTGAGTGCTCCCAGAAACTTCTCCCAACAGCAACCCCTGCTATGGTTGTTTGCAAAACCTAGATGGGGCCGAGAGGGCACAAATTCCTGAATTCTGGATACATCTCAGACCTTGCAGAGTCCCCTTAGCCTCTTTACATGTAATGGACAGAGTTGATGTGTGTGGGAAGATCTAGCCTTAGATGGTGCACAATGAAAACTAGAGAACCATTATAGAATAATTCTGATTCTGCTGCAGACTGAATATCAGCTTCAGTTGGTCATGAAATTTTCTGTTATGAACCATCTTAGATTTCCTTAGGAATGTATCAATAGTGTCTAGAAAACAGGTGCTAAATAGCATGGATATTGTTAGGTATTGTTAACCAAAGTATTTGATGTAGTGACTGTTATTATAATCGGGTGTATTTTCTTACAGCTTTAGTGCATATTAACATGCACAAAGATGTTAGGTGAGGGAGCTTGTTGTCATTTTTCTCAGTTGTAGTCTTCATCCAAGGAAGTAGAAATTCTCTCCCCCTCCATTCCTTACTCAGTGTCCCTTATTTAAATGGGACGCAGTATAGTGGTTTTGTCACCTTTCTGTGCCTCAGAGGCTCATCTATAAAATGGAGCTAATGCAACATTTACTCCACAGGGTTCTTGTGAAATTAATGATTTAACGTCTGTAACAGCCCTTAGAACAGTGGCTGGCTTATAGTATGTGCTTTACTTGTATAATTACATTAATTGTCCCTAATATGATTGGTGTTCAGTGGCCACCAGTAGAAGAGACCAAGAAAAAGGAATGTTGAATATTGTTTAGTTTTCCTAATAGCCATTTTGGTTTCTTAGAGCAGTATGTTTTTACCATCTAAATTCTGTGATACAAACTTTAGAGGAACTGATTCCAGTTTCACTGTTAAAAATGTCACTGTAATATTTTGTTTTCCACATATCCCATGAGAACTATCATAAAATAGAGAATGCTGGTTATAATAATGCCAAATGCTGCTTAAATTGTTTTTCAGTCACCTTCTTCTTGTATCTAATATTTTTCTTCTGACACAGGGTAATTTCTTCCCCTCCCCCGCCCCCCCCCCCCCACCTTATCAGTATTCTAGAGAAGGGGCTTTTGAAGGGAATCTTAAGTTTTGATACAGGAAGAGAACTTAATTTTGTGCCTTGATTTATGATATCACTTTATCCTGATTTCTCCCTTTCAATGCACAAAATCATCTTGTGTTCTTTGTAATAATCAGTGCTAGACAGTTTATTTTGAGAGACCAGTGAAAGATAAAAGATAGGTTTAGCTTAATTTGATTGAGGCACATTTGGAAGAAAGCAATTGATTGTTGGCTACAGATAATGAATCATAAGGATTTTCATTATATTAAAGAGGAAGATTTCTGACAGACAGAAATGATGTGCTCAGTTATAGCTGGTGGTTACTGGTGAGAACACTTGGTTATCTAACCATGGGGCAGGTGCCGTCACTGTGTATCCAAATAAAGGAATTAAGTAACTTAATGAAAGAACACTGACTGAGTCAGAGCCTTCCAGAGTTGTCAGCTCCTTGGCGAAAGTGTCTCTGTAACATCCTGAAAGCATGCCTCTTGGATTGATGAAGCTCATTTAAGTTGAGCAGCCATCCTTTTTGGTCTGGTAATTGATCTACCTTCTGGATATGGTATCACCTTGGAATATCTGTTTCCTTCCTTTTGCTCTTTCCCTCCTACTCACTCTTCAGCAGTGTTTTTCAAACGTACAAGAATAGACAATAATACAGCAAACACTAATGTACTTACCACCTAGCTTTATTAAATAATAATGTTCGGCCACATTTGCTCTAGATCATTCTTTTATTACATAAAACTTTACAGATGTGGATGAGGCCCCTTGTCTCATAAAGAAAAAGAGGTAATCACTATCATGAATTCCATGTTTTTCTTTTTTACGAATGTCTTTTATATTTTTACTACATATTTTTGCATCCATGGACATAAACATTATATAGTATTACTTTCAGATTTGAAACTTTACATTATGATAGTCTCACGCAGGTATTTTTGTACTGTTTTGTAACTTTTTTGTCTTGACTAATTTTCAATTATATCTACTTTGTTATACTTGGTTTTATGTATTTGCTTGTCCTGGTTGGATACTCTTCCATTATCAGTATTAACATTTATCCATTCTGTTGATGATCATTTCAGTTATTTCCAATTGTTTGTTACTGTTAACCGTGCTACGGTAGACATTTTTGTCCGTGTCTTCTGCACGTGCCGAGCTGTAGGGTACGTACGTGGAAGTGGAAATGCGGATTTAATTTCCAGAGTGGTGGCGATTCCCGTCGGTTATAGAAGAGCGTTTTCTTTCCTTCACATCCTCCACTAACCCTTGATATTGTCAGACCTTAATTTCCTCATTCAGAGCAGGCGAAATCGTGTTGCGTTACATCATTTTAACTTGCATTTTCTTATTACCTGTGAGTTCAGGCATGTTTTATAACTTTACCAGCAATTTAAGTTTTCCCTTCTGTAATTTTCCTGATTCTATAATTTGAGCATATTTTCAAACTAATTTGGTTCTTAGTTGGTAAAGGTGTACAAAAGAGACTTGTTGAAACAAATCTTGAGTTTTGACAAGAATCTTTAATGCATTGACTCAGAGAAGTACAATTTTCGTACATCTCAGTGACAAAATGAACTTAGGAGGACAAAAAGCACTGAGCTAGTAAATATGTCCTAAACCCTGTCATTTTGTTCCTTGGGTGGAAACCATGTCCAGGAAAGTAGATGCTCTGCTTATTACTTAATAGCTGGTATTTCGCTGTTTACTTGAATGATAAGGAAGGCACCCATGTCGTTTGCTGACATTATGTTTGTGCAACTATCGTGATCTCGTAGATAGTGTACACAGCTTGATGTTTATGAACGGGGAGAAGATAGGGGTAGAGGGCTGAGAGAGTGAACCACTAATACAAAGGTGGTAGTTGGATATAAAGACAAGTGAATAGATGCAATGAATTATGTACCTACCCCTAAAATGTTGAGAACAGATATTATTTGCTTGGGAAATTCCTCCTATGATTTCTCGTTCTTAGTATAGTAAAATACTTTTATTTTTTTCCATTAGGGTTATGAATTTTTTTGCCTCATCTCCATTTCTGAAATTCAGTGAACAGAAAAATTTTAATGTCTCAGACTAAGTGTCACTTAGAATTCATTCATAAAGATGATTAAGCAAGGGGATCATTGACCTGAGAAACAGGAATATTTTTCCCCAGCATATAGTTCCCTTTTTCTAAATTAGACTCCCTGTTAGCGTGTAAACACCAGTGGCACTATGAATATTTGTTGTCTATGTTGCTTGATTGAATGTGTGGTTAAACTGATGCTCTGTTTTCATTTGCATTTACTGGGGATGGAGCTATCTAATGACATCCTCCAATAATATATGACTTGTTCACTTAATGTCTTGTGTGTTTCGTGTGACCCAGATGTCCTGAGCGCTTCTCCCCCGGCTCTGGGCTGGGAAGGACTTGGGCGCTCTTTTGCTTACACCGAGGTGCCAGCATCCCTTAGTTTCGGGAAGTCATCTGGGTCTGATAGCTCCCCTACTTCTTGTATGTCCCTGTTCAACCTCCAGGATGTGCTATTCCATTATATGACTATTGCCGTATTATTTATCTGTGTCCCAGCCCATGGTGATATTGTTTGGCATATAAATTAATATGAACTCTCAGGGCCTGGGTTTTTTAAGTCTTGACTCCCTGAAACGTTGTTTTAAAATGAACTAATTCTTATGTATTTTGGCTACCCACATCATTAGGCTAAACAATCTTATCTGTATTGTCTGCCGTTTTCTTGCTGTCCCCTTTCTGTAGGACTTCTGTAACTCTGCTGTCTCCCTTCTGGAAGACTTTGACAACATAATGGTAACACCCCTGCTGTCTGTCATTCCTTTTACTTTCTTTTTTTTTTTTTTCTTTAAGTAAACTTTTATAGCATTATTCTTTGAACATCAGAATGAGAAGCAGGTTATTCCCCTCTAGCTGGTAATTATTACAGTCTTCATTTCACTGTTACCCGGTTTCTGTTTGAGACTGTAACACAGAATCATGAATGCATTGACCATGTTCACTTTAACGGAATTTATTTCTGAAAGTTGTCCCCTTTGATTGCCTCATGATTTTCATCATGTACGTGTGTGGTATCGAAACCAGTGGACGTTCATGGCCTGGGCTTGGGAACATAGGCCAGTTCGTGTACCTTCATCTCAGTCCCAGTGTTGAACCCATCTGTTCCCGAGCTCTCGCTTCTCTCCGCGATAACTCACCTCATTAGTAGAGGAACGCATGGCATGCTGACTCACAGGCCGATGCAAGATAATGAAAACTGTGGTTATGAAACATGGCCTTCTCATCACATCCCACTCACTGGTTCTTCCTAAATTCTCAGCAGAACGCATCATCTCTGTTTTCTTTCCGGTATGGAGAAGGTGTTTTTTTTTGAGCATAGGTCTTGTGCATGCATGTCATAAGACTTCATCTCTACTGCTTTGCCTGGGCTAGCGAAGAATGCATGTTTTGCATTAAATTACTTATAGGTTTCTGTATCAGCTAGCCAACCCACAACATAACCCCAAGAAGCATTAGAATAAAAAAGAGCACACATCTCAGATGTGAATGTAAGTCAACTCGTTTCACTGCCAATTTAATGGGTAACATTTTCTATACATTGGTGAAAATATCCTTAATGGCATATACAAGCTTTGAAAATATCTCAGTTATGAAATACTGCCATATAGGCAATTTCTTTAATAGTTCTTTCAACAAAGGAAAGTTTGGAGACTTTTCTGAAAGCAATCAATTTTTCTATCAATTTTTCTTGACACTTGTACAGAGAGCAGGCGAGGTTTTTGTTTTTAAAAAAACTTGAATTAAACGATCAGATTTAAAAATATCTTTCAGGTAGCTTATGTTTGCTGTAGGGCATTTATTGTTCAGATGATAATGTAATTTGAACAGAATACAATTTGCATCTGCCATTGATTTTACTTTTTAAAAAAATAGACACAATATTTTGTTCATCAGGTGTTTAAAGTCAAAAGGTTATATGATCTATATAGTCATTCAAATAAATGGAAATGTGTATATATATCTTTGCTGTCCTTTTCACCATTCTTATTTTTCTTTAATATTCTCCAATATCAGGAATTTAATGAATGTGTATGTATACTCAACCAATCAATGCGTTATAGTCCTCCTTTATGGGCGTGTTAACAGAATAGATTGTAAAGGTTCATTATTGTATGAGGTGTGTTTATTTCAAAATGCATCAGGTTGTTCCAGCAGTTAATGTTACTGTTAATCGATTGCCAACCAAGTTATATTTGATGGAAAGCTTTATAAAAGAATGAAGCATAACTGGTCAACAGGACCTCTTTGAATTATAGAATTTTCTGTGTATCCATTGTCTGCAATCAAAATACACCGGTATAATGTGACGACCAAAACTTGGGGTTCACGCCATTTGTTGTTTAACCTTGGGCACCATTACCCAGTACCTTCCAAACCAGTCGTCACAAGCAAAACCCTTTTTGCTAGTTGACTCATAAAACATTACCCACTGGTTTTTATTGGGTGACGTTTATTATTATTCCTAAATCAGCATTTTCAGAAACAGAGTCACAAAATCTGGCTGTGGTTTTTCAGGCACAACTTGTCTCTCTACTTGCAACCCTTAAACACTATTGGAAAGTTACTAAATAAGAATTTGAAAAAAACTCATTACTAGTGAATTGAGTGGAGAGAAGATCCCTGATTCTGAAACGCTGCTGATGGTAACTGTCTGCTAATTGGAGCTATAACCAATTCTCCTTTAGAAAGAGACCCTCACATTTTCTCAGTTGACTGAGAGAGTGAACTAATGAAGAGAACAAGACCCAGAAGATTGAAAATTATCTTTGAGGATGATTTATCAAAAATTTTTTTAACTTACTGGATGTATTCATTTCAAATTATGCAGGAGGTTTTGAGTCTACATCTCTTTGAGCTCAGATGCTTCTCTTGTCTAATTAAAAATAAAGCAGTAAGAGAGAGAACTGTTCTTATAAAGACCAGGAAGATGAGTCAGTGTTGAACAGCACAGCTTTTTAAAAAGTTTTTAGGAAGTGGAAATTTTAGAAAATATAATAGATTTCTGTTTCTTACCCAGAGGCAAGCCTAAAGCAAAATGTGAGAGAGACCACATGTAGGAATTTACCCTGGGTAGCAATGTAGAGATGGGTTCATGTAGCTATCAGAATTTCCCAGTTAACTGTGGCTCACTCTCTTAGCACGTGTAAGTTGGGTACCTGAGCCAGGGGAGCTGGAGCCGGAGCACAACGTGGACCCTGGCCAGACACAGATACTCCCTCAGCAACCAGCCTCCTTTACAACCACAAAAGTGTGAAGTTAATGTTGCCTCTGATTGTTGCAGTTAAGCAGAATAAACCAGGAGGGGCAATTGAGCTACTCTCCAGGTATTAATGAAGGCAGAAAGGAGAAATCATTAGAATGACAGATGCTAAAAATTAAATTAAAAAGTGAGTTTTCAAAACAAAAGATGGTACTTAAAAATATGGGGCAATTGGAAAGCACTTGCTAAACTAATTTATCCTGAAATATAAATCTCAGTTTACCTCTGGAACTCTTGTTTAACAGATAAACTAAGTTAAATCTTAGATCTTAGGTCTCCTCAATAGATATTTATAGAGCACTTACTATATGCCAGACACAGTGCTAGGAACTGATTTAAAAAAAAAAAAGTCAAATAAAGCTTAGATAGTTTTCAGAAAATAACAGATAAGTAGATTATGTACGATGCAGGAGACCGTAAGTCACAGTTTGCCAGGCATGGTCTCACTTTGCCCCCGTTCTCCTGGCCTGTCCCAGTTCGGATGATACGTTATATAGTCCCTTCCTGAATGCAGCAAAACCATCACTACTAACATTTTGAGACTCTTACTGTATTTAGTTTTCTTACCTATTCCCGTATTATGATCCTCGTTTAGCATCTGTAAAATCTTTCAAGTTACTAAAGAACTTCTTGGTCATTCATTCCTTACTCAACAGATTGAACTAGTTCTACACATTGAAATAATTTGTTCCTGTCATTATTCTGGGAAGACCAGAGAGCAGGAGGAGGTCATTTCCGTTTGGTAGAAGAGATGGGTATTTTTCATTGAGGGCAAATATGACGATAAAAGCCCTTGGTGAGCGCTGCTGGCCAACGTGAGGTGTTTGTGATTTCCTCAGGGCGGGTATTGAATGTTAGAACCCTTACCTGCTGTACTTAAGTAGCAAGTTGCGGGGGCGGGGGGGGGGGGGGGGGAGTGGCGATGGGAGGGAATATAGTCTATTTACAAATAAATAGTTTACCTTTAGACTAAAAATGGTTCACTGAAGAGTACATGAAGTTTAGAGTGTAAAACTGATTTGAAATTTTTCACCCCTTTCTTCTTGCTTTGTTTTCAAAGTTATAGTGTTTTTCCTTGAATGTTAATTTTGTGATTTTTAAAAATGTAGATGTTTTTTAATTCGTATTTCTTAAATTTCCAAAATCTCAACGGTTCTTTGTCAATAAAAGAGTGTTGCACAGTAACTCAGATCCACCACCACATATAAGTCATAGTTTGTTTCCTAAGGTTCTTCAACAAGCAAAGGAAGAGTAAAGAGTTAAAAAACATCTGTTTTATGTATCCGCATGCCTCTGTCACAGGCACATGGCATCTTGTTTCCCTCCAAGGCAAAAAAGGGCGTGGGTGTTTTAGACTACTTAGGGATCTCAAGATTCTAACTCACAGAAATAATTCATTTTTCTTTTCTTCTGTAAAAATGATAATATACATATATTTATCCCCACCAAGAGGCACAGCGGTATATGTTTCAGGGACCTTGGACAATGCTGTCGAGGAGCACCAAGTCGAGGAGCGGCATGTAAAGATCTGGTTGATTTAATGACTCCCTGGCTTAGTGTTTGGAGGATCAAGGGCCATTTGGATACTTTGGGGCAATACTTGTAGGCTCCAGATAGCCACACTCCCGTGGCATGAGCTCTCCTAGAGGGAGTTTGGGCTATTTTTCTTAGACTTAAGCAAATAGGGATATAATTGCACTTAGATTAATCGGCTAAAGGCTCAGAGTACCTTCATGGTACCCTACGCTGGAAAGTTAGATTCTTGTTGAAGCTGTTACATGTAGATGCTCCCAGAAATTTGTGTTTGGTCCACGTATGGGTGGATAGCCACCTTCGGAGAGGCCGAAGTTTCTTAAATGCCCTCGAGTGATTTTATGTGGGGATCAGAGAAAAGGCTTCACCGTCTGATGTATACGTTTCATTTCAAAATCTCATTAACAAGTCTTAATAAAGAGTCTCCTTTTGGTTTCTTATTGGGGTGAGTTTACAAGGCTCTATGTCCCTAAAGAATAAGCACCAAATGAAATTTTAAATGTTTTCATCCTTGATATCACATATGGAGGCATCTCATCATAATGGAAGAAACCCTAGGCTTTGGAGGCAGACCTACCTGAGCGCTCATGGCTTAGCCAGGTCTAGCTGGGTGAGTTTGCTAAGCTACCTAGGCTCTTTGAGCCTGGCTTTTCCTACCTGAAGAAAATGGGGATGATGTCCCCTCCCTGCAGAGTTCCTGTGAGGCAATGGGAATAAGAACAAGAAGCCCAGTCCCTGGCACATAATAGATGCTTAATAATTGTTGGTGTTCTCCCTCTTGAGCTAAATGTTTATACCTTTCTCCCTGCCAGACATATCTGCACTACTTTCCCAGAACATTAAAATTGGTTTTTAATATAACTGTATCTTAGCACTTAAAAAAAACGAGGACATCTGTGATATAAAACAGTGGTGAAATATCCTAGAATAAACCCCATTTCTTTGTTATTAGTCAGTCCTGAAAAAACCAAGGGGTGGTCGGAAGCTTGGCCTCCTTCTGTGATTAATACCGCAAGCTTCCATGAAATAGGTTCTGCCGCCAAAATGTAAAATACATACAGCTGCTCTTAGGAATATATTTATTTTTCCTCAGGCCAAAACATGTATTAAATTAAGACTGGTGAACAGATGTTAATTGGTTTTATTTTACATTGTAGCGGGTTAGAACTGTATTTGATATTAACTTATTATTACATTTTAATTGATTATTAGAGTCATAAGAGATCCCAAATTCATCCCTTGCGTACATGGCTAAATAGGCAATTTTTAGGTCCCTCTGAAGAAACATCATTAAAAAGTCATGAAGGTAGTATATGCCATCTGCGTGTACCACGTGTTCTCTTACTTTATGGGCACAGGATGAGGCAACTCTGTGGTTTCAGATTTCACACTTAGAGACTCATGCCTTTTACTCTAGAGGGACATTTGTACCCTGGAGTGTACAGGGAAGCTGACTCAGAGCCTCTCTGATGAGCAGACCATTGATTATTTTGGCTTGTGTTTATGTGTGTGTGATCATTGGGGACATCTGTAGTCGTCTTTGGAAGAAATAATAAGTGCAGCAATCTCTACTGTTAATAGGAAATTGAGGAGAAATAGTATTCAGTGCGGGTTGGAATCTGCAAGTGTTGTTCTCACATAGGGTGCGGTGTCAGGGGTTTTGGGGGGATCATGCCCTTGCTGTTATGATCAAGAGCCGCCTCGGCTTTGTCTTCCAGGGCCAGCCGGGGGACCAGGCTGCTCTCTTTGCTGCTCAAGCACGGCCCTCCCCTCAGCTCCCCCAGTATCCAGGTCTGCAGCAAGCACAGGTACCCATGTTTGCTTTGTAGGTGCTGCTGGGATTTTTAATGCTCTTTATTTGAAGGGGGGAACTAGGTAAGTAGGGTATCAATTCCCTCATGGGGTATAGAACTTAGTCACTTCTGCTTATAGATTATAATTGACATTTCAAAAAAAAAAAAGCTTTTCCAGTGATTATTAAACAAGTCTCAGGATTGATTAAAGGGCATGAAACATTTTAGGAAATTCTTGAATCAGAAATATCAATTCATACCTTTCTATTAATGATGATGGTAGATATTGAAACGATGAACAGTCCCAGCCAGGGTACTTACGTTATAATGTATAATGATGTAATTCATGATTGAATTTATGATATCCAAAGATAGCTTCAAAGAGGAATCCTGGTAGAATAAGAAGATAATTGGCCTTGGCATCAGACCTTGACAAAACTCCTGACAACCTACAAGCCGTGTAACATTGTGCGAGTTACCCTGAGTCTTGGTTTCCTTCTCTGTAAAATAGAGATGAACATTGTGGGGATTTAAGACAACCTATGGCACTAGCAAAGCACCAGATAGATTCACAGTAGTTATTCAGCAAATGATAGACTTGCCTTAATGTGATGCAAATCTTGAGCTATTTTTTTCTAATAGTTTTGTCATTTCTGCTTCCATATCCTTGTACTCTATCCTTCTCATAATCAGGAGGCCAGGGATGTTGGCAAGGCCTCTAGTTAGGCCAGCGGTTCATACTGTGTCCACAGCTGAAAGGAAGGCCAAGGTTGGCCTTCACAGGCACCGAGCCACACGGCCTGTATCCCTGCACGCTGCCTGCGGGAAGGTCATCGTCCCTCACTCTGTCTTCCAAGTCAGAGCCATTCAACTACCTTAAAATGTGGTACTTTGAGGACCTGAAGAGCAGTCCTCTTCTCCTGTAATCAGCACTCTTCTGTAAATTGTAGACAGTGACGCAGCAGAACCTGCAGCTTTTCATTTCCATTGGGTGTCAAGATTTGGAGAATCAGCCGCTCATATATTAACGGTTATTGGTAGAGTGCTGAGACAGGCTGCAGTCCAACCAGAACCAGAGATTATTGAATAGTCACCAATGACACCCTTATTCTCTGGTTAAGGTAACTGATCGTTTCTGTTGTTGTTGTTCTTGTTAGCTGGTTGGTCACTACAGACAAATTCATTAGCTCTGAGGAAGTGTAGTTACATACAAGGAAAGTGTGCTCCGTGATTTTAATTTACAATGAGCATGAGTAACTCTTCTGGTGAATTTTGGAAACAACACTAATGATGCTTGGGATCCGTTGAACATTGATGCCATCTGCGCACTAAAGGTAGAGAGGCTTGCCTGATTGTTTCTGTGCAGAAACCTGCCCTTCCTTTCCTCAAAATAAGCAACTGAGCTTAAAACTGATCTCTTAACCAAGTGAGGATTCCTTTTGCTCTTTAATTGACATTTCTGGTGAATCATTATGCAAACAGCTCATTGTATAACTTTCGGGCTCTTCTCTCTGCCTCCAGAGT
This sequence comes from Phocoena sinus, assembly GCF_008692025.1. Lineage (NCBI taxonomy): Eukaryota > Metazoa > Chordata > Mammalia > Artiodactyla > Phocoenidae > Phocoena > Phocoena sinus. Next base: position 31,212,976 of record NC_045766.1, read on the forward strand.
GATCTTCCTCACATTTTGAGTGAAAAAGAGTCTTTGAGAACGGCGAATTTCAGGGGACCCCTCCTGGCTTTGTTTTTGCCCTCGATATCTTAGCGATAGGAAAGCTGGGGGCAAATCAAAACGCTGACTTCCTTCCTTGTGCCTGCCTGCAGACCATGCCCCAGGGCTATACGATGTACGGAACGCAGATGCCTTTGCAGCAGACCCCTCAGCAGCAGGCTGGCAGCGTGGTCCTGTCTCCTACCTATAATTCCAGAACCTATCCGGCTGCGCATTCCAACCCGGCGCTAATGGAAAGACTCAGACAGATGCAGCAGCAGCCGCCGAGTGGCTACGTTCAGCAGCAGGCGTCGCCGTACCTGCAGCCCCTGAGTGGCTCTCAGAGGTGATGCATGTGGAAGTAATGATGGCAGTGGTGGACACTCAAATTCTCGCCTTTACCGTGCTGCTTCTAGGACATGGTGCTTTAGAATTGCTCCTATGAGCTTGCATATTTGCATATAATTTTCATCGTCATCTCATCTTCAGCAGCATCCAGATTGTGGTTCAAACGAAGCAGTGCCCCATCTTGTTTATTCCTTTCAAGTCCCTTATTGTTTGACTCACATCTCCCATAGTATTTGTGTAATATTTTTCAATGATACCACTATGTTAGCGCCAATGTTCCTTTTTTTCCTCCTCTTTTAAAAAGGTTTTTTGGCAATAAATATCTAAGATTAAAAATTGTTACTTATCCTTAGCAGTGCCTTACTAGAATATGTTGATCGGAGCCACAAAGCCTGTGATTGCAATACTCGTTTTGTACGGTGCCCGTAACACTTTTGTCACATATCTTAGATTCTACCTTTTCCACCTCAGGAATGGCTGGCAAAACCAGATCATGAAAAGACTCTTACTCAGTTTTTGCTTTAATTGGATCTTGTAGATGTAGTATATAGTGTATAACCGCACTGTCCATTATAGCAGCTACCAGCCACATGGGCTATTTAAATTTAGACTAATTAAAGTTAAATTGAAGCTCCTCAGTTCTCTGACACACCAGTCACATTTCAAGTGTTCATTAACCACACGTGGCCAGCAGGGCCAGCTTCGAAGGTGTGTGACCTGCACAGTCACATAGGGCGCTGTGTTTAGAAGACCCACGTGGTTGATTGTAATGCTCTGTTGTCACCCGCTTGAAATAATTACTGATTTTTGATCAGAGAGCCCTGCATTCTTGTTTTGCACTGAGACCCAGAAATGATACAGCTGGTCCTGGTGGCCAGTGGCTATCTCATTGGACAGCACAGGTGGAGACATTTCGGTCACAGTAGAAAGTTCTGTTGGATGGCGTTGGTCTAGGAGAACTCAGTTTCATGCAGATTGCTGCACTACAGTGGACAGCAGCTGGACTCCCGTGTGTTACCATCAAAGATTGCAGGTCAACTCTAAGTAATCACTGTTTGGAAAGTTGGCAGGGTCGTTGGTAACACATGTGGGAAAATACATGAATTTGGAAAACATGCACCGTGTTTATTATTTGTCTAATAAGTGACAGCATAGCGTATTGCCTAAGAACTTGAACTTCAGAGCCCCGAAGTTCTGGGTTTAAATCCCACCTGTGCCGTTTGCTGTCTGAATACCTGTGATACCATGTGTCCCTGGGAATCTAGGTTACCTTAACCACTGGTCTTTATTGCATTTGAATTGTACATAGTGATTACTGAACATGACGGTTTCTTTGTGAGTGTGTGCAGTGTGCCAGTGGCACTGATTATAAACATTTGACAGTATGCTTGGGCCTGAAAACAAGTTCTTTATTCTTGACCAGACTGAATCATCAGTCGCTTCAGCAGAGCCCTCTGGTGGGTGGAGGACTGGATGCGGTGCTGACTTCCGTGCATCCAAACCTTCCCTCGGTGTCCCTGTCTCAGGACCCAGTGAGGCCCAGACAGCCACAGGTGCGACAGCAGCAGAGGCTCCTCCAGGTATGGAGCTGGGAGTGAGTGCAATGTGTGTGGGGTCCTCAGCGGTCATAAGACATAACAGACGCTTCAGACTTTAATTGCTGGGACCTAACTGGGGTAATTTAGTTCCAGTTCGGCAGGGGTCTTCCTTTCTCCGTGCATCTGCCAGGTCGTGGACAGAAGAGTACATTTTGCAGACCATCCTTGCCCTTTCACAAAGGTTCGGGAGGGGAGCTGGATGCCTTTATCTTAAGAGTGTAAGCCTCAGCTTCCTCAGTCACTGTTTAACTAGAGGCCATGCAATTTGAGTTCAAAATTTCTTACATGTGTATTTTTTAGAAACAGTCAAGCCATCCAGAGTTTTTTTTGTTCAGATTTCTAGAGGGGTCTGTAATCCAAAAAATTTTCTGTTTAACACCTCTAGTCTGATTGGACTGCGAAGTTGGAGTTACGTAGGTAGGATACTTCAAAGGGATATTTCATCCTGTCTCTGGTAGAATCCAGAGAGCTGTCCTTCACTTATTTGTCATAAATATTTGAGTCTCCTAGATAAAGGGCTCCTCCCCTTAACACATCCCGGTTTCTCCCTCCCTTGTTTAGGGAATATAGGCTATTATGTTTATCCGTTCCATTTGCCTTTATTATTAGCAAGCTTATCCTGTGTTGTTGGGTTGGAAACTGCCTGATGAGTCTGTACAGTGGACTCTAATCTCATCAACAGTCCAACTTGAGGTGTACTGTCCTTTTGTGTATTTCTAAGAAAGGAAAAGAAAGCAGCACCGAGAATGGGAACTCTAGTAGAACTGGGGTACCCAAGGGCCATACTCTTTGTATGAGGTCAGTGAGAAATAAACCTGTCATGCAGAAAAGGACAGCAAAGGAACTTGCATGTCTCATCCTTGACACTGGTGGTGGGAAGAAAATATTTGAACCATTAGCTCAAGTGGGTTTGAGGTCTGAATTCAGTGTGACCCAAAAAATTCTGGTTGGCAGTGCCAACACTTCGACAGACCAAAGCCACCACAAATCTTCAACAAAACTGGGCTTCACAGTCACAAGGTGCCACGAATTGCATCCCAGTTTTTGCCTGTTAAAACGTGGAAAGAACTGTATCACAAAGTTGAACAACATATGGTAATTGGTTTGGGAGGGAGTGTGGCCTATAGATGGCCAGTCCCACTCACTGCATGTATAAAATCTCCAGCGTGATCAAAAACCCTCTAGTCCTTAATTTTGTCATGAATAAAATGGAACTAATTATAGTGCCCACCTCTTAAATGTGTAGTGAAAATTAAATACGAAAATGCAAGTGAAGTACCCATTTGGTAATATTACCATTATTATGACTATAAATACTCATAGTGATATTTTCTTAAAATAATTTTTTTCCCAAGTGCTAAGTATATGTTTCAGAATTTTTTAGGACTGATATTTATATTTCTCTCTGTTTTAAAATTTCTCATTTCCAGATCACCAAGGAAAGTTATTACATTATTTTTTTATTTACCACTTCCTTTCTTACACTAGCATTGTTTTCAAGCTATAAATTTTGAAAACCTTCCTTATTGGTTAATGTGTACTTTTTATCCCAATTAACATGGTGTGTCCTTCTGATAATTTTTGCATTACCAACACATTCCTGGGAGATAAGGAAAAATGATTTGCTTCTGCATCCGAATTATACTTATTCCTTTTTTGGTGACTGGCTACCTCCATAAAGGAACAGATTAAGAATTACAAAGTTGGGGTGACTTTTCCTGAAAGGCTTCACAGAGAGCCCAATGGAGAATTGGCTTCCTGTTGCAGTCGCTGTGTTTCTGGTCCATGTTGGGAGTGGCCTGCCCACACCTCAGCTAGGATTCCAGATCCATGACCCTTGTCACTTAGTGAAAAATGCCTTCTGGCAATAACTATTGATTACCGCGCCCTAAAGAAGACAAAGAATTTGAGGGACAGTATGCAAACCAAGTTGGAAAAATGCAGAGGCTGAAAAGAAGTCTGGTGCTGTCATCCTCGAGATGAAGCGTTCGGGTGGAGGAGACTTTAAAGGTCACTGAGACAAACCACCTCTTAATATTTTCCTCTCCTCTGTGATGTTCCCCCCGGTGGACGTCTAGTCTGTGTTTCTTTTGTGACTTGCAAGTGTTTTCCAAGAGCCGTGTATTTGAGCCAGCGTTCACGGACACAATTTATGATTTTATGCTGGTAATTTAGGCCAGAACTTCTCACATCTACGTCTTCCTTTCAAAAAAAAAAATCTAAATTCAAGAGTTCCTCTGGGTACCATAGGGAACAAAAAGATAACTAGCGAGCAGTCCTTGTCTCACCTGAGAGCGTAAGGTGGGATGAAATATGTGGAAGGGCAAATGGCATGAAATGAATTAAGACAGTGAGTATAAGGCATGTCCCTGGACAGTGTAGGGTGGTTTAGACTGTGAACACTGTGACTAGCAAAGAAGAGATCCCTGGGGTTGCAGTAGTCTGGAAGCACACGGAGGAGATTTAGGTCTTGCCCTTGAAGGAGGAACGATGTATTTGGGAAGACAAAGACGGAGGAGGCAGGTGTGTGTCATCCTTGTTGGAGCAGACTGATTAGATCAAAGGCCTATGGGGGGAGGGAACTGGAATGACGGACGTCCACCTCCTGTTTTCACACGTATAATTCTTTTTCTTTCTTTCCAGATGCAGCAGCCCCAGCAGTCCTCGCAGCCCCAGGGTCAGACCCTCGGTCTCCAAACCATGCAGCCTCAGCAGCCTCTGGTAAGGCCTGGTGTTCTGAAACCAAACATGTGGCTTTCTTCTTCCTTTTTCCCTTTTGTTTTTTTTTGTTTTTTTTTTTTTTGGTGGTGTTCTTTAAAGGCAGATTGCATTTTTCATGTCCCGTGAGATTGTTAAGAACTGAAAAAGCCTAAATGTACCCTAGCCGTTTCTCCCCAGCACTTCATCAGAGTAGGGTTGTGCTACTGTTGTAGTCAGTATATTTGTTTTCCTAGAAGGTATAAATAAATATTTGGGGTTCAGCAGGTTATGTAATTTTTCCTCTTTAAATTTCTTCGGACTTTTCCGTTCCGTGGACTAAATAGTTATATTGAGAAACCAAGTTTTATTCTAAACAGTGTTAGAATGATAACTTAGTATGGATATGTTTAGAAGATTATCTTAACTTGGCTTTGAGTTTTCACTATAATCCCAAAGAAGCATGAGAGTACTTTCTAAAATATTACTTTACTGATATAAAAGAAACTCCGAGTCTAGCCAGTTAGCATTTGCTGCAAGAATTTTCATGTAATTCATTTCATATAATTTCATGAAATTTTCATGTAATCTTATAATTTGCTTCTGTAGCTTTGTAAGTCAAATTTCGAAATGTTATATGCATAGCACCAATCAACGTGGTCCAAGCCTCAGTACTTTTTACTTTTGCTAGTGCCGTATCCCTTCTTTATTACTTACCTGCTACTTGTCCTTAAATTGCCTCTTTTCCTATTTCCTTAAATAAATGTTTTCTAAAAAGAAGCATTTGATCACTACTCTCAGTGGTAGTGGTCACATCACTTGTCACGCATTGGAAATAAATGTAAAAATAAATACCGACTCTGCAGGGAGCTCAGCAACATGAGTTGAGTGAGTACCACCCCTAAGACGAGCTGTGTTACTGCATGTGTCTCACACTTTGGAAAATACTGACGTAGACTCTTTCCAGGACAGGATTTGAAAGATAGATGGTTTTTCAATTTGTAGTAAACAAGGAACAGAATGGCCCGGGCTATATAGTACATTAGCAGGGATAGAGTAGAGTTAGGTGGTAAAGGGCTGAGAATGCCCAAAAAGGACTGGAATAGGACACCTTGAGGATATTTTTTAAGCCTCTGCCTTGGCCATTTTGATCTTCACTTTTAAGGAAATTCTTCCTTATCATGAAATGTAATCGTTATTTTGGGTAGGATAAAAAAAGAAACATTTGATTCTGTCACAAAGTTAAATTTACAGGACTAGGGTAGGAGTTGCCTTCAGGCTTCTTCGTTACGATTGGAAGCAGATGATCAGCTTATGCAGAACTGAGGGGAGACCCTGTCCCCATGCTCCACTGGAATTAAGCATGTCTCGTACAGCAGAATTTAGTACCTTTCTACTCTCCTAATAGTGTCATAAATACTTAATAATTTTTGCTGTGTAGCGAGTATATATCGCACATTCAGTTTTGACTTCTAAGACAGTATGGACACGTTTTAATGCACTAGGTTGTATTTCCCTCACTGGCTTAAGACACTTCCATCCCAGGGCCTGAGTGGGTCAGTGAGGTCAGGCTCACGATTGTTTCCCAGTGTATTCATAGGAAAGTAGTTCCAGAGAAACAAAGACCTTCATCCACGGTAATCGTAATGGATAGTAAAATGCACACTAGGCTTTTTATGGCTTTTTAATTTCTTTTAAGCAGAAATTTTTAAAAAGCTGCCTTGAGAGGCATAGTGTCTTATTTTGATATTTAGAGCTATATATATATATATTTTTTAATCTTTTAACATCTTTATTGGAGTATAATTGCTTTACAATGGCATGTTAGTTTCTGCTTTATAACAAAATGAATCTGTTATATATATACATATGTCCCCATATCTCTTCCCTCTTGCGTCTCCCTCCCTCCCACCCTCCCTATCCCACCCCTCCAGGCGGTCACAAAGCACCGAGCTGATCTCCCTGTGCTATGTGGCTGCTTCCCACTAGCTATCTACCTTACGTTTGGTAGTGTATATATGTCCACGCCTCTCTCTAGCTTCATCACAGCTTACCCTTCCCCCTCCCCATATCCTCAAGTCCATTCTCTAGTAGGTCTGTGTCTTTATTTCTGTCTTACCCCTAGGTTCTCCGTGACATTTTTTTTTCTTAAATTCCAAATATATGTCTTAGCATACGGTATTTGTCTCTCTCTTTCTGACTTACTTCACTCTGTATGACAGACTCGAGGTCCGACCACCTCATTACAATAGCTCAATTTCGTTTCTTTTTATGGCTGAGTAATATTCCATTGTATATATGTGCCACATCTTCATTATCCATTCATCCAATGATGGACATTTAGGTTGTTTCCATCTCCGGGCTATTGTAAATAGAGCTGCAATGAACATTTTGGTACATGACTCTTTTTGAATTATGGTTTTCTCAGGGTATATGCCCAGTAGTGGGATTGCTGGGTCATATGGTAGTTCAATTTGTAGTTTTTTAAGGAACCTCCATACTGTTCTCCATAGTGGCTGTATCAACTTACATTCCCACCAACAGTGCAAGAGGGTTCCCTTTTCTCCACACCCTCTCCAGCATTTATTGTTTCTAGATTTTTTGATGATGGCCATTCTGACTGGGGTGAGATGATATCTCATTGTAGTTTTGATTTGCATTTCTCTACTGATTAGTGTTGTTGAGCATTCTTTCATGTGTTTGTTGGCAGTCTGTATATCTTCTTTGGAGAAATGTCTATTTAGGTCTTCTGCCCACTTCTGGATTGGGTTGTTTGTTTTTTTGTTATTAAGCTGCATGAGCTGCTTATCAATTTTGGAGATTAATCCTTTGTCAGTTGCTTCATTTGCAAATATCTTCTCCCATTCTGAGGGTTGTCTTCTGGTCTTGTTTATGGTTTCCTTTGCTGTGCAAAAGCTTTGAAGTTTCATTAGGTCCCATTTGTTTATTTTTGTTTTTATTTCCATTTCTCTAGGAGGTGGGTTAAAAAGAATCTTGCTGTGATTTATGTCATAGAGTGTCCTGCCTATGTTTTCCTCTAAGATTTTGATAGTTTCTGGCCTTACATTTAGGTCTTTAATCCATTTTGAGCTTATTTTTATGTATGTTGTTAGGGAGTGATCTAATCTCATACTTTGACATGTACCTGTCCAGTTTTCCCAGCACCACTTATTGAAGAGGCTGTCCTTTCTCCACTGTACATTCCTGCCTCCTTTATCAAAGATAAGGTGACCATATGTGCGTGGGTTTATCTCTGGGCTTTCTATCCTGTTCCATTGATCTATCTTTCTGCTTTTGTGCCAGTACCATACTGTCTTGATTACTGTAGCTTTGTAGTATAGTCTGAAGTCAGAGAGCCTGATTCCTCCAGCTCCGTTTTTCATTCTCAAGATTGCTTTGGCTGTTTGGGGTCTTTTGTGTTTCCATACAAACTGTGAAATTTTTTGTTCTAGTTCTGTGAAAAATGCCAGTGGTAGTTTGATAGGGATTGCATTGAATCTGTAGATTGCTTTGGGTAATAGAGTCATTTTCACAATCTTGATTCTTCCAGTCCAAGAACATGGTATATCTCTCCATCTATTTGTATCTTCTTTAATTTCTTTCATCAGTGTCTTATAATTTTCTGCATAGAGGTCTTTTGTCTCCTTAGGTAGGTTTATTCCTAGATATTTTATTCTTTTTGTTGCAATGGTAAATGGGAGTGTTTTCTTGATTTCGCTTTCAGATTTTTCATCATTAGTGTATAGGAATGCCAGAGATTTCTGTGCATTAATTTTGTATCCTGCTACTTGACCAAATTCATTGATTAGCTCTAGTAGTTTTCTGGTAGCACCTTTAGGATTCTCTATGTATAGTATCATGTCATCTGCAAAGAGTGACGGCTTTAGTTCTTCTTTTCCGATTTGGATTCCTTTTATTTCCTTTTCTTCTCTGATTGCTGTGGCTAAAACTTCCAAAATTATGTTGAATAAGACTGGTGAGAGTGGGCAACCTTGTCTTGTTCCTGATCTTAGTGGAAATGCTTTCAGTTTTTTACCATTGAGGATGATGTTGGCTGTGGGTTTGTCATATATGGCCTTTATTATGTTGAGGAGACTTCCCTCTATGCCTACTTTCTGCAGAGTTTTTATCATAAATGGGTGTTGAATTTTGTCGAAAGCTTTCTCTGCATCTATTGAGATGATCATATGGTTTTTCTCCTTCAGTTTGTTAATATGGTTTATCACATTGATTGATTTGCATATATTGAAGAATCCTTGCATTCCTGGAATAAACCCCACTTGATCACGGTGTATGATCCTTTTAATGTGCTGTTGGATTCTGTCTGCTAGTATTTTGTTGAGGATTTTTGCATCTATGTTCATCAGTGATATTGGCCTGTAGTTTTCTTTCTCTGTGACATCCTTGTCTGGTTTTGGTATCAGGGTGATGGTGGCCTCATAGAATGAGTTTGGGAGTGTTCCTCCCTCTTCTATATTTTGGAAGAGTTTGAGAAGGATAGGTGTTAGCTCTTCTCTAAATGTTTGATAGAATTCGCCTGTGAAGCCATCTGGTCCTGGGCTTTTGTTTGTTGGAAAACTTTTAATCACAGTTTCAATTTCAGTGCTTGTGATTGGTCTGTTCATATTTTCTATTTCTTCCTGATTCAGTCTTGGCAGGTTGTGCATTTCTAGGAATTTGTCCATTTCTTCCAGGTTCTCCATTTTATTGGCATAGAGTTGCTCGTAGTAATCTCTCATGATCCTTTGTATTTCTGCAGTGTCAGTTGTTACTTTTCCTTTTTCATTTCTAATTCTATTAATTTGAGTCTTCTCCCTTTTTGTCTTTATGAGTCTGGCTAATGGTTTATCAATTTTGTTTATCTTCTCAAAGAACCACCTTTTAGTTTTATTGATCTTTGCTATCATTTCCTTCATTTCTTTTTCATTTATTTCTGATCTGATTTTTATGGTTTCTTTCCTTCTGCTAACTTGGGGTTTTTTTGTTCTTCTTTCTCTAATTGCTTTAGGTGCAAAGTTAGGTTGTTTATTCGAGATGTTTCCTGTTTCTTAAGGTAGGATTGTATTAGAGCAATATATTATAATCTAGGCAGCAGCTATTTGTACAAAGGCAGGCATGTTGTGTCATAAGTCTTAAGATGGGCGAATTTATCGCTTAGAGTAATAGATTTCAGGTAATTTCAGAATTAGAAGTTATAGGGATTGTCAGTGATCTTGGATTTTTGTATTATCATAATTCTTCTTTTTTGTGCATACTTTTATTACAGCATACTTATTTATATATCCTTTTAGTCCACATGTTTGTAATTTTGAACAGCTGTGAAGTCAGTCCATTGTCTTTTGCTCTGCTATTACTTGTTCAACCACACCACCTACTGTTGAACATTTAGATTGTTTCCAGTTGCAAAAGTAGTGCTGCTGGGGATATTTTGATATGTATTCTGTTGCTCTTTTTTTTTCTGTCTTCTCACAATAAAAGAAAATAGAAGTATAAGAAAAATGTTCTAATTGTATATCTTCAGAAGAGCAATACCAGAGAGCCTCAGCAATATTAACAAAAATATTATATTTCTTTTTATCATTAGGTACTGTTCCTTTTCTTATTAGTTCTAAGATTTATTATAGATGTTATAAATATATTTATTGTAAACATCTCCAGCAGATCCAGTTTTTGTTACTGGCCAGTGTTCTTCCTCCTCTGTTTGTTTCTTTGCCGGAGACTGGAGTGGTGAGCCAGCTGTTGAAGAGACGCCAGCTCTGATTCATTCACAGCTGCCCTTCATGAAGTCTCAAGGGAGGAGGGATGGTGCTAACACAGCCACCATCTTCCTCATGACTTGCCCTCCTGCTATCTGGCGACAGCCACAAGTTGACAAGTGCTTACTCAGTATGTACAGTGGAGGCTGGCCCTCTGCCCAAGGTCACGGAGCACAGCGATGACATGCCAGGCTTGCTTCCTGCCACCAGATGGCTTAGAATCATCGGAAGCTGTCAAATGGAAAGTAGTAGAAGCATTAGTGAGGTTGTATTTTGTTTGCCAGGGCTGCCGTAACGAGGTCCCACCAAGTGTGTGGCTTAAACAATCGGAAATGTATGGTCTCACAGTTCTGGAGGCTGGAAGTCCGAGATCTGGGTGTCGGCAGAGCTGCTTTCTTCTGAGAGCCCTGAGCCATACCTCTCCCGTAGCTTCTGGTGGTTTACTGGCAATCTATGGCAGTCCTCAGCTCGTAGACACACCACCGGATCTTTCCTATCATCCTCTCCTGACATTCTCCCTGTATATGTGTTTGTGTCCAAATTTCCCTTTTTTTATGAGCACACCAGTCATCAGGTCTCACCCTAGTGACCTCGCTTTAAGTTGACTATCTCTGTAAAGACTATCTCCAAATAAAGTCACTTTCTGAGGTACTGACGGTTAGGACACCAACATATCTTTTTTTTTTTTTTTTGAGGGGGGGACATAATTTAACACGTAACAGAGGTCAAGAGGAATATGAGAAGTTTGGGAAGCTTTGGAGGAGGAGGTTGAATGCAGGGGACCTCGAAAGCCATTTGCAGTTGATTCACTGCTTTTTGACTAGTTCCTTGTCAGTCTGTTTCCTTGTTGACAACAGCAGCTGGGCCTTGTGGGACAGTGGTCATCAACACCCCTATAGGCAGGTTGGTCACTGCTATGAGAAGTGTGAACCTAAGTGACAAAACTAACTTAGAACAGAAGCTAGTGCTTTTTCAGAAAGGGTCATCAAGAAAACAGAGAGAACTTTTCTGTGAAGAAAAAGGAAGTGTAAGAAAAGCCCGTGCTTCCAAATTAAATCTGGAGTTGTCATTTGCTTACTTAAGTCACTTATCTTCTGTGAAGGAAGAGCATCTGGAAAGAGAATGGGTGCCCTTGCTGGAGAATTATATTTGACATCTCTAGCTTTAGCTTTGGTCTAAATTATGGTTCTTGACTTGAAAAATACTTTTAAAGCTCATGAGTAGTTGTTATGATTAAATTGACTCAACTATGTTAGCAGGCCACGATTTTTTCTTTAAAACTGCTTCCAGCTTTTAAGAAAATAATGTTTACACCATCCTGCTCTGTCATATCTTTTCATCGTAAACTTAGGGTGCCCTAGTTGGGTGACCTGGAAAACATGCTAACAGAAAGCTTTAGAAAGTTGGCTTTTTAAATTGACTGATCCTTGTGTCAGTATCATATTATATTGAACATATACTTTTAAAAATTTGCATAATTAGCAGCAGTAGTTACTTAAATAATTGCATTAACTTTTAGTCAAAGGTGGGGTAGAATTGCCATATAATCTTCCTCAAGGAATTCATATGTTGCAGTCAGAGAAATTGAGAAATTTTTCAGGATGCCTCTGGAATTCAGAATTAGCCAGAAAATTTTATTCTCCTTTTCAAATGGAAGAAATTCGGTCCATAGAACTTTATCGAGCCAGGTTGCCTTCCTTTGCATGAATTTGGAATTTTTTTTTTTTCTTTTTTGAAGAGAAAAGAGAAGTAGTATTTATGGAAGGAGGTTGGGGAAGACGTTCTTGGGAGATTTGTGGTAACAGGCCAGATACTTTTAATTTTTTTTTTTTTTTCCCTCCACTAAATACCATGTGCAGATCAAAAAAGAAAAGAAAGGCTCGGTTGAAGTTGCTAGTTAACTTGCAAATGAATGCATACTAAATACTCTGAAATCCACCAGCTGCTGGTCCCCTCTGAGTGTGCCCTCCGGAGCACGAGTCCTTCTGTCCAGGCCCCCAGTGGAGGGCCCTGGGCGGTGCTACAGTCTATTGTGCTAAAGCCGATACGGGTGAAGATTTGTGTTCTGTCCATCAGAGGAAGGCGGATCTGTCTGTGGATCCTGTCAATCGGCAGTGTGGGTTTAAACTAAATGTTGCCTTGGTACTTTGTTCCTTTGCTTACTGATGGTGCAGTCACAGGTGTCAGGACACAGCGGCAGGAGGCAAGGACTGTGTTTACTCACTTTGGTGTCCCTGGAATCCGGAAAAGTACCTGGATTTGGATAACTCATTTGTTGGATGTCACGGCAGTGAAGGAAAAAACCCCACCCATTATCCAAATGCAAAGGAAAACACAGTTCAGAGGGTGAGATGTCTACAGGAGCTCTGAGGCAGCTAAAGGTCCATCACTAACTGAATCAGCCCTGCTGCTGCTGGTCATGGTTAGTCAGTGTCTGCTTCTGCTGCTGAAAAGGATGAGCCACCGTAAGTCAGCTATTCGGAGACAAAAAAGATTCAGTGACATTTATTTAAATAGAAATGATTCATTAGTGATGCATTTTTACCTTAGTAATGATTGAGTAGAAAAGTTAAGTGTTCTTGAATTAATGTGTTGTCACAACAGGGACTGGTCAAAATACATCAAATACATTTTTTTTTTTTTTTTTTTTTGTGGTACACGAGCCTCTCACTGTTGTGGTCTCTCCCGTTGCGGAGCACAGGCTCTGGATGCGCAGGCTCAGCGGCCATGGCTCACGGGCCCAGCCGCTCTGCGGCACGTGGGATCTTCCCAGACCGGGGCACGAACCAGTGTCCCCTACATCGGCAGGCGGACTCTCAACCACTGCACCACCAGGGAAGCCCCCATCAAATACATTTTTAAATTACTTTTTCAGTTCAGCAGAGAATGGTTTGCTGGAGAGTGACTGTGCCACCTTGGCTGGTGTGTGACTGACGTTACCGAGCTCTGTGTTTTGTGCTTGCAGCTGAAGCCTGGGACAGCTCATGCCTCCGAGAAGCTCAAAACACAGAACCCTAGAGAGAGAGAGGCAATTGTCCTGTTATGCCATATTTCATAATAAAGGCATCTACACAGTGCTGAGGGTGCAGTGATTCACTCTTCAGATGCCTGAGGGAGTCACTGAGTGCTTGAGCTGATCTTTGAAGGAGGAGTAAGATTTTTAGGAGTGGGTAGGGTAGGATTAAGGGGAAGGAAGGGTGTTCTAGGAGGAGGGATTAACATCTGCAAAGGTACAGGGGTAAGAGAAACTGGGACCATCTCCTGTGTGGAGAGAGTCCAGAAAACTCGTTCCCTCTTCACTTATCACACTTACGCGGCGAAGGTTCAGTATACACAGATTGTGTTTTTTCGGGCCTCTAGTAAATCTCAATTGACCTATTTATTGACCTGTTTTGGTAAATTAAAAGTTTCAACTGCAACAACAGGGATGATTCCAGAATCTAGCCAAGCATCAGACCCGTGGGGGGGAACCATTTAAAAATACAGGTTCCCAGCACATTTGCCCCAGAAATTCTAATTCAGGGACAAATGTGCTGGAGCAGCCTAGGAGGACCCTAGGAGGATGACTCTTCACATTTCCCCTGGTGGCTTTATGATTCCTTAGCCACTCATTACATATTAACAGAAATAAAATTTTTATGAAAAGTAGGCCTATTTATCAAAATGAAAACTTAGAAGAATGACATTGTTTTACATTTTCGAAGCTTTCTTTGACGTCTGAGTTAATAGAAGACATTCAGTTTGTTGCGACGTCACACACTGTGTAGCAGCTGGAAAACTGCATTGTATACAACCGAGAGAATGAAAGTGAAAAAAGTAAATACTGCCTTAATATTACTGTGAAAATGGTTTTGACCTTGCAGATACCCCAGTAGACTCTTGGGGTCCCCCAGGCATACTGTGTCTTAAGGCCATCCAGCAGACCACCCATCACTCCCCTCGCCACCCCCCCATCACACACACACACAAGCTTCCCTGGGCACCTAGTTACCACCTTGACTCCTCAAAATAAGGAATCTGATAGATCACTACGGTGTTCTGTTCTATAAATTACTCTGTTTGAAGCAGACTTTAAATGAACATAAAGAAGGCAGCTAAGTATTTGTTGAATAAATGAATGTTAAATATTTATGTACTGTGTACCTTTAATCAGCTGATAAATTAAGATTAGATGCCTTTGCAGCCATTTAGAAAATCTGATTATTTTCAAATAAATTAATATTTGGAAACTAAAAGTTCTAACTAAGGATAGCACTGGATCATGGTTATTGAGCTCTGAATCCAGAAACCTGTCTGAATTCCAGCCCCAGTACTTAAAACAGGGATCATGGGCAAATGACAGAAGCCCTCAGAGCCTCAGTTTCTTCATCTGAAAGTGAGAATAACAGCAGTAAAGGTTCACGATCCCTTATATTTATTTCCAAAATTCAGACACCTCTAAAAATGGAAATTTTCTTTGAAATTTCACTGAACAGGCAAACCTGACCTGAATTCCTTTGGTAGGAAAAACTCACCTGAATGGACTTGAAGCTCTTTTCATTTATTTTACCTGATCGGACTATTTATTTTCCTGCAGAAATTAGTATGTTTGATTATGGAGTACTTCGTAGACCTTGATTAGTCTGTGTATTATGAATGTTTCATAGTTAAGTCAGATAGGCATTGAATTCCGAAACACATCTGCCCCAAGGACTTCAGATGAGAGACTTAGGATAGGTCTTTCCACGTCAGGATTAAATGGGCTAATGTATACCTATAATGTCTAGAACATCGCCTAGTACCTAGCACCATATTAGGTTTCGTTAAATAAGTAGGGTGATATTTCCATACAGATTGCCAACAAACCCATGAAAGAATGCTCGACATCACTAATTATTAGAGAAATGCAGATCAAAACTATAATGAGCTATCACCTCACACCAGTCAGAATGGCCATCATCAAAAAATCTAGAAACAACAAATGCTGGAGAGTGTGTGGAGAAAAGGGAACACTCTTGCACTGCTGTTGGGAATGTGAATTGGTTCAGCCACTATGGAGGACAGTATGGAGGTTCCTTAAAAAACGAAAAATAGAACTACCATACGACCCAGCAATCCCAGTACTGGGCATATACCCTGAGAGAACCATAATTCAAAAAGAGACATGTACCACGATGTTCGTTGCAGCTCTATTTACAATAGCCAGGACATGGAAGCAACCTAAGTGTCCATCAACAGATGAATGGATAAAGAAGATGTGGCACATATATACAATGGAATATTACTCGTCCATGAAAAGAAACGAAATTGAGTTATTTGTAGTGAGGTGGATGGACCCAGAGTCTGTCATACAGAGTGAAGTAAGTCAGAAAGAGAAAAACAAATACTGTATGCTAACACACATATATATGGACTCTAAAAAAAAGATTTAAAAAAAATGGGTATGAAGAATCTAGGGGCAGGACAGGAATAAAGAGACAGACGTAGAGAATGGACTTGAGGACGTGGGGAGGGGGAAGGGTAAGCTCAGACGAAGTCAGAGAGTGGCATGGACTTATATATTCACTACCAAATGTTAAATAGATATAGCTAGTGGGAAGCAGCCGCATAGCACAGGGAGATCAGCTCCGTGCTTTGTGACCGCCTAGAGGGGTGGGAGGGAGATGCAAGAGGGAGGAGATATGGGGATATATGTATATGTATAGCTGATTAACTTTTTTATAAAGCAGAGACTAACACACCATTGTAAAGCAATTATACTGCAATAAAGATGTTAAAAATAAAAAATAGGGTGATATTTCCAAATAAGTGTGGAAACCCCTGAATAGGAAAGAAAGCTCTTCTTATTTTACTAACATTTCCACATCAATGAAAGATGAGTTTTTGTTTTCTTTTCTCCTCTTGAGTTGGGCAATAGGAAAAAAAAAAAAAAAAGGAAAAGTGCTATTTTCCTGCTTTGTATCAGCAAAAATAGTAACTTTGGTGGAAGTGTACCTTCCTTGTTATTTGGAAATTGAAGGCACTTTAGAATTTGTGATTCTGTTCGTTTTTATTGAGCACCTACTATGTGCCTGGCAAGCTGGATACTAGGGCTACATAAGGGAATAAGCCCAAGTCTGTCCGCAGTCACCCATAGTCTAATGGGAGAGAAATAGTTGAGAGCCAGTGGTCATGCCAAATACTCGGTTTTAAAAGAATTAACCCGGCAATGCCTTCTAATTTAGGATTGCCAAATAAAATACAGGACTCACAATTAGTTTGAGGTGCAGGTGAACAATGATTAACTCTTTAGTAGAATTATGTACCAAATATTGCATGGGACATACTTATACTAAATGCAGTATTTGTCCTACGCAATATTTGGGACATACTTAGAACCAAAAAATTATTTATCGTTTATCTGAAATTCACATTTAAGGACACTCTGTATTTTCATTTGCTAAATCTGGCAACCCTAACTACGGTCCTGGGCTGTTTTCAACCATATTGGCAAGCTCTGAGTAGGAAATAGATATTGCACTCATATTGGGTAATTGAGTTTTTAAAAGAAGACTATTTATAGAGGTATGGGCAGGGTTAAAGGACACTAAGGAGGACGAAACAGCCGGGGCTGGAAGCAGTTACTACCCCCAGGTCCCAGAGGGGCAAGAAGGAAAGAAACAGAGAGGGCCGCTGACAGGCGCCATGGCCATCCCAGGGTGAGATGCGTTCCACCAGCACAGACCCAGTAGGAAGGAAATTGGCAAAAAAAAACCAAAAACCAAACCCAATACTTTATTCTGCTCCCTCCCGACTTCACTCTGCTCCTGTCCTGCAATCTTGGGAGTGCCCCTGCCCTCACTAGAGGCCGGGAGGCCAGGGGGCCGGCACTCCATAGCCAGGTGGGTAGGGGATGGGCCTATGGAGGTAAGTTAATTCATTCCGATGTGTATCTGATTAAGATATCCTTGCATCAGAACACATCCTTTGCTACAACAGTGATAAGCCAGGGGGAAAGAAGGTGGGGAGGGACAGAAAGGAAAAACGAAAAGGAAGAACAGAGTGACAGTCTGCAATTTGAAGGTCAAGGAAAAGGTGAATCAGCACCATGAATGATTTTAATCAAAGGTAATTTTGTTTCCGCCAAATAGGTTCTTTTTCCCCTCTTTGGAGTAACCACCTCGATTTCCTATATCAACTTAATGGCTAGAACCAGGGCACTTGGGCCCTCATATTATGCCGGCACGTGTACGACCCTGGAAGGCAGCACCGCCTTAACGTGTGGTCCTTGGTGCCTCCCTGGACTCGCCCCCTCCCGACCTTCATCCTCCATCAGGCAGCAGTCCCAGATGAGTCCAGGCCCCTGCGCTGCTCACCACGCTCTTGTCTCCATTCGCCCAGGGCCAGGCCTGTGGTGCTTGACCCAATCCTCCCACCAGACAGCTTTCAGTTTGCTGATGCAAATGGTTTGTAACATGGTGATACTAACTAGCCAGCTGGTGAAGGCTGAGGTAACAAGAATGTGTGAACCACTGGGCACGGCTGGGCTCCTTCCTCAGGGCTCTCCCAGCAAAGGCTAGGTCACCCCCCGGAGACGGGTTTTGGAATGGATGGGGCACTTTCAGGTTACGCCCAGGTGTCGACCAGGGTTGGCTGAAGATCAGTGTCGGCGCACTGGGTGTGGTCCTGCGCAGGGCTTCAAAGTGCGCTGCAGACCTTCTGCTCTCGTCTGTGCTGAGCGCTGAGTTCCCTCCTTTCTCTGGATTACAGTTTCCCAGGCAAGGCTTGCAGCAGACCCAGCAACAGCAGCAGACAGCCGCTCTGGTGCGGCAGCTCCAGAAGCAGCTTTCCAGTAAGTACCCTCCGTCAGGAACAGATGGCTCCCAGGACGTGAAAAACAAGCCAGTGAGCAAAACACAGGTGGCAGCTCCTCAAAAACTGTCTTCCTTGGTGCCGTTTTCATGTTCGTTTTAAGTCCAGGCCGTTCTCATTTTGTTGGTGTTGGTTTGAATGCTTCTTTTCCGGGAAAGGCCCAGTCTTTTCCTTGAGTTCAGCGAGGATGTTTTCCTGTTGCTTCTCTTTGAATCTGGGAATGTTTCTTTCCAGCTGGGGGCCCTGTGGAACGGCAGGTGCTTTTCTGATAAAGCTAGATGTCCCAGAGAGCAACTTGGCTGATACCCTCCAGTGTACGATGGAACAGGATAGGTGCCCCCCCTGCCCCCAAGACTCGGATATGGAGAGGCCAGCACCAGACCTATCCCCTGGTCACTAGGGCCATGGCTGCTCTTACCACGGCACCACCCTGCCCTTCCTGATAGCGACTAAGAGAAATCCAGACCTGTAACGTGGCAGGTGGCATCGCAGGACAGTGTTTCTCCCCAGTTAATCTTGCTGCCGTGCTGGCGTGCTACCTTTCTAGGGCGCATGCCGACAACCCATTTCATCGGACCTCATCCCAGTGCCAGCAGCCTGCTCCCATGAATCCAGTCGCCCTGTGCTGGAGTCACGGGATGGGCAAACTCTTTTAGAAGTGGGAGCGAGGCCCCTGTGATGCAAAGAATATTGGCCTGGAAGTCAGGAGACCTAAATTCTGCTGCCAACTCTGTCACCATTATCTGGGTCATGCAGTTTTTCATCCATACAGCAAACAGGGAGGCTAGCAATTTCTCGATTCTGTGCTTCTGAGGTACAGAGCGATGAACAGCGAGTTCTGAAGGCAGTGGTGTGGCTCTGGTGGAAGATTGTAGGGAAAAGGGTCAGTTTATGACTGAGAGAGAGGGGCAGCTTGGCTCTAGTCTTAATTTCCTGCCTGCTGCTGTCCGTGTGTTTTCCTGGGCAGAGGGAACACCTCTCTTATGCCCTGTGTCTCTCCGAGGGCATAACCAAGGTCTGTTGTTGTTGTTCTTGTTGTTGTTTTCCTTTAAAAATATTTCCCTCAGTTAAGTCATGTCAGTCTTTTCCAAGAACTGTTCAATCGGTGTGGTCTATTAAACACACGTGTGGTTTAAATTTCACTGTGTTTCATCAGCTCCAGAGTTCACATTTTTAATTTTTTTATATTTGGCTGCACTGGGTCTTCACTGCTGCACGCGGGGTTTCTCTAGCTGCGGCGAGCGGGGGCTACTCTTCGTTGTGGTGCACGGGCTCTAGGCGCGCAGGCTTCAGTAGTTGTGGCGCACGGGCTTAGTTGCTCCGCGGCATGTGGGATCTTCCCGGACCGGGGCTCAAACCCGTGTTCCCTGCACTGGCAGGCGGATTCTTAACCACTGTGCCACCAGGGAAGTCCCAAGAGTTCATATTTTTGCATGGCTAAAGAGAATATAATTTTAAGGTAGAGACAACATGTTATATTTTAATTTTTTTTTCTAGTGATTGGAGGTATGTACCTACGATTTTTATGGAGTAGCACCTATCTGGGGAGCATACTCTTGGTTCCTATTTCCAAGGGCTCACAGAATGCAGGTTTTTTTGTTGTTTTTTTTTTTGCGGGGGGCGGGTTGCCATCATTTCTGGAGCACTTTCTTGGACCAGTGAATTTTTTGCCATCATTTCTGGAGCACTTCCTTGGACCATGGGTCCAGTCATGGACCCATGACTTTACATTTATTAATTCACTTGATTTCCTAAACCACCTCATGCGCCGAGGTGTTATTGCTATTCCCGTATTACAGATGAGGAAACAACTAAAGAACAGGGACATTTTCCCGTTTGCCCAAGGTTACTCGGCTAGCAGCTGGGACTAAAACTCAGACTGTCTCCTTCCAGAGCCCACCTCTTGACCACAACATATAGTCTGATGCCTGACATGAGCAGTGATGCCGGCCTCCTTTGTTGAATAAGGGCAACTAAGCTGAGCTGCCCACTGCACAGCTCCAGCCGGCTGCATTTCTGCCATAATCCGTGTGAATGGGGCCTTTGGATTTGAATAGTCCCACCAGAGTTGTGCAAGCAGTAGCTATGTCTAAGCCTGTGTCATTGTTTTGAACCTACTCACTGTTCTTTATTTGTCCAGGTGTGCACATAGACACACGTGCACAGGCAGACACTCGCGTCACACACACAGCCTCTCTCTCCCATGCATACACTCTTGCACGGTTCTCTCTGATGTATCTATCCATGGCCATTTGCAGAAAATTGCCCCTTTCAAGCTACTTCTCTCACCTACTATAACGTCAGTGTCAAAGTAGAATCTCTGATGTGCTTTTATGAAGTTTCCAGAACTTTTCATGTTTTATGATACTTACAGTCCTTTTTTATGTTAGTATTGAGACGTTTGTTAGCTCAGGGATACAGACTTTTGATGGGCCAATGACCTTCATCCCAAGGCCTCTTGCTGGCCGTTGTGGGACTCTGATGTAGAGGTGGCCCCTCTGCAGAATGAATCGAGCAGTGGTATTAAGACCTTGGCTGCACAGGTGTCTGGGCTAGTGTTATACTTCCTGACCAGTCAGTCTGCTTTCAGTACCAGCCTCAGGAATAGAGGAACAGTGACAAGAGCGTGCCACCGATCTGTGGCATAATTTTGCGTCTGCAATTTTATTGGATTTTCTTTTTCTCATTAGGTAACCAGCCACAGCAAGGAGTGACGCCCTACGGGCATCCTTCACACTTCTGAGTCTGGAAGAGGACAAAGACATGAAGTTTTTTGTTTGCACTGAAAAATAGAAAATCACATTTAATGCATTAGTCACCTTTAGAAACGTCCCTTTGTTCTTTCATTTCTTTGGCGTTTTCCTATATTTTACGCTACATTTCATACAAAGGCGTTTAAACAAAATGTAAAGGAAAAGGTGTGGTTTGGTTTTGTTTCATTCAATTTGAAAGTAGGTTTAAAAATGTGGATCATGTGGGCCTACGCCAGGAAGAGTTTGGTAGCAGACCTTTTGAAATTGGTGCTTTTATTGAATCTCGTAGTTATAGAAAGAATGGATTATGGTGGATTTAAAATATTTATGGATTCATTAATGATGAAGTTCGGTTTGGGGGGTTTTTTTTTTGCACACTGTGCCGGACCAAACTACTGATTTGAAAGGCATGTCAGATCTTGACAGGAAAGCGACCCATTTATTCTGCGTTCACCTTTGGTGGCAAAGTGGACATTTATTTGCATTGCTCTAATTTGAAACGTTTGTAATTTCTTAAGCACTTTATGAACTTTGTTCTTATTTATGTAGGATTTTTCTTTGCTTTTGTTGTGGTCAAAAGGTGCTGAAACAGATTGTTGCTTAGTACTTAAACTTCTTAGACCAAGAACTTAAACCAAGGCTTCTGTGAGAGCCACCCTAAGGTACGTGGAAGCCTGTTAGAAGTAGCTGTACTACTAAATTTGTTTTCAGTGGCGAGATCATTGACCAGAGTCTTTGTGAAGGTACAACATGTAAATTCTAAAGGCCGGAACGAACCACAGTGGAATTGTTCCAATTATTTGCCAGATTTGGCAAAAATGACTCTGTCCAGTTTTGGTTCTCCTGAACCTTATGCCAACTTGAGAAAAAAAATCTCGCAGCTGGCCTGAGATTCCACAGTGCTCAAACTTGACATGGTTTCCAGAGAATCTGGCCCCCAAGTCCAGGGGGGCTCCGGTTTTCATAAGAGATGTATTTGCTGTTTATTTTGTATGGTAAGTATTTGCTATTTTGAATTTAACTATTAATGTTGGTGTCTGTCTTGGTTGTGTATTGCATATACTGTATTTATAAATTGGTGCAAAAAGCACAAGTAAAGTAAATTATACATCAAATTTATTATAAAGAAATAGTAACTATTTTAACTTTGTTCAAGTATGTGGTAATTTGCTCCTATTAGAGTGAAAAATACAGTAAATTATTATCAGTTTGTGTAACTTAAGAGTATTCCATATAATATTTTTTTAGATTTAGATGCATAAAATTTTGAATGTGAAAATTGCAGGGCATTTTAAAACATGTGGGGGATATTTTCCCATGTTCTGTGTTAATTCATTTTCTTTTGCCATATGAATTTACATGTAACGTAGTCGAGCATACTGTGAATAGATTTGTCTATAATGAGCAAACCATGTAGAACTACTTTTTTTAAATGTAGCTGGTACAACTTTAGTAGATCATTTCCTTTGCAAATCATTATATAAATAATTTATATCTTCCCAGGTGAGTTACTCATTGCAAAATTTGACTCATGCAAATGACCTCAAATACATGTCCGCTTACTTTGCTGTGGCAGCATCCATGTGAACTGCTTTGTACACTGTGAAACGATTTCGCTCCAGCCCGCTCATTTCATGTTTACTCTGGGTTGGAAAAGACTTTGCCAAAACATTAAAGACCATTCTTTTCACTAAATTAACATGTTCTATCTGCTTTCAGAAGATGAATCTTGACATTTCAGCTGGTTTTGTATATCAGGGTTTTTTTTTTGGTTTTTGGTTTTTTCCCTCTTGAGAGTCATACTTAGAGTTCATGAAGTTATTTTTTCTTCAGAGTAATCTGTCATATAATGACTGCCTTGGCAAAACAACTGAAATGTGAATGTCGTGCCTAGTGAGTACCAGTCATGTTCTGTCCTGATTGTTGTTTTACTTCTTCTCAAGAATTACTGGTGTTTAAAATGCCACCTTTCAGTTTGAACCATATATATTTGTAGCTCAATATTGCAAACAGAAGTAAGACTGTTTCAAGAATGAGTGTTATAATTGCATAGCATTTGTATGCACTTTATATTTTGCAGAAGTTAGTGAAATTAATTTATTAATCATTTTGCACTTGAAAGCTGTGGGACATAGCTTTTTGTTGCTGTCGGCTCCTTTTTTTTTCAGGTGGGAAAGCTAAGATATGGTAAGGCCCTATAATTCGACGATTCTACAGAGAGTTGAGGAAAAACCTAGAACTGGTTTTCCCCTGTGTCCTATACAGAGAGAAACTGGAATTTTCAATCTATTCTTATCATATTTCCTCCCATTTAATCCTCTCTCCTGAGAGTTTTCTTTTTCTTTTTTAGAATATGCATTGATTTGTCTTGAAATGATCACAAAGGAAAGCCCTGTCCTTCGGCAGAACCTGGTAATTTGCTTGGTGAGACAAAGAGGAAATTATCTTAGGATAAGATGGAGACCCCAGTTCCCCTTAAAGACTTTGAAATAGAATGGAGTTGGACATAAGAAGCCCTTAGATATACCTGTTTACATAGTAGGCTTCTTCCTAATAGGGTTACATTTGTCCTCTGTTTTTTATTCCTCTTGGTCCGGAAGTAGAATGAGATCACTGTTAGAATGAGTAGCCCTTGACCGCTTATGGCCACAGGATACCAACATCAAAGAAAGAACGTAGGAATCGGGTCACCTCTTTAGGTGGGGCAAGCTGAAAGTTGGTGTGATGAAAACAAAATGAAGTGAGTCCCCCCCGCCCTCTGTCTCAACTGATTGACAGGGAAAAATGTAGTTCTCGGTTTTGTGTGCTGAGCTATCTATCTGAGCAAGACCTATGGCATTTTCTTCTTTTTCATTTATTAAGTCTCCTATAAGTCTTCTTAAATAATAGGCAAATATTTGAATAGATGCTGGAGAAATTACACTGGAAAATCCTAGTCTCTAGAGTTAGAAAAGCTGAATCATATTGTCCCTTAAATTAATTCAGGTTGAATTAAGCATGTAATATAAATAAATTCAGTGAATTACAAAAAGCAACATTTTGTATAGGGTTGATCAAATTTTAACTACAGTGAAACTCCATTGTATGTATTCGGTCTAGATTTTCCCAAACATTTCCCTGTCACACAGGATTATCACCTTATAGAATAGACACTCATAGAGCAATGATTCCTCCTAAGAAAATTTTTCCTTATAAACAAACAGTTCCAAACCAGGGGTGCCTGAGCTAGATTTTGAAGTTATAAAGAAGTTTGTGTATTTGAAAAGCTTTTTAATGGCTTTATTTGGGATAGATGTAATCAACCCCCTTTTCACATTTTATGATGTGCAGGTGTTGTTGCTTTCTTACAAGTGGAAATTCAGCCTGCGTTTATTTTTAAATGCAGTTATTAAAACATTTTTTTCTATTCCCCATCAATGAAAATTTTCAGTGTGCACAAAATGGTGAATCATAAAACAGTTCAGCGCTTATTTTCTGTGGGTTTTAGTAAAATATTTATAAACTGACCACAGTATTTATACATCAGGATGACAAATTTACATCGACCGCAAATTTAATCATCTTTTCCATTGTGTCTGTCCTCAGCGCCATGCTTGTAACATTGATTAATAGAAGGTGGACACTAGGCAAATGGTAATGAAAAGAAAAAAAGTCCATTCTTTAATGAAGAATTCAGGTACATTATCCACTTGTTATTTTATGGTCGATCGTTTTCTCTTAATGTTCATTGTTATTTGTTGGCAAAATAAAAGTGCCTTAAGTTAAAAGTTTGTTTTGACATCCATTATAAAAAAAAATCAGTATCAGTTCATAATGCATTTATTTACAAGTCCTTTTTTTTGCATGTCTATTATAATATTGTAAGTGTATTCAAATTCATTTACATGCCTATGGCTGCCTTTGATTAAACTTCTTCCAAAAAGTAAATTCTGTCCAGATGTTGACTTTGTTCAGGTAGTTTTATTTTCTGTCAGATTACTTGGATGTAAGTTGTTGCGTAATCACTTCCAAGTGGATTCTTTGCTGTGCATCTGTATATCCCAGAATCTGAGGTTTGAGGATTCTGAATGACTAGGGTACCTTGTGGGTGAAAACGTTGAATTCCATGTGTCCTCCCTTCGTGTGCCCCTGAGAACAGGGAGTGGTCAGGCATCTCCCATGTGATTTCTGGCTTGGGGACTCCCAGGGCCACACAGCGGAGCTGAACGGCCACGCCTGTCCTTGTGAGGACGTTCCTGGGTAGGCGATTTGTAATTCGGGGAGGGTAGGCCACAACCATTACTGGAAGAGTAATCAGTGCATGGCCAATACTGTTTTGAGCCTTACAAACGTAGCTTCCTCTGTCATAAGCTGTTGCCTCTTTGATGACCAAGGTGCCATTTTCATGCAGTATGTATTTTCCACTGATCTGAGGCGTGTCTATTACGTAACCACTTGGCACAGTCCATTTGATACGTGGCTTAGGGCTTCCATCAGAGACACAGTGCAACGATAGAGTGTCTCCACTGATACTGTAAACTGTTCCTCGTGCATAAGTGACAATCACTGGCTTTTGGCCAATTTCTAATACAATTAATTTCTCAATATAGCCAACTTTATTTCTTGCTGTACACCGATATTTTCCTGTATCGTCCCGAGTCATTTTAGAAATGATAAAAGAGCCGTTACTTGCTATTAGATACTGAGAATTGTTTTGTCCCTTGGGAAATTGTGTGCCATTTGGTAAAATCCAGATTATTTCAGGTGGTGGGTTTCCATCAACAGAGCAATTCAATGCTGTGGACTTTCCAAGCTGGGCAACGATTTTTTCATTATGTGGATTTCTGAACGTCGGTCTTCTCAGCATTTCCAGTACTTCTAACTGTACCACCAGCACACTCTCTCCTCCTTCATTCCGAGCCACACAGGTAAAATTGGCTGCATCTGAAAGCCTCACATTCCTAATTTCCAGCGTTCCATTTTTATGGACTGTGATTCTGCTTCCATAGTACGGAACTGTGAGGAAAATATTGTCTGGCATGATCCACATGATTTGAGGAGATGGTGTCCCTTCGGCTCTGCAGTCAAAGTGTTTTTTGGAATGCCTCACCGCCATGGCTTTAATGGTGGTTTTATCTGTATACAGACCATTGATTAATGGAGGTTTGGAGACAACGTCCAGTTTGTACATTTTGGTGTCATCCCCACTGGGATTTCGTGCCACACATACGTACTCTCCGGAATCGAGCAGTTTCACTCTGTTGATAGACAAAGACCCATTGGCATGAAATGCGTACCTGTCCTTAGAGAATGAAATCATGTCATTGGAAGGCAGCAACCAAAATACTTTTGGCTTGGGTTCCCCAGTGACCTCACAGTCAAGGACGGCTGTGTCTCCAGCCTTGACTCTCGTGTTGGTCTTGTAACCCTGCCGGATCCGTGGGGCGGCTGTTATGACTGTTACGTGGACTTTCATTTCATCCTTCCCTAGAGTGTTCTGGGCATGGCAAGTGTAATCTCCTTCCTCTGCCATCCCAACTCTGTTGAAGTATAAGGTTCCATTGTCGAAGAGGGTGAACCTCCTGGTGCTGTGGCCACTGTCGTCGGCCTGCATGGCGTTATTTATCATTGTCCCATCAGGCAGACTCCAGGATATCTCGGGCACTGGTGAGCCGGAAGCCATGCAATCGACTTGGAAGTCTTTCCCGTGAAAAACTTGCTTTTTAAAATGTTGCTTGTGGTCAATTTTGGCAGGTTTCCGTCTTAGGCTGACGTGCATCAGGGTCAGATCGTCCCCCATCTTGTTTCTCGCCACACACAAGTAGTCTCCGCCGTCTTTTTCTGTTACTGATCCAATAAACAGGGATCCATTTGGGTAGACTTGGATGCGGCTGCCCATTCTGAGGAAAGGAGACGGATTGAGTATGCAGGTATTAACAAGGAGTGGGAGACTTATTTACACAGGATTAGCTTTATGGACATTTTCTTAAACTGTTGGAATGGAATTAAAATCACTGTCTTTTAAACTATTCTGAAAGATGAAATTAGCTGAACAGATACGGTTTAGTGCAGACAAGCACTATGTCTTAGATGGACTTCAAACGAATCTCCTCTGCATTTCAATTAAAAAGAATTTTCATGGTGACGAGAATATTAGAAATACCAGTTTCCTAGACCCATGACTGTCTTGACCACTTTACACATCAAATGATCATTTTGTGATATACATCAGTAAAGAACAACTTTCATACAAATTTACTTGCTCAGAAAAGATACCAGGTTTTCCTTTTTAAAGAGATATTAGTAATCAGTTATTTGGTTAGAAAATGAGTTTTACTTTTTTTTATAAAGAGAGGAAATGCCAAGGTAAGACCCATTAGAAGCTTACTAAAGCATCTGTCTCTGCAGGCAGCTGTACCGTGACTCTGGTCTCTGCATTACATTGAACTCCGTGAAGACCATTTTTCTCTCTGAAGCCACTACACAGCCTGCTATTACCACATTGAACCATCAGGTGGCAGATCTTTCCTGGTAAAACCAAATCTAGTTTTTCAAAAAGACCAGTGGAAACTAACTGCTAAAAACGCAATCAAAAACACCCATAGGTGGAAATCTCCGTACATGTTTTTCTTCCTAGTTCTTTGGCAACATGAGCTAAGCAGGTGGGTGAAATGAGAGAGAAAAGTGTGGATGACCTTTCATAGCATAACTGCTAAGCAAGTCAAACAGCCTCAAGTCATTTTTCACCTTCAAGAAAACATACCATAAGTAGGAAGAGTATTTGTTGTAGGACAACTTACAAGTGCTGATATTCTTTTTTTTTTTTTTCCCTCAAGCCTGGAGAGAACTTGTCTTGCATATAAACCAAAGGAAGGTCATCATAATGGATGCACTTAAAAAAAGGAATGGAAACTACAAGGGTCTTTGCATTCATTTTTTAATCTTTAGGTAGTTCCCCACTATACAGCCAAAAAAAAAAAAAAATACTTAGATAGACATAGTAACTTGCCCTTTTCACCATGCTACACTGCCACCTGCTATCATTCTTTCCTAATGCTTTCTAAGAGCTGTTTCTCAAACTCGGGTGCACATTAAAATCATTTGTATAAAATAGTGCTGTTGCCTGGGTCCCACCTCCAGAATTTCTGACTTAATTGGTGTGGAATGTGACCTTGGCCTCAGGACTCAGTTTTCCAAATGACTCTCATGGGCAGCAGAGTCTAAGAACCACTGCTCTAAATCTTGGTATTTAATGCAGTTCCCTCATTACCTGCATCAGAATTACATGGGGTCTAATTTAAGATGCATATTTCCTGGTTTCACTGTTCAGAGATTCTGATCCAATAGATCTAGCCAGGGATCCAGGAACCCACTCTTTGACAAACTTCCCGGGTGACTTTATGAACATTGAAGTTTGCGAAAGAGTCTCAAATTTGAGTGTGTGCTGTAATCATCTGGACAGCTTTTAAGAACACAGATTGCGTGTCAAAACACAGAATCGGAATCAAGTTCTCAGGCGATGCTAATGCTCTTGGTAGGAGGACAACCCTCTGAAAACCAATGACTCAAAATGACCTTTCCTCACCCCCAAATCTGATGCATCTGGAAGTTGTAATATATAAAAAGAGAACTGTAACTGTTTCCTTTTATAAACTGATATTTTTAAGGGAAAATTTACTTTTGAAAGTGGAAGTTTTCCCTGAGTAAAAGAAAGGGAATTCTTTAGGAAAATTAATGCACAGGCAAGCATGTGCAGTCTTTTAGAGCAGTGTTTCTTGGACCTTATTGCTCATGTGATTCACCTGGGGATCTTTTTAAAATGCAGATTCTGGTTCTGCCCATCTGGGATGGGGCCTGAGTTTCTGTTCTTGTAACAAGCCCCCAGGTCATGAGAAGCAAGGTTCCAAAGAAGAGGAAACACAATTCCGTCCTGAAACATAGGTCACGTAAGTCATATTTAAAGTCATGGAGGTAGACCAGTAGTGCTGTTAAGCCTGAGATGGTTAAAAAGAAATTCAGAAAAGGCAACGTTCACCTGACAACTAGGCTTTAAAAAAGTAAAATGTTTTGCTTATTTTGTTGATGGTGGAATAGACTTGGATGAGCATAGTTATGATGAAAATTTTAATTTTTAGAATCTAAAATAAATTCAGACTTACAAAGCCAAGAAGTGGCAACAGGAAGGACTTTTTTTTTTTTTTTCAGCAGAAGTGCCCTTTTAATTTCTCTTGACATCTAAAGCATCTAAGTAAAGCGTATTCTTGCCTTTCTGAGTGGGTTAGTTGCAGAATAATCACTGAAGTGTTCAGTTAGCAAACAAGTTGTAGTTCATCATAAAAGAAAAGAATGACAGTACCTCTAGTGGACCTGTGATAGCATCTGTGATCTTACACACTCTGTTGCCTCTTCCAAAATATGAACAATCTTTCTGTGTTCTGTAAGTGCTTTCCCAAAACAAAATATAAACAGCCTACCTAATATCTTTGCTATCAAACTCTGAAAGATTTGTTGGACTACCTAGGGCGAGATTTTTGGTCGAGATTTATTCTAAGATGCTTAATGTGTTTTAGACATTCCTTTGGATTAACTTTTTAAGACATTCCCTTACATTTTTTCACACCTCTTCCATTCTTAAAAATTGACCTAATGCCCAGTAAACATTTTAGACATTGTTTTTACAACCTAAAATTAGAAATTTATCTGTTATTCCCATCACAAGTGTCATGCCTTCTACACTTCTTGCATTGGTTTCTGCATGGGTAGTAAAATTGTATTCAGAATTACACAGAATCATGAGCAGTCTCTGGGTAAATGAGAATCACCCCCATGTGCTGCAGGGTGATTAAACAGACATACCAATATTATTATATACAAAAACTGGTACACTACTGAAAATATTTGATGCTACAAATGGGTATACATATAGTAGATAACAAGCATAAACATGTGAGTTGTGAAGTTTACATTTCGTAACCCAGCATTCTTAAATTTTAAATCTAAATTTCAATTTAAAATTTAGGTAATCTTCATGACTTATTTGAAAATTAACATTTACTTTGGAGTTAAAGATCACAAATTAACTTCCTTAACTATATCCGTTACCAACTTATAGTTTGACACTAGAAAAAAATCTATTCTTTTAAGCATAAACTCGTGTAATTTCTCTTGCATGGATATTTTCTATTAATAAAAATGGAGGCAGAGTCAAGATGGCCGCATGGGAAGATGCAGAGTTAGTGTTTCCCCACAACTATGGTACCAACTGGCCACTGGTAGGGGACTCTGACACCCAAGGAGACGGGAGGAACCCCAAAGTGAACCGGTAGGACATAGGGGGACTGAGAGGGGGAGGTGAAGTGGAGGCCAGACAGGATCAGTGACCCTGAGGCCGGGGAGATCAGGAGAGGCAGGCGGGAGGGCCCCTCTGGGCGGAGTGGGAGAGGAGCAGAGGGCGTTTGAGCCCAGAAAGCCTGCTGGGCTCCCAGGTGAGGTCCCCTGCCCTCTGAGAGCAGGGGTGTGGGGCATGCCTGGGCCCCTTCTGTTCCTTGAGCCTAAGTCCCACCCCCCCCCAAGAGCCCCCAAGGCCTTTTCCAGCCCTGTCAGTGGTCCTGACCATTGGCCCCACCCACCACCCAAACCTCACCCTTGCTTAGACCCTGCCCTCCACAGCCAAGGCCTATTTCCAGCCTTTTTTTTTTTTTTCCCCTCCTCTTTTTCACTATTGTGGTACTATTGTGCCTTCTGGTTGTTGATTCATCTATATTTTTATTTTTATATTCCTAACATACCTGTTAGTTTCCTAGTCTCATTTTTTACTTTGTTATTGTGGGGTTTTTTTCTTTTTTTTTGCCACCCCAGGTGGCTTACAGGATCTTGGTTCATGAGCCTATGAGTGGGCCAAAGCTCCTGCAGTGGGAGCTGTGAGTTCGAACCACTGGACTAACAGAGAACCTCAGACCCCAGGGAATATTCATTGGAGTGAGTTCCTACAGAGTTCTTCATCTTAGCACCAAGACCCAGCTCTACACAGTAGCCTACAAAGCCCAGTGTTGGAAGCCTCAGGCCAAACAACCAGTAAGAGAGGAATACAATCCCACTCATAAAAAAAAAAAACGAGATGGCAAAAAAAATATGTTACAGATGAAGGAGCAAGGCAAAAGCCTACAAGACCAAATAAATGAAGAGGAAATAGGCAATCTACCTGAAAAAGAATTCAGAGTAATGATAGTAAAGATGATCCAGAATCTTGGAAATAGAATGGAAGCACAGATTGAGAAAATACAAGAAATGTTGAACAAAGATCTAGAAGAACTAAAGAACAAATAAACAGAGATGAACAATGTAATAACTGAAACGAAAAATACACTAGAAGGAATCAATAACAGAATAACTGAGGCAGAAGAACGAATAAGTGAGCTGGAAAACAAAATAGTGGAAATAATGGCTGAGGAGCAGAATAAAGAAAAAAAGAATGAAAAGAATTGAAGACAATCTCAGAGACTTCTGGGACAACACAAAATGCACCAACATTCTCATTATAGGGGGTCCCAGAAGAGGAAAAGAAAGAGTCTGAGAAAACACTTGAAGAGATTATAGTTGAAAACTTCCCTAACATGGGAAAGGAGATAGTCACCCAAGTCCAGGAAGCACAGAGAATCCCATACAGGATAAACCCTAGGAAAAACACACCAAGACACATATTAATCAAACTAACAAAAATTAAAAGAAAAAATATTAAAAACAGCAAGGGAAAAACCAAACATAACATACAAAGGAATCCCTATAAGGTTATCAGCTGATTTTTCAGTGGAAACTCTGCAGGCCAGAAGGGAGTAGCAGGATGTACTTAAAAGTGATGAAAGAGAAAAACCTACAACCAAGATTACTCTACCCAGCAAGGATCTCTTTCAGATTCGATGGAGAAGTCAAAAGCTTTTCAGACAAACAACAGCTAAGAGAATTCAGCACCACCAAACCAGCTTTACAACAAATGCTACAGAAACTTCTTTAAGCAGGAGACACAAGACAAGAAAAAGACCCACAAAAACAAACCCAAAACAATTAAGCAAATGGTAATAGGAACATATATATCAATAATAACCTTGAATGTAAATGGACTAAATGCCCCAACCAAAAGACACAAACTGGCTGAATGGATACAAAAACAAGACCCACCTATATGCTGTCTACAAGAGACCCACGTCAGACCACTTCAGGGACACGTACAGACTGAAAGTGAAGGGATGGAATAAGATATTACATGCAAATGGAAATCAAAAGAAAGCTGGAGCAGCAATACTTGTATCAGATAAAATAGACTTTAAAATAAAGACTGTTACAAGAGATAAGGAGGGACACTACATAATGATCAAAGGATCACTCCAAGAAGAAGATATAACAATTATAAATGTTTATGCACCCAACATAGGAGCACCTCAATACATAAGGAAAATGCTAACAGCCATAAAAGGGGAAGTCGACAGTAACACAATAATAGTAGGGGACTTTAACACCCCATTTACACCAATGGACAGATCATCCAGACAGAAAATAAATAAGGAAACACAAGCTTTAAATGACACAAGAGGGCTCCCCTGGTGGTGCAGTGGTTGAGAGTCTGCCTGCCAATGCAGCGGACACGGGTTCGTGCCCCGGTCCAGGAGGATCCCGCATGCTGCAGAGCAGCTGGGCCCATGGGCTGTGGCCGCTGGGCCTGCACGTCCGGAGCCTGTGCTCCGCAGCGGAAGAGGCCACAGCGGTGAGAGGCCCACGTACTGGAAAGAAAAAAAAAATGACACAAGAGACCAGATAGGTCTAATTGATATTTATAGAACATTCCACCCAAAAATGGCAGAATACACTTTCTTCTCAAGTGCACATGGAACATTCTCCAGGACAGATCACATCTTGGGTCACAAATCAAGCCTTGGAAAATTTAAGAAAATTGAAATTGTATCAAGCATCTTTTCTGACCACAATGCTATGAGATTGGAAATCAATTACAGGAATAAAACATAAAAAACACAAACACATGGAGGCTAAACAATACGTTACTAAGTAACCAAGAGGTCACTGAAGAAATCAAAGAGGAAATTAAAAAATACCTAGAGACAAGTGACAAGGAAAACACGATGATCCAAAACCTATGGGGTGCAGCAAAAGCAGTTTTAAGAGGGAAGTTTATAGCTATACAAGCCTACCTCAAGAAACAAGAAAAATCTCAACTAAATCTAACCTTATGCCTAAAGGAACTACAGAAAGAAGAACAAACAAAACCCAAAGTTAGCAGAAGAAAGAAATCATAAAGATCAGAGCAGAAATAAGGAAATAGAAACAAAGGGAACAATAGCAAAGATCAATAAAACTAAAATCTGGTTCTTTGAGAATATAAACAAAATTGATAAACCTTTAGCCAGACTCATCAAGAAAAAAAGGGAGAAAACTCAAATCAATAGAATTAGAAATGAAAAAGGAGAAATCACAACTGACACTGCAGAAATACAAAGCATTATAAGAGACCGCTACAAACAACGATATGCCAGTAAAATGGACAACCACAAAGAAATGGACAAATTCTTGGAAAGGTACAATTTTCCAAGACTGAACCAGGAAGAATTAGAAACTATAAACAGACCTATCACAAGTAATGAAATTGAAACTGTCATTTCAAATCTTCCAACAAACAAAAGTCCAGGACCAGTTGGCTTCACAGGCCAATTCTATCAAGCATTTAGAGAAGAGCTAACACTGATCCTTCACAAACTCTTCCAAAAAATTGCAGAGGGAGAAACACTCCCAAATTCATTCTACAAAGCCACCATCACCCTGACACCAAAATCAGAAAAAGATGTCACAAAAAAAGACTGCAGGCCAATATCACTGATGAACATAAGTGCAAAAATCCTGAACAAAATGCTAGCAAACAGAATCCAACAGCACATTAAAAGGATCATACCCCATGATCAAGTGGGATTTATCCCAGGGATGCAAGCATTCTTCAATATATGCAAATTAATCAATGTGATACACCACATTAACCAATTAAGGGATAAAAACCATATGATCATCTTAATAGATGCAGAAAAAGCTTTTGACAAAATTCAACACCCATTTATCATAAAAACTCTCCGGAAAATGGGCATAGAGGGAAACTACCTCAACATAATGAAGACCATTTATGACAAACGCACAGCAAGCATCATACTCAACGGTGAAAAACTGAAAGCATTTCCACTAGGATCAGGAACAAAACAAGGATGTCCACTCTCGCCACTCTTATTCAACATAGTTTTGGAAGTCCTGGCCGCAGCAATCAGAGAAGAAAAAGAAATAAAAGGAATCCAAATCGGAAAAGAAGTAAATCTGTCACTGTTTTCTGATGACATGATACTATACATAGAAAATCCTAAAGACGCCACCAGAAAACTACCAGAGCTAATCAATGAATTTGGTAAAAGTAACAGGGTACAAAATTAATACACAGAAATCTCTGGCATTCCTATACAACAACAATGAAAAATCAGAAAGAGAAATTCAGCGAACACTCCCATTTACCATTGCAACAAAAAGGATAAAATACCTAGGAATAAACCTGCCTAAGGAGTACAAAAGACTTGTACTCAGAAAACTGTAAAACACTGATGAAAGAAATCAAAGATGATATAAACAGATGGAGAAATATACCACATTCTTGGATTGGGAGAATCAATATTGTGAAAATGAGTAAACTACCCAAAGCAATCTACAGATTCAGTGCAACCCCTATCAAACTACCAATGGCATTCTTCACAGAACGAAAAAATTTACAATTCGTATGGAAATACAAAAGACCCCGAATAGCCAAAGCAATCTTTAGAAAGAAAAACAGAGTGGGAGGAATCAGGCTCCCTGACTTCAAACTATACCAAAAAGCTACAGTAATCAAGACAGTATGGTGCTAGCACAAAAACATAAACATAGGTCAATGGAACAGGATAGAAAGTCCAGAGATAAACCCACGCACCTATGGACCCCTAATCTATGACAAAGGAGGCAAGAATATACAATAGAGAAAAGACAGCCTCTTCAATAAGTGGTGCTGGGAAAAGTGGACAGCTACATGTAAAAGAATGAAATTAGAATACTACCTAACACCATACACAAAAATAAACCCCAAATGGATTAAAGACTTAAATGTAAGACCAGACACTATAAAACTCTTAGAGAAAAACAGGAAAAACACTCTTTGACATAAACCATGGCAAGATCTTTTTTGACCCACCTGCTAGAGTAACAGAAATAACAAAAATAAACAAATGGGACTTAATTAAACTTAAAAGCTTTTGCACAGCAAAGGAAACCATAAACAAGACAAAAAGACAACCCTGAGAATGGGAGAAAATATTTGCAAATGAAACAATAAACAAAGGCTTAATCTTCAAAATACACAAACAGCTCATGGAGTTCAATATCAAAAAAACAATCCAGAAGACCTAAATAGACATTTCACCAAGGAAGACATACAGATGGCCAAGAGGCACGTGAAAAGATGCTCAACATCACTAATTATTAGAGAAATGCAAATCAAAACTACAAGGAGGTATCACCTCACACCAGTCAGAATGGCCATCATCAAAAAAATGTACAAACAAGAAATGCTGGAAAGGGTGTGGTGAAAAGGGGACCCTCCTGTACTGTTAGTGGGAATATAAGTTGATAAAACCACTATGGAAAACAGTATGGAGGTTCCTTAAAAAACTAAAAATAGAACTACCATATGACCCAGCAATCCCACTACTGGGCATATACCCTGTGAAAACCATAATTCAAAAAGAGACAGGTACCACAATGTTCATTGCAACACTGTTTACAATAGCCAGGACATGGAACCAACCTCAATGTCTATCGACAGATGAATGGATAAAGATGTGATAAATACATACAATGGAATATTACTCAGCCATAAAAAGAAACAAAACTGAGTTATTTGGAGTGAGGTGGATGGACCTAGAGTCTGTCATACAGAGTGAAGTAAGTCAGGAGGAGAAAAACAAATACCATATGCTAACACATATATATGGAATAAAAAAAAATGGTACTGATGAACCTAGTTGCAGGGCAAGAATAAAGAGACAGACATAGAAAATGGACTTGAGGACATGGGGTGGGAGCGTGAAGCTGGGGCGAAGTGAGAGCAACATTAACATATATTCACTACCGAACCTAAAATAGTTGGCTGGTGGGAAGCAGCAGCATAGCACAGGGCGATCGGCTTGGTGCTTTGTGATGCCTAGAGGGGTGGGATAGGGAGGGTGGGAGGGAGGCTTATGAGGGAGGGGATATGTGTATGCATGTGGCTCATTCGCTTTGTTGTGCAACAGAAACTAACACAGTAACGTGAAGCAGTTATACTCCAATAAGGATCTATTAAAAATAAACAAACATATAAAATGGAAATGTTCATCCCCATCTTTTCTGTCATATTATGAAACATCATTGTATGAAGTCATGTAAATGTCAAAAATTAATACTCAAACTTATTCTTCAAAGAGATTTAATCTGTATAGAAAACAGTTAAAAATCACTATTAATATGCCTGTAACAGGAGATATTAGAGAAAGTGTGTATGTGTATATATGTGTCCGACACCGTCAGAGTGATTGGAGGTCCTGAATACATTTCACTTTGTGAAGGCCTTAATGTTGTGACTTTGATAAAGTGCTTTGCAGTTTTAGGGTAGAATAAATTAAGTATAGGTTGCACTAAAATTGAAAATCCTTTACTAGGAGACTCTGAAGAGTGAAATAATGAAGTGCATCTCTCCAGAACTTGATTGCTTTACAACATTCCCTCTTATTTTTGGATAGAAAAATTATAAATACATTTACACAGGTATCATTTTAAAACTGTCACAAGTATGGAAGCAAATGAGATTTTTTAACTATATAAACTCAGGAAGAAGCTGGCCCTTAGAGTATGGCATGTAAGAAACTTGGTTTTTATATAATTTGTATTATTTTGTATCAGTCTCAAAATGATTAGGTTTTCTTTAGAGCGAGTTACTTTTCTGTGTAGAGTCTGTGTGCTCTCTAACACTGCTGCTACTCTCACTCTACCCCTTTTACCACTTCAGAAGTTGTACGGCTAAATAAGATAATCTCAACAGAAAGGTATGGTTTACCTGTGCCACTGGTCGGCGACAGCCTTGGATGGTAGCCTCCAGATTATTTTCGGTTTCGGCTCCCCAGTGGCTGAGCAGTTCAGTAGTAATTTGTCCCCCAGATTCACCTCCATCCATTTCTGGGATGCAAATTCTATACTGGGGATAGTCTCTCGTTCTTCCACTGTAAGAATTACCACCCTTCTCTCTGAGCCCGTGGAGCTGGTAGCAATGCATTCATAAGTGCCCCGGTCTGAAGAGGCTATGTTTCTTATAAGCAGAGTTCCATTTGAAAATAAGAACTTGGAATTGATGAACTGTAATGGTTTCACTTCGGTGCCATCAGAGAGGACCCAGTGAACACCGGGCTGAGGAGTTCCTTTTGCAGTACAGGGCAGTTTCAAACTTTCACCCCAAGTCCCTGCAATAACTTGCCTCTTTTGTTCTAGAATAACAGGTGGGGCCGCAATAACTTGTATTTTAACCAGCAGTGCATCCTGGCCCACTGGGTTGCTGGCCACGCATTTGTAAAAGCCCCTGTCATAAATGCTGAGATTGTGGATGACCAGCGTCCCGTCAGATGTCACCAGGGCCTGCCTGTTCCCCTCGGATGATTCAGAGACCACTGTTTTGTTTGCAAGAATCCAGGAAATTGTAGGGCTGGGCCTGCCTTCAGCTCTGCACTTCAGTTCCACTGTGCTTCCGGAATGGACTGTGATCTCCTTAGTATGTCTCTCCAGGATCCTGGGGGGATAGGAAACCACGGACAAGGTGACATGAAGGCGGTCTGTGCCAAATGGATTGGATGCTGAGCACAGGTACTGTCCACGGTCCTGAATGTCCACCCTCTGTATGGACAGGGTGCCATTGGGGAGCACCTGGAACCTGCTATTCTGTTTCCTTTTAGACAAATCAAGTCCTGATAAGAAGAAAGAAATTTATAGCCATAGGTCATCAAAGTTTAGATAGTAAACATAAATTGCTCACATGGAAGTCTCAAGAGGAACGCTATCTTTTTGTTAGGCTACTGGGAAAAAATATATTTAAAATTAAGACACCTAGTCTTCAGATTAGTAAAGTTATTTCTGGATTTTTTTTTTAACTAATTTTAATGTAAAAGCCAGATGCTTCAACACAATGACCATTCACAATTTCTTTGGATCTGCTTTCAAAGCATTTCAAAAAAATGGTCTTAACATACGTTTTAAAACCTTCTAATGAGCAAAAAGCCATGCATATATCAAATAAGGATATTGTTTGAGTCTTGGAGAAATCTGAGGTTGATGTTGATTATTTGGCTACATAACCCCAAAACATAACACAGTGTTTTCCTTGTTTTGTAACTAAAGAAGATGAAGCGCAAAGAAACAGTTTCAAATACCTGATGAGACTCTGGTCCAGTGGATAGTGGGCATGGGATTCCCAACAGCTTCACAAGGAAGAAAGGCATCTGAGTTAGC
This sequence comes from Phocoena sinus, assembly GCF_008692025.1. Classification (NCBI taxonomy): domain Eukaryota; kingdom Metazoa; phylum Chordata; class Mammalia; order Artiodactyla; family Phocoenidae; genus Phocoena; species Phocoena sinus. Next base: position 31,251,574 of record NC_045766.1, read on the forward strand.
TGGAACAGTAAAACTTGCCGCTCTTCCTCCAACTATTCTGGGCCTTTCAAATATATTCCTAGATAAAGAATCAAAGGGAAGGAATTTGGAAGTTGTTATTTTTTGAATTGGTGTCTTATTGAAGCTACTTTTCTTTGCATTCTTCTGTATATCCCAATTTGAAGCATGAGTGGTGCCCTCAGGCAGATCTGGAGTGGGCAGTATGCTCACTACTGGCTTTTTGACCTTTTCAGCCATTTCTGGGTGTGACTTGTGCCAAAAATGGTTTTCTGACCAGGGAGAGGGAGTCAACTTAGAATTCTGTGATTTAGCTGTTATTAGTGCTGGCATAGAAGTAGAACGTAACAGATTGGAGTAGATAAAGTGGGTGATTCCAATTGTGAACTTGGCATTTGGGTGAGTTTGGGGAGATGTTACTGCTAATTGCTGTGGATGAGCATTGTGCTTTGAGGATTCATGTGACTTGACCATTGTACTTGTCATCATCCTGAAAATGGGAGTTGCCATATTGTCAGCAACTGCACTTTGGTTACTCAAGGGAGGGGAGGTGGGAATTGGCATTGGAGTGGCACTGGCGCTCAGGAAGGGTGGCACAGTTGAGCGTCTAAGGATTGTGTTCCTAGTGGTGGTACTCTGGTGTCGTTTGCTGGACAAAGTGGTTTCAGAAGCAGCTGTGCTCTTCAAAGTCTGACTGCTCTTCTGGGGTGGTTCTTCAAGCACATCTGTCAGATGAAATGTTCTTGGATGAAGACCAATTGTGCTTGGAATTTCTTTTATGTTTTCTAGAAGAGAATGAGTGAGAGCAGACACACTGGGTTTGGTTGAAGTTTCAGCTGCTGTTAGAACAGGAAGTGTCACAGTGGTGGGTGTAATGAAGCCAGAAATCTGGCTGGGAGAGTTATTTGGGTCATTCCTATTCTTTTGAGGCTCCTTTATTCTTTGTACTTTTCGTGCCCTGGGTCTGGCTATTTGGGCTTTGTTGATAATGATAGATGCAGGGGCAGTAGTAGTTGTCAGCATGGCTGTTTGCAGTGATATGAAATCTGTACTTGATTCTTTGCTTGAGCTACTAGGAGGTGTAGGGTAAACAGGTGGGAAGGGCAGCTCCTTCATTGTTGGGAGACTTATACGACTGTGTGTTCTAGTGGTACTGTGGTGAGTTGTAGCTGATGTTACGGATGGAATTTGCATCACACTTGCTGAGAGTGTTGTGAAGTGGAAGGGAGAAACTTTATCTGTGGGTAAAGCAGGAGATATTTTAGGAAGAACCAAGTCTGTGCTTTTTTGTGAACCAAATTTTTGCTGATTCTTTAGCTTTTCTTTTTGGATATGGTTATTTACAAAGATATGATGCCAGGGAATTTTCCTTCTTGAAAGTCTTGTAATGGCTATAGTAGTAGGCATAGGTGGCTTGATGGTGGGACCTGGAAGTGGTGATACAATCACTGACTCTCTTTTAGCTTCACTGGCTTTAGACCTGCTTGGGTAACTAATATTTGTTGCATGAGTCATAACTGCACAAGTTGGAGTCACTTGGGTACTTTCAGCACCGAAATATTTTATTTTCGGTGTTGTTTTCTCAACATCTACATTTGGTTTTTTCTCAAATAGTAATGATGGATTGTGGACTAGAGTTGTAGATTCTTCGGCTATGACTCTGGCAATTTTAGCTTCAGGAAGGGTGATGGGGGAAGACCTTGGAAAAGGCAATGCTGCTGCAGCAGTGGTGAGTCTTTCTCTGGGAGAACAGGATGGGCATTCCACATTGCGCTCTGTGGCTAAAAATGCAGTGGTTCTTTCTACAGAAGAACCTCTGAGTGTTGGCCTCACAAAGTTGTATCCATGCTGTCGGAAAATTGGAGTTCGCCCCCTGCTCCAGATTTTCCTCCGTCTTCCAAAGTGTCTGGACAGTGGAGTGTTAATTGTACTATTTCTAGGAATGTGTAACTGAGAATTAGCACCAGTGTATGGGTCTGAAGGGAGCTTAGAGGTGTTAGGTTTTTGAGTAACGTGAGAATGGGAATGATGGCTCCAGGGTTCGCTGACTCCTATTACAGACGTCTGATGACTCTTCGTGGCATTTACTGATCCTAAAAATACATCAGCTTTACTGTTAGCACTGCCCAGAATTTTGATATGGACATCTTTGACTGTAGTAGCCCCCACTGTTACTGGGGGTGCACTTTGCAAATGCTCTCTTTTTCTCTCCATGTCGTCAGTATCCTGAAATTGACTTGCTTCAGGTAGTAGAGGAAAGATAGTAGATAAATTTCGGTTGGTTGTGCCTTGCATTTTGCTTGATGTGGTTGTGTTCATATTCTTTGACATGGCTTTAGTTTTAATAGTAGTAGATGGTTTGAAACCTCTTGGTTTTTCAGGCAGTAGTATCTGTGGACTCACAATTGGGGAGACTTGGGTGCCAGCAGTTATATTTGTCACAGGGCTATCAGATGATTTTCTGGAATCAGCAGTCACTGTCCTTGCCAGAACACTGGGAGCTTTAGTCGCCAGGACCATAAATTCCTCATCTGGAGGGAGCATGCCTGATGAGTCTACTTCCTCACCAGGTATTTCCAGGAGTTGGGTGACCAGTGGAGGTGGCTTTGTTATGGTATTTTCTCGCTTCTCAGGCATAATATTCTTTTTAGCTTTCTCCAGTAGTGCTGCCCAGTGTTGTGGGTCAATTCTCCGGGCAGAGGGAGGGAACTGCCTCCTGTGCTCTCCGAAACGTCGGTTGGTTGCATCTCCACGCCGCTGGGCTATTAACACCCCATGCTTAGGATTCTTACTTGTGATTGAGACTTGTTTTCCAGCCTCCGCCCTCACTGGAGCAGATGTGGAGAGTTGTGCAGCTGGTGGGTCCTTAAGCTGAGCAATGGCATTGGGCTCATCAAACCCAGATCCATCTGTTTCTACATTATGCTCCACTGGCTGTTGCCCTTTTATTTTGACTGAAACTTTGTTAATTAAAAAATCGATCCCTGATGGGTTGGCTGCTACACAACGATAATGACCCTGGTCTTTTTGAGTTGCCTGTAATATTCTTAATGTGCCATTGTTAAGAATTTGCTTATCTCTTGAGGACTGATGGAGCACAGTGTTTCCTGGAAGAACCCAGCTGACAGAGGCATCTGGGATACCCGTAGAATGGCATGGAAGGTCAAGTGTTTCACCAATGGAAACTATATGACGAGCTCCATTTTCCTGATAAGCTTCTATGTAGGGCTCTACCACCGTAATCCTATAGGTGAGAATATCTGCATCATCGTAATTGGTGCTTATGCAGTGGTATATGCCTGTGTCAAAACTATCAGCCATCTGGAGTTCCAGTTTTCCACTTTTGTCTATCAGGATTCGCCCATCCTCACTAACGTAAGGGGCTCTCACTTTACTTCCATCAGCTAGAAGCCACTCCAGTTGTGGGGGAGGGTCTCCTTGGCTGGGGCAATCTAGGTCAATGGTCCCACCGACCAAAACAGTGCGTTCCCGCTTAGTATTGTTATCCCTGGAAATCATGGTCCATTTGTGTTTCTCTGGCTTCTTCTCTGCCCTTGGTAAAGTGACTTGGGCATCGCTGGAGTACTGGATCTGCAGTGTACTGAGTGTGGTGGCAGTTCTGTTTAGCTGCAAGGAAATTTGGTCTTGCATTAACCAAGAGGGATCTGCTCTGAGATCAGCCTCGATGTCGGTAAAGATGTCTTCAGGCTTCAGTACCACCTGTTTATATTTGTAGCAGAGTTGTGGTGTTTCAGTGAGCAAGTGGCTCCTTTCTAGGATCAGAGGAGAGTCACTGTACAAAGCCAGCACTTTCCACACTGGCTGAATGTGACTGTAATCTATGTTACACACCAGAAATGTTGAAAATGATGCGTTTAGCATGATATAGTCATTTTCTGCAGTGAATGCAGTGGATGATGTTGTTGAGGGCTTTTGGATACTGCAGATCATGTTAGCTTCATTTCCAGACTGGTCTGTCATATTCAAAGTCAGGGAGCCGAAGGGTGCCATGAAATCTTGGGGAGAGATGGACACAGAAACACTATCTTCCAGAATAGTCAGGCTCTTCAATTTCAGGGAGGGGTCAATGGTTGGCTTGGCACACAGGAAAGCTGCAGCTGGGACCACAACTAAGGGCCTGCCTTTAGAGGTCCTGGGGTTCATGCAACGTGGACATTGCTGAGGACTGGAGGGACTTCTGTCTCTTTTGCATTTTATTATATCTAGAAAAAATGACAATTGAATTACTGCCAGTTGTGGCTTCTTTATGAATTAACATTTAAACATTTTGAATAAGTAGCTTTTGCTAGAATTTAAAACAACAATTTAGAAATTTTAGTGTTTCGTCCTTTTTTTTTTTTTTGTCTTTGGATTGATTTCTGAAAACAAATTGTCTGTATACCCTGCCACAATATCATATCCATAGGCACAAGGATTTGTCTGTCTTGTTCACTGCTATATTTCCCATGCCTATAAAGTACCTGATATATATATTTGGTACTCAGTAAATATTAGTTGAATAAATAATTTCCTTATCTAGGGAAACAAAATGCTATGCTTATGTTTGTCGCTTTTTATTAACTTATTTATTATTTAGTTCTGTTTCCCCATTTTAATGTTTTAAGACTCAGAGACCTTCACTGTCCTTTAAATGATAACCTGTTTGATAAATTACCATTTATAAGCCCTTGGATATCATTAAGAACCCAAGCTTCTGTCCATTACCAAAAAGAACAATGAGTGAATTACAAGGTATCTTGGTGTGGTCTAGCTTGGCCGCAGTAGGAATGGAGACAACAAGATGGTTGCAGGAGATAATGAAGTTGGTAGAACCAATCAATAAGAGGTGAGGATGTGGTTGAACAGAGAGGGTGATTAAGAAGAAGAGTGAAGGAAGACACAGTATGACTTTGGTAACTGAGGTAGACTCAATGGAGGAGGATCAAGTTTAATGGGGAAAGAGGAACATTGTGCCCAAGCAACGGAGCAGCCCATTAAAGGACTGATATTTTGGTGAAGTCAGAAGCCTGAAAAATCTTATAGCTCTTGGACCACCCTAAGCCTTTGCGAATCATAGAAATCTCCTCTTTCAGGTATTCAGATATCACGTACCTGGTCATTTAAAAATACAGCTCTGGTGAGCCTATTTAAAATGGCTGGTCACTGCAATACTTGGTAAGAGGTATGGAGTTTTACCTCCTACAAAATACAGCCAGGGACTTCCATGCTGTTCCATATCATGCATTAGACACAGCATTTAAAAGAAGCATTGTACTTCTTAGAAGATATCACGTGACAGAGTGGCCAGACAGGGTCAAATCACCTTCCCATGTGTGCATGATTCCTCTCAAAGGCTTGAGAAAATCTCTTTGACCAATGACTCCAAACCCTTCAGTGTGTACTTCAATGTTACAGGCAATGCCACATATATCTGGCTACTCAGCATTCTTCAGCAAAATTTAAAGTCCCAACTTACACAGAGGAGGTAGCTGGCAAGCCTGCAAACCTCTTTGAGCACTCATAAGAGGCTCTTCTCAACCACCCACTTACCAACAGCTGTTACCTTTTACCTACTTCCCAGTACCCTGGGCTCAAACCCTGCTATAGCAAAAAACATGGGAGACTTCTGGCTTAATTAAACCTTGTCACAGAATTATGATCCCATCTTGGTTTGATTATTGCTTGGCCCTGGACATCAGTTATTTTACCTCAGTTGCAAATCTGATCATGTCATTTACATTCTCTCCACCACACTCAGTTCCATTCAAACAGAAACACTTTCCATTCCTCAACTCTGCCATGCCCTATCAAGCTCAGGCATATGTTGTTCCTAAATCATAAAGGGCAGAGCAGAGAGGGCAGACAGCAGAAGGAAGAAGAACTACAATCCTGCAGCCTGTGGTAAAAAACCACATTCACAGAAAGACAGACAAAATGAAAAGGCAGAGGGCTATGTACCAGAGAACAAAATAAAACCCTAGAAAAACAACTAAATGAAGTGGAGATAGGCCACCTTCCAGAAAAAGAATTCAGAATGATAGTGAAGATGATCCAGGACCTCGGATAAAGGATGGAGGCAAAGATTGGAAGATGCAAGAAATGATTAACAAAGACCTAGAAGAATTAAAAAACAAACAAACAGAGATGAACAATACAATAACTGAAATGAAAAAAACACTAGAAGGAATCAATAGCAGAATAACTGAGGCAGAGGAATGGATAAGTGACCTGGAAGACAGAATGGTGAAAATCACTGCCGTGACACAGAATAAAGAAAATGAAAAGAAATGAAGACAGCCTAAGAGACCCCAGGACAACATTAAACACAACAACAATTCACATTATAGGGGTCCCAGAAGGAGAAGAGAGAGAGAAAGGACCTGAGAAAATATTTGAAGAGATTATAGTCGAAAACTTCCCTAACATAGGAAAGGAAATAGCCACCCAAGTCCAGGAAGGGCAGAGAGTCCCATACAGGATAAACCCAAGGAGAAACAGGCCAAGAAACATAGTAATCTAAAGACAAAGAAAAATTATTGAAAGCAGCAAGGGAAAAATGACAAATAATATACAAGGGAACTCCCATAAGGTTAACAGCTGATTTCTCAGCAGAAACTCTACAAGCCAGAAGGGAGTGGTATGATAAAGTGATGAAAGAGAAGAACCTACAACCAAGATTACTCTACCCGGCAAGGATCTCATTCAGATTCAATGGAGAAATCAAAAGCTTTACAGACAAGCAAAATCTAAGAGAATTCAGCACCACCAAACCAGCTCTACAACAAATGCTAAAGGAACTTCTCTAAGTGGGAAACACAAGAGAAGAAAAGAACCTACAAAAACAAACCCAAAACAATTAAGAAAATGGTAATAGGAACATACATATCGCTAATTACCTTAAAGGTGAATGGATTAAATGCTCCAACCAAAAGACACAGGCTTGCTGAATGGATACAAAAACAAGACCCATATATATGCTGTCTACAAGAGACCCACTTCATACCTAGGGACACATACAGACTGAAAGCGAGGGGATGGAAAAAGATATTCCATGAAAATGTAAATCAAAAGATAGCTGGAGTAGCAATACCCATATTAGATAAAATAGTCTTTAAAATAAAGAATGTTACAAGAGACAAGAAAGGACACTACATAATGATCAAGGGATCAATCCAAGAAGAAGATATAACAATTATAAATATATATGCACCCAACATAGGAGCACCTCAATACATAAGGCAATTGCTAACAGCTCTAAAAGAGGAAATCAACAGTAACACAATAATAGTGGGGGACTTTAACACCTCACTTACACCAATCAACAGATTATCCAAATAGAAAATTAATAAAGAAACACAGCTTTAAATGACACAATAGACCAGATAGATTTAATTGATATTTATAAGACACTCCATCCAAAAACAGCAGATTACACTTTCCTCTCAAGTGCGCATGGAACATTCTCCAGGACAGATCACATCTTGGGTCACAAGTCTAGCCTCAGTTAATTTAAGCAAACTGAAATCATATCAAGCATCTTCTCTGACCACAACGCTATAAGATTAGAAATCAATTTCAGGAGGAAAAAAATGTAAAAAACACAAACACATGGAGCCTAACAATATGTTACTAAATAACCAAGAGATCACTGAAGAAATCAAAGAGGAAATCAAAAAATACCTAGAGACAAATGACAATGAAAACACGATGATCCAAAACCTATGGGATGCAGCAAAAGCAGTTCTAAGAGGGAAGTTTATAGCTATACATGCCTACCTCAAGAAACAAGAAAAATCTCAAACAATCTAACCTTAAACCTAAAGGAACTAGGAAAAGAAGAACAAACACAAGCCATTGTTAGCAGAAGGAAAGAAATCATAAAGATCAGAGCAGAAGTAAATGAAATGGAAACAAAGAAAACAAAAGCAAAGATCAGTAAAACTAAAAGCTGGTTCTTTGAGAAGATAAACAAAATTGATAAACCATTAGCCAGACTCATCAAGAGGGAGATGACTCAAATCAATAGAATTAGAAATGAAAAAGGAGAAGTTACAACAGACACTGCAGAAATACAAAGCATCCTAAGAGACTACTACAAGCAACTCTATGCCAATAAAATGGACAACCTGGAAGAAATGGACAAATTCTTAGAAACATATAACCTTCCAAGACTGAACCAGGAATAAATAGAAAATATGAACAGACCAATCACAAGTAATGAAGTTGAAACTGTGATTAAAAATCTTCCAACAAAAGGTCAGGACCAGATGGCTTCACAGGTGAATTCTATCAAACATTTAGAGAAGAGCTAACACCCATCCTTCTCAAACTCTTCCAAAAAATTGCAGAGGAAGGAACACTCCCAAATTCATTCTATGAGGCCACCATCACCCTAATACCAAAACCAGACAAAGATACTACAAAAAAAGAAAATTACAGACCAAAATCACTGATGAATATGGATGCAAAAATCCTTAACAAAATACTAGCAAACAGAATCCAACAACACATTAAAAGGATCATACACCATGATGAAGTGGGATTCATCCCAGGGAAGCAGGGATTCTTCAATATATGCAAATCAATCGATGTGATACACCATATTAACAAACTGAAGAATAAAAACCATATGATAATCTCAAAAGATGCAGAAAAATCTTTTGACAAAATTCAACATCCATTTATGATAAAAGCTCTCCAGAAAGTGGACACAGAGGGTCCTACCTCAACATAATAAAGGCCATATACAACAAACCCACAGCAAACCTCATTCTCAATGGTGAAAAACTGAAAGCATTTCGTCTAAGATCAGGAACAAGACAAGGATGTCCACTCTCACAACTATTATTCAACATAGTTTTGGAAGTCCTAGCCACGGCTGGACTATCACCTCACACCAGTTAGAATGGGCATCATCAGAAAATCTATAAACAACAAATGCTGGAGAGGGTGTGGAGAAAAGGGAACCCTCTTGCACTGTTGGTGGGAATGTAAATTGATACAGCCATTATGGAGAACAGTATGGAGATTCCTTAAAAAACTAAAAATATAATTACCATATGACCCAGCAATCCCACTACTGGGCATATACCCAGAGAAAACCATAATTCAAAAAGACACATGCACCCCAATGTTCATTCCAGCACTATTTACAATAGCCAGGTCATGGAAGCAACCTAAATGCCCATCGACAGATAAGTGGATAAAGAAGATGTGGTACATATATACAATGGAATATTACTCAGCCGTAAAAGGAACAAAATTGGGTCATTTGTAGAGACATGGATGGATCTAGAGAATGTCATACAGAGTGAAGTAAGTCAGAAAGAGAAAAACAAATACCATACATTAACACATATATGTGGAACCTAGAAAAATGGTACAGATGAAGCAGTTTGCAGGGCAGAAATTGAGACAGAGATGTAGAGAACTAACGTATAGACACCAAGGGGGGAAAGTGGTGGGGGGGTGGGTGTGATGAATTGGGAGATTGGGATTGACATGTATACACTGATGTGTATAAAATTGATGACTGACATGTATACACTGATGTGTATAAAATTGATGACTAGTAAGAACCTGCTGTATAAAAAAAAAATTAAATTCAAAAATTAAAAAAAACAACACTAGTAAATTAAAAAAAAAAGATCAGAGCAGATATAAATGAAATAGAGATGAAGAAAATAGAAAAGATCAATGGAACAAAGTCAGTTCTTTGAAAAGATAGACAAAATTGATAAATCTTTAGCCAGACTCATCAAGAAAAAAAGGGAGAGGACTCAAATCAATAAAATTAGAAATGAAAAGCGAGAAGTTACAATGGACACCACAGAAATGCAAAGGCTCCTAAAAGACTACTATCAATACAAGCAACTATATGCCAATAAAATGGACAACCTAGAAGAAATGGACAAATTCTTAGAAAGATACAATCTCCCAAGACTGACCAGGAAGAAATAGAAAATATGAACAGACCAATCACAACTACTAAAATTGAAACTGTAATTTTAAATCTCCCAACAAACAAAAGTCCATAACCAGATGGCTTCACAGGCAAATTCTATCAAACATTTAGAGAAGAGTTAACACCTATCCTTTTCAAACTCTTCCAAAAAAACGCATAGGATCGGAAACTCCCAAACTCATTCTATGAGGCCCCCATCACCCTGAATCATACAAGGATACCACAAAAAAAAGAAAAAGAAAATTACAGACCAATATCACTGATGAACATAGATGGAAGAATCCTCAACAAAATACTAGCAAACCAAATCCTACAATACATTAAAAGGATCATACACCACTATCAAGTGGGATATATCCCAGGGATGCAAGGATTTTTTTCAATGTCTGCAAATCAATCAGTGTGATACATCACATTAACAAATTGAAGAATAAAAACCATATGATCATCTCAATAGATTCAGAAAAAGCTTTTGACAAAATTGAGCACTGATTTATGGGGAAAACTCTTTAGAAAGTGGGCATAGAGGAAACATAACATAATAAAGGCCATATATAACAAACCTACAGCCAACATCATACTCAATGGTGAAAAGCTGAAAGCATTTTCTCTAAGATCAGGAAGAAGACAAGGATGTCCACTCTCGCCACATTTATTTAACATAGTTTTGGAAGTCCTAGCCACAGCAATCAGAGAAGAAAAATAAATAAAAGGAATCCAAATTGGAAAAGTTAAAACTGTCACTGCTGATGACTTGATACTATACATAGAAAATCCTAAAGCTGCTACCAGAAAACACTAGAGCTCATCAATGAATTCTGTAAAGTTGCAGGATACAAAATTAATACTCAGAAATCTGTTGCACTTCTATACACTAACAATGAAAAATCAGAAAGAAAAATTAAGAAACAATCAGATTTATGATCACATCAAGAAGAATAAAATACCTAGGGATAAACCTACCTAAGGAGGCAAAAGAACTATACTCCAAAAACTATAAGATGCTGATGAAAGAAATGGAAGATGGCACAAACAGTTGGAAAAATATACCGTGTTCTTGGATTGGAAGAATCAATACAGTAGTTCCCCTACACACGAATGAGTTCCATTCCAAGAGCGTGTTCATAAATCCAGTTTGTAAGTCCAACGAAGTTAGCCTAGGTACCCAACTGACACAATTATCTATATAGTACTGTACTGTAATAGGTTTATAATACTTTTCACACAAATAATACATAAAAAACAAACACAAAAAATAAAACATATTTAACCTTACAGTACAGTACCTTGAAAAGCACAATAGTGTAGTACAACAGCTGGCATACAGGGGCTGGCATTGAGTGAATAGGCAAGAAGAGTTACTGACTGGAGGAGGAAGAGGAGGTGGGAGACGGTAGAGCTGAAGGATCGTCAGCAATAGTATAGAGGGCAAGCTGCAATTTCACTCATGCTTGACATTGACGGCACAGGTTCTGGTTCCTTGCTGGATTCAATTCTATCTACCCTATTGAAAAAAAATGATCCAGTGATGTCTGGGTAGTAGCTCTTTTTTTCTCATCATAGATGATAATGGTAGCACTGGATTACATCCTGAATGGCTGCTGCAACCTTCGTGTACCATTCTACATTCAGATCCTGTGTCTCAAAAACTAACAGTGCCTCCTCAAATAAATAAAATCCCCTTGCCATCTCCTACACTGTGAATCTCTTTGGTTCTTCAGTTACTTCTTCTTCCTCTTGTCTCTCTTCATCCTTCCTCTGGTCCTCCAATTCCATCAGGCCTTCAATGCACGTTCGAATCTTTGAAAGTTCACAACTTGAAGTTTCGTATGTAGGGGACTTACTGTATTGTCAAAATGACTATACTACCCAAGCCAATCTATGGATTCAATGCAATCCCTATTAAATTACAAGCCCTATTAAATTATCAATGGCATTTTTCACAGAACTAGAAAAAAAGTTTAAAGTTTGTATGGAGACACAAAAGACTCCAAATAGCCAAAGCCATCTTGAGGAAGAAAAACAGCTGGAGGAATCAGGATCCCTGACTTCAGACTATACTGCAAAGCCACAGTCATCAAAACAGTATGGTACTGGCACAGAACATAAAAATATACATCAATGGAACAGGATAGAAAGCCCAGAAATAAACCTATGCACCTGTGGTCAATTAATCTATAACAAAGGAGGCAAGACTATACAATGGAGAAAAGACAGTCTCTTCAATAAATGGTTCTGGAAAAACTGGACAGGTACATGTAAAAGAATGAAATTAGAACACTCTCTAACACCATACACAAAAATGAAGTGGATTAAAGACCTAAACATAAGACTGGGTACTATAACACTCAATAGAGGAAAACATAGGCAGAACACTCTTTGACATAAATTGCAGCAATATCTTTTTGGATCCATCTCCTAGAGTAATGAAAATAAAAACAAAAATAAACAAATGGGACCTAATTACACTCAAAAGCTTTTGCACAGCAAAGGAAACCATAAACAAAAAGACAACCCACAGAATGAGAGAAAATATTTGCAAATGATGAGACTGATAAGGGGTTAATCTTTACAAAATTTACAAACAGCTCATGTAGCTCAATATCAAAAAAACAAACCCAATAAAACAAAAGATGGGCAGAAGACCTAAATAGACATTTCCCCAAAGAAGACATATAGATGGCCAAGAGGCACATGGAAAGATGCTCAGTATCGTTAATTATTAGAGAAATGCAAAGCAAAACTACAATGAGAGTGCTGTACACTTGAAACTATAAAACTACCTCATACCAGTCAGAATGGCCATCATCAAAAAGTCTACAAACAATAAATGCCAGAGAGGGTGTGGAGAAAAGGGAACACTCCTACATTGTTGGTGGGAATATAAATTGGTACAGTCACTATGGAAAACAGTATGGAGGTTCCTTAAGAAACTAAAAATAGAGCTACCATATGATCCAGCAATCCCACTCCCAGGCATATATCCAGAGAAAACTGTGGTTAGAAAGGATACATGTAGCCCAATGTTCATTACAATAGGCAAGACATGGAAGCAACCTAAATATCCATTGACAGATGAGTGGATAAAGAATATGTGGTACATATATACAGTGGAATAATACTCAGCCATTGAAAAGAATGAAATAATGCCATTTGCAGCAAGATGGACATACATGGAGAGTATAATACTAAGTGAAGTAAGTCAGAGAGAGAAAGACAAATATGTTATCATTTATATGCAGAATCTCAAAAAATGATACAAATGAACTTATTTACAAAACAGAAACAGACTCACAGACATAGAAAACAAACTTATGGTTACCAAAGCTGAAAGGTGGGGTGGAGAGATAAATTGGGAGTTTGGGATTGACATATACATACTACTGTCATAACCAACAAGGACCTACTGTGTAGCACAGGGAACTATGCTGAATATTCTGTAATAACCTAAATGGGAAAAGAATTTGAAAAAGAATAGGTATATGTATACATATAACTGAATCACTTTGCTGTACACTTGAAACTAACACAACATTGTAAAACAACTATAGCCCAATTTAAAAAAAAAGACCATAGGTGGCTGGTGGACTCATTTGTATTCACCATCCAAATGGCTATTTGATAAAATCTTAACAAAAACTGAGTACTATGTTCTAGGCACTTTCTAGGGGCTAGAGATAGATAAATTAGACATAGGAAAGGCAACACCCCTTCCTAGTAGGGATGAGTGCTGAGCAGTTTGTGGCTGGAAGCCCATCAGGCAGAAAAGTGCTCCAGACAGGGAAGGAGCAGGTATGAGGTGGTAAAACAGTGTGCAGTGTGTCTGGGATGAGAGCTGGAAAGGAAGGAGATGAGGCTGAGACCCAGCAAGGAACATGCTGGGAAGACCTGACATGATGGGCCAACGAGCTTGGGCTTTGTTCTCTAGGCCAGGGTCAGAAAACTATTTATGTAAAGGACCAGACAGAGTGAAGATTTTATGTTTTGTGGACCAGAGGTCTCTGACAAAATGGCTCGACTATGCCACCATAGCACCAAAGCAGCTGTAGATGATATGTAAAGAACTGGGCATGACTGTGTTCCAATAAAACTCTACTTACGAAAGCTTGTACAGGGATGGAATTGGCCTATGGGCTCTAGTTTGGCAATTCCCGGGCTCTATTAGGTCATTTAAAAAATTCTTTAGTATGTAAAATAACTGGATAGCTAACAGTCAGTGGCATACTCCACCTGATGAAATGTTAGCTGCTAACCATATATATTAGCCTGATTTTATTACCAGAGCATGTAACTAGCAAAATGGCAAGTAGGTTTAACACTTTGTAGGAACTGAGCACAGAATCACTTCTTCCTGTGGGCAAAATCTTATTTCTTCTTTCACTTCTACCTTTCTCAGATGAGTTTCCCCATTTGCTCACCATCCTCTCCCTGTAGTCCAGCTAGCAACTGCATGAAAATCCAGAAGTTCTTTCTCATTCCTCATTCTCCTTTATTTCTCCATAGCATTAGAAAGTATTGGGAAAACCCCGCTCAGTCCGTACTGCCTGTTAGGTATCTGTGAAGCTACTTTCAGGTGTGGTCACCTCATAATTCAATTTCTCATTCTCCAGACATGAAACACCAATGAACACTTCCTAGTTGGGTTCCCATTTCACCCCCTTCCCCGGGTCCATCCTCTCCACTGCTAACAGATTGGCCATCCCTAAAAAGCATTTCATTGGGAAACCCTGCATTCAAATCTTCCACTATAAAATCTCCCTTTTGTCAATAGGATAAAATAAAAAAATTAGTCTGGCATTCAGCACTCCCCACAGTTGGGTTCAAAAACGTCTATAAATAATAAATGCTAGAGAGGGTGAAGAGAAAAGGGAACCCTCCTACACTGTTGTAATTGGTGCAGCCAGTATGGAAAACATACTGGAGATTCCTTAAAAAAACTTAAAACAGTTACCATATGATCCAGCAATCCCACTCCTGGGCATATATCTGGAGAAAACTCTAATTCAAAAAGGTACGTGTACCCCAATGTTCATAGCAGCACTTCTTACAATAGCCAAGACATGTCCGTTGACAGATGAATGGATAAAGAAGATGTGGTAAATATATATACACAATGGAATATTATTCAGCCCTAAGAAAGAATGAAATAATGCCATTTGCAACAACATGGATGGACCTAGAGATTATACTAAGCAAAGTAACTCAGAGAAAGACAAATACCATATGGTATCACTTATATGTGGATAATCTAAAATATGACACAAATACAAAACAGAAACAGACCCACAGACTTAGAAAACAAACTTATGGTTACCAAAGGGGAAAGGGGGTATATAAATTAGGTGTTTGGGATTAACAGATACAATACTACATATAAAATAAACAACAATGTCCTACCGTATAGCACAAGGAGCAATATTCAATATCTTGTAATAAACTCTAATAGAAAAGAATATGAAAAAGGATATATATATAACTGAATTAATTTGCTGTACACCAGAAACTAACACAACAATTCAAATCAACTCTACTTCAATTTAAAAAAAACCAAAATACCTTGCCAGTCTCTACTGACTCCATGCCAGGCAAATTGGGCTGTTCACTGCCCTCTTCATGAGACTTATTCTATCTGGTTTTATGTACAAAGCAGTTTCTCCATCCCAAATACATTATAGAAAAAGGTCTGGACTTTTCAGTTTCTACTTTTCTACTTTCTAGCTGTGTGAGCTGGGTGGCAATGAAAATCACGATAATACTTCACGTGTGTTGAGTGCTTACTTTGTGTCATATGTTGTGCTAAGCACTTTATATGTATTTTAATTATTTTTTCCAATTATTATTATCCCTATGTTACAGGTGAGAAAACTGATGCATAAAAGAGTCTAAATGACTAGCTCAAGATACCCAGCTTTTCTAAGCCTCAGTTTCTTCATCTGTAAATTGAGGATTACTGTGAGGATTAAATAGAAAGCATCGAGCACAATGTCAAACACAAACTGAGCATATGTTACCTTTCTGCTTGCTCCCTATTATTCCTTCCTGTCCTTTCGGTATACCTTTTGTGCCCCAGCACAATTTTCCTCCATTTTAGTCAAGGCAGAAGTAACTTACTGACTCTGGCTCCTACAGAACTAAATCTTCTATATAAACATTTTGATGTTTTTCACCCATAGCCTTATTATCATTTTATGTGTTCATCGTACTTACCTACAGGACTGCAAACTCTTGAAGAGCAAAGGTGATGTCTGTTGGCCTAAAGTAGTTCACTTTTTGACTAATTATACTGACTGACTACATATATATACATACATATATACATACGATTGTGTATCTATATATATATACACACTATATATATATACACACACTATATATATATATATATATATATATATATATATATATTTCACCACAGCAACTTCAAATTTTCCCACTTTTCTCAAGCTTCCGACCTTGACCCTTTCCTAGCACCCTCCTCAGTCACCTCTCCTACAACGTCACGAAGAAGGAAAAGCCATCAGATAAGAACTTTCTTACTCTCCTCCACTACACCCAGGAACTTGCCTCTGTGCCAATCTAGTCCTTTCCCTCCTACCGCCTAAGGGAAATCCCTCCCCTATGGCTGGGTCTCTTGCCCTACAGTCATCTCAGGGGACTTGCTCCACTGATGATCTGCTCCTTCTGCAATGTTGCTACCTTCTGCTCAACAATCTCGTCTCACCTTAAACGTGCTCAGGTCTCTCTGATGCTCGGAGTCCTGAACGATGGCACATTTCCAGCTGGCGGCCACCATTCCTACCTCACCTCAAGCCAAACCTCTCCAGAGTCAATTGTGGCCCTGCCTCCCCCTCCCCCCTGCACAGCAATCCAGCTCTCATCGATCTTTCCAAAGCAACCAACCACCCATTTGACGCCAAAATCAATGGACTCCTTTCAGTCATTACTTAAGGACTTGATTAACTGAAATGATTCATCAGGTTTTAATGATAGTGCAATTAGTTGTCTGTCCATTTTCCCCAACAAGAATGTAAGCTCCATGGAGGCAGGGACCTTCATCAGTTCTGTTCACTTTGGGATCCCTGTGTTGTCTCTGGCCTCTTGTACATAATAAGTTTACAATAACTAAGTGACTGAATGGATCTTGCCCTCTTCTTGGTAAATTCTACTTTCCCCATCAAAGCATGTTTTACACTCTGATTGTCTGCTTATCTGTATCCCACCAGCAGTGTAGTTAGAGCAGAGACAGTGCTCTTGGTAGTTGCATCACTGGGCACAGGGCTTGAATAGAACTCCAAAACATACGTATTGATCGAATGACTGAAGGGAAGATAAGAAGAGGGAAGGGCTTTTATGCCTTGTGGTAAGTAGGGAAGAGAGTAACACACAATACATTCTTATTTCCCAATCTTGCTAAAAGCCAGGAGTGATGATTGGATAGTTGACCTGAATTAATGAAAGATTATTCATTAATGAACTAAGAGAGTTCATTCTCATTGAATTATTATTGAGCTTTCATTTTCTTTCCAGCTAAATTACCTTGGCACTCCCTACTTACTGGGGAAACACCTCCAGGCAGATTAGATATCATCTCACACCAGTCAGAATGGCCATCATCAAAAAATCTAGAAACAATAAATGCTGGAGAGGGTGTGGAGAAAAGGGAACACTCTTGCACTGCTGGTGGGAATGTGAATTGGTACAGCCACTACGGAGAACAGTATGGAGGTTCCTTAAAAAACTACAAATAGAACTACCATATGACCCAGCAACCCCACTACTGGACATATACCCTGAGAAAACCATAATTCAAAAAGAGTCATGTACCAAAATGTTCATTGCAGCTCTATTTACAATAGCCCAGAGATGGAAACAACCTAAGTGTCCATCATTGGATGAATGGATAAAGATGTGGCACATATATACAATGGAATATTACTCAGCCATAAAAAGAAACGAAATTGAGCTATTTGTAGTGAGGTGGATGGACCTAGAGTCTGTCATACAGAGTGAAGTAAGTCAGAAAGAGAAAGACAAATACCCTATGCTAACACATATATATGGAATTTAAGGGAAAAAATGTCATGAAGAACCTAGGGGTAAGACAGGAATAAAGACACAGACCTACTAGAGAATGGACTTGAGGATATGGGGAGGGGGAAGGGTAAGCTGTGGCAAAGTGAGAGAGTGGCATGGACACATATACACCACCAAACGTAAAATAGATAGCTAGTGGGAAGCAGCCGCATAGCACAGGGAGATTAGCTCGGTGCTTTGTGACCACCTAGAGGGGTGGGAGGGAGGGAGACGCAAGAGGAAAGAGATATGGGAACATATGTATATGTATAACTGACTCACTTTGTTATAAAGCGGAAACTAACACAACATTGTAAAGCAATTATACTCCAATAAAGAAAAAAAAAAAAGAAAGAAACAGTCCAGGTACCTGGCTTCTCCTGTATCCAGTCAGACAACCATTTCAAATGACAATCACAGGTCCAGGGATTCCCATGAAGATAAAGGCTTTCCAGATCAGGCATATAGGTGACCATCTCTTGAGGGATGGAGCTCAGAAAGTTATCAGACAAGTATAGGTACTTAATGAAAGATGTTTTAAATATCCGGAGGTAGCACAAGGAGACAAATGTATCTGGATGAAGCTTAGTGAGCTGGTTCCCTTCCAAGTGCACCAGTCGGAGAGAGGTGAGTCCATAAAAAACCTCTGGGTTTATAAACTCGATATTGTTGTGGTCCATATGCAACCGTGTCAAGCTCCTGAGACCATAGAAAGTGTCCTTCTGAAGTTTTCGAACTTTGTTATAGCTCATTTTTAAGACCTAAGAGTAAAAAGAACACACTTATTTTGTCAAAGGAATTATCACAAAAAGGAAAATCATATCCATAGTAAAACATACGTTAAGATTAATCCAATGCAGTGTGTGTACCTTGTTTGGATCCTAATCCAAACAAACGAGTTGCAAATCAAGTATGAGAACATCAGGGAAATTAGAATATTCATGAACAGTTTATGATATTGAGGAATTACTGCTATAATTTTAAGGTATAATACTGATGTTATGGTTCATTTTAAAAGATTCCATAACTTTGACATATGTATTGAAGGACTTATAGATGAAACATTATGATATCTCAGATTTGTTTCAAAACAATGCAATGAAGTAGAAAAGTAGTGGGTGGAGGTACAGGTGAAACAAGATCTGTTATGTGTTGATAACTACTGAAGCTGGGTGATGCTGCATTGGGGATCATTATATTATTCTATTTTTGTATATGGTATACTTTTTAAAAAACGTATTATGGAAATTTTCAACCATATACAAAAGTATCTTGACATTTCAAGTAAACTTAAGATTTCTTGAACCTGAATTTTTCATAAGAAATATGATTTTATCTTTCACATTTAAAATGCATTTGGACTTCCCCGGTGGCGCAGTGGTTAAGAATCCGCCTGCCAATGCAGGGGACATGGGTTCGATTCCTGGTCCGGGAAGATCCCACATGCTGCGGAGCAACTAAGCCCATGCGCCACAACTACTGAACCTGTGCTCTAGAGCCCGTGAGCCACAACTACTGAAGCCCATGCACCTAGAGCCCATGCTCCACAGTAAGAGAAGCCACCACAATGAGAAGCCTGTGCACTGCAACAAAGACCCAACGCAGCCAAAAATAAATAAATAAATAAATTTAAAAATAAATAAATAAAATGGCTTTACTGAGATATAATTCACATGCCATAAAAATCCACCTTTTTATTTTTTTAAAAGATTTTTTTTTATGTGGACCATTTTTAAAGTCTTCATTGAATTTGTTACAATATTGCTTCTGTTTTTTGTCTTGGTTTTTTGGCCACAAGGCATGTGGGCTCTTAGCTCCCTGACCAGGGATCAAACCCGCACCACCCCCTGCACTGCAAGGTCAAGTCTTAACCACTGGACCGCCAGGGAAGTCCCCAAAATCCACCTTTTTAAACCGTACAATTCAGTGGCTTTTAGTATATTCACAAGGTTGTGCAACCATCTCCACTATCTAATTTTAGGACATTTTCATCACCCCAAAATAAAAATTGATACCCATTAGCAGTCATTCCCCCCCTCCTCCTAGCCCTAGAAAACCACTAATTTACTTTGTTTCTGTGGATTTGCCTATTGTCAACATTTTAAACAATGGATGATACAATATGTGGTCTTTTGTGTCTGGCTTTTTCCAATTAGCATAATATTTCCAAGACCCTCCCCTGTTGTAGCACATATCGGTCCTTCATGCCTTCTTATTACTGAGTTGTATTCCACTGTATACACGTAATATATTTCGTGTATCCATTTATGAGTCAATGGACATTTGGGTGCTTTTTATTTTTTAGCTATTATGAGTAATATGATTTTTAATTGATTTTGAATTGAAATTAAAAGTTTTTCAATATTTCAGTAGTGTGTGTGTATTCTCCAATTCCTTCTCCAGTTACCAACTGAACACGCCCCCTTCTCCCAAAAAGAAAAGAAAAAGAAATGCTAGCAAAAACAATGATTTATCATCATATTATCCTAATTTGACCTAATCTGTCATCTCCGTTGAGAATGTTTTTCTGGAATGCCAAGTTCCCTAATAAGCAAAGAAAATTGAAATTGACAACATGGAACAGCTTTGCCCCAAATATTATCAAACTCAATGTTCATCAATATCTATGGAAAACCTGGTCAAGAAAACAAATATGTGTGAATTCCATGAATGAAATGTATTCCATCTAATCCTCTGAAGATATATATTCCAAATAAAGCCTGATTAAGCCAAACCAACAGAATCACATACCTAGACTTAAATCTATGGTTTTACAGAGGCTTAGTGTGATGGAAAAAGGCTCATACTGCACACTGGCATTTTATCTTTTCTAAGGATAGAACTGACTTTTTTTTATTGCACTGTATCTCTTCTATGAGGAGCTTTGGGAAACATTTTTTTTTCTAATTTAAAATCAGATGTGGTTGTACTTTCCCTGAACAGTAGTTTTATTTTTTAATTTACTGAAAAATTGAGTTAGCTTCTCAAAAGCCTCAAGTCCTACTTACAGCAGACATACTGATCTTTATGCCTGCAGTTCCCTGCATTCCCTTTGTTCTTGTTCCTAAGATTTCTTCTACCTTTTGCTTTCTTTCCTACTGGGGTGGTAATTCTTACAATATTCGATGCATTCTTGGAAGTCCCCATAACTGTAAAAAAGTGTTTGAATAAGGCAGTGCATAAGTAAAGTGAAACTTAAAAGTATATCGCTCTATAGAAAGCTAACTTCTATGTAAAGACAGCAATTATTTTTAGAAACTACATTCAATTCCCAGATGAACATGACTAGAAGTGGCCTTTTAGGATTAAATTTTAAAGGTTTAGCAATCCTTGGGCATTGATAATTTTTTTCTTTCTATGAGCCTGAGGTATGAGAAAATCAAAATTTTCTTATTCTAATTTCCACATACAGCTGCATTTAAAAAGAAATCAGTTATTTGACATTTTCCCTTGATGTCTACATCTAATTTACAGAGTGTTGATTTTGGGGGTTCTCTAGGAACAGGTAGCTTTTGGAGGCACATCTCACCGCATTAACCTGCCCCTTCCCCACATCAGTCTCACCTGCAAGGCCTGCAAATCTGAGAAGGTCTTAGGAGGGATTGTGTGAATGCCATTGCTGTGTAGCATTAGTAACTCCAACTTGTTTAGGCCAGAAAAATCCGTTTCTGTCAATCTCACCAAACTGTTGTACCTGAAATAAAAACATCATTCTAGGCATAAGCGAAGTCAACTAAAGTTCAAATGTCAAAGCAAAACCCAACAAACACACACATAGAACTGAATTTCACTCCCCGCCCCCTTTTTATTTCTTGTGCTCTAAGGAGATAATCCAATGCTTGAAATATTGTTGAAATTCATCAGATGCCACAGAAGGTCAGTCCCTCCAACCCAGCCCTTGCGGTCTCAGTTACAATTATCCTACTCAGATTCCCGGAAAATGCCACATCCCTTCCCATTTTCAAACCTTTGTACATATGCTGTTCCTGCAGGTTGGAATGCCTTTGACTCTAGCCCTATTTGTGAACACTGTTAAGACCCAGCCCATTCTCTAATAACATGGCCCCCTTGTTCTCCCAGGTATAATTCATCATTATGAAGTAATGGTTAAGAAACCTGGGCTCTGAAGCCAAATGTTTTGGGTATGAGTATAAACTCAGGTGCCTGGGAGTAGAGCTGACCCTGGGTTAAATCAGTAACCTTTCTGTGCCTCAGTTTCCTTGTCTATAAAATGCAAATAATAGAACCTACTTCAAACGGGTTATGAGGATTAAATGAATGCATACATGAAGAGTTCTTAGCTCAATGCCAGGACACAGTGTTAGCTATTATTATTAGTGATTGTTCCCAAGGCACTTCGTATGCTCTATTATAGTTCTTATTAAATTGTACTAACTATACAACTGTCTTCTCCCTTTAACTATGGTTTCTAGAAATGAATAATATATCTTGTTCATCATTGTATCCCTGGTACCACCATTGTGTTTGGCCCATAGTAGGCGCCCACTAATGTCAAATAAACAATGTTAAGTCTGCTTGTATGTGCATTCACACACACAGTTTTTCATCAACTTTTAAAATACAGTTGCCTTTTAGCAGATTTAATTTACGCATTTTTAAAGCCTTTTAAATAAGTCGGTTTCTATGGAGAAAAAATCCAAGGGCCTTAAAAAACGATCTAGTTGAGTTTTCATATATATCTTTTGTGTATAAGAGGACGCCTCCAGTTGTCCTGTTACCTCTTACTGATATATCATAACGCTAATTCTTAACAAGAGCTATATTATTATCCAGCAAAAATGTAGCCAGAATGCAGCTTTTCTATAATCATGGGCCTCTCAGCCTACCATGAGTGACTATGGGCCTCTCAGCCTACCACGAGTGACTATGGGTTCTAGAAGAACTTTCTCTTAGTAAAAGTTTAACAGAAAAAAAATTTTTATTGCCCCAGCAAGCATAAGATCCTCATGTACTCATTTCAGAAGAGAAATACTGTTAAAAAGAATTGTGGTTAATCTCCCAAAGTCACAAGTGTTTTGAGGACAAGTCAGCAGTGTAATCAATCCCTCCTTGAGAAGGAAGCAAGACAAGGGCCCCTGCGTACCCTAGATTGATACGTTCCACGTTGGGCGGGATGCTGTGTGGGATGGAGGTCAGGTACCGAAACGTGCAGTGCACCTCTGTAGGCACGTAACAGGCACAGCGGCGAGGACAGGCCCTGCCCCCGGGGAAGACCACCAGGCAGACTGCAGCGAAGGAGACCAGTAAGCTGGTGCTTCCCCTGCTTTTCACCTTCATCCTGAAAAAACATCATACCTCCGAGTTATAAATATGGTTTGAGAAAAGTTCCAGTAGACCACACACAGTAACTGGTAATCTGGGAGACCTTCCTAAAAGGTCGTAAGGGGCCAATTTCATTCACAACTTTTATGGTAAAGCTTACTCTTTACAAAGCCATAGTGTGTGCTGGCCTCATATGGATCCTTGTGATCAAGCAGGATATTTATTGTTGTGAAATTCCTTTACCGCTTTTCACTTCTTAATGAAAAGCAGCAATCCCTATTACTTAGAGATTCATTAAAAAAGGAAAGTGGAAACCATAATGGAGATATTGTGACAACTGAAGTACATAAGGCTTAGTTTCCTGTTTATGCTTTAGTTTTTTAGACTTTAAAAAAACTGATTATAAAACTAATACATGTGCAACACAAAATTTAGAAGCTGTAAATAAGAAAAAAGAAAATAAAATCACTCATACTTCCCACCACCCAGATATAATCAATAACATTTTGCCATACTCCTTCCAGCATTTTACATATTGGGTTGGATGTTACTGCATATATATGATCAAATGAAATTTCATAACACATTTTTATCATTGAACATGTTTGTTTTTTCATTTTATCAAACCTTCTTCAAAAACATTTTTAAGAGCCGTAATAATCCACTGAAAGGACGAATAAATCTCTTTCCAACATGTCCTCAAGTCCTTGACAAAAAAGACACATTGTACATGTCACTGCCAAACGATGACCGTAAGTAATCGTAACTGACCAGCTGAGAGGGCTTGAGCCTTGCACCTGCGCCGCAGTGGGCCACACTGACCCCTCGCAGGCATTATGCTGTCTGCTTTTGCTCTGCTTAGAACATCCCTCTGCCTCTTTTCTTGGTCCCTTCTCCTCGTCCTCACGTCTGCCATGGGGGTGGGGGAGCATAACCAGGGAAGAAATATGCTCAGCTTGTTGGAAAAATGGTATCTGTTACCCACATGTGGGTGAAGCCCAAGGATCCAAACCTAGCTTTTGCCTGAAATTCAGAATAAACAAAGATTGTAATAACGTCTTTATTATGCTTCTCTAAGAAAAGTGACCTTCATAGAATGGTTTTAGATTCTACCAGCAACCATCCTTTAGCTATAAACCACATTTAAAATAACATGAATGCTGAATCGCTTGTATCTCCATATAGAAAGATGATGGAATTATTAGAATATTGCCCAAATTAAAATTTACTATAGGATTAATCACATGACAAATTTTGTCATTGTAACCATCTGGTTACAAACATTTAAAATAAATGTCATATGATTGGAGACAGCATTTCCACCTTCTTATCATTAGGTAAGCAAAGAAAGAAAGAATAGGATGCAGGCAGTTCTCTCATCCAGCTAGAAAAATAGAAGTTACGGGTATGCCCACTTGAGAGTTACTGAAAAGAGAATCAAAAGTCTAAAAGAACACGTAGATAGTGGATTCCCACAGACTTAAACCTGAAAATGTGTATAATGAAATAGATAGAAATTGACAATACCTGAGCTCTTCCGTCCTGGTCCTAAATCCTCTCCTGACATAGGCAGAGACTGAAAATCTTCCCAAGAAATGGAAGATCATATCCAAACCTGAGTAAGGAAAAGTTCTCTGCTCCAAAGTGAAGCCAGTGGCTTGGTCTTTCTGGCTTGCAGCTCAGGGGTATTACTCTGGAGAGAGACCTGGAGGCACCCCCCGTGCCGCAGCTAGATAACCGGAGCTCACATGAATCAGCAGCGTGCCTTTATAACTGTTGCTACAGAAACAGAAAGCAAAGTGGAGGTTTTAAAATGTCCTTTCTCCTCCCTCAACGGTGTGCTTAAATTCCCCCTAAAGTTGTCATTTAAATATATGTATTAATATCACTCCCTTTTGCCCCCAAGTCCCAGGAGCTTCTCCTCCCTTATCCTTTTTGGGCAAATCTGTCAGAAGTTCCCACAATAAGGGTCTCCACCTACTGGTGAATCTTTGCTCAGAGTTTGTCTTTTGCTTGGCATCAGTCACCGAAGAAGCGACCTTCTCATTTTTGCTGTAATCCTCCCCCCTCTTCGGCGCGTGCTCTGCTGGCCCTGCCCTGGCTCGGGCCCCAGGACTAGCTGCATTCCCACGCCAAGCCCCCTCTCTGCTGCCCCTGGCCCGGGCATGGGTCCTGTCCCCTTCCCCGGGAAGGACTGCCAGAGCCGCTCACCTCTCAGCGCAGGTGACCAATGGGCTCCCGCTGCCGGCGTGTGCTGGGCTCAGCTGCCCGGAGCGCAGGGACCGCCCAGAGCTGAGGGAGGGAAGGCGAGGCGGGGCGACGTTGATTTATGTGTCTGGGGACAGCGCCGAGGCTCCATCGCACGCGGATTATAAACGACCACTAGACTCATCTTCATTTTTCAGAAGGCGCGGATGTCTGCTCGCCTTCTGTCTTATTTCCTCCTCTTTCTCCGATTCCCTGTTATTTCTCAGGCGCGTTCTGGCTGGTGGGCAGGTCAGTTTCAGCCGCGGGGCCTTTACTCCCACGTTTACCTCCTCCACCTGTTGACAGGTGGTGGGTAAATCTTTTGGTTTAAGGGCTTGCTTGAATCACCACGAGCTGTTCTCAATTCTGAGGTTCATCAAAGTTCTGTCTGAAGGCTGAGAGGTAGCCATGATAACCTATGATACCTGCAGTTTGAATTTTCTGTTTGACCCAACTGGAGAAATCTCTCCGGGGTTACCAGAGCGCTGGGTTTAAATACTTTTTTTTTTTCTTATTTTCTTTTTTTTTTCTGTTTGAGTTGCATCTCCCTCTCTCATCTCCACCCCCGCCATCCATGAAGATAGCCTCCAGAATCGCCCCTAGCACCTCAGACCTCATTTAATAGTGCCTGCATTGGAGACAGGGCCCCCAATATCTTGACTCATAAACACTTAGTGTAACTAAAATGACCCTTTTCACTTTAGTTACACTGCATTTAAACTTTTGATGAAAATTTGATATGAACGTTTCTGAGCAGTGATTCTCAGGTTGTGGTTCCGGGCTCAGCAGCATTGGCATTATACTGGACCTTGTTAAAAAACACAAATTCTCAGGCTCCATCCCAGACCCACAGAATCAGAAACTGCAGGGATGAGGCCTGGCGTCTGTGTGTTAACAAGCCTTCCAGACGATTCCCATGCAGCAAATTTTGAGGATTGCTGGTTTAAGGAAATAACTTCTTATAATGACAATGGGGTTTACCCTGTGGCAATACTACTATAAGCATTTTACAAATATTGACTCATTTAAACCTCACCCAAAACACCAAAAAACCTAAAAGGAAAATGTTTGTGTCATTTTCATTTTACAGGTTAGGCACATAAAGGTAAGTGACTCACCACAGGTCATTGCCAGCTTGTAAGTAGAGAAGCCGAAGTTGATTCAAACCCAGGCACCTGGCTCTCCAGCCTGAGTGTTTCGCCACAAAGCTGCAGCTGCCTCACTCAGCCAAACATCAGGAATGTCCCATATCCAGTAGCTAAACATTCAAGTGATTTATAGTTAGTAATAAGTGAGTCAGTGACCATGGTCGAATTCTAGAATCAGGGACTCAGAAGTAACTCTAGAAGTACGTGTGATGAGAACACGGTCTTTAGTTCTGCAGAGCTGACATGGTTAAGTTAAAAATTCACATGTGATCTCTAGACTTAGAAGCTTGCTTGGGAAACACGGCATATTTGTGGATTCTTCGCATCCACAGTTTTTCTTCCAAAGCTCCTTGGTGATCAACCTCATGGCTTCATACTCTTGTCAATTTCTAACCAAGGTCTGGACTCCCAGACCCTTGCTAGGATGAATCACAGAAAGATGACCGTAGCATGTTATGCTCCTTTTTTTTCCCAGGATGGTTACATGGGGTCATTTTTTTTGCTGTCAGTTTCAAAAAGAACTCCTGTTAGGAATGTTTGCTTGTTTTAAGGGTTTTAATGAGAGAGATTTCTAGAACTGCTTTGTGTCAGAGTTCTCTCTGTATTTTCTACTTTTTATTTAATCTGCCAGAATTATTAGAAACTCGAAAGGCATGTTGGGACTAATTCTAGTTCAACTTGCCCTATTTAATAATAATAATAGGAATAATAATCACTGCTGTTGTAGTCAGAGCATATATGTGCCAGGAGCTTTATATGTGTTGCTTAATTCTCGGACATATTCTTATGAGGTAGGCATTAAAATTATACCCATTTTCAGGTGATACTCTGAAATAATTAAGAGCCAGAATACAATACTGAGTTAATTTTAAACCTCTAAGGCCCCTGTTCTTAAGCCCTACCTTTCCCAGCCTCCTCCACTTCTGTTTACATTTACACTGTTGCAAAATTCGGAGGCTCCACAGCATATCAAGGATTAAAGTTTGACCGGTCTCCTTTCTAACCATACTTAATAAGGCAATTTGTTTCTATAGATTCTTACAGTGTACAAATCACTTTCGTGTTTGAATATGGCTTCATTTAATGTTTACAAGAAATAAGTAACACTCAATGATAATAATTCTATTTTATAGAAGAAGCTGAGGTTGACTATGTATATGAATTGCCAAATTCACATCTGGAGTTAACCTGAACTCCTAACCCTGTGCTTCCTGGACTATAAACTCTGTTTCACCTACGCCTTCAGGACGGTTTGCCATTTTAATTACCTCTCACTATAGTTTACCTAATATTTTTCTTTAAATCACTCCTCCCTTCTTTTTTCTAAGTCTTTCCCTAAACAGTATCAGTAAATTCACAGGTTTGATATTTTTTTCTAGTAAACATGACAATAAATATACATCTTTTTGGGCTTCCCTGGTGGCGCAGTGGTTGAGAGTCCGCCTGCCGATGCAGGGGTCACGGGTTCGTGCCCTGGTCCGGGAAGATCCCACATGCTGCGGAGCGGCTGGGCCCGTGAGCCATGGCCGCTGAGCCTGTGCGTCCGGAGCCTGTGCTCTGCAACGGGAGAGGCCACAACAGTGACAGACCTGCGTACTGCAATAAAAATATACATATATATATATATATATATATATATATATATATATATATATATATACATCTTTTTTACCCTTTACATCACACCTGGGAATTTACATCTCCCCCATCTCTGTCATTGACATGGCTCGTTACCCTTTTTGGTGTTCATTTCACTCCTAAGTCAGAGCAATAAACACCGATAAATCCAGTCTAAGATTTTACATCATATATCACCTGACAATCATAACAACTCAGGTTTTGTTGTTGTTTTTTGGCCACTCCCTGTGGCTCACAAGATCTCAGTTCCCCGACCAGGGATTGAACCCCAGGCCATGGCAGTGAAAGTCTGGAATCCTAACCGTTAGGCCACCAAGTGAACTGCTGAGCTCATGTATTTTGAAACTCATTCATATGCATATCAACGATAAACAAATACTAAAATCGTTACATATCTATTAATCAGGACCGATCATTACTAGCTCCCAGCCCCACAATTTTCTTATTAATTGATTAACCAAACAATCAAGTCACCCGCTTAGTGAATACAACAGCAGTGAAGCAGACCTAAAATCCTGACCACTTTTGTTTGTTTTTGAAGTTACAGCCTACTGGCGCAAGTGATAAGTGCCATGCAGAGAAATAGTGCAGAAAAAGGATATCAAAATCAGTCAGTATCAGCCCTGATCCGATAAAATTGCATCTCAGCCAACGGAAGTCAAGCTGCAGACCCTAAGGCACTTATTTTTCAATGAACAATTAATATTCCACACTCTTAATCCTTCAGTCATTCAGAATGCTATGTATAGGTACAACTTTGGAAGATTTAGAGACATTTTGAAGCCGATGCATAGTTCTCTTATGAGTTCATAGGCTCCAGATTATAGGAAATAGACAAACTACTTAGGAGGCAATTGTAACAGTACAGCCTCAAAATGACAAGCTAAGTTAGTGGTTTGGAGAGTAAAGAAAGATGCTAGTTAGAAGAGGCATGTAGGAACCAGAATTGTTAAAAATGTATTTGGGGAATAAAGGAGAAGTAAAAGAGAAATGATGCATGAATCTTAACATTTCTCGTCAATGACTTCCAAGGATCCTGGGAAAAATAGGGCTGAAGCAGATAAAAGTGAGAACCCCACATAGATGCAGACCTGAGAAAAGATCAAGGCAGAAGCAGCGCTATAATAACCAAGTATCCACAGCTGTCAAGACTTCGAGATGTCTAGAGGATACCCTTGCTGACTGTAACATTGTACACTGGTCCCTGTAAATGCTACATGTTGCTTTTCTAACAGGTACTGTATCAAAGGCCATCATTGGTGGATATTTACAGAATTCGTCATGATTTCTTAAGCATGGGCAGGAGATACATCTAAGGATTCTCAGATCTATGAGATGAAATCTCAGAGGTTGTCCAAAGGTGAATGTCCTATGTGTGAAAAGGGGATGGTACAATGTGGTAGTAGTACAATGTTGGTAGAATTTCATGAGCGTTTTCTAAGAGCAAACAGAGTGTGAGCTGGTACACAGGGAAAACTCAAGGGCACTACAGTCAACCACACTAACAACCCTAGAAGTTGATTTTCGAGGAGGAACAACTTTGAGGTGGTTTCTGAGGTCAGCCACTGGGAAGAGGAGTGAGGAATCCAAAACTATAATTAGGGGTAGATCATACACAATGTTTGGTTAAGCTGTTGGCCACTGTATGAAGCTTTCCATAACACTGAGGTATTCTGAGGTACTGAGTTTTGGAGTAGGGATCCTTTTGTTGTCCTGACACACATGGTAGGAATTTTGGAAGGGGTGAGTTCTAGAGAATCACATCCTTGTCAGATGATGCCTTGAAAAATTATTTTTTTTAAGCCAACAACTACACTACTTACATTCTTGGTTTTTTTCCTTAAATAGAACTTTATTGGAGTATAATTGCTTCACAATACTATGTTAGTTTCTATTGTACACCAAAGTCAATCAGCCATATGCATACATATGTCCCCATAACCCCTCCCTCTTGCGTCTGCTTCCCTCCCACCCTCCCTATCCCACCCCTCTAGGTCATCACAAAGCACCGAGCTTTTATCTCCCTGTGCTATGCTGCTGCTTCCCACTAGTCATTTTACATTCCGTAGTGTATATATGTCGATGCTACTCTCACTTCACCCCAGCTTCCCCCTCTCACCCTGTGTCCTCAAGTCCATTCTCTATGTCTACATCTTTATTCCTGCCCTGCAACTAGGTTCTTCATGACCTTTTTTTTTTTTTTAGATTCCATATATATGTGTTAGCATACGGTATTTGTTTTTCTCTTTCTGACTTACTTCACTCTGTATGACAGACTGTAGGTCCATCCACCTCACTCCAAATAACTCAGTTTCGTTTCTTTTTATGGCTGAGTAATATTCCATTGTATATATGTGCCACATCTTCTCTATCCATTCATCTGTCGATGGACATTTAGGTTGGTTCCATGTCCTGGCTATTTTGTAAATTACACTACTTACATTCTTATCTCTCCCTTCTACTGTTCTCTTAGCTCAGTTTGAGTCTTTGACTTAATTCTGTTTTATTAGAAACTTGCCCTTTCTTCACAGATAACAAATGCAATATTTTCCAGATCTAGTCTCTTTGATGATAGGGAAAAGTAATAAAGCCATATGCGTGTGTATACACACACACACACGGCTGCATTTTCAAGTACTTTACAGCATTAAACATAGATAGGATAAGTGGAGTTTCTTAGCAGTGCAGTGTCTTAGAATATTAGGATTTGTTTTACATATATCATAATCACAAAAAAATAGAAATTTTCCTTTTTATTCTTCATTGTTATTTTAAGTCACTGAACATAGTGTAAAATATATTAGACATTCTCTTGGAATAAGCTAGAGACATGTTAGGACATATGAAAGAACAAAGATTTATGTGGCAAGATTCAATAAAGATTCCAAAGACCACAATCATCACAGAGAAATTACTCTGTTTTTTCACTTCTCCTAATAGAGGTTGTAATTAACACACTCTGAGAACAGCCATGGAACAATGCAGAGGAAAGTCTATGGTTTTAGAGCAGGGTCAGAAAACTTTATCTGCAAAGGGCAAGTAGTGAATATGTTAGGTTTTATGGGTTATAGGATTTCTATCACAACTACTCAATCCTATCATTGTAGTGAAAGCAACCACAGACAATATATAAATGAATGAGCATGGCTGTGTTCCAATAAAATTTTATTTATAACCACTGAAATTTAAATTTCATATAATTTTAATATATATAATAATATATCGGCTTAGGACCTGTGCAGAAGGGGAGAGGCAGCACGTGGAAAGGGGCACCTCCGGAGTGCAGAGTTCCAGAGTTTGGAGATGTACAGTTCCCCTGCAATTGACTTATATAGTATGAGGAATGGTTACCTGGATGACCTGAAGAAGCCCACAGATAACTGAAATACACCAGAAATACATCTACATGTGGAACAACTCCTACAGAACACCTACTGAACGCTGGCAGAAGACCTCAGACCTCCCAAAAGGCAAGAAACCCCCACCACGTACCTGGGTAGGGCAAAAGAAAAAAGAAAAAGCAGAGACCAAAAAATAGGGACAGAACCTGCACCACTGGGAGGGCGCTGTGAAGGAAGAAAGGTTTCCACACACTAAGAGCCCCTTCGCGGGTGGAGACTGCGGGTGGCGGAGGGGGAGAGCACAGCCACAGGGGTGCGGATGGCAAAGCGGAGAGATTCCTGCACAGAGGGTCAAGGCCGACCGGCACTCACCAGCCCGAGAGGCTTGTCTGCTCACCTGCCTGGGCGCGCGGGGCTGGGACCTGAGGCTCGGGCTTCGGTCGGATCCCAAGGAGAGGACTGGGGTTGGCGGCATGAACGCAGCCTGAAGTGGTTAGTGCGCCACGGCTATCAGGAAGGGAGTCAGGGAAAAGTCTGGACCTGCCGAAGAGGCAAGAGACTTTTTCTTACCTCTTTGTTTCCTGGTGTGCGAGGAGAGGGGATTAAGAGCGCTGCTTAAAGGAGCGCCAGAGACGGGCGCAAGCTGCAGCTAAAAGCGCGGAACCCAGAGACGCGCATGAGATGCTAAGGCTGCTGCTGCCACCACCAAGAAGCCTGTGTGCGAGCACAGGTCACTGTCCACACCCCCCTTCCGGGGAGCCTGTGCAGCCTGCCACTGGCAGGGTCCCGGGATCCAGGGACAACTTCCCCGGGAGAACGCACGGCACGCCTCAGGCTGTTGCAATGTCATGCTGCCCTCGGCCGCCGCAGGCCCGCCCCGCACTCCATGCCCCTCCCTCCACCCGGCCTGAGTGAGCCAGAGCCCCCGAATCAGTGGCTCCTTTAACCCCGTCCTGTCTGAGCGAAGAACAGACGCCCTCCGGCAACCTACACGCAGAGGCGGGGCCAAATCCAAAACGGAACCCAGGGAGCTGTGCGAACCAAGAAGTGAAAGGGAAATCTCTCCCAGCAGCCTCAGAAGCAGCGGATTAAAGCTCCACAATCAACTTGATACACCCTGCATCTGTGGAATACCTGAACAGACAACTAATCATCCCAAATTGAGGAGGTGGACTTTGAGAGCAAGATTTATGATATTTCCCCCTTTTCCTCTTTTTGTGAGTGTGTATGTGTATGCTTCTGTGGGAGATTTTGTCTGTATAGCTTTGCTTCCACCATTTGTCCTAGGGTTCTCTCCATCCGTTTTTTATTGTTGTTGTTTTGATTTTAATTTTTTTCTTAATAATTATTTTTTATTTTAATAACTTTATTATATTTTATCTTACTTTATTTTACTTTATTTTCTTTCTTTCTTTTTTTCCTTCCTTCCCTCCTTCCTTCCTCCCTCCCTGCCTCCCTCCCTCCTTTCTTGCTTGCTTTTGTTCTTTCTCTCTTTCTTCTTCTACTAATTCTTTCTTTCAACTTTCTCTCTTTTATTCTGAGCCGTGTGCATGAAAGGCTCTTGGTGCTGCAGCGAGCAGTCAGTGCTGTGCCTCTGAGGAGGGAGAGCCAACTTCAGGACACTGGTCTACAAGAGACCTCCCAGCTCCACATAATATCAAACGGCAAAAATCTCCCAGAGATCTCCATCTCGACGCCAGCACCCAGCTTCACTCAACAACCAACAAGCTACAGTGCTGGACATCCTATGCCAAACAACTAGCAAGACAGGAACACAACACCACCCATTAGCAGAGAGGCAGCCTAAAGTCATGCTAAGCTCACAGACACTCCAAAACACATCACCGGACAGGGCCCTGCACACCAGAAGGACAAGATACAGCCCCAACCACCAGAACACAGGCATCAGTCCCCTCCACCAGGAAGCCCACACAGGCCACTGAACCAACCTCACCCACTGGGGGCAGACAATAAAAATAACGGGAACTAAGAACGTGAAGCCTGCAAAAAGGAGACCCCAAACACAGTACGATAAGCAAAATGAGAAGACAGAAAAACACACAGCAGATGAAGGACCAAAATAAACACCCACCAGACCTAATAAATGAAGAGGAAATAGGCAGTCTACCTGAAAAAGAATTCAGAATAATGATAGTAAAGATGATACAAAATCTTGGAAATAGAACAAACAAAATGCAAGAAACATTTAACAAGGACCTAGAAGAACTAAAGATGAAACAAACAATGATGAACAACACAATAAATGAAATGAAAAATACTCTAGAAGGGATCAATAGCAGAATAACTGAGGCAGAAGAACAGATAAGTGACCTGGAAGATAAAATAGTGGAAATAACTACTGTAGAGCAGAATAAAGAAAGAAGAATGAAAAGAACTGAGAACAGTCTCAGAGACTTCTGGGACAACATTAAACGCACCAACATTCGAATTATAGGGATCCCAAAAGAAGAAGAGAAAAAGAAAGGGATTGAGAAAATATTTGAAGAGATTATAGTTGAAAACTTCCCTAATATGGGAAAGGAAATAGTTAATCAAGTACAGGATGCACAGAGAGTCCCATACAGGATAAATCCAAGGAGAAATATGACAAAACACATATTAATCAAACTGTCAAAAATTAAATACAAGAAAACATATTAAAAGCAGCAAGGGAAAAACAACCAATAACACACAAGGGAATCCCCATAAGGTTAACAGCTGATCTTTCAGCAGAAACTCTGCAAGCCAGAAGGAACTGGCAGGACATATTTAAAGTGATGAAGGAGAAAAACCTGCAACCAAGATTACTCTAGCCAGCAAGGATCTCATCCAGATTTGATGGAGAAATTAAAAACAGACAAGCAAAAGCTCAGAGAGTTCAACACCACCAAACCAGCTTTACAACAAATGCTAAAGGAACTTCTGTACGCAAGAAACACAAGAGAAGGAAAAGACCTACAATAATGAACCCAAAACAATTAAGAAAATGGGAATAGGAACATACATCTCGATAATTACCTTAAATGTAAATGGACTAAATGCTCCCACCAAAAGAAACAGATTGGCTGAATGGATACAAAAACAAGACCCATATATATGGTATCTACAAGAGACCCACTTCAGACCTAGAGACACATACAGACTGAAAGTAAGGGGATGGAAAAAGATATTCCATGCAAATGGAAACCAAAAGAAAACTGGAGTAGCAATGCTCATATCAGACAAAATAGACTTTAAAATAAAGACTATTACAAGAGACAAAGAAGGACACTACATAATGATCAAGGGATCAATCCAAGAAGAAGATATAACAATAGTAAATATTTATGCACCCAACATAGAAGCATCTCAATACATAAGGCAAATACTAACAGCCATAAAAGGGGAACTCGACAGTAACACATTCATAGTAGGGGACTTTAACACCCCACTTACACCAGTGGACAGATAATCCAAAATGAAAATAAATAAGGAAACACAAGCTTTAAATGATACATTAAACAACATGGACTTAACTGATATTTACAGGACATTCCATCCAAAAACAACAGAATACACATTTTTCTCAAGTGCTCACGGAACATTCTTCAGGATAGATCATATCTTGGGTCACAAATCAAGCCTTGGTAAATTTCAGAAAACTGAAATTCTATCAAGTATCTTTTCCGACCACAAGGCTATGAGACTAGATATCAATTACAGGAAAATATCTATAAAAAATACAAACACAGGGAGGCAAAACAATACTTAATAATGAAGTGATCACTGAAGACATCAAAGAGGAAATAAAAACATACCTAGAAACAAATGACAATGGAGACACGATGACCCAAAAGCAATGGGATGCAGCAAGAGCAGTTCTGAGAGGGAAGTTTATAGCAATACAATCCTACCTTAAGAAACAGGAAACATCTCGAATAAACAACCTAACCTTGCACCTAAAGCAATTAGAGAAAGAAGAACAAACAAACCACAGAGTTAGCTGAAGGAAAGAAATCATAAACATCAGATCAGAAATAAATGAAAAAGAAATGAAGGAAACGATAGCAAAGATCAATAAAACTAAAAGCTGATTCTTTTAGAAGATAAACAAAGTTGATAAACCATTAGCCAGACTCATCAAGGAAAAAAAGGGAGAAGATTCAAATCAATAGAATTAGAAATGAAAGAGGAGAAGTAACAACTGACACTACAGAAATACAAAAGATCATGAGAGATTACTACAAGCAACTCTATGCCAATAAAATGGACAACCTGGAAGAAATGGACAAATTCTTAGAAAGGCACAACCTGCCAAGACTGAATCAGGAAGAAATAGAAAACATGAACAGACCATTACACCCACTGAAATTGAAATTGTGATTAAAAATCTTCCAACAAACAAAAGCCCAGGACCAGATGGCTTCACAGGCGAATTCTATCAAACATTTAGAGAAGAGCTAACACCTATCCTTCTCAAACTCTTCCAAAATATAGCAGAGGGAGGAGCACTCCCAAACTCATTCTACAAGGCCACCATCACCCTGATGCCAAAACCAGGTAAGGATGTCACAAAGAAAGAAAACTACAGGCCAATATCACTGATGAACATAGATGCAAAAATCCTCAACAAAATACTAGCAGACAGAATCCAACAGCACATTAAAAGGATCGTACACCATGATCAAGTGGGGTTTATTCCAGGAATGCAAGGATTCTTCAGTATATGCAAATCAATCAACGTGATAAACCATATTAACAAAGTGAAGGAGAAAAACCATATGATCATCTCAATAGATGTAGAGAAAGCTTTCGACAAAATTCAACACCCATTTATGATAAAAACCCTGCAGAAAGTAGGCATAGAGGGAACTTTCCACAACATAATAAAGGCCATATATGACAAGCCCACAGCAAACATCATCCTCAATGGTGAAAAACTGAAAGCATTTCCACTAAGATCAGGAACAAGACAAGGTTGCCCACTCTCACCACTCTTATTCAACATAATTTTGGAAGTTTTAGTCCCAGCAATCAGAGAAGAAAAGGAAATAAAAGGAATCCAAATCGGAAAAGAAGAAGTAAAGCTGTCACTGTTTGCAGATGACATGATACTATACATAGAGAATCCTAAAGATGCTACCAGAAAACTACTAGAGCTAATCAATGAATTTGGTAAAGTAGCAGGATACAAAATTAATGCACAGAAATCTCTGGCATTCCTATATACTAATGATGAAAAATCTGAAAGTGAAATCAAGAAAACACTCCCATTTACCATTGCAACAAAAAGAATAAAATATCTAGGAATAAACCTACCTAAGGATACGAAAGACCTGTATGCAGAAAATTATAAGACACTGATGAAAGAAATTAAAGATGATACAAATAGATGGAGAGATATACCATGTTCTTGGATGGGAAGAATCAACATTGTGAAAATGACTCTACTACCCAAAGCAATCTACAGATTCAATGCAATCCCTATCAAACTACCACTGGCATTTTTCACAGAACTAGAACAAAAAATTTCGCAATTTGTATGGAAACACAAAAGACCCCGAATAGCCAAAGCAATCTTTAGAACGAAAAAAGGAGCTGGAGGAATCAGGCTCCCTGACTTCAGACTATATTACAAAGCAACAGTAATCAAGACAGTATGGTACTGGCACAAAAACAGAAAGATAGATCAGTGGAACAGGATAGAAAGCCCAGAGATAAACCCACGCACATATGGACACCTTATCTTTGATAAAGGAGGCAGGAATGTACAGTGGAGAAAGGACAGCCTCTTCAATAAATGGTGCTGGGAAAACTGGACAGGTACATGTAAAAGTATGAGATTAGATCACTCCCTAACACCATACACAAAAATAAGCTCAAAATGGATTAAAGACCTAAATGTAAGGCCAGAAACTATCAAACTCTTAGAAGAAAACATAGGAAGAACACTCTATGACATAAATCACAGCAAGATCCTTTCTGACCCACCTCCTAGAGTAATGGAAATAAAAACAAAAATAAACAAATGGGACCTAATGAAACTTCAAAGCTTTTGCACAGCAAAGGAAACCATAACCAAGACCAAAAGACAACCCTCAGAATGGGAGAAAACATTTGCAAATGAAGCAACTGACAAAGGATTAATCTCCAAAATTTACAAGCAGCTCATGCAGCTCAATAACAAAAAAACAAACAACCCCATCCAAAAATGGGCAGAAGACCTAAATAGACATTTCTCCAAAGAAGATATACAGAATGCCAACAAACACATGAAAGAATGCTCAACATCATTAATCATTAGAGAAATGCAAATCAAAACTACAATGAGATATCATCTCACACCAGTCAGAATGGCCATCATCAAAAAATCTAGAAACAATAAATGCTGGAGAGGGTGTGGAGAAAAGGGGACACTCTTGCACTGCTGGTGGGAATGTGAATTGGTTCAGCCACTGTGGAGAACAGTATGGAGGTTCCTTAAAAAACTACAAATAGAATTACCATATGACCCAGCAATCCCACTACTTGGAATATACCCTGAGAAAACCAAAATTCAAAGAGAGTCATGTACCAAAATGTTCATTGCAGCTCTATTTACAATAGCCAGGACATGGAAACAACCTAAGCGCCCATCATCGGATGAATGGATAAAGAAGATGTGGCACATATACACAATGGAATATTACTCAGCCTTAAAAAGAAATGAAATTGAGGTATTTGTAATGAGATGGATAGACCTAGAATCTGTCATACAGAGTGAAGTAAGTCAGAAAGAAAAAGACAAATACCGTATGCTAACACATATATATGGAATTTAAGGGAAAAAAATGTCATGAAGAACTTAGGGGTAAGATAGGAATAGAGACGCAGACCTACTGGAGAACGGACTTAAGGATATGGGGAGGGGGAAGGGTGAGTTTTGACAGGGCGAGAGAGAGTCATGGACATATACACACTAACAAACGTAGTAAGGTAGATAGCTGGGGGGAAGCAGCCGCAAGGCACAGGGATATTAGCTCGGTGCTTTGTGACAGCCTGGAAGGGTGGGATGGGGAGAGTGGGAGGGAGGGAGACGCAAGAGTGAAGACATATGGGAACATATGTATATGTATAGCTGATTCACTTTGTTGTAAAGCAGAAACTAACACACCATTGTAAAGCAATTATACCCCAATAAAGATGTTTAAAAAAAAAAAAAAAAAAAAAAAAAAAGACAGTATTGTACTGGCACAAAAACAGATATATAGATCAATGGAACAGGATAGAGAGCCCAGAGATAAACCCAGGCACATATGGCCACCTAATCTTTGATAAAGGAGGCAGGAATGTATAGTGGAGAAAGGACAGCCTCTTCAATAAGTGGTGCTGTGTAAACTGGACAGGTACATGTAAAAGTATGAGATTAAATCACTCCCTAACACCATATACAAAAATAAGCTCAAAATGGATTAAAGACCTAAATGTAAGGCCAGTAACTATCAAACTCTTAGAGGAAAAAAAAGGCAGAACATTCTATGACATAAATCACAGCAAGATCCTTTTTGACCCACCTCCTAGAGAAATGGAAATAAAAACAAAAATAAACAAATGGGACCTAATGAAACTTCAAAGCTTTTGCACAGCAAAGGAAACCATAAACAAGATCAGAAGACAACCCTCAGAATGGGAGAAAATATTTGCAAATGAAGCAACTGACAAAGGATTAATCTCCAAAATTTATAAGCAGCTCATGCAGCTCCATAACAAAAAACAAAGAACCCAATCCAAAAATGGGCAGAAGACCTAAATAGACATTTCTCCGAAGAAGATATACAGACTTTCAGCAAACACATGAAGGAATGCTCAGCTTCATTAATCATTAGAGAATTGCAAATCAAAACTACGAGATATCATCTGACACCAGTCAGAATGGCCATCATCAAAAAATCTAGAAACAATAAATGCTGGAGAAGGTGTGGAGAAAAGGGAACACTCTTGCCCTGCTGGTGGGAATGTGAATTGGTACAGCCACTATGGAGAACAGTATGGAGGTTCGTTAAAAAACTACAAATAGAACTACCATATGACCCAGCAATCCCACTACTGGGCATATACCCTGAGAAAACCATAATTCGAAAAGAGTCATGTACCAAAATGTTCATTGCAGCTCTATTTACAATAGCCCACAGATGGAAACAACCTAAGTGTCCATCATCACATGAATGGATAAAGAAGATGTGGCACATATATACAATGGAACATTACTCAGCCATAAAAAGAAACGAAATTGAGCTATTTGTAATGAGGTGGATAGACCTAGAGTCTGTCATACAGAGTGTAGTAAGTCAGAAAGAGAAACACATATATATGGAGTTTAACAAAAAACAGAAAAAATGTCATGAAGAACCTAGGGGTAAGACAGGAATAAAGACAGAGACCTACTAGAGAATGGACTTGAGGATACGGGGAGGGGGAAGGGTAAGCTGTGACAAAGTGAAAGAGAGGCATGGACATATATACACTACCAAATGTAAGGTAAATAGCTAGTGGGAAGCAGCCGCATAGCACAGGGAGATCAGCTCGGTGCTTTGTGACCACCTGGAGGGGTGGGATAGGGAGGGTGGGAGGGAGGGAGACGCAAGAGGGAAGAGATATGGGAACATATGTATATGTATAACTGATTCACTTTGTTATAAAGCAGAAACTAACACACCATTGTAAAGCAATTATACTCTAATAAAGATGTAAAAAAAATATATATCAGAATATTATTATTTTGATTTTGTTTCGATCATTTACAACTATAAAAAAAGAATTCCTAACTTACACACCATACAAAAAAAGGCAGGGGACTGGATCTGACCATAGTTTGCCTACTTCTGCTTTAGAGCTAAGCATTCCCACTGGGTCCTTTGTGGTGGAGACGTGATCTGAACACCTGCATTCAGTGTCACATGTGATCTAACATATCAAATACAAAATGGAAGGGTTTGAGGGTTTTCTTTCACTTCAAAGTCTAGGAAGTCTAGGATTGAATGGCCAAACATGCTTTAAGAGATTTATCTTCAGCAGTCAAAAGTCACTTTCTGGATGTATCATAACTCTTTTGTAATTTGGAGTTTCTTCATGCAACATTCTGTGATAATCTTGCCAGAATACAGCAGTGACATATGCCAGCATTGTCAAGATTTTGACATAGTGCTTAAATGAGGCCTAACTAAACAGATAATTTAAAACTCTGCAGTTCACAAGTAAATGCCCCTTTTCTTCTTGGAATTCTATATTTAGGAAAGGGAGAATTTACTTCTGACCATTGTAAGAAGACTTAATCAAATTCCAGTGCCCCATAAGAAGAAACCATTTTGCATTTGAAAAGGACAAATCCTAAAAAATAAAAGGACAGCCCAGGTCCATCCTTAGGGACTTCAAAAGAGTGTGATATGGGAGGAAAAGTTTAAGTAATAGAATGAAGTCATAGAGTCAGCTTTGGATGACATAAAATAAAGCCCTTTCATATTAAATTAAATTGATATACACTCAGGAAACATTAGCCTAAACCAAAAATATCAAGGGAAAGACTAATCAAATATTCAAAAAGCAGTATTTAATTTGCTATAATCTCCTAACACCTGAGCTCTCAAGCAAATACTCTTTACAATTTAATATGCCTTATTTTTGCGCTAAATCTGATTTAAGTTAGTAAAGTCATGTCTGCAAATATAGAGCAGCAAGAATTTTCCACATCATGTACTCCAGAACAAAGAAATCCTAGTTGCAGCAGTTCTAAGAGTTGAAAGAGCTGAAGTTGAAAGAGTTCACATAGATGAACTTTTCTTTTCCTATATAAAAATTAAATACAATGCTGGAAGCAAAGTAGGATGTTGGTCATTCATAAGCTTGGATAGATTCACTGCAAGTCTTGATGGGGAAAATAGCTAGAAACTGGGTGACTCCTGCACATTTCTGGTTAATGTGAAAACAAAGTTTAAATGTCTTAATTAATTTTTATTTTCTACTCTTTTATAGTTTTAGCCCTGTCCCTCAAAGGAATATAACTGAGTAGTCTACTTACCACTCACTATTTAAAGTTAAATTCTCCACTTAATAGATATAATATAGTATAAGAAACTCCTGGCTAACACAGAACAGTTCACCAGTTAGCACAGTGTTTAAACATGTCCTCTGCTAAAGTAAAAGCATAGAACAGACCTTTCCTTGTTAGGACCAAGAGTTTTTGTTTTTGTTTTGTTTTGTTTTTTGCAGTACGCGGGCCTCTCACTGCCGTGGCCTCTCCCGTTGTGGAGCACAGACTCCGGACACGTAGGCTCAGTGGCCATGGCTCACGGGCCCAGCCGCTCCGCGGCATGTGGGATCCTCCCGGACCGGGGCACGAACCCATGTCCCCTGCATCGGCAGGCGGACTCTCAACCACTGCGCCACCAGGGAAGCACAATGGTTAAGAATCCGCCTGCCAATGCAGGGGACACTGGTTCGAGCCCTAGTCAGGGAAGATCCCACATGCCACAGAGCAACTAAGTCCGTGCACCACATCTACTGAGCCTGCACTGTAGAGCCCATGAGCCACAACTACTGAGTCCGTGTGCCACAACTACTGAAGCCTGCATGCCTAGAGCCTGTGCTCCACAACAAGAGAAGCCACCACAATGAGAAGTCCGTGCACTGCAACAAAGAGTAGCCCCCGCTCTCTGCAACTAGAGAAAAGCCCGCATACGGCAACGAGACCCAATGCAGCCAAAAATAAAATAAATAAAAATTTTTAAAAATTGTTTTTAATTTAACAATGTCAGGGAATACAGAAAACACATCTATGGAGTGACTTCAGAGTTTGGAAAGAGGTCCATTTACCTATAAATTATTATATGGGATGTAACTTGAATCCTCCTCTTCAATGCCATCATTACCTGCATCAGCGATGCATGATGCACCATGCACTCTACAGAAAGGGTTGCATCATGAAGAAGCACAGTCTTTGCTTTGAGGAGTTAATAATCTAATGAAGAGAACAAGATAAGTGGTCAATCATCACCTTTATCACAGTTACCTATAGAGGAGTACATACATAAACGGCCATGTGTGAAGGTGGCCATATGTTTATTGTTGCTTTGGTTTTTAAAAATAATACCTGTTCAGGGAAGTAGCCAAGATGGTAGGGTAGGAAGACCCTGAGCTCACCTCCTTCCATAGGCACAGCAAAATTACAACTATTTACAGAGCAATTATTGATAAGAAAGACCTAAACACTAGCAGAAAAGATCTTCTACAATTAAAGATGTAAAGAAGAAACAATAACAAGATGGGTAGGAAGACTGCAGAGATGCAGTATAGTCAAAACTCATACCTCCAGGTGGGTGGATGCATAAATGGGAGGATAATTATAATTGCAGAGGTGCTCCTCAAGGAATGAGGGGTCCAAGCCCCACACTGGTCTCCCCACTTTGGGGTTTCCTGCCCTGGGAAGATGAGCACCAGAACATTTGGCTTTGAAGCCCAGCAGGGCTTATTTTGGGGAGAGCCAGAGGGCTGTAAGAAAAAGAAACTCCAGTCTTAAAGGGGACATACAAAATCTCCCTCACTCTGAAACCCAGGGAAAGCAATAGTTTGAAAGAAGCCTGGGTTAGACCCATTTGCTGATCTTGGAGAATCTCCCAGAGAGCCAGGAGGCAACTGGAGCTCACTTTGGTGGACATAGCTGCTGATAGCAGCCATTGTGAGGAGCCCATTCTACCATGAAGGCAATGGTGCTTGCAAGTGCCATTTTGGAGTTTTCCCTTGAGCTTATTAGCACCGGGACCTGACCCCACCTGGTGTCAGAACAAGTACTTGGATGCCTAAGGTCAGCAGCTAGCTGGGCAGGGACACAGCCCCACCCACCAGCAGGCCAGCTGCACTAGGACTCCCTGAGCCCCTAGCTGCCACTGGGATGTGACCCATCTACAGAGGGCCCAGGACCCAGCCGTGCCCAACAACACACCAGCACTGGCCCCAGGACCACCTGGGCCCTGGCCCCACCCAACAGTGGACAAACATCAGCTCTGGGACACCTTGGGCCTCAGCCATTGCCTGAGGATCTGACCCCACCCACCAGCAGGCTGACACCAGCTTCGGGATACCCTAGGCCTTGCAGCCAGTCATGTCAGGAACCAGCCTGCTCACCAGCAGGCCAAACCAGCTACAGGACCTCAAGGGCCCTGTAGCCAGAGACCACAAGATACAGTTCCATTCACTAGTGAACTGGCACTAGCCCAGGGACCACCTGGGACTTGACCCCACTAACTAGCTGGCCAAAGCCAACTCTGGAGCACCAGAGGCCTGTATCCAAATACCACAGAATTCAGCTCCACGCAATAGTGGGCCAGTACTAGCCTCAGTATCCCCAGGGTCCTGCAGCCAGAAACCCTGGGACATAGCTCCATCCACTACTGGGCTGACACTAGTACTGGGACAAGCCTCATCCACCAGAGGATAGGCACAATCTCCGAGATCCCTAGGACCCAGCAGCTAGAGACACTGGGACCTGGCTCCACCCAACACTGAGCCACCCAGAGGGCCCCCAGGCCCACCCACCAGTGGATAAACACCAGCTCCAGACCCCTGGGCCCAAACACCAAAGACCCCAGGACCAAGCTCCACCCACCAGAGGACCAGTACTATACCCAGGACCTAACCTCACCCACTCTCAGGCTGACACCAGCCTGACAACTTAGGATTATCAGCCAGCCACTCCAGGATCCAGCCCCACTCACCAGCCAGTCTACACCAGCTTTGGGACACCCTCTGAACCTGCAGCCAGCCATGTCAGGAACCTACCCTGCCCATCAGCAGGCAGATAGAAGATGCAGGACCCCTGGATCCACAAACACAAACCCTAGGACCTGGCTCTGCCAACCAGTGAGCCAGCACCAACCCTGGGCCCTCAGGGGCTCTGAACCAGCTGCTCTGTGACAGAGCTCCACCCACCAGTGGCCAGTAGCTTCCACACAAGGCAGGGTCTGACAACCAACCAGACGGGGGGCAGCCATGC
Source organism: Phocoena sinus (assembly GCF_008692025.1). NCBI lineage: Eukaryota > Metazoa > Chordata > Mammalia > Artiodactyla > Phocoenidae > Phocoena > Phocoena sinus. The sequence goes on from NC_045766.1 coordinate 31,296,268, forward strand.
CAACTGGACTTCCCACAGTAGTCAGCCACCTATAACAGAAAGACCCATGCAGCCCACCAAGGGGGTACCCCTAGAACATACAGTTCTGGTGACTAGAGGAGAGTACACTGCTGTGACACATAAGATGTCTCCTACAAAGAAGAGTTCTCCAAAACTAGAAAATGTAACCAACCTACCAACTGCATAGAAATAAAAACAGTGAATTAGGCAAAATGAAAAAATAGAAGAATATGTTTTTAACGAAGAATATGTTTCTAACTTTATCTATCTATAATGATAGATATGTTTCTATCTATCTTCTAAGATAAAACCTTAGAAGAAGAACTAAGTGAAGTAGAGATAAGAAATCTACCCAACAATGAGTTCAAGGTAATAATCATAAAGATGCTCAAAGTCCTCAGGAGAAGAATGAGTGAACACAGTGAGAATTGTACAAAGAGTTAGAAAACATAAAGGACAAGCAGAACTGAAGAATATAATAACTGAAATTAAAAACACACTAGAAGGAATCAACAGTAGTTTAGATGATAAAGAGGAATGGGTAAGCAAACTAAAGAACAGAATTTCAGTGGAAATCACTGAAACTGAACAGAAAAAAGAAAAAAAGAATACAGTAAGTCCCCTACGTATGAACCTTCAAGTTGCAAACTTTCAAAGAGGCAAACATGCATTTGCATGTTCAATCATGTAAGTTATTTCACATGCCTGGCATACATTGTCACCTGCGTGCATCCTCTACAAGTGGCTGTGCTTTTGTGTACTTTACTGTACAGTACTGTATAGAATACAGTAGTATAGTTATCTTTATTTCAAGGCCAGGATATCCGGAAGCAAGTGTAAAAGCAGTGGTGATGTAGCTTGTACTACTGTACTTTTCAAGGTACTGTACTGTAAGATTAAAAATGTTTCCTTTATTTTTTGTGTTTGTTTTTTATGTATTATTTGTGTGAAAACTATTATAAACCTATTACAGTACAGTACTATATATATGACTGTGTTAATTGGGTGCCTAGGCTAACTTTGTTGGACTTAAAAATTGGACTTACGAATGTGCTCTCAGGATGGAACTCATCCATATGTAGAGGATTAATGTAAAAAGAAAAGAGTCCTCTGAAATGACATCAAACATACTATCATTTGTATTATAGAAGAGAGATAAAGGGGCAGAGAAATTATTTGAAGACATAATAGCAGAAAGCTTCCCTATTCTGGGCAAGGAAACAGACATTCTGGTCCAAGCAGCACGGAGAGTAACAAACAGGATCAAGCCAAAGAGGACTATGCCAAGCACATTGTAATTAAGATGGCAAAAATTACAGATAAAGAGAGAACATTAAAAGCAGCAAAGGAAAAGCAACAAGTTACATACAAAGGAACGCCCATAAGGCAATCAGCTGACTTGTCAGCAGAAACTCTGCGGGTCAGAAGGGAATGGCATGATATATTTACAGTGATGAAAGAGGAAAACCTACAGCTAAGAATAATCTACCTGGCAAGGCTTTCCTTCAGATTTGAAGGAGAGATCAAAAGTTCTACAGACAACCAAAAGCTAAAAGAGTTCAGCATCATGAATCCAGCTTTACAAGAAATGTTAAAGGGACTTTTCTAAGTAGAAAAGAAAAGGCCACAACTAGGAATATAAAACTTATAAAAGGAAAAATCTCATTGGTAAAGGCAAATATACAGTAAAGGAAGTAAATCAACCACTATAAAGCTAGTAGGAAGGTTAAAAGAAAAAAGTAGTAAAATCATCTGTATCCACAATAAGTAGTTAAGGGAGAAACAAAACAAAAAGATACAAAATATGAGGTTAAAAATAGTAAACGCTGGTTGGGGGGAGTAAAAATGCAAAGTTGTTAAAATATGTTTGAACTTAAGGGATAAGCAACTTGAAATAATCATGTATACATATAGATTGCTATATATAAACCTCATGGTAACCAAAAGCCAAAAATCTATAATATATACAACATACAAAAAAGAGAAAGAATCTAAACATAATGTAAAGATGGCTATCAAATCACAAGAGAAGGGAGCAAAAGAAGAAGAAAAGAACAAAAAAGAACTGTAAAAACAACTCCAAAACAATTAACCAAATGGCAATAATACTTATCAGTAATTACTTTAAATATAAATGAACTAAATTCTCCAATCAAAAGACATAGAGTGGCTGAATGGACACAAAAACAAGACTCATACTTATGTTGCCTACAAGAGACTCACTTCAGATCTAAAGACATACACAGACTGAAAGTGAGAGAATGGAAAAAGTTATTCCATGCAAATAGAAATGAAAAGAATGCTTGGGTACACAATATTTATATCAGACAAAATCAAATTTAAAAGAAGACTATAACAAGAGACAAAGAAGGACATTACATAATGTTCAAGGGAGCAACCAAGAAGAAGATATAACAATTGTAAACATATGCACCCAACACAGGAGCACCTAAATACATAAAGTAATTATTAACAGACACAAGGAGAGAAATTCACAACAACACAGTAATAGTAGGGGACATCAACACTCCACTTACATCAATGGACAGATAATCCAGACAGAAAATCAATAAGGAAACATGGGCTTTAAATGACACATCAGATCGAATGTACTTAATATATATAGAGCATTCCATCCAAAAGCAGCAGAATACATATTCTTTTCAAGTTCACATGGAAAATTCTCCAGGATAGATCTCATGCTAGGTCACAAGACAAGTCTCAGTAAATTTAAGAAGATTGAAATCATATCAAACTTTTTTTCTGACCACAAGGCTATGAGACTAGAAGTCAACTACAAGAAAAAAACTGCAAAACACACAAACATGTGGAGGCTAAACAATATGCTATTAAACAACTATGGATCACTGAAGAAATCAAAAAACATCTGGAGACAAATGAAAAAAAAACACAACAATTCAAAATCTATGGGATGCACAAAAGCAGTTCTAAGAGGGAAGTTTAGAGCAATAGAAGCCTACCACAGGAAACAAGAAAAATCTCAAATAAACAACCTAACCCTATACCTAAAGGAACTAGAAAAAGAATAACAAACAAACTGAAAGTTACTAGAAAGAAAGAAATAATAAAGAACAGAGAAGAAATAAATAAAATAGAGACAATTTTACTACACAAAAAGCAAAGGAGGGGGCTTCCCTGGTGGCGCAGTGGTTGAGAGTCCACCTGCCGAGGCAGGGGACACGGGTTTGTGCCCCGGTCCAGGAAGATCCCACATGCCATGGAGTTGCTGGGCCCATGAGCCATGGCTGCTGAGCCTGCGCATCCGGAGCCTGTGCTCCGCAATGGGAGAGGCCACAACAGTGAGAGGCCCACGTACCGCAAAAAAAAAAAAAAAATGCAAAGGAAAATGAAAGAATGAAACTAAGAGCTGGTCCTCTGAAAAGATAAACAAGATTGATAAAACTTTAGCCAGACTCATCAAGACAAAAAGAGGGCCCAAAACAAAATCAGAAATGGAAAAGAAGTTACAACCAACACCACAGAAAGACCATAAAATATTACTATGAACAATCACACATCAATAAACATGACAACCTAGAAGAAATGGACAAATTCCTATAAATGTACAATATCCCAAGACCAATCCAGGAAGAGATATAAAATATGAACATCGCAATTACCAGTAATGAAACTGAATCAATAATATTTTTTAAATCCCCCAAAACAAAAGTCTAGGATCAGATGGCTACACAGGTGCATTTTACCAAACTTTTAGAGAAGACTTAACACATATCCTTCTCAAACTATTCCAAAAAATTGCAGAGAATAGAAAGCTTCTGAACTCATTCTACGAGGACAGCATCACCTTATGCCAAAACCAGACAAAGATATCACACACAATTACAGGGCAATGTCACTCATGAACATATAAGTAAAAATCCTCAATAAAATATTAGCACACCAAGTTCAACAATACATTAAAAGGATCATATACCATGATCAAGTGGAATTTATCCCATGAATGCAAGGCTGTTTCAATATCTGCAGTTCAATCGATGTGATATACCACATTTACAAAATTAAGAATAAAAACCATATGATCATCTCAATAGATGCATAAAAAACTTCTGACAAAATTAAACAGCCATTTATGTCAAAAACTTTCAACAAAGTAGGTATAGAGGGAATATACCTCAATATAATTAAGGTCATATATGACAAGCCTATAGCTATCCCCATACTCATCATACTGAAAGCTTTTCCTCTAAGATCTGGAACAGACAAGGATGTCCAGTTTTGCCACTTTTACTCAACATAGTATTGGAAGTCCTAGCCACAGCAATCAGACAAGAAAAAGATAAATAAAAGGAATCCAAATTGGAAGGAAGAAGTAAAACCACCACTGTTTGCAGATGACATGGTACTATACACAGAAAATCCTAAAGATGCCACCAAAAAACTATTAGAATTCATTAATGAATTCAGTAAAGTTGCAGAATAAAAAGTTAATATACAGAAATCTGTTGTATTTCTATACACTAACAATGCTATATCAGAAAGAGAATTAAGGAAACAACCTCATTTACAATCACATCAAAAGGAATAAAACACCTAGGAGTAAATCTAAGGAGGTAAAAGACCTGTATTCAGAAAACTATAAGACACTGATGAATGAAATTGATGACACAAACAGATGGAAGGATATACTGTGCTCATGAATTGGAATAACTAATATTGTTAAAATGACTATTATACTCAAGGCAATCTACAGATTCAATGCAATCCCATCAAAATACCAATGGTATTTTTCACAGACCTATGACAAATAATTCTAAAATTTGTATGGAAACACAAAAGACCCCAAATAGCCAAAGCAACCTTAAGAAAGAAGAACAAAGCTGGAGGTATCATGCTCCCTGATTTCAAACTATGCTACAAAGCTACAGTAATCAAAACAGTATGGTAATAGCACAAAAATAGACACATACAACAATGGAACAGAATATAGATCCCAGAAATAAACCTACATTTATATGGGCAATTAATCTATGACAAAGGAGGCAAGATATACAATGGAGAAAAGACAGTCTCTTCAATAAATGGTGTTGAGAAAACTGGATAGTTACATGCAAAAGAATAAAACTGGACTACCTTCTCACACCATGCACAGAAATAAATTCAAAATGGATTAAAAACTTAAATGTAAAACCTCAAATCATCAAACTTCTAGAAGAAAACATAAGCAGTGTGTTCTTTGACATTGGTCTTAGTAATATTTTGTGGATATGTCTCCTCAAGCAAGGGGAAAAATGCAAAAATAAAGAGACCACATCAAACTAGAAAGCTTTTTCACAGTGAAGGAAACTATCAACAAAATGAAAAGGCCACCTACTGAATGGGAGAAGATATTTGCATACAATATATCCAGTAAAGGGTTAATATCCAAAATATACAAATAACTCAACATCAGAGAACCAAACAACCCAATTTAAAAATGGGCAGAGGATCTGAATAGACATTTTTATAAGGAAAACATACAGATGGCTAACAGGCACATGAAAAGGTGCTCAACATCACTACAGGAAAATGCAAATGAAAACCACAATGAGATATCACCCTATACCTGTCAAAATGTGTATTATCAGAAAGACATGAAACTAATAAATATTGGCAAGGATATGGAGAAAAGGGAACTCTCGTGCACTGCTGGTGGAGATGTAAATTGGTACAACCACTATGGAAAACAGTATGGAGATTCTTCAAAAAATTAAAAATAGAACTTCCATATGATCCATCAATTCTAATCCTGAGTATTTATCTGAAGAAAATGAAAACACTAATTAGAAAAGATATAGGCACCCTATGTTCATTGTGGCATTATTTACAATAGCCAAGATATGGACGCAACCTAAGTAGCCAACCTTAGATGAATTGATAGAGAAATGGTATATATATACAGAATGGAATAGTACTCAGCCATAAAAAAGAATGAAATCTTGCCATTTGCAACAACATGGATGGACCTAGAGATTATTACGATAAGTGAAATAAGTCAGACAAAGACAAATACTGTATGATTTCACTTACATGTGGAATCCAAAAAAAAAAAAATGAACAAACATAACAAAAGAGAAACAAAGTCACAGGTACAGAGAACAAACAGGTGGTTGCCAAAGGGGTGGGGGATGAGACAGATTAAGTACAGACTTCCAGTAGCAAAGTAAATGGGTCATGGCTATGAAATGTACAGTGTGAGGATTATAGTCAATAATTAGGTAACATCTTTTTGTATGGTGATAGATCATACTAGACTGATTGTGGTGGTCATTTCAAAATATATAGAAATATCAAATCACTATGTTGTATAGCAGGAACTAATATTCTGTTGTAGGTCAATTATACTTCAAAACCAACCAATGAACCAAACAAACAAAAGCACTCATAGAAAAAGAGACCAGATTTGTATATTTTTCCATCTCTTTAATGTTGTATCTATATGAGATGATGGATATTCACTAAATTTATTGTGGTAATTATTTCATGATATATGTAAGCAAAACCATTATGACATACACCTTAAATTTATACAGTGCTGTGTGTCAATTATATCTCAATAAAACTGGAAGAAAAAACATTCTCCTTTGTTTCTAGTTCACCAAGTATCTTTCATTATTTTACCTTAAAATTTTAATTAAAATAGGACACACAAACTGAAAAGTACACTGGGGTAATCTGCTAATGCTTCCTAAGGATATGTCCACATCCAAATAGCTAGAACCTCTGAAAGTCATCTTATTTGGAAAAAGTGTCTTTGCATATATGATTAAATTTTATGGATTCTGAGATGAGACTATACTGGATCATACAGGCGGGCCTTAAATGCCATCATAAGCATCTTTATAAGAGAGAGGCAGAGAAAGGTTAGAACATACAGAGGAGAAGGTGATGTGAAGATGAAGGCAGAGATTGGACTGATGTAGCCTTAAGTCAAGGAGTGCTGGCACCCACCAGCACCTGGAAGAGACAAAGAATGGATTCCGTTCTAGTCTGGAGGAAGTGAAGACCTGCCAGCATGTTGATTTCAGATTTTTAACCTGTAGAACTGTAAGAATAAATTTCTGTAGCAGCCCCCGGCAACGAATACATGTACAGACCAATGTGTGCTACTCAATGGATTATCAAAAAAGCTAATATTTATAACTACAATCTAATTCAAGAAAGATGGCTAACATCCTATAAATGTCCTCTTATTCTTCTTACAACTTTTTCCATCCCCCCTAAGTAACCACTACACCGATTTCTATAACCATAGTTTATTTATGCCTGTTTTGAACTTTAAATAATTCACACTTATCTGTTGTACGTTTTTTTCCTCCTTTGTATTATATTGTAAGCTTTATCCATGTTGCTGTGATTAACTACAGTTTGTTCATTTTCATTACAGAATATTATTCTATTGCATGGCTAGACCATAATTTATTTATCCATTGTACTATTGAGGGGGCATTTGGGTTGTTTCCAACTTTAGGTCATCATAAACAATGCTGCTATGAACAGCACTGTTCATATGTACACATCTTTCTTGCTTTCTTCCTTCTTTTCTTCCTATTTATCCTCAGGTGTAAGTGCTGGGTTATAGGGTTTGCATATGTTCAACTTTAGTAGATAATGCCAAACAATGCTGTTGTACTGATTTACATTCCCTCCAGCAGTGTGTGAGGGTTCCTGATGCTTCATATCCTCCTCAGGATTTGGTATTCTTAGTCTTTTACTTTCAGGCTTATTTTCCCCATTTTAAACTTTAGCTATTCTTCTGGGAGTGTAAATGCATCTCATATACAGTTAAAAAATATATACAAACTTTTATATTAAGAAATGAAATACAAAATAGCAAAACTTTGTAAGTGTACAACTCAATGAAGTGAAAGTCTCTATGATATTGCCATCCAAATCAAGAACATTACCAGCATCCCAGAAGTCTTCCTCATATTGGCTGCTATTACACTTTCTCTGTTCCTCAAAGGTAACCAATAACAATTTCTACTCTATGAATAATTTTTCTTGCTTTTGAACTTTATATTAATGAGATAACAGAATGTATAATTTTTTATGTTCATTGACAGGGCCTAAAAGAAGTGACACGCCAGCAAAAGTGCTCAGATCTTAGGTTCTAAATACCACTTTCCAATAAAAAGGACCAAAGCTCCTTGGAGAGATGGCTGATTTCAGGGCTTGAACAGGAAAATTAATCTGAATGATCTTGTGTCAGAAAGTAAGAAAGTACTTTTAAAAAATGGAGGCATGTCAAAAGGACTTAGGAGTCAAAGCGACACAACACTTAATGGTCAGAGTTGGAACAATTTGAGCAACAAAATAAATAATTACAGCATTATATTATAACCCAAAGAATAAAATGAATGTCCATGAATTCATGCTAATATCAATAAATGTTGGAGAGGGGACAGACCTTTCTTAGAGACGAAATTCAATTAATAAATGTAGAAAGAATGAAAGAAATAGAAAATCCCCATTAGAATACCATGGTAATAACGGCCACAGACAAATTCCATTGACGAATGCTAAAATTAGTGGATGAAAATTTTAAAGAGGAACAGGATATTTGCATAGCCTCCAGTAACTTTCCTGAAAATATTTTTAATTACTCTAGTGGTTTTATCATATTTTCCATAAATTCCTTGATTTTCCTCTTTCCATGAGGTGAAATTAATCCCTCTCCCCTTGAGTGTGGGCTGGATTTAAGGACTCACTTCTAATGAACAGAGAATAGAAAGAGAAAATTAATAACTTTACAGTGGAGAAACCTGCAGACGCTACCATAATCAAATGATCAATGTTAACATCACCACTGATGCCACGTTGGTAGCATGTACTCCCTGATATGATACAATGAAAGGTCCTTGCCTTCTGTGATGTTCTTCTCAAAGATCCATTACTTCAGTCTAATAATGAGAAAACACCAGACAAATCCAAACTGAGGGACATTCTACAAAATATCTGACGAGTACTCTTCAAAAGTGCTTAGGTCATGAGAGACACGGAAAGACTGAGAAACGACCACAGATTAGAGAAGATTAAGGAGACGTGATCACTAAAGGAAACCTGGTATCCTGGATGGGAACTTGGAACAGAAAAATGCCATTAACAGAAAACCTGAATAATGTCTGTAGTTTAATTTATAGTATTATTGATCAATTCTTAGTGTTGATGGGTGTCCCATAGTTATATAGGGAAAGCTGAGTAAAGGATATGAGAACTCTGTAATATCTTTGCAACTCTCTAATCCTAAAATGATATAAAAAATAAAAAGCTAAAAACAAGAATCTGAATTGTGTAAAAAATAAACTAGAAACAAAAATCCTTCAACTGGTGGGTGGATAAACCGTGGAACATCCATACAGTGGAAGACTCCTCGGTAATACAAAGGAATGAACTATTGACACACACAACAACATGGGTGAATCTCAAATGCTCAGTAAAAGAAGCCAAAGTCATGTATGATTTAATTTTTATGACATTCTGGAAAAGGCAAAAATGTAGTGATGAAGAACAGAGTAGTGGTTGCTTGTGGTAAGGGCTGGGGGAGGAGTTGACTGCAATGGGGCAGCATAAAGGAATTTTGAGGGGTAGTAGAACTGTTCTGCAGCTAGATTGTGGTGGTAGTAACACAACTCTATTTGTCAAAACATAAAACTGTATAATATAAAAAGTCAAGTTTTTTACATAAAAGTTAAAATGAAATTTTAAAACAAAAAAATAGTAGCTGGGGCTTCCCTGGTGGCGCAGTGGTTGAGAGTCCGCCTGCCGATGCAGGGGACGCGGGTTCGTGCCCCGGTCTGGGAAGATCCCACGTGCCGCGGAGCGGCTGGGCCCGCGAGCCATGGCCGCTGGGCCTGCGCGTCCGGAGCCTGTCCTCCGCAACGGGAGGGGCCACGACAGTGAGAGGCCCGCGTAACGCATAAAAAAAAAAAAAAAAAAAAAAAAAAAAAAAAAAAATAGTAGCTGCCGAATATCTTGACATTAACAATTTTATATATTGCAAATACAGATAGAAATCTACTATACATATAAAGTTATATAGAGAAAATATATATTTCATCAAAATGGAGTCAAATTAAAATAGAAAGCCTAAATAATGTAACAATTTAAAAAATACAATTGACTGTAACAATTTTCTCACAAAGAAAACATCAGACCATGATGGTTTTACCAGGAAAAGATGTTCCAACTATAAATAAATTATTACAGAGTATAGAAAAAGAGAGAAAAAATTCCACTATTTTATAAAATTAATGTAACTTTGACATCAAACTCAACAAGAATAGTATAAGAAAATTATCTCTCATGAAAAATGATGCAAAATTAAATACCAGGATCAAGTTATGTATAAAATTAAAAGTTGATACATCAGGATTGAGTTGGATTTATCCTACAAATTCAATTTGAATTTAACATTAGAAAATTAAGTCAATAATCACACTAAAATATTAATGTATTAAAGGAGAAAAACAATCCAATCATCTCAATACAGGAGAAAAAAATGTTTGAAAACATTCAACAATCAGTCATGACTTAAAAAAACCAACAAATTAGCAAACTAGGAATAAAAGGAAACTTCTTTACCTCGATAAAGAATTCTATAAAAAACTGTAGCAAACATCTTACTTGGTGGTGTTGAAGTAAATCCCATTACTTCAGAACTTCTGAAGTGTTGAAACCATCACTTTAAAATCAGGAACAAAACAATCACAGTCATTATCCTCACTTTTGTTCAATCTCTAGCTAGTGCAGCAAAGCAAATTTATATATATTTGTATATATGTGTATATATGTGTGTGGGGGGGTAGGGTTTGCAGGGGAGAAAACAAAACCTTCATTAATCTCAGGTAATAAAATTGTCTACCTCAAAAATTCAAAGGGATTCCAAATAAATTATTAGTATTAATAAATTATCTAGCAAGTTTGCTAGATACAAAATTAACATATGAAAATTAATTAATTTGCTTTATGTAATTAAACATTAAAAATGTAACTTTTAAAAAGTAATGCATGAAATATATATGTAAGAACAATTTTAACAAAGATGTATAAAACTTTAGAGAGACGTATGAAACAATTGAGCTATATTAAATAAAATATAGATAAATAGAAAGATAGTAAATATTAAGGAGGACAGTGCAGTATTGTTCAGGAACAATTAGTAGAAATTAACAGGGTTTCCATAACAGACTCAAGCAATATGGAAACTTGAATTATGACATATGTGGCATTGATAGACGTTTCAATAAACTGGCTAGGACAACTGCTTAGAAAAAAGTATAAAATTTGACCTCTACCTAACACTACAAAAAAGTCAATTCAAATTAAATGATAGTCTAGTTTGGCTTCTTTCACTCAGCACAATGAATTCAAGATTTATCCATGCTGTTGATTACATCAAGAGTTTGTTCCTCTTATTGTTGAATAATGAACCATTGTGTGATGAGCTTAGTTATTCTCCAGTTGAAGCATATTTTTGTTGTTTTTATTTTCTGTAAATTTTGAATAAAGCTGCTATAAACAGGTTTTTGTGAAAACAAATTTTTAAATTTTTCTTGGATAAATACTAGGAGTTCCATAGTTGGATCTTATGATAACTATGTTTTTAACTTTATAAGAAACTTCTAAAATGTTCTCCAACGTGGCTGTACCATTTTGCATTCTCAGCAGCAAATCTGAGAGTTCTAGTTGCTCTGCCTCTTCATTAGCACTTGTAGTGTTATTTTCTTGAATTTAGCTATTCTAATAAATGAAATCTTATTAAGTAGTGAAATCTCATTGTTTTATTTTGCATTTCCCTAATTACTAATGAGGTTGAACATCTTTAATGTGCTTATTCGCCTTCCATATATATCTTCCGATGAAACATCCATTCGGTATTTTGTCCATTAAAAAAATTGAGTTGTTTTCTTATTCTCAAGTCTTGGGACTACTTTATATATGCTGGATATAAGCTTTTAGAAAGATATGTATTTTATAAATAAAAATCTTGACTTTTCATTTTCTTAATACTGTCTTATTTTTTTAAAGAAAAGCGGAGTTTTTTAAAAAGAGTATCTCAGAGATATTGTGAAATATGCACGCATGAAATGACATGATGCCTGAAATTTTTGTAGATTTCTTGGGATTTTTCTATATAGACATACATGTCATTTGTGATTAAAGATAGTTTTTTTCTTTTCCTATCTGTAGGCATCTTATTATATTTTTTCTTTTGCATTACTCCACTGGTTTGGGCCTATAATTCAATATTGAAGAGGAAGGGAGAGAGTGGGCATCCTTGCTTGTTCCAGATCTTATACAGAATTCAGTCTTTCATGATTAAATATGAAGTCAGCTGCAGGATTTCTTTTTCCTTCTTTTTTTTTTTTGATAGCTGTCCTTTATCATGTTAGGAAAGTTTTTCTATACCTAGTTTGCTGAGAGGTGTTTTTTTTTTTTATCATGAATGACTGTTGAACTTTGTCAGATGCATTTTCTGTATTTATTGATATAATCTTGTGCGTTTTCTTTTTCAGTCAGAGTCGATTTTCAAATGTTGAACCAGATTTTCATTCACTTCCTAAATCTGAATTGGTCATGATGCTTTATCATTTTATAATTATTGCTGTATTTAACTAACATATTGGTTTCAGAATTTTTGTGTCAATATTCATGTGGTATATTGATTTGGAGCTTTTTTTTGTTGTCTTTGATTCTGGTATCAGGGTTATGCTGGTTTCATAAAATGAGTCAGGAAGTTTATCCTTCTATTTTCTGGAAGAGGTTGGATAGAATGGATAATATTTTTACCTTAAGGAATTTGTCCATTTCATCTAAATTATTAAATTTATGGGCAAAGAGTTGTTCATAGTATTTTCTCATTGCTTTTTAAATGTCTATAAACCTGCAGTGATGTCTCTTACATTTTAGATTTTTGTAATTTGTATCTTCTCTTTATTCTTGGTCAGTTTGGGTAAAGTTTTATCAGTTGTATTGATCTTTTCAAAGAACTAGCTTTTGGTTTCACCAGTTTTCTGTATTATTTTCCTGTATTGCATTTTATTGATTTCTGCTCTTTATTATTTCCTTCTTTCTACTTACTTTGGGCTTAATTTGCTCTTCATTTCTAGTTACTTAAAGCTTAGGTTATTGATTTGAGACTTTTTGTCCAATACAAGCCTTTACTGCTATAAATTTACCTGTAAACACTGCTTTAGCTATATCCCAGAAATTTAAATAAGTTGTATTTTCATTTTGTTAAACCTATTTTATAATTTGCCTTGAGAACCCCTTTGATCCATGAGTTATTTATAAGTATTGTTCATTTTCAAATATTTGGGGATTTTTAAGATATCTCTTTTTGATTTCTAGTTTAATTCCGTTATGGCCATGGAACATATTTTGTTTGATTACAAGTCTTTTAAGTGTATTAAGATTGGTTTTTATGGTCCAGAATATTTTTTTGTAAATGTTTCATGTGCAATTGAAAAGAATGTATATTCTGCTATTGTTTGGAGGAGTATTCTTCTATAAATGTAACTTAGTTTCATTTGGTTGATGGTATTCAGGTCCTCTATGTCCTTGCTGATATTCTGTCTTCTTTTTTTTTATTGTTTATTGAGAGAGGAGTATTGAAATCTCCCACAGTAATTTTGGATTTGCTCTTCCTCCTTCCAGTTCTATAAGCTTTTCATTTGTGTATTTGGAAGCTCTTGTATTAGTTTTCTATTGTTATGCAACAAATTACCACAAAATTAGCAGCTTAAAATAACACTCATTTATTGTTTCCCTGTTTCTGTGGGTCAGGAGTCCAGGCACAGTTTAGGTGTGTCTTCTGCTCATGGTCCCATAAGGCTGAAATCAACATGTTAGCCAAGTCATTGTTGGCACCTGAGACTCAAGGTCCTCTTCCAAGGTCACTTAGGTTATTGGCATAATTTAATTCCTCAGTTTTGTATATCCGAGGTCCCAGTTTTCATGCTGGCAACTGACTGGGCATTACTCTCAACTTCTAGAAGCTCCTACAGTTCCTTCCATGTAGCACTTTCACAGATCCTCTTGTAATACGGCAGCATGCCTCTTTCAAGGCCAGCACGAAAAATTTCTTTCTTCATGAAGAGACCAATTACCCCTTTAATGAGTTTTTCCTGACTAAATTAGACCCACAAAGGAAAATCTTCCTTTGATTAACTTAAAGTCAAAACTGACTTGGGGGGGCTTCCCTGGTGGTGCAGTGGTTGGGAGTCCACTGGCTGATGCAGGGGACACGGGTTCGTGCCCTGGTCTGGGAAGATCCCACACATCGCGGAGTGGCTGGGCCTGTCAGCCATGGCTGCTGAGCCTGCGTGTCCGGAGCCTGTGCTCTGCAACGGGAGAGGCCACAACAGTGCGAGGCCCCCATACCACAAAAAACAACAAAAAAAACTGACTTGGGAACCCTAATTACATCTGCCAAATCCCTTCATCTTTGCCAGGCAGTATAACGTAATTCCACGAGTGATATCATAATGTAGTTGCAGGTCCTGCCCATACTTTGAAGGAAGGGATTATACAGTTGTGTACACCAGATTGGGGATGCCAGGGAGGGTCACCCTGGAATTCTGCCTACCACTACCTTGGTGGTAGGTATGTGCAAATTTAGAACTGTTATGTCTTCTTGGTGAATTGACCCTTTTAACATTATCTAATGTTCCTCTCTACCTCTGGTAATTTTCTTTGCCCTGAAATCTTTGTCTGGTATTAATATAGCCACCACAGATTTCTTTTGATTAGTGATTGCATGGTATATCATTTCCATGCTTTTAACTTACCTGTATCATTCAATTTAAAGTAAATACATTAAATATAGCCAAACTGACAATTTTGTTTTTCACTTAGTATGTTTATTTACATTTAATGTGATTATTGGTATAATTAGATTCACCATTTTATTGTTTGCTTTTTGTTTTTCTCCTTTGTTTTTTGTTTCTCTTTCTACTTTCATGCCTCCTGTTGGATTATTTTACTTTTTACTTCCATTTAAATTTATCTATTGGATTTTTGTCTATCTTTTCTATTATATTTTTAGTAGCCTATCTAGGGATTATAGCATATATATGTTATATAACGTATATATATATCTTACCCCTTACAGCCTTCTTAAAGTTATAATTTTTCAATTTCAAATAAAATGGAAAACCATCACAATCATTTATGTCTCTACTTTCTACTCCTTATGTTATAGTTGCTATACGTTTTCATCTACATACACTGAAAACACCACCAGCAAACATTATAGCTTTTGCTTTTGTCATTCATATTAAAAAAAGTAAGAGGAGAAAATATAGTCTACTTTACCCTGATATTTACCATTTCTGTTTTTCTTTCATTCTTGAAGTTCCAGGTTTCCTTCTTTTACCATTTTCCTTCAGCTTGAGGAACTTTCTGTAGTATTTCTTTTAGAGAAAATCTGTTGGAAAATAATTCTTAGTTTTCCTTCCTCTAGAATTTTTTATTCTTGAATATTTTCTCTTGGTATAGAAGTTGATGTAAAACTGTTGACAGTCTTTTTCCAACAATTTAGTGATGTTTTCCTACTGTCATCTAGCTTCCATGGTTTCTGATTGAGAAATCTTGTTCCCTTACAAGTAATGTGTTGTTTTTCTTAGGCTGCTTTCATGATATTTTCTCTTCAGTCTTCAGCAGTTTTATTAAGATATTTCTGAGCATTGTTTTAAGTTTATTATGTTTGGTGAGCTTCTTCAATCTGAAAATGTATGTCTTTTACCAAACTTGGGAAGTTTTCAGCTATTCTTTTCCTACACCAATTCATGTTTTCTCTCTTCCAGGACTCCAATGACACAAATTTTAGACATTCTGTCATTCTCCCACAAGTCCCTAAAACTCTGTAAATTTTTTTCAATCTTTTTTCTTTATGTTCCCCAGAGTGGATAATTTTTATTTTACTATTTTTCAAGTCCAGTGACCTTTTCTTTTGTCATCTCCTTTCTGCCATTTAAGATATCCATGGAAGTTTTTATTTCAGTGTCATATTTTCAGTTAAGATTTTTAAAATATTTATTCTATTTCTATCTCTATGTCTACAAGTTTTATATTTCCATTTACTTCAAGAGTGTACAGATTTACCTCATGGTACTTTAAAGTCTATCTGATACTTCCAACATTTGAGGAATCTCAGAGTTTGTGTCTGTTGACTGGTTTTTCCATTGAGAATTGGTCATATATTCTGTCTGTAAAATTTTTATGTCAAATAATTTTGAATGTTGTTATGCACACTGTAAATGTGTTGTGAGATTCTAAGCCCCATTAAAATCCTCAGGAGAATGTTGATTGTTCTGATTAACAGGAGGAAATCTAGCCATGTAGGTTTGACTGCAAGTTCTTCATCACTTTCTGTGGGTGTTGATTCCAATGTGAATTCAGTTTTTTAAACTCTTTGTTGCAATGTTTGGGTCTTTCACTCAGGGGTTAGTCTGGGACATGGTGCAGTTTATGCGACAACAAGAGTTCTCAAAACATCTGCTATGCTTCTTTTGTGTCTGTTCCACTCATGTAACCAACTCATAGGGTTAAGTCAGGGACTTGTATCAGTTCATACACAGAATTATGGGACCTGTTTCTCTAGCTCTCTCTTCTCATGGATTTTCCTTCACTTTCTAGGCCCCATTTCTCTGAAAAGAAAAAGACTTTCTCTCACAGCTTTAGGCTCCTCCCACTGTCATATAATTCTATGAGATTTGGGCTGCCATCAGGGAAAAGCAGTGAATTAGAAGGAAAAACAAACTAACAGGATGCCCCCCCACAATCATCTTACCACAAGAGTCCCTTGCATGGATGCTCTGACTAGAGGGACATATTCTCTCAAAGGGCTTTAGGTGTCTGTGCCATCCCTTTTGGTATAGCAGTGCAACTCACTGTCTGGGGTTCACCTGTTGGCTGAACTAGAAAAGGAAAAGAGAAAAAAAAAAAAGAAGTGGGATTTCCTTGATTCCCTCTCTGGGAGGCCATCTGCCACACCAGAAGGACATTCAAGTAACACTTTGCGATAGGGTTCTGGGAAGATGGCGGAAGAGTAAGATGCGGAGATCACCTTCCTCCCCACAGAAATACATCTACACGTGGAACAACTCCTTCAGAACACCTACTGAATGCTGGCAGAAGATCTCAGACCTCCCAAAAGGCAAGAAACTCCCCACGTACCTGGGTAGGGCAAAAGATAAAACAGAGACCAAAGAATAGGGACGGGACCTGTACCAGTGGGACGGAGCTGTGAAAGGAGGAAAGGTTTCCACACACTAGGAAGCCCCTTCGCGGGCGGAGACTGTGGGTGGCGGAGGGGGAAGCTTCGGGGCCGCGGAGGAGACCACAGCAACAGGAGTGCGCAGACAAAGCGGAGAGATTCCCACACAGAGGATCAGGGCCGAAGAGCACTCACCAGCCCGAGGCTTGTCTGTTCACCCGCTGGGGTGGGCGGGGCTGGGAGCTGAGCCTCGGGCTTCGGTTGGATCCCAGGGAGAGGACTGGGGTTGGCGGTGTGAACACAGCTTGCAGGGAGTTAGTTCACCACGGCTAGCAGGGAGGGAGTCCGGGGAAAAGCCTGGACCTGCCAAAGAAGAAACTTTTTCTTCCCTCTTTGTTTCCTGGTGCGCAAGGGGAGGGGATTAAGAGCTCCGCTTAAAGGAGCTCCAAAAAAAAAAAAGAGCTCCAGAGACGGGCGTGAGCCGCGGCTAACAGCGCAGACCCCAAAGACTTGCATGAGACACTAAGGCTGCTGCCGCCGCCACTAAGAAGCCTGTGTGCAAGCACAGGTCACTGTCCACACACCCCTTCCGGGAAGCCTGTGCAGCCCGCCACTGCCAGGGTCCTGGGATCCAAGGACAACTTCCCCGGAAGAACGCACGGCGCGCCTCAGGCTGGTGCAACGTCATGCCGGCTTCTGCCACCGCAGGCTCGCCCCGCATCCTGTACCCCTCCTACCCCACAGCCTGAGTGAGCCAGAGCCCCCGAATCAGCGGCTCCTTTAATCCCATCCTGTCTGGGCGAAGAAGAGACGCCCTCTGGCGACCTACATGCAGAGGCAGGGCCAAATCCAAAGCCGAGCCCTGGGAGCTGTGCGAACAAGGAAGACAAAGGGAAATCTCTCCCAGCAGCCTCAGAAGCAGCAGATTAAAGCTCCACAATCAACTTGATGTACTCTGCATCTGTGGAATATATGAATAGACAATGGATCATCCCAAATTGAGGAGGTGGACTTTGAGAGCAAGATTTATGAATTTTTCCCCTTTTCCTCTTTTTGTGAGTGTGTATGTGTATGCTTCTGTGTGATATTTTGTCTGTAAAGCTTTGCTTTCACCATGTGTCCTAGGGTTCTATCCATCCGTTTTTTGTTTTTTCTTTAAAAACATTTTTTTCTTAATAATTATTTTTTATTTTAATAACTATTTTCTTTTATCCTCTTTCTTTACTTCTACTTTTTCTACCTTTTATTCTGAGCCGTGTGGATAAAAGGCTCTTGGTGCTGCAGCCAGCAGTCAGTGCTGTGCCTCTGAGGTGGGAGAGCCAACTTCAGGACACTGGTCTACAAGAGACCTCCCAGCTCCACATAATATCAAACGGCAAAAATCTCCCAGACATCTCCATCTCAACACCAGCACCCAGCTTCACTCAACGACCAGCAAGCTACAGTGCTAGACATCCTATGCCAAACAACTAGCAAGACAGGAACACAACACCACCCATTAGCAGAGAGGCTGCCTAAAATTATGGTAAGTCCACAGACACCCCAAAACACACCACCAGACGTGGACTTGCCCACCAAAAAGACAAGATCCAGCCTCATCCACCAGAACACAGGCAATAGTCCCCTTCACCAGGAAGCCTAAACAACCCACTGAACCAAACTTAGCCACTGGGGACAGACATAAAAAACAACGGGAACTACGAACCTGCAGCCTGCAAAAAGGAGACCCCAAACACAGTAAGATAAGCAAAATGAGAAGACAAAAAAACACACAGCAGATGAAGGAGCAAGATAAAAACCAACCAGACCTAACAAATGAAGAGGAAATAGGCAGTCTACCTGAAAAAGAACTCAGAATAATGTTAGTAAAGATGATCCAAAATCTTGGAAACAGAATAGACAAAATGCCAGAAACATTTAACAAGGACCTAGAAGAAGTAAGTGAAACAAGAACCAATGAAAAACACAATAAATGAAATTAAAAATACTCTAGATGGGATCAATAGCAGAATAACTGAGGCAGAAGAATGGATAAGTGACCTGGAAGATAAAATGGAAAATACTGCAGAGCAGAATAAAGAAAAAACAATGAAAAGAACTGAGGACAGTCTCAGAGACCTCTGGGACAACATTAAACGCACCAACATTCGAATTATAGGGCTTCCAGAAGAAGAAGAGAATAAGAAAGGGACTGAGAAAATATTTGAAGAGATTATAGTTGAAAACTTCCCTAATATGGGAAAGGAAATAGTTAATCAAGTCCAGAAAAAAAAAAAAATCAAGTCCAGGATGCACAGAGAGTCCCATACAGGACAAATCCAAGGAGAAATATGCCAAGACACATATGAATCAAACTGTCAAAAATTAAATACAGAGAAAACATATTAAAAGCAGCAAGGGAAAAACAACCAATAACACACAAGGGAATCCCCATAAGGTTAACAGCTGATCTTTCAGCAGAAACTCTGCAAGCCAGAAGGGACTGGCAGGACATATTTAAAGTGATGAAGGAGAAAAACCTGCAACCAAGATTACTCTAGCCAGCAAGGATCTCATCCAGATTTGATGGAGAAATTAAAAACAGACAAGCAAAAGCTCAGAGAGTTCAACACCAACAAACCGGCTTTACAATAAATGCTAAAGGAAGTTCTCTACGCAAGAAACACAAGAGAAGGAAAAGACCTACAATGATGAACCAAAAACAATTAAGAAAATGGGAATAGGAACATACATCTCGATAATTACCTTAAACATAAATGGACTAAATGCTCCCACCAAAAGACACAGATTGGCTGAATGGATACAAAAACAAGACCCATATATATGGTGTCTACAACAGACCCACTTCAGACCTAGAGACACATACAGACTGAAAGTAAGGGGATGGAAAAAGATATTCCATGCAAATGGAAACCAAAAGAAAACTGGAGTAGCAATGCTCATATCAGACAAAATAGACTTTAAAATAAAGACAATAAAGACAAAGAAAGACACTACATAATGATCAAGGGATCAATCCAAGAAGAAGATATAACAATTGTAAATATTTATGCACCCAACATAGGAGCACCTCAATACATAAGGCAAAAACTAACAGGCATAAAAGGGGAAATCGACAGTAACACATTCATAGTAGGGGACTTTAACACCCCACTTCCACAAATGGACAGATCATCCAAAATGAAAATAAATTAGGAGACACAAGCTTTAAATGATACATTAAACAAGATAGACTTAACTGATATTTATAGAACATTCCATTCAAAAACAACAGAATACACATTTTTCTCAAGTGCTCATGGAACATTCTCCAGGATAGGTCATATCTTGGGTCACAAGTCAAGCCTTGGTAAGTTTAAGAAAACTGAAATTGTTTCAAGTACCTTTTCTGACCACAAAGCTATGAGATTAAATATCAATTAGAGGAACATATCTGTAAAAAATACAAACACATGGAGGCTAAACAATACACTACTTAATAACGAAGTGATCACTGAAGAAATCAAAGAGGACATAAAAAAATACCTAGAAACAAATGACAATGGAGACATGACGACTGAAAATCTATGGGATGCAGCAAAAGCAGTTCTAAGAGGGAAGTTTATAGCAATACAATCCTACCTTAAGAAATAGGAAAAAACTAAAATAAACAACCTAACCTTGCACCTAAAGTAATTAGAGAAAGAAAAACAAAAAAACACCAGAGTTAGCAGAAGGAAAGAAATCATAAAAATCAGATCAGAAATAAATGAAAAAGAAATGTAGGAAACGATAGCAAAGGTCAATAAAACTAAAGTCTGGTTCTTTGAGAAGATAAACAAAATTGATAAGCCGTCAGCCAGACTCATCAAGAAAAAATGGGAGAAGACTCAAATCAATAGAATTAGAAATGAGAAAGAAGAAGTAACAACTGACAATGCAGAAATACAAAAGATCATGAGAGATTACTACAAGCAACTCTAAGCCAATAAAATGGACAACCTAGAAGAAATGGACAAATTCTGAGAAATGCACAATCTGCCAAGACTGAATCAGGAAGAAATAAAAAATATGAACAGACCAATCACAAGCACTGAAATTGAAACTGATTAAAAATCTTCCAACAAACAAAAGCCCAGGACCAGACGGCTTCACAGGTGAATTCTATCAAACATTTAGAGAAGAGCTAACACCTATCCTTCTCAAACTCCTCCAAAATATAGCAGAGGGAGGAACACTCCCAAACTCATTCTACGAGGCCACCATCACCCTGATACCAAAACCAGACAAGGATGTCACAAAGAAAGAAAACTGCAGGCCAATATCACTGATGAACATAGATGCATAAATCCTCAACAAAATACTAGCAAACAGAATCCAACAGCACATTAAAAGGATCATACACCATGATCAAGTGGGGTTTATTCTAGGAATGCAAGGATTCTTCAATATATGCAAATCAATCAATGAGATAAACCATATTAACAAACTGAAGGAGAAAAACCATATGATCATCTCAATAGATGCAGAGAAAGCTTTCGACAAAATTCAACACCCATTTATGATAAAAACCCTGCAGAAAGTAGGCACAGAGGGAACCTTCCTCAACATAATAAAGACCATATATGACAAACCCACAGCCAACATCATCCTCAATGGTAAAAAACTGAAAGCATTTCCACTAAGATCAGGAACAAGACAAGGTTGCCCACTCTCACCACTCTTATTCAACATAATTTTGGAAGTGTTAGCCACGGCAATTAGAGAAGAAAAGGAAATAAAAGGAATCCAAATCGGAAAAGAAGAAGTAAAGCCGTCACTCTTTGCAGATGACATGATACTATACATAGAGAATCCTAAAGATGCTACCAGAAAACTACTAGAGCTAATCAATGAATTTGGTAAAGTAGCAGGATACAAAATTAATGCACAGAAATCTCTGGCATTCCTATACACTAAGGATGAAAAATCTGAAAGTGAAATCAAGGAAACACTCCCATTTACCACTGCAACAAAAAGAATAAAATATCTAGGAATAAACCTACCTAAGGAGACAAAAGACCTGTATGCAGAAAATTATAAGACACGGATGAAAGAAATTAAAGAAGATACAAATAGATGCAGAGATATACCATGTTCTTGGATTGGAAGAATCAACATTGTGAAAATGACTCTACTACCCAAAGCAATCTACAGATTCAATGCAATCCCTATCAAACTACCACTGGTATTTTTCACAGAACTAGAACAAAAAAGTTCACAATTTGTATGGCAACACAAGACACCCCGAAAAGCCAAAGCAATCTTGAGAACGAAAAACGGACCTGGAGGAATCAGGCTCCCTGGCTTCAGACTATAATACAAAGCTACAGTAATCAAGACAGTATGGTACTGGCACAAAAACAGAAAGATAGATCAATGGTCAGGATGGAAAGCCCAGAGATAAACCCACGCACATATGGTCACCTTATCTTTGATAAAGGAGGATGGAATGTACAGTGGGGAAAGGACAGCCTCTTCAATAAGTGGTGCTGGGAAAACTGGACAGCTACATGTAAAAGTATGAGATTAGATCACTCCCTAACACCATACACAAAAATAAGCTCAAAATGGATTAAAGACCTAAATGTAAGGCCATTAACTATCAAACTCTTATAGGAAAACATAGGCAGAACACTCTATGACATAAATCACAGCAAGGTCCTTTTTGACCCACCTCCTAGAGAAATGGAAATAAAAACAAAAATAAACAAATGGGACCTAATGAAACTTAAAAGCTTTTGCACAGCAAAGGAAACCATAAGCAAGACCAAAAGACAACCCTCAGAATGGAAGAAAATATTTGCAATGAAGCAACTGACAAAGGATTAATCTCCAAAATTTATAAGCAGCTCATGCAGCTCAATAAGAAAATAACAAACAACCCAATCCAAAAATGGGCAGAAAACCTAAACAGACATTTCTCCAAAGAAGATATACAGATTGCCAACAAACACATGAACGAATGCTCAGCTTCATTAATCATTAGAGAATTGCAAATCAAAACTACAATGAGATATCATCTGACACCAGTCAGAATGGCCATCATCAAAAAATCTAGAAACAATAAATGCTGGAGAGGATGTGGAGGACAGGGAACACTCTTGCACTGCTGGTGGGAATGTGAATTGGAACAGCCACTATGGAGAACAGCATGGAGTTTCCTTAAGAAACTACAAATAGAACTACCATATGACCCAGCAATCCCACAACTGGGCATATACCCTGAGAAAACCATAATTCAAAAAGAGTCATGTACCAAAATGTTCATTGCAGCTCTATTTACCATAGCCCGGAGACGGAAACAACCTACGTGTCCATCATCGGATGAATGGATAAAGAAGATGTGGCACATATATACAATGGAATATTACTCAGTCATAAAAAAACGAAATTGAGCTATTTGTAATGAGATGGGTAGACCTAGAGTCTGTCATACAGAGTGAAGTAAGTCAGAAAGAGAAATACAAATACCGTATGCTAACACATATATATGTAATTTAAGAAAAAAAATGTCATGAAGAACCTAGGGGTAGGACAGGAATAAAGACACTGACCTACTAGAGAATGGACTTGAGGATATGGGGAAGGGGAAGGGGAAGCTGTGACAAAGCGAGAGAGAGGCATGGACATATATACACTACCAAACGTACAATAGATAGCTAGTGGGAAGCAGGCCCATAGCACAGGGAGATCAGCTCGGTGCTTTGTGACCGCCTGGAGGGGTGGGATAGGGAGGGTGGGAGGGAGGGAGACGCAAGAGGGAAGAGATATGGGAACATATGTATATGTATAACTGATTCACTTTGTTATAAAGCAGAAACTAACAAAAAGTAAAAAAAAAAAAAGGTAACACTTTGCAGAGACTCACATCGTGGGGAACTGCAGTGTCTGGCAACTAAAATCTCTTGTGAACAGCCATAGAGTGAATTTGGGAGCAAGTCCTCCAACCCCAGTCAGATCCTGCTTCCCTTAAGATGATGCAGCTCCGTCCAGCATCTTCATTGCAACCCGGTGGGAGACACTGAGTCAGAGTCTCCCAGCTACATGGCTTCCAAACTGCTGATTCACAGAAACTCTGAGATGATAAATGCGTGTTGTTTTAAGCCACTACATTTTGGTAGGTAATTTGTTGCACAGCAATAGAGGATTAGAGCATAGTACGCCTAAGGGAGCATTACAAAGAAGAGAGACAAAACCCAGAATTTATATTGTAGCTCTGAGCCTAAGTTATTACTCATGTTTAATAAATGCTTCATGAAAAAAAAGAGAAAAACACTGAGAATTTTCTAATTGAGTAGCTTTAATTTACCACAACTATAAACTCACCTTCTCCAAAGTACCTTATAAAGTTTTATTCCTTGGAAAAAGATACAGAATTCCAGGTTCTCAAAAGTATATTTTGGCTGATGTAAACACTAGTTTGACTTTAACTCTAAAATGCTGTTTTCTATGCAATAAAGAAAAAAGAGGAAGAAGAAATAATGATTTACCTAGAATTTTCTATCTAGTTAGGGAGGAAGATGGGTGGGTGGAGGGAAGTGGATATGTACAAAAAGCTTAGGCAAATCTTGAATGAGAAGTCTTCAAATTCCTATTAAAACACTAACTACTGGACTTCCCTGGTGGTCCAGTGGTTAAGAATCCACGCTTCCAATGCAGAGGCCACGGGTTCCATCCCTGGTTGGGGAACTAAGATCCCACATGCCACACAGTCAAAACAACAACAACAACCCCACTAACTGCACAAAAAATAATCATAAAGGCAGTCTTACTGATTCAAGTAACCCAAAACTTGCACTTTTCCCCCCCCGTATTGTTTAGTGATAGCTTTTGTTTATGGAAAATTAGGAATGATTTTATGAGCAAATAACAAATATAATTCAGGAATACAATTCTTTTTACTTTGGTTCAGTACTTAATAATCAACTTTTGATTATAACTACATTTGATTGTACTCACAAGATAATTATCCTTTAATATTAGAAATATTGGAAAGTTTACGTTTTGCTCACAGATTCTGCACAAAGCACAGCTTACATTAATGACAACTTTCTTGCCTCTTAATGGTAATGAATTATATTACACCTCTGTAAAACACATGTGCCAGTATTTGCTGGCAAAACTAGATAAGTAGCAGGGTTTGTCTAACAACTGTATTTTCTTTAATGCAGTGCCATTAAATCACAACCACATTTCAGGGTAAAATATTCCACATGTTTCTCAGCACCTTTCTGGGAAGGGCTTAATACTTTTGTAATTCAATATTGGGGTTTTTGAGAAGCATGGAAACAATTATTTGAGAGCACACACAGTGTACGCATGGTGAGGAAGAACATTCTCCCGGTCTGGCTGCTCACTATCACATGAAGGAAAAACACCAATGCATGTGCTGAAGTTTACTTGGAAAATAGAAATGACACCATACTTTGCATCACAATTTAAGACATACATAACTTCTTTTTCTTTCTTTTAAGTGAAACTTATTCTCCGAGCATAACAGATTTAGTACAGGTTACTCTAAAACTTCTGTGCTCAAAGTACCAAATCCTAAATATACTCTTGTATAACACAGAAGGTCATTTACACAAATAGAATTATGTAAAAACTAAACAGGGACCTTGGGAATGAAACCTGTGACTAATGACTAAGAATATGATCTACCATGAATATTAATGAATATTCACGACTTAATCAATTGAAAACAAGCCAAGCTTGGAAATTGTGACATTTGAGCAGTAATACCAATTCTACATTATCCCTGAAAAATCAGAGGTAAAAATGAAGAAATTATTGAGGCTGACAACCCACAAATCTAATTTTCATTGTTTTCTCCATCAAACCTTCCTAAGAGCTAATGACAAGCAGGCCAAATGACTCATTTGACATTCACCATTTTTATTCCCCCTGACTACTCATAGCTGGAAATATTCCTGAGGAGTGAAATGGCCAAAAGGCATCTAGCCAGAAAAGAAGGGGGACACAAGCCAAGGGTTGTGGATTGCTCACAAATTGGTTACTTAACCACCAAATAATATAATTTTCTGGAAATTGATGAACTGTTTCTAGACAACATTTTTTATTGTGTGTGTACCTGTATGTATGTGTATATTTATATATTCCCACTTCCTGCCACATCTACACTAGGCTGAGTAGGACCGCAGTTTCATCTTGTACTTCTGATCTTAAAGCTTCTTTGTGTTGAGACTTGATGGAGTATTACTATATTTGCTTACATCCACAATACCACTGGCCAGTATTGGCCTATGATTAAGTTTTAGTATGCTGCATGTGTCAAAATCTATATGATGACACAATAGTAAAGAACTTATGTAATACTTTGAATATATGGCCCTTATAGAAGCCATCCTTGACCCTGAAAGACAGGACAAATTCCTTGTCGGCTTGTATGCATGCTTCCAGCAGGTAGATATTATTGGAAGGCCACATAGCTCATCAGCAGTTCTCAAGTCAAGTACTGTGAGCTATGCAATGTTTAGGACATGAAGCTGTAAGAGTAAGCATCAAAATTTAAAATTCAGACACATTTTAGGTTTTGATGGGAAATGATCTAAAAAGCAGGTAGCCGGTTCATAAATGGAATAAGCAGGTCATGGCAGGGGAAAATGAGGTGGAATTTTTCCCCACAGTGGACCAAATGCTTTGTGTATTTTCAGAAAGTCTACTTAGACCTGAACATCCTGATTATTTCAATTCCAACAGCTCAGTTTCCCTCAATAGAGGCTAATATTGGTTCAGGGATGGGCTACTAAACTGGACACCTTGCTCACGCTGTATCTGTTTTTAGTAAGGTTTTATTTGGAAAGATGGTTCACTCAAATGTTTACTTTTAAAATTCCTTAATATGCAAAAGGGAGCCACAAGATGCATTTACATTGAAAGCGGTAGCAAGGGATACATTTTACTTTTGTACAGGTTTTTCAGCACATCTGCAGATAATTAGTTAAACATTTGTTCAAATGAGAGAAAGCATACAGTTCCTTTGGCTATGTATTTCACTTGAATTATTAATCTTGTTGGGAGAGTCTGGCAGCAAGAGCATTTTACCCAAAACAATTCTTTCATTTTATTTGACTTAAAAAACCTTGCCAGTGCTCGCAGTAGATCTTTTACTAAAAGGTCATGCTGACAGAGAATTGAGTGAAAGCATACATTTAGAATACTTAATTAAATGATGTCAGTTTGCCACTGGCAGGGAACTGTACTGTTTTCTGCCGTAAAAAAACATGTGGTGGGCTTCCCTGATGGCGCAGTGGTTGAGAGTCCAACCTGCCGATGCAGGGGACACGGGTTCATGCCCCGGTCCGGGAAGATCCCACATGCCATGGAGCGGCTGGGTCCGTGAGCCATGGCCGCTGAGCCTGCGCGTCTGGAGCCTGTGCTCCGCAACGGGAGAGGCCACAACAGTGAGAGCCCCACGTACCGCAAAAACAAAACAAAACAAAACAAAAAAACAAAAAAAAAAAGTGGCTATACACAGTAAATATTTCCAAGGATCCAGAGAACTGATTTCACTTCTTCTCACCCAATTCTCAGTAATAATAATCAAGGATTACAATATAGTTTTTGCTATTGAACTTGGCTGAGTTCTTTGAGGTCAGAGAATGTGCTTTCAATATCTGTGGTACTCTGTATAAGCTCTCTACAAACCAGGGTGTTGTGTTCATAGTAAACGCCTAATTAATGTTTTTATTTTAATAATTTTTGGTCCCTTGAGAGCCATAGAGATGGGATGCTATACCTGGGCTATCAAGTCTCACCTGGTGATGCTCTTACCTCTGCATATTGCACCCAAGTGGTTCAGCTCACACAGTTCGAGTACCTCATTCACTCCAAGTCTATGGCTTCTGATGGGATGGAAATGCACCTTGTCACGTGTCTGAGCTGTGAAAACTGACAAATAAAACATGAAACCTGCAGGCAAAGAAATGTACTTCTAAAGGCTTGATAAATGTGCCATATGATATATAACAGCAAGTTATAATCAATTCCTAACTTAATGGTGAGGAACTTGGTGTCCTTAGATTTGGATTGGACTGAAGTTTAACCTTCTTATTTTGAATGGATGAAATGTGTAGTGTAAATAAAATGTAACTAGATTATCTTTTTGAAGATGGTTATTTAAAAATATTATTTAATGTTAGTGCTGTTATTAATTACTAATAAATTCTGTTTACCCATTGTAGCAGACCCAATCAGGTATCTGTTTAAGCACACTACCTTGATGGTTTGACTTATTCTTCTAGAAGGTAATATACCTGTATTAAAATAAGACATGTAATCCCAACTCCTAGTTTATCCCTCAATCTGTAAAGCTTTAACTCACTACCAGAGTTTAATAAATCCACTAGATTATCTGCCCTTTAGGGAACAGACCTGAGTGTGTGTGTGTGTGTGTGTGTGTGTGTGTGTGTGTGTGTGTGTGTCACCTAAGTACTAAACACAGTGCCTGATACATGGCATATAGTTATTAATATTTGGGGAATCAACTAGCGTATCTTGCTCTTATTATTTTGACTTGCAAAGAAATTTTTTTGCTACCAAATTTTACATGGGGATGATATCTTCATTTTGTTAGGGGGCAGTCTATCACAGAAATAAGAAAGCTCAGATATACCTGATTACTTGTTTAGATAAATATAGTATTCAACTCTAGAGTGGGGAATAATAACTGCCATGTATTGCATATGTTAGTGTGTCTAGTTCTTTAACTCCATTTTCTTAAATAATTCTCCCAATGTTCACAATATCTACAAATGGGTATTCTCATACCATTTAACAGATGAAAAAATCAAGACTCAAAAAAGCAAAAGCAATGATAATAAGTGACTCAAAGTCTTTGTGGTTTCAACAAAGAATTCTCTCTCACCAACATTACTTGTCCATCACATGTTTGCAGGTATACTCCCTATCATCTGTACCCTGGTACTCAGCCTTAAGCAGCAGCCCCTGTCATGGTTGTTGCCAGACTCATGACAGTGATTAAAAACATCAAAGCAGATCTTGAGTTGCCTCTTAAATGTTCTGTCACTTTTGTTCATATATCACTGGTCAAGACAAGTCATGTGGCCAAGCTGATTTCAAGGAAGCACAGATGTATAATCTTCCCATGGAGAGGGGCACCTCAAAAAGGGGAATGGATGTTTTGAACAAGAATACAATCTACCACCATAGTAGCAAAAGCTGATCTGATCACAAGCCTGCTAATAGCAAAATAAAAAGATCCCTGTCCAGAAATGCAAGGGCTGATTACAGCCATGGAGATGAACTTTGAGGCATTTTTGCCTTTTCTTTTCTTCTTAACTTTGCCTCAAGCTTCCTGTCTTCTGCACTTCTGTTATGTAGACTAGGATTTGAATTCCAGCTCATTTATGAGCTGAAACGAGTTATTAGCTTCTCTGATCATTTTTTTCATCTGTAAAATAGGGATCATCATAATACCTACTTTCCAGGATTAGAGATATTGAAAATAATGCACTTTGTATAACGCTTGGTATGCAGAAGGCATTTTAAAGAATGGTACACAATAATGGTACAAGGAACTACTGTCAACCAATCATCAGGAAATGGAATATTCCTCAAATTTGAAATCTAAGAATGTCACAACAATACGTCTGCAGACCTCTTTAAGAAATGTTGAGTTATTGGTTTGATCAAACTGTGTAGAATGCAGGTAGATAGATGGAATTTTAGAAGAATAAACAAAATGATAATCGATAGATCTGTGTCTCAGCAACGGTCAACCAAGCCCTCATAGGAACATTGAGTGTTTGTGTAGGTAAAAAAGTCTGAAAAGTACAGGTTCACAAACTTCTGTTTCCTTGAAGTTTTCACATATATTTTTAAATATAATTTTAACATTATTTTGGGGAAAAATTAGCCAAAGAGCCCTTTTGCTCTTGCCAGTAAAGTTACACAAAAAATGATAACAGCTCAGCATTTATTCCTCAACATATTTCTCTTTAGTTCTTCTCTACTTTAAATCAGAGTCCCGGATTAGACCTGTATAGAGTGATGAATCCACACACTGCTAAGATAATGGGAAATTCTTTAACAGGTTCTCCTCTGCATCCCATGTATCCAGCCACATGCCTGCATGTGTGGTTGTTTGCCTTGTCTAAGTGTTCATATGACACTTATGACACTCCACAGCCATGTCTCATGGAGCCAAAATTTCAGGAATTTTTTTTATCTGTAAAGTATCAAACAACAAGTTTTGTCAGTTTTCTTTTCATTGTGTGAGTATGTAGAATTGATGACTTGGCCAGAAGGTTTTTTGTTTTCAACAAAAATGAACTCAGGAGAAAATCTAATATTCTGTAAGTAAACCCTTCTTTATCTAAAAGTATGAATTATCCAGGAGTTTAGAGAAAGGCATGGATTCAGGTATAAGGGAAGGTGGGTAGGGAGGAGAATCTACAGATAACATGTATTTCAGTCACTCTTTGCCTGATATTTTGGCATGGTATTCACAGGACCTCAACTCTACCAAAAAACAAATAAACAAAAGCAGTCTCTATAGATTTTGCTACACCTACATCTTTTTTTTTTTTTTTTCCCCATGCTGTGTGGCATGTGGGATGTGGGATCTTAGTTCCCCAACCAGAGATCGAACAGTGGAAGCACGGAGTCTTAACCACTGGACCACCAGGGAAGTCCCCCTACCTCCTGTTTTCAGCTAAACCTTAGTAGAGAAAAATCCAGAGCACAGGGTATTTATTTCAACCTAGTTTTATGTAATGGCCCAATTCTCCATTTTAATAGTGATATTATAAAGTTATTATATATTATCATTACCTTTCGAATTGCTTTAAATTTTGAGACTTGAAATGAGAAGACTTCAGTTTCCAGTATTGGCAGGCTTGGTTATTTGGACCAACCCTCTTACTGAAAAGAGCTACCAAGCTCAAATAAATTATTGGAAACAATCCTTCTTAAAAAACATGAAGAGCTGACAATACAGGAAGGAAGTACCAACCAAAAACTGAAAGGAAAACAGGACCTTAGAGAGATAAGGAAACCGGGGAGCTGCTTTCCTCCTGAAGGCTTTCGTGACTTTAGCAAATTTGAACTTTCATTTTGAAAGCCTCTTTAGTGAGAGTAATAGAAATTAAATGCCCATGTCTGATTGAAATGGGAATCTAACTGCAGACTCTCTCCAAAATAAGCTGGGACTCCAGCATCACTCAGAGTATCAGAGTAGAAGAGCCCTCACATGCCCTTGCAGCCTGAGATATTACAAAGGAATGTATTTCAAGCCCTGAACATGAAATAAGGGGTCCCAATTGATAGTTTCAAAGCAAAGTCAAATCCTCTCTGGAGAAATAAACCTTCTCTTAAGCCCCAAAATAATCCTTAAATAAATGTTCAAGGACAATGAACAATATACAAAGATTATCAGGCTCAGTAGGAAGTAACTAACATAGCAGGAGTGAAAACAAGCAGAATAGCTTATGTAAACAGCTGCCCTAGCTATTTAAAGGGATCATAAATGGAAGACAGATAAAATTTATTCTTTGTGATTCAAGTAGATATATGACTTCTGGAAGGAAGTCAGGGAGAGGCCACTTTTGATCCAATAAAATGAACACATTAATTGGAACTCTTAAAAAGCAGACTGGACACATTTCCAGGCAGTGAATCTACTTGCACTGAAAATATCAATATTAAGAAGATACTGGAAATTCAAGTTACCATTGTAAAAGAGTCACTGAGTGACAGGTTGAACTAGATACCCTCTCAGCTTCCTTCCAAGTTGTAACATTATTTCAAGAATCAGATTAAGACCAGAATTAGGCACAGTGGATGTGAATACACAGCTAATAAGGCAATTGCTTTGCTGTAGTACCTTTTATTACCTAAATATACTATTCAAATATGCTTTTTTTTTGGTCTGCTGTGGTATCTATAAGCTAGAGTTCATTGTCTACAATGTAGTTTAACTATGGAATACTTATTTGGAAATATTTTACTAAACTGAATTCACAATAAAATTCTTATTTACAGAATTGAAACATATAGATGTTATGAGGTTTAAACTGTTTCCTTTCCAGATATTAGTATGTATTATTTCTCTTTATTTAGTCTTGACATTATTTTACAACATAAAAATATATCTTCAGATTAATATTTTAAAAGTCTAAAATATAATTCTACATGTTTAATTGGGAAAGTAGTAATAAAATAATATCCTTTTCCCAAGACAAAAACCAAAAAAACCAAGCAGAATCAATAGCAGCAGACCCACAGGAGCTTCAGATGTTAGAAAACCAGTCACAGACAATAAACAAATTACAATTATTATTATTATCTTTAAAGCAACAAAATGCAAACTTAAAGATATTTGCAGGAACAACAAGCAATACAAAGTGACATAGATTTGAAATTGATCCAAATAGAATTTCTGGAAATGAATATACAATAAAAATTAAGAATTCAATGACTAGATTGGACACAAAGAATTAGTATACTGGGAGATTGGAAGAAATTATACAGAATGCAGCATAAAGATGGAAAGAAACAGAAAAGAGAATCTGTGATATGGAGTTGGGAATGAGAAGGTCTAACATAATTAATCAGAATTCCAGGAGTTCCAGAGAGAGAATAAAACAAATGTAATATTTGAAGAGATAATGTCTGAACGTCAGCAGGATGGAGGGCTAGAAGATGTCAACACTTATCTCACTCACAAAAAAACAAGAATGAATAAACAACTAAAAACAAGAAAACAGCTCAGGGGAGAATTTTAGACTATAAAGAAGTAGCAACAAAAACCCTGCAGAGCTCAAAAATTAAGGATGGCCACATAAAAAAGTACAGGAAGTGTTTTGCCTGCATTACTCCATGCCCCAGTCTGGAGCTGCTGGACACTAGGAGGAATCCCCTCAGAGGAATTTCACCACGTGGAGAGAAGGAGAGTGGGAGAACCCCAGCAAGCTTCACCACTGTGGATGTTTGCAGGTTTTGCTACAGAGGTCTCCCACAGTCATCATGGATGCTGATCCTAGATAATAGAACAGCCAGGAGTGTCCCCCTGTGCTTCTACTCCCAGAGGTTGGAGCTGTTGCTGAGGTGAGACTTGCCCTCAGGGGCCCCAGTTGCTGCTGTGCTCTGCTCTCATGGTTAAGGTGCCATAGCACCTTACCATATACAGGAGTGGAGCTGCCACTGCTCTGTGCCCACCCCTGGTCCCAGGTTAGGGCTTTGTCCCACCATTACCAACCTCCACTGCCCTGAGCCATGCCCCCGAAGTCCGAAGTCTCTCTTTGGCTGTCATTATCTGATGGTGTTGCCTCCCCCTTAGTCCCACTCACTGAGTTCCAGGTTGCAGCTCTGAATAGCCATTTCCAGAGGCACTGATGTTGCCCTGAGGCCCGTCCCCCTATCCTAGGTCAAGACTCTGAACCATCATTTCTGAGACTGATTTGCTGCTGCCCTACATGCTACCTCCTGGGTTCTTCTAGGTCATGGCTCTGACCCAGCAATGCTACGACCAGACTGCTGCTGCCCTGATTCCTGCCCCTAGATGAAGGTCATATCCCTGACCATCAGTGCTGAGACTGTGCTGCCACTGCCCTGAAACCCACTGCCCAGACCCCAACTCACATCTCTGACCAGTCATTGCCAGGGCTGTGCTTCCACTGCTCTGAGTCCAGTTCTCCAGGTCCCAACACATGGCATTAATAGACCACCAGCAGAGTCATGCTGCTGCTGTGACTGCATCCTGTGACTGCCCCCAGGGGCCAGAGTTGAGACTCTGACCCACCATCCCTAAGCTGTGCTACTATTACACCCTATCTGCTGGGCCTGAGTTACTGCTGCACCTTTTCATCTCAGGACCTGTACCACTGCTGCATTCCTGCCTCTCTCCACCCCCACCTGTCAGCTGGAGTCACAGCGGTGAGCCCCTGAGACCCAGGCATTATTAGTTCCATGGGATATCTGTGCATCGCCACACCCTAGAGACCAGTGCTGCAGTTACAGCAACTGCACCTATGTCCCAGGACCCAGATGCTGTGGTGGTTCCACATGCACCTGATTCTAGGACCCCGCCTCTAATACCATTATGAGTGCACTGAGTGACATCATGCCAGACTATGCACCAAGTAGGACCCCCCTCAGCTAGACCTTCCTCCTAAAGGCAAACAACAACAACAACAAAAAATAATAATAGGAAGACCAACCAGACTTCACTTCTGAAGATCCCAATAACCTTGGCCAAAGAAGACTTCCACAGTCTGGCCAATGTCAACCTCAGCCAATGGAGTGCATGGAGACTGGGCCATTTTGCCTTCCTAGGAACCAGACATGCTGCATCCCACCTGGTTGGCACCTTTACAGCCAACAGATTTACAGATTTTCTAGGTGAAAATCTTTCCCTACTAAAGCCAGTCTGAAATAAGTAGGATGATTGTGCCCTCAAATGCATACACATCAACACAAACCCATCAGAAACATGAAAAAGGAAGGAAACATGATATACCAAAGGAAGACAATAATATTCCAGTAACCAACCCCAAAGAAATGGAGATAGGCACGTTATCTGAAAAAGAATTCAAAATAATTATTTTAAGGAGGCTCAGTGAGATTGATGAGAACACAGACAAACACTGAACTTGGAAATATGAACAAAGCAAGAAAATTAACAAAAAAATAGAAATCATAAAAAAGAACCAAACAAATTCTGGAGATGAAGACTCCAGAATAATAAAATGAAAATGAAAAGTGCAATAGATAGCATCAACAGTTGGCTCAATCAGGTAGAAGAAAGAATCTGTGAGCTTGAAGACAGATCTCTTGATATGCACTAAGGAAAATAAAGAAATTAGAATTTAAAAAAGAGCAAAAATGCCTAAGTGAACAGTGGGACATGATCAAAAGAAACCATATTCACCTTAAGGGAGTCCCAGAAGGAGGAGAAGAGAGAAAGGGATAGAAACTTTATTTAAAAAAAATAATGACTGAAAACTTGCCAAATCTGGGGAGAGATATGGCCATCCAGGTATAGGAATTTGAAAGATTCCCAAACAGATTCAACCCAAAGAGATCTTCACTGAGACACATTATAATGAAGCTCTCAAAAATCAAAGACAGAGAGAATCTTGAAAGCAGCAAGAGAAAAAAAGAATCATTACATACAAAGGAATCCTGATAAAGGAATCAGCAGATTCCTCAGCAGAAAACCTGTGGGCCAGGAGAGAGTGGGATGATATATTGAAAGTGCTGAAAGAAAAAAAAATGCCTGTGAAGCCATCTGGTCCTGTGCTTTTGTTTGTTGGAAGATTTTTAATCACAGTTTCAATTTCAGTGTTTGTGATTGGTCTGTTTATATTTTCTATTTCTTCCTGGCTCAATCTTGGAAGACTGTGCTTTTCTAAGAATTCGTCCATTTCTTCCAGGTTGGCCATTTTATTGGCATATAGTCGCTTGTAGTAATCTCTCATAATCCCTTGTATTTCTGCAGTGTCAGTTGTTACTTCTCCTTTTTCATTTCTAATTCTATTGATTTGAGTCTTATCCCTTTTTCTCTTGATGAGTCTGGCTAATGGTTTATCAATTTTGTTTATCTTCTCAAAGAACAAGCTTTTAGTTTCATTGATCTCTGCTACTGTTTCCTTCATTTCTTTCTTACTTATTTCTGATCTGATCTTTATGATTTCTTCCCTTCTGCTAACTTTGGAGATTTTTTGTTCTTCTTTCTCTAATTGCTTTAGGTGTAAGATTAGGTTGTTTATTTGAGATGTTTCTTGTTTCTTGAGGTAGGACTGTTTTGTTATAAACTTCCTTCTTAGAACTCTTTTGCTGCATCCCACAGGTTTTGGGTCATCATTGCCATTTTTTCTAGGTATTTTTTGATTTCCTCTTTGATTTCTTCAGTGATCTTTTCACAGGTGAATTCTATCAAACATTTAGAGAAGAGCTAACACCTACTCTTCTCAAATTCTTCAAAAATAAAGCACAGGGAGGAACACTCCCAAACTCATTCTACAAGGCCATCATCACCATGATACCAAAACCAGACAAAGATGTCACAAAGAAAGAAAACTACAGGCCAATATCACTGATGAACATAGATGCAAAAATCCTCAACAAAATACTAGCAAACAGAATCTAACAGCCCATTAAAAGGATCATACACCATGATCAAGTGGGGTTTATCGCAGGAATGCAAGGATTCTTCAATATATGCAAATCAATCAACATGATACACCATATTAACAAACTGAAGAATAAAAACCATATGATCATCTCAGTAGGTGCATAAAAAGCTTTTGACAAAATTCAACACCCATTTATAATAAAAACCCTCCAAAAGTAGGCATAGAGGAAATTTACCTCAACATAATAAAGGCCATATATGACAAACCCACAGCCAACATCATTCTCAGTGGTGAAAAACTGAAAGCATTTCCTCTAAGATCAGGAACAAGACAAGGTTGTCCACTCTCACCACTATTATTCAATATTGTTTTGGAAGTTTTAGACACAGCAGTCAGAGAAGAAAAAGAAATAAAAGGAATCCAAATCAGAAAACAAGAAGTAAAGATGTCACTGTTTGCAGATGACATGATACTATACACAGAGGATCCTAAAGATGCTACCAGAAAACTACTAGAGCTAATCAATGAATTTGGCAAAGTAGGAGAATACAAAATTAATGCACAGAAATCTCTGGCATTCCTATACACTAATGATGAAAAATCTGAAAGAGAAATTAAGGAAAAACTCCCATTTACCACTGCAACAAAAAGAATAAAATACCTAGGAATAAACCTACCTAGAGGGACAAAAGACCTGTAAGCAGAAAACTATAAAACACTTATGAAAGAAATTAAAGATGATACAAACAGATGGAGAGATATACCATGTTCTTGGAATAGAAGAATCAAAATTGTGAAAATGAATATACTACCCAAAACAATCTACAGATTCAATGCAATCCCTATCAAACTACCACTGGCACTTTTCACAGAACTAGAACAAAAAAATTCAATTTGTATGGAAACACAAAAGACCCCAAAGAGCCAAAGAAATCTTGAGAAAGAAAAACGGACCTGGAAGAATCAGGCTTCTTGGTTTCAGACTATAATACAAAGCTACAATAATCAAAACAGTACGGTACTGGCACAAAAACAGAAAGATAGATCAATGGAACAGGATAGAAAGCCCAGACATAAACCCACGTGCATATGGTCAACTTATTTTTTATAAAGGAGGCAAGAATATACAATGGAGAAAAGACAGCCTCTTGAATAAGTGCTGCTGGGAAAACTGGACAGCTACATGTAAAAGAATGAAATGACAACACTTCATAACACCATATACAAAAATAAACTCGAAATGGATTAAAGACCTAAATGTAAGGCCAGACACTATAAAACTCTTAGAGGAAGGGCTTCCCTGGTGATACAGTGGTTGAGAGTCCACCTGCCGAGGCAGGGGACGTGGCTTTGTGCCCTGGTCCAGGAAGAACCCACATGCTGCAGAGCAGCTAGGCCCATGAGCCATGGCCACTGAGCCTGCGCATCCGGAGCCTGTGCTCCGCAACGGGAGAGGCCACAACAGTGAGAGGCCTGTGTACCACAAAACAAAAAAACAAAAAACAAAAAAAACTCTTAGAGGAAAACATAGGCAGAACACTCTATGACATAAATCACAGCAAGATCCTTTTTGACCATTCTAGAGAAATGGAAATAAAACAAAAATAAACAAATGGGACCTAAAGAAACTTAAAATCTTTTGCACAGCAAAGGAAATGGTAAATAATATGACAAAACAACCCTCAGAATGGAAGAAAATATTTGCAAATGTGGCAACTGACAAAGGACTAATTTGCAAAATTTACAGGCAGCTCATGCAGCTCAATATCAAAGAAACAAACAATCCAATCCAAAAATGGGTAGAAGACCTAAACAGACATTTCGTGAAAGAAGATATACAGATTGCCAACAAACACATAAAAGAATGCTCAACATCATTAACCATTTCAGAAATACTAATCAAAACTACAGTGAGATGTCACGTCACAGCAGTCAGAATGGCCATCATCAAAAAATATCTACAAACAATAAATGCTGGAGAGGGTGTGGAGAAAAGGGAACCCTCTTGCACTGTTGGTGAGAATGTAAATTGATACAGCCACTGTGGAGAAGAGTATGGAGTTTCCTTAAAACACTAAAAAAAGAACTACCATACGACCCAGCAATCCCACTACTGGGCATATACCCTGAGAAAACCATAATTCAAAAAGAGTCATGTACCAAAATGTTCATTGCAGCTCCATTTACAATAGCCAGGACATAGAAGCAACCTAAGTGTCCATCGAGAGATGAATGGATAAAGAAGAGGTGGCATATATATACAGTGAAATACTACTCAGCCATAAAAAGAAACAAAACTGAGTTATTTGTAGTGAGCTGGATGGACCTAGAGTCTGTCATACAGAGTGAAGTAAGTCAGAAAGAGAAACACAAATACCATATGCTAACACACATATATGGAATCTAAAAAGAAAAAAAATGGGTATGAAGAACTTAGGGGCAGGACAGGAATAAAGATGCAGACCTACTAGAGAATGGACTTGAGGACACAGGGAGGGAGAAGGGTAAGCTGGGACAAAGTGAGAGAGTGGCATGGACATATATACACTACCAAATGTAAAATCGATAGCTAGTGGAAGCAGCCACATAGCATAGGGAGATCAGCTTAGTGCTTAGTGACCACCTTGAGTGTTGGGATAGGGAGTGTGGGAGGGTGGGAAATGCAAGAGAAGAGGTATGGGTATATATGTGTATGTATAGCTGATTCACTTTGTTATGAAGCAGAAACGAACACACCAATGTAAAGCAATTATACTCCAATAAAGATGTTTAAATAAATATATAAATAAAAATTTTTTAAAAAGAAAATAAAAAGATGTCACAAAGAAAGAAAACTATAGGCCAATATCACTAATGAACATATATGCAAAAATCCTCAACAAAATACTAGCAAACAGAATCCAACAGCACATTAAAAGGATGATACACCATGATCAAGTGGGGTTTATCCCTGGAATGCAAGGATTCTTCAGTATACGCAAATCAAACAATGTGATACACCACATTAACAAACTGAAGGTGAAAAACCATATGATTATCTCAATAGGTGCAGAAAAAGCTTTTGACAAAATTCAACACCGATTTATGATAAAAACCCTCCAGAAAGTAGGCTCAGAGGGAACTTACCTCAACATAATAAAGACCATATATGACAACCCAGAGCCAACATCATTCTCAATGGTGAGAAACTGAAATCATTTCCTCTAAGATCAGGAATAAGACAAGGTTGCCCACTCTCACCACTATTATTCAACATTGTTTTGGAAGTTTTAGACACAGCAATTAGAGAAGAAGAAGAAATAAAAGGAATCCAGACCAGAAAAGGAGTAAAGCTGTCACTGTTTGCAGATGACATGATACTACCCAAAAAGAATCCTAAAGATGCTACCAGAAAACTCCTTGAACAAATCAGTGAATTTGGTACAGTAGCAGGACACAAAATTAATGCACAGAAATCTCCTGCATTCCTATACACTAATGATGAAAAAGCTGAAAGAGAAATTAAGGAAACACTCCTATTTACCATTGCAAGAAAAAGAATAAAATATTTAGGAATAAACCTACCTAAGGAGACAAAAGACCTGTATGCAGAAAACTATAAGACAGTAATGAAAGAAATTAGGGATGATACAAACACATGGATAGATATACCATGTTCTTGGATTGGAAGAATTAACATTGTGAAAATGACTATACTACCCAAAGCAATCTAAGGATTCAATGCAATCCCTATCAAACTACCACTGGCATTTTTCACAGAACTAGAACAAAAAATTTCACAATTTGTATGGAAACACAAAAAACCCTGAAGAGTCAAAGCAATCTTGAGAAAGAAAATTAGACCTGGAGGAATCAGGCTCCCTGACTTCAGACTATAATACAAAGCTACAGTAATCAAGACAGTATGGTACTGGCACAAAAACAGATATATAGATCAATGGAACAGGATAGAAAGCCCAGAGATAAACCCATGCACATATGGTCACCTTATTTTTGATAAAGGAGGCAAGAATATACAATGGAGAAAAGACATCCTCTTCAATAAGTGGTGCTGGGAAAAGTGGACACCTATATGTAAAAGAATGAAATTAGAACACTCCCTAACACCGTACACAAAAATAAACTCAAAATGGATTAAAGACCTAAATGTAAGGTCAGACACTGTAAAACTCTTAGAGGAAAACATAGGCAGAACACTCTATGACATAAATCACAGCAAGATCCTTTTTGACCATTCTAGAGAAATGGAAATAAAACAAAAATAAACAAATGGGACCTAATGAAACTGCAAAGCTTTTGCACAGCAAAGGAAACCATAAACAATACGAAAAGACAACACTGAGAATGGGAGAAAGTATTTGCAAATGAAGCAACTGAGAAAGGATTAATCTCCAAAATTTACAAGCAGCTCAATATCAAAAAAACAAACAACCCAATCCAAAACTGGGCTGAAGACGTAAATAGACATTTCTCCAAAACAGATTGCCAACAAACCCATGAAAGAATGCTCAACATCACTAATCATTAGAGAAATGCAAATCAAAACTACAATGAGGTATCACCTCACACCAGTCAGAATGGCCATTATCAAAAATTGTACAAACAATAATTCTGGAGAGGGTGTGGAGAAAAGGGAACCCTCTTTCACTGTTGGTGGGAATGTAAATTGATACAGCCACTATGGAGAAGAGTATGGAGGTTCCTTAAAAAACTAAAGTTGGAACTACCATATGACCCAGCAATCCCACTACTGGGCATATACCTTGAAAAAATCATAATTCAAAAAGAGATATGTACCACAGTGTTCATGCAAGCACTGTTTACAATAGCCAGGACATGGAACCTAAATGTCCACTGACAGATGAATGGATAAAGATGAGGCACATATATACAATGGAATATTACTCAGCCATAAAAAGAAACCAAATTGAGTTATTTCGTTTAGTGAGGTGGATAGACCTAGAGTCTGTCATACAGAGTGAAGTAAGTCAGAAAGAGAAACACAAATAGCATATGCTAACACGTATATATGGAGTCTAAAAAAAAAAAAATGATTCTGAAGAACTTAGGGGCAGGACAGGAGTAAAGACACAGACATACAGAATGGACTTGAGGACACGGGGAGGGGAAGGGTAAGTTGGGATGAAGTGAGAGAGTGGCATGGACATATATACACCACCAAATATAAAATAGATAGCTAGTGGGAAGCAGCCGCATAGCACAGGGAGATCAGCTCGGTGCTTTGTGGGAGGGAGACTCAAGAGGGAGGAGATATGGGATATATGTATATGTATAGCTGATTCACTTTGTTATAAAGCACAAACTAACACAGCATTGTAAAGCAATTATACTCCAATAAAGATGTTTAAAAAAAATTCCAACCAAGAATAGTTAACCCTGCAAAGTTGTCATTCAGAAATAAAGAAATAAGACTTTCCCAGACAAACAAAAGCTGAGGGAATTTATCATTACTGGGCCTGCTCTCCATGAAATGCTAAAGGGAGTTCTTCAAGCTAAAACAAAAGAACACTAATTAGTAACATAGAAACATATGAAAATATAAATTTCACTGTTAAAAGTAAATATATAATCAAATCCAGATACTCTGGTACTGGGAATTCCCTGGCGGTCCAGTGGTTAGGACTACGTGCTTTCATTGCCAAGGGCATGGGTTCAATCCCTGCTTGGGGAACTAAGATCCCACAAACTGTGTGGTGCGGCCAAAAAAAGAAAAGAACAACAGTACAAAAAACTCTGGTCCTTCTTAATGGTATGTAAATTTCTTTGAAATCTAGCATATAGAGACAAAAATGTTGAAAGTAACTCTAACTATAAAATTATATTAATAGACACACAAAATAAAAAAAGATGTAAATTATGAAGACAACATTAATTGGGGGGGCAAGTAAATGGGTAGAACTTTCTTATGCAATTGAAGTTAAGTTGTTATCAGCTTAAAATAGAGAGTTCTCATGATAAGATGTGTTATGAAAGTCGCATGGTAATGACAGAGCAAAAACCTGTAACAGATATTGTACATAAAAGAAAAAAATAAAGCAAACCACGACAAAAAACTCATCAACTCATAAAAAAAGACAATAAGGAAGAAAGGAATTAAGGAACCACAAAACAACCAGAAAACAATGAACAAAATGTCAGTAGTAAGTCTTTACCTATCAATAATTACTTTAAATGTAAATGGTTTCAATTTGCCAATTGCCAGAGCAGCTGAATGAATAAAAAAATAAGATCTATGTGCTGCTTACAAGAGACTCACTGAAACATTAAAGACACTCACAGGCAGAAAGTGAAGGAATGGAAAAATTATTTCAAGCAAATGGAAACCAAAAGAGAACAGGGATAGCTATACTTACATCAGACAAAATAGACTTTAAGTAAAAAATTGTAACAAGAGACAAAGAAGGTCATTGTATAATGATAAAGGGGTCAATTCATCAAGAGGGTATAACAATTATAAATATACACACACCCAATTTTGGAGCACCTAAATACATTAAATAATTATTAACAAATCTGAAGGGAGAAGTAGACAGAAATGCAATAGTAGTAGGGAACTTTCAACAGTATATAGATAATCCAGACAGAAAATCAATAAGGAAATAATGGAT
Organism: Phocoena sinus; assembly: GCF_008692025.1. Classification (NCBI taxonomy): domain Eukaryota; kingdom Metazoa; phylum Chordata; class Mammalia; order Artiodactyla; family Phocoenidae; genus Phocoena; species Phocoena sinus. Next base: position 31,339,275 of record NC_045766.1, read on the forward strand.
TTGAATGACACTTAAGACTAAATGAACCTAACAGACATATACAGAGCATTCCATCCAAGAGCAGCAGAATATGCATTCTTTTCAAGGGCACATAGAACATTCTCTAGGATAGATCACATGATATGTCACTAAACGTATATTAGCAAATTTAACAAGATTGAAATAATACCAAGTATCTTTCCCAACCAGAACAGTCTGAAACTAGAAATCAGTAAGAGGAAGAAAGCTGGAAAATTCATAAACATGTGGTGATTGAACAACATGCTCCTGAACACCAGTGGGTCAAAGAAGTCAAAAAGGAAATCAAGAAACATCTTGAAACAAAAGGAAATGGAAGCACAACATAACAAAACCTATGGAATGCAGCAAAATCAGTTCTAAGAGGCAAGTATATAGTGCTCAATATATCAATATATCGATATAAATATGTCTTCTTACAGTAAGAAACAAGAAAGATCTCAAAGACCCTCACTTTACACCTCAAAGAACTAGAAAAAGAACAAAGCCCAAAGCTAGCAGAAAGAAATAAATAACAAGGATCAGAGCAGAAATAAATGAAAAAGAGACCAGAAAAACAAATAGGAGAGATCAACAAAGCTAAGAGCTGGTTCTTTGAAAAGATAAACAAAATTGACAAACCTTTAGTCAGATTAACTAAGAAAAGGAGAGGACCCAAATAAATAAACTCAAAAATGAAAGAGGAGACATTACAACTGATACCACAGAAGTACAAATGATCATGAGAAACTACTATGAAAAAGTATATGCCAATGAACAGTATAACCTAGAAAAAATGGATACATTCCTAGACACGTACCAAGACCTTATAATGAATAAATAGAAAATCTAAACAGACCAATAACAAGGAGATTGAGTCAGTACTCAAAATCCTCTCAACACAGAAAAGCCTGGGACTAGATGGTTTCACTGGTGAATTCTACCAAATATTTAAAGAATTGATGTCACTTCTTCTCAAACTTTCCTAAAAAATTGAAAAGGAGGGAACACTTCCAAACTTATTTTTCAAGGCCAGCATTACCCTGACACCAAAATTACCACAAGAAATGAAAATTACAGACCAATATCCCTGATGAACACAGATACAAAACTCCTTTACAAAATACTAGCAGATTGAATTCAATACCACACTGAAAGGATCACTCACCATAATCAAATGGATTCTCACTTCTGAAGGGGAAACGAAATGACAAGTTCCCCAGATATGCCACCGTACTGTGAATGATGAAGAGCCACTGACCACAAGGCCTTGGACCTCGTGGGCCTGCTGGCTGCTATTTGCTTTCTTTTAATAACAACCTCCTAGTGAAAGCAATATATTGACATTGCAAGCTGAAAGATTAATGTGATTATTTTGTTGTAACACATATTGAGGATTTAATTTTCTCATATTGAAATAATACCTGAATGTTTAAAAAATTCTAACAGTACTAAAGGATATAAGATGACAACTCAGTCGGTTTTTACCCTGACCTTCAGTACACAAGATTCCCTTCCCATATTTTATTTTTTCTTTTACTTTTAAAATTTTGTATCCTTCCAGTGATATCCATGTAAATATATACAACTGACCTTTGAACAACATGGGGGTTAATCTGTGTATAACCTATAGTCAGCCTTCCATATCCACAATTCCCTCACATCCTTGAATTCAACCAGCCATGAGCCATGTAGACTATAGTATTTACTACTGAAAAATATACATGTTTAAGTGGACCCTCACAGTTCAAGCCCACATTGTTCAAGGGACAACTGTACTTCATAGAACTCCTGGCTTCATAAAAAATGGTAGGTTACAGTAACACATTGTGACGTACCTTTTTCAGATATTCAGAATTTTATTTTATTGATTTACTTTGTAGCTACCAGCTAATCCTGACCAAACTTATATCTTAGTACAGTGACTTTATTAAAATAAATGTTTTATAAAACATTGCAGAGGCCATAATTGTTAACACAATTTGCCAAAGTGTATTTAAGTGGTCTAGTTTGTTAAGCATATCTTGGATAGGAAAGTAAATACCAGTATTGTGTAAGTACTTCTACTGCAGCTTAGGGAAATGAAAGAGAAATTACTTCTCAGATGTATAAAACAGGCAAATAAAATGGATCAAAAATTTCCTTCCCCTGATGAAAAGCTGCATTCATAGAAATATTCTGGTAAATAAAAACTATACTTTTTGCATTCAAGAGATTCCACATGCTGGGTTGAGATATGTAGAAGTGGCAAGTTTCAGGTTCAACGTAGTAGATTTTGATATTTTCTTCCTTCTCCCTCCCTTCTTTTCCTCCTGTCTTTCCTTCCTTCTTTCTCTCCCTTTTAGTATCAAATAAAATGGCCCTTTAAGCTGTAGTATTTTCACTCTGAAATAAATGATCTTTGTAATGCATCTTTTAAATCCTTTCATTCTCCTTTAAGACGAAACCATTGCAGTTCTAGGTGCACATCACATGTGCTTATTACAAACAGCTTTTCCTGACATGTTTTCAAGTAGGTCAGAGAGGTACAATTAAGGCTGCACTAAAGAACAAGGCTCACATACATCCATATTGTATGTTTTAATTTCAATTTAGTAGCTGCTCTGGCTACAGATAGCCACAAGGAAAACAAGATTGTTTTTTTAAAACAATATAGTAGCAACTGAATTTCCTAATTGTATCAGTTTTCTATTGCTGTATAAGAAATTACCACAAACTTAGCTGCTTAAGAACAATAAAACAAATCTATTATTTCACAATCCATGGGTTAGGAGGAGTCTGGCACATTTTAGCCAGATCCTCTACTAAGGGCCTCACAAGGGCTGAAATCAAGGTGTCAGCCAGCTGCATTCTCACCTAGAAGCTTGACTAGGGAGACCTCTGCTTTCAAAAATCACTCAGATTGCTGCAGAACTTAGTTCTTTGGAGTTCTAAGACAGAATTCTCAGTTTTCTTGCTGGCTGTTGGCTGGGGACCACTTGTAGCTCCTAGATGATATTCTCATGTCCCTGCCACATGGCTCCCTCCATACATTGAGATGCCACATGGCCCTCTCACGCTTTCACCCTTTTAACCCCCTCCTTCAGGAAAAACCCAATCCTTTTAAAAAAGCTCATCTGATTAGGTCAAGCCCACCAAAGACAATCACCCTTTTGAAGAACTCAGTTAACTGATTTGGGACTTGATTACATCTGCAAAATTCCTTTACCTTTTTTATATAAAGTAACCTAATTACAGGAGTTTTAGTCATATTCACCGTCTCACTGACTCTCAAGAGGAGGAGATAATACACAACATATACAGCTGGGGGAAGAAATCTTGGGATCACAGCATTCTCCCTGCAATGTCAATTTAACCCTTTGTTGCTCCAAGACCACTTGTCACTTGAGCACCTTAGTGTCAAGGAATAAAATGTCTAGCATATGACCACAATGCTTCTAACATTTGGCAAAACCCAAAGCACAAAGTTTAAGCTACATGTTGAAGGGATTGGACAACAGAGTGAAGGCATTAGAAGGTGAAACATCTGCAAATCTTGTTCTTTTTCTTCTCAAGAGATGCTCAGTCTTTCAGATTGGCCCCAAACCCTTGACCATGCCCCAAACCCCACCCCTCACTCCAGGATCCACACCTTTCTTGTTTGGCTCACTTTGCCTTTCTTGTTTCTTTCTTTTTTTTTTCAAATTGTGTAACTCTGTCCATGAATTGGTAATTTTCATGAAATTGTCGATTTAGACTGAAATACACTTATTTCAAACTAATTCTTCAAACAATCTTGGTAAAATGTAGAACTTTTTCATATTGCGTTATTGTTTATCTTTTAGTGTCTTTTAAAATGTGAAGTCTTCAAGATGGGTTCATAGCATCTATTCCATAAACTTTATAATTACCACAAAGATTTTATCGTCAATTGAAGTTTAGCCTCTTCCTGTAAGTTTCTGATCTATGGTTTATCTGTTAATTTTTTTTCTACATAAAGAACTTACGTAGGGTCTTCTTGGTCCTCTACTACTAAAAACATTGTCATTTTTTCCCTGTATGTTCTTTTTCAGTTGATCTCATTTTCCTTTTCAGAAATATTTGCTTTCAGATTTACTTCAGTCTTCATTTCCTTCATTCCCATCATCCTGGCTCTCTCTAATGAGGTTGTACTTCCTTACCTTCACCCAATCCCCACTGGATGACCTTCCTCCCACCTTCTGATCAGATGCTTTGTGGAGGATGTGTGTGTTTTCCTGCTGCCACCATCTCAGTCCAAGTATGATGTGTGTGAAGGGGCGAGCAAGAGAGTGACAAGTGAGCATTATTAAGTCACTGAATTTGCTTTTTTTGACCTGACTTAAACCCAATACAGATCTGGTCTTTCTAAGTTTTAGTAGAATTTGTAGAAGAGATTTAAAAACAAAAATAGCTAGCATCACTCTGTCCCATTGGCTGCAAAAACCACTACTGGATTCCAGAATAGTCACTTTCCTCTTTGGAAACTTGCATCTGTCAGAATTCTTTTGAACGTAAATGACAGAAAATTCCTTCCAACGTGACTCGGGCAAACAGGAAGATTTTCATCTCACTCTGCTGAACAGGCCCAGAGGACACCACTGGGAGCTGGGTTCACTCCTCTTCTGGCTCGTTTATGCACCATACTGCTTCCATTCTCAGAATTCTCTCAAAGATGGCTGTGAGGGCATCCATTCCCAGTGAAAAAACAAAATCCCAGAGTGTCTTCTGGGACAATACATTTTTGAAAAGTGGGTAATGCCTTCTCTGTATAGCAGCAAAATGAAAGATTTAACTGTCCCTGTAAATGCCTTTGGGTTTAAGGTAACTTTTGAGTTACTTTATATGGTACATACCCAATAGAAGTGTTAACTAAGTGATAAAGGAGCACATGAATATTTATGTCCAAGTGTTAATTGCTCCAGAAAAAAAAAATTTCCAGTGTAAAGGAAAGGAAGATGAATGAGAAGAAGGAAGAAGAGAGGAAAGGGTATTATTTTGGTGACCTAGATTTGGATTTTATCTCAAGCTGTTAATAGATGTATAACCTGAGCAAATCACTTGATATTTTTAAGGCTCAGTTTCTCTCCACCATGGAGATAATACTTGTAGAGTGCTTTTCTCCCAGTACCATGCTGATGAAATGCAATGCTGTAGGTTAAGCTCTTTAGACAGCTTGCATGTAGAAAGCTCTTAATATCAGTCATCATTATTAGTTTAATTATCATTAAACCTGAAACATAATAATAGACTCTCATGCTGGTTTCCTCCATTTTTACTCTGTTCATTCTTTCCTTTAGCTGTAGTATTTAGTTTTATTCTATTAGTTTATTCTATTCAAGGACTGACCCAGGTTTTGTGGGGCCTAAATCTCACACAGTTTTGAAGGCCTTTTAAGAGAAAGCATATAACATTGTGAATAAAAATTAGAGACACATGTTTAAATTTGAAAATTTAAATTTAAAAAATGATAAACTACAAATACATAAATAATGGTAAATCTTGTTATAATTATCACAAATCCAGAAAATTGATAATATTTTAATTTTAATAAATTACCTCCAGACACACTTCTAAACTACTTATTTTTCTTCTTTGGTTGTACATTCTTTGGTTGCTGTATCCTACCACAGCAGTTTTTTTGTTTTTTGTGTTTTTATTAATACAGCAGTTTTATAATGTTTTCAATGGGGAGAGTAAAAAAATAATCCAGTCTTTTCTTAGGATGGTCAAATTCATTTTTAAAGTATTGATGGTTTAGCAAAGTTTCTTTCAGCTTTACAGCTCGTGACTGATAATGCCACACATGTAACTCCAGCTCCAGTTTCACTGAGATGGCACTACTTTTAGGGGCAGATCCTCAGATGATTGAAGCGCTTTGATCTCAATCTGGATATTCCTTGGTAGCTTCGATTTCTAGGTTGGCCAAGTCCTAGCTACTGCTGTTTCCTGTCGCACCGCTGCCACTTGTCCTGGTGTGGGCGGGAGGAGGAAGTGGTGAAGACCCATGGAGTCCTATCAGTGAGAGACCCTTGAGTGGGGAGCAGGGCAGAGTTTCATTCATGTCCTTTTCCTTGGCATCAGAGAGTCTGGATACTCTTTGAGGTTTTCCTGGGACAGGGTTGTCATTGGGCCCTGGAGGATGTAGAGGTAGGGTAACCTGTAAACCTCATCTATGGATCTAAGACCACACACCAAGAGGGCAGAGAGGATGATGCCCCAACTTGGGGTGCTGATTCTTCCCTGCGTAGGATTTAACTAGCAATTAAAAATATAGGATGCAGGCAATATTTGGGAAAAACTAAAAAATTATTCACTGTTTATCTGAAATTCAAATTTAACTGGGCATCCTGTATTTATTTGGCAACACTAACACTGTGGGCCTACATGGCAGCTTTGGAAAGAGTCCATGAAAATAAGATGCCCTGAAAGTTAAGTTTCCTCAGCCTCATTTTAAATCTGCCCTCTGATTCTAGCGTAAAGCTTAACATTTTTTCCTGTTAAATGAGATGTTGAATTCTAAAGTACCTGATTTGAATAGAAGCTCAAAAAGATGTTTTTTGTTTCCTTTCTCCTTTAATTTTTTTTCAGTTTGAATCATTATTCCAACATGTTGATCATTTAGGGTCTTAATTCTATAGCACATTATAGTACTAGTTTTGTCTGATCCTTAAATTATGGTCAGTCAGCTCCCTTAACATTACAACACAGGCAAATTATCTTTGTTGTTGAAGATTGTAAGAACTGTCAATTCTGGGTCCTACTGCATTTGTAAAACAGAAGGCCTAATAAGGGCTAGATTCCCAAACTAGAGAATGTAAATTTATTCTTTGATTATGGGAATCCTCTCACAGTGTATACATATATTAAACCATCACATTGTACAGTTTAAATATATTACAATTTTATTTGTCAATTATACCCAATAAAGCTAAAAAATAAAACTCAACACTTGAAAGCAAAAATCTACATACCTCACTTATGTGGGATTTGGTCAAGAATTATGTTCAGTTCTAGTTGTGGTTATCAGCTTTTGGCACCTCAGGCCATAAAAGAAACAAATGTGGAATGTACTAGACCACCTGGAGAGAAAATAATTCTTATGTAAGAAAAGCTTACATAGCTTTCTATGTAAAATGTCATTGCTTATAAAAATGAGAATTTAAAAAAAAAAACTGTAGTCTTGAAAAAATACAAAATTTAAGAGAACAAAAAACCTAGAGAAATTTATTTTCTGTTCTAGCATTTATTATTTCCAATGACAATATTTGATTGGGTCTATTTATTCTATTTGTGTGGATTTAATATGGGGAGCCCCTAAGGGAAGATTTTTTTTGGGGGGTAAGCCATCTCAAAGGTGGTCTTTCTGCCCCCATAGGGTTGGTTACATGAATAGTCGCTTTGGCTCATGCACTGTGACCTTGGCCAATCAGCTATGGCTAGAGAAGGAGGTTTGGATTTACTCAGTACACAGCATAATCTATAGCAATTTAGGAGTAAAGAATTGGCTTGGGTCACTCTCTCAATGGTAGACAGATGCCTTAAGATTTATAACTTCCACCTGAAATGTGATAAGAACAACAGGCTGTTGACTTTCATCAAAACCATAGAAAAATATTGATGAGGATGAGGCCAGAAAGAGAAAACTAAAGCCCATCATTAGATTAGTCTGCACCCTTTGGATGGGGAGATCATCATTCAATCACTCACAGCTAACTGTTCTAATATCTAGACCATCTCCCCCTTCCCATTGTGTACATGAGGCTATCATGAAAAAGTTTGCTAGTAACTTGTTGAAATCTAGTTTATAACATCTTCTTCCACTTACCAAATTTAGTAATACTGTCAAAAACCAAGCAATGATGTTGGTCTGCAGTGACTTGTTCTTGATGAAGCCATTCTAATTCTGGTCTTCACTGCTTCCTTTTCTAAGTGTTCATGTATTTTTTAAAAAAACTATCTTTTCTAGGATTTTTGTCAAGTCCTATAATCTGTAATTCAATAAATCTACCTTCCTCCTCTTTTGAAAACTGTAGCAACACTTTCCATTCTTCAGTCTCCTGGCATGTCTCCTGTTTTCCATGGTTTCCCGACGATTACCGGCAGTGGTTCAGTAATTATAGCCACATATTCTCTATGTTCCCTGAGATGCAGTCTAGCCAGGCCAAGAGATTTGAAATAATCAGAGCAACTAGGAAATTTCTCCCGCTTCCTAGGTTTCAAATCACTAATATTTACTCTCCACTTTTCCTGATTCCATGAGTTGGCAGAGATAGATGCTTATGGGATCCTTAATAGTTGCCATTGGTCACATCTAGTTCCAAGTCTTTGGAAGGACCTGCATCTAATCTTCAGAGGCAGAGTCAAAGGCACATTCTGAGGCACAACTAATAAACACTTAATATTTTATACTCTTAGAAGTTGCTTACAACTGTGATGCTTCACTTCTGTGACCACCAGAAGCACGAAGACCATGGAAATCTATTATTGCATGTTCTATTGTTTCCTGAGTATATTTATTTAATAATTATGAAGTAAAGCCTAAAAAGCCTGGTGCCAGCAAGTTCTAGTTCAAGATGGTAACGTAGGAGTATCCTAAACTGACTTCCTCTCACAGACACACCAAATCTACAGCTACATATAGAAAAATCTCCTCTGAAGGAAACCTGAAAACTAGGTGAGCAATTCCTACACATCAGGTAAGTGAGAAAATCCCACACTGAAATACGTAGGAGAGGCTGAGACAATCTCACTGTAATTCCCACCCCTGGCATGGCGACCTTCAAGTGGAAGGGAACTCATAACCCTGAGTGTCTCCCTGAGGAGCTGAAGATTTGAATTCCATATCAGGCATCCCAACTTTTAAGACCTGATCCTAAGAGATTGGCCCCCAAAATATCAAGCTTTGAAAGCCAAGAGGGCTTGTGTCCACAAGACCCACAAGGCTCTAGTGAATTGAGAAACAATTCTTTAAGGGCTTGCATAGATTTGGCTACTCCCAAGGACCAGAGCCGAGGCAGCTGATGGAAAAACACTCAGTCTTCCTATGAAAGAGTCCTATTTGCTTATCTTCATAACTACGGCCTGAAAACAGAGTTCTAGCTAAAAATATATCTAAGGGGCTACTATCAACCCTCCAAAGACCTCGGAGAGTAGGTACTATCTTTACCTTCTCCCTTGGCCTCACTCCCAGTCACCAGTATCTCTTGGAAAGGAATTTGTACACACATCTGGTACCCCCTTTTCTGCAGCTTCTACCCAGGGAACACCCCTTGATCACCTTCCTCTGGTGGCCAGCAGGACCTATGTTTGCAGGTCCCATAGCACTGTAACAAATGGAGAAACAGTTTTGGGGGGTTTTTTTTAGATTTTTTTTAAAGTTTATTTTTCAGATTTACAGAAAAATTGCAGAATTTCCATAAACCCCACACACAATTTCTGCTATTATTATTAACATAATAACATTATTAACATCTAACATTAGTATGGTACTTTTTAAAATTTTTTTTTATTCTTGAATTTTATTTTATTTTTCTATACTGCAGGTTATTCGTTATTTATTTTATACATATTAGTGTATATATGTCAATCCCAATCTCCCAATTCATCTCATCCCCCCCAACCTTCCCCCCTTGGTATCCATACATTTGTTCTCTACATCTGTGTCTCTAACTCTGCCTTGCAAGCCAGTTCACCTGTACCATTTTTCTAGATTCCACATACATGCGTTAATATGCGTTAATATACGATATTTGTTTTTCTCTTCCTGACATACTTCACTCTGTATGATAGTCTCTAGATCTATCCACGTCTCTACAAATGACCCAATTTCATTCCTTTTTATGGCTGAGTAATACTCCATTGTATATATGTACCACATCTTCTTTATCCATTTGTCTGTCAATGGGCATTTAGGTTGCTTCCATGACCTGGCTATTGTAAATAGTGCTGCAATGAACATTGGGGTGCATGTGTCTTTTTGAATTATGGTTTTCTCTGGGTATATGCCCAGTAGTGGGATTGCTGGGTCATATGGTAATTATATTTTTAGTTTTTTAAGGAACCTCCATACTGTTCTCCATAGTGGCTGTATCAATTTACATTCCCACCAACAGTGCAAGAGGGTTCCTTTTTCTCCACACTCTCTAGAGCATTTGCTGTTTGTAGATTTTCTGATGATGCCCATTCTAACTGGGGAGAGGCAATACCTCACTGTAGTTTTGATTTGCATTTCTCTAATAATTAGTGATGTTAAGCAGCTTTTCATGTGCCTCTTGGCCATCTGTATTTACAGAACCAGGACAGAAAATCTTAAAATTTGTATGGAGACACAAAAGACCCAGAATAGCCAAAGCAATCTTGAGGGGAAAAAACGGAGCTGGAGGAATCAGGCTCCCTGACTTCAGACTACAAAGCTACTGTACTACTACAAAGCTACTGTAATCAAGACAATCAATATGGTATTGGCACAAAAACAGAAATAAGTCAATGGAACAAGATAGAAAGCCCAGAGATAAACCCACACACCTAAGGTCAATTAATCTATGACAAAGGAGGCAAGGATATACAATGGAGAAAAGACAGTCTTTTCAATAAGTGGTTCTGGGAAAACTGGACAGCTATGTATAAAAGAATGAAATTAGAATACTCCCTAACACCATACCCAAAAATAAACTCAAAATGGGTTAATGACCTAAATGTAAGACCGGATACTCTAAAACTCTTAGAGGAAAACATAGGAAGAACACTCTTTGACATAAGTCACAGCAAGGTCTTTTTTGACCCACCTCCTAGAGTAATGGAAATAAAAACAAAAATAAACAAATGGGGCCTAATGAAACTTCAAAGCTTTTGCACAGCAGAGGAAACTATAAACAAGATGAGAAGACAACCCTCAGAATGGGAGAAGATATTTGCAAATGAATCAATGGACAAAGGATTAATCTCCAAAATATATAAACAGCTCATGCAGCTCAATATTAAAAAAAAAAACAGCCCAATCAAAAAATTGGCAGAAGACCTAAATAGACATTTCTCCAAAGAGAAACAGTTTTTAACCAGAGCACAGTACAGAGACAGCAGACTAAAATACACCCCCAGTCTTTCTGTGAAAGCCTATCATCTTCCTAGCTGTGGCCTGATGGTTTATAATTAAATACAGATTTAAGGGCTTAGTACCATCCTCTCCAGAGACTGGGAAGACAGATGGTACCATCTTTGTGCTCTCCCTCTGCCCCAACCCAGGTTGCTGGTTTCTCTGAGAAAGGAGCTTGTGTACACATCTGGTGACCTGGCTTTTGTGGCTATCACCCAGAAGACACATCCCTTGACAGCCTAGATTTGGTGGCAAGTAGAGCTTTGTGTTCACAGTTTCAACAGGATGGTAGAAAACAATAAAACAGTTCTTAACTGGCTGTTACCCCAGAGCTCAATGCAGAGGGGGCAGACAGAGATGCCCATCTCACAGTCTTCCTCTTAAAGAGCTGTATTTGCATACTTTAAAACCTGCTGCCTGAGGGTCTGGCTTCTAGTCAGCCTGAATCTAGGTGCCAACTGAAATCCTCCCGTTTGGGACACAGACAGGTCTTTGCACACCCTCAACTATGGGGAGCCACCAGGAATAAAGTTGGCTACTTGGATAATCAGAACTTTGAGAGACAGTCAAGAGCTAGGACAGGGTTGATCACCTACATGAGGCCATTCCTTCAAGACTGGAAGACGTGGTTGTTTATCTAATCAGAGAAACCAGCACAGAGAGAGAAGGAAAATGAAGAAAGAGGAATATATTCCAAACAAGAGAATAAGACAAAACTACAGAAAAAGACCTTAATGGAGATAAGTGATTAACATGACAAAGAATTTTAAATGATGGTCATTAAGATGCTTACTGATGGGGCTTCCCTGGTGGCGCAGTGGTTGAGAGTCCGCCTGCCGATGCAGGGGACACGGGTTTGTGCCCCGGTCCGGGAAGATTCCACATGCCACGGAACGGCTGGGCCCGTGAGCCATGGCCGCTGAGCCTGCACGTCCAGAGCCTGTGCTCTGCAACGGGAGAGGCCACAGCAGTGAGAGGCCCGCGTACAGCAAAAAAAAAAAAAAAAAAAGATGGCTTACTGAGCTCAGGAGAAGAATGGATGAACAAAGTGAGAATTTCAACAAAAAAAATAGAAAATATAAGAAAGTACCAAATAGAATTCAGAACTGAAGAATACAATATCTGCACCGAAAAATACACTACAGGGGTTCAACAGCTGACTAGATGAAGCAGAAGAAAGGATCCACATACTCAAAAATAGGGCAGTAGGACTCAACCAATCAGAGCAGCAGAAAGAAAAATGAAAAAAAGTGAAGATAACTTAAGGCACTTATGGGGCAACCTCAAGCAGATCAACATTTTAATATTATAGGGATCCCAGAAGGAGAAGAAAGAGAGGAAGGGGCAGAAAACTCATTTGAAGAAATAATGGCTAAAAACATCCCTAACCTGGGAAAGGAAACAGACATCCAGGAAGTCTAGAGAGTCACAAGTAAAATGAACCCAAAGACTCACACCAATACATACTACTGTTAAATTGTAAATAGCTAAGGCAAGGAGAGAATCTTGAAGCAGCAAGAGAAAAACAACTTGTTACATACAAAGGGAACCCCAAATGACTACCAGTAGATTTTTCTGCAGAAATGTTGCAGGGTGGAAGAGAGTGGCACAATATTCAAAGTGCTGGAAGAAAAAACTGCCAACTAAAAATATTCTACCAAGCAAAGTTATCCTTCAAAATTGAAGGAGATAAAGTTTTCCAGATAAGCAAAAGCTAAAGGACTTCATCAACACTTGACTGGCCTTACAGGAAATATTAAAGGGACGTCTTTAAATTGAAAAGGAAGAATGCTAATTAGTAACCGGAAAACGTATGAAAGTATAACTCTCACTGGTAAAGGTAAGTATATAATAAAATTCAGAACAATCTACTGTAAGACTGGTGAGTTAATCACTTATAGTGCTAGTATGAAGGTTAAAAGACAAAAATAGTAAAAATAACCAACACTAGAAAAATTTGTTAATGGATACAAAAGATAAAAAGATGTAAATTATGACCTCTAAAACAAAATGTGGGAGGGATGGAGTAAAAATGTAGAGCTTTAGAATGCATTCAAACTTAAGTTGTTATAAACTTAAAAGAAACTGTTTTATATAGCTACAGGGTAACTACAAAGCAAAAACCTATAGTAGATACACAAAAGATAAAGAGAAAGAAATCTAAGCATACCGCTACAGAAAATCATCCATTTACAAAAGGGAGAGAGCAAGAGAAGACAGGAACAAATGAATAACGAAACAGCCAGAAAACAGTTAACAAAATGACAATAAGGACATACCTATCAATAATTATCTTAAATGTAAATGACACACAGTGGATGAATGGCTAAAAAAAAAAACAACCCATCTATATACTGCCTACCAGAGACTCACTTCAGATGTTAAGGATGCACAAAGACTGAAAATAAAGGGATAGAAAAATATACTCTATGCTGATGCAAACCAAAAGAGGCTGAGGTAGTTATATTTGTGTCAGAAAAAAAATAGATTTTAAGACAAAGACTGTAATAAGACACAAAGAAAGCCATTATCTAATAATAAACGGGTCAATCCAAAAGGAGGCTATAGGATTTGTAAAAATGTATACACCCAACATTGGAGCACTTAAATATATAAAGCAAATATAAACAGACCTAAAGGGAGAAACAGACAACAATACAACAATATTAGGGGACTTAATATTCCACCTTTCTTTGATGAATAGATCATGAAGACCAAAAAAAAAAAAAATCAATAAGGAAACATTGGCCTTAATGAGATGTTATACCAGATACATTTAACAGACACATACAGAAAATTCCATCTAAAAGCAACAGAATATACATCTTCTCAAGAGCACATGGTACATTCTCCGGGATAGATCATGTTAGTCCACAAAAGAGGTCTTAATAGATTTAAAATCATAATCTTTTTTACCACAACATTATGAAACTAAAAGTCAATTATAAGAAGAAAACTAGAAAATTCACAAATATGTGGAGATTATACAACATGCTGTTGAACAATGAATGGGTCAAAGAAAAAAAAAAGAGAAATAAAAACATATCTTGAGATGAATGAAAATACAACATACCAAAATTTTGGGTTTCAGCAAAAGCACTATTAAAAAGAGAAATTGAGGGCTTCCCCGGTGGCGCAGTGGTTGAGAGTCCACCTGCCGATGTAGGGGACACCGGTTCATGCCCCGGTCCGGGAAGATCCCACGTGCTGCAGAGGGGCTAGGCCCGTGAGCCATGGCCGCTGAGCCTGCGCGTCCGGAGCCTGTGCTCTGCAACGGGAGAGGCCACAACAGTGAGAGGCCCGCGTACCACAAAAAAAAAAAAAAAAAGAGTGGTGAGAGTCAGCATCCTTGTCTTATTCCTGATCTTAGAAGAAAAGCTTTCAGCTTACCACTGTTGAGTATATTATTAGTTGTGGACTTGTCATATATGGCTTTTATTATGTTGAGGGACATTCCCTCTTTACCCACTTTTTTGAAAGTCTTTATTGTAAATGGATGTTGAATTTTGTCGACATATTTTTGTGCATCTACTGAGATGACCATATGATTTTTATCCTTTGTTTTGTTAATGTGGCATATCACAGTGATTTTTGTGGATGTTGTACCATGACTGCATCCCTGGAATAAATCCCAGTTGATCATGGTGTATGGTCCTTTTAATATATTGTTGAATTTGGTTTGCTAATACTTTGTTGAGAATGTTTACATCTATGTTCATCAGGGATATTGACCTATAATTTTCTTTTCTTGTATGGTCCTTATCTGGTTTTGGTTTTTGGGTGATGTTGACCTCATAAAATGAGTTCAGATTGGTCCATTGTCTTCTGTTTTTTGGAAGAATTTGAGAAGAATTAGTATTAATTTTTCTTTAGATGTTTGGTAGAATTCACCAGTGAAGCCATCATGTCCTGGACTTCTGTGGAGAGATTTTTTGACTACTGATTCAATATCCTTACTAGTAATTGGTTTAAGTTTTCTATATTTCATGATTCAGTCTTGGTAGGTTGTATGTTTCTAGGCTTTTAAAAAATTTTTCTTCTAAGTTGTCCAATTCGTCGGCATATAATTGTTCATAGTAGTCTTTTATCATCCTTTGTATCTGTAGTATCAGTTGTAGTCTCCTCTTTCACTTTGGTTTTATATATGACTCCTCTCTCTCTCTTTCTCAGTGAGTCTAGCTAAAGGTTTGTCTATTCTGCTTATCTTTTTAAACAGCCAGTTCGAAATTTTATTGATATTTTCTGTTGTCTTTTTAATCTCTATTTCATTTATTTTCACTCCATCTTTGTTTACTTTTCTACTAACTTTAGGCTTAGTTTTTTTTCCTTTTCTAATTCCTTGAGGTGTAAAGTTAGGTTGTTTATCCAAGATGTTTGTTTCTTGATGTAGGCATTTATCACTAGAAACTTTCCTCTTAGAACTCTCAACCACTGCGCCACCAGGGAAGCCCCTCACCACTCTTATTCAACATAGTATTGGATATCTTAGCTACATAAATCAGAAAAGAAAAAGAAATAAAAGTCACCCAAATTGGAAAGGAAGAAGTAAAACTGTCACTAATTGCAGATGACATATATTATAGAAAACCCTAAAAACCCCACCAAAAAACTATTGGAATAAATGAACTCAGTAAAGTTGCAGGATACAATAATCAGTTGCATTGCTATACACTAAGAATGAACTATTAAAAAGAGAAATTGAGGGCTTCCCCGGTGGCGCAGTGGTTGAGAGTCCACCTGCCGATGTAGGGGACACCGGTTCGTGCCCCGGTCCGGGAAGATCCCACGTGCTGCAGAGCGGCTAGGCCCGTGAGCCATGGCTGCTGAGCCTGCGTGTCCGGAGCCTGTGCTCTGCAACGGGAGAGGCCACAGCAGTGAGAGGCCCGCATACATAAAAAAAAAAAAAGAGAGAGAAATTGAGAAAACAATCTCATTTATAATTGCATTATAAAGGATAAAATACCTAGGTATAAAATTAACCAAAAAGGTGAAAGAGCTATACACTGAAAACTATAAGATATTAATGAAAGAAATTACAGATGACACAAGTAAGTGCAAAGATATTCCATGATAATGGATTGGAAGAATACTGTTCAAATGTCCATACTAGCCGAACTGATCTACAGATTTAATGCAATCCCTATCAAAATTCCAATGGCATTTTTCACAGAAATAGAACAATCCTAAAATTTGCTTTGAAACACAGAAGACCCCCCCAATAGCCAAAGCAATCATGAGAAAGAACAAAGCTGGAGGCCTCATGCTCCCTGACTTCTAATTCTATTACAAACTACAATAATCAAAACAGAATAGTACTGGCATAAAAACAGACACACCGATCAATGAAAGAGAACAGAGAGCCCATAAATAAACCCACATTTATATGGGTAATTCATCTATGGCAAAGGAGGCAAGAATATAAAATGGGCAGAAGACAGCCTCTTCAATAAATGGTGCTGGGAAAACTGGATAGCTACATGTAAAAGAATGAAACTGGACCACTATCTTATACCATACACAAAAATTAACTCAAAGTGGATTAAAGACTTGAATGTAAACCGTGAAACCATAAAACTTCTAGAAGTAAACAAAGCAGGGACTTTCCTGGTGGCACAGTGGATAAGACTCTGCACTCCCAATGCAGGGGGCCCAAGTTCGATCCCAGGTCAGGGAACTAGATCCCACATGCATGACGGAACTGAGAGTTCACATGCCACAACTAAGGAGTCAGAGAGCCACAACTAAGGAGCCCACAAGCTGCATCTAAGACGTGGCACAACCAAATAAATAAATATTTAACAACAAAAAAAGAAGAAAACAAAGCATTGAGCCTCTTGACATTGGTCTTGATGATTTTTTGGATTTGACACCAAAAGCAAAGACAACAAAAATAAAAAGTGGGGCTGCATCAAACTAAGAAGCTCCTGCACATCAAAGGAAACTATCAACAAAATTAAAAGGTAAAAAATAAAATGGGAGAAAATATTTGGAAATCATTTATCAGATAAGGGCTTAATATGCAAAATGTATAAAGAACCATACAACTCAGTGGCAAAAAACCCCAAGCAATCTGATTAAAAAATTGGCAAAGGATCTGAATAGACATTTTTCCAAAGAAGACATACAGATGGCCAACAGGTACATAAAAAGATGCTCAACATCACTAATCAGAGAAATGCAAGTCAAAACCACAATGAGATATCACCTCATACATTAGAAAGGCTATTATTAAAAAGACACAAAATGTTAAGCATTGGTGAGGGTGTGGAGAAAAGGGAAAACTTATCCACCGTTAATGGGAATGTAAATTGGTGCAGCCACTATGGAGAACAGTATGGAGGTTCCCCAAAAAATTAAAATTAGAACTACCATACAATCCAGCAATTGCACTTCTGGGTATTTATCCAAGGAAAATAAAAACACTAACTGGAAAAATTATCTACACCCTGATGTTCACTGCAGCATTATTTACAATAGCCAAGATACAGAAACAACCTAAGTGTCCACTGATGGATAAATGGATAAAGAAGATGTGGTATATGTATACACACACAGACACACACACAATGGAATATCATTCAGCCATCAAAAGAATGAAATCTTGCCATTTGCAACAACATCAATGGATATTAAGGGCATTATGCTAAGTGAAATAAGTCAAAGACAAATATTGCATGATCTCACTTATGTGTGGAATCTTAAAAACAAACAAGCAAACAACAACAAAGCTCATAGATACAAACAAGTGACTGGTGGTGGCCAAAAGTGGTGGGTGACAGTACTGGGCATATACCCAGAGAAAACCACAATTCAAAAAGATACATGCACCCCAATGTTCATTGCAGCACTATTTACAATAGCTAGGTCATGAAAGCAACCTAAATGCGCATCAACAGACGAATGGATAAAGAAGATGTGGTACATATACAGAATGGAATATTACTCAGCCATAAAAAGGAACGAAATTGGGTCACTTGTAGAGACATGGATGGATCTAGAGACTGTCATACAGAGTGAAGTAAGTCAGAAAGAGAAAAACAAATACCATATATTAACGCATATATGTGGAACCTAGAAGAATGGTACAGATGAACCAGTTTTCAGGGCAGAAACTGAGACACAGATGTAGAGAACAAACATATGGACACCAAGGAGGGAAAGTGGTGGGGGGGCAGGGGTGGTGGTGGGATGAATTGGGAGATTGGGATTGACATGTATACACTGATGCGTATAAAACTGATGACTAATAAGAAGCTGCTGTTTAAAAATATAAATAAAATAAAATTCAAAAATTAAAAAAAATAGGGGGGTGGGTGAGGGGTGGGTAAAATGGGTGAAGGGGGTCAAAAAGTACACACTTCCAGTTATAAAATAAGTCCTGGAGATGTAAGTTACAGCATGGTTACTATAATTATGATACTGTATTATATATTAGAGAGTTGCTATGCTAAGAGAATAGATTTTAAAAGTTCTCATCACAAAAAAAGAAAATTTGTAACCATATGTAGTGATGGTCATTAACTAGACTTACTGTGGTGGTCATTTCACAATATACAAATATCAAATGTTGTACAGCTGAACCTAATATAATGATACCTGTCAATTACATCTCAATTTTTTTAAAACAAAGGGCTGGTGGGGACTTCCCTGGTGGTTCCGTGGTTAAATCTCCACACTTCTGCTGCAGGGGGTGCGGGTTAGATCCCTGGTGGGGTGGGGGAACTAAGATCCCACATGAGGCCAAAAAAAAAAAAAAAAAAAGGCCTGGTGCTCTTTTCTTCATGAAAAGAACGTGAACTGTTTTTGTTTGCTCGTTTCTTTGTTTTATTTTGTTTTTATTCTCCCTCACTTAAATAATGATGTAATAATGGTTTATAATATCTCATTTCACAATCAAGTGATAGTAAAAGAAACGTTAAGATTACAGCCTAATTGCAAAGAGAAATCTAAATCTTTGTGTGATACATTGGAATATAAAAGTGAAAAAAGAGTATCTAGTTCCTATATTAAACAAGCGCAATCAGTAAGCCTTTGATATTGCTTTTTTCCATTAACATTGCTGATATCAGAACCTGAAATGAGTTCCCACAAAGAAAATTTGATAAAAAGTGTTCAGGATACAAGCACTGCTTTGATGCCCCAAGTCTAACACAATGTCAGACACTTAGTAGACACATAACAATGTTTGCTTGATCGAGTTTACATGCCACATGAAAAAAATGCAAGTTAGGGGCTTCCCTGGTGGCGCAGTGGTTGGGAGTCCGCCTGCTGATGCAGGGGACGCGGGTTCGTGCCCCGGTCCGGGGGGATCCCCGTGCCGCGGAGCGGCTGGGCCTGTGAGCCATGGCCGCTGAGCCTGCGCGTCCGGAGCCTGTGCTCCGCAACGGGAGAGGCCACGGCAGTGAGAAGCCCGCGTACAGCAAAAACAAACAAACATAAATGCAAGTTAATCTTGGACTCTGAAAACCATTATAATTATTTCACAGAAAGCAAGGGTTCAGGGAAAAAGAAAGGGGATTAGGACTGAACATACGTTATGGGGACTGTAACGGCAACAAATGGAAATATGTTGCATAACAAAATATTTTACCTTTTACTGGCATTTGAAGCAGCACAATAAGGAGAAAACTTTTTCTTTCTGCCAGTGTTCTTTAAAAACATGGGATAGAAACAAACATTTCAGGCAGATAGGAGCTAAAAACCCCAGCTTCATGGCTATTGGAAACAGGCTTTGTTGTTGTTAAGAGCTTACCTGCTGGTACAGATCTGTAGAATTAGGGACTTAATTCTTACCTTTTCCCAGCTGAATTCATATGAGACTACAGAAGTCACAAGTCACAAGCAGTCCTCAAAACTGATGGCTTCCCCACGGAGGTTTGCTTGTAACCTCGAAGGAGACTCAGAATCTGAACCTCCTCGTACCTGTTCTCGAAAGGAATGGGAGGAGAGGAGTGAGCTAAGCCTGCCTGGTTCTTTATTTCAAGCTCATCAGCTAGGCAAACGCACTCCACCTGGAAGTTTGCGTGCAAAGGGCGGAGCATGAGACTTCTGCCTGGAGAAATTCTTCCTCGTGAAAACCAGAGAGTCAGAAAATTGTTTTTGCTCAAGAGTATTTTAACACTTTTTGGCTTACAATGTGTTTACATATTCAACTCCTTCCCAAACTCTAGAAGGTAAGCAGGGCACATATTACCTCTAGTTTTGTAATTACGAAGTTGAGATGCAGTAATGATGTCTCACAGTCACCTGAATGTCATTACACCAGAATGCATCTGTAATCTAACACCCACCCTTCCCCAACACCTAACTGGTAGTTCCTCAGGAGTCAGATAATGAGGAGTAATCCTTGATGATTCCCAGGTTGTAATCCTTTCACCTAAGATGATTTCAACAGCCTCTATCTACCTATCATCTATGTATCTATGGGAGAAGCGGAGCAGTGAGGGAATTTGGAATGAGGAGCCTTTGGCAGAACCTGTGTTAGCTCCAGCCCTAGTGACACAAATAAGTCTCTCGTCCCCTTAACTGAGTGTCAATAGTGTAATTTTTGGGGGTGGAAGTGAGGAAGACTTTTTAAAAATAAATGCACACATCATAAGCATAGCACTCAATGAATTTTTACAAGGAATGTCATCTGCAACAATGAAGCAGCATAGTTTAGAATTTTTTAACAGAATTGTAGCATATGTATCTTATAAGTGAACAGCTCAATAAATTTTCACAAGTTGAACCTGTGTGTAACCAACACCAGATCAAAAGACAGAATGTTACCATCTCTTCTAATCTCTTGTTCTCCTTTGATTACCCCCACCCAAGGGTAACTTTATCTGAACTTCTAAGAGAATATATTAATTTTTTTTTTTTTTTTTTTTTTTGCGGTACGCGGGCTTCTCACTGTTGTGGCCTCTCCCATTGTGGAGCACAGGCTCTGGACGCGCAGGCTCAGCGGCCATGGCTCACGGGCCCAGCCGCTCCTCGGCACATGGGATCCTCCTGGAGCGGGGCGCGAACCCGTGTCCCCTGCATTGGCAGGCGGACTCTCAACCACTGCGCCACCAGGGAAGCCCCCAAGAATATATTAATTTTTAAACTTTTTAGGAATGGGCTTATATAGGATGTATTCTTGTGTCTGGCTTCTTTTGCTTAACATTATTTTTGTGATATGTATCCATATTATTGTGTGTATTTGTAGATCACCCATTCTCATTAGTGTATTGTACTACATTGTGTGGATCTACCTGTTTAGTTATCCTTTCTACTTTTGATAGCATCTGGATAGTTTACAGTTTGGAGCTATTATGAATAGTACTGATGTGAACATTCTTATTCAATATCTTTTGGTGGACAAATGTACTTACTTATCCTGGGTCTATAACTAGAGTGGTATTGCTAGCTCAGAGGCATGCAATTGTTTGGCATTTGTAGGTGTTAGCCATTTTCCACAGCGTTTACTAATTTATACTCCCACTGCAATATATAAGACTTCCAGTTGCTTCACATTCTCACAAATTGTTGCTATAGGCCTCCAAAATGTCCACATCTTAATCCCTGGAACATGTAAATATGTTATCTTTCCTGGCAAAAAGAACTTTGGAGATCCATACTGGAAATCCACTATTAATTCAGTTTCTTTCTGAGGATCTTCTCAGTTCTTTACTATTAAAATCTTGAATAACCCTCACATTGTAAGCATGAAGATTATCGGAAAAAATTATTTGAACCACTGCAGAAGGGAGACATCTGAGGGACTTTGGTTCCAGACAGTGGGAATCATGGTGAAGTTTTTATAATGTGTATGGAAGAACTGATTCGGTTTAAAGTTGAAAAAACCAAAACCTCAGAACACCTGGGGTACATTTTAAAGTTATTTATATCTGACACGATAAGCAGTAATGAACAGTCATAAACTATCAGTTTCTCTTACATTAGTCATATTTTGGATTTTCTATAGCTATTCAAAATGTTTTATGAACCTCATGTCAGAAAGTCAGACATGTCTGTTAAAGCAGAACAAGTTTTAGACAGCATATCTTCACATTGAATGGGAGGCTAACAAAATAGTGAAGTTGGCAATGATACAAAACTGAATTGAGTCATATATAATCATACTTTAGAACTTCATGTCAATAAGATTAGCTCACCACAGTTCTTCATTTAATTTACTAGGTCATAAATTCAGTTTTCTTGTAACAATATAAAAGGGACTTAAACACATCATGTGAGTACTTTTAGATATTTCCTCATAGTTGTGCATTCATTAAAGTCGATGCTCTCCTTTAAGGAGGATGATGTTTCTGATTTTATATTTTGTATTTTTACCAACTGGCTTTTCTCTCTGTGCATATGTTTCAGTTCTTTTTCTTCAAAGTGTTTATATTTCCTTATTACTTCATCTTCCTAATACCTCCTATGCCCTCTTCTGAAATCCATGGCTGTTTCCCCTCTCTCCCACCTCTCAAGCATGTATAGAAAGTAGAATACACGTATGTGTGTGTGTGTGTGTGTGCATGTATGTATGGATGGGTGGGTGGATGGATGCAGGTCTGGTGCCCATGTGGAACCAATCATCTGTGGAGGGGAGAGGAACTGGGGGCCAATGAGAGTTAAGCACTACTACTTATGACTGTCCCTTAAGCAGGGCAGCTTCCTTAGAGAGAGCAGTGTATGTGAATCTCCTGTGACTGATATCCTTAACACATTCTTTGTCTTCTTCTCAATCTCTTCTCCTGTGCTGTTCTTTAAATTACTGTTGCTTTCACCAACTCCTTTCACTCTTTCAATTTTTCCTGGGTGACCTCATGGCTTTAACAGCACTTGCTCTATCTTTAGCTCAAATGACTTAAATGAACTCCAGATTCTGGATATCACATAGGCACTAAACTCAGCATATTCCAAAAGAAACCCATATTTTTCTTCTCCATGCTGTAAACTGTTCCTTTTCCTGTATATCTTATGTCAGAACTATGAAATGCATATGAATATTTGTTTATTTATATATATTTAACATGATATAAAACACACATGCTATAATTAACTTACTGTGTTTTATCACCATGGCCAAAATCTCCCTTACTTTAACATAAATCCAATTAGTTCATAAAGATATTATAAAATAAAAACACAAAAATGTATATAGAGACAAGCAAGTCTTCCTCTCATTTCTGACCTCCAGACTACAGTTCACTTCCTCATAAGTAACCATCATTCCCAATATCAGCTGCATCTTTGCAAAGATATCCTTCGTATAAATTTATATGCATGCATATTTTTCTTAAAATGTACATCCTGCATTATATTCTTCTAAAAGTTTGGGAATCATTTGTGCATACTGTTTTTTCCTTGCTTTTTTTTTTTCACTAACAATATGACTTAAATATTTAAGAATAAAATAAACACAGAAATATTTATAGTTAGAATTTACATAAGAAAAACTGCTTATACTTTTCTCATTTGGGTTCTTAAAACTAATTGTACTTTAATCCTGTTAAAATATATCCTTTCGGGCTTCCCTGGTGGCGCAGTAGTTGAGAGTCCGCCTGCCGATGCAGGGGACACGGGTTCGTGCCCCGGTCCGGGAGGATCCCACATGCCGTGGAGCAGCTGGGCCCGTGAGCCATGGGCGCTGAGCCTGCGCGTCAGGGGCCTGTGCTCCACAACGGGAGAAGCCACAACAGTGAGAGGCCCGCGTACCGCAAAAAAAAAAAAAAAAAAAAAAAAAAAAATATATATATATATATATATATATCTCCTTTCAAGAAGGAAGTACTTTAAGCTACTGGTGATTTGAAGTTTGTTTTATATACTTTTTATTGTTAAACTAATATATTTTTATTAAAGATATTTATGCATGTTTTCACTTATTATCTAGAAGCTATACATTTTTACATCTTTAGCTACTTTTTTTCATATGTACCACTCTATTTCTAAACAACAAGCTCATCTTTAAAAATACGTTCTATTTCACCAATTCTAGACATCATCCACTGATATTGTTTTTGTTAAAAAAAATGGTTTAACTCTCTTACACAGTCCCTCTTCTATTAATTCCCCTACTCCAATCTTCTAATATAATTATATAAGAATTTTGATTAAAGGGGTCAAGGTGGTGAAACAGGAAGACGTGGAACTCATCTTCCCCCATGAACACGTGGAACAATGCTCAAGGAAACCTAACTGGAGACTGGCAGAAAGATTCCATTACAACCAAGGCTGTAAGAAAGATCCACATGGAATCAGGCAGGAAGGGAAAAGTGATTAGGTCAGGACTTGTGCCCCTGGGAGGGAACTTACAAGAGGAAGGAGATTACACAGGTAGAGATTCTCCCTGGGGAGTGAGCAGTTTGAGCCACATATTGGGCATCCCAGCCCTGGGGTCTGACACTGGGAAGATGAGTACCCTTGGCTGATTGGAGGGCTGGTGGGACTAGCAGGAGTGCTGTGAAAAGCTTGGACACCACTTGTGAGGAGTGCACACATGCTTGCTTACTCCCAAAACAGGGCAGAGAGGGCAGATTGAAGCTACGTCTAATGTTTCCCATGACCACTCAGCTTGCATCCCTGTCTGACCCTAGTGACTGCCCAGGCTGCACTTGCCTCATGTCACAGTCCACACTGGGGTGAGAGCTGCTGCAGCCAAGGGGAGCTTGGCTGTGAGGCACAAAGGTGGCTCAGACCTGGAGCGGCATCTGAGCTGAGTGGGGTCAGCCCCTACTGGTGCTTACAAGGCACATCAGAAGTGGTTCTAGTTGCTGATGGTAGCTGGGGCTGACACA
Source organism: Phocoena sinus (assembly GCF_008692025.1). Taxonomy (NCBI): domain Eukaryota; kingdom Metazoa; phylum Chordata; class Mammalia; order Artiodactyla; family Phocoenidae; genus Phocoena; species Phocoena sinus. The sequence continues at coordinate 31,364,136 of NC_045766.1, forward strand.
GCCTGCGCCCAGACCCACATCAAGTGCCCACACCAGCCCCTCTTATTCCAGCACTGTTCACCTCTGGGGAGAGGGTGCCAGTGCTGAGAGAGGGGAGGGCACACACTTAAAGGGAACAGGGCCATCTCAAAGCTGACCCTCAGGGTTTCTGCTCCAGAAACTTGGAACCTGCCCCCACACCAGATAGGGCAATGACAGCCACTGAGCAGAGGAGAAGCCCCAGCTCACATATGGCTCTGGCCCTAGCCTCTTCATCTCAAGCCCCAGTTCCCGCCAAGCTGACAGTTGCCAGCACACCCTGCGGAAAGACATGACTTGTGTTCGTGTCAGATCCAGCTCTCCCACCAAAGCCACAGGGCACACACAGACTGTATAGGAACACTCCCACACAAGGAAACCCCTTCAAGGCTGCATAGAAAACTGGTTCACCTAATTTCACAGAGACAGAGAAAGACAAGCAGAATGAGAAGACAGAGGAATTTGTTTCAACTGAAAGAGCAAGAGAAAACACCTGAAAAAATAACTAACAAAACATAAATAATTTACCAGAAAAAGAGTTCAAAACACTAGTAATAACAATGTTAACATAATTAAGGGAAAAGAATAGATGAACGGAGTCAGAATTTTAACAAGGAACCAGAAAATATAAAAAAGAACCAGTCAGAACTGAAGAATACAATAACTGAAATGAAAAACACACTAGAAGAAATGAACAGCAGACTAGATGATAAAGAAGAACATATAAGTGATTTGGAAGATAGAATAATGGAAATCACCCAATCAGAACAGCAAAAAGAAAAACAAATTAAAAAATGAAGACAGTTTAAGGGACCTCTGAGACAACATCAAACATACCAACATTTGCATTGTAGGGGTCCCAGAAGAAGAATAAGAGAGAGAAGGGGGTTGAAAATGTATTTGATAAAATTATGGCTGAAAACTTTCCAAACCTGAAGAAGGAAACAGATACTCAGTTATAGGAAGCACAGAAGGTCCTAAACAAGATGAACCCAAACAGACCCACACCAAGATATTTCACAATTAAAATGGCAAAAATTAAAGGTAGAGAATTCTAGGTGCTATCCTGGTGGCACAGTGGTTGAGAGTCCGCCTGCCAATGCAGGGGACACGGGTTTGTGCCCTGGTCCGGGAAGATCCCACATGCTGTGGAGCGGCTAGGCCTGTGAGCCATGGCCGCTGAGCCTGCACGTCTGGAGCCTGTGCTCCACAACGGGAGAGGCCACAACAGTGAGAGGCCCGCATACTGCAAAAAAAAAAAAAAAAAGGTAGAGAATTCTAAAGGTAGCAAGAGAAAAACAAAAAGTCATATACAAGGGAACCCCCGTGAGGTTATCAGCTGATTTTTCTGCAGAAACTTTGCAGGCCAGAAGAGAGTGGCATGATATACTCAACGTGCTGAAACATGAGATACTCTTACCAGCAAGATTATTATTTATAATTGAAGGAGATATAAAGAACTTCTCATATAAGCAAAAATCAAAGGACTTCATCAACATTAAACTGACCCTAAAAGAAATGTTGAAGGCTCTTCTCTAAGTGGGAAAGAAAAAGGTATAACAAGAAGTATCTAAAGGAAAGGAAAAATCCCACTAACAAAGGCAAATTTATAGTAAAGCCTGAGGATTAACCATGTAAATAAGCTAGTACAAAGATTAAAAGACAAAAAAATGCAAAATCAAGTATAACTACAATAATCAGTAAAGGGATAAACATGAAGATGTAAAATATAACATCAAAAACACAAAATGAGGGGGAGGGAAGTAAAAAATGTATATCTTTTAGAATGTGTTTGAACTCAAATGACTACTAATTTATAAGAAGTAGATATAGTTATAAGTCAACATATAGGAATCCCATGGTAACCACAAATCAAAAACCTGCAATAGATACACAAAAACTAGAGAGAAAGGAACACAAGCATACCACTAAAGAAAATCATCAAGCCACAAGAGAAGAAAATAAAACAAGAAGAAAACAGAGAAGAACTACAAAAACAACCAGAAAATGAGTAACAAAATGGCAATAAGTACATACCTATCAATAATCACTTTATATGTCAACGGATTAAATGCTCTAATCAAAAGACATAGTGTTGCTGATTGGATAAAAAAACAAGACCCCTGTAATGCTACATACAAGAGACTTGCTTCAGAGCTAAAGACACAGACTGAAAGTGAGGGAATGGTAAAAGATATTTCATGCAAATGAAAGTAACAAGAAAGTGGGGTAGCAATGCTCATATCAGACAAAACAGACTTTAACAAAGTATATAACAAGAGACACAAAGGGTACTATATAATGATAAAGGGATCAATACAAGAAGAGGATATAATACTTATTAACATATATGCACCTAATATAGGAGCATCTAAATATATAAAGCAAATATTAAGGGACATAAAGAGAGAAACTGACGATAATACAATAATAGTAGGGGACTTTAACACCCCACTTACATCAATGGATAGATCATCCAGACAGAAAATCAATAAGGAAACAGTGGTTTTAAATGACACATTAGACTAGTTTAATATATATCTTCAGAATATTCCACCCCAAAACAACAGAATACACCTTTTCAAGTACACATGGAACATTCTCCAGGATAGATAACATGCTGGGTCATGAAACAAGTCTCAACAAATGTAAGGGGATAGAAATTACATTAAGCATTTTTTGTGACCGCAACAATAAGAAACTAGAAATCAATTACAGGAAGAAAAATGGGAAAAGCACAAACAAGTGGAGACTAAACAACATGCTACTAAAAAAACCAATGGGTCAATGAAAAAATCAAAAAGAAAATCATAAAATATCTCAAGACAAATAAAAATGGAAACACAACTTTCCAAAATCTAGGGGATATGACAAAAGCAGTTCTAAGAAGGAAGTATATAGTGATACAGGCCTACATTTAGAAACAAGAAAAATCTCAAGTAAACAACCTAACTTACCACCTAAAAGAATTAGAAAAATTAGAAAAAATAAAACCCGAAGTCAGGAGAGGGAAAGAAATAATAAAGATCAGAAAGAAAATGAATAAAATGGAGACCAAAAATAGAAAAGGTGACTGAAACTCAGAGCTCCTTTTTTGAAAAGATGAACAAAGTCAGTAAATCTTTAACTAGGCTCATCAAGAAAAAAGAGAGAGGATCCAAATAAACAAAATAAGAAATGAAAGAGGAGATATAACAACAAATATCACAGAGATACAAAAAAACCATAAGAGAATATGATGAACAGTTATATGCAAACAAATTGGATAACCTAGAAGAGATAAAAAAAATGTCTAGAAACACACAACCTTGTAAGACTGAATCAGGAAAAAATAGACAATCTGAACAGAACAATCACTAGTAGTGAAATTCAATTTGTAATTAAAAAAACAAACAAAAAAAAACTCCTAGCAAACAAAAGCCCAGCACTGGATGGCTTCAGAGGGGAATTCTATCAAACATATAAAGAAGAGCTAATACATATCCTCAAAATATTCCAAAAAACTGAAGAGGATGGAAGATTCCCAAATTCATTCTATGAGGCCAGCATTACCTTGATGTCAAAACCAGACAATGACACTAAGAAAAAAGAAAATTACAGCCCAAAATCTCTGATGAATATAGATGCAAAAATCCTTTTAAAAAATTAGGAAACAAAATTCAACACTATATAAAAAGAACAATACAACATGATCAAGTGGGATTTGTTCCAGGGATGCAAGGATGGCTCAATATTCACAAATCAATCAATGTGATAGGCCACATTAGAAAAGGAAGGATAAAAACCACAGAATCATCTCAACAGACACAGAAAAAGCTTTTGACAAACTTCAACATCCATTCATGATAAAAACTCTTATTAACATTGGTATAGAAGGAACATAATAAAGGCCACTTATGACAAACCCACAGCTAACATTATACTCAACAGTGAAAAACCTGAAGTCTTTTCTCTAAAATCAGGAACAAGACAAGAATGCCCACTCTCACCCCTTCTACTAACATAGTATTGGAAGTCCTTGCCACAGTAATCAGACAAGGAAAAGAAATAAAAGACATCCCAAGTGGAAGGGAAGATGTAAAACTGTCACTATTTGCAGATGACATGATGTAGATATAGAAAACCCTAAAGTCTCCACCAAAAAAACTACTAAAACTAACAAATCAATTCAGGAAAGTTACAGGATGCAAGATTAATATATGGAAATCTGTTGCTTTTCTATACACAGATAGAGAAGGCAAGAAAAAATCTCATTTAAAACTGCATCAAAAAGAATAAAATACCTTGGAATAAACTTAATCAAGGAGGTGAAAGACCTCTGAAAACTATAAAACATTGATGAAGGAAACTGAATATGATAAAAAGGAATGGAAAGATATCCCATGTTCTTGGATTAGAAGAATTAATATTGTTAAAGTATCTGTAGTACCCAAAGCAACATACAGATTTAATGCAATCCCTGTCAAAATACTCATGACATTTTTCAGAACAGATAATCCTAAAATTTATTTTTAAATTTTTTTCTAATTAATTAATTAAGGCTGTGTTGGGTCTTTGTTGCTGCACATGGGCTTTCTCTAGTTGTGGCGAGTGGGGGCTACTCTTTGTTGCAGTGTGCAGGCTTCTCATTGTGGTGGCTTCTCTTGTTGTGGAGCATGGGCTCTAGGTGCACAGGCTTCAGTAGTTGTAGCATGCGGGCTCAGTCATTGTGGTTTGCGGGCTCTAGAGCACAAGCTCAGTAGTTGTGGTGCACAGGCTTAGGTGCTCCACAGCATGTGGGCTCTTCCCGGACCAGGGCACGAACCCATGTCCCCTGCGTTGGCAGGTGGATTCTTAACCACTGCAATCCTAAACTTTATATAGAACCACAAAAGATCCTGAATTGCCAAAGCCAACTTGAGAAAAAAACAAAAACAAAGCTAGAGGTATCACACTCCCTGACTTCAGACTATACTACTTAGCTACAGTAATCAAAACAGCATGGTACTGGCATGAAAACAGACACAAAAAGATAGAACAGTAGGACAGAATAGATAGCCCAGAAATAAATCCATACGTATATTGTCAAATAATTAATCTACAAGTGAGGCAAGAATATACAAGAAAGAAAAGACAGTCTCTTCAATAAGTGGTGCTGGGATGTAAAGGATGAAATTAGAACACTTTCCCACATCACATACAAAAATAAATTTAAAATGGATTAAAGATCTAAAATTAAGACCTGAAATCATACAACTTCTAGAAGAAAACACAGGCAGAACCTTCTTCAATTTAAATTGTAGCAATTTTTTTGTGTGTGTGTGGATCTATCTCCTAATGCAAAGGAAACACAAGCAAAAATAAACAGATGACACCTAATTAAAAGTAAAAGTTTTCACACAGCAAAAGAAAGCATCAACAAAACGGAAAGACAACCTACTGAATGGGATAAAATATTTGTAAATCATATGCCTGATAAGGAGTTAATGTCCAAAATGTTTTAATAGCTCATATAACTCAGTATCAAAAAAATAAAGAACCCAATTAAAAATGGGCAAAAGACCTGAAGGGACATTTGTCCAAAGAAACAAACAAACACATGAAAAAAGGCTCAACACCACTAATCATCAAATACAAGTCAAAACCACAAAGAGATATCACCTCATACCTGTTAAAATGGCTATAACCGAAAATTCTACAAATAAAAAATGTTGGCGAGGATGTAGACAGAAAGGAACTGTAGTACACTGTTGATAGCAATGTAAATTGGTACAAACACTATGGACAACAGTATGGAGGCTCCTCAAAAAACTAAAAACAGAACTACCATACGATCCACCAATTCCACTGGTAAGTATATATCTGAAGAAAATGAAAACACTAATTTGAAGAGATACATGTCCCCCAATGTTCATAGCCATATTATTTACAATTGCCAAGATGAGTAAGCAACTTAAGTGTCCATCAACAGATGAGTAGATAAAAAAAGATGTAATGTATATATACAATGGGATATTACTCAGCCATAAAAAAGAATGAAATTTTGCCATTTGCAACAACACGATGGACTTGGAGGGTACTATGATAAGTGAAATAAGTTAGAGAAAGACAAATATTGTATGATATCACTTATATGTGGAATCTAAAAAAACAAAACAAAAAACAAAACTAGTGAATATAAAGAAAAAGAATAGACTCATGGATACAGAGAATGAACTAGTGGTTACCAGTCAGGAGAGGGAAGGGGCACGATAGGGATATGGGATTAAGAGTTACAAATCACTATGTATAAAATAAATAGCAACGAGGATATACTTTATAGCACAGGGGAATACAGCCCTTATTTTGTAATAACTTTAAATGGGGTATAATCTATGAAAATATTGAATCACTATGTTGTACACCTGAAACTAATATGATATTGTAAATCAACCATACTTCAATTTAAAAAATAAAGAATTTTGGTTAAATTGAGACTAAGTTTTACATTATTATTACATTGTAAGAATTCTCTTCTGTGTCAAGTGATGGTCTATGATTATCATTTGTATTTTTCCTGGAATATATAATAAATGTCTGTTTCCTCATTTACTTACGTTCTATGTGTCTACTGATTTTTTTCTCCAAATGCTAAAACATGTCTGTCAAATTCTATTAATATTTGCTGCCTACTCAAACGCATCAGGGCAATACTTACCTTGGAGCACATCCTGCAGAGGCCTCTGATCTGTCCTAGTTGCTCTTAGTAGCTCTCCAGGCTGCTACAGCACAGTGGTCTTACTCGGATTTCCTTTATTGCTTTCCTTCACAGGGTTTCCTGTCTTCTGTATTTTACATCTTCCTTCTTTTGGTACTGCAACCTCTAAAACTTTTTAAGAAAGAGTGCATGGGACGTAAACATGTTGCATGTTTGCAAGGATATAGTAAACTCCCATGTCTAAATGACAGTTTGGTGGGGTAAAACTTTTAAATCAAAGGCTATTTTTCACAGAGAATTTAAAAGGCATTGCTCTGTATCTCCCCTTCCCCTACATTTTAGGTTTGCTGCTGAAAGTCTAATGCTATTTGATTTTCCATTCTTCTCTTCAACGAGCTGTTTTCTCTTCCTAAAATCTTTGCGGGTCTTCTCTTTTTTTATATCCCAGGGTTCTAAAATTTTATCATGATGTGCCATGTTGTGTGTCATCCATTGTACTGTGTATGAGATAAACCCTTCCCATCTGGAGATTTTTGTCCTTTGATTCTGGAAACTGTCTTATATTAGTTCTGTAATTTTCTCTCCTTTGTCTTCTTTGCTTTTTCATCCTTGAACGATTATTTGAGATGTTGGGCCTTCTATACTGATCCTCTAACTTTCTTAACTTAAAAAATTTTTTTCTGTCTTTTTGTTCTAGCTTTCTGAGAAATTTCCACAACTTTATCTTCCAAATCTCCTGTTGAATTTTTATTTTAGTTATTCTAATAATTGTTTAATTGTTTTAAAGTTCTTATTTGGTTCCTTTTAAAGAAACTTTTATTATTGCTTCGTGATTGAAATACATTCTCTCATTTTTTGAGATAAATGATATATTTTTGGAAGTTTTCTTGTGCTCCTTGTATATGCTGTTTTCTCTGGTCTCCATTTCTGTTATTTTTGGCCTGTTCTTATATCAGAGACTTCTCTCAAGTACATGGCAATGCTTTGCTCCCCACTCGTATTTAGAAGGAGACTCTAAGAAGCAAATGGAATCATGGAGTGTAAGCACAGTCAGCTAGTAGACTTTACTGTAGGTTAATAAGGCGGCAAGGTGGTCTTATTACAGGAAACATGATGTGTATTCTCTTGAACTGTTCAGTTTCACAGTGAAAACTCCCATAATCCTCTGCCTTATTTTTTTTTAACTTTTCATGACCCTTTATCCAGAAATGAATTCTGAGAAACCAAAAGCACAAACAACAGTAGAAAAATAGGTAAATTGGACTTCATCAAATTTTAAAACTATTATGTATCAAAGTACATTATTGATAAATTGCAAATACAAACTGCAAATGGGTGAAAATATTGGCAAATTATATACCTTTTTTTTTTTATATCTTTATTGGGGTATAATTGCTTTACAATGGTGTGTTAGTTTCTGCTTTATAACAAAGTGAATCAGTTATACATATACATATGTTCCCATATCTCTTCCCTCTTGCATCTCCCTCCCTCCCTCCCACCCTCCCTATCCCACCCCTCCAGGCGGTCACAAAGCACGGAGCTGATCTCCCTGTGCTATGCGGCTGCTTCCCACTAGCTACCTTACATTTGGTAGTGTATATATGTCCATGCCTCTCTCTCGCTTTGTCACAGCTCACCCTTCCCCCTCCCCATATCCTCAAGTCCATTCTCTAGTAGGTCTGTGTCTTTATTCCTGTCTTACCCCTAGGGGGTTTTGAGAGAGTGAGGCAAGGCCCACAGCTCAAGGAGTATAGGCTTTCCCTTACCATGCTTACGTGTGGCTTTAGCTCAGTTTCTGCTGTGCCTTCAGGTCCTGAGGCCTTATAGGCTTCCAGAGGGCATTTTGGCTCACTTCACCCTTGTAATCCCCTTAGTAAGTGCCCTCATGTTAGCTTTCTCCACTTTGCTTGGCCAGGTGCCAGTTTCCAACTATTTGTTAGTCATTTTTCTTTTCCAATGATTTATTGACATTCTTCATCTGCTGCCATCACCTCACCTTTCTCACCTTTGCCTTTATATTTGTACCTTTTAAAATATTTTACTGTCAACTTAATAAGGTTTCCAGAGGGAAAGGAAAACAAACTTATGTGGAGAATGTATAATGTTTAATTGAAATAGCCATGAACAGGGAGGAAGCAAAGGGTACTAGGTGCTGAAGGATAGCTGGGTAGGGATCTCTAGCACAGGGCTTAGCCAATTACTGCCTGCTGGCCAAACCTGCCCTGCTTTGGTATGGCCCATGGGCCTGCTTTTGTATGGCCCATGAGCTAAGCCTGGCTTTTACATTTTGAAAGGGTTTTAAAGTAAAACAAAACATAGAGGAATATGTGATAGAGGCCATATGTGGCCAACAAAGTCTAAGTAATTATCTGTCTCTTTACAGAAAAATCTTGCAGACCCACCTCTAGTGCAGTGACTCTCAACCTGGGAGCTTTAGAAACATACCTAGGGCTATCTCCCACTCTAGACAATTAGCAAAAATCCCTAGGGGTGAGCCTCAGGAACGGGGTGGTTCTAATGTTTAGCCAGACTAGTATGAAGAGTCTCCCTACGAAAAAATAGTATCACCCAACCCACCAAAACACCACTACAGCCACTAGCAACAAGACAACTTAAGACCCTGAAAACCTGCAGAGACATATTTGACTATTTGATAAGTTTCTATGCCCCTTCTCTTCTGTTTACTTTCTATTTATTTTTGGCGATATTATAGGTGCACATAAATCGTCTCTGCAAGTTTTCTTATAAAATAAATAATAATTTATTCCCCTCTTTCCCATTCTGCAGGAACAATCTCTTCAAAAATTTTTTGGTTGATTCTTCACTCCACATTTCTAAATAACATGTTTAAATTGCTTCTTCGGTATTTTTCATTTTTACACATTTTTTATTAACTCCCACCATGGAGAAAGACGATGTTTTTCTCTTTCGCGCCCTCGCCCTACCCCACACATGCAAGCTTCCTATTCCGTACCCCATCCTTTTTAATTTAATGTTTTGTTAGAACAATATACATTTTGTTAAACGTTAATTAGTATGTAAATATTATTCACAGCTGAGCAATGTTGTAACCAGTGATTGTTCCTGCACGCTTTTATATTCTTTCTGAAATTAGAAAGATTTAATAATAGTAATTATCTTGTTATTATATCTTTCCTTAGTTTTCCATATACATGCAGTAATTTTAATACCAAATTGTTGCCAGTTGTGTAGAACTCCTGTCAGTAAGGACATCATGTGTTCTACCAAGCTCATCTTTGTGAAACAAGGTGCATAGCTGTCATCCTGGACTCTCTCTTAAACTTCCTCTGGGACTTCCTTTGCCTCTGTGTTGTGTGAAGTCCTCTGGTTTCTAGAGCCCACATCTTCCTCTTTCTTGGTAAGACTTCATTTTGGAATATATCCTTCAGTAACTTCTTGAGGAAAAGTGCATGGGAGATCTCAAATGCTTGAGATGTTGTGTGTCTGAAAATGTCATTATTTCATCTGCATGTTATGGATAGTTTCCTTACAAATAAAATTCCAGGTTAAAACTTATTTTCCTTTATATTTTGATGGCATCATTCCACTGTCATCCAGCTTTCACCCTTGCTGTGAGAATACTCATTCTAATTTCTTATGTTGTGGTATGGTAGCTTGTATTTTCCAAAAACGGCTACAAAATATTTTTTTATCTCACAAGCTCTTCTACCATATGAACTTTTCACCCTCTGATTGAGTTGTGTGTACTTTTCCCTTGAACTGGGGTGGCTAGTGATTTGCTTATAATTAATACAATGCGATAAAAGTGATGTTGTGGGAACTTTGAGGCTAGGTTAGAAAAAGCAATGTATTCTCACCTTGTTTGTGGGGACAGGTGTTTGTGGAACACTGAGTTGCACTGTAAGAGTTTGAATACCCTGGGGGGAAAGGCAAGATAGGGGAAGGGGAGTAAGAGGTACAAATTACTATGTATAGAATAAATAAGCTACAAAGATACATTGTATAACACAGGGAATATAGCCAATATTTTATAATAGCCACAACCTTTAAAAATTGTGAATCACTATGTTACACACCTGAAACTTACATAATATTGTACGACTATACCTCAATAAAATTTTTTAAATTAAAAATAAAATGTAAAAAAAAAGAGTTTGAGTGCTCTAGACACCATTTTCTAAGGAAACCCAGGGCAAAGAGAGAGGCCACAGGGACCGCTTCTGTCAACAGCTCCAGCTGAGGTTCCAGCTGACAGCATCAAATGCTAAATATGAGAGTGAATGAGACTTCAGATGATTCCATCCATCTACTGGATTAGCTCTAGCTGTGAGTCTTCCCAGAGGAAGCTGCAGATGTTGTGGAGAAGAAACAGTGATTCCTATTGTACCCTGTCCAATTTTCTGATCTACAAAATCAAAGCGCATAATAAAATTGTTTAAGTCACCAAGTTTTGGGAGAATTTGTTGCATGATACTAGTAACTGGAAGAATATGTGACTTAAAAATTTTTTTCTGCAAGTTTTTAGGGTTTTATATTTGTTTTCAGCATTCTGAAAGTTTATGATGGTCATTTTACTCATTATATTTGGCACTATGTGTGTACTTTCAATCCGAAAAAAAGTTCTTATCATTCAATCCTTGGAAATTTTCTTGAATTGCAACAGCAGTAATATTTTCCCTCTATTGTTTCTTTTTCTGGAGCTCCTGTTATTTAGATGTCAGACCTCCTGGGCTAATCGTCAATTTTTCCCATTTCTTATTTATTTTATCTTATTTTCCAGCTCTTAATCTTTCTATTCTAATTCCTGGGATACTTCCTAAACTTTGTCTTCCCTGTACCTATCATAGTTTTAATATCCAAGACATTTTTTTCAGGCATCCTATTCTTTTATCTTTTTTAAAATGTATGTAATTTCTCTTCTTATCTATACTACGATATTAGTAACCAACTTTTGTTTGCTTATTTTTGGTTTTTTTCCCCTCTTTAACTCAACTAATCTCCATTGCCTTTTATCTGTTTGTTTTGGTCTGTTCCTTTGATGTTTGTTTTGATCTTTGGTTGTTTTCTCATATTTAAGAATGGGACACTAAAATCGGGGAGAAGTGATTGATTGCAGGCTTACCGATTGATATTCTGGGTGGGTCACTTCATTGGGGAAATTTCTGTGTCATTATTTTTGGGAGGGGGAAGGGCTGGTCAGATTCTAAGAGAGTGACTGACCAACTTCCTATCTGAGTGGAAAGGCCTAGCTATCAGCATCTAGGAATCAAGTGGGGAAGAGGGTTGAGTGACATTTTACTTGACACTCTTATCTTCGTCTGTGTGCACTGTGTCTTCTGAGAATAAGCCTCTAGCCTCCAGGGGGAGAGGACAGTTGTTTAGTTATGTGGAATGGGAGAGGTGTAACCTGGCATCTAACTTAGAATTCAACCATCCTCCAGTTTCTAACCCTACCTTTTTCCTCTAGAAGAGCCTGATGTCTTCAATAACTGTGGTTTCAAGGGTTTGCAGTATGAATTTTATTTCCTAATTTTTCCTACCTGGCTTAAGATTTAGATTTTATGATTTAGTTTTGCTACTGCTAAGTCAGTTATCACTTATGCATCTCTCTTATAGCTTCTGAAATTTTGTGACTGGCATTTTTTTTTCCTTTTCTCTTTGTCCTTGGATGATATGCTTTTGAGACAGCTCTTTGATATGATTTTAATGGAATCCAGGGAGGCAGAGAAAATAAATGTATGTATTCAATCTCCTATCCAAACATCTATCTAAATCTGCACATCAACAGATTCTCTGCAGCAAAATTTAGGATTTGTTAGCTAATCTAGATATGTCTTATTAAATTTCTTTTCTTAAAAGATTATTACAAATTTGTATGCTGTAGTTTCTTAATTCAATAATAAGAAGCATTTTCAAATTAGTAACAGCTTCTGAGGAAGAAGAATATTTGCAGTAAATATACATGTGTGTTGTAAGAGAGACTCTGATTTAAGAAAAACCCAAGTGTAAAATACCGGAAATCTTTGAATTGAGAAACTATCATAATTAACTGTAAAAATAAAATTAAGAAAAACTTTTAGCAACAAAAGGAAGAGAGAAAAAGACTTGTAGTACTTCATTAACTGTTTGTCTTATATTTTGACACTACTAATAGTAAGAAAAAAATGAATAATCATGGACTTATACAAACTTTAAAGTTTTACCTCACGTCAAATGAAATCATGTTCCATTTGATTTCTTCATTAACATCTTAGGAGTAGTGAGTTTGACATTTTTAATCCTGAATTTTATGTGGTCAAACATTTAGATTTCATTTCTATTTGCTATTAAGGAGTTGAAAATGATGACATGTTATGAAAATTTCTAGAGTATCTTTGATAATCCTTAACTGAGAATTTTGAAGTATTACTGTACTTGTGCCAATATAAAAGAGCAAATTCCAAGAGCTTTGTTGTACAAGAAAAAGGGCATGTGAGGTCTCTACACGTATCCTCGGGTTACAGTGAGGGAAAGTGTCCAACTTGGCAAAGTTAATTCTTAGAGCATTTGATTTCACAATGACTATTTAAAATGTTCCTTCTCTCGGGGGATGACTTTTAAAGAAGGGGATGGGCCATATGGCTGCCAACTAAATCTTTTTCTAGATATATTAAGAAACCCGATTTTTTAAAAATCGGAGGGTTTTTTATTTTGTTTTGTGTGTTTTTTTGTTTTTGTTTGTATTTTTACATTTCTACTATCTGACCACGCCCTGAGTCATTAACTCAGCTAATCTGATATCTCTGACTTCATATGGCCAGCACCAAATACAACTGTAGCCATGGACCCTAGAGTTGATCCTATCATTTTTTCCTTTCTGGGGGTAGTGCATTTCCTGATTTTTTCCTGTTCTTGGTTTCTGACCTCTTGCCTGGTCTGCGGCCTGTTGTTTCATACTCATCCCTTAAATCTCAGGGCTGATGTTGCTCCTTTCATGCTTATACTTGGCTCTGCTCCTTGGAATGGACTTGCCTATAGCCCTGCATGATTTAGTCTGGTCCCTGAAACACAGACCCAGGATTGCCCACTTTGCTTGTGTGTTACCAGGTTTAACTTGGCCCTGTCATCCAAACTCACACCACACTGGCAACCAGAGACAAAGAATGGTTTGTTGGATTGCAGGGTGTTTGTTTTGTAATGAATAACATCTCTTTTATTCCCTTAAACACAAAAGTTAACTACCTTTTATACATAATTATAAGCCTGTGATGAACTGAATGGTATCTTATTTTTTTAGTACTTAAAACATTTATTTATGTTTATTAAAATATAGTTGACTTATGATATTATGTTAGTTTCAGGTGTGCTACTCAGTGATTTGACATTTGCATACATTACAAAGTGATCATCATGATAAGTCTATTAACCATCTGTCCCCATACAAAGTTCTTACAATATTATTGATCATATTCCTTATGCTGTCTATTACATCTCCATGGCTTATTTATTTTATAACTGGAGGTTTCTACCTCTTAATCCCTTTCATCTATTTTGCCCAACCTCCCATTCCCCATAACCACCTGTTCGTTATCTGTATCTATGAGTCTGTTTTCATTTTGTTTTGTTTTGTTTGTTTTGTTTTTTAGATTCCACATGTAAGTGAGATTATATGGTTGGTATTTGTCTTTCTCTGTCTGACTTTTTTCACTTAGTGTAATACTCTCTTGGTCTATACATGTTATTGTAAATGGCAAGATTTCATTTTTTTATGACTGAGTAATATTACACTGTATATTTGAACCACATCTTCTTTATCCATTCATCTATTGATGAACACTTCCATCTCTTGCCTATTGTAAATAATTCTGCTGTGAACATTAAAGTGGATGATCTTTTCAAATTAGTGTTTTTGTTTTTTCAGGTTAATACCCAGAAGTGAAACTGCTGGATAATATGACAGTCCTATTTTTAATTTTTTGAAGGACCTCCATACTGTTTTCCACAGTGGCTGTACCAATTTACATTCCCACCAGCAGTGCATGAGGGCTCCTTTTTCTCCACTTCCTTGCCAACTCTTATTTGTTGTCATTTTGATGAGACCCATTCTGACTGATGTGAAATGTTATCTTATTGTGGTTTGGACTTGCATCTCCTTGATGATTAATCATGTTCAGCATTCTCCATGTGTCTGTTGGCTATCTGTATGTCTTCTTTGGAAAAATTTTTCTTCAGGCCTTCTGCCCATTTTCTAATTGGTTTGCTTTTCATTGTCATTGAGTTGCATGAGTTCTTGGTATATTTTGAATACTAACCCCTTGAAAATATCTCCCATTCAGTAGGCTACCTATTCCTTTTTTTGATAGTTTCTTTTGCTGTGAGAAAACTTTTTAGATGTATATAGTCTCATTTGTTTATTTTTGCTTTTGTTTCTCTTGCCTGAGGGGACATATCCAAAAATATATTGCTCAGACCAATGTTAAAGAGCCTACTGACTATGTTTTCTTCTAGGAGTTTTATGGTTTCAGGTCTTACATTTATGTCTTTAATCTATTTTGAGTTTATTTTTGTATATGGGGTGAGAAAGTAGTCCAGTTTCATTCTTTTGCATGTAACTGTCCAGTTTTCCCAACACCATTTATTGAAGAGGCTGTCTTCTCTCCATTGTATATTCTTGCCACATTTGTGGTAAATTAACTGATCGGTTAAGTATAGATTCACTTCTGGACTCTCTATTCTGTTCCATTGATCTGTGTGTCTGTTTTTATGCCAGTACCTTCCTGTTTTGATTACTGGAATTTTGTAGTATAGTTTGAAATCAGGGAGCATGATACTTCCAGCTTTGGTTTTATTTCTAAAGATTGCTTTGGCTATTCAGGGACTTTTGTGTTACATACAAAATTTAGAATTATTTGTTCTAGTTCTATGAAAAATGCCATGTGTATTTTGATAAGGACTGCACACTCCTTGTGGATAATGGTCATTTCAACAATATTAATTCTTCCAATCCTTGAGCATGGTATATCTATCCATTTGTTTGTGTCATCTTCAATTTATTTCATCAATGTCTTATCATTTTCAGAGTACAACTCTTTTACCTCCTGGGTTAGATTTATTCCTAGGTATTTTATTCTTTTTGATGCAATTGTAAATGGAGTGGTTATTTTAATTTCTCTTTCTGATAGTTTGTTATTAGTGCATAGAAACACAACAGACTTCTGCATATTAACTTTGTATCCTGCTGAATTCATGTATTAGTTCTAATAGGTTTTTCGTGGCATCTTTAGGATTTTCTATATAGAGTATCATGTCATATGCAAAGTGACAGTTTTACCTCTTCTTCCTTTCTAATGTGCATTTCTTTTTCTTCTCTGATTGCTGTGGCTAGGACTTCCAATGCTATGTTGAATAAAAGGGCAAGAATGGCATCCTTGTCTTGTTCCTGATCTTAAAAGATATGTTTTCAGTATTTCACTGTTGAGTGTGATGTTGGCTATCGGTTTGTCATATATGGCCTTTACTATGTTGAGATAAATTTTCTTTATACCCACTTTGTTGAGAGCTCTTATCATACATGGATGTTGATTTCTGTGAAAAGCTTTTTCTGCATCTATTGAGATAATCATAGGTTTTTTGTTTTTCAGTTTGTTAATGTGATATATAACATTGGTTGATTTGTGGATATTGAATCATCCTTGCATCCCCGGGATAAATCCCACTTGATCATGTGTATGATCCTTTTAATGTATTATTGAATATAATTTGCTTATACTTTGTTGAGTATTTTTGCATCTATGTTCATCAGTGATATTGGCCTGTAATTTTATTTTATTTTTTGTGGTGTCTTCATCTCGTTTTGTAATCAGGGTGATGCTGGTCTTGTAGAATGAGTTTGGAAGCATTTCATCCTCTTCAATTTTTTGGAATAGTTTGACACGAATTGGTGTTAACTCTTTGTTAAATGTTTGGTAGAATACTTTTGAAGCCATCTGGTCATGGACTTTTGTTTACTGGGAATTTTTAAAATATGGATTCAATTTCATTATTGGTAATTGGTCTGTCCATATTTTCTACTTCTTCCTGATTCATTTTTGAGAGATGGTATGTTTCTAGGAATTTATCCATTTATTCTAGGTTGTTTAATTTTTGTCATATAATTATAGTAATATCTTATGATCCTTTGTATTTCTGTGGTGTTGGTTGTAACTTCTCTTTCATTTCTCAGTTTTTGGAGGCTGCTCACTTTTATTCTTTTTTTTTAATTTTTATTTTACGTTGGAGCATAGGTAATTAACAATGTTGTGTTAGTTTCAGGTGTACAGCAAAGTGATTCATTTATACATATACATGTATCTATCCTTTTTCAAATTCTTTTCCCATTTAGGTTATTACAGAATATTGAGCAGCATTCCCTGTGCTGTTCAGTGGTCCTTGTTGGTTATCTACTTTAAATATAGCAGTGTATACATGTCAACCTCAAACTCCCAGTCTATCCCTTCCTCCCACCCCCCTGGTAACCATAAGTTCATTCTCTAAGTCTGTAAGTCAGTTTCTGTTTTGTAAATAAATTCATAGTATCATTTTTTTAAAATTCTGCATATAAGCAATATCATATCATATTTGTCTTTTTCTGACTTACTTCACTTAGCATGATAATTCTTGATGAGTCTGGCTAAAGGTTTATTAATTTTGTTTATATCTTCAAAAACCAGATCTTAGTTTCATTGATATTTTCTATTGTTTTTTAGTTTCTATTTATCTCCACTCTGACCTTTATTATTTTCTTCCTTCTACTATGTTTCGGTATTGTTTGTTCTTTTTCTGGTTCCTTAAGTGTAAGGTTAGATGGTTTATTTGAGGTTTTTTTCTTTGTTTGTTTCCTGAGGTAGCCTTGTATAGCTGTAAACCTCCTTCTTAGAACTGCTTTTGCCATATCCCATACATGTTGGATTGTTGTGTTTTTGTTTTCATTTGTCTCCAGGTATTTTTCATTTCCTCTTTGATTTCTTCAATGACCCATTTGTTGTTTAGTAGCATATTATTTAGCCTCCACATGTTTTTGTTCTTTTGCAGATTTTTTCTTGTAGTTGTTTCTAATCTCTTGCTTTTGTGGTTGGAAGTGATGCTTGATACAATTTCAAACTTCTTAAATTTGTTGATACTTTTTTTGTGGCCTAGCATCTGACCCATCCTAGAGAATATCTTATTTGCACTTGAAAAGAATATGGGTTCTGCTGGTTTTGGATGGAATGTTCTGTATATATTTATTAATTCAATCTGATCTAATGTGTCATTTAAGGCCAGGTTTTCCTTGATTTTCCCTCTGGATGATCTGTCCATTGACATAAGTGGGGTATTAAAGTCTCCTACTATTATTATATTACTATCAATTTCTTCCAGTATGTTTGTTAATGTTTGCTTTATGTATTTAGGTGTTCCTATAGTGGGTGCCTATATTTTTACAATTGTTATATTTTCTTGTTAAATGGATCTATTTATCATTATTTAATGTCTTTCTTTGTCTCTTGTACAGTCTTTGTTTTGAAGTCAACTTTGTCTAAGTATGCTCCTTTGGCTTTCTTTTTATTTCCACTTACATGAAATGCCCTTTTCTATCCCTTTACTTTCAGTCTGTGTGTCTTTAGATCTGAAGTGAGTCTCTTGTAGGCAGCATACACATGAGTCTTACTGTCTTTTAATCCATTCAGCTACTCTTTGACTTTTAACTGGAGCATTTAGTCCATTTACACTTAAAGTAATTATTGATAGATATGTATTTATTGCCATTTTGTTACTTGTTTTCTCGTTATTTTTGTTGCTCTTTTTGTTTCTTTCTTTTTCTTTTGCTTTCTTCCCTTATGATTTGCTTGCTATCTTTAGTGTTATGTTTAGATTCCTTTCTTATTTTCTGTATCTATTTTCGCTTTGTGGTCACCATGAGGTTCATATATAACAAGCTTTATATATCAATATTTGTGATGATTTTAACTTGGTAATCTCTTATGTTCAAACACATTCTAACCATTTTACATTTTAATCTCCTCATCACATTTAATGTTTTTAATGTCATATTTTACATCTTTGTATTTTGTGTATCTCTTTACTTATTGTGGATACAGATGATTTTCCTACTTTTGTCTTTTAACCTTCCTACTGCCTTAAAAGTGGTTGATCCACTATCATTACTGTATGTTTGCATTTACTAATGAGATTTTTCCTTTTGTTAATTTTGTATTTCTAGTTGTGGCCTTTTCTTTTCCATTTAAAAAAGTCCCTTTAATCTTTCTTGTAATGCCAGTTCAGTGCTAAACTCTTTTAGCTTTTGCTTTTCTGGGAAACTCTTTATCTGCACATCCAATGTGAATGATAGCTTTGTTGAATAGGATATTCTTGGTTTTAGGTTTTTTTTTTCTCTTTTCATCACTTTGTGTATATTATGCCCCTCCCTCCTAGACTGCAAAGTCAGATGATAGCCTTATGAGAATTCCCTTGTACATAACTAGTTGTTTTTTCCTTGCTGCTTTTAAGATTCACCCTTTATCTTTAATTTTTACAACTTTAATTACAATGTGTCTTAGTGTAGACCTCTTTGGTTTGATCTTGTTTTGGACTCTCTATGTTTTCTAGGCCTGAATGTCTGTTTCCTTCCCTAGGTTAGGGAAGTTTTCAGCTATTATTTCTTCAAATAATTTCTCTGCCCATTTTCCTGTCTGTTCTCCTTCTGGGACCCCCTAATATAGAAATGATGTTGTCCCAGTGGTCTCTTAAACTATCCTCATTAAAAAAAACATTGGGGGGCTTCCCTGGTGGCGCAGTGGTTGAGAGTCTGCCTGCCAATGCAGGGGACATGGGTTCGTGCCCTGGTCTGGGAAGATCACACATGCCATGGAGCAGCTAGGCCTGTGAGCCATGGCTGCTGAGCCTGTGTGTCCGGAGCCTGTGCTCCATGGCGGGAGAGGCCACAGCAGTGAGAGGCCCATGTACCGCAAAAAAAAAAAAAAAAAAAAAAAATTCAGGGGGTTCAGTTTGGGTAATTTCCACTACTTTGTCTTCCTGACTGCTGATTCATTCCTCTGTATCATCTAACCTACTGCTGATTCTGTCTGTATTTTTTTTTTTTTTTCGGTACGCAGGCCTCTCACTGTTGTGGCCTCTCCCGTTGCAGAGCACAGGCTCCGGACACGCAGGCTCAGCGGCCATGGCTCACAGGCCTAGCCGCTCCGTGGCATGTGGGATCCTCCCGGACCGGGGCACGAACCCATGTCCCCTGCATCGGCAGGCGGACTCTCAACCACTGCGCCACCAGGGACGCCCCTGTGTCTGTATTTTTTAATTTGTTACTTTATTTTTTAGTTTGGTTTGGTTCTTCTTATATTTTCTAACTGTAGAAATTCTCATTGAGTTCATCCATTCTACTTCCCAGTTTGGTGAGTATCTTTATGACCATTACTTTGAAATCTTTATTAGGTAGATTGCTTATCTCCACTTCATTTAGTTCTTTTCTTGAGATTTTTGTCTTGTCCTTTTTTTTTTGGAACCTATTCCTCTGTCTCCTCATTTTGCCTAATTCTCTGTATTTATTTCTATGTATTAGGAAGGTCAGTTACATCTCCAATATTGGAGAAGTGGTCTTTTATAGTAGGCATCCTATGGGGCCCAGCAGCACACTTCCCTATGGTCACCAGAGCTATATGCTTTAGAGGTATCCCCTATGTGGGTTACATTTTCCCTTCTGTTGTGGTGGGGGTGACTACTGTGGGCATAAGTAAGGCTGCACCCTAACCCACTTGGATGTGAAGTCCTGCCTCTGGTGGCTGTGGGCCCCACTGGTGAGTGGGGTTAGGTCCCCATGTGGCTGGCTGTGTGGCCTGGGGATGTGTGGCTGCTTCAGGCTTGCTGGTGGGTGGGGCAAACCTCCGATGCTAGAGGTAGGATTACAAAACGGTACTTCTCAGGTGACAGTATTGTTGAGGTATTGAGCTTCCCAAACTGTGGCCAGCATCTCCATATCCAGGGGGAGTCCCAAATGTCTTCTTCTTTCCAAGATCATGAAGCAGGTCTGACCCAGTTTTCTGTCAAACTACTGCCTCTGTGCTGGGACTTGGAACATGTGAGATTTTGTGCATGCCTTTTAAAAATGGAGTCTGTTTCTTATTGCCCTTCAGCTCTCTCAAACATAAGGCCTTCCTCATTTTCAAAGCCAGATATACTGGGATTCATCTTCCTGGTGTAGAACTCTAAGGCTGGGGAGCCTGATGTGGGGCTCAGACCCCTTGCTCCTTGGGGAGGACATCTACAGTTGTGATATTCCTCCTGTTTGTTGATTGCTGACCCAGAGGTATGGGTCCTGACCATACCATGTCTCTATCCTTCCTACCCGTTTTGTTGTGGCTTCTTCTTTATATCTTTACCTGTGGAAAATCTTTTCTGCTAGTGTTTAGGTTGTTCTCAAAGATAGTTGCTCTGTAAATAGTGGCAATTTTGGTGTGCTTCTAGGAGGAGGTGAGCTCAGGGTCTTCCTACTCTGCCATCTTGGCCACACCCTTCAGAGGCACCTTACTATACTATGTTTTCTTTGGGAATGAATTATTTTAACTTGAGGAAACATTAATCATATATCAAGCAAAATAACTAATTTTCAACCTGAAAATTATGAGAACAGGGCCACCTATACACACACACACACACACACACACACACACACAGATACAGAATTTAAATGAAGCTGGACAGTAGAAAGAAAATTATTACAGGGTTTGCCTGCTCTTTTGCCATCTTGTTGGTTTCTCTAAAATTTGCCTTTTTAGATGAAATCTGAAGGTGTATTTGTTGACGAAATATCCATTTTTCATGGAAAAAGTGTTTGTATAATTAATCTAAGAAATTTTATATTTACTACTTAAATATTTATTGAGTTTCCTTCTTGTAATTTAAGGATATTTAAGTTATAAAACTAGAGTCTATATTCAAACATATCATTATGTGAAAAAAACTGGGAATTTTAGTCTTAACTGTGATTCAAACAAGTTGTGATTTCTTTGGACAAGGCTATAATTCCATCTGGCATAATGTCTAATGGGAAATGGAAACTGTGTATTTTCTAAGCAGTCCCTTAGTTTATGATTCATCCATATCTATGAATCCCACTGATGACTTCTTAAGCTTTATCTCCAGCTCCTACCCCAGCCCTAACTTTTGAGAAATAAGTATACCTTCATAGCAATAATCTTATAAAATATGTGCAAAGCTATGATTCTCATGTAACTGAAAATATAATGAAAGTACGATCATAATATAAATATACCTTCATCACACAAAGTAAAAAATTATGTATAAATCTGTAGTTTTTATATAACTGAAATTAGCAACATATTAAAGATGACCTAGCCAAAGCAATCTTGAGAAAGAAAAATGGAGCTGGAGGAAATCTGGCTCCCTGACTTCAGACTATACTACAAAGCTATAGTAATCAAAACAGTATGGTACTGGCACAAAAACAGACATTTAGATCAATGGAACAGGATAGAAAGCCCAGAAATAATCCCCCACACCTATGGTCAATTAATCTATTACAAAGCGGGCCAGAATATACAATGGAGAAAAGAGAGTCTCTTCAATAAGTGGTGCTGGGAAAACTGGACAGCTACATGTAAAATAATGAAATTAGAACATTCTCTAACACCATACACAAAAATAAATTCAAAATGGATTACCCACCTAAATGTAAGAGCAGATACTATAAACCTCTTAGATGAAAACATAGGCAGAACACTCTGACATAAATTGCAGCAGTATATTGTTAGATCCATCTCCTACAGTAATGGAAATAAAAATAAATAAATGGACCTAATTAAACTTAAAAGCTTTTGCACAGCAAAGGAAACCATGAACAAAATGAAAAGAAAACCTACAGAATGGGAGAAAATATTTGCAAATGATACAACTGACAAGGGATTAATCTCCAAAGTATATTGTATAAACAGCTCATGCAGCTCAATGTCAAAAAAAAACCCAATTAAAAAATGAGAAGACCTAAATAGATGTTTCTGCAAAGAAGACATACAGATGGCCAAAATGCACATGAAAAGATGCTCAACATCTCTAATTATTAGAGAAATGCAAATCAAAACTACAATGAGGTCTCACCTCACACTGGTCAGAATGGCCATTATCATCAAGTCTACAAATAATAAATGCTGGAGAGGGTGTGGAGAAAAAGGAACCCTTCTACACTGTTGGTGGGAATGTAAATTGGTACAGTCTCTATGGAGAACACTATAGTGATTCCTTAAGAAACTAAAAATAGAGATACCATCTGATCCTGTAATCCCACTCCTGGGCATATATCTGGTAAAACTATAATTCGAAAAGATACATGCACCCCAATGTTCATTGTAGCACTATTTACATTAGCCAAAACATGGAAGGAACTAAAATGTCCATCAACAGATACATGGATAAAGAAGATGTGGTATACTTATACAATGGAATATTACTCAGCCATCAAAAGGAATGAAATAATGCCATTGGCAGCAACAAGGATGGACCTAGAGATTATCATACTGAGTGAAGTAAGCCAGACAGAGAAAAACAAACATTATATGACATCACTTATATGTGGAATCTAAAAAAAAAGAAAAATGATGCAGATGAACTTGTATACAGAACAGAGATAGACCTACAGACATAGAGGACAAACTTATGGTTACCAGAGGGGAGAGGGAGGATAGATTAGGAGTTTGGGATTGACTTACCTACTGTATAGCACAGGGAACTATATTAAATGTTTTGTAATAGCCTATAAGGGAAAATAATCTGAAAAAAATATATATATATAAAATATATGACTGAATCACTTTGCTGTACACCTGAAACTAACACAACATTATAAATCAACTATACTTCAATTAAAAAAACCAAAAAATTAAATAAAATTTTAAAAAGATGACCATAACTATTATGGTTACATGTCTGAGTATTCTGTTGAAGATTCAGAAGTTTTACTAATGATAAAATAAAGACAAATATAAAAATTAAGTGCTATTTATTCCATGAAATTTACTTGTCTTTATTTCAGCAAGTTCACTGAATGTTTTTATAATCAAAACTCATATAATTTAAATTCTAACAAAATTAATGCTAAAGAAGACAACATTTCTTGAGTTTTTATTATAAAACTGTTATTAATTTTAAATTAGGTAAACCTTACGCTGCTGAGGCAGTAGCTGTTAATATTGTCAAAAAATTCTTAAAGCGTTACTTAAATTAAAAACTGGGACTTCCCTGGTGGTGCAGTGGTTGAGAATGCCTGCCGATGCAGGGGACACGGGTTCATGCCCCCGTCCGGGAAGATCCCACATGCCGTGGAGTGGCTGGGCCCGTGAGCCATGGCCGCTGAGCCTGCGCGTCCAGAGCCTGTGCTCCACAACGGGAAAGTCCACAACAGTGAGAGGCCCGCATACCGCAAAACAAAAGCAAAAACAAAAAAAAACAACTGAACTGAGGCAGTGCCCAGTCCTGTATATAAGAAGCTTGGAAGTTGCCACTCCATTCTAATGACAAGTTAAAACATAAGCAACCTGAAAAATCAACAACTCTCAGATATGAGAAATAAGTGAGGTCATAGGGCAAACCACTGACTCCCAAACTGGAGGGACTGACAGGAAAATATAGAGAATTACAATTTCCTGGAGCAGAAACTCATGAGCTGAAATGTCTTTGGAAATGGTGTTGGAGTAAAAAAAAAAAAAAAAAAAAACCTGAACTGTAATTCTGTAATTGACAAGTTATTTGAGGCTCATTGTGGAAAAAACTGAGAGAGAAAAATTCCAAGGGAACTCAGTCATCAGGAGCCACTCACACTTTTGTGAGTTTTCCTCCATGAGCTCAAGCAGGTTCTCATAATAAATACTGGAAAAAAATCCCCCTTTGCTTCTGACAGGTGGAGGGAAAAAGAAACCATTTTAAAATACACTGGCGAATTCTGTGTTTCTTAACAAGTTCTGTCCCCAAGAGAAACTAATTAACCAGAGCCTAATCTGCTGGGGTTTTATCAGAGCCTAATTGACCTAGGGGAAGGGAAATATGCAACTCCAGCTGGCTCTAGGCTTCCATGCACAGGAAAGGAAATACCAAACTCCAGCCTACTATAGCCATCCTGTCCCACCTAAGAGCTCAGGAGAAACTGATAAACAAATGTGAAGTTCACAGTCCAGAGGTACAGGTTCTTTAAAAGACTGAGACATAATTATAGGTCTACAGAATGCTCTCCTTCACCTTATCACCACATTACTAAAGGCCTACTTACAGCAGTTTCTTTTATCCAGCACATTATGCCTAGCTACCAAGATAATACCAAGCTACAAGACATACCAAAAGGTGAAAAACACAACTTAAAGACAAAGAGTAAGCATCATAATCATAGTTAAATATGGCAGGGATGCTGGAATTATCAGACCAGAAATTTAAAACAACTATGATTACTATGCTAAGAGTTCTAATGGATAAAGTAGATAGTATTCAAGGACAGATGAGGGCAATGTAAACAAAGAGAAGAAAATTCTAAGAAAAAACAAAGGCTAGAGATAAAAAAAAAAAATACTGTAACAGAAATAAAGAATTCCTTTGATGGGCTTATTAGTAGACTGGACATGGCTGAGGAAAGAATTTCTGAGTTTGAAGATATCTCAATAGAAACCTCCAAAACTGAAAAGCAAACAGAACAAAGATTGAAAAAAAAGAAAAAGAAAACCCAAACAGAATATCCAAGGCCTACAGGACAACTTCAAAAAAGTGTAACATAAGTGTAATGGGAATACTAGAAGGAGAAGAAAGAGAGAAAGGTACAGAAGAAATATTTGAAAAAATAATAGCAGAATTTCCCTAAATTAATGTCAGACACTAAACCACTGATGCAGGAAGTTCAAAGAACATCGAGCAGGATAAATTCCACAGAAAAACAACAGCTAGGTATGTAATTTTCAAAATACAAGAAATCAAATAAAGAAGATAATCCTGAAAGAAACTAGAGGAGAAAAACCCCACCTTCTCTGTAGTGGAGCAAAGATAAGAATTACATCAGACTTCTCTTCAGAAGCCATGCAAACAAGAAGAGAGTGGAATGAAATATTGAAAGTGTTGAGAAAAAAAGTACACGAACCTAGAATTCTGTCTCTTGTGAAATTATCCTTCAAAAGTGAAGGGGAAATAAAGACTTGTAAGATAAACAATAATTATGGGAACTCTTTTGGATGAAATGTTAAAGAAGTTCTTTACCGAGAAGGTAAATGGCATGGTACTTCATAACTCTGCTAAGTCAGTAATTTAATATGGGCTGCTTGTACAAGAGTTACTGAGCTTGGACCATCCCATATCCAAGGGCTAGCCTCATAATGGGACTCAGCTGAGATCTGCTGGCTGATTACACTCGTTCCTTGGGAAAGCATAGTCCATTCCTGGAGCAGGTCAGTCTCAAGGATGTAACCAAGTTTAATCATTCTCCTCCTCCACCAACCATTCTAGATTTGCCTCAACTCTGGTGAGCACCTGGGCTGGTCCAAGTGGTTTACCTACCCCTGGGGTGTCTGAGCTCAGTCACAAAGTCTTTCTCATAGCTGTGTGGTTTGATCTGTCCCCTTATTATCCAAATTAGGCAAGAGGAGATATGCCACTAGATCTCATGGAGATCAGCCACAAAATTTCCTGTCTCTACTATGCAAAATCATGTTTATCTCATCAGATGGAATTGTTCCTGCCAGTTTGGTGGCTTCTCTCTTTTCTTGTTGCTCTCTTGTCATGTCAAGTGACCCAATGGAGCTGAACTTGAAGTTTATTGGGACTTCTGCTGTGTCCTCTTGTGTGCACACTCTCCTGTAGGAATCACAGGCTCCAAACCCACAAAGCCCAGTGTTGTAGGGAACAAACACACACATCATCCAAGTGGACCACTGGGTGTGATGGAAAGAGAGACACTCCTATTTGTAGCCTGTAGTACTAGAATCCATAATTTTTAAATTCATGACATAGAATCATGTACTAGTCATGCTTTAGGGTATATGTGCAGTTTCAATACGGTTCCTCATCCCTGCATGGTATCTTGGGGCGAGTACCTCTGATGCACTTACAACTCACCTGAACTTTATACCCTCATGTTTATCATTGAATGTGGTCTTTTCTGGGGGAGGCGTGCCTTGTTTGAGGCCTCTCTCTGCAGCTGAGGCTAACCCTTAAGTTGCTGAGGGCTTGAAGCTGTCCACTAAGTCCTCCCAATAGTAGGGGTAAAAAGTGCTTCTTTGAAGGAGGATCTGGGTAGCATATATCTATGTCTACCACATAGGGTGTGTGAGATGCAGTCATTAGAATATATTACCTGAGACAGGAAATCTGTGGGTCCAACTTCTCCTTACTAAGACTTGACCAGGGCCCCTGTTTTCTTTGTTTTGCACACTGTCCCTTGGAACATAATCCTGTTCTTTCCTGGGATGCTGTAAGTGAGAACTGACTCACAACTCATGAGCAGCTTCCTCTGTAGGCACAAAGATTTTAGAATTTCCACTCTGCTAAGTCAATTAGCAATAAGGGCACTGTTTATCTCTTTCAATTGTTTGGAATATTTTGATATCTCCCTCCCACTATTATTCTCCTCTCCAATATTCTTTGTTATCTTGTTCTTTTACAATTCTAACATTCTCTTGGAGCTCTTTTCAAAGATTATTTTGGGGGGCGGGGAAAGGAATAATGATAAATCATGGGTGAAGTAAGTTTGATTTAGGGAGAGATGAAACTTGTTTCTATAATGCACCTTCTCTGTGGATTCTTGCCCTGTATCAATACAACCAACTCTTTCCCCATCTCCATGTCTACACTTCACAACACTGCAGGAGGCACTGCAAGGTCATGTGGCATTTCTGTCACAGGACACTGCACTATGGGTCAGAGGGTCCATTGTTTTTCTGTCTTTGTGACTCTGATGCTTTCCTACAAAGGTAGGATCAGCTTTGGTAAATTGGATTAAGATGGGAGGAAGGAAGCTACATTTTCTAGTGTATAGTCTTATATTTACATAAAATTTGCATTAACTATTATTTTGGAAATTATCCTTGGCCATTTTACTTTATCTTATTTCAGTGTTTTCTAAAAAGTCAATGACAGAGAGATGTTATTTTTTTATTTTGTTTTCATTATGTTTCTTCTGTTTTATCTAATATATTTTGCTGCTCTGTTTCTCTCTCTATATAAAACCATGCCTGTATCATGTTACATGAACTGTAAAGTTTTCTCTTGATAATTAAAAACCTGAACTAAGAATTTTCCACATCACATTACAACATTATTATGTTGTCAATGATGACAAGTCACTATCACAGGTACTTTAAAACTACAGTAGTCTCTCCTTATCCACAGGGGATATGTTCCAAGACCCCCAGTGAATGCCTGAAACTGCTGATAGTAGCAAACCCTGTATATACTATGTTTTTCCTTATACATACATACATACCTGTGATAAAGTTTAATTTATAAATTAGGCACAGTAAGAGATTAACAACAACAATAATAAAATAAAACAATTATGACAATATACTGTAATAAAAGTTATATGAATGTGGTCTCTCTCTGTCTCTCAAAATATCTAGCATTTTCATGGACTAGTCATGGTTTACACTTAATGCCCCAGGATCCCATATGGTTTGCCATTTGTGCTGGCTAAAATATCTCAGTTTGGACAATAAATTCTATGGTCATCTTACACAAATGGCACTTGGAAATGCTTTTAGAGAGAGGGCAAGAGCAACGGTTTGGGGAGAAAACACATATTTGTTTAATGTGTAAATGAATGAGACCAATAAAATGGTGGGATGAGGGGAGAGGGAGGATGAAGAGAGGGTCTTAAGTTCTTGGGAGGCACTCAGGTTCCTTAACGTGTAAGATAAAGAAGCATTAGCTAGCTGGCTTTAAGTGTTTCATTATTCTCTTTCTGGAAAGACTCAGATCTCTCTGGAAAGAATTCGTCTAAAGACTAGATTTATCCTGTTTTTGAAGGAATTCTAATCCAAGAAGGTTGAATGGATTGCTTAGTTTCCCTGTGTGAAAATAGTGACACTTCCCTAGTTTGCGATCTTTACTTGCTAAAACTGATCTCTTTATTACTAAGTTTAAACATTTCCCCCGAGTTTAAAATTAATTCCTCTTCAGTAAATTATTTGCATTTTAGAGACCTATTTACCAGCTGGAGTATAGCTTTTCTTTCTCCACCTTTTTTCCTGCCTTCCTTCTTCCTCCCTCCCTCTCTCTCTCTCTTTCTTCCTTTTCTTTCTTCTTTCTTTCTTTCTTTCTTTCTTTCTTTCTTTCTTTCCTTCATTCCTTCCTTCCTTCCTTAATTAGAGATTTCCATGAGCTATACTCCATGATTTCCTTTCACTCAATTTTAATAGATTAAAAGAAGGTACCAAAGACAGAGAGAGAGAGAGAGAGACAGACAGACAGAGAGTCTTCAGTGATTTTATAATCTTGCTTCAGGATGGCTTCTATAGGAATTACCCAGCCTTGACAGGAAAAAAAAGTAGAATGAAAGGCCATAAATGTAGGTAATGTCCACTCAAGAGGCTGCCAACCACATACTCTTTCTATACTACTGGGGTTTAATAATTGCTGTCACATTACCTTAGAAATAGGCCACATGAATAAATATTTTTCCTGCCACTTGATGCAGAAGATGGCCTGGGCAGGTCATGAAATCCTAGAGCTTGCCAGCGAAAATGTTTGGCATGCTCTGGCAGAACCCAGAAGATGTGTCATCTCTCGTGGACTGTCCTTGTGACCCATGACCCATGTCATGTCATTCTTGAGACAGAATGAGTCTAATGTTAGCAGGAGTTTTGGAGAATTCCAGTGGACAGGTTCTATTTTTCATGTACAGTCTTTATATATGGTCACGTGTTTCTTACCTCCTGAATTTTAGGAATGTAATGCTGAAGTCAGTGTTGGCCCAGCTTCATTTAAATGATATGAGGTAAGAGAAAGGCCTTAAGGCTTCAGTTACAGGAACCCAACCCAATGGAAAAAAATAGATTCCATTGCACTGAGGGGAATAATTCAAGTCATTTAAACAATTCAACTTCTAGGTTCTTCAGGCTAATCCCAGTCACAAGATAGAAGGAGCCTTCTAGGCAGACTAGAAGAATGATGCAAAGAAGGAAAAACAAAATAAAACTACTAATCAAAGTATTTGCCAATCTCTGTGAAACTGTAAACATGTACTGAAGGCAGAATGTTTTTAGTCAATGATGACGGACAATCCCACATCAATGTTCCTTCAGACTGTGGCATCACATACACATTGAGAATCCACCAAATAAAAGATTTGATCACTGAGAGTTTAGAATAAAAATGCTATAAGAATCTGGAGTACATGACTATTGGAAAACCATGAACAAACACTATAAATGGATTGGTGTGCTAGAAAACAACTGTTGGGAGAATAATTGACATATGAATCTTTTAAAAACCTGGAGATTCTAGAAGATAATTATTTTGGTTGTATAGATAACTTCGGACATTTAGAAAAATTCCTTAATTTATTGCAGAAACATGGTAAAATGCTTTATAGGATCAAGGTAATTATAAGCGTGAAATAAAGTAATCTGATATATAAAATGATGGTTGAAAAGATTTTGAGGGGTGGGTTAGAGAAATGTGTGTGTGGTAGAGGTGGAGTGGGGGTGATCTCAGCCTATTCTAAACTAGGATTCAGACTACTTTGAATAGGTTTGATGGACTGTTGTCACCAAGAAGGCATTTGGCTGGAGGAAAAGATTTCATGTGTGATTAGCAGATAGAGCAGTTCCAGCAAGGTGGTGGTGGGGTGAAGACAGCTTAGTATCTGTCTGTATTGGATACCCCAGTTGGTCTTCGGGTCATCTGAGTTATGGAAAACAGAGCTCCAGGTGAAGGTTGTCAAATCAGTGTTTATGAGGAGATGGTGTGATGCTCAGATGACCAGGTCTAACCCAGAGCTGAGTAAGAGTTTTGCAGTAGATACTGTGTGAATGAGGCATGCTCAGGATATCTGAGAGCTTCTTGGATTCCTGAAGGGTCTGTTTATTTTGTGGCAGTGGGACCAGTTCTTCTCAGGCAGTATAATCAATGATAACAGGCTAGAGAAGGGCACATCTGAATATATGCGAGGCATTCTCTGAGAATTCAAGGAAATCTTTCTGAGCTGGGGGCAGGTGTCTTACTGGGGGTGGACATGTTACAATACATGTCTTATTCAAGAAGGTCTAGAGCCAATGAAATGTAAGTCATTATGTAAATTTGATCCCACTTATAAACACAAGCTGGTAAGGTCTGAGACTAGTCAAGTTAAAGATCTATAACAAATAATGTAATGCCCCACCTTCTGTTCCCTCCCACAGTCTCTTGAGCAAAGGGAATAAGCTATGCTGTGTATTTCTTTGTATTGACACCATCTCTTGGAATTTTAGCCTCTGTGGTATGTTGTTTGTTTAAGCTACAAGATGTTATGAACAAAGTAATCAGAGAAAAAAAAAGACCCACATGGGCTGTTAACCACATTGGCTTTTTGGCCCAACACACTTTAAATTTAGATAGGCTCTGAATCTTAGTTTATTTGTTGGCAAATGTTTAGAATTAACAAAACTATTTGTTGTAGTCGTTCCAAGGAAGAAGATGATGAAATCCTTGTTTTCCATATAAAATGAGCCAACATCTTTCAGGCTGAGATAATCTGAGGATATACATTCTTTTATAAAGTCTGGTTAACATTTCTGGAAGAATCTGTCTATTTGTTTCCTGTCAAACAAGTTAGAACAATTTTGCTGACAACAGCCCACCAGTGACAGACTGGAATCAGAGCAATAAGCAGCTTCCCGAAGAGAGTTTTGGAAACATCTTATGACCCTTAAAGACTTGTGATAAATTTTATCTTACAAAAAGAAAACGAAAGATTGTTGGATTTTATTGCTAAAGTAAAGCAAGAAAGATCTAATTGAGGCACATAGATTAAGTAGTTTTCTTAATGAGAACTTAGTCTATTCTCTCAGACAAAAGCATCTTCTTTTTACTTCTTTTATGAAGAGTCTAAGAATCCCGAGGAAACCAAGTATTTTGTTCCCTCCACAAAGCTCATCAGTACAAAGCATTGATTTTAGTTACAGAAGATTACTTTTTAAATAAATACAAATATGTATTAATAGGGGAATTGTTTGTTTGTTTGTTTGTTTTTGCGGTACGCGGGCCTCTCACTGCTGTGGCCTCCCCCGTTGAGGAGCACAGGCTCCAGACACGCAGGCTCAGCGGCCATGGCTCACGGGCCCAGCCGCTCCGCGGCATGTGGGACCCTCCCAGACCGGGACACGAACCCACGTCCCCTGTATCGGCAGGCAGACTCTCAACCACTGTGCCACCAGGGAAGCCCAGGGGAATAGTTTTATTACTTGTTTATATCTATGTAATGGAATACTATGTGGCCTTTAAAGAGAATGAAGAACATGCATGTGTACTGATGTGGAATTTATTCGAAGACACTCTTTGTTTAAACAAGGAGCACATGAATGCCTATATCTTGCTACCATTTGCAGTTAAAAAAAGAGGAGGTGTCATAATGTGTGCATATCTCTAGTGGCCTCTGGAAAGGAATCCAGGGTATGGGGAAGGCAGAGTAGGAGGAATAATGTTTTTATTATTTATTATGCCATCCATTGTACTGTTTAAATATTTAAGCACATGACGATATTTCTCATTTAAAGTAAACAAATAAATCATTGAAAATGTAACCCACATGTGCAGCTTTGACCTTCCTCTGCTCCGAACACATGCCTTTAAGCCCTGTCCTGTCCTCATACTCGGACTATTCAAGGGACCTTGAGGATCATCTGGTCAAACTGCCCCGTTTCATGGCTGAGGTGCAGAACAGAGCGGAAGATACTTGCCCAGGGTTAAACTATTTGTTAGTACCAAAGTCCAGACTAGAGCCCTAGGCTTCTTAATGCCAGGGAATTGCTCTTCTCATCCTGTGTTCCTTTAGGAGGGAGAATAAACAGCTTTAGCCTTCAGGATGACCTTCCCCTCCGTTCCTCCTCCCTGGTGCTTCTCGCGAAGGTTCAAGACTCTGCCTCTTGTGTCCCAGGACACACTGCTTAGCTTTTAGGCATCAGTTAACTAGAATAACAAAACCATAAAACTCAGGCCTTCTTAACTGGAGGTCTGCCTGTATAGGTTTCAGAAAATCCTGTGTCTAAGTAAGAGCTAAGAACTCTGGGGAGAGAGCTCAGTTTTCTCTATGAGCTTCATTGCCAAGTAAGATGAAGTACACTTTTAAACCTGAAAGAGACCTCAGCAGTCATCAAGTCGAATCCTACTCAGGTACCTACACGTCCTCAACAACAACCTGCTTTTCTGCTAGAATACATCCACGTGCTGTGGAGTCATCGCCAACAGCAGTAAAATTCACTTGGGTAGTTAGCGCTATGCTAACTACCTGTGCCCCCTGCAGTGGAAGCACAGAGTCCTACCCACTGGACCCCCCAGGGAATCCCAGTTCGCTCTGTTTTAAAGTGTTGGAGTGAATTTCATTCTTGCTCTTGCGACAGCCCATTTCTATTATGTGCTGTCCTTTCTTCGACACCCAGACTGATAGAATAGCCACCATCAGGAGCATGCTGTCATAAAAGGGACAAAAGAGAGCTCAGAGGATATCACAGCAAGAGATTAATGTTCAGCCAGAAAGTCTGTACTTTTAGGCCAGAATGGTTACATGCCCTCAGCCAACCAATGGGAGCCAGAAAGAGCTGTTATGACATGGGCCTGGAAGGGAAAATGATGGAAATATTCAATGAGCAGTAGTCATTGCTACCATCTTTCTCCCTGAATAAATAGCCAGAAGTCCTGTCAGAGTTTTAGCAATTTCTTGCTAAAAGTAACTCACTTAAAAAAAAAAATGAACGCACTTAGAAAATGGAGATGATTGAAAAACTCTCACGGCAGTAGGACATACGATTGTGGTTGGCTGTTTCAGGGTGCCTATTCCCCCCTCTCCACTTCTCTGGGCACTGTGCTCCACGCTCACCCCTTGCTGAAGACATGAGTCTCTCTGGTCATGTTTGTACATGTCATCACGTTTCCCCACGACAGACTGAACTAGGGATTGACACCTATCCCAGTGGATGCCAATCTGCTGGCTAGCCTGTAACCAAGCACATTTTCTGAGTCACAGAGTCTATAATCAAATGGGTGTGGGGCCTATGAATTAAATGGTTCTTTAGAATTGGGCCTAGGGCAGGCATTTTCAGCCATGATCATAATCCTAAATTAATCAATCAGAGATTGGGCAGAGTAGCCAATGACAAGGGAAGATGAGTGGAATAAATGGGATACAGGATTATATGTGGTTCTGGAGAAAGAGAGAGAGAGAGAGAAGGAGCTAGAGTGCAAGAGAAACTTCTTGCATCTTCAGTGGTTCCTAGATCCCAGCTCCTATTCCCATGAATGAGGTCTTATTCTGTGCCTCATTTCTGTGAGGTAGCTTTACAGCCTTTTAATAAATCCTTGTTTGAGCCATTTGATTATCTATATGAATGGAGAATCCTAGTTACTCTGTCTCTACCTAGATTGTCACCCCTGGTCTATGCCAGATCTATGTAGAAATTTTGGAACTCATGCTGGGGTGTACAGTCGGGGACTAATAGAAAAGAACCTCACTGTAAACCTTTATTAACTTAATTTTCTTATTTTCTGTATTCTTGATGCTCTGGTATCTGGGACCTCACTGACTTTGAAGAGATTACCGCTCCCAGGTTACCTAGTTCCTAGAGCTAGCAAACACCTTGCCTGGGAGTACACCTTTTGTATGCAAACAACCAATCCAGAGGCCTCTCCCCACCCCACCCCAACCCAACCCCTCCTTGGTTAGATTCTTACACTCCAGGCCAATGTTCCCCTGCCTTAATCACCCCGGGGTAAGGCACCAGACAACTTGGGCCAGCCGCTACACCCCAGAGCCTGCTGAAATTATTCAAAGCAGGGCAATCTTAAACCTGCTTATCCTGGCTTCTCCTGCTTTGTCTATTCCTTCCCACAAAAACCACAACAAAGGTTCTTGCACCTGCTTTCCTCTCATGTCCTCGGATCCCAGATTGACCCTGGTGCTTCCCCATGTGGCCCCCTGAATTGTGTGCCACATCTCCTGTTTCTAGGGAGCTGTGAGTATAAAACTTCATCCTTCACAACAGTCATTTCTGTGTCTGCTTGTCTTACCATACATGATTAAAAGAAATCCCGGGTACATATTAAAATAAAACCTCTCTCTGTTTTCTTCTGGGCCTCCACCTTAGGTTACGTATTGATTTATCTGTCTGAAGAGTTAGGACCCTCTGTTCTGGTAGGCGGTCCTCTTAGATATTCAAATTGTAAGCTGTTTAGGTACACAGAAAAAAATAGAGTAAAGGAAGTACTTTTCCTCCCTTAAATTTATATTATCATTACAATGAATCATCCTTCTCTCTAAGCATACTTTTATGTAGAAAATCAGTTCTAATTGTCACAGGCATGCTTGTCTTGAACAGAACTTAGAAGCACACGGATACATTCTTCCTCTTTTATTCCAAACACTGTGAAAACTACCATTCTTTATTATGACAGCAAGACAATGACCTCAGTTCCGTCAGAATTAAATTACTGATACTAAAATCCTCTTGTTAGGGTTTTAAGTGGAGTCTGGGACACTCCTAGACAGTGTTTGGCTAGGGGACACGAAAATGCTTGAATAATGATTTTGATATATCTCTCTAGGTGAGACTCAAGGCACAATTTTCCTCTCTCTATAAACTCATAGCTTTGCTTCTGTTTGTAATAACCTGACATTCAATCACTATAGAGTTATTGAGAATATTTACCTCCCTTTAGTCCCAGAACCTCAAGACAGGGGAGAGTTTAGGACAGCAGGATTTTATTTATTTCCCCACTTAGTGCTAGTGTAAAATAGAAAAGTGTAACCCAGCAGTCTTGGGTTCCCACACACTGAATTAGCTCCTTCTGGCTCAGGAAGAATGGGCTATTCAAGCTTGATACGCCAGGTAAGGAAACCCCATGATTGCCCTCAGGTGTATTTGTCAGGGTTTAGTCGTAAAAACAAAACTACTTCAAATATTTCAAGGAGAAAAGAATTCAGTAGTGGGACTTAAGAGATTACAGGGAAGTGCAGGAAGTTAATACTGAAGCTACAGCCACCTCATAATCCTCACACTGAAGGGTAAGAGACGCGTGTGCAGTCTGAGGTAGCTTCAGCAAGCCACGGCAACTAGTCTACCACAGCATTTCTGTAGCAAGAATACACCTATTGAGCGTCACCATTGCCTCTCATTTGTTAGCTGTACTAAACTCTGATGGGAAGGCACCATGTGAAATGTAGCTCCCAAGCTTCCAGCCCTATGACACCAGAGGAGAGTATAAAAGGCGCAGAAGTGATCCTGAGTGCTAAAACAATCTGTCCCACCATTTCATCAGGACATTATAATGCCTTATCACCCAGACACAAAAGCTGTTTCTAAAGGCCTAACAATTTCAAATGCAATCACAAAGGCCTGCCCTGTTTCAAGGGTAGGGAATATAGACTCCATCTCTGAATTTTAGGAATATGAAAGAACTTGTGCATATGCTTTCAAATGATCATGATACTATATCTATTTTTAAAAATTTAAAGTAGGCTTTGTTGTAGACTCAGGTACAGGCAATTTTCACAAAAGGTTCCATGTCCATCTGAGTAAACAGCATGTTCTCTTTTACTGTGGCACAGTTTACTATGGATTTTTCTATATGTTCTACTTTATTGTGTGATTTAGAACTGTGATAACTTTTCTCATTTTTCGCACTTTCCTAATTTTTCCCACTTGATTTTACTAGATTTAAGAGGGGTATGTTAGTTTATTTGTTTGTGTCTCCTTCTTTATTCATCTCCTCCTGTTTCTGCTCTATAAAGTAGCTGCCATGCTATTTTATGTATAGATGTTAATAACATTTTTCATTATGCATTTTGGTCCTTAGCATTATAAAGCATACTTTTCTTGGTCTCATTTTATATTTGGGGGGCTAAATTATGCCTTGTTTGAAATCAAGGTTGTGATTCCTTTTATTTATTTATTTACATTTTTGTTTGCCATCATCTGATCTGCATCATCATGTTTCTGAATCTCCCTTTTTTGGATGTTTCCATAAACACAGATTAGAATTGCACTTTGTTTTGGTAGACAATCTGAAATTTTTCATAGGTGTGCTATCCTATTTACATTTAATTAAACTACCAGTATCTTTGCCCCAGTTCAATCATGTTATTTTATGCTATATTTATTCTGTGCCTATGTTTCTGTATATAGAAGTATATGTATGGACACACATACTTGCAGTAGGTAGAATTGTTGGGGTGGTGGGTTTTTTTGGCATTTCTTTTGGTATTTAGGAAGATTTTTAAAAGACTTTAAAAGAAAATTTTTTTACAGCAGTTGTAGGTTCATAAAAAATTTGGGAAGATAGCGATTTCTCGTATACTCCTTGCTGCCATACATGCGTAGACTCCCCCATTATGAACATCCCCCACCAGAATGGTACATTTGTTACTACTGATAGACCTACAGTGGCACATCATTACTACCCAAAGTCCATAGATTACCTTATGGTTCACCCTTGGTGTTGTACATTCTACGGGTCTGGACAAATGTATAATGATGTGTATCCACTATCACAGTATCATGCAGAATATTTTCACTGCTCTAAAAATCTTCTCTGCTCTACCTATTCATCATTCTCCTCCCCCCTCCTCCAACCACTGATCCTTTTTACTGAATCCATAGTTCTGCCTTTTCAAGAATGTCATATAGTTGGACTCATAGAGTATGTTGCTTTTCCAGATTGACTTCTTTCACTTGGTAAAAGGCATTTAAGGTTCCTCAATGTCTCTTCATGGCTTGATAGCTCTTTTTTTTTTTTTTTTTAGTAGTCCATTGTCTGGATGTACAACAGTTTATTTATCCATGCACCTATTGAAAGATATCTTGGTTCCTTCCAAGTTTTGGCAGTTTTGAATAAAGCTGTTATAAACATCTGTGTGCAGGATTTTGTGTGGAAATACAGTAAGTTTTTAACTCCTTTTGGTAACTACCATGGAGTGAGATTACTGTTTGGTATGATAAGAATATGTTTAGTTTTGTAAGAAACCACCAAATT
Organism: Phocoena sinus; assembly: GCF_008692025.1. Taxonomy (NCBI): domain Eukaryota; kingdom Metazoa; phylum Chordata; class Mammalia; order Artiodactyla; family Phocoenidae; genus Phocoena; species Phocoena sinus. Next base: position 31,402,024 of record NC_045766.1, read on the forward strand.
GTCTTTCAAAGTAGTTGTAGCATTTTATGTTCCCATCAGCAATGAATAAGAGTTCCTGTTGCTCCACTTCCTGGCCAGCATTGGTGTTGTCCAAAGCCACTCTAATACAGAAATATAGACAAATGGAACAGGATAGAAAGCCCAGAGATAAATCCACACACCTATGGTCACCTAATCTATGACAAAGGAGGCCAGAATATACAATGGAGCAAAGATAGCCTCTTCAGTAAGTGATGCTGGGAAAACTGGACAGCTACATGGAAGAGAATGAAATTAGAACACTCCCTAACACCATACACAAAAATAAACTCAAAATGGGTTAAAGACCTAAATGTAAGGCCAGACACTATAAAACTCTTAGAGGAAAACATAAGCAGAACACTCTTTGACATTAATTTCAGCAGGATCTCTTTTGACCCACCTCCTAGAGTAATGAGAATAAAAACAAAAATAAACAAATAGGACAACGAAACTTAAAAGCTTTTGCGAAGCAAAGGAAAACATAAACAAGATGAAAAGACAACCTTAAAATGGGAGAAAATATTTGCAAACAAAGCAATTGACAAATGATTAATCTCCAAAATATACAGACAGCTCATGCAGCCCAGTATCAAAAAAACAAAAAACCCAATCAAAGAATAGGCAGAAGATCTAAATAGGCATTTCTCCAAAGAAGACATACAGATGGCCAAGAGGCACACGAAAAGCTGCTCAACATCACTAATTATTGGATAAATGCAAATCAAAACTACAATGAGGTATCACCTCACACTGGTCAGAATGGCCATCATCAAAAAATCTACAAACAATAAATGTTGGAGAGGGTATGGAGAAAAGGGAACCCTCTTGCACCAACCCACTGTTGGTGAGAATGTAAATGGATACAGCCACTGTGGAGCACAATATGGAGATTCCTTAAAAACATAAAAATAGAACTACCATATGACCCAGCAATCCCATTACTTTGCATATACCCAGAGAAAACCATAATTCAAAAAAACACATGCACCCCACTGTTCATTGCAGCACTATTCACAATAGTCAGGACATGGAAGCAACCTAAATGTCCATCAACAGAGGAATGGATAAAGAAGATGTGGCACACATATACAATGGAATATTGCTCAGCCATAAAAAGGAATGAAATTAGGTCATTTGTAGAGACGTGGATGGACCTGGAGACTTTCATACAGAGTGAAGTAAGTCAGAAAGAGAAAAACAAATACTGTATATTAATGTATATATGTGGAATCTGAAAAAATTGGTATAGATGATTTTATTTACAAAACAGAAATAGAGAGACAGACGTATAGAACAAATGTATGGATACCAAGGGGGAAGGGGTGGGTGGATGAATTGGGAGACTGGGATTGACATATATATATATACTATTGATACTATGTATAAAATAGATAACTAATGAGAACTTACTGTATAGCACAGGGAACTCTACCCAGTGCTCTGTGGTGATCTAAATGAGAAGGATATCCAAAAAAGAGGGAATATATGTATACATATAACTGATTCACTTTGTGGTACAGTATAAACTAACACAATATTGTAAAGCAACTATTCTCCAATAAAAATTTAAAAAACATTTATGGGCAAAAGTAACATGTTATTAGAAATTAGGACAGTGACTACCTTTTGGTAGGAAAAAAAGGTAGTAATGGGGGAGAAGGAAGGCTTCTGGGGGTGTTGGTAGTATTTTATTTCTTGATCTGGGTGCTAGTTACATGGATATGTTCACTTTGTGATCACTCACCTAGTTATATATTTGTATTTTTCCTATATAAATATATATGTATATAAAAAGTACTGTACCTTGGTTTAAAAGTTTATTTTTAAAAAGTGAGGGAAAAAAGAAATGCTGCACAAGAGCGCAATACCTGACAATGCCAAGAAAATTTGACCTGTCAGTTACCCAGAGCATTTTCCAACAGTTACACAGAACATGTACTGCCAATTCAATGAATGTTGGTCTATGTTGTGGAAAAAAACAAACAAACAACAACAAAAAAAGCCACTCTAATAGGTGTGTAGTGATATGTCATTGTTATTTTAATTTGCATTTCCCTTATTGTGTGGAACATCTTTTCATATGCTTATTTGTCATCTGTGTATCTCCTTTGGTGATGTGTTTCTTAAGCTCTTTGGGCCATTATTTAATCAGGTTGTTTTCTTACTGCTGAGCTTTAAGAGTTTTGTATATTTTGTATAATGGTTCTTTATCAGCTATGTCTTTTGCAACTATTTTCTCGCAATCTGTGATTGTCTTCTCATTCTCTGACATTGTCTTTAAAGAACAGAAGTTTGAAGTTTTATTAAGTCCATCTTATCCATTGTTTCTTTCATAGATTGTGCTTGGTGTTATATTTAAAAAGTCAACACCATACCCAAGGTCATCTATGTTTTCTTCTACGTTATCGCCTAGGAGTTTTATAATTTTGCACTTTACATTTTGGTCTGTGATTCATTTTGAGTGAATTTTTGTGAAGGGTGTAATATCTGTGTCTAGATTCTGGTTTTTTTTGCATGTGGATGTCTAGTTGTTCAGCACCATTTGCTCCTTTATCAAAAATTAGTTGACTATATTTGTGTGGGTTTATTTCTAGGCTTATATTGATCTATTTGTCTATTCTTTCATTAATATCACACTGTTTTTTATTTTTGCAGCTTTATAGTAAGTCTTGCAGTTGGGTAATGTTAGTCCTCCAACGTTGTTCCTCTTCAATATTGTGTAGGCTATCCTGGATCTTTTGCCTCTTCTATAAACTTTAGAATCTGTTTATTGATACCTACAAACTTGCTGGGAGTTTGACTGGGATTGCACAGAATCTACAGATCAAATTGGAAGAAAAACATCTTGACAATATAGAGTCTTCCTATCCATAAACATGAAATATCTTTCTGTTTATTTAGTTCTTTGATTTTGTTAATCAGTTTTGTAGTTTTCCTCATATAGATTTTGTACATATTTTGTTGGACCTATACCTAAGTATTTAGTATTTTGGGTGCTAATGTAAATGATACCATACATTCAATGTTAAATTCCACTCATTCATTGCTAGTATATAGGGAAGCAATTGACTTATGTGTATTAACCTTGTATCCTGCAACCTTGCTAAAATTGCTTATTAGTTCCAAGATTGTTTTTTTTTTTTTTTTGGTCAGTTCTTTTGGATTTTCTCCATAGACAAGCATGTCATCTGTGAACGAAGAGTTTTATTTCTTCCTTCCAAATCTGTATACATATATTTTCCTTTTCTTATCTCATTGCTTTGGATAGAAGTTTCAGCAACATGTTGAAAAGCAGTGGTGAGAGGGCACATCCTTGTTTTGTACCTGATCTTAGTGGGAAAGCTTTCCATTTCTCACCTTTAAGTGGAATATTAGCTATAGTTTTTTTTGTAGCTATGTTTTATCAAGTTGAGGAAATTCCTCTATATTCTAGTTTACTGAGAGTTTTTATCATGAATCGGTGCTCGATTTTGTCAGATGTTTTTCTGTATCAATATGATCATGCTATTTTTATTTTTTAGTCTGTTATTGTGATGGATTACATTATTTGATTTTTGAATGATGAACCAACTTTGCATACCTGGAATAAGTCTTACTTGATTATGGTATATAATTTTTTTTATACTTGTTGAATTCATTTGCCTAAAATTTGTTGATGATTTTTGCAACTATGTTCATGAGAGCTATTAGTCTGTAGTTTTCTTTCCTTGTAATTTTTTGTCTGTTTTGTCATTTGGATAATCCTAGCTTGTAGCATGAGTTAGGAAGTATTCCTTATGCTTCTATCCTCTAAAAGAGATTTTAGAGAACTGTTATAATTTGTTCCTTAAATATTTGATAGAATTCACCAGTGAACCCATCTGGTACTGATGCTTTCTCTACTGGAAGATTATTAACAATACGTATTTTAATTTCTTTGAAATATATAGCCCTATTTTGATTGCTTATTTCTTTTTGTATGAGTTTTAGCAGATTAGGTCTTTCAAGGATTTGGTTTAATTCATCTAGATTATCAAATCTGTGGTCATAGAGTTGTTGGTACTATTCTTTTATTATCTTTTTAATGTTCATGGGGTCCAAAGTGATGGCCCTCTTTCATTTCTGATGCTAATAATTTGTGTTCTCTCTTTTTTCCTTAGTTAGCCTTCCTAGAGATGTATTGATGTTATTTATCTTAAAGAACCAGATTTTTGTTTTGTTGATTTTTCTACTGATTTCCTACTTCCAACTTAATTGACTTCTGCTCTAATTCTTATTATTTATTTTGTTCTGCATACTTTGGATTTAATTTACTCTTCTCTTTCTAGTTTTCTCGGGTGGAAACATAGATTATTGATTTTACATCTTTCTTCTTTTCTAATAAGTACATTCAATGCTATAAATTTCCCTGTATGTAATGATTTTGCTGCATCCCACAAATTTCATAAGTTGTGTTTTCCTTTTAATTTAGTTCAAAATATTTTAAAATTTCTCTTGAGAATGGAGAAGCTATACAACAAGGTCAAGAACTAGGATTTGGAACTGTAATACACATCCTGTAGCATTTTAAGAATTCCATGCTTTGGTTACAGTTACCATGCTTACAATGCCATACAAACCTTCTCCAGCAGCTAATCTTTTCCATTTTAACATGACTTTCAGATTGTGTCAGTTTCTAAACTTGTCCTCAAATTTTAAAGATACTCTTTAAGTCCTTTCTGTAGCATCTATACTACATATTGATTACCAACTTTCCGATGACTGGAGTTAAAAACGACATATCATACTAAACTAAAAGTTCATTGAGGGGCTTCTGCTATAATGTTAAAAACTGGAAAAAGCATCGCTTCCAATATAACAATAAGAAAACCCCCCAAAATTCATAAAATTGCCAGCACTTTGACAAAGTTATAACTTTTCTTCAACCAACCAGAGAACTGAGTTTCATAGGGTAACCAACAACCTGAAAACTAAGAAAATATAGGTGGCTCTGTTAAAACATGGGAAAGTGAGTTTACCTGGGATAGAGCAAGGGAGGAAAATGGGACTACCAAACAAGTGGGTAAGAAGAAATTACCTAAATTTTTAATGAATTGCTAAAGGCTAACTGTGGGCTAGTGTAAGAGTATAGAACAGGGGTTGGAAAACTTATTTTAATAGGTCAAATAGTAAATATTTTAGGCTTTGTGGGCCATAAGATAACTCTTGCAACTACTGAACTCTGTGTTTATAGTGCAAAAGCAACCGTAAACATTATGCAAATGATTGGGTGTGGCTGCATTCCATTGAAACTTTATTTAAAAAAACAGATGACTAGCCCACAAACCATAGTTTTCTGTGCCCTAATGTAGAATACCTGAAAATGACAGACACAAAGGCAGTTTGTATCCACTTCCAGACTCTTTTCCATGGACCTCTCTGGTTTCTCATGATATAGACTGAGAGCAGGGCAGTAGACCAGAAAGAGGCCCCTGGCAATGCAGGACTGAGGTAGGGAAACAGCAGTGGGGGATCCCTGGATCCTTTTTTCTATCTTTTCTATGGTACAAAAACTTTAAGCCTCTGGGGAACTGGCAGCAAATACTGTCTTTCTCAGACATAACTGAAGACCCATTGGAAGGGAAGGGAAGGGAACAGAAAAAAACCCTTCAACGTCTTAGGGAAGGAAAGGAATTTCCCTTGGCCCAGACCATTAGAGGTCAACTACAGCTGGCCAAGGGGCAGAATCACTGAAAAATCTCTTTCTGTGAGACACAAGAGAGAGGTCTTGCCTAAGACTGAAGATAAAGGAAGAAATAGAGAATATTCCCACCCTCCACCACCAGGCTTGCTAGCACTGAATAACAAGTAACAGCAGTCTACCACTGGGCGCAGGGCAAGAAGATAAAGAGAGACCTCCTTTGAGGTTACATTTACAGAAGATTAAACTTGAGACTGAAAATGGAACATTGAAAAATATTCTTTGGAAACTCAACCCCCACCTTAAGTACAGGTAATTCTAGAGGAATCTGTAGTCAATAGTGTGCAGAAGGTAAAAACATTGAGCTAGCAAAACCCAAACCCTACTCAACTTTTGACTAGATTGACACAATTCCCCATATTAAATGTATAGTAGAAAAAGAGGCATGCCCAATCCAGGCATATATCTATATCTATATATATATGTCTATATCTATATCTATATCTATACCTATACCTATATCTATCTCAGTCTTTACTGTCCTACACGTGATATCCAGCTTTTAACCATAAATGATGAGATTCACAAAAATTCAAGAGAAAACAACTTTCTACCAAGAGACAATGCAATCTGCAGAACCCAGATGTTGGAGCTAATAGGCCTGGTATTAAAAAGAGAAAACTATGAGTTATGTTTTAAAGGTTCTAGTGTAAAAGAAGAATAACATACAAGAACACATGGAAAATTTTAGCAGAGAAATGGAAACCGTAAGAAAGTATGAAATGGAAATGCCAGAAATAAAGATATAGTCATAAGATAAAGATCACTCAAAATAAATATTCAAACGAAACACAAAGAAAGAGGGGAAAAAACCCAATACATCCAAGAGCTGTGGGACAATGTCAAATAGTCTAATATATGAGCAATTGGAATTCCAAAATGAGAAAAGAGAATGGGGAGAAGATATATTTGAAAATATAATGGCAGAGCATTCCCCTCAAACAATGAAAGATTTTAAACCATAGATTTGGAAAACTCATAGAAGACCCAGTAGGATAAATACTAAAAAGAAAGGAAGGAAGAAAGGAGGGAAGATGAGGGAGGGAGGGAAGTATGTAGGAGGGAGGAAGAAAACACCTAGACACATCAGTACCAACGATCGAGATAAAATCTAGAAGGCAGCCCAGTGGAAAAAAAGATACACATGGAGGAACAAAGGTGAGAGTTACAACAGACTTCTTATTAGAAGCTATCTAAGTCTGAAGATGATAGAGGGGCATCTTTATAGCACTGAAAGAGAAAAAAATGGTCACCTCAGAAATCAGGGCCCAGTTAATCTATCACTGAAAAATCAAAGAGAAATAAAGAATTTATGGACAAGGGAAAAAAAGAATTCATTATCAGCAAACTTTCACTACAAGAAATGTTAAAAGAGTATTTTAGGTAGAAGGAATGTTATTAGACAGAAACTTGGATCTATACAAGAAAAAAAAATGTTGGAAATGGTAAAAATGACAGTAAATATACAATTTACTTTTCTTATTTTGATAACACTAAAAGATAATTGACTAAAGAAGAAGTAATGTGTTATGTATATACAATGTATAAATGTTTATTGAAATCATTTTATTTATTTATTTATTTAAACAAAATTCACATTTTATTTAGGTTGAAATAAGCTATAAAAAATTGATTTTCTTCACCAAAAATAACAGCAATATTTTATGTATTATTCCTAGATAAACCACAAAACACTTATATTTGCAGGTTTTCTAGGTTTTGCTTGTAAATCAAGATGAGGCAGTAGATACGGTCATGGAAAATGACAGAAGGAAACAGAGAAATCAGTTGTCAGTATCCATGGCCTCTGATCCTGTCTTGACCATAAGATAGACGTGTTCAACATATACCTGTCAAAAAGCTTATGAAGATGTAGGCTCAATAAAGGAATGTAAACAGCAACAACCACATGTGGAACAACAATGGCAGGGTCTTCCATTCAAACTTTGACTATAACTTGCTCCTTTAACCTCATTTGATAAAGACAAAATCTACACTGAAATCCTTGTTTGGCGAGCTCACATGTTTCTATCACAGTCTGATAATTTTCTTAACTGTCCCTTACAGATTTTTAACAGCATACTTAAAACTTCTACTATGCAAAGGTCAGTCATGAGCTTCATTGTAATGTTTTATAAAATGTATTCCTTCCTCCCATACCTCCTCAAAATGTATTTCTTCAAAGAACTGATAACTCAATACCTGACAATTAGATCCACTGTGATATAACTTATGTCTAAAGTGACTTAACTAATACAATTCCAAAGTGCCATTAGCAGAGATCACACAGAATGTAACATGGTACTTCCAGTGCTATCTTCTGGAAGAACAGTTAGGTCTCCAAAGCATGGGACTTCAAACAGGCCATTTAAACAGGCAGATTATCAATGACTAACGTACTCAATGGGAGGCCTACAGGTCAAGATATTCAGTGACTAAGTGGCCTACGTACACCTTGCAAGTTTTCTGTAAGATATTTTCAAATTTCTTACAGATTTTTTCAAATATCAAATGTAAGAGAAAGCCTATTTTAAAAGTCTCTTAGGTATTTTCAATGGTTTCTGAATTATCTGTAGGAAGCTCTGACTTGTATAGAGTTTGATGTATGTATCCACCACTAAATCCAAATCGTGTTTTATATCAAAATTTATGTTAAGCAAAGCCAAGTTACCTGAACTTTGGTCTGTCAAAGTGTTCCTCGGGTATGCTTTGAAACGTTTTCACCCATTTTCATAGCATTCATTCTCAACCTTCATCACAGGAAGAATGCATAGGACCTTCAGCAATGCATAAACATTAGGAAAAAACTTGATGTCTGGCAGATGAAGCGCTTCATAAATAGTGGATGGAAGTTCTATATCTTTCCCTTTGTGTTTCCACTTGATTCTCCAACAATGCAGCTCAGCAGACAGCGTGTCAGGATTATGTAAATCACTTCTGTACATGTCAGCGTGATGCTCCTCTGATGTATTGAATCTGAGCTGTCCCATGACTGAGGGTACCAGAGATAAGCATTTAAGAGCTTTGACGTGCTGTTCTGAGAATATTTCTTTCAGTTTCTGAATAATGTGTTCCACTGTTGGAACACTTAGAGTTTCTTCATAGTAACTCTCAGAGGTTAGCTGAGATTCCAGGTTACTATGCTGAGCTCTGCGAAATTTCCCTGGGAGTTTCTTCTGAATATCAAATTTGGTTGCCAAATTTGTGGCTTCCTCAAACCAAAACTCATGATAAACTTCGATATTTTCCATCACTTCATTTAGTGAATGCAGCACTACAGTCAAACTACTGGCTGCAAAGAAGACATCAGAGGTTTGCCCCTGAAGATTTTTCCCAAAGGCTCTTGTGAAAGATAGAACATTTTTAAGAACAACAATGGTAATGATGAAATCAAAATCCGTTACCGCACTACAGAGTACAAATGCTCGGCCAGCTATACAGTTATTCCATTTAACATTTGTGTCACTCTTTATACCATCTAAACATAAAACCAGTGCTTGTACGAGGTCCACTGAGATTTCAAAAGCATCATGCCTGCCTGTCCACTGAGAATGGCAAATTTCCTTCAGTTCTCTGTCCCTTTCTGCATTGTTCTGAAAGAGGACAGAAATTACATTGTCAAGTTCTAAAAGCAATTGTGGTGATCGATGGAAGAAAGAACAAACTTCCCCAATTGTTTCTAATGTGACAGATACTCCCATAACAGGCACTGATTTTGCCAACCACATATTTAAGGTACAGGAAGAGCACAGTGTGTAGATAGCTTGGGGGTATTTCTCTAAAGTCTAGAAGCAACAACTATCTTTGGAAACAAATCCACTGGACACAATGTAAGCCTGGCCACGACAGTACTCCATGTTTAATCCCCACTTCTCAGTTATCGTAGTGTGAAATTTCACAGCCAAATTTTCTGCATCAGCTGCATAAGGCAGGAAGCCCACAGATTCCTCTCTCAGGTTGTGAGCTTCGTCAACAAACCTCACCAACACAGGCAGGTGCTCTTCCCTTGCTATGTCCACCACATCGTCAGTGATGATGGAAAAGAAGTGAGAGCCTCTCACTTCCCTGAGGGTTTCTTCATGAGTGCAGCCCTCCCTGATCTCTAGCATCCATTTCTGCTGTGTTTTCAAACAGAACAGTGTGTTAGCTGCTGTTGTCTCAAAGCGCTTTATCAGAACCTCTTCACCAGAATGGATCCCGCACTCCAGCAGTGCTTGAAAGTTATCAGCAGTGAATAGACCTTCGGGGATTTCATAAGCTTCATGTCCATCCAGACATGAAGACATGTTTTCCCATAAGAATCAATATTTCAAATAAAGATTTTAAGTATTCTTTGTTTTCCTTCTCTTCAAGGGTTAAAGGTACAATGTCTTCATCCTTCTCTTCACCCCCTTCTGCACTGGGGTTCTGAGCATTGCTGTTGTTTATTTCCTTATGTTTTGGTTCCTGTGCAGAAGTTTCATCAGGTTTTTTTTTCTCTGTTTCAGTGTCCTGATTTCATCCTCACTCAATGCTTTTATTCGTTTTCTGTGTCTACTGTGTGGATTATTCAAATGGCTGGTGAGATCAAATATTGCTGGTATTGCATTATCTAGAAGAACTGTCTTTTAAGGGCTAGTTCTACAGATCAAAGAAGTCTCAAAGTGTATGGCACACAATCGATAATGTTTATGTAGTTGATCAGGTATTTTATCTTCTAAGTCTGCTCTCCTGCACTTCTCCACTTCTGGCATCTGGCTGGATCACGCGGGAACCTGAAAAAGGCCAGGTCCGACTGCATGCTCTTCCGCGCGCAGCTGGGGATCCGCGCAGAGGTTCGGCACCGCCGTCTGCCCGCCGGCCGGGACAGCCCTCCCCGCCCCCCCCGCCTCCGTGCTTAGGGCAGCCAGCCAACCCCTTGGGCTGGGGAGGGGAGCTGGGCCCCCCGGCTCGTCAGGGCCGGCGCGCCGGGGGGAGGGGCGGGCCGAAATCATTTTAATATTTGATTATTGAGTAAGCCTGTCAAGGTTTGCTGTGACTCAAGACTGCTATTTATCATATCTCTTATTCAACTACCCACCAATCATCCAACAAAAAAACTCCAGAGGTTTTAACATTAAAAACAGATTATCTCTAAAATTCAGTTTAAATTCTATCTAAAATTTTTGTCTAAAAGGGAACTTAATGTGTGAACATTTATGTATGATTTTCATTGTGGTTCAATTTCCAAGGAGGATTTACCGCTTTTCCCACTCTGATATCCTTTGTGCTTTAGAGAAGAAAGAGCTGAATTGCCCAGTTTGATACATTGCAGCTTTCCCCATTTGTTTATACCAGACATTTTTCCAACAGCATTCTCTAAATTTATGATATCATTTGTCTACTGTCTTCCCATGGCATCTAAATTGCAGTTCTGCTTTTTGTAAAATCAGATTTTGTGTGTGTTGTGTGTGTGCGTGAGAGACAGGGAGGGAGAAAGAGAGAGAGTGAAAGAGGGAGGGAAATTGGAGGAGAGAGAGAAAAGACTAGAGAGAGGAAAGGAAAAGTCTTTTATTACAGCAGAAAAAACTATTTTATTATATAATTTTTCTTGTTTTGGGTAGAAACTGATTTGTAAGAAAAGTTCATATTTTTATATGCATGTTCATCCATCGTTTTTCTGTGTGTATAAATGGACTATTATGCTTTGAGGTTAAAGCAAACATTTAACTCAGTTTTCATATGTTTCTGTGTTAGGCTGTGGGCAAAAGAAGTCTGCCGCAAAAATTTTGTGGTGCTTAGTAAATATAAATTTGATACAGCCAGGAGTGATGTAATGTGGTACGTCAGAAACCCCATTCGTCTTAAGACCCCAACTGCTTCAACAGAAGTCAGCACTTCTCACACTTTCTACTCATCCCACAAGCCTCCACAGACTTCTTGTAACCTACAATGATCTCCATCAAAATAGAAAAATAGAGAGAAGATGTTTTAAAAACTATTTCTTTTAGAGAAATAGAGTGCCCACTGTCACAACTAAACAGTGTCTGGAGGACTGTTGTTCATTGTGCTTTTTGGTATATAACCTTTAAAAATTGTGAATTATTGTACACCTATAATTTATATAATATTATACATTACATATACACATATGTATATATGTACACACACACACACTATAGAGGGAGCTGCATAAAATAAAAAAGATATAATGAGATTACTGAAACAGTGCTGGGGTTCTCATTAGGCGAATGACTTAGCTCACCTCATTCACACTCCAAAGATTTCTGTTGCCTCCACCAGGTAATGGATCTAAACTTTACATCTTTCCTTCTCACTACTAGAAAAAATCCTTTCCAACACATTTTGAAGACCAGACTCCTAGTGTGAGAAGTAATAATGAAAACTTAAAAGGTTATCTAAAGTCATTTGTGACCAAGTTTACAGTTTCTCTATTCTCTACATTTCAGTTGTTATTAAATGGTGACTGTATTTGTACAATATAGCCATTATTTATTTTAATAAATATCAAATGTTCTTTCTAAAATATATTTCTAAAAGGTAAGTAGAACAAATAATAATTTAGTAGATTGTCTCACAAAATTTAATCTGCCTTCCGTAACAAACAGATATTTTCATGAGTCTCAGGAAAGACCCAAGGACACCTAATAGGTATTATACACTTTTGTTTCTAAATAAATCTTTTATTGAAAATATCAGAGAGAGAGAGAGAGAGAGAGAGAGAAGAATCACAAATTATAAGTGTAAACCCATGTAATCAATACTCAGATCAAGAAATAGAGCACTAATCAAGTGTCCCCGAAGTCCCACTTTTCTCCGTCTTAGTGATTATTGCCACCAAGTTAACTATTATCCTTATTTCTATTACCACCAATTTATTTTTACAAATGTTTGACCTTTCTGTAAATGGAATCATACAGTATATACCTTTCTGTGCCTGGCTTCTTTAGTCCATCACCTTGTTTATGAGATTGATTCATACTCTTTTGTGTAGAAACAGTTTGTTTTTCATTGCAGCATAGTATTCCATTGTATGAATATTTCACCATTTATTCATCCATTCAACTATTGATGCTATCAATCAATCAATAATCTATTCTTACCATCCTGGATAGGATTTGAAGTGCAATGTCAAATACAAATGCTGATAGTGGGCAATCTTTGCTCATCCATTCCCAAAGTTAGGGGTACGTTTTCAATATTTCACACTTAAGTATCATTTTTGTGATAGTTTTTTTAAAATAATATTCTTTGTCAGTTTAAGGTAATTCCCTTCTTTTATTGGTTTGCATTTTTCAGTAAATATTTTTTTGTTACAGAAAATCCTTTTATTCCCAGTATGCATAGAGGGTTATTTTTTTCCTGCTGTGGTCTTACATTTTATCAAAAAATTTTTACATCTATTGAGACCTATAGTGATGTTCCCTGTTTCATTCTTGATATATGTTATTTGTGACTTCTCTGCTTTTCATTGTTTAGTCTTACTAGGAGACCAATATCAATTCATTGGTCTTTCCAAGTAATCAACTTATTGATTTTTCTCTTGCATGTATGTTTCTTATTTATCTTTGACCTTTTATTGTTTATTATTTTTATTACTACTAATTTTACTCTTATCTTTATTTTTTCTTCTTTACTCTTTCTTGGGTTTAATTTGGTATCTTTTCTTATTTCTTGAGATGAATACCTAAACAATTGATATTCAGGCTTTTTGCTTTCCTAAGATATGAATTTAAGTTATAGATTTCCCTCTAAGCACAGTGATAGCTAAATTACATGTCTCAAAATATATTTCAGTTATTATTCAGTTCAAGTATTTTACTATACATTATAATCTCATCTTCAACTCATTAGTTACGTAGAAGCATGTTGCTTAATTTCTAGATGTTTGAGGATTTTTTTTATCTTTTAGTTATTGATTTCTACCTTTATTCCACTAAGATCAAATAATACATTTAAATTGTTGGAGTCCTTTTAAATTTGTTGAGTTTGGCTTTTTGGCCACAGATATGGTCTATTTTTGTAAATGTTCCATATATACTAGCCAAAACTGTGTATGCTGTCATTTTTTGGTGCATTTTAACAAAACAATGTTTCTACTTTGCTAACGGTGCTATTCAGATTATCTATAGCCTTACTAATTTTCTGGATGTTTGTTTTATCAATTATCCAAAAGATGTGTGAAATTCTGCCTCTCTGATTGTGGATTTGTATATTCCTCATTTTAAACCTGTCAGTTTTACTTTACGTATTGTGAAGCTGTATTAGTAGGTCTATAAAAAAGAATTTTTATATCTTTCTAGTGGATGGACCCTTTTATTATTATTAAAGATTTCTTTCATTTCTAGGAATGTTTCTTGCCTTAAAGTAGATCTTATGTGACGTTAGTATAGCAAAATCCGTTTTCTCTTGGTATGTGTTTGTATAGTATATCTTTCTGAGTCCTTTTATATATAAGATGTGTTTCTTTCTCATAAGAAGCATATAATTAGGTTGTCTTAAAAATATTTTAATCATTTGACAATCTTTACCTTTTAACTAGAATATTCAGACCGTTTATATTTTAATTTAGCTGCTGATACATTTGGGTTTATATCCACTATATTATTAATAGTTGTTTTATTTGTCTCACTTGTTTTATGTTCCTTTGGTCCAATCTTTGCCAAGATGCCAGGCCTTTTTGCCCTGTGTCAGTCAGTCATTGCCTTTGACTTCCTCTTGGGGTCAGGAGCATAACCTCCAGGGGAAGCTGGTTCCCTTTTGGTTAAGGACAATTCTTCAGATAAGGGAAGCTGTGAGCCATTAGCAGCAAACACTCAGAACAGCTGGAGTGCAGGTACGCTGGCCAGCTAGAGGGGATCTGGGCAGGGCACCATCAGTATTGTTTACTCTACTAATTTTACTTAATATTCCTCTTTTTTCCATTTTCACACCTGAGGGCTATATATTCTTCTACTTTTAGTACTTTTAGTGATTCCTATAAAGATTGCAAGATAGTTCCTTGACTTATTCAGGTCTAATATTGTTTTGTCCAACATAGTAGCCACTACATGTGGCTCCTGAGCACTTATAGTGTGGTTTGAGTTGAGATTTGCTGTAAGTATACAATACTGAATATTGAAGATTTAGTACAAAAAAGAATGTAAAATATCTCATTAATATTTTAAAAATTGATGATATGTTGAAATTTTCATAATTTTGGTTAGATAAAATACATCAAAATTGATGTTAACAATTTCATTTTACTTTTTCTAATGTGACTACTAGAAATTTTTAAATTATGTAAGTGGCTTGCATTATATTTCAATGGGACTACTCTGTTTGATACAAATTGGTGCTTTTTCTACTTCCCAAGCAATACTACAATGTTAAAATCCTTTTTACTCATTCTCACACTTGTTATTGTTGCACTACACTTTTTTTTTTTTTTTGCGGTACGCGGGCCTCTCACTGTTGTGGCCTCTCCCGTTGCGGAGCACAGGCTCCAGACGCGCAGGCTCAGCGGCCATGGCTCACGGGCCCAGCCGCTTCGCGGCATGTGGGATCTTCCCGGACCGGAGCACGAACCTTGTCCCCTGCATCGGCAAGCAGACTCTCAACCTCTGCGTCACCAGGGAAGCCCTTTTTTTTTTTTAAAGTAGAATGCACAAAGCAAAATAAGGAATGTTTACTAAATTGCATTGTAAGGTAAAAATTCACTGGTTATGGAAACAGCAATAAGGATCATAAAATATCATTGCTATTTTTTTTAAAGATATGGAGGAACTTTATTTTTTAATTAATTAATTTTTTTTTTTTTTTTAGGCTGTGTCATGCAGCTTGTGGGATCTTAGTTCCCCAACCAGGGATGGAATCCTGGCCCTTGGCAGTGAAAGCGTGGAGTCCTAACCACTGGACTGCAAGGGAATTCCCTCATTGCTATTTTATACATGGTCAATATTTATTTATATTTGCCCTCATTTTTATTTATCTTTCCATTGGTCTCCATTCCTGCTGTATTTCCTTATTCCTTCTAGGATGATTTTTCTTCTGCCTGAAGAATTCTCTTTAGTATTTACTTTATTTCGGTTTTGTTGTTGACAAACTCAGTTTTGGTTTGTTTGGAAATAGTTTTTCTCTCTCTCTCTTAAATCAGATATCGAAAAACTCGTATCTTTTATTTCTTTTTACCTCCATGCATTTGGGAGAAGAAGAAAGTGTCAATTAACCTCTTGTGGCCTAACAGGCTCATGAACTTTTATACATTTTAGAATATGGTGATGTCAGTTTAATACCATTCCCTGGACAACAAGTTATGAAATAAGCCAATCAGAATTACAAACACTTTAGAGGTTAAAGGTTACTTTTTATAATATATAACCATTGCTGAAGTTCATCTATTGTAAAAAGTTTCTTTATTAGAATTAAATTTAACATGGACATTATGATGCAAAATAATAACTGCTTTTCTATAGCTGCAGTGAGAGAGGATACATCTTTCTTTTTAAACCTTTCTGGTATTTCTTCACAAACATTAGAAAGGTCTAAAGGTCTGCAGTTTCAAGGCTAAGTGCTCTCATTTCACTAATTAGCACTAAGATATCAAAGCTAACCTGAGGAAAAAAAAACTGACAATAAGGAAAGGGAAAACAACTGTCATAACCAGGAGAAGATGGAGCATGTAATTAGATCAGAAATATGACGTAATCAGGGCCAGTGAAACATGAGGATAAGCCTTCTGTCAGTAATCTGGGAAAAGTTTCTCTTCAGAGTATTCTTATCTCCTCTTAAAATTGTCATGTTTGCATATAGCATTTGTAACTACCCTGGATATCTTGCTAAGCTGACACTGATGATTTCCTTGTGGAAAGGTGCAAAATACCTGGGTCCTTGATAACACTGTTGAAGTGCTTAATCAACCAAGCATGAAGACTGTCCTACTTATTAAGTAAACAAAAGGTGAAAAAAAAGATGCCCTTATTCTTTAAAGCTGACTTAAGGGGCTTCTGTTACCAGCCCAAATATCCAATGAAATGACATCATAAGGGAGTAAACCCAGTGAAACTATTGGCAAAGGAAACGAGACAACACTTGAATAAATCAGGCCCTACTCTTCCCTCAGCAAGGGTTCAGTGTGCACTGAGGTAATTTACAGTTCGTGCTGAAAGCCATACTGTTTTTGTGATTGCACTGGATTAACATCATCTTGCCTTGTGAACTAATATGTAAGTTTGGATTCTCGTTGAGAATGTGTAATTTCTGGTTTGATTTGAACTAAGGTGATGCTTTAATTTGCTTAAAAAGAATAGCTAACTTTTACTACCTGCAGCGCTTGAATGGTACTTTGTTTTCTGGGCGTTGAATCAGATTATTTTTTCTCCAGTTTTTGTTGCTTGTATAGGATTACAGATTTGTTTTCAAACTGATACTTTATGAATTCGTTTTCTTGTTAACGTTTGCCAAATCTCCTCCAGTAGCATATTGGCCAAAAAAATTTCAACCTTTAAAGACATAGGGTCAAAACTCCCAGAAAACACTAAATGAATTATAGTGTGGTATGAAATAAATAGTTAATATACACTAATTTTTGAGATTCTAAAAGTTGAGAATTTGGGGCTCCAGATCATAATGTATCAGCTACTGTCAGTGTTTCAGTTAGATGCATGTTTCAAAGACAGATAAATAAAGGGAACTCCTCTGAGCATATAAAACTATGTTCTAGGATTTTATAATTCACTTCTATGTGTCTCCATCATGATGGTGTTTTCTGTTCTGGTCATGAATCTCCAGAAAAATGTCACTGGAGAAAATTCAGAATGGGGTGCAAGGGTGCCCCTTCCTACGTCCTGTAGCCCCTGTGTCTAGTTCTCCCCATTGTCTCAGTTCCAGATATTTCCTGGCATAGCTGATACTTTCTCCTCATTTTTTTCCCCCTATAGCAACAACCCTCTGTCCCTTGGGGGTTTATGATCTATTGAGGGAATCTTATGAAAATCATGAGATGCATATACAAAAATCTTGCTGTATAAATTCAGAGACACCCAGTTATAAGCCCCTATTACAAGACTATAGCCGAGTTTCTGATATGATGTACAAATTTATGTCAATTAGAACTTACTGTAAATTAAATAAATCATCTATGCATTTAGTAAATATTTAGTGAGGACCTACATATACTGCTCTTGGTGCTAGAAATATCATGAGGAAGAAAAACTCCTGCCCTCATAGGGCTTATATCCTAGTGAGAAGAGAGACAGATAACTATAAGCAGATAAAACAAAAGAATGTATAATATAAAATTAGGTAAATGTAATGAAGAAATAACAAAGTATGGTAAGAGGGTAAAGAGTGACAGCATGCTATGAAGAAAACTACATCAAAATAAAACAAATGCAAAAATTTGCATTTCTTTAATGATTTTTAAACTATTTTTTCTAAACCTTTATTATAATTTCTTTATATCAATAATATTGGGAATATAAGATGTAGGAATCATAAAATCTTTCATTAAAGTTCTTTCTATGGTTACTTAAATAAATTGATTTAAAAGAAAGAAATGATGGGTAAAATTAATATGCCTTCTTTGGAAAATCAGAAGTAACCAAAAAAGAATTTTTGCTAGATTTTATTCAGTAAAACTTCATGGAAAATTCAGTGAGCTCTTGCTAAAATCTTCTTAGCTTACTGTACTTCTGGCTTCTGTAAAGTTAGAGATCATCTAAAAGCTGGAAGACACTCGGTTTCCACAAATGAAACCAAATGGAAATGGTGGTAGAAGCATATTATCCTCCCACAGACCTTCTGAGAAAGGCAATGAAGTTAGGTTTTATTTAATGCAGATGTACTATCACTAATTTTCTGTCTGAAGACGTACTTGACAGTGGTCTTACATCCATATATACACAGACGTATAACATTAACATATTTAACCCAGCTGACCACAGAACACTTGTGTAGCCTTTAGAAGTGGCAGAAATACTGAGGAAATTCATAGTCAATTCTTCCATAGTAAAAAAAAAAATCTCCATTGCTCTTTTGGCCACAGAGGAAGGATTTGCAAGCACACTTGTCTGCAATTTCAGGCAGTGGAATATGCTCTCTTATTATTGCACAGTCTGAAATGCGACAAAATATTTCACCTTTTCATGCCATGCCAGTTGGAAAAAAGTTTTTTTAATGGGAAAACCACCGCCTAAGTCATTGCCAAAAGTGATGCAAATGAACTCTAAAGGATTCTGCAGGGTGACTGGAGCTTCTGGTTACTAAAGTAAATGGAGATAGATCTGACCCTAGTTTTACTTTATCAATTAATCTAAGGGAAGGATTTCCTTTTTTATTCATGGCAAGGAGTATATGCTTTTAGAACCCATGGTGCATTTTTGAGGATGTCCTCAATGGTGGTCAACTTTTTCCCTTTGAAAGAACACACTTTTTTTTTTTTTTTTAAAGAGACAATAAAAAATCATGGGCAGGGCTTACCTGGTGGCACAGTGGTTGAGAGTCCGCCTGCCGATGCAGGGGACACGGGTTCGTGCCCCGGTCCGGGAAGATCCCACATGCCGTGGAGCGGCTGGGCCCGTGAGCCATGGCCGCTGAGCCTGCGCGTCCAGAGCCTGTGCTCTGCGACGGGAGAGGCCACAACAGTGAGAGGCCCGTGTACCACAAAAAAAAAAAAAAAAAAAAAAAATCATTGGCAGCTAGCTGATTTTGTGAAGGAGGATGGATGATCAGGTTGGGCCACTTTTTTTCTTTTATAAAAACCAGAAGAGATTGTAAAATAAAGAGACTGATTCTCTAGTGTAGCTGGGGCTGCTGTTACCAGGAAAGAGCTGCTGCAGTATTTCAAACAATGTGAGAATTATTAGAAGAGTCCCTGAGGGAAATCTTTGAAAGATGACATTTAGTGGAGTGCAAACATTTCAATATACATCATAATCACCCCTCAGGTAAAAAGGATAACGTGGAATAAAGTAAATTTAGCATGGCACCATGGGGAAAAAGGTGAGAATAGAGGCAATATTCCTGACCAGAGTGTTAAGAAAAGCATGCCTTAGATTTTGCCCTTGAAGAATGTGTAAGATTTAGATGTACAGAAAAGGACGTGTATTCCATCCCATGGATGGAAAAAGAAGCAGAGAAATGCAAGGGACATGTGTTAGATAGGGAGTAGGTCAATTTGACTGAAGTAATGTTTTCATGTAGGAAAGAAGCAGGCAAAAAGTGTCATTAGGTATATTGTGTTAAATTTGGACTTGGGTGCCAGGCTCTCAAGGAGTTCTGACTGATATTATGGTCAATGGAGAGTCACTAAAGATTTCTGAGTAGAATCACAGTGTAGAGAAAGTAGGATATTAAGAAGATCCATCTGGTAGTGGAATGGATTGGAGGAGGAGACTGGAGAGGAGGAGGCCAGGTGTGGACTTTAATGGCAGAAGAGATGTGATGTGATAAAAATCTCCCTTGTGATGGCTATCATGTGCTGTTAAGTGGGAAAACATGACGAAAATACACATTTCTCACCCGCAAAGTGTCAGAACATTCAACTGAAGCATGTATTTTAGAATAATGTATCAGGAAATATAAATTCAGTAAATTTTCCTATAATTTATAGTGAGAATACCTTAATTATGCTGTCAGGCAATCACAGCAGAGATTTAAAAAATCTTGGTATGCTCCAAATATTCTTTGTAAAAAAAAAAAAAAAATTAAAAATTTCACATTGCACTTTATTATTTTTTATCAAATACTAAAGATGGTTTCTTAACTAGTACTTATTAACAGTTGCAAGGCATCATGCTCAAAGCTGTGAAGGAGAAAAGGTGAAACATAATTAGAAATTGCCTTTAGGGAACTGTCTAGAAGCGGAGGTGACCGACACCAGCTAAGGAGAATGCATGAGCTAAGGTGCTGAGTTCCAGCTAGAAAGAAAATGCTAAACAGGCAGAAGAGATCATATGAAGCTATTTAGCGAAGATTTGTTGGGGAAATGGCCCTTGAGCTTGGCCTGGGGAAATGTGTGAGACTGGCCATGAAGGTCTGGAGAGAGGAAGAATATTGCTTTGCATTATTCTTTTTATTTACTGTTTGTTGAAAGATACAAAAATCCTGGGAATATTTTGGCAGGGGAAAAAAACACCTTTTTTGGCTGTACAAATATGTCATTCTGTTTCATTACCTCGGGAATATTGCTTTAAGATAAAAATTTTAGTATAGTTTGTACTGCTAAGAAAAGGAATTAAAGGTCTTTTAAAATATAAAAGATAAATGAAATAATATGTCTCCTAAAGTGGTAACAAAGCATAGAGGTTAAAATCATGAACCCTGGAGGCAAATGGCCGGGGTTCAAATCCTAGCTCTAACCCTTACCAGCTGTGTGACTTTGAGTAAATGATTGAATTTCTTATGTCTGTCTTAGTTTCCCTATCTATAAAAAGGGGGCTAGAGTAATGTTTACCTTGTAAAATATTTTGAGATTAAATTACACACACACACACACACACACACACACACACATATATAAGGGGCTGGGATTTGATTATATAGGGGCTGGAATTTTATTTTACCCTACTTAAAAGCTAATAAATTACAGTTATTTTTTTCATGGATGTTGGCAAAACACATCAAACTCCCGGGTCAGAGACAAAGGACTTCACTACTGATGGTCAGCAAGCAGCATGAGTATCAGGTTTGTATGCAGAGGATCCAGGTAGACATTATGCACACAGTGGGTTTATGTTGTAGCCAGGGAACACTAAGCTTGGGAAATCCACCTGTTTCATAGCAGCTAGTAAGTGAGCCTGCTCTTGGTCCTAATGGGAGACATTATCTCATTCCTCAGTGTTACTTGCTGCAAATACAACCCTGAGAAATGGCTTGGGTAATGGGCTATTAAGGCCTTGCGTTACTGGCATACCTAGCAAGGCATATAGGGGCATGAGATACTCATGAAGGACCATCTCCCTCAACTGTGTAAACACTTAAGAACAGTGCTGTGCACATATTAAAGACTCTTGATAACGAACGAGGACCTACCGTAAAGCACAGGGATCTATATCTATATATATCTATATACCTATGTCTATATATATATATGAATCATTTTTCTGTACACCTGAAACTAACACAACATTGTAAGTCAACTATTTCAATTAAAAAAATAAATTAAAAAGGACTCAGTGAATATACACTATTATCTTTACTGCAGAATAGTCTATGTGGTCTAAAATGTAGTTCTTTGAAAGCCCAACTATTGTGAAATAAACTTTAACTTAAGGTTTGAGTATTGCAATATTTACTATATATTCAAGTAAAAAGAATTACAGAGACTCTACTCAGTGACCCGTGG
This sequence comes from Phocoena sinus, assembly GCF_008692025.1. Taxonomy (NCBI): domain Eukaryota; kingdom Metazoa; phylum Chordata; class Mammalia; order Artiodactyla; family Phocoenidae; genus Phocoena; species Phocoena sinus. Next base: position 31,424,067 of record NC_045766.1, read on the forward strand.
TGACCTATATGCGAAGGAAATCTAAAAAAGAGTGGATATACATATACGTATAACTGATTCACTTTGCTGGACAGCAGAAACTAACACAACATTGTAAAGCAACTATACTCCAATAAAAAAAAAAGAATTACAGAGAAACGTGTTTATATTAACAGATATTTCTCAGAGATATACTTGGAGAAATTTGAAATTTTGTTTTGGATCAGTAGCCCTTAACTGCTTTGGGTCCATTAGTCATTTTGACAGAAGTTTAAACCCTCTGTCAATATTTTATTAATTAACCCAAAGTATAACAATTAGAATGTAAAAATGATCCTAATTAATGTTACGATAGCTTTCCGTGAGGGAGCCAGAGGCTGTTACCACCGTTTATGCACAACAAGTTATGTCTGGGGCTTTTTCTTTTGATTATTATGATACTTAGGGCTTTAGATTTTTGGACCATTTCACAAATGTTTGTACATATGTAGATATGGAAAATCATCAGGGAAAAATTAAAACAATTTTTTTTGACTACAATAGGACAAAGGCATATTTCGAACAAATATTTGGAAAGAAAAAGAAAGTCAAGGATCATTCAGGAAAGATGAAAGACAGGAAAAAAATAGCAAGTATATATAATATTGGTAAAGGAGTACTTTTGAAATGTGGAGTGTTTCAGCTATTAAATGCCAGAAAGGGATGATATAGGGAGATATTAAAAGAAAAGACAACTCAAAGTTAAAAACTGTAGGTAAAAAATAATATTAAAATGCTTCTTAGGGGGACCCTGATTTTTTTAAAAGAAAATTTGAAGTGGAAAAGAAAGGGAAAGTCTATTTGTACAAACTTTGATGAAAAAATTGATAATATTAACAACAAGTAGAAACTTTGGATAGATATCATCTCGGAAAAAGAAAAAAAAGATTGAGGAATAGGTTGAAGGAATTAATTTGGCAGACCAGAAGAGACTATAAGTACTGCAGGCTACCTTCAACGGGGTCAACTACAGTTTGCCTCTAGTCTACTCTCTGGTTTCAGTGCTTTTTTGCTGTTAAATTTAAGTGGCTTCTATGTGGTCTGTACCACACTACATTTCCAACTGACTCATCATTAACACTATTTGGAAGGCTTGTACTGGAACTCAGAATCCTGAGAAACATGCCCAGATTGAGTTTGTCCTGCTGGCTGAGCTATAGGAGACAGTCCATGAGTGTAATGTCACAGAGGTTGTTTTTTTTAAGGAACTCTGAGTTGGGTTTCTAAGGTTCCATTATGTAACTAAGTAAAAAACTCTATTTACTGTTTCCATGTACACTTGGGAGGTATTCTAAGCACCAAACTAGAGAACTGAACATGCAAATCATGGGGTTACATCCATGGTTCAGTGAGGTTTTACTCAGTACTTGTACTTTCTTCCAGTTTTCTTTTTAGTGCCATTCTGTTTGAATTAGCTGAGCCATGAGTGACCATGAGCTTGGTATAGTCGGTTTTTAAAAACAGTATCATGAATCAATAGACCAAAAAAATGTTTTTATGAGAGTGGGCATGCCATTGAATGCCCATTTACTAGGTGCCTGGTAGTCCCTGTGTGAGATACTTCTTGTTATGTTTGTTTACTTATTTTTGGATGCATTGGACAAGATGGGGCTATGTATTTTAAAAAATTTTATTTGCACTCTCAATAGTCTGAAGGATAAACAAAACGCAAAATGATGAACAAAAAAGGTTTCTCATATAAGGAGGCCCAGACTAAATTAATTCAAAACAGAGAAATTATGGGGTCTGTGCGTGTGTGACTGTGTGTGTGGAGGGGCACATGGTTTCTGTGCATGCCCTTATGCCTAACCACAGTTGCCTAGGCATTTCTCATGCATTTGTATCCTCTCTCACATTAGCATCTTAGAAGGCATACATTCACAACTTTTAGGGTACCTTGTGTTGTATTCATCCCTCAGGCCACAGCTGTCTAGATCAGAATTGGACAATAGACCCAATTTATGCCAATCAGTTTTTCTCTTCCTTTCAAGAATTGAACTGGGTCACTAAGAAGCTGATAGCGAGATAACGTTAAGCATGTAAACTAAATGGACATATTAGAGTGAGGGTTGGTGTAGATTCCATGACATGCAAGCCAGAGCAGTTGGAGGATTTGAAACCATGAATAGGATTTGAAACCATAAAGATTAAGACTAAGAACATCCAAGGCACAAGGTCCAGCTTTGGCAAAGGCCATGGAACTCCTAAACAGTCATTATCAGAAAATATGATCACTTGGAGAATTTTATTGCATGCTATTTTATTGTGGCCTGGCACAAAGAAACCCACAACTGATGGGAAATACTTTGGCATTCCACAGTCCCCCAAATTATACACAATAATGGCTGTATCTATATGGAGGCACAAACTAAAATATTTTGGTGAAGAGTTCTTCCTGGAACCCATGAAGAGAACAACAGTAATAACAGAAAATTTTACCTGTGCAAATGAGTAGTGATTCTTTTTTTGAGTGTGGATGAATTCTTTAGCACATTAAAAAGATTTATTCACAAAAGAATGAAACTAGACCACTGTCTTACACCATACACACAAAATTAACTCCTAATGGATTGAAGTGTTGAATGTAAGACCTAAAGCTATAAAACTCCAAGAAGAAACCATAGGTGGTAAGCCACTTGATATCAGTCTCAGTGATGAAGTTTTGGATCTGACTCCAAAAGCAATGGTAACAAAAGCAAAAATAAACAGGTGGGACTATATCAAACTAAAGAGCTTCTGTACAGCAAAGAGAACTATCAACAAAATGAAAAGACAATCTACTGAATGGGAGAAAATATTTGCGAATCATATATCTGTTAAGGGGTTAATATCCCAAATATATAAAGAACTCATACAACTCAACAACAACAAAACAAACACCTGATGGAAAAATGGGCAGAGGATCTAAAAAGACATTTTTGCAAAGACGTACAGATGGCCGAGAGGCATATGTAAATATGTTCAACATTGCTAATTAATAGGGAAATGCATATTAAAACCACAATGAGCTATTATCTCATACCTGTTAGAAGCGCTGTTATCAAAAGATAAGAAATAACAAGTGTTGGCAAGGATGTGGAGAAAAGGGGACACTTGCACACTGTTGGTGGGAATGTAAATTGGTGCAGCCACCATGGAAAACAGTATGGAGATTCCTCAAAAAATTAAAAATAGAACTACCATACGACCCAGCAATTCCATTTCTGGATATTTATCTGAAGAAAACTAAAACACTAATTTAAAAATATATATGCACTCCTATGTTCATTGCAGTATTATCTACAGTAACCAAGATAAGGAAAGAACCTAAGTGTCCAACAATGGGTGAATGGGTAAGTAAGATGTCACATATATCTACATATTTTATATATATATATATATATATATATATATATGACTGCTAATCAGCCATAAAAAAGAATAAAATCATGCCATTTGCAACAACATGGATGGAACTTGGGGGAATTACACTAAATGGAATAAGTCAGACAGAGAAAGACAAATACTGCATCATTTCACTTATATGTGGAATCTAAAAAACAAACCAAAACAAAATCAAAATCATAGGTACAGAGAACAAACTGGTAGTTGCCAGAGGGGAGGGTTGTTTGGGGGTGGGCAAAACAGGTGAAGGGGGTCAGGTGTTATAAAATAAATGTCATGGGGATGGAATGTACAGCATGGCCAATATAGTCAGTAATATCATAGAGCATACCAAGAAAGTTGCCAAGGGCTTCCCTGGTGGCACAGTGGTTGAGAGTCCGCCTGCCGAAGCAGGGGTCACGGGTTCGTGCCCCGGTCCGGGAGGATCCCATATGCCGCGGAGCGGCTGGGCCCGTGAGCCATGGCCGTTGAGCCTGCGCGTCTGGAGCCTGTGCTCCGCAACGGGAGAGGCCACAGCAGTGAAAGGTCCGCGTACCACAAAAAAAAAAAAAAGAAAGAAAGAAAGTTGCCAAGAAAGTAAATCCTAAAACTTAAATTTGTATGGTGACAGATGGGAACTAGACTTTTTGTGGTGATCATTTTGCTGTATATCCAAATACTGAACCATTATGTTGTACACCTGAAACCAATATAATGTTATATGCCAATTATATATACCTCAATAAAATTTTTCTAAAAAGATTTATTCTTGACCTCTTCTTCCCACCCCCATCCTCCATATCTGCTCTGGGTTTGGAGTAAATATAGCAGCGCTGGAGTACTTAAGCTTAAACTCCTCCTGCAAGTATTATATATTTTTATGAGCGAATTCTCATCTGGAGAGCTGGCCTTTGGGACTATGTCTGTGAACATGTTTTAGCCTTTAAGTACAATAGTGCTTGCAAAAGCCTAGGCATCTCAGTCAAAAGGGAAAGCTCTCAGAAGTTTGAACATGACTGATGACGCTCGTGCTGAAGGGTTCGCCTAGTTATTTAACCCAAAAAATACAAGTTTGGGACATTATAAACATCATACCTGCTAAGTGGGTGGATAATGGACTCAGCTGTATTCACCATCATAATTGCTTTGTAATTGATAAAAGCTCAGTTTAACAAAAATTATTGAGTAACTATCGTGTTCAGGCATATTCTAGAGGCTAGAGATAGATAAATCAGACATAGGAAAGGCAATAGAAATCTGCTACTAATAAATACAATAAATGTTGTCCATTCAAGAATGGAAGTGCAGGCAAACTACGGAGGTGGTGAAATTGTTATTCTGATGGGGATGGGGTGGGGGAGGGGCAGCCAGGCTTCCCAGAGGGGTGGAGTGGTGAGCACTTTGCGGCTGGGAGCCCATCAAACAGAAAAGGAAGGGAAGTACTCCAGACAGGGAAGCAGCAGGTATGAGGTGGTACAACGGCATTCGGTGTGCCAGAAAGTAGTTCAGAGTTGTTACAGCAAAAAGTGCCTGTGTGTCTGGGATGGGAGGCGGGTTGAGGGCTGGAAAGGAAGGAGATGAGGCTGAGACCCAGCAAGGAGTGTGCTGGGAGGACCTGGCGTGATGGGCCAAGGGGCTCAGGCTTTGTTCTGTAGTCTGAGTGGTGGCAAATTACTGCAAGATTTAAGCAGAAGAGTGGGTGGTCACACTAGAGGTTAGCAGTATCTCTGAGGCAGATTGGGTCCACTTGTCAAAATACTAGAGAAAAGAAGGTAGATTGGTTGGTGAGGACATTGCCCTTAAAATTAGGGGTGGAAAACTACAGCGCTTGGGCCCAAACTGACTCACCACCTCTTTTTAATGGGCTCAGGATATAAGAAAGGTTTTTACAAATAAACATTTTCAATCAACTTGATAAGGAACACTAACCTTGAACCCCAATTAAGCAAAATTTATCTCCCTGAATTCTATTTTTCTCATTAGTAGATCTACATTACATTTTTTTCTCAATAATTATTATATTTTTAATTTATTCAGTAAAAAATTGGAGAAACTTGTTTTCTCTTTTGTTTTATAAGCACATAGATAATATCCTCAGCTTTTCCTCTTGGCCCACAAAGCCTAGAATGTTTACTTTCTGGTTCTTTACAGAACGAGTTGACCAGCTCCCGGTCTAAATGAGAAATAATGAGGATAGTATGAAAGGACAGTGAGGAAACGGACCTCACAGTGAGGCCCATTCGGGTGTGAGTCCCTGTAAGAGGATGTTAATTTTCTGACTATGCATCGATTTGGAAAACACAGGGGTGTAACAAATATGTTTTTGCCATGTAGACAAAACAATAAGTTGTCTAAATTCATCATTTTCAATCAGCTGTGGTATCATTAAGACTTAAGATCATTAATGTACATTTTAAAAAGGGCTTTATATCATCTTTATCAAGTTAAATCAGGTAAATAGAACTCCTCTATACATATTGGCATTTTTTTTACATACCATCATGTAGATAAGTGCATAATTTCTTATTTTTTTTAAATGCTATTTAAAAAAATACAAGATAGTGATGATGCTTTAAAAAAAAATCCCAACAGGAGAAAAAGATACACAGTAAGAAGTGAATTTCCATTTCACTTTGGTCTGCTAGTTCCTCAGTTTGGCAGTCCTCTCCAGAGGCAATTTACTTTGCCAGTTCCTTATACTTCATACCCATACATATGTAACGTGTATATGCATATAGTGCCATTTTCTTTTATTCACACAGTAACGCACTCTACATACTGTACTGTATCTTCCTTTTGCCGGTTAGTATAACCTGGAGTTGATTTCATATCAATCTTTATAGCTCTCCCTTATTAAGAGCTCCATAGTATTCTGACACATGGATGCTATAACAAATAACTGTGTACAAACATCTCTATGCATGTACTACAGGGTTTCTATAAGAAAAATTTCTAGAAGTAGAATTTCAGAGCAGGGGATATTTATAATTTAAACTGACAAATATTGTCAAATTGACTTTCAAAAGTTGAACTAATTTACACCATCTCAACTATATATCATAGTGTATGTTTTCTTATCTCTTTGTCAAAATAGGGTAATAGCCAACTCTTAAATCTTTTCCAGACTGATAGATGAAAAAACAAGTCATTCCCTTACAATCTTTAAGTACATTTCTCATATGATCATGAAGTTGAACATCTTTTCATGTGTTTAAAGGTCATTTCCTTTTCTTTGAATTGTCTGTTCATGTTCTTGGCTTATTCTTCTATTGGGATCATGTTCTGTTTTAAAAATAATACAATTCTTGAAAGTACTTTGTTAGGGAAAGAAATCCTATTCAAGTCAAATTTTATAGATGGAAAAAAAAAAAACCTTATTATTCAAAGATTTCAATTACTTTACCAGAAAACAAGAATTGCCCAACTTAGCTTACTTTTACACCACATCCTGTGAGAGAGCCACACAAATCCATGTGATCTATAATCAATATTTTTTGTGACCATATCTCTCTATTGAATAATCAGTTACTGGCCCAAAGTCTAAATGAACAAGTTCAGGGATGCAGATCCAGGGTAAAGAAAAAATAAAGTAAAATCCTTTTAATGTAACAGAGGCAATCCCAAGAGGACTGGAATAGTAATCAGAAGAGAAGAAACAACTAGCAATTTTAATTCATGCAGAATAGCTGAAAATTATGCAAAAAATACATTTGAAAGAAGAATGGAATTTGGAATTAAAATACACACACACTTTTGAGTAAATTTTAAAGTCAACTCTCATATTGCCTAGGAAAAAGATGCTTACCAAACAAAAAGCTGTTGCTTTGGCTCAAAAAAACCTGTTTTAAATGAGACAGAGGCTTAATGATCAGACTGCTTTTCTTGGGACTTGTATTCTCTGCCCATGTATAAAATTTCATGAGGTTTAACACATAGGCTAAAATCCAAAGTAAAGTTCCTCAGAGGTGCGGGTTTGAGCTCAGCACCCTCGTGCTTCTTTCTGTCAATAAGTTGTTGAAAATTACAGAGATCTATACGTGTACTCCCACAGACACAGAACCAGTAACGGACACCCAGGAACATGAGGGCGTTGAACTAAAAGACCTCAGGAGTCTGTGCTTACAATGAGGAGGATCCTTAAGGAAAGCTCAGTCCAAGCTCTGCCATGTGTCCCCTCAGGGCAGTTAGCTACAGTCTTCAAAAACTTTCTTCCTACGGAAAAAGGCAGCTAAGTACACTCTCAGGTACCTTTCTTGAGGGATCGTGGATGTCAAACACATGTCATCACTCAAGGAGCATTGCTATAAATCAAGTTAAAGCCTTGGCAAGAATTTCCTATTTTTATCAGTGGTATTTAACTAGCAACCCTTAAGAATGAAAACAAAACTAGAGGCAGCCTAGGGGCATATTTATTGCGACTTTCTTTCTCTGAGACTTTCTCTGCTAAGGCAGGCTTTGTTGTGGACACCTTCTGATGTTTTCAGTTAAGAATAGGACTGGTAATATTCCATTGTAATGAGGTGGATAGACCTAGAGTCTGTCATACAGCGTGAAGTAAGTCAGAAAGACAAATACCGTATGCCAACACATATATATGGAATTTAAGGGAAAAAAATGTCATGAAGAACCTAGGGGTAAGACAGGAATAAAGACACAGACCTACTAGAGAATGGACTTGAGGATATGGGGAGGGGGAAGGGTGAGCTGTGACAAAGCGAGAGAGGGGCATGGACATACATACACTAACAAACGTAAGGTAGATAGCTAGTGGAAAGCAGCCGCATAGCACAGGAATATGAGCTCGGTGCTTTGTGACCACCTAGAGGGGTGAGATAGGGAGGGTGGGAAGGAGGGAGACGCAAGAGGGAAGAGATATGGGAACATATGTATATGTATAACTGATTCACTTTGTTATAAAGCAGAAACTAACACACCATTGTAAAGCAATTATACCCCAATAAAGATGTTAAAAAAAAAAGAAAAACTTAAATTATATTAACATACACGTTTATATTGTTTGAATTTTTGCTTTTGATATTTTCTGGAGTACTTTTTTTATTGAATGAAAAATTCTTTAAATTCTATACTGCTTTACAATTGACAGAATTTTACACACATGGTTTCATTTAATCCCATAGTATGGATTTTCTGGAGTGATTTAAACTATTCTTAAATGTTCAATTAAAGTGGTTGAAAGAGAAAATCTTGTATCAAAGCAAAAATCACCTGTCTTGCTATCCCCATTCCATTTCCTCCCTGCAATTTTTTCATGTCTGTTAAAATCTGATTTGTCACTCTTCTGCTTTAAACCTTCCTTTCTGTGGTTCCCACTGCTTTTAGGGAAAAGCTCAAATGCCTTAACAGGGCTTCCAAGGTTCCCTATGATCTGGCATTTCTCTTTACCACTTCCTTATTCTCTTCACCAGCCCCGTAGAGAAGTGAAGGAGTCATGGTTAAGAGCATGGACTCTGGAGATAGAACACTTGGCTGTGGTACCTGGTTCTTCTCATTCCATATTCTGTGACCTTGAGCAAGTTACTTAAATTCTCTGTGCCTCAATTTTCTCATTTGCACTTTGAGATAATAACTGAACCTACTTCATGAGGTTGTGAGGATTAAATGAGGTAACATGTGAAAGGAACTTAAAACAAGGCCTGACATACCGTAAGTAAATATTTGCTATTGTAATTTTTATTTCAATTATTTTAAGATGCTATACCCTCTGCTTCCAGATCTCTGTACTGCTTTTCTTTCTTCCTAGAATTTTCTCTCTTTAATTCTTATCATTATTTGTATAATTTTCACTCCTTTTTATTAGTCTGAGTTCACAAGAGAAACAGAACCAGTATATATGTATTGATTGGCTCACCTGATTATGGAGGCTGGTAAGTCCCAAGATCTGCAGGATGAGTCAGCAAACTGGAGGCCCAGAAGAGCTGATGTTTAGTTCTAGTCTGAGTTCAGAGGCCTAAGAACCAGGAGAGCTATTCACTCTGTATTTCTGGATTTTATTCTTCAGCACTGGGTACAGTCTATGGCTATGAAAATTGTGGTACAATTATTTTAAAATTTTTAATCAGAAAGATATCATGGGGCTTCCCTGGTGGCACAGTGGTTGAGAGTCCGCCTGCCGATGCAGGGGACACGGGTTTGTGCTCCGGTCCGGGAAGATGCCACATGCCGCGGAGCGGCTGGGCCCGTGAGCCATGGCCGCTGAGCCTGCGCATCTGGAGCTTGTGCTCCGCAATGGGAGAGTGGGAGAGGCCACAACAGTGAGAGGCCCGCGTACCGCAGAAAAAAGAAAAAAAAAAAATCGTGAATTGCTCCAAATTTGATTTTCAGAAACCTTATTTTCTATTTTAAAGATGAAAGAAACTAAGGGTTAGACAAGCTAGGTGACTTGTTCAAGGCCATAATACTTCTAGTAAAGATGACACCAGGACATAGCTAGGTTCCCATGACATAGCCCATGCTCATTTCTCCACCTCACCTCTGTATGGAAAGATGACCAGCTTATGCCAGGTCAGATTAATGGCCATGGCCTCAATAGCTTTCTGTTCTAGTGTTTCCAAAGTTCAAAATGGTCAGAATCAACTAGAGGGCTGTTTAAAACACAGATTTCTGGTCCCCCCTTCCTCACACACAGAGTTTCTGATTCTGTAGGTCTAGGTTAGACCTGAGAATTTCTCTCTGTAAGTTCCCAGGTGATGCTGACGCTGCTGGTTGGAGGCCATTTTCACTTTGCTACTTGAACCAGTTTTATTGGCTAATCTTTCTCGGTGAGGAGGGTGAAAGAAGACAGGTTGGGCTTGCTACTCTACTGTGTTTTTACTAAGTTCTGCCACCTGTCTAAGCATGCATGTGGAACTATTTTCTCTATGATTGTATCCTTAGTGCAGTTCAGCTTTCAGCTAATTTATTTAATTTTTAAAAATCTTTTGGGGTTTCCCTGGTGGCTTAGTGGTTGAGGGTCCGCCTGCCGATGCGGGGGACACGGGTTCGTGCCCCGGTCTAGGAGGGTCCCGCGTGCCACGGAGCGGCTGGACCCGTGGGCCGTGGCCGCTGGGCCTGCGCGTCCGGAGCCTGTGCTCCGCAACGGGAGAGGCCACAACAGTGAGAGGCCCGCGTACCGCAAAAAAAAAAAAAAAAAATCTTTTGAAAGTAAAAAAAACTCAGTGTTTCTGGAATAGAGCTTTCAATATGGGACTGCGCAGGAACGACTGCTATTAATCTCATAATATGAGTCAAAGAAAAACAAACAGTCAAGATTTTGTTATGCAAATTTTGGAAGTTGTCCTACTATGTATGGCAAAGATTGCTGTTTAAGATTGTGTAAGTAGATCCCACGTGTCCCATTTCTGAGAATTTCTCCCCAGAACTCTGACCAGCTGTAAGGTAACCCTGTACCTATGTTTGTTTCTACAACCTGCCTTTGCTCCCTGCTCATTCCTGGAAGGGGAATGGATGGATGCCTGACCAAAAGGGCTGAGCAGATCCTTCTCCTGAGACTTTGAAACAGAGGTATTTGTTATAGATTCATTTAGTTCTAGAAACTGAAGGACATTTATATGCAGGAGCAGGGGGGTCAATTACTTACCTTCATATGCAAAATGAAGCAGAGAAAGTAGCCTGGAGACACATACACACACCCACATAGAGGGGCAGAGAATAACTGGGTTCTTTCTGCTTTTCCAGTTGCAGGTTCCAGTTCCTAAGGAGACCTGACCAGAGGTTTGTAAGATGCTCCTGATTCTTTCTGAGACTCTGTGATTTTTTGACTGGGTTTTTGTTTTTGCTCTCCAGAATAGCCTAAGAGAGTTTGCTACAGACATACTCTTCCTATAGAACCACCTTTCTTCAGGGACAGTGTTGTAATTGGCGAGGAATGGAGAATCAGCAGTGCCGCCTCTGTGAGGAACTAGTTACAGGACCTCAGGGACATTACTTTCCTACCTCAGATCTGTCACCTGTAAATAGAAGAGTTCATTTAGATTATTTTTAAAGAGCCCTTCCAGCTCTAATATTTATGCTAAAGGAAAACAAGGAAAATGGAGGTTGCACATTCTTTTTTTTTTTAATTAATGAATTAATTTATTTATTTTTGGCTGTGTTGGGTCTTCGTTTCTGTGCGTGGCCTTTCTCCAGTTTTCGGCGAGCGGGGGCCACTCTTCATCGCGGTGCGCGGGCCTCTCACTATCGCGGCCTCTCTTGTTGGGGAGCACAGGCTCCAGACGCGCAAGCTCAGTAGCTGTGGCTCACGAGCCCAGTTGCTCCGCGGCATGTGGGATCTTCCCAGACCAGGGCTACAAACCCGTGTCTCCTGCGTTGGCAGGCAGATTCTCAACCACTGCGCCACCAGGGAAGCCCACGTTGCCCATTCTTGATCTGGAATTTTAAATGGGAGCCTTGGGGCTGAGTCTGGGTGGGGACAGCAGCGTTCACCTTAAAGACCTTAAAGAGAGAACCAAACTAAGAGGAAGAGTCCAGACGGCTTAAACAATTACCCCTAAAAATAGGGAGAAAATCTGGTCATTCCAAACTTCTTTATTAAGCCTTTGTGCAAGGTTTTCAACATGAAGGTTAGGGTTAGAATCACCTGGGAACCAAAAATTCAAAATCAAAGCCAAAAAACAACTAATGTTCTGGTCACACTCTTGGCCAATTAAATCTTGAATTCTACAGTCTGAAGAGGGAGGCAGGCAGGCATTCCTGGATGTTAAAGCTCTCCAGGTGATTACAATCATGGCCAAGTTTGGGAACTACTGAGCCTTTGTATTTGCATTTGTTTAAAAAGGGTGTGATTAACTTTAAAAGGTCACAGCTGAATATAAGCAAGATAAGCAGTGAGGGCACGCAGGTATAAGCTGAGCTCCTGTAAACTGAAAAAAGAAAACTTAAAATGTTTTTATGAGCCATAAAAGTTCCCTGTTCCAAAGACTTTTATAATATGGTCTATATGTTTAAAGATTTCTTAAGAATATCAAGGTAATATAGATAGCAAAATATCTGACTTTGAAAATCTTGGCGTTATCAAGATAATGTTAAATTTCCTTCACATATTTTTAAAGAAGGTAAGTAAATGGAATATATATTTTTAAAAAGGCTTCTAACAAAATAGTTTGAATAAAAGGAGAAACCTTCAGGATCTAAGGTAAGACTTCTCTGTGCTGAAAATCAATAACGAGATAGCCTTAATCTCAGTGTGTTAACAAAGTAGGCATTGTTTGCACGGAACTGAGTTTGTATGGAACTGAGACAATTTAGGGTATGTTAAGGGCTCACAAAAAAGGATTCAATCTTAGCGTTTGAATTTTCAGGTTTCATTGGAAAAGACAGTGGCCCAAGAGAGCTTTTTGTAGTCCATGGTTTACACTCTGCTTCATTCTCATCGCTCAGTTTGTTTCTTCATCTATTTTCACCACCTACTCTCTCATTCTATATCCTCTCTAGTGGGCAGATTCTCCATACTGTCTTTCATATGCTTAAAACTTCTGTCTATTGACCTGAAGGATCTTCAGTCCTTTCTTCATTTACCTACTTTATGTTGGGCATTGGGCATACAGCAGTGAATAGGTAGGAAACTTCCCTGCCCTCATAGAATCAGCATTTTAGTGGAAGAAAGAGACAATTAACAGGTAAACAAGGTAATTACTGAGTAGGATACGTATTATACTAGGAGGCACACTAACTGGTGGATATGAGGAGATAGTAATTTTCTTTAGATTGCTGATTCACAAGTTGGCTGCAGTTAAAATCACCTGTAGAGGTTTGGTTTATTTTGTTTTAATTCTGATGCCATGGTCCTATTCAGATTAATTAGTAGGAGTGGGATGCGGTCAGCTGAAATTTTTATAATCTTCCTAGGTGATTCTGATACATGGTGAGGATTGAGAATTACTGTTTTAGAGGAAGATCTCTTGAAGAAGATATTTGAACTGAGACCTGAAGGAAAAAGAAGAGGAAGCCAGCTTGCTGGAGGGGGGAGGAGATTGCCCCAGAGAGAGGAGAGGGCAGTTGCAAAGGCCCTGAGGTGCTAGAGACTTTGGTGTGCCCGAGGAAGACACTGGAGGGCAGCATAGCTGGAGCACAGTAGATTAGAGAGAATGGAGATTTAAAAAGGCAGGTAGAGAGCAGTTCATGCCAGAGTTGGAATTTTATGTGTTTTATATGTTTGAAGTTTAAATGAAATGAGAAGTCACTGGAGAATTGTAACCAGGTAAGTGACAATATCTTAAGTATTTTTTAAAAGAACACACTTTCTGCTTCATGGAAGATGGATTTTAACGGGTCAGTGGTCCCAGTGGAGAGACCAGATAAGGAAACTATGGCCTCAGCCCGATAGAGAAGATGGTGTCTTGGATAGCGTGGTGGCAGTGGGGTAAAAGGAATGCATGGACATGGAGAATATTTTTGAAGACAAACTGGTAGGACTTGCTATGTAGCTATTACCTAACTCGCTAAGAAAGAAAATCTGAGTATTGAGTCAGTAACTTAGTTCATAGACCCACTCCATTCCCATTGCAGAACACCATGCCATCTTACCGGCTACTAGTTTCCCTTGTGTCAATCAATGGATGATTGTCTTAGTATCTGGAGCTCAAACGAATCATGGCCCATGATGCAGCTCATGTGGGACAAAGCAAGTTAACGCATACAGAAGGAAGAGGTATAACAGGTATAACAGTTACTCAGACTTTCTTAGATTCCCCTTTAATGATCATTTTTAAAATAAGATTTATCTTTAGTGAATGACATAATGATCAAATATATAAATTATGAAAACTGCAAACTTCTCACACAAAGGTGTGTGTAAATGTGTTTTAATTAAACTCGGGTAAGACATGCATATTTTCAAGGCCAAGTTTTTTGGTGTTTTTTTTTTTTAAATTGGGTTTCCATTCTGCTGGCCTCAGGCTATCCAGCTAAACTGATTTTGTCTTTAAAAAAAGCACATAGTAGTTTGGTTATAAAGAAGGAAGAAAATGTTGTGATTTTTGTTAGGCTGTCATAAATCAAGTTTGAGAAAAACAACTAAGAATATGAATTTTCTAATGTAGCTTGTCATATGCAAAAATTCACATAGTTCAAAGAAATCTTGTAAATGAGACTATCTCCGTAAAAATGTTATAAACAGTCTTCAAATTTCTAGTGAAAGTACACCTGGAAAAAGTACTTTAATGTTTTCAATGAAAATTCACCAAATGTTTAAGTTCCCCAAACTTTAAGTATTAAGTCTTTGGGCATTTATTATTTATACATTTTGAATGTAAAGGTCTGTTACTTTTGCCTGTGACCAAATGGGCAAAACATACATTTTGAGCCTGCACAGATCCAATATCTTGATTTATTGACCTATAAAGTAAGAATGTCTTGATTTTGTTTCTATAAAAAGGGAAAGAGAAAACATGAGAGTCAGAACAAAAACAGTATTTTTTAATGTTGCCTTTTCCTCATGGATTTCTCCGTTCTCTGTAATGGACACCTTCCATGAGTCCTTAAAAAGGATTTTTGTTAGCCAGAGAAACTTTCCATGAGCTTTCTTGCTTGCCAAAATTATTAAGACCTCCTGACATGATGTATGCTAGTCCAATAACAACAAACTCTACCTCTAAAATTTTAGCTGCATGTAGAAAACAGCTTAAATTACATGTACATTTTGCCACTTGTATTTTAACCTGAATTCTGCATTCCTTCTTTTTTTAAGAATTAAGATTTATTACTTGAATAGCTATACTAGGTACTAGACTGGAGAAGGAATATAAAGTAGTTAACAAAAAACTGTAGGAATTCCCTTCTAGGCTGAGCCACTGACCTTCAGCTTTAAGATAATTCTACTAGTGAATAGGAACATTGGTTGGATGTGATAAGTTATGGAAGCTCAGATGTTTTGAATAAATGTTGATACAGCAGGGAAACCAACAGCATTGATCATAGGACTGTTTCCTTCCTTATCCTCCACTCCTTTAGACTTCTTTCCCTATCTCCAAATGAATGTCTTGTGGTTCTTTTGTTCCTAGCTCCATCTTCCATTTTCTTATCATTTGCTCCTGTACCTAGTATGTAATTCTTATCAAGTTCTCAAAGCATTCTCCTGCTCTTTCAGAAACTTGCTGAAGTCTCAGCACCCCAAGAGAAACCCTGGAAATGAATTGATAAACATTTTCTTTCTCATTTAATTCCCCTGGTGTGACCCACACACAGTGTAAGATGATTTCATAGCACAATCCTAGGCTGTTCTATTCACAAAAAAATGTGTTATCTAGAAAAATGGTACAGATGGACCTATTTGCAGGGCAGGAATAAAGATGCAGACGTAGAGAACCGACATGTGGACATGGAGGGTATGAATTGGGAGATTGGGACTGACATATATACACTACCATGTGTAAAATTGATAGCTAGTGGGAACCTGCTGTATAGCACAGGGAGCTCAGTTCGGTGCTCTGTGATGACCTAGAGGGGTGGGATGGGGGGTGGGGGGGTGGGATGGAGGTCCAAGAGGGAGGAGATATGTGTATACATATAGCTGATTGACTTCGTTATACAGCAGAAACTAACACAACATTGTAAAGCAACTATACCCCAATAAAAAAAAAGATGTCTGATTGTGTGATACCCACATACCACAAAAACAGTGATTTCAGCATCTTGGGAAATGCTTTTTCAGGTGGTGGTTAACCTTCAAGTTTTTCTCTTCCAAAATGACCCAGAGGGAAAGAGCAACAAAAGAGTATAAAAAGTAGAAAAGAAAGATCCCCCACCCCCAAAATAAGCCATTCTCAAATAACAGTTATCTGCACCCAACACTTGGCTGAGAATTCAACTGAAGGAGATACAGATGCAAACAGAAAAACAACAGTTAAAGATATGGGTATATAAACTCTAAGGGAAAGACCTAAAATTCTCTGCAATTAGTGTTAAAGACCTGATATAAAGAAACAGAAATTCGGGAATTTCTGCTTGTGGATTACAAAACCAGTGCAGAATATAACAGGATTAGGAAGTCACATCCAACCAACAAAAGGGAAGGAAAATTTGAATTGAACCAGGGAAGATAAGTTTCCTTCTATATTAGTTTCCTATTGCTGGTATGAAAAATTATCACAAATCCTGTGGCTTAATACAGTACAAATTTATCTTACAGTTCTGGAGGTCAGAAGTTGGAAATGGGTCTTACTTGGCTAAAATCAGGTGTTGGAAGGAATTCAGGGCTTCATTCCTTTGGGAGACTCTAGAGGAAAATCTGTTTCTTAACTTTTCCAGCTTTTGGAGGTTTTCAGTGACTCTCCTTCATTTTATTCCATAGTTTCAGCATAGTGACTGCAGTGTCTGCTGAGAGGTGGCTATGTCAGTGCCTGTCATGGAATTATTGGAGAACAAGGAGAGTGAATAGAGGTGGTTGTAGAGATTGTCAAAGGAGTTTAAGTACATGCAAATCATCCTCTGGGTTCTCACAGAAATGCGTGCAAGTTACTCAGCAGAACATGGATATTATTGTGGAAAATGCAGGAAAGAGCCAGTGTAATTTGAGTTGATACTATTGCAATCTTTGGGTCTTGGTGAAACTTGGGGTTACATGTATATATATAGTCCATTCCTGAGTTTTGAGTTCAGACATTCTCAGCTAATCTTTTTTTATTCTCTAAATTCTAAATTCTATTATCCAATTATATATTGCTAGAGATAATTACTTGTACCAGCTATATCTCAATTGAATTTGCTAGTACATTTTGGTATTTAAGTTGAGCAGTCTCAGGAGACAGCACCCCTTACAGAAAGGGTCTAGCAATTACTCGTGTTTGAGTGAATTACACGACATGAGTGGCTCAAAAGTGTTATAAAATAAGAGCCACAATTGTTCCAGTTTGCCGACATAAAGAAAATATATTCCATACTTGATTTACTGTTTCTTCTGTAATTTCAGATTATATGCGTATGTATTCAATTTAGGATGTTGTTTCTCTCCATAAAACTTTTAATTTGCAGTTAAAAGCAGATTTACTGTGGTATAATTATTACACAAAGAACTGCATATATTTAATGTGTACAATTTGAGTTTGAACATATGCAAACACCTGTGATACCATCATGACAATCAAAGTAACACGCATATCCAATACCTCCCAAAGTTTCCTTGTGTCCCCTGCTCTTTGTGTGTGTGTGTGTGTGTGTGTGTGTGTGTGTGTGTGTGTGTGTAAAGATGGTCAGCATCATTAATTATCAGGGAAATGCAAATTAAAAATATGAGATATCACCTCACACTGGTTAGGATGGCTATTATCAAAAAAACCCCAAAAGATAACAAGTGTTGGCAAGGCTGTGGAGAAATTGAAACTCTTATACACTGTTGATGGGAATGTAAAATAATGCAGCAACTATAGAAAAAATATGGAGGTTCCTTAAAAAATTAAGAATAGAGCTACCATATGATTCAGCAATCCTACTTCTGGGTATGTATCCAAAAGAAGTGAAATCAATCCTGAAGAGATATCTACACTCCCATGTTCATTGCAGTATTATTCAACAATAGCCGAGATAGGGAAACAATCCAAATGTCATCACAGATGAATAGATACAGAAAATGTATACATGTACAATAGAATATTATTCAGCCTTATAAAAGAAGGAAACCCTGCCATTTGCTACAACATAGATGAACTTGGAGAACATTTTGCTAAGTGAAATAAGTGTCATAGTAGAACAAATATGGCATGGTTTCTCTTATGGGGTATCTAAATTAGGCAAACTCATAAAAGCACAGAATATTTTTCATTGAAGTGCTCATGGATGCAAGGTTAAATTTTGTATACGTGATCCTTAATGTGGGGGGAAAATAAGTTTATCATCCATCATCTATAATAATGTTAGATAATCCATTGTTAGAAATATATCCCTTTGTGTTGAGACATTTTCTCAAAAATGTCTTCTATAATGCATATACTCCTAAGAAAAGTGGCTCATTTTGTTTTCAATAATGCAAGGTCATGTCCTTTCAGAATTAGTTTCTCAAATAGTAACTACTTTGCAATGAAATTACTGCGGATATGTGAATTTTATATAAGTATGAATGCACTGATTCAGAGCATTGAAGGAGAAATTCTATTGGGATATAGAAGGGCAACATACTTCTTAAAAAGTAGTTGATATTTGAATTGGAAAAAGATTATCTAGATGGAAAGGAGTATCAAAAATGCCAAGATGAATAGACTCCAAAGACAATCTTTATTTAATTTATAATTTTTGTCATGAGCATCCCTGTGGGAAAGAGCTTACCATAGTATTTCTGAGTATATCCTTAATATGTTTCTTAAAATATGCTTTAAAAGCCAATGATATAGTGTTCAAAGTTTGGCATATGAAAAAGCTAATGGTTATGGAAGTGACGTGCATTTGGTTTGGTGTTCATTGGCCAATGATTAAGGGAATATCCAGAGAAACCCTTATAAAATTGTTTAGGTAGTTCTCTTCAGTATGGCTTCTGGCTATTTGCATTCTTTAGCACAGTGTATTATAATTTTTCAATGCTGAATAAAATACCTTCTAGACCTCAGACAAGGCTCTTAGAGAGCTAAACATTTTTCTTGATGTCATTAAGTTGATAGATAATTTTGGAGGCCACTATAAAGTCTATTTACAAGTGGAGGGAGTTGGGATTGTGGAGCACATACAAACAAAATCCATCTGGTGTTTATGTGAGTTTGTGCTTATAAAGGCAGTTTCCACCGTACAAACGGATTGTATTTTAAAAATTCATTTTAAAGTTCATTGTTTGGAACCTAGAATACATTTTCCCTTAGAACGAACTGTTCTGTATAGTGGCTAGGTTCCTACACCAGCTATCAAAAGCCTCTTTAACTCACAAGGTTCCTGAAATGTCCATGGATACTAATACCATTAAGGAAACAGCTATCATGAACAATGCTGCTCTCTGGAAAAGTGAGCTTGAGTGTCAACTGGGGATTCTGGAGCATTAGCTTCCCCTTACCTTCTGCAAGTCATGCAATGAGAGAAACTCTGTAAAGAAAACAAATTAATTAAGTAGAAGAGTGCTAAATGCCAGAGCAAAGCAAAGAGAAATCAGTTAAATAAAAGAAGAAGAAATAATAGAGCAGTTGTAAGAGATGGAAAATAGAGAGGCTTCTAGAAGAGATACCAGAGAAAAAAATAATAGAACATCAGAGAAGTAATATATTAAGAGAGAATTTCTGAGAATTCTTTATATGGATGAACAAAATGCCAAGAGTTGCTAAAACTTTGAAGAAAAATAAGGTGAAATTATAAATGACAAAAGTTATTTTAAAAAATGGTAATCAATATAACATGGTATTCAAACAGGCTAGGTAAAGGGACCAGTCGTACAGAATAAAAAAAACTAAGAAACAGATCCACCTATATATAAAAATTTGATATAATAATGAAATTGGTATTGCATATCAGTAGGGAAGTGATGCAATAAATTGTACTGAGTGGCTATGCATATTGAAAAACATAGTTATAGCCTTTCCTAAAACCATATACAAACAATAACTCCAGGTATTATATACTGCTAGTAAGTGTATAAATTAACATGAGCTCACATTTGTAGAGCGATCTGGATATGTATTAATTTTCTATTGGTGCTGTAATACATTAAGTAGCTTAAAACAACACAAATCTATTATCTCACAGTTCTGGAGGTCAGAAGTCTGAATTGGGTCTCTCTGGATTAAAATTAAGGTGTCAGGATGGTTGTGTTCCTTTCTGGAAATTCTAGGAGAGAGTCTGCTTCCTTGTTTTTTTCTAGCTTCCAGAGGCAGTCTACATTCCCTCCATCTTCCAAGTCAGAAACATTGAGCTGAGTCCTTTTCATACTACCATCTCTCTGGTTCTTCCTCTCACCCTTTTCCTCCTTCTTGCACTTATAAGGACCCTTGTGATGACATTGGGCCCACCTGGATAATCCAGGATAATCTCATCCCAGTCAGTCAGTCAGCAACCTTTATTTCCCTTTGCCATGTAAACAAACATATTCACAAATTCTGGGGATTAGGACATGGACTTCTTTGAGGAACTATTATTCTGCCTACAATAGGAACTATTCAACTTGAATGTTTTTTATGTCTGATGACTTTGCAATTTCATTTCTAGGTATAGTCCCTTCAGAAAATATAGCACATTTTAAGGGAATTTATATAAGATAGTTGCAGCTTTCAAGGGAATGTATATAAGATAGTTGCAGCATTTTTGGTAGTATAACCTAAATGTCTATCATCAAGAGCAAGGGAAAATTGTGGTCTACTGGTACAACAGAATATTATACAATAGTCAAAAATAATGAACTAGAGGCCACAGGTGTCAACACAGACATTTCTCAATAACAAAATGTTGTAGGAAGCCATTTATTCTATGAAACCATTTATATAAAGTTTTAAAACCTGAAGGCAACCATATTTTATTTATGGACACACTGCATGAGGTGTAAGTAATTCTCACCTAGGCTACAATGTTTTTAGACTCACCCTTTAGCCTTCAATTTTGTGCTTATGCCCACCCTTCTATGTCAGGCGTTGGTAAATCATGGTGCTGTGGGCAGCCCACCTTTTTTGTGAATAAAGTTTTATTGAAATACAGACTGCCTACCTTTTTGTAAATAAAGTTTTATTGGACTACAGCCATGCTCATTTTTTTAAACATCTTTATTAGAGTATAATTGCTTTACAATGTTGTGTTAGTTTCTGCTGTATAACAAAGTGAATCAGCTATACAGATACATATATCCCCTATCTCCTCCCTCTTGCATCTCCCTCTCACCCCTCTAGGTGGTCACAAAGCATGGAGCTGATCTCCCTGTGCTATGCCATGCTCATTTTTAAAAAAACGTTTTATCTGTGGCTGATTTAGTACTACAGTGGCAGAGTTGAGTAGTTGTGACAGAGACTGGATAGCCCTCAAGTCTAAAATATTTACTACTGGCCCTTTAAGAAAAAGCTTGTTAGTATGAGGTTAACACCACTTGTTCAGTCCTGGGTATTGAGCTGGTTCCTGGAAACACAAAGGTGCTTAGAGGGTCCTGCCCTCAAGGAGCTTAGACCAATGGAGAAAAAGATATAAAATAAGTTCAGCAAAATGGTTTATACCCTAGGAAGGAAGTTCTGTAAAACACAATGAAGTGGGAGATTTTTCCTCAGGTACTGAAAGGACAAATAAATGAGGATTAAAATATAAAGTGCCTGGCTCATAATAAGACTTCAGTGCTGTGAGTCTACTATTGATATTCATATGCTTGTGACTGTCATCATCCTATGAAACTGCATGAATAAGAGTAAAGAAAGGGAAGGAAGAAAAAAAGGCAGAAAAAGAACATTTAGAAGAGGAGAACATTGAAAGTGTGCTAAATAATGAAAGATAAGGAATGCCTATTTTTACTTTTTTACAAGTTAATATTTCAAAATAGAGTCAATAAAACTGTTATATATCTTTTTTTATATCAGTGAAATGTAAATCAGTCACTTTTACCAGAAACATAGCCATTTGATTTCCCTAGTGCTAACTATAAATAAAGTGAATAGATTTCTCAAATTATCTTGCTTGGGTTTTCATACTAAGATTTACTGGAACACACATGCCTGTGAATTATAAATATGTTTTTTTAAAGCATACCAAATAATTTTTTTGGAACAAAGTCTTTCTTATGAGAGAACACATTTATTTTCTTTAATGGATTCTTAAGGTAATAAAAAAATGTAGATAAGTTGTCATCGTGATCATTACCCATTTTTATTTGTGGGGTTTCTAAGGCCTGTTCAGTTCCCTGGAGAGCATGTTCACCCTGCTACTTGGTCAATCATGTTTCCCCAAATGGCCATTGAAGTTATTTTGGCTCATGTCATCTTTCAAGAGGGAAACCATTTTTATCTGTCTCCAGAATAATAATAGTTTACATGTAATATATTTTTCTCTTCTTCACTTCTCTTTGATCATTCAGTGGCTCCACGTATTTGTTCTCTTGGGATTTCTGCTAAGGAGGAGCTGGGCACTTGTCTTGAACAAATGATTTTCACTCAATTACAAACTATTATTACTTGGTTTTCCTTCCTGGATAGTTTTTCAAATTTTCAGCTGTTATTGAACATCTCATAGCTGTGAGATTTTTAGAATTAACTTGATGGTAAAACTTCTTTTAAAAGGCATTCTGCTCTTTTCTCTGGTAGAACATAACCAGGCTAGCAATTTCCTTCTAGGGCTAAAATTTCTTGCTTAGTTCTATTATGTAGAGCATCAAAATGGTATTTCATTAACAAATAGGAAGAGAACTTTTATCTTCCTCTAATAAAATGTTCATTTAAATTCAATTTAATTGTACTCCTGTAGTTTTTATTAGGCTTCATTTTTTCTTCACCGGGCAATGACCTTCTTAAGGAGAGGCAAGAATGAATCCAACTAGTAACATTGCAGGAAAGTGCTGTTACATTTGGGAGGGTAGAGGGATGGGAAACATAGCTGATGCTGCTAGTTGAATGGGAATGGAAGTACACTAATGACAGAGTTCAGAGGGCATGCCCCAAAAACCTTCCTACTCACCTATGAATAAAACACCCAACTTCCCCAAGGCCACATCTATAATATCCAGGAGATGCAGTTTTGAAAAAGTGTAATTCTTAAGAGACTACACATTTCATTCTGACCTTCACCTCAGAAACCTTACTTGTTTAACTTTCCTCTTAAGAATTTTGTTTTGTATTAAAGTAATGAAATATATTCAGAATTCTAAAATCTAAAATAGTGAAATATGTTTAGGTTTCAAAATGGTTGACTTACCATTGGTGCATTTTACAACCATCTATCTTTTTTTTTTTTTTCTTGTTCCCTGACCTTCTCTTTGCCTAGCTCTGCCTGTGCAGCCAGAATGAGGGCAAGCGCTGAGCTGAGCTGAGCTGAGCAGACCAAACAATACCCCCTTAGAGGTTGTGTGACCTCAGGCAGGCTCCTCAGTCTCCAAGCTTCAATCTCCTCCTCTATAAAATAGGCAAAATGCTAAACAAATGCCTAATTGCACAATTTTTTAAAAGAAAGCCTCCTCCCAAATGTCTTGTTATTTTAATTTTTAAAATTTTTATACAGCAGGTTCTTATTAGTTATCCATTTTATACATATTAGTGTATACACGTCAATCCCAATCTCCCAATTCATCCCACCACACCCCCACAACCCTGCTTTCCGCCCTTGGTGTCCATACATTTGTTCTGTATATCTGTGTCTATTTCTGCCTTGCACACCGGTTCATCTGTGCCATTTTTCTATATTCCACATACATGCATTAATATACGATATTTGTTTTTCTCTTTCTGACTTAACTCCATTCTGTATGACAGTCTCTAGATCCATCCACGTCTCTACAAATGACCCAATTTTGTTCCTATTTATGGCTGAGTAATATTCCATTGTATATATGTACCACATCTACTTTACCCATTCATCTCGCGATGGGCATTCGGGTTACTGCCATGACCTGGCTATTGTAAATAGTGCTGCAAAGAACACTGGGGTGCATGTGTCTTTTTGAATTACGGTTTTCTCTGGGTATATGCCCAGTAGTGGGATTGCTGGGTCATACGGTAGCTCTATTTTTAGTTTCTTAAGGAAACTCCATACTGTTCTCGATAGTGGCTATATCAATTTACATTCCCACCAACAGTGCAAGAGGGTTCCCTTTTCTCCATACCCTCTCCTGCATTTGTTGTTTGTAGATTTTCTGACGATGCCCATTCTAACTGGTGTGAGGTGATACCTCATTGAAGTTTTGATTTGCATTTCTCTAATAATTAGTGATGTTGAGCAGCTTTTTTGTGCCTCTTGGCCATCTGTATGTCTTCTTTGGAGAAATGTCTATTTAGGTCTTCTGTCCATTTTTGGATTGGGTTGTTTGTTTTTTTAATATTGAGGTGCATGAGCTGTTTATATATTTTGGAGATTAATCCTTTGTCCGTTGATTTGATTGCAAATATTTTCTCCCATTCTGAGGGTTGTCTTTTCACCTTGTTTATAGTTTCCTTTGCTGTGCAAAAGCTTTTAAGTTTCATTAGGTCCTATTTGTTCATTTTTGTCTTTATTTCCATTACTCTAGGAGATGGGTCAAAAAAGATCTTGCTGTGGTTTATGTCATAGAGTGTTCTGCCTATGTTTTCCTCTAAGAGTTTTATAGTCTCTGGCCTTACATTTAGGTCTTTAACCCATCTTGAATTTATTTTTGTGTATGGTGTTAGGGACTGTTCTAATTTCATTCTTTAAATGTAGCTGTCCAGTTTTCCCAGCACCACTTACTGAAGAGACTATCTTTTCTCCACTGTATGTCCTTGCCTCCTTTGTCATAGATTAGTTGACCACAGGTGCATGGGTTTATTTCTGGGCTTTCTATCCTGTCCCATTGATCTATATTTCTGTTTTTGTGCCAGTACATATTGTCTTGATTACTGTAGCTTTGTAGTATAGTCTGAAGTCAGGGTGTCTGATTCCTCCAACTCTGTTTTTTTCCCCCTAGATTGCTTTGGTTATTCGGGGTCTTTTGTGTCTCCATACAAATTTTAAGATTTTTTGTTCTAGTTCTGTAAAATATGCCATTGGTAATTTGATAGGGATTGCACTGAATCTGTAGAATGCTTTGGATAGTATAGTCATTTTCACCATATTGATTCTTCCAATTTAAGAACATGGTATGTCTCTCCATCTGTTTGTGTCATTTTTTATTTCTTTCATCAGTGTCTCATACTTTTCTGAGTACAGGATTTTTACTGCCTTAGGTAGGCTTATTCCTAGGTATTTTATTCCTTTTGTTGCAATGGTGAATGGGATTGTATCCTTAATTTCTCTTTCTGATCTTTTGTTGTTAGGGTATAGGAATGCAAGAGATTTCTGTGCATTAATTCTGTATCCTGCAACTTTACCAGGTTCATTGCTTAGCTCTAGTAGTTTTCTGGGGGCATCTTTAGGATTCCTTATGTATAGTATCATGTCATCTGCAAACAGTGACAGTTTTACTTCTTCTTTTCCAATTTGGATTCCTTTCATTTCTTATTCTTCTCTGATTGCCATGGCTAGGACTTCCAAAACTATGTTGAATAATAGTGGTGACAGTGGATATCCTTATGTTGTTTCTGAACTTAGAAGAAATGCTTTCAGTTTTCCACGATTGAGAATGATGCTTGCTGTGGGTTTGTCATATATGGCCTTCATTATGTTGAGGTAGGTTCCCTCTAGGCCCACTTTCTGGAGAGTTTTTATCATAAATGGGTGTTGAATTTTGTCAAAAGCTTCCTTTGCATCTATGGAGATGATGATATGGTTTTTATTCTTCAGTTTGTTAATATGGTGTATCACATCGATTGATTTGCATATATTGATGAATCCTTGCATCTCTGGGATAAATCCCACTTGATTGTGGTGTATTATCCTTTTAATGTGTTGTTAGATTCTGTTTGCTGGTATTTTGTTGAGGATTTTTGCATCTGTAGTCATCAGTGATTTTGGTCTGTAATTTTCCTTTTTGTAGTATCTTAGTCTGGTTTTGGTATCAGGGTGATGGTGGCCTCATAGAATGAGTTTGGGAGTGTTCCTTCTTCTGCAAATTTTTGGAAGAGTTTGAGAAGGATGGGTGTTAGTTCTTCTCTAAATGTTTGCTAGAATTCACCTGTGAAACCATCTGGTCCTGGACTTTTGTTTGTTGGGAGATTTTAAATCACAGTTTCAATTTCATTACTTGTGATTGGTCTGTTCATATTTTCTATTTCTTCCTGGTTCAATCTTGGAAGGTTATACCTTTCTAAGAATTTGTCCATTTCTTCCAGGGTGTCCATTTTATTGGCATAGAGTTGCTTGCAGTAGTCTCTTATGATGCTTTGTATTTCTGTGATGTCCTTTGTAACTTCTCCTTTTTTATTTCTAATTTTATTGATTTGAGTCCTCTCCCTCTTTTTCTTGATGAGTCTGGCTAAAGGTTTATCCTTTTTTTTTAATCTTCTCAAAGAAACAGCTTTTAGTTTTATTGATCTTTGCTACTGTTTCCTTTGTTTCTATTTCATTTATTTCTGCTCTGATCTTTATGATTTCCTTCCTTCTGCTAACTTTGGGTTTTGTTTGTTCTTCTTTCTCTAGTTCCTTTAGGTGTAAGGTTAGATTGTTTATTTGAGATTTTTCTTGTTTCTTGAGGTAGGCTTGTGTTGCTATAAACTTCCCTCTTAGAACTGCTTTTGCTGCATCCCATAGGTTTTGGATAGTCGTGTTATCATTGTAATTTGTCTCTAGGTATTTTTTGATTTCCTCTTTGATTTCTTCAGTGATCTCTTCGTTATTTAGTAATGTATTGTTTAGCCTCCATGTGTTTGTGTTTTTTACACCTTTTTCCCTGTAATTTATTTCTAATCTCATAGCATTTTGGTCGGAAAAGATGCTTGATATGATTTCAATTTTCTTAAATTTACCAAGGCTTGATTTATGACCCAGGATGGGATCTCTCCTGGAGAATGTTCTGTGTGCATTTGAGAAGAAAGTGTAATCTGCTGTTTTTGGATGGAATGTCCTACAAATATCAATTAAGTCTATCTGGTCTATTGTGTCATTTAAAGCTTGTGTTTCCTTATTAATTTTCTGTCTGGATGATCTGTCCATTGGTGTAAGTGAGGTGTTAAAGTCCCCCACTATTACTGTGTTGCTGTCGATTTCCTCTTTTATAGCTGTGAGCATTTGCCTTATGTATTGAGGTGCTCCTATGTTGGGTGCATATATATTTATAATTGTTATATCTTCTTCTAGGATTGATCCCTTGATCATTATGTAGTGTCCTTCCTTGTCTCTTGTAACATTCTTTATTTTAAAGTCTATGTTATCTGATATGAGTATTGCTACTCCAGCTTTCTTTTGATTTCCATTTGCATGGAATATCTTTTTTCCATCCCCTCACTTTCATTCTGTATGTGTCCCTAGGTCTGGAGTGGGTCTGCTGTCTCTTGTAGACAGCATATATACGGGTCTTGTTTTTGTATCCATTCAGCCAGCCTGTGTCTTTTGGTTGGAGCATTTAATCCATTCATGTTTAAGGTAATTATCAATATGTATGTTCCTATTACCATTTTCTTAATTGTTATGGGTTTGTTTTTCTAGGTCCTTTTCTTCTCTTGTGTTTCCCACTTAGAGAAGTTCCTTTAGCATTTGTTGTAGAGCTGGTTTCGTGGTGCTGAATTCTCTTAACTTTTGCTTGTCTGTAAAACTTTTGATTTCTCCATTGAATCTGAATGAGATCCTTGCCAGGTAGAGTAATCTTGGTTGTAGGTTCTTCCCTTTCATCCCTTTAAATATATCATGCCACTCCCTTCTGGCTTGTAGAGTTTCTGCTGAGAAATCAGCTGTTAACTTTATGGGAGTTCTCTTGTATGTTATTTGTCATTTTTCCCTTGTTGCTTTCAATAATTTTTCTTTGCCTTTAATTTTTGTCAATTTGATTACTATGTGTCTAGATGTGTTTCTCCTTGGGTTTATCCTGCCTGGGACTCTCTGTGCTTCCTGGACTTGGGTGCCTATTTCCTTTTCCTTTTCCTGTTAGGGAAGTTTTCGAGTATAATCTCTTCAAATATTTTCTTGGGTCCTTTCTCTCTCTCTACTCCTTCTGTGACCCCTATAATGTGAGTGTTGTTGCATTTAATGTTGTCCCACAGGTCTCTTAGGCTGTCTTCATTTCTTTTCATTCTTTTTTCTTTATTCTGTTCCGCAGCAGTGAATTACACCATTCTGTCTTCCAGGTCACTTACTCATTCTTCTGCCTCAGTTATTCTGCTATTGATTTCTTCTAGTGTATTTTTCATTTCAGTTATTGTATTGTTCATCTGTTTGTTCTTTAATTCTTCTAGGTCTTTGTTAAACATTTCTTGCATCTTCTCGACCTTTGCCTCCATCCTTTTCTGAGGTCCTGGATCATCTTCACTATCATTATTCTGAGTTCTTTTTCTGGAAGGTTGCCTATTCTCCACTTCATTTAGTTGTTTTTCTGTGGTTTTATCTTGTTCCTTCATCTGGTACATAGTCCTCTGCCTTTTCATTTTGTCTATCTTTCTGTGAATGTGGTTTTCTTTCCACAGGCTGCAGGATTGTAGTTCTTCTTGCTTCTGCTGTCTGCCTTCTCCATTTATCCTTTAATAATATCCTTTAATGCATAAACTGTGGCATATAACTTCAAATGCATTGTTCTCTTGGCTGGCATAGTCCAGATATGTAATGATTAAAAGATACATTTTTGATAGTTTTGGATGCATTGAAGCAGTAAGATCAATTTAATAGTAGTCTGAATTAAATTAAGAATTTAGAAGAACAAAGTCTAGAAAGTCATTGACTTACAAAAATGTGTTGTTGGCTTGATGAAAATGTCATAACTAGTTTTGGGGTATGTGTGTTTATAAAGGAAATAATATAGCATGATGGTTAATGTACAAATTCTAGAGTCAGCCCTGATCTTATTTCTAGTTATTAGCTCTGTGACATTGTGAAGTCTCTTAATGTCTATAACTCTTAATATTCTCATTTCTAAATAGGGCTGAATATAAAGAGCTTGGTATAATGTTTGTCAAATTACAGGGCACAGTAAAGTGTTACACTATGTGACAGAGTCACAATGTATTTGAAAATAGGTGGCAAACAGTAAAGCACTATATAAATGTGAGGTGCTCTTGCCACATGACTTTCATGAGAAATATGTAGATTTCCTGCACAGAGCTGAGATGGGGAAACTGTCAACCAGACATTGTTTGTATTGCCAGTGGCTCAATAAGTGGGAGAAAGGGTTAGTTACAAGTTAACAAAAAAATTCATTGTATTAAAGATTAGCTCAATACAAGGCTTTTTATTGGTTTGTTTGTTTTTAACCTGAAAATATGAATAAGCAACCAAGAATCAATATTCTGAAAGTGCTACAAAGGGTAAATGAGTCTTAGAGAGTATGATCATAGAGAGTATGATCTTCCTGAAGCAATTCTAGTATAGCTAAGATCTTGGCTACTGTCGGAACATGTATGTGGGGCGGAGGGTATAAATACAAATTCCTTAGCATGATATTCAAGGTCTTCACAATCTTGTCCCTGACACATTTCCAATTTTTCTTTGCAGTATATCCTCCCATATTCCATAATCTTCACTGTCTCTGTCCAGGCCATGCATATGCAGACATCTTTGTCTCTGTTTCACCTAAAATATCTTCTCTCTCTTCCTCACAATTGTATTTGACATAATACTTAATCAGTAACTAGAAAATCCTGAAAGCTTTTCTAGTTTCACTTTTGGAGATCACAACCTCTCACCCTGTGTCTCCCAATCATATTTCTTTTATCCCCATTTGTACAAATATGTCACTTTACTTTGAATTACAGTTATTTGTGTTTCTTTTCTTTCTTTCTTTCTTCTTTTTTTTTTTTTTTTTTTGCTTCAAAAAGCTTTACTGTTTCCATTTGGTCCAAGGCTTGGGTTAGAGTGCTCCAGAGTGGTTAAAAAGTTGCCTAGTTTCTGCAGAGAGGGGCTTCAGGCAGAAGCCCTGACACCAGAGAGGGCTCCTCAAAGACCACTGGGCTCCGGAGGCTCCTAGTCATGCTTGAGCGTGAGCCTTTCGAAGGGATTCTTGCTCAGGCAAACCTAGAGATCATCCAGCCTGCAGAGGTTGGTCAGGTGGTCACCCATCTTGATGAGTTTCACCTCCTCATCTGGGAGGTGGCTCTCTAGGAAGTCACAGAGGTGGGGGCCTGCACAGGCAGAACCCAGGACATGCAGATCCAAAAGGGCCTGGTTCAGGTTCTTCTCCATGAGAATGGCAGCTTCCATAGCGTCCTGGGTTTTACCCCACTCATTTTGAGATTGCTTCTGCACATCCTGGAAGAGGGCATGACCATCGTGCTGCTTTTGCATTTTCAAGAGACTCTTGGCACCCTCGCACTTCTCCTCAGTCAGTTCATGGAAAAAGTGGCCCATGCCCTTCAGAGCCAAATAGTCACAGTTGAAATAGAAGTCCAAAGAGAGGTAGGTGTAGGAGGCCTGCAGATGCATGTTGACCAGGCGGTTGATAGCGACCTCCCCCTCGGTGGAATAATTCTGACAAATCTGGGAGCTCATGGTTGATTGGTAATAAGAAGTTAAGCTCAAAAAATGGTGTTGGCTAGTCCTGGTGACGAAGGATAGCTGAGTGGCTGATTCCAAAGGTTGTGACTGGAAAAAAGGTTGGAGAGTGGTCAGAGGCTGGAGCAAGGGACGTCCCTGCGGTCTGTTCCGTCCAAACATCGTTGGAGCAAGAGAGAGATCTGTGGGACTGCTGAGTGCACTGCCTATTTGTGTTTATTATTCTTTAACTTGAAGGCCAGCTCCTTGAGGGCAAGTTCCTTAAGATCATCCTCTGTGTCTTCTGGTCTCCATAGCCCCTCAGTGCCTGGTCCAAAGCTTTGCTTGCACACAATGAGAACTAAGAAATGATTTTTGGATTGAGTTGAAATCAGACTTCTTTGAATAAAGTCCATTACCTATAGGAGTATCCCTTCTGAGGTTTTGAGACATATCAGCTTTTCAAATAGCCTTAACAGTTAGGGGTAGTCATTGTAATCTTTGATGGTTTCAGAGAAAGGGGACTTGTAAAAACTTTGCTCTTACCAGTGAAAATGATCAGGCTGATATTTGATAATTGGGTATTAGAAAACCTATAACCTAATAATTTTGCTTACATCATTGGAAAAGGAACCTCATTAAAAATAGTGGCAGCTGTTCCCTTAATGATACAATAATCCAGAAGCCTGTGGCCTTCTGCAATCTGTTAACATTTGCTGAGGACAGAAAATTTTAACATTACAATTTTTGGTAAGTTTGTTAGATATATTCGAAGAAACATGTATTGAGCCTCCACTATGAGCCATACGGTGTTCTAGTCTCTAATGTGACATTTGATCAAGACATAGCTAAAAACCATTTTATTTAGAAGACTGAATGCCAAACTTTGTCTTGTGATTTAAAGCAATGAAAATTAATTCACCTAAATGTACTTTTTCATATGTCTTTAATGTATGCATTACTTTCTTCTTAGTTAGTGTTTTTCCTTTAGAATTTTTATATTTATCTCATCTATGTAAATATAGAATTTCCTTTAAAAAATTTCTTTATCACTTATTACAACTAGTATCTAAAAACAGTAGTTTTGGGCTTCCCTGGTGGCGCTGTGGTTGAGAGTCCGCCTGCCGATGCAGGGGACACAGGTTCATGCCCCGGTCTGGGAAGATCCCACATGCCGTGGAGCGGCTGGGCCCGTGAGCCATGGCCGCTGAGCCTGCGTGTCCGGAGCCAGTGCTCCGCAACGGGAGAGGCCACAACTGTGAGAGGCCCGCATACCGCAAAAAAAAAAAAAAAAAAAAAAAAAAAAAAAAAAAAAAACAGTAGTTTTTCCCTTATTGTTCCATGCTGTGTTTTAATTGTTCTACCTTTTTAAAATTGATTTTTATTGGCGTATAGTTGATTTACAATGTTGTATACCATTTTTTACTTAAACTCCAAGAAAGTGAAGAAATTTGCACTAAGGTGTAAATAAGAGGTCGAAGTTATGCTAAGCATATGAAATGAAGTTAATAAGAACCTAGCAATGTTGAATTAATTTAAAAAATACTTTCTTTATAAGATCCTTATGGATCAAATAAACTACAAAAGGAAACAAGTAATGCTAAAAGGAAACAATAAAGGAAAATGGAAAATAAAACATATGGGCTATAAAAAATAATGATTAAAATAGCACACAAAGGTAGATGGATATGAGCCTTTTGAAGGATAACAGATAAAGAAATATTGGCAGTCAGTAATTCTTAAAATGACAACATATTCATTGAAATACTTAGGCACCTGTTTCTTCCTGGAATTATGTCAATTTATAACAATTCATTTATCCATTTATTTATTTACCAAGCATTTATTTTACTTTTTTTTCATTTTTGTTTCATTCATCCAACATAGATTATAGATTTCAGGTTTCAGAGATGATGACAACCAGTTGTAACTTGATATAGTAAAGCAACTGAAATATATAAAATTTCTATAAATATCATCTTGTAATAGAATGGTGACAGTATATTTTCTTTCTCATGGATATTCATTAGGTTAAAACATTTTGAAAAGGAGACAGTGGTTTTATGTCTTGGGAATTCTTTTAGAGGAAATGTACATTTCCTATAATAAATACTTAGGCCCTAATAAAGCTGTTAAAAATAAACGAAATAAATGGTTATTTTTAAGGTAATACCAGTCAATAAATTTGAGTATGAAAATATGAGGAAATAATTCTTAACAGAGGAAGCAAGGGAAAAAATTGATAACTTTAGCTGTCACTTTAAAAATGAACAAAAATACTTTGTGTTTTTGTAAATTACTCATGCCTCCTCATATTTGGGGAGAAGAATAAAATCTAAGGTAAACAACACAAAAGTTGCTTTCCTACATCAGATATACTTTCTTCAAAGCTGGGTATATGTCAAATTCATTTTAAGGCTACTATTGGCCTTTAGCTCCACCAAAAGACCATCAGAAACACATGTTGATCATGCAAATCTGAGTTTGTTAGACTTACAGTAAGAAAGAACACCAGTATGATAGATTGTTAGCCAGGTCTGTGAAGGGAGAATTTCCAGGAGCAAGTATATAGGGCTCTAGGTGATTTTTAAGGCTGATATTGCAAGGGAGGAAACTGGGATTGGCAAAATTTATAACAAAGTAGCTTTGGTTTGGTGGACATGATAAGGAGAAGGTCTTGAAGTGAGCTATTAGTCTTTATAAGTAAGCTATTTTGGTTGGTTCATAGACTTATCTTCCAAAGCAAGTATTTCCTATAGCAAGCTGCTAAGTTGCTTTTGCCCAGTCCCAGTTTTGTTTAGCACAGAAGCAGGAAAATGTATTTAGTCTTCAAAGTTTGTAGCCCAGGAACAGTAAAGTATGATCTTATTTCTCACTGCAAATAACTTAAAATTAATTCAAAGACCAGATATTTTTCTTTTAGGGTAAGCATGCTTCTAGTTCTAGTTAATTCCTTCACCATGAAGGGATCTCAAATGACTCCTGTGCTTCTTTAGTTCTTTTGGTCCTTATAGTATTGTATTCTTGTCTCCTTTTTAAATAGTCAAACTCCCATTGTTTTATTCACATATTTGGTTGATCTCCTCTGTTTCCAGTGTTGTGCTAGTTGTCAGGTACACAAAGTTGAATGAGTGTAATCTTGCATGAGACAAGCCTGCAAACAAATACATGCAAGAATTGATAGCTTGTGCTGTTGAAACATTTTGCAGAGGGTACACAAAGAAGGTGTGGATGGCTGGACAAAGTTTTATACTGGAGCTAATGCTCGATCTGAGTTTCAAAGCATATGGAGGAAGAGGGAGAGAAAGGAAGAGAATTGTAGGTTAAAGGAACAGGTGTGTAAGTTTGGGGAACTGCCAACTAAACAGAATGACAATTTAAAATAGAAGTATTACTTATATAGGAATATTTCATTCTTGCTCACATTTTCTTTTGAACATAGGTCTTATTTCCCTAATAAATCTGAAAGGATCTTGTGCATGGAAAATCTTTTTATATCCCTCATGTCACCTAAATCTGTATCTAGAGAATGTGCTGTAAATACTCTGATATATTTATATATGGTAACTGAGAAGACCAGGAGGAAAAATATTGTGAGTTGGATTATTTACTCTAACCAGTTTAGCAAATTACTGTTATTTTAACAGGGTTTTCAGTGGGTAGAAGACACATGGGTGATTCCTATAGTAATTCAAGCAAGAAGCTCTCCTCAGCTCTATAATTAATGATTGTGCCCAATATTCAGGGCCAGATTATTAATAACTCATAAGAAAAGGTATTTGCCTGATACTTATGTGCAGTAATTTTGCGTGGAAAGAATGAATGCATGTGTATATCACATTAATATTACCAAGCATGAAAGAAAGTCAGCTAGGGGGTTGGGGGAAAGCTTTTCTTTATGTATTAAAAAGATAGCTGTGACAAAGCGAGAGGCATGGACATATATACACTACCAAACGTAAGGTAGACAGCTAGTGGGAAGCAGCCGCATAGCACAGGGAGATCAGCTTGGCGCTTTGTGACCACCTGGAGGGGTGGGATAGGGAGGGTGGGAGGGAGGGAGGGAAATACAAGAGGGAAGAGGTATGGGAACATATGTATATGTATGGCTGGTTCATTTTGTTGTAAGGCAGAAACTAACACACCATTGTAAAGCAATTATACTCCAATGAAGATGTGGAAAAAAAAAATTGATTGACCATAAAAAAAAAAAGAAAAAAAAGATAGCCCTGTGAGGTTTGCTCTCCTTCTTTCTTATAGTCTGTGATGCTGATGTGATACAGCCATGCCTGAAGCTCTGGTAGCTGAGTTGTTTCATCGAGGTTACAATAGCATAAACACCAAAAAGCCCAAAAGCTGAAGATGGCTGAGCAAGAGGTTATGAATAGGCTGGCTTTTTTTTTTTTTTTTTTTTTGCGGTATGCGGGCCTCTCACTGCTGTGGCCTCTCCCGTTGCGGAGCACAGGCTCCGGACGTGCAGGCTCAGCGGCCATGGCTCACGGGCCCAGCCGCTCTGCGGCACGCGGGATCTTCCCGGACCGGGGCGCGAACCCGTGTCCCCTGCATTGGCAGGCGGACTCTCAACCACTGCGCCACCAGGGAAGCCCTAGGCTGGCTTTTTGATGACTTTGAGTTGAGGAACCAATCCTGGGCTTCCTAGCTCCAGACTTCTCCTTATGGAAGATTATTAAATTGCTTAAAGAACTGTTTGTCAGGTCCTAAAAATCTTGCAGGTATAAGCTTTCCTTTCTGAAACAATCCCAGTATATGCCTCTTACTAGATTTTCAATGAATATTTGTGTAAGGGGTGTTACTGAACTCAGAGGGGCTTGTGGGTTAAATTGTGTTAGTCTGCTAGGACTGCCATAACAAAAGATCACAGAGTGGCTGGCTTAAACAACAAATTCATTTTCTAACAATTCTGGAGGCCAGAATTCAAAGATCAAGGTGTGGACAGGTTTGCTTTCTCCTGAGGCTCCTTTCCTTGCCTTGTAGATGGTCACCTTCTTGCATTGGCCTTATATGTCCTTTCATCTATACATGAATATCCCTGGTGTCTCTCTGTGTATACTAATCTGTTCTTATAAGGACACTAGTCAGATTGGATTACGGCCCACCCTAGAGGACACATTTTAACTTAATTACCACTTTAAAGGCTCTATCTCCAAATATAGTCACATTCTAACGTATTGCAGGTTAGGGCTTCAACCCTATGAACATGAATTAGGGAGGACACAGTTAATTCCATAACATAAACTTTATGATTTAGTGTCTATTACTGCTTGTTTATTTCTTCATATGAACTTTTGAATCAGCTTGTTTATTTCCAAAGAAAATAAGTTCTTATTTTGTTGGGATGCTTTAGACCTGCAGACTAATTTTGGGAAAATTAGTAACCTTATGCTATAAACCTTGTGTAAGGAGAGGTCAGTTTTTCTTTTGATCAAGTATTATTCTGTCTCTCAGGAGCATTCTAAAGGAGTTTTCTTCTTAGAATATTTTTTTTTTTTGCTAATTATTATGTAGCTATATTATCTTTGGCTAAACATATTGTATATATTATGTTTTTTAATGGTTGTGTTTTTTTATTGAAGGCTGTTTATATTTGTGCCTAAAACTTCATATAGCTTGTAATAGTTTTGATTTTGAATCTCATGGCTTTTCAAGTACTACAATGCAATCATGTGGAAATAATGTTAATTTTGCTTTTTTCCTCCAAGTTTTACAGCATATATTTCTTTCTTTTCCGTCTTTCTCTTTCTTCTTTGTCTAAGTGTGTTAGCTAGAAGCCAGTTTTCATCTTCTAGTTGTTTCCTATTAAGCTTGCTAATGGATTTTGTATTTAGAAATAACTAGAAAATATCCATCTGTTGTCATTTTATGAATGGTTTTAACCCAGCATAGATATTAAATTTTATCAAATGTTGTTTCAGCAACTATGGCAGTTATGCATCAGTATGGGTGCAGATATCATGCAGTCTTTCTGTACTCAAATGGAATGTCTCTAATTGTAACTGTGTAAGTGGGTAGAGCTATTTCAGCTCTTTTAAATAGGCAGGCAGTATGGTCCTACTTCCTGGGCTCACATGGGGAGCCGTTTCCTGTTCCCTGCTATGTGTGTGGCCGATTTGACTTCCATACCTACAGTCCCTAAAGTACCATCTCTAGTACATATATATGGTTATGACTCCATCTGGGTTATAATACTGTAATCTCTGCTATTGCTCTGGGCTCCCTCTGCTTCTGTAACATGAAGATTTTCCCTTTCTATTTTTGAGTGTGGTCCTATGCCTTTTAACACTTAAATATTCTATCCCTTATTTCTATTTTGGTGGGAAAGAGAGATCCAAATGAGGAACTGCTCCATGTTGACCCAGACATTCTGCTCTCTCTGGGCACTGTCAAGTCACTGAGCTATTAAGAGGCTTTTATCCAAAAGTAGATAACTCTAGTCTACCCCAAAATTATGAAACAAAATTTTCTCTTTAGTCAGACCATGTAGAATAGTGAAAAGTCCCTAAGCTTTGAGGCCAGTAAGACTAGATATTGAATCCCAGCTTTGCAATTCACTTGCTTGGTAATCTATTTTAGGACAAATTATTTAACTGCCATGATACTGAATTTACAAAATGGAAATGATGACAGTTACCATTGATTAAAGAACTGAATAAAATAATGAATGTAAAATGCTTCCCAAATAGTAGAGGTTCAATAAATTTTGTCATCAACTCTTGCTCCCCAAGAAGTATTAATTGGAGTATATATGATATATAGTTACATTTTAATGTGTACCCATTTCTCATTCTTAGGCAAGTGAAAAATATTTCAAATTGAGGGAATGATTAAGAATGACATTGCTGGAGATTGGTTCAAGATGGCACAGCAGAAGGACGTGCACTCATTCCCTCTTGTGAGAGCACCAGAATCACAACTAACTGCTTAGCAATCATCAACAGGAAGACACTGGAACTCACCAAAAAAGATACCCCACATTCAAAGACAAAGGAGAAGCCACCATGAGATAGTAGGAGGGGCACAATCACAATAAAATCAAATCCCATAACTGCTGGATGGGTGACTCACAAACTGGAGAACACTTCTACCACAGAAGTCTAACCACTGGAGAGAAGGTTCTGAACCACACATCAGGCTTCTCAACGTGGGGGTCTGGCAATGGGAGGAAGAAATCCTAGACAATCAGACTTTGAAGTAGAGCAGGATTTGATTGCAGGACTTCAACAGGACTGGGGGAAATAGAGACTCCACTACTGGAAGGCACACACAAAGTAGTGTGAGCATCAGGACCCAGGGGAAGGAGCAATGACCCCATAGGAGATTGAACCAGACATACCTGCTAGTGTTGGAGGGTCTCCTGCAGAGGCAGGAGGTGGCTGTGGCTCACCATAAGGACAAGGACATTGGCAACAGAGGTTCTGGGAAGTACTCATTGGTGGGAGCCCTCCCAGAGTCCGCCATTACCCCACCAAAGGGCAGGCTCCAGTGCTGAGTCACCTCAGGCCAAACAATAAACAGGGAGGGAACCCAGCCCCACCCATCAGCAGTCAAGCAGATTAAAGTTTTACTGAGCTCTGCCCACCAGAGCAACACCAGCTCTACCCACCACCAGTCCCTCCCATCAAGAAAATTGCACAAGCCTCTTAGATAGCCTCATCCACCAGAAGGCAGACAGCAGAAGTAAGAAGAACTATATCCTGCAGTCTGTGGAACAGAAACCACATTCACAGAAAGATAGACAAGATGAAAATGCAGAGGGCTATGTACCAGATGAAGGAACAAGATAAAACCACAGAAAAACAGCTAAATGAAGGGGAGATAGGCAACCTTTCAGAAAAAGAATTCAGAATAATGATAGTGAAGATGATCCAGGACCTCGGAAAAAGAATGGAGGCAAAGATCAAGAAGGTGCAAGAAATGATTAACAAAGACCTAGAAGAATTAAAGAACAAACACCTAGAAGAATTAAACAACAAACAAACAGAGATGAACAATACAATAACTGAAATGAAAAATACACTAGAAGGAATCAATAGCACAATAACTGAGGCAGAAGAACGGATAAGTGACCTGGAGGACAGAATGGTGGAATTCACTGCTGCAAAACAGAGGAAAAAAAATGAAAAGAAATGAAGACAGCCTAAGAGACCTCTGGGACAACATTAAACGCAACAACATTCACATTATAGGGGTTGCAGAAGGAGAAGAGAGAGAGAAAGGACCTGAGAAAATATTTGAAGAGATTATGGTCGAAAACTTCCCTAACATGGGAAAGGAAATAGGCACCCAAGTCCAGGAAGCACAGAGAGTCCCAGGCAATATAAACCCAAGGAGAAACACACCTAGACACATAGTAATCAAACTGACAAAAATTAAAGACAAAGGAAAATTATTGAAAGCAACAAGGGAAAAATGACAAATAATATACAAGGGAACTCCCATAAAGTTAACAGCTGATTTCTCAGCAGAAACTCCACAAGCCAGAAGGGAGTGTCATGACATATTTAAAGTGATGAAAGGGAAAAACCTACAGCCAAGACAACTCTACCCTGCAAGGATCTCATTCAGATTTGACAGAGAAATCAAAAGCTTTACACACAAACAAAAGTTAAGAGAATTCATCACCACCAAACCATCTCTACAACAAATGATAAAGGAATATCTTTAAGTGGGAAACACAAGAGAAGAAAAGGACCTACAAAAACAAACCCAAAACAATTAAGAAATTGATAATAGGCACATACATATCGATACTTCCCTTAACTGTGAATGGATTAAATGCTCCAACCAAAAGACACAGACTGCCTGAATGGATACAAAAAGAAGACCCATATATATGCTGTCTACAAGAGACCCACTTCAGACCTAGGAACACTTACAGACTGAAAGTGAGGGGATGGAAAAAGATATACCATGCAAATGGAAATCAAAAGAAAGCTTGAGTAGCAATACTCATATTAGATAACATAGACTTTAAAATAAAGACTGTTACAAGAGACAAGGAAGGACACTACATAATGATCAAGGGATCAATCCAAGAAAAGATATAACAATTATAAATATATATGCACCCAACAAAGGATCACCTCAATACATAAGGCAACTGCTAACAGCTCTAAAAGAGGAAATCGACAGTAAACACAATAATAGTGGGGGACTTTAACACCTCACTTACACCAATGGACAGATCATCCAAACAGAAAATTAATAAGGAAACACAAGCTTTAATGACACAATAAACGAGATAGATTTAACTGATATTTATAGGACACTGGATCCAAAAAGAGCAGATTACACTTTCTTCTCAAGTGCACATGGAACATTCTCCAGGATAGATCACATCTTGGGTCACAAATGAGCATCAGTAACTTCTAAGAAAATTGAAATCATATCAAGCATCTTTTCTGACCACAATGCTATGAGATTAGAAATCAATTACAGGGAAAAAAACATAAAAAACACAAACACATGGAGGCTAAACAATACGTCATTAAATAACCAATAGATCACTGAAGAAATCAAAGAGGAAATCAAAAAATACCTAGAGACAAATTACAACGAAAACATGACTATCCAAAACCTATGGGATGCAGCAAAAGCAGTTCTAAGAGGGAAGTTTATAGCAATACAAGCCTACCTCAAGAAACAAGAAAAAGCTCAAATAAACAATCTAACCTTACACCTAAAGGAACTAGAAAAAGAAGAACAAACAAAACCCAAAGTTGGTAGAAAGAAGGAAATCATAAAGATCAGAGCAGAAATAAGTGAAATAGAAACAAAGAAAATGATAGCAAAGATCAATAAAACTAAAAGCTGTTTCTTTGAGAAGATAAAAAATAATTGATAAACCATTAGCCAGACTCATCAAGAAAAAGAGGGAGAGGACTCAAATCAATAAAATTAGAAATAAAAAAGGAGAAGTTACAAAGGACATCACAGAAATACAAAGCATCATAAGAGACTACTGCAAGCAACTCTATGCCAATAAAATGGACACCCTGGAAGAAATGGACAAATTCTTAGAAAGGTATAACCTTCTAAGACTGAACCAGGAAGAAATAGAAAATATGAACAGACCAATCACAAGTAATGAAATTGAAACTGTGATTTAAAATCTTCCAACAAACAAAAGTCCAGGACCAGATGGCTTCACAGGTGAATTCTAGCAAACATTTACAGAAGAGCTAACACCCATCCTTCTCAAATTCTTCCAAAATATTGCACAGGAAGGAACACTCCCAAACTCATTCTATGAGGGCACCATCACGCTGATACCAAAACCAGACAAAGATACTACAAAAAAAGAAAATTATAGACCAAAATCACTAATATAGATGCAAAAATCCTCAACAAAATACTAGCAAACAGAATCCAACAGCACATTAAAAGGATCATACACCATGATCAAGTGGGATTTATCCCAGAGATGCAAGGATTCATCAATATATGCAAACCAATCAATGTGATACACCATATTAACAAACTGAAGAATAAAAACCATATCATCATCTCTATAGATGCAGAAAAAGCTTTTGACAAAATTCAACACCCATTTATGATAAAAGCTATCCAGAAAGTGGGCCTAGAGGGAACCTACCTCAACATAATGAAGGGCATTATATGACAAACCCACAGCAAGCATCATTCTCAATCGTGGAAAACTGAAAGCATTTCGTCTAAGATCAGGAACAACACAAGGATGTACACTGTCACCACTATTATTCAGCAGAGTTTTGGAAGTCCTAGCCATGGCAATCAGAGAAGAAAAAGAAATAAAAGGAATACAAATTGGAAAAGAAGGAGTAAAACTGTCACTGTTTGCAGATGACATGATACTATACATAGATAATCCTAAAGATGTCACCAGAAAACTAGTAGACCTTATCAATGAATTTAGTAAAGTTGCAGGATACAAAATTAATGCACAGAAGTCTCTTGCATTCCTATACAGTAATGATGAAAAATCTGAAAAAGAAATTAAGGAAACACTCCCATTTACCATTGCAACAAAAAGAATAAAATACCTAGGTATAAACCTACCTAGGGAGACAAATGACCTGTATGCAGAAAACTGTAAGACACTGATGAAAGAAATTAAAGATGATACCAACAGATGGAGAGATATACCATGTTCTTGGATTGGAAGAATCAACATTGTGAAAATGACTATACTACCCAAAGCAATCTACAGATTCAGTACAATCCCTATTAAATTACCAATGGCATTTTTTACAGAACTAGAAATAAAAATCTTAAAATTTGTATGGAGACACAAAAGACCCTGAATAGCCAAAGCAGCCTTAGGGGAATAAAACAGAGCCAGAGGAATCAGACTCCCTGACTTCAGACTATACTACAAAGCTACAGTAATCAAGACAATATGGTTCTGGCACAAAAATAGAAATATAGATCAATGGAACAGGATAGAAAGCCCAGAGATAAATCCATGCACCTATGGTCAACTAATCGATGACAAAGGAGGCAAGGATATACAATGGAGAAAAGATAGTCTCTTCAATAAGTGGTGCTGGGTAAACTGGACAGCTACATGTAAAAGAATGAAATTAGAACACTCCTTAAGAACATACACAAAAATAAACTCAAAATGGGTTAGAGACCTAAATGTAAGACTGGACACTATAAAACTCTTAGAGGAAAACATAGGAAGAACACTCTTTGACATAAATCACAGCAAGATCTTTTTTGGTCCACCTCCTAGAGTAATGGAAATAAAAACAAAAAGAAACAAATGGGACCTAATGAAATTTAAAAGCTTTTGCAAAGCAAAGGAAACTACAAACAAGATGAGAAAACAACCCTCAGAATGGCAGAACATATTTGCAAACCAATCAATGGACAAAGGATTAAGCTCCAAAATATATAAACAGGTCATGCAACTCAATAATAAAAAACCAAACAACCCAGTCTATAATTGGGCAGACGATTTAAATAGATATTTCTCCAAAGAAGACATACAGATGGCCAAGAAGCACACGAAAAGCTGCTCAACATCACTAATTATTAGAGAAATGCAAATCAAAACTACAATGAGGTATCACCTCACACCAGTTAGAATGGTCATCATCAAAAAATCTACAAACAATAAATGTTGGGGACGTGCAGAGAAAAGGGAACCCTCTTGCACTGTTGGTGGGAATGTAACTTGATACAGTCACTATGGAGAACAGTATGGAGGTTCCTTAAAACTAAAAATAGAATAACCATATGACCCA
The DNA here is from genome assembly GCF_008692025.1 of Phocoena sinus. NCBI lineage: Eukaryota > Metazoa > Chordata > Mammalia > Artiodactyla > Phocoenidae > Phocoena > Phocoena sinus. Next base: position 31,466,795 of record NC_045766.1, read on the forward strand.
GCAATACCACTACTGGGAATATATCCAGAAAAAAACATAATTCAAAAAGACACATGCACCCCCATGTTCATTGCGGCACTATTTACAATAGCCACATCATGGAAGCAACCTAAATGCCCATCAACCAATTAATGGATAAAGATGATGTGGTACGTATATACAATGGAATATTACTCAGCCATAAAAAGGGACGAAATTGGGTCATTTGTAGAGACGTGGATGTATCTAGAGACTGTCATACAGAGTGAAGTAAGTCAGAAAGAGAAAAACATATACCGCATATTAACGGATATATGTGGAACCTAGAAGAATGGTATAGATGAACTGGTTTGCAGTGCAGAAATTGAGACACAGATGTACAGAACAAATGTATGGACACCAACAGGGGAATGTGGCAGTGAGTAGGGGTTGCGGTGTGATGATTTGGGAGATTGGGATTGACATGTATACACTAATATGTATAAAATGGATCACTAATAAGAACCTACTGTATAAAAAAAATTAAATAAAATTCAAAAAAAAACATTGCTAGTCATAGGTCATAAATTTACTCCCTGTAATCTTTCTTATTTTAGATAATGTCTTTTGTGATGTTTTTTAAATAGAGAGCTTAGTTTCATTTCATCTTGGGGCAGGGAGTGAGAAGTTACTGTAAAAATCTGACTGGAAAGATTAGTAATAGAATTAGCACATCCAACAGATACAGGCACTTCAGAATTTGTTTCTTCTATAACGCAGACATGTTAGGCTAAATTGTCCCCAAATCTCCTTTAGTTCTAACATTCTCTGATGCTTCTGTGATAATATAATTCATCTGTTTCCTTTTACATAAATGGAAACTGAGTCCCAGGGAATAACAGGGTGGCCAAGACCACATGCAGTAGTTTTTTTTGTAGCAGAACCAATCTGGAAGGGGGTGGGGATCTTAAGGCCCCAACACATTTTGAGGTTTCTCAGAGTCAGCCATTCTACCAAAGACAGGAAACACCAAATATTTGTGTACCAGAGTCGGCTAAAGTTTCCACCATGGCATGGCAACAGTGAATGTATTTATTAGAATTGTCAGTTCTCATATTTCTTGATATAGATATACTACAGTTTATAATTCTAGGGTCATTTTTATTCAGGGATGGACGTATAGATAGATAGGTCCCTATTATTTCAGAGCTTTCACAGAAAAACCTGAACTGTATAATTTGATTATTTAAAATAGTGGACTAAATCTTAAATTGATAGCTAACTTTATTTACCATTCATTTTGATCGAACTTAAGACATGTTAAATTCTTTTTATATTTGTAGATTGGATAAGTTGTTTTCAGAAAATCCAACCATAGGAAAGTCAGAATTGCCTTTCTCAATCTTCTCTTCAAGACAAAGTCACTGGAAGCATATTTATCCAAATGTTTTCAAACATTGCATAGTTTTCACTATGGTCCAACATTTTCCTAAATTAAGTGTTAAATGTTAACATGTTGCCAAAGTACATAACTTTATTAATAATAAGTGTAAAACTTCACAGCAATAATATCTAGTATTTATATTTTTTAATGGATTTTCTTTTACTCTTTACTTTTACTCTCACAGCATCCCCTTTCCAGAGAAAGGGTTTTATAACCTGAGAAACTCAGGCACAGAATTTTAGAGTGACTTTTCTCTCCATCCTACAGTGTTTTTCCTACATTTCCACAAAAAAGCTGTTCTTCCTAAGCTCCAGCATAGAAAGCACCACGTATTTGAATACTCAAGTTGCCACCATCAGCAACTGCTTGAGAGTTAATAATAAAAAAAGAAAGGATAAATTACACAAGCCATGTTTTCGCTCCTGAAACATTCTGTTTTGTATACAGCTCTCCAACTGTGTGAACTGCACGCATATACATTAAAAAAAAGCAATCTGTGGTTTTACTAAAGGTAAATTCTGGCCTATAAAAATTACAGGAAAAGCTACTATTGCTTGACATCTCTGAATTTATGGCTTTGCTTTTAATAAGATTCCAAGCCTAGATTATTTATTCACTAACACATTCACTCAAATACTTACTGAGTGCCTATATCTGCCAAAGCAACTATATTCTAGGCATGGGGGATACAGCAGGAAAAAAAAAATCCTGCCCTCATGGAGTTTGCATTTTGGTTGAGGGAATCAGAGATGCTGTAAAATGGTGAAATATGTAGTTTGTCAGCTGGTAATAAGTGTTTTTGATAAAAGCAAGCAGGGAAAGAAGGTGGATGGTGGTTGGGGAAGGGTTACAGCTTTAAATAGGGTGGTGGGGTAAGGTGTCATTGGGAAGGTGACTTTTAGGAGAGGCTTGAAGGATGTGAGGGAGCCAGCTTTTCAGATTTCTGGGGGGAAAGGGTTCTGCTCAGTTGAACAAAGCAACAACAACAAGAGATATTTCTCTAAACCTTCAGCCTGATTCACTTTGACAGATGTGTTTTTGAGGTGATTACTAAACCATTCGAAGTTAGTTTCCTTCTCTTCAAGAGATGTTGTCCACATGAATGAGAGCTTATATATTCTTGGCATTGAGGCAGACATAAACAGTCATTGAAGGAATTTTCACCTGTAGTATTTCCAGAGAGGGCACTTGGGCACATACTGACATTTAAGGAATAGTAGTGCTAAATGCTTCTCCAGATTTTCAGACTCCATCATCTTTATTTAGCATACATTAGAAATTCATCTTGATGGTCTGCTTGTCTTAGTGAATCACATCCCAAATGTCAGCCCATCAAAACAGCTTATTCTAAGTTTCTGGTGTCTAAGGGTTATTAAGCATTTGAGACAAATTTATATATATCCTCAAATACATCTGACCAACAAAAGATTAAGCTGTCTCTTCTATGACCTTATTTATTTCCTCAGGAAACGATGAAAACTTTTCATTTTGTTTTGAAACTTACCATTTGAAACTTTATGACAGAGGATACTCTGTTGGCATGAGTTTATTTCCTCCCCTTGAAAAACGATGTTCAAACAATGAACTTTTGCCATCTCTGAGGCTTTGGTACTCTTGCTCTGAGCTTCCAGGAAAAACAGTAGACACCTATGAACATTAATGGAAGAAAAGCATATGGAGATTAAATCCAGAGAGAGATCTGCCCTAACCAGAATTTCCCTTAGATCTACAGAAGAGAGTGAACTGATCTGATGAAAGTTGAGAGGACCTCAAGGCCATAAACAAGTTTTGAAACCATGAGTTACTTTAATCTTCTTTATCAAATAATTAGGATTTAAAAATATCACCATCTAGAAGTTTCTGCTGTTGCCTAGTCATACTAGGTCTTGCCTCCTTAAGTGGAAAGTCAACTTCAAAGACTGATAAGAATGAGCATCAAAGGAAGTATAAGTCATCACTTTTTCTCATTTCACTGGCAAGTAAAAGGAGGCTACCTATTTGCTTCCTATGGAAGTGAACATCCTACTAATTCAGATGCAACCTGTCATTTACTAATTTTCAATGGGAGTTAAGTGCTGGAGCCACAGGCTTGGCTTTGGTTTATTTGGAATGGTTTTCTGAAGGGTAGTGCTGCTCACTTAAAAATATATCTGAGCTGTTACAGTGCTAGGCATGGTACTAAAAGTAGAGTAAGCCAACCACTGGTCTTTAGGACTTTATAGTGGAATGGTGGGTAGGGAAGAGAGGGTGTTTGTAGACTTCATTCCAAAGAGGAGACACAGAAAGCTATGGAGTTTTAATGGAGAACAAAACTGCAGCAAGATTTGTTTGGAAAAGACGTTTGAAATGCATATTAAATAATGTGGGTTTGCATCTTGGCTCTGGCGTTCACTAACTGTGGATTTCGGACAAGTTTTTTAGTCTCTCTGAGCCTCATTAGTTCCTCATTTGTAAAGTACGCATACTCCTTCCTAACTTGCAATGAGGTTCTAGGTATTCAAGACTGCATGCAAAGCACTTGGCATTATGTCCAGAACAAAACGGATGATATCGCCATTAGAAAAGGTGAGGAGGGGAACCTCACAAGCTTGAAGATAAGAGTGCCTAGCAATTAGAATTATGAAATCTGAGTTAAGACTGGGCTCTTCTATTAGTGAGCTCAGTGCTAGGGAAACTCAGTTAGCGTTGGGTTTAGTTTGCTGGTGGAGTGTTAGGTAGGTGGTAATAATCACTGCCCAGATTCATTGTGGTGTCATGAGTATGATTATAAATATGAAAGCCCTTGAAGAGTCAAACAGGCGCACAAATCAAGAATACTAGCATACAGAGAGCAACTTGAAATTCATATTTGGCAGGTATGTATAGAAAATCTTTAGGAAAAATATGGGAATTTTAAAAAAACCTTAAAGGACCTATGAATAGTTTCTTCTTCTGACTCTCTCAAGGCTTTCCAGACTTCCTCTTCTCTCCTCTAACCCTCAGACCCTGAATCAATTCCTTCCTTCTGACTCTTCTTTTCCAAGGGTAGTGCTCTAATGTTCTTTATTATCTATGAATTATGTGAGAAATTTATTAGTAAAATTTTCACTTAGTAGGATTACAAGCCAATCTTCCTGTGCATATAATTGTAACTTATACAGTGAGGGGAGGGGGGTTGATTTTTATAATGAAAGAAATTAACAAAGTTATTTGTGACTAAACAGTGATTTTTTTCCCCAGAAACTTCATTTAGGTGTGTACAATAGTAAGATCTATATAACATTTCTCTACTAGGAGAAAAGAACTAAAACTTTTGAGAAAACAAAAAAGTACCTGAATCAAAGGTCATAGGACTAACGAGTGGCAGAGCTGGGATTTGAACTCAAGTCCCTCCATTGGCAAAGCCAGGACACCTGCTGCCTCTCTTAGTCTTGGCACTTAAATTTGACATTGGAACAGTTTTCAAAGATGCTGATGTTGTATAAGTCTACAAGGTTTACTTGTATATTACCTTTTAACTCACCCTCTACAAGCATTTAACTTGGACATGGCCTTTCAGAAAAGTGTTGTTATTAACAGATGTCATAGCAAAAATAAATTAGTCTTCATTTAGTAGTTTATGTAACCTCCCTCCCTGACATTTAATGTTTTGCTAAAACCTATATGTAGTGAAGGATCTAGTTCATAACTACTTTTTAAAATTATTATTCAAAACCAGTGGTTATTTCAATTAGCCATCATCTCCCTTCTTTAGGAGGATTTCCCATCTCCTTTTTGACAGAAATAGCACCCCTCTCCTTGGTGCTCCTACCGTGCTTTGTTCCTCTTCCATTGCAAACCCACATTGCTTTGTCTTCCTCTCTCACTAGGCTATCATTTCCTTCTAGATTGTAAATTCTTCACTAGACCATAAGTTCCTGTATCCTTCATTTGTAATATCTTAAAGATGGTAGATATTCCAAGTATTTATTAGCCTACTTAAATTCTATGTGCAGTATTTTAGAACTGTTTCAGAGGAACTTGATTTTAACCATACCCAGTTTTTTTGTCAGATAATTCATGGATAATAAAGAATATTAAAGCACTAGCCCTACTAATGAATAAACAGAAGGAAGGAATTTAGGGCAGGGCTAGAGGGTTGGAAGAGAGAAGAGGAAGAATGGAAAGACTTTAGAGGGGCAGCAAATACATTTTCAAGGCCTTAATTTGCTGAATGCATTTCTGATATTAGGAATAGGGAAGTGTAGATAATTGAATCACACTGGAGTTTTTGGTCAAACTATTAGCAATTTGATAAAAATGAATCTCTGACTCATGCCTCCCTTCTCTGCTTGTGGACACACAATGGCTGGTAGAATTTATTTCTGTCAGAAAACACGTAGCTGTGTATAGCTTGTGACATGATTGCTGCATCTTTTTCTTTCTCCCATTTCTACTGTTTGTCAATCCTATTCTGCATTCACTGAGAATGCCCATCATGACCTTTGGTCTCTGTCTCAACTTGGATTCATGTGCTACAGTTAATAAAAAATATCTTTAAAGAGCATTAAGATCTTAAAGAATACCAAAACATTTTGATATTTGGAGGCTATTGCTAGCAAAAGGAATCAAAGAACATATGGTGAAAATTTTTTGCACAAATTCTGAGTAAGACTGGGCTGGGGGAAATTGTGAGATAAAAGAAATTGACCTGAAGACTTCTCTTAATTCCCTCACTCCCAGCAGGCCCAGATAGCATACCCCCCCATACTCTTTTGTATCCCCCATCCTCTACTCAACCCCCTGCAATCACCACCAGTGTCTTTTGGTCTCAGAAATAGATATGACAGATCTCTTCACTCTGGGGTATCTCTGTTAGGTCGTGATACATAAACACTCTTACATATTTTTAAATAGACAAAGAAGTCTCCAAAATTTTAAGCCAACAAATGAACATCTAATTGTGGAATGTAGGCCATGAAGGAGAAAGTTGAAGGAGAATTTCTTTAGACAGTATTAGGCTTCCCATCAAAGTTTGCCTTGACCCTGGAAGATGATGATCTGAGCTTCTCTGAAGAAAATGTATAATTTAGAAGAAAATTCAGAAACCATTAAATCTATATGGGAAAAATTCCAGTTGCTTTAAGTTTTTGGTGTTTCTTTTATTTTTTCTTTGACGGTTACTTGGAGGATGTTTTATTTAGAAGAGCATCTTCATTTTTAGGATGTCTAAAACCAAACGTCTCTTCAGTTAAAGATAGCTGCTGTAGTAGGGCTTGGGAAGGGAATAGACTAGGGGGTAAGAATGAGCTACCTGGTGAAGGGGAACCAGAAAATATGCCAAGAGTTCCCAGTTCAGGAGAAGGAAGGTCAGCATGAGGAAAAGTCACAGGGGAACAAAATTATTCTCTCCACCTACCTGTGGCTCCTCCAGTGCCACCATCAGTCATCTGATTTCCACAGACAACAGCACCTCTACGGCCTAACAAAGGTACTCTCAACAAAGGAATCCTACTCCTGCTCACTTTACTTTGAAGAAATAAACTAGAATGTTTCACAAATAGCCCAATGAACAGGGTGAAAGAGCAGATGTTACGTTTAAATGCCACACATGGCTACTTTTGGTTCTTGGAGGACCCAAATGCTACATGACATCAGGCACATATTTTTAGCCTTATTTATAATGTAACAACATTTCACCATCTCCTCATTGTCAATGTTGCTTCCAAAGTATTATGAAGGAGGATCTGACCCTGCATTAAAGCTCCTTTGACTTTGAACACAGCACATGTTTTCCATAAGGAAATCAATAAAATTTGGTGGTAGATTCAAGTAACATTTTTCTTTCTGAAGCGTTGTTTAGATGATTTGAAGTTATTCATTTTAAAACTTTGCAAAATCATTTGGGTCTGTGCTTCTTGGTTTTCTTCTTCATTCATTAACTCAACAAATGTTTATAATGTACTCAATATGGACCAAGTATGGTGATAAATTGTTGGAGATATAAAGATAGCTCTGAAGAACTTCATAGTTTGGAGGGCAAGACAGTCTCATGAAGTAATCATTAGAAATACAGTATCATCATTGCTATCAAAAGAGGTATAAACAAAGGGTGACTCCAAAGAAGACCAGGCCTCTGGAGGGAAATGCAGGAGGAACCAGGGAAGGCTTTCCTGAGGAGTCTGATGAAAGGAAATGGAAATTAGACAAGAGTATGAAAGAGATTCAGGCTGCAGGGCAACACGTGCACAGACTTCATGTTGTAACATCACAGCAAATGCACGCAACTGTATGTAGCAGAGTTGTAGGTCGCAGCTGATTTTGTTCCATCAGCTGAAGCAACACTGGATAGTTGTGGTGGCTTTTTTGATGCAGCTGGAAGCAGGATGTAGATATTGAGGAAAGGGTGTGGGTACACAGGGTTGGGGGGTAAAAGACCACTGCCCCTACCATCCTCAGGTGCTGTAAAGAGTTAAGGGACACCATGGTTGAAACAAACAGGCAAGTCATGATGCAAGGACTCAAACATGTGGCTCAAGGCCAAGTGTTAGCAGTGGACCCAGTATCTCTGAGCCTGGGACATGGCCTGTGAGTGGGGTAAGAGTCACCTGAGTCTTCCATTCTTGTGGCCCAATCTCATGAGATCCAACAAAAGCCAGTGGGAGTGATCCACTTGTCTAGCCCCTGTCCTGGAACCCACATCTGGGCCAGTCTCTTGTTACCCATAAGTGTGAGTTTTGCAGCTCCTCAGGATCCAGTTGATCCCGATGCAGGGAAGAGAGTTGGAGAACATTTGGAAGAGAAGAAATAAGTTCAGGATCCATGTAGTTCTCCATCCAGGCCCAGGGCATTTTGCCCAGACAGCACTGCAGGACCCAGTTGGTCCCAGTCACCTGAGAGGAAGTTAAAACATTTTGAGGTAGGCATGCCAAAGCACAGGGCCTCAAGCAGTGGCCCTCCTTTCCCAGATCTTCCCAGGCTCATAGTCCCAATTCTTACAAACTCTGTGATCTTAGACAAGTTACTCAGTTGAACCTCAGTTTTCTCATAGGTAAAAGGCATTTGTAATGCCTTACAAAGATGTTGTGAAAACTATATGAACTAATTTATAAAGTGCCCCAAATGTGGAAAATGCTTGGTGAAGTTGACTAACAATTCTAGTCAACTAGAATTCTTGGTGAAGAATTACTAGCAATTCTTGTCTCAAACAGGGACATGACTGGGGTCAGACTGAGTTGTTTGGGTATAGAAACAACTTGCTGTATTTAGGAATTTCTTGTATATAGAAATTAATCTTTTTTTCTTATTATAAAATGATTATTTTAGAAAATGTGAAAAATATACAAAATCAGTAGTTTATTCAACAAATATGTACTCAGCATCTACTGTGAGCTGTAGTGCTGGTTTTGGACACTGCTGATCCGGCAGTGAATAAAATGAAGTCCCTCTCCTCTTATATGAGAGATATACAATAAAATAGACATATACGAGTTATATATATACATATATGTATACACATAAATTATACATAGTATGTCATAATATGTCAGATGGTGATAAGTGCAAAGTAAAAAATAAAGCTGGATGGGGGATAGGGAATGCCAAGAGGTTCGGAAGTAGCAGTTATAAATACGGTGGTCAGGAAAGGCTTCACAGAGAAGGTAACACTTGAGCAAGCTCCTGAAAACATCTGGAGGAAAAGCATTCAAGGCAGAAGAACAGTAAGTCCAAGAGTCCCAAGCAGGATTGTACCTGATCTGTGTGAGGAACAGCATGGAAGCCGGTATGACTAAGGTAAGGTGAATGATTAGTAGAGAGATAGTTTGCAAAGACAGAAAGACATGGGGGTGGAGGAATGCAGATAGTGTAGGGCCTTGTAGATCATTACAAAGACCTTGGTTTTTATTCTGATGAACATGGGGAGCTACTATTGGGAGAAACTGTCTTCCATGAATTTCTTGCTCTCCTACATGTCTTGCCAAGTATGCCAAGAATGCAAGGTCCTGACCACTCTTTACCCAGGCCATTTCTCAGGGTTGTGTTTGTAATAAGCAACCTTGAGGGATGATGTGACATCTTCCTCCAGGACAAAGATCAGGTTTGCTCAGTACTTCCTACAAAATGATGGGCTTCTTGACCTCAGTGTTTCCTCTCCTACAATGAGACCCATTGTCTATGCACATTATCGTTTAGGTCCATTGTGTTGCCCTCTTGGAACTTGGACGATATGAGGAACTGCTACAAATATGCTGATGCTCATGCTGCTTGCCAGGCTGTGAGTAATAAAATCCTTGTTTTGGACCCAGGAGTTTTGTGTCTTCTGTCAGCATCCATGAAATAATAATAGGCTAATTTATCAACTTGTAAGATAAAATCAGATCTCAGACTCTTCACAGTTCTTGGTAGCCATTGCAAAGTTTTGATCAATAAAAATGACATGATCTGACTCATGTTTTAAAGGTGTCACTCTGACTACTCTATGGACTATAGACTTATAGGGCCAGGGTAAAAACGGAGAGCACCAAGGAAACAACCATAGTTATCCAGGTGAGAAAATGTGGTAAGCTGGATCAGGGTAGTTTTACAATGTTAATGAAAAGTTATCCTATTCTGGGTATATTTGGCCAAACAGGATTTCAGCCAGATTGGATACAGTTTGTGAGAGAAAGAGAATAAAAATGAAGAACAAGATTTGGTCCAAGAATTTGCCATTTGTAAGATGGTTTTTTGTTTTGTTTTTCTAACTAAAATGGTAAGGAAAGGGGAAGGATTTGGTTGAGAGGGCCTAGAAATTAAGTGGTTGTTTTTTTACACATTACATTTGAGTTGCTTATCAGACATATAAATAGATGTTGAGTGGATAGTTAGATATTTGAGTCTGGAGTTCAGGACAGAGGTCAAGACATGAGACATAAAAATGTAAGAAGAAAAATACTCCCATAATTCCACTTGCCAGAAGCAGACACTGTTAACTGCTGGTTTACTTCTCAGTCTTTTGATGTAGATATATTATTTGAGCAAAAAGAATATTTTAAAAATATATAGGACCTTAGCCAGAGGTAATGACATTTCATCTCTTAATATGATTTGGAAACACATTGTTGAAACTCTGAAAATGACACAGAGTCACTTTTTCATAGTGATAGAAATGCGAAATTTGCAATGATTTGGCAGAGTGTTGCCTGGGCTTACAATGCAGATGTCTGCCAGATGGCTTTAGCTGTGTCTATAGTTGCCACTCTGAAAAAGTTGGATGACTTTTTACCTTGACCACACTCTGTGATTCAAAACACACTGCTTGACCAAAACCACTCCAATTGAAATGGAAAATGGGCAGTTGTGGGAACCATGCTGGACAAGAAGCAAGTGTATTTTTCTACTCTAAGCTACATACTGACAGCTTGTGCCATGAACATTACCCTGTTGTGGGTTTTTCAGTGAATTCCTTTCAGTAGAATTCAGGGCCTGAGGGTATTTAATCCAGAAATTTTGAAACAACAGTTATTCTGAGCACCCCCACCCCGCCCCCCATGCCATGGGTGGAAATTTATCAGCGCAGTCTTTTCAATCTATGCATGTTTGTTACCACTTTGTTGCTTCTGAGCAGGGTGGTGTGTTGCTGTGTTTCTCAAACTGAGCCTGCATCAGGGTCTCCTGAAGACCTTGTTAAAACACAAATTCCTAGGACTCACCTCCAAAATTTCAGTAGATCTGATGTGGTACCCAGGAATTGAAATTTCTAACAAGTTACAAGAGGATGCTGCTATTGCTGATCTGGGGACCACCCTATGAAGACCATTGTTTTTGTGATTAAGGACAGGTACCCTGGAGCCAGACACCAAGGTTCAAATCAAGGCTTCATCTTGGGAAAGTTACTTATCTCTCCATGCCTGGTTTCCATATTGACATAATGAGGGTAATGATTGTATCTACTTCATAAGTTCACTGTCAGAATTAGATAGATTGATAAATATGAAATACTTAGAGGTTGGCACAGTAAATATGTTTGCTATTCTTTGTTAAGACAACCTTCTTGAAAAAGTTACATCGATTCTCAGTTTCTGGGAAAAGTCCTATTTTAATGTGTGCAATGTTTGGTTAATGTTTACACTCAGGGCATAATGAAAGATATGAACAAATTACATGAAACAAAGTAAAAGGTACAAGACTCGAAGACATCAGCTGCAAGGACATCCAGGCATGAGTAAGCAGAAAAGTTGAAAGATCTAAGTCTAAATGAAGTGAATTAGCTTCTCTAACTCATGCTGACAACTTTAGAATAACAACAACCACAACATTTGTGAGTACGCGTGCGCGCGCACGCACACACACACACACACACACACACACAAGATGATACTTCTGCCTTTTGCCTCCAAGCTCTTTGTATGGTGATCATTTAGTCATTATTTCCATAACCTTCCTTTTATCCTGTGGTTGAAGTGACTGGCTTCACTTCAAGATCAGGTTTGTTGATACTTAAGCAGTTAAGTAATTCTTTGGCTGTCCTATCCTTGAGGCCTCTGTTCAACCATCCCAAAGCCAGGAAATCTTGCACACAGAGTGTCAGTAATTATTTCAGCATTTGATATTTAATGCAGTTTTCTGAGCACTGTGTATAGTAATAGGTAGGTTAAAATAGCCCCCAAATTTAGATTCCCAGTATATATCATCTTTTTCCCCCCAACACAAAATTAAGAGTTGCACTAGTAAGGATTGCAATGCGAACCACATTGAGAATTTGGGACAGAGACAGAATGGTCTTGATGGTTCTCCAAATTCCATGGAGTTCTTCATGGCTCAGTGTGCCTTTTGACATAAATCTGGAAAAATTCAGTGCCCACACTGACCCATCCAATCCCTTAAGAATTCCTTCAGTCATACTTCAAGGACATTTATCTTCACTCAATTTTAGCAAGGCACTTTCATGCCAATACTCTGGACCTTTAATTAATTTTGATTGTTTTAATCTTTGAAACCTTGAACTTGGAAATTCCATCCTTTGAACAAAACTTTCGACCCACTTAACTTGCTCTTCCATTGCATGGTGATCTTGATTGTTACCTGCACTCCCATTTTCTCAGCTCCCTCATGTCCTTTCCTCTGTAGCTGGGACACAGTAGTCAATTATTTTAACTTCCTTCCCAGTAACTCCTCAAGCCCATTCTCACCACCACTGTGCCCATCAAACAATTCTTTCTCCTTGGATTGACATGTGTTGAAGAAAGCACATATATGGGTTTAACTGGTGTCACCACAAATTTGTGGTTTACAATTTTGGCTGAACCCCTAACAGTGCATAAATGCAGGCACGGGGTATCAGTCATGTGAGCTGCTCCATGTTGTGTGCTACAGGGGAGGAGCAGCAGGGCTTTGGCTTTTTTTATTTAATAATGACTAATACTTCTCCAGAGGAGACCTCTAGGGAGGCAGCTAATGGAACAATAAAATTAGTCACACACAAGGCACAATATTTTGGAACATTTTAATAAAACTCACTGCTTTCACTGCCAAAATTGCCTCTGCCGCCACACAGGGACGTGGCAGCCGCCTTTCTGGAAACTGAACTTTAGTCTTTGCTTCCTCATGTCTTTCTTACTACTTTTCAGCAACAGGATGATATTTTGAAAACTGCTTAGAAATCAACTAATCATTTTACTACAAGCATGAGGCTTCTCAGGGCCTGAACTGCCTACCAGTGGGTAAACTGAAGGGCCCAGTGTGGTGACAGATTTCTGCAACCTTGATGTTTCCGGTCATTTACCTGAGACCCATCTCTTCCCAACTCATATTCTTGATTGATTCCTCTTTCCTAATGTAATTCCCAAACTAAAGCCAGAATTCTACCTTTAGGATCCCCTTTGCTGAGGAATCTTGGAGGCATTGTGGTTCCTGCCTCGGCTGACCAACCATCCTCATTTGCCCAGGAATGAGAGGTTTCTCAAGATGCAGGACTCTCTGTGCTGAAACCTGGATAGTCCTAGTGAAACCTGGCTGTGCTGGCCCCCTATTTATGTCTTGTTCCTCCCAGTTACCCCAAATTCACTTATATCAGAAAACTATTCTCTCAGCCTTAAGAAGCAGCCCTCTCCAGGTACATATCACAAGCTAGCCTGTTCTCCTATGGAGCAGTTAATTTTAAAGCTAAATCTGCTTAAACTTTGGTAAAAACTTATAAAACTAGGTCTTAGTTACTACTTAGATGTGTAGTAGCAAACACCCTTTCATCAAATATTTTACTTCCTTTCTGCTGAGTACAGCTCCTCATTTAAGAGGTTGGTATTCTCACAACAAAGTTGCATGCTCTTTGTATGTCCTCTTACCCTACTCCATTCCACCCTGCTTTCCCTCTACCCATCTTCCTCAGCTGAGAGGCCCATCTATAAAGAACAAAAACGGTGTGTCATCATGGTTTCTCCTTCAGCTCTGCTCCATGTTCTGTAGTATCAACCTGCGACTCTTTTAGTCCCCATGGCCTGATCATGCCTTTATCACTCATTTTCCTATGACAATTACTGGATAAGCCCCGCCGGGTCATGACACTCATTTTGAGAGAGAATTGTATCCTTCTCCAAGGCTGATGTAGCACACATTTTCTTTTATTATCCTTCACAATTTAACAGATATGTGTCCTGAATCATCATTGAAAACACGGTCATTTCCTTGACTTACTGAGGATGATGTTTCCTTCCCTATTTTTCACGGTTTTGACCCATTCACTGGGCCTCAAGGAGAGGAGTGGAAGAAAATACCTCTATTTGCTGTCTCCATTAGAAGAAAAAAAAAATACCAAGTACACATTTTTCTATTTCTTCATAAAGTTTCTTCCTCTTCTCTTGGACACATGTGGTGTACTGAGAACCCAGACATAGGGTTCTTGGGGACTCTGTTGGGGCTCACATCTCAACCTGACAACCTGGAGATAGGCTAAGCATAGGTTCAAGCTATTTGTTTTCATTAGTTTTTTCCATTCTGCTACTTCCTTTTTCCCCATGTCGAAGAAAAGTGTCAAATTTTATCAAAATATAAATGACATTTGGGAATTCTTTAAATATTGGTGGTGAGAGTCTTTTGCAAAATTCTCAATAGTCTTGCATTAAACATTTTTGCCATCTCTTTTTAGAAGAGGACAGGTTGAAAAGCCAAGCTTCCCCTGACTCTAATGAAAACATTTTGTGGAAAATCAGTGAAATGTTTCTGTACTTAAAAAACATAAGAGATGGCATTCTCTCTCTGAGAGACATGAAATTTCCATTTAGAGAGGATTGTGGTAATTTATACATATTTCTTTGGTTTCTAAATAACTATAAGAAAGACATATTTCTTTCTGTGTAGATACACATCTTGAATTTAATGAAACTGTTATAATTAAAAACCTACCATTCCCCTTATAAATCTGAAATTTACAGTTCCATGTAATAACTTTCTAAATGTCAAACATTACTGCACATTTATTACTTCATGATGTAGCGGTAAAACTCTTTCAAAGGTTGAACTCTGCTCTGTAAATAAGACCTAAATCCATAGTTCAAGCTATGTTAGCAGAACTGAAGATTTATTTTACTTGACTGGCATGGCATTGGGCAAAAGCAAATGAGGAAAACTTCGTAAAACTAGTCTAATCCTGAGACTGCAAACTTTGCAAATCTAGTGACATTAAAAATAAAAGGAAAGCAGTATTTTTTTTCCTCAAAATTACTTATCTTCTAAATGAATCTTTCTGTGCTATGTCCAATGTTATCAAGCCCTTTTTGAGCGTCTCCTATGTTCCAGGTTTGGGGAATAAAAGGGAAACTCCTTCCTTGAAGGATCCTATACTCATTATTCCCTATGTGATAATGGCCACTCTGTGCTTTGGAGTTTTTGGAATATCCTTCAATTCAATTGTTCCATAAATTCAACCATATTTTGGAAACTATGGTTACTAGATCTATGCTAGACATACAGCTTTTCATCTGGAAAATAAGACTCTGATGAGTTACTTGAGACTTAAGATTCCATCTTTTGCCCCCTCCCCATATTATGACAAGCATATTTGACTTGATTACATTTTTATGCATTTCTTTCCTTTGCCTTTCCTCTTCTTTTTCCTTCTCCTAGAAACTTTAAACAAAGCTGACCATTCTGAATACACGATGACATTGGAGAGAGTGGCAGGGCATCAGATCTCTGAGTTTTCTTCCCACCTTTTTGGTCTTTCCTCCTTAGTCACCTTTTCTGAATCTCCCTTCTCTAATTAACCTCAAAACATTAGCTTTCCACAGGACTTGCATTCTCCTTTAAAACATGCTCTCCTTAAACTGTGTCAATCTATTTTCATGGCTATAAACACAGTTTATTGACTAACTCCACCATGGATTTCTCTGTCTCAGAGCTCCTCTCTGAGCTGAATTTAGGAACTGCCCAAATTTAAATACTGGCTCTGCCCCTCATCAGTCTATCTGGACTTGGGCAAATCTCTTAACCTCTATATGCTTCAGTTTTTTCATGTGAAAAGTGTTTAATACTAGTACAAAACTTGTAAGTTTGTTATGAGGATTAAATGAGTTAATGCACAAAAATGGGTTTAATAATGATATAAAACACTAGGAGTTGGGGGGACCTTCAAGATGGTGGAGGAGTAAGACGTGGTGATCACCTTCCTCCCCAGAAATACATCTACATGTGGAACAACTCCTGTGAACGCTGGCAGAAGACCTCAGACTTCCCAAAAGGTAAGAAACTCCCCACGTACCTGGGTAGGGCAAAAGAGAAAAGAAAAAACAGAGACAAAAGAATGGGGACGGGACCTGCACCAGTGGGAGGGAGCTGTGAAGGAGGAAAGGTTTCCACACACTAGGAAGGCCCTTCGTGGGCAGAGACTGCAGGCGGCGGAAGGGGGAGCTTCGGAGCCACGGAGGAGAGCGCAGCAACAGGGGTGCGGGGGGCAAAGCAGAGAGATTCCCACAGAGAGGATGGGTGCCAACCAGCACTCACCAGCCTGAGAGGCTTGTCTGCTTACCCACTGGGATGGGCGAGGGCTGGGAGCTGAGGTTCCGGCTTCGGAGGTCAGATCACAGGGAGAGGACTGGGGTTGGCGGCATGAACACAGCCTGAAGGGGGCTAGTGCGCCACAGCTAGCCAGGAGGGAGTCCAGGAAAAAGTCTGGACCTGCGTAAGAGGCAAGGGACCATTGTTTTGGGGTGCGTGAAGAGAGGGGATTCAGAGCACCGCCTAAACGAGCTCCAGAGACGGGCGTGAGCCGTGGCTATCAGCGCAGACCCCAGAGACAGGCATGAGATGCTAAGGCTGCTGCTGCCACCACCAAGAAGCCTGTGTGCAAGCACAGGTCACTATACACACCTCCCCTCCCGGGAGCCTGTGCAGCCCACCACTGCCAGGGTCCCGTGATCCAGGGACAATTTCCCCAGGAGAACACACAGTGCGCCTCAGGCTGGTGCAACGTCATGGCGGCCGCTGCCGTTGCAGGCTTGCCCCGCATCTGCACCCCTCCTTCCCCCCGGCCTGAGGGAGCCAGAGCCCCCAAATCATCTGTTACTTTAAGCCCGTCCTGTCTGAGTGAAGAACAGATGCCAGAGGGCAACCTACACGCAGAGGCAGGGCCAAATCCAAAGCTGAACCCCAGGAGCTGTGCGAACAAAGAAGAGAAAGGGAAACCTCTCCCAGCAGCCTCAGAAGCAGCGGATTAAAGCTCCACTATCAACTTGATGTACCTGCATGTGTGGAATACCTGAATAAACAACGCATCATCCAAAAATTTAGGCAGTGCACTTGGGGAGCAACTGTAGACTAGGGGTTTACTTTCTGCATCTAATTTGTTCCCAGTTATATGTTTATCTTAGTTCAGTATTTAGAGTTTACTATCATTGGTAGATTTCTTTATTGATTTGGTTGCTCTCTTTCTCCTTTTTTTTTATATTTTTTTTTCCTTTTTCTCTTTTTGTGAGTGTGTATGTGTATTCTTCTTTGTGTAATTTTGTCTGTATAGGCTTGCTTTTACCATTTGTCCTATGGTTCTGTCGGTCCTTTTTTTTTTTTTAGTATAGTTTTTAGTGCTTGTTATCATTGGTGGATTTGTTTTTTGGTTTGGTTGCTCTCCTTTCTTTCTTTTTTTAATTACTTTTAAATTTTAATAATTATTTTTTATTTTAATAAATTTATTCTTTTCTTCCTTTCTTTCTTCTATTCTCCCTTTCCTTCTGAGCTGTGTGGCTTACAGGGTCTTGGTGCTCAGGCCGGGTGTCAGGCCTGTGCTTCTGGGGTGGGAGAGCTGAGTTCAGGAAATTGGTCCAGCAGAGACCTCCTGGCTCCACATAGTATCAAACATTAAAAGGTCTCCAAGAGATCTCCATCTCAATGTTAAGACCAGCTCCACTCAACAACCACCAAGCTACAGTGCTGTACACCATATACCAGAAAACTAGCAAGACAGGAACACAACCCCACCCATTATCAGAGAGCCTGCCTAAAATCATAATAAGAGCACAGACATCAAAAACACACCACCGGATGTGGTCCTGCCAAACAGAAAGACGAGATCCAGCCTCATCCACCAGAACACAGGGACTAGTCCCCTCCACCAGGAAGCCTACACAACCCACCAAACCAACCTTACCCACTGGGGACAGACACCAAAAACAATGGGAACTATGAACGTGCAGTCTGTGGAAAGGAGACCACAAACACAGTAACTTAAGCAAAATGAAAAGACAAATAAACACAAAGCAGATGAAGGAGCAAGGTACAAACCCACCAGATGAAAGAATTGAAGAGGAAATAGGCAGTCTAGCTGAAAAAGAATTCAGAGTAATGATAGTAAAGATGATCCAAAATCTTGGAAATAGAACAAACAAAATGCAAGCAACATTTAACAAGGACCTAGAAGAACTAAAGAGCAAACAAACAATGATGAACAACAAAGGAAATTTAAAATTCTCTAGAAGCAATCAATAGCAGAATAACTGAGGCAGAAGAATGGATAAGTGACCAGAAAGATAAAATAGTGGATAACTACCGCATAGCAGAATAAAGAAAAAAGAATGACAAGAATTGAGGACAGTTCTACAGAACTCTGGGACAATATTAAACGCACCAACATTCAAATTATAGGGGTCCCAGAAAAAGAAGAGAAAAAGAAAGGTACTGAGAAAATATTTGAAGAGATTATAGTTGAAAACTTCCCTAATATGGGAAAGGAAATAGTCAATCAAGTCCAGGAAGCACAGAGAGTCCCATACAGCATAAATCCAAGGAGAAACACACCAAGACACATATTAATCAAACTATCAAAATTTAATACCATGAAAATATATTAAAAGCAGCAAGGGCAAAGCAACGAATAACATACAAGGGAATCCCCATAAGGTCAACAGCTAATCTTTCAGCAGAAACTCTGCAAGCCAGAAGGGAGTGGCAGGACATATTTAAAGTGTTGAAAGGGAAAAATCTACAACTAAGATTACTCTACCCAGAAAGGACCTCATTCAGGTTTGACGGAGAAATTAAAACCTTTACAGACAAGCAAAAGCTAAGAGAATTCAGCACCACCAAATGAGATTTACAACAAATGCTAGAGGATCTTCTCTAGGCAGGAAACACAACAAAAGGTAAAGGCATACAATAACACACCCAAAACAATTAAGAAAATGGTAAAGGGAACATACATATCGATACTTCCCTTAACTGTAAATGGATTAAATGCTCCAACCAAAAGACACAGACTGGCTGAATGGATACAAAAACAAGACCTGTATATATGCTGTTTACAAGAGATCCACTTCAGACCTAGGGACACATACAGACTGAAAATGAGGGGATGGAAAACTACAGTCCACGCAAATGGAAATCAAAAGAAAGCTGGAGAAGCAATTCTCATATCAGACAAAATAGACGTTAAAATAAAGACTATTACCAGAGACAGAGAAGGACACTACATAATGATCAAGGGATCAATCCAAGAAGAAGATATAACAATTGTAAATATATATGCACCCAATATAGGGGCACCTCAATACATAAAGCAACTGCTAACAGCTATAAAAGAGGAAATTAACAGTAACACCACAATACTGGGGAACTTTAACATCTCACTTACACCAACAAACAGATCATCCAGACAAAGAATTAATAAGGAAACACAAGCTTTAAATGACACAATAGACCAGACAGATTTAATTGATATTTATAGGACATTTCACCCCAAAAAAAACAGAATACATTTTCTTCTCAAGTGCTCATGGAACATTCTCCAGTATAGATGATACCTTGGGTCACAAATCAAGCCTTAGTAAAGTTTTAAAAATTGAAAATATATCAAGTATCTTTTCTGACCACAATGCTATGAGACTATATAGCAATTACAGGAAAAAATCTGTAAAAAATACGAACACATGGAGGCTAAACAATACACTACTTAATAACCAGAGGATCACTGAAGAAATCAAAGAGGAAGTCAAAAAATACCTAGAAACAAATGAAAATGAAAACACAATGACCCAAAACCTATCGGATGCAGCAAAAGCAGTTCTAAGAACGAAGTTTATAGCAATACGATCCTTCCTGAAGAAACAAGAAACATCTCAAATAAACAACCTAACCTTACACCTAAAGCAATTAGAGAAAGATGAACAAAAAAAAAACCCCAAAGTTAGCAAAAAGAAAGAAATCATAAAGATCAGAGCAGAAATAAATGAAAAAGAAATGAAGGAAACAATAGCAAAGATCAATAAAACTAAAAGCTGGTTCTTTGAGAAGATAAAATTGATAAACCATTAGCCAGACTCATCAAGAAAAAAAGCGATAAGACTCAAATCAATAGAATTAGAAATGAAAAAGGAGAAGTAAAAACTGGCACTGTAGAAATACAAAGGATCATGAGTGATTAGTACAAGCAACTATATGTCAATAAAATCGAAAACCTGGAAGAAATGGACAAATTCTTAGAAAAGCACAACCATCTGAGACTGAAGCAGGAAGAGACAGAAAATATAAACAGACCAATCACAAGCACTGGAATTGAAACCGATTAAAGATCCTCCAACAAACAAAAGCTCAGGACCAGATGGCTTCACAGGCGAATTCTTTCAAACATTTAGAGAAGAGCTAACACCTATCCCAAACTCTTCCAAAATATAGTAGAGGGAGGAACACTCCCAAACTCATTCTATAAGACCACCGTCACCCTGATACCAAAACCAGACAAACATGTCACAAAGAAAGAAAACTACAGGCCAATATCACTGATGAACATAGATACAAAAATTCTTAACAAAATACTAGCAAACAGAATCCAACAGCAGATTAAAAGGATCATACAACATGATCAAGTGGGGTTTACCCCAGGAATGCAAGGATTCTTCAATATACACAAATCAATCAATGTGATACAGCATATTAACAAACTGAAGGAGAAAAACCATATGATCATCTCAATAGATGCACAAAAAGCTTTCAACAAAATTCAACACCCATTTATGATAAAAACCCTCCAGAAAGTAGGCATAGAGGGAACTTACCTCAACATAATAAAGGCCATATATGACACACAGCCAACATCGTTCTCAATGGTGAAAAACTGAAACCTTTTCCACTAAGATCAATTACAAGACAAGGAGGTCCACTGTCACCAATATTATTCAACATAGCTTTTGAAGTTTTAGACACATCAATCAGAGAAGAAAAAGAAATAAAAGGGATCCAAATCAGAAAAGAAGTAAAGATGTCACTGTTTGCAGATGACATGATACTATACATAGAGAATCCTAAAAATGCTACTAGAAAACTGGTAGAGATCATCAATGAATTTGGTAAAGTAGCATGATACAAAATTAATGCACAGAAATCTCTTGCATTCCTATACACTGATGATGAACAATCTGAAAGAGAAATTAAGGAAACACTCCCATTGACCATTGCAACAAAAAGAATAAAATACCTAGGAACAAACCTACCTAAGGAGACAAAAGACCTGTATGCAAAAAATTATAAGACACTGATGAAAGAAATTAAAGAGGATACAAACAGATGGAGAGATATACCATGTTCTTATTGGAAGAATCAACATTGTGAAAATGACTCTACTACCCAAAGCAATCTACAGATTCAATGCAATCACTACAAAACTACCAATGGCATTTTTCACAGAACTAGAACAAAAAATCTCACAATCTGTGTGGAAACACAAAAAACCCCGAATAGCCAAAGCAATCTTGAGAAAGACAAACGGAGCTGGAGGAATCAGGCTTCCTGACTTCAGACTATGCTACAAAGTTGCAGTAATCAAGACAGTATGGTACTGGCACAAAAACAGAAATATAGAACAATTGAACAGGACAGAAAACCCAGAGGTAAACCTATGCACATATGGTCACCTTATTTTTTATAAAGGAGGCAAGAATATACAATGGAGAAAAGACAGCCTCTGCGATAAGTGGTGCTGGGAAAACTGGACAGCTGCATGTAAAAGAATGAAATTAGAACACTCCCTAACACCATACAAAAAAATAAACTCAAATGGGTTAATGACCTAAATGTAAGGCCAGACACTATAAAACTTTTAGAGGAAAACATAGGCAGAACACTCTATGACATAAATCACAGCAAGATCCTTTTTGACCCATCTCCTAGAGAAATGGAAATAAAAACAAACAAATGGGACCTAATGAAACTTAAAATCTTTTGCACAGCAAAGGAAAACATAAACAAGACAAAAAGAGAACCCTCAGAATGGGAGAAAATATTTGCAAATGAAGCAACTGACAAAGGATTAACCTCCAATATTTACATGCAGCTCAATAACAAAAAAAAAAAAACCAAACAACGCAATCCAAAAATGGGGAGAAGACCTAAATAGACATTTCTCCAAAGAAGATATACAGATTTCCAACAAACCCATGAAAGAATGCTCAGCATCCCTAATCATTAGAGAAATGCAAATCAAAACTACAATGAGGTATCACCTCACACCAGTCAGAATGGCCATCGTCAAAAATTCTACAAACAATAAATGTTGGAGAAAAGGGAACCATCTTGCACTGTTGGTTGGAGTGTAAATTGATACAGCCACTATGGAGGTTCCTTAAAAAACTAAAAATAGAACTACCATATGACTCAGCAATCCCATTACTGGACATATACCTTGAGAAAACCATTATTCAAAGAGAGTCATGTACCACAGTGTTCATTGCAGCTCTATTTACAATAGCCAGGATGTGGAAGCAACCTAAGTGTCCATTGACAGATGAATGGATAAAGAAGATGTGGCACATATATACAATGGAATATTACTCAGCCATAAAAAGAAATGAAATTGAGTTATTTGTAGTGAGTTGGATGGACCGAGAGTCTGTCATAGAGTGAAGTAAGTCAGAAAGAGAAAAACAAATACCATGTACTAACACATCTTTATGGAATCTAAAAGAAAAAAAAAAGGTTCTGATGAACCTAGGAGCAGGACAGGAATAAAGAGGCAGAAGTAGAGAATGGACTTTAGGACACGGGGAGTGGGAAGGGTAAGCTGGGACGAAGTGAGAGAGTGGCATGAACTTATACATACTACCAAATGTAAAATAGATAGCTAGTGGGAAGCAGCCCCATAGCACAGGGAGATCAGCTCGGTGCTTTGTGACCACCTAGGGGGGTGGGATAGTGAGGGTGGGAGGGAGATGCAAGAGAGAGGAGATATAGGGGTATATGTATATGTATAGCTGATTCACTTTGTTATAAAGCAGAAACTAACACAGCATTGAAAAGCAATTATACTACAATAAAGATGTTAAAAAAAAAAGAACAGTGATGGTTCTGTATGAAAAAAAATGAAAAGCAAAAAAATCACTAGGAGTTGTTATGTGGCTTGAATTACTTATGTCTTGGTCAGATTGGGCTGCTATAATACAATACCATAGAATGAGTAGCTTAAACATTTCTTTCTTACAGTATTGGTGAAAAGTAAGTTTTCTGGAGGTTGGAAATTCCAATATCAAGATACCAGCAAATCCATTGTCTGATGAAGGACCCCTTCCTTGTTTACAGATGGCTGTCTTCTTCCTATGTCTTCCAGACCAGAAAGGGAAAGCATGCTCTTGTGTCTCTTATAAGGGCACTAATTCCATTCATGAGAACTCCACCCTCATGCTCTAATCATCTCACAAGTGGTTTGCCTCCTAATACCATTATACTAGGGGTTAGGACTTAAGCATATGAATTTGTGGGTGGGCATAAAAATTCAGTCCATAACAATATATAAATCTCTTAGACCTAGAGTGCAGTTAAGTCATCAATAACTATTGGCTATTATACCGAGATAGCTACCCTGCTTCTCTGCCAGGTTGTATCAAAGCATCTTAAACTCTTTTTGTCCCTCTACCCTTTTGTTTCTTGCTTTTTCCCATATCAGGAAAGCACCAACTTCCATGTAGTTATCAAGCGAGAAGCCAAGGATCATTGTTCTCCTTCATCCTTGCCCCTGGTATTCTAGATCTCAGTGAATTCTCTTAGTCTTGAAAATTTTTTAAATTCACTCACTTCTTTTCATTTTCACCCTCAACTCTCTAACCAAACTCTTGTTTGTTGTTCTCTGGACCTTAGTAGAATAATTCTGACTTTACCACCTCCTCTTGTACCTCCCACTCCTGACCTTTTTGAACCATTGTCCATAATGTTCCTACCAGTACACATATCATTGCTCTGCATGAAATTCTTCTCCTTTGAATTGAGAAGTGGACATAAATCCCTAGGGAAAAGGAATCTGATGCAAGGCTAGTAACTAAATTGGGAGGTGGGGTGAGGAGGGGATTGCCTGCCAGGCATGCCTAACTAATCTGTAGATGTAGGAATAGAAGTTGCGAAACTGAGCTGGGGCTAGGTCAAAGGGACTGTGATGAGAAATCCAAGGCAGATGGTGGGATAAAGTACTGCTTGTGTCCTTAGTGGATGTAGATGAGAATGAAGCTATTCTTGGAGGGAGTAAACAAGCTGACTTAGCGATCCCACACATGTTAAAGCAATCAAGAAGCAAGGAACAATGGAAGTCATTTCAGCCAGGAGAGCTGAAAGAGGGCCAGACAATAATGGAGCCAGTCAGGCACAGTAGCTGAAAGTGTGTAATTCAAGATCACTGTCTTAACAGGCCAATTTGGCATTTCCAGGGAAGCTCTGCCTTGGGTGTTGTCTCTCTTCCTTATAAAGGGGCTGTGTCTGAAAAACAAACTGGTAAAACCTCAGGCAGGAGTAGGGTGTTGGTTTTTGGAGTTCCAATTCATATTTTTCATTGAATAAATGTTATAAAAATATTCAAAACCATATATGATGAACAGTAAACCTTCCTGCCACTCTTTCTCTGTAACCACTTAATCCTCCTCCCAAGAGGAAATCACTAGTATCAATTTCATGTATATTTTGGAGATACTCCATTTCACAAAAAAGTATATATGCTATGTGAAAATAACTTAGCAGAATAAACACAATACTTGGCACCTTGGTTTTTCACTGTAAATCTACATAGATACACCTTATTCTTTTAAACAGTTGCTGACTATTCCATTGCATAGATGTGTACCCACAATTTATTTAGCTAGACCCTTAGTAATAGAGATTTAAGCTGTTTTCAACCTTCTGATCTTATAAACAATGCTAAAATGAATAAGTTCTGTATATATCAGTTCCAAATATAAATCAGGTTATATTAATAGAAGTGGCTTTTCTGGGTCAAAGAATACACACATTTTTTATTTGAACTGCCATTGTTAAATCACCCTTCTCAGTGGCACTCCCATTGGTAATGTATGAAAATGTCTGTTTTTCCACACCTTTGGCAGCAATTTTTGTTCTTCTGAAAGTAACACTTTGTGATCTTTGCCAAACTGACAAGAGGAAAATATCTGTAGCTGCACATGGTTAAGACCTACTTGAAGTTTTAGTTTAATAAGTTTTCTTCTTCTGCATTTTGTTCATAGCCTTTGCTGAAATTTTAGTTGGATTGCTGACCTTTTTAAATTTTGTAAAAGTTTATTATCAGTTAATGAAGTTAACACATTGTCTGTGATATGTTGTTGATATTTTTCCTTATTTTCCTTCTATAGGCTTTATTCTTGGCCTTGATAAAATTTTTGGTAGTTGAATTTATCAATCTTTTATTTGGCTTCTGAGTTTTATGCTACACTTAGAAATAAAACTTTTACTCCAAGTTTATTTTACACGCTACTCTCATATTTTCATCTAGTAGATTTACATTTTTTATTGTTGATGATGACAGCATTTACTGAATAAACTGATTTTCTTCATTGATTTGAAATGCCACTTTTATTGTATACCATATCTCTTTGTGTGTTTCATCTACTATTGGATTTCCTTTTCCCACTATCAGTTTTCCATTATTATCTAATCATATGCTTTTTATTGTAGCTTTACGACATTCATGTGCTGGATTAATTATTAGAGTTTTATAATATGCTCTGACTTCTGAAAAACTGATAATCCATCAGTAATCTTCAAAATTTCCCTAGTGACTTTTCCTTGTTAGTTTTGTATATGAACTTTAGAATCAGCTTATTTTTTAACATATTTATTGGAGTATAATTGCTTCACAATTGTTGTGTTAGTTTCTGCTGTATAACAAAATGAATCAGTTATATGTATACATGTATCACCATATCCCCTCCCTCTTGAATCTTCCTCCTACCCTCCTTAACCCACCCCTCTAGGTGCACACAAAGCACCGAAATGATATCCCTGTGCTATGCACCTACTTCCCACTAGCTATCTATTTTACATGTATATAGGTCCATGCTACTCTTTCAGTTTGTCCCCGTTTACCCTTCCCCCTCCCCATGTCCTCAAGTCCATTCTGTACCTCTACGTCTTTATTCTTGTCCTGCCCCTAGGTTCATCAGAACTTTTTTTTTTTCGATTCCATATATATGTGTTAGCATACAGTATTTGTTTTTCTCTCTCTGACTTACTTCACTCTGTTATGACAGACTCTAGATCCATCCAACTCACTACAGATAACTCAATTTCATTTCTTTTTATGGCCGAGTAATATTCCATTGTATATATGTGCTACATCTTCTTTATCCATTCATCTGTCGATGGACACTTAAGTTGCTTCCATGCACTGGCTATTGTAAATAGTGCTGCAATGTACATTGTGGTACGTCTCTTTTTGAATTATGGTTTTCTCAGGGTATACGCCCAGTAGTGGGATTGCTGGGTCATATGGTAGTTCTATTTTTAGCTTTTTAAAGAACTTCCACACTGTTCTCCATAGTGGCTATATCAACTTATATTTCCACCAGCAGTGCAAGAGGGTTCCCTTTTCTCCACACCTTCTCCAGCATTTATTGTTTGTAGATTTTTTGATGATGCCCTTTCTGACCAGTGTGAGGTGATACCTCATTGTAGTTTTCATTTTCACTTCTATGATGATTAGTGATGTTGAGCATCATTTCATGTGTTTGCTGGCAATCTGTATATCTTCTTTGGAGAAATGTTTGTTTAGGTTTTCCACCAATTTTTGGATTGGGTTGTTTGTTTTTTGATATTGAACTGCATGAGCTGCTTGTATATTTTCCTTTGTCAGTTGCTATGTTTGCAAATATTTTCCCCATTTCTGAGGGTTGTCTTTTCATCTTGTTTATGGTTTCCTTTGCTGTGTAAAAGCTTTTAAGTTTCATTAGGTCCCATTTGTTTGTTTTTATTTCCATTTCTCTAGGAGGTGGGTCAAAAACGATCTTGCTATGATTTCTGTCATAGAGTGTTCTGCCTATGTTTTCTTCTAAGAGTTTTATAGTGTCTGGCCTTACATTTAGGTCTTTAATCCATTTTGACTTTATTTTTGTGTATGCTGTTAGGAATTGTTCTAATTTCATTTTTATATGCAGCTGTCCAGTTTTCCCAGCACCAACTATTGAAGAGAATGTCTTTCCTCCATTGTACATTCTTGCCTCCTTTGCAAGGATAAGGTGACCATATGTGCATGGGTTTATCTCTGGGCTTTCTATCCTCTTCCATTGATCTATATTTCTGTTTTTGTGCCAATACCATATTGTCTTGACTACTGTAGCTTTGTAGTATAGTCTAAAGTCAGGGAGCCTGATTCCTCCAGCTCCATTTTACTTTCTCGAGACTGGTTTGGCTATTCGGGCTCTTTTGTGTTTCCATACAAATTGTAAAATTTTGTTCTAGTTCTGTGAAAAATGCTATTGGTAGACTGATAGGGTTTGCATTGAATCTGTAGATTGCTTTGGGTAGTACACTCATTTTCACAATGTTTATTCTTCCAATCCAAGAACATGGTATATCTCTCCATCTGTTTGTATCATCTTTAATTCCTTTCATCAGTGTCTTATAGTTTTCTGCATACAGGACTTTTGTCTCCTTAGGTAGGTTTATTCCTAGGTATTTCATTATTTTTGTTGCAATGGTAAATGGGAGTGTTTCCTTAAATTCTCTTTCAGATTTTTCATCATTAGTGTATAGGAATGCAAGAGATTTCTGTGCATTAATTTCATATCCTGCTACTTTACCAAAGTCATTGATTAGCTCTATTAGTTTTCTGGTAGCATCTTTAGGATTCTCTATGTTTAGTATCATCTCATCTGTAAACAGTTACAGTTTTACTTCTTCTTTTCCAATTTGGATTCCTTTTGCTGTGTCTAAAACTTCCAAAACTATGTTGAATAAGCACGGTGAGAGTAGGCAACCTTATCCTGTTCCTGATATTAGAGGAAGTTTTCAGTTTTTCACCACTGAGAACAGTGTTGGCTGTGGATTTGTCATATATGGCCTTTATTATGTTGAGGTAAGTTCCCTCTATGCCTACTTTCTGGAGAGTGTTTATCATAAATGGGTATTGAATTCTGTTGAAAGCTTTTTCTGCATCTATTAAGATGATCATACAGTTTTTATCATTCAGTTTGTTAATATGATGTACCACATTGATTGATTTGCATATATTGAAGAATCCTTGCATTCCTGGGGTAAACCCCACTTGATCATGGTGTATGATCCTTTTACTTGCTGCTGGATTCTGTTTGCTAGTATTTTGTTGAGGATTTTTGCATCTATATTCATCAGTGATATTGGTCTGTAGATTTCTTTCTTTGTGACATATCTGTCTGGTTTTGGTGCCAGGGTGATGGTGGCCTCGAAGAATGAGTTTGGAAATGTTCCTGTCTCTGCTATTTTTTGGAAGAGATGAGAAGGATAGGTGTTAGCTCTTCTCTAAATGTTTGATGGAATTCACCTGTGAAACCAACTGGTCCTGGGCTTTTGTTTGTTGGAAGAATTTTAATCACAGTTTCAATTTCTGTGCCTGTAACTGGTCTGTTCATATTTTCTATTTCTTCCTGGTTCAGTCTTGGAAGATTGTAGTTTTCTAAGAATTTGTCCATTTCTTCCAGGTTGTCCATTTTACTGGCATATAGTTCCTCGTAGTAGTCTCTCATGTTCCTTTGGATTTCTGCAGTGTCAGTTGTTACTTCTCCTTTTTCATTTCTAATTCTATTGATTTGAGTCTTCCTTTTTTTCTTGATGAGTCTGGCTAATTGTTTATCAATTTTGTTTATCTTCTCAAAGAACCAGCTTTTAGTTTTATTGATCTTTGCTACTGTTTCCTTCATTTCTTTTTCATTTATTACTGCTCTGATCTTTATGATTTCTTTCCTTCTGCTAACTTTGGGGTTTTTTTGTTCTCCTTTCTTTAAGTGTTTTAGGTGTAAGGTTAGGTTGTTTATTTGAGATTTTTCTTGTTTCTTGATTGTATTGCTATAAATTTCCCTCTTAGAACTGCTTTTGTTGCATCCCATAGGTTTTGGGTCATTGTGTTTTCATTGTCATTTGTTTCTAGGTATTTTTTGATTTCCTCAGTGGTCTCTTGGTTGTTTAGTAGCATATTGTTTAGCCTCCCTGTATTTGTTACAGTTTTTTTCCCTGTAATTGATATTTAGTCTCATAGCGCTATGCTTGGAAAAGATACTTTATATGATTTCAATATTCTTAAATTTACAGAGGCTTGATTTGTGACCCAGGATTTGATCTGTCCCGAAGAATGTTCCATGAGAACTTGAGAAGAAACTGTATTCTGTCATTTTTTTATTGTATGTCCTATAAATATCAATTAAGTCTATCTAGTCTAATGTGTCTTCTAAAGGTTGTGTTCCCTTATTTATTTTCATTTTGGATGATCTGTCCATTGGTGAAAGTAGGGTGTTAAAATCCCTTACTATGATTGTGTTACTGTCCATTTCCCCTTTTATGGCTGTTAGCATTTGCCTTATGTATTGAGGTGCTCCTATGTTGGGTGCATAAATATTTACAATTGTTAAATCTTCTTCTTGGATTGATCCCTTGATCATTATGTAGTGTCCTTCTTTGTGTCTTGTAATAGTCTTTATTTTAAAGTCTATTTTGTCTGATATGAGAATGGCTACTGCACCCTTCTTTTGATTTCCATTTGCATTGAGTATCTTTTTCCATCCCTTCACTTTCAGTCTTTATGTGTCCCTAGGTCTGAAGTCAGTCTTTTGTAGACAGCATATATACGGGTCTTGTTTTTGTATCCATTCAGCCAGTCTGTGCCTTTTGGTTGGAGCATTTAATCCATTTACATTTAAGGTAATTATTGATATGTTCTTATTACCATTTTCTTAATTGTTTTGGGTTTGTTTTTGTAGGTGTTTACCTTCTGTTGTGTTTCCTGCCTAGAGAATTTCCTTTAGCATTTGTCGTAAAGCTGGTTTGGTGGTGCTGAATTCTCTTAGCTTTTGCTTGTCTGTAAAGGTTTTAATTTCTCCATCGAATCTGCATGAGATCCTTGCTTGGTAGAGTAATCTTGGTTGTAAGTTTTTCCCTTTCATCACTTTACGTATATTCTGCCACTCCCTTCTAGCTTGCAGAGTTTCTGCTGAAAGATCAGCTATTAACCTAATGGGGTTTCCCTTGTATATCATTTGTTGCTTTTCCCTTGCTGACTTTAATTTTGATAGGTTGAATATTGTGTGTCTTGGCATGTTTCTCCTTGGATTTATCCTGTATGGGACTCTCTGTGCTTCCTGGACTTGACTGACTCTTTCCTTTTGCATATTAGGGAAGTTTTCAACTATAATCTCTTCAAATATTTTCTCAGTCCCTTTCTTTTTTTCTTCTTGTGGCACACCTAAAATTCAAATGTTGTTGCATTTAATTGTTGTCCCAGAGGTCCATGGGACTGTCCTCTGTTCTTTTCATTCCTTTTTCTTTATTCTGCTCTATGGCAGTTATTTCCACTATTTTATCATCCAGGTCACTTCTCCGTCCTTCTGCCTCAGTTATTCTGCTACTGATTCCTTCTAGAGTATTTTAAATTTCATTTAATGTGTTGTTCATCATTGTTTGCTTGCTCTTTAGTTCTTCTAGGTCCTTGTTAAATGTTTCTTGTATTTCCTCCATTCTATTTCTGAGATTTTGGATCATCTTTACTATCATTACTCTGAATTCTTTTTTAGGTAGACTGCCTATTTCCTCTTCATTTGTTTGGTCTGGTGCATTTCTACCTTGCTCCTTCATCTGCTGCATGTTTCCCTGTTTTCTCATTTTGTTTAACTGTGTTGGGGGTCTCCTTTTACAGGCTGCACTTTCATAGTTCCCATTATTGTTGATGTCTTCCCCCAGTGGGTGAGGTTGGTTCAGTGGCTTGTGTAGGCTTTCTGGTGGAGGGGACTGGTGCCTGTGTTCTTGTGGGTGGAGCTGTATCTTTTCCTTCTGGTGGGCAGGACTGCATCTGGTGGTGTGTTTTGGAGTGTTTGTGAACTTAGTATGACTTTTGACAGCTTCTCTGTTAATGCGTGGGGTTGTGTTCCTATCTTGCTGGTTGTTTGGCATGGGACGTCCAGCATTGGATCTTGCTGGCAGTGGGTGGAGCTAGGTCTTAGTGTTGAGATGAAGATCTCTGGGAGAGCTCTCGCCAGTTGATATTACCTGGGGCAGGGAGGTTTCTGGTGGTCCAAACTCCTGGACTCGGCCCTCCCACCTCACAGGCTCAGGCCTGACACCCAGCCAGAGCACCAAGACCCTGGCAGCCACATAGCTCAGAAGAAAAGGAAAGAGAAAAAAAAAAACAAAAAATGAACAGAGAGAACCCTAGGAAAAATGGTAAAAGCAAACCTACACAGACAAAATCACACAAAGAAACATACACATACACACTCACAAAAAGAGAAAATGGAAAAAAATATATATATATATAAAGGAAAGGAGCAACCAAACCAATAAACAAATCCACCAGTGATAATAAACACTAAATACTAAACTAAGATAAACATAAAACCGGAAACAAATTAGAGGCAGAAAGCAAACCCGAAGTCTACAGTTGCTCCCAAAGTCCACTGCCTCAATTTTGGGAACATTCGTTGTCTATTCAGGTATTCTTGAGGCAGGGTTTATCAAGTTAATTGTGGGGATTTAATGTGCTGCTCCTGAAGCTGCATGGAGAGATTTCCCTTCCTCTTCTTTGTTTGCACAGCTCCTGGGGTTCAGCTTTTGTTTTGGCCTCATCTCTGCGTGTAGGTCGCCCTCAGGAGTCTGTTCCCTGCCCAGATGGGTGTGGGGGCTAAAGCAGCAGCTGATTAGGGCTCTCTTGCTCACACAGGCCAGGGGGAGGGAGGGGTATGGTAGTCATAATTGGAATGCCGGGTGAGACTGAGGCAGCAGAGGCTGGCGTGACATTGCGACAGCCTGAGGCACACCATGTATTCTCCTGGGAAACTTTTTCCTGGATCACGGGACCCTCGCAGTGGCATGCTGCATAGGCTCCCAGGGGGTGTGGATAGTGACCTGTGCTGGCACACAGGATTCTTGGTGGCAGTCACAGCAGCATTAGCGATTCTTGCCCATCTCTGGGGTTTGAGCTGATAGCTGTGGCTCTCAACCATCTCTGGAACTCACTTAGGTGGTGCTCTGCCTTCTGTGGGCACACTGGGAACGAATCCCCTCTCCTCATGTACCCCAAAACAAAGGTCTCTTGCCTCTCTGGCAGGTCCAGACATTTTTCTGGACTCCCTGCCAGCTAGCTGTGATGAAATAGCCCCCTTCAGGCTGTCTTCATGCAGCCAACCCCAGTCCTCTCCCTGCGGTCTGAGCTCTAAAGCCTGAGCCTCAGCTTCCAGCCCCCATCCGCCCTGGCAGGGTGGTAAGTACTGGTTGGCACCAATTCTTTGTGCAGGAATCTCTCCACTTTGCCCTCTGCACTCCTGTTGCTGCAGTCTCCTTCATGGCTCTGAAGCTTCACTCCTGCCAACCCCCCCATCCCCGGCAGTGCAGGGGCTCCCTAGTGTGTGGAAACTTTTTCTCCTTCACAGCTCCCTCCCAGAGGTATGGGTCCCATCTCTATTCTTTTGTCTCTGTTTTTTCTTTTGCCCTATTCAGGTACATGGGACTTTTCTTGCCTTTTGGGAATCTGAGGTCATCTGCCAGCATTCAGTAGGTGTTCTGTACGAGTTGTTCCACATGTAGATGTATTTTTGATGTTTTTATGGGGAGGAAGGTGATCTCCACGTCTTACTCCACCACCATCTTGAAGGTCTCCCCCTATTTTTACAACACCCTGCTGGGTGATTTCATGTTGTTGAATCTTCCTTTCTGAGGACATGGACTTTCTATTTGTTTCTGTCTTCTGTGTCCTGCAGGAGAATTTTAAAGTTTCTTCTGGAGTGATCTTGAAGGCTTCTATTTAATTTTATTCCTAGATGTTTTATATTTTTGCTGTTATTTTATTTGTTTATTTTATTTGTAACATTATATCTTAAAGATACATGAATTTAAAATATTTTTACACATTAATTTTATATTCTCTTACTTTGCTTACTTATGTGTTACCCTTTTCATTTGGTTCTCTGGATTTTTAGTAGCACTGGGTTTTTAACTGAGATGCATATCTGAATCCCTTGTGCCTTTACCTTTTCTTTTTAAAAATATATACAATAGACATATAAAAGAAACTTATGGCTACCAAAAGGGAAAGGCAGGGAGGGATGGATAAATTAGGAGTTGGAGATTAACAGATACATACTACTATATATAAAATAGATAAACAACAAGGACTTACCATATGGCACAGGGAACTATATTCAATATCTTGTAATAACATATAATGGAAAGGAATCTGAAAAAGAATAATATATATGTATTACTTAGCCATACACCTGAAACATTATAAATCAACTACACTTCAATTAAAAAATTAAATTTAAAAAACAAAAAATAAAACTATATACAAATTCTTGCTTCTTACCTTTGGAGATTCAGTAATCTTGGGATGGGTTCTTAGTATCTGCATTTTATATAACTTTGTAGGTAATTCTGAGCCCTAACTAGGACAAGAACTATTATTTTAAAGTAAGAAAAGATGAGCTAAAAATACTAAGTCCTGGCTAGTTGATATTAAAGATAGCTGTAAAATAGGGAATCCATTGTTTTCTGAACATTAAATGTATGCACAAAATTCTGGCTTACAATCATAACAGTTCGTTATTTCCTTCTTTCTTTCTTAATCCCTTGCTTCCTCCCTCCTTCCCACTCTCCCCCTTTCTCATAAAAGGGAAACTAATAATGCAACCTCGAGGTATGGATATAAATGAGGGCTAGGGCGCAGGTTCTGTTAACCTTCTCTTCCCCAGAGTTTATTTTTCATTAATAATTGTGTTGGTTTTATGTTCTGAGAATTTGTTTTCACTCCTTTATAATAATGATTATGGTATTTTTTAAATTAATTGACAAATTTTATGTGAAAAAGAAAAGGCAATCCAGGTCACTCAGCTGGCTTTGGTACAGGTTCTGCTGTATTAAAACAGTTTTTTTGTTTTAACATCTTTTAAACATAGTTTTGTTAGTCGACACACAATTTCCTATTCAGCAATAAATGTTCTGATATGTGCACCTATTTTCCCTATTCTAAAAGCCCTTAAAAAATTATTATTCCTGTCTTCAAGAGGAGAGACTGACAAACACATTTGCAATTGTACAGATAAAATGCTATAAAAAGAGTAACCGCAGGGCATTCAGGGTTTTTAACTCAGACCAGAAGAGAAATCACAAATATATTCTTGAACCCTTAGTTAAATCTCTCAGAGAACTATTGAAAACAGCAAGGCAAAACTAAGAAGGACCCACAGAAAATAAACATATAAGTATTTTGCATTCCTGGGACCACCCTGTTGCACTGACTCTAAATTTTTTTAATTAATTAATTTATTTATTTATTTTTGGCTGCCTTGGGTCTTCGTTGCTGTACGTGGGCTTTCTCTAGTTGCACTGACCAGGGGCTACTCTTCGTTGCCGTGCGCAGGCTTCTCATTGTCGTGGCTTCTCTTGTTGTGGAGCACGGACTCTAGGCACTCAGGCTTCAGTAACTGTGGCACGTGGGCTCAGTAGTTGTGGCTTGCGGGCTCTAGAGCTCAGGCTTAGTAGTTGTGGCACACGGGCTTAGTTGCTCCACGGCATGTGGGATCTTCCCGGGCAAGGGTTCAAACCCGTGTCGTTTGCATTGGCAGGCAGATTCTTAACCACTGTGCCACCAGGGAAGTCCCTGTCTCTAAATGTTATTTAAAGGTTTTCATCTTCCTTGACATGTGTTATCCTTTTACAGTGATGTTTTGGAAAATATTATTTGCATATGGGAAATGAGCAATTTTGTCAACATCAAGTAGGTCTTTTTTGTTATGGAATGAATGAATTTTTCATGAATGTTGAGAGAGAGGTTGAGAAGTGGTTAGACCAGGGGGAGCTGAAGTTAATCTGGGTTCCTTTCAGGAATGTCTTATTTACAAAGATACCAGAAAACATTATTTCCAGTCTCTTTGAGTGTATTTTTTATCTTTGTTTTTTGATTTCCAATCTCAAGGGCTTCTTTATCAGTCTACTGTGTGATGAGTGAGATTGGTGCACATAGCTCAGGTGCTTTAGGTTTTTAAAGCACTTTGGCATCATTTAGAAGTCCTAGAAAGCCTCTATGTCAGGCCCCCAATAAATGTATTGATATAATCTTGGTATATTTTGCTGAGTAGCCTAATAACTTAACATTCATATACCGCCTTTCTCTAAAATTAACTAGTCCTAGGTTGTTCTGTCATTATCTCCAAAGTATCATTTTAAGATACAAATGCAAGTCAAGTCTTTTTCTAGTTGTTAGGGATTAGAGTCAAATGTCGTTCTTAGAAGGAGTGGGAGGAAAGAAAAGATGAAAGATAGAAAAAAAAAAAAAAAGCTCAGCAGGATGAAAACCACTTTAGCCTGAAATTTCTAACTAAAGCCAAACTAAATCCACTTGGATTTAGTGTTCTGAAGCCCTGAAAATGGAAAAGATCAAGTTAAAGAACTGAAAATTACACATTGTAAGGGGATAAGTAGAAAACTCATTTCATAAAATGGCCCTGAGAAAGCCACTTTCAAGTGAATTTTGAAGAATTAAATTGACTTCTTATGTGTTCTTCTTTTCTCTCATAATTTTCCTTTCACTTTTTTTTCTGAGTATTACTTGTCTGTATTCATCCATTTGGAGAAACATGGTATATATGCAGAAGTTAAACAGCTGCAATCAATTTATAACAGAACATATATGTACACACAATTAAAATGAATGAATTCCAGGGTTGAGTAATAATTTTTGCTTCTTTTAAATAAATTTTTCTTTTTATTTTCCAAATTTTATTATGAAAATTTCCAAACACATAGACAGGTAAAAAGAATAACACAGTGAACACCTATATACCCATTATTAAATTCAAGGAGAATTAATATTTTGCATACTACTTTCTCTATCTTTATTGTTTTTTTAACTTTTTATCTTGAAATAGATTCATAGGAAATTGCAAAGATTGTACAGAGAGGTCTAGTGTGCCCTTCACCTGTTAGCAACTATTATTTTTAAAATCCTAATATATTTGCCTTTAATTATTTGAAAGGGCAAAACTTTCTAACAAGTAACTGAGTCTTTTGATGAGAAGAAAATATAAATGTACTTCTTTTTTCCCCAACTTTATTGAGATATAATTGATACATAACATTGTGTAAGCTTAAGGTATACAATGTGATGATTTGATACATGTATATACTGTGATTACCACGATAATCTTGGTTAACACATCCATAACCTCCCATAATTACCTTTGTGCATATGTGTGTGTGTGTGTGTGTGTGTGTGTGTGTGTGTGTGTGGTGAAAACAATTAAGATATACTCTCTTAGCAACTGTCAAGTCTATAATACAATATTATTAACTTTAGTCACCATGCTGTATATTAGATCCTCAGAATTTATTCATCTTGTAACTGGAAGTTTGTACCCTATGACTAACGTTTCACCATTTCCCCCACCCCAGCTTCTGGAAACCACCATTCTACTTTCTGTGTGAGTTGGTTTTTTTAGATTCCATGTATAAGGGGTATCAATACAGTATTTGTCTTTCTCTTATTTCACTCAGCATAGTGCTCTCAAGGTCAATCCATATTGTCACAAATGGCAGGATTTCCTTTTTTTTATGGCTGAATAATATTTATATAAATCTCACTTTTTTTTATCCATTCATCTGTTGACAGACAAAGGTTGTTTCCATGTCTTAGCTATTGTGAATAATGCTACAATGAATATGGGCGTGCAGATAATCTTTTCAAGTTAGTGTTTTCATTCTTTGGATATATATACCCAGAAGTGGGATTGCTGGATCATATGGTAATTCTGTTTTTAACTTTTTGAGGAATCTCGATCCTGTTTTCTATAGTGGCTCTGCCAATTTACATCACCACCAAGAAGACACAGGGTTTCCATGTTGTCACATCCTTGCCAACATGCTGTCACTTGTCTTTTTGATAATAGCCATCCTAACATGTGTAAGTGATATCTCATTGCATTTGATTTGCATTTCCCTGATGATTAGTGAAGTTGAGCACCTTTTCATGTACCTGTTGGTCATTTGTATATTTTCTTTAGAAAAATGTGTATTTAGTTCCTCTGCTCATTTTCTAATTGGATTTTTTTTTTTTTACTATTGGGTCATATGAGTTTCTTATATAATTGGCATATTAACCCCTTATCAGGACATCCTCCCAATCCATAGGTTGCCTTTTCATTTTGTTGACTGTTTCTTTTGCTGTGTAGAAGCCTTTTAGTTTGATATAGGCCAACTTGTTGAGTTTTGCTTTTTTTGCTTATGTTTTTGATGTCATATCCAAAAAATTGTTGCCAAGACCAATGTCAAGGAGTTTTTCAATATGTTTTCTTCTAGGAGTTTTAGAGTTTCTGGTGTTACATTTGAGCCTTTAATCCATTTAGAGTTAATTTTTGTGAGGGGTGTAAGATAAGGGTCCAGTCTCACTCTTTTGCATGTGAATATCCAGTTTTCTCCACACCATTTATTGAATTATCCTTTCTCTACTGAGTATTCTTGGCTCCTTTATCAAGTATTAGTTGACTGTAAATGCATAAGCTTATTTCTGGGTTTTCATTTCTGTTCCATTTATCTGTGAGTCTGTCTCTATGCTAGTACCATAAAGTTTTGGTTACTATAGCTTTGTAATATAGCTTGTAATCAGGAAGTGTGATGCCCATAGCTTTGTTTTTCTTTTTCAGAATTGCTTCAGTTATTCGGGGTCTTTTGTGGTTTCATACAGATTTTAGGATTGTTTGTTCTAGTTCTGTGAAAAATAACATTAGAATTTTTATAGGCATTGTATTTAATCTATAGATGGCTTTGAGTAGTATGGACAGTTTAACAATATTAATTCTTCCAGTTCATAAAATATCTTTCCATGTATTTGTGTCTTCAATTTCTTTCATCTGTGTCTTCATGTTTCAGGGCACAGATTTTTCTCCTCCTGATTAAATTTATTCCAAATGTTTTTAAAAATTGTTTTAATGCTACTGTAAATGAGATGGTTTTCTGTTTATAATATCATGTCATCTGCAAACAGAGACAATTTGAATTTTTTTCCTTTCCAATTTGGATAACTTTTATTTTTCTTGCCTAAATCCTCTGGCTAGGACTTCCAACACTGTGTTGAATAAGAGTGGCAAGAATAGGCATCTTTGGCTTATTCCTGATCCTAGAGGAAAATTTTTTTCTTTTTTTTTTAGATTAATTAATTAATTAATTATTTAAAATTTTTGGATGCATTTGGTCTTCATTGCTGCACAGGCTTTCTCTAGTTGCAGCAAGCGGGGGCTACTCTTCGTTGCAGTGCACGGGCTTCTCATTGCGGTGGCTTCTCTTGTTGTGGAGCATGGGCTTTAGGTGCATGGGCTCAGTAGTTGTGTTACACGGGCTCAGTAGTTGTGGCGCATGGGCTTAGTTGCTCTGCAGCATGTGGGATCTTCCCGGACCAGGGCTCAAACCTGTGTCCCCTGCATTGGCAGGTGAATTCTTAACCACTGTGCCACCAGGGAAGCCCTCTTTTTTTTCTTAGTCTAGCTAAATGTTCAATTTTATTTACCTTTCAAAAAAAAAAAAAACAGCTCTTAAGTTTTGTTGATCTTTTCTGTTATTTTTTTTTTCTCTAGTTTACTTCTGCCCTAATCTTTGTTATTTCCTTCCTTCTCTTAACTTGGGACTTAGTATGTTTTTCTTTTTCTGGTTTCTTGAGGTATAAATTTAGGTAATTTACTTGAGATCTCTCTTTTTTCTTAATGTGGATGTTTATCACTATAAACTTCCCTCTTAGAACTGCTTTTTTTCCTGTATCCCATAACTGTTGGTATGTTATTTCCATTTGTTTCAAGATATTTTTTGATTTCCCTTTTGAGTTCTTTGATACATTGGTTGATCAATAGCCTATTGTTTAATCTCCACATATTTGAGAATTTTTCCAGTTTTCTTTCTGTTATTGATTTCTAATTTCATAACACTGTGGTTAGAAAAGATACTTAGTATGGTTTCAATCTTCTTAAATTTGCTAAGACTTGTTTTGTGTCCTAACATATGATCTATCCTAGAGAATAGTCCTTGTGTGCTTAAGAATGTGTATTCTGCTGCTGTTGGATGGAATATTCTGTATATACCTGTTAGGCTTATTTGGTCTAAAGTACAGTTAAAGTTCAATGTTTCCTTATTAATTTTCTGTATGGATAATCTATCCATTGTTGGAAGTAGAGTACTGAAGGCCCCTACTATTACTGTATTGTTGTCTATTTCTACCTTCGGATCTGTCAGTATTTGCTTACTATATTTAGTATATGTAAGTGTTCTGATGTTGGTTGCATATATATTTAGAATTGTTATATTCTCTTGATAAATTGACCTCTTTATCATTATATAATGACCCTTTTTTGTCCCTTGTTACTTAAAGTCTATTTTATCTGATGTAAGATTAGCTACCCCTGTGGGACTTCCCTGGTGGTCCAGGGTTAAGACTCGTGCTCTCAATGCAGGGGGCCTGGGTTCAGTCCCTGATCAGGGAACTAGATCCCTCATGCCACAACTAAAAGAGCTCACATGCCACAACTAAAAGATCCCACATGCCACAACTAAAGAACCTGCATGACACAACTAAGACCTGCTGTGGCCAAATAAATAAATATCTAAAAGAAAAAAAAATTAGCTACCCCTGTTCTCTTTGGTTTCCGTTTGCATTAAATACTATTTTCCCTTCTCCCGGTTGGAAACTATGTGTGTTCTTAAAGCTGAAATGAGTCTATTGTAGGTAGCATATAGTTGTGTGTTTTTTTTTAATCCATTTAGTCACTCTGTACCTTTTGATTGGACAATTTAATCCATTTACATTTGAAGAAATTCTTGATAGTTAAGAACTTACTAATGGCATTTTATTGTTTTTTGACTGTTAAGTAGTTCCCTTGTTTCTTTCTTCCTCTCTTGCTGTCTTTTGTAACAATGATTTTCTGTAATGGTATACTTTGATTCCCTTCTCTTTATCTTCTGTGTATCTGCTGTAGGTTTTTACTTTGTGGTTACCATGAGGCTCACATAAAACCCTTATAGATAAAAAAGTCTATTTTAAGATGATAGCAACTTAACTTTGATCTCATACAAAAACTCTTGTACCTCCTTATTAAGGATTCTGAGGCTTTCTCAGACCTTTTATATGGATATGCCTGCTACATTTCTTGTGTCCTCTTGAGGAAGAATTCTCAAGATTATATGCCTTCTCTGGTTCCTGCCAAGCCAGGCCAGGTGCTCACTGTGTCTTGTTTGCTTTCCCTAGTGTGGTATTGAATGTTCAGGTTTGTGTACTTTTTCGCAAACCTGCAGAGTTGAGTCTCTTTCTGCACACATTCACTAACTGTCTGCAGTTAAGGGCACACATAGGGAGCTGGCCTGGGGTGCATGGTGGGGGAGGGAGAATGAGGCATGTGGAGTGTTGGAGGAACCCATGGGCCAGTTGGGATGATCTTCAGGTGAGGCAGCCCCAGAGGCTCATGGGTGGTCTTCCTGATGGAGTCTGCAAAGCAGTTAGTAGGATCTGCATTTCTTCGATATGTTTCATTCATAGCCCAGGCTGCTGTTCTCCCAGCCATTTGCTGCCTCCCAGCTGTGCAGTTCATGATGCAGTATTGTGGGTGGAGCAAGAAAGAAATGGCAGTGACCCGCACAGCTGGGGAAATCAGGTGCTAACTCACATGATCTCAGTTTCCCCTGTGGCAGAAATCATGGGCCAAGAAGGTCTATCTTGGCACTTTGTGCACCCTGGGGGAAGTGACACAGGTAAAGTAAAACTGCTCCTCCTACCCTCTTCAACAAATCCAATCTCAGACTTTTTTTGTTCCATTGGTATGTGTATCTTCTCTGCTGAACTTCGGAAATCCACAGAGGCTCTGTCATTCATGGATGATAGCCAAAAGTCTAGTTTCTCTGGGGAGGAAAATGGTAGAAAACTCCTATACAGCCATTTTGATGATTTCACCTTATTTTTATTCAATAAAAGTTTTCTCATGACTAAATACAATTGGCTTCATAGAAACCCAAATAACATTTGCAGTTGGCCTTTGCATGGACAAAACTAAATTGATTTAACAGCTCTGAAATCATTTTTACTTCTCATCATTAAGTTTTCCTAAGCCTCATTTTTCTCCTTTCCCTATCAACTCAAACATTTGTAGGTGGAAATGAAAAATGAAGGCTACAAGGAGGGACAATAAACAGAATGTAAAAGAAAGGTATTTTGAAGATAGAGGGGGAATGTGCTTTTGGAGCAATTTGAGGAATGGAATTAAAATTATCAAAAACAAAAAGAATACATACACCATCATTTACTCTTTTTTTCCCTCCATACCCTCCACAGTCATCTTGGCACTGAAATATAAACTTGTTAATAACCAAAATAAACTTTAGATCAAGCCTTGGTTGTTTTCTAGTTTTAAATTTTTAGTCTTCTTTTCTGCTGATGATAATTTTTATGATCTGTTTGTGGATGTTCCACAGACGGGTTAAACTAGTGCAGTGGTCAAAAGAAAAAGGTGGATAAATACATCTAAAATGCTTTGTCCAGTTTCACTGAATAGTAGCAATATAAATACCAAAAAAAAACTTTGGCTTAGGTATGGAAGAACTTCATTTAAAATTTTTCCATCGAAACTAACACACCATTGTAAAGCAATTATACTCCAATAAAGATGTAAAAAAAAATTTTTTTTCCATCAAAACAGGAGAAGTGACATATGTAAAGCTTGTATCTTGGCATCTGGTCTTTACTCAGTAAGCCCTCAACAAATTATGAAACAAAAGCTTTCAATAAATCATAGAATAAGAGCACTCAACAGCTTAAGGAACAAAAGAAAGGCCTCCACATTGAATGGTGATCAGGTGCAGGCTGAAGGGAAGTTATTCGTCCGTTATGTGGATTTTGGAAAAGCCGTTCTTGACTCTTCTTGGAGCTTGGCTCCTAAGCTCTGGAAAGCTATAAGCAGACTCTCTGATTTGGATGTCAAATACCTATTGAAGTTTCCTTAGATTTTCTTTCTAGCAGATCATTTTGTTCTAAGGCTATTTACAGATAAAGTAAAAATTACAGCAGGGGCTCTAAGTGATGTTTTAGATTTCTCATTCTCCCCAGGATGGGAACAAAGAAAACAGAAGGCAGAAGAGTGGTATGGATGAATTACACCCTTTTGGAGTTAGGTTCTTAGAGAGGTAACTAAGAAATGAATGCCCTAGGGTAACTAGACAAGTCTAAAGGACTTCCTAGAGCTTCATAAGATATGATCTTCAGAGAACTGTGAAATGAAAGGGGTCCATATAAAGCTGCTTCATCTGAAGGCAGGCATGGTTGAGAGTTGGGGGTGGTGATCAATGTCTTATATTCTAAATTAGGCAAAATTATGAGATACAGTGAAAGTTGTCTCAGATATTTGTTCCAGCTATAGTAGCCTCCACAGCAGAGGAGTCCTCTCTTCCCTAACTTATCCATGGAGTCTCCTCAAAAAACATTTTCTTCATCTCTGGATCTACTTTTTTTACCCTCTTGTAGGCACTATCTCAACTCTCATTTTCTCCTTAACGTTTGAGGGATAAACTTGTTAGTTATATATGGAATAGTGTGTCTGTGTGTGGGGGGGGTAATGTTATTAATAACTCAAGTAACATTTAACTTTATAGCTTTCACATGCAACAATTTGTCTCATAAGAATAATTTCATAGTGGTCATCTGTCAGAGAAGGAGTTACTGCTGAGTCTTTCTATAAGGAAAAGACACTTTAAGATAAGGATTGCTTCTCAAATCCTCTCTGTTATGTAAGTGATAGTAATTGGGAATTAACAAACATATTTTATTTTATTCAATCACAAATAATCAATCCTATTTAACAAACACTTATCCACCATCTACTATATACCAGCCACTATTATATCCTTTGGTTTTTAACCCTACAAATATCCCTCTCTCCTTTCTTGTAAGAACATTCTAATTCCATTGAAGGAATGTGTCCTGTTTAAAATCAAATTCTGGCCTCCTCAGAGCAAAGCTTATGCATACCCAGATCCCAAATACTTCTTATTACCCACTGATTTGTGATGGATGAGCAGTTTCAAGTTACTTTGGGACAAGAATTTGCATCCTGATCTAAAGCTTAGCAAAGTGTGTTTGGTCTTGAAATTGGTCAGGTTATTTTAGACCATG
The DNA here is from genome assembly GCF_008692025.1 of Phocoena sinus. NCBI lineage: Eukaryota > Metazoa > Chordata > Mammalia > Artiodactyla > Phocoenidae > Phocoena > Phocoena sinus. The sequence continues at coordinate 31,510,243 of NC_045766.1, forward strand.
AAACAGTACACTGAGACTTCTGTTCTAAGATAAGAAGAGAAGAAATTTAGAAAAATAAGCAATAGAAGTCAAAACAAAGATTTTTGAATTTGAAAATGTGTGTTTTAATTCTATTTTGGATAAAATTAGTCTTTTTGTTTTTGTCAGAGAAATGTCTCCTTTTCACTCTCTTTGTTGTGATTAGTTCTAGTTTTTTGGAATATTTTTCAAAACTCCTAGGCTTGGAAGTTTATTGATCATGAATCATTATTTCTTGAAAGTACAGCATACCATGTCAAGAATACACCTAGGTTAATAGTTAGAATATTTGAAAATATTTACTCTAATAGACAGTAGCTCTACTATAATGATATATGTTGTAAATCTCCCTTACCAAATTTCTTATGTTTTGATTTATACTTTTATTCCTTTATTCTCTGAAAAATCATTTGTTGTACCCTTTCTATGTTACTACTTGCTAATTTCTATGCCAAACTTTGGGAATGTATGAGTTGATTGAAATACTACCCTCAAGTCTGTTAAGAAAGAATATATGTAAACAAATTAATTATAATTGCTTGTTGCTATGTAGAATAGTATCACCATGATAAAGTATGTCAGAGAGGAGAAATTGATTTACTCTATTTGGTAGGGCGGAGTGAGTAAAGATACATTGAAGAAAGTGACACCTGAACTGAATATTGAAGGACAAATAAGTGAATGTTAGAGACAGTGGAGAGCAGCAGTGTGGTGTTGGATGTAAAGGTTTTCTAGACTTGTGCAAAAGACTGAGGAGCACAAAATAATATTGTTTGTTAAGGAAAATGATCCTTCTTTATTCTTTTACTTGAAAAACATTAAGTGCCTGCTTTTACCACACTTTGTGTTAGGAGAAACAAAGATAATTTAAAACGTTCCTGTCGTTAAGGGGGAAGGTAGCAACAGATAAGTCTAGAAAAGTAAACAGGATCATGCTAAGAAATACAGATTTTTATCCTGATAGTGATGAAGAATCACTGATGATACCAGCTACTAGGTGAGAAACCAGAACAGAACAATATATTTTAAAGATAATCCTGGGAGCAGTTTGGAGGATAGATTAGGAGGAGGGAGGAGAAATGAAAGGCATGAAGCCCCCTGAGAAAGCATTTCAGGAACCCAGGACAGATAATTCAGGCTGAGTGAGAGTTAGAATGAAGAGAAGTTATTGACTTACAACTAAATGTGGAATCAATCTGGTTTGGGGAAGGGAAAGAGAAACAGTTTTGGTTTTGGAAAATGGAATGGATGAGATATTAAAATCAAGATAGAGAAAATAGGTGTAAGAATAAATTCGGGGATAAATTGATTATTTGTGGACCTATTTGAGTTTAAAGTTTATTTCCATCCCAGTCGACTCCTCTGACAATCTGACATCTAACTGCTTTCTGGATGTCCCACAGATACTTTATACTTTCTATAATTTTGAGTACTCTAAGTATCTCATATGCAGTGTGTGCGTGTGTGACTGGCTTATTTTACTTAGTATAATAACCCCAAGTTTCATCCATGTTGTAGCATATGTCAGAATTTCCTTCCTTTTGAGGGCCAAATAACAGTCCATGGTATGCATATGCACATTTTGTTTATCCATTCATATATCCATAGACTCTTGGATGCTTTCATGTGAATAGCTATTAGCTATTGTTAATAATGCTGCTATGACTATGGTTTTACATATCTCTTTGAGACCCTACTTTCAATTCTTTTGAGTTTCTATCCAGAGGTGGAATTGCTGGATCATACAATAATTCTATATTTAATTTTTGAGGAGATGCTATACTGTTTTCCACAGCAGCTGCAGCATCTTAACAGCATTTTACATTCCCATCAACAGTTCACAGGGTTCCAATTTCTTTGCCTCCTTTTCAACCCTTTATATTTTCTGTTGTTGTTGTAGTTGTTTGTTTTTAGTAGCCAGCCTAATGGGTGCGAGATGGTATCTCAAGATGGTATCTTGTTAAAGTTTTGATGTTGAGCATTTTTTCACGTGCTTATTGGCCATTTGTATATCTTCTCTGAAGAAACGTCTATTCAATCCACTGACTAATTTTGAATAAGGATCTTTTGTTAATTTTTGAATTATAGGAATTCTCTATGTATTCTGGACATTAATCCCTTATCAAATATATAATTTGCAAATATTTTCTCCCATTCTATGGGTTGCCTTTTTACTCTGTTGATATTGTCTTTTGGTGCACAAATTTTTAATTTTTCATGAAGTCCAATTTGTTTGTTTTTTTCTCTCATGGCCTGTGCCTTTGGTGTCCTATTGGAGAGATGATAAAACAATGGTTTTTATCTTTTCATAAAGATATTGTCCCAAAGTCATCTCATAGTTGAGCAATAATACAAATATAACATTACCTTTCAAATTCAAGAAATACTTTATTAGACGTAAAACATGACTTTCATTCTTTTTGAGAACTTTAAAAATATCTTCTAATACAATCTTTCCTGAAGAGACGTTACACTATGTCTGGATCTGTTTGAGAAATCTCACACAATCAGAAAATAAGCATTTTATTCTAATGCCCAATATTTGGTAATATTATGCAACATCATTTGAAAATTATTTGCAGTGGCTTGGGTGAAGTTTCCCCTTACATAAGCAAATAACTCTCAAATATTTAGTGGTAGTGGTTTTTAACATGTGTTGAATATTAGCTTTTATTTCTTTTCCATGTTTTTTAATATTTTTGTCCTTTCAACAAGTAATCTAGTGAAAGTGGTATTGTTTCAACAAATTTTAAAACAATTGGGAAATAAAAAGCTAAAGCCGTTTAGAGACTTTACATAATTTTGTGTGTGATTTTGGAATGTGGAGGGCATCGAGGTCAGTCTGAAGAGCAGAGACCAAAACTAGCTGTTACATCTCACAGATCTAGTGCAAAGGCCAACATCATGAGGCAGGCAGAGGTACACATAGCTGAGAGGTCCAGAATATTGGAGGCCCAACAGCAAACCATATTGACAAAAAGGAGACAAGAGTGAGTTTTATTATATATGACAGGCTAATTGCTCTTCTTTTACAGTCTTTGCTATGTGGAAGGCAAGCATGATGGTGGAAGTGGTGGCTGCCTACTTTGCCTTTTCTGGCATAGGTTGGGGTGAGCCACAGTTTTTTTCTGTGTTGTTTGACTGGAGTAGCGTGGTTATTATCTATATATTTATGTTGTGCTAAGCTGCCCCTTTCTTAGTCCTTTTTTAAAGAGAGCAGGGGTGTTTTGTTTGTTTTTGTCTGTGTACCTTGGCTTTTCGAGGTAGCTGCTTTTTTCAGCTCAAAGTGTAGGATTCATGAGCCAAAAGAGTAAACCCAAGAAACTCACTATGATTTGTTCCTTAGGTCCAGAGAGCCCTAGCTGGTCTGCCTTCTTTCCACCTTTCAGAGACTTTTCATGTTTCTTTTATGTATAATATTCAGGACTTTTAGTTGTACTTAGTGGGAGAAATAGGGAAAATGTGTCTATTCTATCTTCCTGTAAGTGGAAATCCATTTCTTTATTTTTTGGCATCTCTGAATTACTTTGATTCAGGGTTGTCTCTTGTTTACAGCATATATTTGGGCCTTGTTTTCTAAGCCAAATTGGAAATCATTTTTTTATTAAATAAGTGAGTTAAATACATCACATTTATTGATATGACTGATATATTTGGTTTCAATTGTCACGATATTTTGTAATTATGGATATTTTGTTGTATTTGCTCTGTGTCTTCATCTATGAGATGTATATTCTTTATGTTCTTCTTTGTTCATTTATTATTTGTGTTTAGGAAGATTTGTATTTTTATTCTTGTGATTACCTTTGTATTTATTCCATTTTAAAATATATTTAGTTCCATGTTTTCTTATCTAACATTTTACTATCTGGTTTATACTATTTTTTCAGCATTCTTTAATGCTCACCTATTGCCTATATAGCAATAAGCCTTTTCTTGTTTCACTATTTCCTTCTTTGTTCTACTCCATTTTTTTAGTAGTTTAATTTCTACTATGTCACAGCATGTAACATTTGTATTTTAGTCTTCCACTTTTATCCCATATTGTTTTAGTTTTATATGTACATTTATATATTTTATTACACTTATTATTGATCCTTTTGATGAAGGTTTCCTCATCATTGCTTGGTTGAAATTCTTTTGCTAGTTGATTCCTCAAGAAGGGCTGCTAAGTGCAGAATCTCCTGTGTTCTTGTATGTTAGAAATGAATTTACTAAGTTTGATATTTAAAGGACAGCTTGATTGAACATAAAATCCTTTTTTCACATTTTCTTTTACTGAATATTATAAAGATTGATTCATAGTTGTCTTGTATTTGGTTTTGAAAAATCTGTCAATCTAATTATTTTGACTTTGTAAATTATTTGAATTTTTGCTTGGAGGTCTTGAAGATTTTAAATTTATCTTTAAAATCTAGTTATTTTACTAAGAAAATGCCTTCATCATTTTTGCCAGCTACTCAGTAAACCTTTTCAATGTGTAGATTTAGGTGATTTTTTTTTTAATTTCTGGAACATTTTCTTGGGCTATAGTTTTACATATTATCTCTGTTCCATTGCTTTCTTTTTCTTTTCCAGTGACTCTGATAATATAAATATTATTCCTATTTTACCTGTCTTTTTTTTCCACCCTTTTTACTTCTTTATGTCATTTTCATTCTCTTGGTCATTTTCCTGCCTTTCTTCAATGCCTTTGTTACATTTTTATTTGACACGATTCTGCCTTCAGCATCTTATATTTTTCATTTCTGAGATAATTTTGTCTTTTCTGCCATTTCTTTCCTGAGTTCAAGCAACTCTTTTTTTATTTCTCCCTGTTTTTTCCCCATATCTGTTTCCATTTCTGATTCAAGGTAGTTTTATTATACACAAATGTTTGTGTATATTTACTTTTCTATCTATCTCTATCTTTATTTATATAGAATGCTTTTTTCTGGGTGTCTGTAGCCTTTTGATCATGGTAATCATGTTTTTGAGGCTATCAAACTTCTGTTTTTATATTTTCTACAACATTTAGCATATGTTATGCTTAGCCTAGAATTTCAATAAATATAACTTTTCTATAGTTTTATATCTATAGATTTAGTAACTCAAATGATTATTTCCTATGAAAATGTTCAATTAGACTCTTGCAAACTATAGCTTAAGGAAGCAAGGAAAATATTGATCACCTGGCTCTGAAGTGCTGAGACTAAAATATTCCTTAGCTTTTATCTATATGATTCCATTCATCTACCCATTAAATAAGGTGAAGGAGTATCTGTCTAGCACAGTTTCTCAAACATTAATGTGTTTATGAATTAATTGGTGATCTTGTTAAAATGTATAATCTGATTCAGTAGGTCTGGCATGGCCTATAATCTGGAATTCTGTAAGCTCCCAGGTGATGCCCATCCTGGTCTGAAAACCACACTTTGAGTAGCAAAGTATTGATGCTGTATGCTTCAGGCTTCTCTCATGCAATTGAAATTGTCACTTGTATTGTTTATTTGGTTTCAAATGATGCTTCTGTTATCTTTGTACCTCTCTAATGTTTTCTGTAAAGGAAGACCTTGCAGGGGTAACATCTGAGCTGAGATGTGAGAAGTCCACAAAATCATCCTGTATCTCCTGATGCTTTCATCTTTTATCTAAATAAATTTATGGAACCCTGACCAGGCCTTCATGTGTTGAGTCATCTTTTGGCATTTCCTGGAGCTCCACTGGTATTGAAAGGTGTTGGGGAAGCTAGTAAAATAGTCTTGTTCAGGCTTCAGAGGCAACAGTAGGCCTCTGACTAAACAAAGACCCTGAAAGAGCTACATGCCGAACTGCTAGACTACATGCAGGTCAGCAGAAACGGTGCTAGCAAGTCTTGGGAACTAACAGATAAAGAAGGGAGTAATCACGAAGCTTCCTGAGCCTTGGAAATCTGGCCAGTTCCCGGGGATAAGTAAATATCAAGCAATATGTTTTACCTCATTTAAATTTTTATCTATTTTCTTATAAATCTATTGATCTTAGAGCTTTCATCTTTATTTGTAGGAGCCATTATGAGGAATGAACTCTTTGTTATTTTCTATTTAACCTCTTATGTTAGAAGACATTCTCAAAGATAAAGAACAGGATTTTGAACTTTCTTGACTAAGCTGTGAGAGAGAAAAGATGTATGAACAGAAGATGTCTTTCTATTTACTTGGTATTTAATTTTTTTCAGTAATGTTTTATAGTTTTCAGAGAACATGTTTTGTACTTCTTTTGGTAATTTATTACTAAGTATTTCATTATTTTTTATGTTGTTGTACATAGAACTGTTTTCTTAATTTTATTTTTGAATTATTCATTGCTAGTGTATAGAAATACAATTAATTTTTATATATTCATCTTGCACACTTATGATGTAGGTCAACATCGTTCTCTGTCTTCTGTATTTCATGCAAATTGGCAGCTGGTTTAGAAGTCCTGATCAGACTCAGGTTCCATCTCTTTGGCCATTCTGTAGGTAAGGCTGTGTTCTTCCATCAGAAGACACATGCTGTCGGTTTTTGCTCTTTTTTGGTGTGGTAATCATTGATGCTTAGTACCTAGACCTGTTAACCTCAACTGAGTTTGAAAAAAGGTGATATTCTAGTTGTATCACTTCTTTTTCATTTATTAGCTGTAATGATTTTAATAAAAAGCCTTTTACTCTTACCTACTCCTAGGTTGACCAGTAGTACAGTTTATATGGGAAAGTCAGGATAAATTCTTGATTCTTGAAAACATACAGTTTTCAAGATGAAAAACTGGCTTCACTGTCATTCTCAGAAGATACCTAGTTTATTGGTTTACTTTTTAAATATTATTATGAACTTACATATTTAAACATTTTTGATGGAATTCAATCCACTGCATTTCTTCTCCATATTAAAACTTAAATTGTTCCATATTTGGTCAGTGGGAGCCCCTTCAAGTTGGCTCCTGCATCCTTTTAACATGACCCTTGTGATATTTGATAGCTTCCTTACTATCTGGTAGGACAAGGTGTTCTTGGCTCAACTAGTATATTTCTTGCACTGGAATCACGTCATTTTTCAAGATGTTCTGGTTTCTTTCCCTTTAAACTGTTATTTCAAGATCACAGTCTGGATACTTAAAATGCTTATTGCTCATGGGTTGGTTATTGTCAATCATTTTTAGGCTTTTTTAGTTGACAAAGCTAGAAAATGTTACAGGTGAATGCACACATAGAATCATTATATATATATTTTAAAATGAAATACATTGTGGCTTTACAATGACAGTTCCACTTAGTATGATTTTATAAGTGTTTTTCCCCCCAAGAGTAGAACAGTTTATTTCCCATGATGAATCTCTGCTCTCATCTCTCTGACCTCATGTTTTTATTCATGCTCCTCAAAGTCTCATATTGTTTTTCTCAGGCTCCCAACTAGCTTAACGTGAAAGAATGAAAACATGAGGAAAGATATTTTCAGGAAGTTTCCCATCTGTACAAAAGCAAAACTCTTTTCACTTCAATTAGAATTTAAAACATTACAAATTAATATTGCTTGGAGTCCAGATACTTTGTGTGTTTATTTTACTATTGAATATTTAATTGCTTTATTCAAAGAAGTCGAAATGTATTTCCTATATAGGGCCTCTAATTTAGGAGTGTCTCAAAAAGAGCTATACAGTCTTTGAAAACATGACTTTATAAACGTACAATGATGGAAGATAAAAAGAAACCATTTTTTGAGCAGCATAGATGATTCTCATCTATACGGTACATGATTTTTTGCTTTTTTACATAAAGTTCTACTCATGTATTTTGTTTTTCTGATTTCATTTGGTTGTCTGTCTATGTTCTCTCATAGCTCATTGAACTTCTTTAAGACAATTATTTTGAATTCTTTGTCAGGTAGTAAGATCTCCATTTCTTTAGTGCAGTTACTAGGGTTCTATTTTAGTTCCTTTGGCAGCGTCAAGTTTCCCCTGATTCTTTGTGATACTTGTGGCCTTGTGTTGGTGTCCATGCATTTGAAGAAGGAACACTTCTTCCAGTCTTTGCAGGGAAAGGCCTTCACCAGTCAGCCCAGCCAAAGATTCTGGGTGGGCTGGCTGATGGGGTCCACCCGTGTTCAAGGGTCTGCAGCAAAGTCCCTTGCTCACTTCAGTCTCCCTTCCTCCATGAGAGACTTGTGGGCCAAGGGGATCTCTCTTAGCATTGTACTTTGATGGGTGATGCACATAAAGTGAAACTACTCATACCCTTTTCAATTCATCTTTTTTTATTTCTGTGCTCCATCTTGGTGCTGTTACCGCTCACATGGATTCCAGAAATCTCATGAAGGTATTTTCTTCTGTGGACAGTTATAAAATTGGTGTTTCTGTATTAGGCTAGAACTTCCTATTCCCCCATCTTCTTGATGTTACTCAGCATTTTTTCTGGTACTTCTTTTGGTGAAAGACACTTTGGCCCAGGCCTGCCTCAAATACATGAGGTATTTAATCTGAATTCTTTTTTTGTTTTTGGAGTTGTATGTTTATTCAGAAGATGATTCATGAAACGAAGCTATTTGTTTCCATTTGTGCAAGTCCTAATCTGGTAATTAATAACAGATGAGAAAGAAAACCATTCTCTTTTGCATTAAAAATGTTTTAACCGTTTTTTTAAATATTTTAATCACACTTAAAGATTCCTTATTGAAACAAGTCACATTAAGTGGGCTCCTCTACAGAACAATCACCCTTGCAAAAACAAAAAACTATGGTTAAGCCCTCACTCCCTCATTTTTTTCCCCCAAGGAATGTTAAGATCCTAAAAATTACCATAAACTGGTGATGTGTATACTTTAATTTCTGACACAACTTGGGCTACCTTGAATGAACTACCCAGGCATATTTTTATAGTAAAATATGTACTTGTGGTGTTGTGAGATGGACAGGAATCAAAATGTATAGGTCATACCCAACTGTATCAAATTAATTATATACTCCCTTCCCTCCCATCTTTTTTTTTTTTAACCCTAACAGTATTATGGGATGATTTAAAGATAAATTATGGCTAGCTAACAAAATACAGAGTGTGCAAAGAGCAAATTTGAAACTTCCACTTCCAAGGTTCTTTTAACCCTTCTTAAATATATTTGCCAATTTCAGTGTATTTCCCCTGTTATGATTTCAAAGGACACACCCTTATGTGATTTAGATGCATAAAGCTTGTACCAAATGAGTGTTCTTGATCTTTCCCTAAGGATAAAGGCAGAGCATTTTCCTTAACTGTTAGCTTATTAAACAACAGAATGCAATCAGACAGTTACGTTGAACCTGTATCCTCACCATTTTAAAACAGGATGAATAGTTAAGAAATTTGGCCTACGTAGAACTTATCTTTTTTAGCTCATGGTTTCTTCCTCTGCCAAGTTAACAGAAATACAAGCCTGCTGTGTTCGTTTTGGAAAGAGAAGATACATTTTACTCAGGAGCTTACATGTGTGATGTCTCTCCTGGACAAGAAAGTATACTGGACTTCTCCTGTCAAGCCCTTTCTTTCCTGTGTACCAGATGAGAAGAAATGTTGACTTGTTATTCTTTGCCATTTTGAACAAGCCTATTTACTTGCCATGGAGAGGGGGGAGAAAGCAATTTGCATCCTGAGATAATCTAAACAATAGACTTTAACTAAATGTGCATTGCTATATGTCTAAAGATAAATATGAAGATATTAAAATTGTTAAAGGAAGCTTATAATAAAGAGAAATAATAAAAACAACGAAATAGTTCAAAGGAAAATTGATCTTTGAATCTACTGGCCACTTGACAAGTAGCACTACACTTTTCTCTCCTTAGATGGCAAAAGTTTCTTATAATCATCAAAACAGTCTCACTCAAGAGCGTACTGATTTTTGTGTGTGTACTTTTTTCATGCTTTTGAATATATTTTTAACAAGATTTCACTTCTGAAAAGCTAGATTTCCTCATATATCTTGTTACTCACTGCTGTGTTTATTTTGTCAAAATCAAGATTGTAACTGTTTCCTATAAGCATTTATCTTTAAACTCTCATAACATATATTATCTCCTTTTGAGAGCAACAGATTCAGCCCTCAAAACCAGAGTAATAAAACTATCAAGGTGTCTTTTATACCCAGAAGACTAATAGATCAATCAATAATCATACATCAGTAAATTTCTCTTTTACTTTATAAAAGAAGGGATGCTAAAAATAATTGTGTATGTATATAAAATCATACCATAATTTTAACTGGCTCGACACTACCGTGAAACCTGTCTTGTTTGCCAAGCCCAAGATACAAGAAGAGCTGACAAATCAAAAAGAGCACATTTTTCCTACAATAATTATATGCAAAATAAATAGTTTAGTACATTTGTACTTTTTAGGATGACTAGAAACAGTCAAGTTAATGTACAAAGACAGCCATAGTGTGCAAAGACGGCTACAACAACTATCAATAAGTTGATTATAAAGAGTTAGTTTCTCGGCTTAAAATAGCTTGCCAATTGGTGACAATTATAACACACATTTTGAGGGATAAATTAAAAGACCCTGGAGACTTGTCAGTGACATCATTGTCATTAACATGTTCTTATTCTCAGGGTAATCATTTACTGAACTGTTAAAAAATTGATTTGTCTGAAACTTCAGTAGCGGATTTCTCCATTCTTATTTTGTTCATTCTTATAATAAAATAACCAGAGTCTTTCAATCCTATAAACAAAAAGTGGTTTCTGCTTTTCATTCACATTTATCTAAAGGTCCTTACTACAAGCTTCGAGTGTACTGGAAGAAACATCAAAAGAATGATGACTTCAGTAAAGGACTTGACCACACACTCTTAACTACTGATTCTGTAAGGAACAGCCTTCAGCATACAGCTCTCAGGAGCAGGTATCTATCAGACAGGATTTCTAGCATTCTTGGTATAGATGCAGATGACTTTGTGATAGTAGACTCCCCAAAAACTTCAGATCAAATGAGTAAGAAGTAATTACTTCAGACTGAATGACTCTAAAGAGAAAATTTAATTGTACTTAATGTTTTGTTTTATTTTTTACTAAGTATGAGAACACTTTTCTTCTTGATCTATCCATTTTAACAGCCTATCTTATTACAAACTGCAAAAATTCTTTAAATGACATATATTTAATTGATTTCTTAGAGTTCAGTAAGAGTCCTGAAAATAAAACCCTCAATATACAAAATAAACATAATTGGAAAAATTTAAGGAAGATGGTTTTGTTTAAATCAAAGGTACATTATTGGCTCCTGTTGACAGAACTGCTCAGAACAATGGTTAAATATTGGGCAAAATGCCTTTAATATGTCTTGTGGCTTTTTATTATAATTATTTGCATAGTTTCAATAAAAATCTTATTTAGTAAGGCATGATAAGTCTACTGAGGAAAAAAGAATATATTTTTTCATATGGAAATGACGCCACAATATACTCTTTGGTTCCTGCTCTATGATTTATAGATTCCTAAACTTACAGATAGGAAAGAATGCTACCTTCTTGCAGGACAGGAATCTTGGAGATCTTAGAGAAAGAGAAATATTTTTACATTTATAGTATTGCAGGCAAAACTTAGTAGGGGTACATTGGTTGTTTTCTGAACCCAAGCCTTGCAATTTATAGTTATAAGGGCAATAAAAGTACTTCTGAAAAAAAGTGATTAACTTATGGCCCTCAGACTTTTACAAAGCCTCCAGAGAGAAATTAAATATCATGCTCTAGTTTCACATGGTTCTAGTTACGGTAATCATATTAACAAGAACATTTTTTTTTATTCATGACAATAAAATAAAATAAAACCAGCCAAATAAACATCAAATTATTGATACTGAATTAGAAATAGCTATACAAACATATGTGGTCAAATCCCTACTTATGTGGGAATGATATTTAACCAGAAACAGGGACTGAGAGGGCAAAATGGACTCCTTGCTCTGTTGCCTTTTTTACTAAGCACCTCACATAAACAGTGAGAAAAAAAGCAATTTGTATCCTCAGATAAACTTAAAGCAAAAGCATTCTTTTAGAGCACTGGTTTCTTAGTAAGTAAAGCCTTGAGCCCTTTCTCTAAGTTGCTATCTCCCCTACTTTTGAAATACTGATGACTGGAGACATACGATGACCTTTGACTCTTGCAGATTTGAAAATCAAGTAAGCAAACTGCTATCTCCCCACCTTGAACAGACTACCTATAACTATGGTAATATTTATGGGGCTTTTTTGGGTTTTTACTCTAAGTACTTGTGTGTTGGCTTTTTTTTTTTTTGGATAGCTAGTTATTCTGAAGTCATTTTTGCAAAACATTGCAAGTGAAACAAAATTAGTTTTTTAAACACTTGTGTCCCTCTGAGTTTTCCTTTCCCAGAGACGATGTGGTGAGTAGCACAGTATCACCTGCAGGTGGAGCAGGAACCAAAAAAAGTTCTACCCGTTCAACTGAAATGTTTTACTGTGAGTTTTTGTTTAGTTTCATAAATCTGCTTGATACCTTCACAGCGGACCACTGAATCCTTATTTCTGGGATTTTCCACTGAATTTGTTTCAGTAAAATTTCTTGCTAAAAATAGATGCTTGGCTTAAATAAGATCCTTAACAAATGTTAAATCCACCCCTGTTCCAATGATGATAAATATTCACCTTATGATCTTGCTGGGAAACCATTTTTTTAGGAGAGTTTTCAATTTTCCGGGACATGTTTCCAAAATAGCTTGATTTTCGGTTGTATAGAAAAAGAGCCAGTAAGAAGAATGAGATATTGCCAATGAGTCTTCATCCCTTACGTACACCAAAATCTTTGAAAGTAGTATTAGTATGCTCTGGATTCAAAAGAAAAACTAAAACCATCTTTTTATGGGAAGAAGGGATAATTTGGGGAACTACACTGCCTCTCAGTGGTTCATTTAATATCTACTTCAATTACAAAATGTTTTATAAAATAAAAAACCTAAAATTTACAGTAACAGATTTTTCAATATTTTTACTTCAGTGAGCTCCTGAGAGTAATGGTAATGTAAATTATCTTGTGTTACATGTGTATATATCCTCACTGATTGAACACCCAGAAGCCACGGTATCTTATAAAAAGAGTTTCATAGTCTCCTTTCCCTGAGGCAGGAATGAAGGCGGCTACATGCCAAAGAGGCATTGATTTACTATGAAGGAGATGGTCAAGCTAGGCTGAGTAGAGGGCATGGTTAGCTTGGAAAATCTCACCTCTCTGAACATTCATCGTTCTGAATCCAGGCATTACTAAGTTGGTTTTTGATATATATTTTGGTATCCTAACAATAAATCCTATAAATTAGAGAGCTAAAAGTTCACTTTGAGAGCCCTGCCTGTTAAGTTGGCTTAATTCAACTTTGAGAGTATGTGTGTATTTCTAGAAGCCAGGAACTTCTAGAAAGAAAGAGACAAATAAAATTTGGTTTCAGTCATCAAGGAATTTATCGTTCATTATAACAAAGGGAATACTTTACTTTTTCCCCTTAACATTACCTAGCATTTGTTGATGGACTGAATAATCAAAACTATCAACTATTTCTCCTTTTTTTGATAAATTTATTTTATTTATTGGCTGCGTTGGGTCTTCATTGCTGCACGCAGGTTTTCTCTAGTTGCGGCAAGCAGGGGCTACTCTTCGTTGCGGTGAGCGCGCTTCTCACTGTGGTGGCTTGCATTGTTGCAGAGCACCGGCTCTAGGAGCGCGGGCTCAGTAGTTGTGGTGCACGGGCTTAGCTGCTCTGCGGCATGTGGGATGTTCCTGGACCAGGGCTCAAACCCGTGTCCCCTGCATTGGCAGGAGGTTTCTTAACCACTGCACCACCCGGGAAGTCCAACTATTTCCCCTTTTTAAAGTGCAATTTTATAATTTGCTGAAAGATATTATGCTGAAAATAGTGATAAAGTGGAAAAAACAGGCTTCAAAAATCTATGGGATTGCTCCTATATTGGGTGAGGACCCATGGTGTGATGCCTGATTGAGGTTTTGGAGAAATGTCTGATATTGATTTATGATCTTGTTTAGAAGTCCCAAAATAGATTTAAGTGAACTGGAAGCAAGCAACATGTTGAAAGGATAATCTTACCCAAGTCTTTACAATTTCACTATCATAAAAGTTCTAGAATTTGAAGAAACAAGGTGTTGTGAAAAAGGACTAGGAAAAAGGAAATACATTGAGTAATTATTTACCAGGGACACTTTTTGGCATCGAGAGTCAGTAGATTAGAAATAGATAAGTATTGGCAAAAGGCAGCCAGCAACCAATTATTTCTGCCTCTGTCATCTAACACAGAACAAGGAATACCACATGGTGATGAGGAAAGGAAATATCAGAGACAGAGAATCCTAATTTGACTGAGCATCTACCCAAAAGAAAATGAATTTTAAACTGTAAATAACTGAGTTTACCCTGAATTAACAAAAGTAAAATTTCCCCGTATGGGCAATTATGCAAGAATAAGAGCTAAGCAGAGTTACATTTTTTAATATTTGAGCCTTGTGACAATAAATTTACTTCTGCCATGAAATATCTGGATTTTTGGAAGAGGAATTTAGCATATAACTCATCAGTAAGAACAAAGAGCTAGATGACATCATACAGAAAGCTCAAAGTAGAAGACAACTGAACAGGAAGCAGAATCTTGGGGCTCCAAATGAAGGGAATTAGGATGTGCCACCCCAAAATAAGACACTTTGGTATAAGGATTATTTTGAGCTGCAGGTAATTGAGAAACAGCAGATGCAGAAAGGGCTCTCTGCCCTCCCCCATCTGCCACAATCAAGGAAAACATGTCCCATGAGAAAAGTGTCTTCCCTGCACCAGGAAGAGGAGAGCATTCTTAGCATTGGAGATGAGTCTACATGAAGATGAGTTTGCATAAACTACCTTACTAAAATAAACCTTACCCTCCATTATTTCCCCTCCAATATCATGTCTAGTCATTTCCCCACAATTTATCAGCCTTAGAAGCTTAATTATTTGGGAACATAGTACAATGACTAAAAAGCCTAAATTGTTATATCAGTGTGATGCTGATTAACTGAAACTCAGGAGAAATTTACTGGGCTTTGCAAAGAAACCACTTAATTACAAATTTAGCTTATTGGTCTCCAGAGTTAAGCTACTCTGTAGGCTTGTATTGGGTAAGACTTCATAAGGAATTGCCAAATACATAGTTGATAATTTGAAAGTACAAGCATTAAAGACATCACAGCTTGTAAAATTTATGTATGACCAAGAAAAAATTGTGTTCATTGCTAATCAGGAATCTGATTTAACTATTTACCAATTGGTATGTTCCCAAATAATTTTACCTGGATGTGAAACACAAAGACACCCATGGCCATCATCAAATATGAAAATCTCACTATGAGATGCCCACTGAAAGGTACAGATTTGAACTTCCAATGTTTAATGTATATGAAAAACTCACCCTATAGGTCACTTTTTTTTTTCTGCACTGGGTCTAAATCCATAATTATACTCTTATAATAGTCAACTACATATGCATTAATGACAGGCATTTACTTTAGTTTATCTGGATATACTGGAGCTAGAGGCAACTTGCATCCCAAAGTTAATAGAATGAGGTTGACTTCAAGTTCCTATCTGTAAATGCCAGATGTGTCTATTAATTCAATGATGTTCTTTTTTACATCATCTTTCCAATCAAACCAGTTACCAAAACATTTTCGTGTCAAATTTAGGGCTTGAGTATCTGGGCGCGTATTAGTTATTTTTACTTTGTTATTATAAAAAAATTACTAAGAAAGATTATTCTACTTTTACTCTATCAATAATCAGATTGTTGAATTTATAAGTCCAGACCTTGTTTACACTGGGAATATAATTTAGAACTGATTGAGATTATAAGCATCATTACTGGGAATACCAAAGAAAAAGTAATGTAACAAATAGCATGTTTGTTTTCTAGGAAATGTGATTTTAAAGTATCTGAAATAACCTTATTGTGAATAGGTCAGCAAGGTAGTCTATGAGAATAGTAATAAGTTTGCTAGAATACCTCCTTTTAGTTGAGTTCAGTACCAATATCAGTCTAAAAAATTTAAGTTTGAAGTTATTTATGGGAATGCTACCCATGGAAAGCACAGATCCAACTGAGTTTTTCCTCTTACTTTGATAGCCACGGTGATCAGCATCAACATGAGTGGGTCCTTCTCAGGGCAGCGACAGCCTATCTTTCCTCTGGAATACCTTCATGCAGGTGAGCTATCCTGGTCCATACAGGTGGCAGACCTTTTCCAGTGGGTCCTTCCAGGTCCTTATGACTTTATGTCTCAGGGTTTCTAGGAAACAGAAAAGCTCTTTTAAGTTTTGGACAATGATTATGACAGGATTCCGTTAAATCAGGCACAGGATATAGTCTCAGACCCAAATTCATAGGCATGACAATTATAAGTTCAGAAGGAGAGATTCTGTTCTTGCCTGTAGGGGTCCCTCTAATTTTTAACAAAGCTAGAAGTAAAGCTCTAGGCCTTTTTAACATAGGTTGCAAAATCTTTCCCAATGAGTTTTTTTAGAGTTTTATTCATTCATTCTACTTGTGCAGAGGAGTGAGGCTTATAGGAATCTGCGAACGTTTGTATAATTCCCAGACAACAGTAGAAATAAATGACTTCTGTATCTAATATGCTCTGATGTGCCCAAAGTAGGAATTATGTGTATTAAGAAAGGCTTTACTGCTGCCTGGGCCATTCAAACATCATATCCCCCATAACTAGACAGAATCTTTTTCCTTTTGCAGGCCTTAATTCTATGAAATTCAACTGACACCAGGTTTCTGGAAAGTTGATTAAGGAAAACTCCTTGCATTTATTTTGGAAGTGTCCTCAAAGAATTCTACTGAGAAGTAGCACAATTCTTTAATATTTTAAATAATTTCATCTTTTTATTAGTAGTATAAGTCTAGCTCCTTTAAAATCCTTCTTTTAGAACATTTCTTGGCATCCCAATAATTCTGTTTGCCAGCTTTTTCTGCCTGTTAGTACTGAGTGTACACTGTTACTCAATATACTAAATCTACCTTCAGGTATTCAACTTAACCACAAAAACAACAAAGCAAGTCTTACATATATGTGTAAAAACTTCTTAGATATGAAGAATTTTATAAGACTTTCCTAGTTTCCTCAAATTACAGCTCACTAAAATGAATAAAAAGTGAGAAAACTGTGAATTCGTAACATTCTTAAATGTCAAAACAAAAACAAACCAAAAAAATGTTTAAACTAAAATAAAATCCCTCTTTTATTCAGATGACTTTTTTGACACAGCAGTATTAACCAAACTAATAGGGACTATGATACAGGAATTACTTCGTTAGGTAATTCCCATAGGGCAGCCACATTTCTTTGGGCCCCTTTTACAGTCCATTTGTCCATTTTATGAACAAAAGTTTCTTATAGCATTAAAAGTGGGACTTCTAAATTTGGAGACAGCCATAGGTTAATAGTCGCTTTTGAAACTCTGTCAGCACATTTATTGCCTTTAGAAATTTTGCCCTTCTGCCCTGAGTCCTACAATAAATCACTGACATCTGAGTAGGCAGTTGTAAAGCCTCTGATAAAGCAGCTATCAGTTTCCTATGGGATATCTAAGTTCCCATTGATATAAAAAATTCTCTCTTGGGGCTTCCCTGGTAGCGCAGTGGTTGAGAGTCCACCTGCCGATGCAGTGGACACGGGTTCGTGCCTCGGTCCGGGAGGATCCCACATGCCGCGGAGCGGCTGGTCCCGTGAGCCATGGCTGCTGAGCCTGCGCGTCCGGAGCCTGTGCTCCGCAACGGGAGGGGCCACAACAGCGAGAGGCCCGCGTACCGCAAAAAACAAACAAACAAACAAAAAACTTACCGCGAACCTCGGAGCAAAATGGCGGCGGCGCTGTCCGCGACGCGCGGGCGGCGGCTACCAAGTTGCCCGTGAGGGACCCAGGCGGCTCCAGACTGGAGCCCCGCCGCGGGACGGACCAGGCTACGCTCCACCGGCTTCCTCCCGGCCTTCTACTGCTCCTATGGGGCTGGGACACCCGGAGGCCCTTTAAAAAAAAAATTTCCCCTGTTTCATGGCAAACACCAAACATATATTTATTAATAGTAGACATATCCATTGTAAATGCAGAACCAAGAATTACAGCTCTCCTACTGCTATTAACTTAGCTGCTTGTGACGACTTAATCACAGACCAAAAAAAACAAAACAAAATCCACCCCCTCCCAAAAAAAATCCTCCAAACTTCCAAGTTTAATAAGAAATCACCATAGCATAGCATCAAAGCCTATTTCAGTTGTTCAAAGCCTCTTCTTACCAAGCCAGAGGACGAATTATCATGGAGAATTGTCACGCAAGGTTTTCGTCAGATATTTTGTCTACTCTGCAAATGTTGGAGTCTGTTGTGTAAAATTCTGTACTAGCCCCACGAGTCGCTTTTTTTTTGATGGTAAGCTGTTATCACTGACTACTAGATTGTAATACTCTGTGACTTATAGCTGACAACAGATGCCTCAAACATTTAGCAAGATTGCAATTTGTCTGGGAGGCCTTATGCCCCTGTGAAGGAAAGAATTGCAGCAAAGCCAAATTATCAATCTTGCATTGCTCTCTAGCTGTTGAC
This sequence comes from Phocoena sinus, assembly GCF_008692025.1. Classification (NCBI taxonomy): domain Eukaryota; kingdom Metazoa; phylum Chordata; class Mammalia; order Artiodactyla; family Phocoenidae; genus Phocoena; species Phocoena sinus. The sequence continues at coordinate 31,528,882 of NC_045766.1, forward strand.
ACTACCAGCAAATCATCTACATATTGAGTAATTACAGATCCCTCTGGGGGTGGGACAAATCTCTTGCTCACTTTTTGTTTTGTAAATAATTTTTAAAAAATAGAGTCCCAAAAGCCTTTAGGAATCCTTTGCTGTAAATACTGGATACTGGATTCCTTTATAAGCAAAAGCAATAATAATTTAGATTTATCTGCGAGAGGGACAGAAAGTGAGAAATGCAGAACATAGATCAACTATTCAATGCAAAGAAAAACCTTGCAAACAATGGTATTGAAGTCAGAACAGTTGCAGGGTTAGGAACCACACTGATAATGGAACAACAAATTTATTTACTTCTCCGAAATTTTGTACAAAGCCATATAGTCATTGACCATCCATATAAAATTAACCTTCCTTCTTTATTGGAGGCATGGGAGTATTACAGAGTGAGCATTCTTTTTAAACTACCGTTATTTTTCTGATTCTGTTAGATCTGGTTCTAGGGCCAAAAGTAATGCATCAACCTGTTTCAGGGTGCTTTTCCCACATGGTGTCACACTGCTACTTTCCGCAGTATCCCTTTTCTTTCAGACGACACACAGTAAACAAATCAGGTGGCTTTTTCCCCATAGAAATCCACAGACATTCTGCCAGAGTACAGAATATGCTGGCTTTTAAGTTGCACAGCAGATCTCTTCCCAGGGGATGCAGGAAGTAAGGAAATTTGCACTTCAATCAGAGGACCGATTTGTATGGGAACCTCGGAGGAAAAGGAACATGGTGGATCCAATACACCAATATCTTATATTGATCTATCACCAAATGGAAATGAGAAATTCTCAAGGAAATTGCAGAGTAAGTAGCACCAGCATGACCATTTCACCAGTTTCTGTCTCTGATATCCCTGAATTTGTCAATTTTAAGCCATTTGTCAATTATTTCCTAGCCTCTGGCCTTTCTTGCTTCCCTTGTTCATGAAATTCTTGCATCCTCCAAAGTAACTTTTTACAGTCCTTCTTCCAACATCCCGTTTTCTTGCAATAATTACATATTATCTCTTTGCTTTCATTCCCTTCATAGGTTGTCCAGAGCACGGATTATTTCTTTTAGTAAAGAGTTCTGAGCAGCTGACATAGCAGTTTTTAATTTATTCCTTTCTTCTTTATCCTTCTCTAGGTTGTCCCCCAAGCTAAGTAGTCACGGTTAAGATTTAAGCAGTAGTCTGTACTGTCCATCCTCCCACCTTTTCCCTAATTCGAGTTTGGATAATCAGTAAGAAAGGCAAGACAAAAGTGGTTAGGGCCAGAGGATGATTTTGATCCATCCTTGCATCCATACCAATAATTTCTGAGAAAACCTCAATAAAGCACTGATGGAAGTCAATGGGGGAATGTACCTATCTTCTGGATACACCACTGCAACTTCTCTGAGCTCACCTGTAGCAGAAAGCCTTCAAAGGTCACTCATTAGCAACCCCTCCTCTGGGTCTCTAAAGTCCTTAGATCTTCCAGAGTAGTGTGGGTCGGTGGGGGCAGTAGATAGCTGGCTTCCCTTGGCCACCATACTTTGATGTGGTGATCTTCGGGATGAGCTTGTGCCATCAAAGAAGAAAGTCAGCTGGTGGCAGAATTCCATGCTTTGGCCAGTGCACATCTCCACCTGTGAAGTTGTAAACTGGACACAAGCTGCAGAGTACATCTGCAAACATCTAGGGCACTTGGAAAAGAGGTCTTTAAATAAGTAATATCAGCTGGCGACAAAGTCATGAGAACTACCTGGGTAGCTTCCAATGCTGGTGATCCAAATAGGAAGGTCTGGTTTTCCTGTTAAGATTAGAAACATGTAAATTAGATGACACTTTTGTTTCCTTCCTGTGTTGACATTCATCAGCTTAACACCTTGTTCATTTGCCTTTTGCAAGTGACCATGATATGCAGCTGATCTCAGAGAGACAGCAGTGAGTGGTCCTGAAGAGATATCTTATTTCCCTGCCCAGGAACTGAACCTGGGTAACCTGGATGCAAACCAGGAACCCTAACCGCTAGTCCACCAGGGGCTAGAGGCTAGAAGCAAAGTGGCCCTAGCTCTTTTCCCCGTTTAAAAGCAAGAATGTTTCATGGAGTCAAAAACTGTAAAAACAGGTGCATAGTTTATTATTAGAGACACAGCATAACATGTGGGAGAGCACACAGAGAAACAGTTTGTTTATTTAAGACAGAGTAAGGCAGAAAAACGCACCCAGAGAGAAAGGGTATGGGCGTCCTCTCTAATGAGGAAGAGCGCAGAAAGTCAGAAGCTAGGCAGAAATACACACCCGGAGAGGAGTGCAGGCGTCCTAAATGAGGAGCGCAGTAAAGAGGTGATTTAAATTACTTATAGAGGACAGTCCTTCCCCATCTTTGTTTACCTTTGGCCAATTATATTCTTTCTTTTTTCACAACTGACTGGTCCTAGGACCCTCCCCAACATGTGTACGCACTCTCTGTTAAGATGGATACTACTGCAGAGGCCTGTGGGTGCATGTCCACACATATTATGGGGTGGTGCCCCCTCCCTTTCTGACCCCCAAGGAACCTTCCTGCGCATGTGCAGACAGAAGTTTTCCTTGACCTCAAGAGTGGGCACCTTATCTCTTTTTTTTTTTTAACATCTTTATTGGAGTATAATTGCTTTACAATGGTGTGTTAGTTGCTGCTATATAACAAAATGAATCAGCTATATGTATACATATATCCCCATATCTCCTCCCTCTTGTGTCTCCCTCCCACCCTCCCTATCCCACCCCTCTAGGTGGTCACAGAGCACCGAGCTGATTTCCCTGTGCTATGTGGCTGCTTCCCACTGTGTATCTATTTTGCGTTTGGTAGTGTATATATGTCCATGCCACTCTCTCACTTCTTCACAGCTTACCCTTCCCCCTCCCCATGTCCCCAAGTCCATTCTCTACATTTGCTCCTGTCTGGCTCCTAGGTTCTTCAGAGCCTTTTTTTTCTTTTTTTAAGATTCCATATATATGTGTTAGCATACAGTATTTATTTTTCTCTTTCTGACTTACTTCACTCTGTATGACAGACTCTAGGTCCATCCACCTCACTATAAATAACTCAGTTTCGTTTCTTTTTATGGCTGAGTAATATTCCATTGTATGTATGTGCCACATCTTCTTTATCCATTCATCTGTTGATGGACACTTACGTTGTTCCATGTCCTGGCTATTGTAAATAGTGCTGCAATGAACATTGTGGTACATGACTCATTTTGAATTATGGTTTTCTCAGGGTATATGCCCAGTAGTGGAATTGCTGGGTCATACGGTAGTTCTATTTGTAGTTTTTTAAGGAACCTCCATACTGTTCTCCATAGTGGCTATATGCGTTTACATTCCCACCAACAGTGCAAGAGGGTTCCCTTTTCTCCACACCCTCTCCAGCATTTATTGTTTGTAGATTTTAGGATGATGGCCATTCTGACTCGTGTGAGGTGATACCTCATTATAGTTTTGATTTGCATTTCTCTAATGATTAGTGATGTTGAGCATCCTTTCATGGGTTTGTTGGCAATCTGTATATCTTCTTTGGAGAAATGTCTCTTTAGGTCTTCTCCCCATTTTTGGATTACGTTGTTTGATTTTTTGATATTGAGCTACATGAGCTGCTTATAAATATTGAAGGTTAATCCTTTGTCAGTTGCTTCATTTGCAAATATTTTCTCCCATTCTGAGGGTTGTCTTTTCGTCTTGTTTATGTTTTCTTTTGTTGTGCAAAAGCTTTTAAGTTTCATTAGGTCCCATTTGTTTATTTTTGTTTTTATTTTTATTTCTCTAGGAGGTGGGTCAAAAAGGATCTTGCTGTGATGTATGTCATAGAGTGTTCTGCCTATGTTTTCCTCTAAGAGTTTGATAGGGTCTGGCCTTACATTTAGGTCTTTAATCCATTTTGAGTTTATTTTTGTATATGGTGTTATGGAGTGTTGTGATTTCATTCTTTTACATGTAGCTGTCCAGTTTTCCTAGCACCACTTATTGAAGAGGCTGTCTTTTCTCCATTGTATATTCTTGCCTCCTTTATCAAAAATAAGGTGACCATACGTGCGTGGGTTTATCTCTGGGCTTTCTATCCTGTTCCATTGATCTATATTTCTGTTTTTGTGCCAGTACCATACTGTCTTGATTACTGTAGCTTTGTAGTATAGTCTGAAGTCAGGGAGCCTGATTTCTCCAGCTCCATTTTTCTTTCTCAAGATTGCTTTGGCTCTTCGGGGTCTTTTGTGTTTCCATACAAATTGTGAACTTTTTTGTTCTAGTTCTGTGAAAAATGCCAGTGGTAGTTTGATAGGGATTGCATTGAATCCATGGATTGCTTTGGGTAGTAGAGTCATTTTCACAATGTTGATTCTTCCAATCCAAGAACATGGTATATCTCTCCATCTGTTTGTATCATCTTTAATTTCTTTCATCAGTGTCTTATAGTTTTCTGTGTAGAGGTCCTTTGTCTCCTTAGGTAGGTTTATTCCTAGGTATTTTATTCTTTTTGTTGCAATGGTAAATGGGAGTGTTTCCTTAATTTCTATTTCAGATTTTTCATCATTAGTGTATAGGAATGCAAGAGATTTCTGTGCATTAATTTTGTATCCTGCAACTTTACCAAATTCATTGACTAGCTCTAGTAATTTTCTGGTGGCATCTTTAGGATTTTCTATGTACAGTATCATGTCATCTGCAAATGGTGACAAGTTACTTCTTCTTTTCCAATTTGGATTCCTTTTATTTCTTTTTCTTCTCTGATCACCATGGTAAGGACTTCCAAAACTATGTTGGATAATAGTGGCAAGAGTGGACATCCTTGTCTTGTTCCTGATCTTAGAGGAAATGCTGAGGTGACCCAGCACTGGAGCCTATGGGCTCTTTGGTGGGGCTAATGGAGGACTCTAGGGGAGCTCACACCAAGGTGTACTTCCCAGAACTTCTGTTGCCAGTGTCCTTGTCCCCACAGTGAGCCACATCGGCCCCCCCTCTGCAGGAGGCCCTCCAACACTAGCAGGTAGGTCTGGTTCAGTCTCTTATGGGGTCATTGCTCCTTCCCCCGGGTCCTGATGTGCACACTACTTTGTGTGTGCCCTCCAAGAGTGGAGCCTCTCTTTCCCCCAGTCCTGTCAAAGTCTTACAATCAAATCCTGCTACCCTTCAAAGTCTGATTCTCTGGGAATTCCTCCTCCTGTTGCTGGACCCCCAGGTTGGGAAGCCTGATGTGGGGCTCAGAACCTTCACTCCAGTGGGTGGATTTCTGTGGTATAAGTGCTCTCCAGTCTGTGAGTCACCCACCCAGCAGTTATGGGATTTGGTTTTACTGTGATTGCGCCCCTACTACTGTCTCATTGTGGCTTCTCCTTTGTCTTTGGATGTGGGGTGTCTTTTTTGGTTAGTTCTAGTGTCTTCCTTTCAATGATTTTTCAGCAGTTAGTTGTGATTCTGGTGTTCTTGCAAGAGGGAGTGAGCTCATGTCCTTCTACTATGCCATCTTGAACCAATCTCTCAACACAGAGTATCTCACTGCTTGTTCGTTTATTTTGTTTTTTGGATTCAACATAGGATTGGAATCATATGGTATTTGTCTTTCTCTATCTGAGTCATCTCAGTTAACATAATACCTTCCAGATCCATCCATGTTGTCACAAATGGCAGAATTTCATTCTTTTTTTATGGCTTTTTTTTTATGGCTGAGTAGTATATGTGTATATTTACCACATCTTCTTTATCCATTCATCCACTGATATACACTTAGATTGTTTCCATATCTTGGCTATCCTAAATAATGCCACAATGAAGATAAGGGTGCATATATCTTTTTGAATTAATGTTTTTGTATTTTTCAGATAAATACTCAGAAATAGAATACCTGGGTCCTATGGTAGTTTTATTCTTAATTTTTTGAGGACTCTCCATCTTCCACATATTTTATTCATAAACTTATGCCTCAGACTTTGAGCATCATTGGATCTACTTGGTAATAAGGTCTGAGGGGCCTTATTTTTTTCAGTCAATTTACATATCTTCCAGGCTCAGACCTTGTATTCATCATTCTAGGTCACCAGGATTTTATTCTGGTTGTGAATCTTTATCTGTGAATTTTATCTAGTTGTGAAGCCAAACAAGGTGATGGGAGTAAATCTTGGAAGAAAACCGACTTAAGTGAGGTTATTACATGATCTCCAAGAATTGGAAGATAAATTCTTCAGCCAGAGGATGAAGGAGAAGGGTGACTGCTGCAGGCAAGGCAGGTTTTGTGGACCTTTGACGTTTAAGTATTATATAAGGAATCAGAGAATCCATACCAATGTTATCAACACAATACTCTGATCTCACTCTTCTTTCTCAAGTTCTTAGTTGCACATAGAAGGCCTGGAAGGACAGTGAATTTAACTGGCAAAGTTTGGGTTTAATTTTAAATACATTGGGCCTACACCTGTAAGAGATGTTGTTCTGTCAGGGCAGACAGAATTTCTGAATTTCTAATGGTGCCATGAGCTGGATATCTAATGGCTTAAATTTATATTGTTTTCTTTCTTTAAATTTTCCATTGCAATCCTTACTTAGACTCCTTATTTTCACCAAAATATTTCATTGCCACTGTGATTTAATCTCCCAAATAAGCATTTCTGTATCCATCATAGTTCTGTAAGAAAAATAGCAGTTTTTCTGCTATGTATCTATCTATGTATTTATGTATCTATGTATCTCTATAGAAATAAAGGATAGAAAATTAGGTGTACAGCACCTTTCATATGGTTTGGGGATGAAAGGAAGCAGTAGCCTCAGTTGGCTGCCGCACTGAAGTGCTATTGTGTCTGTGAATCTAAGATATTTCTCCCTGGAGATACCATATCATTAGTTCCTGCTTTTTCATCTGGTCTGACAACATCTGTTTTTTATTGGAGACTTGGTCTATTCACATTCAGTGGAGTTATTGGTGTCATTGGAATTTTGCTGTTTGATATCATTGCCATTTTGCTATTTGTTTTCTATACGGCTTGAGTAACTTTTTCTTCAATTACTTTTGAATGCCTTATTTTTATGAATCTTTACGTACCGGTTAAATCCTTTACTGATGATTTAAATATGCTTGTGTTCTTTTCGTGGTGGTTGCTCTATGAATGTGCACCCTTATTTTATCACAACCTACTCTGTTTAATACTGACTAAATTACAGTAAAATATGGCAACTTTACTGCCTTTGCTGCAATATAGCTCAATTTTTTTCTCTTCTTTCTAGCTGTCAGTGTTATATATTTTATATCTGTATATGTAATAAACAGAAGCTAGAAGAGAAATATATAAGTACGTACACACAAATAAGTTGAAAGTAAAAGGATGGAAAAAGATAAACCATGAAAACTATAACCATAAACATACTGAGTGGATCTAATAATATCAGACAAAATGAACTTTAAAACAAACATTGTTAGAGACATAGATATCCACACAGAGTCTTTTATATTTACCAATATGTTTACAATTTCCAGCACTCTTCATTCCTTCTTGTGGATGTATGTGATCATGTTGTATCATTTCCATTCAACATGATGGATTTCCTTTAGTATTATTTGAAGGGCAAGGTTTTGCAAGCAACAAAGTCTGTCAGTTTCCATTTATCTAGTGATGACTTTATTGATACTTTGACTTAACACTGAAGGATAGTTTTTCTGGGTATAGAATCCTTGCCTGACAGTATATTTCCCCAGCCCCCGCCCCCAGCACTTTGTATGTCCTTCTAATGCCCTCTGGACTCCATTGTTTTTATTTTTTTGGCCACGCCATGCAGCTTGCAAGATCTTAGTTCCCCCACCAGGGATTGAACTCATGCCTAACCACGTGCCTAACTCATGCCTAACCACTGGACTGCCAGGGAATTCCCTAGGCTCCATTGTTTTTGATGAAAAGTCAGCACTGTCCTCGAGAACAGATTTTGTTTTAGTCTCATGTGTAATTAGGTGACTAATTGCTTTTTTCTTTTGAGGGAGTACTAAATGACATAAACTACTATGAATTTTAAATATATTTTATCACTTCCTCCTCAAAAAAATCCTATGATGTAAAAATTTTTATAGTGATCCCAGTACACAGATGAAGAAACAAGGTAGAGAAATACTATTTAACTTACACAAAGTCAATTAACCTTAAAGACAGGACTTAAACCTTATCTTACATCTCTGGAACCCTTATTCTTATTCACTCTGATAATTCATGACTGACTAGAAATCCAGTGGTAGCCTTTGTGTCCTTGGGCTGTCATATTTTAATTTTATTAAAACACATTGGCGCTCTGCATTGGTTTACCATGTACATCACTATATCAGCTTTTCTCTCTAACTCTGTACTGAAAAGACGCTAACATGCTTTCTCTATCCTCTATTACACATAACTTCATTAGAACCACAGATTTATAACTAGAGTTATAACCATAACTAATCACCATGGAAACTAAGAGTATTATTATATATAAGGCCTTTAGCTTAAAATGAAACTAACATAGAGCTCTTACTTGGCTGGCATGACAACAGAATCCAGCAAGTCTAACAGACATCTGTTTCCATAGATTATAACTATAAAAAACCGAAAAGAAAATTAGTATACTAGTGAAAATTGACAAATAAATTGATGGTTATTTTCTTGAACAGAAACCCTACAATAATGTTTTTATATTTCCATAGAATGGAAAATTTACAGTAATAAACTGTACAGTTATGTTTTTATATTCCCTTCACTAAAGCCTTGCTCTTCACTGAAATGCCCTGGAGAAAAAAAAATCTAACAAGGTGCAGCAAAATCTGTCTCTGACCAATTGCTTCTGACTTACTTGGAGACCAATGGTTATCTGGAGAATTTGTACCTCATACTACATCAGCAGATTTTTTGAGTAAATTTTGCAAAAACAACATTATGACGTTCACGTTTTTTGGCTTCTCCTTTTGTTCTGCTTTAAAAGAATCGATTAAAGGGAAGGGTGGGTGGGAGGGGTAGACTGGGAGTTTAGGACTGACATGTGCACACTGCTATATTTAAAATAGATAACCAGCAAGGACCTACTGTATAGCACAGGGAGCTCTGCTCAATATTCTGTAATAACCTAAATGGGAAAAGAATTTGAAAAAGAATAGATACATGTATATGTATAACTGGATCACTTTGCTGGACACCTGAAAGTAACACAACATTGTTAATCAACTGTACTCTAACACAAAATAAAAATTTAAAAAGAGGAATGTGTGGAAAAAAGGCTGATATAATTTTGACAAATGGGCATACAAATGCTTGTATTATCAGGGTCCAGATAGGAAACTGAAATGATGCTAAGTATACCAAACAGAAAGAATTTGACTTGGATAGTCGATTATACAGGCATCAGAAGTTTAAAAAAACAAAAACAACGAATCCCAGAGATTTGTAACTACGTGAAGCAACTAGCACTCCTAGGACCAGGTGAACAAAAGGGAAAAGGTAGTGACAGAGGAGCATAGAAACTACATCATGAGGAGGAAATCACTGTTATCTTCGAACCTTTTAGCATATTATGTTTATATACCTCCCCCAGATAATTTTGAGGAGCCATAGAGAATAATGTGAACGCAGGTGAAAACTATAGCACATGTGGTAAGTTTAGAATTTTATGAATTCAGATGTGTATGCAACCATTTGATCTGGAGAAGTAAGTTCCAGGGTTCAGCTCTTTTGTTTGTTTGATGGATTGATTGATTGATTCACTTTTTAAAACTAAGTGCTGCATCTTTTGTCTATATAATGTTTAGAAATTTTTCCTTGTTTGTTTGCTTTCTAGTTTATATATCAGAATCATGTTTTTAAAAATCAAGAAAAACAAGCAAGGAGGCATTTGAGCAGGTTTTACTAAAAAATGCTTTGTTTAGGTAGCATTGATGTCAAGAGAGTGGCAGCTGTTTGAAATTCTTATCTTAGACGTTGTCTGGTATTTAACTTCATCAACAAATCAGAGATCATCTGACTCTGAGTTAGTTATAGACTGTTATGCCATCATTTGGGGATCCAGAGTACAGACCAAGGACATGTAAGGAAGGTCTCAAGGAAATGCTCTATAAGCAGGCTGGTTGGCATGTACCCAGGGTTAACCATGAGAGACATGATGTTCAGAAATGGAAGGAGGGGAGGACCCTAGGATATCATGGCAACTGACTGCCTGCCAAAGCAGCTCTGATGCTGGCCTGCAAAAAAGGTGTGGCTCTGTCTGGCTCCTTGGGGATGTTTTCCTATTACTTCTTTGATTATTTTATTCCTTCATTAAAAAAACTCTTTCTAGAGATGATCTATTATCTCTCTTTGATTCGATAATTGAACTCTTTGTTAAATTCTACCGGCAAATAAGGAGTCTGCCCCCACAGAGCTTACATTCTAGTGGTGGAGTAAAATAACGAATTAGTATCAAACTAATGAATAAATGAATAATTTAAGAACATGAGAAGTGCTTTGAGGGAGATAAACAGGAGGAAAAGAGAGTGATTTGGGCAGATGGCAGGGGCAGGGCTGTATTGTCAGAGAGAGGCTCTCTGAAGAGGAAACATCTGCTTAGAGACCAAAATAATGAAAAGGAAATAGCCGCCCTGAGTGATGAGGAAAAAGTTTTCCAGCAGAGCCAGTAACAAGAGCAAAATTCCCTGCTGCAAAATATCAACAAGTCCAAGAAAGCATATGAGACATCTGGGATTGATGGGGAAGCTGTAATTTAGTTCGAAGATGTTAGATTAACAGTGGTCTGTGGGCAATGGCAGCAAGTTTTGCTTTCATTCTATGTGCAATGCAGAGCTACCAAAGAGTTTCAAGAAGCAGAACATGTTTTTTCTCATATTTGCTTTTTGCTCTACAATTTACAAAGTCCTTGATTATTTTTTCTTTGAGTCCTGCAATTAATTACTTTTTAAACACTCGCCTTAAAGGGATTTAGTTGTGAAAGGGACAAGCAAGAGGATGACAGATTGAAGGGAGAGTAAAGTGAGATCAAGAGACCTGACAAACTTCATAAACTGAAAAAAATAAAGTTAATTAATAGCAGTATGTTAGAGAAATAGATGGACTGTAAGAGTTGACCAATGGAGGAACATCCCAGAGGAAATAAGAGGGAAGAAGATTCAGAGCATTGGCAAAAGTGTTAGATGCAGATAAAAGGACTAGAAGTGCTGACAGAGAGCATCGAGGCTTCCTCCTAGACAAGAGAAAAAGAGGCAAAGTCAAGGCTTAGCTAGATATGTAAGCAGTAAATGAGGACATTCCAGCTTTGTGTTTTAAGGGAACATAGTTCTATCCCACTTACTTTCAGACATTTTGCTATTGTCCATGCAGATTTAGGTGGTCCTTCTATATTACCACAATTCTGCTTATATTTCCTTGGCTTACATGCCTAACAGGAGATTGGTCAATTCAGTGACTTGTGTTTTCACGTTTAAATATCCATCACCTAACACAGAGCCAAATCAATATCTCTTCCTATAAGGGAGTTGGGATAGTCTTTTGGAGAATGAGGCTGGTTTAGAACAGCCTATGACCAATGCAGGACCAAAGATAAAAGAGACAGAGCAATTAGGAAGTTCGCTGAGAAACTCCAGTTCTACTGAATTTGGAAGAGTTCTTTCTTACAGATAAGTCCAGGATTAAATTTGTCTCCCTAGTATTTCAGTGTGGAACAGATGGAGAACCACCAGAATATAAAGTAGTGCAGGGACTTCCCTGGTGGTGCAGTGGTTAAGAATCCGCCTGCCAATGCAGGGGACATGGTTTCGATTCCTGGTCTGGGAAGATCCCACATGCCACGGAGCAACTTAAGCCCCGGCACCACAACTACTGAGCCTGCGTGCCACAACTACTGAAGCCCGCGCACCTACAGCCCATGCTCTGCAACAAGAGAAGCCCCCGCAGTGAGAAGCCCGCCCACCACAACGCTGCTCGCCACAACTGGAGAAAACCCGTGCACAGCAGTGAAGACCCAACGCAGCCAAAAATAAAATAAAAGTATGTATATTTAAAAAAAAAAAAGTACAGTAGGATTTTTGTGAAGGAAACACCCTTCTCTTCATTTGTTCATTCTCACTAATATCCTGCTTCTATTCCTTTCATTTCAGCCTCACAAAATTATGACCAGCTGTCAAGATGGACAGCAGACAGACTTGATGCTAATGTCATATCAACCAACCAAGAGCTGTGTGGACTTGTTTTCTGACCAGTTGCCTTACATACCAAGATTCTCTCGGCTTTATGGGATGATGCGTGATTATGCCAAAAATAAATGTTTCTTAGGTAAGACTGAGTAGGTGACAGAAAGTGAAGGCTAGGCTACGCTGATCAGAGTCAAGAAAAAAAAAAATGTATACGTGTGTATGTTATTCAGGCAGAAAGGAAGACCTAAAAGTAAATGATTTCATTTCTCAGTGATAATGGGTATCATTTTAAATACATCAGATCTTGCTTTAGGAGACAGAAATCCCAAGATCACATGGCTAGTAAGTGGCAAGGCTAGAAATCAACCCCAGACAGCCCAGCTTCAAAGCCTGTCCTATCATTTACTTAATGATATTGGAGGCTACTCTTCCCTTCCTTAGGGAGGGTGGTTGGGAGAGGAGGGATAAGTATAAAACTGTTAACTACCTAGGTCACCGAGGTCACCTTAGGCAAGTCTCAAGGTTCCTGGGTCTGCCCCAAAGCTCCACAGCTCCACTGGGGATAGTGTATCATGTAAATCACCAAGAATTAATTATGCATAGTTGTTTACCATATAAACCCATCAACACCTTCATTCAGAACATATTTCTGATGTACCTCAATAGTGCAAACAACATTTAACACTCTGCAAAATAATCACTACAAATAATAACATGTATTCTTCCTAGCGGACCGGGCTCAGGTTGGTTCTTGTCCCAAGTGGATGTGCTCGGGGGAGGAGGAGAAGTGTTTGAGCTGCACAAATACCCAGGTATTTAGATACTCATCAGACTCCAGAGGGGGCATGAGACACAGGAGCCAGGAGCCAGAAAAAAAGGACTTAGATTTCCTCTGTGCTCCCAGCATTTTAACCTGGACTTGAGGAGAATCTGCCCAGCAACCTATCAAAAGGAAGCAGTGGGGGAAAAGCCAAGCTGCTGTGGTTGGTGGATTTAGAACATTTTAGCTCAAACATGGCAAATCTTTGTTTCCAAATGCTAGGAAATCACCCAATATTATTGATTGTGCCATATAATTTATAACTACCCTTCTAGTCTTTAAAACTTTACATATTTTGGCATGCCTCCTTCAAGTTTCTTTTTTAATATCATTTTTTAAAGTGGAGTCTAATTTTGGTAGGCATTACTCTAGATAGGAATGTTCTCCCAGGACTGGTATTCACTTCATTCTCTTGATACAATTATTTCTAATTGTATTTTAAAAATTCTCAGCTCTCCCTTTTCCCTAGGCTCTAGGCTAGGGTATCATTATAAAATAAAATCATAACTCTTTTTGGAAAGCCTAAGAGCCCTTAAAACTTAAATCTCTTATAAAAGATTGTAGAATTCTGACAGGAGGCTGAGGGTTAGGGAAGCATCTCATTTGTCAGTTTCTAGAAAACAGTAGTGTTTTTTTGTTTTGTTTTATTTTTTAGTACATTTGAGGCTCTGAAGAAGATGAGGTGCCTGCATAAGAAGAATGAATGTTTCGTTGTGGAGCTGTTTTCCCTCAGAGAACATCTGTTGACACCATTCAGAGGGTGTATCTGAGTGAGAGATCTCTCTTGCAAGAAAAACCCTAAATGACTGTCAGAGAAGCATACACTCCATTTTATCTCCTAGCGATATGATGTCACTCTTCTTTTTCAAGCTGAGGTCTCAGATTATCAAAAGGCCTGGACTCCCATAAGTTCTCAGGAGCTGACTCACTCCGGAGGGAGCCCCAGTATTATGCCTGTGGTATAACCCAGCAAGCCTGCAGTCTTGGAGAGACAAGTTCTCACTACTGTCAGGATAAGCCAGGCATACGAGTTGAGATCATGTCATCCAAAAACTTAGTGTTACTAAAGCTAAAAGCTCTATCCTTCTGATCCTAGCAAGTTATGCTGTCTGGAAATGAAATCTCCTCCCTAAAAAGTGGCTGAGTCTATGCAATGATCTTGATCAACTTTTGTCGTGGGCTTTAAAATTCTATGCCGGTAAAAGGCCTGAAGTTTAGAATACATATTTCCTCGTTTTCAAATGCTTATGAGGAATGGGGATCCGTTCAGCAGGGGTTGATATGTGGGCTGGCTTTTCAGCTATGAACAGTTCTAATTTCAGTTGCTCTTTCATTCTCCTTATCCTTAGGTTGAGATGCATGGTGTCTGTTTAGAGATCTAACCACTATTTTTCAACTTTTAAAATCTTTATTCTATGAATTAAATACCAAATTTAAACGTGTGTATTTTTAAAATCTCAAACAAAAGAATAGGCAGTGAGAGTAAATTGTGACTATTTGGAGTGTAGGATACATTACACCGGGGCTAGATCTCAGGCAGTAATTTGGAATTAGAGACTGGGGCTAAGTGAATAGGAAACTTCATATTTTATCTATAATAATTTAAATGAAATACTTCACTTGGATATATTTAAGTATGTAGGCTGTTGGATAACTTCCATGTTTAAATCTAGTTGAATTTAGAAGTAATGTAGCTGAACATATTAGCTAAATCTCACTTATTTATAGTGGATCAAAACATTGACTGCAGTGAAGATCTTTTCTTCATTCTAACCATGCATTCATTCTTCATGAACATTCAGTTAATTATTCAGGATTAATGCAGACATGAACTTTTCATTCTTGCGCCAAAGAATGGTTTTCAATATGTTAGTCTTATAATTGTTACACAGTAGTTATCATTTTTAGATAGACGAGCACACAAATATACTTCCCTGAAAAAAAAAATTGATTCTGTTAGAAAATATTTTTCCCAACTAATCAAATTAACTTCAAGTAAATATAGAAGGGTGGTTAAAAGTTTCAATCAAGGGACTTCCCTCATGGTCCAGTGATTAGGACCTGGTGCTTTCATTGCCGTTGCCCGGGGCTCAGTCCCTGGAGGGGGAGCTAAGATACCACTAAGCTGTGCAGCATGGCCAAAATAAATAAATAAATAAAAGTTTCAGTCAACCTATGAAGTTGAAATAAGAATAAAATGAATACAAGAGTACCCAAGCCATTTATTTTAAAAATATTAATCTGTATAATTGGTATGAAAACAAATAAGACATTAGCTATGAATATTTTTCCATATTTTAAAATAAAATATCAAAAAGAAAATTAATTAGTGGAAAATAATGGAATGAAAATTTATTCCTCCAGCATAATTTGTGACTTCAACACAGTTCTTCTATCTATCTCTTAGAAGAAAATAAGAGATAAACTGGGTATGGTCAATCAAATGAATTGAGATTTTTAGTGCTCAATCAGTTTTTCAATATTTGCAAAGAGATTGTGAAATTGTTTTCACGGTCAGAAGACAACAATATAAAATTCAGTAAAAAGAAATTAAAACCAGATCCGTTCAGTCTGAAAGTAACTTTTAACCAGAAAAAGAGGCTACAGAGTGATTATTTTCTTTCATTTGTTCTTAGTCTGCCCCCTAGTGGTCTCCAGAAAGCTGTTACCCAGCACAAGTTAAAATGGCAAAGTTATAAAAGTCTTATTATATATATCCAATAAGATCAAGTTTTAATATCCCTTAAAGTGGTTTAGAAAAATGTCTCATCCTGCTTTAGTTTAGCATACAAAACAATATTTAAAATTAGAAATACATGCCTCGGGGCTTCCCTGGCGGCTCAGTGGTTAAGAATCCGCCTGCCAGGGCTTCCCTGGTGGCGCAGTGGTTGAGAGTCCACCTGCTGATGCAGGGACACGGGTTCGTGCCCCGGTCCGGGAGGATCCCACATGCCGTGGAGCGGCTGGGCCCTTGAGCCATGGCTGCTGAGCCTGCACGTCCGGAGCCTGTGCTCCGCAACGGGAGAGGCCACAATAGTGAGAGGCCCGCGTACTGCAAAAAAAAAAAAAAAGAATCCGCCTGCCAATGCAGGGGACACGGGTTCGAGCCCTGGTCCGGGAAGATCCCACATGCCGCGGAGCGACTAAGCCCGTGAGCCACAACTACTGAGCCTGCGCTCTAGAGCCCGCCAGCCACAGCTACTGAGCCCACGTGCCACAACTACTGAAGCCCGCGCGCCTAGAGCCTGTGCTCCGCATCAATAGACGCCACCGCAGTGAGAAGCCAGCGCACCACAACGAAGAGTAGCCCCCGCTCGCCGCAACTAGAGAAAGCCCACGCTCAGCCACGAAGACCCAATGCAGCCAAGAATAAATAAATAAAATAAATACATTTATTAAAAAAAAAGAAATACATGCCTCAAAACCTACGTCTTTGAATAAATTGAAGATATTTCCTTTAATTCTTAATATTATTTTTAAGAATGAAAATAGTATATAAACTAAATATAATCAATAATTTTAAGATTTTTATTTTTACAAACTATAGAAATTGGATCTTTGAAGCAATTGTCAAAAAATACTATATGAAACAATTTGGCTGAGGGCTCTTTTTGTGCTCATTCACTGTCCCGTGAGATAAATGGAATGGAATATTTATAAATGGAATATTTCCTGCCATATTAATAAACAAAGGATGTCACAGTCACCAAAGATTGCAGCCCTCCAACGTGAGCTGGTGAGCCCTGAGGAAACTCAGGGTTGAAAAAAAGAGTATCTGCCATCTAGCAGCCATCAGACTGCAGCCACTCCCTGCGGTGAGCCCTGAGGAAACCCAGGATGTGAAAATACAGGCCCCAGATAGCTAAGGTGTGTATCAAAGGAATGACTTCAGTGAGCCCAGACTCTTGCATCTTCCCATATATAGCAAAGCTCGAAATTCCTTAACTTGAGATATCTGGTTCTCTTTATTTAACAATAATCTTTTGACGTTCCCAATTACCTCCTCTTTGTTGCAAAACTCCTATATATCCTGGCTCCCCGCTTCGCCTCCTGGGAGCAGTTTCTCAGAGTTATCTGAAACGCTGTCTCCCGGCTGCAGTCTTCATTTTGCCCCAAATAAAACTTAACTCACAACTCTCACGTTGTGCATATATTCTTTTTAAGTCAACACGCGAATACATTTTGAAAGCATTTATCACTTCCTTACAAAATAAATTGGGTTTTTATTGTCTGAGAGAGGATCAGGCACATTCAATAGTATTGTAGCTGGTTGTCCTTAGAAATTGCTCTGGTGGAGACATGGCAAACCAGATGAGGATTTTATTCTGTCATCTTTCCTTGGTTTGCCTAAACTTTAAATGCCAATGTTTTGTAGATTTTAAAAGGTATCCAGTGATAACTATCTCCTGGCATATTTTGGTAACTAATAGGTCGATGTTGTATTATAAGTTCTTAAATTTTGAATATTTAAAGAGGTAATATCTAAACTACAATATTATTAATATTACACTTGATTTCATTTTTTTATTACTTATTCCATATCTTTCATTTTATCTTTTACATTACACACAGTCCTTCTGTGACTTAGGGGATTTGTTTTGTTTTCTTTTTTGGTGGAGAAATTGGTTTTTAGCTTTCCATGTTTTAATGAATGAGTGGATTATTAAATTAAGTGAATAAAGGAAATAATAAACACAAACCTTATAATTCATCATTTAAATTTTAAAAGCGATGCATTTTTTTCATAAAGAGAATTTTTTAGTCCTAAAAAAAGAATCTTTATAGCCCTATATATTCATTCCTTATCAAATACAGTTAAAATAAAAACAAAAATTCAGATAAAAACAAAAACTGCACATCTAAATTGGATCTGCCTCTTTTCTCTTACCAATAATGGAAAAATAACCAGCTTGAGCAACTTTGTAGAAAAGATGCACGTGACCTCAAGGTCAAAGACAAACAGCAGAAAAGGTCATATTTTATTATGGCGCTAACACAAATAGAAGAGAAAGCAAACATCTCTGTCCCTGCTTTCATAGTACACAGGATTAAAAGCAACAGCTGGTTTCCTGAAGCCATCTATCACGAACACGATTGCCAAACATCAATTTAGAGAGATCGCTATTTCATAAACTGAGTTGAAGGTGTAGGCAAACAAAACGTGCCAACTTGCCACCCCAAAATGTGTCTCACATGCCAATAATTTCAGGCTGAAAACAATCAAGGCCCAAAAGAGTTAGGAAGAAACTGTGACTTTCCCCCTAACTGCCTTGAAACAATTTAGATAGAGGGCCTGTTCCTGGAACAGAGCTATCACCAGAGATCTCTGCAAAGAATACAGGGTTAGTTGTTGCGTGAGGGAAACTCAGCTGGGCCTAGTGATTAGAGTCCACTCACTGTCCCACTGTCTCTGCAGGGCCCAGCAAACATTTATTTACCAAACATTTGCTTTTCCATCTCCATGTGAATTGCCATTCTCCCCTTTGAAGTCCCAAATTACAATGACCAACACCCTCTTTTGTCTTTAGCTGAAGGTGATATTTAAGGTGAGGCTTTTAGCCATTTTGGTGACTTACTCAGTTCTTCTGGGTCTCTCCCATATATACACGTTATTAAAATTTGTTTGATTTTCTCCTGTTAATCAGTCTCATGTCAATTTAATTTTTAGACCAGACAGAAGAACCTGGAAGGGTAGAGGATAATTCTTCCTCCCCGACAAAGGTACATGGAGAGAAGGGGCCTCTAATTTCTGTTCTGGGACTTCTAGCTGACAGCACACCCTCTCACAGCTTCTCCCTCAGCTCAGAACAATGGCTCAACACGTCATTAATTTGTGTAAAATCTTCGCAATTTTGCCATATCTAGGTGAAAACTATACTATTAATTTTCTTAATGTTTCTTAATAATTAACTGTTTGTAAATTAAATACATTGATTTTTAAAAAGTAAACTTCAGGGACTTCCCTGGTGGCGCAGTGGTTAAGAATCCGCCTGCCAATGCAGAGGACATGGGTTCGATCCCTGGTCCGGGAAGATCCCACATGCCGCAGAGCAACTAAGCCCGTGCACCACAACTACTGAGCCTGCACTCTAGAGCCCGTGAGCCACAACTATTGAGCCCATGTGCCACAACTACTTAAGCCTGTGTGCCTAGAGCTTGTGCTCCACAAGAGAAGCCACCGCAATGAGAAGCCCGTGCACCGCAACAAAGAGTAGCCCCCACTCACCGCAACTAGAGAAAGCCCGTGTGCAGCAACGAAGACCCAAGGAAGCCAACAGTTAAATAAATAAATAAATTTATTTTAAAAAAGTAAACTTTGGGACTTCCCGGGTGGCGCAGTGGTTAAGAATCCGCCTGCCGATGCAGGGGACATGGGTTTGAGCCCTGGTCTGGGAAGAACCCACATGCTGTAGAGTAACTAAGCCTGCGAGCCACAACTACTGTGCCTGCATGCTGCAACTACTGAAGCCCGTGTACCTAGAGCCTGTGCTCTGCAACAAGAGAAGCCACCGCAATGAGAAGCCCGTGCACTACAACAAAGCGTAGCCCCTGCTCACCGCAACTAGAGAAAGCCCGCGTGCAGCAACGAGGACCCAACGCAGCCAAAAACAGATAAATAAATTAATTTTTTTTTAAAGTAAACTTCATATTGCATCATAACTGGTAAACCAATATCACCTTTCATGAATGTAATGAACATAGAATACCAATAAATACTATCTGAATACTCTTGCCTGTCAATGCTCTGAGCCTGACACCTCATAGACCCCCCCTGTAAAAAGCGCAATAGTAAGTGTTAAAGAATTGTTAAAAAACTTAATATTCTTTAAAATATCAAAATCAGGCTTTCGGGCTTCCCTGGTGGCGCAGTGGTTGAGAGTCCGCCTGCCGATGCAGGGGACACGGGTTCGTGCCCCAGTCCGGGAAGATCCCACATACCGTGGAGCGGCTGGGCCCGTGAGCCATGGCTGCTGAGCCTGCATGTCCGGAGCCTGTGCTCCACAACGGGAGAGGCCACAACAGTGAGGGGCCCGCGTACCGCAAAAAAAAAAAAAAAAAAAAAAAAAAAAAAATCAGGCTTTCTTCTTGATGTATTCCCAAAGGTTGAAAAGGGACTGAATCTTTCTCAGTATGTGAGCAGATGTCATGGTAAGCCCTACAATCATGCGGTGTCTTGCCATCAGTAAGAGGACCATACTTGGGAAACAAAGGATGAGAACTGAGTATAAGGCCAAGAATGGTGATAGTTCAGACCCTTCATACAGAAAAATGTGAATTTCATATCAAGCTCCGAGATGACTTAGCCTAGACCATTAGGCCTCCCAAGGTTAGAGTGGAGTGTATTCAGTACTTACTGCATGAGGTACAACAGATCTGATTCTCCAAAGACTCTGTGCTCTGCACCTGTCCTTATCATTCCTTTTTCCTGATATACTGTTGTCTCACCATGTTCGCTCCAAGTCAATTGGCTGTTAATATACACAAGCTATTATATAAGACTCAGAGCAACTTACAGGTATAAGTTAAACACAATAAGATTTGGCAAAAATGTGCAGTTTGGAATTTCCTGTTGTTTCCAAGTTTACTAAAATCTAACAGTAATAGCCTGAAGTCAGAGCCCTGTTTAGTTTGCTTGTTTTATCTTCAGTTTTATCAATCATTGAGTGTTTAAGATCCATTTTTTGTTTGCCTCCAAAGTCTACCGCTGATCAATATATAATTCCATTTCCAGAAACAAATGATAAAACTTGATAAAGTAAGTTATGCCCAAAATCTTTGGTCAATTAACACCACTTGGCTGAACGTAATCCATTTCATTTTCCGAGGCTCAATTCAAAATTGTATCCTCTTCCTTTAATTCTCCAATAAGAACTTTACTTACTTATTTGCAGTGACAATTTCATCCTCCTTTTCCTTAGTAGTAGTTCACCCAGTTTTCATTTCTGTATTCCTCTCTGGTGCCATCACAGGGTTTTGTACTTAAAAACTAAATAAATACTTCCTGAATCAGTTCATGGGATGAGAAAATATGAAGTGATTATATTCAAACAAGTCTATATTACAGTCTTCACAAATAATATGTCGATTTTTTTTTTTTTTTTAGCGGTACGCGGGCCTCTCACTGTTGTGGCCTCTCCCGTTGTGGAGCACAGGCTCTGGACACGCAGGCCCAGCGGCCATGGCTCACGGGCCCAACCACTCCGCGGTGTGTGGGATCTTCCCGGACCGGGGCACGAACCCGTGTCCCCTGCATCGGCAGGCGGACTCTCAACCACTGCGCCACCAGGGAAGCCCAACATGTCGATTTTTATGAGGAGAATATCCATTGTTTTTTGCGTAACAATATACTAAATCTGTAATAAAAATGAGCTCTGAAAGTATGATATTTAGGAGGTTAACTTTGTATTTTAAAATCTAATGTACAGAATTTTTATATAGGTACAGAGTTGTGTATACAAAGGTTCTCCCCCTACTGTTAAGAATGGAAAAAGTCATAATTTTATCCTTATTTCATTTAATAGAATATATATCTGCCTTCAGATAATTTATTTCACCAAATATTTTATTTTTTATAAATTGAAACTGCCATAACTATGTCATATAATTGCAACTTGTATTCAGATGTAGAGTCTAAAGCTTTTAGAGTTGTTTCATAAAAGCAGAATTAACAAACTTTTAAAAAAATATTTATTTATTTGGGCCTAGCTATAACTTATTACTGAATAAAATATAAATCAAAGTTAATCATTCTCCATATCTTTATCATTTTAAAAACATGTCTGAAATGGTGGATTATTTCATCATTGGAATTTTAATCAATTACAGATGTTCTATCTTATAATTTATTTACTCAGCAAATATTTAATCTGCTCTTATGTGTCAGGCACTTCAAGTATATAATAATTAATTAAATTTTGTTCCTTCTTTTTTTTTGAACCATTGAATTGTACTCTTTCTTTCTTTCATTCTTTCTTTTTGGCCATGCTGAAACAGGAGGGAAGGAGGCAGGGCACAACCTTTGAAAGAATGACATAGCCCAAGGACATGACATAAACTGATTGGAACCAAATGGGTCCAAGATGGCGAACAAGTTGACTTCTACTAGACCTTGAGCCTCAGTATACGCTTACTGTAACACATCAGCAAGCTAAGTGACACACCCACAGGCACCATGACAGTTCCAAGACGGACCATAAGCATCAAAAATTAGGCGGTGGGGTTTCCCTGGTGGCGCAGTGGTTAAGAGGCCGCCTGCCGATGCAAGGGACACAGGTTCGTGCCCCGGTCGGGGAAGATCCCACATGCCGCGGTGCGGCTGAGCCCGTGAGCCATGGCCACCCATGGCCACTGAGCCTGCACGTCCAGAGCCTGTGCTCCGCAACGGGAGAGGCCACAACAGTGAGAGGCCCGTGTACCGCAAAAACAAAAACAAAAACAAAAACGCGCCTATTTGGGCTTCCCTGGTGGCGCAGTGGCTGAGAGTCCGCCTGCCGATGCAGGGGACACGGGTTTGTGCCCCGGTCCGGGAAGATCCCACATGCCGCGGAGCGGCTGGGCCCGTGAGCCATGGCCACTGGGCCTGCGCGTCCGGAGCCTGTGCTCCGCAACGGGAGAGGCCACAACAGTGAGAGGCCCGCGTACCGGGGGTGGGGGGCGGTGGGGGGGGCGGGGGTGTGGGGGGGGCGGGGAAGTAGGCAGTGGCCCAATTCTTGGAAATCCCCGCCCTTTCCCAAAATAACTGGAATACTCCCCCCACTCATTAGCCTGTGAAATTACCCACTCCTATAAAAACTGACAATCCCATACCCTGGTGCTTTCTCACTTTCTGAGATGGCCCACACTCTGTGGAGTGTGTTTCTCTCTAAATAAATCCACTTCTTACCTATCACTTTGTGTCTCACTGAATTCTTTCTGCAATGAGACATCAAGAACCTGAGCTTCATTAAGTCCTGAAAGCAGGTGTGTGATCTCAGTTGGAAGATTGTGGGTTTTGGCCTGGTTTGAGTCCCGGCATGTGGGTTCAAGTCCCAATCTGAGGTGCACGTGGCTTGCAGGATCTTACTTCCCCTACCAGGGATCGAACCCGTGCCCCTGCAGTGGAAGCGTGGAGTCCTAACCACTGGACCACCAGGAATTCCCTAATTCTTATACATTCTGTTTAGTTGGGGCTCCTTTGGTTTAAAGTAAAAGAAACACACTCAAGCCTGCTAAATAATAGAGCAGTAAGTGGAGAAGAAATGGGGGAGAGAAAGTACAAAGAATGTCTCATAGAAAGCCAAGGGCAAGAAATGGACAGAGCAAGAAATCATGGAAATATGAAGGTAACAGCAACCGGGGACACAGTCTCTCTCTCCCAGACAGGGGTCCTCTTCTTGTTCTGGACTGATTTAAAATTGAATAAATGACACAGCAACGGCCTTAACTTCATAGAAAATCTTGATATATGTGTTGGCTTCTGCTCTTGAGGCTGCCTCATTTTCTGACTGTTGTGCTTACTTTTGAAACCAGGCCATTTAAACCAAAGGTCAAACCATGAACAGCTGCTCCTTAACGAAACTTCAGAATAAGGACTTACTTGCTCAGCAGGGCCTGGAGGTGAGCAGAATTTCTTAAGTGTGTGAGTGGGCTTTTTCACACATTGCCCTCCAAAAGTTTACGATTTTGTTGAGGTAGATAGCACATTATCCAAAGCCTTCTTTGCATGTTCAGAGGTAGGACCTAATTTTACTTACTACTTTTTTTCTTTTTTTCAGATAATATGTTGACTTAATATATTTTTTCCTAAGTCACTTTCCAAGTGAAATTTTTAACAGGTTATAAACTAAATTCTATTTTCTAAGATATTTTTCAGTACTTTATTATTTTTTAATTTCAAACTATTCCCTAAGATTTAATTTCAGCTCTATCTATCTTCATAATACACTAGTGCTAATATTTTCCTTTCAGTTTTGCTCTTGTCAAAACTGGGAAGAAAAACCATATTTTTAAGTTCTTGATATAAGAAACAAGACAATAAACCATGCTTTTTATATTTGAAGAAATATCAGTAGCATAAAAATTATTCATCACTAGAAAATTTTGAAAAATTCCATGTAGCTTAGTTTTGAAGTTATTTCCTTTTTTCCTCATTAATTCCTCTTTTATTGTTCCTATCATAGTCTCTATTTGATATTATCAAAGAGATATTTGATATTATCATTTTTGCCATTTTGTATTTTTAAGTATAAAAGTTTTCTATTTCCAATTGGAAATTTTAAAAATTTGTATTATTGAAATATAATATATTATTTCAGCTGAGAATGTATAAGCAACCCTTCTCTATTAATGACAAATCATATCTTGTCTTTCATTAATTAGGCTATACCTTGTCTATTTGAAAATTCAAATAACTTGATTTCCTTTGCTTTCAATTTTGTCTAGTTTCGCTCTTTTAATATACTTCCTCTTTCTGGGTTTCTTTAGTGGGAGACTCAGTGGTAGTAGTTACATTGTATATGCTTTACAAATATAGACATTTAGGTCAATACATTACCCCTTAAGGAAGAGCTGGAGACAAGGCATACCTTCTGTGAAATGGTATGTTTTTATTTTTAGCTTTTTGTCCTTTCTTTTACAACATTTAATGTAAAAATTTTCACATGTACAGAAAAGGTGAAAAACTTCTATAGTGAATACTTATATACCTACCCCCTAGATTTGACAATAAATATCTCATTACATATGCTTCATTAGCTCCCTATTCATCTATCCATTCTCTATCAACTCCATCAATCCAATTTTTTTTTAATGCATGTGAAAGTTGCAGACATTAGTACATTCCACCCCTAAACATTTTAGCATACATTTCACTAACCAGAGTACAGTAGTTATTTTTGTTTTTGCTTTCTTTGAGATATATATATATATATATATAATGAAATGCACAAATCTTAAACAAACAAATCTTATGCTAACAGGATAGAGAGCATTGCTAGCACCCCTCAAAAAGTTTCCTTATGCTCCTTCTTCAGTGATTCCTAGCCCATAGCCACAGACGTAAACTTCGTTATGATTTTTTTTCCACAGTAGACTTGTACTTGTGGTTATAAGAAATCTTCTAACATGCTTTACTTTTATCAATCAAAACATTATTTGATAAGATGCTAAAAAATTTCAGGTATGGGCTTCCCTGGTGGCGCAGTGGTTGGGAGTCCTGCCGATGCAGGGGACACGGGTTCATGCCCCAGTCCGGGAGGATCCCGCATGCCGCGGAGCGGCTGGGCCTGTGGGCCATGGCTGCTGGGCCTGCGCGTCCGGAGCCTGTGCTCTGCAGCGGGAGAGGCCACAGCAGTGAGAGGCCCGCGTAACACACACACACACACACACACACACACACACACACACACACACAAAATTCAGTTATAAGAAGAATGTTATAGTATCTTATTGTCTAAAAGTATTTCAACTGTACTATGACATCTGATTTGACACTCTAGCAACCTTATTTTACAGATTAAGAATCTTAGGCTGTTAGAGGTGAAAAACCCACTTCAGTGCAGTAAAGACTCAGTCCCAGATTTACAAACTCCAGAGCCAATGCTTTTTCCCATCATAATGTGTGGTTGTTCTGATTTCATTGTACTGTGGAATGAGAATACACAGATTGGCCATAAAGTCTGGAAACATAGATAATGTTTAATTGTTTTAAACAGAATGAAACTACTTATTTTGTCTCTGGAATATGCTAAAAATGAAGTTTTATTCGGTGAAAATGGGAGACACATCATATGAGGTAGCACATCACAGATGCACCTGTATGGTTTAGGGAAATGCTTTGTGTTCACTATAATTTTTCAGAGCACCTTGAACTCTGTATTGCTAATAATAACAACACATTGAATGTACCATGTGATGTCACTGAACACTGCAATGCGATATCAATAATTTTTAATGTATCTTTGCATTTGTTTCCAAATTTCATAGAAGCTCTGTAGCATTTAGAATTCTGCCTATTAAGAGTATACAAAAGGAAACATTTCTTGCTAGAATATGAATAATGTTTAGTAATGATTTTAATGAATGAAAAGAAAATGATTGTGCTTTACTAGCATCAAGCTGTTTTCCTGTGTCGGTCCATTCAATTTATTAACTGATCAGAGTAATATTTTGATCTATTGTTTACATGACCTTCAGTATTCTGGAAGTGGAATGCTAAACAAACTATTATATTTCTATTTTCCTGTCTTTTAGTTATCTCATTGTATACTTGATTTCTATGGTGTTTAAACAAAACTATAGTATCAAGTCGTAAAGTTATAATTTTACCATTTTCACCATTTTTATGTTGGGGGGGTTTGGGCTGCACCCCACAGGCCTGCAAGCCAGCCTTGAGATGGAAGAAAGAGCCTGGAGTCAGTGGCAGAGGCATCAATGGTTTAGTAGATAGTGGGATCTTACATGTCTGAAGCAAGGTCCATGGAGTGACACCCTGCTTTGTGTGGCAGGTGGACAGGTGGGCAGGATGTGGCAGCAGTCTTCACTACGGGGGCAAGGGGAGGGGAGGTTACTAGTTCTAGAGGGAATTGACGTCAGCTTGGCTCATCGGCTACCAGGGAAACCAGCAGAGGAGCACAACTATCACTGCCCCTTTGATAAGCTATCATGGTGGAGATGTTCTGAGCTAAAGATTAGAACAGTTACTAGTTGGGGCTGGAAGCAAGTATGTAGGTATGTAGGCGTTGACTGATTAGACTCCATGATGAAGACGGAAGGTCAGTCAGGTTGAGTAGGGTGTAGGTGAAGCAGGGACTGATCGAGCAAGGCGATGTACTGAGAGCAAGCGAACAGCAATCGTGAGTGGCCTGATCATACCGGGAGAAAAGAAATTTTCCTCTACACTTATTGGTTCTTCTGGCTGGTCTATGAATTAAATTGACATGAGACAGATTAACAGGTGAAAATCAAACAAAAGTTTAATAACACGTATTCATGGGAGAGACCCAGAAACACTGAGTCATTAGCCAAACTGTCCAAAGCCCTCACCTTAAATACTATCCTCA
Source organism: Phocoena sinus (assembly GCF_008692025.1). Classification (NCBI taxonomy): domain Eukaryota; kingdom Metazoa; phylum Chordata; class Mammalia; order Artiodactyla; family Phocoenidae; genus Phocoena; species Phocoena sinus. The sequence goes on from NC_045766.1 coordinate 31,555,893, forward strand.
GCTACAGACAAAAGAGGATGTTGAGGGTGGAGAGAGTCAGTTATGGGCGGTTACCAAGAAAAGCACAGTAAACAGGGGGGATTCTCATGCAGATTGACGTCCTTGCCTTCTCCGTTGATAAGAATTTCTAGACTTTGTCATCTTTCTCTTCCAGATACAGAGAGGGAGACACCCTTACAAATGGAGATTTCCTTTACAAATGCAAATTTTTCTTACAAAATAGCAACTCTCATTTGGTTTTTCAGAGTCCTTCCCTTGTCTGCTATTTCTCAGAAAAGAAAGTAGAAAAAACAACTTAAAACAATTAATATGCCAGAGAGGCATATTTTAGCATGGGAAATTTGGCTCCTGTATATCATAAACCCCACTGTATCATTCAATCTATTCCTTATCAGTTCTCATAAATTAAATTACTATACTGAGTTTTTCTGTAACCACAGACATTTAAGCTTATTAAATAATATGTGTGTGTCCTTTGGTTTCTGGTGTGTACCTTTAAGAGTTTTTAAATGAACTTTATTCAAATATTTTATAAGTAATCAATTCACAATTTGTATTATTCTTTATTTTTCTGAAAGTTTGGCTTTGAGGTAGGCTTTATGATCTTTAATGTTACCTTTCTGAAATTGAATGATTCCTTCTTCAGATTATAGACCAAATATGGTATTAAAGAGAAATTCTAAATGCAGTGAATGAGAATATAATTTCAATTTAAAATTTTTTATTTATTTAGGTCCAGAAAAATAAAAATTAGAGTGAAAATAAATGCTAAATTTATCCTAAAAGTAAATTTAGTAAACTGATTTTCATTCAATACAGGATTTGGATGAGGTGACAAACTTTCCCTAAGAATCTGTGTTGTTTCTCCTTAAACAGAGTATTGAACAAATACAATTCCTCTGCCTGCTCATGAAACACCACTAAAATGAGATGAGGGAATTGCATCATGTAAATTCATAAGAAAAAGATCAATGAAATGGAGAAAACAGAGCTCTATAAATTTTTGGAAGATAAAGAGTTGAAAAAGCTGAAGTAGGGAATTCCCTGGCAGCCCAGGGGTTAAGACTCTGCTCTTTCACTGCTGAGGGCACGGGTTTGATCCCTGGTTGGGAAACTAGGATCCTGCAGGCTGCACAGTGCAGCCAAAAAGAAAAGAAAAAGCTAAAGTAGTGATGCCAAAAACTTGACCTCTGTACACTGGTGCCAAATTGAATCTCAGAGACAGGGTTTTGGGTAAAGTAGAAAAGAATAGCTTTATTGCTTTGCCAGGCAAAGGGGAACACAGTGAGCTAATGGCCTCAAAACTATGTGTCCCAACCCAGGGGGATTTGGTGAGGAGTTTTATAGCAATGGTTCAAGGGCGGGATTGCTGATAAGGATCAGGGTGTATGCAAGGCCTGTACTCCTTTAATCTGGCCTCAGGTGGTTCTCGAAGTTATCAAACTGTTACTGTCTCTGGGATGAAGAACGCTTTATCAAGTAGTTAACACCTTCCTTTTGGTGGGGCTTTTTACTTCTGTAGAAGTGCTCAGAGATACTGTTATGTGTATACCTTGAGGTGGAACCAGAACCCCGCCCCAAGGCTGTCCTATTGTTTCTTGAAGGCTCCTGCCTTGTCTCTGCATCCCCTCCCTTCCCTGATTAACAACTGTTTGAACCTGCCCTTTGGAGCTCAGGGAAAGTCATAGACGCTGAAGCCTAAATAAGAAATGGGGGACACAGAAAGGCTTCCATGCCTAGGAGCCCCACAGGGTCCTGCTGGGTTTCAGTAGCAGATCTCACGAGAAGCAAGCTGATTCTGGCCATAGAAAACGAGGTAAGCTTGGAGTTTGAGACACAAGGTGTTTTGAAAGTCAGTGGTTAGATGAGGGATTAAAACATAGAGAAATTCTCCAAAGTGTTAATGCTAGGCTCCAATTCCTCTCCATTTATCCTCTCTTATATCACTGCAATCTCTGTTTTACCTCATAAATCCACCAAAATACTCTTGGAAACAGCACCAATGACTCCACACTGCTAAATGTAATAGTTAATTCTCAATCAACCATATTTTCTCATCTTATCAACATATGTCCCTTGGAACTCCTAATGAATATATCCAAGAGTTTAATACTAAAACTTAGAGAAAAAAGGAAAATACTTTAATAAATATGAAACAGCAAAAGAAGCATGATTCAATCAGTTTAATAGCGCTTCCTTTTATTTCAGGTGATATTTATTGACGATAGAGAGAGCATACAATTATGTTCTCTGAGAGGTCTCTAGAACTCCAACAATGGAAATAATAAAGTAACTTTATACAGCAAAATGTGTTGTATGCCCTAACAAAGTTATTAAAAAATGATAAGGGAAAGCTGAGTTTTCAATTGGCTAGAGGGAAGGAAGTTAAAAGCACAGTACAAAATAGTGGTCAATAAGGCAAAGTACATTTTCTCTAGAAAATAAATAGCAGATCGTAAATCAAGGTCCTGTAATGTTGAAGGGAAAACATTTTGTGTATACAATCCCAACTGTCTCTGTAAATATATTGCTGTAAAATCAATCAGAAAGCGGAACATTATAAAATGGCTTATAGATTTCCGTATGAATCTAAGAATTAACACCAAGTAAATCATAGCTTTGGCTATCAATGTCATAAGAACAAATATGCAACAATTAGATGCTTATTATTCAAGTGAAGTTAGCAGGAACCCTACTCTAGTTACACAATTTACACTCTGCCACCACACACTCAATTACACAAACATGCATGAAGACTTGGGGCACACAATTATCATAAACAATTATTTGTAAAGAATTAAGACTGTTCTATTCTAAATATTTAGGCAAAGATGGCAATGTTTAATCAAATCTGAAATAGGGACCAAGTTGGATAAAGAAAAAAACCAAACTGAAATAATAAAAGTAATATTATAGAAATAATAATATAATAGATTCAATTCCCTGCCCCAATCTGAAATTTCTTTAAACGATGGGAAAGAGTAATAAACGGTGCCTTTCTCTTCGTATTTTATTTTTAGGCAGAAGTACTCATGAGTTTGCTTAAGTAAGATTAGATTGTATTTAAAGTTGTCCTTTCAACACTTCACAAAGTGCAGATCCAAGCACTGAACCGAGCCAGGCATTCCGGGTACCAGGATGGTAAGGAATTCTGGCCGGAAAAAGAAATGGAGGCAGGAAATGATACAGACATAAGCACCAAGTAGTCATAATTTTGTCACCGAACAACTAGTTTCCTCGCAGTTGATTAAGGTAGGAATTAATCAGTAACTTGCCCAATATAAGGTTAACATTAGAAGTAAAATAACTGCAACAAGTTCAAGTTTTCCTGACTCTCCTGTTTACAAGTACTCCAGTCTCCCGTCAGGCTAGGCAAGGGACTACTTACTGCAGCGATATTTCTAGAGTCAGAGTGCTAGGATTAAAAACTCCGTTCTGGGGCCTCCCTGGTGGCGCAGTGGTTGAGAGTCCGCCTGCCGATGCAGGGGACACGGGTTCGTGCCCCGGTCCGGGAAGATCCCACATGCCGCGGAGCGGCTGGGCCCGTGAGCCATGGTCGCTGGGCCTGCGCGTCCGGAGCCTGTGCTCTGCGACGGGAGGGGCCACAAGAGTGAGAGGTCCACGTACCGCAAAAAAAAAAAAAAAAAAAAAAAAAAAAAAAAAACTCCGTTCTGCCTGTTGCTATGCAGGTCACTTTGAGTAAGTTAGTTAATTGCTCTAAGTACTTGTTTCCTCACCTATAAAATATGGGTACTGTTTTAAATTTGTACTTTGTTTTTTGAAATTGAAATGAAATAGTATATACAAAGTTCCAGTAAGTGAATGGCATTAATGTCATAAAATCAGTGAATCATCAGCCTTCAGGAGCTGATTGGATATGTGGGGATAAGGAAGAAAAATCAATCGTGTCTTCCATCCTTTTTGATTGGATAACTAGATTGGATAACTAGATTGGATAACTAGATGAACCATTCATGAAGATAGGGATACAAAGAAGATGAGTATGGCGTGGATATAGATTAGGAAGGATGTGGAGAAGAGAAAGATGATTCTAGTTTCAGGCATGTTATGATTAAGATGCCTGTTTATAAGAGGTGCTTTTCACCGCTTACTCTATCCATATCCCTTTCTAAAGAAAACTACATTCAACATGTACCACTTGACCCCATGCCTTGCCTATTCCTTACTCATGACCCATAGACCCAGCTGAAGAAGGTGAACTTAGAAAGTTAGAATTGGGAATGAGGTCATTAGGTTAAGGAAGTTCTGCTGAAGGAATATGCAGCCTTAGTGGCTAAGATGACCGTTTGAAGCCATACAGAAAGAGAAGATGATGGGGTAAATAATGAGAGATAATAGATGATAGTGATGATAGATAGATAGATGATAGATAGACAGACATATGGACAGATAGATACAGGTAAATAGAAGAGCAGATAGACAGATTAACTTCCATTTATTCATTGCTGACTTCTAAATTTCCAGGTTCTTAACGAGGCCTAACTGTACTTATGTTTGTATTCTTATTTGTGAATACGAATACTTAAAATAAGCCTCCTTTGCAACCAGATACGCACTGACTAGGATACTGTGGGTGAAACCATACACCTAGTTAGTGTTTTCTGTTTTCTGTAATCCCCAAAGGACTCTAAAACAGTCATTAAACTACGGACATGGTCAGTAAAAAATCACAGACATCCTATATTAGCAAGTTTAGCGTGATGATATTGCAGAAAAGTTCATATCACAATCATGCACTATGAGCTCAAATATATATGCTCCTCATTTCAGAGTTGGCCTGACATGAAGGGCCATGATTATTTCATGGGTTATGGAATTATATGTCATTTAATCTAATCCTCCTTCCAGAAACGAAGAAAATGCATCACTAAGCAGCCATTTTTGCTTCTCTGCTGCAAGCCCTTCTAACATAATGTCATATAAAATTTAATAAAGATATATATATATATAATATATCAAGGGATATAAAATGTAGTATACTAAGAAACCAAGAGTCACATAATAATTTTACATTTTTCAACATTCCATATTTAGTATTCCACATGTCAATTAGTCTTTGAGGAAAGGTAGAAGACGTGAAGCTTCCTATTAAGAGTCCTGGGTTAGGACTCCGCGCTTCCACTGCAGGGGAGCACGGGTTTGATCCCATACCTCTGTGGTTCCTGGGTGGTAACTGATAGTTTCAAATACATTATTAAGTAAGTTTTTAAGGCAGGGGTTTTATTTTATTATCTATCTCTATCTCAGGACAAATGGCAGAGTACTTAGCCATAACAAGGATAATTTAAACATCATTAATTTATTTATTACCAAATATATATATGGAAAGGAACGTTCGATATTCTATTCATGAACCTTCTATTCATGGAAGGTTGTGGATAATATGCTGTAATTTATTATAGAAAAGTTAATTTGTTTTTTAAATCATACTTGCCAATCAAAATACAAGTATCCTACAATATACATCATTGGTTCACTGATTCAAACAAGCCATTCCATTACGTGCTATTCCATTCCATTACATGGAATTCAGATTCAAGAGGGTAATGGGAGCCCCAGAGTTCATGACCATGGAAAGAGAATATCATTGAGTTGTGACTTATGGGAATTTAAAGATATAAGAGGTCAGGGAACCAGCTCTCATAGGTCATGAGGACACAGCAACTATGAAACACAAGAAAGTAAACTTTGTGGAAGAGAAAAATATAGAGAACATAAAAAGACAAGTAACTAAAAGATATTTGAAACAATCATGCAAAATTTCAACTATTGACGAGTAATATTACTATGTGAATGCTAGTATTAAGAAAATAGATGTTCTGCCAGTAACAATAAAATGTTGCCCATTCAAAATTATAGTCCTCAATGGGTCTTTATCATGCATTTTCAAGAGCTGCAAGTTTTAGCCTGTAAATATCATATCTCAGGGATTTTTAAATCTCAGAGGAATATACAGGTCCAAAAAGAAACTTTGTAATTAAGTCCATTCTGTTTCATATAATTACCTCTAATCCAGAATTTGGAAAGCTCTATGCCCATGGGGCTCCTTTCTCAAGACTTGACCTCTAGTACATGGGAACTATGCAACAACATCTGTGCATGGATGAGTAGATATTGTTTTAGAGAAATATTAGTTAGCTATTTTGAAATATCTTGTTGACTTACTATTTCTATGCAAGTTCTTCAGTTATGCAACTAAATATGACCTAATGTCATTTTTGTAAGGGAAAAGGCCATTGAGAGGTGGAGTGGGAATGTGATTCATGATCTTCACATCTGTCACCACAGGACCAGCCTGAGCCATCTTGCGGGTAGGAAGAGTCATTCGTTGGGATTAGAAAATTCCAAGCATTTATCCCCTTTACTTATCAAAGAATGTCTGCAACAGAGGATGTAGGAAGGTGGAATTGCTCTAGTCTAGGAACATTTTTGGAATTAAGCATGGACTTAATTTCTCCTTTCTAGACAAAGAGTCCCAATTCCTCAACACAGAACACTCATATCTCTTGGCGCTGATAAGGTCCCCATCATTCTGACTCCCTGAGATTGTACCAGGTTAGGTTCCTAGATATACAGGGACAAAAAGGATTTTTATGGGGCATTTCTTTCTCTCTTAGGTGGTCAATTTTGTAAGAACAGCAGTGTAACATCCTTTTTCTAGTTTATTTTGGTCAATCCTACATGGAAGTTATAAAGCATTTATTGCCAAAGTTAAGACAACTCATTTCATATTTCATTTCTTTCTCTTTATGAAACTTGCGCAGTCTGAAATGAGATATATTAAACTGGCAGAAATTTAAGAACACAACCGTATACATGATAGTCAATACAATAAGCACTATCAAGAGAATATTTTATTTGCTATTATGATTGCATCTAGCAACAATATGTAACTTTAAACTGAACTAAGACAGGTGCAAATCTAGATGTACAGACTTCTCCCTCTGAGAATTATGCAGCAATTATTTATTCGATGACATGAATAACAGGCTTAAATTTCATGATTCAAACAGGCTCCACAATTTCAAGTCATTTATCATTTAGCTCCTTAAAGACAATAATAATACATTTGAAACAGAATCATTATTATTTCAAACTTAATGATCCTAATCATGAGTCATGTTTTTTTATTGTACAGATATTTTATTATTCTATATTTAACTGATAAGTGCCTGAAGAAAATGAGGAATACAATAAATCGGCACCCAACATTTATTTCCTATAGCTTTTCTCTCCCTTCAGGCCTACACAACCAGTTTAAATCTTTTCATGTTAAGAAATTTAAAAATGAATTGATTGTAGTCGGGAGTGAGAGGAAGGCTATCTTCTTATTTAATGAGCTGAATGGGGTAAACACCATGATTTCCTTCTCTCTCAAAAGTGAAACCGTGAGAAAAATAGAACTACCGTATGACCCAGCAATCCCACTACTGGGCATATACCCTGAGAAAACCATAATTCAAAAAGTGTCATGTACCACAATGTTCATGGCAGCCCTATTTACAATAGCCAGGACACGGAAGCAACCTAAGTGTCCATTGACAGACGAATGGATAAAGAAGATGTGGCACGTATATACAGTGGAATATTACTCAGCCAAAAAAAGAAATGAAATTGAGTTATTTGCAGTGAGGTGGATGGACCTAGAGCCTGTCATACAGAGTGAAGCAAGTCAGAAAGAGAAAAATAATTACCGTATGCCAACACATATATATGGAATCTAAAAAAACATAAAAAAGGTTCAGAAGAACCTAGGGGCTGAACAGGAATAAAGACGCAGATGTAGAGAATGGACTTGAGGACACAGGGAGGGGGAAGGGTAAGCTGGACGAAGTGAGAGAGTGGCACGGACATATATACACTACCAAATGTAAAACAGATAGCTAGTGGGAAGCAGCCGCATAGCACAGGGAGATCAGCTCTGTGCTATGTGACCACCTAGAGGGGTGGGATAGGGAGGGTGGGAGGGAGATGCAAGAGGGAGGGGATATGGGGATATGTGTATATGTATAGCTGATTTACTTTGTTATACAGCAGAAACTAACACAACAATGTAAAGCAATTATACTCCAATAAAGATGTTAAAAAAAAAAAAAAGTGAAGCCATGAAGAAAGATTGGGAGTGCTGAGCTGGCATACTAGAGGGAAGAGAAAGAAGCAGAATTCAGATCCCTGAATCCTTAGGGTGATTCTTCTTGATCTCCACAGTCTAATCACACAAGTCCACCTGCCCACCTGCTGCATTCAAACAGGAGAGATTCGTTATCCTTTGCTGGAGGGTGGATACCTGCAAGAAAGGGAGGATTCCTACACATTTTTGGAACATACCATGTAGTGCTTTATATCACTACTATTTGTTTGTAACTTCCTGCGGGGAGAAAACCTGCATGTGCTCACCAAAAGAACTAAGGGATTTTCAAGCAGTCATTTCTGTAAATATTTGTTTCCATGAAATATTTCCATGAAATATTTATTTCATGACTCCAAGGAGAAAATGAGGCAAAGGTGAGGGAGAAAACGTTACAATGTTATTTTCATTTTTGTTTCAAATTAGGTACTCTAATGAAAAAAAGGCAGGGGACTCCTTTTACTCACTCTTGTGTTCCCTAATACACCTAGCATGGGTTCTGCCAAAGGGCAGTGTTAAGACACACACTGGTGGGAAAGGTAATCTTGGACTGTAGATGTATGTGTGTATGTGTGTGTGTATAAAATATATATACTGATATATAATTAAAAATTATTTCTATAGCAAATGTATATATACTTGCCATATACATATTTGCTATACAATTTGCCATATACATTTATTAAATATATATATTTAATATATATACACTTATTCAATATACGTATGTAAGTGACAGTAATGATGACAAATACAAGGGTTTATGGAGTGGTGTGTTTGTAAATGTTTAACAACCATCTCTCTGTGAAAAGTAAGAGTTGGGGGGAAGATGGTGCTGATTTAAAGGATTTGCCAATTTCCAGGGTGTAAATATTCTCACTATGGCAAAGTTCAAACTATTTCCTTGACCTCAACTAGCTTGAAAAATTCCTGAAAATTTAACAGTAGGTTCTTATGAGCTGGTATGAGTGAGATCCAGCACACCATTGGCTATATATGTATGCACTTGCTTATACACGTAAGTAGGTAGAGTATAAGGTATCTGCTTATGCGAAAATGTTTTCTGAATATCAGAGAAAATTGCTTCTTTGTTTCACATTACTCTAGACATGACTATTCTAAATAGCCAGTGGCTTTCTGTGACCTGTGTCACAATATAATAAATCAGATTATAATTGTATCAACAATGAGCAGTTTATCAGGGTTCTTTAGAAGTTGGATACAACTTGCTGGGCAAAGTTAATCTTCAGACAACAATGCATAAATTACTTTTATTTATTTATTTTTAAAATTTATCACCGTAATTAATTAATTTAGGCCACACTCTGTGGCATGTGGGATCTTACTTCCCTGACCAGGGATGGAACCCGAGTTCCCTGCATTGGAAGTGTGGAGTCTTAACCACTGGACCACCAGGGAAGTCCCCATAAATTATTTTTAAAAATTTAACTGGTGTACATTTATAGCATGCATACATATTTGGTTCTGAAAATCCTGTGATACATGGACAATGAAAGAAATTTAATGTCATTTCATTCTATGAAAGAAATTATTGTTTTACTGACACAAGAAGTTTTGCTACTTAAACTACAACTATTATTCTCATTTTTTCTTAGCATTATCTTCAAAAACTCACCTTCGAATTCTATTTTTCCTTCAAATGACTTTTGTCAAGGATATACTTTGTAATTAAACATAAAAAAAACCCCTCAGTTTAATATACTTGAACTTTCTCATCTCCAGAATAATTCTCTGATTATACTTGGTACATCTTTGAAACTTTTAAAAGTACTTTCTAGACAGATTTAAAACACAATGTGGGGACAAAGATAATGTCAAGCTAAAAATTAATCTAAGCATTGAAGCTCCTCCCAGTAATTTCACTCATTTCTAATATCACTTACCTTCCTGCTAATCTTTGAGCAAAAACAAGGCAATACTCTTTTATTTCTAATTTTGAAGGAGCCACTACACATAACTAGGATATGGAAATATAAGAACATATGCATTAACAGTGTGATTTATTTCTCTTATTTTAAAGAAACGATTATTAACTTATAATGTTTGATTTAAATTCCTGTGTTGGGAGACCCCTGCTTCTGGGAAGATGAAACAGATATAGTTTTTCCTATTCTTTCTATTAAGTGCAACTATAAACATGAGAAGATTCTGAAAGTGGGAGAGAAGGCAGACCAGCCAAGACTTTTGTACCCAAGGAATGACACAGTGGTGATGTCCCTTGGTTGTTTTTTTGTTAATTTGTTGTTATTTACTTCAGGTAGACCAGACTTGGAGCTAAAGAAGCACAACCTAGAAATGGCAACAGGCATAGACAGAAAAAAAAAAAGAGCCACAATAAAAGCCCGTTCTCTCTAGCCCAAGGGACAGGAAAGGGACAGTCTAGCAAGATACAAACCTTTTAAAACCACTCTAATTGAATCAAACACCAGAGCAGAAAAAACTAGACCACTCCCACCATACCAGAAAAGGCTGAGGGAGGATCCCAGACTCCCACCCTTTCCAGGCTGTAAAGACACCTCAAACTCTCCTGTAGGGAGCCAGAACTCTCATCCCCACGGGACAGTATCAAGGCACTTCCCCTACCCCTACTGCTTGCTGGGACGGGGTCAGAGGAGGCCCAGTGGGCAGTATTCTTATTACTTGCTTCAGTGTCCTGACTGAGCTGGAATCTCTTATTGATTCACATTAACCTTCTCTCTTCACACATACTATTTTCCTGCTGCCTCTTTCATGCCACACAAATCTTTGTTCTTTTCCCTTTACTGCTCAGTTTAATAGTAGCTGTTACATTACTGACTTTCTGCCTAGAAAGTATAATTTTATTATTTTTTAATTTACCTAAAATTAAAAATAATAAAATTTTATCTGTAAATTTAGAACTTTGTCTAGCAGAATACCTATAAATAAACTTTAAAAATTATGACCTGCAAATATTTCCAATTTTGTAAAGATAGAGTATGCAAACTAAAATTAACAAAAACATCAATTCTGGCAAAATCTTCCCATCTGTGTATACTAAACATTTATAAGGTTAATAGAGGCAGAAGATTGTCTTAATTAAAATAAATATGCAACAGACCTAATTAAGAGAAAGGTAAGACAGATTTCTTGAATTTTGTTAATTTTTACCATCAGCAGTGAATTTATTGCTTGCTATTAGTGAAGTACTTGGTCTTCTCATTAATTCTTGTTCTTTGACCTAGACATGCATGTATCTGTGTTTCCAAACATTCCCCAAGTCAGTACCACTCTTTGATGTCTTGAATTCTAAGAGGATTTTCTCCCCATTTCTATGATTTATTTTCTTCTTCATTCTCTTCTTGAGTTCACAAAGCATGGTACTATGGGATAGAATTTTTTTTGCATCCCCCCCCTTCCACAGATTTTCTAAGAGGCTGGGTTTTCATTTCTCTAGGGAATAATATGTGGAAACTTGTTCTTGCCCTTTGTCCTGTATGCACAATTCTTCCTGCTATTTAAAAGGAGGGGGGGCTTCCCTGGTGGCGCAGTGGTTGAGAGTCCGCCTGCCGATGCAGGGGACGCGGGTTCGTGCCCCGGTCTGGGAGGATCCCACATGCCGCGGAGCGGCTGGGCCCGTGAGCCATGGCCGCTGAGCCTGCGCGTCCGGAGCCTGTCCTCCGCAACGGGAGAGGCCACAACAGTGAGAGGCCCGCGTAACGCATAAAAAAAAAAAAAAAAAAAAAAAAAGGAGGCTTGACTAGTAACCAAAGATGGACAAGGCCCTTGCATTAGTCACAAATCTACATATTACAAAAACAAATTGTGAAAATTTCAAGCACTACATGTTGGATTCTAAATCAGTCAGCGTGCTAATACTCTGAATTAATTTAAGTTGAAATTGATACCCTATGAGTCTTGAATAAGATTATAAAGACCATACAAACCACTGAAACATTAATTCACTTACTATTTAGAAGCTCACATTTTGCAGACAGTATTTGAAGCAGTTTATAATAATTTCCAGATATAATAAAACCATTAAAACTAGAGTAAAAAGTCTAGCTAATATATAAACTATAGTCAAACTCACAACCAGGAATTTTCTAGGAGCCCAGGACAATGTGGAAATATGAAATGGCAGAAAAAAAATTTTTTAATTCTCAGTTGGTACCACATTTTAAGAGGACATTATCATATGATAGAATCAGACAATTATATTTAAATAAGAGCTACTATATTCAAGACAAGACACAGCAAGAGTGATTTTTTTTTTTTTTCTTGGTACGCGGGCCTCTCACTGTTGTGGCCTCTCCCATTGCGGAGCACAGGCTCCGGGTGCGCAGGCTCAGCGGCCATGGCTCACGGGCCCAGCTGCTCCGCGGAATCTTCCCGGACCGGGACACGAACCCGTGTCCCCTGCATCGGCAGGCGGACTCTCAACCACTGCGCCACCAGGGAAGCCCAAGAGTGATATCTTTAATTGGTAGGGATGTCCTGGAGCACTCCATTAAGAAATATTCTGAGGTTAAGTTTGGGCACAGCAGAAACAACAGAGTGACTGATGTCTACCGTGGACGCAAGCATGGGGACAGGTAGCCCTTATTATTTGCCATTCATAACTCAGTCCATCGATTTGCTTCATTTTTTTGAGAAAATCAAGGCTCAGATAATAATGTAAAATTTTCAAGGTCACATATTAAATATTTAACTTTGCACACCAACAAAAGAGGAGATTATGGAAAATCTAGATATTTAACAGAGTATTATAGAAATTCTCTTGTTTAAGAATTCAAACAATAACAAGTATCACATTGTAGACTAGCTGAAGACAAAAAAGGAAAGCTTCATATGGGATGAGACTTTGTTGAAAATTTTAACCGGATTTGTGTGTAAAAAAGTCACAATTTCCTTATACTTATTTATCCCTAATTTCCCATATGGCCCTGAACGTAGTAGGTGATCAATACATGTTTGTTGAATTAATTATTGAAGTAATGAAATACTAGTGTATAAGTTATGAGGACAGAAAAAAAATTAGGAGAGAAGAGAAATAGCAGCTACTGTTTTGTGAAGAGCTTTTCTAATCTCTGCTAATTTTCCTCCTGTCACCATGCTTGGTATTTAACATTCAAGAATCTAGTGTCATTGGAAATATTTATTTCATTTTCATATTCTAATCTCAGCTACAAATTACCATTTCACCATTTCCAGTTCCTGATAGATATATGTGGAGGCCTTTAAAAGATGTTGAGTGAAGGAGAAAGAATGGCAGGATACAGGAAATGGGCCATTTTTATTCAAAACATTTGCTTGGACTTTGGGGATTAAGGTCCTATCAGTGGCAAAACAAATTGATGCAGCTGGTGCATTTCATTATGGTCACAGTGTACAGACACGCAGAATTTTGTTTAGAGTGAATGGTCTTTTGGCATAAGCTTTTGTGTTTTGCAGTCCTTTGGCAGGTGAGAAGTTTCTGGCCAGCTCACATTTGTCATATCCCTTCCCTGACCGTGGAGACATCATGGAGGGTCAAATGGCTGGACCCTCTTTCTCAAGATTGTTGTTATTTTTCTTTCCTTCTTTTTTGTTAATTAAAATAAATAATGTTAGGCGCCAGTCCAGGGATGGATCAAATAGTGGTTTTATCCTCTTCCAGCAGGAAACAATGTGCATATATGGCTCTCAGGGAGGGTTCCCTAATACTCTCTCCTCCCCAGCATGGAGCCTGGCATCTCCACTGTGCACAGAACAACCCTCATTGTTCCTGAAGTCAGCCTTCCAATCCATGTGCATCCCTCTTAACCACTCTGAGCCTTTTGTCCTTGTGCTTAGGATGAGGGAGCTCTATGCAATGATTTCTAAGCATTTCTCCAGATCTGACAGCCTATGCTAGGAGTTTTGACCAGCAACAATTCTTTTAAATAATACACGTGATGTTGGGTTTTAAAGTTAGGTTGGGAATTTCCCTGGCAGTCCAGTGGTTAGGACTCAGCACTTTCACTGCTGGGGCCAGGTTTGATCCCTGGTCGGGGAACTAAGATCCTGCAAGCCACACGCAGTGGCCAAAAAAAAAAAATTTAGGTTAACATGAAAAAAAAAAAATGCTACTTATAGACACATAAATGATACATACAGGGTAGAAGGATATTTTAAAAGGCAATATTTGTAATGTAAAAGGTTTCTTAACCTTTTACATTATTTAATTGTAATTGTCAAAATTGCTATAATCTGAAAGTTTTTCATTTACTATGTTACAAATATTGACCTAATAGTGAAGTCAAATTTTATTAGTTTTGCAGTGTAATAAGCCAGCATAAAACACACTTTAAAATTAATAATTGCATCAGTGAGTATGTCGTAGAGACAAAGAAACTAATACAAGAGAATCACATCACTAAATGTTTTATTAGTGGAGACAGGTAATTTTAAAAATTTAATTCATAACACAATCAGAGCACTTAGCTCTCTTAATGAACATACTTCTCATACTCCAGGGAATTAAAAAAATCTCTCAATTCAATTACAAAATGCTCAGTGAGATTCAACCATACTGATTTCTTGTTCTATATTCCAAGGGTAAATAATATATTAGAACAAGCAAGAGGTGCAAGATGGGGAGTGGTTAATTAGCATCCAATTCAAAGTGCTTATAGGTACATCAAAACAATGAACTAGCTGTTTTTTGTTTTGTTTTGTTTTCATAAATAATGCAAAATATTCCAAGAATCAAGCAAATTTGTACAAAATACAATAAATGTGACTGGAAAAGACTGAGTAGTTGTATAGCCAATTAGATGAATAAATTATTTCAATATTTCAGGCAAACTCTCCTTTTTCAATCAAAAAGGCTGTGCCTTGGTCAGTGATAGTTAAGAATGAAAATTGTCTCCAGGATTTTACATAAATGTTTGAATTTCATATCAGGAAAACAAGACAACATTATTTCTGTAGGGAGACACTGGTGATTAATGCTTACCATATATCAAAAAAAATTGTTGAAATTTGAGTATAAACTGAAAAATAAAAAGTGAGTTTCTTGTGTTTCTAGACTATTACTAGTTCAAAACACTTAGAATCTTTTCAGCTATAGCCAGATATTTTAACAAGTAACATATTTAATTCAGCAGAAAACAATTCTTTTGAGTTATGCTCAGAAATAAACACAACACATTTTATTCAGTGGGATAAAAAACAAAGAAGCAGCAATGTTGTACAAAATCACATTATTCATGTGACTCTTACATGACAAGGATTTTTATATTAAGTGGAAACAAATTGCTTTGCCTCAGCTGGAATGCCCATCCTGGATGGACTACTTTCCATCGTAAAGGAAATTTGGTCAATAGAAGGTTTGTCTGAATTTTAGAATCTGCAAGAGTTTAGAGACAATCTACATATACCCTCTATTATGTTTTCTGTTTTTCTGTTTTTCTGTTCTCTTAATTTCTCTTTTCCTATCCAAACCCATTCTTGGACTGTTGTACACCTGAAACTGACACAACATTGTAAATCAACTATACTCCAATAAAAATTAAAACAGACCAACAACAACGAAAATCCCATTGTATGAATAGAGAAATAGCCTTTGGTAAATCCATCTAGCACAGCAACACCAAAATAATATCTTCCTCAATAATCTTCTTGATTCATTTCAACCCCTTTGGGGTCATAATGTTATTATTATTACCTATAAAGGTTTGATAGAAAAATTGAATTGAATTAATTGTCCTCCTCTTTCCCTGCTTGTGATTTCTTGATGATCAGTGTGACCCTTAGACAAGCTTGTTTTCCACTCAGATTTGTTCACACTGTTAAAAGAAATGTCTTATAAACATGACTAGGGCTATTGCTAGTAGAATCGTCCCATAAACACCTTACTTATTTTTTTTAATTTTTATTAATACATTTATTTATTTATTTTAATTTATTTTTGGCTGCACTGGATCTTATTTGCTGCCCGTGGACAGTGAGTGGGGGCTACTATTCGTTGCAGTGCGCGGGCTTCTCATTGCGGTGGCTTCCCTCGTTGAGCAGCACGGGCTCTAGGTACGTGGGCTCAGCAGTTGTGGCACGCGGGCTCCAGAGCTCAGCCCCAGTAGTTGTGGCGCATGGGCTTAGTTACTCCACGGCATGTGGGATTTTCCCAGACCAGGGCTCAAACCCATGTCCCCTGCATTGGCAGGCGGATTCTTAACCACTGCGCCACCAGGGAAGCCCAACACCTTATTTATTTTAATTGTGTCTAGTTGTCTGATTTCTTATGTAAAATGTCCTATTCTCTTTAGCTGTCAGATTTAAAAACTTAAATTTGTTAACCAATAAATCTGAAAATTAGTAATTAAACTTAGTGTTAAACTTATTTTTATTAGGTTAAACACATGAAATTGCCATATATAAAGTAAAAATTACCCAATGTCAGTCACTTTATGTTTTGACCTGATATTTTCTCCTTTACCATGAGAGGGACAGAATAAGAGTCAAAGGCTTGGGTTCAGGAATCAGACAAGCCTTCAAATTATAATCCAGTCATTTACTAGCTGTGTGATTGTGGACAATTATTTAACCTTTATTTGGCCTCAGTCTCTTCATCAGAAAATTAGGAATATAATCATATGCACTGCATTAAATTCTTGTTTTTCTTTGAAGTTTTGAAATTTATTTTATTTATTTTTTATACAGCAGGTTTTTATTAGTTATCTATTTTATATATATTAGTGTATATATGTCAATCCCAATCACCCAATTCATCACACCACCACCACCCCTGTCACTTTCCCCCCTTGATGACCATACATTAGTTCTCTATCGGTGTCTCTGTTTCTGCCTTGCTTGCAAACCAGTTCATCTGTACCATTTTTCTGGATTCCACATATATGTGTTAATAAATGATATTTGTTTTTCTCTTTCTGACGTACTTGACCCTGTGTGACAGTCTCTAGATCCATCCACGTCTCTACAAATGACCCAATTTCATTCCTTTTTATGGCTGGGTAATATCCCATTGTATATATGTACCACATCTTCTTTATCCATTCATCTGTCGATGGGCATTTAGGTTGCTTCCATGTCCTGGCTATTGTAAATAGTGCTGCAATGAACATTGGGGTGCATGCGTCTTTTTGAATTATGGTTTTTTCTGGTTATATACCCAGTAGTGGGGTTGCTGGGTCATATGGTAGTTCTATTTTTGGTTTTTTAAGGAACCTCCACACTGTTGTCCATAGTGGCTGTATCAATTTACATTCCCACCAACAGTGCAAGAGGATTCCCTTTACTCCACACCCTCTCCAGCATTTGTTTGTAGATTTTCTGATGATGCCCATTCTAACTGATGTGAGGTGATACCACATTGTAGTTTTGATTTGCATTTCTCTAATGATGAGTGATGTTGAGCAGCTTTACATGTGCATCTTGGGCATCTGTATGTCTTCTTTGGAGAAATGGCTGTTTACGTTTTCTGCCCATTCTCTGATTGGGCTGTTTTTTTTTTTAATATTGATCTACATGAGCTGTTTATATATTTTGGAGATAAATCCTTTGTCCATTGGTTGGTTAGCAAATATTTTCTGCCATTCTGAGGGTTGTCTTGTCGTCTTGTTTGTAGTTTCCTTTGTTTTGCAAAAACTTTTAAGTTTCATTAGGTCCTATTTGTTTATTTTTGCTTTTATTTCCATTACTCTAGGAGGTGGATCAAAAAAGATCTTGCTGTGATTTATGTCAAAGAGTGTCCTTCCTATGTTTTCCTCTAAGAGTTTTATAGTGCCTGGTCTTACATTTAGGGCTCTAATCCATTTTGAGTTTATTTTTGTGTATGGTGTTAGGGAGTGTTCTAATTTCATTCTTTTACATGTAGCTGTCCAGTTTTCCCAGCACCACTTATTGAAGAGGCTGTCCTTTCTCCACTGTACATTCCTGCCTCCTTTATCAAAAATAAGGTGACCATATGTGCATGGGTTTATCTCTGGGCTTTCTATACTGTTCCATTGTTCTATATTTGTTTTTGTGCCAGTACCATATTGTCTTGATTACTGTAGCTTTGTAGTATATGAAGTATGAAGTCAAGGAGTCTGATTCCTCCATCTCCATTTTTTTCCCTCAAGACTGCTTTTGCTATTTGGGGTCTTTTTTGTCTCCATACAAATTTTAAGATTTTTGGTCTAGTTCTCTAAAAAATGCCACTGGTGATTTGATAGGGATTGCACTGAATCTGTAGATTGCTTTGGGTAGTATAGTCATTTTCATAATATTGATTCTTCCAATCCAAGAACATTGTATATCTCTCCATCTGTTTGTGTCACCTCTGATTTCTTTCATCAGTGTCTTATAGTTTTGTGCATAAAGGTCTTTTACCTCCTTAAGTAGGTTTATCCCTAGGTATTTTATTCTTTTTGTTGCAATGGTGCATGGGATTGTTTCCTTAAATTCTCTTTCTGATCTTTTGTTGTTAGTGTATAGGAATGCAAGAGATTTCTGTGCATTAATTTTGTATCCTGCAACTTTATCAAATTCATTGATTAGCTCTAGTAGTTTTCTGGTGGCATCTTTAGGACTCTCTACGTATAGTATCATATCATCTGTAAACAGTGACAGTTTTACTTCTTCTTTTCCAATTTGTATTCCCTTTATTCCTTTTTCTTCTCTGATTGCCGTGGCTAGGACTTCCAAAACTATGTTGAATAATATTGGTGAGAGTGTACATCCTTGTCTTGTTCCTCATCTTAGGGGAAATGCTTTCAGTTTTTCACCATTGAGAATGATCTTTGCTGTTGGTTTGCTGTATATAACCTTTATTATGTTGAGGTAGGTTTCCTCTATGCCCACTTTCTGGAGAGTTTTTCTCATAAATGGGAGTTGAATTTTGACAAAAGCTTTTTCTGCATCTGTTTCTGTATCTATACTGTTTTTATACTTCAATTTGTTAATATGGTGTATCACATTGACTGATTTACATATACTGAAGAATCCTTGCATCCCTGGGATAAATCTCACTTGATCATGGTGTATGGTCCTTTCAATGTGATGTTGGATTTGGTTTGCTAGTATTTTGTTGAGGATTTTTGTATCTATATTCATCAGTGATATTGGTCTGTAATTTTCTTTTTTTGTAGTATCTTTGTCTGGTTTGTTATCAGGGTGATTGTAGCCTCATAGAATGAGTTTGGGAGTGTTCCTTCCTCTGCAATTTCTTGGAAGAGTTTGAGAAGGATGTGTGTTAGCTCTTCCCTAAATGTTTGCTAGAATTCACCTGTGAAGCCATCTGGTCCTGGACTTTTGGTTGTCAGAAGATTTTTAATCACAGTTTCAATTTCAGTGCTTGTGATTGGTCTGTTCATATTTTCAATTTCTTCTTGGTTCAGTCTTGGAAGGTTATGCCTTTCTAAGAATGTGTGCATTTCTTCCAGGTTGTCCATTTTATTGGCATAGAGTTGCTTGTAGTAGTTGCTTATGATGCTTTGTATTTCTGCAGTGTCCATTGTAACTTTTCCTTTTTCATCTCTAATTTTATTGATTTGAGTCCTCTCCCTCTTTTTCTTGATGAGTCTGACTAAAGGTTTTTCAATTTTGTTTATCTTCTCAAAGAAACAGCTTTTAGTTTTATTAATCATTGCTATTGTTTCCTTCATTTCTTTTTCATTTATTTCTGATCTGATCTTTAGGATTTCTTTCCTTCTGCGCACTTTGTTTTTTTTTTTTTTTTTTTTTGTTGTTGTTGTTTTTGCTGTTTTCTTCTTTCTCTAATTGCTTTAGGTGTAAGTTTAGGTTGCTTATTTGAGATGTTTCTTGTTTCTTGAGGTAGGATTGTATTGCTATAAACTTCCCTCTTAGAACTGCTTTTCCTGCATCCCATAGGTTTTGGGTTGTTTTGTTTTCATTGCCGTATGTCTCTAGGTATTTTTTTATTTCCCCTTTGATTTCTTCAGTTATCTCTTGGTTATTTAGTAATGTATTGTTTAGACTCCATGTGTTTGTGTTTTTTACATTATTTTCCCTGTAATTGATTTCTAATCTCATAGCGTTGTGCTTGGAAAAGATGCTTGCTATGATTTTAATTTTCTTAAATTTACCAAGGCTTGATTTGTGACCCAAGATATAATCTATCCTGGAGAATGTTCCATGCACACTTGAGAAGAAAGTTTAATCTGCTGTTTTTGGATAGAATGTCCTATAAATACCAATTAAATGTATCTGATCTATTGTGTCATTTAAAGCTTGTGTTTCCTTATTAATTCTCTGTCTGGATGATCTGTCCATTGGTTTTAAGTGAGATGTTAAAGTCCCCAACTATTATTGTGTTATTGTTGATTTCCTCTTTTATAGCTGTGAGCATTTGCCTTATGTATTGAGGTGCTCCTATGTTGGGTGCATGTATATTTATAATTGTTATATCTTCTTCTTGGACTGATCCCTTGCTCATTATGTAGTGTCCTTCCTTGTCTCTTGTAACATTCTTTATTTAAAAGTATATTTTATGTGATATGAGTATTGCTACTCCAGCTTTCTTTTGATTTCCATTTGCATGGAATATCTTTTTGCATCCCCTCACTTTCAGTCTGTATGTGTCCCTAGGTCTGAAGTGGGTCTCTTGTAGACAGCATATATACGGGTCTTGTTTTTGTATCCATTCAACAAGCCTGTGCCTTTTGGTTGGAGCATTTAATCCATTCACGTTGAAGGTCATTATTGATATGTATGTTTCTATTACCATTTTCTTAATTGTTATGGGTTTGTTTTTCTAGGTCCTTTTCTTCTCTTGTGTTTCCCACTTAGAGAAGTTCCTTTAGCATTTGTTGTAGAGCTGGTTTGGTGATGCTGAATTCTCTTAGCTTTTGCTTCTCTGTAAAGTTTTTGATTTCTCCATTGAATCTGAATGAGATCCTTGCAGAGTAGTGTAATCTTGGTTGTAGGTTCTTCCCTTTCATCACTCTAAATATATTGTGCCACTCCCTTCTGGCTTGTAGAGTTTCTGCTGAGAAATCAGCTGTTAACTTTATGGGAATTCCCTTGTATGTTATTTGTCATTTTTCCCTTGTTGCTTTCAATAATTTTTCTTTGTCTTTTTTTGTCAGTTTGATTACTGTGTGTCTTGGCATATTTCTCCTTGGGTTTATCCTGCCTAGGGCTCTCTGCTCTTCCTGGACTTGGGTGGCTATTTCCTTTCCCATGTTAGGGAAGTTTTCGACTATAATCTGTTCAAATATTTTCTCGGGTGCTTTTTCTCTCTCTTTTCCTTCTGGAACCCCTATAATGAGAATTTTCTTGCATTTAATGTTGTCCCAGAGGTCTCTTAAGCTATCTTCATTTCTTTTCATTCTTTTTCTTTATTCTGTTCCATGGCATTGAATTCCACCATTCTGTCTTCCAGGTCTCTTATCCATTCTTCTGACTCAGTTATTCTGCTACTGATTCCTTCTAGTGTATTTTTCATTTCAGTTATTGTATTGTTCATCTCTGTTTGTTTGTTGTTTAAATCTTCTAGGTGTTTTTTCTTTAATTCTTCTAGGTCTTTGTTAAACGTTTCTTGCATCTTCTGGATCTTTGCCTCCATTCTTTTTCTGAGGTCCTGGATTATCTTCAGTATCATTATTCTGAATTCTTTTTCTGGAAGGTTGCCTATCTCCACTTCATTTTGTTGTTTTTCTGGGGTTTTATCTTGTTCCTTCATCTGGTACAAAGTCTTCTGCCTTTTCATTTTGTCTATCTTTCTGTGAATGTGGTTTTCCTTCCACAGGCTGCAGGACTGTAGTTCTTTTTGCTTCTATTCTCTGCCCTCTGGGGGATGAGTCTATCTAAGAGGTTTGTGCAAGCTTCCTGAAGGGAGGGACTGCAGGTGGGTAGAACTGAGTTTTGCTCTGGTGGGCAGAGATCAGTAAAAGTCTAATCTGCTTGTCTGCTGCTGCGTGGGGCTGGGTTCCCTCCCTGTTGGTTGTTTGGCCTGAGACAATCCAGCACTGGAGCCTACCTGGCTCTTTGGTGGGGCTAATGACACACTCTGGGAGGGCTCACACCAAGGAGTACTTCCCAGAACTTCTGCTACCAGTGTCCTTGTCCTCATGGTGAGCCACAGCCACCCCTGCCTCTGCAGGAGACCCTCCAACACTAGCAGGTAGGTCTGGTTCAGTCTCCTATGGGGTTACTGCTCCTTCCCCTGGGTCCTGAGGCAGACACTACTTTGTGTGTGCCCTCCAAGAGTGGAGTCTCTGTTTCCCCCAGTCCTGTCAAAGTCCTGCAATCTAATCCTGCTAGACTTCAAAATCCTATTCTCTAGGAATTCCTCCTCCCATTGCTGGACCCCCAGCTTGGGAAGCCTGACGTGGGGCTCAGAACCTTCACTGCAGTGGGTGGACTTCTGTGGTTTAATTGTTCTCCAGTTTGTGAGTCACCCACCCAGCCGTTATGGGATTTGATATTATTGTGATTGCACCCCTCCTACTGTCTCATTGGGCTTCTCCTTTGTCTTTGGTTATGGGGTATCTTTTTTGGTGAGTTCCAGTGTCTTCCTGTTGATGATTGTTCATCAGTTAGTTGTGATTCTGGTGCTCTCTCAAGAGGGAGTGAGCACACGTCCTTCTACTCTGCCATCTTGATCCAATCCCCCCTGCATTAAATTCTTTTGTATATTAAAGGAATTAATAAGCACAGTGTTGTTACAGAGTGAGTGCTCAAAAAACGTTAGTGAAAGTTATTAACATTGGATTTAATTAATATTTTGATTGTCTTTCCCACTGTTTTCTTTTTCTTATTGAATTTCCTGATTGGTGCCCCTGGTTTATATTATATTTATATGCTCTTGCATTCATAGCTCATTGCATTTTCATATATTATCTCATTTGATATTATGGACATTATGAGTTTTATGGGGTAGGAATTATTATCCCCCTTTTCGAAACAAGGAAATCAAGTTTTGTTATCTTTTCACAGAGCGCACAGTGAGTAAAAGGCAAAACCACGTGAGAATTCACTAACCTTTTTTCACCAAGCTTCCTTTTATAAGGTCATTTGGAATGGATATTCCTGGGCAGCAAATATTCTAACATTGATGGCATTGGATTGACATGATCATTCTGAGGAAGTCTTCTCATTTATTACAAACATCTGTAATAGCCAGAATTTATTTAGCACTTAGTATATACCCCATACTACATATGTATAAACTATGTGCTTCTACTATCTACATAACAACTCCATGAGACTGACACTCTTATAGTCCCTGATTTACAGATAAGAAAACTGAGAGCTAGTAAGTGGTAAAGCCAAGGTCTGAAAGGAAAAAGTTTGTCTCCAGAGCTGGTGCTCTTAACCAGTACGCTGTATTACCTCTTAGTAAATTATACTGCAAACTTACTGCTTTCAAAGTTTCATTTCTCCTCAACCAGTAAATTTCAACATGTCACATTGTTTCTAAAACAAAACAAAATAAGACCAAAACCAAAAAAAAAAGGAAATCCCCAAACACTGTCCCCATTGAAATTTTGAGTGCTGAATAGAAATATTTCCTAGGAGATTTGTACTCTCACAGGCAAGACTGCTACATAATTTGCAGAGTCCAGTGCAAAATAAAATTAGAGGATCCTATTTTAAAAAGTTATTAAGAATTCCAATTAGAATGTGACAGTAGAGCATTAAATCAAGTATGTTGTCCTGTGGAGCATGAGACCCTGTATGACTAAAAGGTAGTACATCCATGATATGGACCCAAGCAGGGCCCATAACCCTGTACCTGGCCTTGGCCCAGCACATCTATCCTATTGTAGGCTCCAGTAAGGCCTCGTAATGGAACAGAAGCACTGGAGACCTCTTATTGAGTCTGTCTCAGAATTACTCTAGTTTTTCCAGTGACAGCCCTCTGAAGCAATGGGACCATTGGTGAAGTAAGACTTGGGAGGGAAGCAAGGCTACCAGATCTGCTGTGAGAAAGGAGAAGCAGAGACCAGATTTCATCTTAGCAGTCCAGACTGAGATAATGGTCCGGATGTGGGGAGAAGAAAGAGGAAGTTCTGGGGAACTCCCACTATCCCACAAAGAGGGAATCACCCTTGCCTCCCATCAGAATGGTGGCAGAAACCTGTAAACTATATCCATTTATTTTGGTCATTTGGATGGGGGTCCATGTTAATTTGTTTAAAATTGGTAAGGCTGGCACTGGTCATTCAAATGCTTTGCTTTTTGCACTTTTAAAATTGTAGACAAAGAATAGATTTTAGTTTTCCTTCTAAAGGTAGAAAAGAGTTGTATTTCTGAAAAATAGTTGTCATTAATTTTTTTAAAAATAAATTTATTTATTTATTTTTGGCTGCATTGGGACGTCGTTTCTGTGTGCGGGCTTTTTCTAGTTGTGGCGAGCAGGGGCTACCCTTTGTTGTGGTGCGCAAGCTTCTCATTGTGGTGGCTTCTCTTGTTGCAGAGCATGGGTTCTAGGTGTGCAGGCTTCAGTAGTTGTGGCACGCGGGCTCAGTAGTTGTGGCTCAAGGGCTCTAGAGCTCAGGCTCAGTAGTTGTGGCGCACGGGCTTAATTGCTCCACGGGCACGTGGGATCTTCCAGGACCAGGGCCTGAACCTATGTCCCCTGCATTGGCAGGTGGATTCTGAACCACTGTGCCACCAGGGAAGTCCCAGTTGTCATTAATTTTTGATCTTTGATTCAATCTGTGGTGTACATCAAAAGTATTGTCATTCTGTATTGGAGGAAATCAAGAATTAGAGCAGGTTTGAATCAAAATACCTCTCCTTACTGATTCTGTGATCTTGAGAAAGTTAATTAACCTCTCTGAGCCTCAGTGTTTTTTAATCTGTAAAGTGAGAAAATTTTTTAATCTGTAAAAAAATTTTCTCACTTTAATCTGTAAAGTGAGAAAATTTTAGAAATAATAAACAAACTCAGAGGATCTTTATAAGTATTCAATACATAAAAGTGCTTAGTGCAATACCTGGCACATCACAAGAATTCAACAAATTATAGAGACATTATTTCATATAAATATGCATATATGAGTACACTTGTATTTCATGTATATATATACTTTTAAGTATATAATATAGGTAAATAAATACATATGTGTGTATACTTATAAAATATATTTTTTAGATTTCTGAGTTTTGAGTTCTTGTATATCAGAGAAAGGGAAATACTTGGCTAGGAGGACTGGCTGCAATAATTTCTTTTGGGGCTTCTGTCTGTCACTGCCAATTGAACATTCAACTTTTATGGCATTCATATTAAATTACTACTGCCTGCACAATTAGGAACTTTTTCAGCATCATCCCTATGCTTCAAATCAAGCAGACTGAGTGTTTACTTGAGTATAAATCTAATATAATCCTCAGAAAAAGCCAGGTGTGTTTCCTGTTTGAAATGGTGGTTATGTGTTTCCAGGTGTTATGCAGAGCATTGATTGGGATGCATAAATTGCCTTCTATTGAGGATATCTTACTTAACTGCCACCTCTCTCCCTAATCCCTGGCTACCTGATGTATTTTTTATATGTCTCTTGTTTTTAATCACTGAAAATAAAATGGGAAATACCTGAAGCTCTAGTATCCCTTTTGATAGTACACTGACAGCATATATCCAGCTTTGCCTCCAAAATTTCAGTTTTATAGTTCCCTCAAATTTGTTGA
Organism: Phocoena sinus; assembly: GCF_008692025.1. Classification (NCBI taxonomy): domain Eukaryota; kingdom Metazoa; phylum Chordata; class Mammalia; order Artiodactyla; family Phocoenidae; genus Phocoena; species Phocoena sinus. Next base: position 31,581,640 of record NC_045766.1, read on the forward strand.
AAACAGCTGTTTAGTTATTACATGCCCAATACAGAATTTGCCAAAATTTGCGAATTTGAAAAATGAAGAAAAAACAGAAGCAATTGTAAACCCAACACAAACAGTGCTTTACCTTTTCTTATTATTTAAATATGCAAATGAACATGGAAATAATGAGTGCTTCTCTGTTGTTTTGCTAGTGAATGGAATAATTTCAACAGCAGTCGTTTTAAAACCTATATGTGAAATGTGTTTCCCATGAAATGAGTCATTTGTTTTGTGTCTGAACTTCTCAGGAAGTTTGCTTACATGAACATCTGACTTGGAGGCTTGACTGAAGAAATTTCTCCTGGACTTTTGAATTATTAATCTTGCCTGCATGATATGCAAATCAGTCTGCACTAACTACGGCCAGCAGCACAGCACTGTGTCAGAAGCTGTGTCAAGTGGCTGGTACAGAATTTCTGTCAAGGGATCAGGGCCTTCTGACACAATGGTAAGCTCTAATGCAACTTATGTTGTCAGGTATATAAAGTAATGCTAGACCTCCCAATAGTTAAGGGTTTCTTTTAAAAGTGGCCTGTGAACAATTAAGCTTTTAAGTAATGTTTAAATGAACTGTCTGAACTGTCATTTGTAAGTACATGTAGAACAGCAAAAGAAAGGAAGTCATAGTTGTTTCCTCATTTATTTTTTACCAAATTTTGTCTTGTTTTAACTGCCAAATACTAAATTAATTTTTATTATTATTTTAATAAAATAATTTATTTTATTAATAAATATTAAATTTATTATATTAAATTTAATACTAAATTTATTTTATTAAGTACTAAATTTATTTTATAATTTATTTTATAAATTTTATTAAATTTATTTTATTTACTAATGTCTTGGTAACTGATATTTCAACAAAAAGAGTAATTGGATTTACTTAAATACATATAACTACTTATAGAAAGTAATTTAAAGTTTCTAAATCAGATGAAAGAATCTAGTCTATAATATTTGCATGTTCAGAAAATAATGTGTTAGAGGAAATTTTAAGGCATTCCAGAAATGAAATTTAGCATTTATGTTTGTAAAAATTACATTATTCAAGAATATATATAGTTCACCAAGGAAAAAAAGAAAATTGCAGAAACTATTGCTATTACACCTTTCAGAACTTTTAATAATTGGTGAAGTACTTTTAAAGAACTTCATTAACACACAAGTTGATACCATACTATCACTTTTTAATATCTTGATTTCTGGTGTAATTTTTGGAATATATAAAAATATATTAAAAATGAAGTCATCAATATTAAATGATTGTATATTTTTAGTGGAACTATTTTCATTCCGTTTATCAATGAAAAATTAATTTGTTTATAAATTACTCATTGCTATATAAACTTGTAGTTAAGAATTAAAATTTTATAAATGTTCTTTGTTTAATTGTGATGATTATAAGAAAAAGCAGTTTAAAAGCTAACAGACTATCAAACATATTTTTAAATTTAAGTTTTAAAAATGTTCATTTTTAAAAGGCTGAATACAATTAAAGTGAAAGAAACATTATTCCCAAATTAAAAATGAGAACTACTGATCTGCTTATGTAAGTAAGTTGAATATTATTTATAGTTTAATACCTCTAACAGGTTTGGATATATTTTTATAAATATAATTAAAGAATTCACTTTAATTGCCAATATCTAAAGGAAAAAAAACTGTTAAAAATAATTAATCCAAATCAGCTATAACCTATTTATTATGATGTCTATTTCCTAAAAATTAAAAATATAACCACTACAAAGCAGGAGAGAAATATTAATTTTTCATGAGAGAAGTTCCTCTTCAACAGGAATTTTGTTTAAAGGACTAGCTTACTTCATCAATTTGTAGAATTGTGATGGCCACACTAAAAACACATGCAGCTACAAATATCATCCAATTTGAAATCTAAAAACTGTGGGTCCTGGTGAGGTTAAATTGGTTTACAAATATTAGACAACCTTACCTTTATAAAACCACAAATTACTAATATTGGACTTAGAAAAATTATTTTAAGAATGAAATAAATGTATCAAAAAAGCAGATTATAAAACATCATAAAGAGTATAATATCATTTTTGTAAAGATAAATTCAAGTATATATCAAAGTGTAGGAGGGTATCCAAATATTAAGAATGGTTGGTTATAGAAATTTTTGATTTTTTTTTTTTTTTTTTTTTTTTTTGCCTGCCTTTTCTGAGTGAGTGTTACATAATAACAGGTGTTTTTAAAAGTTATTCTTTAAAAAAATGAATGAAGCAACCACTCTAAGCAGGACAATGGTTAGTCATTCACTTCCCTTATTCTAGTTGTGGTGTTCTTTATCCCTGCTACCTCCCTTAATCTCTCAATCTCAGTGGATGGCTCAAAAGCAGAAGAATTCTCTGTGGCATCAACATGGTCCCTACCTGCCCGAGTGGTAGCTATTGGTAATCTGGCTTCTAGTTATACAAGTCTTCATGGATGTATTTTTCTTCTATGGCAGGCAAAGCTTTAGGCTACACATAAGTTACTGACATAAGTCAGTACATTTAAGAACTGACTAGGCAGAAAGATAAGAATTATGACTAGAAAAGGAGGAAATACGAAAATAAAACAAGTAAGTTTCTTGTCATAATGAGACTTCCTATTGTCTTAATATTCATTTGAGTGTGTGCATCAGAGTTTTGAGTATTCCCAAAATAGAGTTGCCTAGAGCTGAGCCTTGAGAAACTCCAATATTTACAACTTGGGCAAAGAAGGATTAGACCATAAAAGAGTCTACAGAGAGAGGAAGGAGGACAAGGAGATTGCCATGTCATAGAAGGCAAGGAAGGGAGAACTTCCAGAAATTGTGGAATGGGAAGTTGCTGGGAATAGAGTAAAAAATAATATTGAAAAATTACCAGTGAGCTAGAAAATAAAGCCTATTATTATTTTTTAAAAGACCATTGACCTTCAGCTGTATTCCTAAGAATTTTAATATTATACATGCTGATCTGCAGAAAAAAATAGGAAGTCCAGATAAACCAAAAGGAGAAAGGACACAATAAAAATTATCTGGAATCTCATCACTAGGGATAAAAGTATTAATACTTTGGTACATGTCCTAAGCTTTCTAAGGTTTATTAATTTCAGATGTAAATTTCTAATTTTTTTGTTAATTTTAATTAAAAAATTGATCTTAGAAGATATATATATCAAATTTTACCTTCTACAACAATATGTCTAAATCACAGCTATCACTACTCCAGTTGCCAGTTTTGAATATTTGTCATACTATATGCAGCATCATCTTTTATAGGGAAATAGAGCAAGGAGCTTAATTTGGTGGATTTACTACTTATCTGACCTTGGAGGAAATATTTATAAAGATGTTTTGTAAACAGTCAAGTGTTTATATTCCTCTTTCCACTGAGCAAGCATTTACAGACCATCTACTTACCTGGTAGTCACTGTACCAGGTGTAAAATGTAAACTGTGAGTAAGATAAAGTTGTGAGAAACGCTAAGAGCAAGATAAGTATACAGGGTGGTCTCGAGGGGCTGCTAATTAGACTAGGGAGTCAGAGATCCTATCTTGGGAAACCCACACTTACACTGAGGTCTGAAAGAATTGTAGATGTAAGACAGAGTATGTGATGGAGCAAGGATCATAGGGGGAAAATGTCAGAGAAAATGTCAATGAACTGAACATTAGGAAAGTTGTCTGTGCATTCAAAGAGCAGGAAGAAAGATGAGAGAAAGGAGGAGAATAATACCAGGTGAGGCTGAAGTGGAGTCCAGGAGCCAGACCATGCAGGCCTTGAAGTCTCATTAAAAATTTTGGACTTTATTACTTAGACAGTAAAAAATTATTGAAACGTTTTGGTTGAGTAGAGTAATATGATTGGAATTTTGATTGTAGTTTTTTTTTTAAGATTGTTTAGCTATCATGTTGAAGGTAGATTAAAAGGGGGCCAGAGAAGATGTGAGGAGACCATGGAAGGTTATGGTATAGTCCAAGATGATAGTAGCCTGGATTAGAATGGTGATGAAGGAGATGGAGCAATAGTGGTGAACTGGAGAAATATCCAGACAGTATAGTCAACGAGACATGGATAGTTTAGTTGTTATTGGAGGTGAGCAACAGATGACTTCAAGGATGTTGCTTGGATGTCTGAGGTGACCACCTGGGTAAATGGTGTGGCCATTCACTGAGTTAGGTGGAGGTACAGCAAGACTGAGAAGGAAGTTGGAGAGCTTGTATAGGATTTCTGGAGGTAGAGGTACCTCTGAGAGATCAATCCGTGGTAATAAGTATAAACCAGTAGAGCTTATAAGACAGGTCTGTGCTGGGATAAACATTGAGAGGTTGATATGTGGATGGTCATTAAAGATAGAAAGTGGATGAGATCATCCGGGCAGAGCCTAGATAAAGAAGGAGTTCAATACTGATCCATTAGAGATATACATTAGAGATCACTTTTTGTGTTGTACATTCTCTGGGTTTGGATGATGCATAATGACAAGTATCCACCATTCCAGCATCATACAAAATAGCTTCACTGCCCTAAAAATCCTTTGTGCTCCACCTAATCATCCTTCCCTCCCTCCCCCTAAACCCCTGGTAACCCCTGATCTTTTTATTATCCTTATAGTTTTGCGTTTTCCAGAATGTCAGAGTTGGAATCACAGAATGTAGCCTTTTCAGATTGGCTTCTTTCGCTTGGTAATATGCATTTAAGGGTCCTCCACATCTTTTCATGGCTTGCTAGCTCATTTCTAGAAAGTCCTTGTGGCCACCACATGGCCTCTGACTGAGGTCTCTCCCCACTAATCCATTCTGCTATCAGACTAATCTTAAAGTACCGATTTCATCACCACCTAGTGGTTCCCTGTTGCCTGTCTCAGCAAGTCAAAACAATTGGCTTCACTTTTTATGGTCTTCTTATTTGTTTATATATTTATTTATTTATTAACATCTTTATTGGAGTATAATTGCTTTACAATGGTGTGTTAGTTTCTGCTATATAACAACGAGAATCAGTTATACATATACATATATCCCCATATCTCCTCCCTCTTGTGTCTCCCTCCCACCCTCCCTATCCCACCCAAGGTGGTCACAAAGCACTGAGCTGATCTCCCTGTGCTATGCAGCTGCTTCCCACTAGCTACCTATTTTACATTTGGTAGTATATAGAATTCTGTGCAACTCTCTCACTTCGTCCCAGCTTACCCTTTCTCCTCTCCGTGTCCTCAAGTCCATTCTCTACATCTGAATCTTTATTCCTGTCCTGCAACCTTGTCTTGTTCCTGATCTTAGTGGAAATGGTATCAGTTTTTCCCATTGAGAATGATGTTGGCTGTGGGTTTGTCATATATGCCCTTTATGTTGAGGTAAGTTCCCTCTATGCCTACTTTCTGGAGGGTTTTTATCATAAATGGTGTTGAAATTTGTCGAAAGATTTTTCTGCATCTATTGAGATGATCATATGGTTTTTCTCTTTCAATTTATTAATATGGTGTGTCACACTGATTGATTTGCCTATATTGAAGAATCCTTGCATTGCTGGGATATACCCCACTTGATCATGGTGTATGATCCTTTTAATGTGTTGCTGGATTCTGTTTGCTAGTATTTTATTGAGGATTTTTGCATCTGTATTCATCAGTGATATTGGCCTGTAGTTTTCTTTCTTTGTGACATCTTTGTCTGGTTTTGGTATCAGGGTGATGGTGGTCTCGTAGAATGAGTTTGGGAGTGTCCCTCCCTCTACTATATTTTGGAAGAGTTTGAGAAGTATAGGTGTTAGCTCATCTCTAAATGTTTGATAGAATTTGCCTGTGAAGCCATCTGGTCCTGAGCTTTTTTTTGTTGGAAGATTTTTAGTCACAGTCGCAATTTCAGTGCTTGTGATTGGTCTGTTTATATTTTCTATTTCTTTCTGCCAGTCTCAAATGGTTGTGCTTTTCTAAGAATTTGTCCATTTATTCCAGGTTGTCGATTGTATTGGCATATAGTTGCTTGTAGTAATCTCTCATGATCCTTTGTATTTCTGCAGTGTCAGTTGTTACTTCTCCTTTTCATTTCTAATTTTATTGATTTGAGTCTTCTCCCTTTTTTTCTTGATGAGTCTCGCTAATGGTTTATCAATTTTGTTTATCTTCTCAAAAAACCAGCTTTTAGTTTTATTAATCATTGCTATTTTTTCCTTCATTTCTTTTTCATTTATTTCTGATGTGATCTTTATGATTTCTTTCCTTCTGCTAACTTTGGGGTTTTTTGTTCTTCTTTCTCTAATTGCTTTAGGTGTAAGTTAGGTTGTTTATTTGAGATGTTTCTTGTTTCTTGAGGTGGGATTGTACTGCTATAAACTTCCCTCTTAGAACTTCTTTTGCTGCATCCCATAGGTTTTAGGTTGTCCTGTTTTCACTGTCATTTGTTTCTAGGTATTTTTTGATTTCTCCAGTGATCTCTTGGTTATTAAGTAGTGTATTGTTTAGCCTCCATGTGTTTGTATGTTTTACAGATTTTTCCCTGTAATTGAAATCTAGTCTCATAGTGTTGTGGTCAGAAAAGATACTTGATATGATTTCAATTTTATTAAATTTACCAAGGCTTGATTTGTGACCCAAGATATGATCTATCCTGGAAAATGGTCCATGAACACTTGAGAAGAAAGTGTATTCTGTTGTTTTGGATGGAATGTCCTATAAATATCAATTAAATCCACCTTGTTTAATGTATCATTTAAAGCTTGTGTTTCCATATTTATTTTCACTTTGGATGATCTGTCCATTGGTGAATGTGGGGTGTTAAAGTCACCTACTATGATTGTGTTACTGTCGATTTCCCCTTTTATGGCTGTTAGCATTTGCCTTATGTATTGAGGTGCTCCTATTGAGTGCCTAAATATTTACCATTGTTATATCTTCTTCTTGGATTGATTCCTTGATCATTATGTAGTGTCCTTCTCTGTCTCTTGTAATAGTCTTTATTTTAAAGTCTATTTAGCCTGATATGAGAATTGCTACTCCAGCTTTCTTTTGATGTCCATTTGCATGGAATATCTTTTAAAAGCCCTTCACTTTCAGTCTGTATGTGTCCCTAGGTCTGAAGTGGGTCTCTTGTAGACAGCATATATATGGGTCTAGGTTTTGTATCCATTCGGCCAGTCTATGTCTTTAGGTTGTAGAGCTTCATCCATTTACATTTAGGTAATTATCAGTATGCATGTTCCAATTACCATTTTCTTAATTGTTTTGGGTTGGTTATTGTAGGTCTTTTCCTTCTCTTGTGTTCCTTTAGCATTTGTTGTGAAGCTGGTTTGGTGGTGCTGAATTCTCTTAGCTTTTGTTTGTCTGTAAAGGTTTTAATTTCTCCATCAAATCTGAATGAGATCCTTGCTAGTTAGAGTAATTTTGGTTGTATGTTTTTCCCTCTCATCACTTTAAATATGTCCTGCCACTCCCTTCTGGCTTGCAGAGTTTCTGCTGAAAGATCAGCTGTTAACCTTATGGGGATTCCCTTATGTGTTATTTGTTGTTTTTCCCTTGCTGCTTTTAATATGTTTTCTTTGTATTTAATTTTTGACAGTTTGATTAATATGTGTCTTGGCGTATTTCTCCTTGGATTTATCCTGTATGAGACTCTCTGTGCTTCCTGGACTTATTTCCTTTCCCATACTAGGGAAGTTTTCAACTACAATCTCTTCAAATATTTTCTCAGTCCCTTTCTTTTTCTCCTCTTCTTCTGGAACCCCTATAATTTGAATGTTGGTGCATTTAATGTTGTCCCAGAGGTCTCTGAGAGTGTCCTCAATTCTTGTCATTCTTTTTTCTTTATTCTGCTCTGTGGTAGTTATTCCCACTATTTTATCTTCCAGGTCACTTATCCATTCTTCTGCCTCAGTTTTTCTGCTGTTGGTTCCTTCTAGAGAATTTTTAATTTCATTTGTTGTGTTGTCCATTGTTGTTTGTTTGCTCTTTAGTTCTTCTAAGTCCTTGTTAAATGTTTCTTGTATTTTCTCCATTCTATTTCCAAGATTTTAGATAATCTTTTCTATCATTACTCTGAATGCTGTTTCATGTAGACTGCCCATTTCATCTTCCTTTGTTTGGTCTGGTCAGTTTTTACCTTGCTCCTTCATCTGTTGTGTGTTTCTCTGCCTTCTCATTTTGCTTAATTTACTGCATTTGGGGTCTCCTTTTTGCAGTGTGCAAGTTCGTAGTCCCCATTGTTTTTGGTGTCTGCCCCCAGTGGCTAAGGTTGGTTCAGTGGGTTGTGTAGGCTTCCTGGTGGAGGGGACTGGTGCCTGTGTTTTCGTAGGTGGGTCTGGACCTTTGCTTTCTGGTGGGCAGGACCACATCCAGTGGTGTGTTTTGGGGTGTCTGTGACCTTATTATGATTTTAGGTAGCCTCTCTGCTACTGGGTGGTGTTGTGTTCCTGTCTTGCTAATTGTTTGGCATAGGGTGTCCAGCCCTGTAGCTTGCTGGTTGTTGAGTTGAGCTGGGTCTCAGCATTGAGATGGAGATCTCTGGGAGAGCTTTCGCGGTTTGATATTATGTGGAGCCGGGAGGTGTCTGGTGGACCAATGTCTCAGCTCTCCCACCTCAGAGGCACATTCATCACAACTGGCTGGAGCACCAAGACCCTATCAGCCACATGGCTCAGAAGTAAAGGGAGAACAAAAGAAAGAAAGAAAGGATAAAATAAAAAATAATTATTAAAAATTAAAAAGAAAAAAAAGAAAGACAGATATAAAAGAGCACCAAAGCAAAAAACAAATCCAGCAATGATAACAGGTGCTAAAAACTATACTAAAAAAACAAAAACAGACAGAGAGAACCCTGGGACAAATGGTAAAAGCAAAGCTATACAGACAAAATCACACAAAGAACCATAAAATACACACTCACAAAAAGAGAAAAAGGAAAAAAATATATATATATCTTTGCTCCCAAATTCCACCACCTCAATTTGGGATGATTCGTTGTCTATTCAGGCATTCCACAGATGCAAGGTATATCAAGTTGATTGTGGAGATTTAATCCGCTGCTCCTGAAGCTGTTGGGAGAGATTTCCCTTTCTCTCCTTTGTTCTCACAGCTCTCAGGGTTCAGCTTTGGATTTGGCTCCGCCTCTACGTGTAGGTCGCCTGAGGGCATCTGTTCTTCACTCACAGGGTTAAAGGAGCAGCTGATTCGGGGGCTCTGGCCCACTCAGGCCGTAGGGAGGGAGGGGTACGGAGTGCGGGGCGGGCCTGTGGCGGCAGAGGCCGACGTGACGTTGCAGCAGCCTGAGGCTCAACTTGCATTCTCCTGCGGAAATTGTCCCTGGATCCTGGGACCCTGGCAGTGGCGGGCTGCACAGGCTCCCCGGAGGGGAGGTGTGGATAGTGGCCTGTGCTCCACACAGGCTTTTTGGTGGCGGCAGCAGCAGCCTTAGCATCTCATGCCCGTCTCTGGGGTCTGCGCTGATAGCCGCCGCTCGCACCTTTCTTTGGAACTTGTTTAGGCGGTGCTCTGAATCCCCTCTCCTCGCGCACCCCAAAACAATGGTCTCTTGCCTCTTCGGCAGCTCCAGACCTTTTCCCGGACTCCCTCCCAGCTAGCCGTGGTGCACTGGCCCCCTTCAGGCTGTGTTCACACAGCCAACCCCAGTCCTATCCCTGGGATCTGACCTCCGAAGCCCGAGCCTCAGCTCCCAGGTCCCGCCCACCCTGGCAGGTGAGCAGACAAGGCTCTCCGGCTGGTGAGTGCTGGTTGGCACCGATCCTCTGTGTGGGAATCTCTCCGCTTTGCCCTCTGCACCACTGTTGCTCTGATCTCCCCCACGGCTCCAAAGCTTCCCGCCTCCATCACCCGCAGTCTCCGCCCATGAAAGGGCTTTCTAGTGTGTGGAAACCTTTCCTCCTTCACAGCTCCCTCCCACTGGTGCAGGTCCCATCCCTATTCTTTTGTCTCTGTTTTTTCTTTTTTCTTTTTCCCTACCCAGGTACGTGGGGAATTTCTTGCCTTTTGGGAGGTCTGAAATCTTCTGCCAGCGTTCAGTAGGTGTTCTGTAGGAGGTGTTCCACGTGTAGATGTATTTCTGATGTATTTATGGGGAGGAAGGTGATCACTACGTCTTACTCTTCCACCATCTTGAAGGTCTCCTATGTCTTGTTTTTAAGACTGACAAGATGAAAGTGTCTAAATGCTGATCAAAAGGATGCAGTTGAGGCGGAGAAGCTGAAGAGACAGTAAAGAGACAAGATGGTTAACGTGTAGGAATCTTGAGAATTTGGGAATGAGTTGGATCTGGAGTAAGTCCAGAGGAATAGATATTCTCTGCTGTCACAGGAAGGAAGGAGGAGAGGACAGTAACAGAGGAAGGAACCAGAGAGTGGACACCCAGTAGACGGGCTCTGTCTCAGGGTTTTGTAGGCAAAACTCATCCATGATGAGTAGGACAGAGGTTTAAAAAAATTGGAAAGGTATGACAACGAAAAATGTAATAAGTCGTGGGCAATGTGAGAGAGCAGTAGAATCACATAACCTCAAACACAGAGTGAAACCAATTTGCATGGTTCTTCAGCATCGTTCAATGTGTCTGCTGCCTGAGGAAGTTCCAATCTAGCTTCTTCTAGTGTTGGACTTTGTGGCAGGTTGCCATGGAAAGCCTTGAGGAGAGGAATTTAGAGGAATCTCAGAGGAATTTAGGATGTTTTAAAGTAAGTGATTAAAAATAACGTATCAAAATATTGCATTTATCATATGTACAATTCCATGAATTATTTTTGTAAATAAAACACTCTCAAAGTAGCAGCGATCTTGGGAACTCCCTAGCAGTCCAGTGGTTAGGACTCTAGGACTCAGTGCTTTCACCTCAGGGGAGCTCGGATCAATCCCTGGTTGAGGAACTAAGATTCCGGAAGCCTCGTGGCACAGCCAAAAAAAAAAGAAGTAGCAGTGATCTTCAACTGAAATAAAACATTTGAATTTGACAAAAATCAATAAAAGTTCTCCAGATGCCTTCATTACAGAAAATTCTGCTCAATGTTTGCATGCTTCCCAGAAGAGGCAGTTCTGATGCATTTGTTCTTATTTTGCTCTATTTACCAAAATACTTTACTAAGAGAATCATTTGATTGCAACTAACACTCCAAGGCCTATTTGATAGGAAATTTTTAGAAAATTTTATTTTCAACCTTGCTTTTTTCTTACTAGAAATAAGTAGGATTTAATATTTCAAAATGGCAATCCAGTACATTTTTAAGAAATTCGATTCTTTAAATAGTCTATCCGACCACAAATAATCTTGCCTCTTTAAAGAGAGAAAGTGGCAGGTGAGCAAGACTTTTGAAGTTTGAATGAATCAGATTGCTTATTTTCATGGCCCCTATTCAGAAGGGGCTATGATTGTGGTCTGTTACTAAATGTATGACCTTTCAAGACTCAGTGACTTTGTGTATAAAGTGAAAGTAATAACAATCCCCAGTCCCTTATGTCACTGTATTAAATGAGATAATCCTCGGAAAGTGGTGAGCACAGTGCCTAGTACACTATAAGCTTTCAGTAAATAGTGGCCACTGGTATTATTATTACTAATATTTTCAGCTTCATATTTTAAATTTTTAAAATCATGTTTTAACACTGGAGTTGTACAGATTCTATTAAATGTTAAGAATACTATTTTGAGCACTATATTTGTTGCTAGGTCTGCCATAACAAAATGTTTTGGACTGGGTGGCTTAAACAACAGAAACTTATTTTCTCACAGTTCTAGAGGCTAGAAATCCGAGATCAAGGTGTCGGCAGGTTCGGTTTCTCTTGAGGCCTCTTTCTTTGGCTTGCAGACGGCTGTCTTCTGACTATGTCCTCACATGGCCTTTCCTCTATGTGCATGCATCCCTGCCGTCTCTTTCTCATCATATATGGACACAAATATCTATGATCTCATGTAACCTTAATTACTTCTTTTAAGGTCTAGCTCCAAATATGGTTAAATTCTGAGGTACTGGGCTTTGGGGCCTCACCATAGGAATTTGTGGGGAACACAATCCATCCCACAACAAGCATGCTGAAGTATGTAGTGAAAGATCACTGCGTGTGGTGCAATAGGCTGAAGGTCAAATTCTGGCTCTGGCATTTGGTGACCTGTGATTAGTAATTTAATTCTTCAACCCAGGTTGTTCTCATGTCTAGTAGGATGGAAGTGGGATTGAGTTAAATGGATTCTTCTGAAAATTAGAGATAATATTTGTGATGTGCTGGGCATATAACATGTCAATAAATATGTTGTCTTGTTGCAAAAAATTTTTAAAAACTGGCATTGTGTTTTATAAACTTAAAACAACAAGCATAATCCTTTGTCAATATGAAAACATAAAGCTATTAATATTGCAAGACTAGAGTTATAAGAATCCCTGTTTCCTCTTCTAGGTTATGGTTCAATTAAATTTAACTCAGATGATTTGTTGAACAACTGTGATATGCTAGGGACCACAGTCAATCCTGAAGACACACATTGAATTCGACTCTTCACTTACTTCACTGCACTTTCTCTTGGCCTCCTTGTGTTTGTCAAGTCCTCTATGCATGTTTCCAGGTCTGGGCCTTTGCATGTGCTTTTCTTTATGTTTGATACTCTTTATCATTACCTGATATGCACTTATTTGATTAGTTCCTGATTTTTCCCGAGAGTATAAATTATTTGAGATGAGGAGCTTTGTTTTACTCATGGCTGTCATCCCGTGTCTAGCACACAGTTCAAAGGAACTCAATAAATATTTGTGGAAATAATATATTAGTGATATATATGTACATGATTATGTTTGTATACATATGCACTCCTTACTAACGTAACCAACTCTCTGCAGTTCAACTTTTAAGTGTTATGATGTTGATGTTGCTGAGGTTCTGCAGTTTTATCTTCAGTCGTAGTCTAGTGATTCATCCTTATATTTTCTCTCTCTCTTCTTTAGGCATGGAATGCAACTTGTGAAAACTGGCAGGCAGTGGAGGCTGCTCTGGAAAAGTACTACCTTTCCATTTTTTACGGGTTTGAGTTTATTGTGGGAATCCTTGGGAATACTGCTGTTGTTTTCGGCTACCTCATCTGCCTGAAGAACTGGAACAGCAGTAACATCTATCTCTTTAATCTCTCTATCTGTGACTTGGCTTTTTTGTGTACCCTCCCCATGCTGATGAGACATTATGCCCAGGGAAAATGGACATATGGGGTTGTGCTCTGCATAAGCAACCGATATGTACTTCATGCTAACCTCTACACCAGCATTCTTTTCCTCACTTTTATCAGCATCGATCGATACATGCTCATGAAGTATCCGTTCCGGGAACACTTCCTACAAAAGAAAAAGTTTGCTGTTTTAATCTCTTCGGCCATTTGGGGTTTAGTAACCTTAGAGCTTCTGCCAATACTTCCTCTTATAAATCCTGTTACAGCTTCCAAAAGCACCAACTGTACTGATTATGCAAGTTCTGGAGACCCCCGTAATGTCCTCATTTACAGCATGTGTCTAACCTTCTTGGGGTTCCTCATTCCTCTTTTTGTGATGTGCTTCTTTTATTTCAAGATTGGTGTCTTCCTGAAGCACAGGAGCCAGCAGCTCTCTACTGCTTTGCCCCTTGAGAAGCCTCTCACCTTAGTCATCATGGCAGTTGTGATCTTCTCCGTGCTTTTTACTCCCTATCACATCATGCGAAATGTGAGGATTGCTTCACGCTGGGGGATCTGGAAGCAGACCCCATGCACTAAGGCCACCATCAACTCCTTGTACATTGTGACTCGGCCGTTGGCCTTTCTGAACAGTGTCATCAACCCTGTCTTCTATTTCTTTATGGGAGATCATTTCAGGGAGATGCTGATGAATAAACTGAGATACCTCTTCAAGTTCCTTACATCCTTCAGAAGATGAGCTCACGGACTAACATTTTCATTCAGGGAAAATTGAGGTGCTTGTGTAACAGACTGTTTTACACAAGCAGATGTAGGCCAGTTAGTGTTTGATTTAACTCACAGACGTAAATCAGAGAGGGTCACAGATTTGACCCTGTTTTAAAGGCATGTTGGACCCAGGGTGTGTGAAAAGGAGAAAATGGGAAGTATTTATTGGTTTCTTGACCTAAGCACTGAAAGGAGTTGGACTAGCACCGTCTAATGTTTGAGCACGTAAGTCCAAAATTCTAGGTGTTATAAGACCTTCTCAATCAGTGTACAAGGAACAGAAGATGGATGAAGCAGCAAGTTGTCTGTGTTTAATCACTGGTCAGATTGTAAAAAGAACAATTTTGTTGGCACCATTCTGTATGTTATTCATACAATCCTATAACTTTGTGTGAGAACCAAATAATAGAAGATTGGTCATATGCTATTAAATATTGTTGCTAGAAGTGCTCGTGAGCATATTTAGAGTAAACAGTAACAACATGAGCAGAAAGCAATATAACGAGTTCAAGGATGCCTATATTTCTTTATATTGATCATGAATTGGGGTCAAGTTGTAATTTTAAGCCCTTTTTTATTGTATGGTTTTTTAGTGAAAAGAATCCTATAAAATAGAAAGAGATGGTTTAATAAAGAGAGCAATATGAGATGGTTTAATAAAGAGAGAGACATATTTGAGCTTGGATCTCAGGAGACTTGGGTATAAATGATTTTATGCGAATGCTAGAGAGAGATACCAAGGATAACTGCAAAAATTCCAAAGTCATAGAACAAAGCACCTACCAGGAAACCCAAACCAAGACAAAACAAAACAAAACAAAAGTGAGTGCACTGTTTTTATAATGACTGTGCCATCTGGCATTTTATGATCACAATTTGATTGTCAGTGCATGGAAATATATTAAGTTCATTAGCCTTCCTGATCTTGATTAAGTAGTAAACTTTAAAATATATTAATAACATAAAACCAGCAAGTAAGAGGAAATGAAATGGTAAGACCAAAATTTGTTGGGTTATTTTCCCTTTCAGGAGGAAAAAAAAATCACGGTTTTTCCACCTCCCCACACACATTTTTTTTTTTTTTTTTTTTTTTTGGTAAGCAATGGGATCATTTACAAGGACAACTTTATCTTGAGAAAGTGACTCACATCTTCAATGAGACATTTTCATAGAACATTACCTAAGACCATTGGAGGGAATGTTCTAAACAAAATGCAGTGTATGAACTTGCAGAATATATGGAACATTTATGTATATATCAATATAGATTATCTCAGGAGGGCTACTTAGACACCATTCCATGCCACAAAACAAATTTAGGGGAAAAAAATGAGTGCTGCCTTAGCTATCTGAAGTCAAAAAGTGTCACATAATAACTCACTTATTGCATGTAATAAAATGTGTGCATGGCTACATGTGTATGCTCTTTTCCTTGAGGCCATTAGCTGTAATGTGAAGGATAAAATAAGCATTATGAGAGCAAAGACATAAAATTCCATTGTCCTTCCTGTTTTGAGATACTCTGGTAATATTATATTCTGACATTCCAGAAACCCAAAATATTCCCATTGAAATACTGTAAAAACACATTACCTACAAAGGATTTGTTTTCCTACCTAACATTAGGCTTTAAAATATTTTTTCATGCTTTGTCTTTATTATCAATATTTTTAAAATGTCAATGTAATTTTATAACTGCCTGATAGTTAATCTTCTGAATTTTTTCATCAGAAAAGGCTGCAGAAAGGGTCTTAGGAAAGAAATATTTGCTTACCTGAAAATATTAGCAGATAAGCTTAGCAACATATAATTTAACTGCAATTTGTATTTTATGCATTGGTTTTCATTTGTAAAGATGAAATTCAATTTGCCTCACACCTATGCCAAGAAGTGGCAGGGGTAGACTCTTTTCAATAGTACAGTGAAATAGTTTGTGAAACTATAAGCTCTTACATATATCTTTTAACCAAAATGTTAAGTAATTTTATAGCACATTTATCTTTTCCTTTTTTTGCTCAAATCTGTCATGTGGTAACTTAATCCTTAACAGACTAAAGAGACCTGCACTGAAATTATAAGAGCCACTCCGTTTGCCTTTTGTACTAGGTGATTACAATCACAAACAATAAATAATGGAAATCCTTTTGCAGTTGTGGTTTTCAAAGGAAATAATGTTGGATTTTTGTATCTTGTCTTTTATTGGCTCCCTAGTATCTTCGGAATCATGTCTAAACTACTTGGTCCAGCATTTTTCAGTCTGGACCCACCTATTCTTTGCACATTCTCTCTCGTTGCTTTTGTCACAAATTATACCCTCCAGCCAAAGATAGCTACTTCATTTCATTATATTTAGAACTTTCTTTACTGGGTACACCTGGATGCTCACCCTTGTTTTTTCATGCCCACATATAAAAAAAAATCTAAGCCTTTATTAAGATCCATCTTATCTGTCACGTCATCTTAAAGCCTTACTTTTAGATCTTCTCCTCCCAAAATCTGGAAATAAATCTGCCTACCTCTAGGGCTTCAGACCACTTTCGAGTACTGTTTTTATAAAACACATTATTTTGGGCCTTATATTATAGTTGTTCAGATTCAAGTCAACTCTTAGGTCTGCTAATGGAAAAACCATATGTAACTTTTTAATTTAATTTTTGTTGTCTTCATAGCACCCAACAAGGTACATTTTAAATGATTCTTCATTATGAATGAATATCTTATAGAACAAGTTTGAATTCAATGCTCCTTTTGAGGGTGCATATCAAGCTATTTTCTGTCATCACTACTTTTATAATGAATGCTATTTCATATGAAGGATAGAGTGTCTATACACAAATACATGTGCCAGCCACCATTGCCCTGTCCCTTATATTTTCCTCTATAGTTTTTAGCATAGTTTTAATGAATGCTTAAGATCTGTGCCTGCTAGTTCCAAATCTGGGTCATGCTGAAGTTGGTCTCCATTGATTGCTTTTTCTCTTTAAGTTCTTTAAGTATGGGCGACAATTTCCTGTTTCTTCCCATCTAATAAATTTAACTATACTCTGAGCACTATGAATAACACCTTGTGGAGACTCTGGATTCTGTTATGTTTCACTGAAAAGTACTGAGATTTTGTTTCATGGCTGA
Organism: Phocoena sinus; assembly: GCF_008692025.1. Lineage (NCBI taxonomy): Eukaryota > Metazoa > Chordata > Mammalia > Artiodactyla > Phocoenidae > Phocoena > Phocoena sinus. Next base: position 31,598,695 of record NC_045766.1, read on the forward strand.
ACTCAAACGCCAAACTCTGCAATCTCAGTTACTTTAGCCAGCTTAGAAACTAAGCTGTTTAGAATCTACCCAGCACATCCATAATTCAGAGGTCAGCTAGAGACTTGAGCAGAGTTTATACACAAGATGTATATAAACTCGCCTGTAGGATCTTCCCCCACTTACTTTCCAGATGCTGAGTTCATCCTGAACTTGTCCTTTGCTTTCTCATGCCAGATAGACACAACAGGTTTCTTTCTGGATTTTAACAACCCTGCGTTGCCTGACAAGGACCTGCACCCACGCCACAAGCTGTTTAAAAAGAAAGATCTTCACACACTTAACCTTGGAATATCATGCTATTTTGAAACTTGAGTGATATAATATCCATTGGTGACAGTGGTTGTTCCCTGATGCCAGATCTAAGTGGAAGTACTCATCAAGAGCTCAGTGGTTAGTCAGATCTCTTGGGTTCAGCAATCCAAGCAGGATGCCATGAAAAAGGATCTGCAACAGAAGAGGAGAAGGAAACATGAGCATATTTATGAGTATAAATGAGACATATTCCAGGGACCTTACAAAAATACATACCTGGGCAGGATTTTAGACATACTGAGTAGGTAGAGTACAATCAAGAAAAAGCATTATTATTTTATGATTCTATTTGCACTCCCAAATTGGTGGACCTGGAGAAAGTCTTGGCATACATATACAAATTTTCTATATAGAGAGGTAAATATATACATATTTAATACATGTAACAGGAAAGTAAACTCATGACATCAATCATGCAATCACTTAGTTCCTATGAGACATTTTCTCATTAAACTTTGTCTATACCAGGAGACTGATGAGACTTAAACTGAAATGTGCCTTGGATGCTAAACACATTTAAAATAAAAATAAAAATCATATTATGTATTATGTAAACAGGTAGAATCATGTGGCAGCTTGCCACTTGTATAAAAAAATACTTATTCAACAAATATTTCCAGTGTTTGCCAGAAATTTTGTCGTTGGTTAAGCTATGAATAACAATTATTTCTTGCCTTCAGTTAGGTCCTGGTCTTATAAGGAAAACAGACACATAAACAAACAGGAGTAAGTACAGGGCAAAAATAGAGATGTGCCCAAAGTGCTAAAAGTGCATGGAATCATTCTGTCACAGTAGGTTGGGGAATGATTTGGAGGTGACACCAATTCTGCTGAGGGCTGCCATGTGGAGGGGGGTGGGTGTGGGGAGGGCAACAGAAGGGGTGAGGCATAAAGGCATATGCCTGGAAGGTAGACATTTGCAGGCAAACCCCATGAGGGATCAATTCTTGTCTAAGTGTGCATTTTTAGATGAGACGGTCAGTAGTGTCTTTCTGGAAGTAGAGAAACCATACATGTATGCAAAGCTGTTCAGCTTGCAATGCAGTGTACATGGAACCATTCAAGAGTTCTCCAACTAGGACTTTCCCTAAAAGGGTTATTTTAGGGAGGCTTAAACAAAGACAGAAAATAAAATTTACTAAACAGTTAAATTATTAATTTGACATACTTTTTCCTGCTCTCTTTCTTTCACTGCTCTACCAGCTCTGTCACTCTTACCCCAGCCTCCTCTTTCTTCAATATTGGTCTTCTCAGCTCCCTCTTCTTTTTCACTCTTTCCCTCCAGAAAATTTCATTGATTTATGTCTTATCTCTGAGCTTAAATTGATTCCTGTGCCACCTCTACAGGGAAATTTGATTTCATCTTCAAATCTTATTTCAAGATTTTATAAATACCCTGTCAATAAAGAGACATATTTTAGAAATATGGGTATCATATTAATTATGGCATCAAATAATTAAATCAAGGAGATAGAGTGTCACAATTTATCTGTTTATAGCAATGTTTCTCAAGATACATAAAAAGAGGATTGAGATCAACATTACCTGCAAATCTCTCAAAATATATTTTTTTAATTTGTAAAAAATTTCATGCCCCTTCTGAGGTAAAGGAATCACTTTGAATGTCTGTTCATTCTCAGAGAACCTCCTGTGTGCAGCCTCAAAATGTTAATACAACAGTATAGAAATATCTACCCCAGTATCAATTATAGAAAGCAACCTCACTTTGTAACTATGGTTTCCTTTACAGAGATCACAGATAAAGTATTCAGTATGCAGCACACATCATTTTTTGATTTATCAGTCTAGGTGCAATTATCAGTAAAATTTATATTGCTTAGAAATAGTTTCTAATCTTTTTACTAATTATTGTTTATAATTACTTACAAAAAGGAGGAATTTTGTTTTGGTCTTGTAACTAACTACCCAGAGCTTTAGTACCCATTACTCTATTTCTGAGTCACATAGTTCAAAACAGTTATTGGGAAACCCCATGATTTAATTTAGACAGCGTTTAAATGTTTTAAAATATTGTTAAATCAGTCTGACACAAATAAATCAATTAAATAAAATGAATAAATAAAAGACCATACCCAGTACCACGGTTTACTAATATTTTCAAGGTTGTGGGCAGGCAAGGGGCATAAGCAAAGCAGGGAATGCTCTGGAACATTGACAGCACCTCCCCAGATCCTTCCTTCTCCCAGTGGAAAAGCCCTCTGACCCAAAGTATTGGATGAGGTATCTAAGAAAGTTTGCAAGGCACTTTAGATTGCCATACATAGATGTTGTGTGTCCTAGATAGTTACAGCATATGTTACATTTCACAGGAAGCCATGCTTCATAAAGCCAGATTCTAGCTTTCTTCATCAATATGTCAATCCTAAACCATGGGAATTCTGCTAAAAAATATTCCATAGATAAGCACTCTCTTATGAATAGCATTAGTCTATTTTCCAGGAGGCCCAATCACCATGTTTACAAAATTAGACCAGGTCGTCGCTAGCCTTTTTCTTTCCTAGGTGACTCTCCACTTACCAGAACAGGAGAAAATGAATCATAGGCATCTGTTTGAAATCTTTTCTTCCCAGTCCCTGCTAGGTGATTTGAAAAGGAGTTGTGGAGTGCCCTGACTGTTGTTTTCAAATTCGGTTCCAGTACATTCCTGTTTAGTCAGTTACAGTTTGTAAATATCACCAAACCTGTGTTTAGTTATCAATAGTATAAATTTTCATACTCAAATCACATATGGAATCAAGTAAGAGTCAAAAATCTAATTTAGGGCTTCCCTGGTGGCGCAGTGGTTGAGAGTCCGCCTGCCGATGCAGGGGACATGGGTTCGTGCCCCGGTCTGGGAAGATCCCACATGCCGTGGAGCAGCTGGGCCTGTGAGCCATGGCCGCTGAGCCTGTGCGTCCGGAGCCTGTGCTCCGCAACGGGAGAGGCCACAACAGTGAGAGGCCCGCATACCACAAAAAAAAAAAAAAAAATCTAATTTATTTTCAAATCAGCATTACTTAAATAATTTCTACTGCACAAAATACTTGAGTAAATATTTTAATTTGTTAGAACATTGCACTATTTTATGATTGCGTTTATTGTTGTTTAAGGACTTATGATACAGACTCAATGAGCTGGGAAGAAATATCAGTTCTAAATGTTTGCCTATTAATTAAGAAAAGCACTATTCAGTTCTAAATGTTTGCCTAGTAATTAGGAAAAGCGCTTAAAAATTTTTCATCTGTTTTTTCACATGATTGGAAGGTATAGTGAGCTTTTGTAGAGTAATGAAGATGAAGCTGATAAAAGGATACCTAAAAGGCTTATGTAGCCTTCAAATATATTATAAGTTATAAATATCTTGAAATCTAGATAAATAAAATGAAGAGCTAAATAACCTCAATAACATCATATCATTAAGCAAAAGTGTGAAGTGTTAGGACAATCTTGGAAACAGAATAAAAGTTTGTAAATTTGGCAGTAATTTGGTTATGTAGAGTATGGGTAAGAAAAGGGGATTAGAACTTTATTTTTTATTGCATCCAGTAACTGTGATATGTTGAAAAGACAAATGATCATTCATTTTGTTGAATCACTGAATAATCACTAAATAGGTGATTGTAGATATATCCTGTTTATAGAATTGAAATGGTTTTCTTGGGAAACATCAGTCATTTATATTTTTAGCATGTATTACTCAAAAGTTTTTCAGAAAGAATAAACATACTTGGTTTGTTATCTGGCCTTTCACAATTCAGAATTACTTCATTTTTAAGAAATCCTACTTCCCTAAGATGGTACTTAAAACTATTTATATACCTAAGTATGCTTAGCAAATATTTGTTCATGATTCTATGGTCTACAAATAATGACAAAAGACATCGAGTATTTGTTTTTTAATTATTCTGAAATTTTAAACTCTTTATGTTGGAACAAAAACAATAGTAAAATGAACTCCCAATGTTCCTGTCACGTAGCTACAATATTTATCAACTTATGGAAGACCCTGTTTTATAAGTACCCTCACCTTTATCATATTGAAGTAAATGCCAGGCATCATATCATTTAATCCATAAATGTTAATATTTATCTCTAAAAGATAAAAACGTATTTTTAAAAGTTATAAGTATATTGTAGAATGGGTTACTGATCTCATGTTTTCACTCCTACTTTATTATAGAATTACCCATTTATGACCTTTACCATGTGGCTTTACAGTTCCACCTCTGTGGACAGTTTGTGTCCTCACCTGTAGATGTTGAACTTGGCCATGAAAATAGCCTGAAATGTTAGTGCTCATGACACCAGCAAAGACTGCATAGTGCTGTGTGATTAAGTCTGACCTCTGTGCTCCTGTCATCTGTCTCTAAAAAAACATGAGATCTAGGGAGACTGAGAAACTCATGGGACACATTTGAACACAAGCCCATAGGCTGAGGCAGAACTGTCCAGACAATGCACAAATATTGGGGAAAGAGAAAGAAATATGTGTTGAAATTTGAGATTTAGATGTAATTATTGCATCTAAAATTATTTAACAGTATTTTTTTACTATCATTGAATATCAAATATCCAGTTTTAAAATTTCCAATTCTGTCAAAAAATGTGATATATATCATAAAGTGTATAATGTATACCTATACACAATAAGTGTATAATGTGTATATATGTGTGTATACACACATATATACACACGTATGCATATATATAATATAGTGTATGTGTGTAAAACAAATTCTTTTTTACTTTTAAAATTAAAATTACACATTGTAATTGATTAATGTCTCTAAAATCTGTAGGCATCTTCTCTGTATCTTTTATTTTATTATAATTTATTTGTTGAATAAATTATGTTGCTCATTCTGTAGATTTTCCCGTGGTCTGCATCTTGCCGACTACATCCTGTGACTGCCATTTAACGTGTTCCTCTGATTACTGAGTTTCTTATAAATTGGATTTTGAATCTGGAGCCTTAATCAGTTTGCTGCTCATTTTTACTTGGATGCTTTTGCAAGACTACTTCATAAATGCTGTTTTGTTCTTTCATCAAGAGGTCTGGTTCTCTCTATACTGTGATGATAGAGGCCACTGATCATCAATGAATACATTCACTAATCGTTTGGAGAATTGAAATATGGTGATATCTAAGTCTAATATTCTTTCTTTACTTATTAACTACAACACTCCTATAAAGAGGCACATTACACATCTACTATATGGTTACCCAGGAGTAGCCAAATACATATAGAAGAGAAAGGATAAATGCTTGTTCTTTTCCTTTATTTACCAGTTTTAAAAATAATAAGCTGGTTTTCTAGCATTCTCCAATATTGAGCTATAAGCTTTTTTTAAGCTATTTTTAGGAACTCATAGATTTAAACTATGTGATATGTTTAAATTTATTATAGTTATATCCTTGTTTATGGCCAAATTGTCCCTTATTTGACCACTGAGAAATTCCTCAAGTGGGCTCCTGAGTACTTTTGGTATGATTTTTTTTTTAAGATTTTTTGTTTTTGATGTGGACCATTTTTGGGAAGTCTTTATTGAATTTTTTACCACATTGCTTCTGTTTTAATTTTTTGGCCGTGAGGCATGTGGGATCTTAGCCCCTCAACCAGGGATCGAACCCGCACCCCCTGCATTTGAAGGTGAAGTCCTAACCACTGGACCACCAGGGAAGTCCTGGTATGATTTTTTTTGTGTCTTTGATAGTTTCCTTGCTATTTGGTATGGCCATCTTGCACATTTCATACCACTAGAATCAGCCATTTTCCCAAGGAACTCTCATTATTTTTAGTGAGACATAATATTTCAACTGAGTGCTAATTGTGTATTTCTTCTAGGTTGCTTATTTTTTCAGAAATTTTCAGTGGACAATATTTTTAAGGTAAAATATTAAAAAAATGTTTAAGATAAAATACTTCATGAGTTTATACTGTCTTCTTTCTCCCATGCCACGAATCCTGATTCTTAATAACATGATAAACTTAAATATCATATAATTTTCTTTTTTTCCAGCTTATACACAAGTCCCAGATTGTCAATATCAACACTACCACAAATAGTATGATTTCTAAAATCATTTTAAGATATACATTTTACTTTGTTGTTATTTTTGTCCTTAAAATATACCTACTAAAGATGTATAATCTATTACTACATTTTAATGTCAGTTTTGGAATAGTTTCTCTCAGCATAGTTATATCAACAACTGGATACACTTTTAGGTTCATTCTTTGCATTTTAGTATAAGCATATATGGTAAATAGTCTCCAAAGATGGCCTCCATCAGTTCTTTTCTTACTTGACAAATGTGGTACTCTCCTCTTGAGAGGTGGAATTTATTTCCCCACACCCTGAATCTGGGTTGGTCTTGTGATGCTTTGACCAGCAAAGGTGATTTCCTGGAAATTCTGAGCCCCAGACTTAAGAGAACTGACAGCTTCTGCTTTCTGCTTTCTTCTTGTAACTCAGCCATAAGGCTTGAGGAGGTTCAAGAAGTCTTGATGATAGACCCATCTGGAGAAGGTCAAGACCTCTGCTGAGAGTCTCAGCTAAGGCCCCTGCAAATGGCAAGCAACTATGTGAATGGAGCCATTTTGGACTCTCCAGCTCTTCCAGCACTCCAGCTCTAGAGCCTGTTCTTCCCTGTTTTTTTGTAAAGTAAATTTTAAAATTGTCATATACTTCCTGAGATCTCCTGGCTTTGCCCTCCGACCCACCCATTCCTTTTATAAGGAATCTTCTCTTTCCTTTATTCCCATTGACACTGTCCTCAATTTGGATTCGATGTCCAGAAGTTTCCCATCAGAGTAGGACTTTATCCTAGAAGACAGCTTCAGTTGATTAATTAAAAAAAAAAATTCATAGGACCATGAATTGTGCCAGCAACCCCACACCTGACTGTGGACCACTTGTGCTATATGTTATATCAGAGAGACTTGGATAATAATAGTTTTGCTACTTAACAGCTATGTGAATTTGCACAAGTTTCTTAGTATCACTAAATCTCAGTTTGCTTTTCTACAAAATGAGGAAAATAATGGTCTTTTGGGCACTTCCCTGATGACGCAATGGTTAAGAATCCACCTGACAATGCGGGGGACAGGGGTTTGATCCCTGGCCCGGGAAGATCCCACATGCTATGGAGCATCAAAGCCCCCATGCCTAGAGCCTGTGCTCTGCAACAAGAGAAGCTACCGCAATGAGAAGCCCACTCACTGCAATGAAGAGTAGCCCCTGATCACCACAGCTAAAGAAAGCCCGTGTGCAGCAACGAAGACTCAACGCAGCCAATAAATAAATAAATAAATGCCTTTTGCCCCATAGAATTATTGTAATGGAGTCAGTGCACGGTGCACCTAATGGACTTGACACAGTGAATGACACATAATAAGCACTCTGCAACTTTCACAAAATTTATTAATTAGAAGTGATTTCAAATGTCTCTATGACATTTTAGTCTTAAAATCTAAGATTAAACCACACCTAGGAACAGTACGAAAAACGAAAGTAATTATTTTTCTTTCTTCACATGTTGACACGTTGAACACTTTCATCAAAGAAGGCCAAGAATAACAGGAGAAACATTCTATGTAAAACAATAATTATCAATGTAGTTATTGTTATCATTGAGCACCTATGTTGTGTCTAGCATTATGCATACACTCACACATTTAATCCCTAATGCAATTTTTAAGTTAGGTATTACCACTTCCATCTCTATGAGGCATTAAAGAGGGATCTAATAAACTTCCCAGGTTAAGCACATGGAAATTTGATGTCCACCCAATATGACTCCAAAGGATTCCATGCTGTTCTTATACAAGCAACAGTGGAAGGAACTTAGCTTCAAGAAAAGGGAAACTCAGCCTAACACGGGGGAGAGGAATAGACATGGATGCTATTCACAAATATTTGAATAATTTTCATAAGGAAGAGAAACTATATTTAGTCTGTGATGCTTTCTAGGGCTGGACTCGTCCAGTGGTTAGAAGGGAATTGAGATTCAGTTGCAGAAAAGAACCAACTTTCTTTCCTATGACTGTCTGAAAATTGGCTGCCTTGAAAAGTAATATGTTCACCTTCACTGGCTATGCCCTGTGTTGTCGGAGGTACTATAAAGAGTGTGCATGTCTTACATCGGCCAGAAAAACCACTGGGTTTCCTCCTACTTGGAGATTCTATGACTGGAGGTACTGCTCCAAGCATAACAGAGTCCTAGAAAAAAAAATTAATCCTAACCTTCAGGCACCTGAGGTTAGTTTGGACAGTCATACAAAAAAAAAAATCACTCTCCTAAAAAGCTGAAAAGTATCCTATTTTATGTTCAAATTGCCACTGATCTCCTATTCAGAGTTCCTCTACACCATTTAAAATTATACAGATGGACTATAAACTAACAGAGTGCTTACTATTTACAGGATCTAGTAGTTCAATTGTCCACATGGATTAAATCATTGATTCCTCTTAACAAACTCATAAGATAGGTATTATTATCTTCATTATACAGATGAGGACACTAAGGCACATCAAGGGTAAATATCCTGCCAAGGGTTACTGAGTTAGTAACTGATGAAGAAAGGATTTGAACCTTAATAGTCTGACTCCAGAATCCATACTCCTGCCATGCACTGGAGGTGATGATGATAATAAAAGAATTAATATTAGCTACCAAGAGCCAAATATTTTCTGTTTATGGAGCTAAATCCTATACTATGCCCATGATACTCATTGTCTTCTTTAATCTTATCCACAACCCTAGCAGATAACAGCTGAGAAGTCTATTTCACAGCATAGTTATGTATCTTGTCTCCACAAATGGTTGGCGGATGAAGGATTTGAGCCCAGGCATGCATAATTCCAAAACCCCTAACCTTAAATACTGTGCTCTCCATATAATTTTGGGCAGCTATGGTCTACCTGCCCCATGTCATTATTTTCTTTTGGTGTGGTCCAACTATGCTTTGTTTTCTCTCTCCTAGGAAAACCTGCTTCAGATGTTCATTCATCCTGGTGTAATGAACTGGCAACCCCCAAGAAAATCAGCACGTATGAGCTTGAGCAGTGACGCTGCCTCATGGGATCACTCACACCACCCTCCTCTGGTTCTCTTAAGCAACTTTGTACCAATTACTGGGTGATATTCATTACCTCTCAGGGAGAGTTATTCACATTAATTAGAGTTCAAAACTCTAACCTGAAAGGAAAACAAAGATGGTGTGAGATTTTAGGCATGAGTTAATTTCTTATTATATTTTCCTAAAACCATAGAATTTATAGCAGGTTAGCATTTAGACAATTTATTATATATAAATCTGGCTCTGACTACAGAATTCCTTTTCACTGCTATCTTAAGACGATGATATTTGTTAAATCTCTCTACTCATTTTTCCTTTCCATCAACCTTTAGCAGTCTGTTTTAATAGCCAATGGTTAGTCAAGTAAATTTAAAGGTCCACTATCCTGATGTTGCAATTCAGGAAAAACAGTAAAAAAAAATAGAGTTCTCATTTCTTTCCTAGGGTAATTCCAGAGACTCAGGTACTGATGAGTCCTTACAGAGACTGGTGGCCAACAAAACCATCACCCCAGTGTCAGCCCTGCTAAGCACATTAACAAGGAATAGGGCTGATAAGGCTTTTCTGTTTTAGCTTTTAATATTTTTGTCTTTTACCAAAAACTGATGTTGAGTAATAATCGGTTGTCGACAAAATCTTTCTTCCTGATTTTCTTTGCTACATTAACTCTTCAAGGTCATGACTAATGATTTCCTCATGACCCTGAGTTTCCTGGACTTGTATTCAGAGCAATTAAACAGGTAGTTCTACACATATCTCAGAATCTCAGTGAATAAAACTGTGTCAGTTGACAGTGCCAAAGATTATGAATGAAATTTATAAGGAATATAAAAAATGTGAATATATAAACATATTTCTGCCATCTGTGTTCCTAGATGAAGTAACGCCACAGGCAATTCTATTCAAAGTGGAATACAAATGAAATCTGAATTATGTGATGTTTTAACAACAGATTTTCCTTCCTTTAAAATGCCTTACTCCAATATTAAAATTAATTTGCATTCTTTAAAAACAGACAGGTGTAGGCAGCAGTATATTATACTAGATGGGGATAAAAAATTGCCCCAGAATTTGTAATTTATCTTAAATAACACACACACACACACAAACACACACCCTCTTGTGAAAATCAAGAGTTGCTGTATTTCTTTTTCTTAGTTTTTATATCATGTGTCTTAATTTCTACATCATTACATAAGTCCAAACCAAATCAATTTTTTACATACATTAAAAACTCTACCTTTGGGCTTCCCTGGTGGCGCAGTGGTTGAGAGTCCGCCTGCCGATGCAGGGGACACGGGTTCGTGCCCCGGTCCGGGAAGATCCCACAAACCGCGGAGCGGCTGGGCCCGTGAGCCATGGCTGCTGAGCCTGCGCGTCCGGAGCCTGTGCTCCGCAATGGGAGAGGCCACAACAGTGAGAGGGCCACGTACCGCAAAAAAACAAAACAAAAAAACAAAACAACAAAAACTCTACCTTTGGGCACCCCACCAAGAGGATACCTAACAGTGAATCATAGATATGGGGCTCAGATTCAAGACAGAAGAAGCTAAGTCACAATACTGAAGGAAAGCTGAGGGTCAGAGAAATCTAGGAAAGGTCAGAAACCAAAGGCAGGCACTTGACTATAAGTCAGGGAGCCCTGTCACCTCTGTAAGTGCCCCAGCAACGAGAGAGCAGGAATAGGTCTGGGGCTTCCTATGCAGGGTCAGAAGGTATTTATTTCAAATTCTGACTCAGTCAGGTATACCTACATAGCTAGGGGCAAGTGATTAAGTCTTTCTCAGGCTCATATTCCTCAAATTAAATAGGGATAATAACACACCTTTGCAGGTCATTGTGAAAATTAAGTGAGTAAATGAGTTCTAAGTGCCAGACATCGTGGAAACACATAATGGTTGTTTTCTCTTACTAAGATCAAAACAGAAGAAGCAAACAGTCCAAAGTGGGATAGTAACTTACACTTTAGCAACTTAGTGTGGGAATTTTACAATCTAGGTTATTCACAACCACTTTTGAGGGACTCAAAAGACCGAGTTGCCCAAAGTAGCTTGTGTTCACCAGGAGAAGGATTCTGATAGTGAGGCCAGGTGGAGGGTGATGCCTATGAAGGGAATGGATATTACGGAGTATGGCTTGTCTATTCTGTATGTTGTTTTTACTAGCTGATGGACCGCTCACGATCCTACGAGGCAAGGTTGTTATGTCAAAAGTGAGGTTCTAAGAGTAATCGACACGTTCAAAGTCAAGATAAAGGCAGAGCTGGAATTGAAAGAGTTATTCTCAAGGCATGCTGTATCATCTCCAACATGGATAACTATAATCCATAATCCATTTGTATAAAATCATAGATCCACAGAAGTTTAGAAATGAAAGTTACAGTAATATTTATAATAATTCCAAAACCAATATAAATAACAACCAAAGGTAACATGTTTGATTAAAATATAAATAATTACTTTAAAACATAAAATATGAAATGAAAACATAAAATTTTTAAAATGAAAATTGTTTGAGATTTAAAAGAGCTAAAAAACATAAATGTGCTCTAACTGCAAACTAATTGTTAAGACTCTGTCATAACTAAAGCAATATTTTCACTTTTGCTCTGCTCTTGATGAACTCTTATTTGAAATCAGATACCAGGATTTCTGGATTTAAAGGAAAGTCTGCGTGAGAAAGGGGTTAATGGCTTTGCTGGTAGGAAATTCTTGGTCACTGACAGTTTAGTGATCTTATCAGAGCACATCTAGATATGACTCCTGATATCTACTAACTTAATTAAGAGCAAAGCCTCTGCAGCTCTGCAGCAGCCCTGACTTCCTCTTATAGACAGAAACTTATCTTCAGCGCCAGCCCAGCCCAAGGCCCAGACCCATCTCCAACTTAAATCTATGCCCAGATCTAGTGCAGAACGAGGCACATTCCCACACCCAGACCCAGGGTTAGGCCTTGTTCCAGCCCCATCACTGCTCCCAGGCCCAGTTCCAGCCTCTATCAGCACCAAGTCCAGCCTAAGAACCAGTTCCAGACCCAGGCTTAGGGACCTAGACACAGACCCAAACTCATACCCAGACCCAGGCTCAGAACCAGATCCAGTCCAGGACCCTGACCCAAGGCCCGGACCTGGACCCAGACCCAGACCTGGTCCCAGACCCAGACCCAGACCCAGACCCAGGCCCAGACCCTGACCCAGGCCCAGACCCGGACACAGTCCCAGGCCCAGACCCTGACCCAGGCCCAGACCCAGACCCAGACCCAGACCCAGACCCAGGCCCAGACCCTGACCCAGGCCCAGACCCGGACACCGTCCCAGGCCCAGACCCAGACCGAGGCCCAGACCCTGAGGCAGGCCCAGACCCAGACCCAGTCCCGGACCCAGACACAGTCCCAGGCCCAGGCCCAGATCCAGACCCAGGGCCAGACCCTGATCCAGGCCCAGACCCAGACCCAGACCCAGTCCCAGGCCCAGACCCTGACCCAGGCCCAGACCCAGACCTGGACCCTGGCCCAGACCAAGACCCAGGCCCAGACCCTAACCCAAACCCAGTCCCAGACCCAGACACAGTCCCGGACCCAGGGTCAGACACAGACCCAGACCCAGACCCAGTCCCGGACCCAGACCCAGACCCAGGCCCAGGTCCAGACCCAGACCCAGGCCCAGACCCAGTCCCAGGCCCAGGCCCAGACCCTGACCCAGGCCTGGACCCAGACCCAGATCCCGTCCCAGACCCAGACGCAGACCCAGGCCCAGACCCAGACCCAGACCCGGACCCAGGCACAGACCCAGACCCGGACCCAGGCCCAGACCCAGACCCGGTTCTGGACCCAGGCCCAGACCCAGGACCAGAACTAGACCCAGGCCCAGACCCAGGCCCAGGCCCGGACCCAGACCGGGACCTAGGCCTTGACCCTGACCCAGGTCCAGACCCAGACCCAGACCCAGTCCCAGGCCCAGACCCAGATCCAGACCCAGTCCCAGGCCCAGATCCTGACCCAGGCCCAGACTCCGGCCCAGGCCCAGACCCTGATGCAGGCCCAGACCCTGACCCAGGCCCTGACCCGGAGCCAGGCCCAGGCCCAGACCCAGACCTGGTACCAGACCCAGACCCAGTTCTGGACCCAAGCCCGGACCCAGGCCCAGACCCAGACCCAGTCCCAGCCCCAGGCCCAGACCCGGGCCCAGATGCATACCCAGAGCCAGAACCTTCTACGCTTCTATTGCAAGACGATGATGACTTTGGTTGGGAACAGGTACACTAACAGGACTTATCTTCGAGGCTTGCACTCCCTCAGGCTTCATGGAAAACTCTCCTCCTCTGATCCAAGATTCCTACCAAATCTCTCTGTGGTCTGCATTTACGCCGTCCAGAGCTTGGTTAGGCCGAGAGTAGGGCACAACATGCTGTCTCAGGCACCCTCGGATTCCAAACTCTAGCTCCTTCCCCTCAGATAACACTCTTCCCACTCACTTGTTAAACTTCATCTCCTTTCCTCTGGGAAAATACTCTTCTCTTAGCAAGCTCCCCTCCCTCACCCCCAACTTTATCCTCAAGACTCCATGTTTAACATCTCCAGAGGCTTAGCCTTTTGTAGCTCAGAAATCCTTTGTGATCTCAAAAAGCTTGGCTTGTAAAAGGTTTGGATTTCAAAATGCCTGGCTCAGAGGAGTTTTAACATATCTCTTTCCCCTTCTCAGCTACACATATCCTCCCCTGAGAGGGTGAAAGCTGCTCATTTGACAGAAATCAGAGCAGCAACCAGAACATGTAGGAGGAAAAAAACAATGATCATTTTCCCTAAATCATATCCCACAACAAGAGGACTAAAGCAGAGTATCAGGCAGTTGGTAGCTAAAAAGTGTTAGTTTTAATCTTTAGTTCTATCTACTCCCCACCTTTTCCTCAAATTACTAAATAAGACATTTGCATTATTCCTAAGATCACTAATGTTTACAATAAGAGTTAAATATCCATCTCCTTCTTATAGAACATTGTTCCAGGAAACTGGGAAGTTTTTTTCTACTAGATGGCTGTATATCCTAATAACACCTCTAAAGCTTATAAACAAAGAAATTAAAAGCAATATCAATGCAGGGGGGAAAAATCAATGCACATTCTAAATCCTTCAACTTAAAAATCACGGTAACCTCAACTCCTACCACATTTCACAGTTTGTATGATCCGTGAGTTAGCTGACTGCTACAAAGACCACTGCATGCAAATAATATGGTCTCTTTTGAGATGTAGTCTATTTCCTTCTGTCTGCCAACATCATGTATTAATCAGTTTTAACCGGTCCTGTCTACAGCATTCTAAACCTGTGCGTGTGGCTGTCTATCTCCTATAGTGCTACTCACTCCCAGCCATCATCCAGACACTAAAAACTGCATCTGGTTTGTATTAGGTAGGACAAAAACTAAGTTGCTATTACAAAGTGTTCACACAACGCTGTTTGAAGCAAAAAGTAGTTTGCTTTCTTCTTATGTGACTGGCCAGCAGGAAACAGGCAGGACAAATTAGGTAGGTGACTTTGCTCCATGAGACCAGGTTTCTTTTATCCCATCACTCTGCATCACTCTGCATTCCATGTAAGGTTCTTTTTGTTTGTTTGTTGTTTTGTTTTGTTTGTTTGTTTGGCCACACCAGCAGGGCTTGTGGGATCTTAGTTCCCTGACCAGGGATTGAACCCGGGCCATGGGCCGTGTCACTGATAGCGCCAAGTCCTAACCACTGGACCATCAAAGAATTCCTTTCCTGTAATTTTATCTGTATCCACATGGACAAATATCATTCATACCCTCTACTTCCATGTTATAATTTACAGGAAGGAAAGAATGAAGAGTGCAAAAATCTTCCTTTTTGAGGACACAAAGCACACATCATTTCCATTCCTTTTCATTGGCAAGAATTTACTCCCGTCCTCAAGCTTGCCTACAAGAGAGGATGAGAGCTGTAGTCTCTAGTTGGTAGTCAAGGGTCCAGCTAAAACTCAAGATGTTCTATTATCAAAAGAAATAAGGGGAGAATTGCTATAGTGGGGCAAAAAGTACCTCTGGCACCAGATGTTGGTATTAGTAACTGAAGCCCAAAGGTGTTGTTTCTGCTCCAGTCATCAAGAAAAACTCTTTGATCAGAGGAAACTCTAGTTTAGTATTTTTCAACCTTGGTACTATTGACATGTTGGAGCAGGTAATTCCTTATTGTGGAGGGTGGAGAATGGAGCCGTTCTAGGCATTGTAGGATGTTTAACAGCATCCCTGGCCTCTGACCACTAGATATTAGTAGCATACCTTACTCCCAGTTGTAACAAACAAAAATGTCTCCAGGCATCACCAAACATCCCCTGGGGGACAAACTAGTCCTGCTTGAGAACCACTACTCTACCTATAAGGTAACATCTCAGAGTGTCTCTTCTTTTAAGGTATATTCCCTTTGTTTTCATCAAATAAGCTATCCCTGAGATAGGGATATCTATCCATTAGTTCCAATGAGACTAATCCCAGTTCCCCATCATTTTCACTCTTGACAAATACCTATTAAGCACATACTATATACTAAATAACAGACCCCATGCTGGTTGATGGGAAAATATGAAGATGAATTAGGAACTTATGTCCTCAGAGCTTCATAGTCTCATAAGGAAGATAATACGTGTAAAATGACATATGGGCTATAAGGTATATAATAGCAATAATACACGATAGGAATTGTTACCAACCCTTCCGAGTCGTCCCCAACAAGGGTCCTCCTGCGTCAATAGAACGAAGGTAAATTCGGCTCACAAGCAAAGGAAAGCTTTTATTCTTTGATCAAAGAACGGAGAGGCGCGAGCTGGAGCTACAGAGTCCACGCTCTCCCGGCCCAGCTGTGCGCGGGGCTGCTTCACGGGAATCTCGTCAGCAGGGGGAAGGGGTGGGGCTCGCGCCAGGCGGGTGCGCGCCTGCGCAGCTCACACTCCAGATTGCAGTGCCGGGCGCAGCGTCTCTGCACACGGCGCGCTGCCACCCTCTTAAATTGAGTGTCCTGTGCAGCGCTTCTGCCTGCGGGTTGACGGCCTGAGGAGCTGAAGTGTCAGGCGCAACCCTTTCGCACTAGGAACTCTGGCATGAAGTCCCGGGGGGGCGAGGCCTCTGCGCAGCACCCTATGAGCAAGTGAAACCAAAGGAGGCACAAAGGAAAAGAAAAAAAAAAAGGTTAGACTTTATTTTATTACTCATATTCTATTATTATCTCCTGGGAATTGTTAACGGGCTTTGCCAGGAACGAATGTGAGACATGCCCCTCATATTACCCACGTCTTTCAAGTGTGCCTGCTCCCCTGTGTAGCTGAGTTGACAGTTTTTATTTTATTTGCTGTCAGGATGACTGAGTTATCACCTGAACCTTCTGTTTTCCCCACATTTTTATTATTATTATTATTATTATTTTTTTTTTTTTTTTTTGCGGTACGCGGGCCTCCCACCGCCGCGGCCCCTCCCGTTGCGGAGCACAGGCTCCAGACGCGCAGGCCCAGTGGCCACGGCTCACGGGCCCAGCCACTCCGCGGCACGTGGGATCCTCCCGGACCCAGGCACGAACCCAAGCCACCTGCACCGGCAGGCGGACCCCCAACCACTGCGCCACCAGGGAAGTCCCCCCTCCCACACACAGATTTTGACCTTAAGAAGCCCTTCCATAACTTGCAGAGGTTGGTCTCGTTACCCCAGGTGTTCCCTAGTTACTTCCATTAGGTATTGACTAGAAAAGGAAAATGGTGTGGTTGTCTGACGAGCTACTTAAGACCACAGTACTTCATATTTTAGTCTGGGGTCATTTGGGTGCAAGTAACAGAAATTCATATAAAGTACCTTAGGCAAAATTGAGAAACTTATTGAAAGGGTGTAGAGTTATATCATGGACCCCAGAGGAAGAGCATTCAGACTCGATGAGAAACCAGTCCAGTGCTTTATCTATAAAGACTGGGAGAAGACTCGTTTTGCCAGCTTTCACTGAGTTAGGCAGGAGTAAATCTAGTGTTGATCTTTAAATTGTGGAGATGATATGTATCTATTTACTTTAGCTTTGAGACTTGAGTTGTAATTATAAGACAACATGAAAGTTGCCACAAAATATCATGGTTTACTTGTCTGTTTCATACTGATCTTTAAAATCTGAAATAAACTCTTTCACTTAGTAGCAGGCCAAGTTTTGTAACTGGCTATGCAAATGTTAACTACTGTAAGAAACTTCCATTTTTCCATTTTCTTTCCTGTCTCTTTAAAAACTCTAATCAGGGTGCTTCCACTAATTTTACTCATCTTGTCAGATGAGAGTGAGTGAGGCCAGTAAAGAATTTACAAAAACCAAAGTATAATTATTAAAGATCTACTCTCTTCTAGGTATCCCGATTTCTGAGTTCTTCTCTCCTATCCTTGATATTTATACCTTAGAGAATGATACTTTGGAGAAATAGTGGACATGAAATTATTTCTTTCCTCTGTACCCCACTCACCCTTAATAAATCTGCTCAAGCCCTGTGATTAGAGAGTCTGCTCCCAGAGAAACTTCTAAACAGGCAAGGCCCCCATAACCCCATATCCTTGGCCACAGCAGATAGAACTGGGGTTTAATATCTGACCCAATCAATTGCTTTCTCAAAGGAAGTTCTTGGAGTAAAGACCGAATAAGGACAATAATCGCATGACAAAATTTTTTATTATGTGATTAGCAAAAGAAGAGAATGTCAGTCTACAAGACAGAGTGCAGTAAGAGAGTTCTTAGGAGACCAGACATGTGTCCCTGGAAGTTCAAATGCATATGTGAGTGTAATGACCTAAGCTTTTTCTTACCCAAAAGATGAAAAGCTTGCTAAATTAGTCCATGTTGGCAAAGATATTGAAAGAAGCAACAGCAGTGTAGCCTTTATTAGCCTGGCAAGGACATGCAAGTTTGCCATCAGTCAAGGGACATTAGGTTTGAGCCATTTACCAGTCCCCAATCCAGAGGCTGTCATCTAGGTAAGAAGAACCCAGGAGCAAGTTGGATCTGTGCAGTCATTGGAAAAAATCATCTAGAAAGCACATGACCCACACCAGACAACTCTACAGCAAGGACACTCCCATAGGTCCTCTAAAGAATTTGTACTTGTGGCCATGCAGGATATCAAAGACAAGGGACTGAAGCAGAATGAGTTACATGAAAGATTATTGCTTCTTTTTTTTAATCCCATATCTCCACAATCTGATTTTAGAGGAATCTGAAGCAGAAGAGGGAAGAGTGTACAATCATAAGGCAGGAAAGGCTTTGAATTAGAATTTTTAGTGAAATTTTAACTTAGATTGGTCTAAACTTTTTAATATTAAAAAGTGATTATTATTGTGATAATATGTTCTAATAACAGAATATGGCCATAGCTACCCACATGATTTTTGAGACTGACAGATGTCAGAAGACCCAAAGAAGTAATTTCCGACATGTCCCAGCTAGTGTTTCTAAATGAGAGGAGCCTGAAACCTGAGTTCAGACAATTTTGACTTCAGTGACTCCTTAGAATGCATGCAGTAGAAGGAGAGAATAGGAAAGCTACCTGATAGGAATGCAGTATTCTCTAAGAGTGAGATTGGGTTGTTGCAAAGGGGTACAAAATAGAACATAATTATTATAAGACACATTACCATTTAAGGAAAATGGTTAAAAAGCCATCAGACCATGTTAAAGACCTTGTAACCATTACAGAACTGAGTTTTGGAATCCAAATGAGTCTTCAGAAATCTAGAAAGGTTAAAAATAGGTATTGATGGTCATATACTAAGCCAATGGACAAAATCTGACCAATATACCTTGATGTTAATACACCCTAGGATTTCTGGTGGAGACAGTTGTTCTCACTGTTAGATTTAAAGAATGGCTATTGTTTATGAGGGTGAAGGAGATGAGAAAAATTTAGGATTTATTTGTCCAGAGGAAATCTTTTACAGTCTGAAACAGTGCATCAAGATTTCTCCAGATACGATTTACCTACCAGTGACTAGTGTGGGATGGTATTTGAAGGGGTTGGAATATTTAGATAGTATAATTGTATTTGGAAAGACTTGGGGAGGAAAAATCTGAATCCTTAGAGTTTTGTACTATCTCAAGGAAGCTGAATAGAAAATGTTTCCTAAGAAGTATTAGTTCTGATGTGACCATGACTCTGTTAGTTATATAGCAGGCGTAGTTTCTCATCAGGGGAAATCTTGTCCTTATCTACTACCCTCCTCCCAGTTGATGTAGAGAAGTGACAGTGCTTTGGAAGTTCAGCTGGTATTTAAGACTGTCAGTCAGAGATTCCACCTGGATCCTGCATCTCTCACTGATTTGACTTGTGAGCATTTGGTTAGCACCAAGCTCCCTCCCATCTTTAAGCTAATGCCCATGGCAGCTGTGGGAGAGAAAGGGCTGACACTACCACCTCCAGGGAAACCTGGAGCAGGTATTCTAAACTCTAGACCAGTGATTCTGAACCATGTCTGATTATGAGAACCACCTGGGGAGATTTTTTAAAATTCAGCAATTCTGATTCAGGTAATCTGTTTCTCCTTTTAAAATCTCCCCTTGTGAATTTAATATTTTGCAAGGGTTGAGAACCACTGTTTGGTTTTATTAAGGTAACATTGGTTTGTAACATTATATGTTTCTTGTATACAACATTATATTTTGACTTCTATGTACACTGCAGCATATCCATCACTATAAGTTTGGTTTCCACTCATTACCATATGGTTGACTCCCTTTACCCATTTCACCCTCCCCCCACCCCCTTCCCCTCTGATAACCACTAATCTGTTCTCTGTATCTATGTATTTTCTGTTTGGTTTGTTCATGTATTTTGTTTTCTTTTTTTACATTCTACGTATGAGTGAAATCATACAGGTACTTGACTTATTTTACTTAGCATATTAATGCCCTCAAGGTCCATCCATGTTGTTGCAAATAGCAAGATTTCATCTTTTTATGGCTGAGTAGTAGTATTCCATTGTATGTATATATGCCACATCTTTATCCATTCATCCATTTATGGGCACTTAGATTGTTTCCATATCTTGAGTATTGTAAATAATGTTGCAATGAACATAGGGGTGCATATATCTTTCCAATTAGTGTTTTTGTATTGTTTGTAGAAATATCCAGAAATGAAATAGCTGGATCATTTAGTACTTCTAGTCTTAATTTTTTGAGGAATCTCCATTGATATAAGTGGGGTGTTAAAAGTTCTAACAGTAGGGCTTCCCTGGTGGCGCAATGGTTGGGGGTCCGCCTGCCGATGCAGGGGGCACGGGTTCGGGCCCCGGTCCGGGTGGGTCCCGCATGCCGCGGAGCGGCTGGGCCCGTGGGCCACGGCCGCTGAGCCTGCGCGTCCGGAGCCTGTGCTCTGCAATGGGAGAGGCCACAACAGTGAGAGGCCTGCGTACTGCAAAAAAAAAAAAAAAAAAAAAAAAAAAAAAGTTCTAACAGTAGTTGTATTGCTGTCAATTTCTCCCTTTGGGTCTGTTAATAACTGCTTTAAATATTTTGGTGCTGTTATATTAGCTCCAAATATATTAATAACTGTTATATCTTCTTGATGAATTGTCCTCTTTATCACTCTATAATGTCCATCTTTGTCTCTTGTTACCTTTTTTGATTGAAGTTTATTTTGTTGGATGGGTGTGGCTATACCCACTTTCTTTTGGCTGTCATTTGTTTGGAGTATCATCTTCCCTCCCTTCACTTGGAGCTTCAGTTTGTCTTTAGAGCTGGATGAGTCGCCTAGATATAGCATATAGTTGGGTCTTGTTTTTAATCCATCCACTCTATTTCTTTTGACTGGTGAATTCAACCCATTTACATTTAGGGGGATTACTGATAAATGAGGACTTAGTACTGCTCTTTTGTCTTTTGTTTTCCAGTTCTTTTATATCTCCATTGTTCCTTTTTCCTTGTGTTTATGTCTGCCATTTTAGTCTGGCAGTTTCTATGACATTTTTCTCAGTTTCCTCTTTTTTTATATTTTGTGTCTCTGCTCTAGATTTATGTTTTGTGGTTACCGTGAGGTTTGTATAGAGTATAATAGCTTTACAATGGTATGTTAGTTTCTGCCTTATAACAAAGTAAATCAGCTATACATATACATATATCCCCATATCTCCTCCCTCTTGCGTCTCCCTCCCACCCTCCCTATCCCACCCCTCTAGAGGGGTGATCACAAAGCATTGAGCTGATCTCCCTGTGCTATGTGGCTGCTTCCCACTAGCTATCTATTTTATATTTGGTAGTGTATACATGTCCATGCCACTCTCTCACTTCGTCCTGTCCTGCCCCTAGGTTCTTCAGAACTTTTTTTTTTTCTTTTTAGATTCCATATATGTGTGTTAGCATATGGCATTTCTTTTTCTCTTTCTGACTTACTTCACTCTGTATGGAAGACTCTAGGTCCATCCACCTCATTACAAATAACTGAATTTCGTTTCTTTTTATGGCTGAGTAATATTCCATTGTATATATGTGCCACATCTTCTTTATCCATTCCTCTGTTGATGGACACTTAGGTTGCTTCCATGTCCTGGCTATTGTAAATAGAGCTGCAATGAACATTGTGGTACATGACTTTTTTTGAATTATGGTTTTCTCAGGGTTTATGCCCAGTAGTGGATTTGCTGGGTCATATAGTAGTTCTACTTTTAGTTTTTTAAGGAACCTCCATACTGTTCTCCATAGTGGCTGTATCAATTTACATTCCCACCAGCAGTGCAAGAGGGTTGGTTCCCTTTTTTCCACACCCTCTCCAGCATTTGTCGTTTGTAGATTTTTTGATGATGGCCATTCTGACTGGTGTGAGGTGATACCTCAGTGTAGTTTTGATTTGCATTTCTCTCATCATTAGTGATGTTGAGCATCCTTTCATGTGTGACTGCCAACCCCAGTCCTCTCCCTGGGATCCGACCTCCGAAGCCAGAGCCTCAGCTCCCAGCCCCGCCTGCCCCGGCGGGTGAGCAGACAAGCCTCTCGGGCTGGTGAGTGCCGGTCGGTACCGATCCTCTGTGCAGAAATCTCTCTGCTTTGCCCTCCGCACCCCTGTGGCTGCAATCTCCTCCGTGGCTCCGAAGCTCCCCCTCTCCGCCACCCGCAGTCTCCGCCTGTGAAGGGTCTTCCTAGTGTGTGGAAACATTTCCTCCTTCACGGCTCCCTCCCACTGGTGCAGGTCCCGTCCCTACTTTTTTTTTTTTTTTTTTTTTTTTTGCGGTACACAGGCCCCTCACTGTTGTGGCCTCTCCCGTTGCGGAGCACAGGCTCCGGACGCGCAGGCTCAGCGGCCAGCCGCTCCGCGGCATGTTGGATCTTCCCGGACCGGGGCACGAACCCGTGTCCCCTGCATCGGCAGGTGGACTCTCAACCACCGCGCCACCAGGGAAGCCCCCGTCCCTATTCTTTGGTCTCTGTTTTTTCTTTTTTCTTTTGCCCTACCCAGGTACGTGGGGAGTTTCTTGCCTTTTGGGAGGTCTGAGGTCTTCTGCCAGCGTTCAGTAGGTGTTCTGTGGGAGTTGTTCCACGTGTAGATGTATTTCTGATGTATCTGTAGGGAGAAAAGTGATCCCACATTTTACTCCTCCACCATCTTGAAGGTCTCTCTCTTTGGTTCTTTATTAGAGTTTCAGTCTCTTTGGTAAAGCCTTCCTTCTGTTTGTTAACTTTATTCATGATCTCATTGGATTGCCTTTCTGAGTTTTCTTGTAGCTTATTGAGCTTCATGACAACTATGTTGAATTTTTCTCAGATCGTAATATTCCATGCCTTTAAATTTGGTTTCTGAAGAATTTTCATTTTCTCTCAGTGGCACAGTGCTACTCTGGTTCTTTATGGTGTCTGATAAGTTGTTCTGTTGCTGGTGCATTTTAAGTAGTGACTACCTTTCTTCTCTAGGTAAAGCTTTTTTTATTTGAGTCAAACAATCCTATAGATCGGTAATTAAAGGCCTTTCTTTTCTTTTTCACTAGGTGGCGCTATAGCACAAGTTTTTGGTTCTCTTACCTGCGCTGCCCCTGGCTGTTATTTGAGAATGGGAACTTTCCCTTCTCCAACACTTCTGTCAGAGGTGTCACCTGGTGCTCTTATTGTCACAGCTTGTGCCTCCAGGGTTGCTGATGCCTCGATGCTGTCAGTGTCACTGCTGTCCCTGGTGTGGCTGCTGGGGACACCAGGATGGCAGTCACCTCCACTGTGTTCAGGATTGCCTGGGCTGAGAGCACCACCATGATAGGGGAAGGGGGAAGGTGTGCAGGGAGCTGGGGTCATGGGTGCCTTTCCCATGTTTGGGGTTGTTGGGTCATGGATGCCACCACTGTAGGTGGGGGAGCCAGAGTTTCAGGTGCCACCATAGCTGGAAGGATGGGGTCACAGGGCTCACTGCTGCCGCTGCTGCTGCTGCCAGTTCCCTGTGGTGGTGTGTACTCCTGCAGCCAGGAGGCTGGAGTCACTTGCACTACTTCTCTTGTTGCTACTGGGTTCTCTTGGGCTTCAGGCTTAGCTGCTGTAGCAGGGAGACCAGGATTTCGGGCACCACCTCTGCGGTTCCCCTGGTTCAGCCTCTTCTGTGTGTTCAGTTCACCCACCTTTCCATATACAGATGTATGGAAATCTCCAACGTCCTGGTGTGTTGGGCAGAGGAACTTTTTGTTGAGTTACAGATGTTTTCCTGGTGGTGGATTGAAGAGGAGAGACAGAGCGTGTCTCACATCACCGTGATGCTGCTGTCACTCCCAGGAACCTCTCTCTTAAACAAAACATCTCCATTTGAGTTCTATGAGTTTCAATAAGCATTACATGTCATACATGGGTGCTGGCTCATAAGTCTTATGAGTGGTATTATATTTTTAAAAATTAAATATGCGGAGAAAGAAAATGCTGGCATTTGCTAGTCTATGGCTAAAAGCTCAATCCCCCATTCATAAACTAGACTTTTTAGCACTGAAGTAGGCTACATGGTTAAATTTAAGGTATATATTTGGAGGGTCTTTTCAAGAGTAGACTGGTAACAGCAGCCCTCACTTCCCAATATGTCCTTACTTGTCCTGAAGTGAATGGGATAATACTATAAAGTTAGCTAGCCACAAGAGTATGCTTAATCATTTGTTACTGGTCAGGGTTCAGCCAGAGAAGGCAAATGCTCTGTAAGACGGTTTCTACCCTCAAAGCAATGACACCCTCCGCTGGGGTATAAATTCGCTGGACCTCTCAAAGTTGGGGTGGGCAGAGACATGACTGATGATCTGGTGCTTCCATCAGAGGTTTTACCAATAGCAGCCGAGGATTACACAACTTTACATCTAGTGTCTCTCTAGGTAGAAAGGAAGGACTGAAGAATGCATCCTTTGGGAAGATTTGCAAGTGCAGATGAGAGTGGAGTGAGAAATGAGCATTCCTGGCATCTTTCCTAAAAGTGTGAGAACCGTATTCTGAGAATGGGAGAAATTATCATTGAGTGGTATGTGATACGACTACTAACGCCTAGGGCATGGGCTATGGAAGCAACTGATACTGCTTCAGAAACGCTGCTCCTCCGTGCTGAGCGTGATACTTGATGACTTCAGTGCTCGAGGGAAGAGACATGCCGGAGCTGATAAGGAAGAAGGCATAATTTGGCTCCATTATGGTAAAGGATATTTACACAAAATGTGACTCCCTGCCCCCAAGAAAAAGATGACCAGTAAGTCAGCCTATTTAGAAAATGATCCAGCCATCAAACTCTATAATCAGTATGCATTGGCTTGCTTTCTTTAATACCAGAAAGACAATATCTGGACAAACTTTTCCAAGTTGTGAATCACTTTATAATTGCTATGTCCAGGAAATTCCAAACTGAAATCCACCCCATCCCCTGTTTCCTTTCCAACCAAGTGGGGTATTTTTTTACTCAATTAACCTGGGAATTTTTTTCCTTGGTGGAGATATAAATGTCCCTTTCGTTGCCGAAGGGATCCATAACCTAAAAGATTTAATAAGATTTTATTAATCATACTAGGAACTCTCCGATGGGGGGAAAGTAAAAGGGGGGAACAAAATTCTAAGTTAAAACATCCAGTGTCACAAAGAATGCTGCTGTTGGCTTCCCTCTGTATCCATTAATGGACAAATCAGAGTCTGATGCCCATCCATTTCTCTTTGCGGACTGTTTCTTACACACTGAAGGAGAAGCTAAAAAATGTTTTTGTCTATTGGCTCTAATATTGATTCCTCATAGCAATGAGATAGAAAAAAATTCAAGATGCCCTGTGCAAAGCTTTGCTATGGATTTTAGTTTTGAATGGGCATAACATAGGTTTACAGGTAAAATGGAACCCCTTGTCCAAAAGTATATAGGTTGGGATTCCATCCTGTGTGTATGGTGGAGCCAGAGACTCAGATATGAGGGGTAGTTCTATTAAACAGGTTCTTAAAAGCAATCTGTCAATCAGGAAGCTTCAGGAAAGAAGCTCCACAACCCCCGCTCTCACCCGCAAGCTCAGGAAACTAACACAAAACCCATGACAGAACTTTATTTTAATGACCCATCTTACCTCAGAAAATTGTCTGACTGTGAGCTCCCCAAGACTGTGTGGCTGTCTTATTAATTTGCATATCAGTAGGACTTAAGACTGGTTGCTACACAAAGGAGATGCTCAAAATATTTGTTGAATGGAATTTCTCTCTCCTATTGATGAAGTTATTAACGTCTTTATAGAATTGGGACTACTTAAAATGTTTCTCAAATACTTTAATTTCAAAATCCCTACCTTTAAGTAAAATTTTGTTGTTATAAATGATGTGGCTGAGCACTGTACTGGGACTCTTTCTCTGTTTCTGCTGAGTTTCCTAAAGGCTGAGAACAAAATAGCACGGGGCAAGAACTTGCAGTTTTCAGAGTGAGGCTGAAACCCCTACACAGACCCTGCATAGCAGGGACCAAAAACTGAAGTTTTGACCCTCAGATCCTCACCCATCTTGAGGGTATAAAAGAACTGAGGTGAAGAAGTCAGGGAACTAGAGGAAGGATTGATTTGTTGAGAGTATCTAGAGGAGGAGGGGCTTCAAGGAGCACATGGAGAGCTTCAGTGGGACCACCATTGCTTAGGAACAGAATAGAATCATCTGACTCCTGCCTGAGAAAAAAATCTCTGGGGGGAGGTTGGTTCCCCAGAGGACTTGTGGCACTACTAGCACAGAGCTTTCCAATAGCTGTACTCCCCAAAGTTCTTGCCTTTTTGGAGCAAAAGAACCTAAGTAAGGGTATTGGCTTGTGGTCTCAATGCACAGAATACTGCCCAAGGGGGTTTCTGCCAGAGATGTAATCTGACCAGAAAGAAGCTGAGGGGGAGATTATAAATCGACAGCTGAAGGAGAGGCACTGCCCTGCAACAGAGCTGAAGTTGGAGGGGCTCAGTCAGGACCTGCTTTGTAACTTGGGGGACACAGTAAAAAAGGAAAACGTGGGGTTCTCTTCTTCAAAATTTATTAAAAATTTCAAGATGGCGATGACAGAGCATTTAGACCAAGCCTGAGGCCCCTCTAACCTTGTGGTCCTGAGCATCCACACGGGACTCACACCAGTGAATCTGGCCCTGGACACAGTAGTGAAATCACACAGCTCACAAAAGTTCCCAAAAGCTGACTCAACAGAAATTAAGCATAAACTTCTGCCACAGCCAGAGAAAATCAGTGGGGATTACAGAGATTCCAATGAAAGACGCCTCTTTACCTCTCTTCCTCTTCCGATCCTCCAGGAGTAAGAGGCAGCCTAGTAAGCAGGAAGATGAGTAGAAACTAGGCAGAGAAATCAGCCTGAACGTTTGTCATCACCTCACCACTTCTCCCCACTGCAGAAGCAGACAAAATGGCGAAGGGGGAAGCTTAGCTTTACGTGAAGTTTAGAATTTTAAGTATTTTAGAAGATGGACATTTTAATTACTGAAATAAGATATTTTGAGAAGGAAACAAAAGTAACTTGACAACTTTTTTTTTTTGACATCTGAGACTTGCCCAAGATTTATGCAAGGTGGTCATGAAAAAGAGGCCGACATATGACATAGTGGGTTTACAGGACAGTGATGGGAAAGAATAAAGGTACTTTATGAATGTGCGCCCAAAGAATTCTGCTGGTTCACTGTAATGGTTTCAGATGTTTTTTTAAATTTATTTACTCAAACTTTTCTGGGTAAACGCACACACACACACACACACACACACACACACGGGTGCCCACATATATAGATGGACTTTAGGATATACTTACATGAACATAACAGATTATTCGAGGTGAAGAAATTGAAGTAGTGACTTAATTGAGAAATGTTTCAGAATTACATCAGTTACAAGCTGCAGCAAAAATAGAGCTGATAATCAAAAAAAAAAAAGTGTGCAACTTTTTGTTGTTGTTTCACCTACATGAGAGAAATGCTCTAGGAATCTGAACTACGGAGGTGGGAGATAACTCTAGACCAAGGGAGACATACAAAAAAGGGCATTTTGGTAAAGTGTTCAATTTTAAAGTAATTAAATCATCTGCAACGAACAGGCAAGAAATGTGCTTTTACTGCCCTCAAGTGGTTTTAGTTTATCATTGCAACATCTCTATTTCAAGAGTGCTTCCATCACGTTCGCATCTTAGAGACTGTTTGTCAAAATATATCTGGAATAAAGACTTTTACTGCTCAAATATTTTTCCAAATAATCAAATAGATTAAGTAGCTTTATGTAATTGTGTTGAAATATGTCCACTCTATACAGATTTTCAAAATTAATTGGTTTTGTCTTTTTTTTTTAATTTGTCTATGATTGCTTCATGAGCTCTAAGTTAACTGGTTAGTGTTTTGGGTAGGGAAAGGGTTTAGGGATAACTTTATATTCCAAGTTAAACACGCAAGCAGTCTCATTTCATACAAATGTTCAGAGAGGTCATACCTCGACATCTAAGCACTGTTTGCTTGCTTCTCCTTCTACCTCACAGGAAGCTCACTACTCCCTCCCTGGGTGCTGGGTCTGTGCAGAACTGGCTGGTCAGTCCACTATGTTGCTGGCTTGGATTCTCCTTGGCTCTTTCAGATACTGCCAGCCCCTTGCAAACCCAGGCTTGGAGGGGTTGCTTGCAGTTTCTGCTCCCAGGGCATCTAATTTTTTCCACCTTCTACAGCCCACCTGCATTCCTTGATGATAAACCCATTCCTCCATCTTGCAAACCATTAACACAGGGCAGAGCACTTTTCACATTGCCTCCCTCTTCTACTTTTAGGGCCCCTTGTGATTACTTTGGGCCCAATCTATAATCTATTTACCTATTAGTTGGTTAGCAGCCATAATTTCATCTGCAACCTTAACTTCCCTTTGCTGTGTAAAGTAGCATATCACAGATTCCAGGGCTTAGGATGTGAACTTCTTTGGGCAGCTATTGTTTAACCTACCACCACTTGTCTCCAGATTTCAGGGGTGTTTCCCCTACAACCTCAGTTCTCTAATGTGTCTAAAAATAGTTGCTGATTGTTCTTATTCGTTCAGCTTTCTCTTATTCTAAGGACAGGAGCAATGACTTCTAAGCTCTTTACATTATCAGGGCTAACACTGGAAGTAGTAATTTTTCATACTAGATCTAGACTTCTTACATAGCAATAACTGAATCTCTTACATCTTTTGTCTGTAGCCTTAGACACACAAGTTTTAAGAGAGAGGATGTGGAAGGAAGTTAATCTGTCCATTATAAAGACTTTGCTTTAAATTTGAGGAATTTAGAGGAAAAGACAGAATATAAAAGATTTACATTTCACAGAAGTCAGTAGTCTTTCACGTAGTCTTTTGAAAATAAGTAAGAGGACAATTGAAGCAGACAAGGAGGAGACTTATCACAGAATTATAATCTGAAAGCCACGCCTTGTATCATCTTTTATACGCTTTGCATTTCAACAAAAATGTATATTCTATTCCAATTAATTGGGTTAATCTGGAAAACTTAAAAACCAGAGCACATTATTCTAGGAAAATTTTAAAATGTGTGTATATCACTTAAACTACTTTCTAATCATAGTCAAAGAGTACATTTAAATACAACTCCTAAAGCTAAGCATTTAATAGTGATCTGTTAGAAATAGGGGAAAAAGTTTGAAAGTTACCCATGTACTGCAATGTTGCTGAAATGTATATAATGGAGAAAACAATTGCAAAATGACATGCAGGTGTGCAGGTGTGCTAGCAGACTTAACATGATTTCATTGCAATATGAAGGGCATTATTGCATTATTATGTATGCATTATTAATCACCAGGATCCATAATTTGATGACAATTATGTTAACACTTTTTTGAAATGTTTAGACAAGTGTTGATATACATTTTCCATTTACTTCTGGCAGAAAGTCGCAAAGTCTTCCCTCTCTTGTCTTTCTAAAGTATAACCACATAGTTGGCTAGGGATTTAGGAAATGTGGTAAATTGTGAAGCATCCATCTCTTTACCAGAGTATATTTCACATCCTATATATTATGTCAGAGGGTGAAAACTGTTAGCCTCAGGTAAAGTTTGGTCTGCAGACACATTTCTTTGGGCTATTTCTTTTTTTAAAAAAATATTAAATTAGTTCCCAGTATTTAACAGACAGAAGACTGAAATTTAAAATTTTGGAATTTTAGCTTTTACATTGGGAACATATTTCCATAATTAACAGAAGACTGATATGAGAAGAAAGTCCCTTCTTGGGGAGGGGCCTGGAAGGCACAGGAGGGAATGCCTCTTTGATTGGCAGTGTTCCTACCATTCTCTACTGTATTACATCCATTCTATGCATTAATGCCCCTGTAGGCATTGGAGTTTGCACCCCAGACACTTTCCTTTGCCATGTCAGTCGTTGGTGAGTTCACAGACATCTAGCAATCTCTAAATTTATAGTGGACACGAGGATGAAATTACACAGAAGAGCCTAGCCATAGAAATTCTAATTCCCATAAGCAGCTGAATCTGTCCATCAGCGTTTGTAACCATTGGTATGCTCTAAAATTTGTAAACTGCAGTTGAAAGGAAGTCTTGTAGCCAGATAATATCTGACTCATTTTTTTGTAGTATGATTAATTATACTATAAAAAGTATTTTTAAAATCCAGTCAGGATTCTTTGGACTCGTAAACACTCAAACCCCAATGGGTTTAAAACTAAAAGCCAGGAGTGAAGGTTGGAGTGTAGGAGATATTTAAGAAAATAGTAGTGAGAGTAGCAGACTGAGAACTGAGCACTCTGGGCTCTCTTTCTCTCAGTCTCCTGCAAAGTGTCCCTGCTTCTTTTATTTGTTTGTTTTTTACTCTATATTTGGCTGCATTGGGTCTTCGTTGCTGCGTGTGGGCTTTCTCTAGTGGCGAGCGGGGACTACTCTTCATTGCAGTGCACGGGCTTCTCATTGCGATGGCTTCTCTTGTTGCGGAGCATGGGCTCTAGGTGCACGGGCTTCAGTAGTTGCAGCATGCAGGCTTTAGAGAGCGCAAGCTTCAGTAATTGTGGCACGTGGGCTCAGTAGTTGTGGCTTGCAGGCTCTAGAGCACAGGCTCAGTAGTTGTGGCACATGGGCTGTGTTGCTCCACGGCACGTGGGATCTTCCTGGACGAGGGATTGAACCCGTGTCCTCTGCATTGGCAGGCAGATTCTTAACCACTGCGCCACCAGGGAAGTCCCAAAGTGTCCCTGCTTCTGAGTGCATTTCTTACGATGCCTCTTCTTCCCCCACTCACCCACCCTTATTTCAATTAGTTTCCCCTCCCAACCTTAATCTTCACATTGCCAGACTGTGTCCACCCCAGCCCATGGCCTTTTGTCAGTCTCCATTGGTCTCTGAGAAAGGGCTCTGATTGGTCTAGCTCATCTTTTGAAACCAACCACAGAAATCATAAAGCAGTGTGCAGCTTCTGGATTGGTAGCTTTGGACTAATAACATGCCTTGTCCAATCAGTCACAGCCAATGATATGTTAACATCATCATAATCATCACTGTCATCTTGTATCATCACAGTCAGTACCACTGCTAACGTTTAATGGATACTTACTATGTGCCAGACAACCTCCTAAACCCTCTAGACGTGATTCATTTAATCCCAATAACAACTTGGGAGGCAGACGCTCTTTTGACCGTATTTTATGGATGAGGCCAGTGAGCATGGTTGTATGTGCTCAGCAGAGACTTGAAGGCAAGGGCAGCTTCCCTTCCAACCAGCTGAGGGGGGACAAGCAATAACAGACGTGTCTAGAACAAACCATTTTCCCTTTGGGCTTGCAAAATAGGAGGTTCACAGAGAATTACAAGGTAATCCCTTCGTTGAGAAATTACTGAAACTCGTTTGCAATTTGCTTTGTTTGCACAGTTGTGCATCTCTCTAAACGTTTTATGGGCTGGTACAGTCAGCATTTGAGACAGGGCAAACCCCAGGCCAGATTTTAAAGTACATAAAGCTCTTGCATTCCCACCCCCTTTCTGTGCTCCCTGATCCCATGGAACTCCTTTCTTTCTTCTTTCTTCCCCTTTCCTCAGTCTCTGCTGTTGCTAGCTCCTCAGAGGTAAACCCTTTAGTTCCCTCCTCTGAAGACTCAATCTTACCCCTATGATTTAGACCACATTGCGAACATGGGACTTGACAAGGTTGGGCAGTGGCCAGACCGGTTTTAGATTGCTACTCAATCTAAAACACCTGGATAGTCACAGGTTCTGCATACTTTGTGTCTAGAAAGCCAGTCACAGACTCTGTGGTCAATTCCAAGAAAAAGTAGGACCTCAGTTGAGGGCCAGCAGTCAAATACAAGTCAAAGGGCAGCATGATGGGTGATGCAGACACATCTAGGTGCTCCAAGAGGGAGGAGCTAAGTAGTGGGAGGTAAGTCAGAAGCCAGAGGGAACTCTGGGGAGAATGAACACAGTGGGACAAACTCAGCCAAGAGGCTGTTGTGTCAGCTGTCTTATAACCACATTTGCTTGGGGTTGTTGGGAATCTATTTGCGTACATCATACACAAGAATTCTTAAAGGTAGCTACACACTCATTGGACAACCGAAAAACACAGGCGCCAGATTTCCTGCCATGAGGTGGTCTCAGTGGGCCTCTGCTCCTTCCATTCTTTCTTCCTTCCTTCCTCCCTTCCTTCCCTCCTTCCTTTCCTTCTTTCTACCTATATCAAATATTTATTGAGTCCTTATCAGGTGTTGGAGATCTAATGGTGAATAAAACAGTAATACTCCTTACCCCAAGGATTTCACATACCAGAGGTGAAGATAGGCAAGAAATAAAAAGTTCTACTAAGATTCCTATTGCCAACATTTGCTTGATGTATTCTTTGGACATCAAGCCACACCTGACCAAGGAGCCCCCATTAAGACAGAACTTACCTAGCAACCTCTCAGTAAGCCTAGTGAGTAAGCATCAAAGCTAGCTCACAACTTCCTCCTAAATACCTGCTTGCCCAATGTTTCTTTGTGGATGAATTATGCTTCCTGTCCAATTTCCAAGATCTTTTTGTTTCTAAAGACTTACTGTCTTAATGTTCTTTTCTTCTTATCCTAACCAGCCTTCAGAAAATACTCTAATGTCAGCCATGTGTACGTTAATACGAATTTGAATCATTGCGCAACCTCTCCTTAGGGACATGGCCATCTTCCTTCCTAGTTTGAAAAACTGAATGAAAGTGGCTTTCCCCTGCTAAAGAAATGTGAGGAGTTGGGTTTTCAATGAAGCAATAGCAGGGAGAAAGCCTGTCCAAATACACACCTTCATTACATGTAAAGCTGGCCTTCATTCAGTATTTCCTCTGGTTTTAATTAGAAGCAAACAGTACTTTGTGCCTTCTGAAAATGCTCAGGGGTAATGCAGAACTAATCTGCCTTTTCCTAAGACTCCCAAGTTTAAATTTCCTAATTACAGTTGTTTGCCAGCAGTTCTTTATTAGTGCAGTGTCAGCTTCCAATAAGGGGAGGACTCGTGGCAGCGAAGCCAGTCTTTTAGGGAGGAGACAGACAGCTCGAAGTTCATGACCATTCTCACTAAAGGGACACTGAATATAGGAAAAGGGTCCAAAGTCAACTTAAATAAGCTGGAAAGAGCAGTGTCTGCCTTTGCCTCATGCTGAAGTTAGGGCAGAGAACATACCTATTCATTCCTGACAATTTAAGGCCTCATGAACTAGGTACTGCTTAGGGCAAATTAATTGTGTTGAAAGAGAAAGCACCCGTGAATGCATTTAACTGTGTCCCTATTATTGGAAACTTTACATTTTATATTCTGTGCAGGGTGGAGACAAGACTTTATAAATGATCAGGAAGATGTTTCTTGCGTGTTTAAGTCAGACTAAAAAGTGTCCAACTACATACTAATAGCAATTCAGCCTCTAAAAATAAACTTTGTGTCTGTTACTTACAATGCTGGCTTCATTGAGAGTCTATTTTACATGGTTTTTCCGTGCCCAGAAAAAAAGAGGTGTGGTTCTTACTGCAAACACTTTTGAAGATCTATTTGATGATTTTGTAGGACCCATAAAGTGCCTAAGGGTTACTCATATATTGCCGGCTTCAGTGTAACTGTAATGATCGTAGTGATTGTTTCTTAACTCTCTGCAGATGTTGGAAAATTTCAAGTCAAGTGCTTCATAAAAAATATCACTCTACCTATGCCTGGCTCCTTTATTTTAATGAATGGAATTCTTTAAAAGCTTGGAATTGTGTGTGTTTGGTTACTCTAGGCAATAATTAAGATTAATTATTGTACAGAGCTCCAGAAAATTGAAACTGACTTGCTATATTTCATGAGCTTCTATCAAAAGAAAACAAGGTGTGTTTTTTTTTTTTTGCGGTACGCGGGCCTCTCACTGCTGTGGCCTCTCCCGTTGCGGAGCACAGGCTCCGGATGCGCAGGCTCAGCGGCCATGGCTCACGGGCTCAGCCGCTCCGCGGCACGTGGGATTCTCCCGGACCGGGGCACGAACCCGTGTCCCCTGCATCGGCAGGTGGACTCTCAACCACTGCGCCACCAGGGAAGCCCAACAAGGTGTTTTTTTTTTCCCTTTGTCTGCTTTTATTGCTCCTTGTAGTTTATTGAAGGATGGATAATGATACTTATTTGGAGGAGTTGGGGAGAAAGGAACAGGACAAATTTTTCCCTGTTCCCACATTTTCATGTAAAATCAGAGTCTGTGAAGCAAAAACTAATACAAGAAGTGATACAGCCCACCTTCCTCAGGTTTTCCTCTCCCACATTTTACACAGAGGAAATTTATGCCCAGAAAGATGAAGTCACTTACAAAGGTGAGAAATCAGTTGGGAAAAGGACAAGAACTGTGATCTACATTCTCCAGATTTCTGGTCCAGTGTTCTTACCACTTAGAAAGAGCAATAGTAGGAGGGAGGCTTTTATGAATATAACACAAATTTAGTAAATTTCTTTAGATCTGTGCATGATGCATACAGTATTTACAGCAAAGCCTTTGGAAAACTTACATAAAGATGGAATAACTGAGCCCACCTGTGAAAAAAAAGAGAGAGAAACATACTTTACTTGAATATTCTGGAGAGGCTAGGATGGACAGCCACCACTTATTGACAGTTGAGAAATTAAGTTGGCCCTTGATACATCTCTCTGCTAGTCAAATCTATACCAAAGCAAGCATATTCTTTCGGTATTGCGAGATCGATCCAGAAAGCAAAACTTCTCTATTCAAGCCACGTAACTATCAGAATTCCTCTTGGAAGTAAACAAAACTAACTCCAGATGAGCTAAATCCAAAAAGAATTTCTCAAAAAGGTTATTGGAGGGCTTCCGTGGTGGCGCAGTGGTTGAGAGTCCGCCTGCCAATGCAGGGGACACGGGTTTGTGCCCTGGTCTGGGAAGATCCCACATGCCGCGGAGCGGCTAGGCCCGTGAGCCATGGCCGCTGAGCCTGCATGTCCGGAGCCTGTGCTCTGCAACGGGAGAGGTCACAACAGTGAGAGGCCCGCGTACTGCAAATAATAAATAAATAAAAAGGTTATTGGATACTCACAAAATTTCCAGAAAAGCTGGAATGTTAGGCACAGAAAACAGGCAGGAACCAAGAAAGCCTGAGCACCAGGAACACAGCTAAACATCAGGATGGACATGATGGCCATACCTGCAGGATGTCAGATGTTGCCCCTGCCAGTCTTGGACATTGTCTGCTACTGACATCATTGCCAAGGCTCACCCTGGAACTGTTGTCTCTGCTACCTGCACCAGGACAACATCTTTGTCCCTGTATCTTCACATCATTTGCCTTAGAGTGGATTTATTGGCTGAGAGTGTCTGACAATGTCAAGGTTATATGCCTTTATCCTGGGTACTACAAAAGCTGTAAAAGCAAGCACCTGCCATTTCTTATTTTTGTGGACATCAAGAGTAACGGGTAATTCCTTACCTCACTCCTTACCCGAGAAGGAAAGGCGTACACATGACAGGCAACCAATACCACCAAAGACATCAGCTTCACAGGTATCCAGAGCAAATCACGTGCATATTATTCAGTTAAGAGGGAAAAAATGGCCATTTTCAACAACATCTACACAATAAACAATTACAATTATAAAGAAAAGGAGGTGCATAACCCAGTGAATGTTTAACAAAGAATCCTCCCCCCACCTCCAAAATCTAAACCAAGTCTAACACTACCTAGCTGCATGACCTTGAATAGGTCCCTTCGCATCTCTGGTTCTGTTTCATCATCTTCTGAATGAGAGTTCAACAAAATAACCTTAAGGTCTCTTCTTGTGGTGACAGTCCCTAACTCAAACCTGGTAGTATCAGAAGAGAGTGGGTGGCTTAGTCTTGTGGCCTGGTAAACCAGATCTCAAATGGAAGAAACAATCATGAAGTTGAAAGCAGGTGTGTGCAGACAGACAAGAAAGAAGTCTAAAGTTAATCGTTTTTTAAAAAAATTTCATCACTCATGCTCTGATTCAGATAAAGAAATGATTTTAAAAATTTCTCAAGGGGTAAAATATTTCTGTCACCAGATAGGAGGCAGGAAATCATATGCTGGAAAGGCAATGGGAGTAGCTAATTCAGATTTGTTGGTGAGAATCTGTGCTGGTAAAGTGAAGAGGATACAAGAGCACTTGGTAGAGCAGGACGGTATTTATTTCTGCATCATCAATATCACCATTTTCAGTGTTGTAGTTTTCAGTGATCATCATTGGCATCAACTGACAATCTTTGATTTCTAATGCCCAACGAAGCTTTAAGAAAAAAAATCTCAAGAAGCTCTGAAAATGAGGCAAAGTTAAAATTTCTTGAGAAAGTATTAAATATCCTGAATTTACTTTCAGAGTAATAAGGTATAACAGAAGCCTGGTTAGGACATAATATTGAAGGGGGTCTTTTTATCTTTCTCAAATCTTATCTCTATTCATATTTCATCGTTTACAATAGGAATCCTGTGACTCACATGAGAACACAGGTATAAGAATCGTGTGACTGTATTTTTATAGAAAGAACGTGAATTGGAAGACTGGCCTCCAATTTCATCTCTGCCCAAATTCTGAAATCCTTAGTAGAGTTTGCTTTAAAAGGAAACTTCTGTGGGTAAAATAATGTGAGAACCTGTAGTGACAGTCCTTGCCACTCAGTTCTTATTTAGACCACCAACCTCGAAGTTACTTCAGGGTCCTTCATTATTAGGAAGCCAGAGGACTTCTGGAAAATTATGTGCTTTTAAACAGTCCTTGGACAGTGTTCTGCTTTTGATTTTCTGAGAAAAACTCTCATACTTATCATCAAAGCATATTTCACCATGAATCTGTTTTCCCCAAATGTGAAATTTACAAATTGGAGCAGTCAATACATACTCTTATGATGTGCCCAAGATCATGCATTAGTGTATTAATAATCAATTCCATAATACTGCATATACAAATCAGCTTTCTAGAAGAAAATCCTGGAAATATGGTGACAAATTAGAAAATGCATGCAGAGAATAACTAATAGACATATTTACATTAAAACATTTGAAAGGATAACATCAACTTGAAGTATGAACACTCTATGGACCACCTCATATTCCCTTTTACACCTTCTCATGGTAAATGATCTTAATGGAAGGCAATAAGTAAGAAATGTGATTGGTCAGCAATGTTTATGCTAATATTTGAGGAAAAGAAGTTAAATAGCTTCAGATAATTTTTGAGCAAAAATGACTATGATTTCTCAAGCATTAGTCATAGGGAAAGGGGAATAAGAGCATTAGGAGAATTATTTAAACAGCAGTTTATATTAAAACATTTTAATTACAAAAATCCATTAAATATTTAAAACCAAAGAAGTATTTGGCAATCCAACTCTAGGCAACAGAAACTTGGTTATAGTATTTCGTACACCTGTTAAACTATGAAGAAAGGCTTTAGTTTCTTTTAAGATTTTTTTCTATTCATCTTTGGCATTTAGAGTAGATTAGCTAATTATTGGGTGTGGATGTCTGCGGCTGGAGCTTTTCTCCTGAGGAATCAATATTTATTTAATGATTTTTTTTAAGGCAAAATTATCATCTGTTTTTTCAGGGTGGTCTTGGTACTTTCCAGTTGTAAAATTAACTCGGCTGAGATTCAAGAAATTCACATGGGTTAAGGTTAAATGGAGAATTTTTATTCTTTTAGAATTGAAATTTGGGCTGGTCAGAGCCTCTCATCATTTTTTTCCCTCTAAACGTAGGGCCATGTTATTCTGGAGAGTGATCACTGTTAA
The DNA here is from genome assembly GCF_008692025.1 of Phocoena sinus. Taxonomy (NCBI): domain Eukaryota; kingdom Metazoa; phylum Chordata; class Mammalia; order Artiodactyla; family Phocoenidae; genus Phocoena; species Phocoena sinus. Next base: position 31,636,855 of record NC_045766.1, read on the forward strand.
ATCTAAGGTAAGTCTTAGTATGAGTCTTTATTCCTTCCTATTAAAGGAATTGCCCTTAGTTCTCCAATCTCTACCCCCCCACACACAATATTACATACTCTAAACTAAGATTAAGAAGGTGAATAAATTCAGCACTAACAAAATGAGTCCTTTGGCCTTTGCAAAATCAAGCCAGTTCACCCTGAGCCAAGAAGAAGAAGATAGTTTTGTTCTGATGTATTAAGTCAGTTTTTTTCAATTATTTTTAAAATACTCCTTTAATTAGAAAAGCATACAATTCAACTTTAAAACAGTTTGTTTTAAACAGCCAATTCATCTTTAGAAAAGCCTAGGAGAACAGAAATAAGGATTATCATCCTTCATCTTATGGAGGAAAGTGATAATAATCATTCACTGATCTATTATCCATACAAAATAAAGCGCTGGAGAAACGTTAGAATTTAAACAATCTTGGCATCTGGGGTAAGTTTAGAAAAATAGGAAAGCCACATTAAAACAAAAAGAAAGAAAAGCTTTTAAGAGGCTAAAAACAGACCAGATGTTGACTTCTGGATGTCAATGGCAACAAGAGAAAACAACACATGTGGATTCAATGTTCTTTCCACAGACAGAATCTCAGAAAAACATATTCTCTGAGAGAGCCGACCAATTATGTTTGACTGTAAACCACTGTCTTAACACACCCTACCACATTCCTGTGCCTGGGAAAATAAGAGGGATGGAGATAAATAGGCTTAAAAGATAGGTCCAAACTTTAAGGAGAACAGTCAGGAAATTACCAGTGATTGAAATACATAAAAACTCACATTGCGTGGATATCTCTCATCATTAGCTTCAACATTTTCATTTGCCTGGAGGAAAACCAACTAGATATTTCATGACCTAGATATTATCGGGATGTAAATGAGAAAAGTGAATCTCACACATATAATTTGCAGAGAATCACCCAGCAGGAAGGTTAAAAATGGGTTTGATATTGACTGTGTTTGTTTTCAGACTCCACAAACCCGTTTCTGCTTATGCAATCTCTACCTTAATTAGGGGCGTTCCCAACCAACCAGATCAACCAGAAGATATAAAAGAACGCCCCTTAATTAGGGGCGTTCCCAATCAACCAGAAGATATAAAAGAAAACGCCCAGAATGGACTTCTAAACTTGAGACCCTTCACTAGATTTTTTATTTGCTGCCTCATAGCTGTATGATGCTGAAATTAAATTCTCTGGGTCTTTTGTCTCAACAGTCTTCCAATAACATAGTTAGATCATGGGGTCATGGTGTGATCTAATAAACAAGAGTGGAAACGCAGAGTCCCCTCTTAGGAGCATTTCACAGTCTAATGCAGGGAGGCAGCAAGGTAATTAGCTATGACGATACAGTGCAGCTATGAGCTGAGAGACAGGAACGCACAGAAAACCTTGGAAGTTCAAATAGGTACACTAACCCAGCGTGGTGCGGTGTGGGACACAGAAGTCTTCCTCAAAGAGGTGACCATTTTGCTGACTTTTGAAGAACCAGTGCAAGTAAACTAAGCAAGGATGTGAGGAAAAAGGCATTCCAGGCAGAATGAGTGCCCTGAGCTAGAACATGGAGCCTGAGAAAGCATAGGAATTCCAGACCCTATAAGTCGTGGCATGAGAAAAGGAACTTCGTTTTGTTCACTGATTTATCCCCAGTGCCTAGAAGGGTACCAGCCTCAAAGTAGGTTCAAAGCTATGAATGATTAAATCAATCAATCCAGTCATTTATTATTAGCCATTTTTTTAACATCTTTATTGGAGTATAATTGCTTTATAACGGTGTGTTAGTTTCTGCTGTATAACAAACATGTTCCCATATCTCTTCCCTTTGCGTCTCCCTCCCTCCCTCCCACCCTCCCTATCCCACCCCTCTAGGTGGTCACAAACCATGGATAACAGCCATTTTTGACTGTTGAATGGAGAGGCAGTTTTAAAGGGGCAAGGAGACTAGTCAGGAGACTTTGGCATTAGTCTAGGTACAAGATGATGGAAGCTTAGACGAGGGCAGTGGCAGCAAAGATGAAGGAATGTGAGAGAATTTGAAGTGTATTTTGGAAGTAGAGTCAGGGAACTTGGTGTTTAGAAGAATGAAGGGACCAAGGAGGGCTACCGCATGGCTGAAGGCATGCAGGAGTTGCGTTCTCTTCAAATCTAACAGTAGTAAATGGGGGTGGAGATAAATCCAAGTAAGCAGTAGTTATGCAGCATTAGTATTTAAATAATTGAGGTACTTAACTGATGTTAAGTGTTTCTTCTAACCTGACTCTAATTTTGTATAATAAGAAAAATATAAGTTAAAATTTTGCTTAACCATTTCAGCAGTTATACCTTTTTTTTAAAAGATCATAATTATGTTTCTTAGTGTTAGGCTTATGGATGATTTTTTGTTTCTTCTTTGTATGTTTTGATTGACTGTTTCACAACAATTACATAATTATGGGGTGGTCATATTTTATGCAATGGATGTATCTCTGAAACTCCTGCATAACAAATACTTGAAAAATTCAAGACTCGTTTCAGCAAAGCACAGATGTTATTTCTGTTTAACACCTACAGTGGTGCCACTATTAGTACAAACACAATTTACCATTCACTACCATTTTCAAAATATTATTGGGGGTATAAAGATTAGTATTATTTTAAAATTGATGAATAAATACAAATTATTTTATAGTAATGAAAAGTGATACAAGTCAAATACACATAAAAGACACCACATTACACGTTCTTAGAAAAAAAATCTATTTCCTTTTTGAACAGTTGTATATTTGAATAGAAAATATCCTCTTATCTTTGAGTTAGGATTTTTATTTGCATGGTTTACCCTCTGTTTAGATAAGAATGCCTTAGGCACCATAGCCACCTACTGACATATCAAATTATAAGTGAATTACCTGAGAGAAAAATAAAACCCAAAATCTGCTTGGCAAATCAAAAATCAAACAGGTAGTCAATGTTACAGATATTTATCTAAATTTCTAGATATTAAGCAACACATGAATTATGATTACTTTTATATAATTTTCCTTAAACAAAAAATGGAATTTAAATGTTAACTGAGTTATTAGTTCTGATTATCTTTGTAGTTTATATCTCATCCAATCGCTGAGAAACCAAAGGAACTCATTGAGTCTGTAATTGAAAGAGGCCAGGGTCATCTCAGTGGCCATCTGCAGGCCAACTGTACTTTCTGTCTCCAAGAAAGGAACCCTGAGGGATCTTTATCCATCTGAGTTATGTATGTGTGTGGGGAGAGGGGTGAGCATGGCAGGGAGATGTGGTGAGGGGTGGTTTGAACATTTCACTAAGTACAAACTGAAGGAATCAAAAAATTAGATGCTGAATGAAACAAGAGGCATAGACATCTGGAGGTCAGAAGTCTTACCCTACAGTAACACACCACACATCATACACACACAACTGGTTTCCACCTCTACTTCTTACTTTGTTCAAACATAGAAGTCTTCTTTCTCATGCTGGTTCACCATCATCAAAGTCTTTGACTCTATCCACTAGTGAGAAGCCTCTAGAATCTCTCTGATGAACTAAGAACACTTATTCTCTTCCATCTTCCGTAGAATGTTCCCAACATTCCAATAGAATGTTCCAAACTGCTCTGCTTTCTAAAGTAGCCTGTGGTTGGTTTCAAGACAGAAACACTTGACTAGAATCCTTCTGTGAAGAGTCGCCCCTTTCCACACCCACATTCCTTCATGAAATGTGGGAAGTGGGAGTCAGGAGAGGGCTTCAGAAACCTTTTTGTGAGATGGTTTATGGAATGCAGCATAGGTACACATAAGCCTAGACAGACATACAAGTATATACTTGTTTACCAAGGTTGAAATCCTGAATTTTCTGAAGTCTGCCATTCATGAGAAGGTTTCATTATTCATAGACTGGTTACAAAATACATACTTATTTTCCAGGAAATGTAAGTAGAAAAAGACATACTTGGTATTAAATAAAACCCTATCTGTGCAGAAGACATCTGTGGCTCCAAAAATCTGACTCCTGTTTAGGTGCCAAAGCTGGTCAAAGACTGGCTTACATGCCGCATAAGTACTTTCTCCTTGCACCATGCTTGAATACAGTCTGATAAATAATACTGGGTGTCCATGAGTCTTAGCTGTATTATTTATTATTCATCATTTGGAAAATGTGCGTTTTTGTATCTACTGCTTTTTGTATGGAATTTTATTTTCCTATTTATCTTCTGAATTTATCAAATGCTAAAATTTTAATATACCATGCAAAATGTACATAAAATGGTTTCATCAGAGCTCTTTGATGCATTCCTTCTGTTTACAATCAGTGGTTTATAAGAAGAACAAGTATTCATAAATACTCATTTTTGGCTTTTCTGGGAAATATTTGCCATCATTTTCATGACACAATGTAATTTTTAGTTTATCTTCATTTTCATGACACAATGTAATTTTTGGTTTAAGTGAATGAGGTCCATTAAAGTAGTCTAGACTGATCAGATGGAGGGGGTCTGAGCATGCAGAAGTTTTTTCAGCTTCACAAACACCATACAGTTGTTCTTTAAACCCCCAAACTCTTTGAATTTCCTGCTATAAAATATAATAAGAATGTAAACATTCATTAACTGGGCCCTTAATTGTATAAAAATAGTGCTTCTCCAAGGAAGCAAAGCAGGATCATTAACATACATTTTTCTTATGATTCCTCAAGTTCTCTACTAAAATATTACTGACAGTAGAATTTGAGGACACCTTTTCCGACTGCATTGTTTAAGCCAACTCAATACAGCCTATGGTCTCATCACAAACATAAGAAATATAAATTGTTAATAAGATGTCTTGTTATACGAAAGACTCCAAATACTCATTGGGGTGTATATCCATCTTTATTTTGAGATATCAGATTTGCTTTCAGTCAAAAGAAAACTTAGCTTAAGTCCAATTTATTCTTACTTAGATGTTGCCATAGAAAGTCAGCAAGGGAGAGATAAAGTGTTGTTTGCTACAAATAAACATAAATAGGTACAAATAAAGGTTTCTGTTTTCAGTGGGAGGAGCAAAGGACTTTTAAATGCTCCTTCCCTAACAACTCTGCTCAATATTCCGTAACAACCTAATTGGGAAAAGAATTTGAAAAAGAGTAGATACGTGTATATGTATAACTGAATCACTTTGTTGTACACCCGAAACTAACACAACATTGTTAATCAACTATACTCCAATATAAGATAAAAAGACTAAAAAAAAAGTCTGTGGGAAACTGTTAATTTAATGAGACAATAAACGATTTCAGAACTATGATTATAGTAGTCTACTTGTTTAAAGGAAGATGTAAAAAGATATTTTCTGTTACTGATGGGATAATAATCATGTTTGAAGTCCACTGACCTCTGGGGATTTTAGCTAGGTGCTTAGCTAGCAGTCTACCACCAGAATTCCCCAGTGGACCAGGAAGAGTCAAAACAGTAAGATATTTGAATGTTTGCACAAGTTGTACTACAGTAGCAAGAAATTCACAATAATTGTTTTAAAAAAACAAAGCATCTGAAAACATTTCAGGTGTTTGATAACTAGGCATGGTTCATCTTTTGGATGAATGTGCAGTTTTATATTTTTAATCAGGATATTGTTGCTTTTCAAGAATAAATGTAAAATACACTATAATTACAAGCAACATTCTTCAGTGCATGTTTCTATCTTGATTATCACTATAAATGGTGTATCAGATATACTTTTAACTGCACTAATTGAAACCTGAAATCACATGGGGTTAAATCATAAAGAAATTATTTACTTTACTGAACCATGAGTCTAAAAATTGGTTCAGCACCAATGGTATTATCAGAGTTTCTGATTTTCACATTTTGGCTTGATCACTTTAGTGTGTTACCATTTCATTTTCATGCTCATTATTTCATGATCTCGAAACGACTGGTGAAGCTCCAGGAATCATATTCAGAAGCAAGACAGGAAGATGAGGTAATAATGACATTGATCCCCTCTCCTCTTATGTTTATCTCTTTTTTTTTTGTTACATTTATTTTTTTAAAGACTTCATTTTTTTAGAGTAGTTTTAGGTTCACAACAAAATTGAGCAAATGGTACAGAGATTTTCCCACATATACCCTGTCCCCACACGTGCATATTCTCCCCCATTATCAACATCACTCAGCAAAATGGTACATTTGTTACAATTGATGAACTACATTATATCATAACTCCTGGTGTGGTACATTCTGTGGGTTTTTAACAAATGTGTAATGATATATACCCATTGTCATGGTATCATACAAAGTATAAAATATATTTTCACTGCCTTAAAAACCCTCTCTGCTCTACCCATTCATCCCTTCCCCCAACTCCACCCCTAGTAATTACCCATCTTTGTACTGTCTCCATAGTTTTGTCTTTTCCAGAATAGTTAGAATCACAGTGTGTAGCCTTTTCAGAGTGGATTCTTTCACTCAGCAATATTCATTTAGAGTTTCCCCATGTCTTCTCATGGCTTCACAGTTCATTTCTTCTTAGCACCAAATAATACAGACATACCTCATTTATTGCACTTCCCAGATACTGCATTTTTTACAAATGGAAGGTTTGTGGCAACCCTGTCTAGCAAATCAACAGCATTAATTTTAAATCAACGTGCGTGCATTGTTTTTTCAGACATAGTGCTATTGCACACTTAATAGACCACAGTGTAGTGTAAAAATAACTTGTGTGTGTTATAATTTGTGTGTCTCACTTTATTGCAATACTTGCTTTATTATTTTGATGGTCTGGAACCAAACCTGCAACTTCTCTGAGGTGTGTCTGTATTCCATTGTCTCAATGTACCACAGTTTATTTAGCCATTCACCTTCTGAAGGGCATCTTGGTTGCTTCTGAATTTTGGCAGTTATTCATAGAGCTGTTATAGACATCTGTTTGCAGGTGTTGGAGTGGACATAAGGTTTTAGCTCCTTTGGGTAAATACTAAGGGGTGAGTTTGTTGGGTCATATGGTAATACAATCTGTGAAACACAGGTAAAACCTATGAACACAGTCAGTCCTCCATATTCACAGGTTCCACATCTGTGGATTCAACCAACTGTGGATCAAAAATATTTGAAAAAAGAAATTCCAGAAAAGTTCCAAAAAGCAAAACTCGAATTTGCCCTGCGTCGGCAAGTATTTACATAGCATGTATGTTGTATTTACAACTAATTATATGGTATTTACATTGTATTAAGTATTATAAGTAATCTCGAGATGATTTAAAGTATATGGGACGATGCACATAGGTTATATGTAAATGCTATGCCATTTTATATGAGGGACTTGAGCATCCATGGATTTTGGGGGGTGGTTCTGGAACTAATCCCCCATCAGATAGTGAGGGTGGCTGTATGTTGTTTTTTAAGAAACTACCAGACTGTCTTCTAAAGTGGCTATACCATTTTGCATTCCCACCAGCAATGTATGAGAGTTCCTATTGCTTCACATCCTTGTCAGCATTTGTTGTCAGTGTTCCAGATTTTGGTTATTCTAATAGGTGTGTAGTAGTATCTGACGATGTTTTAATTTGCTTATTTGCCAGCTGTATACAGGCATACCTCAGAGATACTGCAGCTTCAGTTCCAGACCACCACAATAAAGTGCATATGGCAATAAAGCATGTCACATGAATTTTTGGCCTCCCAATGCACATAAAATTTATATTTACAGTAGAATGCAATCTATTAAGTGTTCAGTTATGTCTATTTTGAGTAAGTGTTCGATACTAAGTCTATTATGTCTTTAAAAAAGTACATACTTTAATTAAAAAATACTTTATTGCTAAAAAGTACTAGCCATTATCTGAGCCTTCAGCAAGTCATGGTAGTGACATCAAAGATCACTGACCACAGATCACCATAACATATAATAATAATAATAATAAAGTTTGAAATATTGCAAGAATTACCAAAGTGTGATCTAGAGACATGAAGTGAGGAAATGCTGTTGGAAAAATGGCATCAATAGACTTGCTTGACATGGCTTTGCCATAACCCTTCAATTTGTAAAAAAACACAGCATCTGCAAACTGCAGTAAAGTGAAGTACAATAAAATGAGGTATGCCTATATCTTCTTTGGTAAGGTGTCTCTTAAGATCTCTGTCCCACTTTTTAATTTGGTCACTTGTTTTTTATTGTTGAGTTTTATGAGTTTGTAAAAATATGTTATAAATTCAGTTTTTTATTAGAAGTGTCTTTTGCAAGTATTTTCTCCTAGTATATGGCTTGTCTTCTCATCCTCAAGCCACTGTCTTTTGCAGAGCAGAAGTTTTTAATTTTATGAAGTCCAGATTGTGAACTAATTCTTTTGATAGACTTTGGTGTTGTATCTAAACAGACATCACCATACCCAAGGTCATCTAGGTTTTCTCCTATGTTATCTTCTAGGATTTTTATAGATTTGTGTCTCACACTTAGATCTGTGATCCATTTTGTGTTAATTTTTGTGATGTATGTAAGGTCTGTAGCTGGATTGATTGATTGATTGCTTGCTTGATTTGCATGTAGATGTCCAGTTGTTCCAGCACCATTTGTTGAAGAGACTGTTTTTGCCCCATTGTATTGCCCTTGCTCCTTTGTCAAAGATCAGTTGACTATGTTTACAGGGATCTATTTCTGGATTCTCTATTTTGCTACATCTATTTGTTGTTTCACCAATACCACACTGTCTTGAGTACTGTAGCTTTTTAATAAATCTTAAAGTTGGATACTGTTAGTCTTCCAACTTTGTTCTTCTCCTTCAATATTGGCTTCAATATTGGCTATTCTGGGTTGTTTTCCTCTCCACACTTAGCTCTTTAACAAAAAAATCAAAGTTTTCCCAGAAATCTCCAAAAACTCCCTCAAATGTCATTGGCAGGACTGTATCACATGGTCATTCCTTAGTAGTATGAGGGATTGGGGAAAATGTATACCAGGCTCTTTCAGCCTCTATAGAAGAAAAAGAGGGAAGGACAATAGTTTTCATGGCTCTTGGATGAGCCACCCATCAGGGTCTGCTAAATTAGGAATAAGGTAAACTACAGTAGCCTGATAATAGGGGCTTGCTATATGAACTGAGGAGTAAGGTCAGCCTTTCCTATATAGGGTGGAAGAGTTAATAAGAGCTTCTGCTACTAACTTACCTCCAGCTCCTTTGATCCCAAATTCTATGCCGTGTTATACAGCTAGGTTAAGCCACTGACCCTCAAAATAGTATTTTACTAAATATGATATCTTTAACACATTGTATACAGTCATACATGATGCCTTAAAATCATTATTTTATACTGAACAGCAATATGAATGAGCAAGATATAAATATATAAATCAACATGGATAAATTTTATAAACACAATGTTGAGTGCGAAAAAAAGGACACAAATGAGTACCTGTCTTATGATTCCACTTACATAAAGTTCAAAGTTGGACAAATTTTATCTATGGTCTTAAAAGTCAGATAGTGACTTCCTTTGGGGACAGAGTAGTGACTGAAAGGGGGTCTGAGGGAAATTTCTGGGACATGGTAATATTCTGTCTCTGGATGTAAGTCCTGGTTGCACAGATGTGTTTATTTTGTGAAAATTTATTAAGCTATACACCAGTGATCTGCGTGTGTGTATGTGTGTGTGTATCTTCAATTACTTCAGTACAGTTTGCTCAAAACAAACAAAATTGTAATAATAAAGTCATTTAATTTGAATTATCATGGCTTAGAGTTTGCCAATAATTTTTGGAGATTTTATTACTCAGGTTTTTCGGGGATCTACCTTCATGTATTACCTGTATCTAATGAAAGCTACATTTCTCTCAGAATCAGGCTGATTTCGTCTCAACTGTTCAATGTGAATGATTTGGAAGAAAAATCAAATAAATAAATAAACACACTAATATACTCATTATGTGGATAGGTGTCTATGTAAGAATTGTCAAAGTTCTGATATAAATTTTTTTAATTCCCATAGAATATTGACATAAAGTTGATCCAATTTAGGTTGCATATTTTAAACTCTAACTACAAGAAGTCTGCAAGCATGTTTTCTATGTAAATTTCTATACACAGTATTAGTATCCTCCATAGAAGGAATGGTGGTTTCTGCCAAGTTGAGTTAAATGTACAGAGCATGACTTTTCAGGGAACGCTATTGTATTATTTGATGCAAATACTGCTACTTATATTCTCACTGCAAAATAGTCTTAAAATATATTCATGACTTGCACAGAAAGGGGCTAGAACTCACTAGCCCTAGCCAGTATCAGAGTAAAAGTTCATTTTCTACGATATTATGCAAAATAATGATTAATTTATATCTTAAGATAAAATGTGTCTATTTATAGGTACATATAAATTAGCAAGGAAAAATATTTTACAGGTTATAGCAAGAGAAACAAATCTTCTAAAGACTGTTTGATCTGTTATCTGCAGAGAAGCTTGTATGAATTTTATTACTTATATAGAAAGGAAAACTTAACCCTATATTTCTAGTTTCAAAGGACAGGATAATCTTAAGGATCACAAGAAAGAAGGAAATACTGAGATATGAAAACAGTGGGTTAAAGAGTCTTCTATAAAAGATATTGTGGTAGAAAATAAATGGGATTATAATTGATTCCTATGAACTTTCTCCACTTGCCCACTTAAGCTCCAGTTCTAATCGACTGGACAGGGTTTCCTTTCTTCTCAGCATAGCACCAAATATGTCCTTGACTTATGCCAAACTGCACAAAAACAGCAATAATGCACTGGCAATTCTGGCTTCAAAAAGTGGCCCTTTTATGCCTGGGTAGTATTTCCTATGTATTAGCGGTACTCTGCAAGCAGTCTCCTGACTTGTGCACCAAACAATAACTCACTTCTAATCTATAATTTGAGATAGAGAGTTTGGTGGCATGAAGGAGACCTTTCTAATATTATATAATCTATGAAATAGAGAGTCCTCAGTAGGAATATATACACAACATGGAATTATGTTCTCCACCTCTAGCAGTTGGAAAACATTATGCACTGGTGTATACAATGGTGTCCTTTTAATTGCACATGCTTAAACAAAATACCATATTATAGTTATATTTTGGCATTAAGGAGAGTCAAGAACTGAAAACTGGAATATGTTAGACTGAGAAAAATTATAACAAAAAATTCTATATCAGGTTGCCATTTTTGAACAAGCACAGTAATTCAGTATTGGGATCTCATAAAAATTTATTTACCACGCATTTTTCCATTTGTTTTATTAGAAGTTTATCATACAGAAGAGTGTGTAGATGTATATTTTGGCTTAAAAAGTTTTACTAAATTATGCACCCATGTGTTTGCTGCCAGTTCTCTCAAAAGTTCCCCTGTGTTCCTCTCCCCAGTTGCATCACCTTCTCACTCTCCACCCAGAGGTTTATCATTCTGACTTTTATAATAATCACCCTATTTTCTTTTCATTTTAAATAATTTTACTGCTTATGAATATATCTCTCCCATCTTTGAACTTAATGAATATAAACTATAACATCTCCTCTGTCAACTTTATTTCATTCAATTAATATGAGGTTTAGGGGAGATTCATTGGTGTGTGTAGCTGTCCTTCATTCAGTTTCCCTGCTGAATAGTATTCCATTTTAGGACTATTTTCCATTCTACTATTGATGGACATTTTGGTTTTCTTGTAATTTTTATTAATATTCTTATGTATTTACTCCAGAAGTGAAATTCGGGGATTATACATTTTGTGTACATTCACCTTTCCTGTGGAATGCCAGTCTGGTTTTGAAAGTGTTTGGGTCAATTTGTACCTCACACCACCAATGTACCAAAGTTCCTGTTGTTCCATATATATGCTTATATGTGATAATGTCAGATTTTTAACTTTTTGCCTGAAAATTTGGGTGAGACATGGTGACTCTTGTGGTTTTAACTTGTTTTACTTTTCATTGCTAAAGAAGTTGGGCATCTTTTCATGTTTATTGGCTAATTTTCATTTCCTTTTTGGTATATTCTGTTTAAGGCTTTTGTCTGAGTTTCTATTGGTTGCAATTTACTCCGTGATTTATGTGAGAAATTTATATAATCTGGATACTAGTGTTTGGTTGTTATAGAGAGTAAAAACTATCTTCTTTAGTTTTTTGTTTGTTTGTTTTTTACTTCCTTCATGGTGTCTAGATGAAGGTAAGTTTTAAACTTTAATGTGGATGGATATATCACTTTCTCCATTGGGACTTGACATTTTGTGTTGTGTTCAAAACATCTTTCAAATCTATTTAAAATAACTTTTAAACCCCAAATCTTTAAGATATATCCAAGAATTTTCTTCTAAAAGATATATAGTTTGGCCTTTCATGTTTAGTTCTTTAGTACATTTGAAGATGATTTTTAATGTATAAAGTGAGCTAGAAATTTGATTTTTTTCTTTTTCTGATAGTCATTCCAGCACCATTTATTAGAATGTCACTTCTTTCTGCACACAACTATAGGTTATCCTTGTAATATATCAAGAGTTCATATATGCCAGGGTCTGTTTCTGGACTTTTTATTTGGTTGCATTGGTCTATTGGTTTATCCCATGCACATACCACACTGTCAGGATGTAATTCGTTTTAGTATCTGCTAGGAAAGTCTTCTCAATTTTATCTTTTTCATCAAGATTTTCTTAGCTATTCTTGGCTCTTAGACTACCAAATAAAATTTTCTAACGTGCAGGTCAAGTGCAATAGAGACACATTTGGCAGTATGATTGGAATTGCTTGAATTTATTCATTAATTTCAGGAGCGTTAACATTTTTGCCATATGTTATCTTCTAGTCCTTGAACATGGTATATATCTATTTAGATCTCCTTTAAGTTGTTTCACTAAGATTTAATAATATTGCACACAAAGGTCTTACACATCTTTTGTTAGATTCATTCCTAGTTACTTCCTGTTTTGATGTCATTGTAAATGGTTTTTGTTTAGTTCTTTTGCTTGCTTGCTTGTTTTAGTAAGAATTTTAGAGCACTTTTAACTTCACAGCAAAATTGAGTGGAGGGCCAGAGATTTCTCATATGTCACCTTGTCCCCACGCATCCATAACCTTCCCTGTTATCAACACTGCTGACCAGAATGGTACATGTGTTACAACTGATGAATCTACATTGACACATCATAAAGTCCATCGTTTACGTTATGGTTCATTCTTAGTATTGTACATTCTGTGAGTTTGAAAAAAATGTATAATGACATGTATCCATCATTATGGTATCATTCAGAGTAGTTTCACTGCCCTAAAAATCCTCTGTGCTCTATTCATATCTCTCCCCACCCAAACCCGGCTAACCACTGATCTTTTTATTGTCTCCATAGTTTTACCTTTTACAGAATGTCACTATACAGAACATGATCTTTTCAGATTGACTTCTTTCACTTAGTAATATGCATTTAAGGTTTCCCTGTACCTTCTCATGTCTTGATAGTGCATCTCTGTTTAGCACTGAATAGCATTCCATTGTCTGGATGTACTTCAGTTTATTTATCCATTCACCTACAGAAGGACATCTTGGTTATTTCCAAGTTTTAGCAATTATGAATAAAGCTGCTACAGACATCCATGTGCAGGTTTTTGTGTGGACATAACTTTCCTACTTCTTTGGGTAAATACCAAAGAATGCATTTGCTGGATCACATGGTAAGAGCATGTTTAGTTTTCTAAGAAACTGTCAAACTGTCTTCCAGAGTAGCTGTACCACTTCACATTCCCACCAGCAATGTATGAGAATTCCTATTTTCACCTCCTCGCCAGCATTTGTTGCTGTAGCTGTTCCAGATAGTGGCCATTCTATTAGGTGTGTACTGGTATCTTGTTTTAATTTGCATTTTTCTGATGTCTTATGGTGTGAAACATCTTTTCATATGCTTATGTGCATCTGTATATCTTTTTTGGTGAGATGTCTTAAGGTCTTTGGCCCATTTTTTAATCAGGTTATTTTCTTCTTGTTTAGTTTTAAGAGTTTTTTGTATTATTTTATACAATCCTTTATCAAATGTGTCTTTTGCAGATGTTTTCTCCCAGTCTATGGTTTATCTTCTCATTTTCTTGCCATTATCTTTCAGAGTAGAAGTTTTAAATTTTGTCTTTTTTATCTTATAAACATTTACTGTTATAAATTCCCCTTTGTACACTGCATTAACAGAATTCCATAGAGTTTGTTATGTTGCATTTCATTTTCATTCAGTTAAAATACTTTCTCATTTCCCTTAAGACAGTCTATTGAAGCATAGATTATTTTGAATCATGAACTTTAATTTTCAAGTGTTCGGGGACTTTCTTGTTTTCTTTCTGTCGTTTGTTTTTAGTATAATTCCATTATGGTCAAAGAACATACTTTGTATGATTTCCATTATTATATATTGGTCAGTGTGAATTATAATCCAGAATATCATCCATCTTGGTGAATATTCCCTGTGCTCCCAGAAAGAATGTGTATTTTGCTGTTCTTGGGTGGAGTTCTATAAATGTCAAGTAAATCAAATTAGTTGATGGTATTAGTTTGTTCTATATTCGTGCTGACTTTCTTTCAACTACTTTTATTTATTACTGAGAAAGGACTGTTCAAGTCTCCAGCTATAATTTTGAATGTGTCTGTTTTCCCTTTTAGCACTGTAGCTTCTTGCTTTGTGTATTTTGAATATCTGTTGTTAGGTTCATATACATTGGGAATTATTATGGCTTTTTGGTAAATTGAAACTTTTTTTCATTATATAATATCCATCTTTATTCCTGGCAATGGTTTTTGCTCTGAAGTGTGCTTTGTGATATTACCATAGTCAGTCCACCTCTCTTTTGATTAGTTTTTGCATAGTATATCATTTCTCATCATTATTTCAACTTGCCTATCACATTATATTTTAAGTGGCTATTTTTAGACAGTATATAGTTCATTTTTAAAATCTTCTGACCATTTTTGCTTTTTAATTGGTATCTTCAGATTGCTTACATTTAATATAATTATTGATATGTTTAGATTTAAAACTATCATTTTTTGTTTTCTGTTTTTCCCTTTGTTTTACATTATTCTGGTTCCCATTTCCAGTCTCCTTTGGGTTAAAGATTTCAAGACTGTCACATTTCCCCTTATATTTACTCTTTCTGTTGCTCTTCCTTCATTCCTGAAGTCCCAAGTTTTTTTCTGAAATCATTTCCCTTCTTTCTGAAAAGCTTCCTTAGCTTCCTTTAGAAATTCTTTCACAGCAGATAGATACAGATTCTCTTAGTTTTCCTTCATCTGAGAATATCTTTAATTTACCTTCACTACTAAAAGGATATTTTATTTAGATATAAAATTCAGGGTTGACAGTTTTTTCTTTCAACAGTTTAAGAACTTCATGCCATTTCTTGCCTTCTGTGGTTTCTGATAAGAAATCCTCAGTTATATGAATCATTATTCCCCTTATAGTTATGTCATTTTTCTTGGAATGCTTTCAATATTTTTTCTTTATCTTGGGTTTTTAGCAGTTTGATTATGCTGTATGTACCTGGACATAGATTTCTTTGAGTTTACCCTATTTGGGATTTGCTTAGCTTCTTGAACCTCTAGGTTTATGGGGTTGTTTTTTTCCCCAAACTTGGGAAGTTTTCAGCCATTACTTAATTTTTTTTCATCAATACCCTATTTCTCCTATTTTTCTGAGACTCTATTGGCATATTGCTAGGCCTTCTGGTATTTTCCCACTGATCCCTGAGATTCTATTTATTTTTCCCAGTGTTTTTCTCTCCGTTGTTCAGATTAGATTATTTATATTGCTCAGTCTCCAAACTTACTGAATGACTGTTCTCTCTGTTATTTTCATTCAGCTACTGAGCCCATTCAATGAGATTGGGGAGGCGGGGTGGCTATTGTATTTACCCATGCTAAAACTTTTTTTTTTTTTTTGCGGTACGCGGGCCTCTCACTGTTGTGGCCTCTCCCGTTGTGGAGCACAGGCTCTGGACGCACAGGCTCAGCGGCCATGGCTCACGGGCCCAGCCACTCTGCAGCATGTGGGCTTTTCCTGGACTGGGGCACAAACCCGTGTCCCCTGCATTGGCAGGCAGACTCCCAACTGCTGCGCCACCAGGGAAGCCCCATGCTAAAATTTTAATTTGATTCTTCTTTATATCTTCTATTTCTTTGCTGAAACTTTTTATTTTAACACTTATTGCAAGAGTGTTCAGAATTGCTTCTTGAAGCATTTGTATAATAGCTGTTTCAAAGTCTGTCAGATATTTCCAACATTTTTGTTATCATAACATCAGTGTCTGTTGATTGCCTTTTCTCATGTGTTGAAATATTTGTGGTTCTTTCTATGCCAAGTTATTTTAGACATACTGTGAATTACTTTAAGAGACTTTAAGTATTGTTTAAATTCTATGTAGAATATTGATATTCTACCCCTTGTGAGCTATGGTTTTAGTGTTAATTCAGTTTTTAAAACCTTTGTTTTGCTCTTTATTCTCTCTTGGATATGTGCCCCACAGTGGTCAGTCTCAGCCCTACTCTATCTTGTTAGTTTAGTTCTCAAAATCTTTGGGATGCTTCTTAGGATCAGATCTATGCATATACAGATTAAGGGGAAACCCTGAAGTTCCTAAATGATGTTATTGTATCACTTTTATAAGCTCCTCCCTCTCCATGATCTCCCCAGTACTTTGATTTCCAGGGGCTTCATTTTTTGGTAGGGATCTCTACTGAAACCACTCATCATCCTCTGTGATGTCATGCTCTGGGCTTACTGGAATGAGGACAGAGAGAAATAAAATGTAATATGGCTTGTCCTATTCTTTTGAAGTTATAGCTACAACCAAAGGAGAGGAAGGTGCCCTTCCCTCAGAGTTTTGGCTTTTGTAGTTTTCCATAGATCTTTCTCTTTCCCTGCAAAAGAATTCCCTGCAGACTGGGGCAAGAAAATAGAACCAAGCAAAGAGAACAAAAATGATGAATTTCTCTGCTTCCTCTCAGCATTAGGAATTTCTGTTTCTGGTCTTCAAGACAGAACTAGAGAGCTTATCCAAAAGCTCTCTCTTGTTCTGTGCCACAGGGTCCACTTGTGAGTTTACAGCTGCATTGCATTCAGGCAGGAGTACTGGAGGAAAAGAAATGGTAAACTCACTGCCTATTCAGTGTTATTTAGAAATTCTGGTGTTCTTCTCCAACCTGCCTACTGCAGAAAAATTTCAGAGACTTGCCACAGTTGATCCATGCATTCTGTCTGGGTTTCATAGTTGCATTCAATGGGAAAAGGTGAAATGTGCTTATTGCATTTCATACAGAAGCAGAACCCCATTTTATTCTTTATAATTTCATACTCCTTGAAAATATTATCTCACAGTTATATTTATTTTATAATTATCACAAACATTTTTATTTCATATTCTGTGTCTGGTAATTCCAATACATACAGTCTTTCCCTGTTTATTATTGTTACTATTGCTTCTCTGTTGTGACTTGTCAAGTTTTTCAATTCTGTGGAATTCTATTTGTTAGAAATTCTTTGAGAACTGGGTTAAAAGTAGATGCTTTCTCAGAGGATTTCTCTTAGTTTCTAGAAGTTGAGTGCGTTACCAATTTGAGGTCACATAAAGTTAAAATTTTGACATGAATTTGTTCAAATCATATAAGTAGTATGAATTCTAACTCCAAATTGATATAAGGTTAGGCTTGTGGTTATAATATTTTAGAGGCAGACCTATTTTTTTTTTTCTTTTTTCAGTGCTGAGATTCAAGATAATCCATTTGTCTTGAAGTTGAGGGAAGGAGGTTTGTTGGGTATGTCTCCTTTCAGACACCTCCACTCGATGAAGATGCCCAGAGATTAGTTTCCATTCCCTGATGCCCTCGAGGCTATGGAAAGCAAAGTTCAGTTTTTCCACTTCTTCAAAAGTTGCCTGTGGTAATTAACTCTCAAGATTCCTGCCTTCAGATGGATTTTGGGTTGAGTATTTCTTACTTTCCTGTAAGTATATATCCATATTTTAAAATGTTTGTTTTAATTTATCTGGTATTCTGGTTGTTTTCATTGAGTCTATCTGAGGAACTAAGTCACCATATAATTGGAAATGGAACTTCCTACATTTTTTTTTTTTTTTTTTTTGTGGTACGCGGGCCTCTCACTGCTGTGGCCTCTCCCGCTGCGGAGCACAGGCTCCGGACGCGCAGGCTCAGTGGCCATGGCTCACGGGCCCAGCCGCCCTGCGGCATGTGGGATCTTCCCAGACCGGGGCACGAACCCGTGTCCCCTGCATTGGCAGGCGGACTCTCAACCACTGCGCCACCAGGGATGCCCTACTTGTTCGTTTTAATGGTGATCTCGTTTCATATTTCTGGAATAAATATTCAGTTGGTTATATTTGTGCATCTAAATGGTAAAGAACTTTTTTTACTTTTTAAAATTTTCTTGCCTAGTTACACTCAAGGAAAACAGTTTTGACAGTATTGCTTTCCTTGTATTTTTTTTTAATCCTAATACACAAATGTTATCCTAGTGTCTAACTTAGAATTCTATTATTTTAAAACTGCTATAACTTATAAAACTAAGCATACTCTTACCATATGATCCATCATTCGAACTCCTTGGTATTTACCCAAGGGAGGTGAAAATTTATATCTACACAAATGGCTGTTTATAGGAGCTTATTTCATAATTGTTAAAACTTGGAAACAGCCAAGATATCCTTCAGTAAATGAATGGATAAATAAACTGGTATATCCAGATAATGGGATATTATTTAGCATTACAAAGAAATGTGTTATCAAGTCATGAAAAGATATGGAGGAACCTTGATTGCATATTACTAAGTGAAAGAAGACAATCTGAAAAGGCTTCATATTGAATGATTCCAACTATATGAAATTCTGGAAAGGGCAAAATGATAGAGACAGTAAAAAATTTAATAGTTGCCAGGGGTTAGGTGAGAGGGAAGGATGAATAGGCAGAGCACAGAATATTTTTAAGGCAGTGAAACGACTCTGTATGATACTATAACGGTGGGTACATGTCATTATGCATTTATCCAAACCCATAGAATATAAAACGTGAAGAGTGAGACGTAATGTAAATTATGGACTTTAATGATGTGTCAGTTTAGGTTGACCAGTTGTAACAAACATACCACTCTGTAGGGGATGTCGATAAGGGGCAAGGCTATGAATGTGTGGGGGCAGGATGTATATGGAAAAACTCTATCTTCCGCTCAGTTTTGCTGTGAACCTAAAAGTGCTCTAAAAAATAAAGTCTATTAAAAATGAAAAAAAACACATACACAGAAAAATCTGTTACAACCACACTATGTCAGATGCTATCCTCAACCAATTGTTGAATAAGAAAGCACAAGTCATTTACCATATCAGTATCTTTAAACCTAATGTTAGACGTCAAGAACAAAGTTTGAAAGAAAGAATCTTGCTTATCTTATTGTATAATAATTCATTCCATCAAGAAGTATAGCCTATGCTCCAGTTAGTAGCTAGAGACTATATAGACTGAGTTATTGTTTCTCAGATTAAATTATAAGCTCATATTATTTGTAGAATTGCAGAAGAGTACAGAACAAACTTGTTTTCCATTTTATGCTAAGTACCTGATACTTCTTATAATAGGAATTATTAATTTTTCATAGCTCTGTAAAGCTATTATTTCAGCTATAAAGCTGTTGTAAATAAAAGGATGTCTTTTTTAGACTCTATTTTCTTAGATTTATTTGTAACCTATTAGTTTCCATTATATGTTCTTTCCATTTTAAATTCCTTGGTTATTAATAGAAAATTATTTCTTAGTAATTAGGAAAGACTAAAGAGGGGGTTTCTGACTTAAAATATCCAGAAAACTCCAATCAGTTTTAATATACGACATGCTTATGAATAGTTTATTAGAATTTTCAACATATTGGCACTCTTCCTTTTCACTTATATTTTGTTTCTATTACTCATTAAAAATCTCCTAATTTTGATAACTTGAAGGCACTTAACTGTGGAAATGCCTGAAAAATCTAGAGGTGTAAGCTATCCTATAAAACATGATTTGTACTGATTGAACATATATGTATAATAAAATAAAATATAAAGTAGCAACATTTCTCAAATTATATATGTGTATTATATATAATATATATAATATTTTTATATATCTCATAAATATACCATAATTTGATAGAAATTATTCAATTAAAATTATAATTAAATATAAATATTATGCCCTAACATATAATAAATGTAACAATATATTAACATTTAACTACCAGTAGATTTAAAAGCTAAAGGGATGTTGAAAGCTGATTAATTTATTGAAACTTTAGTTTGAAAAAGCTAATGAAGTTAAGATTTCAGTCCCATTTTTGTGATAGAAGGACTTACAATTTTAGTGACACATATTAGGTTATTACCATAAAAGTTATACCATATTAACAATTGCAAGTTATGAATTATGATTATTATAATGTTGAATAACTAGTAAGGTTATTCTGAGTTTATTAATGACAATTATTTGTAACATATTATTGTCTTTTCTTACTATATAATACTATCAATCTTATTTCTGAACTACTTTAAGCTAAATATGGAAATTTGAGAGTAAGCTAATAAGACACAAGCCCTGGAAGTCTAACATTTTAAGCATATATAATTAAGAAAAGGTAGCACAACCTCAGAGTTTAGGGATTTAGTAATGTATGTCATTTTTTTGACCTTACTATGAAAAGTGACTTTAAACTCACAGAGGGTTTTGGTCGAAAGCACTAGAGTTTGACCTAATGAGTGTTAAAATGATTCCTTTACTTAACTGCACCACTTATTCCAAAAGTGGTACAAGTATTAAAGAAAAAAGAAAGGATTTATGTTTTAGTTAGTGACTGTGAATTCAGTCTTTGCCAAGAAAAATCAAATGCTTGTGAAAGATTGAGGAGAATGTATGGGAAGTGATAAACTTTTCCATAGTGTTGTCATAATTAGCTTATATCTAATTGCCTAGACACTTTCTAAATTTCTTCTTTGTTAAAGAATCAAATTTCTTCTTCTTTGTTAAAAGAATCAAATTTCATCTAGGATAATGTGCCCTTGGTAATATGTTTAATTTTTATCATAAAAATCAGAAAGTAGAGTTTATATACTCAAACTTAATTTGAGTGTAAAGCACAATGTATCTGCTTTGAGAGTACAGAACATTATACCAGGTGTTTGAGAGATTTTTTTGGTAATAGAAAAAGTGTTATTCATTTACAGTATTTTCTCCATTTTCAGTAATTTGATCTCTGAAAAATGTCTTATGGGCCAGTTGAAGCACAAATTGAACGAAGGACGCATCTAATAGGTTTTTAATCTTTTGATTTTCAAACAATAAAAAGAGAAAATGGGTTTGATAATCTTTGCAGGTGTCTCCCTTGTCATGGTGAAATACTGTAGTAGTAAATTAATCCCATCTGCCTATCTTAGAACATGTTTTGCAATTACTGTCTGAGTCAGCTGCATATGTATAAGCAGCTTTTCTTATCCGAGGGAGGGAGCTTCTCTCTACCTAACATAAGCAGAAACATTTAAGTAAATGTGTATTTCATTCATACCATATATTGTGTACGCTGCAGAGAGATTTCTAAAATTTCAAGCTATAGAGAATTGCTACATCTTAACTGTATACTATAATCTGAATATTACAAACTATAAATTATAAGGTAGTAACATTTATATTTATCACTTTTGATCTGCTTCATTTTCTATTTTTTTTCCATTTAAGTTATCATATACATTTGTAATATGGTGCCCAAATCACCAAACAGCTTTTTTTTTAACCTGTTTTCATTTTTCTTCATTGAAAATTTTGCTCCATCAAGGGATTGTAAATGATCCCTTCATTGTTCAAGATGTTAATTCACTGCATCAGTTTATAATCCAAAATCTGAAGATTCAGACAGGTGGATCTTTATCAATTTTCTTCCAACAGAAATTGTTTTCAATATGACTAAGCATTTGCATCCTGAGAGTTAGTTTGCTGTTCAGCCTCATTTTTGTTTATTTTACATAAAATCATCCCTTTTATCTCCTTTAACTATTATCACCTCATCAAATATTATCCTCACAGATGCAGTAACGGAACTAAATGTCTTTTATCTCTACTTCTAGGAAGTTCCTCTAGGTCCTAAGAGATTTCTTCAGGCCAATTAAGAAAAGTTTCAGTTTCTATCCTGCCTCTTCTGGAGCAGTATTTTTTTCCTACATGATTCCTTCTGAATCCCTTATGGAATTGCCTTCCAAGTATTTCCCCCCAGCTTTTGTTTCTTTTTTGCTTCCTGGAATTTAATTACTAAAATTGAACTGTAAAAGATATAAAGGTTAGGGAGAATATGAAGTGAACACAAAATGTGTTTCTCCTCCTAGCAGATATTCCTAAGTTGTACAAATTTTCCTCACTCTCTGACTTATAAGCTTGCTGCATTTATCCCAGAGTTCCACATCTTTGACTCCTCACCCTCTCTAGAGCACTTGATATTTTCTTCATTTGAATGAAAAGAGTTGAGGACTTTTTCAACTCCCTTTCCCTAGGCCTTGTCTCATGGCCTACAGGAGCCTCCACTTCCAAATCAGCATCGTCCTTGTCAGGTCCCTTTTTACTGTGCTCCTGGTGCACAACCTGGTTGGTTATAAAAAGCACAAGTTAGACTGAACTGACTTAACTTAGTAAAACCACAGATTCAAACCCCAGCATTTCCAGTTACCTGTTTGACCCTGAACGAAGTGACCTCGACTTGTAGCAGGAGGAACATCAGTAAAGTCTATGTTAGGCTTGTCTTTTACCTCCAGGCCCTGTCAAGCACCAGAGATGATTTCCTGTTTGAGCACAGTTTGGAATCACTTTCACTACTCAGAATTCTTTTTCCCCACCTTTTTCTGGTAAAGACTTTCCATTGACAAGAGTTGAAGAATTCATTCTCTTTTTCTTGCTCTCCTTTCTACAACTATAATTTTATATAAACTTATTATATGAGATAATAGGGCCAGACATGGTCTAAGAAAGGGCTTCCACAGCCATATCAACCCCTGTGTTCATTACACGAAGCCCTCGACATATGGGGACTCCTCTGATGGTGATGAAGTTACGTGAGAGAGTAGAGGGAAACCCAGTACTGAACTACTGGTGAGAAGGAGAGAATAACAAAACGCATCAGTCTGAGGGAGCTCAATTTATGGGCTTTATTTTTTACTATCTGTAACCAAATTGAGTTATATAGATGGAACGCAACATTTTAACAGGGATTTTTGTCTATGTTAATATTTATGTATTTGGTGGATAAAGTTAGAAAATAGGAGATATTAAAGTTTGGATTGACTGAGTGTAAGTAATATATATTTATTGGCTGGCCAAAGCATCCATGGTTGTAGAGTAAAGCACATTACTCTAACCTAGAGTTTAAACTAGTGAGTTTATCTTCCTCTTTTTAAAAAAAATTTGGTGGGTGAGAAAAGGACCTGGACATCCCTGAGTAAAATCTTTCCTAGAAGGTTAGTACATTGGGTTGCCCTGAGAAAAGAGAGTGCCATCTTAAGATTGGTCAGTTACCAGAGACTAAGGGAGAGATGGGATATGGGTTTATGAACGAGCAAAATTTTGAACAATAACCAAGAGCTCCAGAAGCACACTTGCCCTAGGAAACAGCGTTGCATAAGAAAGGAGATTTAGGTTGCTTCCATGTCCTGGCTATTATAAATAGAGCTGCAATGAACATTTTGGTACGTGACTCTTTTTGAATTATGGTTTGCTCAGGGTATATGCCCAGTAGTGGGATTGCTGGGTCGTATGGCAGTTCTATTTTTAGTTTTTTAAGGAGCCTCCATACTGTTCTCCATAGTGCTGTATCAATTTACATTCCCACCAACAGTGCAAGAGGGGTGGTTCCCTTTTCTCCACACCCTCTCCAGCATTTGTTGGTTGTAGATTTTTTGATGATGGCCATTCTGACTGGTGTGAAGTGATACCTCATTGTAGTTTTGATTTGCATTTCTCTAATGATTAATGATGTTGAGCATCCTTTCATGTGTTTGTTGGCAATCTGTATATCTTCTTTGGAGAAATGTCTGTTTAGGTCTTCTGCCCATTTTTGGATTGGGTTGTTTGTTTTTTTGATATTGAGCTGCATGAGCTGCTTGCAAATTTTGGAGATTAATCCTTTGTCAGTTGCTTCATTTGCAAATATTTTCTCCCATCTGAGGGTTGTCTTCTGGTCTTGTTTATGCTTTCCTTTGCTGTGCAAAAGCTTTTAAGTTTCATTAGGTCCCATTTGTTTATTTTTGTTTTTATTTCCATTTCTTTAGGAGGTGGGTCAAAAAGGATCTTGCTGTGATTTATGTCGTAGAGTGTTCTGCCTATGTTTTCCTCTAAGAGTTTGATAGTGTCTGGCCTTACATTTAGGTCTTTAATCCGTTTTGAGTTTATTTTTGTGTATGGTGTTAGGGAGTGTTCTAAGTGTCCATCATCGGATGAATGGATAAAGAAGATGTGGCACATATATACAATGGAATATTACTCAGCCATAAAAAGAAATGAAACTGAGATATTTGTAGTGAGGTGGATGGACCTAGAGTCTGTCATACAGAGTGAAGTAAGTCAGAGAGAGAAAAACAAATACCATATGCTAACACATATATATGGAATCTAAGGAAAAAAAAAAAAAGGTCATGAAGAACCTAGGGGTAAGACGGGAATAAAGACACAGACCTACTAGAGAATGGACTTGAGGATATGGGGAGGGGGAAGGGTAAGCTGTGACAAAGTGAGAGAGTGGCATGGACGTATATACACTACCAAATGTAAAATAGATAGCTAGTGGGAAGCAGCCGCATAGCATAGGGAGATGAGTTCGGTGGTTTGTGACCACCTAGAGGGGTGGGTTAGGGAGGGTGGGAGGGAGGGAGATGCAAGAGGGAAGAGAAATGGGAACATATGTATATGTATAACTGATTCACTTTGTTATAAAGCAGAAACTAACACACCATTGTAAAGCAATTATACTCCAATAAAGATGTTTAAAAAAACAAAACAAGACAGGAGAGAGCAGATTGCTAAGAGCTGCAGTGCCTTCCACTCAGATCAGTAAGATGCTGGAGAAGCCTTTTCCCCAAAAGAACTGCTGACAAAGGCTTTGCTTCTGTGCTCATAAAATCTGCCAAAGTAAGGATTCCATGTTGACCATTGCTCCAGCTGTATCAAAGAACCTAAATGTAAAACACCAAAACTTCAACCATTTTGAAGAAAATATGGCAAACTGTCTTCATGATCTTGGCCTAAGGAAGAATTTTGTTAAGACTCTAAAGGAATATCTATTCAAGGAAGGATTGATAAACTATATGATGCTAATACTAAGAAATTTTGCTCCTCAAAAGACCCCACAAGGAAAATGAAAAGATAATTGGGAGAAGTTATTTAAAATGTGTATATTCCACAAAGATTATTATGCAGAATATATAGTGAACTCCTACTAATCAGGAAAATGCATCCAGAATCAAACCAAAGGGAAAATGGACAAAGGGTATGAAAAGGAAATTCATAAACTAGGAAAACCAGCTGGCCAATAAACATAGCGTAAAGGATGCTCAAACCCATTGAAATGCAGGAAAATGCAAATTAAAATCACAACTAGAAACTATTTCACACCAATAAGATCAGTAAACACTAGGGAGTCT
Organism: Phocoena sinus; assembly: GCF_008692025.1. Taxonomy (NCBI): domain Eukaryota; kingdom Metazoa; phylum Chordata; class Mammalia; order Artiodactyla; family Phocoenidae; genus Phocoena; species Phocoena sinus. The sequence goes on from NC_045766.1 coordinate 31,662,536, forward strand.
CGCAATACCAAATTAATGGGAGTGCAGATTAATGGGAATTCTCATTACTGGTGGTAGGACTATAATCTGGGACATCTACATTGGAGCACAATTTGATGAAATCTAGTAAAGCTGAATGTATAAACGTGTCATAAACCAGCAATTTCACTCTTTTGTATATATCCCAAATGACTTCTATACATAGGCGAGCAAGGAGATTTGTACAAGAAAATTTATAGCAGCATTGTTTGCAATTACGAAAGCTTGGGGAAAAACCCCTAAATATCCAAAATGAAAAATTGTTTATCAACAATAGAATACTGTTCATCAGCAACAATGAAAAAAAACCATAGGTATAAATCTCACAAATATAATGTTGAAGCAAGATGTTTCAGAAGACTAGGTATTATATTCCCATTCATAATAAGTTTAAAATATGAAAATTATATTTTTCAGGGATGCATCCGTACAAATAGCAGTCCATAAAAATATAAAGAAAAGTTGAACAAAAATATAAACAAAGGAGAGGGTGGGATTTTGAGGAGCATGCGTTCAGAACAAATTCTATAAAAAGGTTTCAACTCTATCAACAATATTTAATATTTTCAGATTGAGGGTGGAACACAAGTGTGGCTTTTTTCTTTTCAACTTTTTCTCTCTTATGGATGATATAAGTGAATTAAAAAATTTTTCCAAGCTGATAATCTCTGCCTTTTAATAGGTAAACTTGCTGTTTTTTCCTTTTTGTTCTTGTTTCTTGTTTTTCTTCTGCAGTTAGGGCTTCTTTGGAGTGACAAAGTTTTCTAAAGACAGCCTTGTTTGGTTTTCCTTTGCTCATTTGGAATTGGTAGATTCCATTCTTAAATTCTTAGACAACATATTAACTACATATTTTTCTAACCAAACCTTTTAATTCAATATTTCAGTCTTTCTCCTGAAGATGAAAAGGACCCTATCATATTTTAACTTACCAATTAATAAGCCCCTTATTATTCTATTATAAAGTAATTCAGCTATTTATTCATTTATTTTTGTAAACAAATACTACAAAGTAGTTTTTTAATAACAAAAGATTTGGTTTACCAGTATATCAATGTCTTTGCTGACTGTTATTTTCCTGTATTCCACAACTTTCTTCTGGGTTCATTTTTCTTCTTGTTAAGTGTTTCAGACTCTCTTTATTACATACCCAAGAGCCATTTCCCCTTTCCTTAAATGCAGACATAGCCTTGATTTTTCCAGAAGAGAGGAGAAGGCAGAGGGAAGAACACTAGGCACATTTCCATCTTCAGATTACAAATCATGATTGATTTAAGCCAGTTGGGATAATTGCATTCTCTTTGGCTGCTGAATAATGTAAAATTGGGTATTTGCATTAGTTGTGGAGGGAGAAGTATATCAGGATAATATTTAAGGAGGCTTTCCCTTTCTGGTTAAAATGGAAAGTCTCATGAGGAAAGGCCGTTATCTCTTCCTGCCTACTTCTTGCATTCAACGTGGAAATGATTCTAGAAATGCCGCAGCCATTTTGTGGCAATGAGGTGGTATATATGAGAGGGGAATCTGTCTGTCTGTCTATCTATCTATCTATCATCTACCAAGCATGATGTTACAGACCTTGGGTCCTGTCAACATCATTACATATCCAAATACAGTATATTCCTATCTGACATTTGCATCAGCATTTTCATTATACTCACTTTAGACTTTATCGGATGCTTAAATATTTTATGTAGAATAACAGTATTATTCTATTTAATTTTGTTTGCGATTTTTTTCTTTTTTATCATGGCAAAATGTACAAAATATTTACCATTTTAACTATTTTTAAGTGTACAGTTCAGTGGAATTAAGTATATTTACATTGTTGTGCAACTGTCACTACTGTTCATCTTCGGAACTTGGTTTTTTCTTCGCCAACTAAAACTCTGTAGTCATAAAATACTAACTCCTTTTTCCCCCTCTCCTCCAGCCCCTGGCAACCACCATTCTACTTTCTGTCTCTGTAAATTTACTAGCCTAGTACCTCATATAAATGTAATTATACAGTATTTGTACTTTTATGACCAGCTTATTTCACTTAGCATAATGTCCTCAAGTTTCATCCATGTTGTAGTACATGTCAGAATTTCTTTCCCTTTGAAAGCTGAATAAAGTTCTATTGTGTATATATACTACATTTTGCTTATCCATTTAAATGTCGATGGGCACTTGGATTGCTTCCACTCTTGGGTGTTGTGAATAATACTGCTATGAACATGGGTGTACAAATATCTGTTTGAATCCCTAATTTCAATTATTTTCTGTATATATATCCAGAAGTGGATATATATCCAGAAGTGAAAGTGCTGGATCATATAGTAATTCTAGTTTTAATTTTTTGAGGGACTGCCATACTGTTTTCCAAAGTGGTTGCACTATTTTATGTTGCCAACAGCAATGCACAAGTGTTCCATCCATTCTCTCCTAACCATTCTCTCTTTGCTAACAACGGTTATTTTCTGGGGTTTGTTTTTGGATAATATAGCCATCCTAATTGGCGTGAATGCCGTGGTATGATTAGATTTCTGGTTGTGTTTTGTAATATTCACTTGGCCCATTTTGTGTGGAAAGTTGAGTATTTGGCGTTTATTTTTATATCCCATCCCCATCCCTCTGCATACCTGCTCCTGGCTAGCAGAGTTGTGGTGGCACAGATCCAAGGTTTCTCAATCCAGAGCCAACTCTTAAAATGATGACTCAGGGCACTGTCCCTGGCTGAATTATCCCTCACTCTTTGTTCAGTTACTGATCATAAGGGTGAGTCAGAGTGATTTCACCTCCTCAGGTCCTTAGCCCTCTTATAAGACAGAGCTCCAAATGTACCTTCTTTTCCTTCTCCTTTTATGAGTGAGAGATCTCTACCATACCACCCTCCATCTCCTAACTTTCACACTGACCTTGACTCCACTTTGCCATCTCTCATGATGAATTGAGTTACGATTATCCTATAGGAGTTTCTGACCCAGGTATATTACCTGTTTTATGTTCCTAGGATAAGCCAGTCCCATCTTTATCCCTGCTCACTTCTTTCCTATTTTTAAAGTTCTCAAAGTTTTAATTTTGTCTATAGCTTAGTTGTGATATTTTGGCTGCCTATAATTATTATCTATTTTTACTACATGTTTGATGTGGTGTATGTTTGAGGGCACCTATTCAATTGTGAATTTTCTGAACTACCTTAATGTGAAGTCTTAAGATTTTAAAAATGAAATGATTCCTTTGCTCTTATTTAAGGCTACTTTGAGGTCACTTAAACAAATTTATCTTTCTCATTAGAGCACCCACTCACCTATATGTTCAGAGTTGGCTCTGTCTTAGAAGAGCTTAAAAAGCGAGGCCAGAACATTGTTATTAAATGTAAGGGCATCTTGATATTTGAGCATTAAATTTGCGGTATTTGCTGCTTCACCCTACTCTTTTTGTTTCTATGGATTATTTAATATTTGTTAGAACTTTGTCCAACTTCTTTACTTTGTTTCCCCTCGCAGTTTTTTTTTTTTTAATGCCTTTCTGGTTTCTAAATCACTGCTTACTCTAAGCATTAATATTCATGTATGACCTGATTTATTCTTTACCTTCTGGTTTGATTTATGATCGGTTTTTCATACTTTTTAAAAATGTTTATTCTTTCTTTATTTAATTTTCTTATAAGTCATCCATTTTATACACATCAGTGTATATATGTCAATCCCAATCTCCCAGTTCATCACACCACAACCTCCCCGTACCCCCACTTTCCCCTTTGGTGTCCATACATTTTTTCTCTACATCTGTGTCTCAATTTCTGCTCTGCAAACTGGTTCATCTATACCATTTTCTTTTCTTTTTTTTTTTTCGGTATGCAGGCCTCTCACTGTTGTGGCCTCTCCTGCTGCAGAGCACAGGCTCAGCGGCCATGGCTCACGAGTCTAGCTGCGGCATGTGAGATCTTCCCGGACCGGGGCACGAACCCGTGTCCCCTGCATCGGCAGACGGACTCTCAACCACTGCGCCAGCAGGGAAGCCCTGTACCATTTTCTAGATTCCACATATATATGTTAATATACGATGTTTGATTTTCTCTTTCTGATTTACTTCACTGTGTATGACAGTCTATATGCATCCAGGTCTCTACAAATGACTCAATTTCATTCCTTTTTATGGCTGAGTAATATTCCATTATATATATATATATACCACATCTTCTTTAGCCATTCATCTGTTGATGGACACTTAGGTTGCTTCCATATCCTGGCTATTGTAAATAGAGCTGCAATGAACATTTTGGTACATGACTCTTTCTGAATTATGGTTTTCTCAGGGTATATGCCCAGTAGTGGGATTGTGGGGTCATATGGTAGTTTTATTTTTAGTTTTTTAAGGAACCTCCATACTGTTCTCCATAGTGGCTGTATTAATTTACATTCTCACCAACAGTGCAAGAGGGTTCCCTTTTCTCCACATGCTCTCCAGCATTTATTGTTTCTAGATTTTTTGATGATGGCCATTCTGACCGGTGTGAGATGATATCTCATTGTAGTTTTGATTTGCATTTCTCTAATGATTAATGATGTTGAGCATTCTTTTATGTGTTTGTTGGCAATCTGTATATCTTCTTTGGAGAAATGTCTATTTAGGTCTTCTGCCCATCTTTGGATGGGGTTGTTTGTTTTTTTGATATTGAGCTGTATGAGTTGCTTGTATGTTTGGAGATTAATCCTTTGTCAGTTGCTTCATTTGCAAATGTTTTCTCCCTTTCTGATGGTTGTCTTTTTGTCTTGTTTATGGTTTCCTTTGCTGTGCAAAAGCTTTTAAGTTTCATTAGGTCCTATTTGTTTATTTTTGTTTTTATTTCCATTTCTGTAGTAGGTGGGTCAAAAAGGATCTTGCTGTGATTTATATCATAGAGTGTTCTGCCTATGCTTTCCTCTACGAGTTTGATGGTATCTGGCCTTACATTTAGTTGTCTAATCCATTTTGAGTTTATTTTTGTATACGCTGTTAGGGAGTGATCTAATCGCATACTTTTACATGTACCTGTGCAGTTTTCCCAGCACCACTTATTGAAGAGGCTGTCTTTTCTCCATTTTATATCTTTGCCTCCTTTGTCATAGATTAGTTGGCCATAGGTGCGTGGGTTTATCTCTGGGATTTCTCTCCTGTTCCATTGATCTGTATTTCTGTTTTTGTGCCAGTACCACACTGTCTTGATTACTGTTGCATTGTAGTATAGTCTGAAGTTGGGTAGTCTGATTCCTCTAGCTCTGTTTTTTTCCCTCAAGACTGCTTTGGCTCTTTGGGGTCTTTTGTGTCTCCATACAAATTTTAAGATTTTTTGTTCTAGTTCTGTAAAAAAATGCCATTGGTAATTTCATAGGGATTGCACTGAATCTGTACATTGCTTTGGATAATATAGTCATTTTCACAATATTGATTCTTCCAATCCAAGAACATGGTATATCTCTCCATCTGTTGGTATCATCTTTAATTTCTTTCATCAGTGTCTTACAGTTTTCTGCATACAGGTCTTTTGTCTCCCTAGGTAGGTTTATTCCTAGGTATTTTATTCTTTTTGTTGCAATGGTAAATGGGAGTGTTTCCTTAATTTCTCTTTCAGATTTTTCATCATTAGTGTTTAGGAATGCAAGAGATTTCTGTGTGTTAATTTTGTATCCTGCAACTTTACCAAATTCATTGATTAGCTCTCATAGTTTTCTGGTGGCATCTTTAGGATTTTCTATGTATAGTACCATGTCATCTGCAAACAGTGACAGTTTTACTTCTTCTTTTCCAATTTGTATTACTTTTATTTCTTTTTCTTCTCTGATTGCTGTGGCTAGGACTTCCAAAACTATGTTGAATAATAGTGGTGAGTGAGGGTGGATATCCTTGTCTTGTTCTTGATCTTAGAGGAAATGCTTTCAGTTTTTCACCATTGAGAATGAAGTTTGCTGTGGGTTTGTTGTATATGTCCTCTTTTATGTTGAAATAGGTTCCCTCTGTGCCCACTTTCTGGAGAGTTTTTATCAAGAATGGGTGTTGAATTTTGTCAGAAGCATTCTCTGCATCTATTGAGATGATCATATGGTTTTTATTCTTCAGTTTGTTAATATGGTGTATTACACTGATTGATATGTGTATATTGAAGAATTCTTGCATCTCTGGGGTAAATCCCACTTGATCATGGTGTATGATCCTTTTAATATGCTGTTGGTTTATGTTTGCTAGTAATTTGTTGAGTATTTTTGCATCTATATTCATCATTGATATTGGTCTGTAATTTTCTTTTTTTGTAGTATTTTTGTCTGGTTTTGGTATCAGGGTGATGGTGGCCTCATAGAATGAGTTTGGGTTTTCCTTCCTCTGCAATTCTTTGGAAGAATTTGAGAAGGATGGGTGTTAGCTCTTCTGTAAATGTTTGATAGAATTCACCTGTGAAGCCATCTGGTCCTGGACTTTTGTTTGTTGGAAGATTTTAAATCACAGTTTCAATTTCATTACTTGTGATTGGTCTGTTCATATTTTCTCTTTCTTCCTGGTTCATTCTTGGAAGGTTATACCTTTCTAAAAATTTGTCCATTTCTTCCAGGTTTTCCATTTTATTGGCATAGAGTTGCTTGTAGCAGTCTCTCAGGATGCTTTGTATTTCTGCTGTGTCTGTTGTAACTTCTCCATTTTCATTTCTAATTTTATTGCTTTGAGTCCTCTCCCTCTTTTTCTTGATGAGTCTGGCTAATGGTTTATTGATTTTGTTTATCTTCTCAAAGAACCACCTTTTACTTTTATTGATCTTTGCTACTGTTCTTTGTTTCTATTTCATTTATTTCTGCTCTGATCTGTATGATTTCTTTCCTTCTGCTAACTTTGGGTTTTGTTTGTACTTCTTTCTCTAATTACTTTAGGTGTAACGTTAGATTCTTTATTTGAGATTTTTCTGGTTTCTTGAGGTAGGCTTGTATAGCTATAAACTTCCCTCTTAGAACTGCTTTTGCTGCATCCCATGGGTTTTGGATCGTCGTGTTTTCAATGTCCTTTGTCTGTAGGTATTTTTTGATTTCCTCTTTGATTTCTTCAGTGATCTCTTGGTTATTTAGTAACGTATTGTTTAGCCTCCATGTGTTTGTGTTTCTTACGGTTTTTTTTCCTGTAATTGATTTCTAATCTCATAAAGTTGTGGTCAGAAAAGATGCTTAATATGATTTCAGTTTTCTTAAATTTACTGAGGCTTGATTTGTGACCCACAATGTGATCCATCCTGGAGAATGTTCTGTGCGTTCTTGAGAAGAAAGTATAATCTTCTGTTTTTGGATGGAATGTCCTATAAATATCAGTTAAATCTGTCTGGTCTATTGTGTCATTTAAAGCTGTATTTCCTTATTAATTTTCTGTTTGGATGATCTGTCCATTGGTGTAAGTGACGTGTTGAAGTCCCCCACTATTGTTGTGTTACTGTCGATTTCCTCTTTTAGAGCTGTTAGCATTTGCCTTATGTAATGAGTTGCTCCTATGTTGGGTGCATATATATTTATAATTGTTATATCTTCTTCTTGGATTGATCCCTTGATCATTATGTTGTGTCCTTCCTTGTCTCTTGTAGCATTCTTTATTTTAAAGTCTGTTTTGTTTGATATGATATTGCTACTCCAGCTTTCTTTTGATTTCCATTTGCATGGATATGTTTTTGCATCCCCTCACTTTCAGTCTGTATATGTCCGTAGGTCTGAAGTGGGTCTCTTGTAGAACTAGACAGCATATATATGGATCTTGTTTCTGTATCCATTCAGCCAGCTGGTGTCTTTTGTTTGGAGCATTTAATCCATTCATGTTTAAGGTAATTATCGATATGTATGTTCCTGTGACCATTTTCTTTATTATTTTGGGTTTGTTTTCGTAGGTCCTTTTCTTCTCTTGTGTTTCCCACTTAGAGAAGTTCCTTTAGCATTTGTTGTAGATCTGGTTTGGTGGTGCTGAATTCTCTTGGCTTTTGCTTGTCTGTAAAGCTTTTGATTTCTTCATTGAATCTGAATGAGATCCTTGCTGGGTAGAATATTCTTGGTTGTAGGTTCTTCCCTTTCACCACTTTAAGTATATCATGCCACTCCCTTCTGGCTTGTAGAGTTTCTGCTGAGAAATCAGCTGTTAACCTTATGGGAGTTCCCTTGTATGTTATTTGTTTGTTTTCCCTTGCTGCTTTCAATAATTTTTCTTTGCCTTTAATTTTTACGAATTTGATTGCTGTGTGTCTCGGCATGTTTCCCCTTGGGTTTATTCTGTATGGGACTCTCTGTGCTTCCTGGACTTGTGTGGCCTTTTCCTTTCCCATGTTAGGGAAGTTTTCGACTATAATCTCTTCAAATATTTTCTCAGGTCCTTTCTCTCTCTCTTCTCCTTCTGGGACCTGTATAATGTGAATGTTGTTGTGTTTAATGTTGTCCCAGAGGTCTCTTAGGCTGTCTTCATTTCTTTTCATTCTTTTTTCTTTATTCTGTTCTGCAGCAGTGAATTCCACCATTCTGTCTTCCAGGTCACTTATCCGTTCTTCTGCCTCAGTTTTTCTGCTATTGATTTCTTCTAGTGTATTTTTCATTTCAGTTATTGTATTGTTCATCTTTCTTTGTTTGTTCTTTAGTTCTTCTAGATGTTTGTTAAACATTTCTTTCATCTTCTTGATCTTTGCCTACATTCTTTTTCCAAAGTCCTGGATCATCTTCACTACCTTTATTCTGATATCCTTCTCTGGAAGGTTGCCTTTCTCCACCTAATTTAGTTGTTTTTCTGGGGTTTTATCTTGTTCCTTCATCTAGTACATAGTCCTCTGCCTTTTCATCTTGTCTATCTTTCTGTGAATGTGGTTTTTGTTCCACAGGCTGCAGGATTGTATCCTTTTTCATACTTTTTACTCTAGCATTTTAATTGTATTTTTGTCTAGAATTTCATTTCCTTGTCTTCTTATGGGTTTCCTTATAAGCCTCAGTCCTCTCAGGTCTCTCACTTAGTATTATGGGAAGGATCCTATAAAGCAGGATCGATGACAGTTCAACTGCCTTTCAAGAATAGCCATAATTTAAAAATATTTGATTTAAACAGTTTTATAAAATATTCAGTCATTTTTGTTTCAACTTTCATGTATATCTTTTGTTAATCATAGTTTAATAATTTTTGATGTGTACTTTTGAAAATAATGAGTTATGTCTGTAGTACACATAGTTACAAGTATACCGTAAACCTGGCTAGAAAACAATATTTCTACAAAAATGTGCAATCTAAAAAACAAACAAACAAAACAGCAAGCCCATAGATACAGAGAACAGACTGGTGGTTGCAAGAGGTGGGGGTGGGGGAGATGTGGGAGAATGGGTGAACTGTTTTTTAAGTTTTAGTTTAAATAAATTGAATAAAAATAAAGAAATCTGTCAGTACACTGCCTGACTGAGATAACACTGAGATAATGGAAAAATTTCAGTGACCACATGCATCAAAGAATATAGTCTTTGTAAAAACAGTTTGAAAAGTCACTTAAAAAGTGGATGATTCATAGCTCACAAAATGCCACAATGGCAAAACCTGGGGAGGGGGTAGAATCTAATTTTCACAATTACCACATTATATATGCAAAATGTCCAGGTTTCAATACAAAAGTATAATTGATATGAAGAAACTGGGAAATGCAATCCATTCATGTGAAATAAAGAAATTGGTGGAAATTGTCCCTGAGGAAGTCCAAAAATTGGACTTACGAGACAAAGACTTTAAAAACAGCTGTCTTAATATATGCTCAAAGAGCTAAAGGAAACCAGGGGCAAAGAACAAAAGAAAATAGAGTAATATCTCAATATACAGAGAATATCAATAAAGATATAAAAATTGCAAACAGAAGAAAAGGGATTATGGTAAATGCATGTGAGAATCCTGGCGCATTTATTCATTCATTAATGTATATATTTAATGAGCACCCATTCCTCATGCACTGTAAATACAAATATGAATAAAACATAGGCTCAGGCTTCAAGAAGCTCCCTGTCTAGCACAATGACAGATATACAAGCAGGTAATTCCACTTGTAATGTGATAAATGCATAATAGTAGGGGGCATGGCAGAGACAGCTGTTAAACTTGCCCAGAAGAGCCTGGTAAAACGTCACAGAAAAATACTTTTTTCAGCAACATCTTATAAGGTGAGTAAACCTTGCCATGTATGCAATGTGAGGAAAGGCTTTCTAAGGAGAAAGGGTCAGCATGTACAAAACATTAGAGGTTTATTTTCTGTTCAGAGGGTGACCATGAGGATGAAGTGTCAAGAGCATGGTATAAACATTAAGAAATTACACAGTAAATAGAGGTTTGGGCAAGGGTTTAAAAGGCCCTCTGTGCCTTACTGAGGGGGCTCAAATTTTATCCTGAATACATTGGAGAACTAGGGTATCCATTATAGAATGGCTACTTGAGAGCAGTATGGTCCTTCATGTAAGAGTGGGGCTTGGGAAGACACAGAGTAGAGGAGGAGCTTATTTAAACCACCTGGTAATTAATGAAAAAAAAAATGGGCAGAATGGATCTGGGATCCATGGCTGAGGTTGGACTGTTGAACTTTTGACTGTAGTGATTGTGGGCGAGAAGTAGGATAGTGTCCTTTTAGAGTATTCAAGTATTAAAGGAAAAGCATCTTAAAGAGGAAGAAAAATCTAAGGCTGAGAGGAAATACAGAAGAGGGGACTAGAGAAAGCATTAAAACATGGGGACAGCATTAAAATTCTGTCTCCATTGCACAATTTGGTGTCGTTCCCTTAAAGTCTATGAGAGTGAAGCCCTCTGTAATTCTTGTGTACAACCTGCATGGTTAGATGCAGTCAAGAGTAGAGCAACCCAGTAAAAGAATGAAATTAGAACATTCTCTAACACCATATACAAAAATAAACTCAAAATGGATTAACAGCCTAAGTGTAAGACCAGATACTATAAAAGTCCTAGAGGAAAACATAGATAGAACACTCTTTGACATAAATCGCAGAATATTTTTTTGGATCCCCTCCTTGAGTAATGGAAACAAAAGAAAAATAAACAAATGGGACCTCATTAAACTTAAAAGCTTTTGCACAGCAAAGAAACCCATAACCAAAGCGAAAAGACAACCTCTGGAATGGAAGAAAATATTTGCAAACTATGAAACCGACAACACACAGGGCTCAAGCTTAAAGGTCAGAAATGGGCCATTGGTAGCTCTGAGGTCTGAATAAATCCAGTGTCTAATATAGGTGAGGTCACCTCAAATCAGCATGTCCGCAACATTCTAGTATACCAGTCTTGCATAATCCCATGAAAGAAAGACTTCACCAGCCAATGGGAAGAATTCACCCATCAGGACACCCTCCTGGCCTATAGGCACAATTTGCAGAGTTCCTTGGAGTATCTGGTCAACCCCATATCTGAGGTAGAGGGCCAAGGAATGTCCCAAAAGGAAGAAATAGGAAGCAGTTCTAGACTTGGGACACCTAACCCAAACTGCACTGCAGGCCTTAGACAGTCCAAGTCACTGAAGAGGGACTTAGAAAATTTCGAGTTTGGTACATCTGACAGCCAGGCTCATGTACCATCAGGTCTGGGCTCAGGGAACCCTACCCAGCTGCCACTGCCAGTCATAGCTGACCCCAAGCATAATAGAGGGAGACTCAAAAAATACTTGAGGAAAGCATTCAAGAGCATGGGGCACTCTGAGGCATGGGTTCTAGTGTAGCACCCTACCTGCTCACATCTAATGGTGGTTCTAATCATTGGTATTGATTCAGAATATCTGTAGCCATGTGTAGGAGTCTCCTTTAGAATTTTTTTTTGCACTGTAGTCAAAAGCTAACAGCCATTAAGCATTTTGGATGTGCCAAGCATTTTGCTAACAACCTCTAACGAACGCTCTTCAAATTCACTAACAATCTCATGTGGCAGTGGTTATTGTTAACTCTCGCACGTAGGAGGAAAGCGACTTTAAGAAATTGAGTAACCTATAAATATATAAACAATGAGTTTTGGAGCCAGGAATTGAATCTGAGTCTATGTAACATCAAAACCCATGCTCTTGAGGGTGACTCTAAACTTCCTATTCTCTGAGGTAGGAGGTAAAAGGCATGAGTAACCCTCACTAGCCTGACTCCAGTCCTGTATCCTTTTCGAATCAAGCTCTCTCTGGTATCGAAGTGTAGGCTGTTTGATACAATCCAAAGTACTCACAGTGATAGGGCAGATGCAATCCCAACAGATCACTCAAGTGATATAATCAGGGTGCTGTTTGAAAAAAAAGGGGGGAAATAGGTACAGAGAAATATTTTCTGTTTGTAGTGTTATGAAGAATCACCTTATTCTGTGTTTTTGTTTTTTCTTATCCATGTGAGCAGGGGATAGGAGTTTAAAATAATGTAAGAAGGCAACATACATAAAACAGTTTTTCCAAGGCTCCATTAAAAGCCAGATCTTAGACATTCATTTTGGAACTAAATCTTTTTCCGTGTAGTTAGAATAGCACAGTATCTGGCCTTGATTAAGTAAGCCAGTTGTCTGGGGACAAAGTGGAGAGACAGGAAAAATCGGTAGTGAAGGAAAAGAAAAAAGACAGCTCCCAGCAATAATCAAAGACTCCTCCTTTTCCCACTTGTTCTGTTGTTCCAGATTTTGGCTTTTGTGGATTTAACTTTTTCAAGTGGTAGGTAGTGTTTATGCATCTGCTATAATCTCCTCCTAGGCAGTTTTATCAAATTTTTTTTTTTGACTAAATTTCCTTTCGAGACACTAGACCCTCATCCCTAAAGTGACTGAGTCCACTGCCACTGTACCCTTATCTGGGCACTATTCCCGAATTTATCTACTAACTGGGAAAGGGAGTACCAAGAAGCTCCCAAGTGGATCATGCAGGTGTCAAAAGCATTTCCTCTGCTCCCACTCTTACAGCAGCTCTGCATCTATCTGGTGATCAGGGTCAGTTACCCCTGTCAAATGTTGACTCCTCTTCTTGCTGCTTGGCACATGGAGCTGCGAAGTGGGTCCATGAAGTTCTTTATGCTGTTCAGCTGGAAGTAGGACTCCCAACATGTGCTTTTAACCATCTTAAACTCTTGCAAATCCCGGAGCTTACTTTGCTGTCACTCCAGCCTTGCTGTTCATGGTGATAATTGTACTCACCTGTATTCTGACAGTTACACCTTGCCACACAGCCTCTATTGTTTCCAGTTGTTATCCGCATTGCAATCAGTGAGACCAGTTCTGTGAAAGCTTCTCCCACTGTCAACCTTGAGTCTGAAAGGAGAGCCTCTATGGAACTTAATGGATGCCAAGGCCCACCCATCGGCATGTTCCTGTGGGCCAGTGTGTGGAAGAGTCCTCTGGGGGGGTTTGTAGACTCACAAAGTATATCTATTCTAAAATGCTTACTTTTCTGGCCCTTTAAACCCCTTCTTTCATCATTTATCAAGACAGTTCTGGATTTCTATCTTATTTAATGTGAGCCATCACTTTTTCCATGCTTCTGAAAGCTATCTGGATATGTATACCATCTCCCAATATCCTTTCTAGGGTATAAAATTCTGTATTCCAGAAAAGTGTATGTTTCCAATTTAGTCCATCATAATTCAGACCCATGATTAATCTCCCAGCTCCTGCTGATACATAATGGTTAGTTTCTGAAGTTCTTTCATCCTTTCCTTCCTTAGCTGACTTAGAATATCCATAGCCAGGTTATACTGGGACATAATTTTAATTATTGGCCTAGCAACCAGGAAGGGAGGCTGAGGAAGATCCTAAGGCAAGGTGGGGAGAGGGAAGTGGAATGCTATTTTTCAAGGGAGAGACCCCTGATGCAACTTCAAGAGGGGGGAAATGATAGCCCTTATTAGTGAGCCACTTCTGAAGGCTCAGTGAGTCCAGAGGAATCTAGGGAATCAAGATTTTCATGTGCATCAACACAGATGTGTGCATTCTATGTACAGGCTTCCATTCTTTCCCAAACAGGACTCTGAACCTTAGCTGTGACTTTAACCTTTTTTGGAACTTGACTACTCTGAGAATTAAGGCCTGGGCCTCAGCATTTTCTACTTTCTCAGTACAGGATATGTGAGCCTCTTTGTAGGCTGCCACAAAGACGCTCCAGCTTTAGATTTTAATTGCTGATTAATCACTCTTGGCTTTTTGTTACCTTTCCCCGACTTCAACAGAGTTTAATAGTGGCTACTTAAAGCCATTGTCTTCACAGTTAGTACTTTCTCCTTATCTATAAAACCACACCAGCTAATGTATTTTCCATTGATAGAGCATCCCAGTTCACCAGTGGGGAACAGCTGTACTGCTAGCTCGTCCCAGGGGCTATCTGTACTCCTCGAATAAACAATAATGGAGTGCCTATTGCCCTCTAGGCTGTAGGTGACCCACCTCCAAAATCCCATAATAGCATTTGTTTTCTTGTACCTAAATGTGGACCACCCCCTCTCATAGGCTGTTTTCTAGGAGGCAGACACTGAGATGGATATTAGCATGTAACACATTAATTAAGGAGTACTCTTAGTATCAACACCTGTATAAGGGAGAGGATGAAAGCAGGATTGGGCAGAGGGAGAAGCTGAACTCTGGTGAAGTCCCATCAAAGGCCTCAGCCAACTGCTTGGTCAGCCCTCAAGCCAGGATGGCGCTTGCGAATCATCCTGAGTTGTAAGGAGGGGGCCAAGCATTTATATTTCTGCATTGATGAGTCACTATAATAGGCTTTCCTGGAAAGAGGTGTTGCCTTGGATGAGGGCATTTTCTTTGGCCAAGGAAATTCTCAAGGAGAGTAGACCATAGGGGCCATCTTCTAGTAGCACTCTCAGGTTTTGGGGGACTAAGTGCTTCATTCTTTTTTTTTTTTTTTTTTTGTGGTATGCAGGCCTCTCAGTGCTGTGGCCTCTCCCATTGCGGAGCACAGGCTCCGGACGCGCAGGCTCAGCGGCCATGGCTCACGGGCCCAGCCGCTCCGCGGCATGTGGGATCCTCCTGGACCGGGGCACGAACCCGTGTCCCCTGCATCGGCAGGCAGACTGTCAACCACTGCGCCTCCAGGGAAGCCCTCAGTGCTTCATTCTTGAAGAACAATTTTGATCATGCATCACCGTGTGCACCTCAAAATCCAAATAAAATGTAAATGAACATTGAGCTAGGTGCATGGTCTTTCCACTTATGTCCTGGGCTGTTGACATTTGGGAACAGGTAATATAGCACTTCTTAGTCTTTGGAACAAGAAATTGTATAAATCTAGAAGATTTCATTCAGCAAGATTCTTCATGTCTTTTTTTTTTTTTTTTTACTTCCTGTAAGTGAGGAACACATAGTCCAGTGAATCTTTGTCTCTGTGAAGCATTAGGACTATTCAGCATTATTCAGACTATAAAAGATACCATATTTTTGTCTCAGAAAAAATAACCATAGGAATATGCTTAACTGACCATGTCTTTTTTTTCCCCCTAAATCATTAAAGATCAATTCACATTAGAAAAATTTAAGGAGGAATTCATTCTATTTAAGTACTATAATATGGTCTTATTTGCTATGTTAACAAATTAAAAAATTGATATGAAAAATTTAATAGTTTAGCAATATAGTTTTGGGCTCATTTTTATAATTACAGCAAAAATATGAAAAAATTAAAATACTATACCAATTTCTTTGTATTTTTCACATTTGCATCAAGTAGCTCTATAGTTATTACTCCATGACCTCTTGGTATTTAAACTTCTGACTTTATAGTCATTTCTTTAATAATTTAGGTGATAATTTAAAATAAATATTAATACTAAAAGAAAACAAAGAGATCATGTAGTTAAAAAAAATCACTTGTCTTTAAGATTAAAAAAACACGGCCATTTAGGCTATCTAAGTTACTGTAGTAAACATAAAAATTTAGAGGCAGAACTTGGACTTAGAAGGGGAAGGAGAGAGAGTGATAGATTTACCTCTGCAAATACTAACAGGTATTCCTTTTCAATACAGTGTTTCATATGTTCTTTTCTGCTTATGTGCTAATATTGTCAAAAATTAAAAATGAACTTTTGAAAGATGGTAGGCTTTTTTTTTGTGCCAATTGCCTAAACAAAGAAACGAAAGTTATAAAGTCTAAAGGGATGGTAAAAATTTTAATAAATTTGTAAAGATCCACATTTGATCATATTTAGTGACTGCTTTAATAAAGTATGCTCAACAGTGATAAATTTAAAGTAGGACTCAGACTTGTCCTAAAAGAGTTAACTTTTCTTCTTTTCGCCTACTTCCTTGCCCTTTCCCTTTTAATAATGTACAAGAATATCCATTTCAGATGAAAATAGGGTCAGGGAGCTCAGAAGACAACTTTCAAGATATTCATACAACCATGTCAGGTAAAAGCAAACATAACTCTGTTGCATTTGTGAATTCCTTGATGGAACATATTTTAAGAGGGAAAGAAAATTCCTGTATCAAAGGTAGAGTTATTCTCTACATCTAAAAAAGTGAGATCCAAACATTTCAGACACCCATTTAACAAGAAATGTTGTTTATAATATCCCCAGAGGTGCCAGTGTCTTTTAGAAATGAACATTGCTTAATTATTCAAAGGCTATAAAATTCTGTTGAGGAGTATAGTACAAAGAGCAAAATGAACTTCCAAGTTAATAAACCACCCAGTAATCCCTACAAACGAATATTTTGCACCTGTTTTAATATCTAATCTTCAGAGTACGTGGGAACAGGAGGAAATACTATAAGGCACAGGTTGTTATCCTCTTATCCACTCTCCTTTGTATAGAAGCAGCCTCTACCATGATTTCTTCTCCCCCTTCCAGCTCCCCCCACCCCCAGCTCCTCAGCCCTGCCCAGCCTGGTCAGATCGGTTCCTGCCCATTCTCTAAGGCCTATTCTAAGTGTAATCAATTTCTTGGTTCTGACTTTCCTCTGACCCTACTTAAAGTTTATGCTTTCTCTCTTTTCACTTGCTCTTTTTCAGTCTTCTTCACATTTTTGGGAACCCCATCTATAATAATTTAGTCTCAACTACACTGTAAATTACTTCAAGGTTGTGACTATACTTTAGGCCTTTCTTGGATCTCTAATGATACCTTCCGTTGCCTCACATTCCGCCTGCAAGATGAGAGAACATTTACATTTCCTTTTTGGTGATAACATTGTCTATAGCTAAAAGAAGAAAGTCAATCTGGAAGGAGAGTGTTCTCGAGAGTAAATAACACCTAGGCCACCTACAGAACAAGAACCTATGGGAAAGGCATCCAGCATTTTAAAATTTGAATAAAAGGATATTGAGGAAAAGAAATTAAATTTATTCTAGCAAAGCATATATTCCTATGATCTTGGGCATTTCATTTCACCTCATTCTGTTTCATTTGCCTTTAAATAGTAAAACTCTTGTTTCCTTTCTACTGGTGTAATTTTCCCTTATTATTTACAGAGAATGATTGCATATTTAGAGGAGAAAGAAAATATGTATTGAAAGACCTTTGTCATTGAACCAGCTATGAAGCTTTAATCTATTAAGAATAGCCTTTTAGTGCCATGAATGCTTTTTATCTTTGTGTGAATTACCCTTTGGCATGCCAAGAGCAGACATCAGAAGGACCCCAAAGCTCCCCAACAGTTAAGTGGCCAAGCCTCTTTGGGGTTTTCTGGTAATTAGTTGATAAGAGGTCTGTCCAAAGCCAGGAGTTGTGACTGTTGCAATGATAGGAAACACCTTGCACTTTGGATGCCTTCTTAGAAAACCGTCCCCTCATATCCCAAAGATTGCTACTCCACAATATCAAACAATCATCAACATCTTTATTATTATTATTTGTTTGGTTTTGTTCTTTCTGTCAAAATCCTCTGAGCAATAATAAATGGGGGCTGGAAGGATTTATGTTCACAGGTTCAGAAAACTGTTACCTAATCTGTATTGTTTCTTCTGAACGTCAGACAAGAAATATTTTCCTGTAATGATCTATGCCTCTCCATGTGTACCTCCTCTTACCCATTCTTTAGTACACTTGCCTCATGTCTGTTGCTTCATAATCAAACCACTGGAGTCCACTCTGTTATTAAAAATCATCATCAAGGCAGTTCCAACGAATCAACTCCAATATTGACTTCATTCATAATAGCTATGAACTGGAAGTAGTCCAGGATCTAACAACAGGAGAATGAATAACAAACTCTAGTATTGTCATATAATGTAATACTACTTGGCAATAAAAAAGAATGTCACTGATACATAAAAATATCGATGAATCTCAAAACCATTATGCTGAGTGAATGCAGCCTTATCCAAAAGAGTACATATTGCCTCATTACACTGATATAAAATTCTAGTCAAAACTAATCTATAGCATAAAGAAATATACTTCTCTCAGGGAACGGAGGTAAAGATTGACTGGAAAGGGACATGTGGGGTGATGGTAATAGAGATATGGGTTATACAAGTGTAACATTGCCATAAATGAATAAATTTACAACTAAGATTTGCCCATTTTATTGTGTGAACGTGTTATATAAAAAGAAAATATGAATATTTAATCCTGATTAACAATGTATGCTGTAATATGTAGAGAGAAATATGACATTCGTTTGAAATGTATCAAAAAGTAAGATTTGTGGGACTGATGGATTTTAGAAGGATGGCTAGCTAGATGGATAATAAGTGATAAGTAAAATAAAATGTTAATGGCAAGTATAAATGTAGGTATATAGGTTTTCACTGTAAAATAATTTCAACTTTGTGGTGTGTTTAAAATTTTTCATAATATAATGATGAAGGAAAGGAGAGCACTAGCTAACTGTTCTTGGTAGTTTATTCCTAGTAAATCTTATTAAATTTCCTAGAATTTGAGTGCACATACTATTTTTTTAAACATCTTTATTGGAGTATAATTGCTTTACAATGGTGTGTTAGTTTCTGCTTTATAACAAAGTGAATCAGTTATACATATACATATGTTCCCATATCTCTTCCCTCTTGCATCTCGCTCCCTCCCACCCTCACTATCCCACCCCTCTAGGTGGTCACAAACCACTGAGCTCATCGCCCTATGCTATGCGGCTGCTTCCCACTAGCTGTCTGTTTTACATTTGGTAGTGTATATATGTCCATGCCACTGTCTCACTTTGTCACAGCTTACCCTTCCCCCTCCCCATATCCTCAAGTCCATTCTCTAGTAGGTCTGTGTCTTTATTCCTGTCTTACCCCTAGGTTCCTCATGACCTTTTTTCTTTCTTAGATTCCATATATATGTGTTAGCATATGGTATTTGTTTTTCTCTTTCTGACTTCACTTTGTATGACAGACTCTAGGTCCATCCACCTCACTACAAATAACTCAATTTCGTTTCTTTTTATGGCTGAGTAATATTCCATTGTATATATGTGCCACATCTTCTTTATCCATTCATCTGTCGATGGACACTTAGGTTGCTTCCATGTCCTGGCTATTGTAAATAGAGCTGCAATGAACATATTGGTACATGACTCTTTTTGAATTATGGTTTTCTCAGGGTATATGCCCAGTAGTGGGATTGCTAGGTTGTATGGTAGTTCTATTTGTAATTTTTTAAAGGAACCTCCTTACTGTTCTCCATAGTGGCTGTATCAATTTATATTCCCACCAACAGTGCAAGAGTGTTCCCTTTTCTCCACATGCTCTCCAGCATTTATTGTTTCTAGATTTTTTGATGATGGCCATTCTGACCGGTGTGAGATGATATCTCATTGTAGTTTTGGTTTGCATTTCTCTAATGATTAATGATATTGAGCATTCTTTCATGTGTTTGTTGGCAATCTGTATATCTTCTTTGGAGAAGTGTCTATTTCAGTCAGACCCCGAATAGCCAAAGCAATCTTGAGAACGAAAAATGGAGATGGAGGAATCAGGCTCCCTGACTTCAGACTGTACTACAAAACTACAGTAATCAAGACAGTATGGTACTGGCACAAAAACAGAAATATAGATCAGTGGAACAGGATGGAAAGCTCAGAGATAAACCCACGCATATATGGTCACCTTATCTTTGGTAAAGGAGGCAAGAATATACAGTGGAGAAAAGACAGCCTCTTCAATAAGTGGTGCTGGGAAAACTGGACAGGTACATGTAAAAATATGAGATTAGAACACTCCCTAACACCATACACAAAAATAAACTCAAAATGGATTAAAGACCTAAATGTAAGGCCGGAAACTATCAAACTCTTAGAGGAAAGCATAGGCAGAACACTCTATGACATAAATCATAGCAAGATCCTTTTTGACCCACCTCCCAGAGAAATGGAAATGCACATACTATTTTTTGTCTCTCTCAGGAAAACAAGGACACTGGGTATAAGAATAGTAGTTCTATTTGAACTTTTATGACTATTAAGACTACTTCATTTTGTGTTGAGTGAAAAATTCAAACTTGCCTATTAAATAAATCTAAATCAAATGATCTATTAATTAAATCTAATTTTCTTTATGGGTTAAAATTTACTAAATAAAATGACTAGGTGGTTAAATAGGTTTTTAAGACTATTAAAAATATAAGCCTTTAAAAAAAAATAGTCTTAACCCCTAATGTTGAAGGTCCTGCACCTTCTGGAGTCAGAACCAAGCTCTACCCTAAACAGAGGGTAGGGTTAACATACAGGTTATTTTCTCTTTAGCCATAATTTCCTTTAATCTGTTTACAGTCTCATCAAAAGCTCCCAAAAACTTTATGATGGACCTATTGTCAACAACATTCAACATATCTTTTTTGTAATTCATTATCTGAAATGGAAAATCTGGTTATTTTTTAAAAATTTGAAAAATATAGAAAAGAATGTAAAAATTATTTCATATTTTGCCAAACAAAGAAAACCTTCAGGACACATTTTAAATATTTTCTCTTTATAAGCATCTGTTTTTACATATTGGAGCTTACTTTTGTGTTCACTTTTCTACCACTGTTTGATTTTATTTCTCTGAATTTTAATATTTTCAACATGATTACTCTTACCATTATGGTTATTTTTATTGTTACATAGTATTTCTTCAAATAAGTGTACTGTCATCATTCTTCGAGAATTCACTTATTTAGTCATTCATTCAAAAAATTTATTGAATGCTTTCATGTGCTACATATTATGCAAGGTGCTGAGAAAAGATGGGCCAGCCAAATAGTGATGATTCTTGTCCTATTGGAACTTACATCCTAAAAAGGGTAATAGATATTTGTAAAAGACATACAAATCAACAAATAAGCACAAATTGTGTTAAGCACTATAAAGGGGAAGAACTTTATAAAGTTGTTTGAGAAAGTATCCTGGAGGCTCTAATATTTATTTGAATTTTAGGAGACATTACAACAAACTCAATATCATCTGGATTTTATTTTCTATTTGTTTGTCTCTCTTATCTGTCAACAGAAATATAAACTGGGGTGGTGGAGATTTTTAGTTCATCATATTTATATTTCCATGTGATGGTGAAGATAGTACCTTGAACACAGAACACTCAATATATATGTATTTAGTAAATTAATTACCTTCTATATGTATTTTGGTTTCCCCTTGGGGGTCTCATTTTTTTGGTGATATCTGTTTTATTTATCTCTTTATCTCTTTTATCACATAAAATTCATGGTAAACTCAAATCTGAGTGTAACATATAAAGATAAATATAAAGAAAACAAAATGGGAAACCCAATAGATATTGCTAAAGTCTAATTCCTTATACTTGATTTACACATTTCATATTTCTTTAATTTTTTAAAGTTGAAACAAAATTGACCTTCATTGATGATAGCATCATGGTCTGTGGTCTCATTATTTTCATTCAGTGTATATATGAGTGGTGTTTAAACTATGTCTGTCTTCTTAAATTAAAAAATATTCTCTAAATCTCAAATTAATTTCAATAGGAAGTCAAACTTGTGAGAAATTAGATGCCTATACTTTCTGACATGCATCAATGTTTTGTATTTTCCTTTTACTTTAGGGGACAATAGGCACATTCCTCAGTAGCAATAAGGTTTTCGAGGACTTTCAAGGAATTTATAAGGTAAAGAAAAAAATTAGTAATAATCAGATGACAAATGTGACTGTCTTCCAATGAAATGTCACTGTTCGAATTATGTGGGCTCTATAGGGCACTTCCAAAGATGTGGTCTTCTTTGAGAATAAAATTGGAATTACATTGACAATGGACTCCTCTTGAGTCTTTCCCTTCTCTAAAAACAATGCTTCAGTTTGAATGGTTTTCATGGCCTTAAAGGTAATTCACAGTACAAAATGGTGTGGGATAAATGAGAAATATTAATAACATATTTCAGCAATGTTGGTTCACAAAGATATTCTAGATTTCATTTCTTTAGTAATCCTCTGAAATATAAGGCAGTTTGATTTATAGATATAATTTTTAAGCATAAAGCAAAAGTCCTAAAAATAAAGGAATGTCTAAATTTATTTCTCAATATAGTTTAATGCTGAAACTTCAATAATATATTTAGAACTGTTAGAAAAAAATTTGTAGGTTAGCAACAGATTAAAATCTCAATTTATCTGTATCATAGGAGAATAAATCCTATCAGATATAAACTCTTAAAAAAAGATAGTGCTTTAAATTTATTTGCGTCAATACTCAGAACCTTTCACACAGAAGATACATAGTAACAATGAGTGGGTGGATGAATGAATGAATGAGTGAATGAGTGCAAAATAACCTCCCTCATCACACTGAATGTCCTGAGGCAGTACCACCTCATGTAGTCTCCACAGTACTAGTTTTGCTTTTGTTTCTTAAATAACACTCCTAGGTTTTGAGCAGAAGACCATAATATCATAACTTTAAAATGAAATCATAATGGCCTTTTACAACAGTGGTCTTAAATGACACAATATACCAGTTGTTCTTAATAGATATCTACACGAAATTCCATCCAGAAACAGCAGAAAGCACATTCTTTTCAAGTGCTCATGGAACATTCTTCAGGATAGATGACATGCTAGGCCACAAAATAAGTCTCAACAAGTTTAAGAGGATAGAAATCATATCAAGCATTTTTTCTGACCCCAACCATATGAAATTAGAAATGAATTACAGAAAGAAAAATGGGAAAAACACAAACACATGGAGACTAAATAACATGTTGCTAAACAACCAATGGGTCAATAAAGAAATCAAAAAGGAAGTCAGAAAACATGTAAAGAGAAATTAAAATGGAAACACAACTTTCCAAAATCTATGAAATGAAACAAAAATAGTTTTAAGAGGGAAATTTATAGTGATACAGGCCTTTCTCAAGAAACAAGAAAAATCTCAAACAACCTAATTTGCCAACTAAAGGAGATAGGAAAAGAAGAACAAACAAAGCCCAAGGTCAGCAGAAGGAAGGAAATAATATCAAAGAGGAAGTAGGGCTTCCCTGGTCGCACAGTGATTGAGAGTCCACCTGCTGATGCAGGAGACATGGGTTCGTGCCCTGGTCTGGAAAGCTCCCACATGCCGCGGAGTGGCTGGGCGCATGAACCATGGCCGCTGAGCCTGTGCGTCCAGAGCCTCTGCTCCGCAACAGGAGAGGCCACAACAGTGAGAGGCCCATGTACCGCAAAAAAAAAAAAAAAAAAAAAAAAAAAAAGAAGTAAATAAGAGACCAAAAAACAAAAGAAAATAACAATGACACTAAAAGCTGTTTTTTTTGAAAGGACAAACGAAATTCATAAACCTCTAGCCAGGCTCACCAAGAAGAAAAGAGAGGACCCCAAAAAAACAAAATAAGAAATGAAAGAGGAGAAATAACAATTGATAACACAGAGATACAAAAAAATCATGAGAATACTACAAAGAGTTACATGCCAACAAATTGGGCAACCTGGAAGAAATGGACAAATTTCTAGAAACATACAACCTGCCAAGACTGAATCAAGAAGAAACAGACAATCTGAACAGACTGATCGTGTGTAGTGAAATTGAATCTGTTAAAAAAAAAAAAAAAAAAAGCCTCCCAGCAAACAAAAGTCCAGGACTAGACAGCTTCACAGGGGAATTCTACCAAACATTTAGAGAAGAAATAACACCCATCCTTCTCAAACTCTTCCAAAAAATTGCAGAGGGAGAAACACTCCCAAATTCATTCTATGAAGCCACCATCACCCTGATACCAAAATAAGAAAAAGATATCACAAAAAAAATTATAGACCAATATCACTGATGAACATAAATGCAAAAATCCTGAACAAAATACTAGAAAACAGAATCCAGCACATTAAAAGGATCATACACCATGATCAAGTGGGATTTATCTCAGGGATGCAAGGATTCTTCAATATATGCAAATCAAACAATGTGATACACCATATTAACAACTTAAGGATTAAAAAGCATGGGATCATCTCAATAGATGCAGAAAAAGCTTTTGACAAAATTCAACACCCATTTATGATAAAAGCTCTGCAGAAAATGGTCATAGAAGGAACCGACCTTAACATAATAAAGGCCATATATGACAAACCCACAAGAAGCATCATATTCAATGGTGAAAACTGAAAGCATTTCCACTAAGATCAGGAACAAGACAAGGATGTACACTCTCACCACTATTATTCAACATAGTTTTGTAAGTCCTAGCCATGGCAGTTAGAGAAGAAAAAGAAAGAAAAGGGATTCAAACTGGAAAAGAAGTAAGACTGTCACTGTTTGCAGATGACATGATATTATACATAGAAAATCCTAAAGATGCCACCAGAAAACTACTAGAACTAATCAATGAATTTGGTAAGATTGCAGGATACACAATTAATTGACAGACATCTCTGGCATTCCTATACACCAACAATGAAAAATCAGAAAGAGAAATTAAGGAAACACTCCCATTTACCACTGCAACAAAAAGAATAAAATACCTAGGAATAAACCTACCTAGGGAGACAAAAGACCTGTATGCAGAAAACTATAAGACACTGTTGAAAGAAATTAAAGATGATACCAACAGATGGAGAGATATACCATGATCTTGGATTGGAAGAATCAACATTGTGAAAATGACTATATTACCCAAAGCAATCTACAGATTCAATGCAATCCCTATCAAATTACCAATGGCATTTTTTACAGAACTAGAATAAAATATCTTCAAATTTGTATGGAGACACAAAAGACCCCAAATAGCCAAAGCAGTCTTGAGGGGAATAAATGGAGCTGGAGGAATCAGACTTCCAGACTTCAGCCTATACTACAAAGCTACAGTAATCAAGACAATATGGTACTGGCACAAAAACAGAGATATAGATCAGTGGAAAAGGATAGAAAGCCCAGAGATAAACCCACGCACCTACGGTCAACTAATCTATGACAAAGGAGGCAAGGATATACAATGGATAAAAGACAGTCTTTTCAATAAGTGGTGCTGGGAAAACTCAACAGCTACATGTAAAGAATGAAATTAGAACGCTCCCTAACACCATACACAAAAATAAACTCAAAACGGATTAGAGACCTAAATGTAAGACTGGACACTATAAAACTCTTAGAGGAAAACATAGGAGGAAGCTCTTTGACATAAGTCACAGCAAGATCTTTTTTGACCCACCTCCTAGAGTAATGGAAATAAAAACAAAAATAAACGAATGGGACCTAATGACACTTAAAAGCTTCTGCAAAGCAAAGGAAACTACAAACAAGACCAAAAGACAACCCTCAGAATGGGAGAAAATATTTGCAAATGAAACAACAGACACAGAATTAATCTCCAAAATATATGAACAGCCCATGGAGCTCAATATCAAAACAACAAACAATCCAATTAAAAAATGGGCAGAAGACCTAAATAGACATTTCACCAAGGAAGACATACAGATGGCCAAGAGGTACATGAAAACATGCGCAACATCACTAATCATTAGAGAGATGCAAATGCAAATCAAAACTACAAGGAGAGGGCTTCCCTGGTGGCACAGTGGGTGAGAGTCTGCCTGCCGATGCAGGGGACATGGGTTCATGCCCCAGTCCAGGAAGATCCCACATGCTGCAGAGCGGCTGGGCCTGTGAGCCATGGCCGCTGAGCCTGCGCGTCCAGAGCCTGTGTTCCGCAACAGGAGAGGCCACAGCAGTGAGAGGCCTGCGTACCGCAAAAAAAAAAAAAAAAAAAAAACTACAAGGAGGTATCACCTCACACCAATTAGAATGGCCATTATCAAAAAATCTAAACAATAAATGCTGGAAAGGGTGTAGTGAAAAGGGAACCCTCCTGTACTGTTGGTGGGAATGTAAATTGATACAACCAGTATGGAGGTTCCTTAAAAAACTAAAAATAGCACTGCCATATGACCCAGCAATCCCATTACTGGGTATATACCCTGAGAAAACCATAATTCCAAAAGAGACATGTACCACAAAGTCCATTGCAACACTATTTACAATAGCCAGGACATGGTACCAACCTAAATGTCCATCGACTGATGAATGGATAAAGAAGCTGTGGCACATATATACAATGGAATATTACTCTGCCATAAAAAGAAACGAAATTGAGTTATTTGTAGTGAGGTGGATGGACTCTAGGTAAGACTCTGTCATACAGAGTAAAGTGAAGTCTGAAAGAGAAAAAC
This sequence comes from Phocoena sinus, assembly GCF_008692025.1. Taxonomy (NCBI): domain Eukaryota; kingdom Metazoa; phylum Chordata; class Mammalia; order Artiodactyla; family Phocoenidae; genus Phocoena; species Phocoena sinus. The sequence continues at coordinate 31,689,116 of NC_045766.1, forward strand.
AAATACCATATGCTAAAGCATGTATATGGAATCATAAAAAAATAGGTACTGATGAACCCAGTTGCAGGGCAGGAATAAAGATACAGACATAGAGAATGGATCTGAGGATGCGGGGTGGGAGGGGAAAGCTGGGGCAAAGTGAGAGGAACATGGACATATATACACTACCAAATGTGAAATAGATAACTGGTGGGAAGCAGCAGCATAGCACAGGGAGATCAGCTCAGTGCTTTGCGATGACCTAGAGGGGTGGGATAGGGAGGGTGGGAGGGAGGCTCAAGAGGGAGGGGATATGGGAACATATGTATGCATATGGCTGGTTCAGTTTGCTGTAGAACAGAAACTAACACAGTGTTGTGCAGCAATTATACTCCAAAAAAATCTATTTAAAAAAAGGCAAAAAATAAAATAAAATATATAAGCAACAAGGATATACTGTGTATACACTCAGGGAATTATAGCAATTATTTTACAGTAACTTTTAAAGGAGTATAATCTATAAAAATACTGAATCACTATACTGTAGATCTAAAGCTAATAGAGTATTGTAAAGCAACTATACTTCAATAAAATAAACGTTGACCTCTTCTATTTTAAAGTTATCAGAGACACTGCAAAAGTTAGAGTACAAATCATCTCCCAATCAAATAAAATGTTTTGTTTTTCTTCTTTAGCTGTTATGTTTTCACTTTATCCTTCTGCTGCTCGGTTGTTTTCCTCAGCTGACTTGGAGATTGTAGTGCCCAGAAAGATCTATTTTTACCAATCTGAATGAATTATAGCTTAAGCAGTTTCCTGGCTGAGGAAGGTAGCTATTAAAATACTCACCCACTGAGGTTGGAAGGTGATTCTGCAGGAAAGTGAGCATATATGCTGTCAGAAAAAGGAACATTTTAATGCATTCCAATGAGGCCAGAGATGCCACTAGAGTTTGACTGGAAACCAATTGTGATTAGCATCGATGACTCAGGAAAACCACAATTCAGTGTACTTTTCAGCTACCGCTGCTGTTCACTGACGTCCAAAACTGGTTGGGGAAGGTCACAGGTTTCTGCACAGCCCCAAGTCAGAATTGACCTCTTTTCATTTCAGTGACTTGCTCATTGCTGGAGGGCAGTCCCACTTCCATGAGTTTGACCACAGTCTGAAAAATGGGTAAGTTAGATTTAGTTAGATTTAGTGATTGATAGGTTCCATTGCAAAGTGATAGCTGTAAAAATAAGGCTTTCTAAAAGAAAAGGGACTTTAGTAATATTTATAATATCCCCATTGTGAAGACTGGAAGTCTTCACTGTGTCATTTAGAAGAATTCTCTCTCTGCACAGATCAAGGAAGTTTTGTGATGCCAGAGCTACACTGGGGATTCCCAAAGACCTCTTTTTTTCTGTATGGTAGAAGCAGAACAGAAAGTCTCTAAGTTGCCTGCAAGCCAACTGACTTCCATTCTAATAATGGCTTCTGTGGGACCAGCGGGGCCATCACAATGTAAAAATGTTTTATTTTCTTTATGGAAATCAGGTGCACAAAATTGAATTAATCATAAATGGACTAATATAAATAGTCCATTGGCAGACCATGTACGTATGTATGTGTGTAGGTAGTTACAGTTAGGAAAAAAGAAATTTATAAACATTCAGCCCAGGAACTACAATATTACCATTAACTTATATATTGATCTTTGTACTCCTGTCCTCACCTAGATCCGTACTTACCCACTCATCCTTCTATCAGAGCTGACCACCTTCTTGAGAGCTTTGTGTTTTCTATTTTCTTGTTTTATAAAAGGGAGCTATATCTCATATGTATACATGCCTGAAGAATATATTGTGCATTTTTTGTGTATACTGTTTTTAATCTCCTGGGATTCTTTTTTCCACTCAAACTTAGTATACTAAGATTTATACTTATTGCTGCATTTAACTATAGTTGGTCGAGTTTTCAGTTCTGTGTATATTCCATTCTGTGAATACAGCACAATTCATTTCCCTATTCCTTTTTATCAAGAGAATTTGGGCTATTTCCAGATTGGTTATTTTCTTGTGGCAGAGAGTACTGCTATCAATATTCTTGTACAGGTATTCTCGCCTAGGGTTAAACTCTGAGTAGAACGGCTAAGTCATGGGGTATACAAATTTTGAACTTTATAGACAATGCCAAATTGTTTTTCAAAGAAGTTATTTCAAGCTAGACTTCCACCAGCAATGTAGAAAAGATTGTTTTGATCTCCATCCTCTCCAACTCTTAGCATTCTAAGACTTCTTAATTTTTGCAAATCACATATTAGATATATGCTGGATTTACATATTCTTGATGTTAATCTTTGGGTTATTTACATAGTAAATATCTTCCTCTAGTTTGTATCTTGTTTGTTTCACTTTCTTTTATCTTTAGATGAATACTTGATATTAATGTAAAATAATTTATGAGGTTTTTTTTACTTTCCTGGTTAGCTCTTAGTATCTTGTTTAAGAATGCCTGCCCTATACAAGATCAGAAAGACTTTACAGAATAATTTCTTCCAAAAGTCTAGCATTTTGCTTTTGACCTCAATACATGGGGAGTTGATTTTCAGTTAAGTTGTACACCATGAATTAAATGCCATTTCCAGCTCCCTTTCTCTCCCCCATAATATGGCTAACAAGTGTCAGCTCTATTTTTCAACAGTCCTTCCTTTTTCAATTTATCTACTGTTACCTCTTTCATATATTAAAGTTTCATTTGTGCTTGGATCTTTTCTAAGTTCTACTGATCAATGTGTCTATCCCTGCCTCAATACTATATTATCTTAATTATTATAGCTTTAAGTATTTATATCTGCTAAAACAAGTCATCCTGTCTCATTTTTCTTCTTTAAAAGAATTTTGGAAATTCTTGGGCCTTTTTTCTTCCATATAAATTTTAGAGTCATATTGTCAACTTTCAAAAATATTCCTGATGGGGCTTCAACTGGAGTTGCATAGGATCTTTAGGTCAATTAGGAAAATCACCATTTTTATAATGTTTTCCTGTTCTAGAACATAGGATATTTTAACATAGGGTATTTAGATTTTCTGTAAAGTCTCATTAAAGCTTTACACTTTTCTGTGAATAATTCTTGCATATCTGTTTGATTATTCCTAGATACTATTGAAAATGATGTTTTTAGGTTATATCTTCTAATTATCATGACCATACCTAATTGTACATTTGTTTTCAGTTTTAAAGCATATGGTTTTAAACCACTTATTCTATTTTAAGCTATAATAGTGAGAATTAATTCAGCTGTATCCAAATGAATAAATTAAGCTTTCCCAATCCCATAAACTTCTCTTTTTCCACCATTCTGTTATCCTTCTCTAATATAACAAAGTCTTTGCTGCTCAGCAGACAACTGTTAAATGCTAGTCATCACTTCACCATGCTAACATTCTCACATTTTTTCTAGGGTCAACCCCAAACAACAACATTTTCATTTAAAGAAGGAAGAGCCAACGCTTGCCTTTTCCACCTCTTTTGCAGGGAAAACCAATGTAAATATATTACCAGTTTCCTCATGGGCAATATGTCACATCCTTATACATTCCAATCCCAAATTTGACTGTGTCACAAAAGGTGTTTTAACAGTCCCAAGATGATTCAATCTAAAATAATAAGTGGTAGGGTGGTAAATTAAGGTTTAAAACTCCCATTTATTGTATTTTCTGCTTGGTGAGAAAAAGCAAAAATTATTGCATAGGAGATCTAGAAGTTTAGTCATAAATAAATGTTTAACTTTGCTTATCCAATGTTTCCAAAACTTATTTAACAATGGAATGTTTTAACTGTGTATTAACAGTAAATCCAAGGGTAAGGAATGATGAGTTTGTGTTGGGCAAAATGTCCAGTCTGTTTAATATGTATGAACATTAGGTCCTTATTATCAAGATATATTAACTCTATTATATAATATGAGAAACACTGAATATGTTTTACATTAAAATAATAGAAAGTGAAATTCTCCTTTAGATGCAATTTTCACTGTGGGGGGGAATAACTTGCTTGCATTTTTTTCATTACCTCAAGAATATTAATGCCAGAGTATCCAAGCAACAAGATGGGAACACTTCTTATCTTATCATACTTGGGTTATTAGAGTTGCTGTCATATTATAAAAAGAGATATATTAATACCAAGAAACAGCTTTCTTATATCTAAATGGGAAAGACTATATAAAATGGCCTGTAACCAACTATTCGGTTTTGGAGCCATACAGAATGAAGAAGTGAAGTGATAAGGATCTGGTCTGACTAGATCTTCAAGGTTCTTCTTGAAGAAATAAGATTTAGAAACAGGAAAGAGGCAGAGAGGTGGTTTCTGGAGAGAAACCAATGAAGAAATTTAAATCCATCTTAGCGTTTATAGAGAGAAGAGATGGTAACTAGCATTTCCTAAGTGCTGGCTATGTGCACAAGGCTCTGTGACTATTTTTAAAATTTAACTTAATTTGTATTTATTTTAGTTATGGTAAAATACACATACATAACATAAAATGTACTATCTTAACCATTTTTAAGTGTATCATTCAGTGACGTTAAATACATTCACGTTGTTGTGCAACCATCACCACCATCCACAGAACTCTTTTCACTTTGCAAAAATGAAATGCTGCCTATTAAATAATAATTCCACGTTTACCCCTCTACCCCAGCCCCTAGCAATCACCATTCCACTTTCTCTCTCTATGAATTTAACTATTTCAAGAAGCTCATATAAGTAGAATCACACAATATTTGTCCTTTTGTGGCTGGCTTGTTTCATTTAGCGTGCCATCCTCAGAGTTCATTCATGTTGTAGCATATGTCTTTTGATGCACAGAAGTTTTTAATTTTGATGTTGTCCAGTTTATCTAGTTTTCCTTTGTTGCCTATGCTTTGGGTGTAATATCCAAGAAATTATTGCCAAATCTAATGTCATGAAATTTCCCCCTATATTTTATGCTAAACCTTTTATTATAGTTTTAAGTCTGCAGTGGCTCCTCCCAATTTATATGTTGAAGCCCTAATCCCCATTACCTCAGAATGTAACCATATTTGGAAATAAAGTCTCCAAATAGGTAATTAAGTTAAAATGAGATCTCTAGGGTGAGCCCAATCCAATATGACTGATGTCCTTATAAGAAGACGGAACTTGGACACAGACATGGGCACACACACACAGAGAAAAGACCATATGAGGATACAGCAAGAAGGCAGCCATCTGAAAGCCAATGAGAGAGGCCTCAGAAGAAACCCAAACTATCAACAACTTGATCTTAGACTTCTAGCCTCCAGAACTATGAGAAAATAAACTCCTGTTTTTTTGTGGTACGCGGGCCTCTCACTGTTGTGGCCTCTCCTGTTGCAGAGCACAGGCTTCGGACGCGCAGGCTCAGCGGCTGTGGCTCACGGGCCCAGCCGCTCCGCGGCATGTGGGTTCTTCCCGGACTGGGGCATGAACCCGTGTCCCCTGCATCGGCAGGCAGACTCTCAACCACTGCACCACCAGGGAAGCCCATAATCTCTTGTTGTTTAAGCCACTAAGTCTGTGGTATTTTATTATGGCAACCCTAGCGAACTGATACAAGGTCTATGGAGTTTTGTTTTAATTAAAATTTTCTTTTGAGATAAAGTAGATTTGCATGCAGTTGTGTATCCTTTACACTGTTTCCCCTAATGGTAACATCTTATAGAACTGAAGTACACTATCATAAGGAGGATCTTAACAGTGAAACAATCCAAAAGTCCTATATGCGGATTTACTCCCTTTTACTTTTACTTGTGTGTGTGTGTGTATATTTAGTCCTATACAATTTTATCACATGCCTCTGTGCACATATCAACCACCACACTCAAGATATTGAACAGTTCTATCACAAGGATCCCTCATGTTGTTCTTTTATAACCACAAATCCTTAACTCCTGGTAACCAAAAATGTGTTCTCCATTTTTATAATTTTGTCATTTCAAGAATATTATATGAATGAAATCATACAATACACAATATTTGAGACTGATTTTTTTCACTCAGACTAATTCCTTTGAGATTCGTTCAAGTTGTTGCTTGTATCAATAATTTATATCTTTTTACTGGTCTGTAGTATTCCATGGTATACATGTACCAGAGTTTAATTAACCGTTCACCTGTTGAAGGACATCTGAGCTGCTTCAAGATTTGGGGTATAAACTTAATTCTGCCATTTTATTATTGTTTTCTTTCTGTTTCCTCTGTTTCTTTTCTTGCCATCCTGTGGGTTAATTGAACATTTTTTTAGGATTCCATTTTTATTTATTTTAGTATATTTCCTTAAAAATGTTTTTTATTGGGGTATACTTGATTTACAATCTTGTGTTACTTTCTGCTGTACAGCAAAGTGAATCAGTTATATATAAACATATCCACTCTTTTTTGGATTCTTTTCCCATGTAGGTCATTTCAGAGTATTGAGTAGAGTTCCCTATGCTATACAGTAGATCCTTATTAGTTATCTATTTTATATATAGTAGTGTGTATATGTTAATCCCAATCTCTCAATTTATCCCTCTCCCTCTTTCCCCTCTGGTAACCGTAAGATTTTTTCTACATCTGTAACTCTATTTCTGTTTTGTAAATAAGTTCATTAGTACCATTTTTTTAGATTCCTCATATAAGCGATATTAAATGGTATTTGTCCTTTTCTGTCTGACTTACTTCACTCAGTATGACAATCTCTAGGTCTACTCATGTTGCTGCAAATGGTATTATTTCATTCTTTTTATGGCTGAGTAATATTCCATTGTATATATGGACTACATCTTCTTTATTTATTCCTCTGTCAATGGACATTTAGGTTGCTTCCGTGTCCTGGCTATTGTAAATAGAGCTGCAATAATCACTGGGGTACACGTTTCTTTTCACATTATGGTTTTCTCCTGGTATATGCCCGGGAGTGGGATTGCTGAATCATATGGTAGCTCTGTCTTTAGTTTTTATGGAACCTCCATACTGTTCTCCATAGTAGCTGTACCAATTAACTAGTATACTTCTTTGTAGAGTTTTCTTTAGTAGTTGCTCTCTATAGAGTTTTAAAAATTAATTTTCTCAATTGCCCTTTAAAGTAAGTACTACTAGACCTACATCAGAGATAAGAAAACTGAGGCTCAGAAATAGTAAGTAGCTTGTCTGCATGTCTGCTTATAAGTACCAGCGCTGCAATCTGACCTAAATCTGTCTGACCCCAGAAGCTGTGGTCTTGCTATCACTATATACAGCTTGCCACTGACCTCAGGGCAATATGGGAAAGCCTCATCCATTATGAGTCATCTTTATCAGGAGATGTGCAAGATTTGGCTGTACTGAGGAAGAACCCAAAGTATCATATCTCAAGAATTTTGCTCTTATTCTTCTCTCTGTGATGCCTCTTCTTTAGCCCCTTTCAACCTATTGAAATCCAGTTTACGGAAAGGCAGCCACCTCCACGAATCTTTCCCTAATTGCCTTACCTCTCTGTGGTAGAAAGTAATTTTTTTCCTTTGGCTTCTCCAGAGCAGTTTGTTTATACCTCTCTTCTGGCCTGGATTCTTGCTAGCTATTTGTATATTTCTTACTTCCTGTCTTGACTGGAAACTTTTTGAGGAAATAAACTAAGACATAATTCATTTTTGTCATCTCTACAGCTAGAATGATGTCTAGCATATAGTAGTTGATCTAGCAAACATTTGTTGAGTTCAGTGGAACTGGGTTAGGGCTTAGAAGCTCTGAGTAAATCTGAGTTTTTTGGAAGGAGAATCAATATGGATCTTCCTGGATAATGATCATTTAGTTCCTTACTTGGTAGATTACATTTTTTAAGTGTATTAGAGAAAATTTTTAAGAGGCGTGGAATCAGTATAAAGCAGATCAGTTGGATTCATTAACAGGTGGGCAATTTTTCACTCCTACTTGGAACGTTTCTCAGGTCAGTGATTATGAAGTTCTCATATTTAAAATCATCTGATGTTCAAATTGCTGGTGCTCAAAGGAAAAAGGAGAGGATTTTTATTTTAATTATTATTGATTAAACACCAAAACATCTTTCAGAATTGTCTCTACATTCAGGACAAGGATAAGCTAGCAAGTGTTTGCTAAGCTCAGATATTTAAAACCTGCTCTAGGGGAAGAAAAGTCATTTAGTTGACATAATGACCCCTTTATACATTTAAGCAGTACTTAGCTTTATGAAGCCATAAAAATATATGTACAGTAATATACTCATTTGTCTTTCTAAAACAACCACTATAAACCATGATTTGTAAGATTTTTAAACATAACTGCTTTCCTAGGAGGACATGTATACGATATATATGGCTGTACTATTCCTTCCTAAGTGCTTCTCGAAGTCCATTTTCCTCGTGAGTTATGGCTTCTCAAATAGAATGGAAGTGCTACCGATGTTGTTAATGCAATTCTATTTTTAAAAGATAAATTAATTAAAAAAAAATTTATTTATTTATCTTGCGGTACGCGGGCCTCTCCCATTGCGGAGCACAGGCTCTGGGCGCGCAGGCTCAGTGGCCATGGCTCACGGGCCCAGCCGCTCTGCCGCATGTGGGATCTTCCCAGACCGGGGCACAAACCCACGTCCTCTGCATCGGCAGGCGGACTCTCAACCACTGCGCCACCAGAGAAGCCCTAAATTAATTTTGATTATTTGAATATGACCAGTCAAAAAAGGGACAATTACATGAAACTTTATTTTTAATTTAACTAGGAATAAGTATATGCACAACAATGATTACCCATCTCTAAGCTTAAAAATCATAAATCTTTGAGTTAGAAGAGAAATTGACTATAGCTCAGTGCTTCCCAGCTGAAATGGTGTGCTATAAACTGCACAGAATTGCAAAACGACCTAAGATTCATAAGTAAAGTATGTACAATGCTTAACAGTTTACAAATTACATTTAAATAGTAATGATGGGAAAGCACGGATTTGGAGACCAACTTTAGGGAAGTTGTTTAATCTCTGGGCAGTTCCATTTTCTCCTTTCCTCTTCTTCACGGCCCATTGCCTATAAATATCAGTACACTATTTTCCAGCATGCCTCCTCCTCTCCTGCCCCAGCAGCCTGCGTCTGCCCTCTCAATGCACCATGCACCTTGTACTACATGGCCCATTGGCCCATTTCCCAACTCATTCTGTTTTTCAAGACAAATTCACTTTGTCTCTTTCCATCACGTTAAAGCATCATCCTAAATGACAGCCTGAGTCTCATGTCTTTTGTGAAATCTTCTAGACTACTCCAACAGTTAATAAGCTCTTGTTCTCATAATTGTCACGTATTAATTCAACAGACATTTGAGTTCATAGGCACTTTGCTACCTATGATAAACTGTACTCTCTGTCCACAGCATTTTCAATGGTGGTTTTTAATTTTGCATGCATATATATACAGGGTTCTGCTGATTTTTTTTTAAGTCTGAAAATTACTGTCTTAATGAATGAAATGGAAAATAAACAGATAATTGTAATTTGCTAAGTCATTATAGCCATGTGTACAGTTATGGGAGCATTGGAGGGGGACAGCCTCTTATTTTTGGTTATCTTGCATACTTATTTCCCTCTGAGTTTTCTTGAAAACTCCTCATTAACAGGAATCATATCATATCCTCCACTAGAACCCTTGAGGGGAGGATGCTCTCTGTTTTGCTTCCTGCTATACCCAAAGTACCTAAAACAGGGCCTGGTCCAATATAGGCCCTGAATTATACTGGTTAGATGCAGGAATCTTACCATTTACATGCCTCATTTTGTCTACCATGTGTAATATACTTGATAATGTTCATGATGTATTTGACAGATGAAAATTGAATTTTGAAAAGAAAGATATGTCTTGGTGCTAGATATTTCAATCTTGACTATTCTGCCCTTTCACACGAGGAGCAAGACATGGAAAGTAGGTTTTAACATGTGCAGAGAAGAGAAGGCAGTGCAAAGACAAAAACATAGGACTTGGATGGCTGTGCTCCTTTTAAATTCCTTATCTGAAAACAATTTTTGATATAAAAATGAAAGTTGAGGGCTTCCCTGGTGGTGCAGTGGTTGAGAGTCCGCCTGCGGATGCAGGGGACACGGGTTCGTGCCCCGGTCCGGGAGGATCCCACATGCCGCGGAGCGGCTGGGCCCGTGAGCCATGGCCGCTGAGCCTGCGCGTCCGGAGCCTGTGCTCCGCAACGGGAGAGGCCACAGCAGTGAGAGGCCCGCGTACCGCAAAAAAAAAAAGAAAAAGAAAGGTGAATTTAACTCTTCTTTCATTAGTAATTTTTAAATTTTATGTACTCCTTTAGTTAAATTATTACTTAATCTTAGTTTTAAGATTTTTACTCCAAAAGATAATTTTGATAAGCAAAAATAAAAGCCAAATATTTTTTCAAAGATAATTTTCTTTATATCACCATGAGATTTAGGACCTTACTGTTAATCACATGATCTCAATGTCCATTTTTTCTAAGTGCCATGGGCATGAGTGACAAGGTACACCAGCAGTAGGGGTCTGGCTGCAGTAGGAGGGTGGGTTGGCAATGAGAAATGGCAGATACAGGAGAGTACATTGGGCAATAGCAACGGGGCAAGTTCAGCAAAAAGTAGTCAAGGCAAAGAAAAACTGGTCATTTCCATCAATATACAGTCAAGCATTGAACAACTCACGCTGTCATATATTATAAATTGATACCTGCCAAGTTGATTCTTATATTCCAGACTGATTTCCATACATCTGTTCATGAAGGAACATTTGAAACTGATACATGGCTTGCTGCTGCCAGCCAAAAATTCAGTTTTAGCAGCATCAACATCTTTGTCAGTAGAGCAGGGCAATGTTCATGCAATAATTTTGATGTAGTATTACAATGTCTTTCCAGTATAGTTTCTTTTAGCCCCATAAGTTTTGCAAAGGTGTTGCTTGTTTAGGAAGGTGGGGTAAAGGGATAAAGATGATGGAAATAAGGCGTAGAGGTGACTTAGCATTAAGTATTTTATTTACATTTGGGACTTCATGTAAGATTTTGTTTGTAAGAAAGATGAGGACTTTGTTAGTAAAAGGAGTTTGAAAATTGTTGCTTTTTTATACAAGAATGAACATGGCAAAATATGTGTTGATATTGATGATGAAAATCACAAGTATCATACATTTAAAATTGATGCAAAGCTACACAATAATAGTAACACATTTTTAGCCTGAATTGGATGCTCACTGCTGTTAAACTGGTTGACCACCTACAGCTTGGTGGAAGAAAGTGAAAAATAAAGAACATGAATAAAATGTCACAAATATGCTATGGCAGCATCTAACAAGGGAGATATGATGAGGGATTTTTTTTTAACTTTTTTTTTTAGCTTTTGGAAACACGTAAAACATGTTGAAGCTTCATACACATTTTCAGGGGTACAGTATATGTTAAGGAAAGTGGCCTGCACTGTAAATCCATGCAGGCAGAAAGAGTTCTATTGAAGAGGCTTCAACGTCTCAGCACTGGGCAAGAAAGTGTGTCTTTGTAAACAAGGTTTTGACCTAAGTCTGTTGTATGACTGTGTCTGGAACCGCAGGCTTTGATATACAGGGTTTCTCAACATTAGCACTATTTATATTTGGAGTAGGATATTTTCTTAGGATGAAGCAGTATCCTGAGTATTGTAGGATGTTTAGTAGCAGATGCCAGTAGCACTGCCCCCCTCCTACCCCCACCCAAATGTAACAAACAAAAATATCTCCAGATAAAGCCAAAGGTAATCATGGTGCAAGGGTCAGAGGGAATCATCCCTGTTGAGAAATACTGATATCAGCTGTAAGACCAAGTCTGATAAATATGCAAAATATAAAAACAGCTCACACAACTCCATATCGAAAAAGCAAACAACGCAATCAAAAAATGTGCAAAAGACCTAAACAGAAGACATACAGATGGCCAGCAGGCACATGAAAAGATGCTCAGCATTACTAATTAGAGATATGCAAATCAAAACCATAATCAAGTATCACTTCAGACTGGTAAGAATGGCTATCACCAAAATGTTTGTAAATAATAAATGCTGAAGAGGGTATGGAGAAATGGGAACCCTCCTACATTGTTGGTGGGAATGTAAATTGATGCAGCCACTATGGAAAACAGTATAGAGGTTCTTTTAAAAACTAAAAACAGAGCTACCATATGATCCAGCAATCCCACTCCTGGGTATAGATCTGGAAAAAAATGAAAATCCTAATTCGAAAAGATACATGCACCCCAATGTTCATGGCGGCGGTATTTACAATAGCCACGACATAGAAACAACCCAAGTGTCCATCAACAGATGAATGGATAAAGAAGATGTGGTACATATATACAGTGGGATATTACTCAGCCATAAAAAGAGTGAAATATTGCCATTTGCAGCAACATGGATGGACCTAGAGAATACTGTACTTAGTGAAAGACAGATATACTATATGATATCACTTATATGTGAGATCTAAAAATAATACTAATTAATCTATATACAAAACAGAAACAGACTTACAGACATAGAAAACAAACTTACGGTTACCAAAGGGGAGAGGGAGGGACAAATTAGGAGTATGGGATTAACAGATAAAAACTACTATATATAAAATAGATAAGCAACAAGAATTTACTGTATGGCACACGGAATTATATTCAATACCTCATAATAACCTATAATGGAATATGATCTGGAAAAAATAACTGAATTACTTTGCTGTACACCTGAAACTAACACAATATTATAAATTAACTATACTTTAATAATTAAAAAAAGAACAAGTCTGGTAGATAAACCGTAACCTCACAGTGATGCTAGGATTATTTAAGATACTTTCTAGAATGTAGAAACTGAAAAGAAATAAGAATATTATTGATAAATTGTCTTTCAGCAAGTCACAATTCCCCCACCATTATACTTTAGGTCCTGTTTTCCAGTCACCATTCTTAAATAGACGAATTCAGCTGAGGCTGTTATATTAATATTATGAAATTTGTTGATTTCTAAAACATCATTCTTCTACTATTCTGTACTTCTATTCTGTGCTTTATGACCTATCAAATGGAAGATCTAGGTGAGAGGTTTATACTTTCATGTGAGAATCTTTGAATGTTCTTTTATGTAAAGTAATGCTATAAAATGTGGCCTGATTTTTGCTGGGTTTTAACTAAGATTTGAGATAACTGGAAAACTTTTTAGATTTTTAATAAAGTTTCTAACCACATCAATTTAAAAATTGTGGTAACTTAATTTTTATTTTGTGACTAGTTTATAACACAAGAAAACCTAATCAATAACTGTATGACCTTTTCAGCAGATACTAAGTAAGCACCTGCCAAATGCAAGGCACAGAGAGTGAAGTGATGAATGTGAATTCACCACATGCAGCCACTAATATTGCTCTGTCCAAGCCTAAAAGGCATAGATTTCTTCAGTTCACTTAATCTGTGCACTGTTAGAGAACGTACTCATCTATTAAAAAAAAAAAAAAAAAAGGGTACAGAATCACAGATTTGGCCCCAACGTAGTTATATCCTCTGTCCTTTCTCATTAGGGACTCTGGAGTATTCCCTGTAAATGGAATTTTCAGCTAGTGTTTTGGGCAGAGTTGATACTTAGATTTTTGATATCATTACCTCTGCGGTTCTCTTACTGCCAAAATTATCCCTTTAAATTCATGGCCACTCTTTTGGCCCTGAATTCTTATCTCCAGGACCTTGGCCTGATAAGGATGAGATTTTCTACTGCCTATTCTGCTGCTATAGCCATGGAGATGGGAGTGCACTCTGGCCAGAATCCTACATTCTCATAATTCTCACACCTTCCAGTTCCAGATTTCCAAGTGTAAACTTTCATATGTCCTCTTTTTGCTTTTGGACTCTTTTTAAGTTTCTTTAAATGCTTGTTTTATAATATTTTATTCAATTTTTATAATTGTTATTTCTGGGAGGTTTCATGTGACCCCTTACTCCTACCATCATTACCTATCTTTAATTATGAATTTTGTTTCAAAACAGTATTGCTAGATTGCAAAGAAACACCTCTTATTTTGGAAAATACTAAAATATTACCAAAAAGGAAATCAGAATTCTCACAACTGAGATATACTTTCGCTAATGAAAAAAATGTGTTTGCTATCATCTTTTTACAGATTGTTGAATTTCTCTAAAATATTTTAAGTTCTTCATTAAATCTTCATATATATTACTTTATATTTTCATTACATACAAATACATTTGGGTTTTTTTGAAACTAATCATTTTAAACATAAATTAGATAAAACTTGAGTATCTTTTAAGTCCTGGTGATTTACTAAATGACGTATCTATTCTATATCAATAATATTACATTTAGAAATTCTTGCTATAAAGCTATGATTTACAATAGCGCAAGAGTTATTTCAGGAATCAAATTAACATAAAAATTATAGTAGATCAATAACTATAATCACTTTTAAAGACAGAATGTGAAGCCATTAACTAACCTTTACAATTTTCCCATTATTATTTTAACTTTAATCAAGAAGAGACCTTATACATTTTTTTTTTTTTTTTTTGTGGTAGGTGGGCCTCTCACTGTTGTGGCTTCTCCCGTTGCGGAGCACAGGCTCCGGACGCACAGGCTCAGCGGCCATGGCTCACGGGCCCAGCCGCTCCGCGGCATGTGGGATCTTCCCAGACCGGGGCACGAACCCGTGTCCCCTGCATCGGCAGGTGGACTCTCAACCACTGTGCCACCAGGGAAGCCCGACCTTATACATTTTAATAATACTTGTCTTTAATACTTAGTGTTTATGAAATAAGAAAAAAAGGTCATTGATGGCCTGGAAGTATTATACAAAAAAATCCATTGGGCAGGAAATCTATAATTTGGGTTCACTCTTATTGGTCATCACTCTTTTATTGGTCAAGTTACAAAACTTTTTTGAATTAGAATTTCATGTACTCAGTAATGAGGTAAAGGTCTGTCAGTATTTGTACAGGATAGGCTATGTTTCATCTCAATCCTCCTTTCAGGATCTAGGCATTTATTTTTCCACCTACCAAGAGTGCTGGCTGCTGCTGGCCCACAAAATGGCCTTCAGCTAAAAAGAACTGTCCTACTCAAAATTATTTGCTACCCTGTTTCAATCCACATCCATTGACCTGTCAATGCATAGTCCCTCCTTTTCAAGTGGAAATGGCCATCCACCTCCAGAGCTCCTCCATGGAGTGGGCTGAGGCCTCTGTTGCAACGGAATCACAATTCAAACTCTCTCTCCCTAGTCGTGCTTCTCACACACCCTTATGGATGTTGTTCCCAAGATAACTTCCCTAATCTTTATCTTGGAGTCTGTTGCCAGGGAATTCAGTCTAAGATAATAATAATAAAAGGGATTTGAAGCCTGACCCTACCATTTAGTATTGAATCTATTTATTTAATTCTTTGGGCAACTTATGTAACTTCTTTGGACTTTACATGGATTTTATGATGATTTAGTGAGGAAATAAATGTGTAAGTAATATTATATACAGCAGTGTCTTCAGAAATAAGCCTTATTTAAGAAAAAAAGTTCATAAAGGTGTTACTTACCTGATATTTTCTATGCTGAGCAACTAAAACTCTTTAAAAACAAAAACTTTTCAACTTAAGGTAAAAATTATACACTAAGGTGAATGAAATGCAAAAATCATAAGTATACAACTCAATGAATTTTTACATATAAGCATACTTCTGTAACTACCACCCACATTAAGCTATAAAACATTTTCTGTACCCATGTCCTCCCTTTTCAATACTGCCATTAGAGACAACAATTATTCTGACTTTTATGACCATATGTTAGTTTTTCCTATTCTCAAACACATATAAATGGAATCATACTTTTTGTGTCTGGCTTTCTCTACTCAGTATAATTTGGTTCATCTATGCTATTTTGGAAATCACTAGTTTGTTCTTTTTCTAATCACTGTGTAGTTGTCTATTGTAAGAATATACTACAATTTGCTTACCTATTTTGCTCTTGATGATTACTTAAGTTGATTAAGGTGTTTGCCTATTATAATAAAGTCACTAGGAACTTTTTGTACATGCCTTTTAGTGGACATATATACTCATTTATCTTAAGTAGATACGGAGGAGTAGAATTATGGAGTTACAGGTTAGGTGCACTGGACAAATGAATCTTGATAAGATCTGACCAGTATTAGCTAATACCTAAAAAGTTCTTTTCCTGAAGGTTTAAATAAATTCATCATATTGAATAAAAATTGGATATCACTACTAGTTAACTTAAAATGAAAATAACACATTATGAAGATTATGAATAAAACCTGTGAATACTCAGCAAAGCTGATAGAAGCAGAGGAAATGTCACCTAAAACATGAATGAAAAACACAATGAGTTCATTTATCTTCTTCAGTGTAGCTACACAAACACTGGGGAATCAGTTTAACTACAGTTCCATCCTGTAGTTCTACCACAGGACTGCACACCTGCTTTTAATTTATAGACAATATATAAAAATGACATATTGAGTATGTCTTCTCAGGTTGGCATAAAGGTTGGATAAAATGGATGAGAGCCCCCTCACTGTTTTGCCTACAGTGGGCTAGGTAGTAATGATACCGCAAAAAGAGTAGTAAAAGTATGAGAGAATTAGGAGCTTCACTAATTAGGAGCTACCCAGTGGCTATACTGTGAAAAGAAATATCCTTTCTTGCGAGATCTGATTTTTAAATGATATGGAATATATGAGATTTTATGGGTGTACCAGACAAGAGACCAGCAGGAAACAGCATGTTCAAGCAGTATTGTTGGGGAAAGCTTAATGAAGATGTTTACAAAAGTAGAAGCAGAGTTAAGGGAAACCAACAAACAAATGCAGGTAGACTTAGGACTAAGGGAGCCTTAAGACTGCAGTCAGCAAGCATAGTGGTGTTACCTGAATCTGGAGAAGTCAGCTCAATAAAGATTGTGTCGTTAAGTGGATGAAATCAGCTAACTGGTGGCACTGTGGCAAGGAGAGAATTGGGGAAGTAAGCATTCTAATCTCATTCTCTTCCTGACTTCTGAGCTGCTGGAGACTCTCACGGGCAACTTGCTTTGGTCAATTCTAAATTGTTACCACAGGAAATTCTCTTGAAGCTAGCATTAATGGGTCACAGGGTATGAAATTTCAAAAATCTTAATATGTTGTCAAACAATCTTAAGGGATGTTTACACTAGTGTATATACACAAGAGGATATTATGAGAATAATATTGGTAACAGCTAGACAGGTAGAACATTTTCTTTTATACTTCAGTTGGCCATTTATTTTTCTCCTGTGAATATTTCCTCTGTGTTCTCTAATTGGTAGAGTGCTAATGTTTCCCCTATTAATTTTTTAGGACTCTTGATCTATTAAGAATATATAATATTATATACATATAAAATTTCATTTTTAGGCAAACCTGCTGCTCAGTGTTTTCCTTCAGACTTTTTTCTATTGCTTTAGTGTTTGGGGAGTTGTTCCTCTTCCTGAAATTATTTTTAAATTACATATTTCCTAGTTTACTATGTTTGGGTTTTTTTTACTCAAAACTCTTTACATCTTTACTCTGACATCTTTCAACTATTTATATGACAGTTGTACCATTTAGAAACAAAATTTGTCTCTCCATTCATTTCTTATGTCTGCTTCCTTCCTCCCTCTCTCCCTCTCTTCTTTCCTTCCTTCCTTCCTTCCTTCCTTCTTTCTCTCATTTTATATAGTTAGAGTCCATTTTATAGAATAATTCCTAGCTTTTGTTTTTTGTTGTGATATAGAAAATGCGATGCATAAATTCAGTAAACAAGATATATAGGAAACTAGAATTTTAATTTTTTTAGAGTTGCCCACTTCACAAATTTTTTTAATTCTAAGAATTCTTGTTAATTCTATTTAGTTTAATGGTTTTATAGACAAAATGTATTCAAAAATAATACTTTTCTTATTTCTTTCTGGTAATGATAACTCCTTTTTTAGGGTAAAAAACATTTTTTAAAAAATTGAGACAGCCAAAATATTTAGAATAGTGTAAGTGATAATGAAATTAGAATGCATATTTTTAATTTTTTTTTTGTTATGGGTTACCTGATAATTAAAATTGTTTTATTGCATATGAACAAACATGTAATTGGATATAAAATTGGGAGGGTTCTCAGTTCTTCTCTCTCAAAACTTTGTCCTAATATTTTTTCCTTGTATCTTTGCCATTCAAATGTTTGCTAGGATTTGTCTAGCTATAATCTTCTTAATTAGTTTTGGCACTTAGATTCTACTTATTTGGAAAGCCAAATATTTTTCATCTACAGAAAATTTTCTTCTGAATATATTTTGTTTTGTCTTTTTAATCTCTGTTTTTTTCTTCAGGTTGGTTTTTTGGGGGTTTTTGTTGTTGTTGTTTTGTGTGTGTGTTTTTTTTTTTTTTTTTTACCTGTAATGGGTTTTCATGTTTTTGTTATTTTTCTGTGTCAGTTCTCCTCTTTACTGCCGACAACACAGGTTTCAATTCCACTATAAAGTTTTAATTTCTTTGAAGGAGTTCAATTTGTTTTCTTTTTATCTTGAGATGTTTTCTTTTTTTTAAATATGTGTGCCTTATTCCATCCTACTAAAACTATATAAAGTAACTTTCTGAAATGTATTCTTATGCCCACAGTAAATAAAAAGTCTGAGTGGCACCTTTTACTTCTGAATGTCAATTATGATTTTTGTTTACTTCGCTCTATAGTTTCTTTTCCCTTAGTAAGAATATTGGTAATTTTTTTCTTCTTACTGCTCAAAGAACAGAGACATATCAAGGCCCAGTACTTGCCCAAAGCAGTTCTTAAATAGTGATAAAAACAACTTCCCAGAATTGTAGTTGGACAGAAGGCCCTATTTTCAGAGTCTAATAAGTATACATAGATTGTAAGTAAACAGGCATAAATTTTATCTCTTAATTCTCCATTTTCCAACACTTTAAATATAACTTAGCAAGTGCAAAATCACAACCCCAGTGTGCAAGTCAACTAGTAAGCTTCCTGTTGCCACTGTCTGTGCTCCCTCACTATTCCACTGGTTTTCTGACAGCTCTGTTTTGGAAGGTTGAGGTGGTTTTGCTAATGCAGTGAACAAAGGTTTTACTGATCAAAAATTGTTATTTCTCAGTTTAGCGTTATGAATCTTTCAGAAGAGGATTGCCTCCAAGACTTCCTTTTTCAGAATTGATGCATTACTCTTGTGTGTGTGTGTGTGTGTGTGTGTGTGTATGAGATTATTTTTTTAAAGGAAGAGTGTGAAGGGCAACAACAAGGAGACTAGTTGAATATCACTTAAGCCACAATTAATTGGTTCTTAAAGGAAGAGTAGGAATTTCCTAGTCAGAGAAAGGAAAGGGGAGACATCTTCATGGAGAGAAATACATGTTCAAAGATAGAACTGTGTGACATAGTGATATGTTTGGCAGACACAACAATTTCAGTGCAGGTTAAGAGCAAAATGTGTGGGTAGTGGGAATCTTGTTGGAGGAAGAAATGTGAAAAGCTAGCTGGCTCTAGATTGTATAAAGCTGTACATGTTTATAGATGGGTTCTGTGGTTAGTGGGGGAAGCCTATGAATTCATCAGAGCACTGATGTGACTATTTTATGATTTGAGATAGATGGTGACTGTGTGAAAGACAGAAAAACAGGAAAAAGAGGTACCGGAGTGACCAATTAAGAATCTATTACAAGAGTCACAGTGTCTTAATGAAGTGTCTTAAAGCAAGACCAGTGGAGTTTGTGAGATATTTTATTCACAGAATTAGAAAGACAAATTTATGAAAGGGATATATTTTCAGAAGTGTGGGGAGGGCTTCAGGTATGAAAAAGAGAAATTAAGGTATAATGGGATTATTGGAAAAATAAAAAACTATGGCAGAATAAATTGGTCTAAGTCTTATGGAGGTCAATTAGAAGAAGATATATATATATACATCTTTCAATGTCATAAACCCAGTTCTGTGGGTTTGTCCTAGGATATTCTTGTATGCATGTTAAATAATTTATATACAAGTTTGTTCATTACCAGAATGTTATTCATACCAAAACACTGGAAAAGATTCCTGTGTATATCAATGGAAATTATTTATATAAATTATGATATATCCATCTAATGGATTATAAAGCAATGGTTTAAGAAAAAAAGCATGTTTCTATGTATTGGTAGAAAATGATCTTCAAACTATTTTAATTTTTAAGAGTGAAACACTGGATTGGAATATACTTTATTTAACAGCTTTACTGAGATTTAATTGGCATACAATAAACTGTACATATTTCAGGTGTAAAATTTGATGGATTTGGGCAAATAGATACACAGATGAAACCATCATCACAATCAAGTTAATGAATATATCCATCACCTGCTAAAATTTCCTTGTTCTTTTTAATCCTTTCCTCCATCTTCACAAACTTCTCTAATCACATTTAGTGTTGTCACTGATCTGTTTCCTGCTACTATCGATTGATTTCCATTTCATATAATATTTTATATATATAATCATATAATATACCGTCTTGTCTTTTAGGTCTTACTTCCTTCAGTATATTTATTTTGTGATTCAGGCGTGTCATCGCATGTATCAATGGTTGATTCTATTTTATTGCTGAATAGTATTCTATTGTATGGTAAACCACAAATTTCAAGTCATTTATCTTTTGATGGACATTTAAATTATTTCCAAATCTGAGGTATTAAAAATAAAGTTGTCATGAGCATTTGAGTGCAGGACTTTTATGGACATATGCTTTCAATTATCTTGTGTAAATACCTAGAACGATGTTTGAGTAGTATGGTAAATGTATATTTAACATTTTATGAAACTGTGAAACTATTTCTAAAGTGGTAGCACCATTTTATATCCTCACCAGTAGAATATGAGAGTTTAAGTTGCTCTACATATTCTCCAAGACTTAGTATTTGTCGATCTTTTAAATTTTAGCTATTTTATTTTGTGTATGGTAGACTCTCATTATGGAATTAATTTGTATTTTCCTAATGATTAATTACATTGAATATATTTTTATGTGACTATTTGCTATTCATATATTTATATCCGTATATCCTATATAGGGTATATCCTGTATCCATATATATAGGAGAAGTGTCTATTCAAATCCTTAGCCCATTTTTCAATTGGGCTGTATGTCTACTTATTATTGAGTTTAAAGTTACATATTCCAGGTATAAGTGCTTTCAGATATTAGTCTTGCAAATATTTTCTCTCAGTTTATGGTGTGTATTTTTATTTTCTTGAGTGTATTTTGAAGAGCAAATGATTTTAACTTTTTTAATATAAATTTATTTTATTTATTTATTTTTGGCTGCACTAGGTCTTTGTTGCTGTACGTGGGCTTTCTCTAGTTGCGGCGAGCAGGGGTTACTCTTTGTTGTAGTGCACAGGCTTCACGCTGCAGTGGCTTCTCTTGTTGTGGAGCACGGGCTCTAGGCACACAGGCTCAGTAGTTGTGGCACACGGGCTCAGTAGTTGTGGCTTGCGTGCTCTAGAGCGCAGGCTCAGTAGTTGTGGCGCACGGGCTTAGTTGCTCCGTGGCATGTGGGAACTTCCTGGACCAGGGCTCGAACCCGTGTCCCCTGCATTGGCAGGCGGATTCTTAGCCACTGGGCCACCAGGGAAGCCCCTGATTTTAATTTTGGTAAAGTCCAATTTGTTAACTTCCCTTTTATAGTTTATATATTTTGTGTCATGATTCAGAAATCTTTGTGCAACTTAAGGTGACCACGATTTTTCCTGTTTTCCTCTAGAAGTTGTTTTAGCTTTTACATTTAGCTTTTACATTTACATGAACATCTATTTCAAGTGAATTTTTGCTAAGTCTGAGATGAGAGATAAAGGTGTAATTTGATTTTCTTTTTCTTGCATATGGGTGTTTAACTTTTCAGCACCTTTTATGGAAAAGACTATCCTTTCCCCCACTGAATTGCTTAGGCACTTTTGTCAAAAATCAGTTAAGTGTATACACATGGATATATAGGTCTAAACCTTCTATTCTGTTCCCTTGAGTCATACTCTAGGACTTAGGGCCCACATCAAAAAAGAACTTGCTTTACTGCCCTGAAAAACTACAAAAGTTGTGTGCCAGTCATGATCCTGGCAGGAGACAGTTGGAACGCCTCAAAGTGAATTCAGTGAGATGAACTTTGACAGAGGATTGCACAGGAAGGGAAACCCAGAGAAGAACACCGGTACTGTGAAAGAGAAATTTCCTGGACCTCTCTTGGGTAGAATAGGCATCATGAAACAGTACCTCCACTGCAAACATGTAATTAAAGTATATAGAAACTAACTATGAGGAAAGGTACAGGTGCTTTAAAAAGATATAACTAGGAGTCAGAAAGTGCTGATCACAAAAAAAAAAAAAGTTAATCTGGGAAATGGAATTCCAAGTAGAGGGAATATCGTATGTGATGATCATCTAATGAAAAGTAGAATGATACACTATTTTTATTTATTTGTTTCTTTAACATCTTTATTGGAGTATAACTGCTTTACAATGGTCTGTTAGTTTCTGCTTTATAACAAAGTGAATCAGTTACACATATACATATATCCCCATATATCTTCCCTCTTGCATCTCCCTCCCACCCACCCTCCTTATCCCACCCCTCTAGGTGGTCACAAAGCACCGAGCTGATCTCCCTGTGCTATGAGGCCGCTTTCCACTAGCTATCTATTTTACATTTGGTAGTGTATATATGTCCATGCCACTCTCTCCCTTTGTCCCGGCTTACCCTTCCCCCTCAAGGTATCCTCAAGTCCATTCTCTAGTAGGTCTGTGTCTTTATTCCTGTCTTGCCCCTAGGTTCCTCATGACCATTTTTTTTGTTGTATTTTAGATTCCGTATATATGTGTTAGCATACAGTTTTTGTTTTTCTCTTTCTGACTTATTTCAGTCTGTATGACAGACTCTAGGTCCATCCACCTCACTACAAATAACTCAATTTTGTTTCTTTTATGGCTGAGTAATAGTCCATTGTATATATGTGCCACATCTTCTTTATCCATTCATCTGTAGATGGACACTTAGGTTGCTTCCATGTCCTGGCTATTGTAAATAGAGCTGCAATGAACATTTTGGTACATGACTCTTTTTGAATTATGATTTTCTCAGGGTATGTGCCCAGTAGTGGGATTGCTGGGTCCTATGGTAGTTCTATTTTTAGTTTTTTAAGAACCTCCATACTGTTCTCCAGAGTAGCTGTATCAATTTACATTCCCACCAACAGTGCAAGAGGGTTCCCTTTTCTCCACACCCTCTCCAGCATTTATTGTTTGTAGGTTTTTTGATGATGCCCATTCTGACTGGTGTGACATGATATCTCATTGTAGTTTTTTTGTTTGTTTTTTTTTGCGGTACGCGGGCCTCTCACTGTTGTGTCCTCTCCTGTTGCGGAGCACAGGCTCCGGACGCGCAGGCTCAGCAGCCATGGCTCACAGGCCCAGCCGCTCTGTGGCATGTGGGATCTTCCCGGACTGGGGCACGAACCCGTGTCCCCTGCATTGGCAGGCGGACTGTCAACCACTGCGCCACCAGGGAAGCCCCTCATTGTACTTTTGATTTGCATTTCTCTAATGATTAATGATGTTGAGCATTCTTTCACGTGTCTGTGGGCAATCTGTATCTCTTCTTTGCAGAAATGTTTATTTAGGTTTTCTGCCCATTTTTGGATTGGGTTGTTTGTTTTTTTGATATTGAGCTGCATGAGCTGCTTGTAAATTTTGGAGATTAATCCTTTGGCAGTTGCTTCATTTGCAAATATTTTCTCCCATTCTGAGGGTTGTCTTTTCGTCTGTTTATGGTTTACTTTGCTGTGCATAAGCTTTTAAGTTTCATTAGGTCCCATTTCTTTATTTTTGTTTTTATTTCCATTTCTCTAGGAGGTGGGTCAAAAAGGATCTTGCTGTGATTTATGTCCTAGAATATTCTGCCTATGTTTTCCCTAAGAGTTTGATAGTGTCTGGCCTTACATTTAGGTCTTTAATTCATTTTGAGTTTATTTTTGTGTATGGCATTAGGGAGGGTTCTAATTTCATTCTTTTACCTGTAGCTGTCCAGTTTTCCCAGCACCAGTTATTGAAGAGCTGTCTTTTCTCCATTGTATATTCTAGCCTCCTTTATCAAAAATAAGGTGAACATATGTGCACGGGTTTATCTCTGGGCTTTCTATCCTGTTCCATCGATCTATATTTCTGTTTTTGTGCCAGTACTATACTGTCTTGATTACTATAGCTTTGTAGTATAGTCTGAAGTCAGGGAGCCTGATTCTTCCAGCTCCGTTTTTGTTTCTCAAGATTGCTTTGGCTATTCGGGGTCTTTGGTGTTTCCATACGAACTGTGAAATTTTTTGTTCTGGTTCTGTGAAAAATGCCAGTGGTAGTTTGATAGGGATTGCATTGAATCTGTAGATTGCTTTGGGTAGCATAGTCATTTTCACATGTTTATTCTTCCAATCCAAGAACATGGCATATATCTCCATCTGTTTGTGTCATCTTTAATTTCTTTCATCAGTGTCATAATTTTCTGCATACAGGTCTTTTGTCTCCTTAGGTAGGTTTATTCCTAGATATGTTATTCTTTTTGTTGCAGTGGTAAATGGGAGTGTTTTCTTAATTTCACTTTCAGATTTTTCATCATTAGTCTATAGGAATGCAAGAGATTTCTGTGCATTAATTTTGTATCCTGCTACTTTACCAAATTCACTGATTAGCTCTAGTAGTTCTCTGGTAGCATCTTTAGGATTCTCTCTGTATAGTATCATGTCATCTGCAAACAGTGACAGCTTTACTTCTTCTTTTCCAGTTTGGATTCCTTTTATTTCTTTTTCTTCTGTGATTGCTGTGTCTAAAACTTCCAAAACTATGTTGAATAATAGTGGTGAGAGTGGGCAACCTTGTCTTGTTCCTGGTCTTAGTGGAAATGGTTTCAGTTTCTTGCCATTGAGAACCATGTTGGCTGTGGGTTTGTCAATATGGCCTTTATTATGTTGAGGTAAGTTCCCTGTATGCCTACTTTCTGTAGGGTTTTTAATCAAAAATTGAATTTTGTTGAAAGCTTCCTCTGCATCTATTGAGATGATCATATGTTTTTTCTCCTTCAGTTTGTTAATATGGTGTATCACATTGATTGATTTGCATATATTGAAGAATCCTTGCATTCGTGGGGTAAACCCCACTTGATCATGGTGTATTATCCTTTTAATGTGCTGTTGGATTGTCTTTGCTATTATTTTGTTGAGGATTTTTGCATCTATGCTCATAAGTGATATCGGCCTGTAGTTCTCTTTCTTTGTGACATCCTTGTCTGGTTTTGGTATCAGGGTGATGGTGGCCTCATTGAATGAGTTTGGGAGTGTCCTTCCCTCTGCTCTATTTTAGAAGAGTTTAAGAAGGATGTGTTAGCACTTCTGTAAATGTTTGATAGAAATCACCTGTGAAGCCATCTGGTCCTGGGCTTTTGTTTGTTGGAAGTATTTTAATCACAGTTTCAATTTCAGTGCTTGTGATTAGTCTGTTCATATTTTCTATTTCTTCCTGGTTCAGTCTCAGAAGGTTGTGCATTTCTAAGAATTTGTCCATTTCTTCCAGGTTGTCCATTTTACTGGCATATAGTTGCTTGTAGTAATGTCTTATGATCCTTTGTATTTCTGCAGAGTCCATTGTTACTTCTCCTTTTTCATTTCTAATTCTCTTGATTTGAGTCTTCTCCTTTTTTTCTTGATGAGTATGGCTAATGGTTTATCAATTTTGTTTATCTTCTAAAAGAATCAGCTTTTAGTTTTATTGATCTTTGCCATCGTTTCCTTCATTTCTTTTTCATTTATTTCTGATCTGATCTTTATGATTGCTTCCTTCTGCTAACTTTGGGGGTTTTTTATTCTTCTTTCTCTAATTGCTTTAGCTGTAAGGTTAGTTTGTTTATTTAAGATGTTTCTTGTTTCTTAAGGTAGGATTGTACTGCTGTAAACCTCCCTCTTAGAACTGCTTTTGCTGCATCCCATAGGTTTCGGGTCGTTGTGTTTTCATTGTCATTTGTTTCTATGTATTTTTTGATCTCCTCTTTGATTTCTTCAGTGATTTCTTGGTTATTAAGTAGTGTATTGTTTAGCCTCCATGTGTTTGTACTTTTTACAGATTTTTTCCTGTAATTGATATCTAGTTTCATAGCATTGTGGTCGGAAAAGATACTTGACACCATTTCAATTTTCTTAAATTTACCAAGGCTTGATTTGTGACCCAAGATATGATCTATCCTGGAGAATGGTCGATGAGCACCTGAGAAGAAAGTGTATTCTGTTGTTTTGGGATGGAATGTCCTATAAATATCAACTAAGTCCATCTTGTGTAATGTATCATTTAAAGGCTGTGTTTCCTAATTTATTTTCATTTTGGATGATCTGTCCATTGGCGAAAGTGGGGTGTTAAAATCCCCTACTATGATTGTGTTACTGTTGATTTCCCCTTTTATGGCTGTTAGTATTTGCCTTATGTATTGAGGTGCTCCTGTGTTGGGTGCATAATTATTTTAAATTGTTATATCTTCTTCTTGGATTGATCCCTTGATCAGTATGTTGTGTCCTTCTTTGTCTCTTGCTGTTAACCTCATGGGGAATCCCTTGTGTGCTATTTGTCGTTTTTCCCTTGTTGCTTTTAATATTTTTTCTTTGTCTTTAATTTTTGATAGTTTGTTTAATATGTGTTGGCATGTTTATCCTTGTATTTGTCCTGTTTGGGACTCTCTGCACTTCATGGGCTTGATTATTTCCTTTCCCATATTAGGGAAGTTTTCAACTTTAATCTCTTCAAATATTTTCCCAGTCCCTTTCTTTTTCTCTTCTTCTTCTGGGAACCCTATAATTCGAATGTTGGGGCATTTAATTTTGTCCCAGACGTCTCTGAGACTGTCCTCAATTCTTTGCATTCTTTTTTCTTTATTCTGTTCTGCAGTAGTTATTTCCACTATTTTATCTTCCAGGTCACTTATACGTTCTTCTGCCTCAGTTATTCTGCTGTTGATCCCTTCTAGAGAATTTTAAATTTCATTTATTGTGTTGTTCATCACTGTTTGTTTGCTCTTTAGTTCTTCTAGGTCCTTGTTAAACGTTTCTTATATTTTCTCCATTCTGTTTCCAAGATTTTGGATCATCTTTACTATCATTATTCTGAATTCTTTTTCAGGTAGACTGCCTATTTCCTCTTCATTTGTTAGGTCTGGTGGGTTTTTATCTTGCTCCTTCATCTGCTGTGTGTTTTTCTGTCTTCTCATTTTGCTTATCTTACTGTATTTGGTGTCTCCTTTTTGCAGGCTGCAGGTTCGTAGTTCCCATTGTTTTTGGTGTCTGCCCCCAGTGGCTAAGGTTGGTTCAGTGGGTTGTGTAGGCTTCCTGGTGGAGGGGACTAGTGCCTGTGTTCTGGTGGATGAGGCTGGATCTTGTCTTTCTGGTGGGCAGGTCCACGTCTTGTGGTGTGTTTTGGGGTGTCTGTGACCTTCTTATGATTTTAGGCAACCTCTCTGCTAATGGGTGGGGTTGTGTTCCTATCTTGCTAGTTGTTTGGCATATGGTGTTCAGCACTGTAGCTTGCTGGTCATTGAGTAGAGCTGGGTCTTGGCTTTGAGATGGAGATCTCTGGGAGTTTTTCACTGTTTGATATTACATGGAGCTGGGAGGTCTCTTGTGGACCAATGTCCTGAACTTGGCTCTCCCACCTCAGAGGCACAGCCCTGACGCCTGTCTTGAGTACCAAGAGCCTGTCCTCCACACGGCTCAGAATAAAAGGGAGAAAAAAAAAGAAAGAAAGAAGAAGATAAAATAAAATAAAATAAAAAGTTATTAAAATAAAAAATAATTATTAAAAAAAATTTTAAGTAATAAAAAAAGAAAGAAAGGAAGAAAGAGCAAGCAAACCAAAAGACAAATCCACCAATGATAACAAGTGCTGAAAAGTGTCCCAAAAGAAAAAAACGGAGAGACAGAACCCTAAGACAAATGGTGAAAGCAAAGCTAAACAGACAAAATCACACAGAGAAGCATACACATACAGTCACAAAAAAAGAAAAAGGGAAAAATATATATATATCGTTGTTCCCAAAGTCTACCTCCTCAACTTGGGATGATTCATTGTCTATTCAGGTATTCCACAGATGCAGGGTACATCTCATTGATTGTGGAGATTTAATCCTCTGCTCCTGAAGCTGCTGGGAGAGATTTCCCTTTCTCTTCTTTGTTCGTACAGCTCCTGGGGTTCAGCTTTGGATTTGTTCCTGCCTCTGCGTGTAGGTCGCCTGAGGGCATCTGTTCTTCGGTCAGACAGGACGGCAGACATGACGGGGCTAAAGGAGCAGTTGATTCGGGAGCTCTGGCTCACTCAGGCCAGGGGGAGGGAGGGATACGGATGCAGGGCGAGCCTGCGGTGGCAGAGGCTGGCATGACATTGCACCAGCCTGAGGCGTGCCGTGCGTTCTCCTGGGGAGGTTGTCCCTGGATTACGGGACCCTGGCAGTGGCGGGCTGCACAGGCTCCCTGGAGGGGAGGTATGGATAGTGACCTGTGTGTGCACACAGGCCTCTTGGTGGCGGCAGCAGCAGCCTTAGCGTCTCATGCCCGTCTCTGGGGTCCACGCTGATAGCCGCAGCTCGTGCCCGTCTCTGGAGCTCCTTTACTTAGCGCTCTTAATCCTCTCTCCTCACGCACCCTGAAACAAAGAAGGAAGAAAAAGCCTCTTGCCTCTTAAGCAGTTCCACAGCTTTTCCCGGCCTCCCTCCCGGCTAGCTGTGGTGCACTGGCCCGCTTCAGGCTGTGTTCACGCAGCCAATGCCAGTCCTCTCCCTGCGCTCCGACCGAAGCCTGAGCCTCAGCTCCCAGCCCCGCCCGCCCTGGTGGGTGAGCAGACAAGCCTCTCGGGCTGGTGAGTGCCGGTCGGCACCGATCCTCTGTGAGGGAACCTCTCCGCTTTGCCCTCCGCACCCCTGTTGCTGCGCTCTCCTCCACAGCTCCAAAGCTCCCCCGCTCCGCCACCTGCAGTCTCCACCCGCGAAGGGGCTTCTACTTTGTGGAAACCTTTCCTCCTTCACGGCTCCCTCCCACTGGTGCAGGTCCCATCCCTATTCTTTTGTCTCTGTGTTTTCTTTTTTCTTTTGCCCTACCCAGGTACGTGGGGAGTTTCTTGCCTTTTGGGAGGGTCTTCTGCCAGCGTTAGTAGGTGTTCTGTAAGAGTTGTTCCACATGTAGATGTATTTCTGATGTATTTGTGGAGAGGAAGGTGATCTCCATGTCTTACTCTTCTGCCATCTTGAAGCTCCTCGGTACACTATTTTAAACTATAAAAACGCCAGAATGGTTGAAACAAAGTATGAGAAGCAGAGCAATCAAAAGTCAACCTGGGGACTGTCCTGGTTTTGCAGTGGATAGGACTCCACACTCCCAATGCAGGGGGCCCGGGTTCAATCCCAGGTCAGGGAACTAGATCCCACATGCATGCTGCAGCTGAGAGTTTGCATGCCAAAACTAAGGAGCCCATGTGCCACAATTAAGGAACCCGCTTGCCACAACTAAGACCTGGTGCAACCAAATAAGTAAATAAATACTTTTTTTAAAAAAAGCCTTATAAAAAAAGTGAACCTGAAGAGGCAGAAAGAGGCCAGGCTACATAGGGCCTTGTTGGTCAAGTTACAGATATGGATCTTTATTCCAGGAGCAACAAGAAGGCATTGATGAGTTAAATGATGAGTGAAAAGTGACATAATTTCATCTGTAATTTGAAAAGAATTTTCGTCTGATGAAACCCATCAAAGTTTTCACAGTGTAATATATGGGGAGCCTACTTAGGAAGCTAGTGCAGTAATTCAAGAGAAAGATTTAAAAAGGCAACCATGGAGAATAAAGTAAAATCAATAGGATTTCATGATGGAGTTGATACAGAGGGTTAGAGTAAGATGTTATGCTTATTGAACTTTCAGGAATACCCATGATATTTTTACTTCCTTTTCCACTCTAGTGAATGCTTTGTAAGAACTAGATACATCCTGAGAATTGATAAAACTTCTCTGGGCTGAGAGCCAGTTCTGGGCCTATTAGCATTCAGATACATTTTTTTTCACGCCTCCCCTGTTCTTTTTCACAATGGCTGATCCCTGCAGAATCCAGCTGACTTTTGTTTGGGTGCAGCCAATACAAGACTCTTATGGGAGATTGAAGGATAGGAAAAAGAAGTCAAGGTAATTTTCTTTTTCTCTGTCTTGGATGATCTTTCCCTCCCCCTCCCCCTCCCCCTCCCCTCCCCCTCCCCCTCCCCTCCCCCTCCCCCATTCCCTCTTCCTCTCCCTCCTCTTTATCTGCTTTGGGTGGTGTCTCCAGCCATTGATTTGTCTATTTCTCTAGTTCACACCAGACAAGACTGATGTGTTTCTAGTTTCTTTTAGTGACTTCAGTCCCTAGAATTTCATAACACATCCTCCCTTTGACTCTGCAGCCTAGGTTTTTAGTAGTTTCCTGCTATTGCTAACCTCTGGGTTGCTTTCCTATACTCTATTTGACTTTTCACCCATCTCATCACTTGTGTAACCAAATCCCTTCTGGTTTAAATTCTTAGAGAGTTTTCTATATTCCTGTTTGGACGCTGAGTGATACAAGCCTCGAAGCAGAAATCTGGAATTAATAATTACAAATGTTTAAGATCTGCATCACATGTTTGGCTCTGTCAGGGGCAGCTTCCAGGTCAATGCAAGAGATGTTCTCTATGGATTAAGACAAGCAGTAGTAATAGTAATAAATTAAGTAGTAATAAATTAAGTAGTAATAAATTAAGCACTGGGTTCTTTTGTTTCACTGGGCATGCCAATAGCTCCTAGTTCTTTTTTTCCAAAACAAATATTTTTAAAGAGTAGAAGAGTCATTTTTATGTACTCAATCTTTATGGATCCATTCTAAGACTTGGTTCATAGAATACTGTGACGTTTATGCTTGTCCTTCATGACATCCCAACTACATACAGTAAACATTCTAGACAAGATGGTCAGTTTTTCTACAAGATTTTGATATCTTTCAAAATATTTTTTTCAAATTTACTATTGAAAATTATAAATAATCATAGAAAATAATTTTATCAAAATCTATCATGTCAGCAATGAGGCATCTATCAAGCACCTAGTAAATGAGAGGCATGTTTTCACATATAATATTTTGATTTCATTTCCCTTGCTTGTCACAATAAAAAAAAAAATGTAGAAACTGATACCCAGAAAGGTTAATCAAATTGGAGAAGGTCATTTTAATAGAAAGTGATGTATCTCTTATCAATAGCTGTAGGCAATCTTTTTTTTTTTTTTTTTTCTGTACGCGGGCCTCTCACTGCTGTGGCCTCTCCCATTGCGGAGCACAGGCTCCGGACGCGCAGGCTCAGCGGCCATGGCTCACGGGCCTAGCCGCTCCGCGGCATGTGGGATCTTCCCGGACCGGGGCACGAACCTGCATCCCCCGCATCGGCAGGCAGACTCTCAACCACTGTGCCACCAGGGAAGCCCTGTAGCCAATCTATTTTATTGACATTCTTTATACTAAATCTACCTTTTTTTTTTTTTTTTGGTCCAGTTAGGCCAGTTACTAACTAGACATCAAAGAGAAATGACATATTAGGTCATGCAACTTGATGGAAAGCAACAATATTATAATTAAAATATTTCAACATATGGAGGCAAAATGGAAGTGTCTGAGAAAATTAACATCCCATTGAAAGACTAAGCCTTTCTCTACAATAAAGTCTAGTATATTGAACAGACTGAAAAAGTTTCTGTATCATTCAGCTTTCTAAGTTTCATGCAACAGAAACCAATTCTGGATAAATTGATTAAAATTAATTTTTGAAAGGAAATTGGTTTCATAAGACCTAAAATAATTCCAGTTTTAAAAACCTGTTCAGTGAGAGCAGGATGAACTTCACCAAAGGCAGAAAAAAAATAGGACCTGTTATTCTGCCCTGACAGCAAACCACAGTTGAAGGGGGGTTGGTGGTTTAAAAGGGTATGAGTCAGGGGACACCAGGAATCTGTCTCAATCCAGCCACCGGGTGGCCATCTTGACCTGTAGGTAAATACTTATGTTAAAGAACTATAATACCAATGGTACAGAGCCAGTTTGTTATGGGTGATGGTCCTGTGGAAGAATTGTCTACCATCATGGCACCTTAAGGAATGACTATGGTCTGGTCTGAACAGGAGTTTAATAACAATCAAATCTCTTCAGAATGTTCAGGTTTCATTGGGCATGACCTGGTAGTAACAGCAGTGAGCAGAGCTGAGTAGTAGAGCAGGGACCACAGCCTTAATAGGACAGGTTTCTGGTTGTCCAGGGTTTGTCTGCTGGCTTCCATTGATAAGCACACAATCCTCAGCTCCTGTGAGGCATCACTGATCTTCAAGTGTCTTCAAGCATGATTCTAAAGCAACACCAGGTTTTAGGCATTGTGTGGTAGGCAGAATAATAGCCCCCTAAATATGTCCATGTCCTAATCTCCAAGACCTCTGAATATGTTACCTTAGGTGGCAAAAGGGATTTTGTGGCTGTGGTTTAAATTCCTTGAGATGTGAAGAGTATCCCAGGTTACACAGGTGGGTCCAATCTGATCATGAGTCCTTAAAAGTGAAAAAACCTCCCCTAACTGCAGTCAGAGACAGAAATAAAGACAGAAGAAAGGTGGGAGAGATGCAGTGTTGCTGGCTTTTAAAGATAAGAGAAAGGCAAGCATGATCCAAGAAATGGGGACAGCTTCAAGAAGCTGGAAATGACAAGTAAGCAGTTTCATTTCTAGAGTCTCCATCCAGAAAGGAACACAGTCGGGCCGACTTCTTGACTTTAACCCAGTGAGACTAGTGTCAGACTTCTGACATATAGAACTGTAAGACCATAAATTTATTTATTTACCTTTTAACTTTTTATTTTATATTGGAGTCTAGCCGATTAACAATGTTGTGATAGTGTCAGGTGCACAGCAAAGGGACTCAGCCATACATGTACATGTATCCATTCTCCCCCAGACTCCCCTCCCATCCAGGCTGCTGCATAACACTGAGCAGTGTTCCCTGTGCTACACAGTAGGTCCTTGTTGGTTATCCTTTTTAAATATGTGTACATGTCAATCCCAAACTCCCTAACCATCCCTTCCCTCCACCCTTCCCCCCAGCCCCGATAACCATGAGTGCATTCTCTAAGTCTGTGAGTCTGTTTCTGTTTTGTAAGTACGTTCATTTGTATCATTTCTTTTTAGATTCTGCATATAAGCAATATCATATGTTTCTCTTTCTCTGTCTGACTTACTTTATTCAGTATGACAATCTCTAGGATGTAAGACCATAAATTTATAGTCTTTTAAGCCATTAAGTTTATGATAATTTGTTACAACACTGTAGTGAGTTGAACGGTGACTCCCCCAAAAGATATGTCCACATCCTAAGCTCCAAAACCTGTGAATGTGACTTTATTTGGAAAGAGTCTTTGTGGATGTAAGTAACTTTCTTGGGTGGATTATCTGGATGGGCCTAAATCCAAGGACGAGTGTCCATATAAGGGACACTCACTATAGGTAATAATGCAAATTTCATAGATTTGCTGTAAAGATTAAATAAAATAATACATCTTACGTTTTCATCACAATGAATTTTAAAATACCATAAGAAATTTCAACAACTGTTTTCTTAATTGTTGTTATCAGTAGTTGTATCAGAAAAATATTCAATAATCAATCAGATTGGGTATTAATTTAGTAACACCTTTGTGCACCTATTATTACATATGTACATGGAACTGTCAAGCGAACCTGAGAATATAGATATTAACAAGAAATTCATATTTTCAATAAGCTCAGAGTCGTTTAATTGTTTAATTATTTAAATAAACATCTTAGTATCAAGCTTCAATAAGGGCACACAGTAGGTATTAACAAAAATACTTGCTCATTTAACACTATCCAGTACTTTCAGCTTTTGCAAGTAACTTTATGTATTTATTTAAAAAATATTTCGGTTCACTTCCTAAGCAAGGTGCTATGATAAAAAGTTTGGCGATACAAAAATGATAAGACACAGTCTGTTTTCAGAGGCAAGAGATCAATTGGGAGATGTGATTAATTGCTGTAGGAGGGCCATAAGCAAAAACTATGAGAGGGACAAGGAGACATTAGCCCTGCTTTTGCATTTTGAATGCTTCCTTTGGAAAGTAGATGAATTTTAATTCATCTTACTTTCTCTAGTGATTTAGTTCCATTGTTGCATTGCAAGTTGTTGGCATTAGAAAGCAGTGACTGGA
This sequence comes from Phocoena sinus, assembly GCF_008692025.1. Lineage (NCBI taxonomy): Eukaryota > Metazoa > Chordata > Mammalia > Artiodactyla > Phocoenidae > Phocoena > Phocoena sinus. The sequence continues at coordinate 31,723,450 of NC_045766.1, forward strand.
AGATATATTGCCTATGCTCTTCTCCAGATGCTGCTTCTGCTTCTTGGGCTAGAAGTCATTCTGCATCATTCTCACCCTCCTGCAAAATGGAAATGACACTGATCCAGTGGCTTTCATTTAAATATGGTCTGTAAAGTGTTATGGGTAGTAGTGCTTATGCCTTATTTTAAATTTATATTTATTTATAAAAATCAGTAATCCTCCTGTGGGAAAACTACCACCTTCACCACTCTCCCTTGTCCCCCTAATAGGACAGAGGCACGACAAGAAGACACAGGAGTATCTTAGGCATGATTATTTTTTTATGCCTATTTTTCTCATTAGGTTCATCTCTGTGAAGAAGAGAGAAAGAAATCACGGAATCATAGACCCCCTACCCGTTGAGTAAAATTGACTAACATGTCCCCAACCAGTGTGATTATTCATAAAATTACCTGTTCTATTTCCTAAGAAGTTTAATAATAATAAAGGCTAACATTTATATAGCACTTACATATGCCTGGCAGCATTTTAAGTCATATTTTAATTCTGCAATATACACATGCATAAGTGCTACTATTATCAGTGATTTATAGATGGTCAAACTGAGGCACAGAAAGGGTAACTTGCTGAATGTCACACAGTAATTGATGGAGATGAGATTTGAACCTGATGGCCTATCTCAAGAGTCTGTATCTGCATTATAATTCTATTAGGAAAGTTTTTACATTTGTTCAAATCTACCTACTGTCCAAAACTTAGCCCTTTTTATTCTCAGTGATTTGTCACAGATTAATTGTAACCTTTAACTTTTAGAATTGTAAAATGTTATGCTTGGAAGAGTCTTACCAAAATCATCTGGATTGCTAGACAAACATGATGTATAGATAGAGAATTTTAATCCAATGGCCATAAACTAATCTTTCAAATATTTTTAATTCAGTAAATCAAATATCATATTTAACTGAAAACTATCTCATTCAAGATGAAATATTACTAGATCTATTCACTGTTTCTCCTGTAAAATGGTCCCCAATTTTTCACCATGTGGTTTACTCTGTTCCTCATAACAGCAGTCTCAGCGTCTTTTGAAAACACAACACTCAGAATCTCACATAGCCCTTGAAGATGGGTTCTTGCCTAAAGCAGTGTGGGATAACTACAACTCTAGACTCAGGTTCTATAATTCTGTGAATACTGATTTTACTTCCAGTGGCTTTGAGGTTGGGGTCGGGGGTGGTCATTTTTGATGCCAGTGAGGGAGTGATGTTAATATTGGAGAGACAGTATTGGTTCATAGACATTTGAAGTCAGACAGTTTCCACCAGATGAACTTCTCCTGCCCCTGTTCCACCCCGCCTCCACCTTCCCTGGAGTTGTAAATGCATGCCTCCCTATTTGGGCGTTATGCAATTTTCACATATACATACATATATATGTATACACACACCTTTCGATTTAACCTGTTTTCTTAGGCCATTCCAGCCTGCCATTTAATAGACCTACAATTATAATAATAATAGGAATTCTCACTCAATACCCCGTCAGCTGATTCCTTGTATCCCAGTTTCTTTCATATCCCTCCTTTTGGGATTAAGGTAGGTAACTCATGGACCACTTACTTAATATCTTAAAGGGAAATATCTATCAATTTCTTACTCCTAATTATTTTATTTTATTCTCCATTATTCCTGATTGATCAAGTAACTCCCTGGTCATTGTGTTGTCTTCCTAGAGATTTTGCTCTTGTTATACCCCATTTTAGCACTTCTTAATTTGTTTTTGTTTGTGTCAGATAATTTTGTTTTGATGAGTGTTTTGGGACTATTGAAGACAGTTATTTCTAAAAATCCAGTATTTTACCAGACTTGTACATTACAGTCATCTGAGGTCAGCTTTCAGAATACCCTTTTGGAAATTCAAGGCATTATTTATAATCACCAATATTCTGAAGAATTTTCATATTTCATTATATTATAAAGATTATATTATAAGCTTATATTACAGTAGGACTGATAAATTAGTGAAAATTAGTGTAGTAGCCTGAGATAAAGTCTGCCTTGTTCTGGAATTTTCAACTAATTTAAATTGTATAGGAATCAATAACTTACTTTAATTTTATATAGTAAAATAAGTAAGTATAGTTTGGAAAAGAGGGACTGACCACCTTAATAAGGACCTGCAAGATCACACTTGTCTTGGTGAGTTTACTGTCATTCAGCATATTTACAGTGCTTACTCTTGCCCCTCCAAGTTCCACCAGGATTGTGCACTGGGCCCAGATGACACCTGCAGAGGCAGTTTAATTCAATGAAAGGAATCCAGGGCAAAGGGCACATGCAGCATTTTTGAGCAAACAATAAACATTGTAGCAAGCAATGAACAAGCCAGTTTCCCCAAGCCCCTGCCCCAGGAAGTGAACAGTTATAGGATGGTTATTATTGATCTAATCATTTGCCTATGTAGATAGCTACAGAAATAGCTGTTTCAGGATATGTATAAGCCTTGCAACACACTCTGCAAGATTGTGCGGGCACGATCAGGGCCCCTGGTGGACTCCCTCTTCCTACATAGAACAATGGAACAGAATGTGACAAAGAACCCAAACACACATGTTTTAAAAACCCACAGAGTAATTTTCTAATGATAAAATGTCATTTTAACATGATAAGTTATATTTATACACAATTTTTTAAATAGGGAAGGAGTAACTGGTTAACTATTTGGGGGTTCCTATCCCCATCTTTATATCATAATTTTGGATGGGCCAAAATTTGAATACTATAAAAATAAGTAGGGGGGCTTCCCTGGTGGCGCAATTGTTGAGAGTCCACCTGCCGATGCAGGGGACACGGGTTCGTGCCCCGGTCTGGGAAGATCCCACATGCCACGGAGCGGCTGCGCCCGTGAGCCATGACCACTGAGCCTGCGTATCCAGAGCCTGTTGCTCTGCAACAGGAGAGGCCACAACAGTGAGAGGCCCGCCTACCGCAAAAAATAAATAAAAATAAGTAGGGGATTTATTTTTTAAAACTTGAAAACAGGAAGCCCTTTCTAAAAAAGATACAAAACACAGAAAATAGATACGTTTAATTAGATATTTAAGATGGTAAAAAATACCATGAGCAAGGTCTAATTACAAACAAAAAATGCTTATAAAACATTTATATGTAAAATATATAGACTGAAAGTTCTTAATATATAAAAAGCTTTCATAAATCAATACAAAAAACCAACAGCAAATAAAAATGGGTTACAACACAAACGAACAGTTTGCAGAAATACTATTAGAAATAGATAACATATAAAAAATGTTCGACCTCAATTATAATTAAAGCAGTTCAAATTAAAACCTCAATATATAACTATTTTTTCACAGATTGTAGAGGTCAAAATGTTTTGTGATAGGATAAGGAACGAGGCATTCTAATACTCTTATGATAGTTTGAAATGGGATGAGATTTTTGGAGACTATGCTGACAATAATTAGCAAAATTTTACTGCATGTACACTACCACCAGTACAGTATTGGGAGTGCAGACAATCTTGTCTTGTGCCTGATCTTAGGGGGAAAGCATTCAGTCTTTTACCATTAAATATGATGTTAGCTGTGTGTGTTCATAGATGCCTTGATAAAAACCACCCAACCAACTAGGAATAGAAAAGAATTCTCTACCTGGCACAGTGTGAGCTCTTGTGCTCCAAAGCTCCTTTGTGACCTTGCAAATTCTTTTTTCTGCCCCACTCCCTTACCTCATCAAATGCTGGCTTTTGTCACTGTTTCCTCTGTGCTCTTCATTGTACTCACTGCTACTTCACCGCTTTAGCTATGAACTATTGACGTGTGTGTCTGTTCTTCCCACTAGATTGAGCTCAGTAAGGGCTTGTTCACCTTCAGAGACCCCTAGAGCGTAGCACATGGTAAATGAGGAAGAGTGTTGATACAAATGGACAAAATGCAGGATTTTTAGAGTAAATATCACCTACCTCATGTGTCTTTGTCCTGAAAAGAATTCATTTACTTCCTGCTTTGAAAATGAGCTCAAAATGATGAAATTTTTGAAGAATGTGTATAAAACAGAACCAAATCAGACCATTATTATACACAGCTGCAAGGGAAATGAACTAAAGAAATGTAAAGATAATGTAAATAAATGGTGAAAGTCGACCAGTAATGAAAAGGAATTGTAAATGTTAATTGTTCATATCCTAGCTTTAGAACACAGCTGTCCTCATTCATAAAAATCATGAAATAATTGATCCATGTTTACTTCACCTGACTTCATAACCTAAGAGATTCTCATTACACTTAGAGCCATTGTTAATATCTTTCAAATCAAAAACAATTACTTATTCAAAACTGTCACAGAATAAAGCTGTTAAGGTCTGTCTTATCAATTAAGGTTTGCAGACCTGCATGTCGGAGACTTTGTAATCTTTAAAAAATGGAAAGTAAAAGATATTCTTGACTGAGAAATAAAGGCCTTTTCAGAAGCACTATAAAAAATAATATGAGGAATTTTCAGAAACAGCCTTATTTCCATGGATTCTAATTGATTAATAAACACTTTAAAAAAATCTTTATTAATAGAATCTGAGAAAAGGACTTGGCATTATATCTTATAGTCTATCTAATCCAAAATCATCATGAGACAACTAAAAGAAGGTAATAAAGTTGGAAGATATTGTAATTGAGCCAAATCCACAAAACTGCTATTGGAACACGTAGAACTAAAAGACATACATTTCCAGTTTAGTGGGACTATTTCTACCCTGTATCCATAGGATATTGCTGTGATTTTAAAATTATTCATTCATTCAATATTTATGGAGTATTTAATTGGGGCCATGCACTGTTAAAGTTTGTGGGGATATGTGAGGAACAAAATAAGTTCTCACCTTCATGGAGCTGATATTCCAGCAGAAGGATACAGATGAACAAAGAGCAAATAGAGATATGCCAGGTATAAGTCCTATAGAGAGAAATATAACAGGAATGAGGAATAAAGAATGTCTGAGATGAAAAATTACTATTTTAATCCAAATTATTATAACCTGTAAATTAAAATTACTCCTTTTAAAATTAGTAAAACTAATATTCCAATCTATGCATGTCTTCCTCCCTCCCACCCTCACCTACCTGATCTTTGGTAACCATTCATCCTCTTCAAGCATTTCCATAACACATTAGAGGAAGCAAATAATATGTTTTATTTATTGTGTTTTTCTGACTTTTTTCAAGAAGGACATTTAGATTGTTTCAAAAACATTAATATAGTATCAGAAGATAAACACCATGAGGAAATTTTCATAAAAGGAAAATAAAATGTGGTAAAACAAAATGAAAACATGCCATGAAGCCCTATACTGCTGCTAAAATTCCACCAATTTGGCTCTAAGCTTCTAGCAAACAAAGGAGAGGGAAATTAGCTATGAGATTTAGATAACCATGAAAGGAAACAAATCAAGTGATAGGGTAATATACAACCAGAATGTTGCCACAGCTGGTTCTCCTTAAGAGGACACTTCACGATGAAGTCAATAGCATCCCAACAGCATCTTTCTTCATAGAAGAGTTTCTAACTGAATGGATCCAAGTGTGGAGTGTAACCCTATGCTACTGGAGTTCATAGTTTTCTTGAGGGTCTCTACCACACACCCAGGGAAATATTACTACTTTAAGATACTGTCGTATATTCATCAATATGCAGCGTGTCACAAATTAAAAATACAGAGAAAGGAGAATGCACTGTGAGCTGACATCAGGAATTTTTTTTTTTCTTGGAAAGGCTAACTTAAACTTTGATTTTCTAGAACCTGGGATTAAAGGAGAAGAAAACACAAAAATTATCCAAGGGCCAGGGAGGATGGCAGCATTAGATTGTAGGTAGAGTTCAATATGACTTGTTTTGGAGACAGTAAGGAAATCATCTTGACTTGAGTAGAAGCTTAATTTTATAAAATAGTGAGAGATTGAGACGGGAGATGCTCTAGTTGTAGAGGGTCACTTGAAAAGCATAGATTTGGTGCTTCAAGCTTCATGTTCTAAATTAGGGGTACATGGATATAATTCAGGAAATGGAAGAACCCCTTGAAATTGTATATGATTGTCAATGTAGGTACATATGTGGATTTATCTGGAAAAAGTGCCTGTCTTGTTAGCAATTTTCTGAAAAGGACCATAATCTCCTCAAACCAATACTTTGAAACAACAACAAAAACGTATAAAATCATTGCCTTACATTCAGTGATTAGCCATGAACATTCTTTAATAAGGAGTGTTGCCAGGCTTTAATTGAAAACTTTGGGGCTACTACATAAATCTGTCTCTGTTTCTGATAAAGACAATAAGCAAAATGTAACTAAAATATAAAATTATTGTAAGAAACTTGGCTTGGAAATCATGATTTGATGAACAAGCAAAGAAGAGAGCCCAGAGTTCTTTTTCTCTTGCTTGTGTGATATTAACAGCCACAACGCCCAAACGTTAGCAGATAGAATTCCTCACACCCTGCCCAATCCTTCCTCCACTCAGCTTATTCTCCTTTATGGTTGAGTCAAGACTTTGTAAAGTCAGTTCCAATCTAGGGATTACGTGGTCACACTGGAATGTCACGCTCAGGTTCAGGGACACATAATGTCTAATAAAACCATGATTTTCCAATCCAATGAGAATGATTTTCATTATTACATTTGTCACAAAATGAAATTATTGCCACATAATTTATAGATCACCAACATATCTTCTACCAAGTAGAACTGAATTCTTCTTTTAGTAAGTCTAATGACCATAAGATATATGAAAAGGCAACCTTTTAAAGGCTTGGGGAAGTCAATGATAGCAATAAAAAGCAACAAAGTCAATATTAGGCAAACATAAGAAATAAAATGCACTAAAATTGTTTTTAGAATTCAAAAAGTGCAGTTTCTTTCAACCCAAAATCTCTAAGCATATAAAATCTCATGTAAATCAAAACTAATTTACACTGCCAACTGGGTTTGTTTACTTTGGGGTATCTTACAATGTTCTTCCTCAAGTTTCCAATTACCAAAAAAAAAAAAAAAAAGGCTAATTATCTTTAAATTAAGGCATATATGACAGCTGATTTTGCAGTAAACTCATGAAAACAAATTTGTGTTTTCCCATGGCAATACCACAAGATATGGAAATATCATAATATTGTTGTTAGATATAACCACATATTCCTGTAAGATGTAAAACTTTATCCTTCCTGATTACACATCACGCTAAAAACTTAACCATGATCTGTAAAACCTAGAACCTGGCTGAATACATTGTGTGTACTCAGTGAAGACTATTGGCTCATTTGAAATTTCCTGGTCTGCTCCTGTTTCCACAGAAGCTTGTTAAAACAAAGTAACTGGATACATTCATTGGTTCCCCAGCCATCCAAGGCCCCTCTCTGGCAATGATGCAGTGAAAGAGCTTCTGGCCTGGAGGTATACTGTATGCGACTAAAAATGAAAACTAGATCCTTTTCTCCTAGGTTGTAGCACTGTCAATACATCAGCCAGATGATAGTAAAAGTGGATCTATTCCTTCTTACTGTATTATCCAATACAACCCTTTTATGTTCTGCCTAAATGTTATTTTATGTCCAAAACCACTATATTTTATGTTGAATGGTTGGTATTACTGGTCAAGGCCCGTGATGGCTAACCTCTAGGGCATCTTGCTAATGAAATCTATTTCCTTCTTGACCAATTCAGCCATATTCTTTCCTTAGTCTTTTCAATTTCTTAGATCTAAGAAATATGTGATATATGTATCACATACATACACTATATACATATATATAGTGTATGCTTGTGTGTAAATCTCTCTCTCTCTCTCCCTTCCCCCATATATATATATATATATATATAGAGAGAGAGAGAGAGAGAGAGAGAGAGAGAGAGAAATGATAAGAAAGAAACATGTAAATAGGGTACAGCAAGCAAACCCACTCATTACATCTTATATATTTCTCAACACCCTTGGGAAAATGTTTTGCCTTTTATGTGTCTGTTATTTTACTTCATATTTAGAAAAAAAAGGTCTGGGGAGGGGAGAATGCGGAATTTTTATTTATTGGGTACAGAGTTCCATTCTGCAAGATGAAAGAGTTCTGTGGGTGGATGGTGGTAATAGCAGCACAGCAGTGTGAGTGTACTCATGCCACTGAAATGGATACTTTAAAAAGGTTAAGATGGTAAATTTTATGTTGCGTATTTTATTACAATTTTTTAAAAAAAGATCTGTTCACTAATCTACTCTGGCCAAATATTTCTTCTATTAAATAAAATGTGGTTCATATTTAAGTAACCATTTTTAAAAAAACATTTAATGGTTCCCCATGAACAAATTAACAACAACACATTGTAAATGACTTAGCGTAATTTTCACGGCCTCTAGTCTGACTTCATTTCACTTCTCTGAGATCCTGTAACTGGCTATTTAAGGCATAGCTTCTGGTTTTCCAAATACCTACTTCATTTACTTCATTCTACCAATCTTAGCTAGCTCATGCTCTTCCCTCTTTTAGGTTCTCCTCCTTCTTACAAAAATCATTCTCGAGGGCTTCCCTGGTGGCACAGTGGTTGAGAGTCCGCCTGCCGATGCAGGGGACACGGGTTCGTGCCCTGGTCTGGGAAGATCCCACATGCCGCGGAGCGGCTGGGCCCGTGAGCCATGGCCGTTGAGCCTGCGCGTCCGGAGCCTGTGCTCCGCAACGGGAGAGGCCACAACAGTGAGAGGCTGGCGTACCACAGGGGAAAAAAAAAAAAATCATTCTCGGCTTCCAAGATCAAGGGAAAATGTTCCTTCTGCCCTTAAGCGTTATGGAATTCAGATAGCTCCAAATACTATCAGATTTCTAAATAAGCCCTAGATGCTACACACTTATACGACAAGTAATTTATCTACTTTTCCTTTGCTTACCTTTCATTACCAGTCACAGTATAGCTGGGCTCTCCAGGCAAACAAATCTATTGGAAAGAACAATCTATATAGTACTTTTCTATCTATGTCTTTTTATCTCTTGATAGACTATTTTAAAAGTAGTAGGCACAGAAATGTTTGTTGACTACTTGTGTAATTATATGCTGTAAATATATCAAGATTGGTAACATGAGCACCTCTTTTTAGATACTAACTCAGAAAGTTTAAAATGACAACCCTCATGACAGTACAGAAAGTTGAAGAACAAGCAAAGTAAGAATAAATTGGCTCTGTCCTACCTATAAAAGCATTTAAAAAAATAGTAGTTAAATTACAAAATAATCATTTTTTAAAAATGAAGGCTTTGTCCATTTTAGACAACTAAATGATACATTTGGTAAATTTTGCACAATTGTTAATTGAAGGAAAATTCCAGAATCATGGATGGTGCTATCAAATAAGAGCCTCCCCAAACTGATTAAGCTATGTCATAAATAAGTGGATTTACTCTGGCTCACAGTGTTCGTTCTCTGCTGCTGTTATTCTGTGTTGCTCAGCCTTGGGCTTTGCATGGATATAATAAGCTAGTTTTTGTTAGAAAGTCAGATTATAGCCAGTAACTGTTGGACATTTTGGCTGATCTCTGTAGAAACCAATGTATGTGACTGCCATAAGTGTTGTTAATGAGAGCGTCTGGGAAAATTTGACATTTGGTGTGATTTTCTGGTTTGACATTAACTGAATTCAGCCCCATTCTTCTATTTCATGCTTATCATTTGCAATTTGTAAAGATAATAATCACGGCATGCCTTCCCAAATTCTCCTTCCTTTCTGGTGGTAAAAGGAGTATATCCTTGTGCTGTGCCCTCTAGGCAAGAAGGCCAGTGATAGAATGCCTTCATCCTTTGTTAGTAGACTGTAAGTCAGAATCTTCTTTCCCACCCATTTAGGTGTATCACAGGACCCATTCTAACCAGAAAATTTGGGTGGGATATTATAATTTATTTTAAAAATTTTAACTGTAGCTATTGTAATAATTATAATGTATTTGGTTGGTACAGGCGTTTAAAGTTACAGAAGGGCATTCAGTGGAATTTCTCCCTCCCACATAAGTGCCTTTCAAATACCTAATTCCTCAGGTGGTAACCCAGCTATCAGTTTCCTGTGTAACTTCCTAAAGATGTTCAGTACACAAATAAGCAAAATGTGTATTTATTCTCATTTTGCCCTTTTATTTATACTAATCATAGCATCCTATACACATATCCACTTAATTTATCTTGAAGATTATACCATTTAAATATATAAAGGATCGGGACTTCCCTGGTGGTCCAGTGGGTAAGACTCCACGCTCCCAAAGCAGGGGGCCCGGTTTGATCTCTGGTCTGGGAACTAGATACCGCATGCATGCCGCAACTAAGAAGGCCACATGCTGCAACTAAGAGTCCACATGCCGCAGCTAAAAGATCCTGCATGCTGCAACCAAGACCCTGCGCAGCCAAAATAAAGTTTTAAAAAATAATAAAAATAAAATCTTAAAAAATAATAATAATTTAAAAAATGTATAAAGGATCATCTTATTTTTCTTTCTCATTAATTCTTTTAAATTAAAGATTGTGTCATAAATACATGTCATGCATACATGTATGTGTATATATAGCATATTCATCTATATAGCCTATGAAAGGTACATAGAATAATAATAAAATGAATACTCATATATCTACCTCACGACTTGATAAAGAATATTACCCATAAACTTAAAATCCATGTGCATCACTCTCCAATCAAATTTCCTCTTTTTCACTGGGAGTTTTTTTTAGATTAAATTTTATATTTAACACTCTATTTTCTTTAATATCTTACCACAAATGTATATATATGATTATTTTCACATTACATGTGTTTGAGCAGTAATAAAAAAGAAATCATACTGCATGTATTTTTCTACAACATACTTTTTGTATCAGTGTGTCATTCATCTATGTTAATGCACATAATGATAGTTCATTAATTTTCATCATTACATAGAGACTATATGGGATTGTCCATGCTCCTGTGGTAAAACATGAATTGTTTCCAGTTTTTTGCTATTGTAAATAACAGCGCCATTAACTTTCCTATATAAGTCTCCTGCATGTGAGGTAGTTTCTCTACAAAATGTATCTAATAGTGGAAATGCTGAGTCATGGGGTGTGAGCACCATCAACTTTACTAGATGATACCAAATTGTTTTCCAAAGTGCTTATACGGATTTACACTGCTGCTACCACTTTTCTACATTCTTATGATACTTTTTAGCCTTTGCAAATCTGTGAGTATAAAATTGTATCTCATTTAATTCTCTTTTCTATTATTACAAATTAGGTCAGGAATCTTTTCACAGGTTTGTTGGTCATTGTGGTTTTTTTTCTCTTCTTGGAAATATATATTCATGTGCTATAACCACAGAAGAGAGTGTAAAACATAGGCACAATTTAAAGTATAATTATAAAGCAGACTCTTGTGTAACTACAATTCAGGTAAAATTCAAAACATTTCTAACTTTCCAGAAGCTCCCACATGTTCACTCCCAATCTTTCCTCATTCATCCTTCCAGCAGTAACAATTCTCATGGCTTTTATGTTAATAATTTTCTTGCTATTTTATCACTCATATATGTACTCCTAATCAGTAGAACTTAGTGGTGTCTACGAATAAATATTAGAAAAATGGAATTGTACCATATGCATCTTTTATGTCTTATTTTTCACATTACACGCTTGTAAATATTTTCACATGTAACGCCAATTCAATCCTATTTAATGCTGTATAGGATTTCACAGAAGAAATATACCATAGTTACTTCCTCCATTCCATTCTTTTTAGACATTTTGGTTATTTCTAGCTTTAGCTATTTCAATCCTATATGATTTTTTTTTTTTTTTTGGCTGCACCGTGCAGGATCTTGGTTCCCTGACCAGGGGTCGAACTCATGCCCCCTACATTGGGAGTGCGCAGTCTTAACCACTGCACCACCAGGGAAGTCCATCAGTCCTATATGAACTTTTGATCTTTGCCAGTCTTATAAGAATAAAAAATGGCATATCAGTTTTGGTTTAATTAGCAGTTTTCATACTTGAAGGTGAAGTCTTTACATATGTTTAAGGACCATTTACAGCTCACTTTCTGTAAATTTTACATTCATATTTGTACTCTTTGCTTATTATCTGTTGGATTCTTGGTCATTTTCAAATTGATTTATATTGTCATTGTCCGTGATATGAGTTGGCAATATTATTTTTCTGTTTTTGGTCTTTTGACCTTGCAGTTTTTGTCATGGAGGAGAACTAATTTAATAAAATAAAAATATTTCCTCTGGGTTGTATATCAATATTGGGAATGCTTCTGACTTGGGGTATTATGAATTGGCACTTTTATTGCTACTTGCTTTTTTTTTTTTTTTTTTTTTGGCGGTACGCGGCCCTCTCACTGTTGTGGCGTCTCCCGTTGCAGAGCACAGGCTCCAGACGCGCAGGCTCAGCAGCCATGGCTCACAAGCCCAGGCGCTCCACGGCATGTGGGATCTTCCCAGACTGGGACACGAACCCGTGTCCCCTGCATCAGCAGGCAGATTCTCAACCACTGTGCCACCAGAAAAGCCCACTACTTGCTTTTTTATCAAGTTCATTGTTACTTTTGTGCCCTCCCTAGAACTTACAAATACACAGGTTCAGGATATCTGTGGCTATTTCCCTAGCTATCATGTGTAGCTCTAGAGTCCTGAATAAGATATACTCTTAGGCAACTGCACTCCATTTCTCTGATATTTAAACACATCACAGCATTCTTGGAGAAATTCTTCTCCTAATGGCATGGTTTATCTGAATTAAAGGAAAGAATAACCACAATTTCCTCAAAAGTCTAAATATTGTTAATAAATATTCTATGAACTGAAAAATAATCTGCTACAAAAAGCATCAAGTAATAAGACAGTAATTCCCCTCTCATTTGACATGATTGGGATAGGCAATTAGCCAATTAATCAAAAAAAGTTAGAGGGGGTTATCATTTAAAAAGATATATCATTTAGACGTATTTAAAAATTATTTTGAAATAATTTCAAACAAGAATAGGAACTTCAAGCATAGTACAGGGAACTCCCATGTATATCATTAACTTAATCACTACAACATATTTTTTCAATATATAGGCCCTCAAACATAAGTAGCTAATCTTGTTGTTATTATAGTCATTCATTTAATTTTTCAGACTCCACATATAAGTGATAATATATGGTATTGAAAGACAGCATTTGTCTTTCTCTGTCTGACTTATTTCACGTAGCATAATACCCTTCAGTTTCATCCATATTGTTGCAAATGGCAAATTTTATTATTTTTTATGGCTGAGTAGTATTCCACTGTGTGTGTGTGTGTGTGTGTGTGTGTGTGTGTGTGTGTGTGTGTGCGTGTGTGTATGTAAATATAAATATATGGATCATTTAGACTTTTAAGCCTAATGTATATACACATATATATATTCATATATATGTGTATATATATGAATGTACAGTCATTGAACAACATTTTGACTCATCACCAAGGACTTTCTTTTGAACATTGCTTGACGGATTAAAATTCAGTCATCTAACTGCAAATACCACACTCCTACAATAGCATCAACATTTCCCTGTTTGATTTATTCTTAAAGTGTGTGTTTGTGTGTGTGTGTGTGTGTGTGTGTGTGTGTTTTAAGCACTCTTAAGTGCCAGCCTCTTTTAGAATTTTCAACTTTATTCCAATCATTTATTCCTCATTCAAAAGCATTTATTCTATGTATGTGTTAAAGACTGGCCCACTGGCTATGATCATGCAAGATTATGTAGGCATCTATCAATGTGCAATACAGTAAGAATGAAGAATGATGGTTAATTCAGTGACTTGGTTAAATGGAATTAAATTAAGTACACTTCAATTGTATCTGCCCTGGAGAGTGATGGTTAATTCAGTGAGTTGATTAAGTGGAGATAGATTAAAACAGTTTAAATCACACCTGCCATTTTTACCTTTTTAGGAGTGACAGACATATTTTCAAATCTTTTAGTTTCTCGATCTTTCATTTTTTTAAAGGCACTTTGTAACAATGTGAAGTTATAGATATAATCTTGTTATGGAAAGTGGATTTAAAATGATGTTGGCCAAAAACAAATCTGAGAAAATGGTAAAATACTTCTCCCTTTATACAATTGGCACTACTTGATTTAGGATGAGTTTTTCTAAAATATTTTCTGGTCTTTAGATGACCTTTAGCTATAGACCAGCTGACAAGTTGACAGGAAGGTTCAGGTTCCTTAATTAGGCACGTCACATTTCACTTGCTTTTGGTCTCACCTGGAAATCTGAGAAAATACCACCTCAGGGACAGGTGTAGGCCACTGGGTCCACTGAAAGATATATACCAGAAAGCAAGTGCCATTTGATATCTGTAAACATGATCATCGTCATCCTCTTTATCATCATCAGAACTATCAGTTACTGAGCATACACTGTATGTCTGGCACTGTCCCCTGTGTTTTATTTTTTAAAAACCTGTAAGAACACTGGAAGGTGTAAATTATTGTTCATATTTTGCAGATGGGGGAAAGCTGAGTCAGGTATCATTTCATGAAAGGCAGACACTTAACATTTGAAAACAAGTTTAATAATGGTCTTGTCTAACTCTTTCTCATTCAGTAGAAACTTTTTCACCAACATACCCTCTGTTAGTCAAAAATCTGGTTTAAAGTAACAGAAATCAACTTGAGTCAGCTTAATCAAAAAATAAGAATTAATGTATGGGATATAAATTCATTTCATGAATCAGTCAGAGTAACCAGTCAGATGTCAGGTAGGGACTAATATCAGCAATTGGAAAGTCAGCAGAAATCCAATCTCTGTCTCATGTCCTTTTTGCATTATTTTGCTTCATTCTCATACCATCTCCTACCCCCTCTCATGAGTGAAATGGCTATAGTTCCAGCCACATACAGAAATTGGATCCTACTTTCTAATTCCCTGGAAGGAGAATCTGAATCTGATTGGCCCAGCTTATGACATGTCAGCTGTTCACTATTGATAAATCAGTGGGGGTGGGGAGAAAGGTTACACATTACTAACATAATAGGAGGGTGCATCTCATCCCTGGAAAGGCAGGGGCAATTCTCATAAAAGAGGTCTAGCAAAGACTGCTAGTAGCTCACAATATAGATAAAAATCTATATTTTCTTCTTGGAACACCATTGGACTATATGTCTCCGTCTACTTTATAGCTGAGTATAGCAGAGTGACTGAGTTTTCATCATAGAGTGACTGAAAATGACATGTGCCAATTTAAGACACAGGCCCTTATAAAACTTATATATGTTTCCCTCCTTTTAGGGCTGACTGGAATAGGGTGACCTTGGAAGCTATATTTTTAAGTTAGCAGAACTTCTGCAGCCTGGATTTCTAATTGACTAGGTGGAATAGGGCTGCTTTGCCAAACTTCCCAAACTACTCACTAGTGTTACTTGGAAGAAATAAACTTTTCGCATATTTAAGTAATGCATTTTGGGGTCTAACTTTTATACCAGCAAGTAGGTCTTTCCTAATTCATACCATAGGAGAGGCTCATGGGCTGAAAAGATAACCCAGTAGATATTTTCTATACACCTCCACTATGAAGAATGAAACAGGACTCACAGGAGAACTATGAATAAACTGCAAAAATAAAATTTCCTTGAAGCCACCTATTTAATCTCGAATACTTATTTTATCATATCTATACAATGACTTTGTATGCACATCACTAACTGTAATCATGATTATAGTTGAAATCCTATATTATCCATTGCTTAGATTCATTTTGCTTGGTTCACTCTTAATCATATATTGAGGGGATAGAATCTAGTTGTTTTCCTTTTCTCCTTTAGGGAATACTTTCCAGAGACAACTCATGGTCAAAATATATATGAGATTGTTCTAAAACAGTGAGTATATATTTTTGTATATAATTCTATACGTAACAATAGAAATTCCAAGTTAATTCAGCACAGACATTGTCCCAAAGGGGATTACTGTCTACTTGAGCAAAAGAGACAGCACTACAATGATTAAAGAGCAATATAAAGTTTTTTTAAGTGGCACTATATCCCACTTTATTAAAATAAATACCTTTTTAGATTAATATGTTACATGTATTTTATATATACAGTATATATAATGTATATACATATATAATATATATACAGTATATATAATGTATATACATATATAATATATATACAGTATATATAATGTATATACATATATCATATTTATACATATATATAAATATACACACACACACAAATACATATATCTCAAAAATGGAGAATTAGTCTTCCAGATATTAATAGTGTTATGTCATTGTGATGGGATTACAAGTAATATTTAATGTTTTTTTTTTCTGTTCTCTATTTTCTATTCTCTAGTCATCTTTTATATTCTCTATTTTTCTTCTTTAACAAATTCATATTATGTAATAATAAAGAAGATTTTAATGGAAAAATGTGTGAGCAAGGAGGGGATTTCTGTTCATTGCCTATGAGTTAATTTTAAAGTATTTTAAAAAGAGAGGTCAAGGAAAATATCAAGAGGCAGGCTGTGTTTATTTTGCAATAGAGAGAAGGGGTAAAGGGAGATAAGGAGGAAATTAATGGAACAACCACACCTAAGAACTCTTTAAATATTTGGACAAGGACTACAATCTGTGAGAAGTTATTACATTCATGAATACATATTAAGATTTTAATACTAGGTTAACTTAAAAGATAGTTTATTCTCTGGGAGCTGAGGTTCTTTTTACAAGTCACATGGATCTTTTGTATATTACTCTGGCCCATGAGAGGGCAGACCACCACACATAAAGAAATTTAACTTGACCTTTTAAAGAAATAACCTATGGCATGACCAAGACCTTACAAAAGGAAATGGCAACTCATCCTCAAAATATGTGTTGTTCTTTTCTCTCAATATTTTCCATTCCCATTTGTAGTCATCTTCAAACACAGATGCTCTGTTCTGAATAAATTATTACTGTAATAACTTTGGTGCCATGATTATTCTTCCTAAAAGGTTTGCATTTATTCTTAGATTAGATCTTTTCTTCTTAGTAGTGAATCCCTTTTAAAATGAAAGTTTGCTGCTTCTTATAAGGCAAACAAACAAAAAGAAATAACTGTAGAAATTATACTTTTAAGTCATATACTTTTAGGCAAGCAATGAAATTAATGCCAAAGTTGTTTATTTAAAAGAGAGGGAATGATTGTATGAACATGAATAATCTATAGTACACTGAAATTAAACTCCTTGTAGAGAAAAGTTAAACCTATCTCCAAACTATATAATGATTTAATATTATTAAATATATGTTTTAACATTTGAGACAATTTATTTGTTTTAAAAAAATTTAACAGGTGAATTATCACCATGTTAAATTTTTTGAAAGTACCAAATGACTTCATTAAATGTAGCACAGATGAGAACTTGAATATAAAATGGTTTAGTAAATATATCCTATTATATTTTGAGTGCTTCACTAAAATTCACTAAGAATTCATCATAATCTATTGTGTCCTTTTACCATCTGGTTTAAACAGTGTTTGAGGTCAAACCCTAAAGTACAAAATGTCAGGTTGATATTTAAAATAAGTTCAATGTTTTAAAAGTTATCCAAAAACTTATTTGCCTTTGCTTTTCTCATTCTCTGTTTAATGAACTGATATTAAAATAAGGGCTTATCTTTATTAAGATAAGAGCTTAAAAATTACAAACAAATTAACATAGAACTAAAGTCTGAAATTAATAGGAATTGAAGGAAGACTGGCCTTCAGGACATTTATTTTTCCAGAGTTTTAGTATCTACTCTTCTGCCAGAAGATACTAAACTAGTAACTGAACAAATTACTCCAAAAGTTTTAGGTTGTATTATGGTAATTTTCAAAACAATGAAAAAATTTATAGGAACAAGTTAATATTCTCCTAAGCCCCAAAGAGATTAAAAATGTGTTGACATATTTAGTTAGGTCATAAAGCTTTAAGTCAGTGATTACATTGACTGAAACTGTTATTTCCCAAAGATTGGATAAAAATGACTCTCACTCATTATACTCCAGAATCATTACTTATATCTCTTATTTTATGTTATATTAGACAGTTTTTTAAAATCTCATATCCACATGATTTCATGCTTGAAAAACATTTCTGAGATGGAAATTTTTTAAATAAGTAGGATTAACTTTGAACTTCAAATAGGAAAAGTAAGCCTCAATTCAGCTGTTCTCCACCTCTGGGTGTGGTTCAGAAGTCACAAAAAAGTACAGCCAGCTCAAAATGCTTGATTTATGACCCATTTCATTGGGTTTTGGTGACTTATTTAAAGCATAAAACAAATCCTTTCATTATCTTTTCATGTAGTTTGATAACTTTAGCAATAAAAAGGTGGACATGTATACTAAGGTGGTCTGAGAATGCTTATTAGCAGGAAACAAAGAAAACTAAATACCTAGTTAGCAAGATTTACAGCTGATGAGTTTATTTAGCCAGTCTAAAATGTTTGGCCTTTTACATTTATTCGTATATTTGGGAACTAGATGGCCTTCCCCCTGTCCTGCCTCCACAGAAATTAAAACATGTCACCCGTTATAGATTTTTAATCTTCCTACATTTATCAGCAATTTATCAAACATTTATCAAACAATTATACCATTTAAAGTCTGAAGGAATCTTAAAGTTCCTTTCTCTAATTTTGCAGATAGGAAACTAATGTCCTGGGAGAATGCAAAATTTCATTCTGTGGGCTGAACCAAGAATTTTTCATATTAAAATCAGACACACTTAAATCATAGTCATTTGTTTAGTAATAAAGAATTCAAAGAAACAATGTGAGCACTGTCACAAGGACGAATGATCAGGCCATAGGAAGGCAGACATGGTTAGCCAGTCCATTAGCCATCTGGTTACCCGCAGGTCCCACCCATGACCAGCCACATTCCCCAAGCTTGAGACATGTCTTGTTTCATGATGAAAGAGGAGCTGTGAGTCTAACCGTTGAGGAAATTGTGGAGAAGAGCTATGCTCAGTTACCTGTATTGGGAGTCCTACCCAAGTGTTATCTGATAGAAATGTAAGCTGAGTCATGAATAGAATTTTAAATTCCTACTAGCCTCATTACAAAAAAGTAGAAACAGGTGAAAATATTTTTGTTTTAATTTTTGTTGGAGTATAGTTGATTTACAATGTTTTGTTAGTTTCTGCTGTACAGCAAAGTGAATCAGTTATACATATACAAATATCCTTGCTTTTTTAGATTCTTTTCCCATGTAGGTCATTACAGAGTATTGAGTTCCCTGTGCTATACAGGAAGTCCTTATTAGTCATCTATTTTATATATAGTAGAGTGTACATGTCAGTCCCAATCTCCCAATATCCCTCCCCGGCCACTTGAAAATATGTTTTAAAATATATTTTGTTTAACCCAATACATCCAAAATATCATTATTTCAGCATGCAATCATTATAAAAAATTGTTAATAAAATATTTTACATTATTTTTTTCCATATTTTCTTTAAACCTAGGGTGTATTTTACACTCACAGCTCATCTCCATTCAGACTAGTGGCTAGCGTAATAGCCAGTTTGACACCAACCCTCCCTCCTTCACTTACCTGTACAAACTCTAAATAAAAAGAACCAATTAAATAATTATGAAATTCAAGAATAGTTTAACATGATAAGTACAAATAAGCTGATGGTCAGTTTTTGGTTTTGTTTTTTGCGGTACGCGGGCCTCTCACTGCTGTGGGTTCTTCCGTTGCGGAGCACAGGCTCTGGACGCGCAGGCGCAGCGGCCATGGCTCACGGGCCCAGCTGCTCCACGGCATGTGGGATCTTCCCGGACCGGGGCACGAAGCCGTGTCCCCTGCATCGTCAGGCGGACTCTCAACCACTGCGCCAC
This sequence comes from Phocoena sinus, assembly GCF_008692025.1. Lineage (NCBI taxonomy): Eukaryota > Metazoa > Chordata > Mammalia > Artiodactyla > Phocoenidae > Phocoena > Phocoena sinus. Next base: position 31,743,365 of record NC_045766.1, read on the forward strand.
CAGGGAAGCCCTGATGGTCAGTTTTTAGGCCACTAGAATACAGTAGTTTCGTGTGCCTAAGTTCTAAAGCCAAATTGCTTAGGTTCAAAACCTCCTCGCTCTGCACTCATTATTACATGTCCTTGGGCACCTAGTTAACCTCCTTGTGCTTTGGTTTCTTCGTCTAGCAGAAATAGAGTATTACCTCCCCATAGGGTTACTGTGGGATTAAGTAAGTCAGTATGCCTAAAAGCAAACAGAAGAGTGCTGGGAAATGTAAGTATTCTGCAGATGTTGGCAACAATTATTATTATTACTTCTTTAGAACAATGATTTTCAAAGTGTATTCCGTGGACCATCAGCATCAGCATTACCTGCAAACTTGTTACAAATGCAGAGCTACTGCTTGAAAATCTTCATTTTAATGAGATTCCCAGATGATTCATATGCACATTAAAATATGGGAAGGAATGTCCTAGAGGTTAAGAAGACGGATTATAAAAATGACACATATGACATCTGGGAATTATATGCTTAATGCTTCAATTTTCAAAGAGAAAAGAGATTAATTTTCAATTAATGCTTCAATTTTCAAAGAGAAAAACTGGTTTATTAGGCAGGGCTCTCCAGAGAAACAGAACCAATAGGAGAGAGAGAAAGAGATTGATTTATTAAAAGGTATTGGCTCATGTGAGCGATTATGGAGGCTGAGAAGTCCCACAGTCAGCCCTCTGCAAGCTGGAGACCCAGGAAAGTGGGTGGTGTAGTTGGAAGTTCTGAAAGCCTGAGATCCAGTGGTGTCGATTCCAACCCAGGTCTGAAAGTCTGCAGCAAGGGCAGAAGACTGATGTCCCAACTCAAGCAGTGAGGCCGAGTCAGAGACAGACACAGAGGCAGAGCATATCTACCCTTCTCCCACCTTTTGGTTCTACTCAGGCCTTCCCACATTGGGGAGGTCAATCTGCTTTACTCAGTCTACCAATTCAAATGCTAATCTCTCCTTGAAACACCCTCACAAATACATCCAGCAAAAATGTTTAACCAGCTATCTGGGCATCCCATGATCCAGTCAAGTTGACACATCAATTAACTGTCACACTGGGAAAAATGGAGAGATTAAGTAGGTGACAAGCTGTAAAAATATCAAAATACAAAAAGGAAGTTTGGCATAGAGACAAAGTAAAAACCCAAGGAATTCTAACTATGACAATCAACTTCCTTTTTAATGATTCATCACCACCAGAAAGATGAATTCATTGTAGCAGAAGAAATCAAAGAAATGAAAGGTGGAAATAGATGTCGCACATCAGGCTCTTTCAGTGTCTCACAGCCCTCCCTGGTTAACAGCTCACATTTGCAGAGCAATTAGTTGGAGCCTCTTAACAGCCCAGTGAAGATGTTCAAGCAGGTGATTTCTCCTTGGTTGATAAATTGAGAGGCTGTGACCTGGAGGAATCATGACTTTCCTACATTACAGGGAATTAAATGGCAGATCTAAAATTGGTATCATGGACATTTTCTCTGTCAGATCCTCATATCACATAGTTTATACAGGATAGTAATACTAATATTAGTAGTATTATGACCTTGGATGCCACAATGTAGTCAATGCCCAAATACTAGTCCTTTTATGAGTCCTACGCATTTGCTGGTTTTTCGGGGGCTCCACTAATACTTTTCCTGATGTGATTGATACTGCAAGCCTCGTCCTCCCTGTCACTTGCCAGTGGGCTGTCCACCCCATTGACTCTTGCTGCTGGGTTATTCTCACTTCTCCTGTGACAGCCATCTTGTGGTACCTGCAAGACGCCTAAAGCCCAGCTGCCTTGGGCAGTCTCTACCCAAAGCCCAGCTGCCTTGGGCAGTCTCTACCCACAAGATCTCATAGATCTATTCCACTTCAACCCATGGGCCTGCAGATTGATCCAGCTTTGCCACCTTTTCCCTACCCCACTTCTCTGTAACCTGCAGCATCAACACCAATGTCTGATCCAGGGCTAAGTAGTGGCTTTCACATCAAAAAAAAAAAAAAAAGTCATTCATTCCAGATCTAGTGGTAGAACAGATCCTGCACCATAGTTGTATAGAAAGCAGAGAAACAATGCACCCATTACCAATACTCTATGAATGAAGAAAGGAAGGGATAATTATGCCCTCTTGAGGTCTGCTCACCCCTAAAGTTTTGCTATTTCTCTACTTTTGGTATCTCTTCCTTTTAGTATAGTTGCCATTCCAGCACTGCTTGTTTTAGCAAAATTTTATTCTGGAGTTTAAACCCTTTTATTCTTAGCCTTGAACTGTTTTCAGAGAAAGCCGACAATAGAATCATGAACCCCAGGAGATCATGAAAAGTTCTCAATAATCTTCATTTTCTCCCATTATCATAGCAAATACCCAAATCACAAAGAATTAAAAATCTAGAAATTTAAGTATAAATGGGAAAAATGTTTTATTTTTCAATAATATATACTGAATTAACAGGTACAAATATTGATAAATGAAGACTAACCCTATGCTGAGGGCAAAATACTTTATTCAGCTGATTAAGAATTCCAGAAATAAAACTGAGAAGGAAAACTAATACTTGCTCTAATCGATCTAATCTAATCTAATCTAAAAATAGTTGCTTGAATCTTTTGTTTCACAAGGTTTTGGAAGGAGACGATAGAAGTTCTAAAGCCAGACAGCTACTATCATCATCAACTTTAGAGATTATTGTTATTATTATCTCCATTTTATGGATGAGGAATATGAGGCTTAGAAGTAATATTCTTGATCAAGGTTCTATGAAAAGCAGAGTCTCGTGGATTATGACAATAATTAAAAGCATCTTGATATTGACTCATATTAAAGTTATTCATGGTATTTATACAATCTCAGTTTCAAATAAAAACATATTTTTCTGTACATTTGCCAGAATTAGGTGACTGTTGTGTAAGAGTAGCAATAGATCCAGCTACTCATGTATGTCCAGGGTCACATGCTGTCAAACATCAATACCAAAGAAGATGAATTCCAGATAAAAATGGGAGGAAGCCAAGTTGGATATGTTTCACAAAAAAAACCAAGCAGATTTCCTTGGTGCCAAGATATTTGGCAGCCTTCTGGTGCATGACTGCTTCTCCTTCCTATTTCTCTCACTTCATCCCATATCATAGTAACCTTATAAAAGCCTAAGCAAGTGTCTGAGCATTAAATTATAAATTGTAAATCAGCTGATGGGATCTGAGCAGAGATTATCTTAAAATAACAGAATGGCATCCAGGCTTTTCAAGGCCTGACTGTACACTATGTACTAAATCTCCCAGAATTAGTGTTGGCCAGCCTTGGAAGTAGAGAAGAAAGAGAAGGGTAAGTGTGGAGAAGAATGGAACAGAGAGAAGAAAAAGGGGTGAAAGAGAAGTTGTTGGGTCTGCCTGTCCAAACATGGTCCAAGGGAGAGGATATCTTCCAGGCCAACTGTCCATCTGACAACAATATCTCTTGTGACGACTGATTCCTTAGAAAAAAGTTTATAACCTGTCTTTTGTAATTTGCTTAAATGGAGAAATAAGTAAGTAGGACAATACCCTGTCCTGTAATTATCCTAGGTACCTAAAATATATGGTTCTGATTAAATTAATTAATTGTATTCTGGTTTACATACTTCAGCCTCTTGTGAATTAGAGTGAGTAACCAATTCTTCTGGCCATGCTAAATCTAGGACAGCGTTAAGAACCTATATCACATTAGTAAGTATCAGGGCTGGAACCAGGACCATTGTTTTTCAAACTTAGGCTGATCCTGCGCCAGCGGTTCCTAATTTTTTTTTAATTCAAGGACCCCTTTGAAAATCTGATGAAAACCAGAAGTGCACATATGCATAGACATCAAAAAAAAAAAAAAAGACTATCATTTCAAGAGATTCATAGAGCTTGAAGCTTATCCATGGACTTTAACTTAAGAACTTTCCATCCTCAAAAGACTTGCAGTCTGACTTAGTAAAAGATAATCACAAAAATATTCATAGAATAACTACAGAATGCTGTATTTCTCTCTCTCTCTCTCTCTCTCACACACACACACACACGAACGCACACACACACACGCATATGCACACACACACACAGAGAAATCCACTCTGAGGAAACTGGAGGTCCCCTTTGTTTCAATTAGCATAGTGATGGTTTTGTGTGTGTGCACATTTGGAGATAGATTTAATTGCTCTGCCCAATAAGGGAAAGAGGAGATACCTGGAAGGAAGAATCTTGAGGTTATTGGCCTCTGTGAAGAAAGAACAGAAAAACAGAATCCCACTAGCATGGGGGCAGAAAGAAAGGTCTGGAGCAGAGCCAGGTCCTTGGCAGCATGAGCTAAGTTAGGATGAGGCAACAAACAATTTCACAACTCAGTGCTTTAGGTGTCTTAACACAATGAAGGGTTTTTTTCCCACAATTCACCCCATGGGTCTGAGCAGCTATCCAGGTCAATTGCCTTTTTAAGTGGATACTCAGCAAACCAGTCCACTTCCGTCTTTTGTCTCTACCCTCAAAACCTAAGGCTTTCTCATGATTGCTGTAGCTGGGGAAGAGAGAGAGCAGACGGTCTCATATCTGCAATAAGCACATCTCACTTCTATCACAGCCTCTTGACTGAAACTAGTCACATGCTCCCAGCCAATGCAAGGGCGCTGGGAAGTAAGGATTTCCAGATGTCCAGATGAGAGGAAAACCTGGTATTAGTGAGTTCCAGAAATGTCTATTACAAGACGTGTCTAATAGAGGAGTCGTAATTTGTTTGTTGGGGGTGTCCGTTAAATTTCTCACTTGTCTCCCGTATGAAAAATAAAATACTCTTCTCATTCTTTACAGGGACTCAAAGAGGTGCTGAGCTCTGCATATCCGTAGGGCACAAACTAGGTACAGAAAGCCCCACTCTGTAGCTACAGTTAGAGTATTGATGATAGAGTGCTATGAGACAGGCAGCTTCCCATGGTGGAAAAGAACTGCCTGGCTTCCGATCCAGGCTACGTTCTACAGTTCTAAGAAAGTTAAGTGATGTGCCTGTCTGTAAAATGAGTAAGCTGGATTTGATAACTCTAGTGTTAAATTGTACAGTGCTGGCAATAGATGCAAAAGCAATTAAAGAAGAGAGAAATCAATTTAAGGATAAAATTATTTTGGGCAGGTAACCTCATTTTTTAGCCCATTTGACCAGTCTATTACTGCCTCTGATGATCACTTCTATTAATGAGATTTTATTAGGTAAGATATATCAAAAAAACTTAATTTTGCCATTCTGTAAATTTTAGCACTCAGCATCAAAAATACTCTTGAGTCAAATCAAATGGGATAAGATATTGACTTTAAGGTACATTTTATTTTCATTTTATTTTCCAAAAAGTATACTAACATGGGTAAAACTTGCTAAAATATATTTCTCTCAACATTTGGTGAATGTATTTAGTATAATTGCATGTGTTAAGGTGATCATACATCAAGGTTTGCCTGGGACAGTCACAACAAAATTATGAATTTCATTCTCAAATGTGTCTGAGTTTGAACAGTAAGTTATATGTCACCCAATGTATATGCCATATGATTTTTCAGCAACTGATTTTTGTGTACACTCAGAACCAGAGCCCTTATTTGCTGCTGTTATAATCAGACCTCAAATTAACCTAAATCAAACGCTGGGGAACACTTAGAATTCATGTAAAATATTAATTTATCTTTTATCTCTATATTATGCACTTCAAGCAGAAGGTTTTCCATGTTCACATCACAAACTAAAGCAATCAAAATGAATGATTGTTTTCTCCTGGATCATTTACAAGAGGAAATCCTCCACTTGGGGTGAACAATCATTTCCGATTTCTCCAGGGTAAGCAGAAGCCAGTAATAACAAGCATTGTCCTGTCCCATTTCAACATTAGCCTTAACAAAATACCTGATACAGAGAGCACTGAGAATCACAAAAAAGTCTATAGATTTTTTGGTCTTCTGCAATAGAGGAGCTCATACTATCCCTGAGAATAACTCTTTCCTAACTCAAAATGAAAAACAACAACAACAAAAAGTTACACTATCCTCTCTAAGCCAAATATAGATCTCCCAATGACCTTCCTATAATTGCTCTAAAAAAGAGTAATTTTAAGTTTGTTTTAGAAAAGTAATCACCTCCTTTTTTGGTTTAAAAATTCAATACATTTTTGATACTTCTTTAATGTTCACTATTTTTTCCCCATGGTGTGCATTACCTTATATTCCTCTCATTCCCTATGTTGCTTAAGGATCAACAATTAAGTGAAGTAAGACCACCAAATGTTAGTAATAGCAACTCAAAGCTGAAGCCAAACTGGTGTTGCCAACAGTACAATTTGCATCACTTCTGTATTTTGCTCGCCTAAATCTCATAGATTCTGTGAAGGATTCTAAGATATAGACATCTGTTAGATCTCCCCTCCAGATTCCTGGTTGCTCTATTTCATAGGTACATAGGCTCCTTATGTTAGCATGAGCCTAATATAATGGTCAGGAAAGGTAGTAATGTTTTAATTATACACTTAAATCAATAAAAATCTGGGTGGCCACTTAGTAAATTTAGCCACTTAGTAAATTTCACAATGTTTCAATAGCAAAATTGCCCTATTTGGTTTATATTTTTTGATTTAATTTTATTTATTTTTCATACAGCAGGTTCTTATTAGTTATCCATTTTATACATATTAGTGTATATATGTCAATCCCAATCTCCCAATTCATCTCATCCCCCCTGCCACTTTCCCCCCTTGGTGTCCATACGTTTGTTCTCTACATCTGTGTCTCTATTTCTGCATTGCAAACCAGTTCATCTGTACCATTTTTCTAGATTCCACATATATACGTTAATATACGATATTTGTTTTCCTCCTTCTGACTTACTTCACTCTGTATGACAGTCTCTAGATCCATCCACGTCTCTACAAATGACCCAACTTCATTTCTTTTTATGGCTGAGTAATATTCTATTATATATATGTACCACATCTTCTTTATCCATTCGTCTATCAATGGGCATTTAGGTTGTTTCCGTGACCTGGCTATTGTAAATAGTGCTGCAATGAACATTGGGATGCATGTGTCTTTTTGAATTATGGTTTTCTCTGGGTATATGCCCAGTAGTGGGATTGCTGGGTCATATGGTAGCTCTAGTTTTAGTTTTTTAAGGAACCTCCATACTGTTCTCCATAGTGGCTATATCAATTTACACTCCCACCAACAGGGCAAGAGGGTTCCCTTTACTCCACACCCTCACCAGCATTTGTTGTTTGTAGATGTTCTGATGATGCCCATTCTAACTGGTGTGAGGTGATACCTCATTGTAGTTTTGATTTGCATTTCTCTAATAATTAGTGATGTTGAGCAGCTCTTCATGTGCCTCTTGGTCACCTGTATGTCTTCTTTGGAGAAATGTCTATTTAGGTCTTCTGCCCATTTTTGGATTGGGTTGTTTGTTTTTTTTAATATTGAGCTGTATGAGCTGTTTATATATTTTGGAGATTAATCCTTTGTCCATTGATTGGTTTGCAAATATTTTCTCCCATTCTGAGGGTTGTCTGTTTGTCTTGTTTATAGTTTCCTGTGCTGTGCAAAAGCTTTTAACTTTCATTAGGTCCCATTTGTTTACTTTTGTTTTTATTACATTACTGTAGGAAGTGGGTCAAAAAAAATATTGCTGTGATTTTGTCAAAGAGTGTTCTTCCGGGCTTCCCTGGTGGCGCAGTGGTTGAGAGTCCGCCTGCCGATGCAGGGGACACGGGTTCGTGCCCCGGTACGGGAAGATCCCACATGCCGCGGAGTGGCTGGGCCCGTGAGCCATGGCCGCTGAGCCTGCGCGTCCGGAGCCTGTGCTCCGCAACGGGCGAAGCCACAGCGGTGAGAGGCCTGTGTACCGCAAAAAAAAAAAAAAAAAAAAAAAAAAGAGTGTTCTTCCTATGTTTTCCTCTAAGTTTTATAGTGTCTGGTCTTACATTTAGGTCTCAAATCCATTTGGAGTTTATTTTTGTGTATGCTGTTAGAGAGTGTTCTAATTTCATTCTTTTACATGTAGCTGTCCAGTTTTTCCAGCACAGCTTATTGAAGAGACTGTCTTTTCTCCGTTGCATATCCTTGCCTCCTTTGTCATAGATTAGTTGACCACAGGTGTATGGGTTTATCTCTGGGCTTTCTATCCTATTCCATTGATCTATATTTCTGTTTTTGTGCCAGTACCATATGTCTTGATTACTGTAGCTTTGTAGTATAGTCTGAAGTCAGGGAGTCTGATTCCTCCAGTTCTGCTTTTTTCCCTCAAGATTTCTTTGGCCATTTGGGGTCTTTTGTGTCTCCATACACATTTTAAGATACTTTGTTCTAGTTCTGTAAAAAATGCCATTGGTAATTTGATAGGGATTGCATTGAATCGGCAGATTGCTCTGGGTAGTATAGTCATTTCCACACTATTGATACTTCCAATCCAAGAACATGGTATATTTCTCCATTTGTTTGTGTCATCTTTGATTTCTTTCATCAGTGTCTTATAGTTTTGTGCATACAAGTCTTTTACCTCCTTAGGGAGATTTATTCCTGCGTTTTTAATTCTTTTTGTTGCAATGGTGCATGGGATTGTTTCCTTAATTTCTCTTTCTGATCTTTCATTGTTAATGTATCGGAATGCAAGAGATTTCTGTGCATTAATATTGTATCCTGCAACTTTACCAAATTCATTGATTAGCTCTAGTAGTTTTCTGGTGACATCTTTAGGATTCTCTATGTATAGTATCATGTCATCTGCAAACAGTGACAGTTTTACTTCTTCTTTTCCAATTTGTATTCCTTTTAATTGTTTTTCTTCTCTGATTGCCGTGGCTAGGACTTCCAAAACTATGTTGACTAATAGTGGCAAAAATGGACATCCTTGTCTTGTTCCTAATCTTAGAGGAAGTGCTTTCAGTTTTACACCATTGAGATGGATGTTTACTGTGGGTTTGTTGTATATGGGCTTTATTATGTCAACGTAGGTACCCCCTACGCCTACTTTCTGTAGAGTTTTTATCATAAATTGGTGATGAATTTTGTCAAAAGCTTTTTCTGCATCTCTTGAGATGATCATATGGTTTTTTTTTTTTTTAAACATCTTTATTGGGGCACAATTGCTCTACAATGGTGTGTTAGTTTCTGCTTTACAACAAAGTGAATCAGCTATACATACACACATGTTCCCATATGTCTTCCCTCTTGCGTCTCCCTCCCTCCCACTCTCCCCATCCCACCCTTCCAGGCTGTCACAAAGCACTGAGCTAATATCCCTGTGCCTTGCGGCTGCTTCCCCCCAGCTATCTACCTTACTACGTTTGTTAGTGTGTATATGTCCATGACTCTCTCTCGCCCTGTCAAAACTCACCCCTCCCCCTCCCCATACCCTCAAGTCCGTTCTCCAGTAGGTCTGCGTCTTTATTCCTATCTTACCCCTAGGTTCTTCATGACATTTTTTTCCCTTAAATTCCATATATATGTGTTAGCATACGGTATTTGTCTTTTTCTTTCTGACTTACTTCACTCTGTATGACAGACTCTAGGTCTATCCATCTCATTACAAATAGCTCAATTTCATTTCTTTTTAAGGCTGAGTAATATTCCATTGTGTATATGTGCCACATCTTCTTTATCCATTCATCCGATGATGGGCGCTTAGGTTGTTTCCATGTCCTGGCTATTGTAACTAGAGCTGCAATGAACATTTTGGTACATGACTCTTTTTGAATTTTGGTTTTCTCAGGGTATATGCCAAGTAGTGGGATTGCTGGGTCATATGGTAATTCTATTTGTAGTTTTTTAAGGAACCTCCATACTGTTCTCCACAGTGGCTGAACCAATTCACATTCCCACCAGCAGTGCAAGAGTGTCCCCTTTTCTCCACACCCTCTCCAGCATTTATTGTTTCTAGATTTTTTGATGATGGCCATTCTGACTGGTGTGAGATGATATCTCATTGTAGTTTTGATTTGCATTTCTCTAATGATTAATGATGTTGAGCATTCTTTCATGTGTTTGTTGGCATTCTGTATATCTTCTTTGGAGAAATGTCTATTTAGGTCTTCTGCCCATTTTTGGATGGGGTTGTTTGTTTTTTTGTTATTGAGCTGCATGAGCTGCTTGTAAATTTTGGAGATTAATCCTTTGTCAGTTGCTTCATTTGCAAATGTTTTCTCCCATTCTGAGGGTTGTCTTTTGGTCTTGGTTATGGTTTCCTTTGCTGTGCAAAAGCTTTGAAGTTTCATTAGGTCCCATTTGTTTATTTTTGTTTTTATTTCCATTACTCTAGGAGGTGGGTCAGAAAGGATCTTGCTGTGATTTATGTCATAGAGTGTTCTTCCTATGTTTTCTTCTAAGAGTTTGATAGTTTCTGGCCTTACATTTAGGTCTTTAATCCATTTTGAGCTTATTTTTGTGTATGGTGTTAGGGAGTGATCTAATCTCATACTTTTACATGTACCTGTCCAGTTTTCCCAGCACCATTTATTGAAGAGGCTGTCCTTTCTCCACTGTACATTCCTGCCTCCTTTATCAAAGATAAGGTGTCCATATGTGCGTGGGTTTATCTCTGGGCTTTCTATCCTGTTCCACTGATCTATCTTTCTGTTTTTGTGCCAGTACCATACTGTCTTGATTACTGTTGCTTTGTAATATAGTCTGAAGTCAGGGAGCCTTATTCCTCCAGCTCCTTTTTTCGTTCTCAAGATTGCTTTGGCTATTCGGGGTCTTTTGTGTTTCCATACAAATTGCGAAATTTTTTGTTCTAGTTCTGTGAAAAATGCCAGTGGTAGTTTGATAGGGATTGCATTGAATCTGTAGATTGCTTTGGGTAGTAGAGTCATTTTCACAATGTTGATTCTTCCCATCCAAGAACATGGTATATCTCTCCATCTATTTGTATCATCTTTAATTTCTTTCATCAGTGTCTTATAATTTTCTGCATACAGGTCTTTCGTATCCTTAGGTAGGTTTATTCCTAGATATTTTATTCTTTTTGTTGCAATGGTAAATGGGAGTGTTTTCTTGATTTCACTTTCAGATTTTTCATCATTAGTATATAGGAATGCCAGAGATTTCTGTGCATTAATTTTGTATCCTGCTACTTTACCAAATTCATTGATTAGCTCTAGTAGTTTTCTGGTAGCATCTTTAGGATTCTCTATGTATAGTATCATGTCATCTGCAAACAGTGACAGCTTTACTTCTTCTTTTCCGATTTGGATTCCTTTTATTTCCTTTTCTTCTCTGATTGCTGTGGCTAAAACTTCCAAAACTATGTTGAATAAGAGTGGTGAGAGTGGGCAACCTTGTCTTGTTCCTGATCTTAGCGGAAATGCTTTCAGTTTTTCACCATTGAGGATGATGTTTGCTGTGGGCTTGTCATATATGGCTTTTATTATGTTTAGGAAAGTTCCCTCTATGCCTACTTTCTGCAGGGTTTTTATCATAAATGGGTGTTGAATTTTGTCGAAAGCTTTCTCTGCATCTATTGAGATGATCATATGGTTTTTCTCCTTCAATTTGTTAATATGGTTTATCACATTGATAGATTTGCGTATATTGAAGAATCCTTGCATTCCTGGAATAAACCCCACTTGATCATGGTGTATGATCCTTTTAATGTGCTGTTGGATTCTGTTTGCTAGTATTTTGTTGAGGATTTTTGCATCTATGTTCATCAGTGATATTGGCCTGTAGTTTTCTTTCTTTGTGACATCCTTGTCTGGTTTTGGTATCAAGGTGATGGTGGCTTCGTAGAAGGAATTTGGGAGTGTTCCTCCCTCTGCTGTATTTTGGAAGAGTTTGAGAAGGATAGGTGTTAGCTCTTCTCTAAACGTTTGATAGAATTCACCTGTGAAGCCATCTGATCCTGGGCTTTTGTTTGTTGGAAGGTTTTTAATCACAGTTTCAATTTCAGTGCTTGTGATTGGTCTGTTCATATTTTCTATTTCTTCCTGATTCAGTCTTGGCAGGTTGTGCATTTCTAAGAATTTGTCCATTTCTTCCAGATTGTCCATTTTATTGGCATAGAGTTGCTTGTAGTAATCTCTCATGATTTTTTTTATTTCTGCAGTGTCAGTTGTTACTTCTCCTTTTTCATTTCTAATTCTATTGATTTGAGTCTTCTCCCTTTTTTTCTTGATGAGTCTGGCTAGTGGTTTATCTATTTTGTTTATCTTCTCAAAGAACCAGCTTTTAGTTTTATTGATCTTTGCTATTGTTTCCTTCATTTCTTTTTCATTTATTTCTGATCTGATTTTTATGATTTCTTTCCTTCTGCTAGCTTTGGGGTTTTTTTGTTCTTCTTTCTCTAATTGCTTGAGGTGCAAGGTTAGGTTGTTTATTCGAGATGTTTCCTGCTTCTTAAGGTGGGCTTGTATTGCTATAAACTTCCCCCTTAGAACTGCTTTTGCTGCATCCCATAGGTTTTGGGTCGTTGTGTCTCCATTGTCATTTGTTTCTAGGTATTTTTTTATTTCCTCTTTGATTTCTTCAGTGATCACTTCATTATTAAGTAGTGTATTGTTTAGCCTCCATGTGTTTGTATTTTTTAAAGATCTTTTCCTGTAATTGATATCTAGTCTCATGGCGTTGTGGTCGGAAAAGATACTTGATACAATTTCAGTTTTCTTAAATTTACCAAGGCTTGATTTGTGACCCAAGATATGATCTATCCTGGAGAATGTTCCATGAGCACTTGAGAAAAATGTGTATTCTGTTGTTTTTGGATGGAGTGTCCTATAAATATCAATTAAGTCCATCTTGTTTAATGTATCATTTAAAGCTTGTGTTTCCTTATTTATTTTCATTTTGGATGATCTGTCCATGGGTGAAAGTGGGGTGTTAAAGTCCCCTACTATGTATGTGTTACTGTTGATCTCCCCTTTTATGGTTGTTAGTATTTGCCTTATGTATTGAGGTGCTCCTATGTTGGGTGCATAAATATTTACAATTGTTATATCTTCTTCTTGGATCGATCCCTTGATCATTATGTAGTGTCCTTCTTTGTCCCTTTTAATAGTCCTTATTTTAAAGTCTATTTTGTCTGATATGAGAATTGCTACTCCAGCTTTCTTTTGGTTTCCATTTGCATGGAGTATCTTTTTCCATCCCCTTACTTTCAGTCTGTATGTGTCTCTAGTTCTGAAGTGGGTCTCTTGTAGACAGCATATATAAGGGTCTTGTTTTTGTATCCATTCAGCCAATCTGTGTCTTTTGGTGGGAGCATTTAGTCCATTTACATTTAAGGTAATTATCGATATGTATGTTCCTATTTCCATTTTATATATTGTTTTGGGTTCGCTACTATAGGTCATTTCCTTCTCTTGTGTTTCGTGTCTAGAGAAGTTCCTTTAGCATTTGTTGTAAAGCTGGTTTGGTGGTGCTGAACTCTCTCAGCTTTTGCTTGTCTGTAAAGGTTTTAATTTCTCCATCAAATGTGAATGAGATCCTTGCTGGGTAGAGTAGTCTTGGTTGCAGGCTATTCTCCTTCAGCACTTTCAGTATGTCCTGCCACTCCCTTCTGGCTTGTAGGGTTTCTGCTGAGAGATCAGCTGTTAACCTTATGGGGATTCCCTTGTGTGTTATTTGTTGTTTTTCCCTTGCTGCTTTTAATATGCTTTCTTTGTATTTAATTTTTGACAGTTTGATTAATATGTGTCTTGGCGTGTTTCTCCTTGTATTTATCCTGTATGGGACCCTCTGTGCTTCCTGGACTTGATTAACTATTTCCTTTCCCATATTAGGGAAGTTTTCAACTATAATCTCTTCAAATATTTTCTCAGTCCCTTTCTTTCTTTCTTCTTCTTCTGGAACCCCTATAATTCGAATGTTGGTGCGTTTCATGTTGTCCCAGAGGTCTCTGAGACTGTCCTCAGTTCTTTTAATTCTTTTTTCTTTATTCTGCTCTGCAGTAGTTATTTCCACTACTTTATCTTCCAGGTCACTTATCCGTTCTTCTGCCTCAGTTATTCTGCTATTGATCCTATCTAGAGTGATTTTAATTTCATTTATTGCATTGTTCATCGTTGCTTGTTTCATCTTTAGTTCTTGTAGGTCCTTGTTAACTGTTTCTTGCATTTTGTCCATTCTACTTCCAAGATTTCGGATCATCCTTACTATCATTATTCTGAATTCTTTTTCAGGTAGATTGCCTATTTCCTCTTCATTTGTTAGGTCTGGTGGGTTTTTATCTTGCTCCTTCATCTGCTGTGTGTTTTTCTGTCTTCTCATTTTGCTTATCTTACTGTGTTTGGGGTCTCCTTTTTGCAGGCTGCACTTTCGTAGTTCCCGTTGTTTTTGATGTCTGTCTCCAGTGGCTAAGGTTGTTTCAGTGGGTTGTGTAGGCTTCCTGGTGGAGGGGACTAGTGCCTGTGTTGTGCTGGATGAGGCTGGATCTTGTCTCTCTAGTGGGCAGGTTCACGTCTGGTGGTGTGTTTTGGGGTGTCTGTGGCCTTATTATGATTTTAGGCCGCCTCTCTGCTAATGGGTGGGGTTGTGTTCCTGTTTTGCTAGTTGTTTGGCATAGGTTGTCCAGCACTGTGGCTTGCTGGTCGTTGAGTGAAGCTGGGTGCTGGTGTTAAGATGGAAGTCTCTGGGATATTTCCACCGTTTAATATTATGTGGAGCTGGGAGGTCTCTTGTTGACCAGTGTCCTGAAGTTGGCTCTCCTACCTCAGAGGCAGAGCCCTGACTCCTGGCTGGAGCACCAAGAGCCTTTCATCCACACAGCTCAGAATAAAAGTGAGAAAAAGTAGGGAGAATTAGTAGAAGTATGAGTAAAGAAAGAAGAAAAGGAGGAAAGGAAGGAAGGAAGAAAGAAGCAAAGAAGGAAAGAAAGGAGGGAGGGAGGGAGGGAGGAAGGAAGGAAGGAGGGAAAGAAGGAAAAAAGACAGAAAGAAAGATGATACAGTAAAAATAAAATAAAGTATAATATAGTTATTGAATTAAAAAATATTTAGAAAAAAAAAAAAAGGGACGGATAGAACCTTAGGACAAATGTTGGAAGCAAAGCTATACAGAAAAAATCTTACACAGAAGCATACACATACACCTTCACAAAAAGAGGTAAAGGGGGAAAAATCATAAATCCTGCTCCCTGAGACCACCTCCTCAATTTGGGGTGATTCGTTGTCTAAAGGAGGGAAGGAAGGAAGGAAAGAAAGAAAGAACGAAGGTAAAGTATAATAAAGTTATTACAATTAGACTTAATTATTAAGAAAAAGAATTTTTTAAAAAAAGTCATGGACGGATAGAGCCCTAGGACAAATGGTGGAAGCAAGAGTATACAGACAGGATCTCACACAGAAGCATACACGTACACATTCACAAAAAGAGGAAAAAGGAAAAAAATCATAGATCTCGCTCCTAAATTCCACCTCTTCAATTTGGGATCATTCCTTGTCTATTCAGGTATTCCACAGATGCAGGGTATATCAAGTTGATTGTGGAGCTTTAATCCGCTGCTTCTGTGGCTGCTGGGAGAGATTTCCCTTTCTCTTCTTTGTTCTCACAGCTCACAGGAGCTCAGCTTTGGATTTGGCCCTGCCTCTGCGTGTAGGTCGCTGGAGGGCGTCTGTTTTTTCGCTCAGACAGGACGGGGTTAAAGGAGCCGCTGATTCGGGGCCTCCGGCTCACTCAGGCCGGGGGTTGGGGGATGGGGGTAGGAGGGGCACTACGTGCGGGGCGGGCCTGTGGCTCCAGAGGCAGCGTGACGTTGCGGCAGAGGCCGGCGTGATGTTGCACCAGCCTGAGACCCGCCGTGCGTACTCCCGGGGAAGTTGTCCCTGGATCCCGGGAACCTGGCAGTGGCGGGCTGCACAGGCTCCGCGGAAGAGGGGTGTGGAGAGTGACCTGTGCTCGCACACAGGCCCCTTGGTGGCGGCAGCAGCAGCCTTAGCGTCTCCCGCCCGTCTCTGGGGTCCGCGGTTTTAGCCGCGGCTCGCGCCCGTCTCTGGGGTTTGCGCTTTCAGCCGCGGCTCGCGCCCGTCTCGGGGGCTCGCGCCCTCAGCCGCGGCTCGCGCCCGTCTCTGGGGTTCGCGCTTTTAGCCGCGGCTCGCGCCCGTCTCTGGAGTTCCTTTAAGCAGCGCTCTTAAACCCCTCTCCTCGCGCACCAGGAAACAAAGAGGGAAGAAAAAGTCTCTTGCCTCTTCGGCCGGTGCAGGCTTTTCCCCGAACTCCCTCCCGGCTAGTCGTGGTGCACTAACCCCTTCAGGCTATGTTCAAGCCGCCAACCCCAGTCCTCTCCCTGAGCTCCGTCCAAAACCAAAACCCGAGCCTCAGCTCGCAGCCCCGCCCGCCCCGGCGGGTGAGCAGACAAGCCACTCGGGCTGGTGAGTGCCGGTCAGCACCGATCGTCTGTGCAGGAATCTCCCCGCTTTGCCCTCCGCACCCGTCGCTGTGCACTACTCCGCGGTCCCGAAACTCCCCCCTCTGCCTCCCGCAGTCTCCGCCCGCGGAGGGGCTTCCTAGTGTGTGGAAACTTTTCCTCCTTCACAGCTCCCTCCCACTGGTGCAGGTGCCGTCCTTATTCTTTTGTCTCTGTTTTTTCTTTTGCCCTACCCAGTTACGTGGGGAGTTTCTTGCCTTTTGGGAGGTCTGAGGTCTTCTGCCAGCCTTCAGTAGGAGTTCTGTAGGAGTTGTTCCACGTGTGGATGTATTTCTGGTGTATCCGTGGGGAGGAAGGCGATCTCCGCGTCTTACTCTTCCGCCATCTTCAAGGTCCCCCGATCATATGGTTTTTATTCTTCAATTTGTTAATATGGTGTATCACATTGACTTATTTGCATATACTGAAGAATCCTTGCATCCCTCAGATAAATCCCACTTGATCATGGTGTATGATCCTTTTAATGAGCTGCTGGATTCTGTTTCCTAGTATTTTGTGAGGATTTTTGCATGTATATTCATCAGTGATATTGGTCTGTAATTTTCTTTTTTTGTAGTATCTTTATTTTTTTTTAATTAATTTATTTTTGGCTGCATTGGGTGTTTGTTGCTGTGCACAGGCTTTCTCTAGTTGCGGCAAGCAGGGGCTACACTTCATTGCAGTGCGCGGGCTTCTCATTGTGGTGGCTTCTCTTGTTGCAGAGCACAGGCTCTAGGCACGTGGGCTTCAGTAGTTGTGGCGCACGGCTCAGTAGTTGTGGCTCATGGGCTTAGTTGCTCTGTGGCATGTGGGATCTTCCCGGACCAGGGCTTGAACCTGTGTGCCCTGCATTGGCAGGCGGATTCTTAACCACTGCACCACCAGGGAAGCCCTTTTTGTAGTATCTTTGTCTGATTTTGGTATCAGGGTGATGGTGGCCTCATAGAATCAGTTTGGGAGTGTTCCTTCCTCTGCAAATTTTTGGAGGGCTTTGATAAGGATGGGTGTTAGCTCTTCTGTAAATGTTTGATAGAATTCACCTGTGAAGCCATCTGGTCCTGGGCTTTTGTTTGTTGGAAGATATTTAATGACAGTTTCAATTTCATTACTTGTGATTGGTTTGTTCATATTTTCTATTTCTTCCTGATTCAGTCTTGGAAGGTTATACCTTTCTAAGAATTTGTCCATTTCTTCCAGGTTGTCCATTTTATTGGCATGGAGTTACTTGTAGTAGTCTCTTATGATGCTTTGTATTTCTGCAGTGTCCATTGTAACTTCTCCTTTTTCATTTCTAATTTTATTGCTTTGAGTCCTCTCCCTCTTTTTCTTGATGAGTCTGGCTAATGGTTTATCAAATGTGTTTATCTTCTCAAAGAACCAGCTTTTTGTTTTATTGATCTTTGCTATTGTTTTCTTTGTTTCTATTTCATTTATTTCTGCTCTGATCTTTATGATTTCTTTCCTTCTGCTAACTTTGGGTTTTGTTTGTTCTTCTTTCTCTAGGTCCTTTAGGTGTAAGGTTAGATTATTTATTTGAGATTTTTCTTGTTTCTTGAGGTAGGCTTGTATAGCTATAAACTTCCCTTTTAGAACCACTTTTGCTGCATCCCATAGGTTTTGGATTGTCATGTTTTCATTGTCATTTGTCTCTAGGTATTTTTTGATTTCCTCTTTGATTTCTTCAGTGATCTCTTGGTTATTTAGTAATGTAGTGTTTAGCCTCCATGTGTCTGTGTTTTTTATGCTTTTTCCCCTGCAGTTCATTTCTAATCTCATAGCGTTGTGGTCAGAAAAGATGCTTGATATGATTTCAATTTTCTTAAATTTACTGAGGCTTGACTTGTGACCCAAGATGTGATCTATCCTGGAGAATGTTCCATGCGCACTTGAGAAGAAAGTGTAATCTGCTGTTTTGGAATGGAATGTGCCGTAAATGTCAATTAAATCTATCTGATCTGTTGTGTCATTTAAAGCTTCTGTTTCCTTATTAACTTTCTGTCTGGATGATATGTCCATTGGTGTAAGTGAGGTGTTAAAGTCCCCCACTATTATTGTGTTACTGTCAATTTCTTCTTTTATAGCTGTTAGTATTTGCCTTATGTATTGTTGTGCTCCTATGTTGGGTGCATATATATTTATAATTGTTATATCTTCTTCTGGGATTGATCCCTTGATTGTTATGTAGTGTTCTTCCTTGTCTCTTCTAACATTCTTTATTTTAAAGTCTATTTTATTTGAAATGAGTATTGCTACTTCAGCTTTCTTTTGATTTCCATTTGCATGGAATATCTTTTTCCAACCCCTCACTTTCAGTCTGTATGTGTCCCTAGGTCTGAAGTGTTTCTCTTGTAGACAGCATATATATGGGTCTTATTTTTGTGTCCATTCAGCAAAACTGTGCCTTTTGGTTGCAGCATTTAATCCATTCACATTTAAGGTAATTATCAATATGTATGTTCCTATTACCATTATCTTAATTATTTTGGATTTGTTTATGTAGGTCATTTTCTTCTCTTGCATTTCCCACTTAGAGAAGTTCCTTTAGCATTTGCTGTGGAACTGATTTGGTGCGGCTGAATTCTCTTAGCTTTTGCTTCTCAGTAAAGCTTTTGATTTCTCCATCAGATCTGAGTGAGATCCTTGCCAGGTAGAGTAATCTTGGTTGTAGTTTCATCCCGTCCATCACTTTAAATATATTGTGCCACTCCCATCTAACTTGTAGAGTTTCTGCTGAGAAATCAGATGTTAACTGTATGGGAGTTCCCTTGTATGTTATTTGTTGTTTTTCCCTTGTTACTTTTTTTTTTTTTTAACATCTTTATTGGAGTATAATTGCTTTATAATGGTGGGTTAGTTTCTGCTTTATAACAAAGTGAATCAGTTATACGTACACATATGTCCCCATATCTCTTCCCTCTTGCATCTCCCTCCCTCACACCCTCCCTATCCCACCCCTCTAGGTGGTCACAAAGCAGCGAGCTGATCTCCATGTGCTATGCAGCTGCTTCCCACTAGCTATCTATTTTACGTTTGGTACTGTATATATATCCATGCCACTCTCTCACTTTGTCACAGCTTACCCTTCCCTCTCCCGGTATCCTCAAGTCCATTCTCTGGTAGGTCTGCATCTTTATTCCCATTGTGCCCCTAGGTTTTTCTGACCTATTTTTTTTTTTAAGATTCCATATATATGTGTTAGCATATAGTATTTGTTTATCTCTTTCTGACTTACTTCACTCTGTATGACAGTCTCAAGGTCCATCCACCTCACCACAGATAACTCAGATTCGTTCCATTTTATGGCTGAGTAATATTCCATTGTATATATGTGCCACATGTTCTTCATCCATTCATCTGTTGATGGACACGTAGGTTGCTTCCATGTCCTGGCTATTGTAAATAGAGCTGCAATGAACATTTTGTACATGACTCTTTGAATTATGGTTTTCTCAGGGTATATGCCCAGTAGTGGGATTGTTGGGTCGTATGGTAGTACTATTTTTACTTTTTAATGAACCTCCATACTGTTCTCCATAGTAGCTGTATCAATTTACATTCCCACCAACAGTGCAGGAGGGTTGCATTTTCTCCACACCCTTTCCAGCATTTATTTTTTGTAGATTTTTTTGATCATGGCCATTCTGACCAGTGTGAGATGATATCTCATTGTAGTTTTGATTTGCATTTCTCTAATGATTAATGATGTTGAGCATTCTTTCATGTGTTTGTTGGCAATCTGTATATCTTCTTTGCAGAAATGTCTCTTTAGGTCTTCTGTCCATGTTTTGGATTGGGTTGTTTGTTTTTTAGATATTGAGCTGCATGGGTTGCTTGTATGTTTTGGAGATTAATCCTTTGGCAGTTGCTTCATTTGCAAATATTTTCTCCCATTCTGAGGGTTGTCTTTTCATCTTGTTTATGGTTTCCTTTGCTGTGCAAAAGATTTTAAATTTCATTAGGTCCCATTTGTCTAGTTTTGTTTTTATTTTCATTTCTGTAGTAGGTGGGTCAAAAAGGATCTTGCTGTGATTTATGTCATAGAGTGTTCTGCCTATGTTTTCCTCTAACAGTTTGATGGTGTCTGACTTTACATTTAGGTCTTTAATCCATTTTGAGTATATTTTTTGTGTATGGTGTTAGGGATGTTCTAATTTCATTCTTTTACATGTAGCTGTCCAGTTTTCCCAGCACCACTTATTGAAGAGGCTGTCTTTTCTCCACTGTATAATCTTGCCTCCTTTATCAAAGATAAGGTGACCATATGTGCATGGGTTTATCTCTGGGCTTTCTATCCTGTTCCATTGATCTATATTTCTGTTTTTGTGCCAGTACCATACTGTCTTGATTACTATAGCTTTGTAGTATAGTCTGAAGTCAGGGAACCTGATTCCTCCAGCTCCGTTTTTCGCTCTCAAGATTGCTTTGGCTATTCGGGGTCTTTTGTGTTTCCATACAAATTGTGAAATTTTTTGTTCTAGCTCTGTGAAAAATGCCATTGGTAGTTTGATAGAGATTGCATTGAATCTGTACATTGCTTTGGGTAGTAGAGTCATTTTCACAATGTTGATTCTTCCAATCCAGGAACATGGTGTATCTCTCCATCTGTTTGTATCATCTTTAATTTCTTTCATCAGTGTCTTATAATTTTCTGCATACAGGTCTTTTGTCTCCTTAGGTAGGTTTATTCCTAGATATTTTATTCTTTTTGTTGCACTGGTAAATGGGAGTGTTTTCTTAATTTCACTTTCAGATTTTTCATCATTAGTGTATAGGAATACAAGCGGTTTCTGTGCATTAATTTTGTAACCTGCTACTTTACCAAATTCATTGATTAGCTCTAGTAGTTATCTGGTAGCATCTTTAGGATTCTGTATGTATAGTATCATGTCATCTGCAAACAGTGACAGCATTACTTCTTCTTTTCCAATTTGGATTCCTTTTATTTCTTTTTCTTCTCTGATTGCTGTGGCTAAAACTTCCTAAACTATGTTGAATAATAGTGGTGAAAGTGGGAAACCTTGTCTTGTTCCTCATCATAGTGGAAATGGTTTCAGTTTTTCACCATTGAGGATGATGTTGGCTGTGGGTTTGTCATATATGGCCTTTATTATGTTGAGGAAAGTTCCCTCTATGCCTACTTTTTTGGAGAGTTTTTTTCATAAATGGGTATTGAATTTTGTTGAAAGCTTTCTCTGCATCTATTGAGATGATCATATGGTTTTTCTCCTTCAATTTGTTAATATGGTGAATCAGGTTGATTGATTTGCGTATATTGAAGAATCCTTGCATTCCTGGGATAAACTCCACTTGATCATATTATGTGATCCTTTTAATGTGCTGTTGGATTCTGTTTGCTGGTATTTTGTTGAGGATTTTTGCATCTATGTTCATCAGTGATATTGGCCTGTAGTTTTCTTTCTTTGTGACATCTTTGTCTGGTTTTGGTATCAGAGTGATGGTTGCCTCAAAGAATGAGATTGGGAGTGTTCCTCCCTCTGCTATATTTTGGAAGAGTTTGAGAAGGATAGGTGTTAGCTCTTCTCTAAATGTTTGATAGAATTTGCCTGTGAAGCAGTTTGGTCCTGGGCTTTTGTTTGTTGGAAAATTTTTAATCACCATTTCAATTTCAGTGCTTGTGATTGGTTTGTTTATATTTTCTATTTCTTCCTGGTTCAGTCGGAAGCTTGTGCATTTCTAAGAATGTGTCCATTTCTTCCAGATTGTCCATTTTATTGGCATATAGTTGTTTGTAGTAATCTCTCATGATCCTTTGTATTTCTGCAGTGTCAGTTGTTTCTTTCTTTTCATTTCTAATTCTATTGATTTGTCTTCTCCCTTTTTTTCTTCATAAGTCTGGTTAGTGGTTTATCAATTTTGTTTATCTTCTCAAGGAACCAGCTTTTAGTTTTATTGATTTTTGCTGTTGTTTCCTTCATTTCTTTTTCATTCATTTCTGATCTGATCTTTATGATTTCTTTCCTTCTGTTAATTTTGTGGTTTTTTTGTTCTTCTTTCTCTAATTGCTTTAGGTGTAAGTTTAGGTTGTTTATTTGAGATGTTTCTTGTTCCTTAAGGTAGGATTGTTTTGCTGTAAACTTCCCTCATGGAACTGCTTTTGCTGCATCCCATAGGTTTTGGGTCATTGTGTTTCATTGTCATTTGTTTCTAGGTATTTTTTGATTTCCTCTTTGATTTCTTCAGTAATCTCTTGGTAATTAAGTAGTGTGTTGGTTAGCTTCCATGTGTTTGTATTTCTTACAGATTTTTTCCTGTAATTGATATCTAGTCTCATAGCGTTTTGGTCAGAAAGGTTACTTGATACGATTTCAGTTTTCTTAAATTTACCAAGGCTTGATTTGTGACCCAAGATATGATCTATCCTGGAGAATGTTCCATGGGCACTTGAGAAGGATGTGTATTCTGTTGTTTTTGGATGGAATGTCCTATAAATATCAATTAAGTCCATCTTGTTTAATGTATCATTTAAAGCATTTGTTTCCTTATTTATTTTCATTTTTGATGATCTGTCCATTGGTGATAGTGGGGTGTTAAAGTCCCCTACTATGATTGTGTTATTGTCGATTTCCCATTTTATGACTGTTAATATTTGCCTTATGTATTGAGGTGCTTCTCTGTTGGGTGCATCAATATTTACAATTGTTAAATCTTCTTCTTGGATAGATCCCTTGATCATTATGTAGTGTCTTTCTTTGTCTCTTGTAATAGTCTTTGTTTTAAAGTCTATTTTGTCTGATATGAGAATTGGTACTCCAGCTTTCTTTTGATTTCCATTTGCATGGAATATCTTTTTCCATCCTCGCACTTTCAGTCTGTATGTGTCCCTAGGTCTGAAGTGGATCTCTTGTACACAGCATATATACAAGTCTTATTTTTGTATCCATTCAGCCAGTTTATGTGTTTTGATTGGAGCATTTAATCCATTTACATTTAAGGTAATTATCAATATGTATGTTCCTATTACCGTTTTCTTAATTGTTTTGCGTTTAGTATTTTCCTTTCCTTGTGTTTCCTGTTTAGAGAAGTTCCTTTAGCATTTGTTGTAAAGCTGGTTTTGTGGTGCAGAATTCTCTTAGCTTTTGCTTGCCTGTAAAGTTCTAATTTCTCCATCAAATATGAATGAGGTCCTTGCTGGGTAGAGTAATCTTGGTGTAGGTTTTTCTCCTTCATCACTTTAAATATGTCCTGCCACTCCCTTCTGGCTTGCAGAGTTTCTGCTGAAAGATCAGCTGTTAACCTTATGGGGATTCCCTTAGGTGTTATGTGTTGTTCTTCCCTTGCTGCTTTTTCTTGTATTTAATTTTTGATAGTTTGTTTAATATGTGTCTTGGCATGTTTCTCCTTGGATTTATCCTGTATGGGACTCTCTGTGCTTCCTGTACTTGATTAACTACTTCCTTTCCCATATTAGGGAAGTTTTCAACTATAATCTCTTCAAATATTTTATCAGTTCCTTTCTTTTTCTCTTCTTCTTCTGGGACCCATATAATTCGAATGTTGGTGCATTTAATGTTGTCCCAGAGGTCTCTGAGACTGTCCTCAATTCTTTTAGTTCTTTTTTCTTTATTCTGCTCGCAGTAGTTATTACCACTATTTTATCTTCCAGGTCACTTATCCATGCTTCTGCCTCAGTTATTCTGCTATTGATCCCTTCTAGAGTATTTTTAATTTCATTTATTGTGTTGTTCATCACTGTTTGTTTGTTCTTTAGTTCTTCTCAGTCATTGTTAAACGTTTCTTGTATTTTCTCCATTCTATTTCCAAGATTTTGGATCATATTTACTATCATTATTGTGAATTCTTTTTCAGGTAGACTGCCTATTTCCTCTTCATTTGTTATGTCTGGTGGGTTTTTACCTTGCCCCTTCATCTCCTGTGTGTTTCTCTGTCTTCTCATTTTGCTTACCTTACTGTGTTTACGATCTCCTTTTCATATGCTGTAGGTTCGTAGTTCCTGTTGTTTTGGTGTCTGTCCCCAGTGGCTAAGGTTGGTTCAGTGGGTTGTTTAGGCTTCATGGTGGAGGGGACTAGTGCCTGTGCTCTGGTGGATGAGGCTGGATCTTGTCTTTCTGGTGGGCAGGTCCACGTCTTGTGGTGTGTTTTGGGGTGTCTGTGACCTTCCTATGATTTTAGGCAACCTCTCTGCTAATGGGTGGGGTTGTGTTCCTGTTTTGCTAGTTGTTTGGTATGGGGTGTCCAGCACTGTAGCTTGCTTGTCATTGTGTGGAGCTGGGTCTTGGCTTTGAGAAGGAGATCTCTGGGAGTCTTTTGCCGTTTGATATTATGTGGAGCTGGGAGGTCTCTGTGGACCAATGTCCTGAACTTGGCTCTCCCACCTCAGAGGCACAGCCCTGACGCCTGTCTGGAGTACCAAGAGCCTGTCCTCCACACGGCTCAGAATAAAAGGGAGAAAAAAAGAATGAAAGAAGAAGATAAAATAAAATAAAATAAAAAGTCATTAAAATAAAAAATAATTATTAAAAAAATTAAGTAATAAAAAAAGAAAGAAAGTGCAAGCAAACCAAAAAACAAATCCACCAATGATAACAAGTGCTGAAAAGTGTCCAAAAAAAAAAACAAACCCAAAAAACAGAGAGACAGAACTGTAGGACAAATGGTAAAAGCAAAGCTATACAAACAAAATCACACACAAAAGCATATACATACACACTCACAAAAAGAGAAAAAGGGAAAAAAAATATATATCTTTGCTCCCAAAGTCCACCTCCTCAATTTGGGATGATTCGTTGTCTATTCAGGTATTCCACAGATGCAGGTACATCAAGTTGATTGTGGAGATTTAATCTGCTGCTCCTGCTGCTGCTGGGAGAGATTTCCCTTTCTCTTCTTTGTTCGCACAGCTCCTGGGGTTTAGCTTTGGATTGGACCCGCCTCTGTGTGTGGGTCTCCTGAGGGTGCTCAGACAGGACAGAGTTAAAATGGCAGGTGATTCAGGGGCTCTGACTCACTCAGGCAAGGGGGAGGGAGGGGTACGGATGCGGGGCAAGCCTGCAGGGGCAGAGGCTGGTGTGACGTTGCACCAGCCTGAGGCATGCTGTGTGTTCTCCCAGGGAAGTTGTCCCTGGATCATGGGACCCTGGCAGTGGTGGGCTGCACAGGCTCCCGGGAGGGGAAGTGTGGATAGTGACCTGTATTGCACACAGGCTTCTTGGTGGTGGCAGCAGCAGCCTTAGCATCTCATGCCCATCTCTGAGGTCTGCGCTGATATCCACGGCTTGTGCCCGTCTCTGGAGCTCCTTTCAGCAGCGTTCTTAATCCCCTCTCCTCGCGCACCAGGAAACAAAGAGGCAAGAAAAAGTCTCTTGTCTCTTCGGCAGCTCCAGACTTTCCCTGGACTCCCTCCCGACTAGCCGTGGAGCACTAACCCCTTCAGGCTGTGTTTACGTTGCCAACCCCAGTCCTCTCCCTGCGCTCCGACCGAAGCCGGAGCCTCAGTTCCCAGCCCCTGCCCGCCCCGGCAGGTGAGCAGACAAGCCTCTCAGGCTGGTGAGTGCTGGTCGGCACCGATCCTCTGTGTGGAAATCTCTCCGCTTTGCCCTCCGCACCCCTGTGGCTGCGCTCTCCTCCGCGGCACCGAAGCTTCCCCCCTCTGCCCCCCGCAGTCTCCACCTGCGAAAGGGCTTCCTATTGTGTGGGAACCTTTCCTCCTTCACAGCTCCCTCGCACTGGTGCAGGTCCCGTCCCTATTCTTTTGTCTCTGTTTATTCTTTTTTCTTTTGCCCTACCCAGGTACGTGGGGAGTTTCTTGCCTTTTGGGAGGTCTGAGGTCTTCTGCCAGTGTTCAGTAGATGTTCTGTACGAGTTGTTCCACGTGTAGATGTATTTCTGATGTATTTGTGGGGAGGAAGGTGATCTCTGCATCTTACTCTTCTGCCATCTTGAAGCTCCTCCTCCCTGTTACTTTTAATAATTTTTCTTTGCCTTTTTTTTTTTTTTTTGTCATTTTGAATACTATGTGTCTCGGTGTGTTTTTCCTAGGGTTTATCCTGTATGGGACTCTCTGTGCTTCCTGGACTTGAGTGGCTATTTCCTTTCCCATGTTAGGGAAGTTTTCAACTATAATCTCTTCAGATATTTCCTCAGGTCCTTTCTCTCTCTCTTCTCCTTCTGGGACCCCTATAATACGAATGTTAGTGCATTTAATGTTGTCCCAGAAGTCTCTTAGGCTGTCTTCATTTCTTTTCATTCATTTTTCCTAAATCTGTTCTGCAGCAGTGAATTCCACCATTCTGTCCTCCAGGTCACTTATCCGTTCTTCTGCCTCAGTTATTGTGCTATTGATTCCTTCTAGTGTATTTCTCATTTCAGTTATTGTATTGTTCATCTCTGTTTGTTTTTTCTTTAATTATTCCAGGTGTTTGTTGTTTAATTTTTCTAGGTTTTTGTTAAACATTTCTTTCATATTCTTGATCTTTGCCTGTATTCTTTTTCTGAGGTCCTGGATCATCTTCACTATCATTACTCTGAATTCTTTTTCTGGAAGGTTGCCTATCTCCACTTCATTTAGTTGTTTTTCTGGGGTTTTATCTTGTTCCTTCATCTGGTACATAGCCGTCTGCCTTTTCATCTTTTCTATCTTAATGTGAATGTGGTTTTTGTTCCACAGACTGCAGGATTGTAGTTTTTCTTGCTTCTGTTGTCTGCTCTCTGGTGGATGAGTATACTTAAGAGGCTTGCATAAGCCTCCTGATGTGAGGAACTGGTGGCGGGTAGATCTGGGTGTTACTGTGCTGGGCAGAGCTCAGTAAAACTTTAATCTGCTTGTCTGCTGATGGGTGGGGCTGGGTTCCCTTCCTGTTTGTTGTTTGGCCTGAAGCAACCCAGCACTGGAACCTACAGGCCCTTTGGTTGGGTTAATGGCAGACTCTGGGAGGGCTCACACCAAGGAGTACTTCCCAGAACTTCTGCTGCTGGTGTCCTTGTCCTCACGGTGAGCCACAGCCACCCCCTGCCTCTGCAGGAGACCCTCCAACACTACAGGTAGGTAGGTCTGGTTAAGTCCCCTGTGGCGTCACTGCTCCTTTCCCCTGGGTCCCGATGCGCACACTACTTTGTGTATGCCCTCCAAGAGTGGAGTCTCTGTCCCCCCAGTCCTGTTGAAGTTCTACAATCAAATCTCACTAGGCTTGAAAGTCTGATTCTCTGGGAATTCCTCCTCCCATTGCTGGACCCCCAGGTTGGGAAGCCTGATGTGGGGCTCAGAACCTTCACTCCAGTGGGTAGATTTTTGCGGAATAATTGTTCTCCAGTTTGTGAGTCACCCACCCAGCAGTTATGGGATTTGGTTTTATTGTGATTGCGCCCCTCCTACCGTCTCATTGTGGCTTCTCCTTTGTCTTTGGATGTGGGATATCTTTTTTGGTGAGTTCCAGTGTCTTCCTCTTGGTGATTGTTCAGCAGTTAATTGTGATTCCGGTGCTCTCTGAAGAGGGAGTGAGCACATGTCCTTCTACTCCGCCATCTTGAACCAATCTTATTTGGTTTAATATCACACATTGCTGACCATTTTCTGCACAATATGGAAAATCTTCATTTTTAGACCCTTAATTTAGAGTTTGATATGCTTCTGTTAATACTGAGCTTGAACCACATATATTGTGAAGGGTTCTAAGCTAATTGTCACTGAATGCAGGAAAAGTTACAGTGATTCCAGGAGGGCAGTTTTTCATGGGCATGAAAGGACTTGGGCTCCCTCCTTCACTGCCTCTCAAAGTCAATAGATACAAAAAGTAGAAGGAAGCCTGAGATATTTGTAATTAATTGAGCAGTTGGTGGTAGGTATGTTATCTTAAGCAAATTCCAGACAACACATTATTTTATCTGTAAGTATTTCAGTCTGTATCTCTAAAACCAGTAAGGATTCTTTTAATCCTAACCACAATCTCATAATTATACCTTAAAAGTGACAATAATTTGTTAAGTCTATCAATATTCCCAATTGACTCACTAAAATTTTTAATTTTTAGTTTAATTTTTTGAAATCCAAATAAGAATCTTACAATGCAATTAGTTAATGTCTTATAAATTAAATCTCTTTTACTCTCTCTCTCTCTTTCTCTCTCTCCTTGCAAATAATTTGTTGATAAAAAGCGAGTTATCCACATTCTGTGGAGCATCCTACACTCCAAATTTTGTTAATTGCATCCTATGGTGTCATTTAACATCCTCATCAACTCTTAATCTTTAACATTCATCACTCTTTGGTTAAAACTAGGAAAAATTTATACAGAAAAGGTGACTAACTGCTTGCTTTGTCCTTTTATTTATCTATTTATGATCATGCTTTAGGAACTGGGAATTGATTCCAAAATTCCTTATTCTCAGTTCAAGTTTCTTCCCAATACACATGCAGGCATCCATTAACTTCTACTTATTTTCTTATTCATTGTTTGGATTTCATACATAGAGTGACTCTGGAAAGTATCTTGAAGAATACAGTTTAATGGAGAGGATAGAACTGTAGGCTGAGCATCATAAAACAGGTCCTCACACTGGGACGTAATGAGTTAAGAGTGAAAAAATCTCAATGACCATGTCAATGATTTTTCATCATCTTACGATAAAGTGCTGAGGCTACACCCAATAGCAGTTTGAATAACATCCCTGAAAAGAGTGTGTTGCTCACAGTAATATTAGCTGTTTAATTTCGTGCACTTTTCCCCCAGACATTATTTCATAAAATATGAACTCCTCAATTTATGAGTTTGTATTTTGTTCTAACAATTTCTTTCTAAAATATGGCTGTAGAAAAATAGAGCTAAGTCTCTCAGGTTCCAGTACTTGGACATATCATGGTTTATATGTGAAAATCTCTGATTAAAATCTATAAATTCTAATAGATGTTGATTTAAAAACATCTTATTTATGTCCTAGTTGCACAAGTGGGAATAGGCAATACTTGTCTTTGCTGTTAACTGCTTGCTTTTTCCCTTGGTTTGTTTGCTTGTTTGTTTTCAATTTTGGCAGTATGTCAACCCTTCAGAAGTTTGAAAAAGGGCTTGGAATTTATATGGTTGATATTATATGTGGATAACCACAGTGTTACTAGAACTTTAAAAATATATTTTGGAAAGCCCGCACTTGTCTTTAGCTATGTTAATCAATGAAACGGAACTGACATCATACTAGTCCTTTTCTGTTGCTGTTTCCTTGAAGAAATTACTGGATTATGTGCCAAATGACCTGAGTTCTGGCCCTGATATTTACTAACTCTGGGAACATGAGAAGGTCACTTTTACTCGTGATACCATTGGGAGTCAGTTCTCCTGAGTTTCTGCATTTCTTCTGAGTGCCTTGGAAAGATGATCTTTCCAAGGATGTTTGTGTAGTGAATAGCCTTGGAAGTCAGAAGGAGAATCTCCCCCCAAAGCAGAGGACAAGTTTATTTATTCTCCAGCATAATAAAGGCAATGTTTTCTTCTGCGCAAAATTTAGGCAGGTTGCTCTGCAACCCATTCTAAAATAGTAGGGTTCCCTAAGCTTGGGGTTCCTCAGCTGTGACACAACTCATTGCCCCCACGTGCATAGCGCATGCCCCTCCTCGGCGCTGTGAAGGCTTGGTCTGATATATCTCAGTATTGTCTAGAGTAGCTGCATGATGTAAACCTGAAGCTCATGCTTCTTGCTATGTTGTGAGTGATGAATTGTTCTCTTTATGACCCAGGAGTCTTACGACTTCTGTCAGTTTCCATAATACAGTAGCAGGTTAACTTGCTAGCTTCCAAGCAGAGTAAAAGCTTCACAGTTCTTAACAGATCACATAATTTGCTTAGTTTTAGAATTAAGGGATTGGTCTATAAATTGGTTTAAATTTATTTTTTAGTTCTTATTCAATACAGAAAAGAAAGAGTCTTGTTTCATGTCCTCAAGGACTTAAAATCTTCCTGAGGCTGAAATGTGTAAAGAAGTGTTGCAGGCACTGTACCTTCAGCCCAGGTGGTCATGTCTATAACCCGTTTGGAGAGCGGAGTTGGTTGGAAGGTGAGAGGAAAGAGCAACTTCCTGAGGGCATGTGTTTATCTTATTGTCTGGCAGAAAGGAAGAGAATGGAGATTGTTATCTGCCATGACTAGGAAGTCTAGAAAAGAAAGACAGCCCCCCCCACCCCAGGGAATGGAATCTGATCTCAGAGATGAGAGGGACTACAGGAATTATTTTCATGAAAAACCATTGAGATACAGGAACACAAGCAGAGCTGTTCATGTCTCCAGAGACAAAGCATAAAACAGGATGGGAGAGGTGCGAATCCTTCCCACTTCTGCACAGAACAGCCTTCTCAGCACCAGGAAGGCTCAGTCTGGTACATCACGGTATTGTCTAGAGTAGCTGCATCCGAGAAGCCACAGATACCATGGTGCTCAACAGATAACCAACATCTGCAGTGGACACAGCAGTACCAGTGTCAGCCTGGAGGGAGACAGGGGATATCATTTGTAGAACCAGTTTCTAAGTACATGTGGAGCTACTCTGGGTATTACTAAAAATGTTTGACAGGTAATTCCCAGGGTACTGAGTTACTACTTGGGCAGGTTGGGACAAAACCTAATTCATTTTTACCCATTATCAGCCATTTGTACCCATGACTAGTGAGGCATGAGGAAACTCAGGTTACACAGTAAATACAATGGAACATGATGTGTTGTAACAAAGCTCAACATTATGGAAACACAGAACAGAAAATATTTGGGCTAGATCTTGAGGGATAAATAGGCTTTTGCTAAGTAAGCAATAAAGAGAATCCTTTATGGAGAAAACTATTGCAAAGGCATAAACACTGGATTACAGATTTCAAATTGAATTTTTAAATTTTGATTTGCAAGAATGAAATTATCAACATTTTCAAGATTGAATTATAAATACCCAACTAAGAACAAAGAGAAAATGTTCAAAAGGTACATTTTACATATACAAATCCAAATTTCTCACCTCAAAAATTATCTACAGTGGTAGTGCTCCATGCTTTGCAAACTCAATTTCTATTGATAAAATACTCTTCAATTACATTCTTGGGTAGTATCCTTCCCTATATGTATGTACACATTCATCTGTGCCAGTTTGCCCATAAATATTGTCTTCAATCTTTTCCCCAAAATACCATATATCACCTTAATATTTTATTTTTCAATTAGTGTTTAACCAATTATTGATTTAAATAAATTCCAATATATGCATAAATCTTTAAGGATATAATTTCTTACCCATAAGCTAGTTACCTCTATTTTCAACTTCTAATCATCAACCAAGGCCAGTTAGGAGAGTTTGAAAGAATGAATATTTGAAGATCCTCATGTTTAGGCATACGTTTGAAAACAATGGGAGAAATACCTCTACACAGTTTGTGCATTGTATTTGATAGGGAATGTGCTGTGGATGAATAATGCTTTGGCTGGTCTTTGTGGCTTGATGTCTTAAATTTTTTTGTCTCAGTGATTTAAAAAATCAAAGTAAGATACAGCCTAGAGAAGTGAGACATTACTAAGTTTGAAAAGTTCTAAAAGTTTTCTTATGATTTACCATATATTCTTTGATCTTTTATTTGGGAGTTTACAGCCTTATTTGTTTATAGGTGTCACAACATTATCTGGTAAGTAATATAATAAATTATATTATTACAAATAAATTTGATATATTAAATCACTCTGTTCAATTGAAAGGAAGAATTTTCTTTCCTAAAAAGTGATGTGACTTTAAACCTAGCTGATACAAAATATCCAGCAGCATAAATGTCTTTTTATTTAGACTAGTTATCCATTATACCCAGTATTCCATTTCTCACATTGACATTTTAGTTGTTTTATAACAAACGACTTCATTGGTCTCCATGACCCATAATTCATGGTAAAATATGTGTAGAATATATCAACAGTATCTCCCATTACACATGTTCTTCTTACCATGTGGCTTTGACACTCCTCCCATTAATAGGTAAGGTCTATGTTTATTTATCTTGAATCTGGGCAAGCTTGTGAATACAGTGGAAGCAAGGCTATGTGCTTTCTGAGGCTAGATTTTTAAAAGGCCATACAGTTTTTACCTCTTTTTTGGGGGATGCTCCCTCTTGGAATGTAATTACCGTACTGTGAGGAAGCCCAAGCAGCCACATTGAGAGGTCCAGCTGAGGTTTCCGCTGACAGCTAGCATCCACACACCAATCATGTGGATAAATGAGCCTTCAGATGATTTTATTCTACCGCTCTCACGTCATTTCCAGCCTTGGAGACTTCCTAGCTAAGAACTCAGACATGAAACAAAAGTCATTCCAACTAAACTCTTTTTTTTTTTTTTTTTTTTTTTTTAACATCTTTATTGGGGTATAATTGCTTTACAATGGTGTGTTAGTTTCTGCTTTACAACAAAGTGAATCAGCTATACATATACATATGTTCCCATATGTCTTCCCTCTTGCGTCTCCCTCCCTCCCACTCTCCCCATCCCACCCTTCCAGGCTGTCACAAAGCACCGAGCTAATATCCCTGTGCCTTGCGGCTGCTTCCCCCCAGCTATCTACCTTACTACGTTTGTTAGTGTGTATATGTCCATGACTCTCTCTCGCCCTGTCAAAACTCACCCTTCCCCCTCCCCATATCCTTAAGTCCGTTCTCCAGTAGGTCTGCGTCTTTATTCCTATCTTACCCCTAGGTTCTTCATGACATTTTTTTCCCTTAAATTCCATATATATGTGTTAGCATACGGTATTTGTCTTTGTCTTTCTGACTTACTTCACTCTGTATGACAGATTCTAGGTCTATCCATCTCATTACAAATAGCTCAATTTCATTTCTTTTTAAGGCTGAGTAATATTCCATTGTGTATATGTGCCACATCTTCTTTATCCATTCATCCGATGATGGGCGCTTAGGTTGTTTCCATGTCCTGGCTATTGTAAATAGAGCTGCAATGAACATTTTGGTACATGACTCTCTTTGAATTTTGGTTTTCTCAGGGTATATGCCAAGTAGTGGGATTGCTGGGTCATATGGTAATTCTATTTGTAGTTTTTTAAGGAACCTCCATACTGTTCTCCACAGTGGCTGAACCAATTCACATTCCCACCAGCAGTGCAAGAGTGTCCCCTTTTCTCCACACCCTCTCCAGCATTTATTGTTTCTTGATTTTTTGATGATGGCCATTCTGACTGGTGTGAGATGATATCTCATTGTAGTTTTGATTTGCATTTCTCTAATGATTAATGATGTTGAGCATTCTTTCATGTGTTTGTTGGCATTCTGTATATCTTCTTTGGAGAAATGTCTATTTAGGTCTTCTGCCCATTTTTGGATGGGGTTGTTTGTTTTTTTGTTATTGAGCTGCATGAGCTGCTTGTAAATTTTGGAGATTAATCCTTTGTCAGTTGCTTCATTTGCAAATGTTTTCTCCCATTCTGAGGGTTGTCTTTTGGTCTTGGTTATGGTTTCCTTTGCTGTGCAAAAGCTTTGAAGTTTCATTAGGTCCCATTTGTTTATTTTTGTTTTTATTTCCATTACTCTAGGAGGTGGGTCAGAAAGGATCTTGCTGTGATTTATGTCATAGAGTGTTCTTCCTATGTTTTCTTCTAAGAGTTTGATAGTTTCTGGCCTTACATTTAGGTCTTTAATCCATTTTGAGCTTATTTTTGTGTATGGTGTTAGGGAGTGATCTAATCTCATACTTTTACATGTACCTGTCCAGTTTTCCCAGCACCATTTATTGAAGAGGCTGTCCTTTCTCCACTGTACATTCCTGCCTCCTTTATCAAAGATAAGGTGTCCATATGTGCGTGGGTTTATCTCTGGGCTTTCTATCCTGTTCCACTGATCTGTCTTTCTGTTTTTGTGCCAGTACCATACTGTCTTGATTACTGTTGCTTTGTAATATAGTCTGAAGTCAGGGAGCCTTATTCCTCCAGCTCCTTTTTTCGTTCTAAAGATTGCTTTGGCTATTCGGGGTCTTTTGTGTTTCCATACAAATTGCGAAATTTTTTGTTCTAGTTCTGTGAAAAATGCCAGTGGTAGTTTGATAGGGATTGCATTGAATCTGTAGATTGCTTTGGGTAGTAGAGTCATTTTCACAATGTTGATTCTTCCCATCCAAGAACATGGTATATCTCTCCATCTATTTGTATCATCTTTAATTTCTTTCATCAGTGTCTTATAATTTTCTGCATACAGGTCTTTCGTATCCTTAGGTAGGTTTATTCCTAGATATTTTATTCTTTTTGTTGCAATGGTAAATGGGAGTGTTTTCTTGATTTCACTTTCAGATTTTTCATCATTAGTATATAGGAATGCCAGAGATTTCTGTGCATTAATTTTGTATCCTGCTACTTTACCAAATTCATTGATTAGCTCTAGTAGTTTTCTGGTAGCATCTTTAGGATTCTCTATGTATAGTATCATGTCATCTGCAAACAGTGACAGCTTTACTTCTTCTTGTCCAATTTGGATTCCTTTTATTTCCTTTTCTTCTCTGATTGCTGTGGCTAAAACTTCCAAAACTATGTTGAATAAGAGTGGTGAGAGTGGGCAACCTTGTCTTGTTCCTGATCTTAGCGGAAATGCTTTCAGTTTTTCACCATTGAGGATGATGTTTGCTGTGGGCTTGTCATATATGGCTTTTATTATGTTTAGGAAAGTTCCCTCTATGCCTACTTTCTGGAGGGTTTTTATCATAAATGGGTGTTGAATTTTGTCGAAAGCTTTCTCTGCATCTATTGAGATGATCATATGGTTTTTCTCCTTCAATTTGTTAATATGGTTTATCACATTGATAGATTTGCGTATATTGAAGAATCCCTGCATTCCTGGAATAAACCCCACTTGATCATGGTGTATGATCCTTTTAATGTGCTGTTGGATTCTGTTTGCTAGTATTTTGTTGAGGATTTTTGCATCTATGTTCATCAGTGATATTGGCCTGTAGTTTTCTTTCTTTGTGACATCCTTGTCTGGTTTTGGTATCAAGGTGATGGTGGCTTCGTAGAAGGAATTTGGGAGTGTTCCTCCCTCTGCTATATTTTGGAAGAGTTTGAGAAGGATAGGTGTTAGCTCTTCTCTAAACGTTTGATAGAATTCACCTGTGAAGCCATCTGGTCCTGGGCTTTTGTTTGTTGGAAGGTTTTTAATCACAGTTTCAATTTCAGTGCTTGTGATTGGTCTGTTCATATTTTCTATTTCTTCCTGATTCAGTCTTGGCAGGTTGTGCATTTCTAAGAATTTGTCCATTTCTTCCAGATTGTCCATTTTATTGGCATAGAGTTGCTTGTAGTAATCTCTCATGATTTTTTTTATTTCTGCAGTGTCAGTTGTTACTTCTCCTTTTTCATTTCTAATTCTATTGATTTGAGTCTTCTCCCTTTTTTTCTTGATGAGTCTGGCTAGTGGTTTATCTATTTTGTTTATCTTCTCAAAGAACCAGCTTTTAGTTTTATTGATCTTTGCTATTGTTTCCTTCATTTCTTTTTCATTTATTTCTGATCTGATTTTTATGATTTCTTTCCTTCTGCTAGCTTTGGGGTTTTTTTGTTCTTCTTTCTCTAATTGCTTGATGTGCAAGGTTAGGTTGTTTATTCGAGATGTTTCCTGCTTCTTAAGGTGGGCTTGTATTGCTATAAACTTCCCCCTTAGAACTGCTTTTGCTGCATCCCATAGGTTTTGGATCGTTGTGTCTCCATTGTCATTTGTTTCTAGGTATTTTTTTATTTCCTCTTTGATTTCTTCAGTGATCTCTTCGTTATTAAGTAGTGTATTGTTTAGCCTCCATGTGTTTGTATTTTTTACAGATCTTTTCCTGTAATTGATATCTAGTCTCATGGCGTTGTGGTCGGAAAAGATACTTGATACAATTTCAGTTTTCTTAAATTTACCAAGGCTTGATTTGTGACCCAAGATATGATCTATCCTGGAGAATGTTCCATGAGCACTTGAGAAAAATGTGTATTCTGTTGTTTTTGGATGGAGTGTCCTATAAATATCAATTAAGTCCATCTTGTTTAATGTATCATTTAAAGCTTGTGTTTCCTTATTTATTTTCATTTTGGATGATCTGTCCATGGGTGAAAGTGGGGTGTTAAAGTCCCCTACTATGAATGTGTTACTGTTGATCTCCCCTTTTATGGTTGTTAGTATTTGCCTTATGTATTGAGGTGCTCCTATGTTGGGTGCATAAATATTTACAATTGTTATATCTTCTTCTTGGATCGATCCCTTGATCATTATGTAGTGTCCTTCTTTGTCCCTTTTAATAGTCCTTATTTTAAAGTCTATTTTGTCTGATATGAGAATTGCTACTCCAGCTTTCTTTTGGTTTCCATTTGCATGGAATATCTTTTTCCATCCCCTTACTTTCAGTCTGTATGTGTCTCTAGTTCTGAAGTGGGTCTCTTGTAGACAGCATATATAAGGGTCTTGTTTTTGTATCCATTCAGCCAATCTGTGTCTTTTGGTGGGAGCATTTAGTCCATTTACATTTAAGGTAATTATCGATATGTATGTTCCTATTTCCATTTTATATATTGTTTTGGGTTCGCTACTATAGGTCATTTCCTTCTCTTGTGTTTCGTGTCTAGAGAAGTTCCTTTAGCATTTGTTGTAAAGCTGGTTTGGTGGTGCTGAACTCTCTCAGCTTTTGCTTGTCTGTAAAGGTTTTAATTTCTCCATCAAATGTGAATGAGATCCTTGCTGGGTAGAGTAGTCTTGGTTTCAGGCTATTCTCCTTCATCACTTTCAGTATGTCCTGCCACTCCCTTCTGGCTTGTAGGGTTTCTGCTGAGAGATCAGCTGTTAACCTTATGGGGATTCCCTTGTGTGTTATTTGTTGTTTTTCCCTTGCTGCTTTTAATATGCTTTCTTTGTATTTAATTTTTGACAGTTTGATTAATATGTGTCTTGGCGTGTTTCTCCTTGTATTTATCCTGTATGGGACCCTCTGTGCTTCCTGGACTTGATTAACTATTTCCTTTCCCATATTAGGGAAGTTTTCAACTATGATCTCTTCAAATATTTTCTCAGTCCCTTTCTTTCTTTCTTCTTCTTCTGGAACCCCTATAATTCGAATGTTGGTGCGTTTCATGTTGTCCCAGAGGTCTCTGAGACTGTCCTCAGTTCTTTTCATTCTTTTTTCTTTATTCTGCTCTGCAGTAGTTATTTCCACTACTTTATCTTCCAGGTCACTTATCCGTTCTTCTGCCTCAGTTATTCTGCTATTGATCCTATCTAGAGTGATTTTAATTTCATTTATTGCATTGTTCATCGTTGCTTGTTTCATCTTTAGTTCTTGTAGGTCCTTGTTAACTGTTTCTTGCATTTTGTCCATTCTACTTCCAAGATTTCGGATCATCCTTACTATCATTATTCTGAATTCTTTTTCAGGTAGATTGCCTATTTCCTCTTCATTTGTTAGGTCTGGTGGGTTTTTATCTTGCTCCTTCATCTGCTGTGTGTTTTTCTGTCTTCTCATTTTGCTTATCTTACTGTGTTTGGGGTCTCCTTTTTGCAGGCTGCACTTTCGTAGTTCCCGTTGTTTTTGATGTCTGTCTCCAGTGGCTAAGGTTGTTTCAGTGGGTTGTGTAGGCTTCCTGGTGGAGGGGACTAGTGCCTGTGTTGTGCTGGATGAGGCTGGATCTTGTCTCTCTAGTGGGCAGGTTCACGTCTGGTGGTGTGTTTTGGGGTGTCTGTGGCCTTATTATGATTTTAGGCAGCCTCTCTGCTAATGGGTGGGGTTGTGTTCCTGTTTTGCTAGTTGTTTGGCATAGGTTGTCCAGCACTGTGGCTTGCTGGTCGTTGAGTGAAGCTGGGTGCTGGTGTTAAGATGGAGGTCTCTGGGATATTTCCACCGTTTAATATTATGTGGAGCTGGGAGGTCTCTTGTTGACCAGTGTCCTGAAGTTGGCTCTCCTACCTCAGAGGCAGAGCCCTGACTCCTGGCTGGAGCACCAAGAGCCTTTCATCCACACAGCTCAGAATAAAAGGGAGAAAAAGTAGGGAGAATTAGTAGAAGTATGAGTAAAGAAAGAAGGAAAGGAGGAAAGGAAGGAAGGAAGAAAGAAGCAAAGAAGGAAAGAAAGGAGGGAGGGAGGGAGGGAGGGAGGAAGGAAGGAAGGAGGGAAAGAAGGAAAAAAGACAGAAAGAAAGATGATACAGTAAAAATAAAATAAAGTATAATATAGTTATTGAATTAAAAAATATTTAGAAAAAAAAAAAAAAAAAGGGACGGATAGAACCTTAGGACAAATGTGGGAAGCAAAGCTATACAGAGAAAATCTTACACAGAAGCATACACATACACCTTCACAAAAAGAGGTAAAGGGGGAAAAATCATAAATCCTGCTCCCTGAGACCACCTCCTCAATTTGGGGTGATTCGTTGTCTAAAGGAGGGAGGGAAGGAAGGAAAGAAAGAAAGAACGAAGGTAAAGTATAATAAAGTTATTACAATTAAACTTAATTATTAAGAAAAAGAATTTTTAAAAAAAAAGTCATGGACGGATAGAGCCCTAGGACAAATGGTGGAAGCTAGAGTATACAGACTAGATGTCACACAGGAGCATACACGTACACCTTCACAAAAAGAGGAAAAGGGAAAAAAATCATAGATTTCGCTCCTAAATTCCACCTCTTCAATTTGGGATCATTCCTTGTCTATTCAGGTATTCCACAGATGCAGGGTATATCAAGTTGATTGTGGAGCTTTAATCCGCTGCTTCTGTGGCTGCTGGGAGAGATTTCCCTTTCTCTTCTTTGTTTTCACAGCTCACAGGAGCTCAGCTTTGGATTTGGCCCTGCCTCTGCGTGTAGGTCGCTGGAGGGCGTCTGTTTTTTCGCTCAGACAGGACGGGGTTAAAGGAGCCGCTGATTCGGGGCCTCCGGCTCACTCAGGCCGGGGGTTGGGGGATGGGGGAAGGAGGGGCACTGCGTGCGGGGCCGGCCTGCGGCGGCAGAGGCAGCGTGACGTTGCGGCAGAGGCCGGCGTGACGTTGCACCAGCCTGAGGCCCGCCGTGCGCTGTCCCGGGGAAGTTGTCCCTGGATCCCGGGAACCTGGCAGTGGCGGGCTGCACAGGCTCCGCGGAAGAGGGGTGTGGAGAGTGACCTGTGCTCGCACACAGGCCCCTTGGTGGCGGCAGCAGCAGCCTTAGCGTCTCCCGCCCGTCTCTGGGGTCCGCGGTTTTAGCCGCGGCTCGCGCCCGTCTCTGGGGTTTGCGCTTTCAGCCGCGGCTCGCGCCCGTCTCGGGGGCTTGCGCCCTCAGCCGCGGCTCGCGCCCGTCTCGGGTTTGTGCTTTCAGCCGCGGCTCGCGCCCGTCTCGGGGGCTCGCGCCCTCAGCCGCGGCTCGCGCCCGTCTCTGGGGTTCGCGCTTTTAGCCGCGGCTCGCGCCCGTCTCTGGAGTTCCTTTAAGCAGCGCTCTTAGACCCCTCTCCTCGCGCACCAGGAGACAAAGAGGGAAGAAAAAGTCTCTTGCCTCTTCGGCCGGTGCAGGCTTTTCCCCGAACTCCCTCCCGGCTAGTCGTGGTGCACTAACCCCTTCAGGCTATGTTCAAGCCGCCAACCCCAGTCCTCTCCCTGAGCTCCGTCCAAAACCAAAACCCTAGCCTCAGCTCGCAGCCCCGCCCGCCCCGGTGGGTGAGCAGCAAGCCTCTCGGGTTGGTGAGTGCTGGTCGGCACCGATCTTCTGTGCAGGAATCTCCCCGCTTTGCCCTCCGCACCCGTCGCTGTGCACTACTCCGCGGTCCCGAAACTCCCCCCTCTGCCTCCCGCAGTCTCCGCCCGCGGAGGGGCTTCCTAGTGTGTGGAAACTTTTCCTCCTTCACAGCTCCCTCCCACTGGTGCAGGTGCCGTCCTTATTCTTTTGTCTCTGTTTTTTTCTTTTGCCCTACCCAGTTACGTGGGGAGTTTCTTGCCTTTTGGGAGGTCTGAGGTCTTCTGCCAGCCTTCAGTAGGAGTTCTGTAGGAGTTGTTCCACGTGTGGATGTATTTCTGGTGTATCCGTGGGGAGGAAGGCGATCTCCGCGTCTTACTCTTCCGCCATCTTTCCAACTAAACTCTTTAAAAAACCTCCTGATCCACAGAAATCATGAGCATAATAAAATTTTCGTTTTATACCACTAAATTTGAAATTGTTTGTTGTGCAGCCACAGTAACTAGAACAATATATTGTTCCTAAAATCCTAATTCCTTTAATAACTCATCTATATTATTGTGCATTAACACTTTTCCAGTGTTTGAATTTTGGGCTTGTATGACTTATACTAAAAGATATTTTCTTTAATTTGACCGAAATTCTTTTTCATGGCCATGGCCAAATTTTGCAATAATCCCAAGTAAGAATATTCAGAGCAGAGAGAACTGCAAGTACAAAACCCTGAAAGTGGGGCTTCCCTGGTGGTGCAGTGGTTAAGAATCCACCTGCCAACACAGGGGACACGGGTTCGAGCCCTGGTCCGGGCAGATCCCACATGCTGCGGAGCAACTAAGCCCAGGTGCCACAGCTACTGAGCCTACACTCTAGAGCCCACGAGCCACAACTGCTGAAGCCCACGTGCCTAGAGCCCGTGCTCCACAATAAGAGGAGCCACCGCAATGAGAAGCTTGCACACCACAATGAAGAGTAGCCCCCGCTCTCCACAATCAGAGAAAAGCCCATGTGCAGAAACGAAAACCCAATGCAGCCAAAAACAATAAATAAATTTATTTAAAAAAACAAAAACAAAAAAGCCCTGAAAGTTTGGAGAGTTTGAAGGACTGAAAACAGATATGGCTCGATGTAGGGAGAGAAGAAAAGAGTGGTAAAGTTGTGTCACAGACAACTTTTACCTTAGGAAGCAAGATGAGGAGTTTGCATTTTCTTCTAAAAACTCTAGAAGGTTTTACACAGGATAGTCATGTGCTTTGATTCACATTTTGTAAGATCACTGAAGCACAGGGAATGGTTTGTAGCCTTCAGAGGAAGCAGCGCTACAAATCAGGGAACTAAGGCAGGAGTGCAGACAAGAGACGAGGGGCCTGAGTAAGGGTAGTAGCAGCAAAGCTGGAGCAAAGGACATAAATTTGGGGTAGGTTTTGGAGAGAGAAATGACAAGATATGACATTTCATGACTGGGTTTGAGACAAGGAAATGAATTAAGGATTACACCCAGTTATGTGGCTGGGATAACTGAATGGATTGGGAGGAAAGAAACAAAATTGGGGAAAACAAAATATCACAGAGGAAGGGGTTGGAGGTAGGTATAATCAAGAGCTAAATGTGAGATATTTTTGTCAGTTCTGCTTTTAAGTCCCAATGAAAACAACCAGGCAAACAGACATGCATTATGGTACAAGCAAGTATGCTGATCTGGTCAAAGTCCAGTCCATGCAAAAAGAAGAAAATATATTTTTTATCTAATAATCATTTTAGAACCAACTGCATTTTTCCAGATAGGCTATATTTCTTGTTCTCATTTCTCTCTCTAACATAGATAGACTTGATGAGTAGACCAAATTTTAATTCAAAGTGGTTTTGTTCCAGTATTTTTATCTGTTTTATGCCTCAGTTTTCATCAACTGGACTTCCTTTCTCTACTACACAGTGATAGAATGAAGAATAAAATGTACATAATGCACAACATTCTTAGAAAAAACATAAATATGAATTTGTCGAGGCTGATTACCTATCCAAAGCCTTTGGCAGATTTGGAACACTCTTGAGAGGGAGTGTTTAAAGTTGCTAAGGTCAGAAACCCTGGCCAGGTAATAAAACTGTAAACAGCGAGGAGCTATTTTTCAATATCAGTGAATAGAATATGGGTAACTCATAAGCAGGAGCCTCCCCTCTAAAGAATTTTATTCTTGGCATCCATTTGTTGGAAAAACTAGATACTTAGGGGTGTGTCCTTAAAGTACTAAAATCTTCCATTTGTGGAAAGTTTAGTAGTACTAGTTGCAAATAATTACCCTTAAGTTGAGGAAAAAAAATGTGTATATGTAGTTCTCACTGATGTTTAAAAAATAAGCAAAACGAAACCAACAAAAACTACTAATATTGGTGTGATCTGAGTGTTGCTTTCTCTTTCTACAAGCAATATTGCCACACTTTGTCTAAGAGGAAGATGTTGAAGGTTACTCTTTCCTTATATGGTTCAATGGTCATGTGAGAAAAAGAATTCAGTCTTCACAATAGATAAGGGAACACTGCCCCCAGATTTGTTGTTGCTGTTATATAGTGGATTAGAAGTAGTCAGGGTAGCTGCCTTCTGCATCCATACAAGTGGTTATAGTGTTGATTGCTTTTAAACAAACTACTTTAGTTGTTTTCAACTTCGACTCTGTGTTGTGTGTGTTTTGTGTGTGTGTGTGTGTGTGTGTGCGCACAGGCATACGAAATTGATGTGTTTTTTAGACATCAAAGACAACATGACCACGTAACTGTTGGGAAGTTAAAAGCGTTTTTCTCTAGCTCTCTCTTAACACTTTGGGTTATGAGTTTCCACCACTAGACTATAAATTGTTGCAGGCAGAAACTGTATCTACCTTCGCATTTAGCTTAGGTTAGTACTTAACACGTGCTAGGAAGTAAACATTTGTCAAATTGGATGTAATTTGCTCGTCCAAGTACTGCCTCTCTGTTTTCCCTGTTCCTTCACACATCTTGCAGCAGCAGTCTTCTCTCATTCATTATTTATTCATGTTTTTAGGCAACATCCTTCGCATTCTATTGAAGGTGTTTGCATCTAACAACAGTGAACAGTAATCATTTGTTTGCTTAATTCAATAGCTTCTTATCAGGCCTCATCCTGTTTGACCTCTTTGCAATATTTAGCGGAGTTATCCACACCTCATACTTGAAATTCTTTGGCTTTTGTCTGCCTCCTTCACCTTTTCCTCTTCCTATCTACAAAATCTCTCCCTCTTTGTGTTTACCATTATATTGGGTAGTTAGGAAGGTTTTGCCCTCAGACCTTTTCTCTT
This sequence comes from Phocoena sinus, assembly GCF_008692025.1. Taxonomy (NCBI): domain Eukaryota; kingdom Metazoa; phylum Chordata; class Mammalia; order Artiodactyla; family Phocoenidae; genus Phocoena; species Phocoena sinus. The sequence goes on from NC_045766.1 coordinate 31,786,697, forward strand.
TACACTCTACCAGCTCTTTCTAGACATTTTCATCTACTTTTAGGGCTTCAGCTCTCAAATCTATATTGATGATGTCTAAATCTATGTGCAATTCTCAACATTATTTTCTGAATATTTTTCTTTGCATATTGAACATCTGCATTCAGACATAGTATAATTTAACTTTGGCTTAAAACAACAACAACAACAGTAACAACAACAACAGAAGTGGACTCTGGCTAGCTTAGTCAAAAACAAAGCAAGAAAGGGAGGCTTACTCCAGTGATTACTAGAGAACTCCAGGAGCCTAAGGGATGGAATGTATGGCTGCCACAGGAGGCCAAAGTCCTGAGAGAAAATCAGGAATGTTCTTTCTCCTTCTCTCCGCTGCACCTCTCTCTGAGTATCTCTTTATGCCTTCTCTCACACTGGCAACTAACTTATTGTATCTTTCAGCCCACATGTTGGAATGTGACAACTACTGGTCACCAAATTCACATATTCCCAGTTTCAGACATGCAGAGAGGGACCAATTTTGCTTTCTGTGTTTCAGATTAATAATTGGAGGCAAGGACTCTTAGTGGCCCATTCTAGAAAGATATTACCTCCCAACTGGTTCATTCTAGCCACAGGAAATGTCCCTTTTACAAATGATGGCTGCTTCAAACCCATGTGAAGGGAGGAGAGACACGTCTCAAGAATAGGAGATGAGTGAAGAGGTAAGATATGCTTGGCTAGAATAAATAACAGGTTTCCATTTCAATGCCCCATAGGCACATTAAACTCTTGTGCCAAACTCATTATTATCTGCCAACCCGGCCTGACCTCCTGAAAGAGAGATCTCCAGATCCCTTCAGTAAGGGATATAATCCTGCCCAGGTGTTCAAAGTGGAAATTGCTGGATTGTCTTTGACTCCATCCTCACTGCCTATATTCACACATTTTCTGGTCTGTCAGTTCTGACACTGAACTGTCTCACGGCCTCATATTTCCCAGCCCCACTACCGCTGTCCTCTCACGGCCTCTCATCTCCTGACTCTATCATCTCCTTCTCCAGTCTTTGTCTATACTAGGCTAGCAGGCTATGCCACATCACTTCTTTGTTTAAAAACCATCACAACCTGTAGCATAAAACACAAATGGGCCAGCTTTATGTCTAGCCCTCTTCATTCAGAGAATCCCACCACTATCCATAGATATCCTTTATTCGATCTCATAAACTATGCTATTTACTCAGTCCCCTGGACTTTTGTATATGTCAATTTCTAACCCTGAAATTGCCTTACCTTCTTGTTTATTTGGCAAAATCTTTCTCATCCTTCTGGATTTACCTCAAGACCCAATTCCAATATCCTCCTCTCTGAGAAGCCTGTCTTGACATTTCACATCACCAAGGAAATAATCTTACCTACCTGAACATCACTCAGTACAATATTTTTAGCATCTCTTAGTTTTTGTACAGTTTATTTGTTTTATGTATTAGCATTTGGACAATTTAATGCATTTTATATTTTCCCCTCTCCTTTAGAACCTCACACAGTCTGGTGTGGGGAAAGAATACATGAATATTCATGAATAAAAATATTACCGTTATCAAATGTGGATTTTAAATGGGCTTCTTCTTGGTATGTAAATTTTTAAATTGTGAGGAATCTGTTTCCAGTAGGATGTCTTATACAAAATTACTCAACTTAAAAATTGTTACTGAGTTCTACCTGTGTGATCTATGGCACTGCTGAAATAGCGCCACCACCAAGCAGTTTACTCTGTAGGGCTGAGAATGACACATAAACAAAATATTACAAGTCAGATTATAAATGCTAGAGGTACAAGAATATGCCTACAGGAAAAAAGAGAAAGGAAATATTAATTTTGGTTGGAAACTAGCTTTACAAATGAAACCACATAAAGCAGAGGGGCACATAGTCTCAAACGGCACCCAAAATGGTCAACTAAATGAACGCTGCTTTTTCTTTTTAATTCTGCATAAATATGGTACATAGTGTACAAATTCTGTTCTCTAACTACTAAATTATTTTTGTTAATTTACAACAGCAGTCATGATTTATAATGCCTACAAAAACCAGCATAAAACAAACATTCTTAAACACACTTACACATACACAATTGCCAAAGGTGGTAATTTCATTGGCTGAGCTTTCTTTGAGTTAAAGGTGAAGATTAACATGTGTTAAAGTGAGGGTTTGCTAAGGCTTAACTATGGATGTTAGATTTCCTATATAAAGCAGTAAGTCAAATACTAAGCCAAGACAGAAGTATTTGTTCTTCACTTAAACTTCCAACCCCAGGCATCATGTATTTAAGACCAAGCTTAAAGGCAAGCCTTTGGAGAATACAGCATAAGGTTGGCAAGCAAGTCATTCCCCATTAAGCAAACTAAGTCTTGAGAACAAAACTATAATAAATGGTCAGAGAATTTAAGAGAACAAAGCTCAGTGTGTGATGAAATCTTGTTTTTCTCATTTCGTTGCTTTCTTCCCGGTCCCTCTCATTAAGAATTGGCATTAAATGCTCTGTGGGATCAGATCAGAAGTGCACAGAGGATTTAGGCCTGCTGTAAGAGCACTTGCCTCCTTGGCATTGGTAGCAGCTGTCTGAATGAGTAGTCCCTGTGATTTTAGGAAAGATTAAAGAAAGTCTTCAACTGGTGACTTCAACTACTGAAGGCCTTAATGCACGTATCAATTCATGTAAGTAAACATTACTTCGGGGAACAGAGAGAATGACATCTTCACATTTATCCAACTAAAAGGCAGGTTAGTTGGCTAGACTTGGAAACTTTTGATTTTACTTTAAAAGAATAAAAAATACATCTTTTCAGACTGTCACAATTGGCTACCAAAATAAATAATTCCATTAGATTGATTTTTCCATCAAACATTTGATAAATGACACCTCAATTTCTGATTCACATTCCCCATTGTTGGGCTCTATTACTTTCATTTGTATTATTTTGAAAACGCATTTTTAGTTCATACATAATGAATGAGTGACTAGTAATATACAGATATATTCCTAAGTGCTTTTATTCTTGATTATTCATGACATCTATTTCTTATTCATCTGGCAGGGTAAAGAGCTCTAGGGAACAAAATGACCTTGTCATCCATGACCAGTAAAAGATGGAAATGTACTTTATATGAGTAATCTCTCTATTGATCAGGATTCTACCAAGGATTATCTGAGATGAATGATTGCTATTTGGCCAGTACATACCAGTATGCCATAGTGGTCAGCATCGGTTTTGATTAGTCAGTGCCCTGCTGAGTAGCTCTAGATGGGTGTATACATATATGACAGTTATTTGTCTCACGTTATATTGTGCCTTTTCATTTTTTTAAGTAAACTCGTTTTCAAGGCTAACTGAAAGAACATTTGGAAGTAGTACTCATATTACTATGGGCGCTAATAGCTTTCGCTTTTGTGCCTGCTTCTCTACCCCTGCCCCCATGGCATCGCCCACCGTGTCATTCTGATATGTGCTGTTCCCCATCAATTCTCAGAAGCAGACTTCATATGTCATTTACTTTACTTAATCTGTTTAAAAACCTTAGTATATTTTGTCATATTTTGCATTAAAAAAAATTATGTATCTGCCACCTTCAAAGAAGATCCAAGTGCCAGGAAGCTGTAGGCAAGGTGGTGTGCTTGGTTAGTTATTCAATCCATGTATGTTGAGGTTCTACCCTGAGCCAGGAACAACTAGAAGTATGACGGCAGGTTGGAAGAAACAGGTTGGGGCCTATCGGCTGGGTTACGGTAGAATCTTGAGTTATTGAGTTAACTCTTTTACTCTAATAGGAGCTCTGATTGGCCTATTTTGGGAAACCAGGAAGTGTTGACTATAATGCTGCCACCATAATTTTCAAGTTTAAGAATTTTTTTTTCCCGTTCATCTTTATACCTCTTCACAGGATGGTTAAGTCTGAGAGCAGCCTATGATGTCGTTTCTCAATGCAGTGCTTTATCTGATATTAACTCTTAAGTACATACCATTCTGCGATTCATTAATAAAAAGCACCCAGAATATGAATTCTCACAGTAAATCATCAGTGTCATCTCTATTTAACAGACGAAGTCACTCACAACCCGAAGTCTTGATAACTTTACCAGGGTCTTACATCTATTAGCAGCAGATCTGACATTCTTATCCTAATTCTATCAGAGACTTGACTAGAATTAGTCAGAATTAATATTCAAGGATCATTTTTTGGTCTATTTATTCATATTAATTAAGCTATTATTAATTGATTGATTAAACTAATATTGATTAGTTTACCTTTTCATTGTTAACATAAATTTCATTAATTTGTATAAATTTATCCCATTCCTAGGATTGCATGGCCACCATGCTCTAATACTCAAAGGAATGATATTTACTCCCTATGTGTACTCCATGCTCATAATACTCCTTATCTAGATACAGGCAAGTACATGCAGTTCTATATGATGGGGCTCAGAGAAGACAAGACTGAATGAAAACTTGGTAAATAAAAATTCTGTATCCATTTCCCAAAATATTGATCTTAATAATCTGTATTTTAAACAATAAGAAGCAAAGTGACTGATGTCATACATTTAATTTTCCTCCAGAATTAGAATTTGAAAACTCGGAGGCTCTTTCAGAATGAATGCTGGTTCCTGTTGCTTACCAGACTACTTGAATGTATTCTTTACACTACCTACTTTTGTTTTATTAATGACCTACTATCCTTTTGCCAGAAAACGTGATGCTTTGTGTTAGACTAACAAACAGAAGACGAACTTGTTTCACAAACCATTTATCATTGCTCAAAACATTATAATTAACCATACTCCATTTGTTCTCATACATAAACATGATAAAAGGGACAGTTAATGACACCTCAAAGGAACAAATAATTCAAAACTGTGCCTAATAATTTATTGGTATAAGTAGCTTAACTATAAAGGAAACGGCATCTAGTGCTTGCTCGAAAATATTTAGCCTCCGGGTTATAGTGAAGGAGCACTAAATGAAGCAGGGAACACGAGCAAATGATATTGTAGGATTCTGGGTTTTTTTTAATAGGCTTTATTTTTTAAAGCAGTTTTTAGGTTCATAGCAAACTTGAGCAGAAGATACAGAGATTTCCCATATACCCCCTTCCCCATACATGCATAGCCTTCCTCGTTATGAACATCTCCCACCAGAGTGGTACAATTTGTTACAATTAATGGACCTACACTGACATATCGTTATCACTCAAAGTTCATAGTTTACATTCGGGTTCACCCCTTGTGTTGTACGTTCTATGGGTTCAGACAAATGTATAATGACATGTATCTACCATTATAGTATCATACTGAGTATTTTCACTGCCCTAAAAACCTGTGCTCCATCTATCTATCCCTCCCCACCCCCTAACCCCTGGCAACCACCGGTCGTTTTATTGTCTCCATAGTTTTGCCTTTTCCAAAATGTTGTATAATTGGAATCACATAGTATGTACCTTTTCATATTGGCTTCTTTCGCTTAATAATGTGCATTTAAGTTTACTTCATGTCTTTTCATGTCTTGATAGCACATCTCTGTTTAGCACTGAATGTACTCCATTGTCTGGATGCACCATGGGTTTGTTTATCCATTTACCTACTAAAGGACATCTTTGTTGCTTCCAAGAGCAATTACCAATAAAGCTGCTGTAAACATCCCTGTGCAGGTTTTTATGTAGACATAAGTTTTCAGCTCCTTTGGATAAATAGTAAGGTGCATGCGTGCTGGATAGGACTCTGTTTTTTAACCAACAGGATTTAGATGGCAGGTGGGAAAAAGACTCATAGTGGCCTCATTCTTCATTTTTTCTCTAAAATTTTTGGAAAAAAAGTGTTGTCTCTCAATTCCCAAGTCATCTGCCTGAAAGTCATAAGTACTGTTTGTAGCTGAGCCTACCTGCCAGGGGTTTGCCGTCTGCCATTTTTCCGTAGAGCCCTGCACATATCCCACAAGTCAGTGCTTCTGATACGGCGTTTCCTGACGACTGTACCTATTGAGGACTACATTCTGTGCTTCTTCCCTTTCCCATATCATCTATACATGTAACAATAAGACCAAATTGTGTGCTTTTATAATTACTAGAGGAGTAAACACAGTTTTTCTCCAACAAGATTATCACTATTTTCAGCCACTAAAGGAATTATTTAATTTGCCTTTTAAAGATAGAACAACAAAATTGTTCTGTCACCAAAAATTAATTTCTATAACCTTTTAATTTATAATGAAATCAAACAATTACTTAATAATCATTAATTAAATAATTTTAATTGATATAAATTATGAATTAAATAATTGATTAATTAAATAATTATTTGATTTATAATAATTAAAATAGTCAAATGTTTGCAAATATATAATTTGTGTATTTACAAAATGCAGCTTTTAGTATGAATGAGATTCTGCATATCTGATCAAATGATTAAGGGGAAATAAAACAGGAAGTTTTAAGAATCACTTCTCTAGGATATTAGAGATGATTATACTTATTTTTTTCCTTTTAATTAATTAATGGTAATAAATTTCTATGGTAATCCGTAGAATTCTACAGGTTGATATACTGAGTTATGCTCCTAATATATGTTAAAGATATACAGTTGTGAGACTTTGGTATTCATAGTGAATTCATGAAGATGGCCCAATAGAATTTCAGGCCAGAAAAACTTATCCCTTTATTAATTCATTAATCTATTATTTCAGTGTATTTTATTGTGTTAGGTGCAGAGATTGTAAAGCCTTGCCCACATTAAGATATGTCTTAATGTTCAGACTCTTACCTAAACTATTGTAACAGACCCCTAACTGGACTCTTTGTTTCTACTCCTTCTCACTATAACCTGTTTTTCACATTGAAGCCAAGCTGATTTTTCTAAAATCTGGTTCTTTTCTTTTTTTTTTTTTTTTTTTTTTTTTTTTTTTTTTTTTGCGGTACGCGGACCTCTCACTGTTGTGGCCTCTCCCGTTGCGGAGCACAGGCTCCGGACGCGCAGGCTCAGCAGCCATGGCTCACGGGCCCAGCCGCTCCATAGCATGTGGGATCTTCCCAGGCCGGGGCACGAGCCCGTGTCCCCTGCATCGGCAGGTGGACTCTCAACCACTGTGCCACCAGCGAAGCCCTAAAATCTGGTTCTTATAATTCTACGCAAATCTTTAACCAGTAAATGGCAACCTGTTGAATTTAGGATACAGTGTAAAATCCTTAACATGGCCTTCCAGGTACCTTATGGTCTGACCCCTGCTTCCTCCAGCCTCACCACCACATGGTCTCCCTCTCTGCTCACTAGACCACAGTTTCTGGCTGTGGACGCTGGCTCTTTGGCTCTTGAGCCTTCGCTTTTGCCTGATATGCTCACCATCTCATTCTCAGCCTGACCAAACCCTGCTCATCCTCAACTCTCTGCTGAAAGACACTTCATCAAAGCAACATTCCCTGAATTAGATCCTCCTCATAGACTCTTTCATCAGTCTTCATTTGTAATTGTTATATGTATCTCTACAGTGATTTAATAGAAGTCTCTCTCAAGAGACCATAACTCTATGAGTGCACAAATCGTGTCTACTATATCTCCATAATGCCGACAGTATTTAGCAGAATTCCTGGCATATATAAAATATATACTCAGAAATTAATTATTAATGTTTAATCAAATGAGTGTGTGAATGCTCTAATGGTACCTAGATACATGCAAGCTTCTCCCTTAAACAAATTAAAATTAATTCACCAATCTTTAATCTGCATGTCCAATTTCTAAATTGAGATGTGTGAAGATAACTAAAAGAGGGGACTTTGTAGAAAGACTGGCATAAAGATCTTACAGCTTAAAGTAGCGAAGGTGAGTAAAAGAGCAAAAGAGAAAAGAAATCAAAGAAATTATTAGAAAAATAAGTTAAAGGGAGGAAAAGTGGAGTACTAGTTTTAATTTAACAGCCATGCTATAAATCTTTGCATTTGTGGTGGTATTTTTTAATATTCTGGATTTTTCTGGGAAGTAGACTCTCTTTCCTTCCAAAACATCACACAGGAAATGCCTTTTATTGTCTACTCCAGGGCTTCCAGATCCAAGGGTTTGACTAGGCTCAGTAGTTAGATACCCAAATTCACCCTCTGGGTGTTGAGATCAGTATAGAATCAGACTCTCCTGCCCATGTGAATTCATTTATTACTTAATCCTTAATCCATTTTACTTCTTCATTAAAAGCAGAGTTTTCTTTCCTACAGAACTTTTGAGAATCAAGGCACTTTCTTCTCATGTTACATGTCATGGAAAGTCGCAATAAAAAGATTAAATTAAAAAAATAAATTATGTGGGTGTACTAAGTGTGATAGGTTTTCTAAGCCTGATCTGAATTGAAAGGACTCTAGCTTTGAAGTAAATACAAAAATATGAGTTCTAATTGTACAAGTTCAATTTTAACAGAAGACCAAAATCAGTTTGAATCATTATAGTTAAAATATGTAATTTTGTTTTCCAGGTTAATGAATAAACACCATTTTGATATCTCATGTATAATTACCTTAAAATTCAGCTGGTTTTGGTAGTATGATGCCAAGTCAAAGTCAAAAACATATTTTTCTGAGTGATGCATTTAAAGATTACCCAAAAGATATTTTAATAGGAACACAATTAACACCTCATAAAGAATTCATAAAAATGTGTCTATTCTGATATTATAATTCAGTAAGGTCATAATACTACTTTAAATTATTATTTAATTTAATTATTATTTAAATTACCTAATTATCTTTTTCCTTAAGGATCTATTTAAATGTGTATACTTTTCTCTGCAGCAGTTGAAACCACATAATTCTTATTCCCAAAAATGTTATTTCACTACACAATAGAGGTGAAGGACCAAAAGGATTACCCCCCAAAAAGTAGATGAGTATTGTACAGCTTTTTTTTAAGGTAGATATACATCTAATAGGAAAGTGATAGGGAATGGTATGCAAGATGAGATATGAAGAAAAAGTAAAGTACTCTGAAATAATTAATGAGCTTTATTATTTAACTCTGAAAGAATGTTGACTTTTTAATAGCAAAGAGGAATCTAGTAGAGAAAAATCCTGTTTTCTTTCTTTTTTAAAAAATCTATTTAATTAAATTCATTTATTTATTTTGGCTGTGACGGGTCTTTGTTTTGGCTCTCACTGAGGCATGTGGGATCTTTAGTTGTAGCATGCGAGCTTCTTAGTTGCAGCATGCATGCAGGATCTAGTTCCCTGGCCAGGGATCAAACCTGGGCCCCCTGTATTGGGAGCACAGAGTCTTACCCACTGGACCACCAGGAAAGTCCCCTGTTTTCTTTTTAGCATTGGCTTTGACTGTGAAAACAGTCAGTTAATGCCTTTGATGTCTTCGGGAACCACTGTTCAAAACATTAAATTATCAAATATGTCATAAAATAAGAGACTTTTAGAGAAAAAACGTCTATCCATCTACATTATACATATTCAATTTCAATTTGCATAGTGAAATACATTGAAATTTTACCCTCAGTGTGATGGTATTAGGAAGTGGCCTTTTGGAAAGTAATTAGGTCATGAGGGTGGAACTTTCATGAATAGGATAGTATCCCATATGAATGGGACCTCAAAAAGCTCTTACCCTTTTTTCACCATGTGAGGATACAATGAGAAGTCAGCCCTCTGCAACTTTCTCTGAGAGCCCTCACCAGAAGCTGACCATGCTGGCACCCTGATCTCAGATTTCCAGCCCCCAGAACTTTAAGAAGTAAATTTTGTTGCTTAAAAGCCACCCAGTCTATGGTAGTTTGTTACGGTAGCCCAAATTGACTAAGACGTCATTATATGTTATTTCCTTTTCATATAAAGAAAACCTATTGCTCTTGAAATCACCTATCTTACTAAATTCTCTTATTCTGTCTTATATTGGGTTGGCCAAAAAGTTTGTTTGGGTTTTTCCATAACATCTTATGGAAAAACCAGAACGAACTTTTTGGCTAACCCAGTAGTTTTCCAGGTATTTCTCTTAGAGGTTCTGGCTATGTAATCATACTTCCTGCAAATGATTTTAATTATATTTTCTCCTTTCCACTTTTTATACCACTCTTCTCTTTTCTAATTAAATTGAACATTCTACTAGGACAACATTAAATTTCTTGGTAATATTGATAAAAGTACCTCTAGTATTTTACAGTTAGGCATGATTCCATATTTTTTTTTTTATTTCTTTTCTACTGAAAACTCTTTTTTTAAAGTTTATTTTATTTTTATTAAAAATTTTTTTATTAGTCATCCATTTTATACACATCAGTGTATACATGTCAATCCCAATCTCCCAATTCATCACACCCACCCCCCCACCCCCCCACGGTTTTCCCCCCTTGGTGTTCATACGTTTGTTCTCTACATCTGTGTCTCAACTACTGATCTGCATACCGGTTCATCTGTACCATTTTCTGGGTTCCACATATATGTGTTAATATACAATATTTGTTTTTCTCCTACTGACTTATTTCACTCTGCATGACAGTCTCTAGATCCATCCACGTCTTTACAAATGACTCCATTTCGTTCCTTTTTATGGCTGAGTAATATTCCACTGTATATATCTACCACATCTTTATCCATTCGTCTGTCGATGGGCAGTTAGGTAGCTTCCATGTCCTGGCTGTTGTAACTAGTGCTGCAATGAACATTGGGGTGCATGTGTCTTTTTGAATTATGGTTTTCTCTGGGTATATGCCCAAAAGTGGGATTGCTGGGTTATATGGTAATTCTATTTTTAGTTCTTTAAGGAACCTCCATACTGTTCTCCATAGAGGCTATATCAATTTACACTCCCACCAACAGTGCAAGAGGGTTCCCTTTTCTCTGCACCCTCACCAGCATTTGTTGTTTGTAGATTTTCTGATGATGCCCATTCTAACTGGTGTGAGGTGATACCTCATTGTAGTTTTGATTTGCATTTCTCTAATAATTAGTGATGTTGATCAGCTTTTCATGTGCTTCTTGGCCATCTGTATGTCCTCTTTGGAGAAAGGTCTATTTAGGTCTTCTGCCCATTTTTGGATTGGGTTGTTTGTTTATTTAATATTGAGCTGCATGAGCTGTTTATATACTTTGGAGATTAATCCTTTCTCTGTTGATTCATTTGCAAATATTTTTTCACATTCTGACAGTTGTCGAATCATCTTCTTTGTAGTTTCCTTTGCTTGGAAAGCTTTTAAGTTTCATGAGGTCTCATTTGTTTATTTTTGTTATTATTTCCATTACTCTAGGAGGTGGATCAAAAAAGATCTTGCTGTGATTTATGTGAAACAGTGTTCTTCCTATGTTTTCCTCTAAGACTTTTATGGTGTCTGGTCTAACATTTAGGTCTCTAATCCATTTTGAGTTTATTTTTGTGTATGGTGTTAGGGAGTGTTCTAATTTCATTCTTTTACAATGTAGCTGTCCAGTTTTCCCAGCACCACTTATTGAAGAGGCTGTCTTTTCTCCATTGTATATCTTTGCCTCCTTTGTCATAGATTAGTTGGCCATAGGTGCGTGGGTTTATCTCTGGGATTTCTCTCCTGTTCCATTGATCTGTATTTCCGTTTTTGTGCCAGTACCATATTGTCTTGATTACTGTAGCTTTGTAGTATAGTCTGACGTCAGGGAGCCTGATTCCTCCAGCTCTGTATTTTTCCCTCAAGACTGCTTTGGCTATTCAGGGTCTTTTGTGTCTCCATACAAATGTTAAGATTTTTTTGTTCTAGTTCTGTAAAAAATGCCATTGGTAATTTGATAGGGATTGCATTGAATCTGCAGATTGCTTTGGGTAGTATAGTCATTTTCACAATATTGATTCTTCCAATCCGAGAACATGGTATATCTCTCCATCTGTTGGTATCATTAATTTCTTTCAACGGTGCCTTATAGTTTTCTGCATACAGGTCTTTTGTCTCCCTAGGTAGGTTTATTCCTAGGTATTTTATTCTTTTTGTTGCAATGGTAAATGGGAGTGTTTCCTTAATTTCTCTTTCAGATTTTTCATCATTAGTGTATAGGAATGCAAGAGATTTCTGTGCATTAATTTTGTATCCTGCAACTTTACCAAATTCATTGATTAGCTCTCGTAGTTTTCTGGTGACATTTTTAGGATTCTCTATGTATAGTACCATGTCATCTGCAAACAGTGACAGTTTTACTTCTTCTTTTCCAATTTGTATTACTTTTATTTCTTTTTCTTCTGTGATTGCAATGGCTAGGACTTCCAAAACTATGTTGAATAGTAGTGGCGAGAGTGGACATGCTTGTCTTGTTCCTGATCTTAGAAGAAATGCTTTCAGTTTTTCACCATTGAGAATGATGTTTGCTGGGGTTGTATATGGCCTTTATTATATTGAGGTAGGCTCCCTCTAGGCCCCCTTTCTGGAGAGTTTTATCATAAATGGGTGTTGAATTTTGTCAAAGCTTTTTCTGCATCTATTGAGATGATCATATGGCCTTTATTCTTCAATTTATTAATATGGCGTATCACACTGATTGATTTGCACATATTGAGGAATCCTTGCATTCCTGGGATAAATCCCACTTGGTCATGGTGTATGATCCTTTTAATGAGCTGCTGGATTCTGTTTGCTAGTATTTTGTTGAGGATTTTTGCATCTATATTCATCAGTGATATTGGTCTGTAATTTTCTTTTTTTGTAGTATCTCTGTCTGATTTTGGTATCAGGGTGTTGGTGGCATCCTAGAATGAGTTCAGGAGTGTTCCTTCCTCTGCAATTTTTTGGAAGAGTTTGAGAAGGATGGGTGTTAGCTCTTCTCTAAATGTTTGATAGAATTCACCTGTGAAGCCATCTGGTCCTGGACTTTTGTTTGTTGGAAAAATTTTAATCAAAGTTTCAATTTCATTACTTGTGATTGGTCTGTTCATATTTTCTATTTCTTTCTGGTTCAGTCTTGGAAGGTTTTACCTTTCTAAGAATTTGTCCATTTCTTCCAGGTTGTCCATTTTATTGGCATAGAGTTGCTTGTAGCAGTCTCTTAGGATGCTCTGTATTTCTGCCGTGTCTGTTGTCACTTCTCCTTTTTCATTTCTAATTTTATTGATTTGAGTCCTCTCCCTCTTTTTCTTGATGAGTCTGGCTAATGGTCTATCAATTTTGTTTATCTTCTCAAAGAACCAGCTTTTAGTTTTATTGATCTTTGCTATTGTTTTCTTTGATTCTATTTCATTTATTTCTGATCTGATCTTTATGATTTCTTTCCTTCTGATAACTTTGGGTTTTGTTTGTTCTTCTTTTTCTAGTTCCTTTAGGTGTAACGTTAGATTGTTTATTTGAGATTTTTCTTATTTCTTGAGGTAGGCTTGTATAGCTATAAACTTCCTTCTTAGCACTGCTTTTGCTGCATCCCATAGGTTTTGAATGTCATGTTTTCATTGTCATTTGTCTCTAGGTGTTTTTTGATATCCTCTTTGATTTCTTCAGTGATCTCTTGGTTATTTAGTAATGTATTATTTAGCCTCCACGTGTTTGTATTTTTTATGTTTTTTTCCCTGTAATTAATTTCTAATCTCATAGCATTGTGGTCAGAAAAGATGCTTCATATGATTTCAGTTTTCTTAAATTTACTGAGGCTTGATTTGTGACCCAAGATGTGATCTTTCCTGGAGAATGTTCTGTGTGCACTTGAGATGAAAGTGTAATCTGCTGTTTTTGGATGGAATGTCCTATAAATATCAATTAAATCTGTCTGGTCTATCGTGTCATTTAAAGCTTGTGTTTCCATTTTAATTTTCTGTCTGGATGATCTGTCCATTGGTGTAAGTGAGGTGTGAATTCCCCAATTATTATTGTGTTACTGTCTAATTTCCTCTCTTATAGCTGTTAGCAGTTGCCCTATGTTTTGTTGTGCTCCTATGTTGGGTGCATATGTAGTTATAATTGTTATATCTTCTTCTTGGATTGATCCCTCGATCATTATGTAGTGTCCTTCCTTGTCTCTTCTAACATTCTTTATTTTAAAGTCTATTTTATCTGATATGAGTATTGCTACTCCATCTTTCTTTTTATTTCTATTTTCATGGAATATCTTTTTCCATCCCCTCACTTTCAGTCTGTATGTGTCCCTAGGTCTGAAGTGAGTCTCTTGTAGACAGCATATATATGGGTCTTGTTTTTGTATCCATTCAGCAAGCCTGTGTCTTTTGGTTGGAGCATTTAATCCATTCACGTTTAAGGTAATTATCAATATGTATGTTCCTATTACCATTTTCTTAATTGTTTTGGGTTTGTTTTTGTAGGTTCTTTTCTTCTCTTGTGTTTCCCACTTAGAGAAGTTCCTTTAACATTTGTTGTAGAGCTGGTTTGGTGGTGCTGAATTCTCTTAGCTTTTGCTTGTCTGTAAAGCTTTTGATTTCTCCATTGAATCTGAATGAGGTCCTTGCTGGATCTTCGTTGTAGGTTCTTCCCTTTCATCACTTTAAGTATATCATGCCACTCCCTTCTGGCTTGTAGAGTTTCTGCTGAGAAATCAGCTGTTAACCTTATTGGAGTTCCCTTGTATGTTATTTGTCATTTTTCCCTTGCTACTTTCAATAGTTTTTCTTTATCTTTAATTTTTGCCAATTTGAATACTATGTGTCTCGGCGTGTTTCTCCTTGGGTTTATCCTGTATAGGACTCGGTGCGCTTCCTGGACTTGGGTGGCTATTTTCTTTCCCATGTTAGGGAAGTTTTCGACTATATAAGCTCTTCAAATGTTTTCTTGGGTCCTTTCTCTCTCACTGCTTCTTCTGGGACCCCTATAATGCAAATGTTTTTGCGTTTCATGTTGTCCCAGAAGTCTCTTAGACTGTCTTCTTTTCTTTTCATTCTTTTTTCTTTATTATGTTCTGCAGCAGTGAATTCCACCATTCTGTCTTCCAGGTCACTTATCTATTCTTCTGCCTCAGTTATTCTGCTATTGATTCCTTCTAGTGTAATTTTCATTTCAGTTATTGTATTTTTCATCTCTGTTTGTTTGTTCTTTAATTCTTCTAGATCTTTGTTAAACATTTCTTGCATCTTCTTGATCTTTGCCTCCATTCTTTTTCCGAGGTCCCGGATCATCTTCACTTTCATTATTCTGAATTCTTTTTCTGGAAGATTACCTATCTCCATTTCATTTAGTTGTTTTTCTGGGGTTTTATCTTGTTCCTTCATCTGGTACATAGCCCTCTGCCTTTTCATTTGTCTATCTTTCTGTGAATGTCCATATTTCTTAAGGATACATTTTTGCTATGTTAAGAAAATACTCATTTGTGTTAATTAAAAGTTTGCACCAGAAAGAAAGTTGAATTCTATCAAATACCTTTTTAGTTGCAATCTTTGGTGGGAGATAATGAGGAAAATTAATCAATTTCCAAATATTAGCCATCCTTGCATTCTTGAGATCAAATACAATTGGCTGGATTAATTAACTCAATTAATATGCTGCTGCATTCTATCTGGGATTAATTTGTTTAATATTTCCATTACTATATGTAAGAAGAATTACTTTGAATTTTTTCAGTATCTAACAGAATATTAAAATTGAAAAATTTGACAGAATATTAAATTTGACATTTTTGACAAAGCAGCAAGATAAAATTTAATGTGCTAGACATTCCTCCATTCCAAAGTGGGTGTTATACCTCATGTAAGATTTACAATGAAAATATCCCTAAACTGGTAACACAACCCTTAAAGCCCTACATCTCCTTGAAGAATATAAATGGTTGAGAGTTGGTATTAGAGAGAAGGTTCTGTTAAAAGTAATTTCGAGAGCATCACCAACATGCTAGGTATCTCAGTCCCATAACAGGGAAGGTTTGGGCAGTGTCTGGTTCTTACTTCAGTGTGCTGAAAAAAATTTTGAAGGGACTACTTAAAAAGCTTTATTTGTGTTGCCCCCAAATTTGTGACTTGTGCCTGAAAAAGCTCAAGTGATCTTTGAATGAAGGCTGGAACTGAGAAGATACTTCTTTCTCTCCAAAAGGGAGTCAGATTTGGGTTAATCATGGTGACCACATACGATTTCCAAGTAGAAATGTCATCCTGGGACAATTTTAAGTCTGATCTACCTCAGGAGCATTGCCTTTTAGGTGAGATATATCATCTGGAAAAGTATGCAGGGTACCCATCCAGAAGAACATCCTCTATGAGTGGAGATAGATCTGACAAAGCAAAAACCCTGCCCACATCACAGGAGTTTTAGAAAAAGGCACTCCACAGAGAATTCTTCAGAAAACCCACAGAAGTGCCAAGGAAGTGAAAAAAGTTGGCTTTAAATATCTGTAATATCCAGAAATCATGAAGATATCTGAGATGTGTAGAAAAAGTCAAATACAAGCTTCCTACTTGCCTTACCTCTTCTCTCACGTTTAATTCTTCTCACAATGCCACCCCCACAACTTTGATGGTGTTGGATTAAGAGATATTGAGTGGAACAAGAGGTTAATGAAAAAGAGAGAAAAGTAATTAAGCACCATATCTTCTCCTGCAAGTAGTCAGCCCAAAGAAAACTCCAGCTGGAAGGAAAAGAAAAAGACAATTTAAATCAACTTCAAAGATTTGATCATTACACAAGACTGGATGTTTAAAAGGTTTGCAACTTAAAGGACTGATAAGAAAGCAATGGCACTTCATCCAGAAACAGAAATGACAATGCTCTCTAAACAGGTTTAAAAGAATGGTGAGAATTAAAAATACATTTGCTTTTTAAATTATATACTAAGATTTCTTCTTGTTCAGTGTACAGTTAGATATTATTTTTGTGAGATTTTTGTATACCTAAAATGCCAGCTTCAAAAAAGCATTTAGAAAATTTTCTTCTTTCTTAGAGCTTTAGAACAGTTTTATTTATTTATTTATTTATTTTGCGGTACGCGGGCCTCTCACTGTTGCGACCCCTCCCATTGCGGGACACAGGCTCCGGACGCGCAGGCTCAGCGGCCATGGCTCTCGGGCCCAGCCGCTCCGCGGCATGTGGGATCTTCCCGGACCGGGACACGAACCTGCGTCCCCTGAATCGGCAGGCGGACTCTCAACCACTGCGCCACCAGGGAAGCCCTAGAACAGTTTTGATAGACACCTCAACCAACTTTGTGCGAGGTGATAAGAAATGATTGGTTATTTAATTTTCTTCTCTCCTTAGAAACCAGTTTTAGTATAAATCACTTTTTAAGAAGGTCCAGCAACTTATGAGATTGATTTATCTTTTGGGGTCCTCAGTCTTCTTGACCTTCGTTGTAATACCTTGAGTTTGCTAATACTCATTTTCCAAAGACCACCAGAAAAGCATGGTGGTCAAGAAAATTAAGTTCATTATACCATTTGTAGCAAGGGAGAACTTTACCTTGACAGAGTCTTAGAAGTGTCTGAGAGGGGAACATCAAGGGACGTATATGGTTTTAACGCCTGAGCAGGATCATTGTAATTTACATCTTTTTAAAAAATTAATTAATTTATTTTTGGCTACATTGGGTCTTTGTTGCTGCGCATGGGCTTTCTCTAGTTGCGGCGAGTGGGGGCTATTTTTCGTTGCAGTGAGTGGGCTTCTCATTGCAGTGGCTTCTGTTATTGCAGAGCACATGCTCTAGGCGTGTGAGCTTCAGTAGTTGTGGCATGCGGGCTCAGTAATTGTGGCTCGCGGGCTCTAGAGCACGGGCTCAGTGGTTGTGGCGCACGGGCTTAGTTGCTCCGCAGCATGTGGGATCTTCCCGGACCAGGGCTCAAACCTGTGTCCCCTGCATTGGCAGGCAGATTTTTAACCTCTGCGCCACCAGGGAACTTCCATGATTTACATCTTAAAAGGTAAGAAAGCAGCTATAGTCAGGCAAAGTTTATGATATAATGACCTTGGTTTGGTGGGCACAGCAAAGTGAGGGTGAGATAAGATTTTTTAAGCATCTTGATGAGCAAGCTCTGAGTAATCAGTAAACTATTTTAGTTGTTTCACACTCTTATCTATCAAGAATAAGTTTTTCTTGAAGCAGTAGCTAAGTATTTTTTGCTTCTTCTTAGTATTCTTTTAATATGACTAGGCAAGTATGCTCAGTCACAGAATTTTTTAAGTTGGATCCAGAAAAATGTATTTAGTCCCAGTATTGTTTTTTTTTTTTTTTTTTTTTTGCAGTATGTGGGCCTCTCACTGTTGTGGCCTCTCCCATTGTGGAGCACAGGCTCCAGACACGCAGGCTCAGCGGCCATGGCTCACGGGCCTAGCTGCTCCGCGGCATGTGGGATCTTCCCGGACCAGGGCACGAACCCGTGTCCCCTGCATCAGCAGGCGGACTCTCAACCACTGCGCCACCAGGGAAGCCCCCCAGTATTGTTTTACACAGAGAAAAGGACTTCTGTTGGTTCCAGCTCTCAAATCCAGTCCCATAGATTTAAGACATAGAAAGGCAAATCTCTTAAAGTTACAAGAAGGAGCTATGCACCATTAAAGATTATGCCTCATTGAAGGAACACACAGAAGGACACACAGAAGTGTGGGATTTTTCTGACTGGCTGCAGGTTGACAAAAGTCTCGGGATTCCCGGGTTTCTTAAATGACTTTAGAAATAGTTTATCATGGCCAAAGAAAATACCCTCAGCCTAGGAAACATAACCTTTCCTTGCCTGAGAATTTATCCTTCTTACAAAAAGAGAATTTGATTGAGCTAGTTGCCTTCATTGCCTCCGTGAAGGGCATTTATTTTTATTTTATATTGGAGCATAGTTGATTAACAATGTTGTGTTAGTTTCAGGTGTACAGAAAAGTGATTCAGTTATACATATACATGTATCTATTCTTTTTCAAATTCTTTTCCCATTTAGGTTATTACAGAATATTGAGCAGAGTTCCCTGTGCTATACAATAGGTCTTTGTTGTTTATCTATTTTAAATATAGTAGTGTGTACATGTCAGTCCCAAACTCCCAATATATCCCTCCTCCCCACCTTCCCCCTTGGTAACAGTAAGTTCCCTCATTAAGTCTGTGAGTCTGTTTCTACTTTGCAAGTAAGTTCATTTGTATCATTTTTTTTAGATTCCACATTTAAGCCATATCATATGATACTTGTCTTTCTCTGTCTGATTTACTTCACTTAGTATGATAATCTCCAGGTCCATCCATGTTGCTGCAAATGGCATTATCTCATTCTTTTTAATGGCTGAGTAATATTCCGTTGTAGATATGTACCACATCTTCTTTATCCATTCCTCTCTTGATGTACATTTAGGTTTCTTCCATATCTTGGCTATTGTAAACAGAGCTGTAATGAACATTGGGGTACATGTATCCTTTCAAACCATGTTTTTCTCTGGATATATGCCCGGGAATGGGATTACTGGATCATATGGTAGCTCTATTTTTAGTTGTTAAGGAACCTCCATACTGTTCTCCATAGTGGCTGCACCAATTTATATTCCCACCAACAGTGCAGGAGGGTTCCCTTCTCTCCACACCCTCTCTAGCATTGTTTGTAGATTTTTTGATGATGGCCATTCTGACTGGTGTGAGGGGATATCTCATTGTAGTTCTGGTGTGCATTTCTCTAATAACTAGTGATGTTGAGCATCTTTTCATGTGCTTCTTGGTCATCTGTGTGTCTTCTTTGGAGAAAAGCCTATTAAGGTCTTCTGCCCATTTTTTGATTGGGTTGTGTTTTCTTTTTATATTGAGCCGCATGAGCTGTAGCTACATATGAAAAAAAATGAAATTAGGACATTCTTTAACACCATACACAAAAATAAACTCAAAATGGATTAAAGACCTAAATGTAAGACTGGATACTATAAAACTTAGTGAAAAACGTAGGCAGAACACTCCTTGACATAAATTGCAGCAATACTTTTTTGAGCCATCTCCCAGAGTAATGGAAATAAAAACAAAAATTAAATAATGGGAACTCATTAAATTCAAAAACTTTTGCACAGCAAAGGAAACAATAGACAAAACAAAAAGACAACCCACAGAATGGGAGAAAATATTTGCAAATGATGTGACTGACAAGGGATTAGTCTCCAAAATTTACAAGCAGCCCGTGAAGCACATTTATTTATTTATCAAGCTTTTCAGAAATACTTGTCCCCCTCTCATTCCTGCTAAGCCCACACATAAGCTTGAGAATAAAGTGATGAAAGCAAAAAAAAAAAAAAAAAAAAAGAGAGAGAAAAATAAAGTTTCTCAAAAGTGTAATGAAATCAGGTCATTAAATTATGATCTCTAAATCACAATTCAGTGTTTCCTGAAGAAAAAAAATCACAAACTTTTCATTGAGATAGAAGCAGAAAGCTACCACCACTGAGTCTATCATGTAAACTGTCACCTTTGATATTTGGGTCACACTATGCGTATGGTACATGCCTCCATTTCTGATCCAAGTAGTTGTGATCAGGGGAGCCATGTTCCTTTCACCTACAGAGTCAAAGCTGGAGCCATAACATCTAATAAAGAGTCAGTTGGGACCACATTCTACAGAAAGTTTCTGGGAAACTAAGAATTCAGGACCCAATCTGTTTAGTATATTAAGTTTTCAAAGGAATATATGCATTTATCCTGGATTGCAAAAACTGCCATTCTGGAAATTTGCCACGAGGTGTCCAGTAGGACATTGTCCACAGGTCTGAATGAAGAGAGACATAATATGTGAGACCCAGATGCTAAATTCTGCTCAAAACGCTGCAAATTACTAATCCTGAATTACCCTACATTCATAAAAACATATTTAATTATTTATTTAAACAGCTTTAATCAACATGAATCTACTATTCATTGCAAATGTCATTTAAAGCAATTTAAAGGCATAATTTTAAGTGCAATTTAATATTTACCTCAAGTCATATTTATCTTAATCATCTCACCCTGAATCATAAGTCATATCACAAAGATGTACCTGATAATTTGTCCATTCATCCAGCACAGGGTTTCATACTAGTAGTGCTGACATTTTGGGCTGGATAATTGTATGTTGTAGGGGACTGTCCTGTGCATTGTAGGATGTTTAGCAACCCAGTAGATATCAGTGGCAACTGACTCCCCCCACACACACCAGTTGTGACAACCAAGCATTTCTCCAGAGACTGCCAGCTATACTGAGGTGGAAAGTGCGGGGGGAAGGAACCACTCCCAGTTGAGAACCACTAACGTAGCAGGATATTAAGGCTTCCCAGTTTGCATATCTTGCAGCAGTTGCTATCTCAATCCTAGGGAGCCCATTGCTTATAAATGATTAGGTCTAAACTAACTGATCCTTAGTCTGCCTTTGCAACCTATTTCATACTCAAACACACATGGCAGGAAAGAAAAAATTAGGGCTTGAGATACCTCTATGAGCATCCTTATATTTGTTCTCCTTAGAAGGTGTTATTTTCCTTCCAGAGGACTTAGCTCAATACTTTCTTCCTCCACTTTAGAATCAGTTATGGGATCTACATTATAGTTTCATGTCAGTTTCCAATAGCAAGATCCTACTAACCAAGTCCAATCTGCATAAATGCTGTTTTCAGTGACGAATTTCATCAGTTTAATAAACCGTGTCTTACACAAAACAAACCATTTTGAATACAATAAAAGCATTACTTTTGAATTGAAATTTATCTTTGTTTCGTGAGAGGATGTTATAGGAAAATCATGACTGCCGTTCACTCTAGACTGAACCGTTGTTAGTCAGGAAGAGTCATGAATTTCCCATTTTTCATTCTCTGAGTGCTTCCCTCACTCCCATGGGGGTGATTTATGCAATGGCAGAGTGAGTCTGATTTTCCTCCTGCTTCACTTTCAAATTGCTGCATGAATAATATTATCAGATCTTGATTGGTGGTTCATGAAAGCTGTACTTAGTTTCTTATTTCAGGAAAATCTTTCACTGAAATGTTTAGCTTTTCAAACAAATCTTTGCACGACTTCACATTTTCAGCTTGTAGTAGTACCTGTATACATTTGGAGAGAGAGGGGACTTGGAGAGAAAAGAGATAGGTAGCAACCAAATACATAGGCCTTCAATGGACTAGATGTCTCCCTGTCCACTATCAAAACTAAAGTCTATGGTGTAATTTCTTTGGATAATTTCACGTAAATAAGTGTAGAGGGACGGAAAGAAGAGTAACTGTGATAGACCGGCAAGAAACTTGGCTTCACCACCTTAAGACATTTAGTGTCTCCTTGTTTGCTCTATTCATAAGTAAAGGTAAATAAGTTTCATTAATGTATTCAATAAGAATTTATTAAATACCTAATATGTGCCAAACATTACATTTTGTGTTTAGAACACAAAGTAAATGTGAAATACTTCTAGGTTGCCTACATTGATATTAATATGTTAGTGTTCAAAAAGAACTCATTTGATAAGCAAAAATTATGCAAATAAAGCTTGGAACACAAAATATAAATCAAAATGAGAGTTTAGCAATTAATGATAATATTCTGTGAATATATATTGTACAGGATTATGCAAATTTATGTGCTCTATTTCTGTACATAAAACTTGCCAAAAGAACATAAAAGACAACCTGAATAAATGGTGAGAAATATCATGTCCTTCCATAGGAAGGCTTAATATTATATAACCCCACATCAATTTATACAGTTAAAGTAAATAAAACAAAAATTCCTAAGGAACAGAGAAGGGAGGTTTCTAATGCTTTGGTTATATTCAGTGCAGTACTAATTCAAGCATACTTTAGCAATGTTTATTACATCTAAAATGATCTAGGTCAATTATACTTCAAAAACAAACAAACTCAAAAAAAGAGATCAGATTTTTGTACCAGAGGTGAGGGATGGGGGAGGGGGAATTGGATGAAGGCCATCAAAAGGTACAAATCTCCAGTTATAAGTAAATAAGTACTAGGAATGCAATGTATAACATGATAAATAATTTAATTAACACTGCTATTTGTTATATATGAAAGTTAAGAGTAAATCCTAAGAATTCTCATCACAAGGAAAAATTTTTTTCTTTCTTTAATTTTGAATCTATGAGATGATGAATGTTCACCAAACTTATTGTGGTAATCATTTCATGATGTACGTCAAATCATTATGCTGAACACCTTAAACTTATACAGTGCCGTGTGTCAATTACATCTCAATAAAACTGGAAGAAAAAAAAAATCTAAAATGAGCATATCCTTGACATAGCATTTTTTGCTTCTAGATATTTATCCTCCAGAAATAAGTACCAAAGTATGATAACATATATGTATAAGAATATTCACTTCTGCTTTGTTTTGATAGCTAAGAACTCAAATATCCATCAATGGGGAAAAAACTATAATAGATCCATTTAATGGAGTAGCATGAAAAATATCTATTAAAAATAATGAGATATAGCTAAATTTAGCATCATGAAAAAAGGTTCAAAATATATTGCTAAATGAAAAAAGTCCAATTTTAGAGCAGTATATATTGTATGACATTTTTCTATAAAAATAGGATAGTAACAGTATTAGCAAATGTACTGAAAACAAGCTGAAGGACTATGTAGCCAGCAACTAAAGGGGTGAGATTATGGAGGACTTTTATTTGTTTTATTCATTTCCTTAATATTTGAATTTTAACTTTTTCTTACTTGTATAATTAGAAAAAATTAAGACAGTATGAAAATATATATTAATAACCTTTTCTTCACCAGGATTTGACATTAGAAAAATTATGGATCAGTTTTGCTTATTGTTTTTATACCAGTTAGAACTTCTAAGCTAAGTAACATTAACACTGCTAAACATTGCTATCCCAAGTCATTCCTTAAATAGTTTTTAATTAGTCTTTCCTTAGAGAAAACATGAGCTGCTACAGAGAGGATTTGTCTAAACAAAAATGGTTTAAGAACTCGCATCATAAGACTTACACTCACGAAGTATTTGACATCTTCCTCTGCAAATTTACCAGAAGTTTAACATTTTTCAGTTTTATTTTTTAATGACTGTACTTGTGTATAATTGCACTGTAAACAGCTCTGATGAATTACTGAAAGTTTTCTCTCAGCTTCTTCTGTTTTTTTTTTCCACGGATCTTGATCCCTTTGAATTAATGAGGTTGGAAAAAGAACCCATGAAACCCTAATCTAGTTGGGTAGTTGCTCTACCAATTACAGGATGAAAAATGTGAATTATAGTCACTTCACCTCGGAAAGTGCTAAAAAAGAGAGAGCCCTATATATCAGCCAAAACGACTGGTTCAGAAATCTTTTAAAAATCTTTATACATCTTCAAAATGTCAGCCAAGGTGTATTTCCAGATAGAATATATGGTGACATCAACATTTCTTTAGGCTTTATTGTAAGTGCTTTGTTTATTTCATGTTTACACAGGGCACAGACTTCAGAAAACTTGTGGTTAAAGTTGGCTAAGACCAATAAGCTTTCATTACAGAAAGTTACATGTAAGATTTCCTTATGAATATAATAATCCTGGCGCACTGTACTCTAGTCTAACAATATGCTGAGGGGAAAAAATGCGTGAAATGCACTTCTTGGCAAAATAGAGTAAATCTGAATTATTCAGGGTAAATTGAACAAGCTCAGTAGTGCTTTGTGATGCTCTTTACAAGCTCATGACATTATTGTCTTTAACACCATTAATGTTATCTTGCCATTCTTTAGCCAGTTGGGTATTGAGAAACTTAAATGTTACAGAATAAATAATAGAATGTCATATAGACCATTAGTCATTGAAATGAAATATTTATACATTTGTATATATAAAGAACATCACCCATTTTACCTTCATGGTGGTCCAGGTCCAAATCCAAATACATGTGCCAGTGTCATTATGTCTGTTGCTAGATTTTTAAATAAAATAGAGGCAAAGTTGAATTTTAGTAAAATTCTACTTCTTGGCTAAAGCAACCATATTTAAATTCTTAAACACATTATTCTTAAGTATATCAGCCCATTCAATGGCCACTTCTCAGTTCATACATTCCTATGATAGCCTAAGTTTCCCAGTGGAACTTATTGGTAACATAAACTTAGTTTTACTAAGCCTGTTATTTGACGATAGAGACAGACTACAAGCCTGTACTTGGAATTTAAAAATGGTTTTTCAGAGTAGGTGTCATCTAGGCAAGAGAAGCATAAAAAGACATTCCATTAGAGGGTATATTATGTACAAAGATTTAGAACAAAGAGACAGAAGTTTAGAATTGACTGAACATAGAATTCTACATTTTTAATTGATTAATCTGTTATATTTCCATGGGGTAAAAATAAGATTATACATTTATATTTTGTTCTTTATTTCCTAAAACCATAGGGCTTTTAATATTAAATATTTTTTTCTTATAGGTTGAGCTATTATTACAACTGTTTTTTAGGAAAACAGAAGCAAAATAACATGTTGATTATTAGGTTCCTTCAGGGAAGAGCCAGGGAAGATAGTGATGACATTTAACCTGAACTCCATCCAGAGAATAGGTAGACATTAACAGTTGGAGATAGGGTATGTATTAGTTACCTAGGGCTGCTGTAACAAAATACCACAAATTGGGTAGTTTAAAACAGCAATTTATTCTTTTAAATTTCTGTAGGCTAAAGGTACAAAATCAAGATGTCTACAGGGTTGGTTTCTTCTGAGACATGTGAGGGAGAATCTGTACCATGCCTCTCTCCTGGTTTCTGATGCCTTGCAGATACATGACCTCAATCCTCACATGGCATTCTCCCTGTGTGTTTGTATCTCCATTGAGCAGTCTTCTTATAACTAAGCACTGCAGTCATGTTGGATTAGTGGCCCACCCTACTCCAGTATGACCTCATCTTAATTAATTATAATCTGCATTGACTTTATTTCAAAATAAGGTCACATTCTAAGGTACTGGGGCTTACAACTTCAAAATATCTTTTTTGGGCAACACAATTAAACCCATAGCAGAGAAAGATTACTGTAGCTTGAGAGAGCTTATGAAAAATGGTGCAGATGCTTAAAATTATTCAAGTAAAATGTTGTGATTGGAACTTCAGGTGAGAGAGCAGAAGTGGAGGAGTTAAGCAAGGCGTGAGTCAGACCATTAGAGTTTGGAATGCAACAGTGATGACCATGGGCTTGGTGTAACAGGGAGCCATCAAAATCCTGCTTGCAAAGAAGAATGTGTGGTCTCTGTTTACTTCTGCAAGATCAGGTATTGGGGATAGGGATCATAGAAAATTCAATTAATATTTCTTTTCATTTTTCAAGTTTCTTTAAAATCAAGGCCTTTCTATAATCCTCTTTATAACTTTTTAAAAGTTCTATATTTGCAATGATGTTAATGTTTAAATGTAAATTTCCCCCGAGTACTCCTGCTTTAGAATCCTAGATTTCTTTTTATAAAAGAATAATACAAAAGATCAGTGGTACTTCCATGTTTCTATTTTTTAAACATCAAGTTCAGCAATGCAAAGAAAGAAAAATGATATGAAAATACTATACCTTTTTGATAAAACTTTCTGTATCTTTACTCAAATATCATTGAATACACAGAAAATCAATACACTGATTACTTAAAACCATAGTTACAACATGTAAACAAGTTTAAGCCACAATGCAAATGCAGTGTATTATTAATAGTGTTATATTACTTTAAATGAATATTATAGCATTATATTCACCTTTAGAACTAGATGGGTGGGATGGGGGGAGGTCCAAGAGGGAGGGGATATAGGTATACATATAGGTGATTCACTTCGTTGTACAGCAGAAACTCACACTACATTGTAAAGCAATTATACTCCAATTAAAAACAAAAAGTCCTACAGCTGTTAAAAAAAAAGTTTTTAAAATGTATCCTTTATAATCTTAGAGCAAAGGCCCTAAAAAAAAAAAACCTAAAGGACTTCCCTGGTGGTCCAGTGGTTGAGACTCCACGCTTCCACTGCAAGGGGCACGGGTTCAATCCCTGGTTGGGGAGCTAAGATCCTGCGTGCTGTTTAGTGCAGCCGAAAAAAAACCCTAAGAAATATCCATAGAACATATTGTTGCTCCAAATTAATTTCAGTGGGTAGACATGTGGTGATTGATTCCAAGTGCCCCTTGAGTGTCCATGGAGTGACAGTTTGTGCTCACAACTTGCTGGAAACTGGTCTGTGAGTTAAAAGACAGGAAAACATGATCAAACTTGGCTTAATTGATATCTTGGAGAGGACCTGACTCTCCTGAGCTTTGATGTCTTTCCTCTCTTAGGCTCTCCTCAGTCAACTCAGTTGGAAACTGGAGTGTCTGATGTCTAGTCAGGGTCTGCTTTATAAGTACTAACAATGAAAGCAAAGAAATGGACTTGGTGTTCAAAGGGCTAATCCGCATGTGAGCTTGGCCTGTATAATAAGAAAGGAGCCATTTCCATATCATCACAGGACCAGGAACAGCCAGCCTTTGACAGGGCATCAAAAATGTGGGGTGTCTTGCTGGTACCCATTCTACCCTTGTCACAGACATTGAAGCCGGTGGGCTTGGATAAATATAAAACTGGGCCTCACGTTGTGCTCCTCCATTACACACATGTCAATATGTGGAGCTTTCCACCTAAGAGGAAACCGTGAAAAATGGAAATTCAACATATGGTCAATGAGGGCTGCAAAAGCCATGGAAAGAAACCATTGCTCTCCTGAAGGCTTTCAGTGGCACTCTTAGATAATTGCTTAATTGAAATTTTATTCCTTTCATTGAACCTCACAGCAGGAGTGAATCTACAATTATAAAGCAAGTTTTGATATTTCATTCCTGCCCTTTATAGCAATGTTGGTGAAGAATGAACATTAATTAAGAAATAGCAACAAAACAAATTGCTCTGGAGGGGAAGAAAAGGAAGAGGTTTGAGAGTGTATGAACGTAATTAAAAGAGGGGTGATCAGAAGCACAAAGAAGAATTTTCTTTTTCCATGGTATTGGTAACAGCAACATAGGGAAATGATTTTACTATACAAGAGTTTGTCCTTTATGGGTAGATAAGAGGAGCGATAATTATAGTGAAAAATATATTTTTAAAATCAGTCATAGTCCAAATTTTTTTATTTACAGGCCAAGTGACTTGAATAATTCACTTTACCCCTAAGACCCTCAACTACCTATAAAACAGGAATAAAAATGGCAGATTGTTTACTTTATAGGATGGTTGTGAGAATACAGTGAGTTATTACCTGGGAAAGCATGTTGTAAATTGTAAAGCTCCTGTACTCAGGAAATTGATTAATTAATTCAGAAAAGGAGTTAACTATTAATTTATTTCCTAATAATGTGAGGGAGGGAAGTAGGAGCTGGGAAGCAATCAATATACTCCTTACTAATACTTTAACAGAGTTTAATTTTACGAAACTCGTATGTAAGGGAAACTCTGTCTGCTACCAGTAATTAGCCACAGGAAAGAATTATAATGGAATTGAAACTTTAAGGTGTTCTGGAGCTTATTTACATATGTCCTTAATATGAATAACTGAAATAGGGTTGAGTTGGCAGTGTCTTATGCCAACTCTCTGGCTCTTAGACTATTGAGAACATAAATGTATTACTTTTATTTGTGAATAATCCTATGAGATGATAGCCCAGCTCTCATTAGTCTCTTAAATGTCCAAAGGCAATATCTGCAAGTATTGATAGTTCTGCAGATGAATGAAATTTAAGGTTTAAATAATTTTCCCAGTTCCATACAAAAAAGTATGCTTTTAGAGAATGGAGCAAAGTAACTGTGGCTTTAGATGAACAATAACAGATAGGGCCAGCTAGGAGAAAACAGATTCTCTCAACCAACCTGAGTCTCTTTATTTTTTTCTCACCATTATAAATATATCCATGGTTTGAAGACCATAAGAAGCAAATAATTATAAAATAATAAACAAAGACACTGGGCTAATTATAATTCCACTGACATATGATACTGAGTAATATTTTATTAAAATAACCATATTCACATGTTTCTATCCATGACAGAGCAAATTGGATCCTTATGTCCTATCCATTCTCACCTTCTGCTTAAGGAACAAACAAACCAATGTTATTTGGAGCAGTGATATGCCTGATAAAAATGTATTATTTCCCAATGTTCCTTTTAGCTTCAGGTTTCATATGACTAAGTCCTGACCTATGAGTTATAAGTGGAAGTTTTGGAAAGAGAATCCTAGAAAGATTCCTTAAGGGTTAATAGTTCCCTTTTGCTTTTTTACCCTTCCCCTTTCTTGCTGTCTCGTAATGGATGTGAAGGCTGGTGCCCCAGCAGCTGTTCTGAGCAGTGCGTTGCTTTGAGATGGAAGCTATTTACTATGTGATTGTAGAGAAAAAATATAGATGGAGAATGAACACAGTGATTCTGGAATCACCATATCAGCACTAGGTTATATTCTGTTTTGTTTTATTTTTTATGTTAGAGGGGAAAGTGTGATTTTTTTTTCATCTTTTTAAACATTTTTTAATGCAGACAACCTAATCTTAACTGATATATAACAACTAGAATATAAGTTCCTTGAAAGCAGAGGTCTTTTCCATTTTGTTTAGAGCCTAAGACACAGGCAGACCCATAATAGAGGCTAAAAAATACTTGTTAAATCTGAACACCTAAATCTAATCCTTTTCTTTGTATATTGTTTAAATAACTCTCCTCTCTACCTCTTATTCTCTTTTCTACTTTTCCTACATAATTTCCTAAATTATTTCCTCTTTTGTCCTTTTATTTACTCTTCCACCAATCTTTGTTCCTAAAATTGACCACTGTAGTTATCTTCTCCCTTCTTATTTAGATAGTAGTTTGGCTACTACATTGGCCAATGAGAAATGAGCAAAATATAAATCCAAAGCCCATGACAATTCTTCTTGGTTATTTTCTTTCAAATTTGGTTTAAATAGAGACCAGGAGGATGGGCCACTGTATAAATCTTTAAGAATGTTCCCATCTTTAAAAATTATAGTTCTATCTTCCCAGATGTAAAATAATTACTCCCTACATTCTTATAAATATTTTATAATGGAACCATGACCTGAAAACAAAGATTCAAGTTTCATAGTCACTGTGAATTAAATTTGAAAACATCAAAGTTTATATATTGAATGGGTCAGTGGAGGATATATTTGCAAGAGAGTCTGAATAGCTCATGGGAAAATGACAAATCAAGTTGGAGAGTTGGTCCCAAATATTAAAATTTCCAGTGAATCAAGCAACAAAGAGTCACCTCCTAATCTCCAAGTAAAATTATAAATGGGAAAAGAATTCATGCTAGAAAAGGGGAAATGAAATAAGTAATCTGAGCTGATTTTTAAAGAAACTTGGTCCTCTGTCATTCAAATTGCCCAGCCCTGTGCATTTATTTTTGCATTTTTAGAGTTCCTAGGACAAAGGATCATAGAATGAATTAAATTAGAGAAATACATCACTATAAGGATATAAGAAAATGAAAAAATGAGAGTTACTGAAAGTCTGAAAACTCAATGTGTGTTTTTTTCTTTACTCTGGCTACTTTTAAGATTTTCTCTTCTTTTATTTTTTTCATTGTTTTTAATACAGTGTGCATAGATGTGATATTTTTGATATTCATAATTTTAGGGAGCAGTAGTGCTTTGCAAAACTGTATCTTCATATCTTTCTTCAGCTTTAGAAAATGTTTCACCAGTTTCTATTCAACTATTGCTTCGCTCCCGTTCTCCCTCTCCTCTTTTTCTCTTCTACAGATACATTACATCATTTCCAATATCCCTTAAGTCTGCTAATCTCTTTCTGTATTTTCCATCCTTCTTTTCTCCTTGTACTTTTTTTTTTTTTTGCGGTACGCGGGCCTCTCACTGTTGTGGCCTCTTCCGTTGCGGAACACAGGCTCCGGACGTGCAGGCTCAGCGACCATGGCTCACGGGTGCAGCTGCTATGCGGCATGTGGGATCCTCCCGGACCAGGACACGAACCCATATCCCCTGCATCGGCAGGTGGACTCTCAACCACTGCGCCACCAGGGAAGCCCCTCTCCTTGTATTTTAGTCTGATTATTTTATACCTCTCTTTTCTTGTAACTAATCTGCTAGTAATTTAATCACTAAGTGCTGAATTTCAATTATTGTATCCTCCAGTTCTAGAACTTCAGTTATTTTATATATATTCCCATACTTTCTAAAGCTCTCCATCTTGCCATCTATTTTATTGAACATATTAATTACAGTTATTTTTAAGTCTATGTTTTGTTACTTTAATAACTAGATAATCTGTAGGTCTGTTTCTAGCACCTTTTCCTTCTGTTGTTTGTTGATCATTTGTTACTGTTCTCTTTTAGGCCTGTTTTTGTTGTTGTTGCTATTGTTGTTTTAATTGAATGCTGAGCATTTTATGACTGCCAAGGTAAGAAGCTCTGGATGACATTATCTTCCTCAGAGAAGATTTAATTATTCTAGCCAGTGGTTAGAGGAGGGGCAGGTTCTCTTGGTCTAATCAGGGATAGATACAGTCTGAGAATAGGTTTCAAACTTTGTGAGAGTTAAAATCTGTAGTGCAGCTACCATTGCAGCTCTTCCTCAGCAGACTCTAATTTCCAATTTGTGTTCCTCCAGGGTTGTGAGACTTCTAAAAGTTTTCCTTAGCCTTTTTGCCTGCTTTCTTCCTAGTTTCTCAGTCTCTTACACTCTGGAAGTTTTATGTTGACAAATGCCTCAAGGACAAGAATGTTGGCCTCACTTCTCTAAAAACCCATTTTCTCGAGATCTTGGTCCTTTGGGTCTGGCCTACCTTAGTAGTCATTACATTTTTATCTCCTCATCCCAAGAGCTTGGCAAAAATTTGGGGCAGAC
Source organism: Phocoena sinus (assembly GCF_008692025.1). NCBI lineage: Eukaryota > Metazoa > Chordata > Mammalia > Artiodactyla > Phocoenidae > Phocoena > Phocoena sinus. The sequence continues at coordinate 31,818,399 of NC_045766.1, forward strand.
ACTTTCTGCTTAAACTCTTGCCCCATGCTGTGAAATGGCAAATAATATCAAATTCCTCAATAGAAAAAAGCAACTAAGCAAGTATAGCTTCTTTCAGTGTATTTCCCTTCTCTTTTGGATCTCTAGTCCTCACTGCCTTAATTGATCACTAATGCCTAAGTAAACTAAAAAAAAATTTAACTGAGTAGCTTTTAAATGGAGGATTTGTGTGATACAAGCTATTCCACCAGAGCTGGAAGATATTTGGAGCCAATTTTTTGACCTTTGGGTTTCCCTCTAGTCCTAACTTTTTGTTATGTGGATAATGTGCCAATTTGAAGTTTTTCTTAATATACTAAGTAAAGTTTTCTTCCCTAAAATTTTAAAAGTTCTGGAAAATTTATATGGAAAAGTGTGACTTACTTGTTTTGTCTCTAATCAAAAAATGAAGAAGCTGAGGAGGAGGACATGAATTTATCCCTGTGGGATAAGTTGCTTTTATCATTTATGTGCCCAGGGAGGCGTATATAAGAGAGTTCATTAAATTTGAGCATTTTTGTTTTGTTTTCCTTAAATAGAAATCCCAAAGGAATTAAATTACATTTTGGCTAGCTTCTTACATTTATTTGCCAATGGACAAGTCCAAATACGAAGGAATTTGCTTTTTATTTGGACTGATATAATTAGCCTGTCTACAAATAGATTATTTATACAGGCATGCCTCAGAGATATTGCGGGTTCAGTTCCAGACCACCGCAATAAAGCAAATATCACAATATGGTGAGTCACACAAAGTTTTGCTTTCCCAGTGCATATCAAAGTTATGTGTACGCTATACTGTATTCTAGTAAGTGTGCAATCGCATTATGTCTAAGAAAACAATGTATGTACCTTAATTAAAAAATACTTTGTTGTTAAAAAATGCTAACCATCATCTGAGCCCTCAACAGTTTTGCTGGTGGAGGGTCTTGCCTTGATGTTAGTGGCTGCTAAATGATCAGGGTGGTGGTTGCTGAAGGTTGGGACGCCTGTGGCAATTTCTTAAAATAAGACCACAGTGATGTTCGCCACATTGATTGGCTCTTCCTTTCATGAAAGATTTCTCTGTAGCACGCAATGCTGTTTGAAAGCATTTTACCCACAGTAGAACTTCTTTCAAAATTGTCGTCAGTCCTCTTAAACCCTGCTGCTGCTTTATCAGTTAAGTTTATGTAATATTCTAAATCATTTGTTGGCATTTCAACCATCTTCACAATGTCTTCATCAGGAATGGACTCCATCTTAAGAAACCACTTTCTTTGCTCATCCGTAAGAAGCTTCCTGATGCTCCTTATCCCTTAGAACTTGATTATGCAATTGGAGCAGTGCAGTCACATCTTCAGGCTCCACTTCTAATTCTAATTCTCTTGCTAGCTCCACCACATCTGCAGTTACTTCCTGCACTGAAGTCTTGAATCCCTCAAAGTCATTGATGTGGGTTGGAATCAACTTCTTCCAAACTCCTTTTAATGAACCTAACTCCAGTAACGACCTCTTCCCATGAATCACGAATGTTCTTCATGGCATCTAGAATGGTGAATCCTTTCCAGAAGGCTTTCAATTGACTTTACTCAGACCCGTCAGAGGAATCACTAATCTATGGCAGCTGGATACAGATAACCTTACAAAATGTATTTCTTAAATAATAAAACCTGAAAGTTGAAATTACTACTTGATCTATGGGCTGCAGAATGGATGTTGTGTTAGCAGGCATGAAAGCATCATTAATCTCATTGTACATCTCCATCAGAGCTCTTGGGTAACCTGGTGCATTATCAATGAGCAGTAATAGTATGAAAGGAATCTTGTTTTCTGAGCAGTAGGTCTCAATAGTGGGCTTAAAATATTCAGTAAACCATGTCATAAACAGATGTGCTGTCAATCAGGCTTTGTTGTTTCGTTTCTAGAGTAGATTTAGCATAATTCTTAAGGGGCCTAGGATTTTCATAATGCTGAATGAGCAATGACTTCAACTTAAATTCACCAGCTGATTGGCCCCTAACAAGATAGTTGGCCTGTGCTTTGAAGGTTTGAAGCCAGGCATTGACTTCTCTTCTCTGACTAAGAAAGTCTTAGATGGCATCCTTTTCCAGTATAAGACTGTTTTCTCCACATTGATAATCTGTTGTTTAGTGTAGCCACCCTCGTTATTTTTCTTAGCTAGAGCTTCTGGATAATTTGCTGCAGCTTCTACATCAGGACCTGCTTCTTCCTCTTACACTTTTAGGTGATGGAAATGGCTTATTCTCTTCAACTTCATGAACCAACCTCTGCTAGCTTCAAATTTTCCCCCTGCAGCTTCCTCACCTTTCTCAGAAATCATAGAATTGAAGAGAATTAGGGCCTTGCTCTGAATTAGGCTTTGGCTTAAGGGAATATCGTGGCTGGTTTGATCTTCTAACCAGACTACTAAAACTTTCTCCATATCAGCAGTAAGTCTGTTTTGCTTTCTTATCATTCATGTGTTCACTGGAATAGCACTTTTAATTCTCTTCAAGAACTTTTCCTTTGCATTCATAACATAGCTAACTGTCGGTGCAAGAGGCCTAGTTTTCAGCCTATCTCAGCTTTCAACATGCCTTCTTCGCTTAGCTTAATCATTTCTAGCTTTTGGTTTAAAGTGGGAGACATGCGACTCTTCTTTTCACTTGAGCACCTAGAGGCGATTTTAGGGTTATTAATTGCTTAATTTCAATATGGTTGTGTCTCAGAGAATAGGGAGGTCCAAGGAGGGGAGAGAGCTGGGGGAAGCTGCCAGTTGGTGGAGCAGTCAGAACACACACATTTACCAATTAAGTTTGCGATCTTATATGGGCACAGTTCATCATGCCACCAAACAATTACAATAGCTGTATCAAAGATCCCTGATCGCAGCTCACCATAACAAATATAGTAATAATGAAAAAGTTAGAAAGTACAGAATGTGACACAGAGACACAAAGTGAGCAAATGCCGTTGGAAAAATGGTGCTGACAGTCTTGCTCAAGGAAGGGTTGCCACATACCTTCAATTTGTAAAAACGGCAATATCTGTGAAGCACAATAAAGCAAAGCGCAATAAAATGAGGTATACATTTATCTGTATATTATAGCTAATGACTTGTCCTATAGAAGATAAATCCTTATTTTAGAAGGTCCAGAGTATTGAAGAGAAGACCCAAAGGAAGCAAAATTTCTTTCTGCTAACGTAGTGCATACAATACTAGGAAAATGGAGGGGAGGGGGGAGAATGCATATGCAAAAAGTGTAATCTCAAAACTGACATGTATTACAAAATGAATAATCATGAAACACACAATATAAGAAAAGCCATTCAAAGACATAAGAGAACTATGGGTGAAGAATACAAAACAAGATGAATTATTTACTAGAATTTTAGGAGTAAAAGTTTTATTGATGTTTCTGCTTGATTTTAACTTAGATATGAGAATATAGCTTCATAATGTTTATGAAACTGGTGTATTTATTGCTTTAGTCCTATGCAACCCAACTGAAATGACATATCTGATATTTTGTGGCTTAATTGCAGAACATAATGCCCATTATAGTTGTTGCAGAAACCCTTTAATATTTTAGGTTGTGATGACAATACAAAGGTACTTATCTCAAAGTACTATATTTTGATATGCTTCTTGACTTTCCCCTCAATCATTTTAAATGGAGAGATATAGAAATGAAAGTTCTCTGTTCCTTGTTCTCATGTGATAACTGTTAAGGTGAGACTCAGAGTATATTAGGAATATATGGTCTTAGTGACACATGAAGAAAGTAATGCCCATCTTCATGGAAGCAATCAAATTCTAATTAAACATGCTTTAATTAAACAATGTCATCTATAGTAGTTTGAAATAAGGCATTATGTCTAGCCTTGCTATGTTCTTTTAACGTTTAAAAAAAAATGTTGGAGGGATTATTGCTTTTAAGCTTCAGTAAATTCTAGAGGCTTATTGTTTCCTCATAATTCACCTGAGGATACCTGAGAGTTGACTTGTTCGTGGTCACCTACAAAGCCAGGAATGTGGCTCAATTTTTAATTTATAATCTACTGTCTTCTTTCTAAATTCTACAGAATTTATTAATTAGCAATAGAAAATAAAACAAAACAGATTTTATCTTTAATATCCTACTAGTTTAGTCAAACTTGCTCTGAAATGGAAAGATTAATAACAATTATAAGATTTCATCTTTGCTCATCATCTCTTGATGAATTGTTAGTGTGATTTCTGATCAATAAGAATATTTGTCTTCTTTTTGCTCATATGGACTGTAAAGGAAAATAGTTATGCAGAGTGGGTGGTTACCTATTGTAATATCAGTATTTAATCTAACATAATAATGTTTATATATTCTCCAAAGATTCTCACAAGGATTATATACCTAGATGGATAAGAAGCTGATTGCTAAAAGAGAGAATTTGAGAAACTAAAAAACACAAAATGAAGACATATGACTGAGGCAGATGAGAAAAAAATACAGAGAATTTTCAATTTCATTTTCAACCAGTCAGAAAGGCTGTATAGAACAGGTTGCATTTCCTACAGAAGAAAAATAGGTATTTTGATTATCTGGCAAAGAGAAGGCATTTTAAAAGCAATTTTGATTCATTTGTAGACTTATCCTAATTTTAGACTTTGTATTTTTCAATTTGCTGTTAAAATATAATTAGAAACAAATGTAAATTTTCTCCTCTGCTTTAAGAACCTGGACATTGAACATTTCACTTTAACAATACCTTTCTTACAGTGTCATTTCCTTTTGTAATCATTAGACATTAAAAAAAATTTTTTCCACTTTCACAGGAAAAAAATTAGAAACAGTATCATAATAACTGACAACTCAAAGGCAACAAAGGGGCCCCAAGTTGCAGATAGCTAAATAAACATAAAAGGAAAGTTACATACTGCTCCTAAGAAAAATTAAATTATAGCTGTAAAAATACAGACAGCTCAGTCTGTATTATCTTTTGTTGATCCAACAGCTTGTTGCTATGATAATACTGACGATTATAAATACAGTCCTTTCCCTTCTGCCAATGAAGCTATCATATCTTCCTATGAAAGTCACAAGTGAGAGATGAATTGACATCCTGGGTAGGAAATTGAATAGAAGCAAGAAATCAAGTAGAAATTCAAATCTCTCCCCTGACTCTCACAGGAACATATGAAAGTGACTTCTATTATGGCAAGATTTTCTGAGAACATTAAATTAGAATTTTAAGGGCATGTTTATTTCAAATCAATACGACTCAAGAGATTGATGCCTTTTGAGAATAATGCATGGTGTCATTCTGAATAGGCAAGCCATACTTATGAAATGTCCTAAAGAACAAAGAATAGAACAGGGGGAAATATTAAATTTACTTTTATTATGAAATCTTCCCAGAATTTAACTTAATTTAAAATGAAAATAATTCCATCTTCATTATTTTTTATAATCATTGCCGAATGTTTATTGAGTGCCTTCCAAGTATGGAACAGAGAATTAAGTGTTGCCAACCCAAAAAGATATGGTAGTCTCTACCTGCAGGCGCACACTATATGGTTGGAAAAGAGAAAGTTAAGTTTCAATCGACAGATGTTCCTATTACTTATATTACTCTCTTGCCCTCTTTGGAGCCATACAATCCTAACAATTCTTTGGGCTTTCATTTAATACAGATTGTTATTTCTTCTTCTTAGGACAAGGCAAGACAGTGAAAATTTTTTGGAAAATCTACCTCAAATCTCAGTGCATCAAACCCCTCAGTGTCCTCAGCAAAAACACCAGGTATCAGTAACTCGCTACTGAAATCAGAAATTAATGGTCAGTATATTTTGGTTTAAGTTTGTGCTGTAGTATTAGAAGTCTCCAATCTAGAGTCATTAGAGAAAATGAGAAAACACTTTAAATAAAACCTATTTTTAAAAAGTGATATCATTTGCAGAATATGAATCACACTGTGTAGTCACCTAGCAACTATTTACTTGATATGGAATTTTAACCTAAAATGGATATTTTTCCCATGACTAAATTCCATTTCAAGTCTATCATGTCTAATTAATTTCCACATGAGTACCCTGATAGAAACCATAATAAATTAAACTAGGACAGGCAGGAGGCAGGTCTGCTTATAGCACAAACTGCAGTGGGAACCATAGCACAAGATGCTGGGTCGTACTAGCTGACTCTGGACATGGTAAGGATATTATTTCATGGACCATGTTCAGAATGAGAAGAAAATCCATGGGAAACGTTACTGGATTAATGAGAGAAAAACTTGATGTGCCCATTGTCCTCTACTTCTCTGGGCTTCCCTATGGCACAGCACTGTAATGGTCTATTTTCTACCCAACTAAAGTGTAGACTCTTCAATTTAGTAGAGTCTATATCACTTTTCAAGAGGTAGGCAAAGTGCTTAGACCATAGTAGATCTCAAAAATGCTTAAATGGAAGAATGAGATGAGAATCTAAGGTGGTATGATAGCTATCAGAGACATAATGAGCAAATAGTAGATAATGTCATAGGATCTTGAGACCCATGATTTTAGACAGCCTGGCATAATTAAGGAACAAGAAGTGTAGAAGCTTGGTATTCACCTACAGCTGGCAAATTACTAACCATGATCTTCTAATTTGTTGAATAAGTATTTTATGAATGCTGAAAGAAAGAACAACTCTGAAGCAACCCTGACATTCATAATTTGGAGTTATGAAGTTTTGCTCCACCACAAATTATCTCATGTATTCTGAGTGAGCTGGTGAGTCACTTAGCTGGTGACAGAGCCTAGCCTTGAACATCCCAGCTGATGGTTTGTCGTAGCTGTGAACCCTGAGAGTTTGCCCCTCTCAGCCCTCAGGCTGTAATATTCTCTACGTCTCAAGATACAAAAAAGAGAGAAAACACCAGCTTAGCCAATCATTTACTATCTACCTCTCAGAGCAACTTTGATTTTTCTCTGTACATACTTACACAGCAACCCTCACAAAGGGATTTTCAGTGTGAAAATTGCAATGGGGGAAAACTTTTCATTGAAAGTTAAAAAGGTTGTGAGATGATAAGAGGAAACATTATGCTCTGGAAATGGCATTTAGATGAAAGCTAGGAGCCTGTGCGAACGTTGTGGTATACATAAGTTTCAGGTTTCAAGACAATTTTGAGATTTATCTTTTTCATGAATTTCACAAGCTTAATGTTTATGAAAGAATAAAGGGAAGAACATTCGGGAAACAGAGGAGATGTATTTATTGAACACCCACATCAAAGTCTCCTATGAAGCGCTTGTCTTGCAAAGGAAGTGGTAATTTAACAAAGTTCAGAAAAATCTGGCTCTTTTCCAAAAGTACAATAAACAAGAGATCTCTTTTAGTTTAGATAAAATCAGACAAAGAAAAGGTAAACATTGAATAAACTGACACCATGATTTCTAAATATAGAAAAGTAACAAAAGGTAGAAATTATAAGAGAAAGAAGACACAAATTCAGAGATAAAGCCAAAAGCAGTGAAAGTTTAAATAGGAAATAGAGTGTCATAATCATTAGAATTGTCCGTTACACTTGTACAAATTATACCAGAAATTGTCATTGGATTTGAAGGCACATAACAGATCCAATCAACTAACAAAATTATATGCATTTTCTTCAAAAATATGAATATTATACTTGTGCTGCTCATCAATAATACTTACAGGTCTCCTGTACACCTGTCAAATTGTCCTTGATTATTTAAACGTATAATGACAATTTTCCCAATAGGCAGAAAACTTCAAGAGGTAAAGACCGTGTCTTACTTGTTCACTGTGCGTAATACACAGTGTGACACAGAGTAGACACTTAAAAAAATACCTTATTGAACTTATGATCTTGATTGGTTCTGTGAGGATTCAAGTATAAACAGCGCCATCTTGGACTATCATTAAACATTTTAAATCTGAAAAGTAAATGGAGTTCTGACTCCTAGGCCTACAAAATAGGTTTGCTTTGAGCTGAAGAGATCCAGGAAACAGAAAGGGAGAAATGGCATCTGGCAGGAGTGTTCTCACTGGGCTGCTCAGATGCTGGCTTGCTCTCTGCTCCTACCTGGGCATATTTAAATCCAAACCTAGCTAAAAAATTAAATTCAACTGCATGAATGACTTCTTTTTCTTTCAATCTAGGGCATTTATCTTAGTGGTTCTCGAAGTGTGGTTGCTCACGCGACATCATCAGCATTACCTGTAAACTTGGTAGCGATGCATATTTTTCGGCCCCAGATCAGTCTACTCAGTCAGAAACTGAGGATGGGGCCCAGCAATCTGTGTTTAACAAGCTTCCAGGTGATTCTAAGTCAGGGTAAAGCTTTAGAAACCCCCAATACTAGGTGAAGTGAGGATTACTGTAAATATAGTCTTTTATGAATTACCATCCCACATCTTGTTAGGGACTCCACAATAAGCAGTGTTGTAACTCTGGCTATGGCAGCCCCTGCAGCATCTGGACTCCAAGACTTTCAAAGGCCATATGAGTAACAACTGCAATTGTGCTTCTTTGATTCTGAAAGAAGACAGACAATTTTAAAGTATTATGGATTGCATATACACTAGATCTAATAATCTATGCTATTTTCAAATACTTTTTAGAATAAAGGAAATATATTGGTAGTTCTACCTATAACTCCCTGTGAGACCTTTGTTCTCCAGGTTCCTCTTTTTTATAACTACACGTTGCACATTTTTAAAGCATGCAATTTGATTAGTTTTCACATATGTACACACCATGAACCACCACTACAATCAAGATAATGAATACATCAAAAACTCCCAAAGGGGCCTTGCAATCATTCCCATCCAGCTTTCCCTGTCCTTCTCCCATTTCCAGGCAACTGACATGTTTTCTGTCTTTCTCCCTCACATATATATCAATTAAGGGAGAGCTGACATCCTAACAAAATCAAGGCTTCAAACCCAAGAGTATAGTTTATCTCCATTTACTTAGGCATTCTTTAATTTCTCTCAGCAATGCACAGGGAGCTATACTTAATATTTTGTAATAATCTATAAGGGAAAAGAATCTGAAAAGAATATATATATATGTGTGTGTGTGTATATATATATATATATATATATATATATATATATGTATATATGTAAAACTGAATCACTGTGCTGTACACCTGAAACAAACACATTGTAAATCAACTATACTTCAGTAAAAATATATATTTATATTAAAATAAATAAATAAAAGTGGGCACATACTTCTACTAAAAACAAAAAAAAGTTGCATTAGTTTTAGGTGTACAACATAATAATTTGATATCTATTGCAAAATGATTGCTACAATAAGTTTAATTAATATCCATTACTACACATAGTTACAAATTTTCTTCTAAAGAAAAGTATTCTTTTTTCAATTTTATTTTCTGAACAATTGTTGCTATGGTAAAGAAATAAATGTTTGTGTATTGGTCTCTTATTCTGCAACCTTGATAAACTCATTTAACGATTGTAGTACATTTTTGTATATTCTACCAGATAAGGATTGTTATATTCTCTTGAATTGACCCCTTTACTATTATGAAATGAACATTTTAATGCCTGGCAATAGTATTAGTCAGAACTCTACTTTGTCTGATACTCATATGGATAGTCTAGCATTCTCTAGTGTTAGCATTGAATCCTTTTCAGAGATTCCAGTTACCTTTTAGTAGACCCTCATAAATTGTCCCAAGGATCACTGACCCTTTGTAATTTATTATTATTACTATCTTTTCTCTTAGTGTGTCATTTTGGATAGTTTCTATTGCTATGTCTTTTTAAGTTCTCAAATATTTCTTTTCACAATTTCTAATTTGCTTAATCTCATCCAGGGTATTTTTCATCTCATACGTCAGAGTTTTTATATTTAGAAGTTGAAATTGGGAGGTTTTTATATATTCCATGTCTCTAGTTAACTTTTTGAACATATGTGATATAGTTATAATAACAGTATTAATGTCCTTGTTTGCTAATTTTAACTTCTATATCAGTTCTAAATCAGTTTCAATTTATTGCTTTCTCTCCTCAAGATTGCTCATGTTTCTTACCTCTTTGCAAGTCTATAATGCTTTTGTTTTTGTTTTTTTCCAGTCATTGTGAATTTTACCCTATTGAGTTCTTGATAGTTTTGTTTTTATATAACTATTTGTGATCTTTGTTCCATGATGCAGTTAAGTTACTTGCAAATAGTTTGTTCCTTTCAGGTCTTGCTTTTATATTTGTTAAGCAGGATCAGAGCAGTGTTTAGTCAAGACCAAGGATTCCCAATATTCAGGCAAGTTTCTTTTGTGTACTCTACCCAACACCATTTGAATCATGAGGTTTTCCAGTTTGGCTGGTGGTAACAGGCATTACTCCCAGTCTTGTGTGAGTGCTAGGCACTGTTACTCCTAACACTACTATCACATGATTCTTTCCTCAACCCATTGTATAATCTCCTTGCATGCATGTGTTAGTCAGCATTCAGCTGCATACTCTAGAGGTATCTTTACCAGATTTCTGGGGCTCTCTCTCTCTCTCTCTTTGCTGCTCTCTTCTTTCTGATACTCAGTACTGTAGACTCTAGCCACCTAAGTCTACCCACACTCACAGTGCCATCTCCTAACACAGAGAGTCTACTCAGCTCCTACTGGATCTTTCTCCCTTGGCTTGGAAAATTTGAAGGAAGTAGGTGGCAGCATTCACTGTGCTCACCTTTTTTGTTTCCTATTTCTCAGCTACCACTATCCTTCATTGTCTGATGTCTAGTGTCTTGAAAATTGTTGTTTTGTTTTAAATATACATTGAACTTTTTGGGAAATTGTTTCAGTTGGGAGGGTAAGTTCAGTCCCTATTACTCCACCTTAACTGAAAATGGAACTATCTCCTCCTATTTTAAGGTCACATTTGGAGTAAATGACCTTTAAAGATCAACCCAGCTGTAAAAATCAGCAGTTCTTTCATAGGACAGAGTATCCACAGCTGTGTCGGTTCACTAGACCCAGTTATGCACTGCCCAGTAGGCTCCTCTGTCTCCTACTCTCCAGACCTCAACTACTTGCCTTTGTTCTTGGCCTGAGCAGCCCTAGCTTTGACTCACACAGTTTTGGGGGATTACAAAGTCCAACTATGGCCATAATCACTACAGATCTAGAAGTCCCCAGCTGCTAAGTACAGACCGCTGTCCCTAACCACTAGCCAGAGTGGAGCTTTGGAGGCTGTGACTTCTCCATCAGCTGTTGGAAGACTTGCATGGTACAACTCAGGAGTGTGGGGAATTCACGGCTCCTGGTGTGGACTTGACCCATGAGAGACAGTGGAACCATAAGACGAATTTCTCGCTTTTCTACCCCAACCATATCTCCCAGATATAGTGATTTCATGAACCTTGTCCTGAGATACCCCATATGACTAAATAACTGGCTGCATTTTCTTGTGAAATCACAGGCAGCACTCGCCTTTCCTGCCTCATTTCCCTTTTTCCTTCACTCTCACTTTGCACATAGCCATCCCACCCCTGCCAAAGAGCGTTAGTGTGTACATTTTGGTTCAGACTGTTTCCTAGGGGACTCGGTCTAAGAGAGTGGGGAAATAAAAGAATATAAGAAAACAAATCATTCCATTATGTAATATCTCCTTGTTCCATTTTTATACCAAAATTTAAAAATCTGCTCTGCATATTTTAAATGAAAAAATAAAATATTTTCATTTAATATGCAGAAAGTATAACCCAACTTTACAGAGCTGGGAGAAATATTATCAAGAACTATCAGTCTTGTTGAAGAAAAATAACAAAACATGACTCCTCAGTGCTAAACCAGCTGCCAACCAGCGTAGGAGAGAATTCCATATGCAGGTGCAAATGTCACTGTGAAAGCTGGAATTTCAGGGCTCTTATCTGAAATATGATTTGGAAGGTTTGTGGGAGAATGATGATGTAAACAGTTGAAGCAATGTGTAGTTTGCCTGCTTTTGTAAATACCAGCAAGAAGCTAAAAATGATTTTGCCTCAGTGCTCTGTCCTGTGTCACAGCTTTGCGGTTTGTTTAAACAGGTTTCTTCAGCACAGTAGAGTGATATTAAGCATGTAACACCTAACCCAAGTCACAGACTGTTTATTAGTAGGAAAAAAGGTCAGTTAAGTATGAATTAGAAAATGAGTAAATAAATTGTAACAGTTTATATAGACGCATATTCTAATAAGAAACCCATGATAATGTGAGATTTATTCATGAAATACTGGATTGGCACAGAGAGAGTCCAAACCAAACTATAATTTTTTAACCTTGATTTTATAAATTAATCTTGTTTATTCAGAGGAACCAGTAAAGTGAAATACTGGTAGCTGGAAGAAAGTTTTTCCCATTTTTAATATAATTTTTTTTGAAGAATCCTAAAACCTAGCATTATGGGTTGAATTGTGTTCCCCGACAAGATATGCTGAAATTCTACCCCACTACCTGTGCATGTGACCTTATTTGGAAATAGAGTCTTTGCAGATCTAATGAAGTTAAAATGACTTTATAATAGATTAGGATGGGCCCCAATCCAGTGACTTATGTCCTTATAAGATGAGGGAAGTTTGGTTACTGTGTCCCTATATGATAAGGGAAATGTGGATGCTGACACAAAGAGAGAACACCACATGTGGGATATAATAGAAGATTTTATTGTTTATAAACCCAGTGTATGGTGTTTATTTTAACAGACCAATAGATAAGAGCATTAAAATTATAGTTATCATTTTTTCTGATTCCAACAATATGCTCTCATTATAGAAAAAAAATGGAAAACACCAAAAAGAATTTCTTAAATCAGGGTTTCCCAACCCCCACTGGGCCGCGGCCCGTTAGGAACCGGGCCACACAGCAGGAGGTAAGTGGCAGGTGAGCGAGCAAAGCTTCATCTGCCGCTCCCCATTGCTCGCATTACCTCCTGAGCCATCCCCACCCCACCCCTGCAGTCTGTAGAAAAATCATCTTCCACAAAACCCGTCCCTGGTGCCAAAAAGATTGGGGACCGCTACCTTAAATCACTCATACTTCAAATACCCAGAGATAATTTATTAGAATTTGACATATATCTCTATAATATTTCTAAACAAATATTGTATATATCCATTGAAATCTATTAATCATATATTTGGGATTATACCAAAGATACAGTTTTGTGTGAATACTACTTTTTAATTTAACTGTAATATAGTGTTAAACCTGGTTTAATGTTTAATATGTCATTAAACCAGGGTATTGTGTACACAAGTATAGGCTGGGCACTGCACAGTTCTAAAAGGTATTCACTTAGACAATGACACACTTCCTGGAGTTGTGTAATATGACAGCCATTATTAATCATTCTTAGAAAACATTTGAACGGGCCACACAATTGCTCATTCTTTATTAACTACTAGTCTACTGCTGGATGTTTAACTTGTTTCCATTCTTGTTGTTATAAATAATGCTATATGAAATTATCTGTGCAAAAATATTTGTATTCATTGTTCATTAATTTAAGGAATATCCTTAAAAGTAGAATATGTATAAGTCAAAGGATAGGCATATTTTAAAGATTCTCTACACATATCGAAATGTATGTCAAATGCTTTAGACTAATTTCTATGGACACCTTCCTTTCGCTTAACCCTGCATGTTCATCACAGTTCCCTTGGTTTCAAGTAAAAGAAATTTATTTCAATTAGAAGAAAAATTTGTATCTATATATGTGTGTGTGTGTTTGAAACATACAAGAAAATATCATAGAACCCAAGGTACTCAGGTCTCGTGAAAAAATGGAACCAGGAACTCAAAAGTCATTAGGAGGAGCTTCCCTGGTGGTGCAGTGGTTGAGAGTGCGCCTGCCGATGCAGGGGACACGGGTTCGTGCCCCGGTGTGGGAAGATCCCACAATGCCGCGGAGTGGCTGCGCCCGTGAGCCATGGCCGCTGAGCCTGTTCGTCCGGAGCCTGTGCTCCGCAACGGCAGAGGCCACAGCAGTGAGAGGCCCGCGTACCGGAAAAAAAAAAAAGTCATTAGGAAATTAAGCAGCACTAAAAGCTCACCTGTCTCTGTATTTGCATATTATTCTCCACTCTTTTTTTTTTTTTTTTTTGCGGTATGTGGGCCCCTCACTGCTGTGGCCTCTCCCGTTGCGGAGCACAGGCTCCGGACGCGCAGACTCAGCGGCCATGGCTCACGGGCCTAGCCGTTCCGCGGCATGTGGGATCTTCCCACACCGGGGCACGAACCCGTGACCCCTGCATCGGCAGGCGCACTCTCAACCACTGCGCCACCAGGGAAGCCCTATTCTCCACTCTTTATCCCTTCCTCTTTTGGAATTTTCCACGTTCAAAAATATCCACATCACAGCTCACTTTTTATCTCCACTCAATTGGTCAGTCCAAATCAAAGTATTATCTTTGATCTATGTTACATGTTCCTAGGAGGTAAACCTGATTGACTTTTCTTAGGCTAATTGTTTCTTCTCATTCAGTTGATAACAATAAACATTGAAGAGCCATGTAGCACAAAGATGACTATGATAGCCCATCACAGGAAGGAATTTCTAAGAGAAAGGCAAGCACTATGTTGTGGACAGACACTGTAAATATCTGGGACTCTTATTTCAACTACAGCTGTCCACTTGTTTATGTATTGACCTTACTTGTAATCTTTCAGAAAAAGAGAAAGAGTGGGAGAAAGGAAAGTGGGGGAGGGGAGAGAAGGAAAGGAAAGAGAGAATTCTGTGGCTAAAACTCATCTGAAATCACTTATGTAATCCACCCTCTTTTTTTTTTTTTTTTAATCCAAACGGGATCTTTTCCTTAAAATGTAAGTGGATCTAGAATATGGATGTATGGATATCACATTTATTTCATTATAGGATGCCAACTCTCACAATTTCTCGAATTTCCACTGATCTTACCTTAAAGTCTTTCTATAGAGAGTTCCTTTGGGAAACATTTTTTTGGATACTTTTTCCTAAGACTAACACTCATTTATGGAATACCCAAGAATAATTCTGAAACTACCCAGGAGCCCTAAAGAGCAATATATTGTTGTGGCAGCTAAGGTAGGAATCATTCTGCTTCTCACTGAACTATCATGGTCGCTTGTTTTAGTAACCTGATGGCCCTATCTTCTCTTTTCCTTTCTCCCTGAAGCAACAACCTTGTAACCAATTACCATCAATCCCTTCTGTTGTCTTGCACATTTCACAGCACAGGCATTAAATAGCACTGGCTTATCTCCTCCATGTAGGACAGGGATGGGATTCATAGTCCCATGTTTGTTTTTCCCTCAGAAATCGGTGGAGTAACTGCTGGTTGCCTGGGTGAATGAAAGGAGAGGTAGAAAGACAGTGGGATTTTCCATTCTGTGCTGTATTTAGTATTCTCTTATAATATCTAAAATCAAATACAAAATTTCTTTGAATCCATCCTTCCCCAGGAGAAACATGTATTTTCCATTATCTTAATTTGACTACTTCATGTAAACTAATATTTGAGCTTATTACATTAAAGACTATCCATTGCTTGCAATCTCTGAGTTACTTAAGAAAGTATCTTCCATTAACTTGACAATAGAAAAACATTGTCAAATAAATTATTTCTCCCTAATCTGGGAGGCTAAATATTGTTTTACTTCCTCATTTTGGAATAGTTAATATGCTTAAAATAGGGAGAAAAGGCACTTAAAGCAACTTTAAATTGGCACCACAGTTTCATTTTTAAAAATAGAGGAAAAGATTTTGATTAGAACTTTATCTTAAAAAACGAAACCAAAATTGTAAAAATGTGATAAAATATAATCGAATATTTAGCTAAATTTAGTTTTTAATTGCAAACATGGTTCAATTCTTAGAGAAGACAAAGAACATCGTTTTCTCCTTGGTATCATTAACAGACAAATTTATACTATTGCTTGATACTGTATTCTGCACAAAACATTTTATTTTTTTGGTATAATAATAAGGATTATTTTACATATATGTATGTGCTTAATCAATTTTTTCAAAGATCTCTCTTAAGCCTTTGATTTTAAATCATTCTCTTTGAAACTCCTATCCTGTCCTCATCCCTGTTAACTTTTTCTTCTTCTCTCATTGTTAACTGCTCATTTGCCAGTGGCTTTAAATGAGATCTAAGTATTTCTCTAATAACCCTTTCATGGTTTCCATGGAATCCTGTACTTTTTGCAAAGCTTGAAGTTTCATTTGGCAGTAAGTTTGCACTATATTGGCCTTGAAAACATCCAAGAATAGAAACAGGCCAAACCACAAAGAGAAGGGAAGTCACAGGAGAGGGCTAAATAGATTCTACTATTAAAGCAAGATGGAGGTTAAAGGATGTTTGAGGGGAAACAATTTTCATGTCGTTTGTTCATTCATGAATTTTATGTTTTTTTGATTCTCTATGTAATCCTATAGTGCAAGCCCTTGGAAAACAAATACACAGATAAAAAGCTACCCTGTATATAAGAAAAATGAGGTACCATTCAATTCAGTTGACCACCCAAATCCCTTAGAGAATTAAGAAAAAACAGCCAGCTCCACATTTCTTAGTTCAGCCCAACTTTACAGATCTTCATAGATTTGTGTAGATTATGCAGCCAAAAGCCCTATGAAATAATTTGTAAAATAATAGTCCAAGCAGTCGAATATATCTATATTGTACTCTGGGTAATATTTGGGCTGGTTCCAGGCAACGCTGTGATCTAAAAGAGGAAGATATTGGTGCTTACTGTCTTCCAGTTTCCATTAGGTAATTTTCTTAGGTGCTTCAATGCTTGCTCTCTTTCTTTCCTATCCTGCTTTTCTGGTTATCAATGGTTGCATAACGAACCACACCACAAGTTAATGGCTTAAAACGATAATGTATTATTATCTCTCATGATTCTGTGGGTTTATTGGGTCGACTGGGTGGGTCTCACTTTGCAATCTTATATGTAGTTATGGACAGATGTCAGCTGGGCTGCAGTCATCTAACTCTGTACTAGCTGGACATCCAAAACGACTCATTCACACAGTTGGTAATTAATGGCTGTCAGATGGGCGCTCAGCTAGGACTGTTGAGCAGAGCACATACTCTTGCCCTCTCTGTGTTGCTTGGGCCTATAGCCATGCTTTCTTCTAGGAAACTGAAAAGTAATGTAGGTTAACCTGTTAATAACTACTGAGTGTGGCCTAACATTGGCAAAATATTTGTCTTCCAATAGTTTTCTCATGGCAAATGATTTGACTCAAAATAACTTTATGAAGAGAGAAATTTGGGGAAGTTTCAAAATGTACCACAAATAGCAAATGGCTTCTTAAGGGCCATATAGTAAACTCAGTGATATACACATAGTAACTCATTTAATCTTCCAGCAATCCAATGAATTAGGTGTTATTTGTATAGCCATTTTACGGGTAAGGAAATTAATGCTTGGAGGCAGTAAGGGACTTGACAAATGTTTCATGACTGTTAAGAATTTCTTGGATTTCTTCCCAGATGTGTATGGTATTCAGTAGTTGTTCTCAACCACAAAGAATATTGCCTCCCAGCCTTACAAAATCTGTCTCTATTCCCAAGAATGTAGAAACATTCTGAATTTCTTTTTCTTCTAGTGTTTCACAAGCCATTTAACTTTCTTCATTTTATGAGATAATCAAATAAGATACCAAACATAATTGAGCTTAACTTATCCTACCCCTCACCATAGACACAGTGGGATATATAACAGTGGGATGGAAAAAATAGTGAAATAAGTAGATTGTATTTAACATATTCAACACATATTCAACACACATATACATATGCACAAACACACCACACATACACAAACACACACTTTTAAAGAAACAACCAGCAGAACCTTTAAATTTGGAGGCTGTCAAATTATCCTGCTTCAGTCAGAGCAGAAGTATCTCTCATTTATTCAGATTACCTAGTACGTTTTGGAACCAGGGCTCAAAATTAGCCTCAAGTTGAACTATAAAGTGGCTGCATTGACAATATTTCCTTATTAAGAAGTACAGGGGAAAAATAAAAGACATACAACAAAAGATTTCAAATATGTCCGGAATCTTTGTCTTAACTGACAGGAAATTCTCAGTTCTACTGATATTGCATGTATTTATTATCATCTGGAAACATCTCCTGAGATTTACTCTCCTCTCATTTTCAGTCCATACGTTTTAGGTGCAGCTGACCCACCCTTCCGTTCTAGGGGTGAAACATGACCTGGAACTTTCCAAAAGAATGTTTCCATGGCTCCAATAATCGATTCAGAGGTAAGCATGTGACAAAACCCCAACAATCAGAGTCCTCACAAAGATTTTTGCAAGAACTCTTAGGCTGAAAGCACTCCTTCTTTGCTCTGCGAAATCTAATTATGAGAAGGTATAAGCCAAGGCTTACCCTGGGCTATCACTAAGCCTTGGCAAATTGTCCTCGTTAATTCCTCCCCTCCTTGCATGCATGCCCTTTACAATGTAACTTTGCTACCGCTTCCATCAAGAGATAAAGTTTTTAAAAATTATGTAGAAAGAGTCTGCCTGTGAATAAATTCATTAAGAGTAAAGCAAAAAGAGATAAGGAGAAAGAGGGAGACAAAGAAAGTGAGAGAACTAACAACTTCATTTATGGTCCTGTATCTAGCCATGTATGAAGTACATCCCTGGATTTTATAGATTCATGAGAAGATAAAATCTATTTTCACTTAAACTGTTTGAAATGAGGTTTCTGTCATATGTGCCCCAATAGATCTTGGCTTACTCTCCAAATTATGTGTTCTTACCAACCTCAAGTTAAAATTGCATAATTAATTTAAGATGTAGAAATAATCAAACATTTGAGGTAAGCATCAAGCAGCAATTACTATCTATATATGCATTAACTATTAAATGTAATAGTTATATTTATATATAATACATGGGTAACATTAAACAAATTGTATAGATAAATATAAACATAGAGATACAATTCTCTATTACTTTTTCCTGATATTAGCAGATATATTAATATATTATTCATGGAAACATTTGAAATTTATTTTACATATATGTATGTATATATGTATGATTCTCTATTGCTTTTCCTGATATTAGCATATCTATTAATAAACTTTATAGCTAGTACCCTCAAATTCCAAACTCATATTATTTTTAGTTACTGTCCAACTGCTTGACCCATCCTGAACTATTGAAATACACCTAAATTATGGAAATTCATACTTTGCCTACTTCACATATATTCACTATAGCTTTTTACAGTCTTCTGATTCTTCAATGCCTTCATACATTTTTAGTCACTCAACGAATATTCACTGAGTATATTTTTTTCAATGTTTGCTGAGTATATGTCATATACCAGACACAATTCAAGGTACTAGAAACATCTTAATGAATAAGGTATATAAAGTCCATTTTCACATACAGCTTAAGTTTTATTGAGGTTGAGAAACAATAAGCAAACAAATGATTAAATAATATAATTTATACATCTTGATAGATGTTAGGAAGGACAAGGGAATAAAGTGACAAAAAGAGAGGTGGCATTTTGGGTGGCCAAGGAAGACCTCTCTGAAGTGGTGACATTTTAGCAACATAGCCCTAAATGAATTATGAGATGGAGCCAGTGATGATAGTATCTGCTTAATAGTGTTTCCAGAAAAGGGAATAGCAAGTTGTCATTTAAATTAAAATAGAAAAAACATGTACATAGATAGATTCTGCCTATAGAAACACACAGATTTTTCCATCACTTTTATCTTTTCTAAAAGTATTATTTTTTTAAACATATACAATATGGAGTATGATGTGATTAGATAGCACTCCAAAATATTACCACTAGGTTAAGGTTTAATAACATTATATAGGAAGTATCATGGCACTATGGAAATGAAAGATCTGTTTTAACGTGATTCCAAGCAAGAAGTAAGTCTTCCTATTTAAAGAATTTGCCTAAGTCCCCCCACCCTTCATGATCAATACAGAGGCTACATTCATCCAAAAGAATTCTGATACCTCAGGGGGAAACAGTTATCAAAGGGATTGTAGGAAAAATTATGCAGATTAGAGTGACTTTCCTTTTCCCTTTCTTCCTTTCTGTCCCTAAACAATTCTGTAGAAAATCCATTAGGTAGTGCCAAGCAAGGTAAACATAGGGGCCACGGTGTCAGAGTCCGAGAATATTAAGGCGGGCATCCGTGAGGAGGGGAGATGGTGATTCAAGCCTGACTGAGGTGAGGAGGTGTATTAGTCTGCTCCGGCTGCTATAACAAAATACCCTAGACTGGGTAGCTTAAACAAAGACATTTATTGATCACAGTTCTCGAGGTTGAGAAGTCCAAGATCAAGGTGTCAGACCACTTGGTTCTTAGTGAAGACACTCTTCCTGACTTGCAGATGGCCACCTTCTCACTGTGCCCTCAAATGTCAGAGAAAGAATGATCTCTCTCTCTCTTCTTTCTTTTCTTATAAAAGTCACTAATCTGATCCTGAGGGCCCCATCTTCATGACCTCATCTAACCACAGTTACCTCCCAAAGGTCCCATCTCTAAATACCATCACACTGGGAGGTTAGAGCTTCAACATGTGAATTTAGAAGGGACACAATTTAGTTCATAGCAAGAGGATATCCACAAAGGGGTGAGCTTCAAGAGAGAGGGCAGCCCACCTTAGGATGACAAAGCCCCAAAAGAGTAAGCAGTGTTTCCTTACATGGGTGGGGGGCGAATGTCCCATTATGTGGTGTTAGCATCCAAGTAGAGTCAGGTGTGTGTTCCCATGGGAAGGGAGGACAACAGACTGCTGGTTGTCCAAGCTCAAGAAGGATGGGGAGGGTATGCCATTAGGAGACAGCCCTGACAGAGGGTCAGAAGCCAAACAGTTTGAGGAGAGCATCTGTCCAAGGATGGTGGTGGCCATCTGATAGGAGGTGTTGAAATCTGAATGGAGTGAGCAGAATATCTGCTTGGGAAAAGGACCAGTGACAGTGATGACTTTGCACAGCATATTAGAGCCCAATGTGAGCGACAAGGGCATGCAGATTGGATATAGTAGCATGACACTTAGAAATTGGATACATAAGAATAATTGTTCAAATAAATATATTGAGGATAATGAGAGCCTAGTTTCTCAATGTCATACCAAAAAGTTACAAATAAGAAAAGGGAGAAAACTAGAATGAGCTCTGTGGTGTTGCATTGGAAGTGGAGATATTGATGTGAACTATTAATATTCCAGATAGATAAACTATTTATGGATGTAAATGTAAATCAATATGTAAATATATATCCCTACCTATTATAACTATTTATATTTTTATGTACTCTGGATATATTCCCTACCTCCCTCCACTGAGAAACTTGAAATCAGCAATCTCCAATAGTAATGAGCATACCTCTCACTCAGATTTTGGTTTCTAAATACCATTGTCCACTAAAGGGAGGCACAACTCTCTGGGCAAGTAATTCAATCTGTGATTGGGCAGAGAAATTAGAAGATGAGCCTGGGAAATTTTGTTGCATCAGAAAGAAGGAAATTCTCAGAAAATGGTGGAGAAATATCAAAAGTACAAAGATGGTACCTTCAAAGGGGAGCCAATAAGGAAATGTGGGACAATTTTAACATTAAAATAAATATGAGAATATTGGACTGCAGCCTATTAAATAAAACAAGAATCTGTCAATCCATAGTGGTATGAATAAATGAATAAATTAAAATTTTGCTGGGAAGTGGAATCTTTACCTAGCCTCAAAGTACCTCCCCCACAAAATACTTATTAATTATAAAGGGGAAAAAAAATGTAACTTCATGATAAGGAGCCTGGCAGATACCACCTAAATCAAGTGAGCAAAATTAGCATCGTCAGTAATGGAACAAATCAAAACCATGTGTCACCTGATAGGATGAAAGGAGAAGAATGCAGGGTCACTTTTGTGATGTGCCTACCCAAGTTGCATAACCTTGATTTAATCATAAGGAAACATGACAAACCAAACTGAGGGACATTCTACCAAATAACAAGCCGATAATATTCAAAAATGTCGTGGTTGTGAAAAATCAAGAAAAGACCAAAGAGCTATTGCAGACTCAAGGAGTTTAAAGGATCTTGACAACTAAATGTCATGCATGATTCTGGACTGGATTATTTTCTTATAAAGGACTTTATAGAGACTACTGACAGAACTTGAATGGAATCTGAGGATTAGATAGTAGTAATGTATCATGTCAGTTTCCTGGATAGCTGTATTGTGGTTATGTAGGAGAATGTCTTTTTTCTATACTAACATGTTCAGGGGTGATGGGACATCATGTTGGTCTCTCAGTCTCAAATTGCTCAGGAAAATGTTATTTGGATTATTCCTGTGATTTTTATAAGTTTTAGATTGTTTAAAAATAAAAATATTTTTTAAAAAATCAAGTGACAACTGTAAAATCATTCAGCAACACCTAGTGATAACAAAATAAGAGTAAGAATTATAACTAGTCATTAGAGCTGGGCAGCATCAAGAAACGATCTCAGCACAAACCACAGATATAATACAAAGATCTTCAGGGATCCAAAGTAGAAAAGCCCACTCTGATAGGATCACCCTATTATCTATACTGGTTTAGGTTGTCCACAGCAGGCCCTTAATCCTCGGTGTGGAAGAATTGGAAATTAATATCAGATCCTACCATACAGATTTTGGACTTTATTATAAATTCTATGTTGTTCTCTCTAAAATATGTGGTACAGTGATTCTAAACCACATTTTTGTCTTAAAATTCCTCAGTCCTCCATGAAACCACTCAGTATACATATTACATGGAAATATATATTTTAATATAAATTCCTGGACCAGAGGTTCATACATAAGCTCCAAGAGAGCCAAACTAGGAAAGTGGTTCCCCATATAGAATCATTTCTTAACACATAATAGTACTAATTTTGCTATCTATGATATTATATTGAAAAATACTTGGCTAAACTGAATGTGCTATATATATTTACACAATAAAATCCCCAAATTAGGTCTACAAAACTTAATTATAAATGAAGATCTAATATAAACATTCTCTGGATTTTAGTGTAGGAGTAATGCTTCAATGTGTGCTTAAGGATAAAAGTAATTAATAATAAATCACTCCACCCTCAAGAGTTGTAAATCTGGTTGCACTTGAAAATCTCCATTCTTCTAAACTACATCCTAGTGTTTCTTTGGAAAGTGATGAAATTTACACAAACTCAGAGGATTAAGTCTCCTTGACTCAACTTTGCTCTCCTATAAAATGGGAACTATCAATTTTAGTTGGAGGACAGACTAATTGAGAGATTAATTCTTCTTTGTCTAGTCCTTTGTAGATTAAGCATTATGCAATACAAAATTATTAAGCTTTATTCATCACTCATAAAAGCCAAGCTTATCATAAATATAAACTCCTCATAATCAATCATTCATTTACAAGTAGAAACATATTAATTCTATATACAGAAATTGAAATAAAATGTAAGACCCCAATAACCCCCCCAGAAAATAGCAGCAGTTAGAATCAATGATTGTGACAAACATATATAGGGACAAACTACAGTCCCTAGCAAGTTGTTTTATTTAGAAATACTATAAACATTGCAGAATGTACCAAAATCTATCAGCTCTGTTGCATGCTCATTTTACAGTTATATAATATTGTGTTGCTTTTCTTAACTATTCCATAGCTATAGATTAATGCTTAATCTGAACACAACTTCTTCAAGCTTCCAAAGCTTATATCAATTAATAGAATCTTCCTTTTATGTTAAATTTTTGCTTTAGCTTAATTTTTAAAATTTATTTGGAGACATTGGGGAAAATTATATCTATACGTACTGGAACTTCCAAAAATAATCTCTAAGTATTTCTCCTAGGTAGTATTTTTCTTGGTCTACCATGACAACAGATAAAATTGCACGTTGAATCATGAACCATGGTGTGCTCTTGGACTAGTGCTAAACACATTTGTCAAAGAAGCAGGCCAACACTGTTTAAAGTAGCCATGTGATACCTCTTATTTTATTTTAGATGTTCAGAGGACTATGTAAACTAGATGACAATTTGTTTTATTTAAGACCAAACGGAATTCTTGGCTCCTTTCAGTGGAATTACATATGATATTTGAATATATCTCACAAATGTGTGTATGACTCACAAACCGGTCATACAAATGTTTATTGAATGTCTTTCATAATCTCAACTCACTGATAGATGTTGGACAGGAGAGAAGAGAATTTTAAGCACACCACCATGTTCCAAAAAGAATTCAAAATGCTTTACACAGATAAATAAAAAAGAAGCAAGTTAGGATCAAATAAAAAAGAAATATTAACAAGGATAGAAGCATAACATGTTATATAATCAAGTGTAAAAATGTAAACTTCCTCCCCAACTTCATCCCATGACCCATTCTCTTATTTACTCACTGCAGTCACATCAGCCTCATATCAGACTTCTCAACTTACCAGCTCTTGGAACTTGCTCTTCCCTCTGCTATGTTCCTCACGCTTGGAATGCTGACCCTCTCAACTACAACAGTGCTCTACATTTATTCTATTTATTATCCTTCATTACTGTCTTCAACGCACTTGTCACTTTGGGACATTATTCTTTGTTTGATAGTTTGTGAGTTTACTGTCTGGTGAACCCATTAGAATGTTAGCTCCATAATGACAGGAACTCCCCTTTCTGATACTGTATGCTCAGCACGTAGCACAACATCTCGTACATCAGAGGTCCTTAATAAAGGTGCTTGATAATTCAATATTTGTTGAATGAAGGCACTAAATGTAGAGCCTGTTATCACGTCATTCCCCTATTCAACAGCCCTAAATATAAACAGCAACAAGTCCAAATCTCTTTAAAATTGCCAACAATAATGCCTCCATAATATGGTTCCATTCCACCCTCTGTATTTACCTTTTGACCTTTCTTTGACATTTGTCATGTTTGATCAACACTACCTTTCCCCAGGAATTTCCCACACCCCCTGTGTTTTCCCACAACGGAACCTTAGCCCACATTGTTTCCTCTTTCCATCTCTACCCATTAATATCACATCCATTCTTCCAGGCAAGGTGACAATATGACTTTTGTGAGCCTAGGTCACTTTGTCTTCAGGGGTCCCTTCCTGTATAAAAATATTAAAAATTATTATGTTGGTATAAAGACAAATATAATCCTGGTTGAGTTCATTGTTATATATCTTATTACTATTATATTCAATTTTTTCTAATTTTAAAGGAAATTAAAATTAAAGCATTTTATTTGTGGGCCCCTGACAGTATCATGGGTCCTAGGCACTATGCATTATTGTGCCCTTTAGGTTAGTTGACTTCTTCCAAGCACAATATAAATGTCAGCTCATCCTGGAAATCTTCTCTGAGCACACCCACCAACATACACACACACACACACACACACACACACATGCACAATGTGCATTACTCTTTTCTCTCATCCACCTTCATGGTACTTTCTGTGGGTCCCATTAAACTTAGTAACAGACTAGAAGCAAAACTGTGACTAATTCATCTTTATGCTCCTCAGAGTTTCCAACAAAGTTTCTTAGAGCTTGACATCTTCTAAGCAACAATAAGTATATTTTGATTTGATATTTAATTCATGAACTAAGAATGTGGATTCTAATAGTTAAGGAAGTTTCCAGTAAAGAAGCCAACTTTAGATGGCCCTAGACACACTGATGTGTCAGGTCCTAGGCCATAAACTATTAAATCTGTATGATAGAAAGATTCTATGGATCACGTGATAGAAAGATTCTATGGATCACGTCTGCCAGAGTAGTAGGTGATGAATTTGGTTAGATAAATTGGGACCAGATAACAAAATACCTTGAATTCCACGTAGAGAATTAGGGTCTTGATGCTGTAGGATATGGGGAGACCCTGCAGGTTCTTAATCAGGAAAGCAACATGATGACAATTGTATTTTTGCAAGATTTATCTCTGAGTTGGGCATTAAAGGGATCAAAGCAGGGGAAGTCTGGAGGCAAAGAAACCAGAGAGATTATAGAAATGGGCCAGTATGGCTGGACTTTGTGCCTAGTTTTATTCTCGTTTTGCTTGGTTACTCTTGACTTTATTTCACAGTAAATACAGGCGGTTTCAGGGTATTCATTTTGTAAGCTACTTCTAAAGTTTTTAAAAAAATGATCCTAAATATGACTTGATATATGTTTCATCAGAAACAAATATTTTTTCCTCACGTGAAGCAATAAAATTCTTTTAAATTTGCATTCTAATCAGTCAATAAACAAGCGATTTTTGAACAAACAATGTAGGTAACATTGGTTTAGGTTTAAGCCATAGCAGATTCAAATGGAAAAACATAATAAAAGTAACTATTTTCAATAAAAGAATTTTCAATTACCTTATTTTATCTAATTATATCAACAGCCTATTTGTATTATATTAACCCCATTTTATAGAAAAGGAAACTGATAAGTTATAACACTAAGAAGGGAATCTGCACATCTGACTTAGAGCCCATCTGCCTTCCATCAATGTTCTCAAGGAAAGCAAAACCAGCTGAATTGTAAACAGGGAGACAAGAGCCGCTAGAGTAACCTATTACCAAAGAGAATGCAGGCATCTATCAGGAAAGCCTGGAAAAGTATAGTCCATCTTCAGAAAGAGGACATTAAGGAAAGAAATGAGTTTCATAGAGAGCATATATCTTCAAGTATATAAGATCAAGAAAAGACTTGATATGGTTAAAACAGAGATAGGGTGCAATTGTGTAAAGATATGATGCTCAGGTTTTCTTTCCTATCCACCTTGCATAGAAGAAACAGAAGGGCAAGATTTTAAATTTTGCTCTCAATAGTATCTATCAATATGTAATGACTACCCACACCATAGGAAGTTCCCTATATAAATGGGGCCAGGGGTGATTGGTCAAGACTACAGTATGTCAGGGTAGAAACAGGCCTTTGCCATATGCTATTGAATTTAATGCTCTCAAAAAATCATGAGGTAGTAATTGTTACTGTCTTAAAGTTGAACAGGCAGGAATCAAGTCCATACTACTAGTTCACTGGATTGGAGAGCCAGTGCTCAAGCCCCAATTTGCCTAACTCTCCTACTATATTGTAAACGTCACTAAAATTAATGACCTGTAGGAAAGCCTTGATGCTGGAGTACAAATTCGTAATCGAATGTGTTCCAAATTATAGCTCACACTTCACCACAATGCAAAAGAGGTGAGTTCCTTACCAACTCTACTGACCGTTGCTCCATTACAAAGAATTAAAGATATTTAGCATATATTAAAATAATTAAATAAACCCACCTTAATTCCATTCCTCTTTTTCTGTCCAAACCTTTTAAAGTATCTACTCTGCGCAAGGCTGTGTGCCTCATCCCCAGTTCTTTTCATAAACAAGTGGAAGTGAAAAGTAAGAAATAAGAGATAAGAGAGTTTATTTTTCTCTGGTTTTCCTCAGCTTCTGATGAAATCCCATTTAAATATTCTGTGGCAAACTCATTCCTTTCCTAGCTTTCGGATGGTGAGCTTTTTAGTCATCATTTTAGAAGGCCAACACATTTGTTAACTGGAGCAGTTATAGAGAGGCCAAGAGCAATAACTCTTATCATTTTATTCTGAGGGAGTGAACCGATTTTATACCATCTTTGGATGCATTGTAAATCTCAGAAAGAATCAGAAGCTAGTCTGTGTTTAAATTAATTAAATTCATACTGAAGTCACCATGATACCTTGAGCCATAAATTAAACTTATTTAAAATAATTCAGTAGAACATTCCAAAAGTGGTTACAGAGCTAAACAAGAGACTGGGATCTTTTACTTTTAAAGGAAGCTATTTCTAATAGCATAAGCTAATAAAGGTCACCGTTTTTATTATTGGTATAGTGTACTTTAGTGCCCCAACAATGAAAGAACACTGCAGTAATCATCCTTACTAAGAGCACATTGTAAACTTGATTTACCTTCAAAGTTTCTGTGAGAAGAACTAAATATGACATTTTCTCCTGAAATAATAAAATGTAGGGAAATAATATTTTTATATTAGAAAAAACTAGAATAATAACACACATTGATTTTAGTTGTTTTATGAAAGAACTGTCTCTTACAATTGGGGTTGCATTATTCAAGTCTATTAGTAAAAATTTTCTTATTAGCTCTAACTTGGCTGTACAGGTATAGGAAAAAATATGCATTCATGGACCACTTAGTAGGTACTCTACATACATTACCATATTTTCTTAATACAGACCCTGGGGGATAGATATAACTGTTAACCCCACTTGATAAAGAAACTGAGGTTCAGAGGGGTCATCATTTGCTCAAGGTCACTCAGCTTGCAAGCGGCCCAGCAGGCATTTAAACCTCTTTAACTGCTTGGCAAAGTTACTGTGTTTCTATTTTTTTAATTAACTTCGGTGAAGTATAATTTACATATGATGAATGATATGACGTTAAGTGTATAGTTCAATGAGTTTTGACAAGTAGATGCACCGTAACAAGAAAGGTGTAGAACATTTTCACTATTCCCAAGAGTTCCATTTGGTGCCAACGTCCCACCCTTTGTACCTCTCTGACAATCACTAATCTGCTCTCTATCTCTAGAAGTATTTTTCCATTTTACTGCACATGTGTTCTGTTTAACAAGACAGTTTTACACACAATGCCAAATGTGCATTTCTTCATTCTTTATGGTAGTTTGAAATGATACAGTCCTTCTTTTAATATCTGTTAATATTGCCAAATCTAAGTTTTAAACAGATGTATGGCAATTAATTAAGGCTTAATGGCAACAAGGAGGGCAAGCAAAGAGCCTATACGTTTATTTTGTAAAATTGACTGAATGAAAAATTAATCCAAGAAATAGTAAATGAATTGAATATGGTCTTATGTGTACCAAAGTGGTGGTACCTGACTTCGAGGGGTGATCACTAGGTCCAGATAATCTGGACTTCAGAGTTGTGGGATCACCAGTCTTCTTTCTACCAGACATAGAACTTCCCATCTCCTTTATTCGCCTTCCTTTCTATCAGCTTCTCTGCTGCCTTCCTCATGGGGTACATGAGACTCACCAGACACCCTTAATCGTGGGCCATGAATCACTTGTTCTGACCTGTGATCCAGGAAGCAAGTAAGACAACCAAGTTGCTACAAGGCTTGATAATCCAGGATGAGATAGTTTTAGTCTTTTATTATATGATT
The DNA here is from genome assembly GCF_008692025.1 of Phocoena sinus. NCBI lineage: Eukaryota > Metazoa > Chordata > Mammalia > Artiodactyla > Phocoenidae > Phocoena > Phocoena sinus. The sequence continues at coordinate 31,847,588 of NC_045766.1, forward strand.
GGTGTGGTTTAATTGAAAGAAAGAAATAATAACATAAATGGATGAAGTACTTTGGTAAATAGAAAAATGACAACATTCAGATATTCAAAGCAAATGTAGTTTTATTTTCTATGATTGATCTGATTTTCCTTTGAGAGCCTCATCTCTTTGAGCAGTGAAAGGGAAAACCAAACACTCTTTAAAATTCCTGGACTATAATATTTCATCTCGTCTCTATCAAACTGTCTCTTCTGGTTGATTCTGTCTTTCTTGGGTAAGTCTTTTAGAAACCCTTTCTTTTTCCATGCATTTTGGAGACATTCTGTCTGGGTATAAATGAGCTTTCTTAGCTAGGTGGAGGTAGCAGAGAAGGAAGCCCAAAGCCACAATGTTTTCAGGAAAGTGTCTCTCCACAATAGATGTTCTTTTCTCTTCGGATCAGGTTTTGTCTCCTCTTTCCACAGTCTAATGGAGCACTTAGGTTTAGCTCTTACTTCCTCTTCTTTTCTGCATCACATCTTGCTTCTTCCCAGAGAACTTAGCCACAAAACAGAATCCACTGCAGACTGGGGAAGCGGTGCTAAGATCTAATTAGACCACTGGCTCCAGATCCCTGTGGAAGCTATAGAATTTGGAAATTCTTTTTATATTGCAGCAATAGTAAAATTTTAAGGCTATTGTCTTGCTAACAACACAAAAATACACTGCAATTCAAAACTTAGTCCTGATGTCCTTCTCTCTCTCTCACCCTTTTATTGTTGTTTTATTCTCTGATGTAGCAATACTAATCTTCCTTGAGGCAGAGAGAAGCCATTTGGAGGCAATATGAAGGATTAGACCCAGGAACATTAAAAAGAAAAAATCATATTAATAGACATTTAAATTTATTACCATTATTGTATTTATAAATGTCATGGGAAAAAAAAGAAAAAGAAGAGGAAAATATATCATTTCATAGTGTACCTTTCTTCAAGGTTGAAACTTCATAGCCAAGCATTCAGAATTTTCCATAAAATTATCCATTTTATAACACGTGTTAAACACGTGCAAAAGACAACAGATTAATCATTGTTTCTCTAAACAACATCTACTTTTCTGTTTTCATATCTTTGCTCAAGCCATCTTCACTGCTCTTGATAAATATATCTGAAGCATTTTTCATTCATTTGGGTCCAACTCAAATCTCATCTCTGCCATGAAGTCAGGCAATATTGATAAATCTGTGTTGTACTCCTGCATAATTCTATCATATATTATATCTCCATTGTAACAGTTTCTCTTTTTCTGGTATGTATTAGAGATTCTTAATTGGCCTGTCTCCCACACTAAAGTGAGTGGCTGCAGGGCAGGAACTAAACAATTCACCCTGGTTTCACTTACAATAACAGCAAGGTGCCTTATACATTGTACATGATATGAGGTATGCAATCATCCATATCTGTGATGTTGGTTGAATGCAACTGGAGGGGGAAAATGTTTTCTAATTATTTATTTCTTATAAAACTCAAAAGAAGTATGTCTGGCCTTTTGGAACTAAAAAGAACTTAATATAGAAATTCTACCTATAGTCTGTATGACACAGAGGCCTTCCAAAAAGACAGAGAATTTCTTATTAAAAAAAAAAATGTGTTCCTAGCAACTAACAGATTGAAAGACTATTTGGAAATTTTACTTTAAAATCTCTACAGTTTTGGAGGCAGGATCAAGATGATAGAGTAGGAAGACGCTGAGCCCACCACCCCACATGAACACATCAAAGCTACAACTACAGGGCTTCCCTGATGGCGCAGTGGTTGAGAGTCCGCCTGCCGTTGCAGGAGACACGGGTTCGTGCCCCGGTCTGGGAAGATCCCACATGCCGCGGAGCGGCTGGGTCCGTGAGCCATGGCCGCTGAGCCTGCACGTCCGGAGCCTGTGCTCCGCAATGGGAGAGGCCACAGCAGTGAGAGGCCCGTGTACCGCAAAAGAAAAAAAACGCTACAACTACATATAGAGCAACTAGCAGCACAGCTCTTCTACAACCAAGGCTATAAAGAAAACCACATGGAGTCTGGTAGGAGGAGAGGGGAAGCAATCTAGTTGGGACCTACACCCAACTAGAACCAAAGGAGGACGAGATCCTACAGACTCCAGGATCCTCCCTAGAAAGTGAGGGGTTTAAGCCACAGATTAGGCACTCCATCTCTGGTGTCTGATACCAGGAGACACACTCCCTTAGCTGGTTTGAAAACCAGCGGGGCTTTCCAGAGGGCTGTAGGAAACCAAGACTCTGCTCTGGAAGAGTGCACGCAGACTTGCTTACTCTCAGTCCCAGTGCAAACACAATAGATTGAAAACTGCCTGGTGCTCTGGCTGGCCTGACAGAACTTCCCCAGCAGCCCCCTCACCCCCCCCACCCCCCTGCCAGAGCACACCAGGCTCCTGCTCCAGCTCCTCTTGCCCTAGTGCTGTTCCCTGCTAAGGCAGAAGCCACCATTGCCAGCACAAGTGTGTTCACTGGGGAAGGAGAAAAGCCTGTCCAACCCTGGCCCTGCCTCTAACCAAGGCATACACTGCCATTGCTGTAGCACTCACACAGCAGAGAAGGAGCAGGACCAGCTCAGTAGTGTAGCTCTAAATCTTCTGGCCCCAACCTCTCCTCTAATTAAGGCACACACACTGGGGAAAAGTGGAACCACCTCAGAAGTGCAGCCCTAAGCCTTCAGGTCCTGGCCACACCCCCAACCAAGGGAAGAGACTTCCATCACACCAGGGAGAAGCCCAACACCCTCAGGGCTTCTGCTCCAGGTCTGCAGGCTATGGCCCTTCCCCAGTAGGGTGGCAACCACCATTAAGCGTAAGAGAAAACTCCAGCTGACACCTGGCTCTGTCTCTAACCCCTCCAACTTCAGCCCTACCTCTCACTAATGTGGTGGCTACCAGTGCACCCTGGGAGAAGTAGCCTGTGCTCACTTCAGATCCAGCTCTCCAACCAAAGCCACTGGGCATATGCAGACTGTATAGGGATGGTCCCACACAGGACATGCCCTCAAGATAGGTAACTGTTTCACCTAATTGTATAGACACAAATAGAGAAAGTTAAACAAAATGAGAACTCAGAGGAATATGTTTCAAAAAAAGAACAAGAAGGGGGCTTCCCTGGTGGCACAGTGGTTGAGAGTCTGCCTGCCAATGCAGGGTACACGGGTTCATGCCCTGGTCCAGGAAGATCCTACATGCTGCGGAGCAGCTAGGCCCGTGAGCCATGGCCACTGAGCCTGCACGTCCGGAACCTGTGCTCCGCAACAGGAGAGGCCACAACAGTGAGAGGTCCGCGTACCGCAAAAAAAAAAAAGAACAAGATAAAACCTCAGAAAAAACCCTAATGAAACAGAGATAAACTATTTACCTGATAAAGAGTTCAAAGCAATAGTAATAAAAATGCTAAGTGAACTTAGGAAAAGAATAGATGAACACAGTGAGAAATTCAATGAAAACTAGAAAAAAATTTTTTTTTAAATCAGAGCTAAAGAATACAATAACTGAAATTTTAAAATACCCTAGAAGGAATTAATAACAGATTAGGTGATACAGAAGAATACATAAGTGACCTGTAATATAGAATAGTGGAAATCACCATATCAGGACAGCAAAGGGAAAAAAAAAAATTAATGTGGATAGTTTAAAGGAACTCTGGTCCTCTGGGTCAACATCAAGCATAATAACATTTGCATTATAAGGTTCCAGAAAGAAAAGAGAGAGAGAAAAAGGTAGAAAATATGTTTGATGAAATTATGGCTGAAAACTTCCCTAACCTGGAGAAGGAAACAGATATCCAGGTTTAGGAAGCACAGAGAGTCTCAAACAAGATGAACCCAAAGAGGCCCACACCAAGGCATATTATAATTAAAATAGCAGAAGTTAAAGAAAAAGAAAGAATTTTAAAGGCAGCAAGGGAAAAACAAGTAGTCACATAAAAGGGAACCACCATAAGGCTATCAGCTGATTTTTCAGCAGGAACTTTGCAGGCCAGAAGAGAGTGGCATGATACATTTAAAGTGCTGAAAGGGGAAAACCTGTGAACTAGGATAATCTACCCATCAAGGTTATTATTCAGAAATGTAGGAGAGATAAAGAGTTCCCCAGACAAGCAAAAACTAAAACAGTTCATCACCACTAAACCAACCTTACAAGAAACGTTAAAGGATCTTAGTTCAATTAAAAAAAAAAATAGTCTGTAACAAGAAATAAGAAAATACAGGTAGGAAAAAATCCCACTGTTAAAGCAAAATATATAGTAAAGGCAGTGGATCAACCACTTAAATAAGCTAGTACAAAGGATAAAGGACACAAACTGTAAAATCAACTATAATTACAACAGTTAAGGGATAAACATAAAGATGTGAAATAGGACATCAAAAATACAAAATGCGGGGGGAGTAAAAAATGCAGATCTCTTAGAGTGTGTTTGAACTTAAATGACTGAGTTTAAAACAAGTAAATATAGTTAAAAGCAACATATATGAACTCGATGGTAACTACAAATCAAAAACCTACAAAGATACACAAAAATAAGGGAGAAAGGAACACAAATATAACACTAAAGAAAATCATCAAACCCCATGGGAAGAGACTAAAAGTAGAAGAAAATAACAGAGAAGACCCACAAAAACAAGCATAAAACCAGTGACAAAATGGCAATAAGCACATAACTATCAATAGTCACTTTAAACGTCAATGGACTAAACGCTGCGATCAAAAGATATATGGTGGCTGATTGGATACAAAAACAAGATCCATATATATGCTGCCTACAAGAGCCTCACTTCAGAGCTAAAGATACACACAAACTGAAAGTGAGGAGATGAAAAAACATATCTTATGCAAATGAAAGTAAAAAGAAAACTGGTAGCAATACTCGTATCGGACAAAGTAGACTTTAAAACAAAGTCTATAACAAAAGATAAAGAAGGGCATTATATAATGATAAAGGGATCAATATAAGAAGAGGATATAACATTCATTAACATATATGCACCTATATAGAAGCACCTAAATATATAAAGCAAATATTAACAAACATAAAAGAAGAAATTGACCGTAATATAATAATAGTAGGGAAGTTTAACATCCCATTTACATCAGTGGATAGATCATCCAATGAGGCAGAAAATCAATATGAAAACAGTGGCCTTAAATGAGATATCTAAATGAGATATACTAATATATCTATAGGACATTCCATTCAAAAACAGCAGAATACACGTTCTTTTCCAGTGTCATGGAATGTCCTCCAGGATTGATCGCATGCTAGGCCACAACACAAGTCTCAATAAATATAAGAAGATTGCAATTATATCAAGCATATTTTCTCATCATAATGGTATGAAATTAGAAATCAATTATGGGAATAAAAATGGAAAAAAAAACATATGGAGACTAAACAACATGCTACTAAAAAACCAATGGGGCAATGAATAAATCAAAGAGGAAAACAGAAAATACCTTGAGACAAATGAAAATAAAAATGCAAATTTTCAAACTCTATGTGATACAGCAAAAGCATTTCTTAATGCTTTTACAGGGAACTTTATAGTGATAAGGTCTACCTCAAGAAACAAAAGAAATATCAAATAAATAACCTAACCTATCATCTAAAAGAATTAGAAAAAAAAGAACAAATGAAGCCCAAAGTCAGTAGAAGGAAGGAAATAGCAAAGATCAGAGCAGAAATGAGACCAAAAAATAAAAATAAAAAAGATCAATGAAACCAAGAGCTGGCTTTTTGAAAAGATAAACCAAATTGATAAACCTTTAGCCAAGCTCATTAAGAAAAGAAGAGAGAACTCAAATAAAATTAGAAATGAAAGAGGAAAAACTACAGCCAATGTCAAAGAATCATAAATAAGCATAAGAGAATACTACCAATAACAAATAGGATTACCTAAAAATATGGACAAATTCCTAGAAACATACAATCTTCCAAGACTGATAAGGAAGAAGTAATCTGAACAGACTGATTACTAGTATTGAAAGTGAATCAGTAACCAAAATCTCCCAACAAACAAAAGTCCAGAATCAGATCACTTCACAGAGGAATTCTACCAAACATTTAAAGAAGAGTTAATATATCCTTGTCAAAATATTCCAAAAAATTGGAGAGGAGGGAATGCTCCCAAACTCATTCTATGAGGCCAACATTACCCTGATTCCAAAATCAGACAAAGACACTATTTTAAAAAAAGAAAGTTAAAAGCCAACATTCCTGATGAGCATAAATGCAAAAAATCCTCAACAAAATATTACCAAACCAAATTCAACAATACATAAAAAGGATCATACAGCATGATCGAGTGGGATTTATTCCAGGGATGCAAGGATGGTTCAATATCTACAAATCAATCAGTGTGATGCACTACATTAAGAAAATGAAGGATAAAAATCACATGATCATCTCAGTAGATGCAGAAAAAAACGTTTAACAAAGTTCAACATCCGTTCGTGATAAAAACTCTCCACAAACTTTGTATAGAGGAAACATATTTTAACAAAAGAAAGACCACTTATGATAAAACCACAGTTAACATCATACTCAATAGTGAAAAGCTGAAAGCTTTACCTCTAAGATCAGGAATGAGACAAGGATGACCACTCTCACCACTTCTATTTAACATAGTATCAGAAGTCCTAGCCACATCAAACAGACAAGAAAAAGAAATAAAAAGCATCCAAATTGGAAGGAAAGGAGTAAAACCATCACTATTTGCAGATGACATGATACTATATATAGAAAACACTAAAGCTGCCACCAAAAGACTATTAAAACTAATAAATGAATTCAGTAAATTTGAAAGATACAAGATTAATATACAAAATCTATTATTTCTCTATCCACTAATAATGAACTATCAGAAAGAGAAAGCAATAAAACAATCTCATTTACAACTGCATCAGAGAATAAAATACCTAGAAATAAATTTAACCAAGGAAGTGAAAGACCTATACTCTGAAAACTATAAGATATTGATGAATAAAATTGAAGATTATACAAAGAAATGGAAAGATATCCTGTGTTCATGGACTGAAGAATATTGTTAAAATGTCTATACTACCCAAAGCAATCTATAGATTTAATGTAATCCCTATCTAAATACCTATGACATTTTTAACAGAACTAGGACAAATAATGCTAAAATTTGTATTGAACCACACACAAAAAAGTGAAAGCAAAAAAGAACACAACTTGAGGTATTACATTTCCTGATTTCACATTATACAACAAAGATACAATAATCAAAACAGTATGATACTGGCACAAAAATAGACACAAAAGTCAATGGAACAGAATAGACAGCCCAGATGAATTTGTGGTCAACTAATCTATGACAAAGGAGGCAAGAATATACAATAGGGAAAGACAGTCTTTTCAATAAGTGGTGTTAGGAAAACTGGACAGCTACATGTAAAAGAATAAGATTAGAAAACTTCATCACACCATAAACACAAATAAACTCAAAATGGATTAAAGACCTGAAACCATAAAACTCCTGGAAGAAAGCACAGGCAGTATGCTCTTTGCAATATCTTTTTGGATATATCTCCTCAGGCAAGGAAAACAAAAGCAAAAATAAACAAATGAGACCTAATCAAACTTAAAAGCATTTCACAGTGAAGGAAACCTAACCTACTGAATGAAAGAAGATATTTGCAAATGATATATCTGATAAGGGATTAATATTCAAAGTATGTAAAGAACTTATATACTTCAATATCAAAAAATAGATAAATAATCTGATTAAATAATGCTCAGAGGGCCTGAATAGATATTTTTCCACAGAAGGCATGCAGATTGCCAATAGGCACATGAAAAGATGCTCAACATCACTAATCATCAGGGAAATGCAAACCAAAACCACAATGAGATGTCACCTCACACCTGTCAGAATGGTTATGATCAAAAAAAGAAGAAATAACAAGTGTTGGCAAGGATGTGGAGAAAGGGAACCCTACTACACTGTGGGTAGGATTGTAATTTGGTGCAGCCACTATGGAAAAATTATGGCAGTTCCTCAAAAAATTAAAAATAGAGCTACCATATGATCCAGCAACTCTACTTCTGGGTATATATCTGAAGAAAACAAACAGTGGAATATTACTTAGCCAAAAAATGAATGAAATTTTGCCATTTCCAACAACATGGATGGACCTGAAGGGTGTTATGCTAAGTGAAATAAGTCAGACAGGAAAGACCTACTATCAATATATGTTTTCACTTATATGTGGAATCTAAAAAAATTTTTTAATGAATATAACAAAATAGAAACAGAATATAGACAATCACAGATATAGAGAACAAACTAGTCATTACCAGAGGGAGGTGGTGTGGGCAAGATAGGGGAAAGAGACTAATATGTACAAACTACTAGGTATAAAATAAAGATACAAGAATGTTAACAGCCAATATTTATAATAACTTTAAATGGAGTACAATCTACAAAATGTCAAATAACTGTTGTATACCTGAAACCAATATAATACTATAAGTCAACTTCACTTTAATTTTTAAAACTCTACATTTTTTACAAGTAATAATGCATTTTCTTAATCCACTTAGAAAATTACATGAAATTAGGTATTTAGATCTCAAGATCCAAATATTGAAACAATATAGATTATTTATTGTGATTTCAGAAGATCAGTTACAATATTTATTGGGTCAAGAATAATAATTCAAGAAAAATTAAAAGTAAAAAATTAACATACTAATTTATGCCTTAAAAAGTGCAACTTAAAATATATTGACATATTTAAAGTGTGAGAAGGCAAGAGAAGAAACTATTTTTTACAAGAAGATAATTAGGAATAACTCAAATAGCCAAGAATTGTGTGATGAATTAGATAGAAAGTAATGGCAACAAATTTTGGTAGTTAGATGAAAGTAGAGAAAATATGCTGAACAGAGCACATCATCATCAAGAAATACACTGACATTAATGATAAGTTGGCATAGTGGTAGCCAGCATGACTGAATGTGCCCAACCTCCACAGATCTATACATAAAACATACAGAAAGTAAAACATGGATTGTAAGAAATTCTGAAGAGGAACAAAAAATAGCTCTGAAGTCATAAAAGTGTTAAAAAGTAATCTCAAATAAATAGAAAAACACAATTTTGTTATAAAAGAAATGCTTTTTCAAGTTGTAATGCACATTTGCCGTATCACCCACGAACATTGTCATTACTTATTACACGATCTCTCCAAAGCAGCATATGGAAAACTGTTCAGCATCAGACCATTTAGCAAGAAATGCTCTCTCTGATAGCAGTGCCCAGGGACATGTTGCTGATGGATATAATCAATCACAAAGTCCTCTATTCCCAATGTCATGCTTCATCCAATCACTAACTATTATCTGTACTTTTCTTTATGTGCAAGAAAGACTTCATTCTAATTTCCATATTCTAGAAGACTGAGTCATAAAACCTGCTCTTAAGAGACCACAATCCACACTAGAAGAATATTGGTACTTCTACTCTAGGAGGAAAAGAAGTTAAGTGCCACCAGAATTTCTTTCAGGATTTCATAGAAGAGAGATTATTAAATATTCTAGCTCAGTGCCTTGTATACTATCAATGTTTGTCAAATGGATAAATAAATGAATGAATTATAAATCCAAGAATGTACCTGAGTTTCATGTAAATGTATTTGAGATTTTTTAGCCTATATTATGTCTAGAGCACAAGATTTTTTTTTTAAATTGGCGTATATTTGTTTTACATTGTTGTATTAGTTTCTATTGTACAGCGAAGTGGAGTTCCCTGTGCCATACAGCAGGTTCTCATTCATTATCTATTTCATACATATTAGTGTATATATGTTAGTCCCAATCTCCCAGTTCATCCCACCTCCTCTTTCCCCCTTGGTGTCCATACGTTTGTTCTCTACATCTGTGTCTCTATTTCTGCCTTGCGAACTGGTTCATCTGTACCATTTTTCTAGATTCCACAAATATGCATTAATATACGATATTTGTTTTTCTCTTTCTGACTTCATTCTGTATGACAGTCTCTAGGTACATCCACATGTCTACAAATGACCCAATTTCGTTCCTTTCTATGGCTGAGTAATATTCCATTGTGTATATGTACCACATCTTCTTTATCCATTCGTCTGTCGGTGGGCATTTAGATTGCTTCCATGACCTGACTATTGTAAACAGTAAAGCACAAGATTTAGCGTTAGCTCTACATTATGTACATATATGTGCATAAAAATGATGTCATGCAAACTTTTAAGAGTAACACTGCTTTTATCATGCTTGGGCTAATTACTAAATGTAAGCATCACATGTGTGATTTCATGCACTTTGATCACATGTTATCTTAGTTTTAATTACTTAAGACTTTAAACGTCATAATTTTCCCTTTTTTTTTCTTCAAAGATTCTCCTATCTCCTGGTTGTCCTCCCACCCTCTGGCCTCATGTTCTTCGTCTCTTTTGTGGCCTTCCCTTCTTCCATCTATGCCTTTTATTTTGTTCTTGCCAGGGTTCTGTCTTTGGGTTTTTACTCTCTTCATTGTACATTTTGCTCTAAGTGAAACATCCAACCCCATGGGTTCAGTGACCCATCCTTATACTATTTCCACATCTAGTTTCCCAGGTTAGGCATATTTCCTAAGCTGAAATCCATGCATCCAATTCTATACTGGAAGCTACACCTGGGTGACATGACACACAGGCACCTCAGATGGACTAGTTCAATATCACTTCTCTGATTTTTCTATCTCATGCTTACTTCCTCACCATCACATCAGGATCCATTCTACACACCACTGAGAGACTGATCTTTGGAAAGCTAGTCTGATTTTGTTACTTCCCAATTGAAAATAACTTAAAAAATAATGAGTATGTTACATGTTGGCATTTATGATCTGGGTCCTGACCTTTCTGCCCTCATCTTTGATAATACTTCTTATTCTCTATAAACCAACCATTAGTGAATTTTAAGGTTTCTAGAATGCCTTCTTTGGGTTCATGCCATTACAAATGTTTCTTTCTCTTCCCTTTCTCTCTTCATCTGATTAATACCTACTCATACATTAAGTATTTCTCCTAGGATATCTTCTTCAGAAAGTCTTCCTTAACTATTGCAATCTTCTATATATGGCACCAGATTTAGTAGACAGATTGTAATCTTTGTTGTTGGTATAAGTGTTCAATTTAAGGCTTTGAAGACCTTTTTGGCTATTGGGAAAATTGAATGAAAAGATAATATGGATTAAAATGTTCATAGCTATATATGTTAGTGGTTAAGAGCTACTGATCTAAAGACAGGAGTTTTAATCCTGTCAATTACCAGTTTGGTGACCTTAAGCAAGGATTTTTTTTTTCTTTTTAACCTCTCAGTTTTCTGTTCTCTGAAGTGAATATTATTAACTGCTTCACTGGGGTTTTATCATATTAAATGAGATATTAAATGTAAAGCACATTATATCACATGGAAGTAGAAAATTATCCTAGAAAAGCCCTTCAAATCATCTAGTAAGTCCATTATATATAATTTTTAATATTTTTGAAAGGTATAGTCTGAAAAAAGGTATAGTCTGTAGTCATTTATGAATAAAATGATATGGTATCTGTGATTTGCCTCAAAATAATCCAGTGAAGAGAAAAATCAGAGGTGTGATAAAGTAGATGAAATACGGTTATTTATGAGTTGCTAACGACTGAAGTTTCGTGATGGGTACCTGGAGCGTTCTTAACACAATAGTGTCTATACAATATGATATTTTCCAGAATAAAGTTCTGTTTAAAAAGTATACTATTACTTGTAATACATATATACTTTATATTTCAGTGCCTAAGTATGCACAATTTCTTTTATCAGGATCAATTGAAATGTTGGCTTGCATGTAGGAATCCCACTGCATGAAAAGTATATATCTTTGACTGGAATCATTCTTTGTAAAATGAGAAGCTCACACTCTGAAAGGTGTGAGGGAGCTGAAATGATTAAGGGAGCAAGAGATTCAGGACTCCAATCTCATGTTTACTTCAAGGACATATGCCATTATTTTCTCTGGCTGGCAGATGTACCCAGAGTATTTAAATTACTTCTATGTCTTTTTTTCAATGAGCATAAACATTTGAATTCATGTAATATAAATGCATGTATGATATGACATCAGAGTATACAGTTATAGATAGCAGAATTGCATTTTTTCCATATTGGATTTGCAACTGCTCTAAATTTTATACATGTGGTCCCTTATAAAATTAATGTAGAATTCATGTCAATTTTATAATCATTAAAGGGTAATTTTTCCATTTATAGTAAATACCTATACAGCACTACATAAAGGAAGAAGATTTTGGGGACTTCCCTGGCATTCCAGTGGTTAGGACTCCACGCTTCCTCTGCGGGGGGCATGGATTTGATCCCTGGTCAGGGAACTAAGATCCCGCATGCCACACGGTGTAGCCAAAAACAGAAAAAAAAAAAAAAAAAAAAAAGAAGAAGAAGATTTTAATTGTGTATCAGGAGTATGTAGTTTTAAGCTTGGTTTCAAGTTTTCCTACCTGCCTGGCCATAAGCATATCACTTAAACCCTGAGCCTCAGTTTCTTGATCTGTCAAGTGGATGTCCTAATGTCTCATTTTCAGTGTTGCTTTCAGGAGTAAACAAAAGAGAGTGAGCTCTCCAATAACTGGTGCTGGGAAAACTGGACAGCTACATGTAAAAGAATGAAATCAGAACATTTTCTCACATGATATACAAAAGTAAATGCAAAATAGATTAAAGACCTAAATGTAAGGCCAGAAACCATAAAAATTCTAGGAGAAAACTTAGGTGGTACACTCTTTGACATAGGTCTTAGCAATATCTTTTCGCATATGTCTCCTCAAGCAAGGGAAACAAAAGCAAAAATAAATGAATGGGAACTAATTAAACTCAAACCGCTTTTGCACTTCAAGGAAACCATCAACAAAATAAAAAGACAACCTACTGAATGAGAGAAATATTTGCAAATTATGTGTCTGATAAGTGGTTAATATCTAAAATATATAAAGAGCTCATACAACTCAATATCAAAAACAAAACTCCATTAAAAAATGGGCAGAGGATCTGAATAGACATTTTTCTAGAGAAGACATACAGATGGCCAACAGCCACATGAAAAGATGCTTGACATCAGTAATCATCAGGAAATGCAAATCAAAACCACAGTGAGATACCACTTCATATCTCTCAGAATGGCTATAGTCAAAAAGACAGGAAATAACAAGTGTTGGCAAGGATTTGGAGAAAGAGAACTCTACTACACTGATGGTGGGAATGTAAATTGGTGCAGCTATCTTGAAAAGCAGTACAGAGGTTCCTCAAATGAATGAATATAATAAAACAGAAACAAACTCACTAATACAGAGAACAAAATGGGGAGAGGGGCAAAATAGAGGAAGAGGATTAAGAGGTACAAACTACTAGGTATAAAATAAATAAGATACAAGAAAAGATTGTACAGCACAGGGAATATAGCCAATATTTTCTAATAACTTTAAATGAAGTATAATCATTAAAAATATCAAATCACTATCACCTGAAACTAATATAACATTGTAAGTCCCCTATACTTCAATTAAAAAAAATAGAAAGAGGATGAGAAGAATTAATGTTTTGTGTACCTATCACATGCTGGGCACTGTGCTAAATTCTTTAACATAAGAAAAGGTTCCTCCAGCAGTATATTATTTTCCTTTTTTTAACTTAAGAAAATTGGAGTTCAAGGAGAGTAAACAATGAGATAATCTAGTGCTTTGGAATTAATGGATTTTAATATTCATATCTAAAGAATGTGATGACAGTTCTTTCATCTGATTTAAACCCACAAAATATTCTTTTGATGGTTTTTGTTTCTTGCAGGTTCTTTTCTTTCTGTGGTTTTTAATATTACATTGTGACAAATCTGTGGACTGACCATATTAAACTCTCAGAGGACAGTTTAAATACAGATTTTACAGTTAAATATAGTAAAAATTTATTTGAAAATTTGAGTTAATTGTGAGAATTAATTCACATGGCCTACATGTTATTTGTAAAATAAATGAATGAATAAATGCATGAGTAAATATACCTACGAAGAGTCTGTAACGCTTCTGAGTCTTGAGTATGTACACCTTTATTATTAAGAATTTTATACACATTTTACTTTTCAGAGTCAAAGTTATTTTTAAAGAAAAATTTATGTTCCGTGTAGTCTGCCTTTGTGAAATTTAGGAGGTCTTCGTGCTTGGGAATTTTAGTTAAAATAGGACATAAAGTTTTTTGAGTATTGACGTGCCTATTGGAATGTGACAATTCCCATTTAATATCTGTATTTATTTGCACTTGATGCCTCAATTTACATACGTAGTGGTATTCTTTGGGAGTTCTGTAGCTTTTGGCTTTAAGAATTGATGACTATTTTTGCAAACGGAAGTCATATTCTGGATGCCAAAATAACTGAAATTACTGCCCAGGACTTCTGGAAATTGTTAAAATACTTTAAGTATACTTTTCATTGTGTTTATGAAACCATGAATATTAAAATGGTAAAAATAAAATCTCACATAATTTAAAATTTTCAAAAAGTTTTCCTGCTTTTGTTTGCTCAGTCCTGGATCTTAGAAGCATTTTAGAACTTACACATATACACCACAATAAAGAGTAGAATTTAGCTTGAATAGAGCTTATGTTAACATTAAATCCCTAGATCATTTCTGACCTCAGGTATCTTCTTCTACTGACTCTTTATATGGATTCATCAGCATTCAGATTCCTGCTACTTGTTATCAACCATTTCTCACTACTATGTCCTGTTTAACTACTAACCTTCTCTATGCCCCTTGACCCAAGTATTGAAGCAAATCATTCTTTCTCATCAAGCAAAATATCTTAAAATGCTAGATTTTGCTAACGATCTAGGGAAAAAACACTTAAAATTGAATATCAGACCTCACGCCTCCTAAATTTTCTCTATCTTTAATCTTTTTTTTTTAACCCTTAATCTTGATTTGGAATTTTAAAAATATCACAATGCTGAGTGCATCATTTCTCTTTCCCCAGCAGCAGAGGAAGGAAGATTTGTGAGATGACAGCTGTAATTTCTTTGACTTCCTTAGAAGAAAGCTTCAATTTAATTTAAAGGTACAATATAAATAATATTACCAGTGATCAATGAGTTATTTATCTGTAATTTATATGTCTCTGAAGCCTCCCATGTCCTGAGGAGACTCTTTAGGGTTGCACTATTACTCACCTAAAGACAAATGTAATTATTTTTTCTTCTTCCTTTTCTTCCTCTTCCTCATTTTCTTCTTCTCTTCTTTCTTTTTAAAGCAACTTAATCCTAAAGCTATTAGATATAGCTGATAAGTGTCTTCACAGGTGCCATGGGTGGGGATGAGGAGTGCCCCAAAAAGGAGTGTTCTGGTTTGGGGTACCTAAGCCCAAGCAGGGTAAGGAGGGCACCTTTCCCTGAGAAGAGCCAAGCATAAGGTATCATAACTCAAGAAAGTAAAACAGTGTTCCACATAGGAGACAGTCTGGCATGAAAGGTCTAACAAGGTGAAGAGGGTATTTGTACAGAAGAAAAGAAGGCAGTGGTGCTGGAAGATTGATGATATAAAGGGAGACTGATCAACTAATTAATATATTTAAGATAATAGGAGTCAGCTTCCTCATTGTCACAGAAGGCAGTTTAAATACAGACAGGGAAAAAGTAGAATTAACCTGGTATGGGAATTAGTGATATCAATATGAAATAATGGTTTTCAATATGTAAAGAAAGACAAGAATAAGTATAGATATAAACGTGTGTATCACGTATATAGGTATTTTAAGCACATGTATATATGTGTGTAAATACATATACACACATATATACTCTAGTTCTGTCCACTGAGAGGTCTGGGAGTAGTGACACACTAATAGTCATGAGCACACCTCACATGCAGATCTAAATACCATTCTCCTCTAACAGGAAATAGGCTTGTTGGAGAAAGGACTAATTTTTGGTCTGAGCCAGGGCAATAAAAGATATATGTAGACTATCCTTTTGGTCCAGAAAGTAAGGAAGTGCTCAAAGAATAATGAAGATATGTCAAAAGAGCACAATAGGAACCTTGAATGGTATTTATTGACCAAGCTAAGGAAAAGTTGTGCTTTTGGCCAGTGAAACAAATAAAGAGTCCAGAAATACATACACATGGTGGATTGTTTTTAGACAATGACACAAGATCATTCAGTGTGGAAAGTATAACCTTCTCAATCAAGATGCCAGAACAATTTTATATATGCAAAAAAGGAAAAGAAAAAGAAAAAAAGAACCTCAACCCTTACTTCACACACTGTATTAAAAAGAAAATAATGCAAATGTACATAGACTTAAATGTAGGAGCAAAACCTATCAAACTTCTAGAAGAAAATATAAGATAAACTGTCAGTGAACTTCAGTTTAGTGAAGATTTTTAAAAATACAAAGCAAAGCACAGTAATCATTTAAAATTTTTGAAAAAGTTGGACTTCATAAAAAATTTTCTTCAATGTTTTGAATAGAACTTTTATCTAGAATATATAAAGCACTCCTACAACAACATAATAATAAGACAACCCAAATGGGAAAAAATTGTGGACAGACATTTCACCAATGAAGATGGATGGTGAATGAAAACCATAAATAAAAACTACTACAAGATAACACTACACACTCAATAGAATAGCTAAAATTTTAAATTTTTTTTTTTTTTTTAAATACTGACCATACTCAAGTATCAGTGAGTTTCAGAAGCAACCAGAACTTTTATACACTTCTGGTGGAAACGCAGATTGGTACAGTTACTTTGGAAATGCGTTTGGTATATTTTTTAAAGTTAATGGGATCCAGCCATCCCACTCCTAGGTATTTACTCCCCCAAAATAAAAGCATATATCCATCCAAAGACCTGAATACAGATTTTCACAGCAGCTTTATTGGTAATTGCCTAAAACTGGGAACAACTCAAGTATCCATCAGGAGGTGAATGGATAGACAAATTGGGTATAGCCATATAATGGAGCACTGTTCAATAATAAAAAGTAACGAATTAACAAAATATCTGCTTAATTTCTTCTACTTGTACCATTCCTTCAAATAATTTGGTACTCCCTGCTAATAAAGTAATGGATTACTGATATATGCAACAAAATGGATAAATCTCAAAATTATTATGGTGAGTGAAAGAAGCCAGGCAAAGAAAGAATACATAATTTCATTCATACAAAATCCTAGTAAATACTAACTAATATCAAAGGAGGCAATGAGAACACAATATTATTTCAGTGATGTTCCTACCAAAAATACATAATCAGATCCAATCATGGGAAACTATCAGACAAACCCAAATAGAGAGGTATTCTATTTTTTAAAAATCCTGTAGTCTTCAAAAGTGCATCGAAAGACAAAGAGAGACCAAGGAACTATTTGAAAGACACTGAACTGGGTATATTTTCTGTAAAGGCATTATTGAGACAATTTGGAAATTTGAATGGGTGTGAGGATTAGATTAGACTCAAGAATCTTAGGGTGTATTAGAACTATTAGAACAATTGACAATACTTGAATGGAATCTAATTAGATGTAATAATATGTCAAAAAATATTTCCTGGTTTTAATCTTGTAGTTATGTTGAAAAATGTCCTGGTTTATAGGAAATGCTGAAGTATTAGGGGTGATGGGACCATCAGGTTGGCCACTTACTTTCAAATGCTTCAGGAAAAATGAAATTGTTCTCTGTGCCATACTTGCTGTGTTCTATACATTTCAACAGATGGATAGATAGATATAGATATACAACAATTGTTTGTTATTTCTATACATTCTGTTCACTTTGATCCTATACAGCAATTCAAAGAGTCCTTTCATATAATTTTCAGATTCTTCTGGTAGAAATTCTCAGATTTCTACCATACTGCTCCTACTTGCTTCTCTCCAAGACTATATCTAGGTGTGTAAAAGGAGAAAGACTTAGGTAGTGTAACCACCAAATTAAAGTGTGCCCAGACAACAGACATCCTGAGTCATCCTGAGAAAACAAGGGAGGATGGTCAATTTAGGTTTGTGATGTTGGAGAGTGATATCATTTCAGCCCTGTGTCCATCTTTTGTTCTCAAAGTCAGTGGCACTCTTCTGCAGCTTGCAGTTGTGCTGGCAGTAACAACTGGGCAACCCATAATCGGCTCTCTCTGAATCATTTCAGGGCCTCATGTTCTCTCCTCTATTTGGATCCTGCCCTACTTTGGCTTTCACAGGCATTACAGAAACTCCTGAGATCCGCCTGGCTATGACTCCCATTTGGACCAGTGTCATGAGGTTCCTCCTAAAATGACTCAGCCCTGACAAGCTCCCCAGACAATTTCTACCCCCTAGGGGTTCTGCCCATAACACAAGAGAACATGGAGTGGTCCAGAAAGCTAAATATTGGGTCCTTCTCTGCTTTCTTCTTCTCACAAAATCTCTGGACTTTTGTTACATCAGTGAAGACGTAGTCTCTTTCTTTTGGACATCAGCCTCTCGGCTAAACTTTAATAACACACACGGGTATTTTCTCGGTGTTAAGGGAGAAGATCTACGACTTGATTATTGCACATGGTCTTTAATGTTGTTATATATGAACTAAAGGAATTTGGAAATTACTTCCTCTTGAAAAACCTCCCTTTTGCGATGTTTCAAAATCCTATTTTAAATGCCAGATGTTGAATATTAACCCTTGCTTTTTCACTGCAATCTTTCTGTAACAATCCTAATATGACTCTTCTCTTAAGCTGGTCTGAGAAAAGCACATTTCAGAAAGAAAAAACACAATAATATTTTTTCTTTCTTTTTTTAAATTAATTTTTATTGGAGTATATTTGCTTTACAATGTTGTGTTAGTTTCTGCTGTACAGCAAAGTGAATCAGCTCTATGTATACATATATCTGCCCTTTTTTGGATTTCCTTCCCATTTAGGTAGAAAACACAATAATATTTTTTCTAGTGTTTCTTTCATGATACATTTAAGTTACATAATGTGTCTTGTGCCATGTAACTACTGGAAGTCCAGTAACCTCTTTTAACTTTCCAAGGATCCCAGGGATGTGTGAGGGATGGACATGCACTGTTGAGATTCATCTCATGTCTCTGAATAAACATTTCTGTTACTGATTCAATTATCAACCTTCCGTACCATCTTGTCTTCTAAATATTGTACTTTCTCTTCACTCCACCGCCAGCATTGGTCCTGACCATTCTCTTTCATTATGCAAAACATCTCATATGATTGTTGTGTGTAATAGATGCTTTCTGTACCTATCTGTAGTTCCATAGTTGCTCTCCTTCTAGCTTTCCAACACTTGTTTGGGAAACCCTTAGCCCTTCTAGCCCTTTTCCCACTGTATCCAAGAATTCAAAATCTTTGGGATTCTTGTTACTTTGTTATTCAAAGAAACTCCTCCCTCTTTTTGCATCAAAAATTTCCCAGTCAAAATGGATAACTAGGGCTTCCCTGGTGGCGCAGTGGTTGGGAGTCTGCCTGCCGATGCGGGGGACACGGGTCCGGGAAGATCCCACAGGCCGCGGAGCGGCTGGGCCCGTGAGCCATGGCCGCTGAGCCTGCGCGTCCGGAGCCTGTGCTCCACAACGGGAGAGGCCACAACAGTGAGAGGCCCACGTACCGCAAAAAAAAAAAAGAAAATGGATAACTAATAAGAACCTGCTATATAAAAAAATAAATAAAATTAAATTAAAAAAAAATTTCTCAATCAAACAGGCTCTCAAGACTTCCCTTACATAACAACATGTCTTATTAAGATCTCCGCTCCTCTCACCACCAAATGTACAAATTTCTCCCTAGAGGAACTCTACCATCCTCCTCCAGCAGAGGTCTACAACCAGGTAGCCCAAGACTTTAATCCGGCCAAGAGACAAATTTTATTCATCTGCAGAATTTGTGTCTTCATTTTACTTCTATACCTGTTTCACCATTGAATTTTGGAAGCAGAAAATTTACTTTACAGTTTGATAGGTCCAGAGATGGAAAGAGGTTTTGCTCCATGATGGCTCATACACAGAGTCACATTCATATATGATTTAGATGATGATATCTGGGATTTGAGGGCTCATGAGATTTAGACGAGATTTTAGCCTTGAGCTGATGCTAATAGGCTGAGAACTTGGGGGATGCTGGGATGGGGTAAATATGTCCACGTGGGATGAATGTGAGCCTTTGGGGCCAGAGGGCGGACTGTGGTAGTCTGAAAAATGACCCTCTCCACCTCAAAAAAAAAAGATATTTACATAAAGTCCCTGGAAACTACGAATGTTACCGTATTTGAAAAATGAGCCTTGTCAGATGTGATTAAATTAAGGATCTTGAAATGAGGAGATAATCCTGAATTATCTTGGTGGGCCCTAAATCCAGTGAGAAGTTTCCTTTTCAGGGAAAGTCAGAGAGGTATTTGAGACAGACAGAAGAGGAGAAGATACCAACACAGAGTAGAGAATGCAATGTAAAGACAGATTCAGAGATGGAATGATATGGCCACAGCCCAGGAATGCTGGGATAGCTAATAGAAACTGGAAGAGAAAAGAGACAAATTGTCCCTTTAAGCTCCCAGAGAAAGTATAGCCCTAGACATTTCAGACTTCCAGACTCCAGAACTGTGAGAGGATACAAAAAAAAAAACGCAAATCCTTGTTATTCCAGTTGTAATAACATCTCTGGAGAAAGACTTTAAATTAATAGGAGAATTGTTATATGGTGTTTTAGACTATCTTACCATGCTACATGAAAATATTTCTACAAAAAGAAAAAAGCCATTTTTATCATAACATGGTGAAATATAATAAAAGTAGAGTTTACTATTGGAAATGGCTCTATTATTGACCAAACTAATTCTCTAAAATTTGAGCAGTCTACTTTTTTCCTTTCATTCAGTTTATTCTATAATAGCTTTAGGAGAGGTCGTTTTGACCAAAAAGATATCAGATATAGCTAAAATTAATAATTTAAAATCTTTGGCAGTATAAGTGATTAAGAGCACTTCTTTTTTTTCTTTTTTAGTTAGTAGCATCTGGTTTTAAATCCTGAGTGAATACTTACTAGCTGTGTGACCTCAGACAAATTGCCTAATCACTGTAAGTCTGTATAAAATATTTAATAAGAAGGCAACGAAGAAAATTTGAGGCTGTTGCTAGACTTCTTTGATGTATAAAAGTGAGTAGTAGAGGGAGAACCAGTCACCTATAACCAGTATCTTCCAAGGACTACCCAGAAGACATGTATAATATCACTCTAAGATGTAGTTTATTGTAGGACCAGTGATTGGGCTTGCTTCATGAAGGCTCTAAGGTACAATTTAATAGAGTTTCACAAGTCTATTTTCTTGGGTAATTTCCACATTCTCTTGGGTTATTTTCACATTTCTCAGAAAACTCAGCTATAAATAAAATTGAGGGAGTTTCTTGACAAAACAGAAGAAAATCAAGGTCTAGACAACTAGCTTTTAAAGAAACCCTAGGCTAAGAAATTATGCCAATAGTTAAGAATGGTGCCACTTGAAACCAAAAAATTGAGACTAAACTTGAAATTTCCAGAAGATTTCCCAAGGAACAAAAAGTTAAGGAAAGGCCAGGGAACTTTTGTTATGACTATGGGAAAAGATAGAATGCAGAATCCTGGATGTAAGACATGAGAGAAGAAACAATGTTTACTCCACACAGCAGGCAATTAGAGCCATCAATGGACCATCATGGATGACAGAATACACTGAAGGAAGAAGAGGACAGAAATGAATGCTTATTTAATGTCTAATGTGGGCCTCAAAACTTTGCATTTAAGATTTAGAGAAGCACTTTTATTTAATCCTCACAATTACTTCTTTAAATAACTCATATTATCTGTGAAGTCATGCTAATCTATCTCACTTCCAAATCCATGATCTTTCTAGACAATTTAAAAGGAGAGTGGGTATCATATGGTCCCTAGACATGAGCTGTTAACTACACCCAGGAGGTTAGGAACAAACTCCTGAAGAATTTTCAAAAGAGCATCAGGATGAGAAAGGTCTTCTAACACTATGGCTACCAGCTCTGGTCATTTCAATTATTTGAAAGCAAGGAAGGAAATATCGAATGCTTTAACCCCTCTAAAGGTATCTTCATGATTAGGATAAAACTTCATAGTATTCCACAAAACAAAGAAAATAATAATGTCTTACCAGATGACCAAGTCAATTTCATATTCCAGAAACAGCATGAGAGAGGTCCTGCTAAGTGACCATGTTAGAATCCTGGTTCTCAAGAAAGGTGAAGTGCTGAAAACTTTGAAGCCAGAGGTTATTTCAGAGGAAATAATGATTGTGACAATATGCTCCACTTCGGTTTGGTTTGGTTTGGTTTTGAAGTGAAATTACTGCAGCAAAGAATCTGGTGTAAACCACAAAAGAAACCTTAATTTTTAAATGTAGGTGGACTGTTTGTGTAATACAGATACGCATCTTGGTTTTTGGCTTGGTTTGTTTTGCTTCTGCTTTTTAGTCAAAGGTGTACCACTGACATTTACAAATAATAGGTCTTTGGGATACGTTTGATTGTTTGGAAATTTAAAAGTGACTGTGTATTTGGGGTTTTTGTTATTGCTGGTTTTCTGGTTTTTGTTTTTTGCTATTTTTCATCACTGATATATGCATACAGAAAAATGAGTGACATCAAGGTCTAAACATCCTTTGGTAAAATTTCTTCAACTGTGTCCAATAACAATATATCATTTTTCTCAACAAGCACAATGGAGCAAAGGGAAGTGGTTTCTTTTCAGACATTTTGTCTGCGAGATTTCTCTGGTGGGTTTTCTTTGTATTTTAATCTGGCAATAAATTTCCTGATGACATAAACTTTATCATCTTATTTCACTTTGTAGAGGTCCGGGCCAGCCTCATATTCATATGTTAATTGAATTTAGAAAAAAAGGTGATTATTTGGATTTCTATTAACCAAAAAAAAAAAAAGAAACAGTTTTTATAGGTTAAACTATATAAAATTACTGATATTAAATTGTTTTTCGCTTCTAAATTGCAATTTTTCATATGCTTCAATCTAATGTATTCCTAATACTTTTACTGGGAATAAGTGAGTCCCTTACTAATATCTCTATATAGCTCAGTAGGATTCTGGAATATATTCTTGATTATAAGAGAGATAAAATACAATTATGGTCTGAGAGACTATCATCTAAATTTTTAGAAGTGGTAGTATTTGTAAAGCATAGCATTCTATTAACATTCTATTAACCACATACTTTATTAATTTTTGTTTGTTTCTTCAACAAGTACTTTTGAACATGTACTATAGTATGGTGGTTTTAACATATAGGTGTCAAAATTCATGGATTTCAATCCTGGTAGTCCCCATATTTTAGTGTGTAACACTCTCCATATTCATGTATATCTTCACATCAAATGTTTCTTTTCTATAAATGGGGACAAGAATGGGGACAACATCTGGCTCACAGAATTGTATGAATTAAGTGAAATAATAACTGTGCTTCACAGTACCTGGCTCATAGTAACCACTCAGTACAAGGGAGAAAAGTAGGTAATCCTGTTGTCATGGAGCTTACAATCTAGTAAGGGATACAGACATAAATTATCACAGCTGTCATAAGTTTTATAAAGGAGAAGTACATAGTCCTACACAGGTGTGAGTAAGAGTACTCTGTGGCAATCAGGGAAAGCTTTCTTTGGAAAATGAGAATTGAGCTGAGATCTGAAGGATAAACACTAATAAATCAGGTAAAATTTTGATGGAAAGCATTCCAGGCAGAGGAGAATCCATGCCCTATATTTTGCAAGAGTATGACATTTTTGGGGAATTGAATAAGGCCAGCAAGGCTAAGGTGTCAAACTTCTGCAGGTGAGGCAGAAGTGGGAGCCCAGTCTCATGGGGTCTGTTAAGCCATGTAAATTCCTTTAAATAGAGGAGTGAAGTCATTGCCCAACTTTGCTGCTTAATAGAAACCTTATTCTTTTTTAAATATCTGGTGTGACTTACTTCTTTTGTAGTATTTATAAAAAATAATTTGATGTGCCTTGGCTTCCTGCAATCATTACAATTATTTTTAAATGACATTCATGTGGACAGATTTTATTTTTGGTCCATTTTTCTCTATTTTAAATACAGATATAATTTCCAAAATTCCCTAAAATGTGAGGTTTGAGGGCACAGTCCTCTGGGCTATCAAGTTTTCCCAAGACTTCTGACACCAAGTACAAGTTGGGTGGGGGAGGGGGGAGTCCCCAAACCACCCTCAGTTTTGATAATTCACTAGAAGGACTCACAGGACTCACTGAGAGCTATTGTACATGTGTACATGAGAGCCATGGTTTATTATAGGGAAAGGATAATGAAAATCAGCCAAGGATGAGATGCATAGGGCAGAGGCTGGGAAAGTTCTGCAGTGAAGCATCTGCTGTCCTCAAGATGCATTACTCTCCCCACAACGGTGTATGACATTACACACTGAGTATTGCCAACCTGGGAAACTCATCCGAGCTTTCATGTCCAGAGTTTTTATTGGGGCTTCATTACATGGACATAATTGATTGATAGCCCATGTGGTTGTACTCAGTCTCTAGCCCCCTACTTCTTAGAGGTCAGGCTGAAACCATGAAGCCCAGGAGGCCCGCCATAAGTCACCTCATTAGCATAAAGTATCAGATGTGGTCCAGGAGGCCCACCATGAATAACAAAGACACGTTTATCACTCAAGAAATTCAGAGAGTTTAGAAGTTACCTCCCAGTTGCTATGGACAAAGACCACATCTTTCATTTGGCCACAGGTCAAATGATTTACTACAAAGGCTACCCTCTGGCTTTTGGGCAAGTTTCTCTTACAGCAAAACAATCATATTTGTCTGGGCATCTACTTTTAGTATAGCTTTTATATGATAGACACAGCAACAGTATCATTGTGAATTTTGGAAGAGCCACTGTGGGGTAGAGATACGTTTTAAAAAACCTACTAATCTGTCCCATAAAGTTATTACAACATTTTCACATTCTTGTTTCTTGATTTACCATTGTTTCTAGCTTAGGATAAACTTGTGCAGTTATTCAGCATGGAAATTAGTTGATTATTGACTAAATCCAGTTCTTCTTCCTCACGTCAATTATTTTCCATCAGTATTACATCTTAAGGAGGCTTTAACTAGTTTTCCCAATTTGACCACCAATATCAGCATTATAACCTCACCAATAGTGTCTGTGTTATACCATTATCACAGTATGGCAGTAGATGTGACTTTAAAAATAAGATCAAAAGATACAGGCACATTACTAGAGTCCCAGTAAGTCATCAACAATTAGTCCAGTCCACCATCATATTGTAGAACCAAAATGTCTCCTAGAGTGATGCCACTCAGGTTTGCAGTTTTCCCTACAACCATGTCAGTTTGCAAAAGCAGAAGCGATCTTCACCCTTTCAAGCATCTGGTAAAATTGAGTTAAGAGACAATATCATCTCTTCTTCTGAGTCTTCCTCAAAGTAGTAATGTAATATTTGATTTCCCTCATTACATAACCCATTTATTCATTCCCTTACCTTCAGCTACAATTCCTGCCCTAGCCCTATTAACTGTTTAGCTTTACCCAAACTTTCCACCTTTGGAAAAGATGTGATGTTTGGCCACTGAGCAGGTCCAGATTGCTTCCCCCTCAGTCCACTCCCATTACACTGGGAAGAATTATATAGTGCATAACTATTAGGCTATCTCAAGCACTAGGCAACTAATTTTACATTTTCCACCAACCCCAATTATGCCAGATTAGGTAAAGGCACAATACAACCCATCAGCCCCTTGGGAATCCTGATATAAAGGTTTAAAGATACAACTACAGTTTTTTGTTTAGGGATCATGCCTGCTTCTGGCACCAACAGTTGCAAGCCTGGTCCTTGGACCACTGCATTAAGTAAGAAAAAAAAAAGGTTGAGGTGATATGAGAAAAAAAGAAAATAATATAGTCATACCACCGTCCTCCCTCTGTGGGAAAAAATTGTATAGTCCTACCAGAATACTCCCCTGTTTCCTTCTCCCCAGATTACCCGGAAAAGTGAAGGAATCTATCTAGTCATCACCCTCCCTTGGACCCCTCATGTTGAATGTGAGAACACACACATGAAGGTGTATAAACCAACCCTTCTTGCTTCTATCTCCCCCATTTTTTTTTTATTTTTTATTTTTTGCAGTACGTGGGCCTCTCACTGCCATGGCTTCTCCCGTTGTGGAGCACAGGCTCCAGACGCGCAGGCTCAGCGGCCATGGCTCACGGGCCCAGCTGCTCCGCGGCATGTGGGATCCTCCCAGACCGGGGCACGAACCCGCATCCCCTGCATCGGCAGGCAGACTCCCAACCACTGCACCACCAGGGAAGCCCTATCTCCCCCATTTTAAACAACAAATGTACTAATTGTCCATTCTAATTCTCTATCAAACCATTCCTCTGAGGACAATACCTCCCTGCCCATTGTTGGGCATATGAGCTATAAAGTACTTTCCTTGGTCTGATGGAATGTGACTTGGTAGTCCAAACTAGTGTTTCTCAAAAGCACCTCAGTTTCCATAATTTCCTAGAATGACTCATAGAACTCTCTGAGAGCCATTATAATCACAGTTATGATTTATTACAGGGAAATGACACATTAAAATCAGCCAAAAGAAGAGACAGCAAAGTCTGGGAGGGATCCAAACACAAGATTTCTATTGTCCTCAGGACACATTACCCTCCTAGCATCCATGTGTGACAGTATGTGTGGAGTATTGGCAACCCAGGGAGCTCATCTGAGCTTCAGTGTCAAGACTTTTCACCAGAGTTTTATTACTTGGGCATGACTGATTGATTGATGGCCCCTGTGGTGCTCTCAGTCTCTTGCCCCTACTCTCCAGAGCTCAGGCTGATAACACATGGTCCAAGAGGCCCACCATGGGTCATCTTATTAGCATAAACTCTCAGGCATGATCAGAGGGACCCACCATGAGCCATTTCTCTAGTATAGCTGGAAGATGTGATTCACAAGACCTGCCACGAACAACAAAGACACTCCTATCACTGGGGATATTCCTTAGAGTTTAGACATTTCCTTCCTGGAGCCAGGGACAAGGCTAGACCCCTCTTTTGTCAAGGTCAAATTCTTTGCTACAAAATATATCATTTAAAAATAAATAATGCATAGAATTTCCCTTTGGAAGTTGTACTTTTATGAAATTTGTTCTTTTTCTTAGCTCTCTAGGGAACATCAGTGCAGTTTCCAAGTGGGTGTGGGACATGCTGCTAGCTGACCATGAGATATACCTTCTACCATTCATCCTTACTAACAGATTAGGAAATGGGGAAAATAAAATAGAAAACAAAGGGATCAGCAAAGTTAAAATGAATTACCATTTCTTTGAAAACATGATGGCAAGGTTGATGAAGAAGGAGGAGAGGAAGATGGAGGGGGTAGTGAGGAGATAGAGATAGGGGTGCTTAAAGAATTAACATTAGAAATATAAGGGAGACAGGACAGATGCAAATTGTTAAACAGCTAATATAAGGATATTATGAACAACTTTATGCCAATAAATTTGAATACATACATAAGATGGTCAAATCCCTAGGAAACAAATCAAAAAGAAAAACACCATAGTTCTATAACCATTAAAGTGGTTGAATTGTGAGTGAAAAAATCTTCCCACAAACCAAAACCAAAAGTAAAACAGAGCCAGGTATGGCTTTTCCTAAAGTCCTACCAAACACTCAAAAAACAAACAAACACACACACACACACTTCAATCTTCCATACACTATTCCTAAGTATATAGAACAAGAGGAAAGATTTCACCAAAGCCAGCCCAGATTCAAAGCCAGGGGAATTAGACTTCACCTCTTGTGAAGGAATAGCAAAGAATTTGCAGCTCATCTTTAATCTACCGCAAAGTGGTTTTCTAAAATACTGTAATAAGGAGGAGAGTGTCACTGGATCTCTTCATTTCTTTCTAAGAAAACAGCAAAGTAGAAGTAAGCTTACACAGAGTAGTAGTGATCTAAACTAAACTTGTAGTAAAATTTATTTTATTTGCAGTGATTTAAAATGAAGTATTCAAACAAATGAAATTGCTAATACTACTGTATAGATCATGGAGAGTAAGGGGCAAACTGCATGTGTATTACAGGGAATTAGCTCTTTCATATTGTATGTCTTAACTTGTCCTGGCATAAATTCTTTTTTTTTTTTTTCCTTTTGGCCATGCCATGTGGCTTGTGGGATTTTAGCTCCCTGTCCGCAGTGAGAGTGCAGAGTCCTAATCACTGGACCACCAGGGAATTCCCTAAATCGATTCTTTCTGTGCTTTGCAATCTTTGCCTTTCTACATTTGGGGGATGTAGCAAATTCTTTCTACAAAAAAATGAATGTGTTTCCACTTGTGTACTTTTTATTTGTGTCTTTAATACGTTTACACATATTTTTATCATCTCTTATAGACATTGTCTTGCACACAGTAGGCATCCAGTACTGAAATTCTTGAAAAAAAAGATGAGCATAAAAAGCTGTGAAAGACAATAATCTGCTTTGTAACTTATAGGAAGGAATTATGTCAAACAATTATAACGAAAATGAGCAAGAACAATACCTGAGCTTACCTAAAACCTTATCCAGGCTACTTACCAGTTTCCCTTGCTACTTCTACAGCACTTGATCTCTAGAAAATTATTTCACTGCAACTACCTATTATGTTTCATCTGCTATATTTTAATCAAAGTTTAAAAAGATTACAAGACCATTTTGCCTTAAATTCTGCTTTTAGTTCTATGGTGTGCATATGATTTTTGTTAATTCTTATACGTAGGAACCAGGAGGGTCAAAACTATGTTAATGGCAGAAGTCTAGTGTAATATTTTTGTCAATAACTCTGTCAAAGTCTTTTATATATGAGCTTGATGAATTGTTCCTTGTTTTTAAATTTTTATTTTAAGAAATGTTGGGAGGGGACTTCCCTGGTGGAGCAGTGGTTAAGAATCCGCCTGCCGATGCAGGGGACATGGGTTTGAGCCCTGGTCCAGGAAGATCCCACATGCCGTGGAGCAACTAAGCCCGTGCCCCATAACTACTGAGCCTGTGCTCTAGAGCCCGCGTGCCACAACTCCTGAAACCCGTGCACCTAGAGCCCGTGCTCTGCAACAAGAGAAGCCACTGCAATGAGACGCTCACTCGCCACAACTAGAGAAAGCCCGTGCTCAGCAACGAAGACCCAATGCAGCCAAAAATAAATTAATTAATTTTTTCAAAAAAAAATTGGGGGAAGGGGTTGGACTTAAGTATACAAATAATGCATTCTTATATATTGGCAGCTATCTAAAATTTTATGGTACTTTCCTGCCTTCCTACAATCTTTCATTCACCCATTCAAGAGATCTTAATTGGGCTTCCCTGGTGGCACAGTGGTTGAGAGTCCGCCTGCCAATACAGGGGACACGGGTTTGTGCCCCGGTCCAAGAAGATCGATCACACATGCCGCGGAGCAGGTGGGCCTGTGAACCATGGCCGCTGAGCCTGCATGTCCGGAGCCTGTGCTCCGCAACGGGAGAGGCCACAACAGTGAGAGGCCCGTGTACTGCAAAAAAATAAAAGTAAAAAATAAATAAATAAATAAAAATGTAAAAAAAAAAGAAATTTTAATTGAACTCTGATGATGTTCCTAACAGTATGATAGGTATTGACGGTCAAACTGTGACTAGAAAACATTGCCAGATAAAAGGCAGGATTCCCAGTTAAACTTGAATGTTCGATAAACAACATACTTATACTAAAAATTATTGTTTATGTGAAATTCAAATATAACTCGGTGTCCTGTAATCTTTTTTAATTTTATTTATTTATGCATGCATGTTATATATGACAGCCCTAGTAAAAATAAAGACTGTTCTTGATCTGTTATAACTTAAAGTCCATTGGGCAAGGCAGATACTAATCAAATAATCTTGCAGGTAAACAAAAATTATAACTGAGATAAGTGTTCCCAAGGATAGGTATAGAGTTATAGAAGGAGAAAATAATTGAGTGAGAAACAAGGTCAGGAAGGGGACACCAGGGAAGACATCATTGTGCCAGAGACAATGGACCAGAGGCCCTATGGGGAAGGAAACATAGATGCTCTAACACTGCTACTTTACATGAAAATTTTATTTTAAAGAGGGGTGTGTCTAACTTTTATGGTACAACAGTAGAAAACCTGACTGCACACTCTGATGCAGAAACAAAGCCTTGTTTTTTAGGGGTGACCCAGTGTCTTTCCTATCTGGCATCTGACTGATAACAAAGCCAGAGACTACAAGTTTTAGCCCTGTGTGGAAAGGTGGTACAGGAGAGTTCAATTTCGATATTCAACTCCTGAAACTATGGGCATTTTCTTGGATCAGAGAAGACAAGTTGCTTGTCCCATCAGGCCTCTGGCTCTTGCTCCTGCCAGAAGTGAGCAAGAAACATGCCTGGTTGTAAGTAGGAGGGGAGACTGTTCAGCACAGGCTGGTGGGAAAGACAAATCTGTGATGCACTCACATGGGAGCTGCCAGACAGGAGTGTTGCAAGTGAGCACACCCAGCAGTGCCTCTGGCAGGATTTAGGCTCTTAGACTTTCCCAGCAGCCCAGCGTGAGATTCCTCCCCACTTTCCAAGTTTCTCTTTGCATGCAGTATAAAAAAAATGGTATGTGTAATTTGTATTAATTATTCAGCTTTTGAATATGATCATTGTTCATCATGATCATAATAACGAGAACAATCCTGCCTCAGATTTATATATTTATTCCCAAATGTTCAAGTTCCTTTAATTATATTATTTATCTTTATGATGTCTGCTAAATCACTGGTCCCCAACCTTTTTGGCACCAGGGACCGATTTCGTGAAAGACAATTTTTCCACGGACTGGGCGGGGTGTGGAGGGGGTTCAGGTGGTAATGTGAGCGATGATTCAGGTGGTAATGTGAGCGATGGGGTCCATGGCTCAGGGGGTAATGCGAGCACTGGGGAGCAGCAGAAGAAGATTTGCGCTCACTTGCCCGCAGCTCACCTCCTGCTGGTGTGGCCCAGGTCCTAACAGACCGTGGACCGGGGGTTGGGGACCCCTGTGCTAAATAAAAGGAGTGACTGTTATTACATCAATTTTTAGGGATGGGGGAACCTGAGTGTAGTCTCTCTAGGTGAGTTGCCCAAGTTCTTTTTCTGACACAATCCACAGCAGCCTCCACTGTTGACATCTTCTTCTCACTTTGTCTGGAGCTGTATCAAGCTAGTTAGAAGGGCAAAGCACAAATCAATTGACTGAAAAATAATTATCTTGAAAAAAATTAGTAAATATAATGTTAAATCACAAAGTGCTTAGTTGATTTGTTAAAACTTATCAAAAATAAACTGACATATATAACAATGTCAAAAATGCCACCTGTTAAATTATAAAATGATTTGCTTCCATGATTTTATTATCATGGCAAACAGCATTGTTAGTGATTGCAACATTTTAAATCCCCAAAGTAGCAAATGCTCTAAATTTCTCTAATAAATTAGTATATTAGAAAGCTGTAAATGTGGGAATATTTAAGCTTTTTCTCTAAAATTATGAAGTATTTTTGAATTATAATAGAATAATGTATCCCTTTATAAAAACCAGGGCTTTTGGGGGGAAATTGAAGAAATCTGTTTTTTTAATATCTCAACCTCTTTGTATAACACTTGTTTTCTGAATAACAATATTTTTCATAATTACTCTATATCTTAATGTACATATGACTCTAAATGGGTATAAATATCAAATGTATAAACAATCTATGGGTTTTGTAGTTATATAATGCTTTTTTTTTTCATGCAAAGACTTTATTTTCCTAGGAAGGTTTTAGAAACCAGAATACATGTGTTTTTTTTTAAAGAGCCAGTTTTTGTTTACTCAACTTTATAAAAACTAGAGAATTCCCTGCATAAAGCTAGAAACTCTACTATTGAAATCCTGCCTTTTTGTGTTGATTTCTGTCTTCTTTCTGTGAAAAGTGGACAGGTAGATTTCAAAAAAGAATGATTATTTCCAGATCAAACCTCAAAAATGATTTTATTTTATTTTTTCATTTTTATTATTTGATAGGCAAAGAGTGAGTTTATTAGCATAGGATGCTTGTGAGAGCTACAAGCGGACAGGCAAGGGAGCACAGCCCCGAGAACAAAGAGGGCTACATTTATATAATCAAAGAAAAAGTGGGGAGGGAAGAAGACCACCTTCTTCCTCATTTTTGTGTAGACACCAAGGCTTACATCATTAGTTCCTCCTTTGACCCTGTATGGTCTAATGGAGATGGTCATGATGCTATTTAAATATGTATATTAGCAGAAGGGTGGTGACATATACTAATATATGGTAATTCATCTCAGGTTTTAGTATAATGTCCCCTTTCACCTATTTCTTTCCCTTTTCACCTATATTTCTGTCTTGCAGAAATGCTACTCTTCAAGGACTATTTATTAACTCCCTGACTTCATGTAACAAGATTCAGACTGCATATCTATTGTGTTTTATGTTTTTTGTTTTTTTTAGCATCTTTATTGGAGTATAATTGCTTTACAATGGTGTGTTAGTCTCTGCTTTATAACAAAGTGAATCAGTTATACATATACATATGTTCCCATATCTCTTCCCTCTTGCGTCTCCCTCCCTCCCACCCTCCCTATCCCAACTCTCTAGGTGGTCACAAAGCACCGAGCTGATCTCCCTGTGCTATGCGGCCGCTTCCCACTAGCTATCTGTTTTACATTTGGTAGTGTATATATGTCCATGCCACTCTCTCACTTTGTCACAGCTTACCCTTCCCCCTCCCCATATCCACAAGTCCATTCTCTAGTAGGTCTGTGTCTTTATTCCCGTCTTGCCCCTAGGTTCTTCATGACCCTTTTTTTTTTTTTCTTAGATTCCATATATATGTGTTAGCATACGGTATTTGTTTTTCTCTTTCTGACTTATGTCACTCTGTATGACAGACTCTAGGTCCATCCACTTCACGACAAATAACTCAATTTCGTTTCTTTTTTTTTTTTTTTTTTTTTTTTGGCAGTATGCAGGCCTCTCACTGTTGTGGCCTCTTCCGTTGCGGAGCACAGGCTCCGGACGTGCAGGCTCAGCGGCCGTGGCTCACGGGCCCAGCCACTCTGTGGCATGTGGGATCTTCCCGGACTGTGGCACGAGCCCGTGTCCCCTGCATCGGCAGGCAGACTCTCAACCACTGCACCACCAGGGAAGCCCTCGTTTCTTTTTATAGCTGAGTAATATTCCATTGTATATATGTGCCATATCTTCTTTATCCATTCATCTGTTGATGGACACTTAGGTTGCTTCCATGTCCTGGCTATTGTAAATAGAGCTGCTATGAACATTTTGGTACATGACTCTTTTTGAATTAGGGTTTTCTCAGGGTATATGCCCAGTAGTGGGGTTGCTGTGTCGTATGGTAGTTCTATTTGTAGTTTTTTTGTTTTTGTTTTTGTTTTTGCGGTACGCGGGCCTCTCACTGCTGCGACCTTTCCTGTTGCAGAGCACAGGCTCCGGACGTGCAGGCTCAGCGGCCATGGCTCACAGGCCCATCCACTCCAACGGCATGTGGGATCTTCCTGGACCAGGGCATGAACCCGCGTCCCCTGCATCGGCAGGCGGGCTCTCAACCACTGCGCCACCAGGGAAGCCCTATTTGTAGTTTTTTAAGGAACCTCCATGCTGTTCTCCATAGTGGCTGTATCAGTTTACATTCCCACCAACAGTGCAAGAGTGTTCCCTTTTCTCCACATGCTCTCCAGCATTTATTGTTTCTTGATTTTTTGATGATGGCCATTCTGATCGGTGTGAGATGATATCTCATTGTAGTTTTGATTTGCATTTCTCTAATGATTAATGATGTTGAGCATTCTTTCATGTGTTTGCTGGCAATCTGTATATCTTCTTTGGGGAAATGTCTATTTAGGTCTTCTGCCCATTTTTGGAATGGGCTGTTTGTTTTTTTTTGTTATTGAGCTGCATGAGCTACTTGTAAATTTTGGAGATTAATCCTTTGTCAGTTGCTTCATTTGCAAATATTTTCTCCCATTCTGAGGGCTGTCTTCTCGTCTTGTTTATGGTTTCCTTTGCTGTGCAAAAGCTTTGAAGTTTCATTAGGTCCTATTTGTTTATTTTTGTTTTTATTTCCATTTCTCTTGGAGGTGGGTCAAAAAGGATCTTGCTGTGATTTATGTCATAGAGTGTTCTGCCTATGTTTTCCTCTAAGAGTTTGATAGTGTCTGGCCTTACATTTAGGTCTTTAATCCATTTTGAGTTTATTTTTGTGTATGGTATTAGGAAGTATTCTAATTTCATTCTTTTACATGCAGGTGTCCAGTTTTCCCAGCACCACTTATTGAAGAGGTTGTCTTTTCTCCACTGTATATTCTTGCCTCCTTTATCAAAGATAAGGTGACCATATATGCGTGGGTTTATCTCTGGGCTTTCTATCCTGTTCCATTGATCTGTATTTCTGTTTTTGTGCCAGTACCATACTGTCTTGATTATTGTGTTTTAACAATCAGGGTTTGTGGCTTGAGTGTGCCTGGTGCTTAGAGGCACCTGGTCTTTCATCAAGGTAGTGTAGATTGTTGCTAGGTTACTAGATTCTTTTCTTGAGTGGTCAGTAGTTTACAACAGTCTCCCCAAACTCCCTTAAAATTCCCTTTCTGTCTTTAATCCCCTAGTGGGATTTCTAAACCAACTAATTATCCTACTCTATCCCTATCAGAATGATCTTTTTAAAAACACAATCTAATCGCATTCTCCCTGCTTAAAGCCCTCCAATGGATTTGCATTGCTCTTAAGATAAAGACGAAAATCTTTATGTAATGATTTGCCCTGAGGCTTACCTCTATTTGTGTACATCAAAAACAAACAAACAAACAAACAAAACTTCACCTCCAGCAGCCTTGAAGAATAATATAGATGTTTATATTGTCTTGGCCTGCTGGTGAATTCTAACTACAAACTGAAGTCTCTAAAGTGAGTCCCACCCAAACAATTCTACTTCTACCACCCGGTAGATTAGCAGTTTCTCAGTCTTGAATGCACATTAACATAGTCTGGTATACCTTTTATTTTTATTTTTGGCTGCGTTGGGTCTTCGTTGCTGCTCGTGGGCTTTCTCTAGTTGCGGTGAACAGGGCTATTCTTTGTTGCAGTGCGCCAGCTTCTCATTGCGGTGGCTTCTCTTGTTGCGGAGCACGAGCTCTAGGCGCGTGGCACCTCTTCACGGTAGTCGTGGCACGCATGCTCAGTAGTTGTGGCTCACAGGCTCTAGAGTGCAGGCTCAGTAGCTGTGGCGCACGGGCTTCGTTGCTCCGAGGCATGTGGGATCTTCCTAGACCAGGGCTCAAACCCGTGTCCCCTGCCTTGGCAGGTGGATTCTTTTTTTTTTTTTTTAACATCTTTATTAGAGCATAATTGCTTTACAGTATTGTGTTAGTTTCTGCTGTATAACAAAGCAAAAATGATTTTATACTTTTTTCAAGTTACGTATGTTCTTTGACATGGCCTTGGATACTGTAGAGCAGAAGAGACTCCAGATTCTCCTTGGTCCGTCTCTCTGCAGTCAAAGTAACCCCACTTTTATCTGTATTGGGGAAGGTTTCAAATAAAAAGTGTTCCCGGAAAAGCAGTGACATTAGGAATTGCAGAGCAGAAGTACATCTCCTAGATGTACCAGACCAGCTGTATGGCTTTTCGATCTGCATGGGAGATATGCCCACCAGGTTTTGAAATTAGTTACCTGAACTTTGAGGATTATTTTATAGTGAACTACATGTGACTGATGACAATGTGGTGTATTTCAGCTGGGTTAGGATTTTTAAAAGGAAGGAAGGAAGGAGGGAAGGAGGGAGGGAGGAAATTTATAACTACTTCACACCAGCTGGCAGACTGTACAGAATTCCCTTCTTAGTAGCACTATGTGGAAGATGAAGGGCACCCCAGCCCAAATTTTGTGCCAAGTTCTGGGGTGCCAGAAACTCTATTTCCAGTGAATCCTTATCACAATCCTATGACATTGGTATATTAGTTCTACTTTACCGATG
The DNA here is from genome assembly GCF_008692025.1 of Phocoena sinus. Classification (NCBI taxonomy): domain Eukaryota; kingdom Metazoa; phylum Chordata; class Mammalia; order Artiodactyla; family Phocoenidae; genus Phocoena; species Phocoena sinus. Next base: position 31,883,751 of record NC_045766.1, read on the forward strand.
ACAAGTCTAAAACTCAGAGAGAAACTGAAAGAAAGGGATCTTGCAGCTAAGCCAAAACAAAGGCTTTATAATGCTTTCCTATTGCCCATCAGACAGATTGCAGACTGAGAAACGTTGAGGGGGGCGGGGAGTGGTATTTAGTTGAGAAGAACAGCGAAAAGTCTTTGGAAGCAAAAGTTGACCTAATGGCAGTCTTCTGGGTTGAGGTACATGGAATGGATACTTAGTTGAATGGTGGTGGCTAAGGAAAAGTGCCCAAAGCAGAAGATTTTAAAGGAATTTGAGAAATTGCCATACTCTTCTCCTTTTACCCAATTCAACCCTAAGTCCCCACCCACCAAATGTAGGAGTGAAAAACAATTGGTCAGTGCCGAAGCCAAAATCGACCTACTTCGCAATTTCATGTAAAGCTGGCACCGTAGTGCTCTTGAACTCTGGTTTATCTGGACCGCACCAGCACTGGATTTCCAAACCCTGCCTAATTTCATTACTTTCATATGCTTTCATTTCCCAAATTTCTAAGGACTCAAAAACGTCCTTTTGTGATTTGTCCTGTTGCTATTTGGTTTCTTACTGTTGTCATTGCGTCACCTGAGTATTTTCTCAGAGTCTTAGCAAAGTTAAATTTTTATTATGCTCCTTTTTGCATTGCAAGAAGGAAAGATCACCTAAATGGTATTTTAGTGCAGACTCACTGTTGACTCTTTATAGTAATTACATTCTCAGCAATCAGCAGTAGTGTCACATTTCAAAAGCCTTGGAATTATTTTGCTTGTCATGATTCAGATTCATTGTTTTTGGAATCTTATCTAAAATTAAACCACTTCCATGATAGTATGGTCTTAGAATCTGTCATAATTAACACTACCTTCTTTCTTTATATTGTTTCAACTTACTACAAAGAACTAACAAAGAAAGTGACTAGATTCTGAATAATTAATTCCTTATAAGATGTCATCATCTGGGAAGAAAAATAATTTAGACATTCTTACTAGTCCTTAAGATGTTATTTCTAAATGGAAGTACTGGAGTAATAATGCTTACCAAATTCCAATTTTGTTTTACCTGAAGAAAGTAATTTGATCTTTTAATTTTTTAATCATCCTTGACAGGTGTCTCAGGTTTTCTTCCTAAAGGCTGTCATTATAGCACTTACATTCCGAGAATATTTTAATCAAGTTAGGAACCAGTAGAATGTAAAGGGAAAAAACTGGCTTTTAACAGAGCATCACCTGACAGTCAATAAAGATGTTTTGAAACATTAATTCCTACAGTGGAACAGAACCCAATGCAGCACTATGGATTGCTATCTGGAATAATTCTTTCCACCAGACCTGCAGGTCACCAAGAGTAGAGATCTGTCTCACACCCAAACCTCTTTTCTGCTAGCTTAGTTTTTTATCTCCTTTTACCAATGCCAACAGATTTTGTAGGAATTTGTTATGTATCACACTTCATCTCATAAGCAAAGTGTTGTAGCTTTGGATAAACAGCAAAGAGACTATAAGAACATATGAAATAGCTTCTATCAAGAAATATGCTTTGTAATTATGAATCGTTTTGATATATTGTATGCTATAAACATCTGAACACATTCTAAGGTTGTAAGATAAGAATTTCTTGTCAGGTATATGATGCTACCATACACCCTATAACAATAATCCTGTAAATGTTAATATTTTACTCTATTGCATTGACAGTTTTATCAAGGGTATGTTTTCTGTCTGAGAACAAACCAAATTAACAAATAAATACTTTCATTTCACATAAAATCATAATGTTAAAGTGAATCAATCATACAAAGATATTATTTATAAAATTTCTGATTTGTTCAGATGAATGGATCCCAAATAATAAGACTTGTCATGAAAATAATTAATATTAATAAATTAATATTCTGAGGCCCAAAGAGAATTGACTCAGATGTTTAAAAAAATTAAAATAAAACAATGCTCTGTGTTACATTTCTGTATCTGTTGGGTTTAGTTTTTGCCACAAGTATCTATCAGAGGCAACTCTTTATCTTCTTAGTTTAGTGATTTGGAGTAGGAAGGAAGTGAAAGAAGTGGGAGATGAGAACAACACTGGTAAGAAATTTTGAAATCTAATAGATAGAAACCTAATAGTTTTTGAAAATCATGCCCAAAACCAAAATGTTTTCACTGTGAAAGAAAGAAACAACTTTAGTCAAGCTTTGTATAGTATTCAAAATATTTCCATGATGCAGTTTGTTTCATGGCATTGTTTTTTTAGTTACTTTTTTTTTTTTAGTTAATTTTTGAGCCTAGGATTATATGTTGAATCTCAACAATGGTAAACCATGTGATTTGGAGAGCCATGTCAAGAGCCATCTGGTTCAGCTAATTTCTAAGATGTTTGCCTCTTTGCTAATAGACTTCCAGACACTGAAGTTTAACCTAATTCCAGTTATGCAAATAGAAATCATTCTTTGCCTAAGAATTACATCTTGATGTCATGTCATACCAGAGGCAAACATACAAGCTACAAATTGTCAAAGAGATTGGAAACCTTTAGCTAAAAATAACCATTATACATTCCAAGGTAGAAAGATAAGCTTGGATATTGAAATATTCAGTAGTGGGAGAACATCAAAAACACCCCAAACAGCCCCTAAAACAGACCATTATTTCCAGTTTCACAATTTCCCTGTCATTGCTGTCAATATTCCACCAGTTAGCCAGGATCACAAAATGAAGGGTTAATTCCATCCTTTGCTCGGCCTCCTAAACAAGCAGGCACCTTTCTTTTTCAGCTGTTTCCAAACTAAGCTGATCTTTATCACTTCTTTCTAAGGGTATTTGAATAGGTTAATTGTGTTCCCTGTATACATTCCTTTTCGCCAAGGCAAAAATGTTGCTTGCTGATGCTACATTGATATTTCTAAAAGATAGATAGATAGATAGATAGATAGGTGATAGATGATAGTGATGGGGTTCAGGCAGAAGGCCCCAAGATGTCCCACTCTTGGCATGTGGATTATTTTGAGTTGAAGACAATCAAGGCCCAAAAGACTCAGAAAGAACCTTTGAACTTCCTCCTTACTGCCTAAAAGAATTTAAGATGGGAGGCCTGCCCCAGGAAGGAGCTATCACTTTAGATAACTAAGTATGAATTAGGTGTGGTAGACAGGGAGGAGCCTAGCAAGGCCCATCTGATCAAAGTCCTCTCTCTGTCCCACTGTCTTTGAATGGCCCAGCAAACATTTATTTACCAAACATTAACTCTTTTTATCTTCCTGTGAATTACCTTTCTTCCCTTTGAAGTCTCAGAACCCTATCTCCTTCTCCTTGGTACAGAATAACATATATACCTCACTTTGCCTTGCTGTCTTTGGAATTCATACTGATGTGGATTCCATGTGCACATGCAATAAATCTGATTTTCTCCCGTTAATCTGCCTTATGTCATTTAATTGCTAGCCGAAAAAAACCAAGAAGGAGAAGAGGGAAAATTTCCCTTTCCCCATAGCTGATTAGAGAGAGAGAGATGATAGATAGATAGATAGACAGACAGGGAGATAGACATTTGTATTTTGCACCCAAATGTAAAATGTATTTTTACTGTGGATCATAAATGTTTTTTAAAATTTACCAAAATCATATTTCTACTCATTCAAATGTAGTTATTCATTTATTCAACATGTTAAGTACACTGATAATATATAAAACAATAATAAAATGATCTTTATCTTAGAGGACTTAGCATTCTCTTAAGAGAAATTGATATGTATAAAAACAATTTTAGTATGACATACATAAATTCTGGAATGTAGAATACAGATAATTCTCTGGGAACATAGAGGAGGAAGTAATAGTAGTTCCTTAAGACTCTCTTGTTGACTCACATTCTTCATTCTTCTAGTGAGAAATCAGCATGCTAAGGTTTAATTAAAATATTTTTAAGATGCTACTTCCATGCTCGTTTTCTTCTCTTCTTTTAGTGGCATATGGTTATTGGCAAATAATGGAACTATAATATAAAATTCTGTGTGGTGAGGTTGTAAAAATAATAAATTCTTTCAACAAGTATTTAGCCTCATACTTCAGAAAAACTTTATCTTTTTAGAGGAAGAAATTGCTGGAAAAAAATTTACCTACATAAATTCTCCTTTATATGAAATGAGAAAACTTGGTCACAGTAATCTTTTCTCATATTAATAGTAAAATAATATGCAAATGTACTGCAGCATAATATAAAATTTTAACAGTATTGTAAACAAAAAATTTCATATTAAATATTTTTTAAAAGGACAAGGAACTAATATTTATTAAGCACTTAATGTAAACTAAATACCAACATTATACTTTAAAGTTTTTAAATGTTATTATAGTAAGAACACAACATGAGCTCTAACCTTTTAAATTTTGAGACAATTTTTAAGTTGGACATACTGTTCTTTTTTATTTTTTTTAGCATCTTTATTGGGGTATAATTGCTTTATAATGGTGTGTTAGTTTCTGCTGTATAGCAAAGTGAATTGGCTATACATAAACATATATCCCCATATCTCCTCCCTCTTGCATCTCCCTCCCACCCTCCCTATCCCACTCCTCTAGGTGGACACAAAGCACTGAGCTGATCTCCCTGTGCTATGTGGCTGCTTCCCACTAGATATCTATTTTACATTTGGTAGTGTATATATGTCCATGCCACTCTCTCACTTCGTCCCAGCTTACCCTTTCCCCCTCCCCATGCCCTCAAGTCCATTCTCAACATCTCCGTCTTTATTCCCATCTTGCCCCTAAGTTCTTCAGAACCATTTTTTTTTTTTAGATTCCATATATATATGTGTTAGCATACGGTATTTGTTTTTCTCTTTCTGACTTACTTCACTCTGTATGACAGACTCTAGGTCCATCCACCTCACTACAAATAACTCAATTTCGTTTCTTTTTATGGCTGAGTAATATTCCATTGTAGGTATGTGCCACATATTCTTTATCCATTCATCTGTCAATGGACACTTAGGTTGCTTCCATGTCCTGGCTATTGTAAATAGAGCTGCAATGAACATTGTGGTACATGTCTTTTTGAATTATGGTTTTCTCAGAGTATATGCCCAGTAGTGGGATTGCTGGGTCATGTGGTAGTTCTATTTTTAGTTTTTAAAGTAACCTCCATACTGTTCTCCATAGTGGCTGTATCAATTTATATTCCCACCAACAGTGCAAGAGGGTTCCCTTTTCTCCACACCCTCTCCAGCATTTATTGTTTGTAGATTTTTTTGAGATGGCCATTCTGACCAGTGTGAGGTGATACCTCATTGTAGTTTTGATTTGCATTTCTCTAATGATTAGTGATGTTGAGCGTCCTTTCATGTTGGCAATCTGTATATCTTCTTTGGAGAAATGTCTGTTTAGATCTTCTGCCCATTTTTGGATTGGGTTGTTTGTTTTTTTGATATTGAGCTGTATGAGCTGCCTGTATATTTTGGAGATTAAGCCTTTGTCAGTTGCTTCATTTGCAAATATTTTCTCCCATTCTGAGGGCTGTCTTCTCGTCTTGTTTATGGTTTCCTTTGCTGTGCAAAAGCTTTTAAGTTTCATTAGGTCCCATTTGTTTATTTTTGATTTTATTTCCATTTCTCTTGGAGGTGGGTCAAAAAGGATCTTGCTGTGATTTATGTCATAGAGTGTTCTGCCTATGTTTTCCTCTAAGAGTTTGATAGTGTCTGGTCTTACATTTAGGTCTTTAATCCATTTTGAGTTTATTTTTGTGTATGATGTTAGGGAGTGTTCTAATTTCATTCTTTTACATGTAGCTGTCCAGTTTTCCCAGCACCACTTGTTGAAGAGGCTGTCTTTTCTCCACTGTATATTCTTGCCTCCTTTATCAAAAATAGGGTGACCGTATGTGTGTGGGTTTATCTCTGGGCTTTCTATCCTGTTCCATTGAAATATTGATGCCTAAAACATATATCAATGAGTGAAAAGTATTTGGTAAATATAGCAGATTTAAAATAATAGAGACTAGAACTAGGTTTTAATTTTTCTTTCCCCGAAATGCGATGTACTTTTGGTTGACTGGATCTACATTAAGTGCCAAATAGAGAAATATTTTTATAAGAGGATTTAAAAAACACTTGAGAGTCTCTTTGACATAGTAAAAATTAGAATTTCAGTCAGATTGAAAAAGAAAACAGCAGAGTGTCCTTCGTCAAGTGTAACCAAACATGCTACCGATCCTTAAATAGCGTGGTAAACCTTCTTGAAACCTCATTAAACGTATCCTGAATGAGTAATGTATCTGTTCCCTTGGATTCTTAGTACATGCTGTTTGAAGAAATAGTATTTATTCTTTCTCTATCTCTAATTAATTTCTGTCATTAGTCTTCTTTTGGAGTCCATTAGAAGTTTCTATGTGGTCTGGTTCCATGCATAATTTTAAAGTTAAGGAGCTTCTCTGGATAGTTAAATGTATATGCATGCTGTCCTTCCCTACACTATTGCATCAACTAGAACATGTTTGCTCTGCTGTGCTGCGTGAAGCTTTTTGTGCAACCTATCCAATGGCTGAATCATGTTATAACGTCATGGGAAACTGTTTGCTTTATTTTGAGGAATCAAGGTCCAAAGTCCAATCCTCTGAAGTTTATGCCCGTATTAGGAGGCTAACTGAATGACCTAAAAAAAGGGATTTTGTATTTTATTTAACTTTCTGAAACAGCTTCAAATTTTATTACTTAAAATTTCAATACATTACATTTATGGTAATAACAAGTATAAACCATGGTAATAAAATCTCCAGGTCACTAGTTTTTCTAGTGAAACAGTCTAGGTTTTTTTGCTGAAAAGCCCTGGGTTTCTCATAATGAAGAGAGTGTGTTTGTGTGTGTGTGTGTGTGTGTGTGTGTGTTATAAATCTATGAGAATTTTTATATGGCCAACATAAACTGGTTTATATTTTGAAAATATCTATTTCCTTGAGAATTTTTCCCTTGAAGATTGATGTAGCATTTTAAATTATAATCAATTTGTCTTAATTCTTATATCTCCTTGGTGTATGATATATGGTTTATTTATCCAAACCAAGAAATAATAGCTAACAACATGTATAACAATTTATACTTTCAAAGACGTATCTCATACACTAATTACATATGATTCTCTTAATAATCATTTGAACTAAACATAGCATAAAATATTTTTGTTGCCGATTTACAGATGAGAAAACTGAGGCCTAAATAGGTGAAGATATTTGCCTAAGAATGTCGACCTTAGAAACAAAACAGTTTTTTTACCAACAAAAATGGGTTTGTTTAGGTATAGCAGAGAATTGCGATTCATGACAAGCAAGCTAAGACAAAAACCATAGGCAAGTCGAGGAAACAAAGAAGAGGAACATTATTTTATAAAGAAAAAGGAGGAAGTTGAGAGGGATTGTTTTGAACAAAATCCATTTTAGAAAAGTGAGAGTTCAGCATGATGACAGTTTCTCATTGGCCGAGTTGCTGGGTAGTTGATTTCTCATAGGAGATGCACTGTGCGTCTTTTCCTCTTGAGATGTAAAATTGATGTTTCTTTCCTGATGATTCTTTTTTGGATCTGTAATTAACAATTCTTGCTATAATTGACTTCAAGTGGTACTACATGAGAGCTCCCCCTTCTGGCCTCCCACCTCCATTTTAGTGAGTTTCCTTTCTTTATTAATTTTCACAAGAACATGGTAGTAAGAGGTGGAGGTAGGGCATAAATCCATATTTTCTGACTCTAAATTCTGTGTTTTGCATATAACCTGAAGATAGAAAAAAAACCCCAAAACCCAGCTGTGTTAGTCAGGATTCTCCAGAGAAGCAGAACCAGTAACAGATACATAGATATATATAAAAGAAGATGTATTATAAGAAAAGGTTCACGTGATTATAGAGGTTTAGAAATCCCATGATCTGCCATTTGTAAGCTGGAGAACCGGGAAAGCCAGTGACGATGTGATTCAGTTCTTTTCCAAAGGCCCGAGAATGGGAGGCTTATGGTACAAGACCTGGTTTGAGTCAGAAGGTCCAATAACCAGGAGCACCAATGTTTGAGGGCAGGAGAATGTGATTGTTTTCAGTTCAAAGAGAGAGAAAATTCACCCTTCCTTCTCTTTGTTCTATTCAGCCACTAAATGGATTGGAGGATGTCCACCCACATTGGAGAAGGCCATCATTTTTACTCAGTCTGTTGATTCAAATGCTTATCTCATCCTGAGACCGGTTCCTGTTCACCCAGGAAACCCTTAACCCAGTCAAGTTGACACCTAACATTAACCATCACACCAGTATTCTTAGTATAGTCCATGATTGCTGACGGTATGCTGAGATTCATTTTTTGAAAGCTCCATAAAGCCCTATTTCTGCCCAGAGAGCTAAACCCTCCTTACCCCTCTATTTCTTCCCCACCCAGGCTGTCTGCCTTAGTGTTCCTCTGTCCTGAGTCCTATTTTAGTAGAATTTGAGAATGCACAGTAGTGGAAAAATCCTGTGAAACTCAGTGGTAAGTTAAAACCTAGGGAGGCTAATTTGATCAGGGAATGACTTACCTAGAGTTTAAGGGCCCGCCATTGCTTGCACTGTGCCAGGTGCTTTCTATATTGTAATTCTCCTGTTACATATAACAATCTATGACTTGGCATTTGCAACCCCACTCTAGGATGAGCTGAGATACGGAAGAGTTAAATTCATTGTTGCCAAAATTCCCTTGATAGGCAGGTGGGAGTCTGGGATTCAATCCAACATCCATGTGGCCTGAAGTCTAGATCTTTCCATTATACCAGTCTCTAGGAATATGCTTGCAAAAGTGCTTTTTCTGAGATGCGAGTTTTCTGAAGAAAGCTGTTGAGTTGTTGTTAAGTTGTTGTTTAATGACCTTTGTTCAAAGACATAGGAACATCTGCTGTTTTTTAAACAAGGACTTTGCATCAGCTATTATTTTCACTTACCTAAATAGAAGACCTGACATATACAATGAGCCTAGAACTTCCTCACTCAGATCATAGGAAAGGATTTGCTCTGAGAAGCAATGCAAACTATCGTTATCAAACAGGACTGGATTGAAACCAAAAGCAATTTTTATGACAACTGTCAAAGAAAGTCAAGGTTAAGCTGCATTATATGATGTTGGTTTATAGATTAGCTATACTCCATAGGCAACATATTTAATTCATGACAGTGTTTGCAACCCGAGCAATAAGGAGAGAGCTTGCAAATCATGTACTGCTGGATAAGGGCAATGAGGAAAAAAAATAAATAAATAAACAGAGTGAGAACTGCTTGTTAAAATTTTAAATAGGTATCCGTCTCTTGAAAGAAATTGTTCAGAATTTCACACATAGTCACCAAAATAATATAATTTCTAATGCTCACACTAACAGTTCATAATTCATCTTTTTTAAAAATGCAAATTATCTCACCGATCTAGTAAAATTCTTTAACTCTATATTTATTTGTTTGTTTGTTTGTAGTACATGATAACTCAGTCAGATATGTTGAATCTAAAACAATGCAGATATTTTAGAAATAGACTAGTGTGAAGTCAGGGAGATGGACTGGTCTGTAACCAGTAGTGTTCACAAAATAAATCAATATCCCCAAATTTACAGAGAAACATATACAAGTAAATCTCATCTTAAATGTTCAATTTACATGATAGACCAATTATGCTTTTTTTTCATTGTAGAAGGACCAATTGCAGTCCTTCTAATACAGCTAAAACAGATTTCAGTTTGTCAAGACAGCAGGAATATTTATAGGCAAGTTTTCTGGGTTATAGTGTTAAATTTGAAGAACACTTATATTTGACTATTAATTTCATTTTTCCAATTGCTTTAAAAGAATCCCCCTTAATCCCTCTCTCCCAAAATGTCATTCTCCTGCCTCAATTTCTAAGTAAATTTGAAAGATATTTCTATATATGCAGCACTAAATTAGGTATTGATCAAACTTAAAGTATCAGAGAAAATGTTTTCTTCCACAGAGCAACTGGCTTAAAAAACAGGCTAGGTTGAGTACCAATCTTCAGAATGCTTGGAACTTGTATAGGACCCCTGAGGAATTTCCCTGGGTCAGACAGCTCCTCTTGTTTAGTTAATTCCCTGGGAATTATAAACCTTCTTTTTTCTGTAGTGGGAAATATTAGCCTTTAATGGGATGCTCTTAAGTCAGGTAATAAAACTATACTGACTCTTTGTGTTTTGTGATTAACCTTCATTTTTCAAGTGGCTAAAGGAATTGAATAAATCCTTGAGATAAAGTAGTTTACATCAAACATCTTAATCTGCTGACAGATAGGAACTAAAAATAACTCTGGCATGAAATTTCTAGTGGAAAAGCCAAATAAAGAGGCATGTTCACCAACCACCTGAGAATCCCCCAAAAGGCAATACACCTCCCATAAAGGAACAACCCTAATGTTTAAAACTACTGGTGAAACAGAATTTTCCATAAACTAAGGAAAGAATACAAATATTTTAATGATAAAACTACCAAAACATGTTTTCCAGCTTCAGGTTTATATGTAAATGAAATATGATTGTAATGTTTTGGTGTAAAAAATCCTATAGTAAAAGATCATAAGAAATGTTTTATGTAGACAAAAAAAAATTATTTTTATATTTTGTTTAAAAAGTTATGGAGTTGACAACTTCAAAAATAATGTTGGGAAAATCAGTTAAATGTTTGTAAAAAATAAAGTTAGATTTCTGCCTCACACAATACATATAAAACAGTTCCAAGGAGATAAAAGAACTAAATGTTAAACCCACATAAGAACCACATATTAACAACCATAAAAGCAAAATGCACTGTAGTTATACACATCTATAACTTTGATTGGGGAAGATTTTTCTAAAACATAAATGCAAGCATTCATCATAAAAATATTCAGTATTTTCTGTAGAAAAGATTCCTTAAAGTTAAGAGAAATTATAAATTGGGCAACAATAAATAAAGGAAATATGAGGAAGGATTAACACTCAGAATATATAAAGAGCTCTTATAATCAATATGAAAGGACAACCAAATAGAAAAATGAATGAAAGAACAAAAAATGCATATGGTAGATAAACATATGAAAAGATAGTTTACTTCCTTGATAATAAGGGAGATAAAAATAAAAAAACTTATATCTTTTTCTGACCCATTAGATTAGCAAAATATTTATAAGATTTTTAATATCCAGCATTGGAGAGAAAATGGATACATAAACTGTTGGTGGGAGTATTGTGTGGTAATGCCTTTTTAGAAGGCCATTTAGGTAGAACATTTCTTATTTTAAACATTAATATCAGTATAAATTCCAGTAGTTATGATTCTAGGAATCTATTCTAAAAATCTAGTTTCTCATTATGCATAAAAGTATATGTGTTAAGAACTCAAATATGATATTACCCCTAATAAGGAGCAAAATGTTGAGATAATTTAGATTCTGGGTTCTATAGTCAGACAGAACCCAAATCCACTTAGATGAGTAATGTTCAATAAATTCTAATTCCAAATAATTATAATTAAAATTTTTAAAAAACGAAACCTAAATGTTCATCAATAAGGGAGTGTCTTAAAGAAATAAGGTGATCCACATTATGAAATATTTTGCAGCCATTAAAGAAAAACATAAAGAAGATACATAACAGCTAACAAGTAAAATTTTCTAAGAGCTATTGTGAAGTGAAAAAAAAATGAAGTTGCAGAAAACAGACGCATTTATTTTTGAATTATACATAAGTATGTATGTATACAAATGCGTTAAAGTTCTATGGGAATACAGAAGTGCATTATTTAAACATTTAATAATAAATATATATTAATGCATTATAAATAAAAAGGGAAATATATTTCGTGAAATTAGTCAAATTACCATCTTTCCTTGCAGATCTTTACAGTTTGTACACAACGCTTCAATTAAAATTTTTGAATTACAAAAATCAAACCATAACTTAAATCGCTAATTTACCAAAAAAAAGACACCAGTTTTACTATAAATACCCAAAGCTTTGACTTTGTTGGGGAAGATGCCACAGACCAATTTATAATAAGTACTTATGAACAAATTCATAATTCAAATTGGTTCTCTGTGAAAGGACAAATCTGCTTTCTGAAGAGTTTAACAAATTATAAATGTTATATTAAAATTATATTTAAGGAGAATTCCACTTACAGTATGACAGTGTGAGGAGCATTGCTGACCCCATCTCCAGGGAACCTGGTAAAAAAATATTTTTAAAGAAACAACCATTCAAAGTCTTTGGAAATGGCCTTAAAGGCATACAGCAAATGAAGAAACATTCAAGAAAATCTACTGAAACTCACTAAGAACAGTGAGAATCGGTGGCATTTGAAACAAGATGGGTTTCCTCTCCCCTCCCCCAAGTCAGTGAAAGAGAGATGCACCTGAGAATACAGGGCTTCCTTCCCTCCCCAGCTTCCAGTTAGAAGTTTATCTTCCTAACAGGGGCAAGATGTCAGCATTTCACATCCTACCTCCACTGACCTGTTGCTGAGGCAATCTCTATCAAAACCCCAATGCCGGTTTTTTGCGGAAATGGACAAATGCTAAAATTCACATGGAATTCCAAGGGAACCCTGAATAGTAATAACATATTTGAAAAATAACAAAGCTGAAGGACTTACACTTCCTGATTTCAAAATGTACTAAAAAGTTAAAGTAATCAAAACTTGTGGTTCTGGCATAAGAATAGACAAATAGACCAATAGAATAGAATTGAGAACATAAAAATAAACTCGCCTCTATGGTCAACTGATTTTTGACAAGGATGAGGAGACCACTCAATGGGGAAAGAAAAGTCCTTGAACAAATTTTTCCAGAAAATGGTAAATCAACATGTAAAAGAATGAAACTGGACCCTTACCATGCACATATACAAAGATTTTTTAAAAAGAAAACAGAAATTGGACTTGATTAAAATTTAAACCTTTGGTTCATCAAAGGGCACTATCAAGAGAGTGAAAAGACAACCCATTCACCAAATGGTGCGGAAACAACTGGACAAACACACGCAAAATAATGAATCTAAACAAAGACCTTACACCCTTCACAGAACTTAACTCAAAATGGATCACAATCCTAAATGTAAAAAAATGCAAAACTATATAAAATTCCTAGACGATAACGTAGGAGAAAACCTAGATGACCTTTGTTATGGTAATGATTTTCAAAGTACGACACCAATGGTACAATCCATGAAAAAAATAATTGACAAGCCAAACTTCATTAAAATTAAAAACTTCTGCTCTTCAAAAGACAATGTCAAGAGAATAAGACAAGCCACACAGACTGGGAGAGAATATTTGCAAAAAATATACCTGTTAAAGGACTGTTATCCAAAACATGCAAAACTCTTAAAACTCAACACTAATTAAACTCAGTAGTAAGAAAACAAACAACCCGATTTAAAAATGGACCTTAACTGTCCAAGGAAGAAATGCAGATAACATATAAGCATGTGAAAAGGTACTCCATATTATATGCCAACAGGGAAATGCAAATTAAAGCAATGATGTATCATTACACATCTATTAGAATGGTCAAAATCCAGAACAGTGACTACAACAAATGCTGGCAAGAATGTAGAGCAATAAGAATTCTCATTCGTTGCTAGTGGGATGCAAAATGTTACAGCCACTTTGGAAGACTGTTTGGTTGTCTCTTACAGAATTAAACATACTCTGACCAAATTATCCAGCACTGCACTCCTAGGTTTTATCCAAACAAGTTGAAAACTTCTGTCTGCACAGAACCTGCATACAGATGCTTATATTCATAATTGACAAAACTTGAAAGCAACCAAATGTCCTCCAGTAGGTGATAAAATACAGTACAGATAAAATGTTCCATCCAGGCAGTGGAATATTATCCAGCACTGCAAATAAGTGAGCTATCAAGCCATGAAAAGACATGGAGGAAACTTGAATGCATATTACTAAGTGAAAGAAGTCAACCTGAAAAGGCTGTGTTCCAACCATGTGAACATTCTGGAAAAGGCAAAGCTATGGAAACAATAAATGGAAACAATAAAATGGAAACAATAAAAAGATCAGGGGGTGCCAGAAGTTATGGGGAGGGTGGGATGAATAGGTAGAGCGTTAGGATTTTTAGGACAGTGAAAATACTTTGTATGATACCATAATGATGGATATGTGTTGTTATAGATTTGTCCAAATCCACAGAATGTACAACAAGAAGAATGAATTGCAGAATAAGTTATGATTTTTAGGTGATTATGATGTATTAATGTAGGTTCACCCATTGTCACTAATGTACCACTCTCATGAGGGACATTGATGATGAGGGAGGCTGTGCATGTGTGGGGACAGGGAACACATGGAAAAATCTCTGTACCTTCCCCTCGATTTTGCTGTCAACCTAAAACTGCTCTAAAAAAAAGAAGGTCTAAATTAAAAAAAAAAAAAAAGACAACCTACAGAATGGGAGAAAATATTTGTAAATCATACCTCTAATATGGGATTAATATCCAAAAGATGTGACAGCTGTGACAACTCAGTAACCCAAAACAAGTAAAAAGAGTTTGAGGGCTTGAATAAGGTATTTTCCAAAACGATATACAAACACACAAATGGCAAATAAGCACATGAAAAGATGCTCAATGTAATTAGTCTTGAGTAAAATGCAAGTCAAAACTACCGTGAGATATATATCACACCCATTAGGATGTCTATTATTTTTTATAAAACTAACAGCAAATAACAAGTGTTGGTGAGAATCTGGAGAAATTGGAACCATCAGGCACTGCTGGTGGGAATACATAATAAATGGTGCAGCCATTGTGGAAAACAGTTTGGTTTCTCCTCAAAAAGTTAAACCTAGAAGTACCATGTGACCTAGTAATTATACTTCCAGGTACATATCCAAAAGAATTGAAAACTGGGGCTCAAACAAAGACTTGTTTGCCAATGTTCATAGCAATATTACTCACAAAAGCCAAAAGATGAAAACAACACAGTGCCCATGAACAGATGAATGGATAAACAAAATGTGGTATGTAGATACAATGGAATATGCTCAGCCATTAAGAGAAATTAAGCTCTGATACATGCAACAACCTTGGAAACATTTTGCTAAATAAAATAATCCAGACACAAAAGGACAAATATTGCATTTTTATGACTCCATTTATATGAAATATCTTGAATAGGCAAATTTATAGAGACAGAAAGTGGATTCGAGCTTATCAGAGGTTGGGGGTAGGGCAGACTGGGGAGTGAGGTATTTCTTAATGGGTACGATATTACTGTTTGCAGTGATAAAAAACTTTGGAAATTGAGTGGTGTTGGTTGCACAATATTGAGGATGTAATTCATGCCACTGACTTGTACACTTAAAAGTGACTAAAATGGAAAATTTTGTTATAGATATTTTAGCATAATAAAAATAGTTTAAAAAAATCAAAAACTGTACTATAGAAAACACTATTTAAAGAATGGAAAGACAGCCCACAGGCTGGGAGAAATTATTTGTAAAACATATATCTGATAAATTATATATATCCAAAATACACAAGTAACATTTAAAACTCAACCAAAAGAAAACAAATAGCCCAATTTTAAAATAGACAAAAGATCTGAACAGACACTTCAACAAAGAAAATACGCAAATGGAAAATAAGCAAGTGAAAAGATGATCAGCATTATTTATCACTAAGGAATTACAAATTAAAACAATAATGAAATATCACTATACACTTATTAAAATGGAGAAAATCCAAAACACTGACAACACGAAATGTTTGTGATGATGTGGAGCAACAGAGGCTCTTATTCATTGCTAGTGGTAATGCAAAATGGTACAGCCACTTCAGATGATACTTTGACAGTTTCTTGCAAAGCTAAATATAGGCTTACCATAAGATTCACCAATTGCTCTCCTAGGTATTTCCTCAAATAAGTTGAAAACATACTCATAAAAACATACACACAAACATTTAGAAGGACTTTATTTATGATCATCAAAAACGGAGCACAGGGCTTCCCTGGTGGCGCAGTGGTTGAGGGTCTGCCTGCCGATGCAGGGGACACGGGTTCGTGCCCCGGTCAGGGAGGGTCCCACATGCCGCGGAGTGGCTGGGCCCGTGAGCCGTGGCCGCTGAGCCTGCGAGTCCGGAGCCTGTGCTCCGCGGCGGGAGGGGCCACAGCAGTGAGAGGCCCGCGTACCGCAAAAAACAAAAAAACACAAAAAAACAAAACTGAGCACAACCAAGATTTCCTTCAGTTGGTGACAGGATAAACTTGGCACATCATTAAAAGGAATATTATCCAGCTATGAAAAGAAATGAGCTAATAAGCCATGAAAAGACATGGAGGAAACTTAAATGCCTATTGCTAAGTGAAAGAAGCCAGCGTGACAAAGCTTCATATTGTATGCTTCCATAGGAATATGACATTTGGAAAATGCAAATCTGTAATGATGGTAAGCAGATCAGTATGTTGCCAGGAGTTCTGTGGGTGGCAGAGGAGAGCTGGTTGAATAGGCAAAACATAGGAATTTTCAGGACAGTGTAACTAATTTTGTACGATACAGCAGTGGTGAATACAAGATGTTCAGCATCTGTCAAAATCCACAGACTTTTATAGCACAAAGAATAAGTCTTAATGTATACCAATTTTAATAAATCATTTAGGAGTTTGGGGGAATCCCAGAAAGGAATGCAGAAAGTGAGAAAAGAATTTAAATGTATTACAAATCCCAGTTGCGGGACATTCTGCAGAATGTCTGACCAATAATCTGCAAAACTGTCAAGGTCATCGAAAGCAAGAGTCTGAGAGACTGTGAAAACCAAGAGAAGCCTAAGGAGACACGACCATTAAATGTGATGTGGTATCACTGATGAGATCCTAGAACAGGAAAAGGAAATTAGAACACAGTTAAGAAAGATAAAAGACAAACCAAGAACTGGGAGAAAATATGTGCAATACACATTTCTGATAAAGAACTTCTATCTAAAATAATACAAATAACTCTTAAAACTCAGCAACAACAAACAAGAACTAAATTTAAAAACTGGGCAGGGGTACATTAAAACTCTCTGTGCTATATTTGCAATAACTCTATAAATCTAAAACTGTTCTAAAATAAAAGTTTATTTTTAAAGAATTCTTAATAGTTTCATATCCACTTAAAAAACAATCCAAATATAAGGTTTCATTTCATGTTAGAATAAACAGGTTGGGACAAAGCAAGTAAGTTCATTTATGTTGCATTATTCCCAAAGAATGAATGATAGGCTCCTGCTTGTTTTATTTTTCCCTAAAGCCAAGGGATATGTGTGTGTTTGGGGGTGGGGAGAGGACAGTGGAGGAGATAACATATAACATTTTAAAAATTTTATTATGCTGTTTTTTCACTTTTTAAATTTCTAAAACCAGAATATATTCTACAATAAATGGGAAGATTTAATATGGTAGAGTTTTTGTTTAGTTTGCTTTGTTTTCCTTTCTGAAAAGCAGTTACTAAATCAGTTGTGTATCTTACAATCCATGCTATTTTATAATTGAAGAAAGATGGTATATGGGCTCCATACAAGTGTAAAGAAAAATAATGTCCTTACTAAAAGAATCTTTTGGTTCCTGTTTCAGTTCATATGACAGGCTAGCTTTTCCCTGAGGAGGAAGTTTCATGTGTTTATTTTTATACTCACAATGGTACTTTGTGAGTGCACAGGTCAAGGTTTGCTGAACACAGTTTTCCACTTTACCTTTAAATACTGTTTTACCTGCATGTGCCCAAGGCCGCCTAACTGTCACTAGCCAAGTTAAGAAATACTTCAAGCTGGTGGTAGCTTATACTTTTTGGTTTCATATCAATTCCTTAGAAAATTGAGTGTGATAGTTGGATAATATCAATACTGAAACCTGTCCCAAACCTCAGCAAAAGTGCAAAATAGTTGAAATTTGCATTATTTGCTAGGTACATTCTCTTATACATGAAGATAACCATCCATTCTCTCCTTAAAGCTGTCCATGTGACTCCTTGAAGTGGGTAGCCTTCTACTCCCCTCAGGGAAAGATTTTAATCTTCAAATTTCCTCTCTGAGTTCTCTCATCTGTAGTTATTCTTTTAGAGACTCCTCCATACCTTCAGAACTTACGGATATGATTGTTGACAATGTACTAATACTAATGTATTAATACAGGGGTCAGCAAATTACTGCTATGGGCCAAACCAGCTTGCTGCTTGTTTTTGTAAATAAAGTTTTATTGGAATGCACCCACACTCATTTGTTTAACATTGTCTATGGTTGCTTTTGCTCTGCAGTGGCAAGCAAAGGCGAGTATTTGCAACAGAGACCACACAGCCCAAAAAGTCTATCTGGCCTCTTACAGAAAAAGTTTCCTGACTCATGTTTTAATCTATCATTTGTGTTGGGATAAAGGAAAAGGGCCTTGTAGAAACAACCCATTAAGCAAAGTTGTGATAATAATGTTGAGATAGAGTTTATGAAATGGAGAATTCTGAAAGTAAAGTCAGCCAGTATTTCGACAAGATACCTTACCCATATCACGCTATACTTAGGACTGAGATTGAGAAATATTGGTCAGATTGCAGCAAGATTCGGTGAATTTCATAAATGTTATTTTCTAAATAGTTCATGTGAATCCAGATAATGATCATTTAGTGGTGTACTTTTTTTCTTTCACTTTTTTTCATTTTTAATGACATTTATTTGTTTTCTTTCTAATTTTACAAAAAATGCATGTTCATTGCAGACAACTAGAAATACATAAAAGCATAAAGTAAAAATTAACAATTATTCCCACCCGCCAGAGATAACTGTCATTAGTGTTTTGATGAATTTCCTCCCAGTATTTACGTATTTTTTTAATTGAAGTATAATTGACCATGATATATCTAGTTACCATCTGTCACCATACAAAAGTATTACAATATAACTGACACTATCCCCTGTGCTGTACATTTCATCCCTGTGACTCCTTTATTTTGTAACTGGAAGTTTGTACCTCTTAATCTCCTTCACCTATTTCACTTATCCCCCCAGTCCCCTTTCCTCTGGCAACTACCTATTTGTTCTTTGTATCTATGAGTCTGTCCTGTTTTGTTACGTTTGTTAATTTGTTTTGTTTTTCAGATTCAACATATAAGTGAAATCATATGGTATTTGTTTTTCTCTGTCTGACTTATTTCACTTAGCATAATACCCTCTAAGTCCATCCATGTTGTCACAAATGGCAACATTTCCTTCTTTTTTATGGCTGAGTAGTATTCCATTGTATGTATACCACATCTTCTTTATTCATTCATCTATTGACAGGCACTTAGCTGAATATAATATCCACATAGTGTGTTGTGCTGTGTTGTGCTGAATGTTGAACTTTCAGAGAAATTCACAAATTGGAGCATGTCTAAAGGAAACCAACCAGAATGGTGAAGAGCTTGAAACTGTCACAAAAATAAAAGCAATAAGAAAGGGACTATTTAATCAGGTGTCTTCAAATGTTTGAAGGGATGACCTAAAGTTTTATCCTTGCCTGTAGCACTGATCTTTGGTTCAAGATTAAATAAACAAGCAAACACACAAACAAAGGAATAAAGAAACAAACAAACCATTATAGTTGACTCAAAAGAGAATTAGCTGAATTAGGTGTACATTCATTATCATCAGGATGATAAAAGCAAGACAGTGAACAGTCATTCAAGGGTTGGAAGTTAAACTAAGTTTTTCCTAAGATCCCTTCCCTAGAAAATTCTAAGATTCATAATTATTTAGATTTCAGATGCTGTGTTGTTGATGTGGTTTAAAGAAAATGCCTCACTACAAGCATCTTTCCATAACATTCCCAATTCCTTCATAATTTAGCTCCTACCCACATATCTACCTTTGTCTTCTAGTATACAAGACTTGCATCTCACAAAACTGGGGACACTTGATCATTTCGTACCTACAAAAATAACAATTTCATAGTGTTAAATCTAATAATATAAATTTTCTCCAAGCATGATATAAGTTTTCTCCAAGCATGCTTCAAATACTCTAGCATCTAGGCCTATAAGGTTCCATTTCTTCAACATGAGGTAATTCTCCAAGACATTCTCTCTTCACTTCTGCTCATCTAAAGACTTCCTTTCTTTTAAAGTTCTGTTTACTCATTCATCCATGAAGACTTCTTTAGTGTTTCCAACAATCTGATTGTATCTACTTCTGCACAGCTTTAGGATTTTTCACCCAAGACAAGTGATAGTATTCTATTTGGTTATTTGCCTTTTCCTATAAAAGCCCTTGTTCTTATAAGTGTCATAACCCAGCTTACACCTTGCTACTGTGTGCCTTCCCACACATTAGGGGATCAGCATATAGCTGCTGATGATAAAGCCAAAAAGTCCCAACCGCAATGCCTCTGAATCGAACTGATTCTGAATGAAACAATATAATGAGATAATTCCTCACAGATTCTCTGACCCATGACTCACTATGAAATGTGATTATTATACAGTTCTCATACTTTGCAGTTACCAGAGACAAAACTGAGCATTTGTAGGTACATGCATGTTAGGAAGGCTTTTGGCAGTGCTGTTACTGAGGTTGTTTGTGCAGAATTATGAATTAAGTAGTTCTGCCAGGGCAGATCTAATATTCTTTTCTGTGCAGTGAAGTAAATCTTCAGTTTCTACATTCACTTCCTTTTTCATCCCTTTCTCTCTCCGAAATTTGTTTTGCAAGAACACTTTAATGCATTTATCTTTTTTCCTCAGCTTGTGAAATTAGTCATCCCTGGGATGCATAATTGAGAGGTGTCCTATTACACCCATGGGATTACAGGCTTTATGAATCACTCTGACATGAGAAAAATGTTTGTATAAGGAACACTAGATTTATGTGAAAAGGGTACAAAGACTTTTTAATAACCCTGGCTCTCCGTTTGGACAGGTCTACAAGGGAGAATTTCTATACATGCAGCCTGCAAATTACATATCGCTGGCAACATTTAAATGTCAAAATACCCTCATGCAGGTAGGTGCTTTTTAACTGAGAGTTTACAGTGCACATTTTCATCGGTTTCTCCCCCTCAGAAACATAAGACTTTAACACGTTGGAAGGGAATGTCTTTAAACCTCAGATCAGTGCATGGTAGACCTTTAAAACTGGAATTACAGTTTCCGCAAGCATAGGGACATATGTGGTGTAAAAAAGAAATAATTTTCTTTAAAGAAAAACTAGTAGGATGAGTTGCCCGAGAGTGACTCTGAAATGCTCTGCACATCTTTCAGAATGCCACAGCAACTTTCTAAAACTTGGATGGTTAGCTGTATTCTACTTGAAATCAGGGGTTTCGTTTTATTAGCTAGAAGTTCTAGAGTTCTAAATTCATTATGGTCAAGACCTGGTGTATGTGTGTATTTGTGTGTGTGGTGTTTATAATTTAATTTACATTCACTAAAATTAGTTTTAGTTTATTAAGAAAAAAATTTGAGAACACTGGTGGCTCCTTGTTAGTCAGGAACCACTAGAATTTCACTAAATGATTTTTAGTCTAGTGAGGTGCTTTCTTAAATGAAATGACCAATACTGGTGACTTGGAGTTCTGGACCTAAGAAAAGTGTGGTTTGTGGTTAAAAGCCCTAAGACTTCTAGTTCTCTAAAAGGTCCTCTTTGGTGCTCCTTTTCTCTCCATCTTGCTTTTGAAGTGTTCTAACATATTTACTTTTCAAAAACTGCTTTCATGAAAATATCTGAAGCTCTTTCACATAAATGGAAATGACTCATTGAATAAAATATCTGAGCTGCAATGGGGATTTGAATCCAATCAAATCCAACTCCTTTATAATTCTAGAGAAACAAGACATAGTCCAAAGAAGTTGTATGCAACCAAATTATTGAATATCTAGACTCATGAAAAGTATGTCATTCCTTCTCACCACTGCCCTTTTAACTCTGTTGTATCAAATACTTCTTCCCTGTTCTGGGATAAAATCTTAGGTTGAAAGTATTGCTTTTCCAGCTCCTATTAGATATTAATGAATAGTGTGAGTGAATAGTCTAATTTTTCAGCCATTAAAAAGCTTAATGTTTGTTTCTCACAGTTCTGGAGGCTGAGACGTCTAGGATCAGGGTGCCAGTCAATTTGGTTCCTGGATAGGGTACTCTTCCTGGCTTGCAGATCGGTACCTTCTTGTGTCTACACCTGGCAGAGAGAAAAAAAGAGAGAGACTGGTCTCTCTCTTCCTCTTCTTGTTAGATCCCCAATCCAAATGAATTAAACCCCACTCTTATGACCTCATTTAACCTTAATACCTCCTAAAAGCCCTGTCTTCAAATAAGCCCCATTGTCACTTTGGGGGTTACTGCTTCAACAGGTGAATTTGTGGGCACGGTGGGGATGGGAGGCATAATGCAGTTCATATCAATTCCAAAGCTTCACTCTTTTGTCTAATTCATAACTAAAGTTTTGGGAAGGGATCATCTTTGCTCAGGTCTATTTGATTATTCTTCCTGGCTTTTGCATTCCTCTCCCATCACAAAGCTGTTCCTTTTATCTGGGGGAGGGGGTACAGATAGAAAAAAAAAAAAAAAAGAAGGGGAAGTGGTATCATGTAGTTCTCTCTTAGCTGTCCATGCATGTGGGCAGATCTTCAAAAGTTAGTAATTTTTAGGGTGTATTTGAGGGTTCTTCAAAGACACCTGCCATTATCAAGAGATCCCGCTGCAGACTCCATGTGGCATGTCTTCTCTAGTTGACTGTGTATGACACCTTCCTCAGTCCCTGCTTCCAGATGTCCCATAGAGGCTCTCCCTGCTGTGTCCCTTGCCCCTCTAATGACCTTCTTATTCCCGCTACCTTTTCAGATAACTCAAATCCAACTTTCTCTGTGTGTCCTCAGAAATATCTACCTAGCTTGTGAGAAACAATAATCCTGTTCCAAGCACTTAAGAAACTCCAATTTATTTTATTATCACACAACTTCTTTGAATTATTTCCACAGAACCACAGAAAAATTAGTTACACAACAATGAACACTCAGTAAGTGGTAGAGGTGAGATTTGAACTAAAGCAGAAGCACTTCAGTCAGAACATACATGCTTAACCATCCTACCACGCTGAGGGAGCAACCAGGGGTGTTTCTTTCCCTCTAAGTCTGTCCTCACTCTGTCATCTGAGGCAGCTCTAGTCTCAGTTACCTTTCCAGGCATAAGTCAGAAAACCCAACCCAAGGAGCAGGTGCTAGGCTCTGCAAGGATTCCCTAGGAGCCTGCCTCACCAGATTTGTGTGAAAAGTACCACCTGCTCTCCCTTGTGAGGAAGAGGAGAAAACCAGGATCATAATATCTCTGAAGAAATTCTCCTTGATGAACTCTCATAGGGTCCACATAGTTTTGCTGGGCTAAAGATCAAGGAAGAAATTTGGGAACCCCTCATTTGTAAATCCTATTCACATGGCCTAGAACCCCCCATTAGAACATCAGGGTCCTTGGTACCTGACACTTTAAGCTTTGAGGTCTCAGCTGAAACTGTCAAGAGAGGAAACATCTCATTTTAACATTCTATTTAGCAAATTGCTCCGTATCATATAAACAGCTATTGCAAAGCCAGAAAGTTGTCACCTGTCTCGAAACAAATTAAGTTATTAAATCTTTTTTATTAGAAAACATGTTTTTTCAGGGATCAAACCTAAAGGGTAAAATGGCAATGTATGTGGGTATATTCCTGTGGGGTGTTTATGTGTATGTGTTTAATGTCTGCTATCCTTTCTCCCTTTTTCTAATAACAGCAACCTGATTTTCTTCTAAGGAACTTCTCTGCCCATACCTTGGGCTATGTAATTCAGGCAAGGTGTTCCCAGTTCCCATAGTTCTAGGGATGGATATGTGAACTCAGTCCAGCCAATCATCAAATTCGATTTCTCTGACACCAATAACTGGCTGAGGGATTTACAAGTGACGTGATTTAGTTCAGTGAGAACTTCCTTAGACTTATTCTGGAATTTTTGGGAAACAAGTGCTTTATTTATTCTGGGCTTACTAAACTGGTTGAATCTAATTGGTAGTCAATTTTACCACCAATGGAGATGACCTACCTAAGTAAGAAGCCAAAACATAGAAAGCAGTCCAAAAAGAGAAAAAGAATCATGTTGGTATAATCAGAAACACTAGATCCAGTCATGTCAGATGGAAAAGACCTGAAATTTTCAACTGTATTGAATTAATACGTTCATGTATCAATCGACTCGCAACTAAAAGATCATAATCGAGTATTGTTTTCAACATTAGTGAAAGATAAACAGTTTTCACAGGGGCTATCATTAAGTGTTGATTGATCTTCCTGACCCTCCTGAAATCACATTTCACATGCAGTTGATTTCCCTATGCCTATGCCCCAGGCACCATCAATGCCCTATCTACATCTCTTTGGTAATCTCATTTGTTCAGAACGATTGGCTTCCACCTTCAAGGACCCAAGACTCTGCTTGAGGGTTTCAGGCCATGGAAGATTTTTCTGCTCATTTGTTGATAGGTCAGGATTTCTGGGCAGTTTATGCCTCCTGGGAGCAGTCTCCAACAAATGACTGTCAGAAGGTAGTAGATAAATACCCTAGTTCCCTCACAACTTATCTGAGATGACACACAGCCTACCACACAGAGGTCCCTAGCTAGATTGAGCCGCTATACTCACAGAGGTAGCCTGCTCAATAATAAACTATTGTTATTGGCTTCCTTTTTTATCCTAATTCACCAGTTGCCACTTCCATATTGGTTTCTTGAGATCACCTCCCAAATAAACTACGTGCACTCAGGGTCTATTTGGGGGAAATTCAATCAGAGACACTTTGCCTTGGCTATATGTCCTCCAACACACATACATGTGTAGTGGTGATTATTCATACTATCACTGTACATAGACAGACATCACTACCCTTGGGTTTCAAAAGCACCTCAAGTACCACTTCACCCCTGATCTATCTCACTGGGGCAAGTGAAAGGCAGAGAGGATCTCTTTAGTTGTATCCTTTTCACTTTTGAGGCTTTTAACCACTCTATACATAGGAGGACCTTATCCCAAGACAGCATCTTATCCTGTCTCCCATAATTGCCCTAACCTAGACAGACACTAAGAGGAGTGAGACAGGTAGCCCTCTTAGAGAAAGGAATCACAGACTTATCCTGAATCTCTGAAAATCAGAGACTCTTCCTTCCTACCTAAACGATATGAGACAAGAAGAGATTTTCCATAAAATTAATCATGCATTCTGGGATAATTATTTTTAATTCTCCAGTTCTTTTTTTTTATTGAGATATAATTGACATGTAGCACTGTGTAAGTTTAAGATGTACAACATGTGGATTTGATACCTTTATATATTGTAATATGATTACCACCATAGCATTATTTAACACATCTTTCACATCGCATAATCATCATTTCCTTTTGGTAGTGAGAACAATTAAGATCTAGTCTCTTAGCCACTTTGAAATTTGTAATACAGTATGGTTGACTATAATCACTATGCTGTGCATTAGATCTCCAGGACTTATTCATCTACTAATTGCAAGTTTGTACCCTTTAGATTTTTCAGGCTTTATCCCACTATTCAATTACCAGAAAGCAAGTTACCTAGGTCCTGACTAGATCCTATGATCAATTACATTCTAGGACAATTTTGAAAGTAAAATTTAAAAAAAAGCAAGTGTGATATCATAAGTAAACAACAAATCTCTCTTAAAACTTTGTCTAATATGACTGGTTTCATGGTGGGCCTCTGCTGACATTCATAGGTCATGTCCCATGCTAACATTCCTGCCCACAGTCCCTGATGTTCTGCTATTTAGATGTCTTGCTGGCTCCCAGGGACAAAGCTTGTAGCTGTTGAACTCACGGTGCATTTTTTGGCTACAATGAGGCATGCTATCTCTCTACCTTCTTGATTCAGTTTCCTCACAGTTCCTGATGGATATAGAACAGTTTGCCATCTCTCCATCTTAAACATAGTCTCCTACTTGGCAACCCACCAATCACCTGTGCTCTCAACTCACTGTCCACACTACATGGGACATCAGAGAGGCTCTGAAGTGACCCTAGAAATTCTGTGTCTGACCACATCACTCTGTCCTCCTAAATGAACCAGGCTGCCCCATGGTGGTGCGGATATCTCACACAGCAATCTCCTCCTTGGTACACAGCTACGAAGAAGGGGAGTAGGGCAAGAATACACTGCCCTTGGTATTACCATCATTTACCAAGCATACTGCCTTTCTCTGGGTCAAAGCTGGAAGAGGAGAGTCTGGATATAGCATCTGACCTCTTGGAAACATTAATATATTTTCCATTTTTACCTTTCTAAATACATGAACTAATAATCTTGGCACTAATAGACCTAAAGTATCCATCTGCTGAAGGAAGATTAGAATTTATTACAAAAGGAAACCATTTATTACATTGAGAATAAAAGGAAGAAGGAGATATTCTGCTTCTGATATGCAAATCAGATAATGCAGTAAGAAAAGTGCCTTGTAAGCCAGGACATTGTCTTGAAAAATGATCTCCTAAACTTTTTTCATCTGTTTTCTTCACACTTCTGCATTTCAGTAACCAAGCCTGAAGGATCAGAGTTTCCATTCAGTGTAGAGAAAATACCCCTGTCTATTAAGATTTGAGAGGAGGTCAGAGACACAAAAGAGGATGAGACAGAGGGGAAAGCTCCCAGCTGATGGCAAAAGAAGGGGAGGTGGGAAGATAACAGAAGAGGAGAGAGAAGAGATATTGATTGACTAGAGGGCAAGACTGTCAGACATGTTCTCAAGACTTTTTCAGGTCTTGAGCTTTGATCATCCATACCAACCCATGATCTTGCCAGGCAGAAGGGGACCCTGAGATTCAGCTGTTCTCATCACCTTTGGTTTCTATGTGGCATAAAAAGGACTTGGACATGATTGAGAATCTGGTATGGAGTTTAGCAGTTGGGATAGCTTGGACAGAGACAGACGGCTTTAAAGAAAGAGCTACAGAACAGACCACCAGATGGAGCCCAAGTGAGCATCACAACTTGACAACAAAGGGGTCTATCGTACCATCAGGGACTGAGGTGAGGCTGGGCCCCAATTTCTTTATCCCACCCACTGGACTTTTTTTCCAAGCTCTCAGAAAGAACACCCCACCCCAGCTGCAGATTGGTACAAATTGCTAAGTGAACAAGCATCAACAAGGTAGAAAGAGAACATTGCCACAGACACGGGTGGAGGACACGAGGTGGGGTGGGGGCAGAGGTAGCTGTGTCCAAAGATAGCAATGCTTCCCTCTCTCATCCCTCACCCCAGAAACTCAGTCACTACTTTGGAATAAAAGCAAAGGAGAAGAGGTGACTCAAACTGAGCTTTTCTTTTTTTTCCAGAAAAACTGAGTATTAATTTACCTAAAGGAATTATATACATTATCTAATTGGGTTACGTTTTAAATTGGATTGGGTATTTAGTAATTTCTTTTCCCCGTCTCTGGTGAATGAGGGTTATCTTTGCCCATATGAGTTATAGCAAGAATTCAATTTTTGAATCCTATTACATTAGGATTCTGTCTCATATATATTAGACTCAAAATCCCATTCAGTCACTTGCTCCTCCATTTCAACAGCCTAGATAAAGAAATAAAGCAGGACATATGCTTCAATAAGTCTAGTTTGGGCAGTTTTTTAGGAATAACGAAATCTGCCTCCAAATCCTCATTAGCTGCTTGATGAGCTGAACCAAGCAATGGGGAAATTTTCACAGTTAAACATTTAGCCTGAGGCCCACAAGGCCAAGTTCTTCTTGCTTCTTTTTGTCCTGACAGCCTCCTGTTCCCTTACCCTATTGATATCTTTAAGTAGTGGGCTATATAAACTTTTATAAGACACATAGCACAGTCCAATCCCTGTGTTAGAGGAAAGAAAAGAGAGGTACGCATGTAGGTCTAATTATATCATATATCCTATTTATCCTTCCTATTAAAGACTCAAGTCAGTTTTGTCCCCCCAAGTCCTTATAAGGAGTGAGGGCATGACCTGTACACTAGGTAGCAGTGGCTCCACTTCCTTCCTCTCCTTTCTGCTTTTCCTTTAGGACAAAACCAAGAGTCCTCCCTAAAGAATTTGGTTGCTAGAGCAGTGTGGCAACACGATCCTCTGCTCACTACCTAAGAATATTTGCAGGCAAGGTGCATACAAGTTGAGTCCTACGTGTGATTTTACTTCAGTCGTGAAAGACTCCATGAAGCAAACTTTGTGCACACTTTTTTCCGCGCTTCTCAACTGGGGTATGAGTTTTTGCATGTGTGGGAGTGAGCCAGCAAGGGTGAGAAATCACCAACTAACATTTTCCCAAAGAATCAATTATACTTAAAGACTTGAATAAAAATCATTATTGAATTCACATGAATTTATCCTGAAGCAGCACTTCCAAGTAATTTCAGACTTGAAGTGGGCAACTTCAAGCTAAAGTCCCACCCCCTCCCACCCTCTCTCCCACCCCCTCCCACCGCCCTCCATTCCTCAGAGACACAGGCTGTGCCCATCCCCTGCCAAACGTCCTCATTTCGTAGAGATTAGAAGCTTTGGATCTCTTGGAATAGGCCCAGACTCAAGAGTGGACATATTTAGGAGTGGAGTTGCTCCGGGGAAATTTTCGACCACTATAGTCCAACAGTGAAGCTAAGTCAGAATTGGGGGCAGCATATTATGGTATATACATTCAAGACAATCCGACATGCAGGTTCTTGATACAAATTCTCAGAGGCAGACTTCTTGAATATTTAGATATAAATTATCCATATTCAGTGAGCCAAGCAATACCAATTAGGTTTTGAAAGAAAGAAGATTAGAAATTGTACTCATACACACTATGTTATTATTTGGGCCTGACTTGTGTGTGTGTGTGTGTGTGTGTGTGTGTGTGTGTGTCCATTTTCTACTCCAGAGTGGAGTTTGTTCTGCAAGCTACCGGCTTGGTTAAAAAGCTTTGGAAACATGAGTGCAGCTCCAGTCATAACATTTAGACCTTCATTTCAATCCCATAATAGTTAGCTTAAGTAATGTCTAAATATTTCTTTAAGCCACAATATCCTATTTTCAGCAATAGACTCTAAATCATAATACACTGTATTTGACTATATTCTGACTTGGAATAAGACCCTGTGTGGAATGGTTGTGAGCTCCTTTGAGATTTGTTAACTACACCAAGGTATAAAGTACGACTGGCAAAGGAAATATGTCTGAATCCTTGTTCTGATGGGATAATTTAGAAAAAAAAATGTTATCCGTGTGCTCTGCATCTGATCTGGTTCTGTCTTCACATCTGCTTCACACTGAGCAGAAGCACCTTTGTGCCTATTAAAAGGCCAAGAGCTGTCTTTGAATTTACAATGATGTGCAATTAAGGAGAAGTTATTTCCGTCATCAAGAAAATACAGTAACTCAACTGGCCATAGTTAAGAAAGTGTATAAATTCCAAAGACATTCAAAACGTCTGGCTTTGGATACTTCTCCCTTCCCATAATTGATGTGTTAGCTGTTCATGGGTGAAAGTACATACAGCACATCTTAGTAACATCTGTTTCAAGTTAGGGTTAATTGATTTCCATTTGTTTGTGTGTGTGTGTGTGTCTCTCCCCCTTTTTTTTTTTCCCCTGAAATATATAGAAGATACAGATCAGGGGAAAAAAGTGTATTTGCAGACAAGATTTTCCATTTCTATGCATGCTTTAAAAGAGAAATATACAATAAATAAGAAACTTTCTGGAATTTTTCACTATACCATTACTCAATTGTGAAAATTTTCTCTGAAATCATAACTGAGACTTAGTGAGTGATTAGTATGTTCTAGTCACTCTGTTAAGTACTTTACACTCATTATCTTTATTAATCACAACAACAACCTCATAGGGTCAGCTTTTTTCATAGACGTGATTTTTGAATGTGAAAATAACTTGCCTAAGGGCAAAACTCTAGCCAAAAGAACAGCCAGGATTCTCACATAAGTGGTTGAAAGTGGTTGATACCAAAGCCTTCCTTGTATAATTGTACTAATGACTTATAAAATGCCATAGTGACCAAGCTATGGCCTTGATAGTGCTGTGTGCGGCGTCTTACACAAGGTACTTAGAGATTTAGAGAAAACTTACAAAACTAGCTGCCACAGTCCAAAGGCCGTCTCACAATATTTGACAACTTACTGGGACTGAATTTTTATTCCAGTAGTCTACGTGACTTTTCACAAGTCTCTAAAGCTCTCAGAATCTGGGTGTCCTAAGGTAAAATGGTTATACCTGGCTGATGTATCCAGTAGGATTGTTACAAAGGTCCAGGGAGTTAATCTGTATTGAAATGTTTTGCATACTCTGAAGGATAATTTTGCAAAGTGTTAAGTCAAAAATTTGCTTTCCAGAAATGGTAACAGATGTTCTGAGTGGAAATGGTTCCCGGGCAAATTAGTTTGGGAAACTCTGCATACTGTGGTAAATATCCCCTGTGTAGAGGACATGTGTTGTCTTATATAGAATCTCCACCAATTCTTTTCTGGTCATGAGACCTATGCTATTGGGGCATTTCTCCTTCCTCCCAGTACATGGTGCTGGTGGAGTTGCTATTCACCCAGGGAAAACAGCAGGACACACAACCTTCATTTTTAGCCTCTGCAAGAATTGTGACATAGCAAGGTCTAAGGATGTGAACCCAGAGCTGCTGGCAGCCATGCCCTGCATGGTAGAATCAACCTGCAGTATAGACAACACCATCCAACTGCCTTTTAAGCTACTTCAATTTGGAATTCTGCTTAATATACTGTTCATAGAAATTCACTATGAGAAATACTAGAAAATACTAGCAGATTTCAATGAAACATGGTTTGAAAAACATATGAAATGGATTTCTCTTTATTAATTTAAGTCATAGTCACCAAGGAGCCATAAAAAATGCCACTTATATAGTAATAAATTGTGAAACTAAATAGGAGAATTATTAGGCTGGAATTACTTGCTGTGATGTTGAAGAGAGAAACTAAGCATTAATAAAGAAATTGACAAAGTACTTTAGAATATTCCTTTTAATTTTGATATTCTGAGGACTTTTTCCCCAAAATGCTCTAGCCAAGAGTTCTTTTTTTTTTTCGGTATGTGGGCCTCTCACTGTTGTGGCCTCTCCCGTTGCGGAGCACAGGCTCGGGACGCGCAGGCTCAGCGGCCATGGCTCACGGGCCCAGCCGCTCCGCGGCATGTGGGATCTTCCCGGACCGGGGCACAAACCCTTGTCCCCTGCATCGGCAGGCGGACTCTCAACCACTGCGCCACCAGGGAAGCCCGAGAGTTCTTTTTTTTTGATTCTCATGGCAATATTCTCAGCAGATCGTTGATATATGACTACCAACTGCATTTTCTGTATATTCAGGGCCTGATAAAATGGTCAGAACTGTGTAAATCCCCTGAAAGTCTATAGTGTTGTTGGTACATTTTTCAGCCATCACATCATGATGATTTTGTTGTTTCAATATGATAATGGATCAAAATGTTTCAGATTCACTTTATAAGAATCTATTGGGCAAAAACAAAGAGACAGAAAGGAAGTTTTCAAAATGTAAATGATGTTCTAAAGGTAAGGCCATAGCAGCTTAACTCTGTGACGATGTAATCTTAAATGTTAAAATATTTTCAAAAATGTAGATATTTGGAACTATAGAGCTTTAGCCTAAGCCTAACTTGGGCTTCATCTACTATCCTAAGTATCAAATTATAGACCTTAATTGGCTGAATCTGCACAGTCAGTAAAAAAATATTGAATTAAATGGCATCTTCTGGTGTGAAATCATAACCCCACTTTCAGGAGAAGCCATGAGTCTCCAAAAACCGTGACGTGTCTGTTAGCATGTTTTCAATAAGTAACAGAGTATGCTATTTAAAGTGGCTTATAACATAAGACAACTTATTAACGCACAAAGATTTTATCATTGACCCAGGATCTGTCCATCTTTTCTTTCTAATTCCTTAGCTTTGCCTTCAGGCTTATCTCTTCCACATAACTGCAAGTTGGCTACAGTAGCTGTAAATATTGCATTGTCACCCAGAAAGACTACAAAAGTCCATATATTTTCTTTTGGCCTCTTAGTAATGAAAATAACAATTTTCCTAGTTGCTTCCAACAGACCTTCCCTTGGCTTGAATTGTATCATGTGACCATTTCCATTCTATTACTGGAAAGATGAATAGTTGTCTTAAACTAACCAATATTTACCTTCCTGTGATAGAGAGAATGGTCTCCTGATATCTCAAAAAGAAAAAAAAAAGTCATGCTTCTGTGTGAGCATGGAAGGATTGAGGAGAGGGACAGCACTGTTTACCACAAGTCCCTTGAAAGTAAAATTTTCTAGTACACAATTTAAAAAAGAAAAGAACAATTAAAAAGAAGAAAATGTTGGGCTTCCCTGGTGGCGCAGTGGTTGAGGGTCCGCCTGCCAATGCAGGGGACACGGGTTCGTGCCCTGGTCCGGGAAGATCCCACATGCCGCTGAGTGGCTGGGCCCGTGAGCCACGGCCGCTGAGCCTGCGCGTCCGGAGCCTGTGCTCTGCAACGGGAGAGGCCGCAACAGTGAGAGGCCTGCGTACCGCAAAAAAAAAAAAAAAGAAGAAGAAAATGTAAATTTAAAATAGTCTGAGGAAAATTAAAATAAAATAGATATTACTTTTAAAATTGTCAATAAATAAATAATAGTGCATTTTATATTGTGATTGGAAATTATGTTCAGAGAAAACTAGTGGAACCAAAAATCAAAAGGAAAAACTTACTTGAAAAAATAGCCTCCCACAACTAAATTAGGGCAAAAGAGAGCTATATAAATTATTACAATTTTGTTAACATTCTTTTATCCTTCTCTATGAAATGTCTCCAATTGGCATCTAGACGATATATACTTAATCAGATTCACAGATTGAAGTTTTCTACTACAATTAATTTGACTGCTTTATAAGTAGATTTTTTAATATATGTGTGCATATACTCTTTTTTTAAGAACTGATACTGGTTCTGTAGAAGGAGAGAAGCAGAGCTCAACCTAGATTGCTATTGTTTACAAAAACATTCTCTACAAGATGGTTTTTGTATACACCTGTGAAATAGTTATCTGTCTGTAAATGAATGTGTTGGCACTCTGCCCCACAGAATTTAACAAATTTGAAATGTAAGTGTAGAAATTAACCCTTCCTAATCCCTTTCATTAAATCAGATGTTTCTATCATCTGACAAAAAAATGTTTGATAGGGGCTCT
The DNA here is from genome assembly GCF_008692025.1 of Phocoena sinus. Lineage (NCBI taxonomy): Eukaryota > Metazoa > Chordata > Mammalia > Artiodactyla > Phocoenidae > Phocoena > Phocoena sinus. Next base: position 31,917,009 of record NC_045766.1, read on the forward strand.
AATTATGCTTCCCCATCCTCCCACTAGAGCCTATATATGGGGGGCAGAAGTTAAAAACGAGTGCTTCCTTTCAGATGTTAGAACACCAGCCAAGCACTTCAGAGAGTAACTCACCCCAAAGGTGAGGATGTGGTTTACTGTGAGCAGAGGCATCAAAGCAGGCCTTGTGCTGCTTGCTCTCTTCTGAATGCTGCCTCCCTCTGCCACTTGAGCTACACAGTCTTGCCTCCAGGATAGAAAGCGCTCTGCTTTCCAGAGCTTCCTCTACCATTACACATGGGCACATTTTCAAATGACCTTACAGCTTCTGGGCCTCGTATAAATTTCCTATTGCTTCAGACTGTCTTTCATCAGCTTTATTGTTATCTAAGTGTCAGGACTAAGGAGATACAGATACCCATGGTATAACTGAAAAGAAGAGTAATCCACACATTCTTTCACTATTCGTTTAATAAGCATTTATTGCCTGCCAGGAACTGTGGATAAAGATACCAAACTTATCCCTGCACTCAAAGATGGGTCCCTACACTCAAGGAGCTTTCAGCTACGATGGAAAAAGATATTCCATGAAAATGGAAATCAAAAGAAAGCTGGAGTAGGAATAATAATAACAGAGAAGATAGACCTTAAAATAAAGACTATTACAAGAGACAAGGAAGGACACTACATAATGATCAAGGGATCAATCCAAGAAGATATTACAATTGTAAATATTTATGCACCCAACATAGGAGCACCTCAATACATGAGGCAAATGCTAATAGCCATGAAAGTGGAAATCAACAGTAACACAATAATAGTGCGGGACTTTAACACCCCACTTACACCAATGGACAGATCATCCAGACAGAAAATAAACAGGGAAACACAAGCTTTATATGACACAATAGACCAAATAGGCTTAACGGATATTTATAGGGCATTCCACCCGAAAGTGGCAGAATACACTTTCTTCTCAAGTGCTCACGGAACATTCTCCAGGATAGATCACATCTTGGGTCACAAATCAAGCCTCAATAAATTTAAGAAAATTGAAATTGTATCAAGCATCTTTTCTGACCACAGTGCTATGAGATTAGAAATCAATTACAGGAAAATAAATTGTAAAACAATACAAACACATGCAGGCTAAAGAATACGCTACTAAATAACCAAGAGATCACTGAAGAAATCAAACAGGAAATCAAAAAATACCTAGAAACAAATGACAACGAAAACACGACAAACCAAAATCTATGGAATGCAGCAAAAGCAGTTCTAGGAGGGAAGTTTATAGCAATACAATCGTACCTCAAGAAACAAGAAAAATCTCAAATAACCTAACCTTACACAGAGAGAAGAACAAACAAAACACAAAGTTAGTAGAAGGAAAGAAAGCATAGAGATCAGAGCAGAAATAAATGAAAGAGAAACAAAGAAAATAATAGCAAAGATCAACAAAACTAAAACCGGGTTCTCTGAGAAGATAAACAAAATTGATAAACCTTTAGCCAGACTCATCAAGAAAGAAAGGGAGAGGACTCAAATCAATAAAATTAGAAATGAAAAAAGAGAAGTTACAACTGACACCACAGAAATACAAAGGATCATAAGAGACTACTTCAAGCAACTATATGCCAATGAAATGGACAACCTGGAAGAAATGGGCAAATTCTTAGAAAAGCACAACCTTCCAGGACTGAACCAGGAGGAAATAGAAAATATGATCAGACCAATCACAAGCAATGAAATTGAAACTGTGATTAAAAATCTTCCAACAAACAAAAGTCCAGGACCAGATGGCTTCACAGATGAATTCTATCACACATTTAGAGAAGAACTAACACCTATCCTTCTCAAACTCTTCCAAAAAATTGCAGAGGGAGGAACACTCCCAAACTTGATCAACGAGGCCACCAACACCCTGATACCAAAACCAGACAAAGATATCACAAAAAAGTAAAATTACAGGCCAATATCACTGATGAACATAGATGCAAAAATCCTCAACAAAATACTAGCAAACCTAATCCAACAACACATTAAAAGGATCATACACCATGATCAAGTGGGATTTATACTAGGGATGCAAGGCTTCTTCAATATATGCAAATCAATCAATGTGATACACCATATTAACAAATTGAAGAACAAAAACCATATGATTATCTCAATAGATTCAGAAAAAGCTTTTGACAAAATTCAACACCCACTTACAATAAAAACTCTCCAGAAAATGGGCACAGAGGGAACCTACTTCAACATCATAATGCCCATATATGCCAAACCCACAGCAAACATTATTCTCAATGGTGAAAAACTGAAAGCATTTCCTCTAAAATCAGGAGCAAGACAAGGGTGTCTACTCTTGCCACCAGTATTCAACATAGTCTTGGAAGTCCTAGCCATGGCAATTAGAGAAGAAAAAGAAATAAAAGGAATCCAAATTGGAAAAGAAGTAAAACTGTCACTGTTTGCAGATTACATTATACTATACATAGAAAGTCCTAAAGATGCCAGCAAAAAACTGCTAGAGCTAATATATGAATTTAATAAAGTTGCAGGATACAAAATTAATACACAGAAATCCCTTGCATACCTATACACTAACAATGAAAGATCAGAAAGAGAAATTAAGGAAACAATCCCATTTACCATTACAACAAAAAGAATAAAATACCTAGGAATAAACTTACCTAAGGAGGCAAAAGACCAGGACACAGAAAACTATAAGCCACTGATGAAAGAAATCAACGACAACACTAACAGATGGAGAGATATACCATGTTCTTGGTTTGGAAGAATCAATATTGTGAAAAAGACTCTATTACCCAAAGCAATCTACGGAGTCAATGCAATCCCTATCAAATTACCAATGGAATTTTTCACAGAACTAGAACAAAATATTTTACAATTTGTATGGAAACACAAAAAAACCCAAATAGCAAAAGCTATCTTGAAAAGGAAAAACAGAACTGGAGGAATCAGGCTCCCTGGCTTCAGATTATACTACAAAGCTACAGTAATCAAGATAGTATGGTACTGGCACAAAAACAGAAACATAGATCAATGGAGCAGGTTAGAAAGGCCAGAGATAAACCCATGCACTTATGGTCACCTAATATATGACAAAGGAGGCAGGAATATACAATGGAGAAAAGACGGTCTTTTCAATAAGTGGTGCTGGGAAAACTGGACAGCTACATTGTAAAAGAATGAAATTAGAACACTCCCTAACACCATACACAATAATAAACTCAACATTGATTAAAGACCTGAATTTAAGGCACTATAAAACTTAGAGGAAAACATAGGCAGAACACACTTTGACAAAAATTGCAGCAAGATCCTTTGTTGACCCACCTCCTAGGGTAATGAAAATAAAAACAAAAATAAACAAATGGGACCTAATTAAACTTAAAAGCTTTTGTGCAGCAAAGGAAACCATAAACAAGGCAAAAAAGACAACCCTTAGAATGGGGGAAAATATTTTCAAATGAAGCAACTGATAACGGATTAGTCTCCAATATATACAAGCAGCTCATGCAGCTCAATATCAGAAAAACAAACAACCCAATCCAAAAATGGGCAGAAGACCTAAATAGACATTTCTCCAAAGAAGACATGCAGATGGTCAACAAACACATGAAAAGATGCTCAACATCACTAATTATTAGAGTAATGCAAATCAAAACTACAATGAGCTATCATCTCACACTGGTCAGAATGGCCATTATCAAAAAATGTACAAACAATAAATGCTGGAAAGGGTGTGGAGAAAAGGGAAGCCTCATGCACTGTTGGTGGGAGCGTAAATTGATACAGCCACTATGGAGAACAGTATAGAGGTTCCTTAAAAACTAAACATAGAACTACCATATGATCCAGCAATCCCACTACTGGGCATATATCCAGAGAAAACCATAATTCAAAAAGACACATGAACCCTTTTGTTCATAGCAGCACCATTTACAATAGCCAGGACATGGAAGCAGCCTAAATATCCATCAACAGAGGAATGGTAAAGAAGATCTGGTACATATATACAATGGCATATTGGCCATAAAAAGGAATGAAATTGGGTCATTTGTAGAGATGTGGTTGGACCTAGAGAGTGTCATACAGAGTGAAGTAAGTCAGAAAGAGCAAAATAAATATTGTATATTAACACATATATGTGGAATCTAGAAAAATGGTATAGATGATCCTATTTGCCAAGCAGAAATAGAGACACAGATGTAGAGAACAAACGTATGGATGCCAAGGGGGTAGGAGGGGAGAGTGGGAGAAATTGGGAGATTGGGATTGACACATATACACTATTGATATCATGTATAAAATAGATAGCTAATGAGAACACACTGTATAGCACAGGGAACTCTACTTAATATACTGTGGTGAACTGAATGGGAAGAAAGTCCAAAAGGGAGGGGATATATGTATATGTATGGCTAATTCATTTTACTGTACAGTAGAAACTAACACAACATTGTAAAGTAACTATACTCCCCCCAAAATTAATTAAAAATAAAATAAAAAAGCTTTCAGCTAGAGAGAAAGAGATAAAATGATAAAAATTAATAAGTTCAGGAAGATTAAGAAGTGACAGGAAAGATGTACAATGTACGAGTAGGCTACCGAGGAGGAACACTTCCTGAGGGATTCAGAAAAAAAAAATGTAGAGGGCTGATCTTTTGTTCATATAAATAGATTCACTCTGTTCCACCATTACAAAATGAATGCATTCTCTTAGTAAGTGGGTAACTCCATGTCTCCAAATAATCACCAAGTAGACTTAATACTGGATTTACCCAGTCCTGCTTGGTGGCATAGATTTAAATTTCACCTTCTCTCAAAACAATATTTGTAGTCACTAATTTTACAATATGTTCTTCTGAAAGATGATAAAATATGGCAATCATTATTAATGAAAATATTCACCGTCGTTATTTGTTTAACAAAGAGAGACAGCAACCTAAGCTTAAGCTCAGTACGTGCATGAGATTGCCCACTGGGATCCTTAAAATCTTACAAGAAATAGACTTGGAATCTGTACACCGTGTCACCAGGCAATGAATTGAAAGGTATGTTGTTTAAGTTCTGTTTACTCTGCAGGCACTTTTTTGACTCACTGCTAGAAGTAACTATAAAAACTCCTCACGGGCTTCCCTGGTGGCGCAGTGGTTGAGAGTCCGCCTGCCGATGCAGGGGATGCGGGTTCGTGCCCCGGTCCGGAAGGATCCCACGTGCCGCGGAGCGGCTGGACCCGTGAGCCATGGCCGCTGGGCCTGCGCGTCTGGAGCCTGTGCTCCGCAACGGGGGAGGCCACAGCAGTGAGAGGCCCGCATACTGGAAAAAAAAAAAAGAAAATCTCCTCATGAGCTAAGATAGTTTAAGTTGTCAACTTCACAAAAGAGGCCATAATCCATGGATCATTGACCAGACAGTGAGAGGTAGCCTGTCATATCAAAGCTTAGTAATAATGTTGATTGTAGCTTGGTAAACTGGAGGATGAGCTAAAAATCCTTCAGTATTCTCCAAGGGGCTTCTCAACTGGAAAGAGCAATTCAGTCAATAACTCAATATTTATCCCAGGTTCTCACAAATACTTCCCAGCACTGTGCTTGTCTAGACTAAAAACTCAATTAGTTCCTTCAGGCCCCCAAACTTACAAGCCTTCAGCTCTAAAATGTCCAGTCTCAGTCACTGCCAGGCACAAATAATGTGATTAATCCTTCCTAACTGAAGGTCTTTGCTGCTTCTGCTTTTTCTGCAAACTTCCATAGACTCATCAGCAGGGACTTGAATGACATAATATTTTTCCACATTGATATCTCTCATTCGTACTTGTGACAGCTGAAGGGGAAGAAGAATTCACATAATGCAAAGAGATGAATGACCTCATAAACAACGCCTGGGACTTTGACTTACCCATCTCCTAGTGTAGATTCTAAAAGTGATGATCATGAGAGAATATGCTTCAAGTCAGAGGGTTCTAGGAAGACCTACATAAGTCACAGTGGCCAAGTCAATATGGAGTTCAATTTACTATTTAAGGAATAGCACCCTGGAGGATTAAGGACTTGCCCATTTCTTAGCCATCCATCACATAACCAAGAATCATGTGGTGTTCCTGGTATAAGTTTGACCCTAAAAGAAAAAAATACCTTGCAGAATACTCCAGTTAGATTCCTTTAACCCTTGAACCACTCAGTCACCCAGAATCTTTGTATTCATTCAAGACTGACTTAATAATTTGGGGGGTTCAGTGAAAAATGAAAATGCAGGGCCCTTTCTTCAAAAAGTAGTGAGAGGGCTTCCCTGGTGGCGTAGTGATTAAGAATCTGCCTGCCAGTGCAGCGGACACGGGTTCAAGCCCTGGTCCAGGAAGATCCCAAATGCCGCGGAGCAAGTAAGCCCGTGCGTCACAACTACTGAGCCTGTGCTCTAGAGCCCGCAAGCCACAACTACTGAGCCCACATGGCACAACTACTGAAGCCTGAGTGCCTAGAGCCTGTGCTCCGCAACAAAAGAAGCCACCACAGTGAGAAGCCCACGCACCGCAATGAAGAGTAGCCCCTGCTCCCCGCAACTAGAGAAAGCCCATGCGCAGCAACGAAAACTCAAAGCAGCCAATAAATAAATAAAAATAAAAACAAAAAAAAAGTATTGAGGGCTTCCCTGGTGGCGCAGTGGTTGAGAGTCTGCCTGCCAATTAAGGGGACATGGGTTCGTGCCCCAGTCTGGGAAGATCCCACATGCCGTGGAGTGGCTGGGCCCGTGAGCCTGGCCGCTGAGCCTGTGCGTCCGGAGCCTGTGCTCCACAACGGGAGAGGCCACAACAGTGAGAGGCCCACGTACCGCAAAAAAAAAAAAAAAAAGTATTGAGAAATGGAAGATGGTGACAGCAGAGAATTAAAGCAACAGTGGGTCCTTCTCAGTCCTGCACTTAGGAAGTCAGCCTCATAGTCACTGCCCACGAGACGTTATGCATGATACAGAGGACAGAAATAGGAATAAGAAATAATTTTGCCTTCAAGGAGCTTACAGTCTAGTAGGGGAGATAAGACATTTACAAAATCCATAAGTCAAGGATGGATAATTACATTAAAAATATTCAATAGTCAGGTTAGAAGAAGGGATGGAGGAGCAGGTCTGCTTTTGCTATCTGGGAAGGGTGTTCCACCTAGGTACAATTCCCTCTCTCATGTTACTCAATGGTCACACTTGTCTTCTTCAGAAAGTTCTTCAACGCATATGAAAATTCTGTTCCTTCTGACTGAACAGATTTCCATCTAATCTTTACTTAGCTAATCCTGCCTGTACTTTGGATCTCACAGTATTACTAACTGAGAGACCCCCAAATTTAAATTGGGTCTCTGATTTGTTCTCATGGCTCTCTGGATCTTTCCCTCCAAGTGTATTTTTTTTAATAAACATTTAGTTTTATATTTAATTTGGTGATTTTTGTTTCATTTACTGTAAGCTCTATAAGTGCAGGGACAATTCTTCAGTTGTTCACTGCCATCTCTCCACTTCCTAGCTTGCGGCCAGGGACATGGTGACACTTAGAAGGGATCTGTTAAGTAAATACCTATTAAATATAAATCCTGACAGAGGTGGGTGTAGGGGATAGGAAGCTGAGAGGGAGATAACGTAAATAAAAAGGTTGAACAAACCTACAACTTATAATTGGAAAATAATAAAGTGGGTTTTGATTTGTGGTAGGAAATAGAAGGAATCAAAGTGCTTGAGGAGATGAATGGGATCATGTTGTAGAAATGCATGAGACCCTAACTGAGGAGTTTATATGTAAGAGTAGAAAACGGGGAAGGGCTAAAGGTTATTGTTGGATTTTTTTTTAACCCAATAACTCTTTTTTAAAGCAGAATATAAGAAAATACAAAATAGAGTAGTATTTTAACAAAAATGCTTCTAAGCAAGTTAAGGGTTTTTTTTGGAATTGTTGATTGTCTAAAGAGCAGATTTAAAGAAAGTTAAGGCATGAATTTGAACAAAGGGAAAGGATTTGAGGAGGATACATGGAAACAAATATGAAGGCAAGAAAAAACACAACATTTTGTTAATAGAGTGATTGAATTTAGTCATTTAACTTATCAATCTTGGGAAACACTTTCTAAATCATCCATTCTCCTTTTTTCTAATCCCTTGTTGAATTAATAGAGAAACTATTAACTACAGTACATTTGCCTAAAATAAGGAACTTAAGTTGAGAAACATGTGTAAATTCAGTCTACACTAACCACATACAAAGTTTCATTTTCAGTCATTTTAACTTACAGAACTACAGAGAGACTGAATCTTCAACACTGTTACTTTTCTCAGAGTGATTCTTAAATGGATTGTGAAAAAAAATGCCATCCACTAGAATTCATATTACTCAGAAGCATCTGAAGATGTTCTGAAATTTAAGTGTTAAAGTGAAAAGAAAAATCTTCCCCCCAAATTCAGGACCTAACAAAAAAAATTACTAAATAAAATGTATCCATCCTTGGAAAAGACTTTTTATGTAAATTAGATTATGAAACAGAAACCAAATAAACCATTTATAGCATACACAAAGAATGTTGCCTATTCAATCAGTATTTATCAAACATGTTTATTAAAGTGCTTTTAAATGTTGATGTAAGGCAAAAGTGTAACCACATACCTGTAGTAAAAGAAAACGAAATGCTAATTAAAGTAGAAGAGAAACTATATCTCTGCACTCTCCATGATAGGCTGGTCATGGCACATCTTGACATATTGCTACTGAACATGGCATGTGAAGTTGGATGATAGTGAAAGAATTGTTGAAATTTAATGATGGCAACACATGCTTTAAAACTCAAGGCTTCTATTACTAGGTTTATGACTCAGATGTCATTCCTAATAGGGTTATTTTTTGTTGCTGTTCAGCTTTTAAACTCCTACTAGTTAATCTATGAAGATGAATCATAGCCTGCTTTGTTCTTTCATCCATTTTGAGACTTTTTTTTTCAAACGACCCAAATTATTAAGCAAGCCAATGAATATTAGTAATTATTCACTCATGATTTCAACGTGCATTCATTGTCTATAATGTACGAGGAACTGTGCCAAGTGCGGATGATACAAAGAATAATAAGATAATATACCCCCAAAATAGTAATTTTCAGTGCTCTGCCTTTTACTTTGTTAATTGTCCAGGAGAATACTGAACATACATATGGTTGGTCTCACTACGTAAAGTAACAGTGATACAAAACCATTTTGTTTCTCACACCAAGAAGTTCATAGATTCTATTCCTGAGGTTTGAATAAAGCAAAATATGCACCACAGATAATGTAAACAATATTCCTGGATATCTTTTCATGGCTCTGGAGGGAAAAGATTGGCTTTGCTGCAAGCTAGTGAGGAGAGAGATGAAGAATAAACCTCCTTCTGCAAAGAGATTCTCTGTCTGTCTTAGTAATTGCCTTGCATTCACTTTTTTATACGTAATTTTTGTTATTTATATAAAAAAATCATTGTAAAATGTTCCTAAATTTCCCCCTCGTTTTCTTTTTTTTTTTCTCTTTTTTTTTCTCTTGTAAATCTCCCTCATTTTCTGATAAAAGCATTGAGGCACAGAAAGTATATGGTCTGTTTGACCTTAGAATAATTATTCATGGTTAGGTAAAGGAGAAAGTCCATTGCAAGGGATTTCATTGCGTGCGATGAGTAAGCACTCACAAATTTTAGCTGGCACAAACAACAGTACCATCAAACTGTAGACAAGGGTGAGACAATTTAGTTTTTGACTGCCTGGTCCATGGTTTGACTACTGTTTCCCACATCTTGAAGAAGCACACAGGGTTTTTAAGCAGTAATGTTAGCAGCTTCCCTGACTTGATTAAAAATTGTGGAAGAAAAACAAAATCAAGTGAAACAAAGCAATATTTATCAATATAAATCAAAATGAAAGTTAGCTCTCTTTTCATTTTCTGTTGTTTCATGGGCATATTCATATTTATTTCGCCTTCACAAGTTATGTCAGAAGTTGAAGAAGCTCAGGCCCCAGTTTGTACTTACGCTGATGTTATAAATAGGTGGAAGAGACAAAACTCTGCTCTGTAATCCAAAAAGTTGCCAACATCAAATATGCCTGTGTGATATCGGGATGTCCCTCAAAAATCTTAAGCGTTTACATACTGCTTAAATTTTCTGTTACTTTAAGGACTTGGTTTGGGGGGATTTCTGTTTGTTTTGATTGTTTTGGTTATGTTTTTTGCTTTTGTTTTTGTTTTGCTTTAGTTCTTCATCTATAGAGTGAGTCACAGCTTCCTAAGAGAAGAAGATTAAATTGTTAACGTTTAAAAAGAACACTAAAGTTAAGTACCCTGCTCACCTCCATGGAAGTCTTAACAGTGTGGTAAACAGGGAATGGATTAGGGGAAGGTCAGAAATGCATAAGGACATGCTTTGAATGTCACATTGTGAGACTGTTGCAAAAATGAACCCTCCCTGCATAGGCTAACCTGAGACATTGCAAGGTTGCTGAAAATGCCCCGAAAGAAAGCAAAGATGTCAAACATGCAGTGAACAAGAGCTGAGTCTGTAGAGGCTGGGGGGTTGGACCTGAGTGCTAGTATTGATTCAGCTGTAACCATCTAGAACACAGATTTTCAAAATGGAGCAAGTATTCCTGGATAAACATTTTAGCATAGACTGCTGGGCCTCCTCTACAGAGTCTCTTATTCAGCAGGTCTGGTGAGTCCCAAGAATTTCTAATGGATCTCCCAGTGATGCCAGTGCTTCTGACGAGACCATTGAAAGAGGGGTATAAATGAAATCCAGGACCACATAAGGAAAGTAAACGTGAGAAGCTACCGCAATAGAAAGTGACAGAGCTTGCAAGAAACAGAGAGATGTGCTGTCCGGAGCATTCAATTTGGAAAGAAAATAACAACAATGACAACAGTAGTAGTAGTAGTAGTAGTAGCAGTAGTAGTAAAACTAAGAAGCTCACACGTCACAATGAAGATCCCGCATGCCGCAACTAAGACCCAGCACAGCCTAAATTAATAAATAAATAAAAAATTTTTTAAAGATACACGATGTTTAAAAAAAAAAAAGCTGTTCTAGCTAAAACTAAAAGAATATAAACCTGATTCATCCTGTTTGTTTCTTGAACTTAAAGATCTCTTAGGGTCCTTCAGTATGATATTGAGATTGTAAATACTCCAAATACAAACTTGATTTTGACTTTATTAAATTTAGTCTCTATATTTTGTTAGCAGAAAACTGAAGTTCATGGAGAAAATCAGAAAATGGTAATGGGAAAACCACAGTGAAACATCTCAAGACATAGTATTTAAAAATAATTACATGCACTTAGGAATTTATAGGTAGGCTGCCACCTGCTAATGGAAGCTCAGGAACAACTAGTAAATGTCTTGGGCAATGAGTACCTTACTGTAATTTGTCTCCAATGGCCAGGATGCAAGGAAAACATAACCAACATTTGTTGGGTGGCTGCTTTATTCTATGATCCCTTCTAGGTACTCTTTTGATGCTTTTCTCATATATCCTTACAACCACTCTGTAAGATGGTGTCATTTAATCATTTTACAGCTGAGAAATCTGAGACTCAGAAAAATGAGGAAATTTGCCCGATGTCACATAAGGTCTGTCTTACTCTGATGGCCATTTTGTGTTTTATTTTATCACTGGCTTCCTCTCAGCTGGAGAATTGAGAACATTGAGAAGTTTGTCTCTACATTAAACTCCTCCCTGGTTGTACTTTCCTTTCTGAAAGTAAAATTACCAAATTCCCCTTTTTCTTACAGTCAAATACCACAGTCACTAACGTCCTAGAAAACAGACTATCCGTTTAGTTATTTCACCAAAATACTCTGGAGAAAGTGAGGTAAAACGCAAAGAGCAGAAGTTTTAGGGGCCAACTAACTTAGATTTAAACCCTGGTTTTCTTACTTTTGTCATTCTGCTTTTCTGGGTAACACACCAGGGTGAGGTAAATTATATTTAATTTATATGAGAATCAGACCAATGGGACACAACTAAGAATTAAATGACAGAAACATAATTCCTGCCATAATGCGGATGTTACAGAAATATTAATTTCTTCTACTTTTCTCTGAGTAATGTTATAAGCCAAAACACTAAGCAAATGTTTTTACTACTTGTTACAGACTCTCTTGTTTTTCTCAGCAGCCCCTTATCTTAACTCTTTTACTTTTGTTTCCTGTACCACTGGACTCTTCCGCTTTGCAAGGCTGCTAATCTTTTACTGAGCAAAAAATGCCTTTTGTCTCATTACCTCCTTAGGAAATACATACTCACAAAGATCCTAACATTCTCTGGAGAAAAATGCTGTCTGAATGCAAAGTTTAAGCAGCCTGAATTGCACATACAAAATTATACTCCATAATTTAGTTTTTTATGTTTATATTCTTTTGAAATTAGTTCCTGATTATAAAAATAAATCAGCTAATTGTAGAAAATACAAAAATACAGACATTTATTTTAAAAAGAAAACATCCTCCAAAATCCTGCAATCCAAGGGAAAAAAACCTACATTATTAATATTCTCAAATATTTTCTTACAGACTTGCACTGTGTGTGTTTATAAATGGGATTTTATGGCTTATTTCACTTAAATTTTATCATTTAAATTATTTCACTTTATATATATTCTTTTTCCTTTGCCATTATAAGATGATTTAATAACATAGTTTCTAAGGGTTGCATGTTTCATTTTATAGCTATCCCAGTCTTTTTTGTTTGTTTATAACCCCCCTACGAAAGGAGCCAAAATGAAAATTTCTATTCAAATTACCATTGCTTGAAAAGTGGGACTAATGAGAGAAGACAAATTATAACGAATGTTAATCTTATAATGGTTTACTTAATAATTTGGAGAAAGTGTAGAGTGTAGAGCTGGGATTTGGCAACAGAATAATTAATTATAATATCAAAATTTCAGTATCAATGAGGGACTCAGGTATGATTTTATAATTTCATGTTATATATTGCTATTATGAAGGTGTTCATAATATTTTGAATTGACATACCATTTTTGTGATTGTTTAGAAAGCAGTCATTTTCTATAAATATCTGTTGAAACAAATGAGAATAAAAATGACTTTGTTATCTTTATATTTCTATGATATAAAGAGTATTTTTCAAGAAGGGAAATACTGGCTCCTAATCTTATGCAAAATGCATATGGTAGATGGATAGGGGTTTATATACTCACTAAAAGAAGAAAATTTCAGATTTTTAGATTGTAGTTATCTTATTTCATATTCACATTGCTCCATCTACTCTTAATCACACCTGCTATATGAATCCAGGCAATTTTTTCATTCAGTGACTCTTAAGTTTTCTAATCTGCAAAATGAAGGCAATTGAACTAGAAAATTTCTAAGGTTCAATTAACAGCCCTAAAGTCTGTATTCTAAAAGGTTAACTAGCATGTTTTTTTAAGAAAATCAAAACCTAATCAAATCATATTAGTTGCCTTATTTCTGAGAATGGGAAAGAATGTGCTTAAAAAGCTTTATTCATTTTTTTGAGACATACTATTATGTAACAGTTGTATAAAACATTAGAAATTAGGAAATTACATCAAATTTCATGATTAATTATAGCCACTGATTATATAGAACTATATTGTGGGTGTTTCCATACTTCTTTATAATGATCGTTATTAAATATTTGAGTTCTAACAAAAAGGTCTATAAAGAGTATAAATCCAACTGGCCAGTGACCAAAGTCTAATTAAATAGACTAACAGTCTAACACACTGTTGTACAAACATGTGTAGGCACCAAACATGCATCAAAAAAAAAAAAAAGAGAGAAAACCTGCTTAATTAAAAAAAAAATCCTATTATCAGAGTACTATTAGTTTTGACAAGACAGCCATTTCAGTAAGGGATAATGAATGAAAATATTCCTTTATCCTGTAAGATAAAGGATTACGTAAGAAAGGATGCATTATTCAGAATTTCAGTAGTTTAAAATATTTGATAGTATAGATTATTTTGGTTGGCCCAATAAATACATTCCATCAAAAGTTATTTTTCAGGAGTGTTTTAGAAGTTAGTCTTATCATATGAAAGCACATTATAATGTGCATTCTTGTTAGCAGTGCCTCTTTGGCTTCTTTTTGACCGTTTTACCCAAATCAATTTCCACATTCTTTAGTTATATCTAAACAATGCCAATATATTTGGTCACAACCTAGGAGAAAAGTGGTCAGAGGTTTTGTTGGGATCCTGTAGATGAGGACGTCACTTACTGCTTCCATTTGTCACATATACACACAGCTGGGGCCTGGGGGCGTGGTCAGAGTGGCCACAGAGATCACCAGAGGGTCACTTCAAACATGACTGTGACCCATATGGCTTCTACTCTTCACTCCTATTTTTAAAGTTGCTCAGACTTTTTCAAGAAATGTGTACGAACATGTTTGAGGCGTAGCTTCACTTGTTTTACTGATAAAGAGTCTCTGGCATTAGCCAAACAGACTTCTTGGAACAGTAACTGTTTTTAATGGCAAGCTACCACGTCCTCTAACAAAAACCTTCTTCCCTTCACATTTTTCTGTAAGCAGTTTGCTTATTTCCACGTTAGTGTTTACATCTTTCTTCTAAAAGCCTAAAATGCCTTGCATTTTGGCCAAGTGAACTAATATCATTGTTCTGGCTTCTAAATTATTTTAAACAAACAAAAATGTTGATTGCGTGAACTTTCATTTTCATATCAATCAATATTCCAGATCTGTTAATAGGAACTAATGTTTCTGAAGGTGTAAAGAGGCCACCATTAGAGCACTAAAAATAAATAAGACGAAAGCATGGTCATTTACTATTTTCAACTACCAAAATTTGTGGCCAAGAATCAAAATGTGGGTATTTCAACCTGCAAAATAGCTGTAGTTAAAATATAAGCTGTTTAACATTAACTTCAATGTTAGCAACCTTGCAAATGCCTTCTCTACAAGCCAGGACCTTGTAGAGAGCCATAAAAGGGAAGGAATATAATTTCGTTTGCTGGCACTTACTGAAAGGCTAAAATAGAAGAGTAACAGAAATCATATTTGCCAGCTGTAACTGAAGTAGTTGTGAAACATCATCTCAGAAGATTGTAAGTTATTGTAAAAATGTTGTCGTTACCATGTTGTGAACTATGTTTTATAGGAGTTGAAACTTTTATTTAGCTGAAAATTATTTAGAGCAACAAGCAGCAATTAAGTAACGTAGAAAGCTACCTATGTTTTTCGAAATATATTCGATACAGTGATATGGAACATTTTAAAATTTAGTTTTGAGTTGAAATATGGTAATTTTTTACTCCCTGGTGAGAATTGGAATTTTCCTGGTGACAGTTTCCAACTACGATAATATAGTTTTCAAGTAATGTCTTTGAAGTAATTCACTTCTCTTTCTAGCTGATGGACTAGAAAAAACAATAAAACTATATGTTGTCTATCTCATAAATTCTGAATATTTTTTGCCTTGATTTTAAAAATTTTATTGAAGTTGATTTTATATTTTAAATATAAATTATATATATTTATATAAGTATATATTTTATATATAGTTGATTAACAGCATTGTGTTAATTTCTGCTGTATAGCACGGTGATTCAGTTATACATATATATATCCTTTTTCATATTCTTTTCCATTTTGGTTTACACAGGATATTGAATATAGTTCCCTGTGCTACACAGTAGGACCTTGTTGTTTAGCCATCCTGTATATAATAGTTTGCACATGCTAGTCCCAAACTCCCAATCCATCCCCCTCCCACCCCCCTCCCCTTGGCAATCACAAGTCTGTTTTCTCTGTCTGTGAGTCTGTTTGTGTTTCATGGATATGTTCATTTGTGTCGTATTTTAGATTCCACATATAAGTGATATCATATGGTATTTGTCTTTCTCTTTCTGACTTACTTTGCTTAGTATGATAATCTCTAGGTCCATCCATGTTGCTGTAAATGGGATTATTTCATTTTTCTTTTATGGCTGAGCAATATTCCATTGTGTATATATACCACATCTTCTTTATCCATTCATCTGTTGATGGACATTTAGGTTGTTTCCATGTCTTGGCTATTGTAAATAGTGCTGCTGTGAACATAGAGGTGCATGTATCTTTTTGAATTATAGTTTTGTCTGGATACGTGCCCAGGAGTGGGATTGCTGGGTCATATGGCAACTCTATTTTTTGTTTTTTGAGGAACAGCCATACTGTTTTCCATAGCGGCTGCACCAATTTACATTCTCACCAACAGTCTATAAGAGTTTCCTTTTCTCCACACCCTCTCCAGCATTTATTATTTGTAGACTTTTTCATGATCACCCTTCTGGCTGGTGTGAGGTGATATCTCATTGCAGTTTTGACTTGCATTTCTCTAATAATTAATGATGATGAGCATTTTTCATGTGCCTATTAGTCATCTGTATGTCTTCTTTGGAGAAATGTCGATAAATTCCGATTTTTTTTTTTTTTTTTTTTTTTTTTTTTTGCGGTACGCGGGCCTCTCACTGTTGTGGCCTCTCCCGTGGCGGAGCACAGGCTCCGGACGCGCAGGCTCAGTGGCCACGGCTCACGGGCCTGGCCGCTTCGCGGCATGTGGGATCTTCCCGGACCGGGGTGCGAACCCGTGTCCTCTGCATCGACAGGCGGGCTCTCAACCACTACGCCACCAGGGAAGCCCAATTCTGAATTTTTTAAAGCAAATTTTGGCATATGAAAGTTAGCTAAAGCACACTTAATTCTTACAGTGAGTTATTGCTCTCTTTTAAAATGGCTTATTGTCTGTGGCTTAAGTAACATAACCTTTTCAAGTATGTGTATGTGTCTATAGAGATTGCACAGATTTTGCAAAATTCATAAGTTTAGAATTACAGATATGTATATGGAATTGTGAGTTACATAGAGAAAGTTTGAATAACATGCCACTCTGTCAGAACTCCCCCAGATAAGTGTCAGCTCTGGAGTCTTTTGCAGCTGTTGCTGCACTAATGCACACTTCAGTTCACCTGAAAAAATGACTCCCTATATTGACTGCTGAAATATGTCATTACATTCTTCTGGATTTTCAAATGTAAGTGTGAATACTTTATGGAATTATTTTTCATTCCTTTTCTAATTACAGTTTTTCAATCTATGTAATATCCAAAGGAATATAACAGGAACATATATCAATTTATATCTCTGTGGAGTTTTTTTTTGAATAAAAAGAAAATAAACTTTTTTGACTTTTTTTTCTGAGATTGCTTTTTTTTTTTTTTTTTTGTGGTACGCGGGCCTCTCACTGCTGTGGTCTCTCCCGTTGCGGAGCACAGGCTCTGGATGCGCAGGCCTAGCGGCCATGGCTCACGGGCCCAGCCACTCCGCGGCACATGGGATCCTCCCAGACCGTGGCACGAACCCATGTCCCCTGCATCGGCAGGCGGACCCTCAACCACTGCAACACCAGGGAAGCCCTGAGATTGCTTTTATATACTGTCTGAAAAATAAATTTATCTTAAAATTTATATTCAATATAAAGCCCCTTGCCAAATATGGATTTAGCTTTTTTATTTCTTTCAGAGAACTTTGTTCCCTTTAAGAACAATTTCTACTCTTGAGGCTCTAAGTCCCAAAATAGTTTTAAAGTGGAAAAAGTGTTTTTTAAGGAACCTAAGTACTCATTTGCTATCTTAACTGAATTTACGAATGACTCTCTCCTTCCCTCCCCACCTTCACTCACATAGACTTCAATAAGCCCACCACACACTATTTCCTCCCTGGATCAAGAGCTTTGCAGGTGCCTTATGTGCTGTCCATGGCCAAAGCAATGCAAATGTTATGCAAATGAGCCCCTGGGATACATGTTAATAAAAGATAAACAATGCAATACTATGAACAAACTGGCTTCTTTGTCTCCAGATACTGAGCTATTACATATTTGCAGAACAGGTTGAGGCAATGGATGAATTTACATACAGCTTCATGCTCTGTACAGAAATATAGTTGCTTCAGTGTCAGATCAGCAAAACATGACTCCTCCGAACCTAGAAGAGAAAATCTTGACCTTGCCTCCTTCCTTATTTTAGTGGTTTGGCTCACCAAAGACAAAGACCCTTAAACTATTTGGGGAAGTAGGTTCTTTCATCGGTTTGGGGACTTCTCTAGACT
Source organism: Phocoena sinus (assembly GCF_008692025.1). Classification (NCBI taxonomy): domain Eukaryota; kingdom Metazoa; phylum Chordata; class Mammalia; order Artiodactyla; family Phocoenidae; genus Phocoena; species Phocoena sinus. Next base: position 31,935,166 of record NC_045766.1, read on the forward strand.
TCTGTTTTATATGTTCTCCAGCTCTGGCTGTGATATTTCCTGGTGTCTTCAAACACTTGAAAAGACAAAATCTCTGCTTTCAGTTCTGCATTTGCTTCTTATCACACTAGGAATTCTCTCCCAATCTCAGTTGCCTATGCATTTTTTTTTTCTTTTCTTGGCTTTCTACCCATGATATTCCTTAACCTAATTTACTGCTTTGAATTTCTATGTTGAAGACCATCCATTTTCTGTTTACTTCCCTCATCACTCTTCCCTGCATCTATCAATGCTCTGATGCCCACTCTTCTTAAAAAGATGAGAGAATAAAATATAAGTAGAAATTGAGGGGTTGTTTTAAATCTCAAACAAGAAAATTATTGATGTTACACCTAGTTGGTATGAATTACGGTATTACACCTCGCCGGTATGAACACGCAAAGCATTCAAGAAATTGCATATTCTTTTACAACAATAATTTTTACAATGTAATTCTGACTCTGAGACCCCTTCCCATTGGGATGACAGGAAATTCAACCCCAGGCATCTTCAGCCCTCCCTCCCTCCTTTCCCCTGACCCCATCCCAGCCCAAGAATTATGTTAGGGGAAAGAAATCAAGTGAGATACAAAGGCAGTAGCAAGTGGTACCGGTATAAGCATTTGCTCCTCCTCTACTTAGGACCATCTGATTGTTGATTCTGCTTTGACAGACTGTGTCTTCAACAGAAACCATAACTTTTTATTTTTGTGTGAATTGTCCCAAATTGTAAATGTTTATTTAAATGATGCAGTTTATGTAAAATACAACTTTGACCCAATTCCACCATTTTACAATTCCTGCCTTGGACTTGATAAATACCATAGGGCACTTGCCAGTAGGATGCTCCTGCTTTCTGCCCTCTGCCTAAAGGCAAGAGGTCAGCACAATGCCTCTGAGATAGCAGGTACTCAACAAAGGTTTAGTAAAAGGAAAGAAAGCCTTCTCATATCAGGTAGACCTGGAGAAAGTATTTGATGTCTTGGTTTATTCTTTGCAGACATTCCATAACGCCAATACTGTGGGGAGTATATTAGTAAAAGGAGAGACCCTAGAGGCTGGGACCCCGGTGCATGATGTGCTTCAAAAGTCCAGGCAAGAGCTAACAGGTGAGGTTTGAATCTGGACATGGAGGATGAGAGGAATGGAAATCCAAGGTGCAAGAGATGACGTAGAGTAAAATGGATAGAGTTTGGTATCAAAGATACAGAGAGTGATTGGGGGAGGGCAGACTAGACATAGATGTCTAAGTTTTAAAGAGTGAATGGTTAGAAGGGTGAAGTTTCCCTTAATCAAAATTTTGGCAAATGAAGAGTTAGTTTCAGAGGCTCAGTAATCTGTTCTGTTTTGGATAAATCACATCACAAAGCTCTACATCTTAAAAGTCTCCATTGGCTCCCTAGTACAAATGGGACAGATTTTAACTTCTCCTACCTGGTCTAAAAAGTCCATATGACCTCAAACTGCTTCACTAATCCCTATATAGCACCCTGAATGCTTGATGTTCTACATCTAGTCACATACACTAAATTTTTCCAAAACATGCCAGGCAAGTGCCTCAGGCATGTTGTCTCTGCTTTCCTCTTCTCCACCCAGAAAACACATCCTAGTCCTAGCACCAGCACTAAAGATGTCACATTGGTGAAGCTGTTCCCAGCTCTCCCTGGCAGAGCCGATCACTCTTGTTTTTCTCTGTCGTGATAGCTCTTGTTCATAACTTCAGTAGTGTGTTCCATCTCTAGTCTATGGGCTTCTTAAGGAAAGGGGCCATATAATATTTATCTTTGTATTGCATTACTGCATGTAGTTGCAATTTAAATATTTGTTAGAAAGATGATTTAGACATGTGAGAAGAAGAATGGTCTGCAGTGTTAGATTAAGAGTACTTTAGGGAGAGACACTGGATATGGGGATTTGTATGGTTATCTGGGAGAAAACTGTTCCAATAGACCAGGGCGAGGAAGTCTAGACTCTGAGTTGCTAAAGACAATGCCAAGGAAGGAAGAGGGAGCAGAAAGGACAGACTACCTTTTAATGAAGTCTAGTTATGAAGTAAGTGAAAAAGAGGATGGCTTTTTTAAAGTTGAAAGCAATAATGAGAAAAGCTTAACTTAAGTTTGGTAACAACTTGGGCCTTGATTTACCAAGGAAAAGACAGATTAACTGAAAAAAAACAAATGAGGGAAAATGAAAGGAACTAGAAGAAGTTGTGTTCAGAAGATGGGAAAATTTTGGAGAGATCTCTCTAAAACAAGAGCAAGAAAGGAAAGGACAGTTTAGATGAGTTTTGAAGAGAAGGAGCGAAGTGGGGAATTCATATTAAATGGCCTAAATCTTCTCCCTGTTGAGAGGGAGACAACCAGAAGTAAGTTTTAGGTAGATAACAAATAATAGTGAAGTCCATAGAAAATAAACCGATACAATCAGAAAAATATGATTGAGAAACACTGAAAACTCAGCTGAGGTCAGGGACGATACATTTATAGTCCCTGTAATACACATCACTTTGCAGCATCCGTCAGCAGTCTGCAGCCATGGAATAGGAGTGGAGAAAATAGACTGTGTCCAGGATTGGGGAATAGAGTGAAGGAAAGTCAGTTGAATAAGGAAAGTCTAATTCAACATGGGATCTTTAAGTAGGTAATGAGGCCAAGGAGGTAGTCGGGCTTTCTCGTACCTGAGGACAGTACAAAGGGGTTAAAAACCAAGGGTCATGATGGGCACAAACAACAGATTCCATAGAGGCATGAGAGCTCATGATGGGAGGAGAAGGATGCTGGGGACTGAGAAATGGATTTCAGACTTTGATATCTTGAAGGACCAGTTCTAGGTAATGACCAGGATGTCTCTGCCTGAGTTGGACAGTTGGGCCGAGGGGGTTGGAAGGATCACTGATGATCATGGTGGTGGGGCATGGAATGAAGAGACAGAGTTCAATTGAGGTGTTGAAGTTGTAGACACTGAATCTCCTGGAAGTCAGTAAATAGAAGCTTTAAAGAAAGCAATAACGAATAGGAGTTACAAAGGAGAAGGGCTTGATGAGCAATGGTTGCAGATCCTTGGAGCCTGAAGGAGAGTGGGTAGTAAGAATAATCTCATCCCCTTGATTCTGCTTTGGGGGAGCAGGACAAGTAGACATGTCCTTTTGAGAAGGCAGAAGGGAAGTGGTACCATGAAGGGAAACCAGAAAAGATAAAAAGAAGGAGGGAATGTCCTAGGCAAAGAATGAATTTGTTCACAATAGACAGATGTTAAATATGTACTAAGGTAAACATAACTAACACTAAAAAAATTTGCCATTCAGAGGTTATCAGTTTAAGACATAAAATGTTTAGCAACCAAAGAATTTTGTAGCTAAATGTATTGCTGCTATTCATGAAATACCTTAAAATAACTTACATCTCAAAATGTCCTATAACCAATAGACCCTAGCCTAGGATTAATTTCATTATTGATTTACGCTTTATTTTAGATCATAATTTTTGGATGCTTAAAATTTCCTGGATTTCCTCCAATATACAATATAAAATTTTAAAAGATAATAAAATAATTCACAGTAGTTCACTAAATTTTGTAGTTTACTAAAGTTTACTGAGTATAAAATATATACCAGCTACTGTGCTATGAACCAAAAATGCTCAGAGGGGTCATCAAAGAATATTTCCTTTTTTAAGAATGCTGAGATTTCAAACTATTTTTCATTTAGTATAAGTATGCAAATAATATTTAAATATAATCAGAAAATTGGGTGGCATTTAAAAAATAGATTATTTTGAACTTTAACCTTATTATTAATAGATATATTTAAATGGTTCAAACATGAAAACACTTCTAAAAGATTATAATGCTGTTTTAGAACATTAAACATAATGAAACTAGGTTGTTTATGACTTCTTACACATAAGTCTTAACCTAAAACACTTCATCTTAATGTAAGTATTTATGCTCTGAGAAGATTTGGAAAACATAGGTTTGTGTCTGTCATATCTGTAATTATTTCTGTTTTATAAACTAAATAAGTATTCAGAAATTAGTTCCTTTGGGTAGAAAGTAGAGCGTAACTCTAATGTCTTATGTGAAACTTCTAAAAGTTTTGCAGTTTTTATATTATCTGAAGATTTACTTTATTTTCAGCTTCCGGGAGATTGTAAATTAAAAAACAAAGTCATTGAACCATCAAAGAAAAATGGTTTTGAAATATAGTCCTTCGTTGTGGTGTATATGAAAAGCAGTTTTTGCTTATCATATAATTTTCCTATTGGGTAAAAAGCGGGAAAACTGTTTCATGATTAAACAGTAACCAAACCGCTCATTTACCCCTTTCTGCCTTTTTGTAAAGTCACAGGTGTGTGGCTGCCAAATCACAAGGAGCCATGAACTGAGCCACCGTAAAGTGAACCTACCATGTCTACAAATTCTGCTTTATAAACCAATATTTCTCCACACGCTGACAGAAAATTGCTAAACTAAAATGCTAATGTTTCCCTTTCTCTAATTATTTTACTACCAAAGTTCCTCTTGTTCCAGATATTCATTTTCAAATTGGTATAATAAGTCTATTCAAATCAGTTTATATGTCTCCAAAACAGCTCTAAGTTTTAACTCTAGCCTATACTTCCCCTACCTTTGAAAATAACTTGAGGGAGTGTACCGAATTAGCATTGTTCAGTAAGGTTTGTTTTAAGCTGATGATTTATTTCAGGGAAAACGAAAACTTTACTATTTTAACTAGTGACTTTGAACAAGTGGCTAAAAATCTTTTTTAAAAACATTGGAATGCTTATTGTGAGCATTAAATTAGACCATGTTTGTACTCAATAAATATTAGATTCCAATTAACTGACTGATATTTGGCCAAAAGGAAAGAAAGAAAGGAAGGAAGGAAGGAAGGAAGGTAGGGAGAGAAGGAGGGAGGGAGGGAGGAAAGAAAATACAGAGAGTTACATCCCACCAACCAAATTCCTTCAGATGCCTTTTACTCAGAGAATTAAATAGGCTCTTCCCAGAATATTTTAAATGCATTTTTATTAATTTAGAAAGTGCTGGGAATATATCTATTTATTTAATAAAATACTACTTCAGTGGAAGAATTTGGATAGCTCTATGGATGCATTATAAGATTTGAGTCTCATATTCCATTGTGTTGGAAATCTTTAAAAGAAGTACTTTTCCGTGTCAAAATCACACCTAATGCTGTATTTTTGCATAAAAATATTTTTTTATTCCTGACAACAGATGGGGGTGTAATAAACATGCTTGGATTTCTGTGCTTCCCGAAAGACTTCTCAAAGGTGAACTGTGAATGAGGACCATTTTTTCCATTGGCTGTGAACTGGCGTTTGAGAAAACAGGAGGAAATAAGCTTGGCCAGGAAAATGAGCCCTGTACCTCTAATGCCCTGGAAGGAAGGAAAAAAGGAAGGAAGGAAGGAAGGAGGAAGGGAGGTAGGGGAGAAATCTCCCTTTGTCAGGATTTTCAGCCACAATTCCAGCCTTATATTTGCTAACCACCTGTTTCCTGTCCTCCAGCTTAGTTCTTTTGCTGTCCTGACCATGTATTGCTAGATACATCTTGATTCTCACTTACATCTCTGCCTTCAAACTTGGCTCGAACCTGCCCTACTCTATTCTCTTTTCCCCAAAGATATTATGTGCTCACTTGCAGCCAATGATTGTTTTGTGCCCAAGGTCATCCACCTACTGAAGCTTCCCCACCTCAACTCGAGAAAATTCAATTCACACATCCTCCCACTTACACCTTTATCACTACTGCACAACCCCTCATTCTTTCCATAAAACTGAAACCTCATAAGAAGAGTATCTTTAGGAAAGGTTCTTGATGGCTATGGAAAGTTCAGAGCTATCTCTCTGCCTCAAAGCAGGAGTTAATTTAATCATCTCAAACAGATTAAGTCTCTTTCTCTCCCTCTCTATCTCTCTTTCCCCACCCGACACTCCTGAAAAATCATGTCTAAAAGTGATTCAGCTCTTGCAGCAAGGTGGGCAGTTTTAGTTACAAGTTAAAGAGTTTAATCAGTTGTCTTTGTTTTAAAAACCTTGGGATGAAGAGGTGCTTCCACTGACAAACCAGTCAAGATAAGCTCTTCAAAGGGTCTGTCAGGAGGAGACAAATTACAGTGGAGATTACTAATGAGGGTAGTTAATTTGTTCCTGCTCTTCTCCTGTCCTATCGCTTTCCAGAAAGGTTCAGAGAAAAAAAGTCACACAGCTTTACTGCAATTCATTCCAGTGACTCTCCTAGGCTTGTGGCTAAGAAGTTTAACTATTTTAAATATCCATCTCCTTTCTTCCTATAGCTATTTATGTCCACTTACCTTTTTGCTGAATTCATGGCAGCTGTTCAGTCTCCCAGAGCTCCTGCCTAATGGTCTCTCATAGTATTTGATGTGTTCATGATGTCTAACTTATATCAACCCTGTTTCTTCTGCCTTGCTGCCTTAGACACAGTCTCAAGGTTTCCATCATTGTTCAGTTTTTAAGATTTTCATCATAATTACCTGTGTCGTTGTCTGTATCAATTAAGGACTGAGACTGCATAGCAATCTTAACAGAGGCATAGAAAAAAATAATGGTTTTTTTCTCTTTCTCATGAAACAAAAAATCTAGAGAGAGTTACTGATGCTGGTTCATCAGCTCAAAAAATGTTAGGACTTAGGCCTTTCTGATCTTCTTGACATTTGCGATCACAGGGTGTCTGTTGTAGCTTCAGTCCTCAGGTCCAAATTCCAGGCAAGACGAAGGAGGACGGGGAAAAGGCCAAGGGGCCACATACCAGCTAAATCAGCTCGTCTCTTTGAAGAGATTTCCCAAAACTACACCCAGTCACCTTTCCTTACATTTCACTGGTCAAAAATAACGCTAGGAAAAATTAGAAGGTTTAATATTCTAGGTCGGCTCACTGACCTTCACACAAAAATTTTAGGTTTTGTTAGGAAGGGGAAGGGGAGGATGGGTGTTAGGTAAGCAACAGGCAGCATACGCTACTCTGTCCTTTCTCTTCTGTTGGATCATAAACCGTTACTCATAATGAAAAGAGCATACAATTTTGAATCAAGGACCTTGAAAGTGACGGTTAATTTTATGTGTCAACTTGCCTAGGCCATGATACCCAGATATTTGGTCAAACACCAGTCTGGATGTCACTGTGAAGGTACTTTTTAGATGTGATTAACATTTAAATCAGAAGACTTTGAGTGGATACTTTCCATAATGTGGGTGGACTTCCTTCGATCAGTTGAAGGCCTTAATAGAAAAAGATTGAAGTCCCCCAAGGAAGAGGGAATTCTGCCTCTAGATAGCCTTCAGACTTGAGCTGCAAAAGCAGCTCTTCCCTGGATCTCCAGTTTACTGACCTGCCTTGCAAATTTCAGACTTGCCAGTCCCCCCAGTTAACACACACACACACACACACACACACACACACACACACACACACACATCCTATTGTTTTTGTTTCTCTTGAGAACCTTGACTAATACACTGGTTTTGAGTGTTAGGTCCTAGACTTACTAGTTGGTTACTAGTTGGGTGACTTCAGACAAGATGCCTAGAACTCAGGATTAGTTGGACTAAATCAGGAATGTTAAGGCTGTGCTCTAAACATCTTGAATAGGTGTGTTTATGGTGGGTGAGGAGGGAGGAATCTTGGACCTTCTCATTTCTGTACTCTTATTTCAACTGCACCTTGAGTTCTATTTAGTTTTTTTAATTGAGCTTCTCCATTAAATTCCACTTGAAGAAGTGGATCTATTGATTAAAATAAAACACCGAATGTAAATCAACTATACTTCAATTAAAAACAAAAAAACCACCAAGGGATCTTTAAGTCTCATTCCAGCTCTAACACATGTGTCATAATTAAATGGACTCAGCTTGAGACATGCTGGCATCTCTAACTGGTGGGACCAGTTGGGATTGTGGCTAAGGGAACTGATCCTCAAAGTAGATGAGCTCCCTGCAAATATCAATGCCCCAAATGACAGTGCCCTAAGAAGAGTTGTGAACCTAGACTAGATTAGTGTAAATATACAGGGGGTTCAGTCTAGTGTATAGGGAATAGCAGTAGGCATTTGCAGGTGGTGATGATAGTTGAAGTCAGGTAGATTACGGTGTCATAGGTTAAAATCATTGTTTAGTTTGATCTGAGGCTACACAAGTAATTGTCTGCTTCTCCACCTGAGGTGAGGGAGATGCTTCTGGTATACTCACTCCTGATCAGCTTGCTTCAAGAACAGAGGGGTTGGGGCTTCCCTGGTGGCACAGTGGTTAAGAATCCACCTGCCAATGCAGGGGACACGGGTTCGAGCCCTGGTCCAGGAAGATCCCACATGCCGCGGAGCAGCTAAGCCTGTGCTCCACAACTACTGAAGCCCGCGTGCCTAGAGCCGGTGCTCCGCAACAAGAGAAGCCACTGCAATGAGAATTCCACGCACTGCAACAAAGAGTAGCCCCCGCTCACTGCAACTAGAGAAAGCCCGCGTGCAGCCAAAAATAATATATAAATAAAATAAATTTAAAAAATAACAGAGGGGTTTATCTTGATATGGAGTCTCTTTTATCATGGTGAGCCTGGCTCCTGCAAGTAAGGTCTAACACTGGTAACCTTTTTATTGTCCGAGATGCTTTGTTCACAGGAGATACTCAATAAAACTCAACAAAACTATGTTAAATAAGTAAATCCTCTGTAACACTGCAGCTCCAAATATGAGCCCAAAGGTTGGCACAGTACTGTATGTAAAAACATCATTTCTGGGCTTCCCTGGTGGTGCGGTGGCTGGGAGTCTGCCTGCCGATGCAGGGGACACGGGTTCGTGCCCCGGTCTGGGAAGATCCCACATGCCGCGGAGCGGCTGGGCCCGTGAGCCATGGCCGCTGAGCCTGCGCGTCCGGAGCCTGTGCTCCGCAGCGGGAGAGGCCGCAACAGTGAGAGGCCCGCGTACCGCAAAAAAAAAAAAAAAAAAACAACAAATAAAAAACATCATTTCCATGATCTTAAGGAGATGTTCTCATTAAACTTCATACCCCACCAAAAAAAAAAAAATAAAAGCAAATCTTTGTTATCCAGTTGCAAGAACATTTCTGGAGAAAGACTTAAATTAACAGGAGAATTGATATATGTTGTTTTAGACCATCTCACCATGCTATCTGAAAATACTTCTACAAAAAGAAAAAAAAAGGCATTTTTATCATAATGTGGTGAAATATAATACAAGTGGAGTTTATTGTTGGATTGACTCTATTATTGACCCAAACTAATTCTCTGTGAAATTTGACCAGACTGCTTTTTGCCTTTCATTCATTATATTCTGTAACAGCTTTAGGAAAGGTAGTTTTGACCAAAAGGGTATCAGATATAGCTTAAAATTAATAATTTAAGATCTTTGGCAGTATAAGTGATTAAGAGCACTTCTTTTTTTCTTTTTAATTAGTAGTATCTGCTTTCAAATCCTGAGTCTAAATACTTACTAGCTGTGTGACCTTGAACAAACTGCTCAATCTCTTTAAGTCGCAATTCCCTCACTTGTTAAGTAGGCATAATATTAGTACCTATTGCTTGATAGGGACTGATTTTAAAGATTTTATGAGAAAGTTTGTATAAAATTCTTAGTTAATACTTATCCCTGGCACATAATGAGAATTTGATAAATGTTAGCTATAATTTTTCCACTTTGAAACAAAATGGTGGCTGCATTCAATAGATATAAATCACCTTTAATTTCTCAATACAAGTGGCATCTTGTAAGTGGCAGCAATTACAATGATCTTCTATTTACAGAGTTTCTTGTTTGCACATTAAAAATATTATCTTGATAGTATCATGGTCTAAAATGGCTCTGCTCACTCTGACTTTGGAGAAAGGTTCTCATGAACCTAAAAGTCACACTTTAGATCAATCAGTAGAAGATCAGAGAGGAGATGAGGTCAGGAAAATCAGTGATGAAGGATGACGAGGGAGGAGAGAGGGATGGAGAAGCAAGGGAGGGAGGCAGGTAGAAAAGGAAGGAGGGAGAGGGAGAGGGAAGCTTTGTAAACAGCTTAGGACAACTGGCTTCTGGGTAATTGGAACTGAACCCTCAAGCACTGGGGCTGATTAACTGTCATACCTCTGCTCTCCCCTCCTTAGAGACCACCTCCACTGGGCACCCCTGCTGTTTACACTCTTTTCTTCCTAGTAATAATCTCAGGGTTGTCTCAAGGTGATAGTCTCAGGAGCTACTTTCAGAATACCTGCAGCTAGTGTTAATAAATTGCAGCTAGGGTTATTTTACTACTTATAATTTAGGAATTTAAACACTGTAAAATCACAATTAAGGAAAAACTATGGGGAAAGTTATGAAAGATACTAAGTTTACTTAGGAATCACCAAAGTAAAATTTAGCTCAATGACCTAAGGATAAGTTTGGAATTGCTAAGTATTGTGAAATGAGGAAACTAGTTTTTAGCCAGTCCATGGGCTTAAAGCTAAGACTGAAATCAGAAAGACTGGCAACTGGCAAGAGAAGTTAAAAACAGGGCTGACTGAAGATACCTAGTGAGAAGGCAGTTGGTCTCACGGAGACTGGCACTGTTGACATTTATTCTAGCTAAGAGTCAAGCTGGGGAGCAAGTTGGAAGCCTGAAACTCCCACACACTATAAAAGCATCTTGATCAATACCTCCAATCCATTCTGCTATGATAGCAAGTCTGCCTCTGTTTATTTAGCTTTAATCGCTACTCAATTAGCAATACCAGAGTTGCTCACAAATCCATATTTGACTAACATATGCTGTACACGTTTTCTCTTCATTCTTATTCTACCATCAAAAGCAGCATACGTTTTAAGTTCACATCTGTAACTAAGGATATAGCATTTCTATTTTTCAGTTTTTTTCTTTTGTTGTCACTTGTTCTGGTGCAAGGTCTTCATCTTAGCCAAGAAGAGTGAAATGCTCAGTAACTGAGGAAGACAGTTTTCAGACCAAGTGGGTGTGTTATCTTGGGAAACCCCTCAAGCTAGAATTTTGTAACAGACGTAAAAAAGTCTCAAACTCCATGATTGAATAATAATATTCAAAGCTTCTTGCATGAAAAATTCACACATATGCCAGTATCATTAATATTTTCCTTATTTACACTCTGAGTGATAATGTGATGAACTGGAAAGAACATTCACTCTTGGGCCACACAATATTTGAATCCTGACTCTCCTACTTACTCGTTATAACCTTGAGCAAGTGACTTGACCTCTTGGAGTATCCATTTTCTCTTCTATAAAAGTGAGGTGCTGGGCTTCCCTGGTGGCGCAGTGGTTGAGAGTCCGCCTGCCGATGCAGGGGACATGGGTTCGTGCCCCGGTCCGGGAAGATCCCACATGCCGCGAAGCGGCTGGACCCGTGAGCCATGGCCGCTGAGCCTGCACGTCCGGAGCCTGTGCTCCGCAGCGGGAGAGGCCACAACAGTGAGAGGCCCGCATACCGCAAAAAAAAAAAAGAAAAGAAAAAAAAAAGTGAGATGCTGCCCATTTTGGAGAACTGTTAGAATGAGAAGAGAAGCTATATGGACAGATCTAGCACATGATAAGCATTCAGTAAACTATTATTTTTATTATCCTTGTTATCACTAATCATATTTTCTCATATTGTCAAATCACTCTAAAATATTGTTGATTTTGCATATGTTCTATGAAAGTATCATATTTCATACATTTTACTAATTAGAGAACATCTGTCATTGGACAAGGCTCTTGAAAAGATAATGCTCTTAAAGCAGAGAATTTATAGAATTTATATGATGGTAACAGTGGTGGTGGTAGTCACTTTTACTTTCAAAATCTTGGTGTTCAATTCTTTTTTAAGAAATATTGATCTCTTAATAAATGCAAAGTAAGACACAATTCCTACTGTCAAGAAAAATAAACTTAGTGTGGAGTATGGACAAAACACGGGAAGAAAATCCAATGGGTGCAGTAAACATGGCACAAAGTGAAGAGAAAGTTGGATAGATGGACCAGTAAAGGCTTTGATGGTCATGGAAAAATTTAACCTGAGGACATGGGGAATGAGATGAAGAGGAGGGAATTTCCAGTAAAAGAACAAGCATCATAGTAGATATAGGGAACTGGGACATGTTGGGAGATAAAATGATAGCATGCTATAAAACATTTCCCAAACTCTTTTAATAGGTCAAAATTTTTTTCAAATAAAATTTTATGCAGAGCCCTAATACGTAAAATATTTCAAAGTAGTAATTATTCTATCAGTTCAAATTTAGCACAATTATTCCTATAATGTTCTGGTCTAATGACATGTAGACATTTGAACCCCAGGGTAGTAGACAATAGTTGTAGCCTCAGCATCCATTGCACTGGACCAAAATTTCATGTAACTTCTGAAACACATCTTGGAATTATTAGGATTCCAGAGAATTCATTTGAAAAATCACTGGGATAGAGGGATTTGGAGCACAGCCTGATGGGTTTGTCTTAACACAATTAAAAAATGGGAGTCTTTGAAGACTCCTTAGTGTGGGAATGTTACAGAATAGCACTGCTCTAGAAAGATTAATCTTATCAATGAATAGGATAAGCTGGAAGAAAAAAGATTAGAGATAAGGAGATCTTTTAATTATCAGACTGTTGAAATAATACAAAGGGCTGAACCAGGGCCCAGAACTAGGGTGGTGGGAATGAGGTATTCATTTGCATTCTAGTTTAAATTGGAACTTTGTTTTCTAATAAGAGAACCCTGTTTTATGGGGGGGTTTTTTGAACATCTTTATTGGAGTATAATTGCTTTACAATGGTGTGTTAGTTTCTGCTTTATAACAGTGCAAGAGAAGAGAACCCTGTTTTAATTTCACAGTCTTAAAGGTACTATTGCTATTATTACTTCTACATCGAACACATAAATTTTGTTGGTCTTTAAAGTTTTCAGTTCTTTGGAAATTAACTGTTACATAAGAAATGAAAGGGGCTTCCCTGGTGGCGCAGTGGTTGAGAGTCCGCCTGCCGATGCAGGGGACATGGGTTCGTGCTCCAGTCCGGGAAGATCCCACATGCTGCGGAGCGGCTGGGTCCGTGAGCCATGGCTGCTGAGCCTGCGCGTCTGGAGCCTGTGCTCTGCAACGGGAGAGGCCGCAACAGTGAGAGGCCCCGCGTACACCGCAAAAACAAACAAACAAAAAAAAAGAAATGAAATCTTTTGTAATTACTATTCTGGAAGGTAGATTTTTAGAGTAGAGTTTGGTTGGAAATGTTGATCTGAAGATTTTTCCTTTTTTTTTTTCTTTAGGGTTTTAGTTATTTAGTTCTTGGTTCATAAAGACTCTTAGGTTACTTTTCCTGATTACTCTTAAGGTACTTAACTAAATATAAATCACATGTCACTATTTAAGTGTATAAAATTTTTAATAACTTGGTTTAAATAAGTCCAGACCCTTTAATTTCTACAGTATTTCTGTTTTTCGTTACATAAACTTAAGACAGGATGTTAATCTTCCTTAACATCTTTCCTAAAGAGTAGGCTTTTCTGACACTGGAACCAGAGTGTAGAGAGAAAAGATTTTAATAGCTTTGTTGCAAGGCTTTAGAAATCAGAGGCAAATATTTTGAAGACATAAATACTATGTCTAAAGGTTTTATAACACCTTATTTATCAATCATCACCAATAAAAATAATATTCCATATAAGTAAAAATTCCAAACAATGGAAGCTTATTACTTTAGACGCCTTCTTTTTCCATTTCGATCACTTTGAAGGAAATCTTTTATAATGCACTCCCCATTGGCTTCCTGTTGGAATGGCAGTATTATTCAAATCTTAATGCCTTTTGTTCAAAATTCAGATTCCTTTCTGATTCATATTTTGCCGCTTCTATTTCCAAAGTGCGTGATTTCTTCAGATTTCTCATTTGTTATCACTAGTCAGCCTGTGTGGACCACCAAAACAAACAAGAAAGGAACACAAAAAAATGTGTTACAATTGCATATAAAATAAAAGTCAATATAAATGATGATCTTCAAGAATACTTTGTGGCAGCCATGTAGCCATCAGAAGTATTTTTTTTTTTTTTTTTTTTGGTACCCGGGCCTCTCACCGCTGTGGCCTCTCCCGTTGCGGAGCACAGGCTCCGGATGCGCAAGCTCAGCGGCCATGGCTCACGGGCCCAGCCGCTCCGTGGCATGTGGGATCTTCCTGGACCGGGGCACGAACCCATGTCCCCTGCATCGGCAGGCGGACTCTCAACCACTGCGCCACCAGGGAAGCCCCAGAAGTATTTTATTGGTGTCCTTTATATTGACTCCCAATGGGTAAGGTTATTGAATAAGGATTTCTGATTAAGTTGACTATTACTGTAATTTTCTGGGACATTCATAAACTTAAATATTTCCATTTGCTTCTAGGTGATTTATGTTAAAAGATATGATAGGAAGGACATAGAGAAAATATCCCAAAACATTAAATAAAGTAACTGTTGTATTTTGAGAGTCATGGCTGCAGGAAATGACATCCACTCAGTGTTTGGTTTTGCTAGCTATTACAGGAGAAGTTTATTTTTCTGAGCACATACCCCTGCAACTCCCATTGTACCCTGCGCTGCCCTATATCATGGTTCATGTCATGTTGTCTTATAGAAATTTTTGTTTAAAATCTATCTGTCCCTCTAGGCTTAAAAACAACTCCTAAAAGGAAGGATATGCCTATTTTATAGACACAAATAGGTACCCAATATGCACTTATTAATACTTTCCGGTTGTAACTGAAAAGAATATTTAAGATCAGTATAAACCCAGACAGATGCAAGAAACTGAGACAATTAGGAATAATTTACACTTTCTGGTTCCAGTCCTTGAGGGAATCTTCTATGTAAAAACAAAAACAAAGAAAACAACTTCTGCCAAGCCTTACATCTTATCTCTATCCCAGCCTTCCAATCTCCTTTTCCAGCACTTCTGGATAATGATTTAATGATTCTCTGCTCCAGGCAAACCATTTCTTTGTGTTCATCACATGCTGCATGGAAGTTCCCTTCTATACCTTCTTTGCAATCTTTTGGAGTCAGTTCCTGGCTCTGTCTGGCTGACTCTCAAGTACTTAAGGCAGAGAGGAAAGGACATTGAATATGGTCATCATTTTTAGTTTGAAGTCAAAGGTTTATAAACTTTAAAAGTGACAAGGGTGGGGGGCTTCCCTGGTGGCGCAGTAGTTGAGAGTCCACCTGCTAATGCAAGGGACACAGGTTTGTACCCCAGTCTGGGAAGATCCCACATGCCGCGGAGCAGCTGGGCCCGTGAGCCATGGCTGCTGAGCCTGCGCATCCGGAGCCTGTGCTCCGCAATGGGAGAGGCCACAACAGTGAGAGGCCCGCATACCGCAAAAAAAAAAAAAAAAAAAAATGACAAGGGTGCAGGTAATTCCAACAGTAGCTCCTTTTTGTCACTCCCAATATGCACTTTATACAGAACTAGGCCTATGTGTACACATCATTTATTATCCTGATAAGTTACTTATAGACCCATTTTTAAGGACATAAAACTGAAGTTCAGAGAGGGTAAGAAGTATGTCCAATGGCACAAGAGAACATTACAGACTCAGGATCAAAGCCAGGTTTATCCCACAGTGCTGCACACAGCATCCTCATGTTTTCTGGTCTCCTTTCTTTGTAAGGAGGTCTACGTTTTCAGAACCAACCTGGCATTTTCGTGAAAACTTCCCCTGACAAACTGTTGCCAAAGCCCTTTTCCTTCCAGGTTCTAAACCTAGGAGAATTAACCTGTTGGGTTACAAATAGCTACATACGGAAACCAGATTGATACACAGCAGCCAGGAATTTGCATTTTAGTAATAAACTTTAGACAAACTAAAATTTTTCCGGAACATGCTGGGATTTCAGGCACTGTGACCAGATTCTTGGAAGGTATTTTGAGGCAGAGATATTTACTGGAGATCCATCAAAGGCATAAAGCTGTTTCCTTAAGTTTGTACAATCTAATCTTTTCTAGTTGCAGGATAACAATTTATAGTTAATATTAGTGATAGTGGAAGAGTTACTTTATTTACCAGGGAAGACTGTGGATGGTAATGGTTGATGTCTCTGTGTTTAACGTGTGGATTGAACAGGAAAGATGAATGGTTAGAAGTAAAAGGCATACAGGGGGACATGACAATTGAAAGAAATGTCAGAAGGAAAACAAATGCACTAGGTATTCTTTTCAGAGTAACAGTTTCCTTACAAGAAACAGAGGGAAGAAACAGAGGGAACAGAGGGACAAGAAACAGAGGGAAGGAAAGATTTCATGCTTATAGATGACAAGCAGTTTTCTTCAATTTACAGTATTTCTCTAGTACGGTGCTGTCCAACAGAATTTCTGTAATGATGGAAATTTGTTTATATCTCAGCTGTCTAGTGAAGTGCCTGCTAGCCACTTGAAATATAACTGGTGTTACTGAGAAAATTATTATTTTTTATGTCAATTAAATTTAAATAGCTTGATGTGGCCGGTGGCTACCATATTGGACAGTGCAGCAGGCAAAATAGAAACTGAAACCATTTCTCCGATTTTCATTCATGTCAAATGAAACACGACGATTTTTTGTTAAGTTTTAATTTTTTCTAAGTATTCTGAAGGATTCGGAGTTATATTGCAGGTAGTACCACTTAGCTTTTACCTGTGAGAAATCTATAGCGAGTGAGATGCATCAGACTTCCAAGCCTGGATCCGTCACTTCAGCTCTCACAAATAGTGTTATTAAAATAAAAATAATTTCACAAACATACATTAATAATGCCTGTCCACAGAGCATGCAACTCATTTACATAAAATTGTTTAGGCTATTCATAAGTTAAAGTAAAAATTATTTAAGATGATGGTTCCCTTTGTGCCAGGGGAAAATGTGCTCTCTAGGAAAACATCAGCCAGTGACACGAACCTCATTCCTTAGTGATTAGACATTGAGTGGAAAGGAAGAATGAGGAAAAAGAAAGAGAAGGATATAATGTAGGCTTTGCAAACTCAAATGTCTACAGGACCAGGGCATATGATGGAAGTATGTGACTTGCAAAGTCAGGCTGAGTGTGAAGCAGAGGGCGCTGCCCGCCCCCCGCCCCCGCCCCAGGGATTTTACTGCTCTGGTTATTCCAGGAGCCACCTGTTCAGCCAGTCTGTCCCCAGCGGCATGCCACTCCTCCAACCCGCTTGAGGCAGCCACCTGGCCTCTTTCAAGCAAGTTCAAGCACCACAGTACTACAGGATTTCTACAGTTTCCTTCAGTTCCAGTACCCTTCGAATCTAGGATTGTCAATCCAATATTTTTAATGGGGAAAAAGTTTTGTTTTAACCAAAATACTATATTTTGGAGTTTTGATGCATAAGGATAAGTTTATAACTAGTACAAGTATTTATGGGGTGGGAATTTGGAGATTATTACATGCACATTTTTCTCCTATGTAAACTACTATTCAGTGTTTATTTGCATACCAGCTCATAGCCTCTAAGTTAGGTGGCTGCCATGGGCATGACCTAACTAGCAGTATGTGTGCCTTATATATTTTGCATAAATACTAACATATAGTCAAGGAACTAGTCAAGGAACATGGTGCTCAATGAATGTTTAATGAGTGAATGGTGCAGAGATGCCTATATATGAATGTAATTAAGCTTTTGTACAGTAAGAATAATTACCCAACATCTTCATGATAAAAACAGTTATAAATCTTTTGGTTGTGACAGTGCCTGACATGGTAGTACTCATTTCATTTTGTGATTTTGATGTAGTTTATGGCTCATTATGCAGTGGCTTGACTATTCCTTTTACAATAGGTTACTAGGGTTCCTATTTGAAGGCACTAAAAAAAGTGATATTTTTTAAAAATTAAAAATCTTCATGAGCTAACATACTAATTACTTTTAAAAGATGTCTCTTTAGTGGTCCACAATTAAGATATCACTAGGAATTAATGGTGTGTATGGGGGAGTGGTAGGCATTACTACATCTTTTTAAAAATAAATATTCCTTATGAATCACCTAATTGTCACTAATATCTTAGAACTACTGAGTTTATTAGATGCTTTCTTCTAAGAGGAGAGAGAAAATGGATAAAATAGGTTATTCTGTAAATGTAAATTTAGGGAAGAACCTCTGAAAAGAAAAGAAAATTGCAGCTGGGTGGAAGTTAAGGAGAGGCCGCAGACGACTTCTAGTTTTCGGAGGGTTTGTGCCACATACCTGCAAAGAAGAAATCGGGATAAAAAAGAAATTAGAGATGTGTGAGTTATAAAGTGGGACAAAATAAAGTCAGATTTTGTGTCTTCCTTGGACAATCTTCAGAAGTAATATTACCATTAGTATTTATAATAATACCACCAGGAGAATGAATGATTGATTTACTTTTAAACTCCAGATTATTTCTACTGATGGTTGGTTGTTATATTCAACACAAGTACATCTGGTATTTTATGTTTCATTTTAATACAGTGAGAAGAATTATAGGTCAATGGAGAAGGGCATAAATTTTTAGATAAAGAGTACAAATAAATGATACGTTAAAAACTCTCATTTTGTTCATATTTACTTTTGGCTGCATTGGGTCTTCATTGGGTTGCATGGGCTTCTCATTGCAGTGGCTTCTCTTGTTGTGGAGCACGGGCTCTAGGCTCGAGGGCTTTAGTAGTTGTGGCTTGCAGGCTCTAGAGCGCAGGCTCAGTTGTAGCACATGGGCTTAGTTGCTCCCCGGCATTTGGGATCTTCCTGAACCAGGGCTCGAACCCGTGTCCGCCACATTGGCAGGCGGATTCTTAACCACTACTCCACCTGGGAAGCCCTGTTCATTCTTAAATATCATCACATTTTGAAAGTTTTGAACCTTGGTATTGATGATATGGTTTTCTAGGTTTATGAAATTAGAAATTATTATTAACGTTCAAAAAATATTAGAGCTGACAAAGATCTTAGAAATAATTAGTCCCGACCCCAACCTTTTATAAGTAGAAGAACTAAGCCTTCTACTTATAAAAGGTGACATGGCTGGTTGATGGCTGAAACCAGTGCAGAGGTCAGTACACCCAGCTCCCCCATTCAGAGCTCTCTCCACTCCATCTGACACCTCAGCCACAATTAATACTCTAAGCGATCTCATCAGAGTCTGAGATGACAAGACTCATATACTTATGTGGATAATGAGACCAGAGGTTGGACACCTGGCAATGTGATGCATCACATGTTCTTTCCAAGTTTCCGTGTTGAAATATGTCCTATCTTAAATACACTGCCCAGCTCCCAGCTGTCTCTTTAGAAAACATGCCCTACCCGCTACCAAGAAGTAAGCACCTCCCACCAAGTTTGAGCCAGGTGGAAGTGCTACATAAAAATAGAAGAAATGACATATATTAGTGATACACATTCTAAAATGAATGCATTTTCTTAAAATCTTTCTGTATTTCTTTTAGTTTTTTTAAAAATCACGTTACATAAAATATTTTAGATAAAATAGTTTTCTATAACTAGTTGCAACTTATAGTTAATTTATGGTTATATCAAAAAAATATTGGGGCTTCCCTGGTGGTGCAGTGGTTGAGAGTCCGCCTGCCGATGCAGGGAACGCGTGGTCATGCCCCGGTCCAGGAAGATCCCACATGCCGCGGAGTGGCTGGGCCCGTGAGCCATGGCCACTGAGCCTGCACGTCCAGAGCCTGTGCTCCGCAACGGGAGAGGCCACAACAGTGAGAGGCCCGCGTACCGCAAAAAAAAAAGAAAAAAAAATTTATCAAAGATGTGTTGAGCCACTTAAAACCCCTAGAATATAGTTATTTCAGGCATTATTTTATTCATCTAATTAAAATATTTTGAGGGTCAACCATGTAGAAACAATCAACTTCCTTTTTTTCTTTAAACACACCTGCCTGCTAGGGTCCTGTTGATAGCTCCTGCTTAGTTCATGGCTAGTGAACTACTAGTCTTTTCTCTTAATGTTGTCAGGGCCCTGTGGCCCTCCCTTGCTAACATAAGCCCATCTTTTCCAGTCCTCTTCACAATAGCCGCCTAAGTCCTGTGTCTATCCATTCACTATGATGGTATATTCCTACCTCAGCTCTCACCAGTGTCCTCATGGCCAGTGTCTCATCACCCCAAAGAGAAGGCAAAAAGCTTGGGATTCGTGTCTGCCACTTGTCATTGAGAAAAAGTTGGCAACTATAACTCAAGATATTTCTGCTCAACTATACCACAGGCCCACAGTATGAACCTAAGTGGACCAAGGTATCCTTTGGTGGCCTGTGGCCCTTCTCGTAAACTCTGGGAATCAGGCTACAGCCCTTTATCCTGTGAGATCTTTCCAACTACCCATGCATTTTCATCTTTTCATCAAATTATTATCCCCAACTCTGGGGCCCAGTGAGTGTCTAGACCCTAGGTTCTCCTCTTCATTTCCCTCTCTGACTCTTTTATACTCCCTAGAAGTTCTGTTAGTTGTCCTTCTGTTTGGGTAGAATTTCGTATTCTCCATTTTCTTTTCTCCAATATCATGCTATATCCTTAATAAAGAGCAGATGAAGAGAGAGGAGGGTGGAGGAGGAGAGAATTTACAGAATAATATATCACAATGAGAGGGCTTGAATACAAATGTAAAACTAAAGAAGCATAGCATTATCCCACATATACAAGGAAGACACTTCTGATGGGGTAGCTAAAAATTACAATAAATGACAAATGATCCATAGCTTCCCTTTACCCCACTCTCTGCTATCACCCACACCCCCCATATATCTCCAATTAATATCTTTGACTATGTGTAGTGTGTATATTTTTCTCAGCTTTGGATTAAGTATTCTTGATTTTGTTCACTTTTAATATCAGACTAAAAAAAAATTATGCCAGTATTTAAACTCAATGTTAAGTATTTATACCTGCTTGTTGTGGATCCTCAAGGAGAGATCAATGGAATGCTTCAGTTATCTGGGGCTTATCTCAGTCATAACCCTAACTCCATCTCCTTCCCTTTCCATATACCCATCTCCATTCTCAAACAGCAGTTTTCAGCAATTTGCTTGTGTTATGTTTTGGGATAGTTTTCACTGTGTTTATTTTGCTTTGGGATTGAAAGCTTCATGGAATTGAAGAATTTTGTCTATTATTTCTGTCCCCTGCTCTCCCTCCTTTCATTCTGGGTCTTCTGTAAACTAGACTGCTTTATATTGTCCCTCAGGTCACTGAAGCTTTGTTTATATTTTTTAGTCTTTTATCTTTCTATATTTTACTTTAGGTACCTTCTTCTTCTATGTCTTTACAGTTATCTTTTCTTCTGAAATGAATGTAGTGCTGTTAATTTTATCTAGTAAATTTCTTATTTCAGGTATTTTAACTTTCATCTCTAAGAGTTCCAGTTTTTCTCTTTTATATCCTCTACTTGTATCCTCATTATGTTTGTGTTTTCCTTTACGTCCTTGAGGATGTGGAACGTATTTATATTGATATCTTAAAGTCCTTGTCACCAATTTTATCATCCCTTTTATTTCTAGGATTGTTTCCTCTGACTGATTTTTCTTTGGGTTAGGGGTCAAATTTTTATCTTTCTTCATATAGCTAGTAATTTTGTATCAGTTGCCGAACATTGTGAATTTTAGGTTGCTGAGTGCTGGATTTTGTTATATTCCTTTAAAGATTGTTAGGCTGGGTGCACATTTTAGAACTTTGATGTTTCAAGGCTTTTTTTTTTTTTCCACACTGCACAGCTTGCAGGATCTCAGTTCCCTGACCAGGGACTGAACCCAGGTCATGGCAGTGAAAGTGCCAAATCCTAACCATGAAACCACCAGAGAACTCCCTAGGCTCTTTTTAAAGTCATTTTAGGGAAAGTCTAGAATAAAATTTTCTCTTGGCTATTTTAGTCCCACTTTTAAGATACAGGTTCTTCTGTGTACTCTACTGAATACGCAACAAGGCATCTCTACTCTGGTTGATGGGAACTCAAATAATTCCCAGCTCTGTGTGAGTTTTGGGAATTGTTCATCTTACAGCTCCAATATAATTATTCTTTCCCTGGAAGATGTTCCCAGTCTGGACTCATGAGTCTTCATGGTATTCATGTATATTTGGTACTTAGCCAAAGACTCATAGGAATCCCTAGTCAGATTGTTAGAGTTCTTTCTCTACACACTTCCTTTATCTCAGATACTTTGTCCTACAAGTTCTAACTGCTGCAGCCTCCTCAAATTGGGACATCTATGCCCCAACTCAATGAGATTTCCAGGCTCATTTTGGTTTCCCTATGTCTATACTGCAGCCCAGAAATTACCTCCAAGCAAGAAGCTCAACTCATTTGCTTCTTTTCTCAGGGACCATTAGGTATACTGCGTATGGTCCAGTTTCTGAAAATAGATGTATTCTATATTTTGCCCAGTTTTCTAGTTGTCTATGGATGAAAGGCAATTCTAGACTCTGTGACTCCCTTATGGCCAGAAGCAGAAATATCCTGCTTTTCAAGCACGACTTCCTTTTAGGTTTGTGATTTTACTTCAGTTGCTTTTTTTTTTTTGTGGTACGCGGGCCTCTCACTGTTGTGGCCTCTCCCGTTGCGGAGCACAGGCTCCAGACGCACAGGCTCAGCGGCCATGGCTCACGGGCCCAGCCGCTCCGCGGCATGTGGGATCTTCCCAGACCGGGGCATGAACCCGTGTCCCCTGCATCGGCAGGTGGACTCTCAACCACTGCACCACTAGGGAAGCCCTTCAGTTGCTTTTTAACACACAATATCGTCTCTCACCACTGTGCTTATATATGTACAAAATAAAATATCCCTGCATAAGTGATTGCTTTCTCTTATGTTATTGCTCTTATCTCCTCTCAAGAGATTCTAAAATATTTTTTCATCTAAATTCTTGACTGAATATATGATACCACTTTAGGAAAAAGAGACATTTGTACTATAGATGGAGAAACAGGTGGAGATGTATGAGGAGATAGAACTGGGTCCTGTTTGCTCTCAGTTCCAGTTATCATGGGTGGTATCTGGAGTTGCAAGCCACCATAAGAATGAATTTTAAATGTTAGTGAAAATGAAAATTATATAGATTTTTATCACAATTAATTAATAAAAGGTAACTGAAAGAAGACATTTTCTCTTTGTGGTTGACTTTTGTTTCCTATTCTAGGTGTTATATGCACCTCTAGGTTTTCAGTAAAACTCAAGATGATGTGACAGAAAGGTTTTGTATTAAAATTTTTTGAAATCTGGTCTTAAATGTAACTATGAAGTTAGGCAATTACTATTCATTCCAAATCCAGAAAAGGAAGTAGCTGCAGATCAAGTTAGGCAGAAATTGTCATATTTTTCTACCCTAGAAGATGAGAAATATAGAACTATTACCAAAATTGTTCTTAATATAACCATCATCATGAAGCATTAGTGAACACATAACTGAATAACTTTGTTCTGTTTGAATAAAAAAATTCACAGATTTATGGGATGCAAATGGCGCAAAGATTATATTGTACCAGTTTTTTATCATTATTCATATCTCTATAACACATTTCAACTGAAAAAATAATTTTTAAGTGCATAATTAAGATGTACTATGGGCCCTAGAGGGAGAATAATACTCAATTGATTTTTTGTTATTGACATAAATCTTTATTCAAGGACATTCATAGTTTAATAATAATGTTGGGTAGTATAAATCTTATAAGTGCATAGAATTACATTTTTAAAAAAATACTAATTTATGCATAAAAGTCATCCTAAGTAAAATTACTAACTTATTCAGGTAAATAGCAAAGGCCTTTATGCAACACATTTAAGTGCAATAGCCCTGTGACTTTTTTTAAACTTCACATGTTCAGTAGCATAAACAGTGGTGAGTTTGCCTTAGATAATTTGGAAAATTCCCTGAAAAGAGTCAGGGTGCTGCAAATTATTTAATCCAACATAAAATCTATAAATTGGAGAGCTGTAAAGCACTGTGCACATAGGTTTCAAGATGTTTTCTTATAGTTATAGGACTATAGTCCCTTATAGTTATAGGACTTCTTTCTAACAATATCCCTTTCAAATATAACTGTTGTAATGGATGGTGATTCATTGATTCAGTCACATTTCTGGTCTTTTGTAATACAGTTCAAGACGGTATTGTTTTCTTAACCAAGCTAAAATAAAACAGATGCAAGTAAATCAGACAAAAATGTGAATTTGGCATATGAGTAGACGGAGCGTAGAATTAATGTTTCTTCCTCGTTTAGTTAAGCAATGCTAAATATATTCTGTTATGGTGAACAAGGGGTAATGCTTTAGTAGTAAGAACTGTTACGTTTTGCCAATTCTGAAATTTGTAATAAATTAAACATTAAAAAAAATAGAAGAGGAATGGGCAGAAATATGATACCAAAGTCTGGGAAATCTACTAAACAATAGGAAGACCTACAGATCTCAAAGTGTTAAGAGCAAATGCTCATATTAATTTTAAAAACAATTATTTATTACATGGGAACCTTATCCCATAGCCTTAAGCACCTTCTTAGTTACCAGGGTAGTCCATTCATCGAACCACTCATTCAACAAATATCTACTGAATATGTGTGTGTGTGTGTTTATATATATATATATATATGTATATATATGTGTGTGTATTTATATATATATATATATATGTCTGTAAATAATGTTGTATTAAGTGACGTAGGGGATGCAAATTACATCTGATCAAAATGCAGCCATCTTAATACTCACTGTTAGGTGAGAGCAAGACTCCATCAGTACACAACAAAGCAGAATTCATTTTTTTTTTTTTTTTTCCTTTTTTGCGGTACGTGGGCCTCTCACTGTTGTGGCCTCTCCCGTTGCGGAGCACAGGCTCCGGACGTGCAGGTCCAGCGGCCATGGCTCACGGGCCCAGCCGCTCCGCGGCACGTGGGATCCTCCCGGACCGGGGCACGAACCCGTGTCCCCTGCATCGGCAGGCGGACTCTCAACCACTGCGCCACCAGGGAAGCCCCAGAATTCATTTTTAACACAATCAATTTACATTTGCGTTTTACAAGAAAAAAAAGAATCACTTAAAAATGACCAAGGTTTGTAAAATTAATTTACCCATCAGTTTGGATTTTACCAAGGGAGACAAACCAAAGTTTTAGTCAAAGACAAAATGGCCGGTTGATGCATAGGTGCATGGTCTGTGATGTTCTTGCTGGCAAGAAAATCTAGATATAATATGAAGGCAGACTGGAAAGATGCTCAGATTAGTTAACAAGAATCTGTAATGTTTAAATAGGAAGCATGTGTTTAAAAAAAGATATTCTGGACAAATCTTTTAATATTGATACTTTGTTGAAAACTTTACCAGGATATATCATATCCTATTATATCAGTTTTGCTTTTATTCTTAACTACACATTATATGTAGTAAAATAAAGAGTAAAAAAATCTGAACTTTAAATAAGTTTTCTTCATTTTTTCCCTTTGAACACAGTTTTAAACAGAAATTATGATAGATTTAGATGTATAATTTTTAATAAAATACTCCAATGTAAATAAACCATTAGAGGAAAGACAATGTGAAAAATTATTCATAAAAGTTGATTAATATTTACAGTATAGGCAAGGAATCATCTAAGAAACATTATTTATTTACAGTTTTCTTTCTAACTGAAAGAGAAGCTTCATCCTTCTTATCTTTTCAAATAATATTTTATGTCACCATGGAGAAAGAATATGATTCATCAATAATTCAGTACATTTTATTTAGGCTCTCTGTGTAACATTTTTGGAATTTTCAAGTAAAACAGCTAAAATTCTAACATTTAGAGTATACTTAAATATATTTCTGTCCTTTAGTATTGCTACCTAATTGTAAATGTGACATAACAAGATATAATTTTTAATTGATGCTCACCAACTGAGAATTGTTAATTTTTCTAATTTGCTAGCTGCTAAAGAACGAAGGTATTTAGTCTGCTGAATGAAAAATTAAAATTACTTCCTTAACTGTATTTTAAAGGGAAAAATATTTTATAGCCTGCTTATTTTTCTAAGGTATTAAAGTAAATAGAGAAGGAGCATATCGATATGAGTAACTTTTAAAAATAAATAAATAAATAAAACAGGAAATGGTAAAAAGAGAAAACTCAAAGACTATAGTAGTAAGAGGCCCGAAGAGGCAAGATGCCTAATGTCAGGACCTGAAGGGTGAGGAAAAAGGAGGGGAGCGTGGAAGGAAGACAAAGAATACAGAAAGAGAGTAAAGGGAGAAAGGAGGAAGTGCAGATAGACAATAACTTGTCCAAGCCCACTAGCCAAAGACTGCCAGTGTGATTCTATAGAGGGTTGATGTGGAAGCCGGTTATGTAATGAGTGGTGTCAGGAAGTGGGGACAACTGGGTTAACTTCATACTCTTCATCTAGAAGGTGGGAGGAGAGTTGTCATTAGTAAAGACGTACTAATCATTCATGTTAGAAGAGGACTTTCAGTTGTGTGATTGTTTGTGTGTTGATAGTGTTCTTGTCTCTCTTATACACAAGGTTACAGAATAATCATGTCTCTGTATTGTTCTACCACAGTCATATTGTCTGAGCATTGTTTATATTCTGAAAGTTAATCATTTGGGAATACTATGGCCTAGCTACCAGAATAAATATAGATCTGAAAATGTCCTGATGATCAAAGTATTACCTACATAAAATAAATTCCTTAATTTCAAAAATAAAATAAAGTTATTTCCTTAAGAACTAATAGTAGAAAATAATGTTTAGTACTTGAATAATATATCATACATACAAATTTTCTATGGTTTTAAAAATTTCTCCACTATATTTGACAGATAATTACTAATGAAATTCTATTTTTCTCAAAAAATATATTCTGGATATGAAATAAATAGAACTCCTTATATATATCAACCACATAACTGTTATTCTCAAAATGGAAATAATTTGGGCCTTTTATTATATTTAATATTTTGAAAGAATCAATGTGTTGTGTAATTCCATCAACAAATTAAAAAAACATAACTAATTATGTGCAGGGCAGTGGACTACATGCTATTTAAAAAATTGTTTTAAATTAACTGCCCATGTCATCAGCATCACATTTCTTATCATTCTAGTCTGTTTTATTCAATTCTTTTTTATTTATTTATTTTAATTTTGCGGTACGCGGGCCTCTCACTGTTGTGGCCTCTCCCGTTGCGCAGCACAGGCTCCGGACGCGCAGGCTCAACGGCCATGGCTCACGGGTCCAGCCGCTCCGCAGCATGTGGGATCTTCCCCGACCGGGGCACGAACCCGTGTTCCCTGAATCCGCAGGCGGACTCTCAGCCACTGCGCCACCAGGGAAGCCCTGTTTTATTAAATTCTTGAATAATTCAGCTGCTGCCTTGTCCTTTGTTTCAATTTACATTTAATCAAAGAGTAGTCAAGAACTTAGAGATTATTTATTCAAACCCCCTCATTTTACAGATGTAGATAGACACTAAAGTCAGGAAAGGTTACATGAGGGGCTTTCCTGGTGGCGCAGTGGTTAAGAATCCGCCTGACAATGCAGAGGACACAGTTGGAGCTCTGGTCCGGGAAGATCCCACATGCCGCGGAGCAACTAAGCCCGTGAGCCACCACTACTGAGCCCGCATGCTACAACTACTGAAGCCCATGCACCTAGAGCCTGTGCTCTGCAACAAGAGAAGCCACCACAATAAGAAGCCTGTGCATGGCAACAAAGAGTAGCTCCCACTCGCCACAACTAGAGAAAGCCTGCACACAGCAATGAAGACCCAATGCAGCCAAAAATAAATAAATTAAATAAATAAATAAATAAATAATTTAAAAAGGTTGTATGATTTTTTTCCTTTATACTTGAAAGTTTAAACCTATAGAAAAGTTGAAAAATAGTACAATAAAGCCTATATAATCTTCACCAATTGTTAACATTTGACAAATTTGTTTCTTCCCTCTATCTTCACACCACACATATATACATGTGTGTATGTATATTAAACTTGCTGTTAAAGATCATAATACTTCATCTCTAAATATTTTAGAACATATCTCCTGATTAGGACATTTTCCTACAAAAGCACAATACTTTTATTACCCTCAACATTATCTACAGTAAATCAATTATAGCATCTAATGTTCTATTCACATTCAAATTTTTTTCTTCAGTATGTCCTCATAAACTTTTTCTTCAAAGCAGGATCCAGTCAAAGCTCATTTACGGCATTTGGTTAAGTCTCACTGGAGTATTTTAATCTAAAACAATCCCCATGCTTTTAGTTTTTGTTTTTAATGACACTGAATTTTGTAAGAGTTCAGGCCAGTTGTCTAGTAAAATACTCCATGCTTTAGATTGGATAATTATTTTCTTATGACTGTATTCAAGTTAAAAATTTGGGGCAAAAATGTTGCATAAGTGAAAGCAATTAGCTCTCATTGCATTAATCAGGAATCATAAAATGACATTGTCTCACTATTGGTTATCTTAAATTAGACAGCTCTATTAAGGTAGTAATTGCATGATTGATCCATTATAAAGATCCATTTTCCCTTTGTAATTTAAAAAAAAAAGCTATTCACAGGGTGATATTTTAAAACTGTGAATATTTTGTTCTCTTATAAAGTTTCACCAATTGATTTTCATATCTCTGATATCCTTGTCTAAATTTCCTGTTACATCACAGATTGCATAATGGTAATTTGCTAATTCTATCATTTCTTCTACATTTATTGCTGACATTTGTGTGGAAGACAGTTCTTCTTTTTCAGGCCTCCTTATTTCCTTACCCCTTCCAACCAGCGTAAAGTTGATCACAGTTGTCCCATTGGCCAGAGATCTCTGTCTCACACATATTCCTCACCTTCAGCATAACAAATGCTCTAGTCCTTATCTATGCTCTAACATTTACCATCCTGGCCATCCCAGGTATGCCCAGGGATGCACTTAGTCCCAATTTCTTTCATGGATTTAAAATGCTGAGGAATGGTTGGACAAGGGATTCAGAAGAAAGGAAGGAATGAGGCTATGAGTTTAAACTCAACAAGATTACAGTTCAATGGCATCAAAGTTTATTTATTTACTTAAAATTTTAGTGGATATTTTCAAATGTAATAGAAGCAGAAAGAATAGTAAAATAAACCCCTAAATACCCATCATTCCATTTCAACAACTCAATATTTTGACGATTTTATTTCATCTATCTCTCACTTAATTTTTGTTGTTGTTGTTCGATTATTTCAATGCAAATCCCATGCATCATGTCATTCCATCCTTCATATGTCAGTGTGTATCTCTAACTGATAGGGTTAGTGGTAGGCAGAATTCTAAGGCAGTGCCCCTAGATTCTTGGGCCCTGATATGTACACATTTTCTCCTAGTTATTCAATCAAACACTAACCTAGGCACTCTTTTAAAGGATTTTGCAAAAGTCATTAAGATTCTAAATCAATTGACCTTAAAACAGGAAGATTTTTCTAGGTGGGCCTGGCCTGATCACATGAGCCCTTTAAAACTAGGCCTAGAGATCAGAGACAGAGAAAGTCAGAGATTCAACACATGAGAGGGATATGATGTGCAAGATACCCTCCATTACTAGCTTGAAGACAGATGGGGCCAGGTGGCAAAGAATGTGGTCTCTAGGAGCAGAGAGCAGCCTCTGGTCAACAGCAAGTAAGAAAATGGGGACATCAGTCCTAAAGCCACAGGGAACTGAATTCTGCCCACAACCTATTTGACCTTGGACCCTAGGCCTCATATGAGAATAGCAACCCTGAATCTCAAACTGTTTCAGCAGTTTGAGATTCTGATCAAAGAACTCAGCCATGCTGTATGAGATTCCTGACCCACAGAAACTGTGAGATAGTAAATTCGTATTATTTTAAGCTGGTAAGTTTGTGATAATTTGTTACACAGCCATAGAAAACTAATCTTTTTTTTTTCCAAATATAACCACCCTACTATTATCGGACCTAACAATCACTGCTTCCTATATGTGATGTATGAGGGGTCCTAAAGGAGCTGGTAATCTTGGCTGACATGTTAAATAGGCTTTCATGAACCAGTCAGGAGAGTTAACAACAGAATATAACCTTGTAACTATGGGGGAGCAAATTCAAACAACTAAGACACAAATTAACTTTTGGATCACAGCCCAGTTAAACTTGGAGTCTGTCTGTATTTCTGAAATTAATCAGTTAGAGTTATAATCAAATGACTGTGGAAACTAAGGAACTTAGAACATGTTAAATCATGTCATAGTTAACCTCCCATCTATGATGAGTCTCTGCAATTTTAAGTAATTCCAGTGAGTCATTTTTCTAAAAGTTTTTTGAGTGTGTGTCATGTACATTACTAGCTATGTCTCCCAAAGGTGCTTTTTCCTTTCCATTCTCTTTTATAATATCCCCAACACTTTATCAACCACTCCTTGTACTTCAAGGTTGATTTTTAAATGAGCTATGTAAAGAAAAGTTACCTAACCAAACGATACCTAGGCATTAATAGCTTTTTATTCTGATAGTGGTTACACAGTTGTTCATCATATTATTTTCTGAACTTACCTTTATTTTGAATTCTGTTCCCAAATTAAAAAGAAATTTGTCATGTTCTAAGTATGACTTCTGCTGCTTCTAACATAAATTCCTTTGTGAATTTTGATCTCTTGATCATCCTCAGTACAATACTCACTGGATATTTCTTTTGGATTTTGACTGTACATCTCCCTGAAAGCTTCATTTGCCCAACTAACTTCCTCAAGTATTATAGCTCCTTCTTTAAAGACCCCTTCCAGATCTTCTCTCTTTTTAGAAGTCTTACCAGGTTTTGTGGAAAGAAATTATTGATGCATCTCACTCACCTTTAGCCTAAGAACCATTAATGATTAATTCCTGAAGTCATATAATTACATAATCAGGCAGGCTGATTCCCAAGCCTCTCTCTTACAAGTTGAGGCCTATTCTGGTTTGTGGCAAATATTCCATGTGTGTTTCTTTTTTTTTTTTTTTAATTTATTTATTCATTTATTTATTTTTGGCTGTGTTGGGTCTTCGTTTCTGTGCAAGGGCTTTCTCTAGTTGTGGCAAGCGGGAGCCACTCTTCATCGCGGTGCGCGGGCCTCTCACTGTCGCGGCCTCTCTTGCTGCGGAGCACAGGCTCCAGACGCGCAGAGCTCAGTATTTGTAGCTCACGGGCCCAGCTGCTCCGTGGCACGTGGGATCTTCCCAGACCAGGGCTTGAACCCGTGTCCCCTGCATTGGTAGGCAGACCCCCAACCACTGCGCCACCAGGGAAGCCCTCCATGTGTGTTTCTTGACAACAACAGAAGCTATGTCAAGTGAACTTGCTTTGGATGTAGAGCAATCAGCACAGCCACACAAGATGGGCTTGTTGTGAAAAGATTTCAATCAGTGGTTCTAAATATGAAAGACATATTTTTTTATGAAAGATTTCCAAACCATACATCCACAGTTATTTCAGTAGCCTGGATATATATGTTCTATAAGAATATGTTCAAAGGTATGGAGGTGATGGTGTGAATAAGAAGTGTTATTGAATGTATAGTAGCTTTGTCATTAAGTATTTTCCCAGTCTGTGAATAATAAATATAGAAATGCAGTTATATAGGAGTCTGCTATATTTTTATGTAATCCATTTCTGAAAAATTTATATATATATATATATATATATATATATATATATGAATCTGGAAGGCCATATATAAAAATTGAATTGTAATAATCCCCAGATGATTGAAACAAAAATGATTTTTATAGTTTTATTCTCATAGTTTTATGATAATCACTTATTACTTCTGTAACTCCCATTCACCAGAAAAATCCATTTATATACATAGTATGTATATATACATATAGGTATACATATATCTACATCTCTATCTAGCTATTTATCTATCAAAAAAAAAAAAAGTATTTCCAGGAATCAAAAGTGCTTCATGTCCTGACACTCAGAAAACATTGGGAACCACTGATTCAGTTGAGAACACAGAATAAAGGATTTGAGCTTTGATATTTTTGTAAATTTTCAGCCACTATGAAACATAAGTGACTTCATTTGAAGCCTTCTAAAAGCTGAGTAACTGCTGGTAATTGGCTTTTGGGAAGAACAGAATGCATTAAGGCCATATAAATGTTTTGTAACAAAAGGCACATTGTAAAGCTTTATAATATGACCACCAAGGGCTCAGTCAGTAGTGGCCAAATGGATATCCACACTTGCCAACAAATGTCAGAACTAGTCTCCAAAAGTAAAAAATATTTAACTGTATTGACAAAGACAGCCACCTCCAAAGAGCAGAGATTAAATCCCACTAAGAAATACCTCTTCTTGGGCTTCCCTGGTGGTGCAGTGGTTGAGAGTCCACCTGCCAATGCAGGGGACACGGGTTCGTGCCTCGGTCCGGGAGGATCCCACATGCCACGGACCGGCTGGGCCGGTGAGCCATGGCCACTGAGCCTGTGCGTACGGAGCCTGTGCTCCGCAACGGGAGAGGCTGCAATAGTGAGAGGCCCGCGTACCGCAAAAAAAAAAAGAAAAAGAAGTACCTCTTCTCTTTTGATGCTTACAGTCCCACAGACTGAATCCCCACGACATTCTCAAATATATATCTCATCATTGCTCAAAACAAACAAACAAAAAGCAAGTAAATGACACCAATGTTTCATTTTACAAGAGCTTCTAACATTATATAACATCATTGTTCCCTGGAAGTCTTGTTACAAAGGGGACGGAGCCATCTCACAGGGGCTATGATTTGCTGCAGTCACCACCAATGGCTGTTGCACTGTTTTCTCTAGTTTTAGGTGTGGCCAGTCCCCAGCAGTTTTCCTCTGGGGACTTCTTTTCCTGACCTGACCCCCATTTTGAAACATGTTCCTCTGTTGTAGCGGTTTTGTGCCACTGAAGAAGAACATATCCTTTCTTTGTTTCACCACAGAAATAACAAACATAGCCCTCTCCCAGTTGGCAGAAACAAAGTGTTTCACTAACCATGTAAAATGCCTCTGCTCAGGAATTTGAAATGTTCGTACAGAAAAAGAGTGTTTCTGACAAAAAAGTTTTTTGTTAATGTAATTCATCTGCTAGCAAATGAAGACTCTTAGAATTCATATAATCATTTGATTAAAATCATAATGAATGTTCCAGGAAAGAAAAGTATTATATCTTTAAATCATTTTGTTTATGAAAAATGGAAAGAAAATGGAATGTTGATCAGAAAATTTTAATCAAAAAGTTATTCAAATATGTTAAATAGATTAAAAATTGAAAAATGTTTTTAAAGTGCTCTGTTTTATATTACTTATCCAAGAAAATTTGAAAGACTATTATTTGTATTTCATAATTCACTAGTTCCAAATACATTTTTTTGAGAAACTGTTATGGGCAGGAACCTGGGATGGGATAAAAGCAAAGTAAAGAAACTTTTTCCCACTTTGGAGCTGACAATATATAGTATATTTTCTTGACTCTAAGACTCTTATTGTTTCCTATTTGAATAGGTCTCAAATCAAGATTGACCTCTAAGTTAATGCATACATTCGGGAAAAAACTCTTAATTATTTGTTCATCATACATTTGATTCCAACAATCCACTGTACCTGATTTTCTAGAAGCAGGATTCAGAAGTTGGCACACCACGTAATGCCATGGGAATGTTCCAAATCTCATTAGGGACAAAGGAAGGCATAGCAAGGTCTTGAAAGAATCCTGCTGAACACCAGATTATTTTCCTGGCTACTTTACTCTAAGTGAATAAGTGTTTCTGCCCCTAGAGAATCTGACATATGTTCTTATAACTCCATACAAGAGGATTATAGAAAAAGGCATCATTAATTTGACTGGGAAATCAGGAAAGCTTTAAGGATGCTGTAGCTGCCGGATTATTTTTACTGAAGCATTGTTTTGCTTACATCATTTCCCTGTTCAAAAATATTAACTATCTCCCTATTCTAAGACCCTAAATTTTGACTAAAGACTCAGTTTCAACTGGACTTCTGTTGACTCCTCCTGTACTCTAGGATCTGGTCTAGGGCTGTGCTGTCCAATGTTACTGAGCACTTGAAATATGGCTAGTGTGACTGAATTTTTAATTGTTATTTAATTTTAAGTAACAATTAAAATTATTTTAATTATTTAAAAATGAAATGACACAATTTCTATATTGATTACATACTGAAATGGTAATATTTCTATATGTTGAGTTAAGTAAAATACCTTATTAAAATTCTTTTTACCTGTTTCTCTTTAATGTAATAACTAGAAAATTTTAAGTGATAGATGTGGCTTGTATTATATTTCTGTTGAACAGTCCTGGTCTAGGAATAATGAAAAAGCTTTCTTTTACTGATGATATTCTATGCTTCAAGAAAACATGCTTCCTCCTCCAGAGTTTCCCTCCTGATGTAAAAGACTCTGTAGCTGCAAGTGAGAGAAATCTAAGAATTTGTTGGCTCAGTAAGTGAAAAGAGCAGAGATAGGGGTTCAGGCATAGCTGGAATCAGGAACTCAGAGGATGTCATCAGAGCTCAGTCTCTTCGATAGTCAATCTCAGCAAAAGCAGAGTTTAAAATGTCCAGGAATAAGTCTTATTGGCTGGCTTGAGTTACATGCCCATCTTTGAACCAGTCACCGTAGCAAAGGAAAAGGATTACACTTGCTTGCCAGACCCTGGTCAGATTACACCAATGTCAGAGTGTGAGGACAGTCAATGCCACTTACTTTACATGGGCTGATACCAAGGGTGAGCCTGTTCCTCAGAGAAAAACCATGAAAATTGTTTCCAGAAGAAAAAGAATCAGTAATGTGGGTAAGAAAAAGTACAGATACCCGAAAGACTTGCTTGCCATGCTAAAAAAGTGGGGTTTTTTTCTTCTTCAGGAGTCATATTTCAAGTCACCATTACTTATGGTGCCCTTTGTCATCTTTTGATGCCTTCTCTCTGGCTTCTTCTATTATAGTCCTTCACCATCCCCTTTCCCAGCCCTTCCAGCTCACATCTCTTTCTCTGACTTCCATGCCTTTTCTATTTGCAACCTCTCTTTTAAATACCCATAAAGTCCTACTCTTCTTTCCAGTCTCAGTCCAATTATCACTTCCTCTGAGCTGTGATTCTTGATTCCCCTAGCCTAGGACATCTATAATTTTACACTTTTGTGTCCCCTCTGAAACTGTACACCTTCTAATATGTCACTTTCAAATTAGCATGTATAATCTGTTTGCACAACAGAACTAATGTAGATGTTGAGAGTAAGGTCTGCTTGAGATGGTACATTTGAAAGGATCAATTTCAGGTGATTTAATGAAGGAATAATTGAGAGGTGTTGAAATAATTAGGAACCAACCAGGTACAATAAAGCAGCTATAGGTTGGTGATGGTAGCAAGCCATTGCCACCTCTAGACCTGAAAGGCAAGAAGAACCGTGTTACTGGAACTTGGTCAGTGCTATGTCGAGGAAGAAAAACAGGCAGAGAGGATCTGCAGCTGCAGGGAGAGGAATCCTGTTACTTCCTAAACTGTGCCCTGACAGGATGAAGGGGATAAAATAAATACTCCAAATTCTCTCTTCTCTATCTTATGCTGGTACATCCATTGGCTGAATTCAACCAGAAGGAAGAGGACAAGGGAGCCTAGTAGTGTGGTGAGTAGAGATCAGCTTCTCGGCAAAGGCGCAGGGCAGGAAAGAGTGAAACAGAGAATAACCTGCAGAGTCCAGCTGTTCTTTTTGTGTTCCCAGCTCCTAGTATAAATCCTTACATATAGCAGATAATAAATCTTAAACAGAAGAATGAATAAATGACTCTCCACAAATCTCCTATATTCCTGGCTCTCTTCATTCATTTTTCATAATGAATACAATAAATGTAATGTAAATGTGGAACTAGATGTGATTTACTTTGTAAACCTTTTGCAATGTTTTCAAATAAATAAATACATTCACAAATTAGAAGAAAAATTTTTGTCCAATTGTGTGTTCTCAAATTAGATTTGGAAATGATCAGCATCGCACTTATCAGGAAACTTATTCAGCTTTGCCCTTTACCTGGATATCCAGTTAATTCTTCCAGCACCCCAGTGAAGTTGGTATTCTCATCCCCTTTTTCAGATAAGGAACTGAGCCTTAAAGGTATTTGAGAATGATCAGACAATGCTTTCCTCTTCGATTCTCTAGCTGCATGAAAACAAAACAGAAAAAATTACATGAATGCTTAAATATTAAGGGCATTTCTATAGGAAGTTAAAAATAAAATCAGTGAATCAGAAGTACTTCTCTCACCATTAAGATATGCGGAGGGAAATTGAAATATTGCTACTTCTGTAGTCTTCAAGTGACCATAAAAATATGTCTTCAGAAAAAATAGTGGCTAAAAGCATGAATATATTTTATTTTAATTGAAGTCTGTTTTCAGGGACATATGCACAGATGCTTACTTTTAAGTGGTAAAGGCATAATAGCAGGAAAAAATGAAGGGAACAGAGATTGAGAATCATAATGATAAATGCGGATTAAAATAATGGAAAATATGAAAGCTGTGTAATATCTTTCCAATCTAGACGATTTTTGAAATGTCTTTGGAAGGGTATTTTGAACATTCTGAATGCAAACTATGACAATTACTATGCTATTGCCTTTCTTTATCAAAATATCCTTTCATAAGAAAATAGCGCCCAATTTTTATTTTAAAAAGGTATTTTCTTATATCAGATATATTATTCCTATATTATTCTTAATGCAAAATATGTAATATTAACACATAAACTTCTAATACATATTTAAATATATCTTGCAGTTTAGTGCTACTTGGCATGTGGAAAGAGCTAACATTTTATTCACTAACTCTAATGCTTGTGATAACTCTGTAGCAATGAACACTATTAAGGTTTAAACTGTAGTCTCAAAAAACCCTGTCCTACTAAAAGGAACCAGGGTCCTTTTAGGAAATGACTAAGTTCACACCTATGGTAGGAAATATACAAAATAAGCCTGGGTCATCTTGCTGTTCCAAAAAGCAAGTGTATTATCAAAGAATATTGGAGTCATCTCAAAAAGTTAGAGTAGCCAATTACTGGAGCATTGAAAAAGAAGAATGATGACAATGCAGTGAAACAAGATAAATTTAACCCTACAAATCAATAAGATGTTGACATTTATCCAATAAACAAATGTCTAGAATGAAAGAACATACAATTTACAAACAGGAAATAAAAAGTGAGATACAAACATTACAATATGTTCAGTCTCCACAATAATCAGAGAATATAAATTAAAAACATTAAGACACCATTTTCTTGTCCATTAGATTGGCAAATCTTTAAAAGTTTCAGTATATTAAATACCGACAAAAGAGCCAAAAACCAGGAGATGTTGGAAGCTAAAAGGGTAAATCTTTTCTTGACTGGGCAATTTGGCAGTGACAATTAGTATTTTAAATGTATATACACTCTGGACCAACAATTCTGCTTTCCTGTATCTACCTTAAAGAAAGACTTGCACATATTTTTAAAGAGATATAATGTTGCTGACTGGCTCTATTTTTAATTGTGAAGAAGTTACACAAATTCTATCAACAGGAGAATTAGATATATATGAATCAGTTCAAAAGAATAACTTGGAGGGCTTCCCTGGTGGCACAGTGGTTAAGAATCCACCTACCAGTGCAGGGGACATGGGTTCAAGCCCTAGTCCGGGAAGATCCCACATGCCGCGCAGCAACTAAGCCCATGCACCACAACTACTGAGCCTGCGCTCTAGAGCCCGCGTGCCACAACTACTGAAGCCCACGCACCTAGAGCCCGTGCTCCGCAACAAGAGAAGCCACTGCAATGAGAAGCCCGCGCACCGCCACGAAGAGTAGCCCCTGCTCTCCGCAACTAGAGAAAGCCCACCCAAAGCAACGAAGACCCAACGCAGCCAAAAATAAATAAAAAAATAAATGTATTTTTTAAAAAAAGAATAACTTGGAGATACCTTCAAGCTATGTTTTAAAGTTAAAAAAAGCCACAGTGGAAAACATACACTATGATGTTATGTACATTCAAAAACCCAAAAAATTATTTAATTCCATATGTGCTATAATATATGTATATGTATATTATATATACATATATAACTGCACAGGAAATAGGTCTGCAAAGATATGCATCAAACTGATAGCATTGGTTACCTTGGGGGAGGAGAATCATGTTAGAGGGAAATAGAATAGACTTTTGCTTTATCTGTATTTTTATACTATAAACACAATAAAATATTTAAGTATTCTTCATTTCATAATTTTTTGAATGTTAACAAAATCATCTTCCAATGATTCTCTAAGGAGGGCATTTAAGGCCCCACTCTATGGATGAGGAAAGGGCTCAGAAATAATGGCTGACATGTGCAAAGCTAAACAATAGTAGAGGTGAAAATTAATTCAGGTTGATCTTAGGGCTTCCAGGCAAAATTTTTTTCTCTAGATCACAAGTAAAAATGATCTTGTATTTTGCACTGGTCAAAACTTCTTTAGAGAGATATTTATGTTGGAGACAGATTTGGGAGCAGTAAGTATTTGCCTACTGAAACCGTGGAAATATATTGAGGAGATTGTGGGTAAGAAGAGGGGCTGGTCCAGAACAGAGTCCTGAGAAATGGCAACCTTCAGTGGATGAACACAGTTAAGGAACCCTATAAGAAAGTCAAAGAAGCAATTGCTACATAATCAGAAGAAGGTGAAGTCAAGAATTCAAGCACAAAGAGCACTTCTAGGAGGAGGAAGTGGTCAACAGTGGCAAATGTTGCAAAGAGGTCAAGTACGAGGGCTTTGACGTGTCATTTGGATTTGGTAACAAGGTTATTCGGTGACTTTGTCAAGAGTCTTTGTGTATAGGAGAGACAGAAACCAGAATGCGGAGGGATGAAGCATGAGGAAGATAGGAGTATTTAACAGTATGGTAGGTCCTCAAAAATTTAAACAGAATAATCACATGATCCAGCAATTTTACTTCCGGGTATATACTCAAAAGAATTGAAAGCAGAGACTCAGATATTTGTGCCCTCATGTTCATAGCAGCATTATTCACAACAGCCAAAAGGTGGAGCAACACAAGTATCCATTAAAGGATGAATGGTTAAATAAAATATGGTATATACATATAATGG
Organism: Phocoena sinus; assembly: GCF_008692025.1. Taxonomy (NCBI): domain Eukaryota; kingdom Metazoa; phylum Chordata; class Mammalia; order Artiodactyla; family Phocoenidae; genus Phocoena; species Phocoena sinus. The sequence goes on from NC_045766.1 coordinate 31,974,303, forward strand.
AATAGAAACAAACTATGGTATATACATATAATGGAAGAAAATTCTGACACATGCTATAACTTGAATGAACTTAAGTGAAATAAACAGCCACAAGGACAAGTGTTCTATGAGGTACCTGGACGAGTCGATTCATAGAGACAGAAAGTAGAATGGTGTTTGCCAGGGAATGGGCAGCAGAAGGAGAAACTGGGATTTATTTTTCAATGAGTGCAGAGTTTCAATTTGGGAGGATGAAAAAGATCTGGAGATGGATGGTGGTACAACAGTGTGTAAACGCTTCATTCCTCTGGACTATATGCTTAACAAATGACAATAATGGTCAATTTATTTTATATATATTCTAACACACACACAAACACATACACACATACAGAGGGTATGAGGAATTGAAGGATGTCAATGGTGACAACTTTCTCAAAAAGGAAAGTAATAGGGCAGTTTAGTCAGAGGAGATTTTTTAAGATGGAGGAACTTTGAGCATATTCACCAGCCTGGAAAGGATTATTAGAGAAACAGAGATACACATCCACCACCTGGTAAAAGGGACACAAATACTGAGCTAGCACATTAAAATCATCCACAGATATTGAACACTGTGCTTCCAAGAGTGAACCTGGGTCTCTGGGGAGCAGATGGGCTTAATGTTTTATAATAATACTCATATACAGTAATATTTAACATTTCTCAAAAAACACATAGAATCTAAGCAATGTTAATCACATCAATAATAACTTTTTCTTCAAAAGTTTTTCTACAATTATCTCACTAGAGAATTCAAATCAGATTTTATATTGGTGATGCTATGGAGGGGTTTTTGGTTGGTTGGTTTGGTTTTATGGTTTTTGTGTGGGAGTGGAGGCAGCTTTCTTAGTATTGTTTATTCATTTATTTTTACTGCAAATTCACATTAAGTATGACTTTAGGTGAAATGGAAAATGTTTCCATTTTTTAATCATCCCCTAATTACTTTTTATTGCCTCTTTGAAAATATAGTTAACTAAAAAGCAGAGTGTTACCCTGAGAGCATGGTAGTTTCTAAAGTCCAGAAAGTAATTCTTGCAATCTGTGGAAGTTTACATAATTACTTAATTATTCTTGCAATCCACCCCCTTCCTCTTCCCCAACGACCAAGGGAGTTTGGGAGAGACCGCCACATACAAATTGCAGCTACCCATTTGCTTCTATTATCCAGTAACCTGGGAGAAGTATATACATGAGTATTTCTTTTTATTTGAAGTTGGCAATAGTATTTGTGTTGCTCAACTGTTTTTATGTCCTTTTCAAACATCGTCCCTACTGTCCTATAGATATTTTTAATTAATGCCCCATCTTGTTAGAAACTTAACCAGTTAAATGTTCAACATTGCAGAATCTGCACCTGTTTTTTATTCTTGTGGCTGAAGTTGAGAGAGACCATAGCTCATGAATAAGCAACAGTTTCAGTTTTGCAATGCTTTATCTATATGTAACAGGCAACTATTCATGGGAAAGGAAGTTTAAGACTTGTAGGTAAAAAACCACTACTCAGATTCCAGGAAAATGCCCGTTTATTGAAGTTTTTTTTTCTTTTTCTTTTTACAAAGTATCTGTAGTCAGATTAAGATTTAGGTCATACTCTAAAGACTTTACATTAATTAGCCTTATAAAAGCAAGTTTATTCCTCATGTATCAGCTTGATAATTTTCTTCCACACAGAGCAGTATTTTCTGTTCCTCTTTGATTATCATTTAGTCACACAGGAAATGTTTCCTCATGTAAATGAGCATTACTTAAGTATAGATTTCAATAACTTTTCTAAAATTTGCTTACACATATAAATATGTGTATACATTAATTATGTATGTATACACATAAATTATAGCCTGTTACCATGATTTCAAGTGTAAGCTTTGTGAATAATTTTCCGTTCTCCACAGAATTTATAAAGCATAATGACTCTGGTGTTTCACAACTTCCTCTTTTGGTAGACTATCCTTTTGCAGAGGGAAAAGAAATGTGTCTAGAGAAGAGAGCGGAGCAGAGAACAGAGCTCTTTGAGGTGTCGATAGTTTAACTCAACTATTTAAGCAGCTCAACAAGCAACTGTAAATAAGACATAGAGGTAAGAAGAAAGTGTTACTTGTTATTTTTCATTTTATTTGGATTGCTACTTATAGAATAACAGTTCTATAACAGTGGGTTAATAACGGTAGGTTAGATAAAACCGATACCTCTCTCAAGTAAGTAGTCAATATTTCAGATGAAAAAGTTTAGTAAATTTATGTTTCAACTTCATACAGCATTTAAAAAGCTGGAAATTTTAAAAGTTCTTATCGATCGCTGAATTATTTTAACTACAAAGTAAAACATTCTCTTTTTTTCATAATTTTGTACATAGTTTAGTGCTAAAAGAACTTTTATATTAATAATAAATTTTGAGAACTTTTTTCTTCCCCAGCTCTAGCAAATTCCTAACATTTGTAAATTCTCCTACATATATTGCCTTGTTAATTTTGCATATTATTAGTTGAACGTTTTACAGGGAAAAGATATTCTTGCATTTGTTTACCCACTGTGAAAATATATTGTATTAATTAAAATGTGACATTTCAGTGTTATTTTTCATATCATCACATTGCAGCGATACGTAAATACTTTAGGAGCAGTTTGTAGTGTAGATGATATGATTTAAAAATTTAAATAAGTAAATCTAATTTTAGAAATTCATGTTTGTCTTAATAAGATTAATTACAGTTTAATGCCTAGCAATGGAACAAGAACTAAAACAAGGTAAGACCATTTGCATTCATAACTGGAGGTCAAACTAAGCTGAAACTGATCTCATTAAGAAATTCTAAAGTAATCTAAATCCAGCAGAATTTTTTTTCTTATTGTTCTAATCTAGAGTAATGTTTACACATATTAACATTAATTTATTGTATTAATACAATTGTATTCACTATATAGCAATTGTATTTAGTATAATTTAATACAATTGTATTCATTATATAGCAATTTTTAAATCCTCCTTTTAAAAACAATTGGTTTCTATGTACTTTGGCAAAACATTACAATTTATTTTAATACATCTTTAAAAAGAAAAATGCAGTTATATACACATACATATAAATAATATATATAGTCAAATAATAATTTGAATGCTTACTTAACTTGGTTTGCTTTTTAATTAGAATACTCACATGGCTTCCAAAAGAGAAAGTCTACATTGTTCCATCAATTAATGGATTTAATTTTTACTGTTTTGGTAAACAGTACTGTCATACTGGTTCTACTACATTACCTGGAAAAAAGCTTTTTTTTTTTTAAACTATTTTCATGCAATGTGCTGTAACAAGAGTTGCTGTCTTTTGATTATAGGGAGAAGAAAAACAGACTGTTAAAAACAGACTGTTCGTGTTATAAATTCAGAAAGTATAAAGTTTGACATCCTTAACTAGATCAACATTTTAGTATTGAGAAATCCATTAAAATTTTGCATCTTCATCTTTATGTATCATGCACTAGTTAAACACTACTTCCATCAGGACTTCGTTATGTTATTTGCAACAATACCGTTTTTAATGCCCATCTCTTTTAAAAAATGATGGAAGTATTTTTAAATGTCCAGAATTTTAAGTATGAGGTATTTTGACATCATGAGCTATTAAGTGCTGTGGGTGTGCTATACATAGTGTGGTATTACGCTGAATAACTGATAACAACCAAGAGAACACATAACCCAAGGAAATTACAATCTAAATTGATCACCGCTGCAAATTCAGAACCACAAATGAAGGCTAAAGAAGTAGAGAAAATGCTATCTTGCTAGCAAGACAGATGTGTTGATGTTGTTGAGAATTACTAAAGTCTCTGAATGAACAGTCTAGTCCTAGACTATGCAAAATAAGCTTAGAATTTTTTCTGCCTTTGAGAAAATTATATCTACAGAAAAAAATTAGCGCCTATATGGCTGTGTTTGCATAAATCATATAGGTTGTTGAAGGGGATATTCTTGGTGTTATTAGGAAAACAGCTGGATGCATTGCATAGGCTTTTTATTTCACATACTGTTATTACAACAAACATTTAGACCCTGCTCACACATCCAAAATTTTTAAGTGATGTTAGATATAATATTGTAAATAATTCATTTCTGGAAAACACAAATTTTGACTTTTGCACTATAGACACGTATTTTACTATGTTTCGTTAGGATTACATTCATGTGACCCACTATCTAAGACATAAATTTTCATTGAATCTAATAAAAGTTAAAACTGGATGACCGCTGTATGGTATTGTGAAATTTTATACCTGTCTTAATAAGACACAGTTGACTGTGTGACCTGTGGGTGATCTTGCTGGAGATCCGTTAGACTATCGAGATCCAGGGTTGATCCAGCTAATCTCACAGCTCCCTGGCTGTCTCCTCTTTCGCAGTATGAACTTCCCAAAACTGCCCACCTGTAGAAGAGAATGCTGCTAACAGAGGGCTCTATCCCACCCGAATATATCATCTTTCAAATAATAATTTTACTTTGAAACAACGTTATTTGTTTTTGACATAAATAACTGGATTTGCAAAAGAACTTTTGAAACACTGAAACATTTCTTTGTTTGTTTTGCTTTCCCTCCTTTTGGCTATTTCCCCATTTGCTAAAAAACAGCAAAGACAAGAAAGTTTGTTGCCTGAAAGAAAGATTATGGCTTAAGCGCAGACTAAGAAGGACGCAATGTTTTAAATTCAGAAACAAAAATACTCTAAATCTAGGTAACGTGGGTCTTTCAGCATTTTAAAAGCAAATTTGTGTCCACCTACATCTGTTGATCTTCTATTTATTTTTAATGTATGTGACTTCCAAAGAAGTGCCACATGTAGCCTATTCATATTTATTTTATTAATAAAAATATGTACTAAATAAGTCGGAAAGTTCTTGTTTTCCCAAAAATATGCACTGTGGAACTATGGGTTGTCTGTGAGATAGAATATGAATCTCATTTCCATATAAGAAATAATTTCCGTAAATATAAAGAATAAAGGCAAGTCCTTGTATACTTCTGAGTATTCCCATTTAAAACAATATGTTAAGTGCAGTCTAATTTACACATCTGCACTGTAGAAAATAAATACACTGCTAATTTATTGTAAATCAACTATACACCAATAAAAATTTTTTTAAACTGCTAATTTTAAAAATATTTAAAATGCAAATAATTTGTTTTTTGAGCATTATTGTTATATTTCCAGCACTTACCTGACATCATTGATATTTTTTATTATTTTACATGAACTAAAATCAGGCAGTTAGATTTGATGTTTTCCAAATTGCTTTTAGCTTTATGTTTTCATTATTCCATGCGTGTACAAGAAATAAGTTTTAATTTTTCAGTATTATTGAGGAAAATGCTAAAGAGAATTTATTATTCTATTTTACAGATATTTCATCATAAGCCTTTAGTTTTTTATATATGTAGTCATTATCACATTCTCAAAATTCTTCTTATTGATGTAAATAGTAATATGATCTGCAAAAACATCACAAGTTCTGATTCTGAAAATAAACTTAGTAGAATTTTTCTTTAAGTATAACTTAGTTCAATTTATTTTTCCTTTTTATAAGAAAAACTATAAGGAGATGCATTTATTCTTTTCCTGTGTTGGTGAACAGATCTGAATTAGAGGAAAGGCAAAAACATTCTCTGTGCAATTAGGCAGCTTTCTTTTTTTTTTTTTTTTTTTTTTTTTTTTTTTTTTTTTTTAGGCAGCTTTCTGAGTAAAATAAAATCAGATAGCTGATGGCAATGGACTTTTTAAAATGCTCACTAGAAATGCTTGTTATGCTTCATTTACTTAAAAGTTTTTTTTATTTAGAAATAATTTCAAGCTCAAAAAAGTTGTAAAAATAAAAATGGTATAATGAACTCCCATATACTCTTACCCAGGTTTGCTTAATCTTAATATTTTACCCCATTTGCTTTATAATTTGCTCTCATTCTTTCTTTCTATCTTTCTACCTCCATTTTTTTTTTTTTCTGAACCACTTGAGGGCACATTACAAACAACATGACCCTTTACTTCAGTGTGTAATTACTGAAAATAGAAGTCTCTTATTTAACAGTTACATATAATTATCTACTTCATAAATTTACATGGATACAATACTTTAATCTCATATTTGTTCATATTACAATTTTGCTATTTATCTAACAACACCCTTTATAATATTTCCCCTTCCAGTAAAGGACTCAGTCTAGAGTCATGAATCACATTTAGTTGTAATGTCTCTTTAGCCTTCCTTAATCTGGAATATTTCCACACTATTTCTTTGTCTTTTATGGAATTGAAAATTTTAAAGAATACAGTTTATCCACCTACTCTTTTTTCTATTCTTTTTAACATCAAGTTCCTCATTTTGTATTTGACATTTTTTCATGGTTAGATTGTGGTTATGCATTTTCTGCTAGAATACTGCACGTATAGGTGATGTCGTTCCTCTCATGCTATCACACCTAGAGGCACGTGATGCTCACCTGTCCCACACTGGGAGTGTTAATTTTGGCCACCTGGTCAAGGTATTGCTTAATTTCTCCATTTTATTAGGAAGGCTCCTAGTGAAAAAATTTCCAGTTGGGCTTCGCATTAACTGGTGTTCTCATCTGATGCAACCTGTACTGTAATGGTTACCAAATGATGATTTTCCAACTCCAGCACTCCCTGCACATTTTCATCAGTCTTGCGCATTCTAAGCAAAAGAACTCTCTTCTCTCCCATTTATTTAATTATTAATTTATGTATCTATCTGTTACTGGTGTGAACTCATGAATTTCTGTCTTTTCAATGGTTATAATTCATTACTGCTTTAATTATTTTGGTGCTCAAACGGTCCCTGTTTAGCCAATGGAGCCCTCTCTTTCTGACTTCTGATGCCTCTGTGGCACCTCTCCATCATGTTAGTGAGTACTTCCTGGCAGAAGAAGATGTTGTAGGCTGGTCTGGTACCCATCCTGTTTCACCCCTGGAATCATTCATTTCTCATCTCCTTTAGTGGGGAACGGTGTTAGAGGCTCAGATCTGGATGCTTAGCATATCCACTGCCACTGAATATTTTTGCCTCTTGACTCTTTCAGGAGAAATATGTTAATGCACATACATATGTAGAGACATAAACACAAAAATATGCATTCACAAATGCTTATGCATAAAAACTTTTGTATACACACACCCGTCTTTTGGACATCATGAGTTCATCTGATAGCTCCAATTCCAATCTCTCCTTGTAGGGTTCTTTCTTGCCCTTCCCTATTCCATATTTGTGTGCTCCTCCTTCCACAGTGTGAGCCCTGGATCCTAACATCAACATGCTTATTCGTGCACTCAACCCTATGATACATCTCTAAAATAATTTCTAAATTGCTTTACCAAAACCACTACTACAATAAACAAACCTACTGAAAAAGAGGGCAGAGTTTGTGTGCACTTCTCTCCCCCACACACATACCCCACCAAATAATGTATTTGTAAATTACTGGATGGATAAATTTTCCTTCCTTCCTTCCTCTTTCCCTCCATCCCTCACTCTCTCTTCTTTTCCTTTTCAGTCAGGGTTATAATATTCATTTAAAATACAATTAGATTCATTTGTTTCAGTTTGTTTCCAGTTTTAAGTTTTCTTCCTTTGCATTCTTTTTGCTTTTATTTTATTTTTTGAATTGATTTAATCTTTTATTTTTTTTTAAGCCATAGAGATGAATTGCTACTTGCCTGGGGACATTTCTATTAAACAAGCTTGATACAACCTAATTCAAATGTTATGATACAATTCAGAAATACCTATTCGAGTTGCTGGTTGAACTTTTATCTTTATATTTCAATTCTGTGCAGTCTACGTTTAGTCTAAAGTCAGTTATTCTCTTGCGTATTGCAAAAAGTGACCATTTCAGATGAGAAAGTAGATATCTGTAGTACTTGGCCAACCTTATGAGTTTATCATTCCAGAGATTTTTTTAAAGTTAATTGTATATATATCACCACATTTACAAAAAATAATTAGAAAAGAAAGTAAGATAAGAAGTAACCATGAATTTGTGTAGTCCATAAACATCGGAAAAAATTCTCACCCTTCTATATAAGTGATTCTAGAATGTTCCTGCCCCCAGCCCTTCCCCATATTCTACTCCAGTGCTTATAGCTATGAATACATTCTAATATTTGTGGCAGCAAGAGCAAGTGGGTCTATGTCAAAAGATTCATGTTCAAATTCAATTCTGTCACTTACTGACTTTGGATCTTAGATAAGTTACTTGTCTTCCCTCTCCAGATATCTAGTCACATACCTTTAAATTTTAAAAAATCCATACCTCCTTAACTTTCTGCCAACTTCTGGATTCATACCTCAAAGTGATTATTAAACTTCTTCACTCAGGTATTAACAGATATGTCAAAGTCAACAGGTCCAAAAAAAAAAAAAAAAATCTCCTTATTGCCTACCCTTCTCTGCTCCATCCCCAATCTTTGGTCAGTAAATGGCACCATCTTATACTCAGTTATCTAGGTCAAAAGCATCATTAATTTCTTTCTTTGCCTCACCTACATCCTACTTATCAGCAAGTCTGTTAATATATTTTTCTAAAATATACGCCAGCACTGATCAGGCTTACCCCTTCTGCCATCTTGAGCACCATGTGAGACACTGTCATCTCTGTTGAAGGCATCTCTGTTCTTGTTCTAGCCTCCTAAGAAATTTATCTTTTTCCACTCATGCATCCTTGCCAGCATGACTCTTTAAAACATAAATCATATCATATAACTTGCTGCTCAAAATTCTTCAATGGCTTCCTATTTTAATTGGGATAAAATTCAAATTTTTCCTGATAGTTTATATGTCCTGTCCTCCACCTACATCTCCTCCTTCGTATCCTACTTCTCATCCCTTCACTCACTATGCTCTGACTCCACTCTTCATTTTGCTCCTAGGGTATCTTAACCTCATTTCTGACTCAGGGACTTTGCACATGCTCTTCCTTCTTTTTTCATGGCATGCTCTTCCCACACGTATTATTGTGACACAACCATTCTGTATTCAGACCTCTGCTCAAATGTTTGTTCCTCCAAAGGGTTGTCTTCCATAACCAACCGAAGATTTTATTGTAGTGTCCCTATCCCAGTCACTCTCTATCCTTTTCCCCATTTAAATTTTCTAGATAGCACTTAATACTAAATAAAATTTTCATCTTTATTTATTTATTCAATTATTTATTGTCTGTTCCTCCCACTAGAATGTAAGTTCCATGAGGGTAGGGATTTGGTCTGTTTTGTTCATGATATATCCTCAGTATCTAGAACACTGCATGGAGTATAGTAGGTACACAAATAAATCATTAAGCAAAAGGCTTTGATGTTTCTAAGCCTCATGTACAGGCATAATAAAAATAACAGCTGGGCTTCCCTGGTGGCGCAGTGGTTGAGAGTCCGCCTGCCGATGCAGGGGACACGGGTTCGTGCCCCGGTCTGGGAAGATCCCACATGCCGCGGAGCAGCTGGGCCCGTGAGCCATGGCCGCTGGGCCTGCGCGTCTGGAGCCTGTGCTCCGCAGCGGGAGAGGCCACAACAGTGAGAGGCCCGCGTATCACAAAAAAAATAAAAAATAAATAACAGCTATCTCCCAAGGTTGTCTGGAAGAAGCCAAGGTTATGTTAGTGCTCTAAACTGCCATGCAATTGTCAGGTGGGGATACTTCTGTTACCATTGAGTGAAAGGAACTGAAACAAAAAAGTAGTCCCTGGAGACAACAAATGGACCAAGAAGTTCTCTTTTTTGTGTGTGTTGGCTTTTTTCCACTGAGCTAAAAAGAGATGAGTTCACAGTGGCTGCCGCTACCCTCTTAGAATCCAGAGGGGCAGTTGCTGTGCATTGCTGCCCCGTGGCTTCTACACTTTTTCTACCCATGCCTTCACCACCAAGAAAAACATGCGCCCGTTCTTCTTGGCCGGTTAGGGTTCATTGCTTTCTTCAAGCCAGATGGAAGAGCAATCTCCTTCCAGAATACTTTCTTGATGAACCATCTGTCTGTGCCGTCCTCATGGCTGTGCATGCAGTTCACATATTGTTTTGTAATTATTTCCTGGTTCTATTTTTGGTCTTGAAGTGGATTATAAAGCTACTCTAGGAAAACTTTTTTTTTTTTGCCTGTGCAAAATGTCAAGTTTAAGGTTATAAACGTAAAACTTGATTCTTGAGATTATTAGGCCCCAAATAACAGTGGTGGTGATGATGCTAATAATAGCTTTATTACACGTTTAGCACCAGTTTTTAGTAACATTGTATGTCACTTTTCAGTACTATTTTTTTAGTACCATTTAAAAATATTATTGTATTTCAGGTGCTTCCCATGAGTAATTTAATACCCTCACCAACACTGTGAAATTAGTACTATTATTCCCATTTTACAGATTTAAGAGAAAAAAGAGAGAGAGCTTCAGAGAGAGGTAGCTTGATAATGGTCACAAAACTGATCTTGGTGTGTCTTTTCTCTAAGCTGGGTCTTTATCGTGGTATTATACTGCCTCTACTACTTATTTACTGAGAAGCAAGGTAGGCAGAGCTGTGGCTTAGATACTGTTAGAAATTTATAGACTATGTGGTATAATCCCTGCCTCAGAAATCTTACAATCTAGTAGATGAAATATTAAAAGAAGTGGATTTTGAGACCCAGTATGAAAAATATATAAGATATATTATGTGCCTTTTGAGACGTCAAAATAATTGAAAGCTATACTTCTGGGTATAGTGATGGCACAGGCTTCCTGAAGGAATCAGCTTTAAAGTTGAACCATCAACATTTAATCGGTAGAAAAGGGATAATAAATTTTTAGGAAAATTTCAGAAAAGAACTAAAAAAATGTTAATATTACATGAATTTAATATTGGGTAACTTTTTTTCTATTTTACGGTCCTCCCACACGAGGTATTTGGTGACCCTGACTTTGTGGTTCTTCTCAGGAAGTGGGTTATGTGAAGAGAAGATTTTTAATTCTTGTGAGAAGACTCTGTTTTCATTTTGAAGTGTGTTTATTCATGTATTCCTACATCAAGCATCACGCATTGAGCACTGTTCTAGATGTTGGGGGAACAGTGATGGACAGGACCAAGATTCTACACTCCACATTCTACCCTTCAGTCTAGTGGGGAGAGACAATGAGTAAACCAATAGACGAGTATTAAGGGAATTTCAGATGAGGGTAGCATCACGAAGAAAATTAAGCAAAATAGAAGGACAGAGAGACAGCTGGCCTCCCGAGGTGGCCTCTCTGAACGTGTAATATTTAAGCCAAGACCTGAATGATGAGAAGGCTGAGAGAACCATGGACTCTGGGAAGAGTGGCCCGGGAAGAGTAACGGGCAAGGGCAAGTGCAGAGGCAGGAATGAGTCTGGCATATCTGCATATCTGAGAAGCAGAAAGAGTCCAGTCCTTGGAGGGAAGTGGAAGATGAAGCTAAGGAGAACTGAGGTGGACAAAGGGCCAGGGAACCTACGTTGTAGGCCAAGGAAAGGAGTTGTACAGTGTGAGCAAATATTTGCAAGGACATGCACACGTGTGTATTGGGTAGAGGAGTACATGAATGACCCATTCATTATCTATGTTTAACACAGGCCAGGAAAGGCTGTTGTTTGAAGAGAAGCAGGAATTACTACATAGGTCAAAAGCTTTCTTAGGAGATAAATTATTATATTTAGATAAATTTCAGATAAGCTAAGTTTACCTTCAGAGTTTAACTACATTTTCTTGCCTTTTCATTTCCATAATAGGTGTGAGTTTGATAAAAGTGAAAAGGTCTCAAATATCATTTAAATTTGTCAACTTAAGATTTTTCAGCAAGATTGCCATGGACTAACTGACCCCAATCGTGGTCATTGAAGATAGGTTCACTGATGTCTGGTAATGGGGTCATTAGGCACCTTCGTTTCTGCATGGATCTAAAGCAGAAAAGACTAGAGAAAAGGCTGTTTTCCAGTGCCTGGAGACAACAGATGTTCCTTTGTTTATTCTTCCTAAATCACAGTGCCAGTGATGATAGGGACCCTTGCAATATCAACCTGTTCCTCTTCTGAGTAGTAGTAACTTACTTTGCATTTTCCATGGTAATTATAAATTTCCTCTGATTTATTTTTATTATCCCAAGAGCTCTAAATGACCCAATTACTACCACTTAAATCCTAGAGTTAGTTGGACACAACTTTTTGAGGGAGGTGGGAGGTGGAGTATGATTTGGGAAGGGAATATAAGCTAGCTTACTGAAAAGGACATATTCTTTTTTTTTTTTTAATGGAGTAAACAAACTCAATATTTAAGAACGATTGGCCTCCCCCTATACTTAAGAAATGAATTACAACTAGTATGGCTGCTTCTCTGTCTGGTTTGGATTAAGAGCTGACAAAGAAAAAAATCTACTTCTGACCTTGAACTGAGTATATCCTAGAAGGATGGCAATGGGTGGGGTGGAGAGGAACACAATCATAATTTCCCCAAGGCAGGCAGACATGATACTGTAGGAGTCAGAAGCTAACTTTTGAGTACTCCTGACAATGCCCAAATAGAAAACCATTATGCTACCAGTTTCGGGAAGTGTGGAGGGGTGCAAATGACTTATGTGTTATTTAAGCAGTGCATTCCATCCTATAACGTAAATATGTGGGTGTGATGACTGACCATGTTATTGGATTAATGCAAAGTGTGAGATGGTGTGTGGTTCCCAAGTGCATGAGGGAATAAATGCATGAATCTCTGCAGTGTGTGAATATTAGAGACGAGTCCTGAAACATGAAGCCACTCTCTGACCCGCCACTTACCATAGCTGGGCAGTTTAACCAAGAAGCAAAGCTACTGAAACTATGGAGTTGCAGGTTTTCTGCAATAAGAATAGTACATATTTGCTGACGTGAACAAGATTCAGGAGGGAAGCACAGAAAGAACACGTGGGCTTGGGGTGTGACTCTATTTAGTTAACTTGGGGCGGTTAGTTGTCCAGAATTGGATGCTAAGAATGCTTTCTCCAGGCCAAGCAGACTCTCCTCCTGCCTTATTTGGCTTTGTTCTTCTGACGGTGACCCATCATGTTGGAAAAGAATCTCTTTCAAAAGTGTAAATGTTCCTCTTTCTGCGGGTGATGTCATCATTCCTGTGGTCCAAGCCTTTGTTACTAAATAGTACTTAGCAACACATAATCATTATTTTCTCCTCGTAGAGTTCTGAGCATGTTCGTTCAGATGAAGTTGAGAGATATATTTTTTTCAGGGAGGTAGGAGTAAAATCTGAAAAGGGGGAAGCTATGTCTGAAAGGATCTCTTGACTAGAGTTACTTAAAAGAAGCAAGTAGACAACGAAATTTTTATCCTGTGGCAACAGCTTCGACTGGGTTAAAAAAAAATCATAATTTCACGCACGTTTCCAAAGGAAGTGGTTTCCATGCAACTGTGCATATAAACTGTTCTTTAAAGTGGTAGATGTCTTTTTTTTTTTTTAATTTAAACTCTATTTTTTTTTTTTTTTTTTATGGCCGCGTTGGGTCTTCGTTGCTGCGCGCGGGCTTTCTCTAGGTGCGGTGAGAGGGGGCTACTCTTCCTTGCGGTGCACAGGCTTCTCATTGCGGTGGCTTCTCTTGTTGCGGAGCACGGGCTCTAGGCACACGAGCTTCAGGAGTTGCAGCACGCGAGCTCAGTAGTTGTGGCTCACGGGCTCTAGAGTGCAGGCTCAGTAGTTGTGGCACACGGGCTTAGCTGTTCCGTGGCAGGTGGGATCTTCCCGGACCAGTGTTCGAACCCTTGTCCCCTGCATTGGCAGGTGGATTCTTAACCACTGCGCCACGAGGGAAGTCCCTAAAGTGGTAGATGCCTTTTGCTTGGCTTGGCTTGTCCTTCTTATGATTTCCCTTGTAAAGTGGGTTGGGAAAGTTTGACAAATGAAAGCTGTTCACTGGCCAATTAAGAGAGATGTTTCTCGGGCTTCCCTGGTGGCGCAGTGGTTGAGAGTCGGCCTGCCAATGCAGGGGACGTGGGTTCGTGCCCCGGTCCAGGAAGATCCCACATGCCGCAGAGCGGCTGGGCCCGTGAGCCATGGCCGCTGAGCCTGCGCATCCGGAGCCTGTGCTCCGTAACGGGAGAGGCCACAACAGTGAGAGGCCCGCGTACCGCAAAAAAAAAAAAAAAAAAAAAAGAGAGATGTTTCTCAAGTGCCTGTTTATCATTCCAGGGAACATCTGGGATTCCCTTTTTAATTACATCCTACCTGTCTATTCAAAAAACTGTAAGAGGAGCTGTCTTTTCATTTTGTGAAAAATAGCTGTAAATTTCTTAAAGTTGTAATGTGATTTTAATCACCATATTTTGAAAAGACTTGAAGTTTAAACTGAGCTTGTTCTTCAGATATTCTAGATTTTTAAATTCGTAATTACTATCCACTTAAAGTAATAACAATAGCTATAACTTATCAAATGCCTCACTCATGTTAGGTTAATCCTCGTGAAGCCATTCATCAGCACAAGTTTATGAGGTAGACATTTTAAGTTCACAGGAAACTGAGACTTGGAGAGACTGTCCAGAATCTCATGTCTAGTAGACTCCAAAGACTCTTTTATCTCACAGGAGCCAAGGTCATGGGCAGAGCAGCAGCTTTTGAAAAATTACCCCCCGTTGTTTAACCTGATTCTTCTAAAGAGTGTGGTGCAAACACAGGTCATTGCACGAGGCTGGGGAGACGGATATGCCTTGTTTCAAGAGCATGCAACAACACAGGCAGAGGGGCAAGGTGGCGGCAGCCGTGACTGTTGCCAGTGGAAACTGGCCCATGTGTCATATTTGGCATGTGTATACCTGTTGCCAATAACCCCAAAGTAGACAGTGTGTTCCCTTTAGTCACCCAGTAAGTTAGTCATAAATGAAATGGACTTACTTCAGTTGTCTTCTTCCATCATGGTAAGGAAGATAAACAAATGTGTGCCAAGTATCATCCGTGTACTCTGTTTTCCTAATAATTTGGCTGCCTCACATAAATTGGAAATTTGGTGACAAGTATGCCCTTTTCTACAAGCTTAAGTCTAATCTGAGTTAACTTCCCAGGGACCATGTAGAGTTTTCAGTATTTAGGGACCTGACGAAGTGTTTACAGCTTCTTCCAAGAAAGACCTACCAGTATATTGTAAGAATAAACAGACTTCAAAGTCATCACAAGGAGAAAAACTGTTCTGGCTAAGTCTGTAATTTAGAGTATCTTTAGAGAAGAAAGACTTTATGAAAAGAGAGGCTCTGAGTGGCCAGCCTCTTTTATACAGTTACTTTTTTCTTTATTTAATTGTAAAGACTAAATGACAGGTAGGAAAGTGCTTTTTTTTTGCAGAAACGTGGGCGTCTTGAAGCTGTGGAAGGAAGTTACATTGTGCATGGGAGTAAGCATGTGGGTAGGAGTTGTACACCACCACTCTATTGCTAGTCTAGAATAATCATGCATAAACATCTTTACGGTGGCACCTGAACAGAATTAATAAACTCCTATCAAAGGCACTTGATACATTGTTCAAAATAAGCACATATTACCTTTTATATCCAGGAATAGTAAAAAAAATTTTTACATCAGAAACAAGGATAAAAAAGTCCTGTAACTTTGACAAAAACAAAGATAATACAAGTGGATTTTCATATATTAATTCAAAAGCTGACATACTATACTCTCCAAAAGTGTGAGAGAGAAGCTGGCTTTGTCTGTAGATGTCATAGCCTTAAAAGATTAAACCCAGGAAATGAGTGAAAGTAAACACCAAAGAACACAGCAAGAGCAGAGTAGTAATGATCAATCACAGATTTCTTTAAACCTTGCCCTCGGGGGCTGTGTGGTGGACACCTTTCATCTCAACAGAAATAAAGTCACTGTTTCACACAACAGTAATAGAATTCTGTCTTACAAATGAGGAGGAATTCAAGCAGTGTAGATGTGTAGTTTAAGTACTGTGATGGCTCTCACAGAGCTATAATTTCAGATGTTTGAATTCAGTGAAATAAAGGGGAGATCATAAAAATAATAATTGTCTTTTGAGTTTAGATTCACCCATTCACATGTTTTTCCTTCCCTTTCACTACACTTTGCAAATTTGTATTTTTTACTTAATTGATTATAATTACTTATTATTTCATATCTATTGCCCCTGTGGGACTGTGTGTTTCAAGAGGCTTGGGGTCCAGTGTTACACACCCTGTAGCCTCAGATTCCAGGAAAGGCCAGAATTATGCCAGGTGCTCAGTGACTATTTGTGGACCAGATAGGAAAGTTGACAGCAAAATGACTTAGAGGGAAAATGCAGCAGTTACCCATGAGCTGGTGGCCTACGGCCAGAAAAGTTTGAAAGGGAGAAGAATGTTCAACATTGTCTAGAAATATATAAATGACTGAGAAGGCTAGATGGGATCAGGTCCTGTCAGCAGTTACTCATTGCTAAGCCGGTGACAGAAATACAGGCATTTGAGTCCAGCCAGGTGTGGCCAGGAGAGCCACATTCTGGCCGACGGCACATTCACAAAGACAGCAAATTAAGACTTGTAACATTACCCGCAAATGAGATTCAAATGAGAGATGTCCTATTAATTTATTTGTATTTATGATTTAACTATGTTCGTTTGTTGAGTGAATTTATAAAACATACTAAAATTTGCCAAAGACTTTTTATTTCTAAAAAAATCATATCTGTACATATATATGTATATATTCATATAACATTTTCATATATATGTATGCATATACATATATGTATTTATTCTAGAATATATTTTTTTTTCTTTAGTCTGATATAAATAAACCCCAAAGGAAGTGGCCCAGGATACTCAGAGGCCCTGATGTCATTCTCAACCGTGCTCATGATCACAATTTCTTAGAAAGAGGCAGGGTATAGAATTTTAAGCAAACAGCAACCTAAGCCTCATAGAACATGTAGGATTATCCTCTGTGTGGGCTTGATTGTTTCTCTAGCTTGTCTTTAAGCCCACAGGTCACTGATGCTTACGTGGTACAAAGTGAGACATATTTTGGTGGCCTAAGGAGCGTCACGTCCAACCAGGTGCATGACAAAGGTGCCACAGCATCTAACCTCCCCACAACTAGCCTGCCTCCTGCGTTTCTACATGCATGTGGGCAAACCTAAACTCGATTTGAGGTAAAGTTTCCTGCAGAGAACACTGTTTCTATTGTGCCAAACTTGCCAAGGGGAGGGAACAGAGCAGGTCCATACATTGCCACTGATTCTGAGGGATTTTATTTCATAAACTCTAGCTCAGCAGTAGGAAACCTTGGCTGTATAGCGGGATCATCTGAGAAACTTAAAAAAAATATCGGTGGGGACTTCCCTGGTGGTGCAGTGGTTAAGAATCCACCTGCCAATGCAGGGGGCACAGGTTCGCGCTCTGGTCCGGGAAGATCCCACATGCCACAGAGCAGCTAAGCCCGTGCACCGCAACTACTGAGCCTGCGCTCTAGAGCCCGCGAGCCACAACTACTGAGCCCACGTGCCACAACTACTGAAGCCCGCGCACCCAGAGCCCGTGCTCCACAAGAGAAGCCGCTGCAATGAGAAGCCCGCGCACCACAACGAAGAGTTAGCCCCCACTCACCGCAACTAGAGAGAGCCCACACACATCAAAGAAGACCCAACGCAGCCAAAAATAAATAAAAACCTTGAGGATATTAAAAAAAAAAATTGGTGCTTGGGTGCCACTCCCAGAAATTCTGATTTAATTGCAGCCCAGAGATAGACGGTTGCACTCTATAGATCCAAAATGTAGCCAAAGTCAAGAACCACTGCCCTAGTTTCAGTCTCCTCATTTCTAGGAGGGCCTCATAAATGCTATCTCACACGTCTCTTGTGAGGGTTCAAAGAGATAATGTGTGTAATAGGAATCCATAATATTGCTGAATTCACCAGTTTCCCTTCTTCCTTTATTTCAGGAGGGGAACTAGAAAGCGAAGGACGTGGGGTTGGGGGAGTCTGGGAAAGTGAGGAGGAGAGATCCATAGAGCCCTCTAACTTCTGCCTATTAGCAGTTCATTAGGGTTAACAAGCTATCCTTTTGTCAGAGCAAACACTTTTGAAGGATTAAGCCTCATTCTCGCCTTAGTGTGAATGACTTAATCAGATAATCTCCTATCACCTAGTTGGGGATTTACTATTGAAGGACTGGGGGAAACAAGGAGAGAGAGAGAGTTGCAAGGGCTGCAAGGGCGGCCTGGAGTTTTTTGAGGGCAGGGTGAGGAAGCCTGCCTGTCTGCAGCCACAGCGTCTGGGAACTAGACTTGACACTCAGTAGGCTTTACATAATGGCAGCATGAAAAATAAGAAATACTTCCCCTCACGTTGCTAGGGCAATGATTTGTTAAAGCGTTCCTACTGTCAGGTCGCTTGTCTGTCTAATGGCTCTTCCTGACTTTTCGGTGTCTTTCTTTCTGCCGTCAAGCACTTAACGTGTGCCAGGTAATTATACCATTTGCCAGCTGGTTGGGAGTCTATGAGGAGCAAGGCCTTGCCCAGCCCTATCCTCTTTGCCATCTGCTTGGCACATGGGTTTAATTGAATTATTTCACTTGCTACACTCTTTTCCAAACGTGCAGGGTTTTTTCCCTATGTCTGTCCCCCTCTACTAGATTAGACTGTGAGCACCTCGAAGAGATCTTAATTTCCGTGTCCCCAGTGCCGTTTAACTCTTGATACGTAGTGCTCAATAAATATCTGTTAAATGAATCAAGGAGCAGCCGGGAGCCCCTGATGCCTACATTAAGACATTAGAATTAATTTATGACTGTACTGCTTAGTTCCCACACTACTGGACAAGGCAAAGAGGGAAGAAGAGAAAAAAGATGTGTATATGAAGCTCCCACCATTTATTCATGTGACAAAAACTGTTCTTAATTCAGAAGTCCCTTTAGGACAGCACTCCCCAACCTTTTTGGCACCAGGGACTGATCTTGTGGAAGATAGTTTTTCCACAGGCTGGGGAGGGGTGGAGGGGCGATGGTTTTTCAGAATGATTCAAGAGCATTACATTTATTCTGCCCTTTATTTCTATTATTATTACATTTTAATAATATATATTATACAATTACAATTACATTGTAATATATAGTGAAATATATAATGAAATAATTATACAACTCACCATAATGCAGAATCAGTGGGGGCCCTGAGCTTCTTTTTACTTGCTACTCACTGATAGGGTTTTGATATGAGTCTGTAAGCAACTGATTTATTATGGTGTTTGTGCAGTCAAACCTCTCTGCTAATGATACTCTGTATTTGCAGCCACTCCCCAGCGCTAGCATCACCGCCTCAGCTCCACCTCAGATCGTCAGGCATTAGATTCTCCTAAGGAGCGCGCAACCTAGACCCCTCGCATGCGCAGTTCACAGTAGGGCTATGAGAATCTAACGCCCCCACCGATCTGACAGGAGGCGGAGCTCAGGCGGTAATACGAGCGATGGGGAGCGGCTGTAAATACAGAAGAAGCTTCGCTCGCTCGCCTGCCCGCTCACCTCCTGCTGTGCGGCCAGGTTCCTAACAGGCCACGGACAGGTGCTGGTCCGTGGCCCAGGGGTTGGGGACCCCTGCTTTAGGACATCACTTGAAACATGGTCTGAAGGTAATTTTGGAAACAGAAGGGGAAGCAGGAATAAGAGATGCCGACAAAACATCCAGAGAGAGAAAACCCACACAAAGGAATGAGAAGAAAGAAGGATGTGGAATATCACAGAAGCCAAAAGAAAGGAACTTCAGAAATAAATGAGTAAATAGATACAGTGGACGTTTAGGAAAAGAAAAATCAACCTTGCTATTGGCAATTTCAGGTTTTTTTGGTTTTTTTATTTTGCATTTAGGAAGAAATAAGGCAATGGCCACATTTTCCAGATGCTTTTATTCTACATAGAACAGAGTTAACATGTAGAAATGTTTGGATTACAGTCCATAAGATAGTTACACTATAACATTTATACTGTTAGATCTAATAGATACTGTTTTTAAAAGATTACAAGGAGACTCCCTGCTAAACCACAGCACACCATTTTATGAGATGGTAGAAAATATTTCACAATATTACATGTAATTATATATTGTAAGGTAACATAATATAGGTAATATATCCATTTTGACCTTCTGGTATCAGTTTCATAATTATTTTTGTAACATTTTTACTTATTAAAAGACCATTAGTGTACATTTTCTTTTCCTTAATGACAGTCTGTATTAGAAGACTGTGTGTATATCCTAGATAAGAATGTCTAGAAATGTATTACACATTAGACACATGACTTCAGGATCTGGGACGTAGGCTCAGAAATGCTGCACTGTGGGGCAGGAGGCTTGACCCCTTATTAACTGTGAGGTTTTGGTCAGGGGTCAATTCTCCAGTCTCTGTTACTTTATGTGACAAATGAGGATTATTAATGCATATGAATGACATGGAGATATTATTTGCTTTATAAAGTTCTATTATGAGGTGAAGTGGGGAAAAAAACAGCACAAAATTGCACATGTAGTACAATAACGATTGTGTAAAAAAATGTGTTGAGGAAAACCTGGAAAGAAGTAAACTAATATTATCAGTGTCTATTTCTGGGAACTGGAATCACTGCTGAATTTTATGAAAATGTTCTGTCTTCAGAAATTTTGAGTTTTCTATCCTGTGTTGACTTGAGGGAAGAAATAAATCTCTCTTTCTCACACACACACACACACACACACACACACACACACACACACATTTCACTTCTCTCAAGGCCTGGAGCTGGTCATCTTATGGATTCTCTTCAGCTCTGAGATGGAAGATTCTAATGTTTACTGTATCTCACTGCTATAGGCAACTAAATCACTCTCTTCTCTCAGGTCTTCAGCCATTTGCTGCCTTCGCTGTCCTGGCCAGAGCACACTCTTCTGGTTTGCTCTCCTTCTCAGCGGCGGTGTATTGCCTGCCTTCCGTTCTGCGATTAGCCTATCAGGCTCCCGCACACAGCAGTCAAGTATAATCTAGTTATCTCCGTGAAAAGCAAATCTGGATCCTGTGCCAATTATACAGGCCCCCCCAACTTCAATATAACCAAACATGTCAATGGTTCCCACTGAGCAAAATTATCATGATTGGAGCTTTGCATTTTGAGTGTGATTAATTTTAGTAAGATTCATCGAATCTCTCACTGGACTGTAAACTCCTTGAGGTTAGGTTTCCCATTAGTTTTTTATCAGTCATGGGATTTCCAGCCCTAGCATGAGCTCAGGATTCAAGGTTCTAGACCTACAGTTCCCACTGCTTTGAATGATTTTTCCCCAGTTCTCACTTCTTTGAGGACTCTGCCTACTTCTGACCATCTCAATCCTTGACCAACTATCCTGTTTAACAAACACAGCCTCCCCTCCTTTTCCCCTCAACCTGCTTTCTTTTACTTCATAGTACTTACCTCCATCTGAAATTGCCTCAGATGTTTATCTTTTTCTACATATTTATTCTCTACTTGTTTAGTGCCTGTCTCCCTCTAAGAGACTGTAAACTCCTTGAAGGAAGTGATTGGGATGTGTCGTTCATTTCTGTAACCATACTGCCTAGAACAGGACTTAACACAGTGGATACTCCATGAACATTTGTGAAACAGAGGCATTGTGTGAATGTGTTTTCTGTAAGGAAAGAAGGAAGGAAGGATGGAAAAATGGAAAGGAGAAAAAAAGAAAAAACAAGGAAGAAATAGAGCAGGAAAGAATTATATTCCTAGAAATCTAATGTGGCTCTTCTTCATATTAAACTTGGGGAGCACTTATGCCTATATTCTTGTTGCCCTAGTGTCTTTAAGAAAAATGATGAAAATAAATGGCCTGAATCAGAAGACACTGATGCTAGCTCTTCTCTGTCATGGTTCCAATTTACTTATACAGTATTTTCTGGTCTAACAAGGGAACAGGGCCAGATGGGCTCTAATGTTCCATTCTCTACTAAAATTCTGTGGTTCTAAACCTTTAATTCTGAAACGTATTTGCTTTCTATTTCCCTATTTCTAGATACTAAAATGATTATAGTGAAGATTTAGATTCAACTTTTAGGTAAAATAGGTTAATTGAAAAATGCATGATAAAATTAATATTTTAACTCAGTTTTAATCTTTATAAACATTTTAAGACAAATATATTGGTTTTATATATTTTTACATTTATGTGTTTTGTACATTAAGTGGTATATATATTATATATGCAATATGTTCTATTATATAACATACTATATATACACACAATAGAATATATATTATTTATATTTAAATACTAGGCATAATTTTAAAAACTTACTTGATATGTGAAATATATAAAGGTCCTAAACTAAATTTAGATAAACTAAATTCATACAATTCTATCAAGTATAGTTGTTCAGATATCTGAACAAGTTTGAATCCAGGCTACAGAAGAATGCTTCCACCCCCTTCCCTGCTGTGAAACTGAATGGAGATACATTTAATGCATGTACTTAAAATAGATTCACCATACGAAAGTGTTTCCAATTCTTCACTGCCTTCCAGCAGCTTCTTCTCTTAACCATCTATATTTAAACATGGGTCAAAAATCATGGGGCCTGAATTTGGGTCCCAGTTTTGACACTATCTTGTAATGGATTCTTTTTACTCTGGTATAATAACAGGATTCCTAGATCTGTGATTCAAGACCTTTTCATATTTCGAGGTTTAAGAAGCATACCTTGGGATATTTTCATTTAGATGGTTTGTTGGGGGAGAGGCAGAAAAGGCAAATATTTGGACAGCAGTGAGAGCTTACTGAGCTATAAATGTGGTGTGTAAGGAATAAAGACACAGATCTACTAGAGAATGGACTTGAGGATATGGGGAGGGGGAAGGGTAAACTGTGACAAAGCGAGAGAGAGGCAGGGATATATATACACTATCAAACGTAAGGTAGATAGCTAGTGGGAAGCAGCCGCATAGCACAGGGAGATCAGCTCGGTGCTTTGTGACCGCCTGGAGGGGTGGGATAGGGAGGGTGGGAGGGAGATGCAAGAGGGAGGAGATATGGGAACATATGTATATGTATAACTGATTCACTTTGTTATAAAGCGGAAGCTAACACACCATTGTTAAGCAATTATACTCCAATAAAGATGTAAAAAAAGAAATGTGGTGTGTAGGACAAGAAAGATACAGTTCTCACACACATACACACACACACACACACACACACACACACACACAAGCTTACACAGTGCCGTAAAGACTCTCATTTGAATGAAAAAGATAAATGCTACCATTTCCTTTATCTGTGTTATTGTAAACCAGGTAGCTGATGTTATCTCTGAAAACCATATTCCTTAACTGTATTTCTATTGGGATTCATTGGTATAATTAAGACTTGAATGGTCTGAAATATTTCAGGAAACTGCAGTGAATATTCTTTCCTTTATCTGAAAATGTAGTTTTATTTCATCTGAAATTGTTTTCTATAATTTCCCTCTCCACCCAAAAACGACATTCTTTTTATACTTATAGATATACTTACTCATGAGCCTATGAACTGTAACTACACTTCATAGAAGAGAAACCATAATGCTATCCTAGCACTGAGGGAATATGATTGGTATTATAAATGGGAACTATTTACTTTTTATTACTATAATGATTTTTTAATAATTTCCACAATTTGAAATGTGGTTAGAATGCCACTGGTAGTTGAAAGCTGGCAACATGATTTAATATTTGTAGCATATGATCTGGTGTTTGCTGCACTGCTTCAAACTGTTAAATGTCATTATTCATGTTATAGTATTATCAATGATAATAAATTAAGCTAAACCAGTGGCAGTGAAGTTTTATATCATCATTTATTTTGACTCACTTTGGAGTCCTAGGTTGACCATTGTTTTGTATGAGTTTTCTTATGTGAAATAACATTTTTTCCTCTCTTCTCTGTCATTTACTAGGATGTTTATTCTACTGTTTCTAACATTCAAGGGTCTTTCTTGTATTTCTTTGTCTTCTGTTCAGTGGAGCAGAAAATTTGTCTGGGCTTCAATTTTTCTTTTGTTCCCAGAACGTCTCCCCTCCTCCAGTGCTGAAGTGGAAACATAATTTCCACTCTTGCACCACACAGGTTCAAAGTCTTGTTTTTCACCATGTTGCTCCCAACAGCGAATTTTCTAACCCACGTGAAAGAAGAACACCAAAGCTCTAACCTGGAAGTCTGCAAGGGTCTGAGAACAATTGAAAATAAGTTCCTACAACCAGGATTAGCCCTCAGCGGTTCACTGGACATTCTGAGGAGAGGCACATGGAAGCCAGTGAGGGCACCCACCTGCTGGCACAGGCATAGGTGGCCCAGCTCAGAAGTCAAGGTCTATTGTCAAGGAGAATGGAGGCAAACAGGAGAAATTAAAAAGCAAGTAGCAAACAATCCAGTAGGCTTAGCCAGGGACTTGGGAGTCTCCTCCCTTCCTCATTCCCTGCATGAGTCATTTTTCCAGTCTGTCCACACCCATTCACCCTTCTTCCATCGGCCTCCACCCTACACTCCCATTCACCCTCCAAGCTGTTGCTACAGGATCTTTCTGAAATGCAAGTCCAAATTTCACCTATCTCCTTGCTGTGTAAACTCATCTAGATCATCACAGTTTTCAGAGTAAAGTTGAGACCCTTGGATTAGCACAGACCTACTTTTAGCTCATTTGCTGCCACTCTCCTATAAGTATCCGGCTTGCACTTCTAACAGAAAGACTGGCAGGTCCACTGTATTTGCCAGGCTCTTTTCTCCAGTGGACCTGGACTCAATTCCCTTTATCTTGCTAATTGCTACACACCTTTCAAGGGACCTGTTAAAGTCACTCTTCCAGGAAGCTTTCTTGACTCTACTCAGGCCCATCTTGGGCTAGCCTTCATCATTTTAGCATTTATCCTTCAGGCGGAATTAATTGGTTTATTTTTCTCTTCAGTAGCCTCTTCCTTAGTAGAGGTATTATCCTTGAGGGTAGGAACTCTGTGTCATCCATTCTTGAATCTCTGGCATAGCAGGCACTTGATGTAGTTGTTGAAATGAATGCTGAATTAGAAGAAAAGAAGTCCTTATAGCTTGGGGTAGCTACCAACTGGCAGATAGAGAATGCCCATCCCTGTTCTCTGAGAAAGTGTCGGTTTCCTTTTAAATTTGCTTCCACTGTGTGCGCACTTGGGTACTTTTCAATGATTAACACTGAGAAGTGGCACCATCTAATTAATTTATTTGTTCTGGAAGGGAGCAGTGCACAATATTAACTCAGTGTTTTGTGGATCTAGCCAAGGGTCGAGATCGCAAGTCTGTTATTAATGCCTCTAGAAGTATTTTTGTATTTTAGCACCTTTCATGATGTTTTTCCTTCTCCTCCTGAAGCTGTCCCCACCCTCTCTAACACAGCCTAACAAACTTGTAGGAAGTACATCGCACAGTAGCTAGCATTTGGTCCTAAATTGTGTCCAAAACATGGAAAAAAATGTTTTTAATTAGAATCGTCATTGAACAAGTTATTCCCTAAATCCAAAGGAAGTTCTGCCCCGCCCCCCGCGCCTATCTCTAAAACTTGATCACATAACGATAGTCCAGGATTCTTTCTATTCAAAGTGAAGGCAAGTTACATCTTACGACACCCAGTGAATTATGATTTGGGGCTGTGGTTTCCTTTGTTCCAGCAATGATATGACTTATTTGCCTTGGACTATTACAGTATTTCAGAAAATGAATATTTTATGTTGAAAGAGGGGGTTCTTCTTTCTATAAATCATACAATGCAGAGTTGGGAAGGAAGGGGATTTTACATTCCAAATATTATTTACGAAGTAGATGGGAAGCCGGTATGTGAGTGTTCGTGCTTGTGTGACAGTAAGTTTTACTAAGGAATTCCAAAACCGTGGACACCCTGTTACTTGAGAAAGATACACACTGGCAGCCGTGCGGATGTCTTTCCCGCCTGTGGGCCATCAGGTTCAAAAACTGGTGCATTTTAACGCGGCAGCCCCACCAGCTCCTACTGTTTTATCCTGATTTTGAGACTCACCTTCAGTCTAACCTTGCCGGCTGCCTTACCAAGTCCCATCCACGGGCCTCTTTCAACAACGAACCGATTTGTCGGCTCAGCCAGTCGCAAGGAGCAGAAAGTAGTAGCGGTGCGTCCTCTCTGCACTATAGCTCGGAGGTTATAATGCTGAACGTATAAGATGGAAGATACCACCGGGAGGCGGCGGGGATGCACCTCGCCAGCTCCAGCTCGGGTTTCCTTTTGCTCTCCGCGCCGGTCGGCGGGTGGCAACGACCACCCCCAGCGGACTTTGTTTGGTTGAGGGGCGACGAGGTGGCGGGGGAGCAGAGCCGAGGGGCGGCGGAAAGTTGAAGAGCGTTTTTTTCGCCGCCGCGTGGGTTCCGGGGCTCGACGAGTCCGCCCAGGGCTTCCTGGTGGGGCTGGGCCGGCGGGGGAGGGGCCGCGCAGCAGCAGCGGAAACCAGACCTCGGCGATAAGAGGCTGCACAGCGACATGCAACAGTCTTTTCACTGCAGCTGAATGAGTTGTGGCGCTCACAATGCTCCCGTGACCGGGAACTGACAAGTTCAATTTTAAATCGCGGGCCTCTTGGAATCATGACTCCCACAATGCCTTGGGCACTCGCTCGGCAGTCGGGCTGCCTCTGAAAAAAAAATGTGAGAGGTAAGTTTCCATTTTCACAGTTTGCTCGCGCTGGTCTGCTGCTCTGCATTGTTCGTGTTCTTTCGGGGCTGTACATGGCTGAAGGAGGAAGTGAGAGGACGCTTGGGCCGGCTCAGCACGCTGGATGGTTTCCTATCACACACCATCTCGAGCTAGAGGGAAAGCGGGAGGTTGCAGCTGCAGCCCAGCTGCGAGGAGCCCTTCCCTGGGCTTTGCGGACACTGTCAGCACTGCCAGCTTCCCACTTGGCAGCCTAAGAGAAAGAAGGAGAAAGAAAGAAGGGGGGTGGTGGTGGTGGCGGATAAAAGAAACAGGTGCGTGGAAGTGTACTTACAACTTAACGACCTTTGTCGGGGGGGAGATGCGAGTCCATCAGATGGGAGCCACGGTTTCTCCCAAGAGATCCCGCATCCCTGCCCCTGGGACTGCCATCCAGCCCGGTTTTCTTCTGGGCCAAATATGTGCACGCAAAGGTTAATTCTCTGCCTGCTACCCATAAATTACGCATGACATGTTTAGCTGGGCTTCCTTATATGGAGAGTGCTGTATTTCAGTCCAGTTTGCCTTTTGCCAAGTTTACAGGGCGGAAGAAGCCCTGCATGAGAGGGCTCTTTTTTTTTTTTCCCCATCGTTTTGTAGTGCGTCACTCAAAAACTGTAAGAAAAGTAAGTATAGGCGCTCTCAGGGTGGAGCCGCAGTTAGTGGACTGAATTGCTTTCATGAAAGGTTGAAAAGAATGAAAAGTAGTTAGGACTTGGGTTCTGGTTTTTTAGACAAAAGCAGGACAAATATGTAGCGCGGCCTCCCCCCCCCCTTTTCTTTTTTTAAACGGAGCCGGAATCTGTTATTGGTAGTAATGTGTCATGTGAGAATACTTTGATTCCAGAGCCTGTAACACGAGCAGGTATATGGTGGAGCTTATGCTTGCCCCTCTCACAGCACTTTACAACTAGAGTGGTGAAGCTGGAAGGGTAATTGTGTTCTTAAATCTCTCCTGGGCGGGGAGAATATGCGGCTACTAGGATTCTGTGCTGTATTTCCGTGGAGTGCGCTTCCCTAGGATTAAGATTGAGTAAGAAGCTGCCAGAAAGGTTATTGCCACTGCCTTTACTTTGCGTGCCCACCAGCCCAGGCACAAGCCGATAGCAAATGGATGGTAAACTCTGCCCTACTCGGAGGAATTTCTCAAACAAATTAATACAGTGAGAGAGAAGTCATAATGAATGCCTTTGGATTTGCAGGCCGTCTGCAATGTGCTTTGAAATACTACACCAGTGGACACGGTGTTCCCCCCTCCTGGGTTTGAACACAGTGCCTGTTTATACCCAGAGGGTAGTTAGTACATAACTATTCTATACCAGCATAAGTGAGCCACTCCATGTTATCTCTGTGGGTTCCTGAGAGCGTTGGTGTTGCTGTTGAGATAAAAATGTTATCACTGAGACAAGTTAAAATGAAAGTTCAAAGACTGTAAAATTTATCCCAGGAATACTTAGTTCAGTCCTTAGAATGTCTTAGATATGGTGCTATAGCTGGAGACTCTGAATAAAGTTATTTTGTAGCCTGTGAAAGCACATTGTTGTCACTTGTATCTTTGCTTTCTTAAAGTTGGTGACAACTACAGCTCCGAACTGTGTTTTAGGAAATCTCCAGCTTTCTGAGTTTCATCAGTGTTGTGTATTTGCACGGGGGTGAATTTGTTTTTGGATTATTAGTGTGTTGTTAGGCCTTCTTTCAAAAGGTAGACAAAGCTTTTGGTTTTATTTGTTCAATGGGGGGTTTCCTTGCAAAAGTTGCCTTTTGTGTTTTAAGGAACAAGTTGCGTCAGCACCAGAAAACCTGTTTATCCATTCGTCTATAATTACAGTGTCACTAAAGACATAACAATCAGGTTGTATTATTACTAAGAGACTCAGAAAACCTCACATGTGCCTAGTTTAATTTTTTTTTCTCACGTAACTAAGAACAAATTTGTGTGCAGATACACATCGTGTGTGATACTCTGTGCAGCCATGCCAACAGAGAATCCAAAGTGTTTTATGGTTTGAGATATTATTGCTTGTGTTTACATTTCCACATTTGGGGCAAACTTAGACTCCAAGTTGAATTCATTAAATTTTGATTCCAACATTCTGTTCTTCCTCTGGGCACGGAATTCCTATGAAATGAAACACTGGGTTCTGTTCCAGAACAAGAACAGAATATCTCAAGGTTTC
Source organism: Phocoena sinus (assembly GCF_008692025.1). Lineage (NCBI taxonomy): Eukaryota > Metazoa > Chordata > Mammalia > Artiodactyla > Phocoenidae > Phocoena > Phocoena sinus. The sequence goes on from NC_045766.1 coordinate 32,003,230, forward strand.
TCCTGGCGGGGGAGGGAGGGAGTAAAATCGTATTTCTGATTGAGGAAGGGTGTATTACTTTTTTATATAAAATTTCCAGTCTTTACTGTAAGCAAAAAAAATCGCCCTTGCATTTATCATTGTCGCCATACATTAGGCCTGTATTTGATATATCTATTTATGGAAACAGAGAGAATAGCCTTGCTGCACCTTCTGGCTTTCTGCTTGGTGATAGAAGATGCAGAGATTAGAGAATATCTCAGATCTTGCTTAGAAGAAGATGAAAAGAATAGGTGATTGGGGTTTCTTACACTCTGAGGCATCAGGGTGGGCCGTAGATATGAAGGTCAGGGGAGCAGAAGAAGGAAGTGAAATATAGTTACTTAAATATTTGGTTCAATATAAAATCCTAATGGCAATACCGATCACAGAGGATGTTACATAGGGAGATTTTAAAGTGTGTGGCCTTTTAGGCCAAAAAGCTTCATATTTTTGGAGTCTAGAACGTGCTGTCCAGTACAGTAGCCATTGGCCACATGTGACTGTTGAGCACTTGAGATGTGGTTTTCTGGATTGAGGTTTGCTCTAAGTGTACAATACGTACTGGATCTTGAACACGTTGTACAAAAGAAAGAGTATAAGACATCTGATACTATTTTTTATATTGATTATATGTGGCAGTGATAATATTCTGGATATATTGGTTTCAGTAGAATATATTGTTAGATTAATTTCACGTGTTTTTTTTCACTTTTTAAAAAATACTGCTACTAGAAAACTTAAAATAACAAGTGTGGTTTGCATTGTATTTCTATTGGACAGGGCTGTTCTAGAATAACGCAAGAAAGCACTATTCTGGTAGAAAGCCTAAGGAGTTTGCTGGTCAAAACACAATAAAAAGGATTTTTATTTTTACAAGCTAAAGAAGTTTATTATACATAGGAATACCTCATCTTTCTTATCCATTGTAACCAAAATTTGAGAAAACACACCACCTAACATCTATTTTTGTATCCTCAAAACTACTATTTAGTTTAGAGATTTAATGGTGAGGTAGTAATAACAGAGAAAAGGCTTATAATTAGGGGATGAGTCTTAACACCTCTCAAAGGCCAGAATAGAGTATGATTGCTACTTAGGAACATTTTAGAGACACTATAGTTATCATTGTCCTGAAGTTACCAAACACAAACGAGTCACTAAACTTTATTTTAAAATAGAGTTTTCAGTAAATAGCAGTTATCTTCAGATGCTTCATATATATTTTCCTTTGCTGTGACTTTCCACCTTTAGAGAATAAAACCCCAAATAAGTCCAAACTCCTGACTGTATGTTAATCGAAGATTAATGAATTCACAAGAATGAGAGATTTTTCACCTGGAGGGAAGAGGGCATTGTTTTGAATGTTAGGAAAGGTAAGAATACGTTTCTGTAGTAATGTTCTGGGCTTTGAGGAATTCCTATACACAGAGACATTGTCTTTATAATTTGAACACATTTTGAGAAAGCATCTGACTGGTAAACAAAGCACAATGGCCTAGGACCTGGAGACATTCCTTTCAGATATTTTCAAAACTGAAGTACATTTTGCCATGCACAGTGAGTGTTAAACTGAAAAAAAACGTGGTTCTTTTCCATCCATATAACATACGCTTACTTTTATTTCCTTGAAGGATACCAAAGATATAATAAGACAGGTTGGATGCAGTGAGTTCTTCTTTGGTGGGGGTGGGGCGGGGAAGGGAGCAAGTTTTATGGAGAATCTCAGAAGAGTTGCCTCCCGGCTTGGTGCCATCTTGAATCTGTCCCCCACCTACAGGAGGCATAACTGCCATTAGTGTCAATGCATGTGTGGAACCTGCGGGGGACAATCATCCCCATTAACTTTGTAGATCATTTCTGATGAGTCATGGAGCAGATTCACTAATGGTTGGAGAATTATTGATCACAACGCAGAGGATTCAAGAAGAGCTATTGACATAGGGCACTAAAAGTCTCTAGACGTATTTTGTATTTTTAGAGTTGAGGTAGGGAACTCGGGGTTTATGTAGTAGTGTTTTCATATTATAAAAATACACATTTATATAAGCATTACAGCTATATCCTTGGAAAAACACTTAGCAAATACGAGGTTATAGTTTTCTACATATTATTGTTAGTCTTTTAATGATTTCATTAGATCCCTTTCAGATAATTATTCATGTTTTCTGAGAGGCATCTTATCACTTCTGCCTGTGACGTCCATAAAAATGAAAAACCTTTGAAGAATTTATGTTAGAGTTTTAGGCATTCTGTATTTGTTACTTTTCCCACTATTTTTGAGATCTTACTCTAGGATTCTGTGGTGATCCTTTGTCAAAAAGAGTTCAGGATATATTAATCTCAAGATGAAATGTAGGCATATTGGATAGAGTGGTAAATTACTTTTCCACTGAGATCAATTATTTTAAAAAGGTGAAGGTATTTCTGAAATAAGTATCATGCTTCAAGTAGTGTATATGCTCCAAAGGAAAAAACTGTCATCTCTTTGGACATTGTTTTAAGAAATCGAGAAGTGTATCTTTCATATACCCAAAGAGGTGAATAATAGCTAATAAGGTACATAGTCCCATCAAGCGTGGATACAATTTGTGTGTGAATGTATATATGAAGATAAAACTTTTCCCAAGGCAATGCCAATTTATTCAAATCACCTGGATATTAAATAACATAATATTATTAAAAAGAATTGTGATAACACCATTGTAAAGCAATTATACTCCAATAAAGATGTTAAAAAAAATATCACCTCCATTCCAGTCCCTCTTTAGCAGAATTCACAAAATGACAATATTTCTTCCTCCAAAGGATTCTTAAAAAAATTTATCTTGAGACTGGATTTTCACTATTATTTCCACTTTAAAAATAGTCGGGGAGCTCTTAATTAAGAATAAATTTGTTTTAAAGAGTTAACAAGATTCTAGGATCATGGGAACACGTTTAATCATGTGAAATGAACATTGCATGCTGATTTGAGATATTATTTTATTTTGTAAAGTTGATTCATAGGAAAATACGTATTTTGGCAAAAATAGCAAGCTATGTTCAGTGAGATTTGCCAAACTTAAGATATACCTTTTCCTCAAAGAGGTGGCAGTCTGGTAGGGGAAGTAAGAGTTTTGAAAATAACTGTAAAGTGGAAAGTGATATTTCGTAAGCAGAGGCTAGGTAACATGGTATGGAAGTTGAGATAAGGGAAGATACGTCTTAATGTAGCTCTGACCAATACATGTAATAAAGGGAACAAACAGTTCTAACGCATTAATAGTGGAAAACAAAAGGTATTCTTTATTTTTTAACATTATAAAAATATTATTCTGTTAAAGCAGCATTAATTATATCTATTTAGTGATATTTCCATATCTTTCATATGTATACATTTAACATCCAGACATAATTTTCATACATGTTCTAGTTCATTTATTTAGTTCATTTTGCTGGTAGAAATACATAGATTTCCAAACGTCCTATACTAAAATATTGATAGCTTTGTCATTAGTATTACTGTTGAATACCATAAAATATCAGTTTTTGAAGCCACCAGATAGTTACAAATGTATCAGAAACCAAAGTGGGTAACTGGGGTGAACAGTGGATGTAGAAAAATATGTTCAAGAGAAAGCTAGGTTAAAAATAAGCTGGTAATTACAAGGTTGTTTGCTAAAAAAATCTATATACTAAAGTTAAGCAGTGGAAGTAACACTAAAATATACCAAAAACCCAGTGATTTCATTTTGGGAAAGGAAACGTATAATATATAATGAACAGCAATGAGAGAACTATATATTAGCAGGGAGATTTTAATCAGAGACAGCCAGAGTATACAATTTAATGTGACGTTGAATAGAAGAAAAGTGAAGAAAGAAAAACAAGATATAGCTGATGATTTCAGGCACTGGTAGAAGTGTCACAATTGTGAATACAATTTTGTGGGTTTTTAAAAATAATTCATGAATATTTTAAGTACATGGTTGTGAAAGATGTGGTAACATTGTGTATACTTACTGTACTCCAAATCCCAGCATACTGACATTGTCTACAATGATTATGACTGAATAGACTCTTTCAGAAAATTCGAAAAATGTATGGTAACAATAGTATATGCAGTGGGAGTGTGAGGAAATCTAAACAGTGAAAGACTTTACAGTTTAATAGTCAAAACACGTCAAAAGCAGGTTAAATAACAAGAATGCCAAATAAGGCATTAAGCAGTTCATATTCATATTTAGAACATCACTAAAGATACTTTTTGAACTTGACTTAGTATTAAAACTTACAGACCATACACAGCTTATTGCATCCAAAAAATTTAATCTAATCCAGTATTCAACAATCTGTTTATCAGCATTGTTGATGATAGTAATAATGATAGGTTAACATTTTATTTGTTTCTGTCTTATCTGATTACAAGAAAAGAATTACCTTTACAATGACCTTTTAGCACTCTATGTGGATGGCTAGCTCTTATCCTAGTAGAAAGATAGTCTGGGGTGGGATGGTGATAGTCAAGTTAGGCCACAGGCCACAGATATAATAGGAGGGCAAATGGCTAGCTGCGGTGGGGGAGGAGGGGGGAGTTGGAGAAAAAAGCTCTGAGCCATTGAGTTTGCAACTCAGTATTCTCCACAAAGATTCCCTCATTGATATTTCTGTTTACTAAATTTTAGTTTCAAAAATCCATGCTATGAAATGATACATCAGTTTCTATAGACAGTATATCTAAATTTGTTTTGAAAGTACAATCTTTGTTGCAGTGCAGGTAGAACAACAAAAACAGACCTCATTTGGGGGTAACATGTTTTGAAAAGTGGAACACTTTGTAAATATAAGAGGTGATACTGATGTTATTATTATCATTTAAAAATTATCGTATCTTTATATATTTATTCCATTTTGTCTACATCTTGAAAGGAGTAATAGACTTCGGGAGGTGGGGCACAAAAGTCTCACAATGTATAGATTTTATTTCACCAAACCAGATGTGACTAGGTATGTGGACTGGGAAAAACCATTTACTCTTTCCATTGTTTAATTCTTACATCTGTGAAATTATAAACATGTTAATAATAGAAGTGCCACTTGCTATACATTTCTTTACAAAATATCTCATTTAATCTTTCCGACAGCTGTAAAATATCCCTTATGACTTTTATCTTAAAGATGAATAGCATGACTAGAAAACACTTTTGGTAGTTCGCAGAGTTGTGAGATCTTTTTTCTTCTTTATTCCAATGTCCATATTTTTAACCAATTTTTTGTCTTGCTTGCAGTCATATACAAAGAATGGTGATGAGGATAATAGCTTTAACAATGATTACTAACATCTTGAACTGCTTTCTTTGTGCCAGGGTAAAGTTTATGAATTAATTCACACATTCCTCAGAACAGCCTTATGAGATGTGTACTGTGAATATCTTGGTTTCAAAGATGGGGAAACTGAGGCACAAAGTTAATTGCCCATGGTTTCTTAACTAGGAAGTGGCACAACAAGGAGTGGAACCAAGGTAGTCCAGTTCTAGAACCCATGCTTGTACGTCAAAGAATAAAAATAAAATTTAAAAAACACTTGTGTTGGGTACTGATAGGAGATAGAAACTGTAAACATGTGGAATAATTCAGAAGAGTAAAACTTACTACAGCATTTGAGGAGACGCTAGAAGAATGAGTAGAAAGTAAGAGAGAGAGAAAAGGCCTAGGGAGGGGCAGTTAACAGGGTAGAAGAAACGAAGAATCAGGTGGGAAAGGGAGATGGGGCTCCACTTTGGAGGGCACTGAGGACCAGGTAGTAAGTTTGATTCACAATGGGAACATTAGGAAACATTTGCTTTGGCAAGTAACTGTACAGGTGTTGTGTTTTAGTGACATTTTTTAGAGGAAGAATAGGACATACATAGGATGAAGTGGAGATTGTAGGATAGAGATGAGGGACTAAAAAAGGACAATGACAGGAGAATGAAAGGGACATGTGTGCTAGGGAAAAAGTGACAGGCTTTGGGTCCACAGGACGTAGCAAGTGTTAGATGTGGATGTTAAAGGTGATGGGAGGTATTAAAAATGATTTTAAAAACATGGTAAGAGGGCTTCCCTGGTGGCGCAGTGGTTGAGAGTCCGCCTGCAGATGCAGGTGACATGGGTTCGTGCCCCGGTCCGGGAAGATCCCACATGCCGCGGAGCGGCTGGGCCCGTGAGCCGTGGCCGCTGAGCCTGCGCGTCCGGAGCCTGCGCTACGTAACGGGAGAGGCCACAGCAGTGAGAGGCCCGCGTACCGCAAAAAAATAAAAAATAAAAAAATTAAAATATGGTAAGAATTTTTAAAACTTTTCATCCAAAATTTTAAAAGCTTTGTTAATGTTATCCCTGTTCATCACATTGCTCCTTGTGAGCTCTTTTAGTATAAAGAACTATATTTTAAAATATCAGAGAAAAACACTTAAAATTATATTTTATCAGGACCTATAACTTGGGTAAGTGGAAGATACCTGTTAAGTTCTTAAAACAGTTCATTTCTGTGTCAAGCTCTTTTAAAAGACAGGTTGTCTTTTAAATTCTTTATTCCAAATTGGTAATTCTAAAGTAAGCGTAATTTCATCTTTAGGGGTATGTTGTTGTTTGCTAAGAAATGTCTCATTGACGGCTAGGCAGTTGTGGTCCCCTGTTAAAAGTTCATGCAGAACGCTGGTGTAAATGATCCTCAATGATAAACCAGGTGGCAGATAGATACATGATAAAACAAGTTTGCAATGTGCTCAATGTAGCTGACATTTATACTTCTCAGACCTTGCTATTTTAGGGAAGGTATCAGTGTAACTGTGGTATTCTTTTTCCTGGAAATAAAGATCCTTAATAATCAGACGTTCTTATAAACAGAATTATTTACCTATGGGAATAAATAACCAGTTGCATTGAGTTAACAGTTACATGGAGTTGTGAGAATAGTTATATTTCAAATAGAATAGAAAGCTTTGCAGGAGTACTCGTAGGCCTTTTTACATAAGGCACTTACATGCCTTTTACAAGTAAATGGCTTAAGAGAGTTTAAGCAAAGCATGTCAGAACAATGACTGTATTTAATACACATAGAGAAGTTCTTATGAAATCAAGACAGTTTTCAAGAAAAAGATTCTATTTATAAAGATTTACCACTTTATTTAGATGTTCTATATCCACAGAAAATAATTTTAAAATTGCACTGTTTATGTCTTTAAATGTAGCATGTTTATGTAGAGCTAGAGAACATAATGTTAACTGTTTCATTTTACCTTTTGTTTATATGCCTTTTAGTATTATGTGAAAATCACACTCAGAACATGCCTTTTTCTATTATTAGACTTTTTTTTTTTGCCTTATCTGGTTTTGGCCTTGTGCTACAAAGATATGGTAAAAATCTGTTTTTATTGAATTATAGATAATGCTTAGAAAATTTCATCCTGAAGTAACTAAGGTTAAATAGTATTAAAATTAGAAATTCTTCTTTGTTTTCTCTATTCACTGGGCCAATCTTAACTAGACAAATTTACTCCAAGTTATTTTGAGCCATTATTTGAATTTTCATTATTTGAAAATTTCAGGGAAAGCTGCATTGTCAACTTAATGGCCTTCATATAAGGCAATTGGTCTTAAATACTTTATCCAGAAGACTTTGAGAGATTTGATGAGCGTCGGGAAAGTGAACAACAGGGAATACAAGCAAATCTTTAACCCAGGTGTAGAGCCTCTCTGAGGTATTGCAGGACCTTTCCAAAAATTAATTTGAAATATCCAAAACAATAATTGAGACGATTGAAAAAAATGTACTTCAAATGGAATTCTGCGTAATGCTTTCTGGGGGACCACATTCACTGAAAATTGTCCGTGGGAAATGACTCTCTCACAGGAATATAGTTTGAGGACTGGATTTTAAAAGTAAATACTGTTTTGGGAGCAGTTAACATAGGAAGCGATTATTGTGTCTGTTTCTCAGTAATGGATTAAAGTTTATCACGTGCTGAGGTCTTTTCACTTAGAAAGTTATGTTCCTATGTTAACAATAGGCAATATAGGGAAATCAATTAATTCTTTGTGCTCTGCTAAGTAATCAATTAACAAACATATTTTGAGCACCTGTCGGAAGTAAGGGATTGTAGTAGGTCAGGAGAAGAGGTTTCAAAGGAGAGTTACATAGTTTCTATTCTTCTTTGACATGTAATTGAGTTGGGGAGAAGGACATGAAAAGTTAACAGTACAATCAGGATTGGCACCATAAAGTTGAGTACCAAAGGAGGAAATTCAAAGAAGGAAGTCTTTGTGGAACTGAATGGTTAGGGCCTGCTCTGTGGAGGAGGTGGGCCTGACATAGGCTGAAGGTTAGGCAATCTTTTCAGAAAATAGAGGGAAACGGTACGAACAGTATCAACAGAATGAGGCTAGCTGCCATATTTGAGCACCTTCTCTGCGTGAGACATTCTTTCCAGAAAAGAACCGTAGTGCTACACAATTAGGGAACAGGCTTGTGTGGCAGGAACCACCATCCTCTTGGTAGAGATGAGGAAGCTGAAACTCAGAGAGGTTAACCTACTTGCCTAAATTCACGCAGCCTGGGGAGCAGCCAAAATGAATTGAGGCCAGGTCTTTTCTCACTTCAAAACCAGCATTCTCTTTCCCCTTTATGATGCTGCCGAGAATGAATGTGGTATAGTTATGATACAGTAATTTTAAAACTTCACCCATAGAATTGACAGGGCTCAAGAAGGTATAAATTTAAGTTAAAAGGCTGGCAAGTACATTTCATTCTTTTGCTTTGACATTGGATTACAAATGGCATAGAGTTTTACACCTGTTTGTAATCTTTGCTTCTTAGGTTTATAAGCCTCCTGTCTTAGCAGATATGGTAAGGGCATGCAGTAGTGTGACCCATTATAACATTGCATTTGGGCCATCTGGGATCCAATCAGAGGAAGGTTTGCGAAGATAACGTACTTTCACACCAATAACATAATGCCATAAAATTTTCACCAAGAAATGATAGGCAGAGCTCCAGAGCACATGCTAAATTCATTTATCGTCTTCATATGGTCATTTTATGCTTTCATGTTGCATCATTTTCACACACCAGTCTGTACTCTCTGTCATTATGTGGCATAGCCTAATGACTTAAAAAAGATAAAGTATTCATTGAAGACTGGTTCTCTTGGAGCTTGTCACTTGCTAAAAAATTCCTCTCTTCATAGAGGTATTTTGAACATATACCAAATAAAATTATATATTGTTTAGAGAAGGAAGATGGAAGAATTGTATGCCATTGCTTTTGACCTCAGAGGAAAGCTCTCTTATTAGGAAATATTTATTGAGTGTACTTGTCCATGTGCCACCTCTCATGCTTTATCCACCTATCAGAGGATAAAGAAGTGAGTAAGATACGCCCTGTTCTCAGGGTGGTTTCCAGTGTAGTGATGGAAATATTCACAAGTAATGTACGGGCAAAACAAAGTGGGCACGGAAGAGCCAAGAATAGGCTGCTTGTGGGCAGAGTGTGGAATTTGCCTAAAACCAACCAGTAGACACCTTAACTCTTTGTATACTTTGTATATTGGAGAAAAGACAAAAATCAAATCATAATTTGTTAAAATTACATGATTCAGTACTTAAGCTGTTTATCTTTCTGTTTAAGTATTTGATAAATAAGCATGACCCAAATGTAGGGTGATTCTAGACCAGACAGAAGAGATTAATTTGTTACAGATGTTGGCGCTTCTGTAGAAAGATGGGGACGTAATTCACCTGAAGCTTCTTCATACTAACTCCCTGATTAGGAGATGAAGACACTCAGTATTGACAGTCAGGTTTCAGAGGCTGCAACTTTTGTGTTAACAGAAAAGAAAAATCCATAAAAGAGAGGTGTGTTGTATTTAACTTTAGTGACAAAAGGTTTTAGATAACGCTCACGAAGCTCTTTTTCCTCCAGCTTTTCTTTGTTTGCAGGAAATAAAGCTGTATTTTGTAGGCTAGTTTCCAAACTTTCAAATGGTGAAAGTGCAACTGTGCATATTCTATAAGACCCCATTCAGCTGTGAAGTGTTTGTTCCTTGTTTCCAGGATTGATTCTGCATTCTAGGTTGGAAAACTCAGAATTTTTATTGTATGGCTTGCCATTCTTCATTTGCAATCATAAACATTTATTTAAAGCCCACTGCATAAAAACCTTCACGATAAGATTTTTGGCTGAAATTTTCAGGAGAAATTAGAGATATAGGTCCTCTTTTCTGAAGTTTATGGCCCAAAGGAAAAGATCCATTCATCTTGAAATAATGAAAACAAAACAAGAACTACAAAAGACCATACCATCAGCGATCATAATAATTATAAAAATAGCTTCTTACTTGGTAGGCACTTATTATTTTCCTTATGTGACCATACTTAGTTCTTACACAGCGCTGTGAGATTTATGCATTGCTGGCCCTGGCTCTGCTTCACAGGTGAGAAAATGGAGGCTCAGCAAGGTTAAGGTCAGGTGATTTGCTCAAGGGTCATGTAGCAAGGTACTGTGAGTGCTGAGCTCTCAGCCCAGTTTTGCTGTTTGTTTGTCTGCCTGTCTGTTTCCATCAGGATGGCATGACTTAAGTCAACAAACCCAGCAATGTAGACTTGAGGCTCAGTCCAGGTTAGTTCTGGAAAGACTTCGTAAAGGAGGCAGGATGTGAAAGACGGGTTTTGAAGCGTTGTGGTCATAAAACAGCAGAGACGGGGGAGTGGACTTCGAAGTTTCCCCAGCTTGGAGAGGAGGGCAGTATCGAATGGCCTAATCTGCCTGTGTGGTTTGCTCGGTATTAGTTCTACTCACACCTAATACCCTCTGCCCCAGCGCTCGCCAAGATCAGCAAAATCTACTTTTAGACTCAAAATCATTACCACCTGTGAAGTTTCTGGTGTCACTTCTGAATGACATAGCATTCTGCCAATTGCTTCATTGGATGGCTTTAAGTGGCACATTTTAAGAAGTGTCTTGAGCCATAAAAGAGTGTTGCAAATGCTCTTATAATTTATTCAGCTGCATTATTGAAGGCATGAGGGTAATTCAGTTCATTTCTCTCATCATTAAAAAATAGAAATCTGTTGCCAACATGAAAATAATCAAACGTGTCATTGAGAATTGACATACACTTGGAGATTTCTGATGAACTTTTCTCACTTTCCCCCAAGTCCTAGCAGAGTAATTAGAGCATGTCTGTGTGTGTGTGATGTGCACATATATGTATGTTATATTCATATGTACATGTGTATTCCATAAAGGACTATGAAGTAGTCCATAAGTTATAGCTGAAAAAGGAACAAAATAAATATATGAAACTAAGGGATGCATTCACCAATAAGGTTAGTGTATAAGTTTGCTCTGAAATATTATATTAATATCATTTTGTGGTTCTTCGCACTGATTACAAGTAGGACTTGTGAAAATCTAGTATGTCAGTGACAAAACAAAAGATATTCTGACATACATGTGTAAATCTAAATTTATTATTACTCTCTAATAGTTATTAGGCTTGAGATCAAACAGTTGATAGATATCATTATTAAGAATCTTAACTGTGTCTTAATGAATTGATTTCTATTGCTTTTTTTTCCTACTGTTGTTAAACTTTATCCTATTCACACAGTAACAGTTTTCTGTTTGTAAATGACCTGACATTAATGGATTTGAAAAATATTTTCCCTTTTGTGTACCAAGAATTCTCAGGCGTATTTTTTTAAAGATAAATATTCTATGCTAATGTACTAATTTTTTGTTAAGAAAATTAGCACCAATGTTTCATTGCAATAGTTCTATGATAAATGAAGTGTAATTAAACATATAGATTCTGCAACATTCACTTAAATATTAATTTGGGTTCTTTTATATTCTAGGCACTGTGCTAGGCATTGAATACATAATGGTTAACATAAAGAGATGCAATTATAGAAGTGCAATTATAAAATTGAGACATCTCTCAAATTTCAGATTGGCCATTGCAGAAACAATGACATATTATAGTTCCCATTGCCACAGAATTTAAATACTCTTTTCATTAATTAAAAAAGTATTATTTGTAGATGTCAGTAAATATTTATTTTAAAGCCTCTATCAGTATTAGGTTTACTGTGTATAAGTAAAGTATTCTATTTTCGTGTAAGAAAAGTACCATTTTATGCTTAGAATCACTGCTTTACAAATAAGCAAGAGAAGTAGCATTACAAGGTAATGCAGAAAGAGAAAACTCAATTTTGAGTGGCCGTACAATATTGTAAAGTTTAAAAGGTTAGGCTAGTACAGTATGCTCCAGTTTTGCCACTCAATATCATGCAGAATGCTGTGACAGCCAGGGCTGATACAGCTGAAAATATATGCAGCCTTGGACGCCTTGTAAGTTTCAAAAGGTCATTTTGGCTTCATAGTAGAAACACTAATTCACAGGGAAGGTCAAACTGGACAGCTAGGCAAGAAGATAGGTTGCTGAACCCAACAGTTGTAGATTTTAGAATAATTGTCCACTATGCTAACTGGGTATCTGAATTCGATGTGGCCATCTTTCATTGAAATATTTATAGAGGAACAATCTTTACTTGATGGTTGGATTCTAATATGTCTCTTCTCTTCTGAAACTTTAAGTGTTGCGTCTACAGCCTTACCTGGTACCAGGACAAATGTTAATATAATTTTATTTATGTGTGATGTATGCTCCATCAAAGAAGGATGTTGGTTGGCTTGCAACAGTAAGTGCACATATAAAACAGGACTGTGAAAAAGAGACATAACAAATCAGTTAGAAGGAAAAGAGATGGAACAAGTACTTGAGATGAAATTGAGAACTAAATTTCTCTCTCAGCTTTCTGGAAACCAAAGCAAAAGCTTTAGGAAGTAGAAAAATCCCAAGTTTATTTATTAAGATTTCTTTGTATCCCATATACAGTCTTATTCTTAGCCCTTAGGGTATTTAGTTAAATATTCTGACTCTGTCCTTGAGTGAAATCATGGAATGGATGAATTCCAATTAATTAAGAAGTGAAGGCTGGAATCTTCAGTCTGGCCTTCAAGGCCCTTACTGATTTGGTTCCAGCCCCAGATTATCTCCTGCCAGCCCCGTTGCACACGGGTGATCCACACAGACCAATTCCCCCAGTGTTCATGTTTTGTGCTTTGCCCTCTCCTTGCCTTTGTTCTCTGTATTCCTACAGTCTGGAGTGCCATTCCTTTTTGTCTCCAACCAAATGAAGCCCATCCTTCCAGGCCTATTTTAGATGTCTTATCCATCAAGAAACCACCCCTGACCTCTGTCTTTTAGTCACCAAGCTTTATTGTTATCTGTGCTGTGTACTTCCCACCTTCTCTCTTATGTGCAGTTATTTGTATATTTTATGTCCCCTGATTAAGCAGTAAATTCTTCAAAGCTGCATCCATGTGTTCCCCCTATGTCTAGGCTACATACATAACATCAATAAACTGCTAATATAATCAATGCATGTGTACTATGTTATCTAAGTATTGTTTACCTTTAATGAATATATTTATTCATTTAATAAGTTTATTGTTGGGCTTCCCTGGTGGTGCAAAAAGTTTGTTGTTGTGTGTTGAATGTATTTGGATTTCTTTAAAGGAAACATTTTTCTTCCCCTAGGATAGTAGAGAAGAAAGAAAGAGAACTAAAAAAGTCAAGAGCACAATTAGAGGAGCAGCACTTACAGTTTTTGTCAAAGGAGATAATTTTGAGGCAGTGGAACTGAGATTGTAATTTTTTTTTATTGTTTTGACTTTGGGTTTTCCTATTAGAAAGCAGCTTAACATTTACCATTTTTTTGTTTTTGGTGCCATAAGGTAACTAATGTATTAGAGAACAGGTTTGTTACACGTAAAAGAAAAATACCAGCTGTACCATTTCAAACCCTCTGTGCTTTCTCTCTAGCATACTTTTCTATGACTTTAACAGCCGTCAAAAAATCTATCTGCCTCTACGTGGCTTAGAAGTGTTTCAGACAGTTATTGCATCTCCTTCACTGCTTTTCAAACACTGTTTTAGTGGCTGATATAGATCAGTCTTACTGTAGGCACACTTGCTTAGCATATATTCAGTTGTATGCATTTAGAGCAGCCTTCCTTGCTCCTTATGTAGAAGGTTTCTGCTGGTGGAAATCTAAGCTCCTCGAAAGCTCTGAAGAAAATGTAGCCTCTTCTTGCTCAGAAAGCAGACAAATAAAAATAAAATCGTGCTCAAGCACCTCTTCCTCTACAATTAATCTTTACATCAGTTGCTGAGTATTTAGAACCCTGTAATGTATGAATTACTAGATTAAAACCAGTTAACAATCCTAGAAGAAACTAATAGACCTGGAGTGTATAATTCTCACATTTCTAAGCGCACGTTATTAGTGTCCAGTATATGCCCCACGGACATACCAGGACAAGAACATCCATCTCTCAGCTGTGTGAAGAGGCCATCTTATCTCCCTCAGGATCTGTACACAGGGCTTTCTCTTTCACTTACCTCTCAGAGCAAACCACAAGGGGTGTAGTCGTGGCTGCTGCACCATGCTCCACTCTACCCCCAAAATCTCTCTGTGTTTTGGCTTCTATTGTATTTAAGGCCATTTCTACAAAGTTTGGTGTTAAAGTACTAGCATGTGTTGCGAATGAAATTTTAAATTTGGAATCAAAAGACCTGATTTTGGGTCCTGATTCTTCCATTTAATTAGCTTAGGAGACTTTGGCGAGCCAGTCACTTACCCGTGCAAGCCTTAATTTATTTGTTCACAAATGGGCAAGATAATATAACCATCTCTTAGAGTCCTGAGGAGCAAATGGCAAAATTCAGATGAAAGTAAATTGTATACCAATATATCAAATATTATTTGCTATTGTTGCATAATCATAGAATGTATGAGTTCTGGGGGAAAAGTAAATTTTTCTTGAGGGGAAAGTAAATTTTTTTAAGTGGCTCCTCCAGTAGAAACTTTTTATTAAAGAACAAGATGAACACCTTGCAGGTTTTATATATAAATCAAAAAGAAATGTAGCACAAGCCAACTTCCCAAAAAGTTTATCTCTTCACGGGTTTTTAATGAAGATGCATAGTTTATAGTTTTATCCAAAATAAAGTGGTTCTTCCTGGAAGAAGATTAAAGCATTATTTAAGTCTTTTTCCCCCTATTAAATTTAATACGAAGGTTTTACTTGAATTTAAATAAAAAGCCAAGTTTTAGTTATGTATGAAGAACATGATTTGACTAATTCCTATGCAAAGTTTTTCCTTATTTTTTGGATACACATACAGACACAAACACACAAACACACATACATGCATATCTACACTCCCATACATACGTTAATCCTTACTTCATATCTTATCCCTACTATTAACAATTTATTTTATCTTATTGTAGTGATTGAATAGGTGCTTAATTGTTTTTTCATCTTTTTGCAAAATAATTTTACTACATAAATTATTCTTATTATAAATAAGAATGATGTGGAGGGGCATGTATGGTGCCTGATTTAAAATAATATTTTAAAAAACGAATGTAACAGAACTTCATATACATTTTGCAGGTATGTCTATTTTCTAAAGTAGTTAATGGAATATAATCAAAAAGCATGTCACCAAATCTCATCTTAACCATTTTTTTTGACTTTTTATTTTATTTTTTTCACACACACACACACACACACACACACACACACACACACAATTTTATCTTTACAAGAGATAGATAAACTGACACCAAGCATTGTAAATGGATGACCACAATGAAAGCAACAATGCCGAATCTCAAATAAGCCATCTTTTGGGAAATTATTAGGTAGAAATGCAGTAAACAGTCTCTCGTGGAAGTAGTAGTTTAGCTTTAGTTGATTATGATTGCCAAAATTTAATAAGATTAAGGATAACCTGGGAAGTTTGCTTAAAATGTAGATTACTGGTCTTTATCCTCTGTAGGTCTAGGGTAGGTCCCAGGAATATGTTTTGTTTTGTTTTTTTCTGTTCTTTGCTACATTTATTTGTTGAGACAAATGTCTGTTCTTAGCCTTTTTTTTTAAAGGCGCTGTTGACATGTAATTGACACACGGTAAACTGCATATATACTTCCATCAACATCACATGCACTGTGATTTGCCATGGAAAGCAGGTCACTGCTTTTTTAAGTGCATATGACGCTGGTGGAAAAACATAAAAGATTTCATCACTGTCTCATTAGGAGGGTGTAGTCCACTTTTCAGATTTCCTCATGAGTTACAGCTTTTCCAGAATGCATAGAACCTTATGGGCAATTAAAATACTTAAGAAAGGGATGTTCTTTTTTCTATTTAGCAAAGGAACCAAACCTCAAGTTGCCATGTTAGTTTGTTCATAGTGTGCTCAGTATGTGTGCTCTTTTGGAAAGTACAAAATCCTAGGAATAGAATCTTGCTCTTATCTCCTGAGAAGTGAGACTTTATTTATACTCTGACAACATGGTAAAAGCACATTGTCAAAAAGAGAATAAAAGCATTAGAAATGCCCACACTTTGCCAACCAGCCATCTTAAGTCTTTTGCAAATCCAGTTTGAGGTTCTTCTTTATTCTGTGAACTGTTACTTAATAAGCGAGAAAGCGTTTGAGGAGGGTAAAGTGAGAGGAGAGTGTTTTACTTTCTAACGGGAGGTATGTCCATTGGCAAAATCATACAAAAGTGTATACCTATCTCGGTTCTTTAGACTGGAAGTGCATGCCACTCCAGGAGAATGCTCCACTCCAGGGCAAGAGGAGCCCTGGCCTCAGGAGAAATAACCACACAGGGAAATGTGTTTGGGCCTACATGAATTCACCAGAGTTCTATTGTGCCTTAGCTAGTTTGATAACGCATTGCCTTATTTATAGCACTTGTCAGAAACCATTTCCTTTAGTCAATTAGTGTCTAAAAAAGGAGGGGGGAAGCAGGATATTTTCTGACATTTGTAGAAATGATGTGTAAAAAAAGCATTCCCTTCATCATATGACATTGCACTGTCAGAGATTTTCCTAATATAACATGCCCCACAGACTCTGTTAACTACACATTTTGTTGTTATTAATAAGAAAAGAATAGTAACCTATATATTGTCCATTTTGATACTCTGTCAACTGAAACATTTATTCAGACTTCCAGCCCCCTGTTGTTTGGCAAATAATTGCAAAATATAAATTTTGTAATTGTTTTTTCAACTAGATTGTTTATTTTGAAATAACAGGAGTTGAACAACTGATTTTACAAATGTTTCCATTGATTAACTGCCATGTAAGTGCTAACAGTTGAAAATATTTTGCAAAACAGAAATGCAAGGCTTTAAGTTCTATTTATGGGAAGAAAGACATATACCTTTAACCTGTTCCTACAATAGAAATTTACAATCTAGATTTAAGGATAGTATCTTTTTTAGGTCTAGCATAGATTTAATAAATATAGAAAAGCACGTTATTAATTGTTGGTAGAAGCAGGTATTAATAAATGTTTTCTTGGAAGAAGTTTGCTCTTCTAGTTCCAAGTTAATATATGCATATACTTTATGTTCTAAGTGTTTATGTTATTAATACCACTCAAATGGAAGCATGGTTTTGTATTTATAATTGCAGCATTGCTTAAAGTAATGAAAAACTGGCATCAATTTAGGTAACCACTAGTAAAGACATGGACATATAGTAAAGTAATACACAGTTGTTAAAAAGTATTTATGTTGATCTATTTCTATTGATAAAGAAAGGTCATTAACATATATTGTAGAAAGCAAGCCTCAGAATAATATGCTTTAGTATGTTTCCATCACTTTGGTAAAAATGGTGAACTGTGTATGTGTGTTGTATCTGTAGATGTGTGTATGTGTATGAGAAATGCATGGAAAAAAGGACTAGACACACCGTACTAATAATAGTGGTTACCTTTGGGTTTAGAGGGGGTCTGATTTGGCAATGGAAGGATGGAGAATTCTCAGTAAAACCCTTCTGTATGGTTTAAATTTATTACAGTGAAAATGTATTCATTTAGCAATGTCTAAACCCCCCTCCCCCGCCAAAAAAAAAGAAAGAAAAAATACATGGAGTTAATGTACATGATTCATATAAATTGCTTGCTAGAGATTTCTGTTCATCATTTGAATTTATATTTTACTATCTCTTCCATTATTATTTAGTAGTATCTATCTCTATGTAGGTAATAGCTTTATCATTTATACCCATACTTCTCAATCACAAAACAAGGCAGAACCATAGTTAAGAGTGCAAATTGTTCATTCTTTGATTTGAAATAATTCAGGTTATTGTAGTCACTGGAGATGTGAAAGTCTAAGTGTAGAGGAGAAAAACTCAAAATTTAAATAAACAGTATTTAGTTCAACTTTTAATTTGCTCCTGAGGCTTTACATTTCAAATCTGAGAATACTTTATTTTCACCGTCTGATCACCACATGGTAGGTTTTTTCTTTGTTTTATTTTACATCTTTTTCTGAATGTGAGCTCCATGAGATGTACGTTTCCATGTATGTCTGCAAAAGTTCCTGTGAATGAATGAGTCAGAGATTCTAGATCTGCATTGTCCTTTGATGCTCATATAATGAGATTTCAGTTCTTAAGTATGTTTTGTGGCACAAAAGTGTGGTAAATGATTTATGTATAAATATAAATTTAGTTATCGGGGAGCCAAATTACCTTTTTATCCAGTTAATCTTATATTTTCAAGACGTGCAGAATCTCTCAGTGTGTTTTTCTTTTTTATAAGTTAAGCCTCGTAATTAATAAATATTGAGGTAGGCACAAACAAAATATGCCTCCCTGTTGTCACTGTGGAGCTGCTTTTTGAAATTTTAGGCTTCTGCAAAATACCTTCTGAAGCACTGGCTTATTCTATAGCAGTTGCAATAATATTAGCATAATTTGTTTTGTTCAGCATCTGAGACCTAGTTTAGTATATTTGTTAGGAACGTTCCCCAAAAGGTACTTCAGCTACATTGAAGTGAGAATGAGTTATTGATGCATGTCTTTGTTTTATAACATATCTTCCTCTTTTTTTAAACTAGGGAAAAACAGCTAGGTCTTGACTCACTATTAGGGAAAACATAATTCTTATTTGCATGTGAGTGTATGTGAATTTGTGGGGTTTTTTTAGAAAAACTCAAGTCAAACTGAGATTCTAATATTTTATTTTTATTAGGAATAAATTCAGTTGACATTGGTATATTATTAAAAGTATGTTTGAGTGTATTTGTTAAAAAGGTAATCTTTAAGGTCAAATATATAAATCAATAGAAATATCCCTAGGATTGAAGCGTTAAACTGTGTGGTACCTTTGTGGCTTGAGTATTTGTAAAGTTTGCAATAAGAGATACATTTGTGAAGTGATGGGGACTTTTACTGATTAAATGGAAAGGAGGAATTATGTACGTATTGTGTTTTGTCATGAGAAGTCAATTAATTCATTTAATTAGGATGCATTCAATCCTATATCCATATTTGATATCATTCATTATATTCTGAAGAATAATTATTTTAGATCTCTTTAACTATAAACACAGATTTTACATATTTTTCTCATAATGATTAATAATTAAGCAACAGATTTTGGGCAGTCCTCTATAGAAATAAGCCAATAAGATTTCCCAGGTTGAGGTTACTAGGTTAGGTTTTAAATCAGACATCTGGAAATTCAAGATTTATCTGCTAAGATCAAGCTTTTGTGCTCACATATAGTTGATGGTAACGAGGGCTATTGCTACAATAAAATTTTAGAAATTCGGGAAAGTGTGACAACTATGATTATTTGGCTCTAACAGAGATATGCTTTATATTTTGGTCCGAATTTTTTTGTTTTGTTTTTGTCACTTCTTTACATATTGATTTTATCATTTCGCTCGATTGAAGCTACTCGAATGGAAAACAGGCATAGGCTAATTATGGAGAAGCTCTTAATGACCACCGGTGGTTGTGAGAATGATTCTGCCTTGGAAAGTTGGAACAGTGGGGCAAAGAGGTACACATGCAGCAGATTTCACTGATGTACAGGGTGCCGTGGGAATATTTCCTCAAGTCTCTCGTTAATCAACTTTATACTTACTTTTGAGTTGTACAGTAATGTTATTAGGGAAGCATGGGTGAATTTGTTACCATTCCTCAATCAATGAAGATAATATTTAAACATGTTTTAGGTGGAGGTACCACCAACCTCAGTAAGAAGCTAGGTGATATTGTTGAGAAGATGTAAAGATGGAAAATTAAAGCTAAGATTTTGGCCCCTAGTTACTGTGCCAAATAAACTATAACTCATTTAAGTAAACTTTAAAATCAAAGTCCCTAATCATGGCATTGCCCTGGGAATAACAGTATCACGATGTCTTACATTCCATTTAACATTCACAGTTTTATCATGCTTATTTCACACTGGTAGATTCCAGATGGGTTAATGTACCATTCTTCCTGAAAACTGCCAGAATGGTTAGATTTGGTTTTTCTATCTTTTAGCTCTTTGAGCACATATCCACATTGTTAATTTTATTGTAGTCTTGTGTTCTGACTTCCTAATTATTATTTTGAAATATTAAATGACATGGACAGATCAGAAATGACTACCTAAGCCTAACAAGATAACAACTTCTTTGGGTAATATATAGAATAAATAAAACAGTAAATAGGATTAGCATTTCATCTTGAAGAATGATAAAGTAACATTCGTAGTGTTATTAGACTTTCTCATGGAATAGAGGGAAATGTTAAAAGACTGCCTGTTTGAATATCATCAGAAAAAAAAGGCAAATTTTCCCTTCTTTTGCCAGAATTGAAGACTGATTCTGTCAGAAATTCACAGATAATTATTTACAAGTTTTAAATTTGCAAAGCCACGTGTAACTGTTTCAAATTATTCCGTGGATTAAAAAAAAAAAAACTTCCATCAACTTCACAATGAAGGAGGTGTATAAATATGGTTCTGTGTTAACTTCACTGCCTTGTGCTCTTTCCAAAGAGTGGCGTTTGCCGGTGGCTTCATTCAGTTATAAAGGTGGCATCTCAGTGTTTTAAACTGTGGTTCATAAGCAGATAGTGAAATAGGTACATAGTATTATGCCAAATACTAACAACTGTTGTGAAGAAGAATAAAGCAGGATAAGGGGCTGGTGTTGAGAGGAACAGAAGGTTTGGATACTTTTGACAGTGGGCGGGAAAAGTTTCTAAGAAGATAACTTTGCTGTAGGGACTGGAAGAAGGCACAGTTAGGAACAAAACTAAGCTTCTAAGAAGATAACTTTGCTGTAGGGACTGGAGGAAGGCATAGTTAGGAACAAAACTAGTGGCTCAGTCTACAAAATGCAGTGAGTCGTTCTGATATTTATCTTATGTCTTTTTTTTTTTTACGTCTTTATTGGAGTATGATTGCTTTACAATGGTGTGTTAGTTTCTGCTTTATAACAAAGTGAATCAGTTATACATATACATATGTTCCCATATCTCTTCCCTCTTGCGTCTCCCTCCCACCCACCCTCCTTATCCCACCCCTCTAGGTGGTCACAAAGCACCGAGCTGATCTCCCTGTGCTATGCGGCTGCTTCCCACTAGCTATCTACCTTACGTTTGGTAGTGTATATATATCCATGCCACTCTCTCACTTTGTCCCAGCTTACCCTTCCCCCTCCCCATATCCTCAAGTCCATGCTCTAGTAGGTCTGTGTCTTTATTCCTGTCTTACCCCTAGGTTCTTCATGACATTTTTTTTCTTAAATTCCATATATATGTGTTAGCATAGGATATTTGTCTTTCCCTTTCTGACTTACTTCACTCTGTATGACAGACTCTAGGTCCATCCACCTCACTACAAATAGCTCAATTTCGTTTCTTTTTACGGCTGAGTAATAGTCCATTGTATATATGTGCCACATCTTCTTTATCCATTCATCCGATGATGGACACTTAGGTTGTTTCCATCTCCGGGCTATCGTAAATAGAGCTGCAGTGAACATTTTGGTACATGACTCTTTTTGAATTATGGTTTTCTCAGGGTGTATGCCCAGTAGTGGGATTGCTGGGTCATATGGTAGCTCTGTTTGTCGTTTTTTAAGGATTCTTATGTCTTTTAAGTTTTACAATTTTGCCTGATATAGGAATCAATTCAAAATTAACTTTTTAATCATTGACTGAGTAGAGGCTTCATGTTTCATTTTGTCTTAAATGTAAATACTTAAGGGACAAGAGTCATTTTCTAATTTGAGTACAGTTTAGTGAGTTGCGTTTGGAATTCAAATCTTTAGCAATAGTGCATCACCTAACCAACACTCCTTCAATTTCCTTCAATAAGAGACCACTTGATGATTAGGTAATCAAACATATCAGAATTCTAAAGGAATGCTTTGATAGACCTTCGATTACTTATTTGAGTTGGTAAACATAATCTTACTTTCCTTGCTAGCAGTTTGTCACCCAAAACACAGTGCAGAGCGTCAGACCAATAGGCCACGTTGCTCATCGCTGTGCCATTCCAGGGGATTTGTGGTTGAAAGTTCTCTTTTTTTCTCAGCAGTGTTTCTAAAACTTCAGTGATTTGCATATCTCCTTCATGATTTTTACCAATATATTTACTTAGTCTTATTCTTTAAATTCTTTTTAGTATACTTTAGCCTCTTCCTCAGTTATGATGTCCACAGGCTTGACAAACTTGTTTTAGCATTCCGACGCATCTATTAAAATTATGTTGTTTCTGCATCACTTAAAATCGCCATGGGTGCTACCAGTAGTGTGCTTACCCCTCACTGAGAAACACTGATCTCAGCTTTTTGTTATATGGAGTTGAATACTGCTGAAGATTGCATTAACCCGTTCAGACCACAGTTTTTCCCACATAATAAATAACTTTGTTACTCTATTTAGTACCTTAGTGAGTAGAGAAAGAACTATACAGCCTCCAGAAATGCTTAGTTAGTTGTTTGTTTACTGAAATCTCTGTTAATATTTGGGACAAGCCATGAGCAAAATTGTACTGTGAGCTAACTTAGTTTACTAAAGTAATGCATTGCTAATTATGGACTTGTCGACACCAGTGAGCCAGGGGGAAAAGTTAACTGTTTTGGACGACGAGCTTCTCCTTGTCAGCTCCAAACATACACAGCGAAGCTGGCCATCTCTTCCAGTTAGATTGAAACTTGTCTTAGTAAGTAAAAAAACCTCAAATAATTACTAAGTTAACTTCCTCAATATGTAACTTATTTCAAAATCAAAAGTTATGAAAAAGTCCCCCAAGTTCCCAGCTAACTACTCTGGCTTGTAATAGAACCAATCTGCCTATATTTGATTAGTAAACATATATGACTAAGAAATTTAACCTTGCTTATAGAGGCCATCCGGTTCTCCAAAACAGAATTTTAGTCTTATACCTTGTAAGTGTCTGTTTATCCTTTACTGTAGAATCCATGCAACCCTTAAATAGATATTTATATGAAGCCATCCACTGTTACTTTAATGCTAATATATATCAATTGCTGTAAGAGTAATTATTTGTAATTCCCCGTGGTTTTTTTTTTTTAAACTTTATCCTGTTTTTGGTTTCTTTTCCTCTATTTTTACATTTTCTTCTTTTCCCTTCTATTTACCTTCTCTTATCTTAAAGTAGAAAATACATGTGAATTCTGATACCACTCAAGGAGAGATTGGTCTCGGTCCTTGGGAAGAATATGCCTGTCTGTATGTAGAACATGTCCCATGATAGGAGGAACACTACAGTTTAGTGTTTGGAATTTGATCAACAGGTAAAAGAGGACTTGTTGTTATGCAGGTTTTTAAAAGTTTGATTCTCACTGAAAAACGGTTGTATTCCCAATCATTTCTTTTGTTCGTTTTTGTTCAGGGAGGTTTATTATAATACGTTGAAATATTGGTCAAAAATTTACCTTGGAAGCAATTTACCTTTTAGTAAAAATCTTTTTTTTTTTTTTTTTTTTCTTTTTTTTGCGGTTCGCGGGCCTCTCACTGTTGTGGCCTCACCCGTTGTGGAGCACAGGCTCTGGACGCGCAGGCTCAGCGGCCATGGCTTACGGGCCTAGCCGCTCCGCGGCATGTGGGAGCTTCCCGGACCGGGGCACGAACCCGTGTCCCCTGTGTCGGCAGGCGGACTCTCAACCACTGCGCCACCAGGGAAGCCCAGTAAATATCTTTACAGTAGAAGTATTTCTTTCAGTAATTATTTACAAACAACACATATTTTTAGAGTAAATATGTTTGCAAGAATTCCTGCAATCTGAACAATACCCATACACTTTTAAACATTGTCTCTATCTGTAGAACGAAAATCCATTGCCATTTGAAGTATTGACCCGAATCCTATAAAATCTTAATCTATCAAAGCACTCAGTTATGAAGATTTCTAGTCTCCTCTGAAATTCTTATGTTTCAATAAAGAAAAAGAAAATGGTTACAAGACAGTATTCTGATATCAGCAATTTAGTCAAACCAATTTTTAGGATAAAGTTTGAGTTTGTTACTCCCAGTGCCCTGTATCAAAGGCTGGACACACATTATCAGGTGCAGCTGGACTATTTCATAAAAGTCGGTGTCGTATCTGGTTGCTCATTTGTCCATGCCTGGCTAATTATAAATATTTTGATTATCGTCCTTGCCTAATACATTTTATAATAGTATTTTCAGCTTACAAATACTTATCTATAATTCTTTCAGTGATACTTTTTGATGTAAATAGGATTTCTCTGCTACAGAAAATATAAATAATCAGGACACCCATTTATAAGCATTTAAGTAATTAAAGTATATTTTGTACTTGAGTGGAACTAAACCTGTAACACTGTAGAAAGGAAAAATAATCAACCCAAGAAATTAATTTTGTAGTTGTATTTAGACATAACCAGCAAGCAGTGAAGATATTTTTAATGGTACCATTGTCTGTCCTCATGTTGTTTAGATCCCATAGATCATGATGAAATTTTCCTCAGAACTGGACACACATTCTCACAAACATGTTTATTCCTAGTAGGTTGAATAAAACCTATTCTTTTAGTAAACATTTTAAGAACATCTGTTATGTTCCAGGGACTGGGTTAAAAAAAAATGGTAATACACTCTATTGTCATGGAGTTTATAACCTTGGGGGCAAAAGTACCAAGAGCTACAAAGTACTGAGAATATTCTGAAAGGGAATAATGTTTATCAGAGTTGGCCCAGCCTTCTACGGAAGGTGATATTTGAAGAGCAGTTTAAACAAGGAGAAGGGATTTGCCGAGTTGAAGGGGTGAAGAAGTATGTGTCAAACCAAACAAAGGGTTAGCATGTAACAAGTCCCAGGAGTTCACAACGGTATGACATATGCCAAGAACCTCGGCAGTTCCTCACAGCTCCTGTCTCCCAGGGAGGATAGAGGTGCAGCGCTGGGGGAAACCAAAAAGATAAAATGTGTCAATTCAAGACAAGGAGAAGGGGGCAAGAAAGAAGGAGTTGTACCGGCTGTTAGAGGTCAAATAATGACAAGGGACTATGCGTACGTAGTCTTTGGATTTGGCTTGGTTGGGGGCATTGACGACTGTCGCTGAGCACTAAAGTAATAGTTATGGAGATTACACTGATACAGATTCAAGCGTGAATGGAGGAGAAGCAGGAAAATAGCACGTGTAGATGACTCTTCAGACATTTGTTTGGGAAGCATGGATTACGAGCATTAGGGAGAGGTGGTGTGTAACTAGGCAAGGTCCCCTTCCTCCTGCTGTGCCACCCCTTCCAGTTTAGAGCTTCTTCAGCACTTTGAGGGCTAAGAGAAGGAATTGCAGGAAAAGCAGGTGTTCCTATATAGAGGGAGTTTAGAGGGAAAGAATTCTCAAGAAGGAGCCAGTCAAGGTGGCAGCTTAACCTTGGGCAGGAGAAGGGAAAGCTCCTGGGAGACTGAGAAGAAAGATTACAGAAAGATAGTTTAAAGATGGGTGGTGGGAAGGTGAGAGAGAGTCCATGCCTGGGGGCCACTATTTTTACTATGAAATATTTGTGACATATGAGGTCATCTACTGTTGGTAGTGAGAGCAACATGTAGGAGGAGGGACTTGAGAGTAATGAAGTTTTAGAAGAGCTGGAGTGTGAGAGGGAGCTGTCCAGGGCCAGGGGGAGGATTCCTAGACATTGGGAGGTCTGAGTGACCCTAGAATATAGAAATTTATAGAGGCAATGAGGAGTGTGTGTGTGTGTTTTCAGGTGTGTGTTCACATTTGTTTATATGGGTGTGTTCCTGCATGTGTTTGTGTATTTATGTGCTATAAAGTGAATTCCAGTTCGCATGTAGAAATCAGTCATTTAATTTGCCACAGTTTATGGAGCTCCATCAGTTTTCAATCCCTAAGCCAGGCACTTAGGGTTACTGAGATGAGTAAGATTGTTTCTGTCCTTGGGAACATTAGGCTAGTGGGTCAGTCATGTACGCAAATAAAACACTGTATAGGGGAGCAGAGGTAATTGGGAGGAGACAGTGTTAATATATGGGTGGGTGGAGACGGAGGAAGTGACATCCTGAAAGCTTCTTGGAAGAAGTGACATGTTAGCCAGCTTCTAAAGGAGGTAAGGGTTGCAGGTGAAGCTCCTGAAGATTCCAGAGACAAAAGAGATGTTGACCACAGGTGTGGTGCATATGCAAGGCATGAAGAAGTTGAGAAATTTTGAATGCAGAGTAAACATTAAGGAAGGTGGATGAATCTTAAGAGTTAATGACCAACTTGGCTTTGTTTTTACAGAACCAGGAAATAGGACCGGAAAATTTTTTAAAAACAAAAATATTTCTGGAGCATCAGTATGAGTTTTTTTTTTCTTTTTAAATCTTTCCAAAAGTTGTAGTCTTACTACAATATTTTCTAAACCTAGTATCTGGGAGTTTTAAAAAAAATTAATGTTAAGAATGACAGTATTAGTTCTAAAATAAATTTTAAAGATTTCGGCTAGATATCCATGGTTTATATATATGTATGTATATATATATATATTCATATTCATATTCTGTATTCTAATTTCCAAATTATAAATATATTATACGCTAGTTGGCCATTCTTGGCCCTTGAAGAAGTGTAACCTAACAGTATTTATTATACTGTGTCATTGCTCTTTAGAGTGTGAAACTTTTAGAGTTATTAAAGCCTTGTTTTCTTTGGTATCTTTCAAAATGGGGGAAAGAAGTGTATGCTTTTGGTAACTACTGAGCATTTTCTGAAAGTTTTTCCATCTAGATTGAAAGAGAAAGTAAGTTGTTAAAAGCAAAAATGCCCCACTGTAGAGAGCAGTCTGAGTTAATAGATCGTTAGGCAATAGGGATCCCCCAGCTCCCACCCTCCAGCTTCATTCGTACCTCTGAAGTGCATGATGTTGCCCAAATCAAATTGTTCACTTAATATTTCATGTTTCTGCGATGGACCCACTTTCTCCCTTGAGGTTCACTTCAGATTTGCCAGCCACACTGACAACACTGCACTCCTTATTTTCCCCACATGACCTCAACTTCTGCTTAAAAAATGTTAGAATAAAGGATGCTTTTGTTCGTATCTCGCCTCCCTGTGATATATTGACAAAGTGTCTGCCGGCTGAATGGAATAGTTTTACAGTATGAGTGCCGCTTTCAGTGGAGGGGCAGGACTTGGGCTGTAGAAGGAAGTGAATTGGATAGGTCAGGAGAATGTACCATTTGTAAACACCCCTTTCCTTTTTTATTCACGTGTCAGGACAGCAGGAGCAGGCTGTTCAGTGCCCGTGCCTGCGCAGAGCCGGAGGGAGAGCAGCTTGGAAGTCAGCTGTAGTTTTTAAACCTTGCTTTTTATTTCCTGATAATGATCTTCAAGTGCTTGGACTTGTTTGAGAAGCTGTTTTGAAACTAACATGGTTTAGTCCACTAACTGCATGTTGGGTAAATTCAAAACCCACATGCTCGTCCTCTTGCAGTGGAATAAGTCACATCTGATGGACATTTTCTGTGCTTATAGCATAGTAATGAACATCTGACAGGCGCGACCTTTCATAAGACAACCCACACTATTGGCTTTCTGCCCAGAATATTGCTGCAACACTATCTGTGATTGGTTATCTCTCTATCATGCATTGCTTCACAAGGGGAAACGGCCCCTTTTTTTAATAAATCTACGATGGCTGGCTGCAGTATGCCTCACTGTAAGTATTTGTGTGTGTGTGTGT
Source organism: Phocoena sinus (assembly GCF_008692025.1). Classification (NCBI taxonomy): domain Eukaryota; kingdom Metazoa; phylum Chordata; class Mammalia; order Artiodactyla; family Phocoenidae; genus Phocoena; species Phocoena sinus. The sequence goes on from NC_045766.1 coordinate 32,031,396, forward strand.
GTGTGTGTGTGTGTGTGTGTGTGTGTGTGAGAGAGAGAGAGTGTGTGTGAGTGTGTGAGAAAGGGAGAGAGAGAGGCTGACTTGAATACTACTTAGTCTGGTAGCACATGGCAAGGTTGTGATACTGTAGGACATCAGTGAAGAGCTACTTAGTAAATCTTAACCTATCTCTTTTTTCTACAGGTTGGTACTAAGAAGTGCCTTTCCTGACGTCTCTGCTGCTTGGAACCGCTTCTAGAGCAGTCTCTGCTTTTGCCTTGCTTGCTGCCAGCTAGACTGTGACGACAGCACATCCACCCTCCACCTCTAGCCCAGACACCCCCATTTCTACTTATAATCAAGAGAAAAGCTCTAAGTATCTGGCATTGCCCTAGGCTGCTTTAGTTTTAAAAGAAAAGTTTGCTGAAAAAGTAAGATATCTTCTGCCAGGAAATCAAGGAGGAAAAAAAAAAAATCATTTTCTTGATTTTGCTCTAAACTGCTGCATCTGTCTATGCCAAACTAATCAATACCGATTGCATCACCAAACTCCATTGCAAATTCAGCTGTGAGGAGATTCCCTTTCAGACAACTTTGCTGAAAGCAGCTTGGAAATTCGGTGTCAAAGGGTCTGCCACGTTTTCATGCTTGCATTTTGGGCTCCAAATTGGCACTGGGAAGGGGTTACTGAGAGCACAAGGCTGATTCGAGGCCCTCCTTTTAAACGTTCATCTACTTAAGATCCTAGTATTTCTCTAAAAACCAAAACCTCTTTGAATTAACAGTTTCATGCTGTGAATTTCTAGTGGGAGATTCTTTTCCTTGATATTGACAACACAATTTTCCATGTACTTTTAAAGCAGGGAGTGGGGGAAAAGTATTTTGGAGGAGACATTTTCATCATCATTTTACAGTTTTATCAGTTCAGTTTTTTCTTTTTTTTGGTTGTTACTGTTTTTTTTGGGGGGGGGGTTGGGTTTGTTGGTTTCACTGAAAATTTTAACTACCTGTAAAATCTAAACATGGCTGTTAGTGTCACACCAATTCGGGACACAAAATGGCTAACACTGGAAGTATGTAGAGAGTTCCAAAGGGGGACTTGCTCACGGCCAGACACGGAATGTAAATTTGCACATCCTTCGAAAAGCTGCCAAGTTGAAAATGGACGAGTAATCGCCTGCTTTGATTCATTGAAAGTGAGTAAATATTATATTATTTTAAGGATATGCAATAATTGAATAAAGGGGATATGGATATACAGTCCACTGAGTTTGGAATTATGGATTGCTGTGTTAATAGTTTTAGTTATACGGTGTGTTCTTGATGATGTTGAGGTGGGGGACTTTACTGAGAAGCAATAGAACCAAGTCTGGCCAAACTTTCTTTGTTATGAATAACTTTCTCCGTCCTTTAATGCTGTGATTTTTTTTTTTTCTAGAGCAGAAGGTGTCAGGCTACTTTTTACTTAATAATAGCTCAGTCAGTGCCTATCTATAGGAATAGTAAATGTAGATACATGTGTGTGTTAGCATGTGCATAGATTATATACAAGGCCGTGGCACTAGCTGAATGGGGATAATTTGTTTTTGCTTGTTTGAAAACGTGCTGTACCGTTGTAAAAGTATAGCAGATTTTGTCAGCTAAACTTGGATAGACTTTTTATATTAATGTTTTGACATTGTGGAGTTCCTTTTTGTTGTATGAGCATATTATTTTAAGGCCAGAAGCAATGTGTTTTGTGGAAAACATAACTATAGAAGTAAGGTTCTGGGCTGCTGCCACGGTACCCTGTCAGAGGCATAAACTTTGTTGAATGTGACTTTTATAATTCAGTAGAAACGCTTGAGTAGTATTATTAATTGGATTTTTTAAGTTTCTAAAATTCTAATGTGAAGTAACTTAGCCGTTTATTTTCTGTTACCTCCTGATTATTATGTTTTTATTTGTAACAGTCTCAGCTAGGGGTGTTAAAAGTTAGCTTTTGTGGGCACCATGACACCAACAAGTTCACTTTAGTATATTTCGACATTCAAAAATGTCATTGGGTTCGTGTTTCAGGTATCAAGTTTGAAAGTGGGTCTTTTAAAAGATAGCATACGTGTCTTAATTTTGATGTGCAGGGTCGACTAGAAGTGTGAAGATTCCTGGGTACTCTCTACATACTTGGTTCAATGAACTGCCTTTGAATATTAATGTGCTGGTTTAATTCACTCTTTGAACCTTGGAGAGGGGAGTCGCTGTTTTTTCAACATATGTAGAAAAGTGAAGGTTTCATAGATCCATTTTGTCTTTTGCAAAAAGAAAAAAAGAGTGCTACAGTAACCTTTCTTTAATACCATAGGGGTGAATTAACTGAAATAGTTAACATGTAAGTTAACTCATAACTCACCCCAGTGTTACGAGTTAACTTGTGAGTTAACTATTTCAGTAAATTGCTTCTCGGTCCAGTGTGTGCAGCTCACTTTGCTAAAGTTTCACCAAAGACTCAAGGATATTATCTTCAAAGTAGAATATGAAAAAAGGTATTAACGACAACAAAGATACCTTATAATGTTAGATCGTTCTTAGTGTCATAGTGCTAAAGATCAAGAAACAAAAGTTATAAATTACCACTGGGCCTTTCTTTCCCTTTCCTTTGAAAGGCATCGATGAAGGGCACAGTGGTTGTGCCTTGTGAATGTGTCTTCCTAAATTCCTGCCAACTGAACTTAGGTGTGATTAGAGACTGGGACCCATAAAATGAGGGGCAAAGGGCTAATTACTCTTGTCTGTAACCAGCTGTGTCCATAAGTAGCCCTGTTTTGACCCAATTACTAGTAAATCCAATTTTTAATCCCACAGACAGTTGATGGTGCACTGGTAGCTGCAAAATGAAGGACCTTAAACTTGGCTGTGACACTGAGTGGTTTCACAGAAGACCTGCTTTCACAGCATTTGGAAACATTGTGAAACATTAAAATTCAGTTGCTATTTTTCCATCTCAAAATATTTTTTTAGTTGCTGCTCACTTGTGGCCATGGAACAGTCCCCCTTTGAGTAAAGCAGCAGCATTGCTTAATGACATGCTGTGTGGTTAACAGGATTCAACTGCCACATCAACATCAAGGACTTTTTTTAATAACAAATAATTTCAGGATTTTAAGTTTACTTTTGAAATCAGCTTGTTGTGGCAGCTAATCAATGCAAACGTTGTCCATGTTCTTTGTCTTTCTGAGAGAAACTGAAATTTAATTTATAGTGTCTAAAATGTGGTAAGATATTTTGATTTAAATAACAGGGAAAAAATAAACACAAATTTATTTCTGGTGAAGCTTCATCCCCAGAAGAACAGCTCCTTAAATGTTAGGGAACTATGTTAAGAAGTAATTTTTAAAAATTTGAATGTGTAATTAAGTATTCATGTTTCAAAAAGCCATGTTTCATACATATGTGTGTATGTTTGTAACTAACACATGTGATCCTTTATAGAGTATTTAGAATCCTACCTTTTAGATAGTAGTCTTCCTGTGTTCAATTTTGTGGCTAAAATAGATCAAAAACATATTTTAAAACAGTTAAAGTAATTCTATGACTCATGCCTGAAGTTCTGAAATTTGGGAGCATTATGAGATTTCCATGCCAGTAACCGCTAGATCATTTGTATTGTTTCAGAGAGTAAACGGAAGGAATTTAGAAAACTTGTAATATCCTGACTTCTTTAATAAAATGTGTTCTATATATTGCTACAATCCATAGTCCAGCCTTTTGTGAGTTCTTGAGCCCTGAGATGGAGGTAGACTGTGTAATCTACTATTTTTAGCAAGTTAGGAAAGCAAAGCAAATACTCTCTGAGAGGACCCTGGGAAATGGCTGTACCCTTCAGCTGTGCTGTTTCAGACTTTGGCCAGGCTCCCAGGTGACTTAGGTTTATAGCAGACTTCTACACAGAGGCGGAGAATTCATTTCATTAAAAACAGAAGTCAAACAGTTCAAGAAAGTATTTATGTAAAAGAAATCAATTGGCATACTAAAGGAAATAGGAAGAAAATCAGCTGATAGTCTTTTAGTTGCATATAGGTGATTTTAAAGTTTAAATAATTAACTTAGATGCATTTACTACGTGAAAACCGAGAATTCTGCGTCACAGTAAATGTGTTGCTAAGTAAAATGAGAATATATAATAATGAGGAATATACGTATATTCCTCATTATTATATATTCTCATTTTACTTATGAATATACTGAAATAGAATGATGGCAGTAAGAAGGAACAAAAGATGTAATAATGACTTATCATTTATAAATTAAACAATATTTTAAGCACTTAATTTTTCTCCCTTAATTTTGCTTTTGCACTTGCAGTCTTAATTTCCAGCAGTCTAAGAGTATATTCATACTGAGAATTAAATTGCTCACAGATTATAGATTTGAGTGTTTTATTACTTCAGAAATACTGAACATTAGAAAAGGTGTTTTATTTAATGCTGGAGAGGATTTTTTTTTCTTATGGCTTATGAAAGGGATACCCAAAGAGAAAAATATCAAAAGAAAAATGTCAACACTATAAGATGCTATTAGAAGATCATGTTTCAGGAATGATGATTCAAAGAGTCGTTAGTGGCAAGTTACCGATTTTCTTCAGTAATCATCTCTTAACTAAAATTAAGTAGTTGATATAAAGAAAGCCTACAGGCTGTATTTGAAAGTGATGCCAGGTTATTTATATTATCAAAAAATAAGCTTTCATCTTGTGATCAGCGGAAAGAGACTTGCTTATTGAATTCTTCTTTTTCAAACATCCATTTATTTTTCAGGTGCTCTGGGAGGAGAAATATAACCTTTATGTTTACTATCTATTTTCCAAAAATCTAGCAAACTTTTACCTTTGAAAAGTTTAGTACCTTGTTCTCTTACCAAATTGGGCAATTTTGTTTAAGATAAATAATTGTTCATTTCACTGTTGTACATGTTTGTGTATATAGATAGCCCAGCTGATCAAATTTATCATAGACACATCAGAGACCAGATTCCACTGCAAAGTGGTGTGGAATCAAGGGCATGAGCGAACACATTTAAAGTGCCTCTGAAGACTTAGCGGAATATGTGAAGTAATAAAATCAGCTATTAGAAGACACACAAATAGGTAAACATCCAGGTAAATGAGCAACTAGAAAACTCATAGTAACGCAGATAAACCAAGTCTCCAGATGGTTACGTGGGGAGAGGGTGACATAACTGGACATAATAAAGTCGTCTCAAGGTATTGACAGTTACACTTTAGAATATCTTCCATTGTTAGCACAGTTTATCTTCCATTTAGCAATTGCCTGTGTTGCTGCTACTGTAAGTCCCAGCATAGTCTTTCCATAATATCTTTTAAACAGTTCAGCTGATAATCCTGACAAAATGGTATCTGCAAGTTTCAGGCTAAACATCTACTTTTGAATTAAAACTTTGATCTAGTAGGCTCCTAATTGGAATAACTTTTACCTAGAATTTCATTGTTGTTTGTTGTTTTGCTAAGTGCATCTCCCATGTGATATGAAAACTCTGACAGAGTATTGTAGGTACACGTAGCTCTGTAGGTACATATTCAGTGTGTCTTTCAGTGACAGGTTGACACAGGACTTCCTCATTTCCCCCTAATGATTTAGGAGATGAGCTATTAGCATAACTTGGGTAGCACTGTGTATCATATGAAAGTTCAAATTGTATTTTCTAAGCAGAAACGTCACAACTTTGTAAAGAATACCCTGTGAATGAGCCAGGCGTAATGTCATCAACTCTGACACAAACGTTTCTTTAATGAAATTCTCAGTAGCCGCAGCTGCTTTGGTAATACTTACAACTTTATTCATTTACCTATTTATATTCTATGGTTAGACTTTTTTTAGAATAATATTTTTTAAAGGAGCAAAGATTTTTAAACTTTTGGACAAATTTCAAGCCGTGTTTTGAATCATGATACCTAAGGCACTAATTCTAGAACTAGTTTTTTTTTCTTCTTCGTAAGATTATGGTACACTGCTTCTATTTTTTCTTTTTCGCATTAAACCTTGCTTCAACTTTTGTGGCAAACGAAAAACAATTTAAACCTAAAGCAATGTGGCACTTATAATCGAGTTCAAACTTTAATTGTAACTCAGACTTCTAAACATACACAAAATTCTGATTCCACACGAATGGCCTCAAAGCGATTCCATGTACAAGGCTGTTGCTGATGGCTATTACTGACTTAAAAGAGCCTATGCAGTGTGGTGTGAATCTTGTATTCAGGAAGTGTGTGACATGTGCCTGGTTCACGCGAGAGGTGAGAAACTGAATGTTTCTCAGACTCAGCACAGACACCTAGGGACCTAGTTTGGGAAGCTTATCCTGTCCTTTTCCTTGCCAAGGATAAGTAGAGGATTTCAGCTATCAACATCGCTAATCTGTTACCTTTCATGCTGAGCAATGTCTCTGCCTTCCCACAGACTTAGACAAAGCTTCTTATTTTCTTACAAAGAGATCCTATTGAGCAAATTTTGAGTGTTTTTTTTTGTTTTTTTTTTTTTTAAACTTCAGCAGAAGCACATTTTGTGCTTGTAGATAAGGGAGCAATTTCTATGTTAACAAGGCCAAAAATTATGTCAGTGGAAATGGATAACTAAGTAGATGGTCTGTGATTTAGCCCTGAGGATAGTTATTAATACGCAGAAATTTCAGTAAAAGCAACTGGAAAGGCTTGTTAGAAATATTTAGTTGCTTGAAGTATAACAGATTGTTAGAATAGTGATTTCTTGGTGAATTTTACCTTAAACAGGAATAATTCTGGTGAGGACATCTTATTCTAATATTTATTTATGATAAACAACTACAGAGTTTTTATCTTATACTGTATTTCTTATACAGAAAACATCAAATGAACATCACCTACAGCATTATTTATACTCTTCTGGCACATTTTTTAAAGATTTTCACTTTGAGATAGTTTGATTTGTTGTTAGAGATAAAACTTTCTCTATTATAAGGACTTGTGTTTTAAAGATACTGATAGTTATAATCCCTTATACATTATAATTTGATTGAAAGGCTGTCTCCTGGATACCTTTGGGCCTTGGCCGTGTCTGACCAGTAATATTCTTCTTGTGTTATCCCTGAGTTCTTTCCAGCTTTCTAACTGCCCAGCTTCAGAACTGTTGGTTCTGATCCCTTTTTATATTTCTCTCTGGAGTCATACAGAAATGATTTAGACATTTTGTCTTTAAGGAATTACATTCAGTATTGAGTAACAGAGACATCTCTCCTCCCCAGCATGAGGCATAAACAAATTAAGGGTTTATATTTCAGTAGGTTGTCCAGGCCTATGTGATGACTCCACAGTCACTAGAACTTAGGTTTCTTTACCCTTAGGTCCTCGGGAACACATGACTTCCAACCATAGGTTTATTTAAAAATTGCAAGATGGCCACTGCAGTGCCAGCCACCATATCTGCATTCCAGGAAGCAGGAAGAAGCATGGGCAAAAGAGGCCACAGCCCAGCCCACTTAGGCTCCTTTTAGCAAAAGTCCTCTAAGCTTCACCCAGTGATTCATCCTGGTTTCTCATTGGCAGCAGGGATAGCTGGAAACTGTGTACTTAACTGTCGCCCTAATTGAAACCATGCCTCTGGGTAGTTTAGGTAGAAGGGGGAAATGGATGTTCGGGAGGGCAGTTACTGGGATGGGAGTTAGCGAGATATTTTTCCCCCCAGAAAACTTCCAGAATCAAGTATCTCTCCCTGAAAAGCATCTGGGTATGAGAGGAGATCACTTCTGAAGAGAAACTTTTATCTTCTTATCTTGGCAAACCTGTCCTCACTTTTCCTGTCCTTGTTAACTAGAGTTGCCTTTTTTTTTTTCTTTCAAATCATGATATATTTAGTCAATAAAATATGGCATATCACGAATGGATTGATTTTTACTAATACAGAAATAAAAAATTGCTTTCTTTATTTTTTTAAAAATTTTCCTATTGCCAGTGCATACTTATATAAACAGTTATATATTTATAACTGGAATATAACAGGAATGTATGTCATAAAAAACGGGTCTCAATGATTTCGACAAAAGAATCTGTAGTTACTCTGATGCCTGTTTCTGCTGCTTCTGCAGAAATACTTTATTTCCTCTGTATGAAGCAAAATAAAATGAGTTAATATTTATTGAAAATTATTTTATGCTGGTCAGTATTTTCAGTGCTTTTACTTTTTTCATAGTACTTAGTCCTCACAAAAACTCTTTGAAGAGTTACTGGTATCACTGCCATTTCTCAGATGGTCACACTGAAGTACAGAGAAGTTAAGTGATGTCCCCAAGGTCATTCACCCAGTAAAATGTGGACTCCAAGCCTGGTAACCTAATTTCACAGCCTGCACTTTTAACCACTTTCCTGTAAAACATTGCTTCTTAATTTACATATCCACATCCCAAGGATTCAGCAAAGAAAATACCTGACCAGCAGTGCTTAAGAATAAAAATTAATATTTCAGGCAGGTTTACAGCATAGGGCCTAAAGCAGTAAATACTCAAAACATTATATTTTAAGTCAACAAATGAATCAGTGAGGGAACACAAAATAGCATCAAGAATGCTTCCACCGGGCTTCCCTGGTGGCGCAAGTGGTTGAGAGTCCGCCTGCCGATGCAGGGGACGCGGGTTCGTGCCCCGGTCTGGGAAGGTCCCACATGAAAAAAATTGCTTCCATCAACTTTCAAAGATTATATATTTGTTTTAAATGTATGGCCATGTAGGAAAACTTTTTAAATTTATCATCTTAAGGAGTCACTGTATAAACTATATAGCTGTCCCCCAATGTATATTAAAAAATATTCCAAAGTTTTAATTGTTTAGAAAGCATTTTTCCACAGAAGCAGTGTGGTTAAGTCATTAGTCCAACCCTGGGAAGCCTAAGTAACCCATAGGGGTACAAAGAGTACCCTGGAAACTCTGATTATTAATTAAACCCAGGAGGCTCCCCAGAAACATTATGAGTACTATCCCATCATACATCTTAAGTAATATTAGTGTCATAGGTCCCCAACTGCTTTTGTTAAACTGTTTCGATGGGAAAAATACATTTCAAGTTTCAGTTTGGGGCTCTGGAAATTCATCCGGGCCTAATGCAGGGAAGGTACCTTTCCCAAACTCCCAGACACTATCTGCAAGCCGGTGCGAGAGGTTTCCTCAGCTCCGTGTTTGGGCTACTTCTGTGCCCCAGAGCTGGCTTTCAGTAGGGTAGTGGCTCAGAATCATAGGGAGTAAAGACAGGGTATGGAATGAGGGGCTATGTCAAAAGCTTCCCCTGGGTGGGATGACTTTTTTGTTAATATATCTTCCAAGTAACCTTCCTTTTTTGCTAAGGTCTCAACCTGCTTCCTTTTCAAATGTGTAGCTTTTTGGTTCTGAGTCTGGTCCACTGTGGAACTTCATATTGATGAACAGCTTCTTCCCATTCTCTTTCCTTTCTAAAATTATCAAAAGTGTAGCTTTGTTTTGATACCGTTTCTTTCTGATTACTAGTAGAAATGGGGAAAAATAGGTGCATAGTGAAAATATCAAACTAAGATGTTTTTGTTTTTGTTTTCTGGCCATTTTATCACAGGATATAGTCAAGGGATCAGCAATAAAGAACCAGATATGAGAAGAAAGACATCTAGGAGGTGATAGCCGGTGGGGATTTCACAATTCAAGGAGTATAACTTAAACACTTCCTGTGTCAAACTTTGGGAAGGCAGATATTAAAAACACAGCCCTCCAGGGGCAGATTGCTAACAGGGAGACCAGTATATTAGGTGGTGGTGGTAGAGTTCAGAGGCGGAACTTTTCCATAGCAATTGGAGGGTCGGTGGAAGAGAAACTTAAGGAAGAGAGAGAGAAATGTGTTTGGTGGTTTATCTTTCCTTTTTTTCCCTCCCTTCCCTCTCACAACTACTAATTCTGAGACCACAAGTAGAAAGAGAAGAACTAGAGGGAATTTCCCAATAAGAGAGTTCCCATAGCCACAGGCCACCAGGCTGGGGCAGCTCCCCCTGCATCACCGTTGGTCTATTGGGAACCACCTATATTTTAACCCTAGATAACAATTTTAGGTTCAGAAGGATTCTTCTGATGCTATCTCAGTTTTTTTTTTTTTAAAGACTTTTGATGTGGACCATTTTAAAAGGCTTTATTGAATTTGCTTCTGTTTTCTGTTTTGGTTTTTTGGCCGTGCGGCATGTAGGATCTTTAGCTCCCTGACCAGGGATCGAACCCGCACCCCCTGCATTGGAAGGCAAAGTCTTAACCACTGGACCGCCAGGGAGGTCCCTGATGCTATCTCAATTTATTCAACAGTATTTATATTTTAATTGCAGTTCATGTTAGATTGAGACTCACTATTTATTGAGATCCAAAAACTGTCTTCTCAAGACCCCATACGACCCCAGGCATCTTAACTTAGAATTTATCTCTCTGCACAAAATTCAGACTTGGTGTGGAGGCTTCTGGTTTTCAGAATCACTTATACTTAATTCCAGGCTATTCTCAAATAAGGCAGGAAGCATCTGCTGTTAATAGTTGACAGTAAATTACATAAAGTAAAACATGGAAAATTAAAGTTAGAAAAGCTGGGAAGCTTTTCTATCATTTTCAATTTTCTGCACAAGCATGGACATAATCAGTGTTTAGGATCTGCTCATGACGGATAAATTACATCTGTAATTCATTCTTTTCCATGTTACTGCATTCAGACGATAATTTGCTTTCAGATATCTTTGCTCATCTAATATTCTAAAATCGTTCATAGACTGAAAATAAGTCTAGTAACATCTTCCAGTCCCATGAAGCTTTCATAACTAAACAGTGTTAGCTTACCAAATGGGCCAAGTTTAAAAAAAAAAAGATTTTAGAGAAAAACAGAGCCAAATTTATCATGCCCAAAATAAGATTCCTTTTTGGTAGACGACGTTGCTTTTCATAAAACAATTCTTTAATGGAGGCAACTGAGAAATGAACCATGAAGAACGAAATACCTAAAGAATTCATTTATTTGTAAAGAATCCTGTTAAGAAAGATCTGTGTTCTGAATGAACCTTTCTTCACATTATCTCATATCTCTTCATGGCTAAGTGGAAGCTAATGAAATCTGAATCTAGCCATGAGAAAAGATTATCATCATGATTTTATTTATTAAAATTTTCTCACTATTATGAAATTTTACCACCAGATATTGCCTTCCATGAATTATAGCACAGTAATAAATTGAAGACAAATGTACACGTAAGAATACCCAATATATAAAAGAACACTCCAAAAACAAACTCATCTGAAACTCAGGTAAACTAAAAGTCATATCCACATTGAAGAAGAGTCATCTACATTGCAAGTTTTTGCATAGTGGAGTCTATTTAAGTAGCTTCCCCCCAACCTTTAAACTATGATTGACATATAGTAGCTTAACATGTAACGTACATATAGTGGGTTGAGTATGCGTTGTGAGAAATGCAAAATTATTATTATGTTTTAGAATCTTTATTGGCTACTTTTGGCTTCTGTGTTTCCCGTAAGGATGAATAATGCTGGAGGAGAGGTTTTCACCCCAAACACATATTTTTATGCTGAATGGTTAGGAATTTAAAAAATGGCAAACCAAAGTATTTGCCACCTCTGCATCTCAATTAATGGAAAATAATCCATTCTTCCTCCCCTTTTCATCATTTATTATCTGCTGTGTACCAGACGTTGCAATAGGCAGTGGGTGAATAACACACAGAGCCTGTTAGGTTGTTGATAGACTACAGCTTCTGAGAAGTATATTGAAGATTAAAATGATCATAGAGGGCTTCCCTGGTGGCGCAGTGGTTGAGAGTCCACCTGCCGATGCAGGGGACACGGCTTCGTGCCCCGGTCCGGGAAGATCCCACGTGCCACGAAGCGGCTGAGCCCGTGAGCCATGGCCGCTGAGGCTGTGCGTCCGGAGCCTGTGCTCCGCAACGGGAGAGGCCACAACGGTGAGAGGCCTGCGTACCGAAAAAAAAAAAAAAAAAAAAAAATCATAGAATAATAAAACATTGTTTTAACTCTTCTATTCTTTAATATTAAAATGTCCCAGTGGAACACAAATTTGCCCACGTAAAATGTAAGTAGGCATTAAATGTCCTTGTGTATGTCTGAGAGGTTTGTCATGAAAAACTTGGAAACCGTTAAGTAGTCAGTGTGGGAAGAGCAGATGAATTTCAACTCTGGTTATGTATACTGCTAGGGAAACTGTGTGCTTGTATTAGTAGAGTATGTTTAGGTGATAAAAGATTTATACTAGACCCATCATATTCCAAAATTTAGCAAGATAAACCTGAATCAGATTGATTTTTAGGTAACACATAGAAATGGTTAATTTTACTCCCCTGCTTTGATCGTCATCTGTTGATTGTATAAAATGATGAGGCTCAGAATGATTAAGTAGCCTATACAAGTTTGCATCGCCAGGAAGTGGTCAAACTGGGATTCAATGCAGGCAGCCTGTCTTTAGAGCCTGTGTTTCAACCTTTAGAACCTATGCTCTGAGTTTAACTTGTTTAAGCTGACAAAGTGTTAATGAAGCACTACACAGCAACCTTATGCATACAAAAATATAGTGTTAATTATTAGTGAGTCTGCATTTTAGAGTGACAGACATACTTAGGCAATCACTAGTGACAATCACTTAGTGATTTGTTGAGTCACTGTAATTGCCTGAATTTAAGACAACTATACTTTTTAAAACATGATCACTCACACTTTTTCTTAATTCAGAAAAACATCCCTGAATAATCACTAATAAGGTTTTTTTTTAATTTAAAATGGAAAATTTATACTAAATTTTAACTAGAAGTTTGATAATATAGAGAATCTAAAACTTAGGTCAGGAAGAGTTTTGAAAGTCTTGCCAGACTGGGAACAGTATAGAAAATCAGAATAATAGTCTGTTCTGAGAAAAAAAACAAATAAGAGTTTCAGTATTCTAAGACAAAGCTTGGAAGTGACGTATGGGGCACCAGATAAGGAGGTTTTCATTACATAATTATCCTTATGATTTTTTTTGCATAAAATAGAATATCCTTTCTTATTCAAGGAAGTAGTATAATTGATACTTTTCTAATGCATAGAACCGTGAGGCATTTTTTTTTTTAAATGGGTGAGAGTTCCTTCATATTTCATGAGTTTCACTGGGCATTTATAATAATATTGGAAACAAAAAACTGTGCTTAAGCCTTTCTAAGTGTTTGTAAGTTACGGTATATGAAATTAAAATCTAGATTAAAGCATTCACCCACCTCTTTGACAATGATTTATATAATACGTCTTCCTATTGTATGTCACACTTAAGTATTTATGCTAACTTTTAAGATTGTATTTTAAAAATTAGCTAGGAATAATATTTTAGTAGGTAATTTAATTCTTTGTATATTTGTATAGTACTTATCTTTAGTAAGAGGAAAGTTTTTTCACATGAATATTTAATTTTAAAATAGCTTATGACGTTTTTAAGACTTTTGCATTATTTGTAATTGAAACAAAAATGACTAAATATAAGAATCACTGTTTGCATTTTATTCATGATATGACAAAAAGAGCATGTTTGCTCTCAGAAAAACATGGATTTAAGGACGTCAAATTCCTGGGCTTACAGGGTATTTAGTAAATATTAGTTTAAATTGGACTTTTAAAAGAGGTATCCAAATATTAGTGTTCATTATATGACTTAAAATGCTCTATGATAAACATATAATTATCCTCACAGAGCTTTTCATTTGGACGAATGCTGGCTTGGACAAAAGGGAAAAGAAAGCCTTTAACATCAATAGCTAGTGTTACAAGGATCCTTTCCTTAAACGATTAGAAACTCAGTGCCTTTTGGCCGTTTTCTTGAATGCATCAGTTTAGTCAAACAGCCAGTTAGAAATGTTGTTAACAAAATTGTTTTTGATATATAAACTCAAACTTGGTATGGAAGTAAAACTTATTTTGTGTTCAGAACCAAATTGATCACAGGGAAAGGTGAGTATACCAGAGTGCTGGTATTCCTCGTCCTTTGATTTCATTTCTCTGGGCATTTTCTTCATTAGTTTGCTTTAGCTATAGTTTTGCTTTTTTTTTCCTCTTGGTGTTTTCTGAGTGTCTAGATTGGCCTCTTTGCTCTTTTCCTTGGGATGAAATCTACAATAAAATATTATTTTATAGCAAATATATCGGTGCCAGGAGTAACGAGAATGTAGCCACTGATGGCTTTCACGTAGTCCCAACGCTACCTTGGAGTTTTTTCTCAAAGTAGCATCTGCAGAGTGATTGCAAAAAGCCATATTCAAAAATGTGTAAATAAAAAACTTTTCATGGCAAAGAGTAAGACCTGGTTAAGAGCCAAAACCATGAATGCAGCTTGATATGGATTTGATTCCATCAGTCACTTCCTGGTGACTTTGTGCCAATCACTTTGCCTCCCGAAGTCTCAGTTTCCTTCTCCATAAAATGAGACTAATGATACCTGCTTTGAATGTTTGTGAGGATTCAGTGAGATCATTTCCATAATATAGGTCATTCCATGCAACATCTCTCTCAGTGTAAACACTTCATACCTAGTAGCTAGCTGCTCGTGGTGTTCTTGTCTGAATGCTGGAATTCAGTCTAAGGTATCTTCCCCTTAAGAGAAGAACTTTCCTTATGTCAGAAGAAATGTCGCATTATTTTGCATACTGTACTACAGGTATTTATCCATTATTTAATTTAAAGATTTAAAGATGACTTTTTCCTGCATTATCACACACTAGCTTATTCATTTACCTGTTATCAAGAGAAAACATCTCTTAACCTCTAGCATGTGTACCACTTGACTTTAACCTCACTGGGGTAGTATTAATAAAATAAGTCAGTATTTATATCATTATCTGTGCCTAAAAACCCATTTCATAAATGCAGTTATCCATGATTGGAAAAGTGGTTGTGACCATCTGTTCCAAATTTAATTTCATTTAAAACTAATGCCTCTTTAGCTCTGTGTTGGCCTAAAATAAGTAGTTCACGTTTGATATTTCAAATAGTATATTATTTATGTAAATTTCTTCCTAAAAGACTCACCTAGGACTTTGTTTCAAAAATAAAATTAATGTTTATTCAGTAAAGTACCTGCACAGACTAGAAGGTTCGATATTAAAGTCTATTTTTTCATGATTTGCACTATCCCTACTTTGTTCTTTTTATACCTGTATAAACTTACTTAGTTGGTAAAATATCTACCACTTAACTTCCTCAAAGGTGTAAAGGGGCATCCAAGTCCAAGATACTCCATTTATCACATCCTCATTTTTCCCCCTTTCATATTACCCAGAATTGATAGGAATCCAATTCTAGCCCAGTAAAATGGTCTCTTTTGCTTCAAGATATTTAAAGATGCTGGCCTAATTCACAAGCTTGAGACTTTTTTATTTTAGTTAGAAATGAGAGTATATACTTTTTGCAGCAAATGGGGAAAAATGCCCCAGCTCCCTGATTTTATTGTCTTTTCAGGGCTAGTATAGCCTAGTAGTTTCCTGTGGCTAGCTCTGGGTTTTCCTTTGCAGTTGTGTATAAATTTTGTTATATTCTAATTCTGAATATGAGTTGTGCGCTTACTATTTTTATTTATTGAGCCATGCCACTGCCTTCTTGTTAAGGCTATTGATTATTGCTCATTCTGTTCTGCTGTGTATTGATTTAGTATGTGGCAATGAGTTAATTGTATTACTTGATGTTGAAAGAGGATCAAATATGTTTGAAGGAGATGCTTGTAGCCTGTTTAATTGAGTTGGCTAGGCTTTTAACATATTGTGAAACAATTAGGAGAAAGTACAGGAGGACCTCTGAAGGCAGGAAACATAAAATTTGTTTTCAGCATTTTAAAAAATTATTTATTTATTTATTGGTCGTGTTGGGTCTTCGTTGCTGCATGTGGGCTTTCTGTACTTGCCGCGAGTGAGGGCTACTCTTCGTCGCGGTGTGTGGGCTTCTCATTGCGGTGGCTTCTCTTGTTGCGGAGCATGGGCTCTAGGCGCGTAGGCTCAGTAGTTGTGGCTTGCGGGCTCTAGAGCGCAGGCTCAGTAGTTGTGGCGCACGAGCCTAGTTGCTCCTCGGCATGTGGGATCTTCCCGGACCAGGGATTGAACCCGTGTCCCCTGCATTGGCAGATGGATTCTTAACCACTGTGCCACCAGGCAAGTCCCTTCAGCATTTTAGAAGATGCCAAAAATTGTGCAGTAAGTCCTTCCTGGCATTAAATGGTCAATTGATATTTGGTTAGCAGATGTGTAAAAGCTGAGATTTCCCCCCTGTATTTCATTTAAAAATCAAGGGAGCTAACACCCTTAGATGCTCACATTTTATTGAGAAAAAGTCACGTCTTTTTAAGAATGGTTTCCTATTGAAATCGCATATTATTGGATATATGTAGAAATAGCAAGTGGAATGTGTATGTGTGTGTAGGTGCTCACATTTGGGGGATATTGCAGAGATAGGAAATTAAGTTAAATGATTAAGCTGGGAATCAATTTGAGTTATTTTTATCTACTCTTTTGTTTCTTAGCGAAAAATAGTTTTTCATGTAAACAATAACATTTAAGGTAGGGCTGATATTTGCTTATTTTATTTGACATTGTTTGAATTTTCCAAACTTCAGACAATCCATACTTAATGTGAAAAAAAAATTAACCTTCAGACTGAGATCATGGTACCATGGTCCTCTAATGAATGTTACCTTTTGTTTTAGTGGCTCAGTTGGCTCTAATCCATGGAAAAGTTTTTATTTCCCATCAGATCCAAGACAGGAGCCAAACCAAAGTTAAAGAAACATTTTCCAGCAGACAAGTTTCTACAGATAACATCAGTAGTCAAAGAGCATGCACTTGTGTGTTCTCTCTCTCCCTCCCCTCCGCCCCACTTATGGAAATATTAGATTGGAAAAAAAAAACTAAAATACTGATAATGATAGTAACTTTCAGGTTAATAAAGGCGCTCCTTATTAATCCTTCCTAGTCACAGTATGGCCTCAAATTTTAAATCTGTTTACTTTTTCACAACGTGTTTGCTTCAGGGTGACCGAAGGAGGACTGCTTTCTCCCCGTGTTAATACCTTCCAGGGCTCTTCGATCTATAACCTTTTGTCACCTCTGGTTTATTTGCCTAGCATACGATTGTTGAAAAATGAGGGAACATAAACAGTTATGACTGGCTTTTTGGAAATGCCTATTAAAACCCTGTCCTCAAAGGACCTGCCAGTTTGGAACTTTAACTGTAGAAATGTGAAAGCTCAGCATTGAAAGTAGAGAGTGTACAAGAGATGGTGCCAGTTGGATCATTTTGCTACAAATACCTGCTAGACTCAAACCTTTCCCTTGCTTAGTTATCCACCATACTAACAGTAGGACCCACTTAATTCCATGTGAGTCAACAGCTTACGTGGCATGCCTGCTGTGTGCCAGATAGCATCTCAGGTGCTTTTCCAGGCTTTCTGCGCAAAGCCAAAAAGACCTGGCAGGTATATTCTTTCCCTACCCCTACCACTTGCCCCACCACCTAGACCTACTCAGTTGGAATCTCTAAACCAAGAGACATGGCCAGGTATATATTTTCAAAAGCTGTAGGCTCATGGTTAACAACCATTCTTTGAATACTGCTGAGAGGTTCAGGGAAGGTAGTATTTTTGCCATGACTTCTCAGTCCATATAGAAGATGTATTTTTCTCCCGAGGATAAAACCATCTGGAAATCTTCACATGCTCCAGACTCCCCATATAGAGCTGACTTTGCTTTTTGATTAGCATCGTGGATAAATTTGAAAACGCGACTTAAAAAAAAAAATGAAATAACCTTCTCACCTACTTAATTTCTTATTCATAGTTAGAAGGTAGAGTGGAGTCACTCTGTTTCATTAATGTCCCTGCTAGCTTTCAAATTCAAAAATAATTTTTTCTCTCTAAATAACACTCGCTATGACTTCTGTTCCCTAAAAAAAATGGATTGTAATTAGCAGGGTTCCTTTTTGCTACGTATCTTCCATTTTGCTGTATCTCCTCTATTAATTATAATAAAATAGACAGTTGGTAAAAGAATAAGTGTTACTTTTAAGATTCTTATAATGTATATCAACAAATGTGGAGCTCCAGTGATGACCTGGTTGACCTCATAATTATTTTTGTAAAGAATTTCATATTTTGCATATTTTATTTCATCTCATTATCTCCAAGCAACTGCAAATAGAGTAATCTCCAAATAATTCTAATATCTTCTCTTTGAATTTCTGACTGATCGTGGATTTAAATGAACGAAACTTTTCTTGCATTAGGGGCAGCCTCAGGCACAGCAAATGATTAGACTAGCCTGGGTGGATATAGTTTTATAAACTATCAATACATGAAAGTGATGCTAAAACTCCAGATGCCATTACTTTAGAACTTCATGCATAAATTATATGTGTTGTTCTAGGAAACAGGGAAAACTGATGGTCAGCCTTAGCCTGTAGTATATTTTGACAGCATGAATGAGTCAAGCAAGCAATTTTCCAGACTGTTTAATAGTACAAAGGAAAGGGCTTCTAAGGAAGTCATTCTTATGACTAGCTGAAAAATATTTTTCTTAGTAACTGTTCTAGAGAAAAACAGGTCACTGTTGGAAGAAAAATGAAATCTCAAGTTGCCAGCATTCTGGAAGTGATTGGATCACTAAGATGTGTTTATCTTATGACAAAACTCCTTAAAAGGATTCTGTTTCATACATTTCCAATTATTTAATGAATGTGGGTCTTGAAATTCGACAGGAAATTATTTAACACCATTACGTACTTTAACTCCCATCACCTTGGCAGCACGTTGGCCGTTCTGTTTTTTGAACCTTTTTTTTTTTTTTTAATTCCATCAGCACATATAAAACTGCGTCATCATAAACTTAAAGATTCAATGTTTTAGGTTTATCAGGTTGCTACAAATGTATTCCACTGTGTGGTTCTAAACTGCATGTGAATGAAAATAGGACTTGATCGATGGAAAATCATTTGTTTGTGGATTTATAGATTCTATTCCAGGTGGTTTGAAAAGATGCATTGTCCAGCAGCAACTTTTCTGCCAGTGACAGTGCTCAGTGTGAGCTTGATGGATTCCAACTACTGGGTTTACCATTACTGCATAGATCTTTGGAAGGACAGGCTGCAAATCTCATTTCTAAGCCATGAGTAGCTATTGTGTCAATTTGAAGAATAGAAATACAATCAATACAGCTTAAAAAAAAAAAAAAGACACTCTATGGTCATTCACAGATGGTTGCCAGCTTTCAAATTGTAATATCCTGGCTAGTTAAGTACCCTTGATTATTATGATTTCTCAGTATCAGGTTAATATTTAAAATTTGGAACGTAACCTACTAGCCTTATTTATTTATTTATTTTTTGCGGTACGCGGACCTCTCACTGTTGTGGCCTCTCCCGTTGCGGATCACAGGCTCCGGACGCGCAGGCTCAGCGGCCGTGGCTCACGGGCCCAGCCGCTCCGCGGCATGTGGGATCTTCCCGGACCGGGGCACGAACCCGTGTCCCCTGCATCGGCAGGCGGACTCTCAACCACTGCGCCACCAGGGAAGCCCCCCTTATTTTTGTTTTTAATGTTGGAAGTGTTTCTAGCATTTTTGAAGTAACTTGAAAGAAAATCAGGATTCATCTGGGGTTCCACTTAGGTTAAGCTTTTACCAGAGTAACACTTGTAGAGGCAAATCACTGAGTAGTCAAGCTTCCACTACAATTAAAGCTTTATAAGAATTTCAAGAATGAAAACTTCAGGTGCTAGGTTTTTCCTTGAAAAAAAACTTTTTCTTGCTTAAATTCAAGATTTGGGTAGTCTTTGCGTTTTAAAAGATTGTTCATGGAATGTTCAAGGGTTTTGCATGATATTTAGAGATACTTTATGTTCCTTCATCACTTTCAGCATTGAACTCCAGTGATCCGTAGATTCTTGGGATTGCAGTTAGAAGAGTCTTTAGAAATGACGTCATGCAATCCATTCGCTTTATAGATTAGGAAACTGAGGAGCCACTGGTGAGGTTAGAGCTTAATCATATTTGTAAAGATCCTGAGATTGGCAGGACGCTTAAATATGACAGGTCATAGGTCACAGCAAAAACTGGAATATGCTGTCTTCACCTTATGAAAATAACATATGACACACTTGGTTGATGATAACTGCTATTAATTAAGGTTGAGTTGGTGCTATTCACTGCCATTAAGGTCCTTAACTTTCTTGGCTATTGTGATGCCTTGATTACTGGTGGCATTAAAAGTTTATAGTGTTTTGAGGTTTAATAGTAGGCTCTCCAAAAAAAAAGTATACGTAAGTTTATAACAAAATTTACTAATAAAAGGATGTATAGGACACAATTTAAAATTATAATAAAACACACAATATCCTGTATTTTATATTCTGTATAGCCAATTGATTTTTTTTTTTTTTTTTGCGGTACGCGGGCCTCTCACTGTTGTGGCCTCTCCCGTTGCGGAGCACAGGCTCCGGACGCGCAGGCTCAGCGGCCATGGCTCACGGGCCGAGCTGCTCTGCGGCATGTGGGATCTTCCCAGACCGGGGCATGAACCCATGTCCCCTTCATCGGCAGGCGGACTCTCAACCACTGCACCACCAGGGAAGCCCTAGCCAATTGATTTTTGCAGAATCCTTTTTTTTTTTTTTTTTTTGACTAAACTTGCATCTAAAGTCAACCTGTGGTTGCAGTTGACAGATGAGTTATTAGTTCTCTCTCTGTGCTCTTACTCATAAGAGGCCCTCATTATACAGTGATTATCAGATGAGACATACTTCATGAATAACTTTTCTTCTCTACATTTTCCTACCATTTTATGTATTACAGAATAAATCACATTATACCTGATTTTATAGTTCATTTTTCATGTTTCTTTTTCCCACTATTTTGTAAGCTCCTTAAGAATGGGAGGCTTACATTCATCACCTCTCTATGTATGGTGTTTTGAATGTCCTTGGCATTCAGTGTTCATTGAATTGAAAGCAATGTTTCTTCCTGACCATGATCGATAATTGTGAGATTTTATGTGCTTTCAAATTTGTTAGAGAATTTTTTTTCATGTAATAGGACATTTGTTGGGTAGTGACATATAAATATTCATAAACTATTTCTCTAAGGAATCCAGCACCCTTCATTTATAGTAGGACTCTTGCAGTTAAATTTCTCTGACACTGTGGTGGACTGTTTATGTTCTATTGATGGAAATCTCTGGAACAGGCCTTTATTTGCTGTCCTGCCATGTTTTGTATGTTATCTTGTGCAGGCAGCACATAGGGACCTGGTCAGGCTTCCTGATAGCGGTGGCTGTATAGATAGCCCATGTCTCAGAGGGGAGTGATAATTGGTCGGGGCAGTGGCACAATACACAGTTATTTTTGTAACAATATTAACTCACTGTTAGTAAGAGTGCTTTGTTGGGAAAGTATCACGCTTAGGTAGAAGAGTATTTATTCTTCAAATGTTCAATGGGGAGAAGCAATACTACCAGGGTAGCAACATCATCGGTGTTTTGTTTTTCCTTTTTCTTTCACTCTGCTGAGAATATTGAGAAAAGCATTGATTAGCGTTGGTGTTTATTGTGAGGGGAACATTCTGGGATCCAGACTGCAACTATAACTACTGTTGTTTTTATTGTAGAACTAATAACAGTAACGAAGACACAGGTTATTTGTCTGGAGATCATGTATCTCTGTTGCACTTAAATTTCTCCACACTCCAATTTTAGGGAAAAAAATTTTTTTGACTTCCCAGTGTGAAACCTGTACAGTGTTGCATATCTTAAACCTGAAGAAGAAAAGAGAGTCCAAGCTTCCAAAAAGTATAAATGCCTAGGCCCTACCACTTATTACCTTGCTCATTATTTCTTCCCTCTAACAGTTCTTTTAGGAGCTGTGTGACGAGCTATTGAAAAAAAAGTTCTGGAGAGTCAAAAACAATCCAGATTATGTTGATGCCAGTCGTCCTAGCAATTAAGTATTTGAGGAGAAACCTACATTTATCCACTTTGAAGAGAATCATTAGGAGGGATTAAAAATTTAGTACTTCAGGCTCATTTAGGGTTAGAGTGGAGTGGAGTAATTATGTAGCTGGTAACAAATGCTACAGTCTCCACTTAAACAGTCACTTCCTGAGACATAGTGGCCCTCTTCAAGGAGCTTCACAATTTGTAAATGTTGTCTCCTTGGAGACTAAGTTCTGCTGACCCATTTTTTTTTTAGATTTTGCATGCTTTTCTGCAAAGTGTGCTTTCACGGAAGGTAAGGCCTTGATAATAATCTTAAAGAGATACGGGCTCTGTAGAGTATCTTCCTGTGGCATAAGCGATACTTACTGTCTTCATCAGTGAGCCTCTTCATATGGTGCTCAAAAGAGAACACCTTTGTACTACATTTACTGTATTTGTTGATGATTATGAGGCTAGTTTGATTTCCTAATCTTGCAAGTTGGGAAGTAAGTAAAATGCTCAAGAGACAGCCGATTGAGCCTGGTGTGCCATGCTTCATCACCAAAACATTAAGTAGCTTTTTTTTTTTTTTTTTTAAATCAGTAAATCTATATTTCAAGTCTTGCTTCTTATTTGTATAACACACAGTAACATGTTAATTTCACAAGAACACGTAGTTGGATCTACTTTTAAACTAATTGGAAGAGATGGTGATATTTGTTTTATCTTGAGTTTTTTTTTTGTAAATCTGGACAGATCAGATTTTACCAGGAACGAGTATCACCAGGAACAATCGCTTAATCCCTAACTTAAAGCCTATTCATTCTGGTTTTAGGTATGATTCTAGTAAGCCAGGTAGTATTACCATGGCACGGAAATATGAAAACACACACATTACTTCCTAGGTGATTTTACTGCATAAAAATGCAGTGACAGGAGAGATAATTTAGAACTCTGTCATACTCCTAAAATAGATAAACCATTTTAGTTAGGTTTTGACCTACACATCCTCTGTCTGGAAGCTTTTTGAAAGCGGAGACTATTCCTTAGTTATTAGAACCTCCAGTGCCTACCCATAGGCCTGACTGACACATGGTCAGCTTCCAATAAATATTACTTTACTTGCATTGACTTTAAAATGGGACGAAATGCAGAATAGCAGCTGAACTAGTAGCTCCTGACCCATGCCACAACCTTCCTTGCCCCACCCTTAAGATTCAAAAGACAATTAAGCTAATTATAGTCATTACAGTTGTAAATTAGACCACACATTTCATTAAACATTGACACAGTCATCTCTTTGAAGGGAAATGAAAACTAGCATTGTATGTAGAACACTAAAATCACTTGACTTGAATTTTCACTTCTCAACTAATTGTGATATCACAAAGATAAAAATATACACCCGTAGTCTCATGCCAGTCTCCTAACTGGGCTGAAAAATGTCAATTTAGTTAAGTAACAAAATTGGTTATTGGAGTTATTTTATGTATTAGATAACAGTGTTGCTGATTGATTTTTTTTCATTTTTAATCACTTATTCTGTGAATTTTTCTGCCCTAAGGCAGTGGACTGAAAAAGTGATGTTTTTCTGATGTTGATAAGCATTATGAGTAGAAATTAATAGTTAAATTGACCCAATAAAAGATGCCTGGGACCTACTATTGAGACAAGAAGAACATCAGAAAGCAACCTATATAGACTCTAACAAGGCTCAGAAGCATCTTTTGCCTTTGTTTTGCAAATGTATTAAATAGCAAAAGACAGTACTGATGAATTGCAGTTTTTTCTAGGGAGTCTATTTAAGTCAGGAGTCTGTTAACTAATAGATAGGCTGCGGATTCATAAGAGCCAGATTCAGTAACATGCCACATGCCAAAAAAAGGGGACATACTGGTTTAAGGTTGGTAGACCTCTAAACAGATTTGTGTAGAATTTATCTTTTTTGCTTTGCTAATCACCAGCTGCTTTTCTTTAGCATTATATTTGCATTCTGCGTGAAAAATAGATTTTATATTTCATTTATAATTTATCTAGATATATTTATTTATTGGACACTGTTGTTAAATGATAAAGGAACTTTATAAGGAGATAGGATCAATATATAAACATTAATAATTCGAACTGTCTTTTATATAAATATAAAATTCACCTAACTATGCTTATTTAGTCAATGCTTTGTTAAATAGATAACCTCAAGGAATGTTTTCAAAGCAGTGGTGTACATACAGTAATATTAATAATTTGGACTCCCTTTTATACACATACCTGTGTATAGAAATATCTGTCTGGATCTAGATCTAGATCTGTGAGGGACTGGCTTTTTTCCTCCTTCCTTATCAGTATCATTCAACCCCTTTTATATGATAGGTAGCTTGCAAGGCACAGGGTATGCAAAAATAATCCTCCGCCCCTCCTTTTGGTTGCAATGACTGTTGCTGACCCAAATCAAATAGTTTCCTTAAACTGTGCTTTCATTTTTCCACTTCTCTAGTTAGAAATAAATCCTCTTGTGTGCTCCCTGAGGGAGGAATAGTTTAGCAGGGAATCACTTACTAATTACTGTTCATTAATCACATAGAAGGAATACTTTTTTTTAATGTCAACTCTGTCATTCATATAAAATGTATGTTTCCTTGAGGAACCTCTATGAATTACGTGTTTATCCTCATTGCCTTTCATATGTTTCATTATACTCCTTAGGAACTCAATAATTTCAAATATAAATTGTCTGTTCCTTATATACGAGAGTCCTGTAAATAGCAGAGTTAGCAGTGGCACCTTTTCTTTGATTTACTTGTTACCTCCTGGTCATATGATTAGCCTGTTAATTTAACTCTCTACCTGTATAGCTTGTTGAAAGCTGCAGCCAATGGAGTGCTGGGACTGGCTTACATAAGACCTGTTCCCAACTCCAGGTTAAGTGATGTCGTATTGGCAGCTTAAAATTGGCCATGGTAGGAGGATTTACACTGTGGAAATTGGCAAATGCTACAATTCCCTCCCCAGAGAGCTACTTCTTAAACACTTAGCAGCACCCACTGTTTATAGAATTGTCTCTTCTTTTTTAAAAAATTGTTTGACCATATGGAATATCCATGTAGAATTTTATTTCCAGATATTTTCTTTCTCTGCTGTTTTATTTATTTCCAGATTTTTTCTTTCTATACCACTTGCCAGTTGAGTGACTGGGCACGTTACTTAGCCTTTCTGTGCCCCAGTGTCCTTATCTGTATGAGAGGGATAGTAACAGTACCCACCCTGGGACTGATGTGAGGTTGAGTAAGAAGTACACTTATCTCAGTATATTAGCAAAATGCCTGATGCACAATGAGCACTCAAGTAGTGTTACCATTTATCTCTCTGTACTTTAATTAATAGATATTTATTGATCCCTTACTAAGTACTTAACATTTTTCTGAGTCCAGTGGGTCATTGATTGAGACTCAGTGCCTCTAACAATGAGTGTTAGCCATAGTGCCCTGTGGTAAAAGCCTTCCTCTTTTGCTCTTCCAACTTAATGTCCTCTATTTTTGTTTGTGTTGTTTCTTTCTGCTGAGAACTTTTTTCTTCCTATATGAGTTTTGCAGACTTTTTTCATATTTAGGTTTAGTTTAGACATGACCTCCTCTAGGAAGCTTCTCCTCACTCCAGCCCTGGCCATCCTATTGTCCTGCCTCCTCGTTTCTGTAGTGCGCCCAATTCATATCTCTGTAACTGTCTTTGGCACATCAATCATAATTATGCATCTCCCTCCCTCTCTGGATTTGAGTCCATGGCCTGTGACTTAACCACCTTTGTGTTCTCGTCATTTAGTGAAATACTTGTTACATAGTAGACCCCATAGAAAAAGATCAAATGGTTGTTGGTTGAAGAAATAAGCTAGAGGCTTTGCTCATAAAGACCTTATTACTTGGTTGAAGAGATGATAATATACACATGTGACATGAAGGTGAACAAGGAAGCATTTTAATAATGATATCTATATTTGTATAGATATAAATTAAGTCTACAAGTTATTTTCATATATACATGATCTTGAAGTAGGAAAGATCATTTTTTTCCCTGCTACAGATACAGATATTTATGTTCACAGATATAAATAAATGAATTGAGTTAGGTCAGCCAGATCAGATTTGGAGAAGCAAAGCCTAGCTTGTCAACCAGGTTTTGTGACTCTGAGTTAAAAATATAAGAGAAAGTTTTGGTTATTCTTCTAGACAGTAACAACTCGTTCTCTTCTGCTTAACTTTTTTTTCTTTTTGTAGCTTTAAAAAATTATTGTGGTAATTTTTAAATATACACAAAGTTAGAGAAATACTGTAACAACTTCTGTGTATGTATCAATCTGCATTTTCTATGGATGTATCCATGTGAACATTCTGTGAACATTTGTCCATCTTGTTTCACATATTACTTTCCACATACCTTTTGTTCCTGATGTATTTTAAAGCAAATCTCAGACATCCTGTCCTATCAGTTTGCTTATATGTATGTAGGAACTTTATGTGTTAAGAACTTGTTTTAAATATAACTTGTTTTAAGTATAACTCTATTTCCAAATCTATCAGTATTGACAATAATTTCATTATATCACTTTTTTTGTTTCTTTTTTTATATCTGAATTTTATTTATTTTTTTACACAGCAGGTTCTTATTAGTCATCCATTTTATACACATCAGTGTATACATGTCAATCCCAATCTCCCAATTCATCCCCCCACCCCCACCACCGCTTTCCCCCCTTGGTGTCCATACGTTTGTTCTCTACATCTTTGTCTCTGTTTCTGCCCTGCAAACCGGTTCATCTGTACCATTTTTCTAGGTTCCACATATATGCATTAATATATGATATTTGTTTTTCTCTTTCTGACTTACTTCACTCTGTATGACAGTCTCTAGGTCCATCCACGTCTGTACAAATGACCCAATTTTGTTCCTTTTTATGGCTGAGTAATATTCCACTGTATATATGTACCACATCTTCTTTATCTATTCGTCTGTCAATGGGCATTTAGGTTGCTTCCATGACCCGGCTATCGTAAACAGTACTGCAACGAACATTGGGGTGCATGTGTCTTTTTGAATTATGTTTTTTTCTGGGTGTATGCCCAGTAGTGGGATTGCTGGGTCATATGGTCATTAATTCACTTAATTCCCACTTTACATTCAACTTTTCCCAGTTGTCACAGCACATCTTTTTTACAGGTAGATTGCTCAAATGACCATCTAAATAAAATTGTCAGATGTGCATCTAAACAACATCTATTTGGATTTTATGTCTTTTAAGATTCTTTTAATCTATGATAATTCCTGCTTCTTCCCCCCCATGTCCTTATTAGTTGAAAAAATCAGGTCGTTGTCCTGGAGAACATCTGAGATTCTGAATTTAGCTAATTGCTTCCCTGTAGTATCATTTAGCTTGTTCCTCTATCACCCTTATTTTCTGTAGACTAGAAATTAAAGCTAGAATTGAGTTTAATTTTAGTGCTACTTACTGTTATTTGGTGAGAATACTTCCCAGATGGGGCTCTGTACTTCCAATTGCATCCCATCAGGAGGGAATAATTTCATTTCTCTCCACTTCTAGTGATGCTGAAATCTATCAGTAAGTTCAGGTGAGCCTGAGCCAATTCCTATAAAGTTCTCCATCAAAATTGGATCCAGTGGTTTCAGTCCATTGTCGATCATTTCATAGCGCCATGATTTTGTTAGGGATTGCAAAACGGTGACTTTTATCTCTATTATTCCTGCTGCATTTATTATCTGAAATTTTTCCGTAAAGAGCTTTTCCTCAGTATCTAATTGGCAACTCCACAATACAGTTTATAGCAAAAAGATGGAGAAACTGCATGATTTTTTATTTACCAATTTTCAGAATCAGACATTAACTTCTAATATAAGATCTAAATATAGTTATAGTATAGTTATTCAAAGGATTCTAACAGATTTTTACAAAATTTCCCTTGAGGAAATTCTTTGGGTTATTTCTCCTAATCTTTTTTTTTTTGATGAATGCATTTTGATAACATTACTTCCCATGGAAAGTTCCCTTTCCCTCCTTTTTTGTTTACCATAAATATACCTCTGTATGATCGAATCTGTTCACTCAGAAGATACGTATTGATCATCTTTTTCTCTGGTAACAATGTGCTAGGCTAGCTACTAGGGGTGTAGACACTAGCCCTGCTTTTTCACAGAATATATACTTTGGGTTTTTCTTCTACTCATAATATGATATGATTAAAAAAAATAAACACGTATATGAATCTGTTTCTGCTTACTATCATATTTGGTGTCCTATTTATGCATTTTAATGAACAATATTTTTAGCTGATTTTAGAGACCCTGGCCCTGGTGTCTAAAATAGGAACAATAAAGAGATTTCAAAGTTAAGTTGTGACTGCTGACCCAAAGAAAAATGAAGTATTTCCATACAGGGCACTGTATGTGACAAATGAGGAAGTTTTAATTTTTATTATTTGGAAAGGTAAGAAGAGGGAATAATGGGGACCTCCCCAAGACAAAAGTGAGTGGTAAGATCCTGTGCTATTTTAATATAAGCAAATATTTGAACTTAATTTGACTTCTATTTTCAGGAACCGAGGGTGACATTTTTTGGCTGTCTTTATCTCCTATAATTAAAATGTGGTTTGTCAGGATTTTTTAAGGCATTTTTGCATTTTAGAAAACATACAACTTCTAAAGCTTTGTGAACATCTTCTTGTATGAATAGCTAGTGTAAATGGGACTAGTAGAACACTCCTTTCTCTAAGGGATTCTGTGACTGTGAGATAGTGAATATGACATAATGTTGAATTCACCAGAAAAATGTATTACGTAAACCTGAGGCTATAATTTATATTGTTTTGTTAGACATGTGATACTAATGTTGTAAAATTTTAGATTATATTATTTAAATGACCATTGTAATTCTAAAACTCTTCTCAGATCTACTCTTTCACTCATGTTCAGACAGTATGAGATAGCTGTTACGATTATTTGAAATTAGGGTAAAAGGCAGATTCCTGGCATATCATTAAAAGTAGTTTTTGCAGTTGAAAATCAGAAAGATAGAGAAATATTACATTCTGCTTATGAGTCTATGCTAATGTGTTTTATGATGTTATGGAGAAGTGCGGGGAGGCAAGAGATTTTTAAAAGCAGTGATATTAGGTTTGCTTTCTAGCACCTACCTTATCAGGAAATTTGAAAGGAAACAAAAAACTAAGCCCTTTAATTGTGATATCTGGTAACTGAGGATTAAGCTGACTTGACTTTGAAGATCAAAATTGCTGTTTATATTATGTCAATTGAAAGAATAGTTGCATTTCTGACTTGAGGAAATAGCTTAATCTGAATAGCACGAGAGTTGACCAAAAAGTGTGCTCATCCATAAGTATTGACTGTTTTAATCTGTAGAAAATGGAAGGCTAGCAACAAGGATATAGTAGTAAACTTCTAAAAGGAGTTGGTGAAAATTAAATGTTACGCAACATGAAAAGAATACCAGGGGAAAAATGGACAGAGTAGAATAACAGGAAGATTAGTCATTTCTGGAAGGAAAAAAAAAAGTGGGGAGCGGGGGAAGAAATATTTTAAACAGGAAGGTGGAACTGGAAGTACCAGTGATAACAAACAGGAGCTCGTTAGAGGGCGAAACTGGGCTTTAAAAAAAAAAGGGATGATACTGGTCTCATGTATTACAACATATAGTCTTTATGTTAACAGCAAACAAAAGCACAAGTGGGGAAATTTTTCTGTTAGGGATTAAGAGAACCCTGTAGAAATAAAAGAATGATGTTTACTCCTTGGCTGAGCTGACTTGGCTTAGGTCAGACAGCACTGTCCAAGTGCATAAAGAAAATGGCTTTCTTTTAAAACAAACAAATGTTCTACTGTTCTCAAGTGTTGGGCAAAATAAAAGCATTCTGGACATATTAAAATATGTAAGCTACTTGGTTTGAAATAGTTTTCACTTATATATTTACTTATCTGAAGTAAACAGTAAACTGAAGGAGTAGCAATCTCCAAATACTTTAAGAATTATTTCTATAAATTCTCGAAAGTATAAATTTTAACTCTATATATCAAATGAAATATATATAACAGTCCCTATAACAGAAAACAGGCAACCACGTGTGTGCGCGTGCGTGTGTGTGTGTGTGCGTGCGTGTGTGTGTGTGTGCGTGCGTGTGTGTGTGTGTGTTGGTGAAATCCTATTAATCCCTAATTTCTATTAGGGGCATTCATGGAACAGCTTTTGCTGGACACATTTTTCAGCCTCTCGGAGTGTTCTCACCTGTCAAAGGGGAATAATAATATACCTGCCTCAGAGTTGTGTAATGAGGATTAAGTGAACTGGTAGACACAGACCCGGAAGTGGCATTTTGTTTTTCTAATTTTAATCCTGTATCCTTATATTGAGCACAGGCTTGTGTGACGCATTTCCAACTAACCAGCTAACACATGGGAAGATGTACAATTGCAGTAGAAGCTCTTACTGATGCCTTGATACTTAAAATGTCATATGATAGGTTACAAATGTATCTATACTTGACAAATATGACACTATTACTTCCCTTGGCCATTCCTTAGTAACTACAGTAAGCAATAAATTACATAAAAATTACTGAGAAAGTAGATATCTCTAAGGTTATATAAGCACGGCATCAGGACAAAATTTGCTTATTCTCCTATGAGAGAATTTTGTGCAACTATATGGGACATATTCTGTATCATTGCATTCATAGAAATGCGTTATACAGTCAGGTAAGCATTTCCTGTTGATTTTATGATAAATTGCAATATTTTCATGGCACATGTGCACATACTTCCTGAGGTAAATTCTAATTCCAGCACAAAATAACCAGTTTGCATGAACACCAAATACTGCTAAAAAGTTCTCTCTGTTTCTCCCTCTCTCCTCTCTACCTTTCTCTTCTCTCCTCCCTCTCTCCCCCTCTCCACCCTTACCCACACAAATGTAGACACTACACACACACACACACACACACACACACACACACACACCCTCCCAG
This sequence comes from Phocoena sinus, assembly GCF_008692025.1. Lineage (NCBI taxonomy): Eukaryota > Metazoa > Chordata > Mammalia > Artiodactyla > Phocoenidae > Phocoena > Phocoena sinus. The sequence goes on from NC_045766.1 coordinate 32,062,418, forward strand.
GCATAACTGCATAGGAAATGTTTATTTTCCAAACTCCAGAAAACAAACCTTATCTCAAACACTGAAAGTCCTTCCTTTTCCTGGTTTGGAAACACTAAGTCATACTTGTAGATTTTCTTTACCCAGCATTTAGGTTTATTTAAAGCATAAAGTTGTGAGGACAAAATGACTCAGAAATTTGTAATGCACAATTAAAGCTTTTCACTTTTAGGTCACCAGTTCATATCTAGCCGACTTAGTTAAGGATTGGTTACAGTTGGTGCATTGTTTAGTTTCCAGAAGAAGCCGGGAAGCTCACTGCAACTCCTCCTGTTCTGATCTGTGAACGGGCTAGAGTTGATGCTTATTAACATATTTCTTTGCAGATAAAGCCAAGTTCAAGGAATTAAATAAAAGAGAGTAGACCCAGTAGGAGTTGATGAATAAGAAGCAGTTAATTTATTCATCTACAAATATAATGTCTCTTGACTGATACCTTTCTAAAAGTAATGTGTTAGAATGATCAGAATCAGGGCTTCCCTGGTGGCGTAGTGGTTGAGAGTCCGCCTGCCGATGCAAGGGACACGGGTTCGTGCCCCGGTCTGGGAAGATCCCGCATGCTGCGGAGCGGCTGGGCCCGTGAGCCATGACCGCTGAGCCTGCGTGTCCGGAGCCTGTGGTCCGCAGCGGGAGAGGCCACAACAGTGAGAGGCCCGCGTACTGGGGGGGGAAAAAAAAAAAAGATCAGAATCATATTTCTATGTTTTTAATTACAGCGTCATAACAGCAAGAACTGTAACTTCAATAGATAAGTCAAACAATGAATATATACATATATATGCTTATATAAAATTTGGACAATTTCATAAACGAGTCATGATCTTCCTAGTCTATCACTTAGTAGTGCCAAGGTCATAAAATCATTTGTTATGCTCTGCCTTATGTAAGAGGCTATGGAATTTTTTTTTCTCACCCAAAAAATTCCAGAATGTGTTTTTTTTTTTTTTTTTTTTTTTTTGCGGTACACAAGCATGTGGGATCTTCCTGGACCGGGGCATGAACCCGTGTCCCCTGCATCGGCAGGCGGACTCTCAATCACTGCGCCACCAGGGAAGCCCCAGAATGTGTTTTTGAAAATTTTTTGAATAGCTTTTGTGTTAATTCAGTGTTAACATTGGACACTGAGATAAATTTAAATCTTGGTGTCAGCCAAAGCGTAAATCAAGCTTATGCGGGTACAGTATGTAATACCACTTCCCAAGGAATTCTACAGAGAAGGTAGTTGTCTAGAAATGGGGTAAAGAATTGTCATCTTCCTTCTGTGGAAACTTTTGATTGTAAAAATAATTGAGAGTAAACAGACTCCAATGCATCCCCTCAAGCTATGCCACGTGGGGATGTAAATTTCTCTCTGCTGAATGTCGCCAAATGGCTGCATTTCTTACAGCTGGTGGCTAAATTCTGACGGAGGGTAGACACCTTTACCATAACTGTATTTTCTCTCTGAACTTTTCATGGATTCTTATGGTAATTTATGTCAGGTTAAAGCCGAAAAAGCTAAAGCTAGCCAGAATTCATCCTGAGAGTTAGGCTTTGCTGCCAAATTAAAGAAATCGCTTGGTCTCAGTATTCTTCATTGGTTTTTCAGACTTAGACTTGGGACCCTAGGTGCTTGATTTGAGTTGTCTGACATTCCCCAGATGGCTTTGTGTCCTTAAGAGCTAATTCAAAGAAGGTCATTTCAGCTGCTGAATATTCAAGCAAGTGTCTTGGCCCAAGGTTGATTGCAGCCATCATCTCAAGGGATGAACCTTGGATTTCTGAAGCTTCCTCTAAGCTCACAGTTATTGTCTTGGCCCTGCACATAATTACATTTATTTGCCAATGATGGGAATAAAATATAAATATGACCGTCAGCAATGGTAATTCCCCAAAACAGAATGACTGACACTGTGATGATAATAATGTTACTGTCCTGTTAGTGCCTCTGAAGATTGGAATAAATCTTTGGAATAAAATGTGAAAGCCGAATTTGTCCTTGACTTTTTAAAATCTGAGAATCACATAAAATATCTGCTAATTCCTTAAGTTAGTAAGCATAATGAAGGAAAATGATAGAATTGTGTCTTGTATAAGCTCATGTACTTTATACATATGTTTTTGAAAAGAGACGGGATAGCACATCCTCCTTCCACCAGGGTTCTGGCCAGACCTGACATTTCTTATCCCCTTTCATCTAACATGCAGTCAGCTTTCAGGAGGCAGTAGAGGGTAGGCGTAGGCACAAAACCACAAAACCACAATTTCAGGAGCTGCATTCCCTGGATCCGAAGTTTACATTTGTTGCTTAGTAGTCCAATGAGCTTTGGCGACTTCCTTAATAACATTCTTACCCCACTAAATAGGAGTGTATTTACCTCACTGGCTTGTTTTGAATCTTGTCGAAATTAATACATGCAAAGGACTTACGGAATTTTAGGGCACACAATAAGTACTGTATACATATTAGCTGTTTAGGTAAACTTGCAGTACAGAAATAAACGAAAACCAGAACTGATGCTGCAGTTTTAACAAGATGTTTAAGAGCTCCAGGTCTGGAACTGTACAACCTGGGTTCAAATCATTTTCGAGCCCTGTGACCTTAAACTTGTGACATAACTTGACTGAGCCTCAGTTTTCTCATTTGCAAAATGGGACCGTAAATAATACCTGATCTGCAGTTGCTGTGAAGATTAAACGGGATAACACATGTAAAGTACTGAGTGCCTGGCACTACTTGAGTATGTGATATGTGTTAACTACTGTTCTGACTTTTATTTTGATGTTGAAGTGAACACATGAAGTATTAGTACACGAGCAACATGGTATACTCAGAATCTGTGTATGTAGGGTTTCAGTTTTGCTAATGAGAATTGTTATTTTCTACTGTGCAGAGAACACATGCCTTGGAGTTTATAATTATTTTCTAATTGTTAGGAAAATAATAATCTGGTTTTCACTTATCCTTTGTTGGACTGTTTAGATTTTTTTTAAAAATCTGTAGATGCTTTTTTTAACCTGTAGGATTTGAGCTCTGGATGAATCGGTTAAGTAAAGTAAATGCTTTGTTAGTGATGTTACCTTCTCTTTGTCCAGCCATATTCTAGCCACTCATTAAGTGGACACCACTGGGAAGAAAAGCAACTCAGAGATAGAGGCAGAAAAGACATTGCTTCTGTAAAATAAAGTTCATGAGACCTGATATTTCACCATCTGTTGGGAGTGTTGTAAAGATTATGAAAACATTAGCATTTGTAAAACGTGATTCTGTGCCAGGAAGGCAGATAGAATATTATGCAAGAAATGACCAAAATTGCATGATGGCATTTGTTTCATGTGGTAACATCCGTGTTTTCATTAACAGGAAATTTTAGGGCAGTCTACCTGCTTCTTAGGAGTGGGAAAGGTGAATGAAAATTTAAAAAGGATTCATCCAGGCTTCCTTATGATAAAGTAAATCTTTAAGAATGTGTTTTCCATAGAATTAGAAACTTAGAATGTCATAGTGACAGTATATTTATCACCTTGTTTGGGGAGCAGACTTAAAGCATGATCACAGGAAAACACCTGTTTTGACACACTGTGGGGAAGGTGCAAACATACGGGCAAAGTCTGTCTAGGTGTAGAGTATACAAGAGTGCTTTGGCTAGCATCCTGCAAGGAGTTGGGTCTCAACGGTCTGCTCCAGCTTCTGCTGCTGCTGCTGCTGCTAATATTGCTGGGAAGGAAAAGAGGCTGACCTGGCATATCCTTTACTCTTGGTGCTGCAGCAGTCACTCAGGAAATGTGTTTAAGGGAACCTTCTGGATCCTTTTCATGGCACCATGGCAAGAAGAAGCCGTATCTTATCTATTGAAGATAAAGCCTGGAGTTGGCTAATGGATGCTGGTGAGTGAATAAGGCAACTGGGGAGCCAGTTTACTAAGATACCTTTTGGGCAGGTTCGCTCTGTCAAGGATTGAGGTGGCGTCTATGGGAAAATGGCATCTGATAAATCTGAATATCAGAACATTGTTTTAGAAAGGAATCATAGTTTTAACACTGGTGACCTGATCTGTGATCCTGTGTATGTTCCATAAATAAACATATTTATTTCCAGCTTTACTACTTGAAGATACTAATCCTGAAGTTTGCTAGCTATCTCAGTATATGGAGTATAGTTTCCCATGTTATTTCTCAGGCAGTATTTAATCTTCATTCTTGTTTTTCATTTGACTCCCAGTGATTAAAAAAAATAATAACTTTCTAGTATATGAAAGCAGTTATTTTCCCTTTCAATTCTAAATGAGCCCCTCCTTTTTTTCAGCACAATAGAGTATAGAATTTTAAATTAAGAGATTATTTAATACACAAATTCTTGCCAGGAATATTCTTTTCAAGATAATTATGTAAGCAAATTAGTAAGGTGTTGTTTATATTAGTCAGATAGTTGCACAGGATGAATCTTTGACATTAGCAATAAAGAAACTTCATTGCTAATGTATTTATCTGTCAACACAATGTATAATAGTTTCCTTGAGCAAGTTTCTTCATTGGTAAAACGAATAATTTGAATGAGCTCTCTCAATTTTTCTCACTCCAACATATTGTCCTCTAAAATTTCCTTATCCCAAAGCAGCAGCCATTTGTGATAAGCCTACTATGAGATTGGAAATACATAGGTATCTCTTCCACCTTATAATTTATAACAGAAATGAATGTGTGCCAATTTATAGTTCACCTGTGTCTTTCATTAAAAGATTAGAAGATGCAGAAATATCAAGTTTTCCATAGAGGTATAGACCAAATTTTTCTAGAATAATTAATCTATGATTAATAGGTATTCCATGAAAAATGCTGACAATCAAGTTTAGGAATTTTCAGGAGCATAGTAAAGGTTCTGACAAGCCGTGTAGGAAGACCCCTGTTTAACTTTAATTTTTAAGAACTCTATTTGACTATAACCCGCCCCTCCCACCCCCATGCTTTTGAGGAGTGCCTTTTCACATGTGGCACCACTGTTCAGCCAGTAAATATGTACTGAGCCCCTACTATGTTGCCAGGTTAAGGTTAACTAGGTGCAGGGATACAGTTGTAAGCACCTTTGTCAAAAATTTCTCCCTTCGTGATGCTTAACAACAGAGAAACACTGATTTAGATTATCTCATTACTTTAGGAAGATACTTTAGTAGCAATGTAATGTTTATTTTTAAAAAGCTAGTACCGATTTTTCTATTTTCACTGACAATCCTGACATACCATTCTGTCTGAAGAGCTTTATCATTGAATGGACTCTACCATTTCAAGTGGCAACATTAATTCAGTCTCTTATCTTCTCTTCCACATTTTTTTGTTTGTATGTTTTAGTTTTTGTTGCTTACATTGTTGAAACTGATTTTCATGAGTGGGCTTGAGAACAGAGGTCAGAAAACAAACTGTAATTGATTTTTTAATGTATTATTTATTTTTATTTTATTTTTTATTTATTTATTTTTTTTTAAACATCTTTATTGGGGTATAATTGCTTTACAATGGTGTGTTAGTTTCTGCTTTATAACAAAGTGAATCAGCTATACATATACATATGTTCCCATATGTCTTCCCTCTTGCGTCTCCCTCCCTCCCGCTCTCCCCATCCCACCCTTCCAGGCTGTCACAAAGCACCGAGCTAATATCCCTGTGCCTTGCGGCTGCTTCCCCCCAGCTATCTACCTTACTACGTTTGTTAGTGTGTATATGTCCATGACTCTCTCTCGCCCTATCAAAACTCACCCCTCCCCCTCCCCATACCCTCAAGTCCGTTCTCCAGTAGGTCTGCGTCTTTATTCCTATCTTACCCCTAGGTTCTTCATGACATTTTTTTCCCTTAAATTCCATATATATGTGTTAGCATATGGTATTTGTCTTTTTCTTTCTGACTTACTTCACTCTGTATGACAGACTCTAGGTCTATCCATCTCATTACAAATAGCTCAATTTCATTTCTTTTTAAGGCTGAGTAATATTCCATTGTGTATATGTGCCACATCTTCTTTATCCTTAATGTATTATTTAAAGTCAGACTTATTACACTAAAAAGAAAGCTCAGCTTCCATTTAGTTTCTACCATAGGGACTCCCTCTTTCATTATGCAAACCTATCATATTGACATGATTGTGTTTTAAAAAATTAAGTTTTAGTTCAAACCAACATCTACACTTAGGCACCGTTTATAAAGTAGAAGTATTTTTAAAGGGAAATTCAGATTCCTCATCCTCTTATAAAATCTCAATTCTCTCAAATTTAAAATACTAGCTGCTTGGGCAGTACTTACTATTTTGTAGTTTAAGGATTATTTCATTTTATAAAAATATCTGACCCAGGGCTTCCCTGGTGGCGCAGTGGTTGAGAGTCTGCCTGCCGATGCAGGGGACACGGGTTCGTGCCCCGGTCCGGGAAGATCCCACATGCCGCGGAGCGGCTGGGCCCGTGAGCCATGGCCGCTGAGCCTGAGTGTCCGGAGCCTGTGCTCTGCAGCGGGAGAGGCCACAACAGTGAGAGGCCTGCGTACCGCAAAAAAAAAAAAAAAAAATCTGACCCATAGCGACTTTCTGGACATAAGTAAGTTTGCCCAAGTAAGAGCTGCTTTTATTGTATAGATTATTAACATAATATATACAACATAACATAACCACATGTATATGAGGTGAGGGATGGAAGTCAACCTTTCCCAACACTTGTTATTTGAGTTATTTGACAGCAAGTAAAATAGATTATTATTACTGTTCTAGTTAACCTGAACTTAATATATGTTAAGTAAATACCTGAAATCAAGAATTACACACACAGAATAGCCATTAGGCAGTAAAGTTTCTTTTCATTTAACTCTAAAACAATATAAAATACTATGCATGGTTAATTTGCTTCTAGTCTTGAAAAAGTGACAGTTCCTAAATGAGCATGGTCATTTTAATTTTGATTCATATTAGGGATGATTAAAGTTCTGTCAGAGTTTATATTTGGTCCCTGGCTTGATTTTACCCAGCTCATTAAAGCAAAATTGTCTTAGGGTCTGTCTCTTGTAGCTGTTTACTACTTAATATTCAGCTGGCTCCTCAAGATAAGTTCCTGAGGGTTTGTGAGAAGTTGAAGAGCGGCGAATAGTGGTTAACAAGCTATAAGCATCTCCATGGAAAATAGAACCTCGTGAAACCCAGATTTAGGAGAATCTTAGTGAGTAGTTATCTGACAATACATTAAAACCTAATAAGTTAATCTCATTTTTCTTTCTTCCTCCTTTTTTTTCTCTTTTCTTTTTTCCATCTGGCCCTCTACTCATCTCTGAACACTTTGTCCATTTCCTTTTCTTCTTCATATTCTTCTCTTACCTCATGAATTCCTTCAGTCTCCCTCATCTGATCATAATAGAAGGTGATGTATTTGATAAAACATATGTTGTATTTAAAAAGCAGTTTTATTGATTTCTCCATTTAAAAATCAACTGCGTTTAACCTTCTCTCTGTCTTTTCATTTTCTCCTCCCATAATGGACAACTTTGCCTTTTAACCTCTGTTGCCTTGTGGATCCGCACTCTGACTTTTTATATTTGTAAATTCCCTTATCTTAGTGTAAATATTATAGTGATGGGATTTAGGAATTTGATGCCACTTATTAGATTTTTAACCTCAAATCTAGTAGGCATACTATATAATATGTCTTCCTTACTTTTCTTTCTAGAACTAGAGCTCCATATCCCCCCTCAACTGTGTTTTTGGCTGTCTGTGGGATGCTAGTATGGCCTATCTCCATGTATTTTGTTGCATTTTGCCATTGCTTCTTGTGTTCTGTCGGGGAATTTTGATGATTCTTTTCAAGTGCTACTTGAGCTCTCTGCTAGTTGTTCCCGTTCCCTTGTTCTCTTAGGGTCTCGTGCTGTGTGGTCATGTCTCCACTTCCTTGGCTCTGTCCTTTGACAGACCCTTGGGTTCCCTGATGGCTGCCCCTAAACCCTCGTGAGGGCGGGAATATTCCTCCCCCTGCTGCTACGATTGAGCGCCCTGTGCGTGCTGGGTACCACGTTGCCCTCTACACTTGCTTTCAGTTGTTAAGGCTTCCCAAGCTTTGGCTGTGGCTCAGTGATCCTGCTGTCAAAACCCTGAAGCTTTCCTAGCCTCGACGCTCAGTGGTAGCAGCAGGTGCTGGGATTTCTCCAAGCCCCTAAGACCCTGGGAGCAACAGAATGGCCGTTTGACATAGACCTCAGGACTTTTCAAAGCACCAAGAAACCTCTCCAGAAGATATGTAAAGGTAAGGTACTGATTTCTCTAGGAAGCTGTTTTAGAAGCTAAAAAACCTACAGCCATTAACTTAACGTAGACTCCATAGCTAGAGTATCCTTGGGCAACTCTGTATCTGATGATAGAGCCAAAACAAAACACTTCCTTTAGGAATTTGGTGTGATAATCGCATTTCTCTTTGATTTTATTTAGATTAAACTTGGCATTGAATTGATTTTTAAAAATATTTTTTCCATTCTTTGAAGTGGAATTCATGAAGCACCTTTTGGCTTTGTGTATCTTGTCAGAAGAATCTTGCTGAGAATTGAAACAGTTAAAAATAAATTAGAAATTATTTATCTTTCCAAATGCCTGTATTTTATTTACCTCTCCATTCATGTTTAAAACCAGAAACAAACATGAAATGATTATATCCTCAAATTCTTCAAACTCAAATTCCTATGTCCATAGTTAATTCAGAAGGAATGGGAAAGGCAGCTCAGATCATGGTAGTGCTAGAATACGTTATTGTCCGTTGTCAAAAATACTGCTTGGCATTCTAAATATAGCAGTCTCTTTTCTTTTAGGATTTAAGTTCAGGTTTTGTTGTTTTTTTGTTTAAAGGGGATTATTTCCCTGCCCCTATTTCTTGGGGGAAAAATTTTATTCCATTTGCATGTAAAAACCAGGATGAAAGATACACGTGGGATGTTGGTGTGTGTGTGAGGGCTGGGAGGGAGCACAGCAGCATCTCGGAGTGAACGACCCAAATCATCTCTTCAGCATGAATAGCTTTTGTGGCAACTGGTATTTATTTATAGCTTTTATTCTTTACTCAGCCTCCATTCATAGACGTTATTCTCGGAAGTGTTATTAACACACCTCTTCTAATATGAGATCTTTGGTGGCCTTACTATCAATTCATGTCTTCTTTTTTCTCCCTTTGTTTTCTTTTCAATAAGGACTTAATCTCTTAATTGATTCCCTATGGTTGGAATTAAGGCTATTATTAGCTTACTGTCAGGTTGAAACACTTTCATCTCAATAACCAAAAATATAACAGGTTTTAAAAATGAAAAAGAAGAATGTTGACGAATAGCTGTACAAAATGAAAACGAAGATTTATCTTTGATAGTGCTTACTTTAGCATGCTTATTTTTAAAACTAAAAGATGTTCAACAAAGTATTTTATTTACACTTGCAAATATCCAAGTTTTATTCCCTCTAGACCTCGAAGCATAAGTGAATGGAATGTTTTGCTGTCTTTCTAGTACATCAAATTGAGTAATTGATTTCATATGTAAAAATAGAAAAGGGAAATTTTAATACTTTGATTCTTAACATTTATAATGTGTTTACTCTCTTAAAAAATGTATGGCACAGTCTCAAGGTAGGAGTTTGCATTATTCTCAAGTTGGCTTGTAGAGTGCTTTTTCCCTGTTTTATTTATCTAGAATTCTTATATTCTTCTGGGACAAGAAATGAATATATATATACATATATATATAGTTACATATATATAAAATTTTGTATATATATAATTTTAAAATGATTTAATTAAGTGTTAAGACAGAATGATAGATTGAACTTATTATGGCCATTTATAAAATTACCTTACAATTTTAAACTTACTTTAAAAATATTTTTAGTGGAGCACAATTAATTAGTGGTATTCATTGTATTTAATGTTCTATGGAGAAAGTAACTTCGCAGGACACAGTATAGTAATATTGATAGTTTAGTGATGACTTTTTTAAGGCATATAGAAAATGTACATATCATAAAATAGTGGTACCGTGAAGATCTTAGCAGCTAGCTGAATAGAATAAGTAATAGTAATAAGTAAATAAATAATAGAGTGACTTTTTTGGCGATAAGGAAGCAGAGGACCAGTAATTCACAGTTTCTTAAGCCCAGAGCCAAGACCAGAACCCAAGTCACTGAATTCTAACCCAGTGCATTTGTCTCTATGTGATTCTCTTTCTTAAACTTGCAGTACATTTGAGGGGCCAATTTGCCAATGTCAGCAGAGCAATGAATGGATTCTAGGAATTGAAGAGATTTTCTTCAGTATTAAGAGTTTCTGAGCATGGCTGATAAACATTGGGCTCACTTCCACAATGTAGCATGATTGAGGCCTTTAGAATTTCTTTTTTATTTCTTGTCTTGTTTAGTGTGGCTTTCAGTATATTAGGATTTTGAAAAGTACATTGGAAGGATCATTAAAATATTTTTGATGAAAGTATAGAACTTCTGGCATGCCATTTATTTCAGTTTATGATCATGTAAATTTGGCACTGTTCTGAAAATTTAAATTCTTAGAGTTGAAAAGATTGTTCAAGTATAGGCAGTATATTTTCTGCTTCTAAGCAAAAATTTTAATTGGCTTTCATTGTTTCCAAAATTTAAAAATTCCTCAACTTGTATTTTTAAAGATACCTGTTTGTTTGTGGTATCATAAAAGTGGAAAGAATGCACATTCTCTGTAATACAATAATTATATTTGTGTGAAATTATTTGATATATTCATCAATTAAATGCATTCTGGTTGTCTGACTTGGAATTATTACTTCAAAATCCAAATTCTCCTTGACTTTACCATATAGCTATCATCACTTAATAAGACCATGCTTAGGCTCCTTTAATGTGGTTCTTGGGGAGGTATAATTATAATCCAGTCCCTTTGCTTGTTGCCCAAGATGCTCATTAACCAAGATGGACCTAGGAGAAAAATGTGTACAAAACTAAGAATATAAACTCTGAATTCTCTTTTTAGAAAGTTCAATTTGAAAAATACTTAAGGATTGGAGTAGTTTTGGAACGGGAGTTTGTAAAACATAACTTTAGAAAAAAATACGAAGTACTTATTCACTGCAAGTCTTAGAAGTCTTGGGGTAGTTCGCAAAATAAGGTCTGTTTAATCCCAGTTGTAACAATCCCTAAGTATTTCTACCATCACTCAGCTCGTACGACTCATACCTCTCAATTCCCACTGGTTCCTGTTTCCCGTCTATTCCTTGTCCCTTCTTGGAGAGTATGAGAGTTGTTCAGACTGGTGGGCTATGAGCAGAACATTTATAAACGACATTGAGAAATGTCAAATGTGAGCCTTTTATGATATATTTCCATGGTTGTAACAAATAAATCAAAGTTCACAGCCTCATTAGACGTACCCATATAGAAAAGATGCACTTGGTTTGAGCAACTAAAAGAAGGGACAGATCTAGGGAATGATCCCCAATACTAACATTTTTGATCCTTTAGGGGAGTTTTACACTGTTCATTATTCATTTTGTTGTGTGGAAATTAAAGTTTATCGCATCAGAATCGTTCAAGATTAAGCTATCTCTTTCGTTAATTGTAATTTATTGATTACCTACTACCTCCAGTGCCATTACAATAATTCTCTCATTTATTCTTCACAAAAATACCTGGAGGTATGTAGTGTTATTATTTTACCTTTACAAATTAGGAAACTGAGGCTGAGAGAAGTTGAATAACCTGCCCAAGATGTCATAACTGAATCCAAGGATTCAAACACAGGTTGTATGGCTCCAGTGTCCACACTCAGAGGTCCTATAATTTGTCAATTCTGGCAGTGAGTGTTAGTTTCTAAATTCAGTACTGCCTCTTTTCATGACCCAATGACATCAAGGCGCTCTCTTCTAAACATCCTCCCAACTCAGTCTGGTCTATGTTCATCACTGGCTAGTTGACCTTGAAAATGTTACATACTATCCTCTTTCAGTCATAGTCACACTCGCTCTGAAATATGAGTAAGAGCTCCTTGTCTTTTTATGAAGATTTAATTAATTTAATTTAATTTAACAAGACAGAGTGTGCCAAGCACTTAGCCGAGTGGCTAGCATATAGAAAATAGCCAATAAATTGTTGATGCTATTATGTAACTTTCTTAAGTTCATACAACTAGAATTCAGACCTAAGTCTGTCTGACTGGAAAACTAAACAAAACAAGAACATATACACACATATACACTTTCCACAAAGAAACAGCAATAACAACAGTAACCACAAAGCAAAAACTCATGCTTTCTCTGCACTCCGACACTCTCTCATCCCTAACCATGCCTTTTATGATGAATAAATCAAGATGTCATGTACACTGCTGGGCAAAGTAGCATAGTTTAGGGGTTCAGGGGGAACTCTAGAAGAAAGGCTTCCAAAAATTGGAATTCTAGCTCCATTTCTTGCAAACTGTTTGATATTAGGCAAGTTACATAACCCCGCTACAGTTCTTTACCTATATGTAAAGCTAATAATTATATCATTATTCCATTATATTGGGTTATTATGGACAGTAAATGATTAAAGAGCTCCTCCAATAAATGACTTTTATTAATAATTGATTGAGGTGTACATATTTCTTTTAAAATATAGTATGTTCAAAGAATGAGCTGCATGGCTTATGAAAATCAGAGATGGACAGGATCTTGGTGATTCAATGATCTTCCATTCTCCAAGAATTGATATGATTTCCCTGTCAAAGCTATTTTTCCTCAGTAAGCAGGCCAGTAGAGAAAGGTGGGGAAAAGTTATCAAAGATCAGAATTGACCCAAATTTGGGGTGGTTTTGCCATCAGGAAGGTGGGTGAACTTCTCTCAATTGGGCAGTGTCAGTGACAGGCAGCATGGTCACCAGATGGTGGGAATGGTCCTGGTTAAGCAGATGGTAGGTAGTATTATCATTCTTGTATTCTTTCCCTTTTGAAACAGAACCCAAACCAGCAGGTGGGGTTAAGTTCTGGAGAGAGAGAGTTAACTTGGACTGAGCCGAGTATCAGAGGTTAGTCTTGAACACTAGTCAGAACAGGGACTTCTTGAATTCTTGCTGCTTAACCTGTCTAGCCTCCTTTACTAGATTCTCAACTCCTTGAGGTTGGGGATGTTTATTGTATTTACTTGCATTGCCTTGCACAGGGTCTCAGAAATAGTGGACGCTCAATGCATGTTTGACAATTAAATAAAAGACTAGAAGTTTTGGAAATGGGACAGAAGAACTCATTTAAGGATATCGTGGTCGCCAAAGGGATTGGAAAGCAAGTCTACAGTGCAGGAAGCCTAGGCTGTCCTGGGGCTCCCTCACGGACAGAGAGAAGGGCTAAAGCAGATCCTAGAGGTGGGCCAGGGAGCTGAATGTATATAACCTTTGTAATGACAGGTTTGGTGACCTAGCAGAATTGAAATTGTTAATGTAGCCTGATTAATGAATGTGGGAATAAAATATTCTAAACTGTTTATAAAACTTTTCAAGCAAGGACATATTTAAAGAATTAAAAGCTACTGGAATCTATTTACATTCATTTTTCATACAGTTAAAAATGATATTTCTGGCATTAAAAACTCAATTTTGGTGCCAGAGACTTGAAGAAAAATATATCTGATGTAAATACATCATTAACGTATATACCCTTACATAGAGAAGTTATCAAAATATGGTTTTAAATATGTAATATTGTAAAATTGTAATTCGTAATGTATGAGTAAAATGAAGAGCCTATGCAGATGATGGGAGAAGTCAGAGTGTAATTATGAAAGCTGAAATATTTGTGGGGGATGGTTGGCAAAGCTTTGGGGTTTTATTATAAATTTAACTCCTCCTTTGATGTGTGTTCTCCAAAATAATAAGATGAAAGCATTTTTCAATCAAAGTTTGCATTAAAAACATAAAACATATTAAACAGAAAATTAACTCTGCTTAACGTTAAGCCTAACAATTTTTGTTGACACTTAAGTTGCCATAAAGGTATTTTTAGGTAAACCAAACAGGTATGCCCATTATTCGGCATGGTATATGTAGGCTAGACACATTTGCTTCTTGCATTCACACCCAGGATGTTGTGTGCTGGCACCTGAAGGATGGCTGTTTAGAAAACTTCAACTGAGAGTTAAAATCAGATCAAATGTTTCCATGAACATTTGTGTCTCTTTAATTTGAAAAAGACCATATGCTGCAGTAGTACTTCTATAATATTAAGATAGTGTGGAACTTTCCAGGGTATCTCGAGAACAAACTTTTAAATCAAGAGCGAAGTCATTTCACATTTAAAAAATTTTGCTTTGGAAAACACACACTGATGTGAAGGTAAACAAAAAATTGAGTCCGAAAATGGAAAAATCATCACTAACACAAGTACGTTATTTTGTAGAAAGTAGGGTCCGTCCCTGCTTTTATTTTCAAATGTGTCTGTAAACTCACCCTCTCTTCCCAGTTTCTCTCTGAATACATAGAGACATATACAGAGATGTATACATAGAGATAGCAACACACACACACACACACACACACACACACACACACACACACACACACTTTAGCTTATACCATAAAAGATTTACACCAGAACACAAATTGCAAGATGTTATCTCTGTAATTCTCTTCAGTCATTTGCTTTGCTTTTATGGCTATGCATCACTGAATTATATCTGGGTGTAGCATACTGTTTATATGAGGAAACACCCTGGCAGTGCCTTTTTTTTTTTTTTTCTGTTTTTCATTTCCTGATGCCTGCTTTTAGTTTATTTTGTCAATTCATCATGTGAGTTTTAATTAGGTAGTAAGTTTGAGATATTATTGAAACCGTATGTAGTAAATAACAAAAGTTAATAAGCTCATCATAAAATCCTTTACACATGAAATAACTTAGATACCTGAGTATCAGTTTTCTCCTCCCAACCTTTGCCCTGGATGTGTTCTTGGCAGTTTAATCTGTTCTGTTTTACCCGTTTCATAACATAAGAGGCAGTGAGTGGTACAAATAAAATTAGTGGTATCTCTTCCTGAGGAGAGTTTTGCCATTGGATGTAGAAGTGTCAACGCTAAGAGAGAAAATGTAAATAAAGTGAACGGTCCTTGGTAATCGTGACCAATTGTCACTCTTGATTTCCTATCTGGCAGTTGGCCTTTGATGTATGAATTTTTTAAAAGACTTTTGTAATTAAAAAGAAATTTGCTGTGTGGTACAAGCCAAACAAATGTTTAAAAAACACTATTTTTATTAAGATGGACAGCTGTATAGTTAAACCACTATGTATGTATATGTATGTATAATTTATTAGATGTAATTTGCAGACACTCTCACACCATTTCTAAGTAGAATTGCAATTATGCTGGTATAGCTTGGAGGTTAGGAGCATTGGCTCTGGAGCCAGATAACAGATAACTTGGGCTCAAACCCCAGCTCCACTACTTACTGTGTGTTTCCTTGGATAAGTTATTGGACCTCTCTGAGCGTCAGCTACCCCATCTTTATAATGGAGATAATAATGGGACTGTAGGATTGTTTTGAGGATTAAATAAATTAATAAATTTAAACCATTTAGAGCAGTGCCTGGCACACACCAGATATTCAATAAGCTGTTGTTATTATTTTGCTGTACTGTTTTGTGACTAGTTTCTAACAGAAGTGGTTATCTAGCCTCCTGTTTTATGATGTAGGGCTGATGGGAACTGACAATGTGAGAAAAAGGTAAAACTGAGAGTCAGCGAGAGTGTTTTCTAGCCAAGAGGTCAACCAGAGGACAAATTCATGTGGTAGTGTGGGGTCCAAAACTTAGAAAACTTATGGATGATTGATGGGAGGGAGCTACACTTCAAAATAATCTGAAGTTATGTCATTGGGAGGTGGAGCTTGGCAATAGTGCCCTTTTGGAAGACTTAGAGAATAATCCTCAAATGTGTCCGCATCAGTACTGCATTTCAGTGTCTTATAGTGAGAAATTTTTACCAATATCCATTTAAACCAGTTTCCTTATTTAAAAAAATTCATACCTTTCACATAAATAGGTTAGGTTTATTATTTTTTTTAACTTTCATTGTTTCCCTTCCTTTCTTCTTGATTTTCTCCATGTTGTCCCACCATTTTCCTGAGAAGAGTTTATTTTACAGGGATTAAAGCAAGATATTATTTAACGGACTAAACCTGATGACACTCATAAGGATGCTGTACTGTAGCATAACCGCATTTTCCTGGGACAGTTCCCATTTCAGTTTTTCTATTAGACTTTGCGTTACTGTTCTGAAGTAAGGAAAATACAGGCCTGCGGTTTTGTTTCCCAAGTTTGCCTAGGCTAACTAAAGCCACCATTATCATCTACAACAGAAAGTGAAGGTTGCCCAAGAGGAAAGTACAGAGCACCTCCAATTAAAAACATTAAAATAACAAAGACTTCAGAAGCCGTTTTCATGATTCCTGACCCTGTGTTCGAAACTTCTCATGACCCACCTATCACAAAGGTTGTGGTGACACTGTCTGAGGCCCTACACCAAATTTCTAAACACAATCACTTTAATTTTAGAAAATAAGTAATCTATATTGTATTTCCAAAGTCTAGGGTTGAGGGATTGGGCTTGTACTTTCTTTTATGTATTTATGGTTTTGGAACCGTGTTGACAAATTTGCAAACATGTAATGAACTTTCATACAACAAAGGATACCTAAATGTGCTATATTAAGGTTGCTGCATGGAAATAGACCTCTTTAAAAAGGACGTCCCAGCTCAGAGGAAAGTTTAATTTTAGGTTCATTTGTGACCAAAATTATTTTAAAATATCTTTACAAGGGTTGAAAAGTAACATATTGAAAAATAAAGTTAATTATTTAAAAAATACTAATTCAGTTGACACTTTATTTTTAATAACAGAACCTCAAATTGAGTTAAAATTATCCTTTAGTTATTTTTGTTATGAATTTCCATTCCAGAGCTATTTTAAAATTAGATTTCATGTTTAAGTCTTCCAATAGACCATTTTCTACCTGTAACTCAAATATACCCGTCCTTATGGAAATCACGTCAGTTTCTACTTCATGTTTGTAAGTTCTTGGTGTTTTTGTTCTTTCTTCCCTTTTATTAAAGTATAGTTGATTTACAGTATTGTGTTAGTTTCAGATTATAGCAAAGTGATTCAGTTATATGTGTATATATCTATGTTCTTTTAAAAATTCTTTTCCATTATCGGTTACTATAAGATATTGCGTATAGTTCCCTGTGCTATACATTAAATCCTTGTTGATTATCTATTTTACATATGGTAGTGTGCGTCTGTTAATCCTATACTCCCCATTTATCCTCTCCCCCTTCCCCTTTGGCAACCATAAGTTTGTTTTGGTTTTGGCATTTTTAATGGAAGTCAGGAGCTTTACAACAAAGTAAACTACAAATCATGTAAGACTGGGACGAAGCACTGGTTTTTTAGTTTCTTGTGACAGGTCCCCATTTAATCACCATTTTACCTTGTGTGTATCATGTGTCCTTGGAAGCATACCCACCATGTTTCCTCCCTGGACCACGTGAAATCTGATAGGGATGATGCATAGCACAGCACCTTTTGTAAACTCAACTTCATCTTGTTTGGGAAATAATTCATTTATCTGAAAAGTAATACAAATGCAAGTTCAAAAGTATACTGTGAGTAGTAAATATTTTCCTGAAATCTGACCCCTAATGATGCACTTGTATATTGCTCTCCTGAACACTAAAACTGAAAACATATTATTGTTTTTATAATATAATTGGTAGTACAAATTTTAATCTATTTTGAAGAATTGTGAGGTGGGAGGAAAAAGAGTCCAAACTCTTCTTTTCCTTAAAGCTAAGTCATACACTGAAAAAGTCAAGGTCATATTTAAAATTTCTTCTACAGTTTTGTTTCTTTTTTTTTTTTTTTTTTGCGGTACGCGGGCCTCTCACTGTTGTGGCCTCTCCCGCTGCGGAGCACAGGCTCCGGACGCGCAGGCTCAGCGGCCATGGCTCACGGGCCCAGCCGCTCCGCGGCATGTGGGATCTTCCCGGACCGGGGCACGAACCCGTGTCCCCTGTATCGGCAGGCGGACTCTCAACCACCGCACCACCAGGGAAGCCCTCTTCTGCAGTTTTGAGACTTGTTTCTGTTGCCCAAAATAATTTTACAAAAGAGAAGGTGAATATAATGGTGAGAGTTAAGGTATAGAAAGCAAGCATCTGCCCTCAAGGAGAAAATGAATTTTTAACGAACACTAGAGAATATAAAATTTGCTATATCATCAAAATATATTATATCCTCAAAGAGCTGGATAAGCCAACGTGTATTTATTGAATAAATCAGTGTGTTAGTGAAAAAAGAGTGAGCTAGTGGATGAATGAATGGATAAATTTAGTGGTAACACATTCTTCTTCCTGTTTATTATTTTTAGAGAACAATACTTATTTTAAAGTACTATAAAGAATTCATTGAAAGAAATTGGGTGAAATTCCTCATTTTCTCTTGTGGTAACAGCCAGTCATTACAGTACTATGAGAACTTTTAGGTTATAAGATATTGTTTATGCAGGTTGAATTACCCTACCTGCATTTATACGGCTTTTGGGAACCAGTAGAGGAGAAAACACAAATAAGCAAAAGGGCAGTTCCTACTGTTCTAAAAATAGACATTCATCCATGTAATTACTTCCTAAATAAGATAAATAGAAATGGATTAAGAAAATTACAGTGGTTTAGAAGAATTTAGTGTTTTTTCTATCCCTATTTTTATTTAGCTTTGACAGTAATTGTGTTAAAGGAACACCATGCACTATGTATTTTTAAACATTTAGTCAGCAGCAGTGACACCCAAAAGTATAAAGGATTAAAAAAAAAAAAAAAGCAGTGAGCTTGATACTATCATGGCAGGTTTTTAACTGTTGGAGAAAAAGGTAGGGGAAACATTAAATATCAGTATGAAGTTAAGGCTTTTCACAAGTCTTGGGACATTATGGACAGCATAATGAGCCTTCCTACAGCATGGGAACAGAAAGAGTGGTTGCAGAAATAAACTGAGGTGGGAATTTGAAGAGAAAGGAAGAGCGTTGGCTGATAGAGAAGCGAGCTCACATCAGCATAAGTACTGGCTACCATGCCTGTCCAGGGGCTCCTTCCCCAGGAATGTATCCCTTGTGCTACGGAGAGTACTTATGTAAACACACACTGTAGACGTTTAGAAATGCTGGAATAACAGTTCTTCAGGGGTTACTATGTAATTATTTATAGCTGTTGCATTTATTTATCTTAGTACCAATTTATAGAGCTAGTATTTGACTTGTGTTACCTACAGCATCTTGTTTCATCATTTGAAAAAGTACATAAACAACATTTAAGAAAAATGCAAACATCAGTGGCTTTAGTCA
Source organism: Phocoena sinus (assembly GCF_008692025.1). Lineage (NCBI taxonomy): Eukaryota > Metazoa > Chordata > Mammalia > Artiodactyla > Phocoenidae > Phocoena > Phocoena sinus. Next base: position 32,081,829 of record NC_045766.1, read on the forward strand.
GTGAATAAAACAGCTGGAAACTTATTTCTTATTATTTTGTAAATGAATAGTTGAATGTAACATTATATTCATGGCATGTTGAAAAATGAAAAAAAAAAAGAGAAAGAATAGAAACTTGGACTTCTGAATGAACAGCTTATCAAAACACTCAGATTTTATCTGAGCCTTAGTGGAGAACGTTTTTACTATTTCTACAAAGCCTAGAGGAAATCACTGAACTAGAAAAGCTGAATATCATTTCTGACTAATCCCTTAGTCATCCTAATAATGGGAAATTATTTATTAGTTCGTATTTTTCATAGTGGTCCATCTTGAACAATAAAAATCACAGAGCCCACTCAAAGATATTTCAGGAAAATGGATGTGATGCTTTGAAAAAATATTGTACTTAAAAGGAGACACAGTAAATGTTTTGCATTATGCTACTGTTTATCACTTATTTCTCCATGTGTATCTAGGAAAGTTAGCTGAAAATGACCTTGACGTTTATCGTTTGGATGTTTAGGGATGAGGCATTGCCATTAGCCAAGTTAAGAAATATAGGTGTTAGAATTGATGTGTTCTCTATTTTTTAGGGAGAATAAGCAGGGAGCAGATAACCGATTTGGTTGGGGATGGTTGAATTTACAGAAAAAGCATCTGAAAATCATTCATATAGAACTGATAGTGCTGTGTTACAAGAGAGTTCTGTGCTGAATTCAGAGAGGGAATGTACTGCAGGAAGAAGGGATATAAAGACAGTCTTAGTGCATCTCTCTATAATCAGCAGTCAGAAGAGAGAAAAATCAAATAAAGTGACAGAGAACAAGCAGATTAATAAACTGTGGGAAGAGGAGGGAGAATGGTGCATTATCAAGAAAGGCAAAAGAGAAAAGGAAGTAGTTAGTGGTGCCAGATGCTAGAGAGAGGACAAGAAATGAGAAAAGGACACTGATTCGGGCAGTTAAACGGGCACCAGTAACCTTTGAGAAGGCAGTTTGAGTAGAGCTGGGAGGGAGGAGGTGGAATCCTCCTTGCAAACCAGATTCCATGAAGATGAGTCACTGGAAGATATGTATGAGAACTCAACAAGTTTAGACAACTCTCTAAAGAAATTCGGTAATAAAATGAAGAGAAGTGAATGTCAGCTGGAGAGTTCAGAGAAGAGAAGATTGTTGTAGAAGAGTGGAGGGTCCAATGGAAGCATGTTTCTCCCACTAAAGGAAGATACAGGAGTCATTGGAGAGGAAAAGATGAATACTCATTAAAATAAAGATAATGGGGAGTGCTATATATCAGAGAAGCTGAGAAAGGGTCAAAAAAGCGGGTAGGGAGGTTGACCTTAGAAAGGAAGATGTACCAAGCACTTCAGAGTTCAGAGAGTCAGATTCAAAGAGGAGGTGCTCAGCCAGGGAGACTACTCTCCTGGCATCCCCTCTGTACCTTCAGTTGCATCTTGTTTGTTGTCTGGATGTTTCACTGCCTTTTTCACACTCACGATTATGTAATGTGTTTTAAATCCTTTAGTTTAACTCTTCTTGCCTTATAGTCCAACCTTGACTGTAAATTTTGTGAGGGCAGAAAAGTGTATATTGTTTAATAACCGCATATAAATTTCTTAATAAGCTCCCTTTTCATGTGGTCCCTAATGTATTTCAGTAATCCCCAAAGCCAGTGCTATCAGGGGAATGGTTTTGCAGCCTGGACTGTGCCTCATAATACAGGGCTAATTTAGCTACCTATGTGAACCTCAAAATCTGTTTCTAAAACAAATCCTCAGTTTCAAATGAATGGGACAGGTTATTAATATGATACTCTTTTCCCCCTCCTGATTAGAAAGTTACAACGTAATAAGACATAACTTAGAGCCCAGAAATAGATACCTTCAAAGCCAGATAAAAATTTTAACCATATTCATTATAGAAAGTGGAAACATTTGACTGAAAAAGAAAATAATCTTGAAAAGATCAAAATGTGCAAAGTAAAAAGTTGCTAGGGCTTCCCTGGTGGCGCAGTGGTTGAGAGTCCGCCTGCCGATGCAGGGGACGCGGGTTCGTGCCCCAGTCCGGGAAGATCCCACATGCCGTGGAGCGGCTGGGCCTGTGAGCCATGGCCGCTGAGCCTGCGCGTCCGGAGCCTGTGCTCCGCAACGTGAGAGGCCACAACAGTGAGAGGCCCGCGTACCGAAAAAAAAAAAAATTAATGCATAGAGAGATTTAAACTGTGTCTGATAGACTTTTTATCTTAAATTTGAGGATGTGAAGATAGGCTGTGATTATCAACAACAGCAACAAACAACAACAACAGACCACCCCAATTTCAGTGGCTTATCTCAACAAAGAGTTATTTCTCGCTCTTGTAAAGTCAGTGGTGCGGCCCTTCATCCAGTGACTCAGGGATCTAAGTTTGCTCCATTTTCCTCCGTGTGACTCCTGGGCTAGAGTTAGTTATATGGCACAACTTAATTGCAACAGAGGCTGGGAAAGCTAGCCTTTTGGGGTGCTTAGAGACAACAGTGCATAGAAGTTGACCAGGCTGCTCTGTGTTTTGCTTTGTCTTTTATGTTCCTATTTTTTGGGTTGGGCATGATGGAACGGATAGAGGGGTAAGAGGTAGACACCCTTGGGTGAATTCAAGTGTCAAACACTAATTCCACAGCTCTTTATTGAGTACTTGTTACATCTCATGTGTATTCATTTCTGAAGAAGAGTCTATCTCAATAGATCCTCAATTTTTTTGGCTGGTGGTCCATTTTGAGAATCTGATAAAAGTTATGATACAGTGCACATCAGCACTTAACCCGAAAATCAGGCAGGCACATTCAGGGGTCCACGAAATCTCTGCAGCCCACCCATCATCGTCCTCTCAGTGTTGAGAGTGCCCGGACAGCACTCACTGATGAGTGAAGTATTGGAGAAGGTGAGAAATCAGCACAAACGTAAATTTTTCCTGCCTTAGGTGAATACTAGGAACCTTTTAAAATTAAAGCTTTAGTCCCTCAGGTTGAATGGAGGAGCTGATTTGGTTGCTACCTAGATATAGATTCATTCAAGGAGAGAGATGCGACAGTAGACAGAATTGTTGATAAGAGCATGCTTGAGAGTCAGGCAGCTGATGGGGAATGCAAATTCCTTTTATTCATGGTGTCTCTTGCCAGTTTGTCCTATATGAGCCTTTATTGAAAAATGGGGGACTTCCCTGGTGGCGCAGTGGTTAAAAATCTGCCTGCCAATGCAGGGGACATGGGTTTGAGCCCTGGTCCGGGAAGATCCCACGTGCCGCAGAGCAACTGAGCCTGTGCGCCACAACTACTGAGCCTGCGAGCCACAACTACTGAAGCCCATGCGCTCTAGGGCCCATGCTCCATAACAAAGAGAAGCCACCACAGTGAGAAGCCCGCGCACCACAGCAGAGTAGCCCCCGTCCGCCACAACTAGAGAAAGCCCGCGCGCAGCAACGAAGACCCAACACAGCCCTAAATAAATAAATAAATAAAAATTTAAAAAGAAAAATGGATTAAAATTGTCAGGTTTTTTTTATGGTTGCATTACAGAGAAGTCAGTGTTTTTCTATTAAAGTCTATACTTGAGTTTGAGGACCATACAGATTAATGAAAAGACTAAAAGAGATTTCCATAGCTTAATTCGATACCCACGGTCCCTTCATTCTTTTTTTTTTTTTTTTTTTTTTTTTTTTGCGGTACGCGGGCCTCTCACTGTTGTGGCCTCTCCCGTTGCGGAGCACAGGCTCCGGACGCGCAGGCTCAGCGGCCATGGCTCACGGGCCCAGCCGCTCTGCGGCATGTGGGATCTTCCCGGACCGGGGCACGATCCCGTGTCCCCTGCACTGGCAGGCGGACTCTCAACCACTGCGCCACCAGGGAAGCCCAGTCCCTTCATTCTTTAAAGTTATAAAGCAAATCTCTTAATTTGGAGTTTTATATTCTCAACTGCTTCACTGTAATTTCACCTCTTTTTACCATATGGAAAGTAAATGCCTCAAAATCCTTCATTTCTAGAGTGAAGCAGGGCATGTGTATACTGTGTAAGTTAGTATCAAGTTGACACGTAATTTACTCATGGTTTTAGAATTATTTCTTTTCAGAAAGAAATACTTGTTGTTCATGCCCATTTTTCAGACGCAGACATTGAGAATCAGACTGTTTAAATGGTTCTCTCCAAGTCTTTGCTTCTATAGAAATTTTTTACCTGTCATTTTAGCATTTTTCTGAGTAGATTTTAATTATTTCATCAAAAGTCTGCTCTCCGGTCTCACCAGACTTGGAACATAACTGAAAAGCATAAATTCTATATTATTTATTATTATTCCTCCAGAGCCTGGCACTTGTTTGGGTGCTCAGTACATGTTTACTCAGTGAAGGAATGAGCAAATAACAAAATGAAAGTATTAAAAAAAATAAAAGAATGACACTCCATCCCTGCCCTAGTGTCTGAGAGGCAAAATAGCATCATAGAGACTTTCCTTGGTTCAAGTACTAGCTTGACCTCACACTACATCAGGGAACTTGGCAATAACATTCCTTATCTTATAGTGTTCATGTGAGGATTAAATGAGTTTGTATATGCAAATGCCTGGAGCAGAGCCTATGTCCAGTTTAATTTTGCTTTATAAATTTAAACCACAAGGATTATGTGATTAGGACATAAATATTTAAATTTTTTACTAAGATAACAATTAGAGAGTGAATATCATTTGACACTGAATAAAAGGAAGCAAAATATTTTAAACTTTGGCTTATTACTATGCATTTGATAATCCTAGAAATTGAGACTAAATTCACATTTTAGTTTTAGCATAAAATATTTAAGTGCAAACTTATTTAAGATAATTTGAAGTTTAAAAACAAGTTTATAAGACTATAGAATTAGACTTTTCTTCCAGATTTAATTTTCTTTCCTTGTCAAATGGGCATTCCATTAGAAAAATGCAGTCATTAATTAATGAGCGGAGGATGGGACACTGCCAGGCTAATAACTATGTTATTAGATACAGTCCAAAATTTAGACTAATATACTGAATGTGAGTATTCACCTACTGTTCTGTTAAAGAATGTGTATTTCAAAACCAATTTAATATGAAAATTATTCACTAACATGACTTTATTTCTAAGAATGTAGTCGACTTCCAGGCGATTTCAGTATTCTGATAGATTTAATCAAAAGCGCAGAGTGGAGAAGCAGCGATATCAAGTATTTTTGCCATGTGTTGGCTTGAGTCATCCCCAGATACGGGGGAGTCACCACGGAGCTTGTTCCTTTAACATAGTACCTGTACCCGTGTGAACTGATAAACAGCAATAATAAGAGTGACCATTATGGCCACACAGCTACCAAAGCACAGAGTCTGCCTTTTTTTTTTTTTTTTAATATATACAAAACTGCTTCTGGCTTCAATTTCATGACACTTGTGTCTCATGAGAAGCAGCAAGAATTCCAGAATCGTGTGAAGTGGAAAGACTTTCTGCTTTCAGTTGAATGATACACCTTGTAATCTGGTAGAGCAGAACAGCGTGGGTTGGTGATCACGTGGCAAGCATCCGTTTTCGTGGTTTTGTGAAACCATTTTCTGATTCATTAAAATGGGTGCTAAGAAAGATAACAGTCTCCCTGACTTATGTTTTATGATGCTCAGATGCAGTTTTTATAGTCTCGAACTAAGAGAATCAGATATCCCAGCACACTTTCTGTATATTAAGACTGTCCAAAGACTTTATTACTCTGTTCTTTTCTGAGATTGATGGGACTTAATGTCCTTCTCGGTTTTTATGTGTCATCAACAGCATTCAGCTGTTGTGAGGTAAGCCTCTTACCCTTTATAAGATAACTGCCAGTATCTGCTCCTTAAAAGAAACAGTGGAATCCTAGAATATCCATAGAAGCTATGCCAGCTAAGGAAGCTACTAGTAATCCAGGTTTGCCTGACGAAGGACACCCTTAAAAGGTGGCCTGTTTTTAGATATTATACAGATACCGCTCATCTTTTCTCTGTGATTCTTAAGGGTCAGAAGTTCAGCTGTTCATGGTAACCTCCTCTGGTAGAACTGGAGACATCCAACAGGGCATGTGTCTGGAAGTGTATGCTACCTGGAAAATCGAAAATAATTATGTGGAATACAGTAATGTTACTCTAACCTTCTAAACATTAACTTGGTTGCAGAAACGATTTTCTTCTTAGTTTTTAAAAATTATAAAAATACAATTATTTTTGTTCTCCATCCCACAGGAGGTGTGTATATGTACGTATGTGTGTATCGTATGTGTGTGTATGTGCGCGCACGTGTGTATGCTCTTACATTTCCCCCAATATATTTTAACGCAGAGTCCTACATTTTCCCTGTAACATTACCATGCTTGCAATCCCAGAGTAGCCAGTGCTATGGTAGGGAGACAGACAAGGAATGAGAAGACCTGGTTCTATCCCCAAATTCACCATCTACTATTGGTGTGGCTTTTGGGCTTCATTTTCCACATTTTCTAAGTAGGGATCATGCAGTCCTGAATTACAGAGTATGCCTTGTCTATCTTTGCAAGCTGCTGGGAGAATGTGCTCGTAGAGAGTCCAGTACAACTCTTTGCTCACAGAGGCCCTCAGGAATGGTAGATGTGATTAGCGATATTATCTTATATCCTGAAAAGTGATACAAGGAAGGAGGCTGGTCAGTTTTCAGAAGGCCTGATTGTCATCAAAACCACTGCTACCCATTAATTCTGTGATCCTTGGCCAGGCATTTCACATCTCGAAGCTGGTTTCCTTACCTTTAAAAGAAGGTAGTGGCATCTGCCTTGATGTCAAGTGACTGTTGTGAGGACTATGGAAAATAATAATTGTTCTATAAACATAGACAGTGGTAGTTTTTGCATACTGTCTTTGGTACTAAGTTCCCATCTCTGAGAGGGAGCCTTGGAGGAGCAGGGAAGTCACCCAGAGTGACTGTGGGAGGAATGCTTTAAGACTACTTTTGTTTCAGTAATGTGATCATGAGGGTTTCTCAGGGTATGTGTGGTGTTTTCTTGGCGGGGGTGGGCGTGTGGAACAGGAGAAGGGTATGTAGAGAACAGTGTCAGAGAAATTGAATCTCAAATGGTGCCTTTCATTTTCCCACTTTCTTCTTGCCTCTATATGTTACTACTCCCATAGGTCCTGGTTATAGACTGACGTATGAATGAGTGACATTACTGATCAGGGTAATCTGAGCTGCAACGAGATCGCATAAAATGAAGAAAGCAATGAGATGCAGGGTTAAAAATAAGGTTGGGGGGCTTCCCTGGTGGTGCAGTGGTTGAGAGTCCGCCTGCCGATGCAGGGGACACGGGTTCGTGCCCCGGTCCGGGAAGATCCCACATGCCGCGGAGCGGCTGGGCCCGTGAGCCATGGCCGCTGAGCCTGCGCGTCCGGAGCCTGTGCTCCGCAACGGGAGAGGCCATGACAGTGAGAGGCCCGCGTACCGCAAAAAAAAAAAAAAAAAAAAAAAAAAAAGGTTGGCCAGTGGTCAGCATGTCAAGATATGGGTGATGGCAGAGGAACAAAGAGAATTCATAGTGAAATTAGAAATATGGGGATCCCCAGGGTCCACAGAGCAGAAAACACTTGAGGAGTTAAAAGTGAAGATAGAGGTGTGTATGTGTGTGCGCACATGTGTATTAATTAAGGAATGAGTATTTATGTAGGCTGTATTTAAGAAAGAAAAGGATTTGTTAGCTTTAGAGTATTAAATTTCATATGCCACATCAATGAGTGGCATGGGATGCCAGAAAATCAGTGAGTTTCTGGCATCTCATGAAGAGTCAACGTGTGTATAAAGAAAGCATTATTAAAAAACAAATTATGATTCAAGGAGCTTTAAAGTCATGTAAGGTTATTCATGATATATAAATGTGTCATTATCATTGATCTATTACTGATCTATTTTATTAAAGATATTTTTAAATTTATTCATATTTAAACATAGATGTGTTGAAGATAGTAAGTGTAGTGTTCAACCACTGGCTTCTTAAGAACTGTAGAAGCCTTGGGACTTCCCTGGCAGTCCAGTAGTTAAGACTCCACACTTTGAACATAGGGGATAAGGGTAAGATCCCTGGTCGGGGAATTAAGGTCCCATATGTTGCTTAGCCAAAACAAAACAAAAAAAGAATTGTGTAAGCCTGTTTTATGGGAAAAAAAAAGACAAATGATTAAAGAGAAAAGGTAGAGTTGAAAATTACCTTTTGGGATTTAAGTGACTTGTCAGAATAAAGGATAGAAAAGACAGCAAAAGCTATTTGAAAAAAATATACATATAATTCACTTTTAAATATCCAAGTTCAATTAGTTTTCTTCTTAAATAGATATCTTTCCTTTGCTTTCAGGAATGAAGAGAATTAATTGAGATATCTAAGTGATGGCGTTCTTCTTTTTTCATTTTTCCTTCTATTCATAGTGATAGAACACATTTTGCTTCTTTTCTGTTTATGGATTGCATAAGAAAGCACTAGTTTAGCTGTCTTTTCTATCAAAGGAACTGAGTGATCCATATTGGTTAATCTCTGAATTATAAAAGGTATCATCTGGTTTTTAAAGAACTGCATACATATTTTATGGAAATATATCAGTTGCTTAAGCGTACATTAACTAATACCTTGTATTTGTTAATTTTCCTTGAAGGGAAAACATGTTGACTCTTTCAAAGACTACATTTAGTACTTACAAGCAAAGACTAATTATTCCCCTGGAAATTCAAACTTTATCTCCCCAGAATAACACAATTTAAACTCGTCCACATGTTCTATCATTTGACTTCAGCTACATGTATAAGCAAGACATGACTGTTGCTTCCTTCTTAGTTGGCATTAGCAGGAACCGTATATATCTTGACCTCATCACTTGGGGAGGAGAGATGACACTGAAAGTTTCAAATCATTTGTTTTCCTAGAGCAATCCCAACTGATTGCTTGCTGACAGATTGCTGAACTGAATTTCAAAAATTTTCTCCATGTCTCATGTATTTTTTATTTAAAATAATATTGTTTTTTTCAGTTATTATTTATCATGAGATGCTTAGTTGGTTTCTGACTGTCTAGATTGGATGTATGGATCCAGTGGTATCCTGGTAAATGTTTAATAATCTGCCCCCTGAGAGGGGAAAAAGCAACAAGCCACCTTGATTTGTCCTGTTGTTTTCTGTGGTAGAAATACTAACGCCATGACTGATTTCAAGCGCCAGTGTGAGGTCACTGAATGTAGATTATAGAAGAGAAGTACACAGTCAGCTAGGGCTGGCCAGTGCAAGCAGGGGCCAGCTCACCCCTGGAGGGATCAGCATTCCACAAAACCAAAATTTCCATTCTAGAATTTGAGGGAGGCATGAAATGAAAGATAAAGGATGGCTCTAGACATCTCTACTGGTATTAGTGAATGCGATGCTACACTGTGAGCATAGCTATTTGCTCCAGACTCCTTCTTTTATTCAAATAGCAAATTCCTCAGTGATTCACGGTGAATTTAAAAAGCTAGAAGAGGGTTCGGACCTTAAATATGTCATCCCTGGTTACCTACCTTTGCTTCATTTGCAGTCAGATCAGACTCATGCTCTAAGACTCAAAGCAGAATGATACTCAGAGCATATTCCCGAGAGAGAGAGAAAATTATAATCCTATTGCCTCTTGAAAACATTGGCCTTTTTCCTCTTTGTTCAGCTTCTCCCAGGATACCTTCTTGTCAGATTTTCAGTTGATTCTTTTGGCTTTGTCATGGCAACCAAGTACCTGGGCTTGGGCCCTAATGATTTCCAAATGTTTAATTCTCCCTAGTTTCTGATATGCTTATTCTGTCATTTTTTTTTTTTTTAGTATCTTTGCCCTAACACTTCTTGAATAGGTCCTTGGCCTATGCCTATAGTCAGATTAGCATTCCGTTACTTGTCTCCCCTCCTCCAGTATATCTTCCACATTTATGTGAAGCGAAGGCAGCTCTGGTGTTACACCATAACGTGACAAACCACAACAAAACCCCACATCCGTATCCCAGCCCTGATGGTTACAGTTAGTGATAGCTGAAAATCATACACCCATCCAGTAATTATCTGTGGTAATATTGATACACATTTTAAACTTTTTAAAATTGATAGGATCCAATATAAACAAATCCTTCCTTGCTTATGACATCTAGGTCATTCACTCATCCTGGAATCTCCTTTCCTTCTCCCTTTCCTTATCCCTCTCTGTCCTTCAAGATTCATCTCAGGAATCACCCTTTCTGTGAAGTTTTCTCTAAGTAGGCTTCTCTGCTCCCAGACCTAACTAGGTTTCCTCTCTTGTTCTCCTTGGGGCTTCCATAGCACTCTGTTGACCCTTCCGTAAGTACTTCTACATTTGTTACAATTGCTGGTATTTTCCACCCCAAATTTTATTTTGAAAAATTTCAGACCCAACAGAAATTGCAATACCAGTGTCATAGATACCCATATGCCATTCAAGTAGATTTCCCAAGTAGATTTATGTATTCATACACATTTTTCCCTTGAATCCAGAAGGAGATAAGTTGCACATATCCACTCCTTTTGTTAGTCAGCCCTTACTGAAATCCTCCTATCCTTGGACTAATTTTACTTAATCATTTTAAAAGGTTTATTTCTTGATTTGTTCATGCATCAAATATTTATGAAACAGCTACTAGGTAGCAGATGAACTTTGAAGGTGAACTTTGAAGGTTTCAATGAGGAGATAGCTTGACTATAGAAGATGTATACAATTGAGGATGGTTAGATTATAAGGAGAGGATAAAATGTTACTATTGTAAGTGGAGAAAGGAACCCATATACCCAAATCTATGAACTTTACCATCATTCATCCATTCATTGACACCAGTTATTGAGTCACCGCCATTTATTATCTGTTCTATGCCAGCCATTGCCAGGGGCTCTGAGTGTTCACAGAGGACACTTCTTACCTTTAAAGGATCCAGTCTCACATAGGAGACAGAAAAGATCATCAGATGCAGTGGAATATGCCCACTGATGGAGGTTCTCAGGGTACTATGGACCTGTATCCATAGTACGGGTCCATCGTATCCTGGAGGAGGGGGCGGCAGGGGAGGCTTCCTAAGGAGTTCCAGTGATGCTTCAGTAGTGATTTGAAGGATGACAAGGAGTAAATGAGGCAGATAAAAAGAGAGAAAGCACATTTGAGACCAAAGCATCAGTATATTTCGAGTCAAAGAAACATGAAAAAATATGGGATGTTCCAGGAACTGCTAGCAGTTTGGTGTAAGTGCTCTGGCAGTTGCCAACGGGCAGTTATGAGAAAAGGAAAGGCACAGGGTCGAAGGCTAAAACCCAGGTTATGAAGGACTTTGTGAGTTCAGCGGAAGAGTTGAATCTTTGCTTAAGAGCTAGGGCCGGTCTTCCCCCGTGGCACAGTGGTTGAGAGTCCGCCTGCCGATGCAGGGAACACGGGTTTGTGCCCCAGTCCGGGAAGATCCCACATGCCGCGGAGCGGCTGGGCCCGTGAGCCATGGCCTCTGAGCCTGCGCGTCCGGAGCCTGTGCTCCGCAACGGGAGAGGCCACGGCAGTGAGAAGCCCGCGTACTACAAAAAAAAAAAAAAGAAGAGCTAGGGCCAACTATTGAATAACTTAGGTGGGATAGTGATACCAGATTTGTGTTTTAGTAATTTTGTCCTGTAAAAGACTATGATAAGGATGGATCTTAATATTTTTAATTTGGGGATACTAGATATTGCTGTTAGAGGAGATAACCCAAAGAGTAAAAGTGAATGAATGGCAGGGTATGTAATTATTGTGCATTTAAGAAGTTAACCAAATTATTTATACCTCAACCAGTGTCTCTTACCCAAGAGCCAATTTTATTTTCTTTCAGACATTCTCTCCTAAGATAATGGACATCTAAAAATTATTTTTTAAATGTATTGCTTACAGCAAAGAGTTAGTAGTCTCTCCAGCTAATATTGCTGCGTAACAGAGAGAAAGAGACAGAGGGAGAGAGAGAGCGCAGAAAGGATGAGTCACGATAATTAGACACCTGGCTTTGCAGGGGACTGGATATCATTTAAAGCATTTTATTCCTTGCTGCAAAACTCTTTCAGTTGAGTAAATGAGTGGGAATTAATCAATGAAAACATGACAGTGATTCTGGAGGTTTTATAATTGATGTAATGTTTTTGTTTATTGGGCCAGTTCCACATGGTTGACTTGCAGATTTCAGCAGCCCTGACCAAGCACCCATCATTCACATTTCACTTCCCTGTGCGCCCTGCACCACAGATCCACTGCAGGATCAACGGGCCTCAAGATTGCATTACTAGGGATCGCTTGTGCAGATGTTTCAAGTCTATGACCTAGATTCAAGAAACTTACTTAGCTGTATTCGTTTAAAATCGCACATTGCATTTGTTTTAAACTCCTATAGGCAGAAAGCATAGTTCTCCCTTCAAGGGTAACGCCACAAAAGAGTACATCAACTTGATTTCTGAAGGGCGTGTTATTTAATTGACTTTTATGCAGACCAGAGTTTCTCAGCCTCTGCACTACCACCAATTTGGATCTGATAAGTATTTGTGGCTGAGGCTGTCCTGTGTATTGTGGGGTGCTTCGCAGCATCCCTGGACTCTACCCACTAGATACTAGGAGCACTTTCCCCCAAACAACCAAACAGTTCTGACAACCAAACTTGTCAAATGTCCCCAGGTGGGCAAAACTGTCCTTGCTTCAGAACCATAGATGTAGACACTTAAGGGTTACAATTTTTTTAAAAAGTAGTTCAGTGAACCTTCTCATGGGCTAATTGCATTTATTCATTTCTCAAATGTAGATTGCTACCTTTATATAGATGTAGGTAAATATGTAAATATTATGTTTTGGCACTTTGCTGAGTGCTTATTTAGAGAATATTTCATAGGATGAACAAATCTGTAGAATTGTCTAAATTAATATATGTGTGTGGTTCCCATATTTTAAAAATTAATGGGGAGAGAAAGGAAACAACCATAGAAATTTGTATCAAATTATATAGACAAAGTTCCATAACAAGTTGTATATTTTTATGCAATAATAGCAGAATTAGGGTTAAATCTGTAAGAACATAACCACAAAAGATAGTCCTTTTCAGTCATGGTTTACAATATTGGAGTTATACATTTGTTTTAGGATTTCATTTCTGTGTACAAATTTAGTATTTCTTCACTTTGAAATATGTTATTACTAATATTACTACTCAATTCTAGTAGTAGAATTAAGAGATATAAATTTAAATTATTATGGAAATTTACACATACCTTATACACAAAGGGCCTAATCTTTTTTTTTTTTACATCTTTATTGGAGTATAATTGCTTTACAATGGTGTGTTAGTTTCTGCCTTATAACAAAGTGAATCAGCTATACGTATACCTATATCCCCATATCCTCCCTCTTGCGTCTCCCTCCCACCCTCCCTATCCCACCCCTCTAGGTGGTCACAAAGCACCGAGCTGATCTCCCTTCCCACTAGCTATCTAGCTGACATTCGGTAGTGTATATATGTCCATGCCACTCTCTCACTTTGTCCACCTTAGCCTTCCCCCTCCCCATGTCCTCAAGTCCATTTTAAGAGCCTAAGCTTTATTAAAATGTTAAGAACTCAATGTTAAGTTTATAGATTGAGCCACAAGATACAGGGTAGAGGGTTTTGAGGTAAGGATTTAGTAGGGATGTGCCACTATCAATAAGTTGAACAGAGGTGTTAGAATTCTTCTAGCTATGTTCATAGGAGACCAATAAGTTTCAAAGAAAAGGAGGATGAAGGAAGTAGATACAGGAATAAGCCCAGTGAAATTAATTTCTGTCTTAGCCCAGTATTAAACTATTTATAGCATTTTTTAAAAACAATTTTTTACTGAGTGCTGACTATATGTCAGGCTTTGTGGTGCCAAGCTAGGTGACTACACTTACACGATTTCATTCATTCTGTAAAACTGCTCACTGAGGCAAGTATTGATAGTCCCATTTTAGAGATGAGAAAACTTAAGAATTAAATGCTTGAGTACACATCATGTAGTTGGTTAATATCAGAACCAGAGATTGGGCCTAAATGCTACAACCCGTTTTTAACAAGCACCTAAAATACCTAAAGTGCCAGATGCTCTCTACTGAAGAAAACATGTCAGATCCTGCCCTTTTACAGATAATAGTCTTCATCAGATCGCCCTCACGTTTCATTCTTTTTCATGCTTTTTCTGAATCAGTCAGTAATGAGATTCGTCCATCACACTGTTGATGCCCCCAGGGAACATAACTTGTGTTGATCCAGTAACTACGTTGCATCAAAACCTTTTCAGTAAAGAGAATATCTGTGAAGTGAATTTTTTGTTCCCACAATATATTATAAATTAAAGATGCCCTTATTCTTCATGTACAACTCCTGGAATAGAGTACCTTCTTTCTCTAATTTGATCACTTAAGTTATATAATTGGTAGAGACTATAACATCATCGTTGTGTAGCAGTGCCTGCATCTTTTATATTTAAAATCCCTTATAACAAGAGACATCTGTGTACAATATAGCTATAGTGTGGCTTACAATAACTTTGTGTTTTTGTTATCTCAGTAAGAGATCACTTGCAAGGGGACAATGTACCCTTTGTCATTTCTACTAAAACACTGCATGCTTTGACATGTCTAGCATATGTACAGCATGGCAGAGGTCACGAAGGATAAATTCATTACATGCCTGCTACCACTCCAGAAACTCACCCACTCAGAACTGATGTGTAAGTTGAAACCTATCTGACATCCCAGATGATATATTAACCAGGTATGTCCTCTAAATTGTGAAACAAAAGCTTTAACTGCATTATATATTTATGACCCAGAATGACCCATTAGTGAACAGACTTCAATTTAAAAACCTAAGTATCTTTAAAACATTTTTTCAGAACATATTTATAACTCTAGACTATTTTCCAAACCCAGTCCTGCCAACATGATTTAGTTTCCCATAAAGTATTTTAAATCAGTTACTTCTAGTTTTGACAAAAGCCTCCAACTTGGGGGGAAAAAAAAGTCAGTCAGACACGGTGAGGGAGATTGCAAAAGAACAGAAAGTAGATCTGTTACTACAGTGGTGAAAAGGAATCCAGTTTGTTATTTTGTGTCTTGTCCTACCTTCTTCTTGGCATAATGACTTTTGAAGCTGTAAGTAAAGATCAAGGGCAGACCACGTTAGGACCTTGGCTACAAATGTGCTAGCAGCTCCATGGAAATGGACTGCTCTGTCCGAACACTGAGCTATCTTTCATCACTCTGAGTTCAGCCTTTTATAACTAAGCCTCTCTTTTGGGAAGCTCTTTAGATGATACCAGTCACGAAATCTATACCACCCAATTTAGGATGGTTGTGGCTTATTTAGAAAGCATTTAACTATGCTAGAGATTTGAAATACACGCATGTCATATCTTTAGTGAACTTAACACCTGTAAAACGTGAATTGAGATAAATTTTCTGAAGAGTGATCCGAAAACTGTACTATTTGACAGTTTGTAAATTATGAAAGTAAAATGGGTATGTAGCTCAAACAGTTTTCTTTTAAATTTTATAGATTTGTAGTTCCTTTAATTACTTGGTTAACTAGTGAAAAATTACTGGATGACTTAACTTTTCTCAAGTCCCAGCAAACGAAGAGATAAAATGGTTGAATGTTTGCTATTCTCACGTTGCTTCATGATAAGGCAAAACAACTCATGTATGTATTAAAACTGTCATCCTTCATTCTCTGATGTCTTAAAGCCTTTCATTTTCAAATTTCGATACCGCAAATTGGATGAACGTAATTGAGCCTTTAGGCTCAGTTTATCTTCCCCAAAATAGAGATAGCTAAAAAGATATATTATTAGAGATTAAGTTGGTGATGTTAAGCAGTTAATTTTTTTAAAAGGAAATAGAATTTGAAGATAGAATTGAGAAACCTTTGCCTAATTTTATTTTGTCTTAAGAACAGTTTGTGAACAACTGATATAGTCTTGAGGTTGGCATAACAGAGCTACATCATTTTAATTATACAATTCTGTTAAACATCTTTTAAAAGGCTGAAAATGTATGCAGTTTTTTTCCCCTGGAAATTCCAAGATAGTTTCAAGGGACTTTTTTTTCTTCTGAGATATTCTATTAGCTTAAAAGAGGAAGATATCTTCATCACATATATATGATATACATGTATGTGTATATATAGAGAGAGACAGTGGGGCGGTGGGGGAGGAGGGAGGAAGGTAAATTTTTGGACAAACGCATAACAAAGCATAACAAAGCAGCCTGTGTCAGGACAAACATGTAAAAGAATGCTAAATTTGCTACAACCTAGGAGGAAGGCAAGACTGACATTCCATGAGCAAACCTTCATTTCTTTATCTACAAAATTAGGCGGTTGACTTAATGCTATTTCTAAATTCTATTACAACTCTAAGATTCCACAATTATTTATTAACCACAAAATTAAAAAAAAAAAAAGAAGAGTAGTCTCAGTGATCACAGTGGAGTATAAAAGCTGTTAACTAGGTTTATAATCCTAGCCAGAGGATTTGTTGCTATTTGAGCACTGAGTAACAACTTTCCAACCCTGAATTTAGTTACCATCAGAAGCATCTTATTCTGGTCTTAAAAGACCAATATATCTCTGATTTAAAAACATAATTTTTAGAGAAAGCACACATCTCTTACCACGTGTACTTTTTACCAGTTGATTTTTATAGCACTTAATTTTATTCCGTTTCAATCCATTTTTCTTCTTATTTTGCTGTGTGAGTCATCTTGCCAAGCTCTGCAGAGTATAATGTAATATCCTCAGCACCTAATAAGCTGACAGATACATTTCCATTTGAATGTAGATGCTATGGAAAATTTAACTGAATTAGGCTATAATGCTTCACTTACTTTTAAGTGGTCCATGTTGCAAGATTAATGAAAGAATCTTTCAGTGTATTATTATATTTTGGAAATGTAGCAGTCCGATGCTTTGGGAGGATAGATTATGACAGGTGCAAGACTGAAATTTAAATACGTAGGCATAATGAAGAAACAAATATCACAGCCAAGTAGGAAGGTGAGCAAGCTTTTGAATGTCAGTCATCCTTTGTTGTTTTACCTTTCCTTATGAAAATGAGGGACATCAAAATAAGTGCTTAGTAATGTCAGTTATTTTGGATAGTGAATTAAGACAGATTTTCTTTACAGATCATCGCATTTGTCCTTAATTAATGGTCAAGTAATCGTTTGCAGATTATTAGACATTAATATTTTGAGGTATTTAAAATATTGGATGGACTAAAATGATACTAAAATGATTTGATTTAGTCCAAAGATGGACTAAAATGATACTAAAATGATTTGATTGATTTAGCAGATTATTAGACATTAATATTTTGAGGTATTTAAAATATTGGATGGACTAAAATGATACTAAAATGATTTGATTGATTTAGGAAAAGTGGTGATTTAATGCAAAACTCCGTGTTTATTTCTAAATAAGTTTTTTAAGTGAAGATTTTCAAACATACAGAAGTGGAGAGAATAATATACTGTAATCTTTGTGTCAGCAATTTTCAATATTTGTTAATCTTGTTGCTTCTATCCTTCCGCTTTTGGAGGGGGGATAGGCAGTGGGCTCTAATGTTTTAAAGCAAATTCTAAACGGCATATCACTTTTTGTGTAAATGCTTTAATCTTTTACATATAAAGACTTTAAAAGATGAGGATCTCTTATATCTCTTCTTCTGTAGAAACATTTAAGTTTAAAGATAACTGTAAATTAGAGAAGAATAGCTCAGCTCTAGAAAGAGCACTTATAAAATCAGCTTTTATTTTAAATTTACTATGTACAGTGATTTATTATTTGAAAATTTTCCAATATTTGTCCAATGAAAGACATTTTTAGTTTTAGTGTTGTGTGTGTGTGTGTGTGTGTGTGTGTGTGTGTGTGTGTGTGCAGTGAGAGGAGAGGGTTGGATAGAGAAGGGTCACTTTCAGTTTTGGGATAATGGGTATATGCAGTGATATGACAAAAACAAAATGCTCCGAGGCATCTTCAGCTGGAAAACATCTGTACCACTTTCTGTGATCGGTGTCAGCCACCAGCATCTCCCAGCAGCACTGCAAGTGACTGCTTCCCAGCTCTATTATAAATCATTAAGTAGCCACACTACAGTGGCTTTAACCCGCAGAGCTGACAGATTTGCCTTGGCATTTCCCTTACGTGGCATGACCATTCAATCCAGGGTATCAAATTGGAGTCAAAGGAAGCCAGCTGAAAATGGGCAGGGTGTGATTGCCAGGAAAGTGAAATTGATGTATTCCTTGTGGAATAATCTACATAAAATTTATCAAACAAGAATGAAGTGTTCAGTGTGGATTTGAACATGGAAAAATAATTGGAAAAATAGAGGAGGGCTTCAGGGATGTTGGAACTGTTAACAAGGCAGATTGCCACCCCATCATCTCCTGCCCACCGCCCACAGATCCTTTGTGTTCTATTAGGTCAAAAGAGGACTTGTGAAGTGGAAGTAATCCTCTTTCCCTTGGACAAAGTAGAATTGACTTTATCACGTTATTTCTTGGAACGTGTCTATTATTCTTATATCTCGGACAAAGAAAATATCTTTTAAATATGTATATTATAAGGAGTTGGGGTTATTAGCTCCTTTTGAGAGTACTTGTACTCTGCAGCGAATAAAGATGGGTTTGCTCCCAAAGGAATTGCTTTTCTTCCTCAAGTAAAGCTTCGATGCTAAAAGCCTCCTCTTGGCAATCTGTTTATAGCTCTTCTCACAATGAAGTGTAGAGAATTGAAGATTAATTCCATTGAAATCATAAATGCACTGCAGTCTGTAGATTATCAGCTAGTCAAGATAAACACCACTGATTACCGCTGAATTATGCATATAAATATTTACAGCATCCTGGGTAATGAATTCATAAAAATAAATAATAATTATAATAATAGAGACATAGTACTCAAATTTCCGTGTAGTTCTCAAATGCTGAAAGGAGTATTTTCCTACGAGTTAATACTATGGTATAATTTTAACAAGGGTAAGAAGTATTTGCAATGCAATGTTAGCCACATTTATTTCCCTTTAGACTTTAGAAAATCTAAATTTAGATATCAACCCTTTGTTTCCTAGAGAAACTTCTACATATTTTTATATTCTTGCTACAGGACACATCAACATATTTATAGATTAATAGTTTGAAGTGTAATATGAATTACATTTTACAAAAGTTTTTTAAATTTCAAAAATAATTTTTAAATTAATGACTGAAATATTTAAAACTAGAAGTATAGGGTTTTTTTTTTTTCCGTAGGACTCTTCTGTTAAACGGTTCAGATAATACAAATATTTGACTCAGATGTCTTAGAAAATATTCTCACATATTGTCTTGAAGGCATATAAATTGAACTGCACTTTATCTCTACTGTTGCAATCTTTCGTTTAATGCAGTGATACAGTTCTAGCTTTTCAGTTGGAATCTCTTAAATTAGAGAGTCTTTGAAAGTGCTGTTGTTATTTGTGGGTCACACCTGAAATATGAAGCTGTTTTAGAAGCAGAATGAAATGTTTATGGTAGATAAGACTTGCTGACTAATAGTTGTTGGACACTTACCATTTATCAAATTGTTATGTAGATGATCATATATTAGATCTAGCTGAGAGGAGAGCCAAAAACCAAGGAATCTAAAATAACACTTTGTTGGCAAATGGTGTGTTTTTAGGAATAAGAGCGTGTTGTGAAGAATACTTCACAACAGAAACCTCATGTGATTTGTTCCAATTACATCTCCTAGCAGATGATCTGAGCGGTGCAGCCCTATATGTCTTCTTGGAGAACTCTGATTCTGCTGTTTCACCTCGGGATCTGCATGCCAGTTCGGTTCCCCATTTTCTCCTGGTTATGTTTCCCTTTTCCTCACTTCCTCTTTTCTCTTACCTTCCTTTTTCCTCTTTCCTCATACTCAAAATGTGATTTGGGGTAGGGGTTGTGGTGGGTGATTCACATGCCAACTTCCTGCTACTTTAATACGAAACCCCAAAGCCATGGCAGTGAGAAAAATACAGCAATAACAGTGAGTCTCTGCCAGGTAGTTGAAAGGTTTGCGTTGTGAGTAAGAAGCTATTAATAATGGTTATATTCATTCCTTTCTTCAAAGGTGTCTTCCTTTTTTGCTAAGATGACATTTTACTATTTTTAATAGAACTGTGCTCAGATATGATGCTTTTAAACATTAGATTGGCCGGATCTTTGTTTTTATGTGGGCCTTTGAATCTGGGTTGATTTAAAAGTACATACTCCTCTGCTGCTCGATATGGCAAGAGACCATCTGCAGAGACTTGAACTTGTAGCTAGTGTAGAAGACACACTGTAGCTGGCAGAGTGGTTAGAGAGCCCAAGCTAAGAAGTGCAAACCCTGACACCTCCACTCGTCAGCCACATGACTATTAGCTAATTACTTAACCTGTTTGTGTTTCAGTTTCCTCACCTTTTAGTTGGGGATATTAATAGTGCCTACTGAATAAGATTGTAAGGGCTTAAAAGAGTGAATACATACAAAGCACTTAGAACGGTGCTTAGCACACATTATATGATGATAAATGTTAGTTGTCATTATGTGTCCAAAGACAAATTGTTGATGGAAATAAAATGTATGCTCTGATATACATCAATATATTTGGAGGTCACATTCATGATTCAGAATTTTGGGCAGTTACTTGTTTAGAATTATTTAACATTGAGTAAATTAAGTATCTTCTATAGTGCCTTAAATTTCTTTTAAAATCAGAGCTATCACATTAGTTAATTGTTTGATAAAACATACAGCTGTCAAATTCTGGGAACCAGGACAGAGTGTTTTAAGAATATTTCATCTGTTCTTGCCATCCAAATGAGATGTAGGAGTGCACGTGTGCCTATATTTATCAGTTTTAATTGTTCTGTTTTATGAGAGCTAAACTCACATTTTACTACTAGGAAATAGGTATAATATAATGCTTGTTTTTAATGCTGTTTCCTCTCCAAATTTATGTAAATATTTAATAGCATATGCCTTCCTGATATTTATATAATAGACAGTTTTTTTCAAAACTATTGTTGTAAAATGTGCCTATATCATTGCTTTTTCCTATGAAAGGTTTCTTCTTTGAAAAATTTGGAATCTTCTTATAATTCCAATTATATCAAGAACTCATGCCCAATATTTTATGTTACATCATTGTTTGAGTAGTTTTAAAACTGTGTGTTTGTAGTAGACTGAATATCAACTCTTCTTTTGATTTATAATTTGATTATCCTGCATGTTTAACACATGCTGAATAACTTAAAACTAGGTTGGAAACAGCAGCAATTAAATATAAAAACTTGGATGGGAGGTTGCCACTGACATTTCTGACAATTAACCTTGAGTTTTTCATTGATGACCATAGCAAATTGACAGAACACTTAAGCAGGAATTCCTATACATGTAGCTCTCTCCTAACTGCGAATATGGTTATTTCTGAAAACTTTTATCAGAATATCTCATTTTTTGCCAACTAGTAATCATTAATATTGGGTAATTACAGCATGTTGCCTTGCATAGAAACCAACTGAGGAGGCTTAGTAGCTTTTCTTGGAGGCTTAAATATTTAAATCATTTCAGCTTTTCTTTCAAACTATTGTTTTGATTGTATTTTATATTTTTGGCAAGATGTAGTTTCCTTTCCTGGGATCATTCCAGATTGCTCAGAATTGTCTTCATTAAATTTACTGGAACACAGATTTTCTAAATGGCATTTTAATAATTGCTACAAATAAGCAGAGAAGAACCAGGAGGTTGTAGTAGGATTGTTGGGGGTTTTTTGTTTATTTTGTTTTCTGATTGTTTGTTTTGAGGTTTTTAAAATTTGTTTTATTTTGGCTTTTTCTTTCTTTTTCTTTTTTTTTGGTCAAAGATTCAGATGAAGATGGTTTAAAGTACCCTGCCTCTGCTCCACCTGAATTGGTGAAGGACTCCAGTTTCCTTAAGATACACAAGGCTAATGACATAGGATGCTTAGACTAGAAGGCAATTAAAGACCTTCACAAGAGGTATAATTTCTAAAAGTAAAACAGCTTAAAACCACAGACAGCTATTCCCAGCCTGGATGAGGAGTTTATATTCTAAACCACAAAGGTCTCTTCTTAAAGATTTCTAGGTATGAAGATTCTTATACTATTGTTCAGTCATACATTTCAGGCTGTATAACCTTGAGATCAAGAAATTTTCCTTCACTATTCATCTCTTACTATGTTTTCTGTGGTTGAGAGGTCTCCTTTTGTTATAGATTTGAAGTTTAAAAGATGCGTCAGAAAGTATAAAAATAGGACGTGCCCACATAATTCACCAATTAACAGTTGTAGAACATATTGGTCCTTGAATGCCTAAAATACAGTGCCTGAAATTATTAGAGGAAGAAAGAAAGTGGGATAATTTAAGAATCTGGCACTCTACTTACCTTCCAAATTGCTCAAATCAGACACTTTTCATTTGTATGAACTCTTCGGGTCTTCAAGTCTAACTGGCCCTGAGCCAGATAGAAAGGAGAGAAAGAGAAGATAAGGGCAATGGACAGAAAAACAAGAACATGGATGAAAGAACATTCAGATTATTAATCGATTACTAGGTATAAGCCTCTAAAGAGGTTTTGCAAGAGGTTTTATAGCTTTTGCCTTATCATGCTTGTCCCCAAAGGCTTGGCTAAATATATCCTGAGTATTGTGAGCTTGAATAAGTAATATTTCTGATACCTTAGTACATTATGTTAAGCCCTTCATATGGAACTTTTCATTTACATTTTCACATGCTATATTTTAATGTGGCTTTTACACATTTTCCTGCTCTGGGTTTAGTTTTTAATAATTTATGAGTGTTTATGTGCTTTAAATGTGTATATATTCCACTGCATTATTTCTCTAAGCATTGGGTGACTGTTTTTTCCCATGCTTTTGTTTGGCATTATACGGGAAAACTCTGAATGCTCAAGACAGTCATAAGCCAATTACAAGTTAAGGTTTTTTAAAATATGGCAAGTTCTTATACCATAGCATTTGAGAAGTACACAGTAAATAAAACAAGGCCGGGGGGTGAGATAGAATTATCTGGCTTTGTGTCAGAAAATAATTCCTTGTTTTTGGACAAATCCAAATGGCAAAAATCATACATCTTTCCCCAAACTAAGATTTTATAATAGATGTTTTTATTATAACAAGTTTTATTCTTATATTACAATTAAGTAAAAGACATAAATTCTGCCCATATTCAGAATTATTTGTTACAAAGCTGGGATTGAAGGATGAACATGTCTGGATTTGGGGAAGTGTGTACAATTATGGTTATATGTGAAGGTAGCAGAAGTTTATAGTTTTCCTTACTATAACTATGTACTTTATATATACCCTAAACTTCAGGCTGGACATAGAAAAAGCCCAGGGCATATTGTGTTAGTATGTATCCTAACTTGTTAGAAAATAAAAATAAAAATAAATTCTACCCATAAATGCACACTATTTTCTTAAGAAAAATTCCTGTTTATAGTTTGATATTTAGAATTTTAATACAACATGAAAAGGTGAAGACATTTGATGGGTTACTTATTGAAATATTATAGCAGAATAGGGAAATACGTTCAGTGTTGTTTACTAGAAAATCACTTATCAGAAAATTCACTTCAGAGACAATGTAGTATAGTGTAGCAAAATTTAATTTTATTTTACTTTCCCACATCCATATTTTTATGAAAGTTGGTCTTAATTTAATATACAAATAATTATTCTTTTTATTCACATATGTTCATTTTCACAAGTTGTTCTATAAAAGGTGTGTTTTTTACTTCTCTGGTTAAATGTTATCTAGTTTAGCATTGTAACTCAGTAGGGTGAGAAAAGACTAAAATTTGCATTCCTCTAAAATGCTTAACTTTGTTTCAACATAATCAACCCAGTCAAAAAGTTTGAACGGGTTAGTTATTTGATGTCAAATAATTGTTTGATTGACTTATTACTTTGTTTTTTAACTGTTTTTTTTGACACCCTAACCTGCTTCGGTACAGGGATCATATTTTTTGAGGCCAGGGACATATTAGGTGTGTGGCGTATCTGTCAATTGATTTAGAAACAACCTTAGTGTAACTAAGTTACAGTTACACTAAGTCATAACACACTCCTTAGTTACCCCAAGGAGGGTATATTTAGACTTGTTTAGTAAGCAGAGGTGGTAATGTTTAATCAAGTAAGCAGATATAAGTATGAAATAGTTTGCCTTTAAACCCACTTGGCAGTAGTAAGAGTCAAATGGAAAACTAGCTGATTACTCTTACCCTGTTTGTCTTATGCATTAGTTAAGTATAATGCCCCTCAGACAATGACCGATTAAGGGAAAAGAAACATTTTTCTTTCCTAAAATCATAATGGAGACTCATAAGTATGAGGACATTATGAATCTATGATAGAATCTTTGTCCCTTGCTGTGTGTTAGGCCACATAACATTTTTAAGAAGGCACAAAAGCTGGAGAAGTCATACATTGTGTTAGTAAGAGGAACTAGAGAGAGAATGAAAGTAAGACTTATCCTGCCCTTTCCCTAAAGCTTCAAGTAATTTGAAGTGTGAAACAGAAAATAAAACTTTGGAAATCCAAAATAAATGGGAAAATGTGTTTTTCTAGAGGCTCTTTTTCATTTTTCTAGTACTTCTCCAGTCCATGAATGTTACCGGGTATGTATCCCAGGCAAGAAGGCAGAGTGCGTTATAGCTTTCATATTTTTCAGTTTAGAGATACTTGGGAATTTCCCGGTGGTCCAATGGTTAGGACTCGGTGTTTTCACTGCCCTGGCCCCAGGTTCAATCCCTGGTCTGGGAACTAAGATCCTGCAAGCCATATGGTGAGACCAAAAAAAATAAAAAAATAAAGATACTTGTCCTTAATGACAGAATGTAAGTAGGAGTTGGATAGGTGTCCTTCTGTTCTGTCCTCTCTTCTTATTACATCGGGCAGGGGTGATCTCTTCTTTTTCTTACCTTTTAAATACAGTTTTTGTTATCCTAACACTTTCTGCAACTTCGTTTTGTTTGTTTTTTTTGTTGCTATTTTGATGGTGGTGGTGGTGGTGATTTGTTTTTTTGGGTTTCAGGTTTTTTCTGTCATAGCATTCTTAGTTCCATAATGCTGCTTTATTTTGTTTATCATTCCCATTCCATACTTAATCAGGGTGTTTCCACGTATTATTGGTCTCCCGTTAACATCTCTTTCAAGGAGTGGTTCTCACCTGAGAGAGAGTTGGGGCCATCCTTCCAGTCTCAAAACTAGGAAAAGGGAAGACCTGCCTGATCCCACCTCTGGACGCAAGGGGCCCAGGAGACAAGGGCTGTCCTTTAAGGTGTTATTAGCATTTTGCTTTGATAGAAGTTTCTACCAAAATTTCTCTAGAATTTCCTTCTATTACCCACTAAAAGCCTCTCCATCAGACAGCTTGCAGAGAACGATTTTGTGCACATGGACTTGCTTTTGTGTGCTTAGATGAGTCCTATTTTCTGTAGTCTGTTAACAGCTATTACAACGGGTGGAGCTTGGAATTCTACCTTAAACCAGGAAGTCTTACAGAGTTCACAGAACTCCTGAAGGAGTTCACAGTTTCAATGGAGACATTCAGAGGCCCTAATATTTTATGTTAATTCTTCATGTGCGGTTTCCTGAAGAGTGAGCCCATAGCATACAGGGATGTCACTGAGCCTCCACAGCTTAAGAGCTGTTTATATGCCCTGTACAGAGCCAGAAAGTATTCTGAAAATAGCAAAGGTCTGAAAACTTTGGTTATAGAGAAATACTGTTTCATGAATAGAGAATACATTAAATTAGATTAGATGAGCTGGTGTAAAGGAGCCATTGTAACAAGATCAACAAAGGTTTGTTATCCCTGTGGAATAGCTGCCATGGAGCTAATTCCCAAGTGACCCTATTTGGGTTGTTTTTGGAGGAATCCTCTGGGCAGTTCTGCATTGTATTGATACTGAGGCTGCGTGCGACATGAACACTTTTCAGAATGTAGATGTGTTGTGGTATATTTCAGGGTCCTTTTGCCTTGCAAACTGTGTTGCTGTCATGTTGGAAAAATAACACCTAACAAAAATGATGAATTTGGAGAGTGTACCTTTAATCTGTGACTAAGAGAATTAGTGATTTCACCTTCACTCGCCTCAGATTCCCTTTGTATGTAATGGGCATTCAGCAGATCTCTAGCCTCTAAGTAAAATCTGTACAGTTAAAGGGAGTTTGAGATTTACCGTTTATTAGATTTATTATATATTTAGATTAAATGAGAGTTTGACTTTGTAACCTGTTATTTCGGTAACAAAGTGACTAACTTTTCCACGTTACTTTTCAAAATGTAAAATTTAAATAATTTGTATTTGAATGATTACAGACCCCATATGCTTAGTGTACAACAGAAGTTTATAATGTTTTATTTTAAGAAAAGTTACATTTGGGAGAGGGTGGTAGATGGAGTTAAGCTATAGCTAACTCTGCCTAGAGGAAATACTTCTTGGAGGAGCTACGAATCATTATACTTTTTATCCATTTTTAGGGTATATTAAAAACTTTTTAAAAAGTCTTTTTCATATTATCAAATAACCCTTTATCCCCAGAGAATATTGCTGCTGGGTTTTTGCCTGGCTAGAGGATCATAGAAAAATCACTGCAAATGAAATGTACACTTTGAAAAGAATCCAGACTGAATTCAAATTGATTTTTTAAAGTTACATTTTTTGAAAACACATCTCATCGTCAATTTAAAAACCATAAAACGTCATGACATTACTCTCTGAACAACATATTTTAGAAAAAGAAACTAAACAACAACTAGATTACAGTCATAGTAATTTAACATCCTTTCAGGCAGCCTGATACTGTGCTAGTTGTTGAACCAAATCAGAAGGAAGGGCACCGAAGCAAGTCATTTGCAACGTTCGCTGGCAGGTGTGGAGTTCGTTATGATGTTTGCTTTCCAACTTTCGATTCCGAAACTTGAAATGTAAATCTGCAAAGGACATTCTTGCTTGATCAAACAGACATCCTTTTGTGTTGCTTTGGAAATGTCTAATTGTATAAACCAATGCTGTCAGGAGTTTATTATAATTCCAAACTTTGTACCATTAAGATAAGCTGTTGTCCACAGCTGGCCAGTTGTTTATCTGGCAAATTTAATTCTTTAGTGGGCATGTTCTCATAGAACTTGTTTGGATAATTATTATTTACTCTTCAGGCCTGAAAGGAAGATCAAATAGCGATGGTGTAATTTTCAGGATTATTTATACTTTTTAGGTAATGCAAGGGAGGTTGCACATCTGTAGTAGAAATCACAGAAAGAGAACTCTATTTGGTAACAATACTTAGTTTTGAGATGTGATTTGCATCTTTGTTGCAGTTTGAAAGACAAATAGCTTAAGGTTTTTAAAAAATGAGTTGTAAGATATTTATATATATATGCTTTCTTTCGAGAATATATCTCCTTCTTGTATTTAGACCTTTTTTAAGTTAAGTTCTTTAAGAGCCATTGTGGCCTTAAATAAGCAAGGTGCTCTCTAGTCCTCTTTGAGGGCAGAGAGAATGCCCACAGGGGAGGAAGAAGGGAATGTAGAGGATTGGTACTGTCATGTACGTTTTACTGTTTCAGTTCAGTTCTTCTATAATTAAAATATCATCCTCTTTCTTAACAACTACTTTCTTTCATCTTAAGTATACTAGATGAAAATCTTCATCAACTTCAGTGGTATCTAATCATACTAATTCTGGATAATCACTGGTACACAATATTAATGTATTAATTAAGTATTCTATTCAGTGTCTTTTCACATAGCAGATCATTCTACCCTCAACTGAGGAAGGTATATATACTTTAAACTTTTCATCAGTCATAGGATTTCTTTTTATATATAACGAATCAAGTCACATCATAATAGATTGTTCCTTTCAAAAAACAAATTTTAAATGTGTCATTCGCTTTTTAGAGTGGTATTGAAATCGGTACAGTCTGGGAACTGCATGATAGAATTTCTACAAAACATTAATATTTATCTTGTGGGTCACCACCTGAAGACTGATAGCACCATGTCCTGAATTCTTGTCATAGGCTGTGTTAGTAAAACAGTAATAAAAGTGATAGAGTAGTTCACTATTTTATATCCTGTGGCTGGTTATGGTCATCTGGCTAGAGTCTAACCCATATTAATCCCTTGAGTAAACAGTCAGGAACATTCAATGATGTACTTAAAATACTTTTTAGCATGTGGTATTTAGAGTCTTCAGAATGTCAAAGGATCCTTTGTAATGATCTCCCCCTCGAGTAGTTCAAAAGATATTTTTAAAGTTATTTTTCAAAGAGCACAGTGTTTGAAGACTTTCAGAAAATATAAATCTAGTAGAGTACTTTGGGGAAAAAAAGGCACAGTTCTAGAAAAAAAATCACCCCGCACACTGAAGTGATATATTAGTCAAATAACCTATGAAAAATTCAAGAAAACAGAGTGTGTGTTCATTTTTGGTTAAGAAAAGGAACTTTTATTTTTTCACGAACAAGAGAATACGTTCGGTGCTCCCTTAGGGAGCTACACCCTTCTCTGTAATTGTGTTTTTCACATTTTATGTTCAAATGTAAATGACTCAAGAGAAAGCATAACATGTTCATTTTTTTCATAGAACATATTAAAGCCTGTTTCTATGGCAACAACTTTTAATTGGCAAATCCCATTCTGTCAGTACTCTCAAGCTTATTTTTCTTGGGTACATTGAATTGTTAGAAATGCTTCACAGAGTAAGTTAGATTTGGCATTGTTCTTTGGCATGAAAGATGTTCAAGGTCGAGGATTTATTTTATTAAATAATTTGGCTACAATATACTTGTGTAGTAGGTTGCCGTAGAGATGATATATCTATCCCAACACCCAGTTAGGTGTCAAAAAACCTGCCGAGGATTGGTACAGAAACTCAGATTTGCAAACTAAGAATAGCAACTTGTGTTATTTCACACAGGTGAAGTAGGCAACCATCTTACCTGGCCGAACAAACAGTCTGAAAAAAAATTTAAATCCTTTTGGGCCGTGTTTCAGACTTCAAAGCAGTGTATCTGTGGTTCCTTATGGCCTTGAATTTAATAGTATAGAGTAGATTGATTTATTAGAAATAAACATAGTTTGCAGCTAGCTTCTCATAAATTTTATCTCTTGAATCAAAGTGGTGCACACTTTTGAAGCAGGTATTTGGTAAGTTGGATTTGGCTACTGCAGTGTTATAAAAATAGATTAAGTAAACAGACACAGCAGGCCAATGCAGCTTGGATTTTGAACTCTTCTGAAACCCAGTATAACTTTAATAGTTTATAGGTCTAGAGAGAAAGAAATATGAATCCCTAAGTAATTTTAATATTATATAATGAAGGAAGATCTATTTTATAGCAAAGGATCAGGTGCTGTATCTATTATAATTATTTCAGAGAGCTTTATCCAAAAGCTTCAATTTTTAAGCTATTCCAGTCTGCTGTGTATTTTTTTTTTTTTGCCTTTGCTATTTTTATATCACTGCAGTAGCATAACCCTGCACCAAGCACAAGACAGTAATGCAGTTGGTGTTGAATGTGAAAACTGTTATTAAACGAAAGCTAACAAAGCATATCCTTGGAAAGAAAGAAATTGTCTACATTGAAGACTTGCAATATTAAATTTGTCTTCTAAAAATTAAAATGTGGAAAGAGTAAATGATACTGTATATTTCCTCCTTCAAAGCTGTGATTTCATACAGTCAAGAACTAAAATATGTTTAGTCACTCTTTTTAATTATTCTCCACTATTGCAGATTTTCTGTGAAAGTGTTCCTTTCTCATATACCATCTTTGTCTCTTAAAATTGTTGTCATTGCATTTTTGGTTAACAGATGACTTTGTTCTTTTCATCAGAAGTCACAGACAGCATTTATTTCTGAATAGTTCAAACTTATCTTGCTAAAGTGCCAGTCTACCCTTCTAATCCATGTATGTTTCCTGAGCAGATAGGATTCTCATAATTTTATAATTACATTTATATAGAAAACAAATTATATATATTTGCTATCTGTCTATATGTATGGTGTGTGTGTGTATATATATATATATATACATATATGTATATATACATATATGTATACACACACATACATGCTTTGTAGATAGATTTGACTGTATCTCATTTGTCTCCAGTAGCCTAAGAAAAGTGATAAAAAGGGTATTATTAACTTATATAAAGAGTGATAAATCAGCTTACCAAAGCCATTCCATAAATGAACAAGAAAAGTAAAAAGTAAAAGCAGAAATTAGGTGGTCTACAGCTCCCTGTACGATGCTCTGTTCTTTGAGCCACAGGCCCTGGAACACTGTTTTGTGGGCCACCTGGATTTCACTAGACCCTATATATTCTTGCAGTGTTTGAATATTTGGGAACAATCCCAAAGATTCATGACATGTAATTGATTGTGTTGGTTCTTGGGAGGAAATGTAAGTCACGTGCTTTAAGTGGGCTTGATACCTCAGCTGGAGAGGGCACCTAGTCGGCCACCTGCCTCAGTATGTCCTTGCTGACTTCACATAAACAGGGGCTCTGATGAAATGGGGCATATCTATGTTTGGAAATTTACACAGGTCTAGAGGACACAGTCGAGCTTTAAAATATTAAGGGTCTTTTCATATCAGGGCTGTACAAATAGAATTTTAAAAGTGGAAAAAATGTAACAAAGATTCGTTATCATTTTCAGATTTTCAGATTTTATAATTCTCAAAGTCCCAATCTCATAATTGAGTGGAGGAATATTCTTTTTCTATCTCCGTTCTACCCTCAATTCCTATACTAAGAGCATCTGTCTTGGTCATGGGTGCTCCCGATTTGGAGTTCAGTTCTTTTGTCTGCCTACCTGCATCCAGTCCAGGGTTTATGACTTTGAAGGTGTATGACTAGATACACTATGGGGAAATGGTAGGACAGAAGGAGGCACAGAATTTTCTGGAAAAAGGCCAATGATTCTGGTTCAGGGACCTAGCAGTTGAAAGTTAAAGCTGGAAATGCAGAAACTTCATTGATGGTATTTCGTAGGTATCCACTAAGCATATCTGATGTTGTACATGTAAATTATTACACAGGTATATAGGTAAATTAACTCACTAACTGAAAGAAATCTTTATTACATGAATCATGCTCTAAAGTAAGGGCAAGGAAGGAAGGTGAGGTTGTGGTGGAGTAATATCTGGATTACTGGAGAAGATGAATGTGGATATTGTTAATAAAGATTAATAATGGACTTTTTCTGGTTAGAGCCTAATTTACTTTTATTTAATCCTGCCAAGTTCACATGAAGTATTCCATAGATCTTGAATGGGGATTTATCTCCATATATGCCCTTTATGTATGTATGGATCTCTCTGTATATACACATTACCCCATATATATGTATGTATATTCATCTCTCTCGTATGTGTAACTCTCTTTCTACACACACACAAACACACAAAGGGTGAATTAGTTTTTTTTGTTTTTTGTTTTTTTTTTGCAGTACGCGGGCCTCTCACTGTTGTGGCCTCTCCCGTTGCGGAGCACAGGCTCCGGACGCGCAGGCTCAGCGGCCATGGCTCACGGGCCTAGCCGCTCCGCGGCATGTGGGATCTTCCTGGACCGGGGCACGAACCCATGTCCCCTGCATCGGCAGGCAGACTCTCAACCACTGCGCCACCAGGGAAGCCCTGAGATCAAGTTTTTGGAAATAAAATGCCATGCCTGCTTTCTTGTAGTGGAGAAGCACACCCAGGTAGCAGGAATATTAATACTAGGATACTTGATTCCGAGCGGGGGTCACAGGGCACAGGCAAGAATGCCCTTGTCCTGCAGTCTGGAGTGGCAGAGACCTTTGTAGAAAGGCCCTACTTACCAGAACAATGAACCTAGGCCTTCAAAATGAACTCAGAGTAGAGAGAGACTAGAAAACTTTCATCTAACAAATCAAGATAAACTTACAATAAGAAAAACAACTACACTCTACCGGTGTTTTCTAGGTGGTAGGTACTGGCTTTACATAAATTTTCATTTGAATTCTCTTAAATCACATTATCAGGTAGATAGTATAGTTATTCCCATTTTATTGATGAGAAACTGTATGCATAAGGTCATAGGGCTGGTAAGTAGCAGGGTTGGGATTTCAAACTGAATGTATCCTTTTGCTTTTTGAGCTCCCACTTTTTTTTTTTTTTTTTTTAAATTTTTACTGGAGTAGGGTTGCTTTACAATGTTGTGTTAGCCTCCACTGCACAACAAAATGAATCAGCCATACGCATACAGATATCCTTTCCCTTTTGGAGCTCCCACCTTTAAACACTGTCTCCTTTATCAGTTTTAAAGGAACTTCACAGCATAATATTACACATAAAGGTGAACTTACTTGGAGAAATGTAAACCTTTCCTAGAATGGATAATGACGATCCCAAGTTTGAAGTGTGAAGTCTTCACAGCTAGGAGCAGATGTGTTATGTAACTGCTTAAGCTTCCCTTCACAGATCTCTGACATTACCCTTCAAATTCCTGACCTTCTTCCCACATTTCCATTGCTTCTTCCAGATCCTCATACCTGTAAACCTTCCTTCTTTTGACCTTGTCATTTGCATTTGAAAACTTAGTTCACACAACTTGCCTGAAAATCACATGGGGAACCAAAATGCTTCTTGAGGCTCCAGAAGACTTTGGGGAGGAAAGCTGACCATATTTGGGGGCTTAATTTTGCATGCTTCCTCACCCTCGGTGCATCTAGCTCCCGCCTGCCATGGTTTTGTTTGTGCAGCCTTCTGCTAAACATATGTCAGGCATTATCGCAGTGCTACTTCCTATACCGAACACCTTAGCATAATTCAAGATGAAAAACGGAGTATACATCAGAGGTGGAAAATCAGATTTGATCAGCAAAGTGCTGACATCCTAATTGGTAGCAGTGAGAAGTAACATACAAGCATGCAGTATCTGTGTGTCTATCCTCTTCCCACCCCAACTCATAGGGAAGCCCATTTTAAACATTCTTTTTTTTTTTGCGGTATGTGGGCCTCTCACTGTTGTGGCCTCTCCCGTTGTGGAGCACAGGCTCCGGACGCGCAGGCCCAGCGGCCATGGCTCACGGGCCCAGCCGCTCCGCGGCATGTGGGATCTTCTCGGACCGGGGCACGAACCCGCGTCCCCTGCATCGGCAGGCGGACTCTCAACCACTGCGCCACCAGGGAAGCCCTTAAACATTCTTATGAATGGTTTCCAGTTCTACTCTGGGGGGAAAGGCTGAGTTTTCAAGGAATTGCTAATAAAGTATTGGCACTCCCTTAGCTTCTATCATCTGAATGTATTGCGGAGTTTTTAAGAGTTTCTTCTACTGAGCATGGATTACAAGTACAGGGAACATCATTCAGTCTTGTCATTTTTGGAAAAAGAAATGTACCTTGTGGAGAGGCAGTTGAGATTTATAACTAGCAAGTACTGGCATAAAGACTTCTTTTTTCTTCATATAATGCAATATAAACAGAAATATCAACAAGAGGTCCCTAAAGATGGGCCTTATTTTTTTCTTAGTACTTGGGTAATATTGTATCCGTGTTAATATGTAGTCCACTTCTTATTGCTACATAATGCTTCTATTAAAAACTTCAGAGCATCTTTCTGGGAACTAAAATTGATATGAGACCCATTGCAGTGGTGTTAATGGGAACAGAGTTCAACAAATTGAGCCTTTTGTACATATTTACGTTTCATGTGCCATTTCAAAACTCAAAAAATGAATGGAATGCTTTTGAAAATCGGCATACTTCTCCTACTTCTGCCTCTTTGAATAAACAACTGCCCCAGAATTTCTGCATTGGTTAAGTAGCAACAAGAAGTACAGAACATTCAAAGTGTTAATCTTTAATTTTTGAATAATATATGTCTTCTTTAGCATTTCTTCTTAACTAATCCCTTTCTATTTTTGTCACAATTATGTAATAGCCTTAACTGGGTGAGCCATAATCTCAGGGTGGGAAAGATACACATGAAGAAAGAGCATACATTATAAAAGTAGCCATTCAGAATATTTCAGTGCTCTGCCAGTACCGTCACATTCTTTTGAAAGGTAGCTACTCTCATTTTTCGCAGTAATGTAAGGGAAACTTCATAAAAGATGTAAAAATATTCCTGAGAATTCATCTGAGTAGAAAATCCCAAAGCCCCTTTTTTCTGTTTTTAACAGGAAACATGCCTATGCAGATGGTCTGTTGAATTTTCCAGCATGTTAATGCAGTATATAATTTATTGCCTTAGATCCTAAGTTTCTAGAGTGGTTCTGTCGTATCTCTTTGAGGTACCTCCTAAAAGGGGTCCACATCTCTTGCCTAGATGCCATAGGAGGGTAACAGAACTACACATAAACATCCCTATCCTTCCCACCTAACACTTACTGGTCTGTCTCCCTGTCTTATGTCATCTCTCCCTCAAATCCCTTCCCCATGTGTGCCTGTATAGCTCTGAGATCCTAGAAAGTGGCAACATTGCATTCCCACTAGAATTCACATAGAAGGGGCTCATGGCCATTGCATGGCTTTTAAATCTGCTGTGTAGGTTAGAATCACAAATGATCTTGCGGCTAGAATCTATCCTAGAGGATTTTTTGATATCCAAAACTGATCTCAGGTTCCAGAGTGCTTTTTTTTGTTTGTTTCCCCTTCCCTTATTTTTTTTTTAAATTAAAGCATAGTTGATTTACAATGTTTCAGGTGTACAGCAAAGTGATTCAGTTATATATATTCTTTTCCAGATTATTTTCCATTATAGGTTATTACAAGATATTGAGTATATTTCCCTGTGCTAGCTACACAGTAGTTCCTTGTTGTTTATCTATTTTATATATAGTAGATAGGTTTATCTGTTAATCCCAAGTTCCTAAATTATCCCTCCCCCCTTCCCCCTTTGGTAACCATAAGTTTGTTTTCTATCTCTGTGAGTCTATTTCTGCTTTGTAAATAAGTTCATTTGTATCCTTCTTTTTTTTAGATTCCACATATAAGTGATGTCATATGATATTTGTCTTTCTCTTTCAGAGTTACTTCACTTAGCATGATAATCTCTAGGTCCATCCGTGTTGCTCAAATGGCATTGTTTCATTCATTTTTATGGCTGAGTAATAGTCCATTGTGTATGTATGCTTGTGTATAGATATATCCTATATATATACCACATCTTCTTTACCATTCATCTGTCGATGGACATTTATGTTGTACCCCAGTGTTCAGAGCAGCGCTACTTAGAATAACCAAGACATGGAAGCAATCCAGAGTACTTTTAATGGGCATAATCCAAGCCCTTTCACTTTCTGAGATTTAACCACCACAAAATGGTGAGCAATGAGCCAGAAGTCTCTGGAACCCTAGTGAACTAGTAGGTAAGAAAGCACCTTATCTAGAGAATGAATGGGAGGGTGGAGCATGAATCCTGTCAGGGCTGAGAGAATGTCCTTCGACCATTTTAGTCCAACTTTATCCATACCTCATCTTGAGGATGTTTCCCATGAAGACAGCTTCCACTCATGTCTCCTACATCTGACTCTCTTTACTAATTAGAGTTACATTTTATCTTTCTTTTTCTATCCTGTGTCATCCAGCATAATGATAAGCTAATAGACACCCAATATATATTTATTAATAGATAGATGTAAAAAATAGGTTATTAGCAAAATTGTGGGTACAGTTTCCTCTTTCCTATGTATGTGCAGTAGTTGGCTAAGTGAATTTGATTATATATAGTTCGCCAGTTGTTTGTAGAAATTGTTTTCTCAAAAGAGTCATTTCTCAGTCCTCATGGATATTATCACTTTTAGTAGGAGGTATGAAAGTATTTTAAATAATTTTTTTCTAAGAATGTCACTGGAAAATGGTGTCTAATTTATAGAGCTTTTTTAACAGTTATTGAGAGTAACCAATTTTGTATGAATCTATTTTTAGCACTGACATTCAGTTCATCCTACATGGTTTTCCAGGATGAACCTACAGCTTTTAAAAATAAGAATATCAGCTAGATTTTCTTCACAATTTTCTCCCAAGTGAGAACCACTGAGACCTTAGTAGTGGCAACACAAATACTTTGGAGCAAAATTGAGTTTTTTCCCAAAGGGTGACATCAACAACTTTGTTTATGATTTGCAAAATGTCATATCAATTTGTGTGAAATCCATAGTATAACTAAATGTGTACTGTGGTGACAGCTATGAGAAGTATGTCTGACTGCACTTATATACCGTGAAAAGAGCCCTCTGGAGATCGTTCTTTTTTCATTGCTACATTTTAAACACTGACTATTTGAATTTCAACTTGATATTGTCTTAGTTCTAAACATAGTCTGCCAAATTTGTACGGTAGTACATATGAATCAGGCAGATGAGTCTCTGTGGCTTTAATTGTTCTGTGACTTTGTGCAAATTATTTAATTTCACAGGATCCCTGATCCTCACCAGGTCATGGGGGTGGAGATTGCAGTACTCCCATCATAGAATTGTGGGGAGGATTACGTGAGATCTATTCTTTCCTTTATTCCACACTGTGACTCACTCCAAGCTCTGGGAAACAAGCCCTGCCTTCATGGATCTTAGGTCCCTAGTGCAGCCTGTCAGTCAGTAAGGAAACACATAAATAAGCAGCGTAGTTGCAGGTATGACCAGTGCTGTGAAGAGAATAAACAGAAGTGGTGTCAGGTGGAGCCTGACTCTAGGAGGACTTTAGTTGAGTTGATTATGTCCACTGCTCTATCTGGAAGAGCACGAACAATAAATAACATGGTAAAGTTTTTTCCCCTCATCACCCATGGTTAATTTCCTTGCCTTGTATTAAACTGTTCATAATTTTTTTAAAAAGATATAGATAAGTAGTTTTTATTTTGTGAGAAATGTTTTTTTTTTATAAATCTAAGATTGCAAAGCAAGCATCTTATTTCTTCAGGGTTAATAGAGTGACTAGGTACCTTTTCATTTCTTCATAGGGTCATATAAATTATTTTAAACTCAAATATCAAATAATAGTCCTGATCATCATTTAAGTCTAGTTTCTCTTCTCTGCCATTTTGGTATGTAATACATTTCACAGAGGACATGTGTGTGCTAGCTTGACATGCTAACCCACTTAAACATTTTAGCGCAACTGTTTTGTCTTATGTTGTTAGGAACAATATAGCTAGACAGTCATTCCACTTGAACTTACTGAGTGCAGTCTTTCTACATCCTTATGACTTGGGCCATTTTCACTATGCAGTGTCTGCCTGAAATTCAAATTGATCTCAGCAAAGGCACTCAATGGATGGGTTTTCTTTGCTTATATTTAGATTTCTTAACCAGGTATTTAGTTACTTCCACTTACTTTGCCTTAACTCTCTGAATTTACCTCTCCTGAACAAAGCCCTCGTTCCAGCCAGGTTGGTTTATCTCTTGTCTTTTGGACAGCCTGAAGTTCCCACCTGTGTGGTGTTACTTGCTACCATTTTACCTAGTAGAACCTCCTGGCTTTTTGGATTCCTGAGAAGCCAGCTGCGCTATAGAGGACATAATCCTCAGACTTAGTATCAGACCTCGAGTTTAGATTTAAACTTTATTTGCTACTTCTGCGATCTTGGGCAAGTCATTAAATCTCTGTGGGCCTTAATTTCCCCGTCAGCCTAATGGAGTTAATGCCGGTTACTCACATGGTCATTGTGAGGTCGATTGAAAATGCTCCAGGAACTGCTTCACCCCTGGTCTTATTTTCCTCTGCACTTGGTCCCCCTTGGTGTCACAGGACACTTCATAGTATTGATTATCTATTTTCTAAAATTTACCCTATGTTATGATTTATGGTCTGCCTCACTCTGTTTTTTCCTTTCTTTTTCGTTAGGTAATCAGATAAAAGAAAGATGTAGGTTAAAATTCTCAAAAGAAAGTTTGGGGGTTACCCGTTTATTTTAATGAACTGTCTGTTCATTTGTGTGAGCAAAGTGTTTTATTTATGAAAAGTGAGGTATAAGAAATGGCCTGTGGTGAATTAACAGATGTTTTTACATAGTGGACCCACAGACATATATTAAAGAAAAACACAGTGGGTATAGCATATTTTTGAGTATATTACTGGAAAAAACAAAAGGAGAAATGACAGAAAGCAAATCCACAGCAAATGAGTTGGCAGGACTGTATGTGTACTGTTAAGAACGAACGATGTCATCTGAAAGTTCCCCCACTTCAGAAAATCTGGGAGATAAGAACATTGGTATTCTGAGGACTGCGCAGACTCAAATGATTGATAACATGTTTTAAGTGTAAATAATAAGGCGATGGATAATTTGTAAACTTTTACTTGAATCTATGTAAAGTATTTCTTGGTCCTTACATGGTTCTCCGTTTAATCTCTCCCTAAAATAAACTCCTTGACTAATACATTGTAAATCTTTTCTTGCTGTGTGTTAGGTGTGCTCTGGTAATCTCACGGATGCACTCCTGTGGAGCCTGGGGCATCTGCCCCCTGCCCCACAGAAGCCGGTATGCTTTAGCAAAACCCTGCCAGTTTATAACATGGAATACTGGTTTTGGGAGGAGTTACTTTTTGTTTGCATAATCAGTCCATTTGATTATCAACCACTTTTCTTGCTATTCTAACAAGAACTATTACAACAGGAAAAAACCCAAAACATTCTTAGTTTCATTTTATTGGTATATCCCTTGAGCAATGCCTCAGAATTTTGGCCAAGCTGCCTACCATATTGACACTTCTAAGTAACATTTTCTAATCTGAGTAATCCAAATTTCAGTTACTATTTACTGTTTTCTGATTTGACTGTAGTGTGGAGGCCAGTT
This sequence comes from Phocoena sinus, assembly GCF_008692025.1. Lineage (NCBI taxonomy): Eukaryota > Metazoa > Chordata > Mammalia > Artiodactyla > Phocoenidae > Phocoena > Phocoena sinus. The sequence continues at coordinate 32,120,735 of NC_045766.1, forward strand.
TTTATCGTGGTATTAAGGAAACAGTGGAACATAGAATAACAGACTAATGATTGAACCAGAAATTTGTTATTAAGTAGCAAGAAATTGGAAAATGATCAGGTGTAATGTGGCAGATAATCAATTAAGTACATTCTCAAGACATTAGTAGGTTTTTTTTGTTTTGTTTTTTTTTTGCGGTACGCGGGCGTCTCACTGTTGTGGCCTCTCCCATTGCGGAGCACAGGCTCTGGACGCGCAGGCTCAGCGGCCATGGCTCACGGGCCCAGCCGCTCCGCGGCATGTGGGATCTTCCCGGACCGGGGCACGAACCCGTGTCCCCTGCATCGGCAGGCGGACTCTCAACCACTGCGCCACCAGGGAATCCCCGTTAGTAGGTTTTGAAAAAGCCCTGTTCTAGTTGTGTTTTAGAAGTTAGATATACAGTTAATATATGAGTGTGTATTACATGTCTAGTATATATGTATGATATGTATATTATTCAGTATACATTCTGCTTTAAAAGACTACTTATTTGCTCCTTCAATGAGTTAATACCTATTAGGAGCCTGACACTATTCTAGATGTTCTTGTTTGAGGAATACAACTGGAAAATAAACAGTCGTGGTTTTCAAGCCTCATTCCTGGTCTAGTGAAAGAAATAGGCAACTGCCAAGCAATTATGATAAAGTGTAATGAGTGCTCTGGAACCAACTAACAGAGCATTAAACAAAGGCTTGAAGTTTAAAGAAAACTTCCTGGAGGTGGCAACATTTAACTGGAGACTGACTGGAAATTAGGCCCAACAAAAAAGATGGGGGGAAGGCGAACTATTTGAAGAACTGGATCTACACGGACAAAGTAATGTCTTGTACACGGGATTGACTGTAGTTTAGTTTAGTATGGCTGGGGAGAGAGAGAGAAAGGAAAAGGGAGAGAGAATGAGTATGTGAGTGTGCATTAGAACAGGGGTGGAGTGGGAGCTTGTGAGAAAGATGGGATAATAATGTGGAGAATGGTCAGGTCTGTGTTAGCTCTTGCCTGGACTATTAAAATAATTACTTAATTGGTCTCTCCTCCCCAGGCTGTCAGCCATGTCAAGCCCCCTTGTGCTCCTGTCTGATGAATTCATGAAACAACAGCTTTGCTCTTGTCATCCCTGGTTCCCTTCAGTGGCTCTCCCTGGCCTACAGAAGAAAGTAGACAGTCTTTAACTCAGTTTTTAAAACTGTCCCCAAGCGAGACTCAGCATACTTAGCAAACCTTATTTCCCACTCCTCTTATTACAGACTTATTACTTGTCACTGATGCTTCAAATTATATTATTTCCTCTACCTGGATATCTTTTCTAACCGCTCATGTATAAATTCTACCTCTTCTTCAAAGCTATTATCTGATTTTTCTAAGTGGAATGTCTTTTTGACCTTATGGCCCTTTTTGTCTTCTGTCCGTATATTCTAGCTGTTTATGTGCATGCTTTATTCCCCTTTGCAAACTACGTGTCCGGTTCATGTGTGTCTCCGCGGCCCTGCAGCACTCAGCATATGAGTAGTCTCAGCAAGTAGATAAATGTATAAATAAGTTATTCTAGAAGATATTAAGACTTGGCATAAAGCATATTTAAGGCAAAACCGCCTATTTTATTTTACTTGTTTGCCTCATCCATTCATTTCCTATCTTCTAGCTTGTTTTTTGGGTTAGATGAGGAGACAATGAATCGTTGTTCCATTCTGCTTTCTCTTTTGCCTGCGTGTGTGCCCAAGATGACATGCCCAAGGGAACAAAAGGCAGTGGCTCTTTTTGTGCCCGCCCTTGCCCCGAGTGCCCTTTCTCCCACTGTCCAGGAAAGGAGCTGTGAGGAGACCGTTTAGAAACACAAGTATCAGTTAACTGACAGATACCATTAGTGGTTATCTTGGAGTCACTGGCAAACACTGGGTTTAAAAGAACTAGGGAAAAGGGCTGTGATTGACGTGTAAATGAGAATGTGCATTAGTATATAGAGACTAACCAGTGGTCCTCAGAGTAGTAGTCATTAGAATTGTCTGAGAGCTTTCCTGGGACCCAGCCAAAATCAATTAAAGCAGAATTTCTGGGAATGGAGGCTGGGTATAGGGATTTTTAATTTATAATGTACAGCCATGATTAAGGACCATTGGCTTAAACCTTACAGGGGTGTCTCAGTGGCGTGATGGCTGGGACCCCAGAAATGCCCTCCTGTCTCCAATTGCTTATTCATCCTACAAACATTAACTAAAAGTACTTAGGTTGCTAAGTTAAGAGTTTGTCCTGTTTTTAACAAGTTCTTAATCTCGAGGGATAGACAGACTTGTAAAAATTACCTGTAATACAGTTTGACTGGTGCTGAGTTCACCACTGTGAGTTTATCCTACCTGACAAGAAAGAGAAGGAAGAGGGGAAAGGGAAAGAGGAAACATCCAAGGAAAGTGACACTTGAAAAGGGTCACCTCTCATCATCAGATTTAACCTAGGATAATGATTCCTCTTTATTATCAACCCCTTTTAAAATACAGATGCCCAGTTTCCTTATGGTCAGAGAAATAAGCATCAGTTGATTCAGCCTTTGGGCACTGGGAAAGCTTTCTCACAGCCACTCAGGAGTTGCGTTACTTGGCTACAGTTTCACAAACGAAGGCACTGTTTGGGCTAGGAGGTGAGTGAGCATCTGTATGATGCCACAAAGCTAGTGGCTGAAAGAGCTGTAGTGAAGCCAGGGCTCCCCGGCTCCTGGAGAAGTGTTTTTTCCCCTAGACTGGAAATTTGCCATCCTTGGCCACTAGAGGCTTAGTGGGAGTTAGTAGTTCATTAAAAGAGATTCTAACTTGACGGTGAACTGAAGGACTCTGTCAAAACAGGGGCTGACGGAAAAGGAGAAGGAACGCTTTCAAGCGTGACCAGAGATGTGGGACTGTGTGACAGGAAGCAGGGGTTGCAAGGTTCCAGGGATGTGAAGAATGTGTTAGGAGAGTGAGAGGGACCTAGGGCTGTCCGTCCCCTGAGTACCAGAGCATAATCAAGGGCCATTATTCATGCCTTCGCCTAACAGTCACTCCATCCCTAGGATAGTATTCTGTTTTTTTTTGTTTTTTTTTTTTGTGGTACGCCGGCCTCTCACTGCTGTGGCCTCTCCCGTTGCAGAGCACAGGCTCTGGACGCGCAGGCTCAGCGGCCATGGCTCACGGGCCCAGCCGCTCCGCGGCACGTGGGATCTTCCCGGACCGGGGCACGAACCCGCGTCCCCTGCATCGGCAGGCGGACTCTCAACCACTGCGCCACCAGGGAAGCCCCCTAGGATGGTATTCTTACTTCCAGTTTTATAGAAGAGGAAGTTGAAGTTGAGCGAGGTTGAGTAATTAACCCGGTCTCGCTGCTAATAAATATCAAAATTAGCATTGGAACAAACAACTCTGTGATTCCAGTTCATGTGGTCGTCACCATTGAGCTGGGGCTCTATTGCTTTTTTTATGTCAAGTCCTGGGACAGTTCCTGTGTGAAAATCACCAAGACCTCTAGAGGAGAAGGTTACACGCTCAAGGCACAGAGAAATCCAGCAAGTGGCCATATTGCTTATTTGGGTCGGAGTACAAAGTTGTGGCTGGATGATGGTAGTAAGAAGTTACCAGGAAATGGAGCAAATGGGAGGAGACTAGGGGAGAAGGAAAATACAATTGAATTGAGAGAAGATGAGGCCACAGTGTGTGAGTTGACAGAGGTCTGGGTGAAGATGCACAAGGAATGTTTTTGAGAACTACTTTATCGGACAGAATTTTTTTTAATATAATTTATTTTTTAATGGAAGTATAGTTGATTTATAATGTGTTAATTTCTTCTTTTTTGTGTGTGTGTCTGAAGGTTTTTTTATTGTAAGTTTATTTATTTTTTAACTTCTTATATTGGAGTATAGTTGATTAACAATGTGTTAGTTTCAGGTGTACAGCAAAGTGATTCAATTATACATATACATGTACCTATTCTTTTTCAAATTGTTTTCCCATTTAGGTTGTTACATAATAGTGAACAGAGTTCCCTGTGCTATATAGTAGGTCCTTGTTGGTTATCTATTTTATTTATTTATTTATTTATTTAAAAATTTTAAAAGAAATTTATTTATTTGGCTGCGTTGGGTCTTCGTTGCTGTGGGCGGGCTTTCTCTAGTTGCGGCGAGCGGGGGCTACTCTTCATTGCGGTGTGCGGGCTTCTCATTGCGGTGGCTTCTCTTGTCGAGGAGCACGGGCTCTAGGCGCGCGGGCTTCAGTAGTCGTGGCTCACAGGCTCAGTAGTTGTGGCACACGGGCTTAGTTGCTCCGTGGCATGTGGGATCTTCCCGGACCAGGGCTCGAACCCGTGTCCCCTGCATTGGCAGGTGGATTCTTAACCACTGCGCCACCAGGGGAGCCCAGTCTATTTTAAATATAGCAGTGTGTACATGTCAATCCCAAACTCCCAGTCTATCCCTCCCCCCCACCCTTCCCCCGGTAACCATAAGTTTGTTCTCTAAGTCTGTGAGTCTGTTTCTGTTTTGTAAATAAGTTCATTTGTATCATTTTTTTTTTTTTAGCCTCCACATGTAAGTGATGTCATACTATATTTCTCTTTCTCTGGACAGAATATCTTGTATTCTGAAATAAAGTCAGGACTCACTCACTTGGCAAATGTTTATTAGGCTTATTGGCCTGGGCTGCGCTGTGGGCACAAGGTTGAGGCACAGCCTCCTTCTGGAGGCCATCACCATGGGAGGAAGGCAAGACATTAGTGCACAGTAAAGCCCTGTGGCCCTGCTGGGAGGAAGGCATGTGCAGAGTGCCAAGGAACATGAAACAACTATGTCTACTAACAGCCACCTGCTTTAGCCAGAGGTAGAGAGTGTAAAATTCACAGATACGTTGCTTTACTCACTTAATGCACCCAAGCCCGGTGTTGAGCAGATCCGGGCTTTCAGCCTAAATGTTTTTGATGTGATAGCAGGAGAAAAACACCATGTGACAGCCGCCTGTGCTTTTCCCTCTTACGTTCGCATTCTGACTTATTATAAAAGTGTTGCCGTGGCTGAGGTTCCCGTGAGGCCCAACATCTCCATACTTTTCATCTTAAATAAGCACTTAAGAATATCTCCGCAGCTTCTGATTGCTGTTTCGAACAGAACGCCTTGTAATGATTAAGCTTTTCAAATGCCTCTGTTTAAGTCACTTCAGTACCCTTCTGCCTTAAGAGACTTATCATATAGATGTTTTGAAAGAGTTCCATAGTTCATAGGCATCTCTTTTTATTTGTTTACTGTTAAAGTGGATCATTTTCCAGAAAGCTGTTCTAGGATAGTAGAAATATATGAACTCTTTCTCAAAATTTGGAGACTTTCCTGTTTTATTCCCAGAGATAATTTTCAAGTAACTTCTGTTCACGGTCACTCCTTTAGATGTTTGGGAACCTGCCTGAGAAAGCCAGTGGAAGTCTCTGGGGATGGGGGTGGGGGCAGAGGAGGAGACGGGCTCAGATAACCTGTGTTGTGATGCTTTTTTTTTTTTTTTACTTCAAGAGATTGTTTTTCACCCTACCGCCTATGCTGCTGCAGTCAGCATCCAATAGAGACGTGTTCTGGGCCCGGGAGCCAATTGTCTTTCTCCTCGCTGCAGCCTGAAGTCTGAGAGAGAGAGAGAGCTGATGACTGCACAATTTTAGCAAATTGTCATGGGGATGGGGGGAGGGGAGTGCTTTCCCTACGGGGGCAGTGCCAGTGGCATTGAGCACATTCTGTTCAAGTACGAAGTTGATCTGCCCGAAGGAGACAGTGGTCAGCAGTAGTGCGGACCTCTGTCACCTCACCTTTGCCTTGTGCTCTGTCATTGTTTACGTGAAGCAGTAGTGTTTAATGGCTGGACTTGAGGCAGAATCTGTGAGGTCAGGAAGCTAGTGACTGTGTGTCTTCAGTTAGGGAATCTCAGAGGTTTACAGAGGACTTGGAATGAAAAATTGGGGAAAAGGAAGGGTCTTTGTTATTTGGCAAAGTCAGTGATGTCTCTAAAAGATTGGAGAGCAGTGTAATTTAATAATTTCTATATAAAACTGATAGCCAAAATTTTGGACATCTGTTATAGTTTAGAAAACTGTTTAAGCACCAGTCATATGCATACTATACACTATCCAATCTAGTGGGTTTTGATGGGAGATTTACAAGGGAAATATTGAAGTGGGACCTTGAAAACATTGCATAATATTATACTTAAAGGTTTATCATAACCAATAATAAATGTTATTTTAGAGATGTGAAAACAGGGTTTACTTTCCTATATTTGTAGGCATGTGTAGGATCTAGAAGGTATAAATATAGCAAATGCTTCATGTAAATAAAAAGCAATGGTGTTATTATTCTTGAGCTGACGTCATCAAAATGTTTTACCTCTTTGATTTCCATTACTTTCTTTTCTGTTGCTGAATGAAAGACTTGCCCCTTAAAGCCTCTCTATATTGTCTAATTTTGTTTTTTATTTTTAATTATTATTTTTTTTGCAGTACGCAAGCCTCTCACTGTTGTGGCCTCTCCCGTTGCGGAGCACAGGCTCCGGACGCGCAGGCTTAGCGGCCATGGCTCACGGGCCCAGCCGCTCCGCGGCATGTGGGATCTTCCCGGACCGGGGCATGAACCCGGGCAGGCAGACTCTCAACCACTGTGCCACCAGGAAGCCCTATTTTTAATATATATAATGTATTCTCTTTTTCTGTATAAAATCACCTTTTCTTTACTTGTGATCTATCTAAATCACAGAGGCCAGGTCAGTGGAATCCATAGATAGTCCAAGAACCTCTTGACTCACTAGGGCTCTTGTTGAAATGGATAATGTGAAGCAGAAATTTAACTTTATGGTGTTCAATTATTTTCTTTTCTGCTGTTGATCCTATAGTACCGGTCCTGCTGAGGGGGAAAAAAAAAGAATGACAGAGAAACTGGAAGTTATAAGAGAATCTAATTTTTTTCATTACACTTTGGAAATACTACGTGGATTAATCTTCTCCAAAATTAGTTGCTTATATTGTGAAACATCTTTTGCTTTGCAGAACTCAAGGGGGTTGAAGCATCCGTTTGGTTCTGACCTATTCTGGATAAAGTCTTCTGTGTTTGGTGTGAGCAGTGATTAGAAAAGCACGCACATGTAACGATGATCAAGTGATGGTGTAATGGTTACCATTACCTCTAGTGTAATGGCGAAGAGTTCCAACTTCGTAGTTGGGCTGTCTGGGTTCAGTTATGTGTACTTGGGTGAGGACCCCTTTCCTTCTCCTTTGGAGAGGTATTTAAAGATGGAGAGCTTTTGCTTTATCAATGCACTAAGAGCTAGAATAGTTCTATAAAGAACTGCTTAAACAAGTCTTCCAAGAGATTGTTAAGGAAAAAATTATGTACTTTTGACTTAAGAAGTTTACCTCCTTTTTACCTTCAGGAAAGCCCTAGAAATATAATACAGACAGTCATGCTGTAATCCACCTAATAATGGTATGATGATGAATTGGGTGCTATCTGTAAAACATTTTGTATTTCTCAATTGAAAGGCATGCGCTACAAATAGAGCTCTAAATTTTATTATGTAAATGTTAGGGCTTTTAATTATTAGCCAAGATTGAAGACTGTCTGATTTGGATACCATGAAACTTCAGAAGTGTTTCTGCTCCAAACAGTTTAGAAGTCTGACACGTACTGTACCGAAAAAATAATGAAGCAATTTTAAAAAATAATAGAAACATAGTGATCTGGCATTTCCAATTTTATGATGCTATAAAAAAGCAGCCAACAAATGTTGGACTGTTTAATGATACTGGCACCTACCAAATGTCACTGGGCTTTTCACAAGGTCATGGAGGCTCTGGTTTGGCTTAGGGATGCTGGCCAGACCCATCTTTGGCGCCTAGGAAGACTGGAATAGTGGCAGACCATAGGTGCCAGCTAAACCCTTTATAGCACTTCATAGATGGCTACACACTTTTGTGGGATTCTGTGGCATAGAGGAGGCCAGGAGTAGAAGGAAAAAGTGAGACCGTTTCTTCTTACAGCATCCCATCAAAAGCAACTCTAAATATAAGATCCCTGTGGGCCCTCTCTGAGGAGGCTAAGATTTCTTCAGATGAGTATCAGCTAAAATTGTGTGCTGATATAACTGTTGCTGTCACAGTTGTATGTATATCTGATCTCTCACAGACAAAAGCTGCTGGAGAAAGGAGTGGTATTTTTGTAACAAGAATGTGTGTGTGATTTGTTGCCTTTTTCCCTTTCTCCACCTCCTCGGCAGCAGCTAACCCGACTCTCATGCATTACGTAATACTTATCTAGACGTATAGAGTTTCAGTTATGCCATTTTCAAGATGATTAATGGGAGTTGTGCAATTAAAGCTCCTAAGTTCTCTGGGAAAAAAGTCATAGTATCCCGATGTTTGAGTTAGAGTGCGTTGATATTGCGTCAGCATTGAGGATATTTTGGAGTCTTGTAAATGTCACTGTTGGTCTTCGTGTCCAAGAATCATCGTCATCAAACTTAGGAATGTTCTATAAAATAGTGCCTAGAACATTTGAATACTGCAGAGGCCTCTTTAAATAGCTAGAAAAGTCTAACCAAGAATCGCTTCCCTAAAATCAGATTAGACTTGGATGTGAAAAAGTTTAATGCCCATGAAACAGTGTCTGTTACATTCTTTTATATCCTTTCAGGCCATGGTAAAATTACAAATTTAAACTCAATAGATTGTGTGTATGGATGTGTATGTGTGTTAGTACTTTTCTTTCTTTTCCTGGCAGTCTCAGTAGTTGTTAAGCCACAGTTTATATATAAAGATGAACTTTTTATGGGGTCAGGAAAAGGAAAAATATCAAAATTTGCATTATATTGCATTTCATTTGAAAGCACTTCAGATAGGTAGTAAAATAAAATAAAGAAATAGGGAATATTTCAGTGAAAATACATTTATAAATTTCTGCTTCTTTTTTCTCTTACTGATAGGAGAAAATTCTCTCAGGTCTTATGTTGACCTGAGTTCCAAGCATTTGTCCTTACGTTGATTGGATGAAGAAATAGCAATTTACACCTAGAAAGTTAAGCTTTAAATATTGATTCATGTTGCTATATTTACTTCATGTTAAGTTTAGGAGACTAGAGATTAACTGCCCAGCAAAATAAGAGGAGAAATGACTCCTTTCTCCATTGTTCTATGGGGATGCTAAACATTTGTTCCTGGTGTTACCTGAAAGTCCAATGAGGAAATTAAAACAAATTGTGTTTGTTTTAAAGAATATTTTGTAGCCTTTTTAGATGGTAAAGCTCTGAAATAAGTACAAGGGTGCACTTATAATCTGGCTTAAAGAGTCATAATATTTGAGAACAAAAAATGAATAGGGACTTCCCTGGTGGTCCGGTTGTCAAGAACCCACCTTCCAATGCAGGGAACGTGGGTTCAACCTCAGGTTGGGGAACTAAGATCCCACATGCCACAGGGCAACTAAGCCCGCATGCTGCAGCTAGAGAGCCTGCCTGCCACAACAAAGACCCAACGTAGCCAAATGAAAACAAACAAACAAAAAATGTAGCTCAAATTAAAAAAAAAAATTCCTGTTAATATGTCAATACTATCTATTTACTATGTAGTATACCATACTATCTAAAAATAGTAAATAGATAGTTTTGACATATTAACAATGTGTATGCTGCCGTTGACCCTTGAACAACATGGGTTTGAACTGTGTGGGCCCACTTATATGCAGATTTTTTTTCAATAAATACTGCAACAATGCCACACTCTCTGAGGTTGCTTGAACTACAGATGTTGAACCTCCCATAACAAGGGCCAACCATATGATTATACTTGGATTTTCAACTGTGTGAGGGTTGGTGTCCCTAACAACCAACCCCCCATCCCGGCCCACTGCATTGTTCAAGTGTCATCTCATTTTTGATATACTATAGAATACTATTTGTAAGACAAAACAAAACAAACAATAACATCAAACCAGTGAAGTCCCCCTGGAGACTTTTTAAGAAAAAAAATGAAGATACCTGTTTTCACTGCTTTAAGAATTTCGACTAAATGATAGTACAGCGTTCCTTTAGGTTTTTTTTTTTTTTTTTTTTTGCGGTACGCGGGCCTCTCACTGTTGTGGCCTCTCCCGTTGCGGAGCACAGGCTCCGGACGCGCAGGCTCAGCGGCCATGGCTCACGGGCCCAGCCGCTCCGCGGCATGTGGGATCCTCCTGGACTGGGGCACGAACCCGCGTCCGCTGCATCGGTAGGCAGACTCTCAACCACTGTGCCACCAGGGAAGCCCTCTTTTTAGATTTTATTCTATAGGTTCCTAAAAGTCCTCATGTGTTTTCTCAAATAAAGGATAAAATAAAAATTTTAGTCATATATCTTAAGTTTCTTAAATTTTCAACAAAAGCAAAGTCTGAGTTTGTAGTACATACGCTGATCTTAGAAATAGGTATACAGTTGGGGTGAACATACATGGTGTGTATATGCATAATTACATACGTACACGTGTATCCATTTACATATGACTAAAAACTACACTATGCAATGGGTCCCCCAGAATTCCATTTGGCAGTCAGAAATCTTTATTTTTCTGGGTTCTCTGGCTACTTAATTTATCTTTCTCAATAGCTTCTTTTTCAAAGGGGGGGTACATGTCTAACTTTTAGTTTTCCTGAAAAGGCTTTCTGTAGGGAAATCAAGAAAATGTTGCTTGCCCTTAAAAAAGTCAGTTTCTTCAGTATTCTAGTTAACAAGTGAATGGAGCTATTGATATGATTTTGGAATTTAATTATTTAGTCTTTGATATACCACAGTCTTTGTTTTTATTTTAAATAAAATAATTTTATTTAAAACCAAAACAAACAGCTACTGAACTTCACATATTCATACTTTGAAAGTTTTTGGAAGCTGCAGCTATTAGAATTTTGCAAAATTGGAAGGAATAACTGGTCAACCACCCACTCCTTTAGAGCCAGGTTTTATAGTACAAATCCCTTATCTTATGTTTGAGGAAATTCCCAGAATAAAGGATCCTACCATTTAAATGTAAGAATGAAAATATTTAAAGCTACTTACAAAAAACTTCAGGTTAGCAGGTTTTAAATTATGTGTGCCCCTTTTACTGACTGTTTGTATCCCCATAAAATTTGTATGTTGAAGTCCTGTCTTCAGTGTGGCTATATTTGGAGATGGGGCCTCTAAGGAAGTAATGAAGGTTAAAGTAGTTAAGGTTAGGGTCCTGAATGTGGGGTCTGATCTGACAGAATTGGTGTCTTTATAAGAGGCACCAGCAAGTGAGCGAGCTCTCTGCGTCCATGCGCCAGGGAAAGGCTATGTGAGGAAATAAAAAGGTGATTGTCTGCAAGCCAAGAAGAGAGCTCTTACTGGAAACCAAATTGTCCAGAACCTTATTCTTGGACTTCTAACTCCCAGAACCGTGAGAAAATACGTTTATGTTGTTGAAACCACCCCGTCTATGGCATTTTGTTACGGCAGCCTGAGCAGACTAATACGGCCTTCATTAAAGTCCATTAGGTATAAAGCAGTGGAAAACTCTCAGCTGGAGATGGTTTTGCCTGCCCCTGACCCCCAGGGATGTTTTGGCAATATCAAGAAATAATTTTGACCGTCATAACGGACTGCAGGAGTGCTGTCTGCATCTAGCAGGCCAGGCCTGCTGCTAAACATCCTCCAATGCCAAGAACGGCCCCACGACAAAGACTAGGCCACCGAAATGGCAATGGCAAGGTAGCCACCCAAGTGTCAATAGTGCTGAGGTTGAGAAACCTTGAACTTCTTTTTAGGATGTGTGTGTTCTTTAAGCTGACAAGGAGCTTCCCTGGTGGCGCAGTGGTTAAGAATCACCCCGCCGGTACAGGGGACGCGGGTTCGATCCCTGGTCCGGGAAGATCCCACATGCCGCGGAGCAACTAAGCCCGTGCACCACAACTACTGAGCCCGTGCGCCACAACTACTGAGCCCACGTGCCTAGAGCCCGAGCTCCACAACAAGAGAAGTCACCGCAATGAGAAGCCTGCGCACCACAACAAAGAGTAGCCCCTGCTCGCCGCAACTAGAGAAAGCCCGCGTGCAGCAACGAAGACCCAAAGCATCCAAAAAATAAATAAAATGTTTAAAATAAATAAGTATAATAAAAAAATTTTAAGCTGACACAAGTCCCTTATGGAAACAAGTGAATCATAAGGAAATATATACATTTAAGAGCTACAATATCCTGTGTGTTAGATGCAATTCATTTGTTTTCAATATTTGCAAAAGCCAATAAGCTGTAATTCCTAGAGCTAATTAAACTTATATTCATTCCCTAAATGAAAACAAAACATTTGAGCATATATGCATGTGTGTGCATATTTGTGTGTGTATAAAATATAATTTTTTCTTAATCACCTTTTAAATTGCCGTACATTTCCTACCACTAGATACTTATACTTTTCAAAAAAATATTATATATGTAAATTTACTCGCCCCTGCCTTAGAATTGATCATTTGAAAGCATGGCAGAACCATAAGAAAACATCATTTTGGAAAAGCGTGAAACTATTTCTTGACTGCAAAGGGTTTCTTTCCCCCTTTGGCAAAATTTTTCTGAGATAGTTGTATCATCTTAGCGGGAAAAAAACCCCCAAAACCAACCAAACCAGTAGCAATTTTCAATAGGAAGCTCCCAGCTTCCTTTGCCAGAGCTTCTGGCCAATATCTGAGCAGTGAATATCTTCAGAAAGTGCTTCAGAACATTTGCATATATCAGCTGTTCCAAAGGAAATATTGGTTTTAACAATTGAAATAAATGGTTGCAGTTTGAACAGTCTACCAGAAAACCAGTACTTCCAATGAAAGTTGGAAAAGACATATGCGTATTAGCTGGTACCCCTATAATTTTTTTATTGCCCTTTTCTTTTCAGAGTCTACGCAAATGTGACTCAGTAATTTTCATCCTACCACATAGTTACCATTAGCAACTTAATAAGGTGACTTTTTACATTCTGACCTCATAGGTCACTATATTCCTTTTATTTTAGGTGGAAGAAGTGTAATTAAAAATGGGAAACTAGTGTTTCCAGTTTTCAGATATAATGTTGATTTTTTTTTGTCTTACTAAGTTTGACCAACTTCTAAGTAAGATGTTTTATTTTTGATTGCTAGCTAGTTCTTAAATAAATATTAGAAATAGCAGAGAAATAGTTTCTTATGTCTCTAAATTGCCATCTCTAGTTTCATTCAGTTTTTATCTTTATTCTACAATTTATACTTCACTATATACATCACATACATATCATTTTTAGATATATATTATATATGCTTGTACTATGTGTGTAATCACTTTAAAGTACACTTAATTACACTATAATATTTAAAAATTAATCAGGCATTTATTTTGAGGCTCAACTAATCTAAATGTACATCATCCCTTGTTAGAATCACATGCTTTGTACCAATTTCAAAGGCTAATGAGAAAATCCTTCAGTTCACAGTTTAACAGTTTGTAACCTCAGAAATTGAGGAGTTGATGACTTAATCTCTCATTAGCCTCAAATGGTCTACAAGGGGACATTTTTTACTTTTTCTGGACAGGTTACTTATATTTAAAGATGGTAGAAAAATTATTAGAGAAAAATGGACTCATTCTGGATCAATATTTTATTGAACTTCCTCCGTTTCCTTAAAATATACAGTATATGCATTACAATGATGTCTTTGGAATCTGTGTTGTGTTAACTTATAAAAGGCCTCCTTGAATGGAGTCTCAGATATTTATGGTATAGGCAGTATAGTGTGGCCTGCTAGTCAGCTGGCCAGCTCACTGAAAATAAGATTCAGGTGCAATCAACAGAAGTAAACCGCAGAAGCATAACATTGTGAGAAATGTATTAGAATGGCATTTTCCCTTCGTGGATGTTGCAAATAGAAAATGATGATTAAGGGGAAAGCTTATGTTATTGATGGTTGACATGTACTGTCACTGAGTTTTGCTACTTGTATTATTTTTAGTACCTTTAACAGATAGGGTGCTAGGTTAAGCAACTGCTGCTTGTTATTAGTTTGAGAACTTACGGAAAGAGAGAGAAATTATTAATATTTACTGCCAGGCTGTTATACCAGGAGCCATGTATGAGGCTGGCCCACTATCTCTCTCAATCCTCATACATCACCAGTGAGGTCAATGGTATTGTTAACTATTTACAGGAAAGCTGTGGCCACTCTGAGAAGTTAACTAACTTCCATAAGGTCACACGGCAAGTGAGTAACAAAGCTGTTGTTTGAACCAAGCTATGTTTGGTCAGATGTACAATTATATGGCAATAAGGGGAACTGCATGTAGCAATCAAAACTGAATAGAAACTTCCTCATGTTTTTGCATTAATCCTAGCAACCCAGTTTATTGTATCTTGGGGTGAAATCTCTGATGATGTAGAGTAGTAGCTCCTATACAAAAATCTGCATATGTGAGTACAAGATACTGATTGAATTTCTGTTTTTAGATTTTTTAGACTGTATTGTCACTGTATAGATTTTAAAATACCAAGTACATTGAATCCCTACACAAATCTTCCTCCCTAGTGAAACTTGCAGGCCTCATGTTACTTTTTCTCCTTTTATCGTGGCAGGCTTTATTTATTCTGTGTTCAAATTTCTGGCCTCTGAATAAAACCATCATTAGGTTAGTACAACTCAGAGTCAAAATTTGGTATTAGATCTAGTTTTTATTCTGTTATCTTCATTGTCTCCAGAATGGATCTACAGTAGAATTCATCTTTAAGCATTTAGTAAGAAGTGTTCATTCATTCATTCTGCAAATGCTTATTGAGGTACAGTGCTGGGAACTCAAGAGATGGATGAATGTGGAGAGGTACCAATGTCGTATTTACCTGAACTCTCTAGAAGGGCTGTTACTGGTGGTTTTCCTCAGAGCTTAGGCAATTCTCTGGAAGAGGATGTTTATTCTAACTTGCTTTTGACCTTTTTATTTGTCAAACCACAATTTTTCAGCAGCATAGTAAGCATTAAACACGTTTTGACCTTCCTAAGAAGCTAAGTTTATCTAATAGGAATTGCGGAGGCTACTCAGTTATTTTTTCCATACGTGTCGATGAAAAATTCACGTGGCTTTGCATAATTGTGTTTTGTAGTGTTTTCTGCTATATCAGAATAACCTGGAATACCGTTAAAATGTAGATCCCTGGACCCCAGACCTATTGCCACAGACTCTGTGGAGGAGGCTTGGTAGTCTGTGTACTTTGCCACAAAATGTCCTCAGTTAATGATTCTTAGGAACATAGCTTTTTGAAAGTGAGGCTGCAATCCAGTCAGATCAAGCTAAGCATGGAAAGGTGGCCTATGTAGGAAGTGTAGTAGAATGGCATTTTTCCTGAGTAGATGTAGTAAAGACAAAACGAAAACCAAAGGTCCGAGTTTCTATTAAAAGTTTTGAGATGCGGGGATACAGAATATATGGTGGTTTGCACGTGTTTTCTCTCCTTCGTTATTTCCATCCAGGCTGTATTCCTAGGTAGGAGAGCCCTGGTGGTTTATGTTCAAGGGAGGCACTAGAATGAAGTGCCAGGAAGACCAGTGTTAGTGTTGACAAAGCAGGGTTCAGGGCCCAGGGCTGTCTCTGTGTTATTTATGGAACTCTAGAAACTGATCTGAGTCAATTGACAGTAACTGAATCTTCAGAGTGGATATAACCCTACTTATCTGCACTTAAATAAATCCAATCTTAGTAAGAAATGTGATGTGGAGATACTGAGAAGCGGAATTTCTCTTAGAGACAAGTTGTTCTTTGTACTGAAAAAGCAGGTTTTCTTTAAAAGACCCCAACTGGATATCCCTGAAATCAGACCATGTGTCATCCATGAGTTATTTATGTTGGCCAGTCATTCCCTGTGGTTTATCTTGTGACTCGATGTGTTGTTTTTTTTTTTTTTTTTTTTTTTAATTTTTATTTATTTATTTATTTATATTTGGCTGTGTTGTGTCTTCGTTTCTGTGTGAGGGCTTTCTCCAGTTGCGGCAAGTGGGGGCCACTCTTCATCGCGGTGCGCGGGCCTCTCACTATTGTGGACACTCTTGTTGCATAGCACAGGCTCCAGACACGCAGGCTCAGTAGTTGTGGCTCATGGGCTCAGTTGCTCCGTGGCATGTGGGATCTTCCCAGACCAGGGCTCAAACCCATGTCCCCTGCATCGGCAGGCAGACTCTCAACCACTGCGCCACCAGGGAAGCCCGATGTGTTGTTTTTATGAAAGTTGTTTTGCATCCAGATGCTTTTACGCTAATATACTCACGATCTCAACAGATGTCAAGCACGATGATTTCAGATGGAATAGGTCATAGATATGTAAATGTTACTTTACTTGTGAATTTATCAATAGCCATAACTAATAAATATTATAAAAGTTACCTTCATGCCAATATTTTGTTTTTCTCTTATTGTGTATACAATTTAAAATGCTCTGGGAGCGGTGGTAATAGCAGCTTCTGACCTTCCCCTGCTCCTTGGAGAGCGCCATGCGGTACCGAGGGTGTGACATAGACATTATCTTCTTTAATCTTAAAAATAAACTTATTCTTTTGTAGGTTATATAGCAGTTTTGAAATGAATGAAAACCCTGAGGCTTAAAGAAGTTAGTTTTTTATGCAATTCATGCAGCTGTTGAGTGAGAGAGCTAGGCCTCTACCCCAGGTCCTGAGACCTGTAAGGTCCTTGCTATTGACCACTGTTCTCTACTGCCTCCTGACTTAAAATATTATTAGTAAAGCTTTATTACATAAAGCTTGTTAAAATAAAAGGCAGTATCCTGTGATATAAACTTATGAACTTATTCCTAAACAGCTTAATCAAAACGAGCCAGAAATAAATCATTCAAGTTAGAATTGTGACAGATTTTCTCACAAATATAAACATCAGTTTTCTGAGTCAATTTACAGTACAAGGTCAAATTATGGTAAATAGATTTTTCTTAGAAAAATCAAAGAAAGCTCAAGAAGGTGGTTGATGGCTTCAATTAAATCTTTCTTTTACCCTCACAAACAGCTGTAATTAGATTTATTGGTGAAAGAAGTTGTCAGGGTGGTAATTCATGAGATAAGTTACTATCAATATGACTTGACAATACTATATTGAAATAATATGGGTCAATCCCTGACAATATTGCATAATACAGACTTTAATATATATATTTTGATGAGAAGACTCATCCCAAAAGAAAGGTATATTCACATTTCTTGTTTTATAGTAACTTATTTTTTTCCTCCATTTTATACTCTAAGTTTTTGGGAGGATAAATATGTCTGTTTCTATTGTTTTATTATTCTTGGGTGATGTAGACTAGATTTACCACTGGAAGGTTAAAGGCTACATTTTTCACCAATATTTCACTATACTTACTAATCTCTATACACAGTGAGGAATGTGTGGAAATCTTCTTTTCATCTGTACATTTCTTAATATATTGGCTTATAACGCTTAGTAGTAATTTTAATGTTACTTCTTGTGAGATACATGTAAAGGTGTTTTACTGAAGATAACCGTGTGCCTTGAGTCCTCTAATTTCATTCCCTTACGACTCAGTACAAGTAAAAATAAATGGTAAAACTTCATCATTCTTTTGGGTTCATTAAAGTTAACCAGAAGATGTTATGGAAGGAGCCTAACATTTTATTTGATAGTTCTGTGTTTTAATATTCCCCTGGCAGTTTGTAGATTTTTAAACTTGGAACTAGAAATATTAGTGCTAATATTAAAATACAGGAGCTTCTTTAAGCTTGAAACTTTTTTCACATGTCTTAATATCTCATTTTGATAATACACTAGAGTGAATTCATTATTTACTCGAAATGTATAATAAAGTGATTTGGACTCTTTTCAGTGTGTGAAAGACCCACGGTAGATTCAAGTGACGGGTTTGCATCATTATGATTTTCTTAAGATTTGTGGATTTTATTATTTTTTTAAGGTGATTATTTTCTGCTTTTGTTTCTTAGGGTCGTTGCTCCAGGGAGAACTGCAAATATCTTCACCCACCCCCCCACTTAAAAACGCAATTGGAGATAAATGGGCGCAATAACTTGATTCAGCAGAAGAACATGGCCATGTTGGCCCAGCAAATGCAACTAGCCAACGCCATGATGCCCGGTGCCCCATTGCAACCCGTGGTAAGCGTGTTCTCAGTTCTCGTTCCTGAGGTTTGTCATTCTGAGTGCTCACTTTCAGTGTTAAAGTGGTGATAGATCAACTGAACATAGGTAACAGTGTCAGTTACCTAGCATTTTCTAGCCAAACTAGCAGTCAAACCCTGGAAACAATTTTCACACCGTAAAGTTACGCATCTTCTGGCTAAATCATGTGGAAATTTACATTACAGCATGTTTGTCCCTCAAAACTCCCTTCAAATTAAATCCTGTGACTTGCAGACGTTAAATGGTCTTTTTTTAAGTGGTCGTTAAACTCAGCAGTATAGTCAAGGTGCATTTTCAGGCTACCTTTAGCAGTAATAGTCATTTTAAAAATTGGTGTATATCATCTTTAATTTTGAGAAAATGTTTCCCTTTCCTCTCTCATTAAAGAGAATCTATACAGTTCTCTTTCTTGAAAAGGAGCCTTTGTTATTCTTTTAAACTTAAATTGAAACTAGTTTATAGTTACAAATGCTAGGAAAATTCTGACAGTGACAAATCTGTATCATGGACCTCGAAGTCTCATCAAAGGAGACCTAATCAGGAGAGGCAGAAACTCTGTATAGAAAGAGCTTAGAAACTCTGTATAGAAAGAGTATAGAAAGAGCTTTTAAGAAAAGAGCAAAATTTTATAAACTGTAGGTGGTCATATGGATTTAATGTTTACTGAGCAGTGTATGTACGTAACCTTTGATTCTGAGCATATTTATTTATTTGTTTATTTGTTTGGATTTGGGAGGAGGGTGTATGTGACAAATGACTTTAATAACCTTTACTCACATTTATCCACAAAAATGTGAGAGATTAATATCGTAACTAATTTTAGGTTACAAAAGATGTTCTGATGTTAATTGTGATATAGTAATTCTGTATTTAAATGCATGTTGAAATTTGCAATGATCGGAATATTCCTGTCACTGACTTATATGCAATATTATGGGGTCATGGAAACGTGAAGACCCACATTTTTCTGATAGCTAACTGTAGCATGTATGCTAACTAATTTTTTTCCTGATACATTTTAACCCCTGAACTCAATGTAATTATTATTCTCTCTTAGAACTTAATGAACCAATCATTCCAAAAAAGAGGGGGGGATTGCATTTCGAGGTGGGAGGGATCTCCAAATCCAATCGGCAGTGATACCAATTATCAATACTATACAGTTGAGGTGAGAGAATATTATAATTCTGTCTGTTTTAACTTGATATATTTTTTCCATTATTGGGGACTCAGTTAAAAATATGATATCTTAAATTTATTTCTGTGACACCTGTTAATTTCACATGTCTGTGTTGGGATAGCATGAAGATTTCCATTTGGTTTTAAAAAAAAGTTTAATCATTGTCTCTAGCGTAAAATATAGGACAAGAGTTCTCTTTTACACTCGACTCTCACATATGGTTTCAAAGATCTGATAAATCCTTGGGGTGGCTACTGCGATAGTCAATATAATATCTCTCCTTGATGTGAGACACTTTGTTCCACTTAAACATTTAGAGCGTGCTGACCGGCAGGCTCTACCCTCTGGGTGACTGGGAGAACCTCTGAGATCAGCAAGTGTGGTTCCCAGATGGCAGAGAACAGGTCATGACAGTGAGTTCCTCACTGTGAAGTCTTGGCCCATCTCCTGAGTTAGTCCTTGAGTTTTACTCTCAAGGCCATTTCAGGGTCATCGTATGTGTAATCCTGGGACAAACTCTAAACACCATTTATGCTCATGTGTTTGAAATGGTATAACAAATATGTGTTGTTTAAAAAAAAATCAACAAGTCACAGATTTCTGAAACCATCAGAAAAATTACCTCATTTTCTGGTGTTATTGTTGGAAAATTCTCTGCTTAGATGGAGCATTTATTTTTATTAGTTGTGAGCCCATTCAGGCTTTATGTTAATTTTCCCTGATATGACTAGATTTGAATGTGGAATTACCCTTCTGCTAGAGGCTTCCTGAGATCATAGTCTAAAAGTAGACTCCATTCAGAGTGACGTTTTTGTACTGAGTATAGAAGTCATTTTAATTATTCAATTTTAAAGCATTTAGGGTTTTAATGACTGTAGAAAAGGCTTTAATCCAGGAAATTTGCCTTCAAAACCCCACCTGAGACTTTTTGATCCTTTTTGTAGTCAGCCCTGTTTTGATGAGGATAATGATATGGAAATGTATATTCATATCAGAATATAAATTCAGAAATAAACAAGATGGTCATAACCAGCTGTTTACTGGAACTTTAGTGCTGGGCCTACAGAGAGGGATTATAACACAGCCAGGTGACTAATATGGAAAAGGGTTGCCACTCAGAAGAGGATGGCCACTAGAATAGATGGTGGTGGTTGAAGACGTGGTATAAACTTGGATCCAACCCAGGTAGTAGTGATAGCAAAGGAGATAATGCTGTGAGCAGATTCATAACCTCAGCAGTATCAGGAATATCTGAGCAGTGACTGGACTTTTAGTCAAGTAAGTAAAGCATCTTAGTTCTCTAGGGCCAGCCAGTTTGGCCCCCAGACCATAACTGGAGGAAACAGGAAGAGGGGAAGAGGCTAGCGAGGTCTAATCAAATTCAGAAGCATCTAGCATTATGCCTGGCATGTGGCAGAGATTTAAAAAATTGCTTGATAAGTGAAAGAAAGAACGAAGGAAAGAGTTTCCCGAACATGAGAAGAACAGGCAGAGGTTCAGGGTAGTTTACCCGAGCCAGAGTCCAAAGGAATTATAACTGGAACCAGAGCACAAGCCCAATTATAGAGACTGCAGCATCGAATGGGGAGTACAGGTGGATACCTATTAGTAGACTGTTAGCAGAGGCAGCCAGGGACTTGATGAGGGTACTGTTGGGACTAGGAAATAGCTATCATGCCACCCAGTTTGGGTTCTCATCTTCTCATAAATTTTGAGAGACCGGGTCTATAAATTTAAGATCTCCAGAATATAACACTGGACTGGTCTGCGAAATGCAGGGATTTATAGGCGAGTTTCTTGTTTTCATGGACTTGATTATGTTGTAATGAAATGTACCAAGCCAGGAATCTGAAAAAGAACATAACATTTGGGGGGTAATTACAGTACTCTGAGGGCATTGAAGGCACTCAGCACATTTTATATCATAAATCCTCACAACCGTACTATAAAAGTAGGGAATATTATCCAGCTTTAGAGATGAAGACTCAGAGGTTCAGAGATTAACTAGTTTCCCCAAGTTACATAGCTAGTGAGTTAGCAGGGCCAGGATTTTCACGCAGGCCGTTCAGGTTCTGGCGTCCATGCTGTAGAAACACTAAATGGAGACGTGCCACCAACCAACTCTGGGTCTTTGGTGGATTCATTTAAAATCCCTGACCTTTTTCAGCATATAGTGAAAACTTTAAGATATATTATTTGAAAGGTCCTACCAATCTTATAATTATTCCAATTTCATAAGATAAGAAAATAAGTAGTTGAAAATAAATAATTGAATTTATATGTCTACTTCCTGAAATTTAGCATAGTAAATTATCAAGTAATTGGTGTTAGTTCTATTATCATTTCTAAACCACTAATAAAAATGCAAAAGAGCATTTTATCCTTTATTGTATGTTCTGTGAAGATAAATAGAGGACCTATAGTATTTAATTATCCAAGTTAAAAAAATAAAATTTCTGGATTTTTTTTCTAGGTAGTACTTAAAAAAATACTATTATTTTGCCATACACTATCTGATGCAAAGGTAATCTAACAAGAAATTACTAAATAATCAACGATACACTGCACCTAGGGGCTCACAACTTAGAGGCATCTGGTGTATTTCTTTGGTCCATCCCAGAAAGATGTTTTTCAGAAACCCTGTTGATTCCAGGTTCTCGGCGTTGCCCTTGAAGAGGTCTGCGTAAGCAGTGTTTTGAAGAGTGTATCTGAGCTCTGGAGGTCCCCTAGCAGTGCCCTCCCATGCCTTTCCCTGTGAGCCCAAAGGTTGGCCTTGGCCATCCATAATTTCCCAAGGCACCTGCCCTGAAGGTACACACACTAGCTACTTCGAGGTACAAAACTCATGTCGAATTCCCTATGCATTTCATGAACTTGAAGTAGGCTAGGGATAGAGAAATTCAAAGTTACTGGATTTAGCTAAAGTCTTAGGAGCTCCTTTGCTGCTCCTGTCGCCTTGCCTTTGCTGTCACTTCATATCCAAGCGTTTTTTGGGCAGTTGGTTCCTGAAAGCTTTGAAGTCATCATTTGTCACACTTCCAGGAACACCTAGAATTCTTAAATTGTTTTTTAGTGCTTTACATTCCAGTTTATCCAACTAGTGGTTGAGATAAGGCTGCTTTATCCCCAAGTGTTTCTGGTAAAAATGTTTCCAGGTCCGTCACTCTGAATCTTATTTCATCCATCCTGCCCATCTTACTGCCTATTTCTGTCAAGGAGCCTCTACTTCCTCAAGCAGCGTGAGAATGGGCCCTGAATCTTAGGCACCAGGCCATATTTGTTGATACCTTTCTTCTTGGAGGGCTAGAAGTGAGTCTTCTTTATTTAAATGTTTATTACTTCATTAAAAGTCACTTGAAGTATATTGTGAAATTAAGAATAAAGTAAGTGGTCATTTGATTTGCCCAGTCAGCGAGTCAGTCTAGAAGCAGAGTTTAAAATGGTATTTCTCATTTTATTCCAATCACGGGCTACCTTCTTAGAAGAAAAGACACTGTAATGTAAATTTGTTGATAATTCCCGTTAGCTTTTGGCTCTATGTTTATATTCAAAATAGTTGTTTACAGAGACTGTTTATAGCTCTTGTACAGGGCTGTGCTTACCCAGAAACATGGTTTTATATACCTTGATTTTGTGCTGTAAATTTTTTTAAAAAGCTTAATTTTTCCCTGTTTACACGTTTGACCATCAAAAACACACCACCCCCCGCCACACACACACACAGTGGTAAAATCTAGAAAACTCTGACTTAAAATTTGTGTTCTGTAAATCCCAGCACATACTGAGTATATATTATTTGTTTTATATACTCCCTCTGTTTTATTAAAAATGGCAAACATTATACGCAGAACAAACACTGTTTCACACAGTGTTTGAAAATAAATTAGAATCCCTATGATATTTGCAAGATTACAGCGTGGTAACAGTTTGTTAATGAAACTTAGTTCAATATGAAAAAAGGGACAATCAAAAATAAAATAAATTAAATTTTAAATAAGCATACTAAAGAAATGAATGATTAAAATTTGAGATTCAGAGGAAATAACACTAAATCTTTTTTAATGTTCAAATACGTATACTAGAAAACATTTAATATATTTGCTAGTTAGTTTCTGTGGCAGAGAAAAACAGCAAATCCGTAAATATATTTGTTAAGCAAATGTTTGTAGAGGACCTGTATAGATGCCAAGTGCAGGATGTGCAAAATGGACAAAGCACAGTGCCTGAGACTGCACTCTGAGAGCCCAAGTAGAAGAGATGGTTAAGTAAACACACCTGGTGATCAATGCTGAACTCCAGCGACGAAGAATTACGTAGGAACAGAGGGTAGGAAAAGCCCCTTCATAGTTGGAGGTGTGCGTGGATCAGGGCAAACTTCGAGAAAGAGTCGTGATTCTTGAAGCCTAATTAGGAATTAAGCAGTTGGGCTGGACAGGAGCAACCTTCACCGTGGAGGGAAAACCATGTTCAAAAGCAGGGAGCCACAGGAGGCACATATATACTTAGAGACCTCACATAGAACCTGAAAACTGGACCTATTTCTGTATTTAAATAGTAGAAGACCACATAGTATATGGAATCGGATTTCCCCAGGAGCCTTAAAAACTACTGCTGCCTAGAGATTCTGATGAGTAGAGAGTGCCAGGGAGTTCTGGGCTTCAAGTCGTCCAGGTGATTCTGCTGGACAGCCAGCACTGAGAACCACTGGTTTTAGAACCACCTGGAATTAAACACACCGATGTCTAAATCCTAGGTCTTCCATGCACTCATTTGTGACCATGGGCACATAATCTCTGTGAGCCCTTTCCCTTATCTGCAAAATGAAACTAATAATATCCACCTGACAAGGCTGTAATTTATTCACACTTTCATTCATTCATTGACTCACTCACTTATTCAGTGTATATTTATTGAGGGCCTACTGTGTGCCAGGCATCATTCTCGGTTCTGGGAATTTAGTAGTGAACTAAACATGTATCCCCTCCTCCTTGTAACAAAAGCAGTGGAGTTTTTGCTTTCGTTTGCTCCAAGGAGTTTATACTCTACTATTATGAGGATTAAATATAATAACATAGGTAAAGCACTTAGCACAATGCCTGGCACGCAATAAATAGAATTATTGTAATAATCATGTTGGCACACAGTTAACGAGGGTCATAATGTGAAATTGAATAACATTTTCATTCATAATAAAGCCTGATTACCTTAATGGAATCAAATGTCTCATTTAAAACAAACAAGTGGTTAGCCCATAAATGCACCAGCATTAGTGAGATTGCAATTTGTTTTTCTCTGCTTAGGATGTTCACTGGCAAAAAGGCAATCATAAACCAACCTTCCTTATGCCTTCTGGGAACAAAGATATCTGTAAATCATTATTACAAGGATATAGTCAGTATCAAATACACCAATTACATAGTTATATGTTATGCTGTGGTTACTTCGGAGAAAATAGGATACTGCTTGACAATACCATTGTATTAATATCCGTCTTTGTGATTCTGCTGAATCCTCTTTCGGATGGCATTTGGAATAGAGAATTGGCAGTACCACAGTTCAAGTCCTTCACTAATCTGATTAGAGCACTCTGATGGGGCCGGCAATGACCTACCTCCAGCAAGGTGCTCTTTGAAAAAGGGATATAACAAATTTACAGAAATTCAAAAGAAATGAAGGAATGCTGCACTTCCGTGGGTTTTTTTTGGCAGCTGCTGGAATCCAGTTTCAAAGTACAGAGCTATTATTATCGATTGTCTGCCTGTTTAGCAAATAACTCTTTATCTGGAGAGGGAGCAGTTTGAGATAGTGTTTGTTGAATAGTTTGTGTTTTAGAAGCTGCTACAGATTTTACTTGGGGACAGTGCCCTAAAGTTCTTCAGATTTGAATTTGTTCTGCTGAATTGTCAGAAAATTAATTCATGTGACGACTCTGTAGAAACAATCTACTGGAAAAATTGTTTCCAGTTAATAAGATGAGTATTTTTATCTCATAAAAGTATTCTTTTATCTGTAATATGCAACTGCTACACTATATGCGTTGCAGATTATAAATTTATTTTATTCGGTGATATTTAGCAAAGCTGAATTTTACTGGCCACTGATCTTGTTTTCTTAAAATAAAAATGCTTTTCTTCCCTCCATCAGTTTGTCAGTTGGACCTCTGCTTCTAAATAATTATAGTAGATTGTGCAAAGTGACATAAACATCTCAGTAACTTTATGAAGTATACATTTAAAATGCCCTCTCTGGAAATACATATTAATTCATAGCAAGAATTAACATTGACCAGCTCTGTTCTCCATATTCTAAACTAGTCTTTTAGTCTTCTGTGCTAAATTTCTTATAATTCTTAAATATCTAAGAGAAAAATTAGAATGTTTTTCTGGCTGAAATTTCACATATTGTGTCCGACAGCGTGTAACAGTGTAAGTTTAACCTGAATATTTCTGAATAGAGATCCAAGTTCAGCATGTGTTTACTATACAGGGCAACTCTTGTGTTGCTGCTGCCTTGGCAGCCAGTAGTCAGTGAAGCAGTATCAGATCAGCTGCTGTTTGAATAAGTAACTGTTGATAGATGGAGATTGCTCTGGGCCCCAGTTTCTGACAGGTTATTGATTGTTAATATCTGGAACCCCCAGTAGTTTTCCTGTTGTCCGTGGGTAGCTGCCTTGGGCAGGGATGGAACTGGGGACCGGAAGTATTACTTCAGGCAACTTCATCAAGAGCCATCAACCAGGCAGGGCAACTAACCATGGCATTCAAACCAACACATTAGGAACAATAATTATTTTAATTTGAAAATATCGATGGAATCCATGGTATATTATGTATTAAATACTCTGTATTACATGGTCTTCTTAGTAAGACTGGATATGCTAGCTGCAAATATTTTGTCCTAAAACAATTTGTGAAGTCACGAGAAGGCTGTATCCTTTAGGATAGGAATTTTCAACCCCAGCACTATTGACATTTGGGGCTGGATAAGTCTTTGTTACGAGGGACTGTTCTGTGTTACAGGACACTTAGCAGCCTCTACCCATTAGATGCAGCTGGCACCCCCAGCTGTGACAACCAAAAATGTCCCCTGATATTGCAAAATGTCCCCTGCGAGACAAAATCACCCATAATTGAGAACCACTGCCCTAAGAAAAGAGGTATACTTGAAATCTGTTTTACTCTTCTAAATACAGGATGAGTCAGGGCCAAATTAGATAAAGGATATATTTTATTTTTTTAAAGATATTTCTTCTGAGCTATAAGAATTACTTTTGTAACATATACATCTTGATTGCATAAAACCTTACACCAAAACTCTCTTGAATACTAAATAAACTCTGGGGTCATCTAACTTCTTATTCCTGTCAGAGGGAAGAATTATCTACATTCTCATGTCCCTTTCTTCCTAAAAGAAATTTCTGTGATTCTATTCCTTACTACAGGGTAAAGTTAACAGATTGTTTAAAATTACCTTAATGAACAGGATCCATTTTGTCCATTTGTTTTTGTGTTTTGGAAACAAACATTATTATTACACACAGCATTAAACATCAAGAATGAAAACTCCATTGAATTAGGAAGTTGAAAATTTACCACCAATAAGGTGGAAAATTGTGCTAGGTTATCTTTTGAAAACTGGAAAAGCACATTGTTAAAATAGATTTCGGGTAAATTATTTAATTTTACTCAAAAACACGTATTTCCTGATATGCAAATTTTCATATCAACAAATAGAAACTACTGTCATATATTCATGAAAGCATTTCTGGCAAAAAAAATCTATCTTGTAGCATTTTATTCAATGCTACTATATGTATTTCCTTGAACAATCATAATGCATTTCTTTAGAAGTGTTCTTTTTCAGACTTCACATTTCAGAATAGTTTCTCCCTAGTAAGCTGAATTTGTTAAGTATCTCACAAAGGTGTAATAGGCTGGTGGGAGATTTATAATTTCCCCAGGAAAACCTGCAACAAATATATATGCCAAATACTTTATCTTATATGCTCAAAAGAAATGGTGTCATCATCACCTTTCACGTATCCCATAAGATTTATTCACAGTTTACATTGACTGAAATTCTGCTGTCCACTGTGAGTTCTGCTTTATTTATTCTAGATAATAGGACACTTGCAACCTATTAACAGTTGTAAACAGATCTTTTAAGTACATCTGACATAGCAATTATGAAATGTATTTCTTAGACAAGTTTCCAGGATTAAATCAGGACAAAGGTGGAGATTAGGTAACCACAAGAAGTTTCTGTATTGAATTGGTTGAGCTATTTTTCAAAAAGAAATTGCAAGTATTATAGACCCCAAGCTTCAAAATCCCAGTGGAAAATTTAATGGATAATTACCCATTATATTTTAGAAGAACATTGATTTGATGAATGCTTATTTTAAGAAACGTTCTTATCCTAAATGAGAGTAAATAAACATACAATTAAATGGAGAGAGGGAGGGAGGGAAAGAGGAAGCAAAGGGAGAATGGATTATGAATGGATGCATGGATACATGGATGGAGGATAGATATGTAATGCAGGATATCAACTTTGAACCAAGACCTGCCGATTAAATTTTGCTTTGTATTTTATTTTTCAGCCAATGTTTTCAGTTGCACCAAGCTTAGCCACCAATGCATCAGCAGCCTTTAATCCCTACCTGGGACCTGTTTCCCCAAGCCTGGTTCCAGCAGAGATCTTGCCGACTGCACCCATGTTGGTTACAGGGAATCCTGGGGTCCCTGTACCTGCAGCTGCTGCAGCTGCTGCACAGAAATTAATGCGGACAGACAGACTTGAGGTAGGAGTGATTCGCTGGTGTCTTTACGTATTCCATTCGAAATTTCAAAGTGTGCTCTTTGTTTATTTCTTCCTTGGCCATGAAGGTTAGAAACAATTCAAAGCAGAGATTTTGGTTCAGTGTTTGGAGCATTTGGCTAGAATATAGATATGCTATACTTGATGAATGTAACATTTATAGAAGCCACAACATCCGTATGTAGAATAATGGGTAAGAACTTGGACTCTGGGATCAGACGGCTTATTACTTCATTGTGCCTCAGTTTCCTCATCTTCAAATTGGAGAAACTTATGGCACTTACCTCAAAGAGTTAGTCAGTGTCTGGCACACAGCAGAAGCTTCCTAAATGTTTCTTGTTATTGTTGCTATTAACAAATTCTGTCAATCCCCTGATACTTGTCCTCATAAAGATGTTATTCAGTTACTCTCTACAAACTGTTTTGAAATTTATCGTTGCAGGTTTCCTCATAAGCCTCATAATATTTTGGTTGGAATAGCAAGGCAGCCTTGTTTGTGAAATGTGATTATAAGTTTTTAAATTGTAAATTGGGTGATGCTCTCAGTCTTAGAGTCAAGGATGATCGTATGTACTTTGCTATTGCTACATGAAAAAGAAATTAAAGATATAAATCTTATGTTGAAGTGGTTGTTGAGAATTTTAGCATGGCTGTAATTTAGTGAACTTGGTAAACTCTAGATGAAGGGGAAAAATGGCAACATTACTGTACATTGAAGCTCTCAAATCTAGCATTGGTGTCCATATAAAGAGCAAATGAGCTCTTCCTCTTTTCCCTGGTTAGCATGAGGCAGTACTTAGTGCTGAGAACGTTTACATGTCTTAATTACTGAGAAAGCGGTAGAACAAGGCCATTGTGTGAACATAATTGACTCTAATCAGTTTAGAAGGAATTTATTTAATAAGCACCAATTTTTTGTTTATTAAGTTTCATTGCATGCATTACAAAGGATCTCAGATTTCAGAGTAGTTATAACTGCCACCATCTTTTTGACAGTAATAATAATAGTTGATATTTATTGGATATTTACTGTCTACCAATCACAGCGTTACCCCTTCATATGCAACACATTTAATCCCCAAAACAATCTTATGAGGAAGATACTATCATTAACTCCATTTAACAGGGCGATAAATTTATGGAGAGAGATGAAACATAACTTATTCAAGGTCACGCGGGTAGGATGTTCCGGTGGGGTATGAACTCAGAACTACATTTTTAAACACTAGTGTATTACTCTCCCTTCCCATACAGGTGACAGTACAAAGAGGAGGCAGTAAATTTTGGCTTGTATGTTCCCTTTAGAGTTTTCACTTGCTTGTTTATTTTAGGCTTGTTTTTTACCTTTCATTGAACAGTTTTGGAAAAAGCTACTAATTACAAGAGTTCCACCAGGAGAACTCAGGAAGGATGTTGAGACTTAATTGCATGCCCTCTGTGCACCAAGGACTCTGCTGTGTGCTAGAGATAACACCTTGACTTGTGGGTGGTTAGTCATTGCACAATTGTTCTTGCTCATTGATTAACTAATGCTGTTTGCAGATAAACTGGGAGGAAATTTAAGAAATTTTAAATATTTAAAAATTATTAGATGTGCTCAATGTATGAATCATCCCTCCCCCCCCACCGACCTGTCTGAAGCAAACCCTGGGTTCATAATGTGTAACTGTTGATTGTTTAATGGGAACCAAATAGGCAGTCTGAGATAACTTGATAGAATTAATTATTAATAGGAGATGATATTCCTAAAGCTGAGAACGTCTCTATTTAAATCTCTGTCAAAGAATCTCTTTAAAAGGCTGATTGTGTGGTCAGAACTCTTTTAAACTAATCCTCCCACAATTTTAGGTAGTCTGTAATTGGTTATATTTTGTATGGTGTTTAGTTAAAATGAAGACTTCTTTCTTTTTTTTTTGTTTTGATTTTCTTTTGCAAGAAGCTACTTTGAGTATTTTGTCTGTCTTCCTTTCCCATAGTCATAACAAATGGCTACTGCTGCAATGACTGTCATTTCCTTTTAACCCGAATTCCACTTATCTAAATGCCTGATGGTAGGGCAGCTTCCTTATTCTCCTGCATGGGATCTGACTCAATGTCACAGTTACAACCTGTTAGGATGTTGCAATGTGAAGCTAAGGGGCACCTTTCTCCTAGCACTTGTGATTTTAGACACTCCTATCTTCAGGGTATTTCCTCTCATGCTAATTGCACTACATCTTGGAGTCTAAAAGACATGGCAGTAAGTGCACACACTTAATTTACACATTTAGTTATTTGGGGTTTAAATCTATACTCTATTTTTAACTCATGGAACTCCCAAGTACATTTTAGAATTTTGAGTTCCTTTTGAGGTGAACAGATTTTGAATCAGTTAAAATATTGGCCAATTCTTCTTGCCACTTCTTTCTCTCTTTGGCTACAAAATAGACAATGAAGAAGTTAGAAACATGGTAGATTATCAGCCTTCTGGTTCTGTTTAGAGGAACTAACACATATTTATATTTATAGCACCCAGTGTGATACTACAAAAAATGTTAAATTGAAAAACAGGAATCGAATCCAAGGAGTAGTGCTGGTGATTTTGCTAGTTAGGTGAGTAAGCATAGGTCAAGTTTTTTATATTTTCTGAGCTTCATATTCCACACATATTAAATTAGGGGAATATACCAGATAATCTCTAAGATCACCTCCAGTTAGAACAGTCTAGGTGAAATTTAGGTCATTTTCCTGTGTTTAATGCCAGCCACAAACTACTGAAAAGGTATTTAACACATAAATAACACACACACACCTAAGCTTTCTATCACTATTCATATTATCCATTCTTTGTTGGATATCTTTTTTTTTTTTTTTTTTTTTTGGCGGTACGCGGGCCTCTCACTGTTGTGGCCTCTCCCGTTGTGGAGCACAGGCTCAGCGGCCATGGCTCACGGGCCCAGCCGCTCCGCGGCATGTGGGATCTTCCCGGTCCGGGGCACGAACCTGTGTCCCCTGCATCGGCAGGCGGACTCTCAACCACTGCGCCACCAGGGAAGCCCTGTTGGATATCTTTTAAAAGACCTTGTAGCTGCATACTTTCTATGCTGTAAAATTCAGTCTTCATGGTTTGCTCTAAAGAGAAGCAACTCTCCCGAATATCAGTCACTGAAATGAGGCTTTTAAAATTCCATTTTGTGACCTTGGGATGCCTTTGTGTAATTTTCAAGTAGCGGTCATTTTCAATGATTATTTTAAAAAATTGTTAAAAATCTGTAGGCACTGGAAAGGACTGAGGTTTTTAGTCATATCTTTGCTTCATTACAAAGAGTTGGTAATTAAGGAAATCATTGTTTGACTTATTTTCACGACACAATAATTTTTTTATGGTGCAGGAAGGATCCATGAATGCATTTATTCTCTTGTTTATTCAACAATATCCAGTGAAGAACTGTTGAACATCTTACACGTAAAAACTGTTGTAAGGAATATCTTGAAGCCTTATAAGGTTATCAGCTGTGTTATTAACAACAAGAAAAGGTCCACCAGAATAGTGCCAAGCTCATAAATGATGCCCAGTAACTTAGTCAGTGAAGGAATAAATGAGTCTGTCAGCCAGTTAATCAATTAATTAATCACAGAACGATACATGCCCTTATTCAGAGCTTAGGGTAATGTAACAGAAGAGATAAAATATGACACATTTTAAACATGTGTTAGCATTCTTCTCGAGAACATGTTTACATTTTGAACATTCCAGCTACAAAATATGGCATCTAGTTCATGCCCCTAGTCCTAGAGCAGTGGTTTTCAAGCTTTAATGTGATTAGAATCACTTGGGATGATTGTGGAAAATGCAGGGCCTGGGAATTCCCTGGCGGTCCAATGGTTAGGACTGGGGCTTTCACTGCCCAGGGCCTGGGTTCTGTCCCTGGTCAGGGAACTAAGATCCCACAAGCCACACAGCACAGCCAAAAAAAAAAAAAAAAAAAAAAAAATTAAACACTAAAAAAAAAAAATTTTAATGCAGGGCCTCATCCCCACAGACTGATTCGGTGGGTCTTTAGCGGGTCTCTGAAATCCTTTGCACAGATCTGCCAGGTGATTCTAAATGCAAATGGTCTATAAAATACCTATTCTAGGGATGCCAGCACCTGTTATTTAAGTCTTAATTTTCATCATTTACCTCATGTACAGTTACTTGTATACAAAAATCTTCCCCCTCCAATGCATTTAGCATTCTACATTTTGTGAAATTGCTGAGAACACAATGTACAGCATTATGAAATATTTTAAGCAATTGGTGATAATTTTTAGGGTAATTTATACTGCATAACAGCATTAACCAAACAAAAGACAAACCAGTGGCCACATATTTCATATGCTGATGGAGACATTAGATTGCCATTTCGTGAACTACATCATTTTTATATCAATAGTCTATATGACAAAAACATACGACATATTCCCAGGGAAGGAGAGCAAACCACTAGGCTTCTGATACTTTTCAGTTAAAGTTTGTTTTAAAATAAAGTATTCATGTGCCGAAAGTTTTATTCTGCTGAGGTAATCATGACATGAATTTCTAATTCAGACCACTGGATACTGAATGCTTCCACTACTTACTGACACAGAAGAGTCTAGTGACTTTTTTCATATAGACATAAAAACATATGATACCTACTGCCTACACAAAAAAGAGCATTTAAAGATAAATGTGAATTCAAGTGATAGTGAAAGGCATACCTACATGACATTATTATAGGCATTGAATGGATTTGTCATGATCTATTGCATATAAAAGATGCAATTCAAAATAAGATTAGAAAAGCAAATGCTTTTAATAATCTAAGAAAGGCTTATTGATAGAATTATTTTACTTCCATATTTTTGTAGAGAGTGTTTGGCTACTGCTTGTATGATATTTTAATTTCTTTAGAAAATTACCAAGAAATACTGAGTTTTATGCACACAGGTCTATGTAGTCTACATTTTTTTTTAATTGTAATAAGGCTTTAGAATGACTCTCTAAAATGTGGTCACATCCCCCATTTAAAACATCTAGTCTCTGTCGATTATTACTGTCTGTGATTAGTTTGAGTTTTGTTTTAGAGATGATAGAGTTGTACGTTGTTTAAAATAAGGGAATTGCTGATCCTGGCTCAGCCAACTCATATTTGCTGTTTTTCCACCAATTTCTTCATACAAATTAAAGCTAAAATGCCCCTATCTTTGCAGTTATTTAGAAGTAGTAATAAAGGTAACTATAGATTTGAACATTTGGCATATTGATGAGCTTGTTTCAGATGTCCTGTCATGCATAGAAATGAGTAAATGAAAATCTGGCAGTGTATTTAATGGGAAGTTTTATTTAGTTGGTCATTCCTATATATTCAGATTTGATTTTTTTAATTACATACGGTCAAATGACACATTCTTAGCTATATCATCTATAGAAATATGCTTGTCTTCACTGGCTTGGTGGTAATGATAGGTTCCACCTTTTAGATTTCAAAGAAAACTCCCAGTTGATCTTAACAGAAATTCTCTGAGGTAGCTAAAGTAGATGTCTTTTTCTTCAGTTTTTAAAAAATGAGGTTCAGGTAGACCAAATTTGTACAATTATCAAATAACAGACTGAAACTAGATATCGCATCATCAGATATTTATCTTGGGAATGTAATTTTACAAACAATTAACTAAGATCATTTCCCCTAATCACCAGAATTTTAAGATGTGGATATTTGAATTCTTTTTGAATTGAAAACACAGGTAATTTCTTTGTATTAGATTGTATATTCATGACCTGTAATGCTTTGGGTTCTTTGATAAAATTGTTGATTATCCAGTATTTCTTTTTTAAAGTGTTGTGTTAGCTCAAACTTAATAAAGTCCATGATGCTTACTGTTGAACAACGGGTATGTATGTGTCTTTGAATAAGCTCCTTAATATTGGTCATTAGGTTTAAATTGACTTCCCAGAGTATTAAAGTGCCCTGAGATGGGCTTCCCTGGTGGCGCAGTGGTTGAGAGTCCGCCTACCGATGCAGGTGACACGGGTTCGTGCCCTGGTCCGGAAAGATCGCACATGCCGCGGAGCGGCTGGGCCCGAGAGCCATGGCCGCTGAGCCTGCGCGTCCGGAGCCTGTGCTCGGCAACGGGAGAGGTCACAACAGTGAGAGGCCCGCATACCGCAAAAAAAAAAAAAGTACCCTGAGAGTCCCTCTTCCCTGTTACAGTTAGCCCTCTCTTCCTGCTTTGAATGTTGGTCTCTAAAGATGACTGAGTTAACTATGTTAAGCACAAAACATAGAATGTCTCTTAAAGAACATGCAAATGGCTGTTTAGTTTTGAATAAGTTCATCCATTGACCTTAATTTCCTTAGACTCTCAAGCCTTAACTTGCAGAGTAATGATGAATTTAATACTACTTATACAACCTATTATTATTTTGACCATTTTGAAATGTTTGTCATGTTTATAGAAATTGAGATCGAATAACAGAACTGTTTAATCAGATTTGTATAGTGTGTTTTAAGCTATCTGTACATTATCTTATTCAGTATTCATGATTCCAGAGCTAGTAAATATAAACACTAGATAGAACCGAAAATTTCTGATTTCGAACTCTATTCTCTTTCCACCCTACTACTGCTATTTAATTAACAAAAGAAGGTTTATGTAGAATTAATTTAGATTTCCTTGGGAAGTTTTTCTGATTGCTTTTTCTTTTGATTATTTAAAGTTTATATGCCAAAGGTGTTTTTCTGGAAATGGAATTTTCAGTGAATATTTTTATTGAAATGACGGTTTTTACTGTAAAAGCAACCTCTTATCCATTTTGTATGAAAGTTTACAAAACTTACCTGATTTCCAAAGCAAATTCTGCCTTAATACTTTTTTTTTTTTAATCGAGTATAGTTGATTTACAGCGTTGTGTTAGTTTCAGGTGTACAGCAAAGTGAATCAGTTATATGTATACATATATCCACTCATTTTTAGATTCTTTTCCCATATAGGCCATTACAGAGTATTGAGTAGAGTTCCCTGTGCTATATACAGTAGGTCCTTATTAATTATCTATTTTATATATAGTAGTGTGTATAGGTCAACTGCCTTAATACTTACAGTACATATAAGTACTTATACTTACAAACATTCTTTTTGATTGAAGCACATTATGTGTTTCGCTAATATCAATAGATGGAATTATTTTCATCTAGGTTTGAAAACCACTTACCAAACTGTAAAAAGTACTTATATATGTTGACCCACTAATGCCATTTCTGCACATTTATCCTTAGAGAATGATTTTTTTAAAGAGTGTGGTCATGAATATACTCTTTGCAACATTGTAATATGGGAATATTGGAAATAATCTAGATGTTCTCTGAAAGAGTTACCTATATTATACACATCTGTTTTATGGAATTTGATGCAGCCAGCAAAAATGATGACTCTGGACACTATTAAGTAAAACAAACAAACAAAAAGCTTATGCTACATTGTTGAGCAAAAACAGATCACCAAGTAATAGCCATACTGTAGTTACAACTATTTGAAAACTATGTTCGTGCAGAAGATTGGATGAGAATAGAAAGAAGAGCCATAATGTTGTTAGGATTTTCAAATTTAATATTATCTTCTTTGTTCCAAATTCTCTGTATGGTAAATTGTGCAATTTCTTATCCTTATTTGAATTATAAGGTTAGATTTGTTGAAATTTTGTCTGTCAACTATAATTTGGTAACACAATACTACAACTAAGAGATTTCTTTTGGGGAAGCAACACAGTCTAAAGTTTGCTTGAGTTTATCAGGCCAAACCCAGATTCAGCAGTCAAGGGATAGATCCCATTTTATTGATGGTCATTATTAGAGAAAAATCTGTTTGAAAAGCTTTGGGAAGTTTGTTCTGTTCAGATAGGTACCCAACAATCCATATATACATGCAAAGCTTGGCAAACTTCTCTAGCCCCTCTAGCCTTGTAGCTCTCACCAGTACAAGTTTTCACAAGAGATTTTTCAGTTTCTTCTCTGTTTTTTTCAAAGGCAAGAATAATAGGAGAACAGCTATTTCAGTATATTTCTTCTGTTCCATTTCTCTTGTCAGGAGGAACCTTAAGTTGGAAAAAAAAAATAAAACAGTCAAAAATGTATATCATGCAGAAACAGTTACCTAAGTTCTTGGAACATCAGAAAAGGCTGGATTTAGGAACAAAATTCTGAGCTAACTGCTAGTTATCAGCTCTGCTTAAATGTTTTTTAGAATTCTCCCCCAATGCATCCTGCAAGGCAGTAAAGAGTACAAAACTGTAATAAACCGATTATTAACCTATACAAACCACACGGACACATGCATAAAGCAAACGGAGAGGGACGAGAAGGGGTCTTAGAATGATCATCTTTATGCAACCTGATTTTAAGCTCACATCCCTGAAAATAAAAAGAACGTTGAGATGGACAGAGAAACAAAAAAGTCAAAATCAGCCTGGCACTCAGCACTGGCATAATTGTTTTTGAAAAATTGCAAATCTTTGATTTTAATAGTGATTCAAGATCCTACAGATAGACTGCCTTCAGATCTTCTTTCTTGTCAGTGTGGCAAAGAGTGAGAGAAATTGGAAAACAGAGTGTTGGTTCAGCTGCTGCCAGTTTCTTTGCGAGCATATTCGAGAAAGCAGGAATTACTGAAGAGCTAACAGCAGTAGTGTCCGAACACAGATGGTTTCCTATTGGATGAGGCTGCATTGACACAGATTTGTTTAAACAGAAAAGTAACTTTTTTGTTTATGCTGTGGTATAAGTTTAGCATAATTTTGCATACATACGTGAAGAGTTTTTATCCTCATTTAAGTGTTCCTCTCTTCCTATTTTGATGAGCCTAATTTAGTAAGTGGGGATTTGTGGTGTAGAAAGCTGCACAGCTGACTCCAGTCCTCAGTGAGAGTGGAGGACAATAGTTGTGGATAACAGCTTTACCACTTTTGCTTTTCAAATTATAAACTCCTGGATATCCTTGTTTTCTTTTGTTCAAGAAGATAAATGCAATGATAAAAAGAAAAAAAAGGATCTTCTGTAACTTCCTAAGTCGTCTTTGTATTCCTAATATCTCTCAGAGTGTCCGGTACAGAGTAGTTATTTAATAATTTTTAAAAATTACGTAAATTGAGGTGATGAATAGAGTTGGCTCATTGCTGTGTGGAATGCAATGCTTTAGCTAGCTTGAGGTTTCCAAATGGTGCAAGATGTCATTTATAATGCTATTTTTAAGATATACCACGATACAAATTATAGAGACCTTTTTAAAAGGAAGCACTTTCCTCAGTAATGGGATATGGATGTAAAAGGGGGAAATGCCTAGAATTAGATGTGATCATTTCATGTATTTAAATCCAAGAAAATCTTTGTTTTTTTAAATCACAATGGGGTTCCCCCCCTTTTTTCCCCTTGATGAATTGCAAAATTGAGTGTTCAGGGTCTGCATTCGCTCAGTTTGTAAAAAGATTTGTGAAAAACAAAACGGAAACATCCTTGAAGCATGAAGTAAGAGCATAAAAATATAAGGACATTCTGTGTTTAGATGGCCCTCTTGTGGTAAAAAGGTCAAACTATTCTGACTGAAGACAGCGCCGGCAACCTCTTGATTAGAGCAAGCACCATGACAAACTTTAATAGTAAGAGTCAAAATCGAGCAGATGAATGAAAAATAACCCATTTTCACCTTTCCCCAGGGACCCCATCCAAAATTAATAGATATAAAACAAACAGTAGGGCTTCCCTGGTGGCGCAGTGGTTGAGAGTCCGCCTGCCGATGCAGGGGACACGGGTTCGTGCCCCGGTCTGGGAAGATCCCACATGCCGCGGAGCGGCCGGGCCCGTGAGCCAAGGCCGCTGAGCCTGCGCGTCCGGAGCCTGTGCTCCGCAACTAGAGAGGCCGCAACAGTGAGAGGCCCGCGTACCGCAAAAAAAAAAAAATAAAAAAACTAACAAAAACTAATCTTTTTCCATCTGCTTTTTATAGCTACCAGGTAAATCTCTAATGATAAAAAACTTAGCTCTTTGAAACATTTTATGAAAAAGCTATCATTTTACTTTTTACACTTCCTTAAATAATTTCTGATTAGCATAAAAGTTGCAAAAATAGAACCAAGAGTTCCTGCCTATCTATCCTTCACCCTGCTTACCTAAATATTGACAGCTTAGATAGCCATGTTACCACTCACAAAACCAGAAAATTAGCCTTGATAAGCTGCTATTAGCCAATCTACAGACCTCAATCAGATTTCACCAGTTGTCTTACCAACCTCCTTTCTCTGACTCCAGGATCATTCAGTCTGTGACAGTGTCTCAATCTTTCTTTGTCTTTCATGACCTTGACACTTTGGAAGAGTACTGATCAGTCATTTTGTAAAACATCCTACCATTTTAGTTTGTCTGATGTTTCCTCATGATTAAATAAATTCAGGTTATGCGCTCTCAGCAGTAATACAACAAATGTAATGTTGTATCCTTTTTTCAGTGCATCATATCAGTAAGTACATGATGTCATTATGTCTTTAGTACTGGTGATATTAACTTTGATTGTTTGATTAAAGTGGTGTCCCCAGGGTTCTTCACTATATAAAGCTACTGTTTTCCCCCTTGGTAATGAATAAGTATATCAACATAATTTAAATTAGATATTTTACCATAATTAGTATCATAAATGTGTTTTCTTTCTCATGGACATTTTACTGAAATGGGATTATAATTTGTATACCGAACTAAGAATGTTTTCAGGTTATTTTGTGGTTCCTTTGCAAATTATCTTTTCCCCTTTCATTTGTTGGCTTCTATCACCAGTCTTGCACTTTAAGTTAAAATCTTCGGAAAGTTTCTACTTGTCCATGTTGACTGACCCCTGTGCCCTTAATGACCCTGTAGGTATGTCGAGAGTACCAGCGTGGCAATTGCAACAGAGGAGAAAACGATTGTCGGTTTGCCCATCCTGCTGACAGCACAATGATTGACACCAACGACAACACAGTCACCGTGTGTATGGATTACATCAAAGGGAGATGCTCTAGGGAAAAGTGCAAATACTTTCACCCTCCCGCACATCTGCAAGCCAAGATCAAGGCTGCCCAATACCAGGTCAACCAGGCTGCTGCAGCTCAGGCTGCAGCCACCGCAGCTGCCATGGTGAGTTAGAGACCTAAGATCAATCCTCGTTAACAGTCAAAAGAGCAAAGTGAACAACTGTATCTGACGACAAGCTATTCATTTATTAACCTTTTTTAAACAAATTTTTGCTTAAGATATGTTTGTTCAGGTATCCCAGACAATACATAATGAAGTTACCGTTCAGAGAAGTGAGAGTAACTCCTCAAATGGTTCAGATTGCTCCTTCCCTCGGCCTAGCTCTTAATACTGTCTTATTCTGGATATAGGGTTTCTGAAATTTCTGCTTTGTACAGAACACCTGTCTCCTTTTCGGTTTAACGATACTGCCATTTTTGGTCCTCTTATTTCTGTGTGCCATCTAATCAGCCATTGTTTTCCTTCGGTGTGTTCTTTTGCACATCAAGGCTCTTCTCTACATTATCTTGCTTTTAACCATAAGAGAATCTGGAACTATTTAGGAGAACTGCTTCAACAAAATTGTTTTTAGAATTAGCTACAAGATTTTGAACAGTTTGCTATCTAGATAATCTTAAGCAATATTGTGGCATGAACAGAACTGTAAAACTAGAGAAGCGTGCCTGTGCCATTATGTAGAAAGGAGAAAGCAGTACTCAAGGAGGAGTTAGAGATTGGATCATTTAGAACAGATACCTATATACTTAAGGTAAATTTTAATGTGATCTAATAGCTGATTTTAATGAGTCCATTTTTGCTCTTTGCTTAGCTGTTGTAATGTTGTCCTTTTTTTTACATAAATATATGACGTAATCTTTAAAATATTCATAAAAAAACACTGTGGTATTTCATAGCACAGTAAAATAATCACGAGAGAGGTCTTTTCTGTGTTTGTTTATGGATACTTGAGCAAAAATACAGAAGGCAGACTCTCTCCTCCTCTCTTCCTTTCACTCTTTTTTTTTTTTTTTTCTGTTAGAGTATCTTGTTTGTAATTAACTACAAAGAGGAGTTATCCTCCCAATAACAACTCAGTAGTGCCTTTATTGTGCATGCTTAGTCTTGTTATTCGTTGTATATGGCATTCCGATGATTTGTTTTTTTATTTGTTTTTTCTCACCTACCCAAAAATGCACTGCTGCCCCCATGATGCACCTCTGCTTGCTGTTTATGTTAATGCGCTTGAACCCCACTGGCCCATTGCCATCATGTGCTCGCTGCCTGCTAATTAAGACTCAGTCGGCTGTCAAATCACTGAAGCGACCCCTCGAGGCAACCTTTGACCTGGTACTATGACCTTTCACCTTTTAGCTTGGCATGTAGCTTTATTGTAGATACAAGTTTTTTTTTTTAATCTATTTAAAAATATATATTCCTTTTTCTGTTATAAAGTTGTAAAGTACAATGAAAAACTGAGTGTGGTTTCCTGACAAAATTAGCGGAAAGACTGTAATACAAGTCCCTGGACGGATATCATACAATGAAAGATTCCGAAAGCCCAGCAGTCCACATTCAGTTTAACTACATTGTAGAATATTCTAATGGAATACTTGAAGGACATTAAAAATGTATTTTTGGACTGTATATTTATGTACCTGTTTGGTTAGCATGGCTTTAGCGATAGAATTATTGACTTTTTAATACTTCTAGTTCAGTGTTTTAAGAAAAAAAAAAACTTGCATGCTCTGGGACATGTGCATGTTTAGGTAGACATGGGGGGAGGGGCAGAGTGGGACTGATTTTTATTTTACCTGTTTCGGTCACTCCGTACAATTAACTATTAACATTGCTTATACTTGTCAGTCCTCATGGAGCTCGCAGTGCAGCTTTTCTTCTTTTCCCAAATCAATGGCTTCTCCCAGAAAGCCTGAAGCATTATGGGACTTAAAACACTTTAACACATTATAACATGTGCTCTCATACTAGTGGGTTTTCCCCCCCGCCCCCAAGACAAAAATAATGCTTCCTTTAAAGCTTTTATCTTGCTTTTTTTCCCTTTAATTTTTGTTTATTGGATGTTCCCCCCTGGGTAGTTCAGTGCTCTGCTGCTTACTTGCTTGTGCCTCCTAACAATTTTAGCCCTCAACTGATTTTTCTTTTTTCTTTTTCTCTTTTTACTGGTATTTGTTTTTTATACTCATTCACTAAACAGGGAATTCCTCAAGCTGTACTTCCCCCATTACCAAAGAGGCCTGCTCTTGAAAAAACCAACGGTGCCACCGCAGTCTTTAACACTGGTATTTTCCAATACCAACAGGCTCTAGCCAACATGCAGTTACAACAGCATACAGCATTTCTCCCACCAGGTAAGGGGTTTGAGTTTATGAATAAATGAATCCGATGATCCATGTAGAGTGCTACTGGTAGAGCAGATAAACCACACCCCCAGTTGTTTTTAGCCATAGAGCAGGTGGAAGGTAAGATGGAAACTTGTCTGAGGTATCTCCTATGGTTTTCCTTAAAAACTAAGAATTTTAGCTTAATGAAAGATGGATTAGACATCATTGATGTTTTATATATTTATTTTTGTTTGTGTACTTTGGAATTGAAGTAGAATTCTTTTCTTTTTTTTTCCTCTTTCCTCTATACCGTTATATGTCTGTCAAGCTATTTTATGACCCTTTCCTGCTGTAAGACCCCTTTGCCTTCATGATTCCATAGAGTTCATTTGAATTATATGAAATGACACTTTTCAGTTTGGATTTTTATTTTTCAGCCTTTTTGTTTTCAAGGTGGAGAATAAAAAACTGACTTTGTGTTCCAGAGCTCTTAAAAAGTGCTCTTATCAGTACCAATCAGTATACGTCACTTAAAATTGTTACTCCTGAGCTAATATTGAAGTAGCCCTAAGTGCCCAGTGAAGTTTACATTTATTGTTGAGTTATACATTTGTGGTTTCAGTTGATTACAACTTAGTCAAATAAATATACTCTAGAACTATACACAAAGATACATAATTTAAAAACATAAATAATCAGAAAATTAGTTATCTAGAAATTCATTATTTTTGCTCACTCATCATTTACTTCAGAAAAATACATATTACACTTCTTGTAATCTGGAATTCAACTAACCAGAGACTCTAATCTTATTTTCCTCTTTACCTCTTAATCTTTCTAAAAAATTACCATGTGTTAAGAGATTTATTTAATACAATAATTTTATTAATTAAATTGATAAGTTTATGACTAGTTATGTATGTCAGAGATCCAGCCCCATTAGTATATTATACTATGTTAACAGTATTTACAGGGCATTACGTTCAAAATGCCATGAGGGAATGTGATAATTTCTTTTTGAATAATAAGAATAAATTATAGTCACATTAGTTTTTACTGCTAAGTACAACTTTATATACAGCGTGTCTTTGAAAACTAGCCACCCCTATGTAGAATATGTAGTAACATTCAATGAACTAGAATATTCCACTAATAGAAATAGCCTGTCCTAGAACCACAGATAAAATGATATTTACTCATGAAATAGTGTCTATCAAGTTGCAGTTTGTCCATTTTAGAACAGAAATTAAATCATTTTGATCTGTAGGGTATTTGTTGCATTCTGAGGGAAAAGTCACATTTGTTTTAAGTTTTATAAGATTAAAAAATTTCTTCTCAACGTATACAGTTTTTCAGAGATTTCCAGAAATGGATCTTTCTGCTTTCGTATAAATTACCATGCCCCTGGATTTATGCTGTCTCCAACAGATAATCTATCAATTTTTCTATAGTCAGATCAGTAGACAAAGTTTCAAGGGATTCAAACCAAGTTTCAAGTAGGTAACTGCCATAATCTCTTTGAAGAAATTAAAAATTATTTTTGTCAGTTTATTTCATTGAATAAAACATTACTACTAGAAATGACAGTTTCCCTATTTAAAAATCTAAATATAAAAACAAATCTAACTTCTTCCATAAATTATTTAAAGAAACCTAAAATAATCTGTTTTATGAAATGGGTTTTGCATCAGTTTCTCCAAAAACATTCAAATGACTGAAGATTTTTCTAAATAAGTATAATCATTAATTGCATGATATGCGTGACTCTGACTTATGACAATAGTGTCTCCCTGGAATGGTTTTTAGTCTGTGGATAGGATAGAGCAAAAGATGATAGGTAAGGTCAAGTCAGAGAAAAACAATAAATACCTCCATAAGTCAGAATCATACTTAATCTCTCTGTGCTAGAAACTAAGCATTGTTAATTTAAATAAAGTGTGTCACAATATATTGAAATATGCTGAAATTTTTAAGATGCATTTGCATTTTTATGATGAATTTGCATCAGAAATACTCTGTTCTTGATATTTGTAGTCAACATGCTATGAAATTATTGCAATAGTAATATCAAGTAAGAGTTATTTGTAACCCACTTTTAAAGAGCTTAAGCTTCAGGTTAACCTTTATTAGTCACATAATCAGAAGTAAGTACTGCCTCCATCATTCCTTAAAAATATTTTCATTGTCGGGACTTTCCCTGGCGGTCCAGTGGTTTGTACTCCACGCTTCCACTGCAGGGGGCACAGGTTCGATCCCTAGTCAGGGAACTAAGATCCTACATGCCACGCATTGCGCAGCCAAAAATAAAATTTTCGTTGTCATAT
Source organism: Phocoena sinus (assembly GCF_008692025.1). Lineage (NCBI taxonomy): Eukaryota > Metazoa > Chordata > Mammalia > Artiodactyla > Phocoenidae > Phocoena > Phocoena sinus. The sequence continues at coordinate 32,164,637 of NC_045766.1, forward strand.
GTACCTGCGTGCCAGTATGGCATTAAAAAGTTAAAACGGATAGCCCATTTATACTTCTGCCAAACCACTTTATCAGACAACCAGAAAGGAAAGAAATCTAAGGCGGAGAATATAAAACCCAAATGCCTTAAGGGCCAGGCAGGAAACGTGAATAAGTGAGCAAGAAATAAAGTACGAGCTGTGGGGTCTGGGAGGCACTGGAGAGCACAGGCCCAGTCTAAAGGGGTCGGTCAATGTTCAGACTTAGCCCTTTGCTGCCTTAGAGGATTGTCTGCCTAGTGGGTATGGTGCACTGCACACTACCCTTTGTGGTTCCATATACATCAGAGTCTTCGTGAACAAGGGGTGGTTGTGTCTGTTCCTCCCAGGGTTGGTTGTATACAAACTTGTACAACCTAATGCAGTGGCCCTGGTGTCCAGTGTTGCCAGATCTTATGATTTTTTTTCCAGATATTCTGAACATTTGGATGTTCATATGTGAAATCTCTCAATTTTGAAATATTTTCAACTAATTTAAGTTTTTACATATACTTTGAGAACTACAGAAAATCCATCCTACCACAAATTCATATGTCATCTTATGTATAACACCTGGGAGAAAAAGGTCATTTTCCAAAGTCTAGATTATTCTGCAGACATATAGAAGAATTATATGATCAGAGCATCCTATCTAACCACAGTATTATAATTTGGAAGTTATATTCTGAAGACTTCATTGGAACTGATTAGAAAAAGGAAGTCATTTATTTTTTGCAGTTTAGAGTTTTAGAGCTCTGTAGTCTGTTGCCTCAATCATAACTTCAGGGACATACAGGTCTATTTCATTGAAGTTACAATGAAGCATGGTTGGCTAAATCTTTAGAGCAGGTAACTCTGTATACAGAGTAAGTTGCTAGCAAAAGATCAGGGTTCAGTGGCAAACCAGCTAGCTAGCTAAGAAAAATTAGTATATACCATAACTTTTAAGAACAAACTGGGACTTACGTGGCCTATACCCATCTATCCATCATCCATCCATGTATGCATTCATCTATCCATTTATCCATCCATCCTTCTAACCATCTATCTATTCTTCTCTCTCACCCTACCTCCTTCCCTTCCTCTCTTTCTTCTGTTCCTTCCCTGTTTTCCATCCACCTATCCGTCTACTTATCCATTTGTCCATTCATCCATCTTTCCATTCATTCAATCAACCCCATCCCACTGCATCTCCCTCCCACCCACCCCAAGAAAGTTTTCTGGCCTTTTGTTTTCACACCGTCCATCTCACTTAAAGATAAATACAAGTAATTTGGATTAAGTTCACATTGAAGCTTTGGTGGTTTTTTTTTTTTAGATATATAGTCCTTTTTTTTTTTAACCTTCACCCTTTAAAACTAAATTCACTATTTATACAGATTATGCATAACCTAGGGTCTACTTATGTTGTAGTTGTAAATTTCACCCCTAAAATTAGAGTGTGTAAGAAATAACACTTTTATTTACATCAGATTTATTTTCCTGAACTGAAACTAAGTCCAATTCTAAACTCCAATTTCACTGTGTTGGATAGAAATATCAGGCGGCGTCACTGGGATTCCAGAACCCCATCCTCACATCTCCTCTTCTTTCTGTCTCTACTCAAATAGAGGTCCTGTGCAGTCCAGTAGTCTCAGACAGCCTACCCATTCTCCATTCCTCAGTCAGCACTGGTCACTGCTGATGTCCTCAGTGTCCATGTTTACAAGATCTCTTTTTTTTTTTTTTTTTTTTTTTTTTCGGTATGCGGGCCTCTCACTGCTGTGGCCTCTCCCGTTGCGGAGCACAGGCTCCGGACGCGCAGGCTCAGCGGCCATGGCTCACGGGCGCAGCCGCTCCGCGGCATGTGGGATCTTCCCTGACCGGGGCATGAACCCGTGTCCCCTGCGTCGGCAGGCAGACTCTCAACCACTGCGCCACCAGGGAAGCCCACAAGATCTCTTGAAGGCAGGTACTCCAGGGCTTCTATGCCTGCCTTGGGTACAAGCATCCTTGCCTGAGCCCCTTAGCCTCCCTCCCTTAGCAGCCCATTCCTTGGAAAGCCTGCTGCCTGCAGGGCTGCTGTGAAAGAACACGCCACATGCCTGACTACCCAGGGACCCTGCACACTGCCCGCCTCCTCTCCAGGGTCTGGAGGAACTTTTCTCTCTGCTCTCCTTCACAGTTTTTGCCTACATGCGATCCTCAGAAGCACACCTCTCTTCTCTCCTCCTAGCATATTGCCCTCAGTCAGTTTAGGTTTATGATTTCAGAAGACCTAAAAGTAAGTTTGCTGTAAACGGCTTCAGCTTCGCCATGCGTGGCAACACTACCAGAAATAAGGAAACAAAAGGCCAAGAAACTTTGCTGAGGGGCTGGAGTGAGAGGGGAGTTGCAGAGGGATGCGGTTGTTTTAACAGAAAGAATAGAAAACAAAGATTTCCAGCTTATCACTTTCATTATACTTAATGAAATTAATGCAGGTGGTTTACTTGAAACTTAGCATAGTGATTACAAATCTGGTTTGGAAGTTTAAATACAGCTGTACCACAGGATATAATTTCCCTATACTTTCATTTTTTTCATCTATAAAATGGGGATAATAGTAGTAATTATTTCAGAGTTGTGTTTAAGTGAGTTCTAAACATATTTGATAAAAACATTTTCTTAAAGCACTTTTATAGACAAGTCTAAGAGTCTAGAATAAAGCCTGGAATGTAGTAAGCACTGAGTTTTATTTATTATTTCCCAACTCAGTAGTGCAATAAAATAGAATTAAATTGATTGAATAGAAACAGAAATAAATTCTATGAAGCTGTTGCTTCTTTAGATATCAATTTTGAGAATAATTCAACTGATTGTGAACTTTTAGTTTGAAATGATATAAATTATTTTGAAAAGACTTTAAATCAGCTTTATACTTCTATCATAATCTACCTAAATAGGCTTGAATTACCGTATCTAAATTCAAACCTCCAACCAAATCTCCATTATAATTCTTTTTCTCTCTACTTCCTTCCTTTCTCCTTGAACTGATTTTACCTACACATACGTCTCATTTGTAACTTACCTTCCTAGTAATTTTTTCTGCACCTTCATACAGATCAATTTAAAATTTTAATATGAATATCATGTAATTAAAGTATTGCATTCCTCAGAAACACGCCATTCTGCTCTGCAAATACCTTTGTAGGGGAAATTCGAAATTGACAAATACATTCACTTAAATGTTGCCTTGTGCTGAAAACTGAAGAAAAAATTTTTAATTGGCTACTTGTACAATCATTATTAATAAATCAACCCATCTGATGTAAAGATGGATATTACGGTCATTTCAAAAGTGATTTTTTGTTTTTGGTAAGTGGGTCCTACAGCATTATGTCTTCATATTCGTGAGTTATTGCACCCTGGCTAGTATTTTCATTGCTGCCTTATGTTTATTTGCTGCAAATCCCTCTCAAAACTGTGTGCATTGGTTATAATGTTAATGAGGAAGATAACTCAAACTGAAATGCAAATCATAAATGCTTTAGAGTTTTAGAGAGATAGGGTAAATTTAACTCATTTTCAGCGTGTGCAGCCTCAATTATGCATGGGATGAAATACAATAGGCAAATTGCAGCATAATAATAAATAATAAATTTAAAACCTATAACCTGTACAGTCTTTAAAACGACTGTTTATCAAATTGCACATTATTCTTTTTCATTCATCTTTTCATCCTCTCTTTCTCAGTCTTCCCACCCCACTATTATGGGATAATGATTTCATAAGATCTAGAGTATTAAATTTTGCTTGCTCTACTGTCTCAAATTACCGTCTTTGTTATTACTGGTTTGTTTTTGTTGTCTTTCACAAGTCTTTGACTCAGTAGTGGTAGCAAATGACAGAGATCTTCAAGTGTCTTAAATAATGCCTAGCAATGTAATAGTACTCCACCTGAGAGGATGCCTCCCTAGCTCCATTACCTAGTTTAATCACTGATCATTGTGCCCACCATCTAATTGTGATAACAGTCTAATTGCAGCTGTTACAAGGATGCCAGTTAAGTAATCTGTGCTTCTCAATGGCAGCTTTGTTTTATAGGGCCATCTCTGACAAGAGGAAATTGGCAGATATTTTTCTAACAAATGTTCATCCCAGATGCTGCTAGTATTTAAATAGGACGCACCAAGATTCAGATAGAAACATAAAATCATTTGATATTTTAAAACCTAGAAGTCTAAACTAATCTCATAGAAAGAACAGTAATTCAGTATGTGGGAAAGGGCCCTGTACTTGGTAAAATAAGTTAGATTTTTCAATGTTTATATGTCAAAGAGAACAGGGACTATATGCGTAATATTTATTTTAACGCCATGGTGGAGCCATTGTGAACATCAGTGCTAACACCCCATATGCAATGTATATATCTTCATTATCTCCCATTCAGGGTTTTTACTGAAATCTAATCAACCATTTTTTGGATGTGAAATTTTGTAGAACACTTGCTATTCCAAGAAGTCCTGAGGGTCTAAACCAGCAGTGAAAACCAGTCTGTTTCCTCCCAATAAAATTCCTGTATGAATGATCACAACCCCTTCCATGCCTGTGTTGTTGTCGCTATAGTGAACAGGGAAATAAATAAGACCAAAGGAATGAAAATGAATGTTTTGGTTTCATTACATCGTTAAGTCAGTTTTGTGCGTTGAATTATTTAGCATCTTAATAATAAATTTCCCTAATGATTTAACATGTGCTCAGTTCCTAGGTTAAAGTCAGAAATAGCAGAGCTACCAGATGGCTAGTAACCAGATTAAAACAAAACAAATTGCAGTATTATTTTTAAAAGAATTAAGCAGGTTTCAGTTTTTTTCAAAATACTTTTATTTGTAGGCAGCAATTAGGAGAAACAACGTGTACCAGCACACAGTTAAACTGGCTTTTATTCTTCACTTGAGACTAGTTCTAATTGATCACTATGCTGTTGTATGATTTGATTGTGCTGACAGTTACATGCCACTGTTCCCATAATAACAATTTTTCTTCTTTGTTCAAATGAATTTCCTAATTACACGTGTGATGGGATGTTTTAATTCTTTTCCCTTTTCAAATCCACCTTCCTGTTGCAATGCATGATGGGCAGGCTCAATATTGTGCATGACACCCGCTACAAGTGTTGGTAGGTGCCAGCTTTGTTTCTTGATTATCTTAAACCTATGGTGCACCTCACAGCCCCTCAAAATCCACTGCTAAGTTTAACTTATATCTATTGGGCAAGTCCATTTCCTTTTTACTAACACCTGTCAATTAAATGCCATTTTCTTTTTAATTGACATGGACTCACATAAATGTTTTCTTTACACACAAGTTTCCTTTAGTCACCTTTAGTGGATTTTGATTGGACTATGAGTTCTGGTGTGTAAGAAAAAAAAAAACTATCTCATAAAAGTAATATATTGTATATTTTTACAATAGTAAATAAGAAAACATACTTTTATTCAAACAGATAATTGTATATATGAAGTAAATACCTGTATTTTGACTTAGATTTTGAATGTCTGACTATGAACACTATATAAAATTCTTGTTTTTGACTTAGCAAATTAAGCCTGTTTGTGTCAATTTTCTTGATTTGATGGTAACAAGCTTTTTTTCCCCTTTTTTTTTCTCTTTCATCCCCCTTCCCCTTCTCTCCTTGGAATGTTGTCCTGCTTTGCGCTGTGATTGCATGTCACTCACTGGTGATGATGCCCCGTCACACGGCTTGTTGCTGTGATAAATACCATGCCCAATTATCTCCTCCATGTTGCCATGGTTTCCATATTGCTACACTCTTCTGTATGTTTGCTTATATGATTTTCCCTCCGAAAGTTCCCATGGTGCACGGTGCTACGCCAGCCACTGTGTCCGCAGCAACAACATCTGCCACAAGTGTTCCCTTCGCTGCAACCGCCACAGCCAACCAGGTTTGCTAATTTACAGCTTTGTTTCTTAAAAACCAACTCTCGTAGGGCTCAGTCCGACAGCCCTGACGCACGTGGATTTCCCGCTGAGGTCCGTGGGAGTCGCGTGTCTGTGAGGGCTGTAGAGGGTGCTTTAAGAGCATGGGGTTTCAAAGATACCTCTTGTTGGCCTACACATTCTCTCTGATGAGCGGCAGAATGCTTTTATGCCATTTATAAGTGCTCCAAAGTTGTCGCGGCTCCATTTCTAAAGCTACTAAAATGATATTTACACAAGCAATTCTCAGTTGGGCTCAATCCATCACGCAGGTGTTTTGACCAATCGAAATTATATAGGGTAGTGTATACAGGTGTTGAACTACAATGCGGCACACCTGAAACTTAACCATTTTTAAAATACAGGTGATTTTAAGGGTTTTGTTATAAGCATTTGATGCATACAAGTTCTTAGTTCTTGCCCAAATTCTTCATAAAAAGCAAAATATTTAAATGTTTTATCTATGCCACAAATGACCACTCTTGTAAATAGAGTTTGTTATATAGTTTTATTCAATAAGCAGATTGCGTATTCAAAATAAGTTAAATTTGTGTCCAAGTTTTGATTCTCAGTGATTTAAGGGAAAAAATAAAATTCCTAAGTGCTCTTACTTCTGTAACTACTCAGCATAAACGTTGGAGGGTTATGAAGGAAAAAAAAAAAGGCATCCAGTACGGCAAATTGAGTCATTCTATGTTCCATACAAGTTTATGGAGTGACAGATACACAGGATATTTTTAAGTGGAAGGAATCTGTTTCAGAAATTTAAACTTTATGATGTGATTGTTCAAAAGAAATTGATTATTAAAATACTTACATTTTAAAATTTGCATGGATTCAACCAGCGTTTTCTGCTCCTATTTAAAATTATGTTCTAGAAAGTACTGGTTGAATCAAAGTCAAATTTATGTAAAGTAGGTTTTGGCTTGAATATATAGATATGTTTGTTACGAAAGTAAAGTTCAGTAGGGTTAATAGCGTATGAAAAAATCTAGAGGCAAATCAAATTTCAGATAACCCCCAGACCAAGGTTAAATGTAGCCAAATGGTTCTCAGAAGAACCAGTATCAGATGGGAATCAACATGTTGCCCCTCTGGGAAAAGAAGAGCCATTAAGTACCGTCCGAATTCGCAGTTATTGCCGTAAGGAGTAGCCACCCTTGTGTCTGTAGTGCACCGTGTACTGTTGAAGAAGAACTGTAAGCTATTAGTAGAGCCATTAAAAACAACTTTCACAAGCAGCATGCCAAAATGGATGTATTTTAAAGTTTCAGACAAGCTTTAAACATTTCTTGGCGAAGAATCGTTAGTTTTTACGAAGCTTGTCAAAATAGCCCTGGATTTACGCTAACACATCAGACTCATTTACAAGAATGCTAGATTGTGCATATGTGGCATGTTAGTAAGTAATCTATGGTAGAAATTTCTTAATGGATTCAATGCAGTCCGTTTATGGTGCAGATTAATGATGTTGAACTCTCTTGTGTGTACCATGGATGACTATAGAATTGCTGGTGTAAGCAGAAGTACAGCAAAGCAAATTTCAACACGCCCTGGCCACCTTGGTCGTAGGGGACACTTTACTTTTCGCATTGTGCTGTGACCATTTCATGCATAATCTTGGGTCTTCATACTGTTTCACGACCAAAAGAAAGAAAAGGGAATGGATATATATATACACACATATATTATATCTACATATACATACATATGTATATGCCTACAGTACAGTAGCAATGCTGGAAATAGCTGATGCCACAAAATGCAGCCTGCGTGCATGCAGAAGTTTATAGCTGGCCCTTCATCTGCATCGATTGGTGTTGAAGGTCCTTGGTATGTTTCGACAGCCCCATCCTTGATGCTTCTACACTGTTGGGTGCAACATCCTGTCCTGCAGCAGCAGGAAAAATGGTATGAGAAGCTTCATTATGCTTGGAGCACATTTTCGTGCCATTTGCCAATGCTGTAAAATTGTGTGAAGATATCATCTGAGAAATGGAAATAAAATAGAGACATAATTAATTTACACTCCAGACTGTGGACTGTAATATGTTGAGTTGGTCTAGGACAACTAAATCGAAACAACAACAAAAATGCCTTCATGTATGTGATTTTACTATTCTCCCATCAACCGTGCCGAAATGGGATTCGGGCCATTTTAGAGATGAGGAAACCTAAGCATAGAGTAAGTGCTTTGCTCAAGGTTACACACCGGGAAATGGATCCACTAGTGTTAGAAGCCGTGCCTTCATTCCTCTGATTGTCTTCATCTATAGGATAGATGTCATACATCCATCTCCCAGGATAGCAGTCATACTTCTGGGTTGGAGGAGAATCAGGCTACAAACTGGAAGATCTTGGCTTTTGGGATGATTGAAACAAGTCACCTCTATATTCCTTATTGTATTTCCTTATGGTATCTTCTCTCAAGTTTTGTAATTCTCTTGCCCATTTAAAGTACAATAAAATGTGCAATTGGGATTCAGAAATAGGTTCTGAAGTAGATGTAACACCGTTATCCAGTTCTTTTGAAATACTCCTTTATAATTCTTACCTGGTACTTTTAACTTGGAAAAAAAGTTAGACACCATCAGTTGAATGAAAATGTAGAAACTGCTTGCACAAAAATAGGCAAGACATTTCTTACTTTACTTTTTGGATTACTGAATAACTGAAACCACAGGTGTGTGTGTGTGTAGGCCAACAAAAAGGGCTTCTTTCAATTACTACTCTGCATGAATTTTTGATAGTTTTACTTCTCTTCCTAAAAACTGATAACATTTATAGAATAGTATTTAACACAAAGATTTTTAAAACTGAGTTGCTACTTTGGCATTAAGTTTACATTAACTTACTGTTATGTTGACCAGATAAGGACTGTCACCTCACAGCTGAATTTCACTTTTCTTAAAAAATTTAATATTAAAATGTTTTCATCTCTTGGTTGTTGGCTTGCTTGCATGGATCATTCATTAAATAATTTTTTATTTGCTAGATACCCATAATATCTGCCGAACATCTGACTAGCCACAAGTATGTTACCCAGATGTAGAATTTTCATCACTACACAGTAAGTTCATTGTGTAATATAGAGTGTATATCCGTGATAGTTTTTTTTTTTTTTTTTAAGATAACAATTGTGTAATGCACTTAAAAAAATTTTACAAAATTTCAAAGAAAGTATTTATATAGAGCTCACAATTTTATCTTAGATGGGTTATGAGGAATTTTATCATGTGAATTCATAATAAATATGTTGATGTCACTTAAATATGTGTAATACTTAGGTTAGGATATATTAATTTTGTTTTTGTTTCATATTAGAAATAAACACAATAGTGAAGAAAAAAGGCAACTTAAAACTAAATAGAAGGCATAGATCAGAGGCTGGCAAACTTTTTCTTGAAAGATGAGATAAATATTTTTGGCTGTGTGGGCCACAGGGTTTGTGTTACAGCTGCTCCACTCTGCCACTGTCGCACAAAAGCAGCCAGAGACAATGTGTAAACTAAAAGGTGTGCTGTGTCCCAATAAAACTTTATTTACAGCAGGCAGCAGGCCAGATTTGGCTCACAGGCAGTAGTTTGCTGATCCCTGGTGTAGGTCAGCATTTATTTTATTCAAAAATTGCTTTGCTAAATCCTAAATGAGAACATGTACCCACTTTACCCCGTGCTTCGCCACACACAGGGTCATTAGAATATGAAGAGTCTGCTTTAAATAAATATATTCACACACGGACGTATGTGCACGTGTACATACACACACACACATCTATATATCCAGGTAAACTTTAGGTACTTCAGAATAGTCACCCTGGAGGATCATATAATTCTAAAGATGTTGTTGTTTCTCAAATGATTTGAAAGTCTTGTGGTTTACTTTCAGACACATTGACTTAGATACTTGCAAAGACGACCATTTTTCATCCATAGAGCATATGTTTTATTCAGTATGCATGTGTTCAAGTTATCTACATGCTCAGAAGTGTATTAGTATCTATTTTTATATTTAGAAAGAGCCGTAATGCTTAAAACTGAGTCTCGTAAATAAGATGGGTGATCATTCTTTGTTGCTTCCTTTCATTCATTTATCTGTTCATTAACATATTTACAAATGATTTTTTGGTGCTACTGTGTGTTAATTACCAGGTCGGGGGAAATAAAGATGAGTAGATAATGAGATAATGATGTAACTTTCAGCACTCTACATTAAAATAAGAGAGGTGTGAACACATCTCTCTTGGAGCAAAGATGAGGGAGCGGCTCTTCCTAACAGAGTCAGAAATTAAGTGAATTTGGACAATCAAGATTGTTACAGAGTGAAGGGAGATGTCAGGGCCTTACAGAAGAAGGGACAGAGGTGTTGAGTCAGGAGATGGGGCAGTTCAGAGGCCCTTGAGCATAGCAACAGCTGGTCAAAGGGTGAACCCATGTAGGAGAAGTGTATAGATGAAATCTGAGAGCTGTCTAAGAAAGAAATAGACTCAATCTGAGAAGTACTATCAGAGACATGCTGCAATCCTGAATTAAATGACTGAAACTGATTTTTGTGTTTCATAAGCTCTCTCAATGCAGTTCTGATGATGTTTATTATTCTGAGCAACAGCCACATTTTGAATAAGCACGTCGCTTTGCAGTATGTAGGTTTGGAAATAGAGTTGTCTTTTTGACACGTTAAAAAAAAAAAACTGTTTCAAGCTTTTATAGTCAGTTGGGTGTGTTTGATATGTGTATCTGTAACTACGTTCTATTTCTTCGCAATAATCCAGGTTGAAAAAAAATGAGATAGCAAATGGCCGTAAGTTCATCAATTAGCAAAACGGTGGATTTGTGTGTATTGAAACTTAGGCTCTTTAATGTTCTGTTTAACAAATGATGACTCATTTTCATGAGGAGTTACAATATTTAAACTGGTTTTTGAGTGCAGCAAAAGTGTGATTTCTTTCATTCTCTAGGTTGTGTGCTAAAGCACATTTTAATACGTAAAGATTCTCTGGGAACGAATTTCACGTAAAAACTGGAACCAAGCTCACAGGTGCATTGTAATAGCAGTTCAACCGTAATTTGTCAGGAGCATATGGAACAATTTTTATTTTCTTGCCTTTAGTGGGAAAAATCCAAACTTTATCCAAAACAGTCATGTAGAGTATCGTTCTTTTATTTTTTTCCAAACACATACTGTGCTAATCAAGCACCCGAAGAGAGCACATTGTGTTTAACAGGATTGTTGCATGGATTTTAATTTCGTGGGCCAAATCATTACTCTTGAAACCTATTAACCTTTAGAAGTAAAATGAGTTGTAAGTTCTGCCCCACAATGACCGTGGTAAAAAGAGCTCTACTACATTATGCCCCTTGATTCTACAAATGTATTTTATACTTTGAGCTTGGTGTTGGGTGATATTTGTTCAGAGTCTACAGTTTTATTAAGCTGTGCATGTCATTTTATTCTCGAAGAAATGATAAACAAATTTAGATCCTGGGTACTTGTGAAGTGTTTTTTGTTTTTACATGAAGATACAATATACATGCGTTCACTCTTTAAACCAAGAAATACAGTTTTCATGTTGAATGCATGTTGGAAACTGCTGTTAGATATTGGCTGTTTTAATGAAGATTATCTCTTTTTCCCTTGCAGATCATGCTAAAGAGGAAAGGACAGTGTGCTTGGTTAGAGTAAAGGACGAGGTCATTAGCCATAGTGTATATACCGTCAAGCAACACACACAAAAACCCCTCAGCCACAAGACATCCGCATATTGCATGTTAACCAGAAGACAAGACAACATGGAAATCCACTGCACACTGTTGCCTATACACTTTGTACATTTAATTGATATTTGTGCTGAGGTGATATTCCTGTCTAAAAGAACAACATTGTCTTTCTTTTCTAGCACAGAGTGATGCATTCAAATATGCAGACCTAATTAGTTTCCTATATATTCATGCCATCTTGAAAAGACAGACTATGGTGTAACCATGATTCTATTATGTATTGGTACGTCTGTAGACCAAGATATAATTTTTTAAAAATAAGTTTATTTCTTTCAAGGTTTACAAATAACAAAGGTGCACCTTGTATTTAAAATTGCCATTATAGATGAGAGCGTGCATGCACAGTCATTTTTGTTTAAGAGTAATATTTTTAATGTAGTAGATTTTAAGATGTGGTGAGGGAGGGATCTGACAGAGATGAATGTGCCAAGCAAAACCACAACTGTGTATCTTTTAAAGCACATCATGGCTTTAAGTACCATGTTGTTAAGGATTCTCATGAAGTGCCATAGACTGTACATCAAATTAGAGTATTATTTCTTCAGTGTTATTGTTTTCGGAGCCACATTTTGTTGCTTATTTGCTAGTACTAATCAGTCAAAGGGCACCATTCTTTTTTTTTTTTTTCCTTTTTTTTTTTTTGGAAACCAAAGCTGTCTCAGAAATGGCCGATTTAACTTTACCGTAACAAAATAGACAGCACAATACAAACTCTCTCAATACAGATAAACTCACACATACTGGAGATATATATAATAGATATATATATATAAAATTATTTTAATGCATTGTAGTGTAATATTTATGCATACTATACTGTATAACATGTTATTCAAAAGGGATATGCCATTTCTGAGACACGATAACAAAAAAAAAGTTGGAGGAAATTATTTTGCTTCTATTTATAGCTCTGTCAAAAGTCAGAAGACTCTAAATGCTTTGCAAAAATGGTTTCACATTTGCTTAAATGCTTCATCACAGTCACATTTAAAATAGTGACTCTAAACAAAGAAGAAAGCAGCACTCATCAGATGCATGATAAACCAAAATATGAAAATGGGAAATGTTTAATTAACCTAGTCACTGGGTGGGTTAAGTACATGGGTGAATTTTATATGTGATTTGTTTTGTTTTGTTCAGATTTACTGCTTATAGCCTTAGAAAGCCTTTTACAAAATTAAAAAAAAAAATAGATGTGCATTCAGTTTTTAAGAATGGATTCATCCAAAGGAATTCCTTTTTTGTGGTTTGGATGTTGCAGCTAGTAAAGGATATTTTTGCTCTGTTCAGCAGTTCTAAAAATTGCTGAAGTAGGGGCCAGGTCACTGGTAGTTCTAGTATGGAATGGGAGAAGTGAAAGTTCAGTTCTAGAACTTTCCATACTTCCAAGTTTACTGCAAGTTTTTATGCTTGAGAGAGATGCTTTCTAATATAAGACTGATGTGTTGATTTTACTGATTGTACTGTACATCTATTAAAGCCTTAGATTATTACATTACGGGTTGGAACCCATACCAATGTAATTTCAATCGTGTTAAGAGAGTAATGGTGACTCCATATGTTATTGTAGTTAGTTACATTATAGAATATTACTTATTTTTCTTGTTAAAATGTAGTTTTTCATTTCCTACATTTATTAGATTTCATTTTCTATTAACAATTGAATACCATTTCAGTTTATAGACTCTTGTTTTATTAGATTTTACCGATGAATTTTTCAAAATACAAAAAAAAAAATTAAAGTAGTTTTTCCTTCATAACATACTCAGTTTTGAATTACATGTAGTGTCATATGAATATTCGTATTATTGTTAACTAAATGATTTATATTTTACTGATTTAATATTAAAGTGTAAGAATGTCAGTCATTGTTAGTTCTTGTCTAGTTTTCATTAAAAGAACAAAGATCTTTTATATGGATATCTTATAAATATATAATCATTGCTAAGTAAGAAGTTAAGTTGTTGCTATCGCAACAATCCTGGCAGACAATTGAGTAATATTTTGATGATTTATTTTGTTTGTAATTAGTTATTATAAGAAGATCTAGATCCTAGATATTAGAATAAAATTTATTTTCTACTGTATCCATTTCAAATGTTAAAGTATTGTTTAATATTTTTGAAATCCCTGAATATCAGGCCTTGTTATAAATAAGCTGCGTAATCAATAAATAGAACAAGGGACTTTTTGTTGATAATCCAAATACTCAAAGTTTACGTAATGAGAATTACAGCGTGTGTGCAAACTCCTGAGGGTTGATTATGCTGCAGTTTTTAGCATGTTGGAACGTCTAGAGAGAAGGTTGACTTTTTGCACTTCTGTATATAGTCAAAAGAGAGAAACCTGTATAATAGTAAGATCTTATTTTGAATAAAAACGTCTATAATTACAAGGAGTTTTGTTAAGGCTAATACAACGACAGACTGAGCAAAATTGCTTGCAAAAGTGGCACAGAGTTAGCACTCCATACCCCTTCAAACATGTTGCTTTGCTTTTTGTGGACAGCTTGTAGTTTGCCAGGATTTTTTCAGCTGGAAAGATAGGCCATCCTTCCGAGATCTCATGACTGACAAAAACTCCATTGGGCCAAATCTGCCTGAAGATCATTACCAAAACTAGCAGGTACTTCAACCATTAAGGTGAAATCATGGATCAAATATTCCTTACATTTTTCAAAACTACTGCATGTTTAAAACTTCAACAAAACAAAAAAGAGACAGAACTATACTAAGGACATATACTATTCAAATCAGTTTCTGCCAATTTCAGTGGTTTATTGTTCACAAAAAAAAAAAAAAAAGAAAAAAATCTTCAAAACAAGTATTGACTTTCACAAAATTTCAACCATAAACAGGCAAACCAAACAGCACACAGTAGCTATAGTTGTTACGTGATTGTTTTTTAATTGCTGTAGGATCCTGTTCTTTCAGCAGGTGAAAAAGATAAAACACAGTTCAAATTTCATGGTTTTAATTTTCAACTCAGAAGCACTCAAAAACGCAAATGTGATAATGGGCACGTGTTTAATGAATTAGTGTATCCAGCCTTCACTCCAGCTGGTTATGGTGTTGCACTTATCAGCAACCCTACGCTTTCATCTGCTGAAAGGACAGATGTGCTTGGTTTTACTATTATGTAATCACAACTTACTTTCTGCTTGTAGTTGCTTAAAATTATGTATTTTGTCTTGGGCTGCAATTTGTTTTATGCTTATTTTATTATTACTGCAGTAGTTGACTTTGCTGTATGGAAAAATAAAGTGAAATTGCCCTAATAAAACTTCTCTTTCTTAAGTATATTTGTGTATCTGAGATTGAAGAGTAAATTATTTTTGTGCGTTTCAAGCATCCATGCATGTCTGTCTTGACGAACATAATGATGTAGAAATTCAATATAAGGTGTTAACTGATGGCAGGTAAGGCACTGACTATCTTCCCCACTAGCCTCTCAGACCAAGAGGGAGAATCTGAATCGTGATGTATTGCCGCCCACTGCCCAGTGTTCTCTGAAAAATCCCGTCCTCCTTTCCTCTGACACTTTAAGTGCTGTTTGATATATTTTAGATGCTGGAGGGGAAAATTCTAAGGGAAAAAAGGAAATTCTCTCATCAATTCTTTCTGTAAATGAAATTTTATTTGCCTGACTGCCCCAGGAGACTGGCACTGGATATCAGGCAATCTGAGAGAATATTTCAATAAATGCAATAATGATGACACTTGATTCAGAGGGATAAAGGTTTATGCACACACACAGCTGAACCAAGCCATGACATGACTCTTGATTGTGTGTGTGTGCGTGTGTGTGTGTGAGTTTTTTAAATGGTGAATTAAAAATTCTGTTGAAGTGAAGCCTGGTATCCCACATGGCTTTGCACTTTGCAATTTTCTCGGATAGTCAGTGAAAGCCAGAGTTCCAATGTGAAGACATTTGCTCATTTGATCATTTAGTGCTACTCTGTGTGACTGTGGCACTTGACATTTATTTGGTCAGAGCCTACAAATTCTCCTTTGTAGGTCAATGCTTGTTTTCTAAAACTTACTGCAATAAAAATAACTGCATTACTTATGATTAATACAATTCTGTTACTGGCTGAGTTCTGTGGAACACTTCTGTTATTTTCAGTGGACTCAACTATTCAAGGTGCTGCACCCCAGAGTAGCTGCCCTGGGGGGGAGATTATCTAAAGAAGGGGTTCACAGCCTTTTTGAGTAACATCAAAACATCTGGCTCCTCTCCAATTAGTGATAGTACTTTGGGGTAACTTTTAACTGAAAAAATACAGTAACAGATAGCAATTGTAACGTTTTTGTTAATCACAACAACATATACGTGCATCTGAAAAACAGTCATTTGAGATACTCATTCTCCAGACAATGCTTATTGTTCAGAAGGAGTTATTACTGCAGGGACCACTAGGGGTCCTCAGCTCACAGGATGGGACCCTGTCTTAGAAGTCTGGTTTCTTATTTCATTACAGACCCTTGACATTCACGGAGTTTACACCTTGGAATGACCCTGAAGATCAGTGACAATCTAAATTTGACTGAGGCGCACCTTCATACAGGAAATAGTCACTCAACATGGGAGTGAACCTGTGGGACAGTCAGCAACGAGATTTTGCTATTTTTCTACTTTTTTTTTTTTTGTGGTACACGGGCCTCTCACTGTTGTGGCCTCTCCCGTTGCGGAGCACAGGCTCCGGACGCGCAGGCTCAGCGGCCATGGCTCACGGGCCCAGCCGCTCCGCGGCATGTAGGATCTTCCCAGACCGGGGCACGAACCCGTGTCCCCTGCATCGGCAGGCAGACTCAACCACTGCGCCACCAGGGAAGCCCTTTCTACTTGTTTTTACTCCACTCACTGATGAGTCTGAAGCAGTCACTTTACTATTTGAGACAGTCTATATGTTCTGGAGCAAAATTATAATGTTCAAGATTTGGAAACTTTTTACAGTCTAGAACATATCAAGATTTGGAAACTTTTTACAGTCTAGAACATATCCACTTTAATGTTCAAAGTCCACGTATTAATATGAAGGGATACAAAATGCGGAAGTTGGAGATTAAATGTTAAAGGATTTGTTTTGACTTTTCTTGACCTTTCAAAAACACTGAACCTCACTGAAGTGACTAGAAAGTGGCCTTGTGCTATGGCTGGCCTCAGCCCAGCCTCCAGCATACGGCCCTTGCTATGGTTGGTCCCAGCTATGCAGCACTTGGGGTGGACAGTAAATCTGAAGCTACCCTCAGACTGTAGCTGTGTGAGGCCACACCAGGCCACAGCTTACAACTCCAGATTTCTTATGAGTTGGACTCTAGGTTTTCAAAGGGCCCTGTGTGTTCTGAACTCCCGAAGAGCAAAATCTAGATGTGTGCTGGGGCCGACTGGGGCCCGGGGCTGGAGCACTCTCCTTCCTCCAAGCCCTGTAGCCAAACTCCCTCAGAGCTGCCACTTGCCCCGGACACCTGGCATCCTCAACTGCCCTGTCCTACCCTTTACCTGTCCTCCACCAGGGGGTTGAGGCAACCAAGGGGGTCAGAGCTACTCCTTTTTGTCTTAGGAAGCAGCCCCCTCGGTTCTCTTCCTATTTTGTCTTAGGAAGCAGCCCCCTCGGTTCTCTTCCTATTTTGTCTTAGGAAGCAGCCCCCTCGGTTCTCTTCCTTTTTTGTCGTATGAGCTTTTTCTTTATTCATGTGATATTTTTCTTTTGCTAATTAAATGTTGGGGAAAAAAATATATCCTGCCCTTAAGTGTACCATTTTAGGAGAAAAGAGCAGTGGCAGATTAGAACACAGACAAAATCTGTTACTATTAGTGACCTATTTAGGTTTTTCAGAAAAAATGTACTGAAGCAAGTGCAGTCAGTTTCTTTCTTCCTGATTGGGTTTCATAATGACAAGACAGAATTTCTCACAGGTAAAGAATAAACCTGAAGGTTCGTTCATGGTGGTGGGGAGCCACTGGGTTGTCATGTGAATTCTGACTGCTGCTGTCGGTCACAGGTGCCTCTTGGTGGAGCCTGGGCTGTTGAATCCCTGCCCTTGGAATTTAGCAGAGCCTGGTGGCTGCGTTCAACTGCAGCTTCGGGTGGGCTTGTATGATTCCACTGCAAAGGGCACAATTTCACTGGAGGGAAATTTTAACTATTGCAACCACTGCGTGTGCTGAGGTCATGAATTCATCTAGGAAATAAAAAAGCATAGAACACTTCCACAGAAGTGTTCCACATCTGGATGAGTCCTCAGACCTCCAAGTGCCTTGCTTATTAAATCTGTTCTGACACTAGATATGCAGTTGCTATAGGGGAATTAAATAATGAAATATACCCCCCAAGCTATAGCTGAAAGGCAATTGCTTGGACCAGGGTAGCTGTGACCGAAATTACCCATGCAGACAGGATCCATTCACAGGAGAACACCGTGTTCACAAGGGGTGTAGAAATAGTGGTGGTGGTGCCTTTCAAGGTCTGGGCCTCAGTGAGCAGTCTGCAGAAGAAGTCCATGCTTGAACTTAAATGTAAAGCAATGCCGTGCCAAAGAACCAGAAAGTTAGCCAAGCAGATCTCCAAAATCTATTTAGAATGGCACACAGTACACTAGTCTAGAAGAGAGTATTATAAGCCTCTTGACTAAAGTCTTATGGTGAGAGACCCCTGAAGTCGCATAATATAACAGGACTTTAGGTTTCGGATGAAAGTAGAAGGACATCTGAGGAGCTTGACTTTAGGTTTCGGATGAAAGCAGAAAGACATCTGAGGAACTAGAAGCCTGCAGCAGAGGCTGAACAAAAGAAGCCTTTGTAATGGACAACTAGCAAATTAACAGTCGAAATTTGGACACGGTGAATGGGGCTTCAGTAACAGGAAGAACGTCAGCACTTGCCCTGCTTTGCCTTGGCACTGGGAGGCACTGCCTCTTCCTTTCACAAATGCAACCAATTCCCAGATGTGGGCCTAGGTGGACTCTGAAGATAAATATAAGTAGTAATATCTGGAGGGTTAAGGAATGAGACAGAGAGAAGGGCACTTTTGACAACCTTGTGCATGTTAGTGGTGGGTACTACCCAGGGCCACCAACAACACAGATGCTGGTCAAACCACAGGAAAAGAGTATAACCTCCTGAAATGATTATTGTTAAGACATGCATTGGAAGCTTCCTTAAACTCATAAAAATCAAAGCTACTCATTAGAAATGGCATTAAAGCACTGGGGGAGGCACTGCAAGTGGTTAAGATCAAGGGCTCTGCAATCAGTCCACCTGGACTCATGTCTCAATTTTTCAGTTCTTTGACCTTGGCGGAGCTACATCACCTCTCTGGGACTCAAGTTTCCACCTTCGTAAGATAGAAAGAGCAATGAGAATATTTACCTTGCAGGGTTGCTGAACGGTTTCCAGACTGAATTACCTGGGGCATCATTAAAAAAGTATTGATGCTTGGTCCCTTCCACCAGACATTCTGATTTAATTGCTATGGAGGCAACTACTGGGTTAATGTATATAAAATGCTTAGAACAGTGCCTGGCATACAGCAAGAAATTAATACATGGTAACTATGACTGCTATTTTATCATTATCCATTTCTCAAGTGACTCCACGTAATCTTTAATTTTCATCCTAGTTCCTAGGTTACACATCCCTTTCAAAGCAGTCATGGACATACTCTATTTGTGTCATCTCTAATTCTATCTTTCCTGTTCAGAAGTGAAACTCTATCTTCCCGTTATTTACCACCACAACAGGTCCTGCTCATTGCTGCAAATACAGCAAACATTTCAAAACTAGAATCAAGTGCTTTCTGACTCACTGAACATTTTAAATTCACGAGCCAGCACGATATGATCACAGACCATACTTAACCATGTCAGTCTGAAAGCGACCCTTTAGACGTACCTAAACTCAACTATTTGAATTCCCTCTTTACTTAAGTCATGCTCAAGATCAAATCATAGAATGGATGCCTTAATGATCATGAAAACTGTGTCATTAAACAATACATTTAAAGTGTTTTTATTCTATTTATCAAAATATTTCTAATTACATTTGAGTAGCACTACTATATTTATGATATTTCATCATAGGTTTAGTTTAGATGCTTAAATTAGCACTGACTCAGCTCCATAAACACACATAAGAAGCTAGCCAGAATTGGGAGATTGGGATTGACATATATACACTAATATATATAAAATGGATAACTAATAAGAACTTGCTGTATAAAAAAGTAAATAAAATAAAATTCAAAAACAAACAAAGGAATCTAGCCAGGCACCACGCTGGGCTTGAGATGCAAGGTTGAAAGGCAAGAACCTCACAGGGCAATGACTAAAACAAGACGTATAGGCTACTGCATACACACGGATCTAGTATTTCCTACCTCCCACTCCTGCTCCAAGCCCTTAACTGAACCACAACATACATTAGAATAGGTTAAATGAAAACCGCCCTCTCTTCTCGAATACAATACTATGACTACTCTATTCATTATCCAACTCATTTTATCCTTAAAAAGTAATCTGAGGGGCGGAGGGGAAGATGGCAGAAGAGTAAGACACAGAGACCACCTTCCTCCCCACAGATACACCAGAAATACATCTACACGTGGAGCAACTCCTACAGAACACCTACTGAACGCTGGCAGAAGACCTCAGACCTCCCAAAAGGCAAGAAACTCCCCACGTAACTGGGTAGGGCAAAAGAAAAAAGAATAAACAGAGACAAAAGAATAGGGACGGGACCTGCACCTCTGGGAGGGAGCTGTGAAGGAGGAAAGGTTTCCACACACTAGGAAGCCCCTTCGCAGGCGGAGACAGCGGGTGGCGGAGGGGGAAGCTTCGGATCCGCGGAGGAGAGCACAGCAACAGGGGTGCGGAGGGCAAAGCAGAGAGATTCCCACACAGAGGATCGGTGCCGACCGGCACTCACCACCCTGCCTGCTCACCTGCCGGGGCAGGCGGGGCTTCGAGCTGAGGCTCGGGCTTTGGCCGGAGCGCAGGGAGAGGACTGGGGTTGGCGGCGTGAACACAGCCTGCAGGGGGTTAGTGCACCACGGCTAGCCGGGTGGGAGTCCGGGGAAAAGGTCTGGAGCTGCCGAAGAGGCAAGAGACTTTTTCTTACCTCCTTGTTTCCTGGTGCGCGAGGAGAGGGGATTGAGAACGCTGCTTAAAAGAGCTCCAGAGACGGGACGAGCGCGGCTAAAAGCGCGAACCCCAGAGACGGGCGGGAGATGCTAAGGCTGCTGCTGCCGTCACCAACGGGCCTGTGTGCGAGCACAGGTCACTATCCACACCCCTCTTCTGCGGAGCCTGTGCAGCCCGCCACTGCCAGGGTCCAGGGATCCAGGGACAACTTCCCCGGGAGAACGCACGGCGCGCCTCAGGCTGTGCAACGTCACGCCGGCCTCTGCCGCCATAGGCCCGCCCCGCACTCCGTGCCCCTCCCTCCCCCGGCCTGAGTGAGCCAGAGCCCCCGAATCAGCGGCTACTTTTACCCCGTCCTGTCTGAGTGAAGAACAGACACCCTCCGGCGAACTACACGCAGAGGCGGGTCCAAATCCAAAGCTGAGCCCCTGGGAGCTGTGAGAACAAAGAGAAAGGGAAATCTCTTCCAGCAGCCTCAGAAGCAGTGGATTAAAGCTCCACTATCAACTTGATGTACCCTGCATCTGTGGAATACCTGAATAGACAACGAATCATCCCAAATTGAGGACGTGGACTTTGAGAGCAAGATTTATGATTTTTCCCTTTTCCTCTTTTTGTGAGTGTGTATATGTATGCTTCTGTGTGAGATTTTGTCTGTATAGCTTTGCTTCCACCATTTGTCCTAGGGTTCTATCCGTACGTTTTTTTTTTAATAATTATTTTTTAATTTAATAACTTTATTATACTTTATTTTACTTTATCTTCCTTCTTTTTTTCCTTCCTCCCCTCCTTCCTTCCTTCCTCACACCGTCCCTCCCTCCCTCCCTCTCTTTCTTTCCTTCTTTCCTTCTTCTTTCTTCCTTCCTTCAGGCCTACCATTTTTCTTTCTTTCTTTCTTTCTTTCTTCTACTAATTCTTTCTCTCTACTTTTTCTCCCTTTTATTCTGAGCCGTGTGGATGAAAGGCTCTGGGTGCTGCAGCCAGGAGTCACTGCTGTGCCTCTGAGGTGGGAGAGCCAAGTTCAGGACACTGGTCCACAAGAGACCTCCCAGCTCCACATAGTATCAAACGGCGAAAATCTCCCAGAGATCTCCACCTCAATGCCAGCACTCAATTTCACTCAATGACCAGCAAGCTACAGTGCTGGACACCCTATGCCAAACAACTAGCAACACAGGAACACAACCCCACCCATTAGCAGAGAGGCTGCCTAAAATCATAACAAGTCCACAGACAACCCAAAACACACCACCAGACATAGACCTGCCCACCGGAGAGACAAGATCCAGCCTCATCCACCAGAGCACAGGCACTAGTCCCCTCCACCAGGAAGCCAACACAACGCACTGAACCAACCTTAGCCACTGGGGACAGACACCAAAAACAATGGGAACTACGAACCTGCAGCCTGCAAAAAGGAGACCCCAAACACAGTAAGATAAGCAAAATGAGAAGACAGAAAAACACACAGCAGATGAAGGAGCAAGATAAAAATGCACCAGACCTAACAAATAAAGAGGAAATAGGCAGTCTACCTGAAAAAGAATTCAGAGTAATGATAGTAAAGATGATCCAGGGACTTCCCTGGTGGCGCAGTGGTTGGGAACCCGCCTGCCGATGCAGGGGACACGGGTTTGAGCCCTGGTCCTGGAGGATCCCACATGCCGCGGAGCGGCTGGGCCCGTGTGCCACAACTACTGAGACTGCGGTCTGAGAAGCCCATGCACCGCAACGAAGAGTGGCACCCACTCTCCGCAGCTGGGGAGGGCCCACACGCAGCAATGAGGACCGAACACAGCCAATAAATAAATCAATAATTAAAAAAAAAAAAAAAAAGATCCAAAATCTTGGAAATAGAAGAGACAAAATGCAAGAAACATTTAACAAGAACCTAGAAGAACTAAAGATGAAACAAACAATGATGAACAACACAATAAATGAAATGAAAAATACTCCAGAAAGGATCAATAGTAGAATAACTGAGGCAGAAGAACGGATAAGTGACCTGGAAGATAAAATAGTGGAAATAACTACTGCAGAGCAGAATAAAGAAAAAAGAATGAAAAGAACTGAGGACAGTCTCAGAGACCTCTGGGACAACATTAAATGCACCAACATTCGAATTATAGGGGTTCCAGAAGAAGAAGAGAAAAAGAAAGGGACTGAGAATATATTTGAAGAGATTATAGTTGAAAACTTCCCTAATATGGGAAAGGAAATAGTTAATCAAGTCCAGGAAGCACAGAGTTCCATACAGGATAAATCCAAGGAGAAATACGCTAAGACACATATTAATCAAACTGTCAAAAATTAAATACAAAGAACACATATTAAAAGCAGCAAGGGAAAAACAACCAACAACACACAAGGGAATCCCAATAAGGTTAACAGCTGATCTCTCAGCAGAAACTCTGCAAGCCAGAAGGGACTGGCAGAACATACTGAAAGTGATGAAGGAGAAAAACCTGCAACCAAGATTACTCTACCCAGCAAGGATCTCATTCAGACTTGATGGAGAAATTAAAACCTTTACAGACAAGCAAAAGCTGAGAGAGTTCAGCACCAGCAAACCAGCTGTACAATAAATGCTAAAGGAACTTCTCTAGGCAAGAAACACAAGATAAGGAAAAGACCTATAATAACGAACCCAAAACAATTTAGAAAATGGGAATAGGAACATACATATCGATAATTACCTTAAACGTAAATGGAATAAATGCTCCCACCAAAAGACACAGATTGGCTGAATGGATACAAAAACAAGACCCACATATTTGCTGTCTACAAGAGACCCACTTCAGACCTAGAGACACATACAGATTGAAAGTAAGGGGATGGAAGAAGATATTCAATGCAAATGGAAACAAAAAGAAAGCTGGAGTAGCAATTCTCATATCAGACAAAATAGACTTTAAAATAAAGACTATTAGAAGAGACAAAGAAGGACACTACCTAAGGATCAAGGGATCGATCCAAGAAGAAGATATAACAATTGTAAATATTTATGCACCCAACATAGGAGCACCTCAATACATAAGGCAGATACTAACAGCCATAAAAGGGGAAATCCACACTAACACTTTCATAGTAGGGGACTTTAACACCCCACTTTCACCAATGGATAGATCATCCAAAATGAAAATAAATAAGGAAACACAAGCTTTAAATGATACATTAAATAAGATGGACTTAATTGATATTTATAAGACACTCCTTCCAAAAACAACAAAATACACATTTTTCTCAAGTTCTCATGGAACATTCTCCAGGATAGATCATATCTTGGGTCACAAATCAAGCCTTGGTAAATTTAAGAAAATTGAAATTGTATCAAGTGTCTTTTCCGACCACAACGCTATGAGACTAGATGTCAATTACAGGAAAAGATCTGTAAAAAAAACCAACACATGGAGGCTAAACAATACACTACTTAATAACGAAGTGATCACTGAAGAAATCAAAGAGGTAATAAAAACATACCTAGAAACAAATGACAATGGAGACATGACGACCCAAAACCTATGGGATGCAGCAAAAGCAGTTCTAAGCGGGAAGTTTATAGCAATATAAGCCCACCTTAAAAAACAGGAAACATCTCGAATAAAAAGCCTAACCTTGCACCTAAAGCAATTAGAGAAAGAAGAACAAAAAACCCCCAAAGTTAGCAGAAGGAAAGGAATCATAAAAATCAGAACAGAAATAAATGAAAAAGAAATGAAGGAAACGATAGCAAAGATCAATAAAACTAAAAGCTGGTTCTTTGAGAAGTTAAACAAAATTGATAAACCATTACCCAGACTCATCAAGAAAAAAAGGGAGAAGACTGAAATCAATAGAATTAGAAATGAAAAAGGAGAAGTAACAACTGACAATGCAGAAATACAAAAGATCATGAGAGATTACTACAAGCAACTCTATGTCAATAAAATGCACAACCTGGAAGAAATGGACAAATTCTTAGAAATGCACAACCTGCCAAGACTGAATCAGGAAGAAATAGAAAATATGAACAGACCAATCACAAGCACCGAAATTGAAACTCTGATTAAAAATCTTCCAACAAACAAAAGCCCAGGACCAGATGGCTTCACAGGCGAATTCTATCAAACATTTAGAGAAGAGCTAACACCTATCCTTCTCAAACTCTTCCAAAATATAGAAGAGGGAAGAACACTCCCAAATTCATTCTATGAGGCCACCATCACCTTGATACCAAAACCAGACAAGGATGTCACAAAGAAAGAAAACTACAGGCCAATATCACTGATGAATATAGATGCAAAAATCCTCAACAAAATACTAGCAAACAGAATCCAACAGCACATTAAACGGATCATACACCATGATCAAGTGGGGTTTATTCTCGGAATGCAAGGATTCTTCAATATACGCAAATCAATCAATGTGATAAACCATATTAACAAATTGAAGGAGAAAAACCATATGATCATCTCCATAGATGCAGAGAAAGCTTTCAACAAAATTCAACACCCATTTATGATAAAAACCCTGCAGAAAGTAGGCATAGAGGGAACTTTCCTCAACATAATAAAGGCCATATATGACAAACCCACA
This sequence comes from Phocoena sinus, assembly GCF_008692025.1. Lineage (NCBI taxonomy): Eukaryota > Metazoa > Chordata > Mammalia > Artiodactyla > Phocoenidae > Phocoena > Phocoena sinus. The sequence continues at coordinate 32,190,108 of NC_045766.1, forward strand.
GCCAACATCATCCTCAATGGTTAAAAAGTGAAAGCATTTCCACTAAGATCAGGAACAAGACAAGGTTGCCCACTCTCACCACTCTTATTCAATATAGTTTTGGAAGTTTTAGCCACAGCAATCAGAGAAGAAAAGGAAATAAAAGGAATCCAAATCGGAAAAGAAGAAGTCAAGCTGTCACTGTTTGCAGATGACATGATACTATACATAGAGAATCCTAAAGATGCTACCAGAAAACTACTAGAGCTAATCAATGAATTTGGTCAAGTAGCAGGATACAAAATTAATGCACAGAAATCTCTTGCATTCCTATACACTAATGATGAAAAAATCTGAAAGTGAAATCAAGAAAACACTCCCATTTACCACTGCAACAAAAAGAATAAAATATCTAGGAATAAACCTACCTAAGGAGACAAAAGGCCTGTATGCAGAAAATTATAAGACACTGATGAAAGAAATTAAAGATGATACAAATAGATGGAGAGATATACCATGTTCGTGGGTTGCAAGAATCAACATTGTGAAAATGACTCTATTACCCAAAGCAATCTATAGATTCAATGCAATCCCTATCAAACTACCACTGGCATTTTTCACAGAACTAGAACAAAAAATTTCACAATTTGTATGGAAACACAAAAGACCCCGAATAGCCAAAGCAATCTTGAGAACGAAAAACGGAGCTGGAATAATCAGGCTCCCTGACTTCAGACTATACTACAAAGTTACAGTAATCAAGACAGTATGGTACTGGCACAAAAAAAGAAATATAGATCAATGGAACAGGATAGAAGCCCAGAGATAAACCCATGCACATATGGTCACCTTATCTTTGATAAAGGAGGCAGGAATGTACAGTGGAGAAGGGACAGCCTCTTCAATAAGTGGTGCTGGGAAAACTGGACAAGTACATGTAAAAGCATGAGATTAGATCACTCCCTAACACCATACACAAAAATAAGCTCAAAATGGATTAAAGACCTAAATGTAAGGCCAGAAACTATCGAACTCTTAGAGGAAAACATAGGCAGAACACTCTATGACATAAATCACAGCAAGATTCTTTTTGACCCACCTCCTAGAGAAATGGAAATAAAAACAAAAATAAACAAATGGGACCTAATGAAACTTCAAAGCTTTTGCACAGCAAAGGAAACCATAAACAAGACCAAAAGACAACCCTCTGAATGGGAGAAAATATTTGCAAATGAAGCAACTGACAAAGGATTAATTTCCAAAATTTACAAGCAGCTCATGCAGCTCAATAACAAAAAAACAAACAACCCAATCCAAAAATGGGCAGAAGACCTAAAGAGACATTTCTCCAAAGAAGATATACAGACTGCCAACAAACACCTGAAAGAATGCTCAACATCATTAATCATTAGGGAAATGCAAATCAAAACTACAATGAGATATCATCTCACACCAGTCAGAATGGCCATCATCAAAAAATCTAGAAACAATAAATGCTGGAGAGGGTGTGGAGAAAAGGGAACACTCCTGCACTGCTGGTGGGAATGTGAATTGGTACAGCCACTATAGAGAACCGTATGGAGGTTCCTTAAAAAACTACAAATAGAACTACCATATGACCCAGCAATCTCACTACTGGGCATATACCCTGAGAAAACCATAATTCAAAAAGAGTCATGTACCAAAATGTTCATTGCAGCTCTATTTACAATAGCCCGGAGATGGAAACAACCTAAGTGCCCATCATCGGACGAATGTATAAAGAAGATGTGGCACATATATACAATGGAATATTACTCAGCCATAAAAAGAAACGAAATTGAGCTATTTGTAATGAGGTGGATAGACCTAGAGTCTGTCATACAGAGTGGAGTAAGTCAGAAAGAGAAAGACAAATACCGTATGCTATATATATGGAATTTAAGGGAAAAAAATGTCATGAAGAACCTAGGGGTAAGACAGGAATAAAGACACAGACCTACTGGAGAACAGACTTGAGGATATGGGGAGGGGGAAGGGTGAGCTGTGACAAAGCGAGAGAGAGGCATGGACATATACACACTACCAAACGTAAGGTAGATAGCTAGTGGGAAGCAGCTGCATAGCACAGGCATATCAGCTCTGTGCTTTGCAACTGCCTGGAGGGGTGGGATAGAGAGGGTTGGAGGGAGGGAGACGCAAGAGGGAAGAGATATGGGAACATATGTATAACTGATTCACTTTGTTATAAAGCAGAAACTAACACACCTTGTAAAGCAATTATACCCCAATAAAGATGTTTAAAAAAAAGTAATCTGAGCATTGAAAAAATAATTATGAGTAAGTATGTTCACTGTAGCATTTTTTCATAATATTAAAAACCAAGAGCAGTCTTTGTGTCAGTACTTAGGAAATGACTAAGTAAAGTATTAGGGAGTGTTTTGTATTTAAAAAGGATTTTTTCAAAAATGATTTGGTCACATAGGAAAGTAACTTTAGCGGTAGGATTATAGGAGTATTATTTTTAAATTTTCTGGGTTTTCAAATTTTCTAAGCGTTTTAGTAAACATTTATTGCTTTTCATTTAAATTGCTTCATATTTTTTCCTTTACTGTTTACGATAAATTCATTTAAATTGTTTCTTAGAGCAGACACCCATTTGAGTTGGTTTGCCAAATTCAGAGTATTAAAATGTGTTATCTAAAACATGCACTTATCTATCACTGTTAGTTGAAAATTGTATAAAATATCTTGCTGAATCAGTGAAATATGTATGTTATTTTAGGGAAGACTCTTAGTATAATCTTGTATAATCTTTGGTCTTAATTCTCCAAGATTATAACTAGTTTCTGGGTGATTATATCATTCGCTATTTACATTTTATTTATGGCACAAATTTCTATTTTAAACCAATCAATCAATTTATTTAGGTGTTTTCCTCACCTTCCCTGCCCTCAGAACACTCTAAATCATCAAAATTGTTTCATATATATTTATTATAATTTAGTGGAAAAGACAAGTAAGTGTGCGGAACATACCTTAGGAAGATTTGCTAGCAAGGTAAGTATATTAAGCTGGGAGATGGGGGCAAAGTACTCTCCAAGGAGGTGACATTGCAGCAGAGACCTGAATGGAGTAAGGCAGCATCCTCTTACCTTGGAGGCATATATCCTTTCCAGCCATCTCTCCTATTGAATGCTGACTCATCCTTTCCGCTTAATTAAATGCCACTTCCTTTAGAAGCATTCTTCTCTTCCTTTCTGACAACATGAAAGACACATTAATTATTTCTTGCTTTACTTTCTCAGGGCTGATTGCTTTTACCTCCACTTCAGTACTTACTCTTCCTGATATTACAGGAAGACTATCACAACTTGGAATCTGCCCAAAGAAAGGCATTTTCTCACCAGGATTAGCCAGTCTTACTCATCTGTGTGTGGCACTCAGTGCCGAGCACTAGTTTTGTATTTAGGAGGTGCTGGTTGAAGGTTTGTTTACTTGAATTTTAATTAAATGTATCTCCTATCCTCACTGAAAATGCAGATCAGGAACATTCTAACTAACTCTGCTTTTCAGGTCATGAAAACAATGCAACCACTGAGTATCTAGAAAGATTGATGGCATTTCAGTGTCTTCCATTGTTTGAAAAATTGTCTGGAGAAATGACCTGGTATTTCCCAGCCCACAGCCCACTCTAAACTCCTTGAACTGTTCCACTAAAGAGAGTAATTTAGAATGTGTTTAATTAAAGCTTTCCTCCCTCCTTGAATACAAAAATGTGATTACCTAACTCATTACCTATGGAGAGGAGACTGTAGGAAGTAATATTCTGGTAGGGTGGGATAGTTTATGAGCATATTCTCATAAGGGATCTTGGTGAAAGAGAGAACATACATTTATAGTCTTTGTACACCCTTTAAAAGATTTCTAACTGAGAGTCTGTTGCCTTGCACGCAGATGCCTTTCCCTATCATCCGCAGAACGGTTTTTATTTATGTATTTGTTTCTTTTCCCAGGCATCTCAAACCTGTGCTAATTAGCAACAACAGGGGCACATAGGAGGAACATAAGCCATTTGCTTGTGAACAAGTTATAAGAATTGCAGTGGAAATTGATTTGTACAGAATATACACCTCCAGCCTGAATACTCTTTAATATATTTATCTTGTTTTAATTAGTTGGCTCTTTTTCTTCCTCCCTCTTCCCTCTACATTATTTCACAAGGCACTGAACTCCGATCACTATTTTTGTTGCTCTCAGCTCCCAGCAGAACCCTCCTTATGAAAAGGTGTAGTGAACAATTATTTCATCTGATGTGACTTAAGAGGGTCTGGGAAGCCGCTTCATTCCCCTACAATTTTCCCACCTTTTCACTTTTAATTACCAACCCCTGAATAAGAGATAAAAATTTTCATTCCATAGTTAATGATGATTTAAATACTTTAAGAGACTTTGTGGGAAAAATGACTTAAATTCCTGTTACTTTCTTTCTTTCCTCTCTCTCTCATGTCCTTTCTTCATCTTTTTTTCCCCTGTTCTTTCTTTGGTAAGAATTTAGAGAATGCTAATCTGTGTCCTGTTCTGTGATAGTCACTGAGGACAATACAATTAATCTGAATCAGTCTCCATGCTCAAAGACCCCAAAGAAGAGTTGGCAGGATATTTGTGCCAACAAAACGCTGCAGTTCAGACTGATGATTGATAAACTAGAGGACTATGCAGACTGCTATGGGAAAGGAGAGGGCAAGGTCACTGATCTCTAAGGAGCAATGGTAGGGAAGGAGCCCAGAAGATGAGTCTATGGAACACTAACTTCCCCAATTTTACGGTTTTCCCACTTTCTAAAAAGTGCCCCTCTCTACAAGCTCTATCATGCTCGTGAGATACAGAAGAATACTACTATTTGCCTTCTGTAATTGCACAATACCCAAACCTTCAGTTTGTTGAGTCCAAAATGCGATCCCCTACGTTTTGGCCCCAGCAAATGATACTGTTCCTTTAACTTGAATCGATTGATGTGTTGGCATAAATGTGGATGGATATCTCTTTAATTCTCTGATTTGCCAATATCAAGTGCATACCCACCACATGCGTGGGTAAACGTTATAATATTTTAAAATACATGTAAGAGAAATTATTTAAATGCTTAACTCTTTGCATTTTTCCAAAACTCTGAAAGGCAGGCTTGATTATGTCTTATTTCAAATATGAAGGGGTGAAAGAGTAAACTAGCTCTCCACAAAATTCAAACATCAATTCAGTCATTAGTCTCAACAATTTATTTATTCTTCTTTATTTCTCTAATGTTCTTATCTTAGAAAATGGATTGGTTTTGATTTAATCTTATTTTCCTTCTCTGGCTCACCCTCTGTTGGAAGTTCCCATAATCCTAAAATGATGAAAACTCTGGGCAGCCACAGCTTTACCTGTGTCAATCCCCGAATTATAAATAACGTGTCCTCTAATGATTGCAAAACACTTGCACAAATGAATCAATTATTTCGTACTTTAAGTGTTTCTCAAGATGGTAAAGTAACGAAATACAAGGGTTCAACATTTTCAATTAAAAAACCAAATATTTCCCCGATGATTCCTCTAGGTTAAGCATGTGTTCGCACTGAGCACATGGAGACAAACGAGTGAGGCACTATTCCCTCCCTGATGGAGGACTGTTCAGTTGGGGAGAAAGGTACAAAGGCAGTAACATAAGACCTAGGAACATTTAAGGCATAGGGCGATTGGTGGCATCAGGCACAAAATCTAGCTTGGGGTGTTCTGGGAAGTTCTCTCGGGGAGGTGCCAAGAGATGAGCCATTGCATCTAGGCAAAGAGGCCGGAAGAACATCCCAGGCAGAAAAGGCCACCTTAGCTAAGGCACAGAGGAGATAAGACGAGGCATGAGTCGAAAGGCTTCAACAAACCTGAAGTCATTATCACATGAAATGCGAGCAGAGACGATGGGAAAGCTGGAGAGAGAGGCCGGAATGGGGTCACAGCAACCTCAGTAAAGTGTTTCTACTTTCAGAGTGCAGTGATGGACCGATGGAGCATTCTGGTTGCCACTGACAGAAGATTTGAGAAGGCAAAACTAGCAACAGGAAAACCAGCTATTGGTGATGAGACATCACGATGGTGAGAATTAAGATAATGAATGCTTAGGGCCTTCTAGAAAACAGATGCCCAGGTGGATGGGGTCGGGGTGGGAATTGTGTCTGGAGGATTGAGGGTCCCTTCCCTCCAAGCTGGACGTGAGGTTCTGCTCTGCTTCACTTTCCTCCTATAGGGTCTCAGTCCCTTCTGCGCTCTGGACCAGGGGATCCCCAAACTTTACTGCCTCCAAACCGGAGGAGGGAGTCAGGTCAGAGAGAGCAGTGGATAGGGAGCCTGGGAGAGTTAGGGAGCATGGGGTGGGGTCCACAGTGCAAGGAGGCGGTGGCAGGTGGCAGCCACCTGGGCAGTCAGTCCCTGGCAGCGAAGACCACAGAGAGAGCCATGCCCCCAAGGGCAACAGCATTCTCCCCAAAAAGCCTCTTCCATGGGATGGACCAGGCCCCCTTGGCAGGATACTTGGTAGTCAGCTGTGTGGGGTTGCCCAGCATTTCTGGGTATAGGGTGGTCTCTGTGCTCTGCTGGTTGGTGTGCTTCCTCACTAGCTTTGAGAGCTTGGTGTGGATGGTCTTGTTGGAAGATTCCAGCTTCAGGGCTGCCCTCAGGAAGAGGATGGCCTTGCTGTACTCACCTTGCTGGGCTTGCAGAAGAGTGCCTTGATGTCGCCTGGCAGGTGCTGGAGCAGGAAGCTGCAGGTGCACAGGACTGCACAGTGGTCCAACTTCGGCTGCAAGGCTGCCAGGTTGTTCAGACACTTCTAGAAATTTCTAAGAAAAAAGGAATTTCCATTAGGAAAATGAGCAATGGACTTATGTAGGTAATTTATAAAAAAAAGGATATTGAATGCAAGTTAAAAACAAAATGAGATACTACTACAAACCCTCCCCAATGGCTAAAATGAGAAAGTCTGACCATATCAGGTGTTGGCAAGGACGTGAAGTAAATGAAACACTCATATACTGCTGGGTAGAATACACATCAGTACAACCACTTTAATAAAAGATTTGGTTACGTATGGAAGTTGAAGACCCATATACCCTATGATCCAGCAAATCCACTCTTAGGTTTATATCGAACAGAAATGTCTGTAAATGCATCACAAGACATAGGAATGCTTTTAGAAGCATTAGAATCAGAAACAGCCTCAAATCAGAAATGACCCAAATATCTGCCAACAACAGATGGGATGAGCAATTGGTGATATATTAGTAAAATGGAGTAACATTGAGCAGTAAAGATAAACAAATCACAGCTACGTGCAACAACATGGATAAAACTCATAGAATGTTGACTGAATGAAGCCAACATAAAAGCCAACATGCACTCTGATCCCATTTACACAAAATTAAAATCCCAGCAACACTGTAGTGTTTAGAGATGTATATTTAGGAGTTAAAATGTAAAGAAAAGCAAGGGTGTGGATTGTAACTGAGAAGGGGCAGCTAGGGTTTTTGTAAACGTGTTGCTCATGTTTTATTTCCTGAGCTGAGTGAGAGTTACGTGAGTGCTCATTTTATTATAAGGCATTAAGCTGTACCCTTGTGTTTTATATGCTTTTTCTGTATATTCATCATATTTTACAATAGAGATAAAAAGCTGAAAAGCAAAAAAGGGACAAAATAAGTACCTTACTTCCCCAGAAAGGAACTTAGGAGGTAAATTTAGAAGAAAACATGAACATCTTTTAACATGGAAGATTCTGCTAGAAAGCTAGGATTTAATTTTTATAGGAAACCAATTTTAAACATACAGGTTTTTGGAATTTTTTTCCTGAAAAATAAAACAAAATAATTTTTTTGAGTTGCAGAATTTTTTCTCTTACCAAAATGTTTCAATAAATAGGAAAAATAAGTGTAGAAAGAAATACTTCACATCTGATTAACTTTAAATTTATAAATAAATAAATGGAGGAAAGTATATTCTTCTTCAGTTTGACTGTTTCCCAAATACCTAATTACTATCACAAGTGAGACAGCAGAAAGAAAACTTAGGAGAACAGGTAGAATGATATAAACCATAGCAACAAACTATTCACCAAAACTATGTTCTCCATATCCATGAAAACTGAGGCCTCAAAATGATTTAGTATTTTCTATGATCCAGAGAGCACGAACCATGCTATTTATGAAAAGTGAGGTAGAAGTTAATTGCAGAGATATGCATCTTATTTTTCTTTTTTAAAAAAATATTAAATACATTTTGGAGGCCAAGCTAAAGGATGTGTATATAAGAATTAGTAATCCAGAGTCATAAATCTATGGCCATGTTACTCCAAAAATTTTCTGTCAAGAGTATAGTCTCAGTAAAAGAAATACCCCAGGTTGTTCAAGCTCACATTTTCTTGGTAAATTAGTTTTTTGTTTAGGTTCAGGGGTATTTTTTTAGGTAGTTTCTTATAAGTTTGTTTCTGTGCACTTTTTTTTTTTCTTTTTAATCAACTGCAGGAAATATGGGCAGAGTGCATTTCCAGCAGATGTCAGTGTTGGTGTTTGATGTGATCTAGGAAGTCCTCCAAACCTGGGGCCTGACCTTGAAGAAGAAGAGAGTACTGTGCAGCTCCTCAGTTCTTGTGAAGAGCCGAAAGGTATTCTGGAGAATTCTGCTCTTTTGTGGGATATTTTGTGGGAAGTATGTTGCTGTAGGTTAGGAAATAGATATTGAATTCAACAGTATTCTTCCATCTCTTTGAGATTTAACCTGTTTTAGTTATACATAAATTATATGTATTTATTCTTTTTCTTGCTCCAAAAAGTATATTTGCTATCTATTCTTCTCTCTGAATTCCTTCCCAGAAGGATGATTTTTTTTTTTTTTGGCTTGAAGAATTTCAATGTGTTTATATTAGAAAAATCTATCTAGCACTTACCAGGTACCAAAGAAATAGAACAGCCTAGCTGCCTTAAAGAAAGTCTTGTAATTATGGGGTTAAGTTCTATCACAAGGTTTGAACAAGCTACTAAGCACAGAAGACAGGGCAACAGATACTACCTGGAGGAAGTCAGGGAGGCTTCACTGAGGAAGGAATTTGGAGCCTTGAAGGATGAACATGAGCCTTCAAGGGAAAGGTTTTCGGAGAATAAATAACATGCAAAACGTTAATGAATGTTGGTCATGCATATGATTTCAATACTAGTGATTTTAGAGCATAATCTTGATTCTTTGAGGACTATGTGAAGTATATTCAAGTAGTTAAGAATAGTTTGGGGCTAGAGGCCATTTTAATAAGTGATTAAGAACACAAACTTAAGAGTTTAGAGTCTACCTAGATTCAAATCCTTGCTTTTCAATTATTAGATTATAATTTAGGGAAAAATGTTAATATTCTTTTCAATCAGTTTTGTCATCTGAAAATGAGTTAATGATACCGACACTTCACTGAATTGTTAAGAATATTTAGTGAAATAAATATAAAGTACATAGTACAGTATGTGGCACATAGTAAGTGCTCAAAATGTTAGCTATGATTAGTAGTTCTTTTATCTCATTAGGAATTTGAGGAAATATACAAGAAAGTTGACACTGAGTAGAGGCACTCAGGCTTTCACTGGGAAAATAAGTGAACCAATCTTTTTTTGTTTGTTTGTTTACCAATAGGTCACCAGTGTTTGATATTTGTGCAGATTAACTTTGTCCTTTAGTATAGAGACCATATCAAAACAGGCATTTCAAGCAGTTGTCTGTTCTGCATGTCTTACTGTGTGGTTTTGGATCATATTTGCATGTTATCAGTGAAGGACCAACTCAGGTTCAAGAGCACACCAAGAGAAAGGCAGACAGAGCAGAATGTGAGGAATCTCTCCAATGCAACAATAGTGCTCATGCAGGGAAAATCAGGGTTGTTGAGGATTTCATCGATATGAGCCTGTAAGGCAACACCCCACTTGAAAAGGCTGATCACCCAGCAGTCTGTTTTCCCTCTTGTCTTGTGAAGAAGACCGACTCCTTTCCTAAGTGAGAACAACTAAGAATGAAGTGCGGTTGAAGGACAGAACAGGAATCAGACCCTTAGCTCCCAAGTTGATTGACTCGGGGGCCTTCCTCACTGTGAGGAAGGTAAATGATGGGCTTATTAAAGTTGGGTTGACTCTGTGATTCATGTTTATATTTATTTCATTATGACTCAGAAAATAAAAGTTAAGTGAAAGGGGAAAAACAAGACTTAGAGAAGAAAATCAAATTCCACCCATAAGGATGAACAGAATTCCAGTGAATAAGCAAATATACCTTACATTGATTTTTTCCAGGCAACCAAGGTGAAAAGGTTGACCGAGCTGAATTACACACATGAAAAGAGAAATGCGTATAGACAACCTGATTCTAAAGTTTATTTGGAGAGGCAAAAGACCGAGAATAGCCAACACAATATTGAAGAAGAGCACAATGGAAGGACTAATACTACTCGACTTCAAGACTTACTATAAAGCTACAGTAAAAGAATAGACCTGTGGAACAGAATAGAACCCAGAAACAGACCCACATAAATACAGTCACCTGATCGTTGACAAAGAAGCAAAGGCAATACAATGGAGCAAAGATAGCCTCTTCAACAAGTGCTGCTGAAACAACTGGACATCAATATGCAAGAAGATAAAGAAAGAAAAAAAGAATCTAGTCACAGACCTCACAACTTTCACAAAAATTAACTTAAAATGAATCATAGACAACTATAAAATGCAAAAACTATAAACCTCCTAGAAGACAACATAGAAGAAAACCTAGATGACCCAGGGTATGGTGATGCCTTTTTAGATATAACATCAAAGACACAATACATGAAAAAAATAATTGATAAGCTGGACTTCTCTAAAATTAAAAACTTCTGCTTAAGGAAAGGCAATGCCAAGAAATAGAAAAGACAGGCCACAGACTGGAAGAAAATATTTGCAAAAGACACATCTTATAAAGGACTGCTATTCAAACTATACAAAGAATGCTTAAAACTCAACAATGACAAGACAAACGACCCAATTAAAAAATGGGCTAAAGACCTTAACAAATGCCTCACTGAAGAAGATATATAGATAGCAAATAAATATACGAAAAAAGTGTTCCACATTATATGTCATCAGGGAAATGCAAATTAAGGCAACAGTGAGATAAACTACACACCTATTAGAATGTCCAAAATCCAGAACAATGACAACAACAAATGCTGGTGAGTGTGTGGAGCAATGGGAACTCTCATCCATTGCTGGTGGGAATGCAAAATGGCACAGTCACTTTGGAAGACAGTTTGGTGGTTTCTTACAAAACTAAACCTAGTCTTACCATACTTCTGCCTTTTCCATAATGTCATTCTCTTACCATATGACACACATGGAGACAATAAAAAGATTGGTGGTCGTCAGGGTAGAGGGTGGGAAAGGATGAATAGGCAGAGCACAGAGGATTTTTTAAAGCAGTGAAAATACTCTGTATGATAGCAGAATGATGGATATGTCATTATACATTCGTCCGAACCAAAAGAACATACAACTCTAAGAGTGAAACTCAAGTAAACTATGGACTTTTGGGTGATTATGATGTGTCAATGTAGGTTCATCTTTGGTAACAAATGTACCACTGTGGTGAATAATATTGAAAATGGAGGAAGCTGTGTATGTGTGGCGACAGAGTGTACATGGGAACCTCTGTATACTCCTCTCAATTTTTCTGTGAATCTAAAATTGCTCTTTAAAAAAAGAGAGAGAAACAAAGCAGTGACCTAAAGAAAGCCAAGGTTTTACAGAGGAGAAATTTTGTCAAATGAGATATTGTATAGGGAACAATGAGTTATGTAATTAAAAATATTCCCAGGGACTTCCCTGGTGTCACAGTGGATAAGAATTCGCCTGTCAATGCAGGGGACATGGGTTCGATCTCTGCTTCAGGAAGATCCCACATGCCACGGAGCAACTAAGCCCGTGTGCCACAACTACGGAGCCCGTGTGCCACCACTACTGAAGCCCGAATGCCCAGAACCTGTGCTCTGCAAAAAGAGAAGCCACCGCAAGGAGAAGCCCGTGCACTGCAACTGAGAGTAACCCCCGCCTGCCTCAACTAGAGGAAGCCCGCGCTCAGCAGCGAGGACCCAATGCGGCCAAAAATAAATAAAATTAAATCTTAAAAAGAAAAATTCCCAACAATCGTTTCACAGTTTTCCTACCTGTTAGCTTACTTTATGTGTATTTGGATAAGTAAGACGGGTTCTGCAAAGTTTTAAATACACCTTTGAATTCTTTTCTTACGTTCAAATTCTAATTATTAACAATGAGAATACTCTATCCTCTTTACCTCTCGGTTTTTCGGCTATGTACCATCTATCCTCTATATGAGCCTTTCACCATTCACCTTTCACCATTCCTTCACATTCGAAATGAGACTGTGGTTGGAATTTTAGGAGTCTAGTGATTTTCCAAGAGAAAATCATCTTTCCTTTGCCGCGATAAGGTGAAAGAGGTGAACACAAGTAAGTTTCATTGGCCCTGGAAGGATTCAATCAACTCACACTGTTGAGAAGCACTGAAAATTAGCTATATACCTTTTGGTTTAAAATTTGAAATATGAATTAATGATTACTTGACATACGTAACTTGTTTGGTAGGTGAAATCATTCAACTTGGAGAATATAGAAAAATAATAACATAAGTTAAATTATTGGGAGCCTCAGTTCTGAAAACTGGTATAATTTGGGGACGGAAAATATGGGATTTACGTTGCCTTTCCTACCCTTGGCTCTGGGATCAAAGACCTGGGTAAGGATCCTGGCTTCTTTCGCCCAGGTACCACTAACCTTCTTCAAATAGCATATGTGCAAAAATATACCTCTATATTTCCTACAAATTAACTTTCTTTATTCAAAGCCCTCAAAAAAGAAAGAAAGAAAGGAAGGAAGGAAGGAAGGAAGGAAGGAAGGAAGGAAGGAAGAAAGGAAGGAAGGAAGGGAGGGAGGGAGGGAGGGAGGGAAGGAAGGAAGGAAGGAAGGAAGGAAGGAAGGAAGGAAGGAAGGAAGGAAGGAAGGAAGGAAGGGAAGGAAGGGAAGGAAGGAAGGAAGGAAGAAAGAAAGAAAGAAAGAAAGAAAGGAAAAAAAAAGCACTCATTCTGCTTGATGTAAGAAACATAAAACCTACTTAAGTCTAGTCGCTCCCAAAAAACATAGTCAATTTAGTGGTTGCGCTTTCACTGCCCAGTCCACACTGGCATCCCTTTGTGATGACTGCATTCCCAACCAGTGCTGCCTGGCAAGGACAGCTTTGCACACATTTCCTGCTACAGAGCCTCTCATCTTGGCTGAAGGAACCAACTCCATGCTTACATTAATTATTCTCTCTCTCATTCACCTTGGGTATGCTTTCTCTTTTTTTAAATTTTTATTGAAATATAGTTGATTGACAATGTTGTGTTAGTTTCAGGTACGGACACTTTCTCTTGAACACAGGGAAGTCTTGGGTACTCTCGCACACCCCTCTGTGGTGCTCTGAAGCTACAGCTTGTTTCCAACACTCCTCGCAGACTTCTGGATTCTAGCTTTCACACCGTTGGGTGGGAGGACATCAGCAAGGCTGGCAATCACCAGAGTCCATAAGGGACTGCTGAGTCACAGTCCTCCTCAGCTCTTGGATCATCCTCAAGTGGTTCTGAGATGTTCTACAGCTAATCCAAAGTCCACACAGACACATCCTGGGGTGAAGATGGGAAGAAAGGCGTAGAGAACCACCAATGTCAAAATACCCTCAATTTCCCTCCTCACTTTATACAAGCTTTATCTGGTCTGGAACAGGATGGAAGCAGGAAAAACTAGCTCTGGCTGATAACTGGTCACTTCCTAAATTAGCCTGTCAAACTTTGATGATAAGTTGTATCAAAGAGCTAAGGAGTTTCCCTCTTGATCTCTCCTCGATTTCAGACGTCCCTTCATCATATCTCTTAGACCAAAGGAACATCTCAAATTATTATTCCACCGTATTAATTTGTTAAAATTGGCCTAGAAACTGGTGAAGTTGTAAGGATAACCTTACTCACGTTTGCAGCAGCTTTCGTAAGAGGGGAACTTTCTCAAATTCAATTATATTTGGCTTATCTTTTGGGATAAAAGCTTTGTAACTTATATATAACATAAATTCTCTGTAAAATATTTTATTACCTGCAATGAAAAATTCTCAGAACAGGAAGAAGAGATATTCTTTTCTTTTTGTGTGTGTGAGAGCTTCTTTGTATTATGTGCATTTGAGCATTAAAAGGAGAGAAAGAGAGAATACTGTACGTATAAAGTATAAAGGATATATTTGAGACATGTACAAACCAAAGAGTCTTAAAAGTTGTCTTGCTATCAATAGTTCAGAAAATGTGTACTTTTAGAAGTGAAGGAAAAATATCCTGTAGTTTTAGTATCAGCCGGAAAATGCAATTGTACCATAATGATAATAGGTACTATGTACTAAGTGCCACAGTGAACTAGGCACTGTGCTCTGCTTTTTTCTTAAAATCCTTTTATTATAGTTAATTCTCACAACTAAACTATTGAAGTAGGCATTTTTATGTCCATTTGGGAGGCGAGGAAACTGAGGCACAGAGAGGACAATACATTGCCAAATAGAGCTTTAATAATTAACCAAGAATTCAAAAGAGGTCTTTCTGACTCTGGTGACCTTGAGAAAACCTTGGGATGCTCAAGACAAATACCACTGGTCTTAGTCAATTTCAAATTCTGGTTAGCCAGTTTTATAACTCTTTACTATTTTTTAAATATAAATTTGTTCACAATTATTTAAATCCACAAAAACTCTTATAGAAATTATGCAGCTGGTTTATCCAGTCAGCATTAGTTTGGGTTAAAGGACATAACAGGATGTAAAATCTGTTTTAATATCATTTTCTCTTTTTCAGGGAGAGAGCAAATAAAATGCTTAATTATAAAGATTCATTGATTCATTTGGATCCTTGAGAACATTTTGCAATAAACCACTTCTAGTCATTTAATTGTTATCAACTGAAAAAATTACTTACAAAGAATAAGTAATAAAAGAGAAAACAGATCCATCATTAATCACTGACATATACTATTTTAAGCTCAAGGTAACATTTTTGATTTTTATATTTAACATGTGAAACTGATGCTTATAACTTTTTTCCTATAAAATCATTTCCTAATATTTTGGCAAATTTGGGCGAGGCAGGCTCATTTTAACCTTGAATATTTTCTAGAAGGAACTATGAAGCTTCTTCATCATGCAAAACATTTATTTGCTTCCATAAAAGATGGATAAGCTATTTCTAAAACCGTATGTCCTAAAATTGGGGAAAAATAAACCTTGAAATTTATATTTGAATCATCCAAATTATTTATATTCTAACTAAGACAAAGCTCAAGCCAGTACATTTATCAGCCTGTCCTCTTCAGTAGGAATCTTGTTGGGAGTTAGATTAGGGGAGGAAGCAGCCGTCTGAAACTTCCAGACCTGTCACTCGTGGTAAATGCTCAGCAATGACACCCTTACAAGTGAGGAGCAGAAGCTTAATGTTTACAGATTAATTCAACTCATAATGCTAAGTTGACACGTACTTAAAGTCATTTACCTCTCAGTTCCACATTTCATTAGGGAAAGTGAGATGTGAATATATGTTGTAGGAATAAACAGAAATGGTTCTGGTTTTTTTTTCCCCTGAGAAAAGAAGTTTAGAGGAAAAGAGAATTTGGGTACCTTCTGTTAGAACTCCACTTTATGAATTTTATACAAATGATAACATTTAATTTAGAGAGATCTTTTGTGATTTTCGGCTTCATTTTCTAGAGGAGACTATCAGAATTTCTGAGTCTTCTGAGTCTAAGACAACTTTGTGTGAAGTTTCCTCATTTAGCATCAAGGAAACAAGATCAGCAGACCATGTGTCAGCATTTGTCTGCATGTGTTGGTGTGTGTGTGTGTGTGTGTGTGTGTGTGTGTGTTTACTAGATTACTTAGATTTATAATCTCATATAATCAAAGGGGGACAGCTTTTTTTTATGTCATAGAGAAAAAATTCACACAGGCACTTCTGCCTTCTTAGAGGTGGGGCGAATTCCCACCAATGGGGGGATAGTAATCTACCAATTACTCTCTTTTCTTGAGAGAAAACTTTTGAAATATCAAACTTTTACAATAGTATGACACAAAGGCAAATGTCTTGTGGAAGTGGGACATTTTTCTTTCAGCTGTTGTTTCAGTCACGTAGAAGGTCTGAATTCTGCATCTTGATCAGCCCAAGTGGAAAGACACCAATAGCCTTGGGAGATGAGATGCAAGTCAGAATTACAAGGGAGCAGGAATTACGAGCCAAGTGTGATCACAGGAACCTAAGTCCTTGCAATGCACAGAAATCTTACGGGAAGATAAGGTAAAGGAGACTGCAGGGGTAGGTAGGTGTGCTCAAGTCTGTGCTATGTGTTTATGCACGTGTAATACTGTAGTAAGAGACTGACCCTATTTTTTTTTTTTTTTTTTTTTTTTTTGCGGTACGCGGGCTTCTCACTGCTGTGGCCTCTCCCTCTGCGGAGCACAGGCTCCGGACGCGCAGGCTCAGCGGCCATGGCTCACGGGCCCAGCCGCTCCGCGGCATTTGGGATCTTCCCGGACCGGGGCACGAACCCGTGTCCCCTGCATCGGCAGGCGGACTCTCAACCACTGCGCCACCAGGGAGGCCCTGACCCTATTTTTTGAGGTTGCCCGCTGACAGCTTCTAAGGCTCTCCCCGCTTTTTCCCCGTTTTGCCCCACAGCTGGGCAAGCCGGCAAGCAAGGCTGGTGCTCCCTCTTGTGGCTCCTGCGGGAAGTTCAAGCCATACACAGGAATTCCCACAGCAGCCCCACCTCCTAACCACCATAAAACTCGCAAGCTAGTCTCCTTTCTACACTCCCAAGTGACTTTTGGAACTGCTTGGGAGGCACCCTGCTCTCTCCCCAAAGCCTCATTATTTAACAAGTTTTTTCGATTCTCTTGGTGCTTGTGTGGCATCATCAGTCTCAACATTCAAACCAAATACCGGGTGTAGGTCCCTCTCCTATCAAGTGACCAAAACACATATGAATATACATTTGAGTGTATACATATATTTAGATTTTAGATTTGGATTGAATTTATATGGAGGACATTTTCTTGTAATTCTACTATCAGAAATAGATCTCAAAACTCATGTGAAAGGAAAGAAGAGATCTGAGTAATCAAAATAACTGTCCCATGTCCATGTTTAAGACACACATTGATGCTGTGCGGTAGAAACTAACACAACATTGTAAAGCAACTATATGCCAAAAAAATTTAAAGAAAAAGACACACATTGAGTAAATAGTAAATAGCCAAGCAACTAAACATCATTTTGGAAATTAAGGAGCTTCTGAGAAAAGAGATAATTACTTTTAAAATAGCACTTAGCACATGAGTATTTCCCTTTAAGTTTCAGTGGGATTTTAAAGCCCTACCCATTGCTACAAAGTGGAGTCTTAGAGGACTGAGGCAGGACTAACGTAAGTTCTTGCACTTGTGGGTCTCTAATCAGCATCAAATTGAGAACAGAAATAGACAGATGAGATAAAATCTAATGTTGATGAAATCTATACACAAAAACTGAGCTTGGCACTATTATAGATGGAAACCCTAAGGGTTACCTCTGTTAACTCTAGTGCAAGGTAGCTAGATTTTATGGGCAAAGTATTATGATCAGATGCACTATTACGTATAATCACACGATGGCCAAGAAAAAAGACATGGGTTTTGTGGGGTGATAAGTGAGGAAATGCAGGGAAGTCACCTGTTTCATACATGACAGTCAAGAAAGGCACACTTCCCATCATTTTTATGTCATCAGTATCAATGTCGTTTCTCTAGAAAAGATGAAAATTTGAAAGCCTATCCAAAGTGGCTTTTCTGGATCATTCTACTTCTAGAGAAGTCTCTGAGGTTGAGATCCTTGGATAGACAACCCAATTTGGGCTCTCAGAGAAATAACTGTTCCTTCTAAAATATAATAAAATCCTACCAGCTCTCTTAGGAGTTATTAACATTACTTTGCTGTATAAATGTTCAGCAGAAGCAGAAGGAAGAACTGTATTCAGGGAATAATTCTGACAGATTACAGTCTGAGGTCTTGTTAAAGGTTATTAAGCGGGCTTCCCTGGTGGCGCAGTGGTTGAGAGTCCTCCTGCCGATGCAGGGGACACGGGTTCGTGTCCCGGTCCGGGAAGATCCCACATACCACGGAGCGGCTGGGCCCGTGAGCCATGGCCGCTGAGCCTGCGCGTCCGGAGCCTGTGCTCCGCAACGGGAGAGGCCACAACAGTGAGAGACCCTCGTACCGCAAACAAACAAAGAAAAAGGTTATTAAGGGTTATGTCCTCTAAATGATTTATCCATCACAGTAGAAGCAGAAATACCAAGCAGCCTGAATAAGAATTAGCACTGCCATTTTAATCAAGTGAGCATTGGATTTTTTAAAAGCCCAAACAGACAATAACTACAACAGAGGAGGCACTGCAAAGCATTTTAAAATAATAAAATCATTGTGTCATTCAAAAATCTCAGCCTTAATTATATCTAGTTAACCCACTTAGTCCCTACTACATACCCTAAATATTCTTTCTGCCATCTCTCAGTGAATAAAGGAAATTAAAATCATTCTAGCTACTGAGTGTGGTGCATTTTGAAAATTATACTGTTCTTGAAGGTAACAAATGCAGTAACTTCAGTTATACCAAGAGAAAGATTGTGATTATGTGAGAAGGACCTAATGGCTTACAATGCACCTGCAGCAATCAACAGACTGAAAAAACAGGAGAATAGAAATGTGTTTCATTGGGCCTGTCCTTAAACGAAATCATGAAATCAGGAACAACTGATTATCAAGACCTCTACAAGACAAACTTCTTCTGAAGAGGAAGTGTTAATATCATATAATTGTGCCTGTATCAGTGTTGGATGAAAGAAATAATCCACCATGCATACCTCCTTTGAAGATAATACAGGTAATGAGCAGAGACAAAAATCAAGGCTGTAGCTAATTGTGTTAAGAGGCTGGAGCCAAAACGTACAGAAGAGTACTTTTCAAGGAGGTAATTAGGCTTGTGGGAGTCTGAATCCAATCTTGGTAATGGTATGACGTTCTTTCTTCTTTTCCTCAATCAGTTATTTAAGCCTGTTTCAGGAATTTACACTATGAATATAGTCAAGGTACAGAGATTTTGGAGGACATGGAATTGTCCAGAGATGTGCTAAGAGTAATTTAGTCTACACTGGAAAGTTTCCAATGTGTAAAGTACTTGTTAGAAGTTCTAAAATGGCTTATTTTCTTCCAATTAAAGTCTTGGCAAGAATTAACTAGTTTAGCAACTCTCAGGAGTGACAGAGCCTGGAGCAAATCATTTGCAGGCATTTGACACCTACACATCCAAATCAAACCTTGGAAACCAAACACAAAAATAATATCTATTGAGCATCTATCATGTACCAAGCACTCTGTCTGGTCCATTACATATACAGTTCCACTGAATCCAAGGAAAGTTGTATGAAGATAATTTCTAGAGAAGAGGACATCGTGACTCTGGGAGCTTAAACAACTTCCTACGGTCACTCAGGGGGTTAGTGGGAGACTGAGGATTAATGGAAGACCCAGCTCTCACACCATCACTGTGCCTTTTGTCATTTCACATGGATGAAGATGAAAATAGCTCTATAATTCCCGCTCTTCAGTCATGTTGAAAGCTAAACTTTATACCACTTGGGGGGTGTTTTTTGGTCACAAGACTAAAGCTAAAGGTCAGAAATATGATAGTATGAATCAGGTCATTCTCTGACAGCTCCCATGTGACAAGTTGTTTTTATAAACACTTCTTGTGTTTGGTGGCTTGCAGTGGTTAAAGCGAGTGGGGTGCGGGCTCTAGTTTGGGCTTCAGCACTAAAAAGCTGTCTGACCTTTGCAATTTACCGTTCTCTCCAATCACCTCTAACCTGGATGGTTCCTACTTCACAGGACTGACAAAAACAATTATATGAGGTAGTGAGTGTAAACTGTCATCTCTACTATGTGCTCAACTTATGTTCAGCAACTAGAAGTAAAAAGCTAGTTTCTATGAGCAAAACAAGTAGGATTGCTGAACAGAAGATTACAAGGGCTTTAAAAAGTTGATCACTTGATTATTCAACAATGATTACAGATATTTCTTCGTTGCTTAAGCACTAGAGAAACTTATAAAGAGCTCATTCCTAAGGACAAAGAATATAAAGAGACAATTTTCAAAAGACAATATAAAAAAAGAATGAAAAACATTTAAACCTAATTAGTGAGGCTTCCGGGAAGATGGCAGAAGAGTAAGACGTGGAGATCACCTTCCTCCCCACACATACACCAGAAATACATCTACATGTGGAACAACTCCTACAGAACACCTACTGAACACTGGCAGAAAACCTCAGACCTCCCCAAAGGCAAGAAACTCCCCACGTACCTGGGTAGGGCAAAAGAAAAAAGAATAAACAGAGACAAAAGAATAGGTACGGGACCTGCACCTCTGGGAGGGAGCTGTGAAGGAGGAAAGGTTCCCACACACTAGGAGGCCCCTTCGCGGGCGGAGACTGCGGGTGGCGGAGGGGGGAAGCTTCGGAGCCGCGGAGGAGAGCACAGCAACAGGGGTGCGGAGGCCAAAGCGGAGAGATTCCCGCACAGAGGATATGTGCCGACCGGCAATCATCAGCCCGAGAGGCTTGTCTGCTCACCCGCCGGGGCGGGCGGGGCTGGGAGCTGAGGCTCGGGCTTCGGTCGGATCACAGGGAGAGGACTGGGGTTGGCGGCGTGAACACAGCCTGAAGGGGGTTAGTGCACCACGGCTAGCCGGGAGGGAGTCCGGGGAAAAGCCTGGACCTACAGAAAAGGCAAGAGACTTTTTCTTACCTCTTTGTTTCCTGGTGCGCGAGGAGAGGGGATTAAGAGCGCTGCTTAAAGGAGCTCCAGAGACGGGCTCGAGGCGGCTAAAAGCGCGAACCCCAAGACGGGCAAGAGACGCTAAGGCTGCTGCTGCCACCACCAAGAAGCCTGTGTGTGAGCACAGGTCACTCTCCACACCCCACCTCCAGGGAGGCTGTGCAGCCCGCCACTGCCAAGGTCCCCGGATCCAGAGACAACTTCCCCGGGAGAACGCACAGTGCGCCTCAGGGTGGTGCAACGTCATGGCGGCCTCTGCCGCTGCAGGCCCGCCCCGCCCTCCGTGCCCCGCCCTCCCCCGGGCCTGAGTGAGCCAGAGGCCCCGGATCACCGGCTCCTTTAACCCAGTCCTGTCTGAGCGAAGAACAGACGCCCTCCGGAGACCTACACCCAGAGGCGGGGCCAAATCCAAAGCTGAGCCCCGGGAGCTGTGCGAACAAAGGAGGGAAAGGGAAATCTCTCCCAGCAGCCTCAGAAGTAGCGGATTAAATCTCCACAATCAACTTGATGTACCCTACATCTGTGGAATACCTGAATAAACAACGAATCATCCCAAATTAAGGAGGTGGACTTGAGAGCAAGATTTATTATTTTTTCCCCTTTTCCTCTTTTTGTGAGTGTGTATGTGTATGCTTCTGTGTGAGATTTTGTCTGTATAGCTTTGCTTCCGCCATTTGTCCTAGGGTTCTATGCGTCCGATTTTTGTTATTTTTAAATTTTTTTCTCTTAATAAACCTAATTAGTGAGGTTTTTTATTTTAGTAACTTTATTATATTTTATCTTACTTTATTTTATTTTACTTTATCTCCTTTCTTTTTTTCCTTCCTTCCTTCCTTCCTCCTTCCCTCCCTCCCTCCATTCTTTGTTCTTTCTTTCTTTCTCTGTTTCTACTTCTACTAATTCTTTCTTTCTACTTTTTCTCCCTTTTATTCTGAGCAGTGTGGATGAAAGGCTCTTGGTGCTACAGCCAGGAGTCAGTGCTGTGCCTCTGAGGTGGGAGAGCCAACTTCAGGACACTGGTCCACAAGAGACCTCCCAGCTCCACATAATATCAAACGGCGAAAATCTCCCAGAGATCTCCATCTCGACGCCAGCACCCAGCTTCACTCAACGACCAACAAGCTACAGTGCTGGACATCCTATGTCAAACAACTAGCAAGACAGGAACACAACACCACCCATTAGCAGAGAGGCTGCCTAAAACCATAACAAGTACACAGACAACCCAAAACACACCACCAGACATGGACCTGCCCACCAGAGAGACAAGATCCAGCCTCATCCACCAGAACACAGGCACTAGTCCCCTCCACCAGGAAGCCTACACAACCCACTGAACCAAACTTAGCCACTGGGGACAGACACCAAAAACAACAGGAACTATGAACCTGCAGCCTGCAAAAAGGAGACCCCAAACACAGTAAGATAAGCAAAATGAGAAGACAGAAAAACACACAGCAGATGAAGGAGCAAGATAAAAACCCACCAGACCTAACAAATGAAGAGGAAATAGGCAGTCTACCTGAAAAAGAATTCAGAATAATGACAGTAAAGATGATCCAAAATCTTGGAAATAGAATAGACAAAATGCAAGAAACATTTAACAAGGACCTAGAAGAACTAAAGATGAAACAAACAATGATGAACAACACAATAAATGAAATGAAAAATACTCCAGAAAGGATCAATAGCAGAATAACTGAGGCAGAAGAACGGATAAGTGACCTGGAAGATAAAATAGTGGAAATAACTACTGCAGAGCAGAATAAAGAAAAAAGAATGAAAAGAACTGAGGACAGTCTCAGAGACCTCTGGGACAACATTAAACGCACCAACATTCGAATTATAGGGGTTCCAGAAGAAGAAGAGAAAAAGAAAGGGACTGAGAATATATTTGAAGAGATTATAGTTGAAAACTTCCCTAATATGGGGAAGGAAATAGTTAATCAAGTCCAGGAAGCACAGAGAGTCCCATACAGGACAAATCCAAGGAGAAATACGCTAAGACACATATTAATCAAACTGTCAAAAATTAAATACAAAGAAAACATATTAAAAGCAGCAAGGGAAAAACAACAAATAGCACACAAGGGAATCCCCATAAGGTTAACAGCTGATCTTTCAGCAGAAACTCTGCTAGCCAGAAGGGACTGGCCAGACATACTGAAAGTGATGAACGAGAAAAACCTGCAACCAAGATTCTACCCAGCAAGGATCTCATTCAGATTTGATGGAGAAATTAAAACCTTTACAGGCAAGCAAAAGCTGAGAGAGTTCAGCACCACCAAACCAGCTCTACAACAACTGCTAAAGGAACTTCTCTAGGCAAGAAACACAAGAGAAGGAAAAGACCTACAATAACGAACCGAAAACAATTAAGAAAATGGGAATAGGAACATACATATTGATAATTACCTTAAATGTAAATGGACTAAATGCTCCCACCAAAAGACACAGATTGGCTGAATGGATACAAAAACAAGACCCATATATTTGCTGTCTACAAGAGACCCACTTCAGACCTAGAGACACATACAGACTGAAAGTAAGGGGATGGAAGAAGATATTCCATGCAAATGGAAACCAAAAGAAAGCTGGAGTAGCAATTATCATATCAGACAAAAAAGACTTTAAAATAAAGACTATCAGAAGAGGAAAAGAAGGACACTACATAATGATCAAGGGATCGATCCAAGAAGAAGATATAACAATTGTAAATATTTATGCACCCAACATAGAAGCACCTCAATACATAAGGCAAATACTAACAGCCATAAAAGGGGAAATTGACAGGAACACATTCATACTAGGGGACTTTAACACCCCACTTTCACCAATGGACAGATCATCCAAAATGAAAATAAATAAGGAGACACAAGCTTTAAATGATACATTAAACTAGATGGACTTAATTGCTATTTATAGGACATTCCATCCAAAAACAACAGAATACATATTTTTCTCAAGTGCTCTTGGAACATTCTCCAGGATAGATCATATCTTGGATCACAAATCAAGCCTTGGTAAATTTAAGAAAATTGAAATTGTATCAAGTATCTTTTCTGACCACAGCGCTATGAGACTAGTTATCAATTACAGGAAAAGATCTGTAAAAAATACCAGCACATGGAGGCTAAACAATACACTACTTAATAACGAAGTGATCACTGATGAAATCAAAGAGGAAATAAAAAAATACCTTGAAACAAATGACAATGGAGACATGACGACCCAAAACCTATGGGATGCAGCAAAAGCAGTTCTAAGAGGGAAGTTTTTAGCAATACAATCCTACCTCAAGAAACAAGAAACATCTCGAATAAACAACCTAACCTTGCACCTAAAGCAATTAGAGAAAGAAGAACAAAAGAACCCCAAAGTTAGCAGAAGGAAAGAAATCATAAAAATCAGATCAGAAATAAATGAAAAAGAAATGAAGGAAACGATAGCAAAGATCAATAAGACTAAAAGCTGGTTCTTTGTGAAGATAAACAAAATTGATAAACCATTAGCCAGACTCATCAAGAAAAAAAGGGAGAAGACTCAAATCAATAGAATTAGAAATGAAAAAGGAGAAGTAACAACTGACACTGTAGAAATACAAAAGATCATGAGAGATTACTACAAGCAACTCTATGCCAATAAAATGGACAACCTGGAAGAAATGGACAAATTCTTAGAAATGCACAACCTGCCAAGACTGAATCAGGAAGAAATAGAAAATATGAACAGACCGATCACAAGCACTGAAACTGAAACTGTGATTAAAAATCTTCCAACAAACAAAAGCCCAGGACCAGATGGCTTCACAGGCGAATTCTATCAAACATTTAGAGAAGAGCTAACACCTATCCTTCTCAAACTCTTCCAAAATATAGCAGAGGGAGGAACACTCCCAAACTCATTCTACGAGGCCACCATCACCCTGATACCAAAACCAGACAAGGATGTCACAAAGAAAGAAAACTACAGTCCAATATCACTGATGAACATAGATGCAAAAATCCTCAACAAAATACTAGCAAACAGAATCCAATGGCACATTAAACGGATCATACACCATGATCACGTGGGGTTTATTCCAGAAATGCAAGGATTCTTCAATATACGCAAATCAATCAACGTGATACACCATATTAACAAATTGAAGGAGGAAAACCATATGATCATCTCAATAGATGCAGAGAAAGCTTTCGACAAAATTCAACACCCATTTATGATAAAAGCTCTGCGGAAAGTAGCCATAGAGGGAACTTTCCTCAACATAATAAAGGCCATATATGACAAACCCACAGCCAACATTGTCCTCAATGATGAAAAACTGAAAGCATTTCCACTAAGATCAGGAACAAGACAAGGTTGCCCACTGTCTCCACTCTTATTCAACATAGTTTTGGAAGTTTTAGCCACAGTAATCAAGCTCTATGGCACTAAGTTGGAGTTGTACTAAATGTGTTCAAAAGTCTACTATGTTAGCATCTACGTTATGTGATTTTTGATTTGCTGTGTTCTATGAGTGGGGATGAATTTATCCACTCCAAATAATGCCGTTAGTCACTGACATCATCTATGACATGGTTAGCTGTGACTAAGGGTACATTCCAGAGTCATAAAACATAGTCATTTAAAATTTTCTCCTTTATGCTTGAGAAGATTGTTTATTCTCTAGAAGTTTAGGTTTCTGGAGATACTTTGGAAAATACTTGAAACTTGAAAACTAGCATACAAATGTAAATTATTATTATTATTATTTTATCTTACTTGGTAACGGAAAGGTTTTCCTATAGTAATATGATCTATTTTTCCATTACCTTGCTGGTGTACTGGTGTTATACACACTCAGAGTTCAGGTACTATGAAGGCCTGTCATTCTTCCAGGTCTATTGCCAGATACCCAAGGAAAAAAGTTTTCAGCTAATCCCAAAAGATGTTTAAGGATGAAGTGAAATCCTTTCTTTAATCCTTGAGCCTTTTGAAAAATTGCTGTGAAAATATCATCATTTCCTATTTTACTGGTTTCATTTTTTGTCCTTGTCCTGTTTAATCTTGCATTATAAATTTTAACTGTGTCTACAATGATGTAACTTCAAATGCCAAAGAAATATGCATATGCGGATAGTCATCTTCATTTTAATAATAAGGTATAAAAATAAAGTAATAAAATTTTCATCCTGGAAAAAAAAAAGAAACTATACAGTAACCAATTGCTTTAAGTAATAGTGACCTAAGATCCCATGCAGACCAGGGACAAATGCTAGACTCTCAGAAGTCCTAGTGGTCATCTGGCATCAGAACAGTCTAAGTCTATGAGACGGCTGCAGTGGACATGAGCTTCAGGTTTAATCAGTATCAATTATGTTGGGTTTGACTGACCCATCATGAGACCAATTTTGGTCATGTGTTAAGTACAACTTGGAATACAAAAAAAACACTTCTGTTTACTGAATCAAAAACAAAAGAAAATACAGCACTCTCTCCCCACCCCCGCCTCAACACCCCTCAAAAGGAAAGCAAAGATGAAATATATATAGAAAGGAAATATAGCATTGAAGAAAAAGATAAATAACTAGGGCTAAGAAAGGACAGTAACTAGAGGTTCTCAGTATCTATTTGGCTAGAAACAAAGGGCAGTCTCTTCAGGATGATGGTAGAAGACTCAGCTCCAGAGATTTCACCTTTTTGTCACTCAAGCTTCAAGATTAGGGCACATGGAATCCCATCATTCATGGTTGGATAATGGGTACCTCTTGCTCAGGGAAGAGGGCATCTTGTTTTATAGTCTCACCGAAAGAACCTTCAGTAATGGAAAGATGGCTCCACAGAAGCTGAGATCACATTCCTGAGAAAAGGAATAGGTGCTGGGCAGGAAATTATGACAGATAACTACCATACTCAGTGCATTTGCTACTTTGTTGTGCTCCAGAGAGCACGTCCACTGAACCTAATATAACATCATGCAGCAGAGTATTATCACATTCAATTTGGCTATGTGTATCTGAAAATGCAAAACAGTGGCTTAAGGAAGATCAAAGTTTATTTCCTTCTCGCATAAAAGAGATAGATGTCCAGGGCTGTTCTGCAGTTAGGTGGCCTCCCTCTTCAAAATCACCTTTGATATGGCTTCTGGAAGTTCACCCTTCAAATCTGATTTTTCAAGCAGTAGGAAAGGGGAAGGGAGAAGGCACAAAAACATACTTCCCAGCTGAGTCAGCTCCCAATAAAATAGTCTCTCCAGAATTTTCCCCAGACACTTTAAATTACATCCCATTATCCAGAATTTTGTCAGCTAACCATAAAGGTGGTTGGCTGGAAATGTAGTCCATTACATGAATGCATTGTAGATATAATTGGGGTTCGAAACTAAGGAAGGAGAGAATGAAAACTGTCTCTACTCTACCTAGAAATTACTTCTCTAATCTGCATAGTGCAGGATTAATTCAGGGCAGCTATAACAATCTGAGGGTTTTAAACAATTCAATTTTTAGCAATCAGTGGAGTCATTATGTCTAAGATTTTAAGGTTCTCTTTTTCCTTCTTGCCAATCATTTGCATTTTTTTCTTAATTGGCAGCTATTTTCAATCAAGTACAATTGCCGTAAAGTTAGACTTTACACTAAACACTCCACTGATTAGAGTTATCTTCTAATGATTAATGAACCAGTTTGAAATTCACACTGTGCTTATTTAGAATATGATAGCATCATTTAGTAATGAACTTTCAAGAGATTATTTATTTCTCGTTGCCAAATTTCTAATCAAGTGCTCATATGCATAATGAATCCTTCAAGAGGAATTTGTTTTTTGCCTTGTTTACAAGAAGAGTCATCTTTATGGCAAACCAGGAGCACGTTGAGATGGATCGCCTAGTCAAATTTGAACATGAATAAAAATATCTCAAGGGTCCATAAAACAGTAAAACACAATGGTCGGTCTTTAAAATTCTAATAAAATCATATGAACTCAGATATGTAAGAGATATTGAGATTCATTTGACCAACTTAGAATCCAATTCTGTGAATATAACCACCAGGAGGTGATTCTCCAGCATCTTGAGGATACCCTCCAGAAACTGGAAACTAATCACCTCTTGTGTCAGTTCCCTCCAGCTGTCACTAAGAACACTCTTCTAGTGAGCAAAGCCACAACATTTACCTTCCCTGTCATCATCTTTTTGTTCTCTCCATCTGCCATGTTTGTGTGATAGGTATTTACCTTAGACAAAGTAAGCTGCCATCAGTATCGACAGCCATATTAGAACAAAGTTTAATTTCAGAGCAGTATGGCAAAAGTGTTGAAAAGCTCACTAAAGAACTACCTAAGTCAGGGAAACGGATAAAAGATGATGCGTCAGGGAGGGGCAGGAAGAAAATTTTGATGGACAAAATTTGAGCAGAGATCTGACGAAAGTGAGGGGACGTGCAGATATCTAACTCTCTGCTCAGAATCCAAGGCAGAAAAAACAGGAAGGGAAAGGGCCATTGAGGGAGGGTATGTGTTTGGTGGTTGTGTTCAGGGACTAACAAGACTGGTGTAGCCGGAACAGAGTGAGGGAGGGGAAATGGTGGGTGGTTAAGAGGGATAGTGAGTGGGACTGCGAGGGTGATATGGAGTCTTTGAAAGGTTTTAAGAAAAGGAGTGACATGATCTTAGTTTTAAAACCATCGCTGTCTGATGTGTGGAGAACATACTGTCAGGTAAGGGGGAAGCAGAGACCACACAGGAGGCTGCTTCCATAGCCAAGTGGAGATATTGGATTATGCTAAGATAATAATAGCATGTAAGTGGTCTGATTCTAGTTATGGTTTTTTTTTTTTCAGCCGCATCGCGTGATGTGTGGGATCTTAGTTCCCCAACCGGGGATCGAGCCCGTGCCCCCTGCAGTGGACCTGCAGAGTCTTAACCACTGGACCACCAGGGAAGTCTCTCTAGTTATGTTTTGTCGGAAGAGCCTACATGATGTCCTAATGGATTCCATGTGCCAAAAGGAGCAAAATGTAATGAATTAGATTATTTTATCTTGAACACTTGGAAGAATGACTGTGCCACTTACTCAAGTGAGGAATCTTGGGGGAGGAGCACACTTATGCAGGGGAAAATCAAATGCTTGATTTTTATTTTAATGTGCCATTTAGGCATTCAAAGGAGAATATTGAGTAGGCAGGTGGATATATGAGTTGGAATTCAGCTGAATGCATTAGCCCAAAGTCTTAGAAGTGGTTTGATGTGTAGGGTATCATCTACATTGTTTCTTCCTTAGTGCTTTGAGAGGGTTGGGGTTGATCATGACAAATATTCCATTAAGGTCTAAATTTTAATACTAATGATATCATGGTCATGATGCCAATGGTATACTGGAAGAATTCTTTTTTAGTTTGAAAAAATAGTGTAATGTACCCATTGCCTTTAGGAGGAAGGGGCACTCATTTCCACTGCTGCTGAGAGTGTTGGGTGATTAGAGTTCATAGTTGCATTATACTTGGGGAATTGCCCTCCTTTGAAGCACATCCCTTGCGCATCCCTTCCCCTATGTGTGTTACATCCAATGACATGTCAGTGTAGGAAAGATAATAAGGCCTAGAACCTTGGCCTCAATTTGAGAACACGCTTGCACAAATGTATCACAGTTCAACCTCTCCTTTTGCTCAATTCTCTTCCCTTACTCTTCAGAAGTATTCCCAGAAGCAGTCCCGAACCTCTGACACCCAAATCTCCATCTCAGAATCTATTTTTCAGGGAGCACAACTTAAGCCACAAATGTCTCACAAAAGTGAATATTCATAAATAAAGTGTTTTAAGTTAAAAAAAGGTAATAGAACTACTATGGTACAATTGAATTTGATATTATTTACATTATTTATTAAAACTATCCA
The DNA here is from genome assembly GCF_008692025.1 of Phocoena sinus. Classification (NCBI taxonomy): domain Eukaryota; kingdom Metazoa; phylum Chordata; class Mammalia; order Artiodactyla; family Phocoenidae; genus Phocoena; species Phocoena sinus. Next base: position 32,219,969 of record NC_045766.1, read on the forward strand.
AAAATACTGGTGAAAAAAGAGCGTTCAACTAAACTATATCTTATTTAGAAATATTTCAATGAATATAGATTCATCCAGGCAGAATCAGAGCTCTAATGGCAAATTTGAATTTCATTTGCAGTGTATTCATTTTGAAGTTCAGTTTTAAGCTACAGACCAATACACATAAAGGATATTTTAACACCAATTATATTTAACAAGCACAGAAAGAAATTTTGAACCAAATAACACTTCAATTACAAAAATACCTCAGAACAACATGGTATGTTCATTATTTTTATAATTCAAATACTCCACAAAAGACACCAGGATCAAACTCTCAAAGCTTTTGTGCAGATTCTCGTCTGTCAATCAAATGTTCCGTTTCTGAACGTGTTGCTTTTTGTCACTTCAAAAAGTTGACATTCCTATGATTAAGATTATCCCCCCATTTAAAAATCTCTCCCCCCTAACTTCCTGTGTTTTTCACTATCACTTTTTAAAAAACACTAATAAATGGTCTTTTGTTGGATTCATTTTGTTTACTTGACTGCTTATAAACACCAATAAGCTTTAAGAACTAGACAGAATTATTTCTTTTTAAAAAATTTTAAGCAGCAAAGCCAGTTTATTTAAACTTGAGTGAATTTCCTTAACTTTTATTATATATTTACTAATATTGATTAAAAAAATTTTTTAAAAATACACCAAGAAAAGCATGACCAAAAAAAATAAGAGATACACTAAAAGGCGCAGTACTTAATTGCTTTTCATGAACAGTTCCTCTGAATACAGAAACATCTATTTAACAGCTGCCTGGAAATTGCTGACCCTTATCTATTCCATTCCTTGAAATTTTCAATCTTCAAATTCTCTCTTTTTGTTGTTAAAGTAAAATTGTCTTAAAAGAGAGCATGGGCAATGTTATTTAGATGATTTTAAAGTGAAATAGAAATTTCATATGTTTCATAAAGAAAATGAAAGATTGTTTTTCTAGTCTTAGTGACTGAAGTGATTTTTAGTATTTTGGAGATAAATGTCAAGTCGGAACTGTCTGGCTAAAAGTCCATTGTAGAATTTTTTTTCCCTTGTAACAAATTTGAACAAGGAGATTATAATATGGATTAAAAACAGTTTAATGGATTTATAATACATCTTTTAACTGTTTTTACAAGTGATTACTTATGGCACAAGCTAGATTTTTTTGTTTGTTTTCTTGACTCAAATTGTAAAATAGGAAACCTTTATCATTTTCTTTTCTTTTTAAAAAATATTTATTTTTCTTTCTTTCTTTATTTGGTTGTGCTGGGTCTTAGTTGCAGCTCACCGGATCCTTAGTTGTGGTAGGCAAACTCTTAGTTGTGGCATGCATGTGGGATCTAGTTCCGTGACCAGGGATCGAACCCAGGCCCCACGCATTGGGAGCTCAGAGTCTCAACCACTGCACCACCAGGGAAGTCACTATCAGTTTCTTTAATCTATACAGTGGCCTACAATGGATCTATATGCCCTCTTAGAAACCAGTTAGCAGGTAGGAGCTGAATTAGATTTTTGCTGTGTGGTTCCAAAAGAGAGAACAGAGAGCCATATGTGAACATGACAGATGGGCTTATTTCAGCATAGTGGTGGGAAGAACCTTTAAACAATTACAGCTGTGCAAAATTTAAATGAGCAGTGAGTTACCAGCCCTTGCTATGGTTAGATATCATTCACAGGTCAGAAACGTGGTAGAGAGGACTATAGCACTGGACAGTAAAAGGTGATATCTCATCCCAATCTGGGATTCTCTGATTTAAGTTGATGACTTATTTGAATATATCCTCACCTCCAAATCAGGAATATTCTAAATGTGTATTAAAAATTTTTCAAGTTAAATCAGCCAAGCTAATTTGTCCAATTTTATTCCTCCCAGTACTACAAAATTTGCTCACAGCTGGAGTCTACTGGCAGGTTTTAATTGTTTTTGAACTTGCTATCACTGAGGTTGCCATGAGAGGATTAACCTTTGAGTCACTCTGAGGATGAGGCTCTGTCAGGCTCTCTGCACAGTGACCTTCCTTGCTGCCCCATGGAGGGTGACCACTGCAGTCCTAGTCAAAATATTTCAGTTAGGCCATCTGTGGTAGGCAGAATAAGGGATCCCAAAGATCCCTAGGCTCTAATCTGTGGAACCTATGGATATGTTACCTTACATGGCAAAAAGAGACTTTTGCCGATGTGATGTTAACAGCCCTGAGGTAGGGAGATTATCCGGGTGGACCCGATCTAATCCCATGTGCCCTAAGAGCTGAGAACATTTCTCAACTGCTGTCAGAGATGAGAGTTCAAAAGAAAAGTTGGAGAGGTGCAATATTAATATTATAATCTTTGAAGATGGTGGAAGGGGGTCTTGAGCCAAGGAATATGGGCACCTCTAGAAGCTGGAAAAGATGTGGAAATGAGTTCTCCTCCAGAGAAAGAAAAGAGAGCAGCCCGAGCACCATCTTCATTTTAGCTCAGTGAGACCTGTGTCAGATTTCTGATTTCTAGAACTGTATGATATATAATTTTGTGGTTTCAAACCACTACATTTGTGGCAGTTTGCTATGGAGGCAATAGGAAACTAATACAGCATCCATGAAGCCATGTGACTCTACATCTGCCAAGAGGCTGCTAGAAAGGTAGCCTCTCTTGCAGAAAACGTGCAGTAAGATCCCTTCACTGTCCTTCTGTTGTGTAGATCTGAGTATCTGCAAACAACCAAAAGTCATATATAACGAGAATATTTGTAATAGATTTCGGAATATTTATTCTGAGATCCAGTAAGATCTGATCTGAGATACAGTGTGTTTTGAATCATGGACTTAAAAATATGATCTTCAGCATTGTTTTGGTTTAGTATATATAGTATTGTTATTACATTTCAATTATTTTAAAGCTTTCAATCCATCAAGGCCCAGAACAAATGTTAATAATCTGTTGCTGAGAAACCAGATGTGACAGTCAGGGGCTTGCGAATCTGCTTCAGCCCAAAGGGCCTTAGGCGCATTTACAAACTAAAATAAGTATACTTCTGTTGCCTTCTCACTCTCTCTTCTGTATCCTTCTTTGCCTCTGAGCGACCTCACAGCTCAACACAGGGTCTGCCATGCATAAAGTCAACATCACTCTAAAATTATTCCATTCTTCACTTACTTTCTTTCTTTCCCTAAGATCAAAATGGTTATTACCAAAAAGTGCTTATCTTTAGCAGGTAGGAGACCATGGGATTAAAGTAATTCACTCTGAGGGTAAAAGTCTTAACCTGTGCAGTGTAAGGTTTGATGAACTAAGTACAACTAATCAATGGACTAAGTGGGGAAATATTTTTGAGGCAGAGTACTTTGAAAGGGATGTGTTTATTGCAGGCCTTTAGTTCCCCTATGCGATCTTCAAACATGCAGTGAATATCTGTTAAGGTTCTCAATAGGGCACCGGAATTTAAGTTCAAAGACCCTGGAGGCAGACAAAGCTGATTGAGTTCAGGCTGTGCCATAGCTGTGACTGAGCTTCTATGTCCTCATCTGTGAAATAAATATAATAACATTGACTAACTCTTAGGTTGACTGTGAGGTCTAAGGGAAATCACACATGTCAACTGCTCAGTGTGGTACCTAGCGTGGAGTTAAGGACCCAGTATGCCTTATCTGTCACTTATTATCTGGGCAGGCTCTGGATAAAGCATTTTGTGAAGACACAGGAAAACAAAAAAGGTCTATACAGTCCTAGACCCCGTGGAGCTCTGCCCCCAACTTCCAAACTTTCCTTGTCTATGAACAGACACCAGAAAAGCAACAGGTCACTTTAAAAAGTAAATTCCTAAATTACATATACACACTACTATATATAAAATAGGTAAACAACAAGGACCTACTGTATAGCACAGGGAACTATGCTCAATATCTTGTAATAACCTATAATGCAAAAGAATCTGAAAAGGGTATATACATATTCTTTATATATATTCAGTTATGTATATAACTGAATCACTTTGCTGTACACTTGAAAATAACACAACATTGTAAATTAACTATACTTCAATAATTTTTTTTAAAAAGTAGTTAACTCGTACATGTCTGGAATTTCCAGACAAATTTTTGGCACACAACAGGAGTAAAACCCATTACCTAAATCCTTGTGTATACATGGTATTTACTTATTTCCTTAGAATTCTCACAGATAATTCAGTGAAGGAGAAATACAAAGGAGAAAATGTGTAAGTCAGTCATGGTGTTTTTTTTCCCTTTAATTATAACACACTGAAGAAATAAATGGAGGTATTTTAGGAAAGATTACCTTTAAAAAAACATTTCACGGTGGTTCAAAAAAGGAGTATAAATCTTGGACTAAGTCTCCACATCTTCCCCAGGAATTCTGACTTTGTTGAGGATGCATTGTTGCTGCTATAAAAGAGAGATGGGACTGGGTGAAGGCGAGGACATCAAGAAAGATTTGGTGAAAGTTGTTTGGCGCCAATAACTATTAACGGCTCCATTCTGAGGACTTAAACAAACAAAACCAAAACAAACCCCCCTCAATTTTAATTTCAGAATTAAAAAAAAAGATAGACTATAATCTGAATTGTAAAATAAAGTACAATAATCCTCAAATGGTCCTCTTAGTATTTCAGAAAAGAAGGATCGAGATGTTTTTCAAAAATTAAAATTCAGGAAAAGCCTTATTGTAATAAAAGCAGGTTTCCTCCTTAAGAGATGCCACTCAGAATTGATTACCTTCCTTCATAGGATGCAACAATAGATATGATTGACAAGCATGCCAAGGCTTCATTCTTCTAGCTGATTATCAACTGCTCCTTCCGGTAGCTGATTTCAATGAGTTGTTATTTTGAGGTGCTGTCATAGACTCATTGGAAGGAACTAGAAATGTTAGCTCCTTCTGTCTGCAATTCCAGCAGGGATTCTATGTCTGAATATTATGTCTAACTTAATAATATGATTTTTAGAAATTTTTGGAACTGTATGGAGAAATGGAGTAGAGTTACCTCAAATCTTTATAAGAGAGCTTGAACATCAGAACAGTGCTTTCTATATTCAGTCTTACTTAACTTCTTGTGATTCTGAATAGACACTTACTATTGCAAACAATGAACTGAGTATTAGACTAGCACGTGCAATTCAAATGTAATACAATTCTTTATATTGTTAATACCTCTTTGAGCAGAAATTGAGTAAATACCCCTCGTAGCATGAAAGGATAAATTTGACTCAGAACACGTATATTCTGCTGAAGGGAAAGTGTGAACATTTATAAATCTAAAGTTAATCAATCCTTTGTAGGACAAATAATTCTAAATATCATAAACTAGCATGATTAAGCACAGAAAGGTGTTATCTTTCTAGGAGTAACACTTATAAATTACTTAACATGGTGTTCTGGCACATGGCAGACACTCAATAAATCTTAACTATAATCATCATTTAGAAGTAGTATTTGATTGTGCATTACAAAGACCTAACAATAAGTGGCTTAAAAATACATTAAATTTTCTCTCACGTACAATGGAGTCGAGAGGTGGGCTGTTCAAGGCTGGCATATTGACTTCTTCATATTATCAATATCTTAGAATACTTCTATTTTCTGCTTTGCTCTTCTTAGCAGAAGCTCACATCCTCAGAACTACCTCATGCTCACAATATGACTGCCATGATCCTACCTACCACATACAGTGAGAAGGAAAAAAGCTGGTTGTGCAAAATGGTGAAGGCCAGCTGAATCCATGCCATTTCTTCCAGAGTCCCAATCAATAACTGTTGCTCAAACATCACTGGCCTAAATGCAGTCACACGCTTTCCCTTTTCTTTAAGGGGAGATGGGAAGTATACTTTAACTGGAGGCATTGCCAAACCTAACAAAATTAAAATTCTGTTCTTAAGAAAAAAGGGGAATAGTGGATTTGGATAGACAACCAGCAGTCTTTCTCACTGTTATTATTATGACTATAACTATTGGGAGGTCCAAGAATAAATGTGTCCTTTTGCAGTGGTTTGCTTCTCTGTGTGACTATAATAGTTCCCTTTTAGTAATGCATTAGAGTCAGCTTGCAAGGGCCAACTGATAAATTTTCAAGAATTTTGCAAGCTGGTAATTAAACAGCCATTATTAAAAATTAAATAATATAAACAGAATTAAATTATCTTAGAAACAAGGCTAATAAATACTTAAAACAGATAAATTTCTAATTATTTTACTGTAATTGACTATCATCCATGCCCTTGAGGTTATGTACATCCATTGTATCTATGGTGATAATTGTTGTTCTGAGACCCACTTTCTAACGTAGGGGCGTGTGGTTTCCCATACCACCACCAATTCTCCGACACTAGTATGGTGTCCTACAATTCAACACAATTCTGATGCTATCTACCTTGAGACGGCATTAGATTACACAAGTTAAGGCTCAGTCCTACAAGACAGCCCCTTTCCAGCCCCCTACTCCAGATGCCAGCCACAACCCAGGTTACTACCTGTGATTCTGACTAACTGGTTATAAATCAGAGGTTCCCACAACCCCCTCCTTGGGTTTGATTAATTTGCCAGAGAGGCTCACAAAACTCAATAAACATTTTACTTACTAGATTACCAGGTTATTGTAACAGGATCTCATTTAGAGCAGCCAAGATGGAAGAGATGCATATGGCAAGGGATGGGGATAAGACTTGGAATTTCTATGCCCTTTCCTAGGGTACCACCCTCCTTGAATCGCCACATGTTCACTAAGCCAGAAACTCTCTGAACCCAGTCCTTTTGGGGTTTTGTGGAAGCTTCATTATGTAGTCCTAACTGATTAAATCATTGGCCATTTGTGATTTATTCAACCTCTAGGTCCTCTCTCCCTCCAGAGGTGGCGGGGGGCGGGGGTAAGAAGTGAGGGGATGGATCTGAAAGTTTCAACCCTCTAATCACAGGGTTGGTTCTTCTGGCAACCAGCCCTCATCCTTACCGGAGGTCCAAAAGTCACTTCATTAATGTGACAAGAGACACCTTTATGGTTCTCAGCCATTATGAAATTCCAAGGGTTTTAGGAGCTCTATGGTAGAAACCGAAGAAGACCAAATGTGTATTTTTTATTATAAATCACAATATCACAGGTAGAAATAATATATAATGGACGCTTATATAATAGTGAGCTCCTGTGCTTCTCTTCCCAGTTCTGTATTTTGTGATGTTACATTGGTAGCTTAAAACTCATCATGGAGGAAATATATAAATGATGGAAGTTGACAGATACTAAAATGTGGGCCCTGGAGAGTATGTTGTAAACATTTACCAGTGCACTTCTGCCTCATATTAACACAATCTTTTTAATAGTTTGCTATATTAATACTGGCCAGTCTAGAGATTATGGTAGGGACAAATTTAGTATGTTTCACTAACATTATAATCACAACCAGGAAGTTAATCAGTGAACACATTAGAAGAGGGAAGGAATTGTTCTTCCTCTATTCATGTTTTGCAACAACTCTCATGGGACCACCAGCAACACTAGCCAGATATTTCAGCTCTGAGCTAGAGAAATAAATTTGTTTTGTGACTAATCTCTTTGAGAGATAGGCAAGGAAAGAGACTGCTACATGTTTTCTCCAAGGACTCATAAGTTTGTTATGTCCCTTTGAACTTGTCTTACTCATCAAAAAAAGGAAAAGGTACTTAAAAAAAATTCTGCCTCACTGGCTGTCACTCTTTGGACGGTAAGAAAATGAAATGTTTGGGGGGGACTAAGGATGTAATATTAAGCAGAATATCAAGACAACGTAGTGGGAATCAATTAAAAGGGTGATTTATAACTCCTTTTCTGTATCAAATATTTAAGTGAGCTTATTAAATTAAAGCTAATTATATATATTTTTTACCTTGACTGCTTCTTTGCTTGCTACCTACGATTGTGTGTAAACCTCTTGCCCCACCGTCTGGAGTTTGAGATGATGCTGAAGAGATCCATAGGAGAAGGGAGTTTGACAACATTCTCCTTTGGCCAATCTGTAGGGAAGCAATCACTCTTCATTGCTGAAATGAGTGTGAATTAGTGTGGCCTTTAGACAATTTGACATTTATCAAAATTGCAAATGCATATAGCTTTTGACCCAGCAATTTGACTTTTGTGATTTAGTCTATAGATTTACTTGTATATATATGCTCAATGCTATAGGTTCAAATCTATTCATAGTAACATTTTTGCATAATAGCAAATGGTTAGAATCAACTAAAAAAATCCATCAATAGGGAATGGCTAAATAAATTATGGTTTACTTTTATGGTGGAGAACTATGTACCTGTTAAAAACAAATCCTAGGAATTATATAGTGGGGAAAACATGTCAGAACAGTAGGTATAATATACATTTTGTATAAAATAAGAAAAAATAAAAATCTATATTTCTACCTTATTGAATATGCATAACTCTGGAAAGATCTATAGAATCTAAGAGTAGAGATTTCTATGTGGAAGGCAAGGAGGTTCTGGCTAGATAAAGGACTGGGTTGGAAAGAAATTTTTTTTGTTGTTGTTATCCTTTATAGTTTTTTGATTTATCTTTTATAGTTTTTTGATTTTTTTGAGCCATATGAACATAACTATTTAAACATTTTTGTAAAATCTTAAACCCATATATATGGCTTGCAATGCTAAGTAGAAAAATATTTGCCCACCAATAACAGAGATATTATTTGGTCTGATTTGATAACTGGAGCTCGAGCTGTGAGATGAAAGGACCAAGAGTAGAGATGTGCCGATTTAAGGCAGGGGTCCCCAACCCCCGGGCTGTGGACCGATACCGGTCTGTGGCCTGTTAGGAAGTGGCCGCCCAGCAGAAGGTGAGCGACCGGCCGGCGAGCGAAGCTTCATCTGCCGCTCCCCACCGCTCACATTACCGCCTGAACCATCCCCCCTCCCAATCCGTGGAAAAATTGTCTTCCACAAAATTGGTCCCTGGTGCCAAAAAGGTTGGGGACCGTTGATTTAAGGGACTGGACAGAGGACAGTGAGGCACTGAGGGACTAGCACCCCTGCTGCTGGGTCCCATTAGAAGGGTAAAGGGTGTGGAGCTATCATGGAGGCAAGGCAAGGACAACAGCTCTAACTGTAGAAAGCAGCCCATGCCAGACACAGTGCGGCAATAAGGAGCAAAAAGAAGCTATATCCCAATCTTTCTTTCCTCCCACCCTTAATCTTCTGCTAGTGCCAAACATAAACCAGAGAACGAGGAAGCCTGGGGCACACTCTCTATAGTGGTCATCTTCCTCGGGACAAAGAATGGCCGAAAAGGGTGGAGAATAAATAAATCCAGGCAACAAATGGAAACTAACCAGAACAGGATATTAGGAGGACAATTTGCATCTTGAATGTGTGTGTAAATCCATCCATGTGTGTTCTATAAATGAGTTAAGATGGCCCCCGATATCGGCTCCTACGGTGTTACTTCTTCCCAGCAGGCTAGGGTCACTAGCTCAAATTTTGTCAGCGCCAGACTCAAGTTTTTACACATCCAATTGCTTTAAACATAGCCCAAGTAAGGATATTTATAGCCATTTAGAGACTGGTTGCCTTCTAAACCCTGTGGGACTGCACTGATTTATCTGCCAGTTATAGATAAGACAAACCCCTGGGGCTATAGAAGAATGGAAAACCTTGTTGCCCCTTGGAAGTCTCTGACCCAGAGGCTACCCACTTTGAGGCTGAGTGATATCACGGAGACATGTAAGCCTCTCTCTGATTCCCTTTGCCCCAGGGGCTCCCTTGCCCTCTTCCCTTATTTTTTCTTTTTAAGTCAAAAGTCTACTTTTATTTATTTATTTTTTAAAATTACTTTTTATTGGAATATAGTTGATTTACAATGTTGTGTTAGTTTCTGCTGCACAGCAAAGTGAATCAGTTAGACATACAAATATATCCACTCTTTCTTAGATTCTTTTCCCATATAGGTCATTATAGAGTATTGAGTAGAGTTCCCTGTGCTATACAGTGGGGCCTTGTTGGTTACCCATTCGAGTTCGAAGACTATATTCTCTAAATGCTACACTGTCATCAAAACTAAAAGCCTGAGAAATTCCCACTTAGATTGTCCACAAACATTTACTGAAGGGCTGCTCTGTCTGTGCCAGGCACCATGTTAACCACAGGAGACACAATGGTGAACAAGATTGACGTGGTCTCTGTCCGCCAGAATAAGAGCTCAAGTTTCCACTAGAGTCTGAGATCATAAGTTTTCCTTACAGCAGACAAGGAGCTTATCTATGTTATTAGTATTAACAATACTAATTAGTAATGTTCGTAATTCTGTTCTATATTGAATATAATAAGTGTGCTTGAGTTTCTGATATAGTCACAGTGAATCTAAATAAATCTTTCTAACTATAATTGAAAACTATAAAACTTTTCTTGCAGTTACTGTTTAAAAAGGAGTAAGAAATTCTCCGTGTGTGTGTGTACACATGCACTTTGCTTTGAGAAAAAATAACCTATTAGTGAAAAATTAACATTAACAATCAGAAAATTTTAAACTGTGGTAAGCTTTAAATTATAAATTTGGATTTGTTATTACATAGTATCTTTGAGTTGAGCAGTGTTACCCAGTTGCCAGACTGAGCATGTGCTCTGGGCATGCACAAAGAGGGGCACTAAACACACAAACCAATAAGTAGATAAATAAATAGGGGAGAGTGAGAGCAAGAGAGATTTGGAGAGAGAGAGATTGAGACTGAGGTTGATTTAGCTTCAAAGGATTTATCCAGAATTTTGAAAACAAAAAATATAGAAAAAAGTTTTACTATCTATGTACATGTACATTTTATTTAACTGTTTTTATTTTATATATATGGAGAAAATCAAGCATACCATAATGTTTTCATTGATTTGGGGTTTCTAAAAACACAGTCGGTCTTATTTTGGAAAAACTGTTTAACACTTTTCTTTTCATAGGTTGCCATTAAAGCAGAAGGACTTTTGAAGTGAACTGGTGCACCCCAGAAATAAAAATGTTAAAGTAACTTTAAATTCTTTTGTAAATTACAGAGAAACAACTATTGCCACCTAATGGTAACAATGCAAACTGCAATCGGTGCTTATTTCTTTAATAGGCATCGCAACTTTTACAGCACATTGGACTACATAAAAATGGTATCAGTTTAAAATGCAAATGACTTTGTAATAACAAATTTGGTAATGATAAGTATGGAAACATCTATTAATATCAATAATGCACTTTTATATAATTACTGGACTTGGAAAAGCCTTATGCCTTATTTTAATACTTGACTAATATTAAACAGTTCTGATGAACTCTTTCATGGTGCTACTTCTATTAAAACAAAAGCATAATATAACATGAGAAAATTATTTTTTATGACTTTAACTAGGTTTTTAAATTACATTGGAAAAAATCTACTAAGTACGCTTTGAGTTTACTATGAAATAAAATCTGAATACTTGATAATGGCTTTGTAATTATTTTTTGTTCATGTGTTTAAATATTCCATGAATTTCATTTTCTCTTGGGAAATATATCTAAAGTATTTAGTTAAAACTAAGGTTTATTGTATAATTTAGGATGAATTACCATAATACCAAAGTTAGGTAATCAGTCAGTATAATGATTTAATGGGGATGTGATAATCATTAATATTCAAGATATGCCCTCTAAAGAGACAGCACAGAAAGTTGCCTACCTAGTGGAATGTGTAGGTTTCTCAAATTATTGCACTGTCATATTGTCAAATTCTACTGTGTAAGAATGTCAAGTCATTGTTTTCCCAAAGTTACTCTTTAAGATGACTGACTATATTGTGCTTTTTTCATCTTGCTGACATCAGTTCTCTTTGGAAGAGAAACTCGGGACAGAAAATTTTGATGAGTAGTCAGAGAAGAAAGCTAGTCCTGACTGTTGGGCACTGCAGGGTAGGGAAAGTGAGGAAGGAAGTGCCCTCCTTCTCTGGCCCTGAACTCCTAGGGGAACCCAAGTGAAGGGGGAAAATTTGAAGACAATGTTAACAGTATGGAGAGATCGTTTACCTACTATATACTATGTTGATGGTAAAAGACTAGGATTTAGAGTCAAAAGACCTCCATGTTTTGGTTCTATAACCCTAACTGGGTTATCAATTAATCTTATAAGCCTTGGTTTATTTATTTATCAAATGGGTATAAGATATTTATTTAAATCATGACAACTGACAACTCACATAATAGCCAAGGCTTCCTATTAGTTGCTATGAGTTAGTCTATAATTAGACTACATGTTGCTATAATTAGTCTTAGCTAATTATGTGCCACTGGCTTAGGTGGAACAATAACTGGAGAATTATGGGGTTGGAAAGAGAGATTTTAATTTTTTTAAAGGTAGAAACTAGAGTATGTTTAAATGCTCAGAAGTATGCTCATGAGAGGAAGACATTGCCATTTACCTCACATAAGTCAACACTGACTTCTGAGGATTATATATCTGATATACAGCAAGCTGGAAAGGCATTCCAATTTATTGTTTTATGTTTTAAACCAAGAATATATCTGTAGGAGGTATCATTAATGTTCATCAAATACCCATTTTTCTGTTCATTTCCCACCTGCTTCTTCAGCTGGGGTGTGTCCATGTGAGCAGTTCTTTAACGAATGAACTGTAAAAAGTGATATGCATCCTTCGAGATAGAGGAAATCAAGAGTCAGTGTGGTTTCAACATTTTTCTCCTCCCCATCATTTGTGTTCCCAATGGAATAATAAGGCTAATATAATACAAATATTATATTATATATATTTAATATTTGAGATTGGTCTGTACTTCTCCATTTTTAGTACTATTTGGGGGGTGGGGTGAAATAAATGTTCCGATGGCTTTTACTAAAGAATCTAGAAGTTTTGATTCCTTTTCTGTGCTCGGGAACAATTTTAATAATATTGAAGTTGTAACTAAATTAATCTCATTTTTTCCTGATATGTATTATATTATTTAAAGCGATGAATTTTCCTCTTAACATTGTTTTAGCCTTTTCACACAGATTCTAATATTTTTATTAGAATTTTACATTATTTTTTATATTTTTAAATTTTAAAATCACTTCTCTATTTTTCCTCTACGTAGTCTTCTGCCATATACAAATAGATGATAGATAGATAGGAAGGTAGATCGATAGATAGATGATAGATACAATAGATAGATGTTAAAGTGAGGTTCCTTTGTTTTTAACTGCTGTGAAACGTTGCTCAATAGAATAAAAGTTAGGAACCCTAATCACACATTCGTCTATGTATTAGTATGAAAATAGCAGAAAATTATTTCTGAAAAAATAAAACTTGGTTTTCTTTTATTGAGGAGTGTGTCTTATTTCTGTTTTTATTAATAAAACTCAAACTTACCAGTGCTGTTTGTCAACTTTATAAATATGATCTTAAAGTTTTTACAATGTGAAACTTGAACATCTTCGAATTTAGCAAAAATTCCATCATGAGAACAATTGAGCTATTCCTCTGAGTCCTAAATTTATCTTGGTTCAAATCACATTAACACACATGCCACATTAACTTCACACAAGGATAATCAAGTAACAACTCAGAGATATTTACAGGGATGTTTTTGATTTTAAAGTTTACCATATCATATGGCAGTTGCTTTATGATTAGCTATAGGAAAATGTTTTCTATGCATGTAACTGGAGAAACTACATTTTTTTTTCTGAGCAACTGATGTAAAGCAATTAAAAGTACTCATTGTGGGCTTTCCTGGTGGCGCAGTGGTTGAGAGTCCGCCTGCCGATGCAGGGGACACGGGTTCGTGTCCCGGTCAGGGAAGATCCCACATGCCGCAGAGCGGCTGGGCCCGTGAGCCATGGCTGCTGAGCTGGGCGTCCGGAGCCTGTGCTCCGCAACGGGAGAGGCCACAACAGTGAGAGGCCCGCGTACCAAAAAAAAAAAAAAAAAAAAAAAAAAGTACTCATTGTTAGTCAGTAGCTGTGTAGAATTGTTGATTTAATTTAGAGCTTGTCAAATATGCATATTTTAAAAAACTTTAAAAATAGAACTAAGGACACGTCAATCTAATAGAATCGAGGAAAAAATAATTAGAAAAGGAAAAGCATTGTTAACAGTACACAATAATATGATAGTAATATATCTACCATCAGAAACTACAATCAATACACACACACAAGGTAAAAGAGAAAAGTTCTCAATTTGTTTAAACTACAAAATCAGCTATACCTTGTTTATAAGAGACATACTATAATGGTGTCCAGAAAGATGATTATCAAACAAAATAGATTTTAAGTTAAATACATTATTATGGAGAAGAGGGCATTACATGATAAAAGGAAGATATGATTTTGGTAAAACACATACTAATATATATGAAGTAAAAAATATAAATAGATATTTATAGATATGCAATCACAGAGAAAGATTTGTAATTCTACTTAATATTTTAAAACAGTAGTTGCTTGAGCAAACAAAAATTAGTGTCAATATAGAGTATTTAAACAAAGCAACTTATAAGCTTGACATAATAGCCATACATGGAATGCGTATAAAACAATTAGACAGTTTTATGTTATTTTCAAGTACAAGAAATCTCTTTAAAAATGAACGTGCTTTGGCCACAAAGAAACTCTCAACAGACGTAAATAATAAAATTAGAAATCATTAGTAAAAACATAGGCACTTGGACATTTAAAAATGCATGTTAATATAATTTAGTGGCTAAAGAAATAATCATATATTCATATATGAAAATGGACATCTGATAGATATCATATAAAATGAAAAAAGTTGCAGATTCATAAAGTGATACCATTTATGTAAACTTAAACACATAAAACAACATTACTATGTAGAAATACATAGGCACTGGCTAACATAACATGCATGGGAATGATGTAAAGCGTCTTCAGCGCAGTGGATCCTCTAGGAAATCAGGAAGGGGAAAGGATGGAGTTAGTGTTATAGCTGGATCTGTAATACTTAATTCCTTTTCTTTCTTTTTTTTTGTTTTTAAGACCTGAAGCAAATGCTGTGAAGTGTTAATTTCCCTTAAATCTGGTTGTTGAATGCTGAGCTATTTTTATTCTTTTTAAAATATATAAAATACGTTGTAGTTAAAATTAAAGGAATATCTTTAAAGAAATAACCCAGCAAAGTAAAAAACAAACGTTCTTATGGTCTGAGGGAACTGTTCCATCCTGGATCTTCCACTTGGGAGAGTGTGCCGCTTTGGATAAATTACATAATTTAATTGGGCGTCGGCTTCTATGCCATAGAATCACTCTGAGAATCATATAAGGCTTCTATATATTGTTCACCTCTTTTAGAGCTGCCACATGGTAGACACATAACGCATATTTATTCTCACATTTGTTGAATAAATGAATGAAGGAACAATCATGATCTTGGGCTCTAGAATCATAATGAGTGAATAATGCACATCCTTCCTCCATTTAGAATCCAGGATATGTCTGACAGAGTAAACAAGAGATAATCATTTGTGTATCTGCCAAGAGGTGTGCAGTGAGTCTTGTCATGTTCTAGCCTTTTTCTTTTGGCTGCAGCAAATAAAACATTACATTCTGCCACCTGAGAAAGCTGCACCTTTGATGAACATGTCTATTATTGGGCCTGATTTAAAGATAGTTTTCAGTGTATAGTTCAAAGAGTGATTCTTAGTTGGCTTCCTCAACCACATCTATTTCCCTTAGAAATAAAATGCTGCTTAGATTTTGGATATGAATTTGCTTGTGAAAATGATGGATGTATTTATTTGGCAGTATTTAGCTGGCTGGTCATTAAAAGCAAGCCTCCTTTCCACCACCCTGTACCCTCCCTGCTCCCACTAAAGAATCATGTCTCTGTTAAGTATCTCTGTGCTAAATATTAAGCTTGCATCATAGAACATGATGTTTCTGATTGACCTGTGGCCAGAATAATCAGTTGAAAGGTGAATAATTCAGTCAAGATGATTTTGTGGCATTCTTTAGGAGAAAATATGCTTAGTTTAAAAAAAAATGATTAGCCATTTCACTGAACTCAGCCTCTTTTTCAAGGGAATTTATCAAAACCATCTGGATGTCTAGACATGGCCCAAGACAAAGTATTCCCAGCAGCATATTAAGTAATGAAAATGAACAAGTTAGAAAATAAATAGTTCTTTAGGAAATATTAGTAATCCTGGTAAAAGAATTTAAGGGATAGTTTAAGTTTGAAATCTGCTTAAAGCCTATACTCTTAGAACTCCACGGTGAGTAATTTATTAAAATATTAATTAGAAAAACCGAGTTAATTTACCATCTGGAGGCAATATTTTTCAAGGTATAACTTAATTACCTACAATCTATCTAGTGCTGCTCTAAGAAATACCCTGCACTTTTTCTTTGAGGAACTAATAGGTGGGATTATTGATTTTTAAAATCTGATATATTTTAATATATATTTTCTGTTAATCTTATAGAATCATTAAAGAGTAATCATGTAGGTAAAGTTGATGTGTATGGTAAGTAGGCTACATACTTAGGCTTCCCTTTCAAGCTTAGTAGAATTCTGAGTTAGTGATCTTCTAATTTTTCACAAGATCTAAACAAATATTCCCAAAGTTTACTAGAAAAGCAACTGCTCTTGATTTTTTCTGTTTCATTATTTCTCTCCTACTCTACACATGGAGAGAGGTGAAGTAAAAGAGGGAATATGTGGGGAAAGTAGGACTATATCTTGACACAAAAGAAGGATCTGAGATCCCATGCAAAATGTTCCATAGCACCTAGACCATGATTCTCTTTTTCCTTATTTTTTAAGCTCTTTTATTGGCATAAAATTTGTATTCTTCTATTTTGTGTTGTCTTTTCACTTTCTTGATGCTGTCATTTGAAACAAATATTTTAAATTTGATGACATGAAACTTATTTTTCCTTTTGTTGCTTATGGTTTAGGTGGCATATCTAAGAGGTCTTTGCCTAGTCAGGTCATGAAGTTTCTTCTTGTGTTGTCTTCTATAAGTTTTACAGTTTTAGCTCTGACAGTGATGTCTATCTTCTGGGAATAATTTTTCGTGTGTGGTATAAGGAAAGGGTACCGCTTAATTCTGTATGTGGATACCCAGTGTCTCAACATCATATGTGAAAAAGACTATTCTTTCTCCATTAAATTGTCTTGGTACCCTTGTCAAAAATCAATTGATCATAAATGTGAGGGTCTATTTTTTGGACTCTCAGTTCTATTCCCTTGATCTCTCTGTCTATCCTCACATCAATAGCACACTATCTTGATTAGTGAACTAAGCTTTGAAATTGGGAAGTCTGAGTACTGCATCTTTGTTCTTTTCTTTAGGAATGTTTTGGCTATTGTGGGTCTCTTGGATTTCAATATGAATTTTAGCATGAGTTTATCAATTTCTGCAAAAACAGAATACAGGGATTTTGATAGGAATTGTGTTGAATCTGTCTATTAATTTGGGAAATATTACCATTTTAACAACATTAAGTCTCCTAAATCTATAAATGTGAAATAGCTTTTCATTTATTTAGATCCTCTAATTCTTTGCATCAATTTTTGTAGTTTTCAGTGTAAAGTATTATGTGTTTTGTTCAATTTACACCTAAGTATTCTATTGTTTTTGATTCTAGTGGAAATTGAATTCTTTTATTAATTTTATTTTTGAAATGTTCAGTTTTAGTACACACAAATGCAATTGATTTTTGTATGTTGATCTTCTGATCTGATCTGATAGTGATTATATAATATATTAACTCATTCACTTATACTAATATTCTAATAGCTTTTAGTGGATTTTAGCTTTAATATATTTCTATACGAGATAATGTCATTTGAAAATAGAAATAGTTTTGATCCTTTCTTTCCAATGTGAATGCCTTATTTATTTTTCTTGCCTAAATGTCCTAGCTAGAACCTCCAGTATAATGTTGAATAGATGAGGTGAGAGTAAGACATCCTCATCTCATTTCTGATCTTAGGGGAAAAGCATTTGGTCTTTCACCATTAAGTATAATGGTAGCTGTGGGTTTTTTTTTTTTATAGAAGTTACCTTTCAGGTTGAGGAATTTCTTTTTATTCCTATTTTATTAAGTTTTTAACATGAAGATGCTTTTTCTGTGTCTGAAATAATCATATACTTTTTATCCTTCAATTTATTGATATAATGTATTACTGTAAATAATTTTTTTGTGTGTGTGTGGTATGCGGGCCTCTCACTGCTGTGGCCTCTCCCGTTGCGGAGCACAGGCTCCGGACGCGCAGGCCCAGCGGCCATGGCCCACGGGCCCAGCCGCTCCGTGGCATGCGGGATCCTCCCGGACCGGGGCACGAACCTGAGTCCCCTGCATCGGCAGGTGGACTCCCAACCACTGCGCCACCAGGGAAGCCCTGTAAATAATTTTTGTATGTTAAACCAACTTTACATTCCTGAAATAAATTCCACTTGGTTATGGTGTATAATCCCTTTTATATATTACTGCCATGTCAGTTTGCTATATCTTGTTGAAGATCTTTGTATTTATATTCATAAGAGATATTGGTCTCTGCTTTTTTGTCATGCTTTTGTCTCATTTTGACATAATGGTAATACTGCCTTTATAAAATGAGTCAAGAATTATTATCTTCTATTTTTTGAAAGAGTATGAAGAATGAGTGTTTATTTTTATTTAAACATTTTGTAGCATGTACCAGTGGATCCATCTGGCACTGGACTCTTCTTTGTGGGAAGTTTTAAATTAACTAACTTATTCTTTTTACTTACTATAGGTCTATTCACATCTATTTCTTCTTTTGTCAGTTTTGGCTGTTTCTTTCTAGGAGTTTGTTAATTTAATCTAAATTATCTAATGTGCTTATATACAATTGCTAATATTATTCCTTTAAAATCCTTTTCATTTCCGTAAGGTCAGTAGTGATGTTCCCTCTTTCATTTGAGTCTTTTCTCTTTTTTCCCAGTTAATCTACTTAAAGATTTGTCAATTTTGTGGTCATAACAACTTTTCGTTCAGTTGATTTTCTCTATTGTTTTTCTAACTCCTATTTCTTTAATCTCCATTCTAATTTTTACTATTCTCTCTCTTCTGTTAGCTTTAGGTCTAGTGTGCTCATGTTTTTCGAGTGTCTTAAGGTGAAAAGTCAGATTATTAAGTTAAGATATTTATTCTTTTAAAGTATTTTGTGCTATAAGTTTCTAAGCACTGCTTCAACTGCATTCCATAAGTTTAGGTATGTTGTGTTCTCTGAGACGCTGCTTATTTTTCCATTCGTTTTTTTCTCTGTGTATTCAGATTACATACTCTATATCAATCATCTTCAAGTTCACTGATTTTCCCTTTGGTCAGCTTAAATCTACTGTTGAGTCTCCCTAGTGAATTTTTTGTTTGAGTTTTTTTACTTTTCATCTCCAGAATTTCTATTCAGTTCTCTTGTACAGTATGCATCTCTTTTTTTGACATTCTCTGTTTGATGAGACATTGCCATTATATCTGCCTTTACTTCTTTATGCATGGTTTCTTTCAGTTCTTTGAATATTTTATAATAGGTCTTTGAAGTTTTGTCTGCAAAGTTTGATCATTGAGCCCTCTCAAAGGCAGCATTTTCGCCTGTATTTTTTTTTGTTCTGTATATAGGTCATACTTTCCTGTTTCTTTACATATCTCATCATTTGTGTTGAAATAGACAATTTTAAAGAAATCTATATCCCGCAGTGCATATCCTCTGATGTGGTTCTTCATAGGGCTCAGCCTTGGGTGGACACACAGTCACTCAGGATGGCAGTGGTTTCATCAGGGCTTTCTTCATCTCTTTGCCTGCTCTCTCTGTTAAGTTTTTTGCCTCTGTTGATAATGCCCCTCTGTTGCCTTCACTAAGTGCCAGCTGATGGCTCTATTGTTTGCAACAACGCCCTGGGGCATACATTTCTCTACAGTTTGATTCAAGTCAATTTGGGCCCCTGGATATTGTATTTACCGAGCTATGGAGCTATTTGTTCTTATGGCCTGTCTCACCACCCTTGTGTAAAACCTCTGTGCCACTTTAGGGGATTGGAGATGGGGATAACACTGTCATCCAAGTGAAATGCTGGGTGAGGTTGATAGTCTCTGGTTTTCTCATCTTGACGGTCCCAGCTAGAAACCTCCACTCTATGAGCAAGCTGGGGCAAGAGTGACTGGGGCCTACTATAGTGTTTCTACTCTTCAACCCTTCTGGGTGGAAAAAGGGAGTCCCAGATCCCTTAACTGCCCTTTCCTTAGAATAGAGTTTCTGGAACAAGGAGCTGGGGGGATGAGTATTGCTGGAGGATGCTACTCCTGGGAAGATTTCATAGCCATAGCCTGAGAGCAAGATGGAGAGGGAGATCTGTGTTCTTAAATACACCCACCACGGGTAGTTTCCATGATGCTGAGCTGAGGGGGTGGGAGGAAGAGGTTTATGGCTCAATTACCACAGACTCTACTGTTCTTAAAAAGATTGAGTGAGTTTTCTTGAATTAAAATTTTACCATTTTCTCTATTTCCTTAGGACAATTTCCAGAGACTTTAAGTCATTGTTTTTTTATATAGTTTTAAGCATTTGTGGTTGTTCTGCGGGGAAGAGGGTCGTTACGCCACCATTCTGGAAGTCCTATGTATGATTCCATTTAAATCCAGACAAATGCAACCAGTTCATTAGAATGTAATAGACTGAGTTAAAAGTTGGTGACACTAATTTCAGCTCCGGAACTTTGTCACTGAAAGACCTCAGACTTATTATGGCAAATAACTGCATTTCAAACTCCCTATTTACACATTAAAAAATAAAGGAATCAGCACACATTTTCACACATTTGTGAGATTTAGTCAACCACTGAATTGTCTGAGTGAGCCAGTTGCTGTATGTGTTACAGTTTGTTACTCCCTCAAGTCGTCATTGTCACATACTTCTGGAACCATAATTTCTAAGTAGAGCACTAATGGCTTAAAGAAAAATGATTTTATCTATTGAAGGAACTAGTTTATACATTGTATAGGAATGTATAAAGTTTATACATTGTATAGTTCATACATTGAAGGAACTAGTTTTGTTTTAATTAAAAGTTATTTATAACTTATTTATAAATTATTCCAAAAGCCACAAAATTATTAAGATGTGTGTGTATGGGGGGGTAAGTGGGAGGGTAAAACACCCCCAAAACACAAAATAGAACAAAAGCAAGAACTGCATGTGGCCACTTAAAGACAAAGATGATTGAAGAGATATAGCATTAAGGATTGTTATCCCTGTAGTCATGTGTAACACTAATAAAATTACTAATACTCATACCACTTTCACTGGCAATGTTTTTAGTAATGTAAGAGAAATCACAACCTCTTCTATTTGCACTTTAATCATTTTTACTTTAATTATTAAAGTAATTTTATAAGCCATGGAATCATACACACACACTTTCTCAGATATAGCAAATTAAAATTAGATTAAATCATGAGCAGTAACTTTAAAACAACTGAGTGTAGATCACAAACTTCCTAAGACTATGCTTGTGAAAGAGAATATTCTTCTGGCAAGAAAACTAAAAGCACCATTCAATTTTTAGTATGTTTTTGCTTGCTGAATGTCCATGACATAATTTGATTTTAAACTTGCTTTCATTATTATATTACTAAATTTCAAAAAAAGATGTGTGCCTTTGAAGGGAAAGTGATTTATTATTATAATACTTTTTGTTCAGTTCTTAATATTTTTTCCTAAAAAGAAACCCAATCTCTAATTTATAAAAAATGTTCCCCTTGAATTATGAAATAGAGAAATTTTCCTCCTAAGTAAGATGGGTAAAATTATAGCATACAGAGAAATTTAAGTATCTTTTATGGAATTACATAAAAAGTCATAAAACTGGCTGGGAATATTAACTTGGGATGCTCTTTACAGTCAAATTTACTAATTGTCAAGTCATATTTCATTTCCTTTTTAAGAAAAACTCTGAAAATGGGTCATGTTTCCTACAATAATTCTTTGTTCCTACAGTTCCTCAGTCTCTCAGCTCTAATGATTTCCCTCCATTCTATTAGAATAATTGCACATAATGAGATTGTTTGGAAGTGATGATTTGGGAAAAAGTTTCCTCTTTAATATTGTGAACTCTTGAAATTCTGTGTGCATGTATGCAGACGCGTGCAAACACACACACACACACACACGCACAGAATTCTGCTTTATATTTGCTGAACTGTTGCTTCCTCAATCATCTTTTCTCTTCAATCTTTACTCTCCATCTTTCCGCTGGTTTCTTTACTTTTATCTGTAAGTATCTTCAAATTTTGCTAGCTCAATAGCAAAGAAAACAAAAATATGTTCCTTCAAACTTAAAGCTTTATTTCCAAGCTATATTCTCTTCTCATTCCTTCCCTTTACCACCTGACTTCTCAAAAGATCTGCATATACAAGAGTTTAAAGTTTATTATGAAACAGTAAAAACATTGTCGGGACAAATACCAGTTGTCAGAAAACATTCTCAGATAATCCCTTTAATTTTTTTTCACGCTCACTCCCATGAAATCTCTATTCCGTAGCTACAAATAGTCTTACACTGCTATCCCCTACATAAATGATGGCTCTCTTGAAGTCAAATCCATTTCAAATCACGATAGAGGTTTTCATGGAACTTAAAAGCTGATTTTGAAACTTAAATGAAAGAGCAAAAGGTCGAGAAGACTCAAGACATTTCCAAAGAAGAAAACTGCTCTAACAGATATTAAAATTTTAATAAAGCTATGTTAGTTAAGACATTGTGTTATTTTCAGAGAGATAGATTTAAAAAAACCCAGAATATAGAGAACTTTGAAACAAATCACTAAAATATACAGGTTCAGCTTATGTACCACAGGGTACTTGCCTTACTTATAATAGTTTGTGCTGTTCCCTTGGTTTTTGCAGGGTAATAGTACACTCCAGAAAGAAGAATAGCTATATGTTTCAAGGATGTTAGATATGGGCTGTCATTGTCATCATGGTCCTCTGGTCAGGATGAGGACTTACAGATGGCTGGTAGTAAATGGAGAGTGGGCTCAAGTCCATTTCACTGGAGGTTCAATCGATCTGTGGACTCAACTTGTGGTTATTTCCCCGTTCTGAAATGTATAATTGGGATAAATACTTAGCTACTGATAGAACCCTCACATTAATCTCCTGGTTTATTAGAAAAAAGACTGTTATGGGAGGAATGGACAAATTTAATCAGATGGTGGCCCAATTGCAGCAACTTTGCCAGATGTGGTATCTTTGCTGGAGCAGATCAACATCTTCTCTGGTTGCTGTTGGGCAATGCATGATTCTTCATCCCTTGAATAGGGAAGCATGCAAGAGAGATCACTTCAAACAGGGCAGGATACCTTCATTGTTTTGCTTCAGTGTTTTCATGCTAACTCTCCTCTATGTCATAATTTAGTTGGGAGGAAACTTGGTTGTCTTGACTTACCTTAAAATATTATATTGGTCCACTATTTTGATACCATTATGCTAAATAGACTTGGTAAGCAGGAAGCAGCATTTACCCTAGATATTCTAGTCACATACGTATATACCAGAGGTCCTGAAACATTTTAAAGTTTTGTAGTGAACCACTGATCTGGGACATTCCAGGAAATTCTTCTCTAATGTAAAGAATGCATTTTTGCATCTTGGACCCCCATTAAGAAAGAGAAATAGTGTTTGGTTGGGTCTATTTTTTTGTTTTTGTTTTTAAATTATTTTATTAAAGTATAGTTGATATACAATGTTCTGTTAATTTCTGCTGTACAGCAAAGTGATTCAGTTTTACATATATATATTCTTTTTCATATTTTTTTCATTATGGTTTATTACAGGATATTGAATATAGTTTCCTGTGCTATACAGTAAGACTCTGTTGTTTATCCATTCCATGTATAATAGTTTGCATCTGCTAACCCCAAGCTCCCAATCCATACCTCCTCCACCACCCTCCCACTGTTTTTTTGAGGGAACTTATTCCATGCTTGGGAGTACCAGCTCCAATCAGTTTATCAGATTATGGGAAAAGTTTACAATTTTGATTAGAGCTCAGATTGGAGGTGATGGCAGCAGATTCAGGCTGGTGTGCAATCTTCTCTGCCACTTGGCCGTGTCATCCTGCAGATCTGATGGTGCTAGAGGTATAGACAGTAGATATGGGGAATCTCTGGCAAGCTCCAATAGGCAAATGGCAGTGTAGACAGACCTCCCAGAATCTTGAGTTCATCTCTGCTTAAAAGAACAGGTCCTCAGAAACTAATGTACATCAATAGGCATTAAGACTCTGAATCATGGAGGTAAAAGTGACTATGAAACTTGAGTTGCTTACCCTAAATTGAATATTATCAATCTGCAGAGTCATAAGGTGCATAAGAGTATCATCGATCTCTTGTAAGGTGGAAATAGTACGTTAATATTTGCAAAACAGGAAGAGAAGTTACGAGTAGATTGCGTAAGTAGGTGGCCCAGACTGCCGTGTCAGCTACCACAGTGAAGGTAAATTTCACAGTGACCAGAGCTACAAGCAATATACAATACACTTGTTCACTTGATATGGAGGGAGAGGTAACCTGATATATGAAGATACAGTGAATTTTTTGAGATGCTGGAAATATTCTATACCTGTGCTGTTCAATATGGTAGCCACCAGCCATATGTGGCTATCAAGCATCTGAAACGTGACTAGTGCAACTGAGGAAGTGAATTTTTAATTTTAGTTAATTTTAATTACCTTAAATTTAAATAGCCACATTGGGCTACTGGTTGCCATATTGGACAGCACATGTCTAAATTATATATATTTTAAAACTATATAACAAATGGTATAAGTGGCAGCAAAAGTCATTGATCAAATTATTCTAATAATTTCCAACTATTATTAATGTGGCTCTGGTTAGCCAAATGATGCTTCTGTCTGAGCTATGTTTTGACTGTATCTTTTCCAATGATTTCTTCATCCAATTTCTAGTCATTAGTTACTGGGAATCTTGCCATGCACCTAAGGGGTCAAATTTGCATGCTGACCTTCTTCTAAGCTTTCTGTTTTCCCTTACTGGCCTCCTGGCCTCTCAGTGATTCCTTCACCACGAACCATGATATGGACCATATGTCCAGATGCTGTTCATATGCCAGGAGCTGGTGCTGGGAGCACTTGAACCAGAGGACAAGTGAGACAGGGGAGGGCAGGGTGGCATAAGGATAGGGGATGAGATGGTCTAGATTTGTCCCATCCTAATTGCCAGAGCCAGTACTTGGCCACGAACTGGTTTCATCCCATACAAAGGCAAGGGCACAGTTTATTCCAGTCCAGATAGTTTATGGAACCAAGGTAGAAGTGGGAAAAACAGAAGGGAGACAACAAGGAAAAAAATAGAAAGCCCAAAAGGTGGACCAGGATGGACAAGGGCTCAGTCAGGGCTGCTCCTGAGGCTCAGTTGGCCCTGGCAAGCGACAGAGCAGGTGGGCACAGAGAGGGATGGGCAGCCTCATGTGAGGTTTCTCTGTCCAGGGACCAATCATGAGGGTGGGTCCAAAGGGGACAGATATGGTGTCACTTGCTGGAGAGTCTGCTTTTCTGATGTTAATAGAGTCTCTGGGACATACATACCTATAGGCCTCCCCTGTCTACAGAGATTTATGTGCTCCAGCAGGGATTAAGTTGTTCAATAAGACAAAGGTTTCTAAGCACACGTAAAGGAAAGTTAACATGCTATGTAGGAATTATATCCCATCCAATCATCTCTTTATGTCCTTGGTCATTGGCTGCCTTCCCAGTTAATATCTGAGCTGGAAAGAACACATATTCCCCCTTGGGCAGTGAGGTATCTCTTCAGGGGTAGAAAGAATAGGTCTTCCATTTAGCTGTGCCTCCCAACCTCCGACCGAACTTTTGTAATAAACGACAGGAGATTTATAGCTGGCCACTTCCCTCCAACTCAGCTTCAGTACCTAAAGGGAAAAAGTGTCTTGGTATTGCAGTGGGCATGCTGCCATTTTTATTGATTGAGTGATTAATTTACACTGCCTCTCAATATCATTGCTCTTAGCAAGACAGGGGTAGGGGATTAAGAGGCACAAACTACTGTATATAAAATAAATAAGCTAAAACGATATGTTGTACAGCACAGGGAATACAGCCAATATTTTATAATAACTATAAATGGAGTATAATCTTTAAAAATTGTGAATCACTGCGTTGTACATCTGAAATTTATATAACATTGTAAATCAACTATAAAGAAAGAAAAAGAACTATTAGCATCATTTAATGAGCTTTAAACAATAACTTCCAGGGCCTGGCCCCCTGAGATCTGGTAATAAGCCTAGTCAGTGGCTAAGTGATTGTATCCACTCTGCCTGGAATCCTTGTTTTGCACTCTCTTGGGCCAGTGGATTCCTTTTGTGTGGCCTGATGACATTCCGTACTGGGTTGCAGCTTCTTTGTTTCTGCGCCTTTATAACTGTTTACACAGAGCCCTCAGCCTTCCCATCTGTAAATGCTCAAAGTTCATTCCAAGTGCAGCCTGCAGAGGAGTCCTCTGCTCCCCTCCAGTGTGCTTGGATAAATGCCTACAGGCCGTCTGCTTTTTTATTGTTAATCCCAGGAATGAAGTTTCTTTCGTTGGCTTCTTGCAGTTCTCTTTGACTTGAGCATTGACTGAGGCATGGCCCTTCCCTGCCTGGCTTCCTGACCTCCTCAGAGTTCTGTTCTGCCATGCTGGGTTTGCTCTCCAGCACACATACCCGAGACAGGAAAGGGTACCCAGTGACTTAGGTTATGTTTGTAGGGGAGCTAGTTCCTGACCCAGGTCTGAGGTGAAGCATCCTTTCCATTCAAGGGAGGCCCTGGCATTTAACTGCATAGTTACATGTTCCTCTAGTATTAACAGCCCAGCAATATTACAAGCAAAGGGAATAATAACTCACTGAACAGATTATATTTTGACTTCAAGTAAAAGATGGAATGTGTTTGTAATAATTGATGAGTCGTTTGACTCAACTAGTATGTGTTTTAATTAGATACCTGAAAACAAAGTTACTCCTATGGGCTAATATTTTGAGATATTAACCTATGCTCCCTTGTTCCATAATATTTTCTCTTCTCCCTTCTCCTTTTAGGCAGGAATATTGGATTCTGCTCCCCTAATCTTAAGAGAGGTCTATAGAAGGACAAAAGCTCATGTTGCCTGAAAAAAAAAAGGCATTTCCTAGTTTTGGTTTTTAAAAGGCTAATCCCCAGAGCTAAAAATGAATAGGCTAGTCAAAGGAAAACAGCTTTTAAAACAAATGGAGGGAGAAAGTTCTTTCACAGACTAGCAAGAGATTACCATCAGCAGGGGAGAGGGAAGCAGAAGAGTGCATGTCCAGTCTACTGGGGAAGCAGTAAGAGGGTGGCTGCATGGTGCAGCCACAGCAGGGATCTCGAACACCTGCTATGGCAAAGGCAGGTCAGACAAATGGTTGCAAAAGGGCCTGGTGTACAGAACAAAAAAAATCTTGTGAATATTATAAAAACGTCAACTGGCACCCCACCTCAGTGTTGGGGAGATAATTGAGGTTGGATGGGTCTGTGTCAAACCTTGGATGGGCAGCCCCTTCTCAGCGCCTGTGATTGTTGCCACGTGGTGAGGTGGTCCATAATTGCTAGTTTTCCTGATTTTCCAGAGAACCAGAAATGGTGCTTTTTTTTTTTTTTTTTATAGTGAACTCCCCTGACTTTTAAAAGTTGGCTAAAATGTTTTTAAAACATAGAGTAGGCCAAACAATGCACATCTGCCGGCCAGATGTAGCCTCCATGCCAATGACTTGCAACCTGTAGCCTAGACAGGGCCACAGGCCATCTCAGCAAAGGATTCCTGTGCCTGAGGGCCGTGCTGAAAGAGCAGAGGAAGGTTGGTCTGAAGGGGTCATGAAGTTAGGGCCCTAGTAGTGTGCAAACTGATGACCAAGGACAAGATGACACCTCGACCATCAACGTTTTGGCCCCATGGCCTAACTAAAGGGTGTGAACAAGAAGTGGGAATTTCAATAAACAATGACAATGATTGCTTTACCAGCCAGGTGGATGAAGGTTGAAAATAGGAATCGATTCAGGTTATGCAGAAAAAGGATGTGATAATTCTTGAACACAAGAATTTGTGGACTGAGCTTTATACTTGCTACGCCCAAGGACTTGTCAGATGTTGCTAACGATTCCTTGGTGAGTACACAGTCACACCCAGGTTCCCACCCACTAGACATTCCTATAGTCCCTTAATCTTCAGGCCTTCAGGTGACCTGGGGATTATGCTGTGAACTCTGTTTTGGGAGAGGAGAACCTACTCCATAGAGAATCTAGAGAGATCACTGTCATCTTTTTAATTCTTTTAGTAGCTTTATTGAGGTATAATTTATATAACATAAAATTTACCTACTGTAATTACACAATTTGACGATTCTAGTAAACTTATAGAGCTGTGTAACCATCACTACAATCCACTTTTAGAACATCTCCATCACTGTAGAAAGTGCCCTTGGACCTCTTTACAGTCTGTCCTCACTCCCACCCCTAGCCCTGGGCAACCACTGTTCTGCTTTCTGTCTATACGCTTTCCTTGTCTGGACATTTCAAATAAATGCAACCATAAAATATGTAGTCCTTTGTATCTGACATCTTTCACTTAGCGTGATGCTTTGAGGGTGATTCACCTTGAGGCATGTCTCAGTAGTTTTTTCTTTTTATTACCGAGTAGTATGCTACCGTGCATATATACCCCAATTAAAAAATATGTTCACCAAACGGATATTTGGATTGCTTCCAGTTTGGGGCTTTTATGAATAATGTTGCCATGAACATTCACATACAGGTCTTTGTGTGGCACTGCCATGCTTTTGAAAGGGGATGTTTCAATATCAACCAATAAGAATTTTAAACAGGTGCCCATTTCATAGGCAGTGATGTAGAAAATAAGGTGTGCTTGGGGAACCAGGGAGAGCAACCTGACAGTTTTGCCCAGCATCTGCTCTCTATCGTTGTCAGATTCAATCTTCTATCAGAAAGACAAGTCCTGATCAGGAGCATTGGGCTGGGGGTTGGGAGAGATGAGGGGAGATGTAATACCTTCATGTAAGTAAGCACAAACAGGTGGCCACTTCCTAGGAAGGATGTTGACTCTCAAGGTGGAAGTGGGGGATTGGCCATTAAATCAAAGCCCTAATTACTGCACAGCCCATCAGAGGCGATCAAGACTCATGGGGAAGTGTATCTTCGAGGTGTGGATCAGTGCTGGAAGAAGAGAGATCTGAGCTGGAGATTCACTTTTTGGCACTTCCCTGAACTCTTTTTTGGGTAACATATTTAGGAATACTGGTGTAATTCACAGATGGGCATAGGTTACATTCTTGTCAGTGTACTTTTGAAGAAATCCCTTGGGGGTTTAGTTTTAAGCAATAATGCCTTTGTGGGTATATTCCATTTACACAAATCCTGGAAGTCTAGGATATATATTGGCATTATTAATAGAAGCTTATAAAAATAGAATTAAGTTCTTTTTAGTATAAAGTTATCTCTTTATTATCTGTGTTTCATAATAAAATGTATGTGTATAGTATCAATTAAAAAAAAGTAAATGACAACCAATTCAGCCATCATGAGATACATCTCAAAAAATATACTCCCAGAAGAAATACACACACACACGCGCGCGCGCACACACACACACACACACACACACACACACATATCCCAAGCATCCCTAAGTTTTCTGGCCTCCTGAGATCACTGTTTTATGAAATATCTGAATGTCTGTTTCTTTAGCTCAGTATTTCTGGGCATTCCTGGGGAGTGCATGCCCTCTCCTGGTTGTTGTCTATCACTCCACCCTTGAGCAGATCCTCTAATTTCTCTTATCATGTTGACAATCTGAAGTAGTGGGAAACTGGAAAAATAATTAAAATCGCAGTCACAGGAAACCAGACCCCCTACTCACAAACTATACAATGATTTGATGCTTTCTCTGAGTCCTGTCTTGCTCTAGCCATTTGGTCCATGACTAACGAATGGTCTTAAGTTTATGACCACTCAAAAACAGGGTAGAGGAAATGACCACTAGCTGTGAGAACAGGAAAAAGATATTTGTATTCTATAATCTGTGACTCCCAAACAATGATTATCATTGGTCTTCTCTCTGCAAATTAAGACACTTTTAAGACACCTCCCTGAAATAAGCCTATGAATACTGGTCCCAGGTGTTGTCCTTTGAATTGCTTAACACTTTGCTGATTTTGCCACTGGACTGAGATGCCTTACCCTGCCAGGAGCCCTGTACCATCTGGACATGCCTACTCCACATATCAAGACCTCCCATTATATTGCAAAGCTACAGTCATCAAAACAGTATGGTACTGGCATAAAAACAGAAAAAAAGGTCAATGGAACAGGATAGAAAACCCAGAAATAAACTCATGCACCTATGATTAATTAACCTATGACAAAAGAGGTAAGACTATACAATGGAGAAAAGACAGTCTCTTCAATAAATGGTGCTGGGAAAACTGGACAGCTACATGTAAAA
This sequence comes from Phocoena sinus, assembly GCF_008692025.1. Taxonomy (NCBI): domain Eukaryota; kingdom Metazoa; phylum Chordata; class Mammalia; order Artiodactyla; family Phocoenidae; genus Phocoena; species Phocoena sinus. Next base: position 32,250,500 of record NC_045766.1, read on the forward strand.
AAATGAAATTAGAACATTCTTTAACACCTTACAAAAAAATAAACTCAAAATGGATCAAAGACCTAGATGTAAGACTGGATAATATGCAACTCTTAGAGGAAAACATAGGCAGAACACTCTTTGATATAAATTGCAGTAATATCTTTTTTTTTTTAGTAATATCTTTTTTGATCCATCTCTCAGAGTAACGGAAATAAAAACAAAAATAAGCAAATGGGACCTAATTAAACTCAAAAGCTTTTGCATAGCAAATGAAACCACAAACAAAATGAAAAGACAACCCACAGAATGGGAGAAAATATTTGCAAATGATGCGACTGACAAGGGATTAGTCTCCAAAATTTATAAATAGCTCATGCAGCTCAATATCCAAAAAACAAACAACCCAATCAAAAAATGGGCAGAAGACCTAAACAGACATTTCTCCAAAGAAGGCATAGATGGCCAAGAGACACATGAAAAGACGCTCAACATTGATAATTATTAGAGAAATGCAAATCAAAACTACAATGAGGGACTTCCCTGGTGGTCTAGTGGCTAAGACTCTGAGATTTCACTGCAGGATGTGTGGGTTTGATCCCTGGTTGGGGAACTAAGATCCCATGTGCTGCGTGGTGTGGTCAAAAAAACCCCAAAAAACACCTGCAATGAGGTATCACCTCACACTGGTCAGAATGGCCATCATCAAAAAATCTACAAACAATAAATGCTGGAGAGGGTGTGGAGAAAGGGGAACCCTCCTAAACTGTTGGTGAGAATGTAAATTGGTACAGCCATTATGGAGAACAGTATGGAGATTCCTTAAGAAACTAAAAATAGAGCTACCATACAATCCAGCAATTCCACTCCTGGGCAGATATCCAGAGAAACACATGGTTCAAAAGGACACATGCACCCCAATGTTCATTGCAGCACTGTTTACAATAGCCAAGACATGGAAGTAACCTAAATGCCCATCGACTGATGAATGAATAAAGAAGATGTGGTACATATATACAATGGAATATTACTCAGCCATTAAAAAGAATGAAATAATGCCATTTGCAGCAACATGGATGGACTTGAAGACTATCATACCAAGTGAAGTAAGTCAGACAGAGAAAGACAAATATCATATAATATCGTTTATATGTGGAATCTAAAAAAAATGATACAAATGAACTTATTTATAGGACAGAAACAGACTTACAGACTTAAAGAATGAACTTCTGGTTACCAGGGGGGAAGGGTTGGGGAAGGGATACATTGGGAGTTTGGGACTGACATGGACACACTGCTATATTTAAAACAGATGACCAGGGCAGAGTCAAGATGGTGGTGTGGGAAGACGCCGAGTTAGCTTCTCCCCACAAGGGCACCTGCTGGCCACTGGTGGAGGACCCTGATGCCCAAGGAGACAGGAGGAATGCCCAAGTGAACTGGTAGGACATCGAGGGACTGAGGGGGAAGGAGAAGTGGAGGCCAGACAGGATCAGTGACCCTGAGGCTGGAGAGATCAGGAGAGGCAGGCGGGAGGGTCTCTCCAGGAGGAGCGGGAGAGGGCAGAGGGTGATTGCCCTGCGCATTCAGACCCAGGGAGCCTGCTGAGCTCCCAGGCTGGTATCACCCCCCCAAAGCCCCCTCCAGGCCGTGTGGGTCCTTGGGGGCATAGGAGGGAGGCTGCGGAGATCAGGGGAGGCAGGCAGGAGGGGCCTCTGGGAGGAGCAGGAGAGGAGCTGGGGGGCATTTTCCCCACCCACTCAGGCCTAGGGAGCTTGCTGGGCTCCCAGGTGAAGTCCCCTGCTCTCTGAGACCAGGGTTGGGGGCACACCTGAGCCCCATCTGTTCCTTGAGCCTAAGCCTCACCCCCCCTCACCCCCACAGCCTCCAGAGCCTTTTTCAGCCCTGTGGGTCCTAAGCATAAGCCCCGCCCACCACCCAAACCACATCCTTGCTTAGGCCCTGCCCTCCACAGCCAAGGTCATTTCCCCCTTTTTTTTTTTTTGTCTTTTCCCTCCTCCTCTTTTTTACTATTGTGGTACTGTTATACCTTCCATTTGTTGATTCATCTATATTTTTATTTTTAAATTCTTTCTAACATATCTGTTAGTTTCCTAGTCTAATTTTATTTTTTACTTCATTATTGTTCTCTCTCTCTTTTTTTTTCTCACCCCACACAGCTTGTGGGATCTTGATTCATGAGCTGGGGGTCAGGCTGAAGCTCCTGCGGTGGAAGCTCTGAGTCCGAACCACTGGACTAACAGAGAACCTCAGACCCCAGGGAATATTCATCAGAGTGAGGTCTCATGGAGGTCCTCATCTCAGCACCAAGACCAAGCTCTACCCAACAGCCAGTGTTGGAAGCCTCAAGCCAAACAACCAGTAAGACAGGAACACAATCTAACTCATAAAAAAAAAAAAAAAAAAAAAGAGACAGCAAAAAAAAAAAAAAAAGTCACAGATGAAGGAGCCAGGAAAAAATCTACAAGACCAAAGAAATAAGAGAAAATAGGCAATCTACCTGAAAAATAATTCAGAGTAATTATAGTAAAGATGATCCAGAATCTCGGAAATAGAATAGAGGTACAGATGGAGAATATACAAGAGACGTTTAACAAAGATCTAGAAGAACTAAAGAACAAACAAACAGAGATGAAAAACACAATAACTGAAATGAAAAATACATTAGAAGGAATCAATAACAGAATAAGTGAGGTAGAAGAACAAATAAGTAAGCTGGAAGACAGAATGGAAATGGATGGAAATAACTGCTGAAGAGCAGAATAAAGAAAAAAGAATGAAAAGGATTGAAGACAATCTCAGAGACCTCTGGGACAAAACGAAATGCAACAACATTTGAATTATAGGGGTCCCAGAAGAAGAAGAGCAAAAGAAAGTGTCTGAGAAAATATTTGAAGAGATTATAATCGAAAATTTCCCTAACATGGGAAAGGAAATAGTCACCCAAGTCCAGGAAGGACAGAGTCCCATAGAGGATAAACCCTAGGAAAAACACACCAAGACACATATTAATCAAACTAACAAAAATTAAATTCAAAGAAAAAATATTAAAAGCAGCAAGGGAAAAACAAAAAATAACAAACATAGGAATCTCCATAAGGTTATCAGCTGATTTTTCAGCAGAAAATCTGCAGGCCAGAAGGGAGTGGCAGGATGTACTTAAAGTGATGAAAGAGATAAACCTACACCAAGATTACCCAGCAAGGATCTCATTCAGATATGACAGAGAAATCAAAACTTTACAGACAAGCAAAAGCTAAGATTATTCAGCACCACCAAACCAGCTCTACAACAAATGCTAAAGAAACTTCTCTAGGTGGGAAGCACAAGAGAAGAAAAAGAGCCACAAAAACAAACCCAAAACAATTAAGAAAATGGTAATAGGAACATACATATCAATAATAACCTTGAATGTAAAAGGATTAAATGCCCCAACCAAAAGACAAAGACTGGCTGAATGGATACAAAAACAAGAACCATATATATGCTGTCTACTTCAGACCTAGGGACACATACAGACTGAAAGTGAAGGGATGAAAAAAGATATTCCATGCAAATGGAAATCAAAAGAAAGGTGGAGAAGCAATACTCATATCAGATAACATAGACTTTAAAATAAAGACTATTGCAAGAGATAAGGAGGGACACTACATAATGATCAAAGGATCAATCCAAGAAGAAGATATAACAATTATAAATGTTTATGCACCCAACATAGGAGTGCCTCAATACATAAGGCACATGCTAACAACCATGAAAGGAGAAATCGACAGTAACACAATAATAGTAGGGGATTTTAATACCCTCCTTACACCAGTGGACGGATCATCCAAAATGAAAATAAATAGGGAAACACAAGCTTTAAGTGACACAATAGACCAGATAGATTTAATTGATACTTATAGAACATTCCACCCCAAAGTGGAAGAATGCACTTTCTTCTCAAGTGCACACGGAACATTCTCCAGGATAGATTACATCTTGGGTCACAAATCAAGCCTCAGTAAATTTAAGAAAATTGAAGTCGTATCAAACATCTTTTCTCACCACAATGCTATGAGACTGGAAATCAATTACAGGTAAAAAACTATAAAAAACACAAATACATGGAGGCTAAACAGTGTGCTACTAAATAACCAAGGGATCACTGAAGAAATCAAATAAGAAATTAAAAAATACATAGAAACAAATGACAATGAAAACACAATATGGGCTGCAGCAAAAGCTGTTCTAACAGGGAATTTTATAGCAATTCAATCTCACCTCAAGAAACAAAAAAATCTCAAATAAACAATCTAACCCTACACTTAAAACAACTAGAGAAAGAAGAACAAAGAAAATCCAAAGTCAGTAGAAGGAAAGAAATCATAAAGATCAGAGCAGAAATAAATGAAACAGAAATGAAGAAAACAATAGCAAAGGTCAATAAAACTAAAAGCTGGTTCTTTGAGAAGATAAACAAAATATATTAGCCCTTAGCCAGACTCATCAAGAAAAAAGGGAGAGGATGCAAATCAATAAAATTAGAAATGAAAGAGGAGAAATCACAACTGACACTGCAGAAATACAAAGGATTATAAGAGACTACTACAGACAACTATATGCCAATAAAATGGACAACCATGAAGAAATGCACAAATACTTAGAAAGGTACAATTTTCCAAGAATGAACCAGGAAGAACTAGAAAATATGAACAAACATATCACAAGTAATGAAATTGAAACCATAATTTAAAATCTTCCAACAAATGAAAGTCCAGGACCAGATGGCTTCACAGGTAAATTCTATTAAACATTAGAGAAGAGCTAACACAGATACTTCTCAAATTCTTACAAATAATTGCAGAGGGAGAAACACTCCCAAATTCATTCTACAAAGCCACCATCACTCTGCTACCAAAACCAGAAAAGATATCACAAAAAAAGAAAATTATAGACCAATATCACTGATGAACATAGATGTAAAAATCCTGAACAAAATACTAGCAAACAGAATCTAACAACACATTAAAAGGATCATACACCATGATCAAGTGGGATTTATCTCAGGGATGCAAGGATTCTTCAGTATATGCAAATCAATCAATGTGATACACCATATTAACAAATTATGATCATCTCAATAGATGCAGAAAAAGCTTTTGACAAAATTCAACACCCATTTATGATAAAAACCCTCCAGAAAATGGGCATAGAGGGAACCTATCTCAACATAATAAAGGTCATATATGACAAACCCACAGCAAACATCATACTCAATGGTGAAAAATTGAAAGCATTTACACTAACATCAGTAACAAGACAAGGATGTCCACTCTCGCCACTCTTATTCAACATAGTTTTGGAAGTCCTAGCCATGGCAATCACAGAAGAAAAAGAAATAAAAGGAATACAAATTGGAAAAGAAGAAGTAAAACTGTCACTGTTTGCAGATGACATGATACCATACATAGAGAATCCTAAAGATGCCACCAGAAAGCTACTAGAACTAATCAACGGATTTGGCAAAATTGCAGGATAAAAAATTAATGCACAGAGATCTCTGGCATTCCTATACACCAACAAAAAATCAGAGAAATAAACACATTTACCATTGCAACGAAAAGAATAAAATACCTAGGAGTAAACCTACTTAAGGAGGCAAAAGACTTGTACTTAGAAAACTATAAAACACTGATGAAAGAAATCAAAGATGACATAAACAGATGGAGAAATATACCATGTTCTTGGATTGGAAGAATCAATATTGTGAAAATGACTATACTATCAAAGCAGTCTACAGATTCAATGCAATCCCTATCAAACTACCAGTGGCATTCTTCACAGAATTAGAACAAAAAATTTTATAATTCATATGGAAACAAAAAAGACCCCAAATAGCCAAAGCAATCTTGAGAAAGAAAAACGTACCTGGAAGAATCAGGCTCCTGGACTTCAGACTACACTACCAAGCTACAGTAATCAAGACAATATGGTATTGGCACAAAGTCAGAAATATAGATCAATGGTACAGGATAGAATGTCCAGAGATAAACCCATGCACATATGGTCACCTAATTTATGACAAAGGAGGCAAGAACATATAATGGAGAAAAGACAGTCTCTTCAATAATTGGTACTGGGAAAACTGGACAGCTACATGTAAAAAATGAAATTAGAACACTCCTTAACAGTATACACAAAAATAACCTCAAAATGGATTAGAGACCTAAATGTAAGACCGAGCACTATAAAACACTTAGAGGAAAACATAGGAAGAACCCTCTTTGACATAAATCACAGCAAGATTTTTTTTGATCCACCTCCTAGAGTAATGGAAATAAAAACAAAAGTAAACAAATGGGACCTAATGAAACTTCAAAGCTTTTGCAAAGCAAAGGAAACTACAAACAAGATGAAAAGACAACCCTCAGAATGGGAGAAAATACTTGCAAATGAATCAGTGGACAAAGGATTAATCTCAAAAATGTATAAACAGCACATGCAGCTCAATATTAAAAAAAAAAACAACCCAATCCAAAAATGGGCAGAAGACCTAAATAGACATGTCTCTAAAGAAGACATAGAGATGGCCAAGAAGCACATGAAAAGCTGCTCAACATCAGTAATCATTAGAGAAATGCAAATCAAAACTACAATGAGGTATTGCCTCTCCCCAGTTAGAATGGGCATCATCAGAAAATCTATAAACGACAAATGCTGGAGAGGGTGTGGAGAAAAGGGAACCCTCTTGCACTGTTGGTGGGAATGTAGATTGATACAGCCACTATGGAGAACAGTATGGAGGTTCTTTAAAAAACTAAAAATAGAATTACCATATGACCCAGCAATCCCACTACTGGGCATATACCCAGAGAAAACCATAAGTCAAAAAGACACATGCACCCCAATGTTCATTGCAGCACTATTTACAATAGCCAGGTCATGGAAGCAATCTAAATGCCTATTGACAAATGGATAAAGAAGATGTGGTATATATATATACAATGGAATATTACTCAGCCATAAAAAGGAATGAAATTGAGCCATTTGTAGAGACGTGGATGCATCTAGAGACTCATACAGAGTGAAATAAGTCAGAAAGAGAAAAATAAATATCGTATATTAACACATATATGTGGAACCTAAAAATATGGTACAGATGAACCAGTCTGCAGAGCAGAAATTGAGGCACAGAAGTAGAGAACATACATATGGACACCAAAGGGGGAAAGCAGTGGGAGGTGGGGGTTGTGGTGTGATGAATTGGGAGATTGAGATTAACATGTATACAGTGATGTGTATAAAATGGATGACTGATAAGAAATATAAATAAATAAAAAATAAACATTAAAAAAAAGAAAATGTTAAATAGACATGGATTCAAAGACTCAATATATATTTTTTTCAGAACACACTGGGAAACACGACACTAGCCCCACTGCCTCACTAGCTTCTCTGGACTCACTAAGTAACTGAGATTTGGAGCTGGAAGGACCACATGACATAGAACTTGAAGGTTACATAATGCCAACCAAGCCTGCAGATAAGCTACTGACAATTGGACCCATTGTACTGTATAATTTCTTTATCTCACGCATACACTAAATTTAATTTCTAATCCAGAAATTGCTGTTATACCTGAAAGTATAACCAACCAAAAAGTTTTTTTTTTTTTTTTTTTTAGTGGTAAACCATGGGAATTGATCTTGCCATATTAAGCAAGAAAACAGGGTTTATTGGAAATATCCTGGGGGTAGTTAGCATTGTGAATGAAGCACTGAACACCACAGACACCAGAAGGACAGGAATCAGGGACACCCCCAGCACCTGAGGAACAGTGATTCAGGGATAGTTGCCTTGGTTCCAGCCATCAGATTGCCCAATTCCAACCCACTTTCTATCTAATATCTCCTCTAATGATCCAAACTTCCAGAAGACGTTGATTAGAAGACTCAGTATGGTGGTAAATGTCTTCAGAGATCTGTAGACTTATCACAATCTTTATCAAAATCTCAGCAGCAGAAATTGATAATTTACTCCTAAAATGTATATGGAAATTCTAAGAACCTAGAATAAACAAAACAACTTAGAAAAAGGAAGAATAAAGTTGGATGACTTCCACTATCCAATTTCAAAGCATATTAAAAAGCTACAGTAAAGACGACAGTGTGATATTCTTGTAAAGGTAGGCATGTAGATCAGTGGAACAGACTTGAGAGTTCAGCAATAATCCCTTACACTTATGATTAAATGATTTTTGAAAATATAAGAGTGAAAAGATAGTCTCTTCAACCAGTGGTACTGGGACAATTGGATATTCATGTTTTTAAAAAATAGGCTAAACCATTACCCTACCTCACACATAGAAATTAACTCAAAATAAATAGTAGAGGGCTTCCCTGGTGGCGCAGTTGTTGAGAGTCTGCCTGCCGATTCAGGGGACATGGGTTCGTGCCCCTGTCTGGGAGAATCCCACATGCCGCAGAGCGGCTGGGCCCGTGAGCCATGGCTGCTGGGCCTGTGCGTCCAGAGCCTGTGCTCCGCAATGGGAGAGGCCACAGCAGTGAGAGGCCCACATACCACAAAAAAAATTAAAAATAAATAAATAGTAGATGCACAAGCTAAAACCATTAAGAAAATGAAAGGACAAGTCACAGAGTAGGAGAAAATATTTGTAAATTATATATCTCATGAAAATCTTATATCCAGAATATAAAAAAAACTCTTAAAATTTAATTATAAAGGGGCTTCCCTGGTGGTGCAGTGGTTAAGAATCCGCCTGCCAATTCAGGTGACACGGGTTTGAGCCCTGGTCCGGGAATATCCCACGTGCAGTGGAGCAACTAAGCCCGTGTGGCACAGCTACTGAGCCTGTATTCTAGAGCCCCCGAGCCACAACTACTGAGCCCACAAACTGCAACTACTGAAGCCCGCATGCCTAGAGCCCGTGCTCCGCAACAAGAGAAGCCACCACAGTGAGAAGCCCTCGCAGCGCAACAAAGAGTAACCCCCACTCGTTGCAACTGGAGAAAGCCTGCGCGCAGCAATGAAGACCCAACACAGCCATAAATAAATAAAATAATTTAAAAAATTTTAATTATAAGAAGATTAAAAAACCAATTAAAAATAGGCAGAGTTGTAGAAGATTCCTACAACTCAACCACAACAAAAAATGACCTGATTAAAAAATAGGCAAAGGATTTGAATAGACATTGCTCCCAAGAAGATATATGAATGGCTAATAATAAGCACATGAAAAGATGCTTAACATCATCAAGCATCAGGGAAATTGAAATTAAAAAACAATGCAAAACCTCTGTACACCCCAGACATATAAATAGCATCTGTTAAAGTTGTTACAATAAGGTTTAGCAGAGACACAAAATTCTATGGATCAAAACTGTAGCAATAGATAGACTTGATATCACTCACCAGACTTTCTATGGTGTTTTGACTCCCAGCTGTAGGTGGAAGGTCTCCTCCTCTATCACTGGCCCTATCAAGAAAATACAAAAGACACAACTTCACCCTTTCTTCCATGCTTTGAATAAAGTTTTTTCAAATTTCTACCACTCGGGGGTCTATTGTTATCTCCTTTTTGCTTTTCATTCATCCATCCATCCATCCAACCATTCAGTAACCCATTTATTCATTCAGTCAGTCATTATTCTTTTTTTTTTTTGCGGTACACGGGCCTCTCACTGCCGTGGCCTCTCCCGCCGTGGAGCACAGGCTCCGGGTGCGCAGGCCCAGCGGCCATGGCCCATGGGCCCAGCCGCTCCACGGCATGTGGGATCCTCCAGGACCTGGGCACGAACCCGCGTCCCCTGCACTGGCAGGCGGACTCAACCACTGCGCCACCAGGGAAGCCCAGTCAGTCATTTATTTAGTCATACAATCAGTAAATATTTATTGATTATTAAGACCCAGAACTGTTCTAGGCACTTGGAAAGCAAAAGTGAAAAAAAAAAAAGTTGTCAAATACAATTACCCTGATAGAGCTTAAATTATATATACAGAAAGGTTTGAGGTCATTATGTATGGGAAGACATGCACATCATTTTCATCATATTTATATCCATCTAATTTTTCTTTTATTCTCTGCCACATTCTAAAACGTATACCTGTTAACCTTGATGTTAAAAGCGTTATGCCCATCCTTCATACTATTTGATTATCTAGTTTAATTTTCTTCTGTTTTCTCCATTATCTCTAGGATATTTTTCCCCAGAACATGTTAAGTATATCACTTAAGCTACAAGTTTCCCATTACCCTCTTTTCACAGAGGATGAAACAAGCTTGCATTGATTACAACCAGAGTTGGTGATCCCCTTAGCAGAAAAACAAATATAGTAGCTTCTTTGCACATTAGTGGAGCAAGCCCCCTGAATCTGTGCCTAATTGTTACCGCTTAAGGTGTTCACTTTCCATTGGCCTTGATACTCTGATTCTATTTTTGACAGCTCTCATTCCTCTGCATTTAAAAAAAATTTTTTTGGCCGCTTAGCATGTGGGATCTTAGTTACCTGACCAGGGATCAAACCTGCACCCCCTGCACTGGAAGCACAGAGTCTTAACTACTGGACCACCAGGAAGTCCCAGCTCTCACTTCTCTGAGTTAGCTCGTGGGGGTTTAGTCTGATTAAACCAATCCACAAAGCACCTGTAATCGCCAACTGTTAATATCACTGGCTTGTCTAACCCACGAGCTATCAGAATGATTAAGATGTTTAAAATAGAAGAAATAAAGACTAAAAATTATCTTGTACCATTTACTGTATTATTTCACAACAAACCTAACTTGGAAAAAAAGGCCAATTTTAGAAGTTGCTTCTCTTTTTTAATACATTTAACTAGTTTACCGAAGTTAATACATTTAACTAGTTTACCAAAGGAAAGCTTAAGAAGCTGTAGAAAAACATATGAATATTTTAACTAAAATTGTTTTTATTTTTATTATGTAGGTCTCTACCCCTTGTTCCTGGCACAGAACTCCTAACACCCTTTTAATTTTTTGTGAGATAAGAACTCTAGAGTATCTCTTGTTCTAATATTTGTCTTTGACCCCTTTCTTGACACAGGGCTCCCAAAACCCTTGTAAATCCGAAGTGATAAGAGCCCTAGGAGAATTTTTTATTCTGCTGAGCTGACTCTGGGTGGGCTCCTGGATGGGGGCTGGTCACCAGAAAGACCAAACCATGATTAGAAGCTTGGAATATTCATCCCCACCCCCATCTTCCAGATAGGGGAGAGAAGCTGGAAATGGCATTAATAGTTGACTGTGCTTACATGAATAAGCCTCCATAAAATCCCAATTGCACAGGGTTTGGAGAGCTTCCAGGTTGGTGAATACACCCACACCAGGAGGGTGATGTACCCCAGCTCCATGCGGGTAGAAGCGCCTGTGCCTGGGACCATCTGAGACCTCACCCCATGTTTCTCTTCATCTGGCTGATCATCTGTATTCTTTATCATATTTTTAATAAACTGGTAAATGTAAGTAGTGTTTCCTTGAGTTCTGTGAGCAGCTCTAGAAAATTAATTGAACCTGAGGAGTGGGTCATGGGAACATTCAATTTATAGTCAAGTTGGACAGAAGTTGTGGGTACCTGGGGACCTATAGATACTACTTGTGATTGGTATCTGAAACAAGGTGGGAACAGTTTTGAGACACTGAGTCCTTAACCTGTGGGATCTGACACTATCTCCAGGTAGATAGTGTTAGAATTGAGTTAAACTGTAGGACACCCAGCTGGTGTCACAGAGGACTGCTTGTGTGGGGAAAAGCCTCCACACATTTGGTTGACCATAAGTACTAGAAGTGAAGTGTTCCCTGTGACTGTAAAGGAGACACACAGGAAAGAAAGACATAGAAGGAAAGAACAACTGGGTTGCTTTCCATTAAAAGGTGATTTGTGCCATTCTACCACCCCATATTTAAATTTTAAAAATAATGCTTATACTTACAATAACCACTGCATTTATACTAAAAGTTAAACAAGCATAGTAAATGTGGTTACATTTTAGTTCTGAATTCACTCTGTATACAATCTTATCATTGGAAGAAGTTGAAGAAAGGTGTGATTCATAAGTTTCATTACATGTGTATTTGCTCTGAGGAACACTGAGAGATGATTTTCCCTTTTGGCTGTTTAGCCAACTTAATACATGTGCAAGTGCTTTTAGGATAATGCCACAATGGACATACATCTTTTAGGCTGCCATCTTGGGAGAAACACTCAGTTCACTGTTTTGAGGGAGAGAAATAGATTTGAAATTCTTTTTACTCCATGTTTAGAAGTCCTACTACAATTTTCAAAAACCTTTCTTTCTCTAAGTCATTGTTTGTGTTATAATTTCAACAGTGTCTCACTGACTTTGGCCATCGGTGAAATAAAAGATTCTTTCAAGGAACTGGCTAACAAAACAAAGAATACTGGTAATAATGTTTTGGTTCATTTTGTCATAACAAAGATTTCATTTATACTTTTCACTGATTGCCTCCTTAAAATCCATGCAAAAAGAGGTCAAGTGATCCTATTTATTTTGATGAAATCTGTAACTAAAATGTCAGCTGTATCACTGAATGGTCATATTTGGTTGGGTTTGGGTCTTGGAATACAAAGAAAGGCACCTGTCCTAAAACCATTGGAAAATGTCAGAAAATATTTTTAAAGGCAAATAAAATGACATAGCCTGCTTCCTCTACCACCAGGTATGGATGAGAACTCAGAGCCTGCATACTGCCCCAAGGGAGTTTCCCTCCACACCTGCCGAGGTAAAGATGCAGAGCTTGGGTGTTAAGACCAAAACAAGACTGATTCTTTGCCTTGATTGCTGCCTGTGGGGAAAGAAAAAGTTCAAGGCCTAATCATTCTCCCTTTAAAAATGTAAATTAGAACGTGAACCCCACCCCCTTACCTTATTAGAAAACAAACCCAAGTCCCCCTTGCTTTGCCCCCTCTCAGGCTTCCTGTCCTACATCCCCCCCACCTCCCCCACCCCCCTCACCCCCAGCTCTCACTGGTTCCTACCACGCTCAAGCACCCCACGCTTGTTCCTGTCTCAGTGACTTTGCGATTGCTCTATCCTTAACCTGGAATTCTTTTCCTCAGATACAGCCACTCAGTTTGCTCCCTCAGTTCCCTCAGTTTTCTGTTCATGTCACCTTTTTAGAGAGGTCTTGTTGGAATAGACAGTTTAAAACAGGATCTTCTCTCCTCCCATCACTTTATTAAGTTTCCTTGTATTATTTTTCTTTATACTCCTTAATCACCACCTCCTTGCATATGATGCATTATTTGTTTGTTGTCTCTCTGCCCTTACCAGAATTGAAACAAAGTGGGGACATTGGCTTTACAATGTTTTTCCCAGAACTATGTCCCTAGCACATAGTAGGACCTCGAAAGTTGTTAAATGAATTGTTAAATGAAATCAGCAAGCTTTATTTTCCTTTTTACCTCAAACATCCAAAGTGAGCAACAGAATGGCTTTATTGCTTCGATAAGCAGGAAATAGGAAGGATAGAAAGGTCAGTGAGTGGAAAATTTCGGAGAGCACTTCAGAAAGAAGAGACTGAAGACACAACCCATGATTTGGGTTAGCCTGAGAAGTTGTGAGTCTGAAGTTATGCTCTGATCACTACATTAGTTTTCAACCTGACCCAGCATTTTTCATTTACTTCTATGTCTTCTATTTACTTCATGTTTCCTCTTCTGAAAAGATTCAGGCTGTATAATCATGAAGTTAAACTGATACCACCTCCTTCTTAAAAGGAAAGAGAACAACTAACGTGCTTTGATTAGTGCTAGAAACTTTTATTTAGAAATTATTTTTGTGGACTCATTTTTAATATAGCTTCTATATAATGGCTTTTAACTTTCAATATAGAACATGCTTAAAGGGATAGATCTAGAACAATCTGATCTGACACTTGGGACTTTCTAGCATTCATATTTTTGTTCAGGAAAAAGGAACAACGAGTCTGCTAAGAATGAGAATGGGAAAGAATGTGGTGATGGCACCCTCCTATTCATTTCAACATCTCTGAAAATCATGCTTCCTGTATTATTATTTTTTTTGTGTGTGAAGCCAAAAATATGCCTACCATTATAAGCAACTTATGATCCATATCTGGCATGCTTTTACGAATAAGAAAGCTATGTTCTGACTTGCTTTTCTATTTTCATTGTGCTGAACTTAGGGTTTTTAATCTTCCTTTATAGAAACAGAGAGGGAGAGAGAGAGAGAGAGAGAGAGAAAGAGAGAGGTCTTTTGCAGTACTAGAATAGATTTACAATTTTAGAATTTTTACCCTTAAAGCCAAGGTGTGTATGTCTATGTCTATGTCTATATCTATATCTATACAACAAATTAGTTTCCTTATAAAATACTATGTGTATTTCATGTTTAAGCATGTTCTTTGCTCCATAACATTTTATATACATGATCTTAAATGTATAAGTTGTCAGGAGCTTAGGTAAGAAGTAACAAATAATTTACACTTTTTCTTCCTCAGAGTTAACCTAATGGCACAGACATATATCTTAATTCCCATAACTTAAACTCCATATATCTGTTCAATAAGACCTGCCCAATTTGATTCACAGTATTGCATTTTGAGGTATCATGGTTGAAATGAGTTTTTATTTCCATAGTGATTCCTGACCATGAGGTCAGCTAAGGGCAAAATTTAATTTCTGATTTCTCTAGAAGGGATGATAACAAGCAAGTGAATTGTAATTGAATTCTGAACATGAACAAAACACGAAAGATAAATTGAGTTTGCAGATGTGCACAAATGCATTATGTTTAGAGTTCAATGCTATTTTGTTTTCTTTCTAAATGAGAAAATTACATCCTTTGAATTTTTCAAGATGTGGATGTGTTGGTAATGTCCTGGCCACTTCTGTCTGCAAATAAATTTTTATTGCTCAACTTGTCTTTTCTGTAAGGAAATTATTTATCTTTACAACCAAATTATTTCACTATAGCCTGAAAACACATTGGATATTTGGTGATCCTACTTGGGTGCTGCTATGCTAATTGAATATTTTTCTTATTATTGCCAAACTCAGTCATTTTGGGGGATAAACCTAAAATATGTATCTATTAAGTGCTAAAACATAAAAAAAATCAAACCTAGCCCCTGACTTTGAATTTTTTCTAATTAAAAAAAAAGAAATGTCCTTAATTATTATGATTTTTTTTTTTTTTTTGCGGTACGCAGGCCTCTCACTGTTGTGGCCTCTCCCGTTGCGGAGCACAGGCTCCGGACGCGCAGGCTCAGCGGCCATGGCTCACGGGCCCAGCCGCTCCGCGGCATGCGGGATGCGGGATCCTCCCGGACCGGGGCACGAACCCGTGTCCCCTGCATCGGCAGGCGGACTCTCAACCACTGCGCCACCAGGGAAGCCCTATTATGATTTTTTAAAAATCAAGTTCTTGAGTGGAATTAAGTGTATTTTAAAATAATAATAGAGTGAGAAGATTTATAGGTTGCACATTAAATAATTAATGTATTAAATTAATTAAATCTAGCAACCTTCATCACCTAACCATCTTAAGTAACTTTCCTCTTGCCAAAACAAGAGAAAGTTATTCCATTTAATGCTCAAATTTTTCTACAGAGAAGTTCCTTCTAGAGAAGAAAACAGTATATAGATAATATGCCCTAGTGCATTTAATAATCAGTTCTCTGTATGCCCAGCTTAATAATCAGTTCTAACAGCTGAATTTTCTTTCCAGTTGTTAAGATATGTTTCATCAATTTTACCTCAAAATATTTATCATAATATTAATAGATACAATCTACTGAGCATTCATTGTACAGGAGACATGACCAATATATCCTAAAAGGTATGTGCTATTATATTTCCACTTAATAGAGAATAAAGCTAAACTTAAAAATCAAAAACATAGAGTTGGTAAGAGAAGTAAGCAGAATTTTAACACCAATCTGTCTTACTATAAGCCTATGCTTATAACTGCTTGTTATTTATTACATAGGGAAGGTATGTGTATCGATCCCTTACTTAGTAGCACCTGTTATGTAGAGCGGAATGCATGTTATTTATTCCTCACCATAGTGCTACCTAAGATGAGCATTTGTTCCACAAATCTGAATTCTCCTCTCATACTAGGTATATAACCTTGGGAAACACAGGTAACCGCTTCATGATTCCCTAACCAATGATATAGTCTCCACTCATGAAACAAAATATCTAACAGACTCCCCGGCAGTGACTGCCATTGCCTATAACACTCTTCTCCACAATCCAGCCCCTATGTCTTTTGCAGATTCTCTGCTGAGAAGGCAACATAATTGACAGTTAGATCTTTCCCCCTACCCCAGTGTCAGACCCTGATTTTGGTAAAGCCCACCCTCTTAACCCATAGACTCTGGAGAATATTTACATGGATCCTTCCTCTAAAAAGGTTTCAGATGCTTGGTCAAGATCATTTCCAAGTTCACCTCCAGCTTTGTTTTTGGTTTGATGCTTGATTGTCTATAGAAGCACAGTTGCTTTCACTGAGGCAGTTTATATTTGAAATGGATGTTGGTATAGTAACATCTTGTTAAAGAGGTATCCTTCTGTGAGGACTTCATTTAGCCCCAGCTGAAGAAACAAAATGAAGGAATAGGATGAAGAAATTCTCAAAGCTCAACATCCCTAAAGGCAAATGTACAGAAATATCTGTTAAGCCAAATCACAAGAGGTTTATTCATGCTCAATAGCTTTGCTTTCTTTTTCTGCTTCTCTGAGGTAGAAGACATCATTCAGCAGAGCCAGGAATAGGGAACTTAAAGGGAACTTAAAGTATAGAGTTCATCTTGCTCTTCTGAGAGAAAGTCTCCCTATGGTACGGGAAGAAGGATGAGGTGAAGAGGAAAAGCCAAGAGAAACATCCACAACTGATCTTAATGTCTGGCTGTGTGGAATGCTAGAAATATTTCTGGGCATATCTGCCCAGATGCAAGAGAGGACGTAAGAGGAAAGAAGTTAAAAATGGAATGAAAGGCAGACAAAAAAATGAAACTATGACAAAAGTGTTAGAAATTACAGGGATTATGAAAGCCTAAGAGATGTTAAAGTTGGTTAAATGGGGGTTATGTTTTCCTCTTAGGAGGCAAGGAATAAAATGAGTGAAGTTAGAAATGGAGTCCATGAGTCCACTAGCAATAGTTACAAACATGGAAAAGTAATGCTTATGAATCTCGGGGTGAGAGAAGGTGGAGAAGACAGGGCCAACTGTCCTTATCCTTCAAATAATGTTACTGAGGCATTGCTGCCACCTGGTGGCGAACAGCAACTTTAATTCTAGCGACTTCCTGTTTCAGGGAGAGGGTTCCAATACTTTTTTTAAAAAGACATGAAAAAATAGAGCCACTGCCATTCCTGCCCCTCCGACCTCTAGGCTGTGCTCTCTTCCAAGGTTCCCCCACTTGCAGGAGCCTGTGCTTCTCTCAGTGGGTACTTATCTCTTACAGATAAGAGCAGAAGATCACTTCTTAAAGATTGTATTTTGCACTTTTAGTTATGTATCATAGTATTTTTCCTGTTTAGATGGATCAGCTCATCTTTAATTTGCATATTTGATTGGCTCCCCTATATGAAAAGTTAAGCACTCGATTTTTCTTGTAAGATTTTCAATAACCACTTGGCAACATTTCACTTTTTAACTTCACAGCATGATTTGACGAGATGTTTTCTCACAACTGCTCTGTGCTAAAAGGGTCAGCAAGTGACTCTACAGTCCCAAGCTCTGAAGAAAGTGTACATTGAGAGGGACAGAAAGAGGATGTAGAGAAAAAATGCAAAAGAGACCTTTTTGCAGCTTAGATCTTTGTTGACTTGGCCTCAAAGCCCTGGAACTCGATACCACTGTGGATTTACAGAGCTACTGATTATATTTATAACGAGTTGTCCCTTTAGTTTTTTCCACCATTGTTAATTATATTGCAGAAAATCTGCCTTCCCAGTGTTATTGGGTAAGATCACCATGTTTAGTGAAATAATCTCAAAATCACCAACCCTATGCTTTTGCCTTAAAACAATAGGAGGCAGATCTACAGACCTAGAACTAGACTACTGTAGTCACAGGTTCTGAATTCACACTCATTTCTTTTCCTCCCTGATAACTGGCTCATCCAATTAATTCATAATGACGGCGTCTGCTTCCTGAACTCTGATAACGTAACACAATCATAGCATAAGCAAATGTAAAATAGATGAGTTTTTCATGTAACCCTTTAATTTCTTCTGTCAGAAATGTCCTCATTTCTTTTTTTTTTTACATTTTAATAGCTCTATTTAAAGAGTTCTTCATGGGTCCCCTTTTCCCCCTTAATAAATGGAAGAAGTGTGTAACTGTCAAGAGGAAGGAAAAGTGTAGATGTACGGGATGAGGCTCTCATCGGCATATTCCTGATTGAAGTTGGTTCTACCAGTAACATCATATTGCTGATTTCCAGATACTACAAGTGTCTTCCATTAGCAATTCAAGTACAGGAGGAGCCCCAAAGGGGTAACGATATGAATGCATTTGGGGTAGGTAAGATTTCCAAATAGAAGAAAAGTAGTGCTGAATCAGACACAAAGAGTTTGAATATTTTACTCTTCTGCTTTCTCACCTTATCTAGTCCTTCTTTAGTGTAAGGGAGGCCTGCAAATCAGTTAGCCATATATTACCTTCACAAATTTGTTTTTTATGTCTGCTCTGATTTATTTAATATTTTTCTTGAAATTCACTTTTTTATTTAGCCATTTTCTAAGCAATATAAGGCATGAAGTGACAATTTTGGTGTTAATTTTTATAATTCTTATTATTCTTATAATTCTTATAATTCTCAAATAAACACATAACTATTAAAGTAAAAATAAAAAGCTACCACTCAAAAGCCAAAACCTGGAAGTTGCAGGGAAAAAAATAAAAATAGTAGTTTTCCACAACATTCTAGGTATCTGTCTCTCTTCTCTCTCTTTCTCTCTCTCTCTCTTTCTCACTCACTTTCTCTCTCCCATACACACATAATGCCAATCTACCACTGGAAATATATTACTCTAAAAATTTAGGAAGAAAATTGAAAGAAGGGGGAATGTGAAAAATATAATACTTTAAAGAGTTCAAAGCACATTCACATATAAACTCCCATTTCTGGCCATAATGGAATAACAAGGACCAGACTCAACCTCTTGCACAGAAAACTGGATGAAATACATAAAATAACTATTTTTAGACTTTACAGATAATCCAGCATTATGATCCTTAAGAGAAGGAAAAAATTGATATGAGCCTTACAATCTCCCTAGGTTCCTGCCTGGAGGCAATTTCTGTACACTGTCCATACCAAGGAGAAACCCAAACAGAGTTCAATGGTCTTAGGGAGTTAGGATCCAGAAATGGAAGTTCAGAGATGCTGAGGTGACTGAAAGTTGCAGGGCAGAGTTACAGAAAGCATAGAGCTATGAAAAACAAAACAGAACAAAACAGCTACAAATATCTGTATTGAAATCACTTTGAGTCTTGGTTGAGTAGGGGTCAGTGCTTATGAGAACAAAACTCTACTATATCAGGCAAAGAGCAGTCTGGGAGCTGTAAGCCTAATAATTCCTAGAGCTCACAAAAGTCAGAATGTCCCCTGAGAACCAACTAATCAGGCTGAAGGGTCCTCAGTCATCACTCGGGGGCATTCAGTGGCGACCCCAAAGGGTCATACCTTAGTAATAGAGCTAAATTATCTCTGGAGGGAAAGCTACTCAAAATCTTCCCTAACAAGTCTAAAAAGCAAGACCCAAAGTGATTAAACTGATCTGCAACTTAATTGTCGGCCAAAATACTATTTAAAAAAGACAAGAAAATCCAAACATTCAACAAGGTAGGATCACAGCGTCCAACATCTAATCAAAAATAATTGGGGCTTCCCTGGTGGCGCAGTGGTTGGGAGTCCGCCTGCCGATGCAGGGAACACGGGTTCGTGCCCCGGTCTGGGAAGATCCCACGTGCCGCGGAGCGGCTGGGCCCGTGAGCCATGGCCGCTGAGCCTGCGCGTCCGGAGCCTGTGCTCCGCAACGGGAGAGACCACAACAGTGAGAGGCCTGCGTACCGCAAAAAAAAAAAAAAAAAAAAAAAAAAAATTGGACATTACAAGCAGGAAAATGTGACCCATAGCTATGAAAAAAGTTAAAAGAGAATATAAGCATAATGAGGAGAGAAGTTGAAAATATAAAAAATAGACCACTGGCAACTTCACACACACATTTTCTTTGACCCTTACACCAATCAATTAAGGTATAGCACAGTTTTATTTAACCTCATTTTATAGATGAGAAAATGAAGTCACAGATATAGTAAATGAATTGCCCAAAGGACAAAGGCCCAATAATTTTTTAACTCAAACTAGAACCTAAGTCTTCTGAATCCTTGATGTCCTTAAGTAGATAATGGCAGGAATCTCAGTTAAAGGAGGCTGCTGTGGATATTAGTTTCCTATATCAGTCACAGGGCAAAAATATTAAGGAAAATTGGGCAAGTGTATGTGCATGTCTGTGTGTGTGTGTGTGTGTGGTATGTACCTTTGTGTACATGCATTGTGGCTGTGCTGCGTAGATTATGTAATTTGACACAATAATTACTCTTATTATCATAAAGTCCATTTTATCACGCTGTGCTCAAACCTCAGCATTGTTACCATTATAGAGATGACTTCTGATGAAACTAGGACTAACTTCTCCCCAATTCCAAACGCAGGGCTCCAAAACGTTGCTCTGAAAACAGTACTGGAGAAAAAGAAGCAGGACATTAGCTTTACAACTAAGAGCCACTCTTTTGTGTTAAGGTCAATATAACTCAGGAAGAGTTTAAAAATTGAACTGACATAATTTTTGGTACTAAAGATTTCTGAAAAATCAGCAATGTGTCTTGAAAATTTCCATATAACTCGTCTTGGAGTAAGAGCTCTGACTAGAAGGTGTATTAAGGGCTATTATAATTGTAATGCTTTAAAGTAGATAACTATTCTTGATCAATGTTTGTTAACACCTTTGAGTGTTAGATCCTATGAACGGGATGTGAACTTTGGATGCAAACTTTCTTTTTGGGCTGTACTCTACCTATGATTTTACTATCATTTTTATGTTACATTTGGAGGAATATCAAAATGTTCTTTTTTTATGCTGTACTGTATATAATTTAGGAGCTTACTATTTATTATTGAGTTACATTATGTTTAGAGACAGGGGCACTAGGGCTAATATAAGACCTCGCTAATTTGAACACTGTGTTTCCTTATTAGTGTACTGTAAAATACATATGTGTATATAATTATTTACAACTTATATAATAGTATATGAATAATATTACACATATATGCATATATACCCATATATACATTTATGCATATGTATGCATGCACACGTGTACACACATATAATATGTTCGAGAAACACTATGCTTTCTTGAAGATTCACAATGCCTATCGCCATATTAAAGGGTCTGCAAAATTGTACCATAAGTTTTCATGCATTGGTGAAGTTCTCAGAGCTTGGAATCTGATTTTGAAAAATTAACTATTAATATCTTGCAGAGCTACTATTCCCCAGAATCTAGTTTGAAAAATACTATTGAAGATGCTTGCTTCAAAGCTTTGGTGCTGAAATAAGACTGTTTGGGTACAAACCCATATTTATAGCTTACTTATCACTTAATCCTGTGTGGCTCAGTTTCCTTATACAAAAAAAGGATATTAAAAGTATCTATCTCATAGATGTGTGTGAAAGTTTAAATTATAAACTTCATTCCAATGAGTATCTAGCACAGAGTAAATACTTAATAAATATTAGCTATTAGCTATTAGCTAAGATTTGATAAAATTGTGAGAAAAATTTTCTTGTTAAAAACAGTGGGTGATCAGTGCAAGCAAACCTTGAGACAACTCAGAGTGAAAGGATACATCATGTTTAACATTCAAAAGAAGGGACATGCGTAATTTTCATTCACTTGACTCCCTTTACATCCAAAGTGAAATCACAACATATCCCAATGTGGTGGCTTTCCCAGTTTCAAGAGGAAAGATACAAAAGGACTTATTTACAAATCAGAAATAGACCCACAGACATAGAAAACAAATTTATGATTACCAAAGGGGAAAGGCGGAGGGAGGGATAAATTAGGAGTTTGGGATTAACATATACACACTACTGTATACAAAATAGATAATCAACAAGGACCTTCTGTACATCACAGGGAACTATAATCAATATTTTATAATAACCTATAAGGGAAAATAATCTGAAAAAGTATATACATATATATATTCTTTTTCAGATTAATCACTGTTCTATACACCTGAAACTAACATGACATTGTAATCAACTATACTTCAATTAAAAAAATAGAACCTGGTCAACTGCCAGGCCAGATGATGCAGACAAGGAGCGAGGTGGAGTCAAGCATTGATGTTAGTTGGATGAGATGGCCTTATGGGTACCAAGCCATCAGGAAACTCCCAGACTTTATGTGAAAACATCTGCAAGCAGGGCTTGCATCACCAAATTCAATGAAACGAGCCCATCGTTAGTACTCAATAAAGTTACTGAATCCCAAAATCTTACTGGAATGTCTACATTTTGAAAGTCTGCTAATAAATAATAAAGCCACATTTAACCAAGAAAAAAAAAAGAGGATCTCTCCTAGTCTATTGAGACAAGTAGAGATTTCTCTGTTAAATGGAAGCAAAAAATCTATCACTTTAACTGGAAATAATAACTGACTCCCAAAGCAGTAACAAAATAGAATGTTATAGTTTGAAATGTCTGCTTCATGTAAACTTAGGTAAGGTGTTTTCAAAGTATCCATTTTTTAAGCTTAAAACACTGTATTATGTTTCTCTCAAAATTAATCCTACCATAAAATGTGGAGATGTGGAGAGTGAATCTAGTGGTAGAGGATGCCTTTCACTCAACTCTTTTAACTTTACTTGACGTTGGTAATATCCACGAAATAATCACTTGAACATTTGAAGCCACAACTTAGGAAATGGCACTGATTCACACAGAGGCAAATTTTGACATTCCTCTTTCAAAAATAGAAAGCCAAAAATTTCAGAGAAGGTTGCTGCATTCTTACCTAATAACAGCCCTCAAACATGGACAATAGAGCTCCATTTGCCAGAAAACATTTCAAATGAAATTATTCCCTATGAATCAGGTTGTCTTAAAGCCAGACAATTCTAGATTTGCACTGAATTCCCCAACTTTCAAGCTTTGTGAATATGAGTTAGTTATTTAGCCACTCAGTGACTTGTCTTACCAGTAAAAGGAAATTATGCTGCCTACTGTATGACACTGTAGAGGTGAGAAATCAATGGGATCATACATGTAAAGCAGAGGGCCTAGCAAAGTATAGGTATCACCCCTTTCTACCCATCAGCTGGCAACATGAAATGAAATATTTATAAACTGAAGCACATTATAAAACATTCTTTTACAAAACAGAAATAGACCCACAGACATAGAAAACAAACTTGTGGTTACCAAAGGGGAAAGGCGGGGGAGAGATAAATTAGGAGTTTGGGATTAACATATACACACTACTATATATAAATAAAATAGATAACCAACAAGGACCTACTGTATGGCACAGGGAACCATACTCAATATTTTGTAACAACCTATAAGGGAAAAATCTGAAAAATTATATATATATATATATATATATATATATATATATATATATCACTGAATCACTGTGCTGTATACCTGAAAGTAACAACATTATAAATCAACTATACTCAAAGAAAAACAAACATATTCTTTTTTTTTTTTTTTAAACATCTTTATTGGGGTATAATTGCTTTACAATGGTGTGTTAGTTTCTGCTTTATAACAAACTGAATCAGCTATACATATACATATGTTCCCATATGTCTTCCCTCTTGCGTCTCCCTCCCTCCCACTCTCCCCATCCCACCCCTCCAGGCTGTCACAAAGAACCGAGCTAATATCCCTGTGCCTTGCGGCTGCTTCCCCCTAGCTATCTACCTTACTACGTTTGTTAGTGTGTATATGTCCATGACTCTCTCTCGCCCTGTCAAAACTCACCCTTCCCCCTCCCCATGTCCTCAAGTCCGTTCTCCAGTAGGTCTGTGTCTTTATTCCTGTCTTACCCCTACGTTCTTCATGACATTTTTTTTTCCCTTAAATTCCATATATATGTGTTAGCATACGGTATTTGTCTTTTTCTTTCTGACTTACTTCACTCTGTATGACAGACTCTAGGTCTATCCATCTCATTACAAATAGCTCAATTTCGTTTCTTTTTATGGCTGAGTAATATTCCATTGTGTATATGTGCCACATCTTCTTTATCCATTCATCCGACGATGGGCACTTAGGTTGTTTCCATCTCTGGGCTATTGTAAATAGAGCTGCAATGAACATTTTGGTACATGACTCTTTTTGAATTTCGGTTTTCTCAGGGTATATGCCCAGTAGTGGGATTGCTGGGTCATATGGTAATTCTATTTGTAGTTTTTTAAGGAACCTCCATACTGTTCTTCATAGTGGCTGAACCAATTCACATTCCCACCAGCAGTGCAAGAGTGTCCCCTTTTCTCCACACCCTCTCCAGCATTTATTGTTTCTAGATTTTTTGATGATGGCCATTCTGACTGGTGTGAGATGATATCTCATTGTAGTTTTGATTTGCATTTCTCTAATGATTAATGATGTTGAGCATTCTTTCAGGTGTTTGTTGGCATTCTGTATATCTTCTTTGGAGAAATGTCTATTTAGGTCTTCTGCCCATTTTTGAATGGGGTTGTTTGTTTTTTTGTTATTGAGCTGCATGAGCTGCTTGTAAATTTTGGAGATTAATCCTTTGTCAGTTGCTTCATTTGCAAATGTTTTCTCCCATTCTGAGGGTTGTCTTTTGGTCTTGATTATGGTTTCCTTTGCTGTGCAAAAGCTTTGAAGTTTCATTAGGTCCCATTTGTTTATTTTTGTTTTTATTTCCATTACTCTAGGAGGTGGGTCAGAAAGGATCTTGCTGTGATTTATGTCATAGAGTGTTCTTCCTATGTTTTCCTCTAAGAGTTTGATAGTTTCTGGCCTTACATTTAGGTCTTTAATCCATTTTGAGCTTATTTTTGTGTATGGTGTTAGGGAGTGATCTAATCTCATACTTTTACATGTACCTGTCCAGTTTTCCCAGCACCATTTATTGAAGAGGCTGTCCTTTCTCCACTGTACATTCCTGCCTCCTTTATCAAAGATAAGGTGTCCATATGTGCATGGGTTTATCTCTGGGCTTTCTATCCTGTTCCACTGATCTATCTTTCTGTTTTTGTGCCAGTACCATACTGTCTTGATTACTGCAAACATATTCTTTAAAAATCATTTCATGGCATCTTTCCATACTCTGGATCCTGTGGGGCTTATTTCTACTAATGATTGGATTTAGCCTGTACTTGCTCTGTCATTGATCTTTTTATGTCCATGCAATGCTGGCTGACAAAAGAATATTTTTACAAAGATCATTTTTCAGCCAGTTGTCTGTACTTCAGAACTCAAATGACCACTGAAACCATCTTAAATGGAACTGCTCTTTCTGGAAACTAGGGCCCAAATTTTATGCACACTGTGATATAAAATACCATGCAAATCTTCTCTCTGTAATCTAGGATCACTGTATGTTTTTGTGAATACCTACTTAGTCTTGTTTATAGACCACTAGGGACGAGTGATATCATGGAATCAGGCTGCAACCTCTTTCTATACCCTTGTGTGAAGAGTGATAGGCTACCCATAATACGATGGTTTTAAAACAACCATAATCTACAGCAAGAAACTCATTTTACTTTTCAGACTATTACACACACATACACACACACACATACATACGTACACATATGTACATGCACATAACTGTAAACAAAAATTTCACAACATAATACTTTCTCTTATAAAGTCTGAGAGATTCTATTGCAATTCTACTCTATTTTATTCCATTTGGTATTTTGATGCTGATTATGGAACACAAAATTAATTTCACATATTCCCAGAGAATTAGAGACCTTGAAAGCACATGAAATATTGAAATGGAGCAGGACCCTACGGTCCTTGTCTCCCATGCCCTCTGCCTGCCTTTTGTCTGTGGAAAAACTTTAGCCAAAGAATAAGTTTAATCAGAGAAGTGAGAAAATGCAGAAGCAAAGGAAAACAGTCCAACAAGACTAAATAATAACTTAGTCAGTACGCACAGTCAAGGACCTTTAGTTCCTCTTCATGGGCTATAGATAATATTCTGAGCCATATCCTGTGAGCTGTGTGGTAGATATTGAAATCCCCACCAGGTGGAAGAAGTTAACTACATGATGACCAGATTGTAACCATGACATAAGCTGCCACGATTCTGAGAATTGGCCTCAAGGAAATGGGAACAAACTGACCTTGGAACTGAAGATTAACTGTACTTAAGACAATCAAGGTGACGCTGGTCAGACCACCACATGACCAATATCAAGATGACTGTCGGAGCTGGCTGTGCTGTTTCTGCATGTAGCCCCCTCCCTTCACCTATAAAAGCTCTTGCCCACTGGTTGTCGGGGTGGGGGGGGAGTCAGCCGTTGGGCAGGAGTCTGCCCTTCCATCCTCCCAACCCCCCAGTTGCTGGCATCCAAAATAAAGCAAACTTTCCTTTCCACCAACCTTGCCTCTTTAATGGCTTTTGAGGGGCGAGCAGCCGGACCCCACTTTCCGTTACAATATCCTATCATTCTCTCCTTCCCCCCACAAATTTTTCTATTCTTGTTGTATAAAATCTTCTACACGTGGTTAACTTTGGCATTGGTCTTCCCAGTAAAATGCCTAAATCAGGTTGCAGAAACAAAAATCAGATAACTAAGGAGAGGGTTCTCTAAATGAGAAATGCTAGGCATCAAGGCCAAATTCATGACGCTGTCTTCTAACTTCATTCATGATTAGCACCACGATGGCCACCAGACATCTCCCGCCCACATTACACCAATTATAAATTTGTTTTTACAATGAACGGTCACTTCATAAACATAATGCACGAAAGATACATTTCCCATGCTGTTCTCCACAGACAGCTGGGGAGGAAAAGTCTGATTCTTTATACAAAGTCTCCTTGTTGTCAGTACATATGGTCTGTAGTTTCCAGACAGGGTGTCACCCCAGAAGTTGGCAAAAAGGTACAGAAAAATGTCAGCTTTTGCTACTGATGTTAAATGAAGTTCACTGCTTAGAGCAGTCCAGCCTCTAGCTGCATTTGTATGTGGGCTTACTGATGATGGGGCGATATCTTTCCAATTTCAAGGGAGCAAATGTAACTTTAACGCAAGAAAAAACTAGATGTAAAGCAGAAGGCAATAGACAAAAATAATGACTGAAAAAGTATTACTGCTTTGAGCAGAACTCCAGGCTCAATATAAGTAGCATGATGACTTTCAGCTCTGTTTCTTCAGGGGAACTGGGAAGAACGGCCTACACCTTAGCCTGATAACATTTCCCATTAAAATAATCTAATTCTCTTTGTTCTGAATTTAGCCTTCTGATGGAACGATTTCCATTGTTGATGGTTTCTAATAGACATTCCTGGTGGAAAGAGAGTACAGTAAACATTCCAACTCCTCGTCAGTTCTTTATCAGTATAAGTTAATGCAATAGAATCCTGGCTACTAAATGAAGGCCACAGATGTTTAAAGAGGCTAAGAAACTTCAAGAGCATTTCAATTCCTTTCTTCTACAGATATGGAAATTAAGAACCAGAGGGTGATATGACTTTCCAAAGCTGCAGATTACAAGTTTATCTGCGTTGAGATAGTCTCCCCACACCAGATTACTCAAGAGTAAATGGAAATAATTCACAATCTTCCCACATTTTTTTTTCAGTTTCACTGGGGGAGAAAATGCCATTTCTGAACATGCAAATCTGAGACTTTTCCCCATCAAAACACCATCAAAGGATAGCCAGTAGTCACACTCTGAGTGACGAGAATTTTGTTCTGAGATAAGAGAAATCTGAATCTAAACCCAGCTGTGTGACATCAGGAAATTTGTATGATTTACCTAAACTTCAGTTTTCTTATCTTTAAAATGGGAATATTAATGCTACATTAATATTACATTAATATTAATGTAATACTACATAATGTTAATACTATATTAGCCTACATGGTTAGTATAGCATTATAGTAAATATACAACAAATACTCAATAAATGTTAGTTATTATTAAAATATTATTTCATTCTCTCATGCCTGAACTCCCTATCATGTAAGTCAGAGACTCAACTTCTATTCTTATTTTGGAGTCCAGGTTTTGGACCTGGGTAGGACTAATTTGTTTACTGTAGCAATTGTCAAAATGTGGCCTCCAATCACCTGGGAGCTTGATAGAAATGCATATCCACAGGCTCAATCCCCAAACACCTGAATCAGACACTCCAGGGATGGAGTTCAGAAATCTGTGTTTTAAAAAGCCCTCCAAGGGATTCTGATGCATACTAAAGTTTGAGAGGCACTGGCTTCCTAGATTCAGATAGGGTGGAGGTAAAGATGGGTAAAGGGTTGTGGGCTCAGATCAAGGAATCCTGCTTGAAGGCAACGTCTTATCCGAGAAGACTGGACAGGCATCAAAAACCAGTTGAGAGGCAAAACATCAGTTACAGGTGGCGCATCAAAGAGAAATAAACGCCTTATGTCAGGAGCTGTTCCATCTCTAGGGCACCTCAACACAGAACAAAGATAGCTGGGGAAGGCAATGTTTTAGGTTCTGAGCCTATCAACGGCACTGATATACATTAAATCTACTAATTCTGTTAAAGTCTAGCTTACCTCAAACAGATTCTACACAGAACAGCTATTTTGGGTAAATCATAGATCCTGTCACTGAAGGTTTTAGAGATAGGATTTTATGATTTAAAAATCGAATCCTTAGTAATTTCCTTCTATAGTCTCATGATTTTAACAATTATCCTTAGAAAAGGACTTTGAATCACTTGGCTCAGTTACAGGGACAGAAATACTGTACTTTGGCCTGATTCAGCCCCTGTTTATTGGCCAAAGGTATAGCAATTACAACAATTAGCAGTGGCTTAGTACTTCAAAAATTCTCACAGGGCCGTAACTAAAACTCTCAAAGGTACATAAAATTATGTACCCTGACTATATCCATTGGTAGAGGGACAATTCTCTGTAGACACCAGGCATTTGTTATATTTATATTTTGTACATATGTGCACAGGTACATAGGCTATGAATTAAAGGAAATAATCCATCTTCATTCTAGAGAAGCTCCCCTGTTTAGGGACATAAAATCTACAACCTCTTGCAGGTGGAATTTAGTTCCAACTCCTTTATCCAAAGGGTCAAGTCCTGGCCAGCCAGCTGTTTCTCCCATTGCTTTCCAGCATAGTCTCTGGATCTAGGCCCCTGAGGCTCCATACAATTTCCCATGGTTCCTCATCCCATTTCAAAGTTTAATTTCTGTATTTTTTTTTCCACATAGAGCATTTTTTTTTTTTTTTTGGCTGCACCCCACGGCATGTGGGATCTTAGTTCCCCAACCAGGGATCAAACCCGTGCCCCCTGCAGTGGAAGCGCGGAGTCTTAACCACTGCACCGCCAGGGAAGTCCCCCACATAGAGCATTTTCTACCCCCACCAAGCTATGTCCTTGATTTTCTTCAATTCATTCCCTCGTCCAATCAATAAATATTCATTGTGTGCACGATTAGTATCAGACACTTATAAGTGACAGAGGGCTGAAGAGGTCTTGTTTCTGCACTCGTCTTGGCTCACAGCCTAGTGATGGGAGTCAGACAGGGTGACAGCTATTTCCTATATGGTGTGATAAGTTATAATAAGTTCCTAGAGGACAGACATCATAGACATCGTTCACAACCCCTAGCGCACCTGTGCTGCCCACATAGCTAGAATGTAAATTGCAGTAATATGGAGTTGAACTGCTTTTCGAGAACGGTACTATCCCATCTGAATTCGTCCTTTGGGAGGAATCGCAAAGAAAGTGGAATATCTAAGGAAGGAATATCTTTTCTGAGAAACTTTGCAATTACTTGGAGTAAATACAAAGGGCATAGAAAAAGAATGAGGAAGCATTTGTGGGCTGACTCAGGAGAACCTCAAATAAGAGGTTCTCGGGCAGAAACGGGAATTCCCAGAAGGCATGGCAGAGGACAGTCAACTCAGGCTTTCTGGTTTGGAGTCCCTGGCATTCAACACAACCACTCCTGCCCCTGCCCCGTTCCCTTGAGAAAAACCTACTCCTGACTTCACCCTCCCTTACCCCATGACAGAGGATCTTTGAACTCCCAATTGCTTCTACCATTGCTGGAAATACTTAGTGTCTCTCAGCACAAATGCAGCTTAACGTTTTGTGGTTTTATTGGCCACACTGTTGTCTAGATGGTAAGAAAATATATTTTGCACAGTAGTTATTGCTACGTTAGAGGTTCTTACTTTCTGTGACCATGAAAATGAGTACTGAGATTCCCAGAGCTTAAAAATCAACAACCCAAAGCACATCTAATTGAAAAGGAAATAAATTCTCTCTTGCATGCCCTGGGATCAGATTTATTTTCCCTGTGAATCTTCAGATAAAAGAATTATTCAAGGGCATGATGTGAGGATATGCTTGAGTCTGCTGTAACTACTGATAGAATATACAAAGTAGTCAAAGAAAATGATGGTGGCATTCAGACTATGGATTGTGCTAATGCAGATTTGTAGATTGTTTAGGTCACGTGAAAGTTTGTGGACTTGGAAATTTTTATTTGGCAAACAATCGGCAGAGCTGATATGTATGTATATATATATATATATATATATATATATATATATAACTGCAGTTTTGAGAAAAACTGGACAGTGGTTTTCTACTTAAGTGAAGATAGTGAAGATATCGCTTTACTCAGGAAGTGCAGCCCTTGTGAAAAGGCAAAGTAGGTGATGATCTGTGTGATGTGGTTGGAAGATGAGGCAACCCACATCTCTGAGATTTTCTTCTGCTAACAGCACGTGCCTTAAATTCCACTGTTGGAGACGGAACTCTCAATTTGAATATCTCTGCTGAGAGGGCATAGCCAACTGACCAGAGTCAGTTTAAGCATAATTTGTTACTGGCCATTTACAGTTTCTGTGGAAGGAAAAATCCACCATTGAACTATTGTAGGAAAAGAAGAAAAGACATTAATTACATGCTTTCCATGTATAAACCACCGTACATTTATCTCCCTTAATCTTTACCAGAAATATGAACTGTACAGGGTTGCAGGGCTTGCTGCCACTAACCTACAGAATGCTTTTGTACAAATGGGAAAAGACTCCTGGAAACCTGGAAAGATAATGTCATAAGGCACATGGCTTAGTGAGGGGAGTGCAGGCTGGCTTTTAGTATCAACTCACGCTTTTGTCCGGTACACAAGTTTTACCTCTGCTCACAATGCTCTAGAAGTAGGTATTATAACAATGAGAAAATGGAGGCTCGGGGGCTAAGTATCCTTCACAAGGGCAGATAGTAAGAGTGGGTCAATCAAGATTTGAACCTTGGTCTATTAGATTTCAAACTTGGAATTTGTTTTTTCGTCTTTAAAATTGGAATAAAATTATATTTATCTCATAGGATTGTCATGGGAGGTTAAAGAAGATGATTTATATAAAGTATTTCACATAGTACCTAGTACACTATATCATATTAAACTATACTACCTTCTGTAGATATTTAGACTGACAAGGTTAACAGCTGGTTCTGGAACCTTTCCTCTAGTTTTGGAAACACCTCAGGATTTGATCCTTGGTCAATCCTCCCTGCAAGACTAACTCAAGGACTTGCTTAAGAGTTTATCTATACCATATTCCAAGATAAATGAAAATCTACCCAATGACTATGTTCTGAATCAAGCACTTATATTACCACATCATTGAGGTGGTGTGATGAGTGACCTGAGGTGCTGAGAATCAGGCTACTTATTTGCACCTGAATGAGGGAGAAGGGTCATAGTTCACTATCTAGGAATGGGGAAGGAGCCATTCAGCTGTGTCTTCCCTGAGTTGAAGCGGTCCTTTTGTACTCAGTCTGCCTCTCGTGACCACACATATGCCCCAGATGTAAAGTGACTGGAGTGTCAGATGCTACGACTGGGAATCATGAGACCTCCCATGTGCTGTTACTGTGCAAGTCTTGTTGTTTCCTATCTTGTCTTAAAGTCAAATACACTTAGGGCTGAGTGAAGCCCACTTTGCCTTTAGGGTTTGATTGTCATCTAAACCCAAGACTACAGTTTCTAGTAAAGCAATGGAAATGCTGCATTAGATTACTGGGCAGAGTAGAGGACAAAAGGCAGGAATCAAAAGAGAACATCTCTGAGGAGAGAGATAGATCCTCAGGTAAATTAAGAAATACTCTGTTCAAGAAAATGGATCCATGCAGGTGAGAGGGAATCCTAACAAGGAAGCCCTTGGTGCCCTCTGCTTTGCCATAAGCAAAAGACATTTGCCCAGCAGCTCCAGTAAGAGAGCCACACTTGTATGTTAGCTGGATCACAACTGCCATCTTCAGTCTTTGTATTGTAACATGTTAGAGCAGGGTAGAGATATAAAGCAATAGTTATTATCTGCTTACTCTGTGCCCGAAGTTGTCTTTGGTACAATCTTTTGTAACTATCAAAAAAACCAAAACCAGAGGAGTGGTATTTTTTTCATTTTATAGGTGAGGGCACTGAAGCTCAATGGCAATAAATGAATTGCTCAAAGGAGGTCAGAGGAAATGGTGGAGTTAGTGCTGAAGCCTAGGTTGACTGATGCCAAAGTTCTTGCCTTTCTTACTCCACCAGGCTACTTCTAAAATATTAATGATATTCATTTTCACTGGTGATGTTTTATCCAAAAATCTATAACCATTTATAGATGACTCTTATTGAATGCTTACTATGTGCTAGGCATTGTGCTTTTAAAAACATTGTCTCATTTTATGCTCACAATACATCTGGCAGGTAGCCCCACTATCTCTTTTCACAGATGAGGAAACTGACTGAGAGAAATTAATTAAACTGCCCCAAATCACACACTATGTAGTCACACAGCTACACAGTGGTGGAGTCGTATGTGAAAACATCTAGAACTCCTGCTGCAAATGGATTATGAATTCCTCTAGGTAGGAACCAGATCACAATATGTGAAAATCTCCTTAAGATGGTCAAGATAGTGGGCATCAATGAAGGTCATTGAATGGACTGTGACAGAACCTGGCTTTCCCAGGGAGTTAAAGTCTGAAAATCGGACTGGTCCACTAGTTATAATAGAAAAAGACTGGAAACAACCCAGATGCTCATCAATAGAGGATGGATGGAATAAACTAGGTATGCCCAAATAGTGGAATACTATGCCAAGCTTAAGGAAGTTAGGAATATCTCTCTATATTTTTATGGAGCTATTGCCAAAATATATTGTTAGTTGAAAATTTTTTAAAAACCCAGCAAGTTGTACAAGAGTGTGGATATTATGTTACATTTTGTGTGGATATTATGTTACATTTTGTGCAATGAATGTATATATGTATATGATTTAATATATAGATGTTTAAAGTAAAAACTAATAAGTATGTTACCTGTGAGGGAGAGAGGAAACTGGGTAGGGGCAGGGATGGAAACTAAACTTCTCTAAAACTGAATATGCTTTATTTTGTGGTTTTGATTTTGAAATCATACTTATATTTCACACAATTTAAAAAAGTAAAACCAAAAGCAATCCCTAAAAATAATGGTTATGAAAACTAGAAACAAGTGAACCAAACTATATATCAAGTAGGCATCAATGACATGGGGAAGATTCACTTCAAGTGGCTTTAAACCATAGTATCTTGACTGTACATTCTAATGATAAGAAAGAAAACCACAAAGAAATTTTTAAATGCATTCAGTAGGTTTGTTATTACTAGAAATATTGTTATTGTTATTTTGAAACTATTAAATATATTGAAATAAAGCAAATAATGAATTCTGTTAATGTTCTCATGAGCCAAGATATTTTCAGAGGAAAAGATATATAAATATAAAACCAAGGAATTTAAGTAAAAATACTGGAAATTTTTATTTGAATTGGTGAAAATATCAGCGTGAACTTCGGAATGATGTTTATTTTTCTAAAAAATAGATATTTTCTCACTTGTTCCACTAAAAAATCCTAGAAGCCTTGAACACCTGGCAACAATGAACATTCCTGGTGCCCAGACTGTGGTTTACACATATGTATTTCCCATTAAAAGGAAGTAAGACTCCTTGGAGAACTGCTGATTCCAGGTCTGGAGGAGGAAATATACAAGATGAATTCTGAGCATTACTGTTGTGCCTGAAAGCAAAGAAACTATCAAAGAAAACTGGGTGGTGTCAAAAGAACACAGGAGCAAACTTGAAGGAGCTCCCATTGGTCAGCATCAGGAGAACCCAAGTACCAAAAAGCCAAAATAATAGTAATAATAATTGCTAAGAACTGAACATGTTAAATAAAATATTTAAAAGTCAATGAATTTATGATGGTATTAAAAAATAAAAGCCCAATGGTCACTCTTGGAGTTTGCTGGAATACTGACTCATTACTCGGAAAATTGAAAAGCAAAGAAAGACTTAAGCATGTATCCTGCCTTTCCTGTAAGGACTAAATTTTAAGGCATCCAAATAGTTGATGAAGAAGCTTTTCTTAATAGAAGAAGAAAATATAAGCTTTAAAAAGAATCTCGTTTTGAAATTCTTAGGGAAGTAATAGATTTAGGCAATGATGATTAACTGTAATAACCTTTACATGAAAAGCTGTTATGTGTGGGGATGGGGTTACACTAGACGGGTGAAACTGACAGCATGCAAACCCAGTGATCAGTCTGAGCATTACTCAGAGCGTGACATCCAGACACTATGGTTTTCTATAGTCAGAAGTATACAGCACCAAGAAAAAAAGTTTTGAATCATTAACTATGAACTTACAGGAATCATGGGAGGTTAAGAAGCATGTTGAGGAGTTCATGAAGATAGAATCAGCCAAATCCAGAATGTGAGAAGTCCTAAGAAAAAATGACCAGTTTTCTTTTTTTTTTGAATTTATTTTTTTATACAGCAGGTTCTTATTAGTCATCAATTTTGTACACATCAGTGTACACATGTCAGTCCCAATCACCCAATTCATCACACCACAACCCCCACCCCCCACTGCTTTCCCCCCTTCGTGTCCATATGCTTGTTCTCCACATCTGTCTCTCTATTTAAAAATTCCTTAGAAATCACACAGATAACATTCAGAATTTCATAACTTAAGCAGAGGGTCAAAATTAGCATCATGGATGGTGGGATCCATGGAATATTGGGCTCACAACAGTACCGAATCAATCTAAAATTTTTAAATTAAATTTTTATCATCAAGCTTTAAGATATGACTTACACTTTAATGAAATAAAGAAAATAAATTTTTTTAAAAAAAGAATAAAACTTAAATCAACACCATGTATGAACTGCGTACAGGTTTCTTAATGGACAATTTCATTTGTATATTAACTTAGCAATTATTAATTTCACATAATACCTGTAAATATAACTAGAAATATATATGACAGCTTAACTTGTATTATGGGTCTAAGATTATTCTTTTTTTTTTTTTTTTTCTTATTAGTTATCTATTTTATACATATTAGTGTATATATGTCAATCCCAATCTCCCAATTCATCCCACCACCACCCCTCCCCTGTCACTTCCCCCCTTGGTGTCCAAACGTTTGTTCTCTACATCGGTGTCTCTATTTCTGCCCTGCAAACCAGTTCATCTGTACCATTTTTCTAGGTTCCACATATATGCGTTAATATACGATATTTGTTTTTCCTTTTCTGACTTACTTCACTCTGTATGAGTCTCTAGATCCATCCACGTCTCTACAAGTGACCCAATTTAGTTCCTTTTTATGGCTGAGTAATATTCCATTGTATATATGTACCACATCATCTTTATCCATTCCTCTGTTGATAGGCATTTAGGTTTCTTCCATGACCTGGCTATTGTAAATAGTGCTGCAATGAACATTGGGGTGCATGTGTCTTTTTGAATTATGGTTTTCTCTGGGTATATGCCCAGTAGTGGGATTGCTGGGTCATATGGTAATTCTATTTTTAGTTTTTTAAGGAACCTCCATACTGTTCTTCAAAATGGCTGTATCAATTTACATTCCCACCAACAGTGCAAGAGGGTTCCCTTTTCTCCACACCCTCATCAGCATTTGTTGTTTATAGATTTTCTGATGATGCCCATTCTAACTGGTGTGAGGTGATACCTCATTGTAGTTTTGATTTACATTTCTTTAATAATTACTGATGTTGAGCAACTTTTCATGTGCCTCTTGTCCATCTGTATGTCCTCTTTGGAAAAATGTCTATTTAGGTCTTCTGCCCATTTTTGGATTGGGTTGTTTGTTTTCTTAATATTGAGCTGCACGAGCTGTTTATATGTTTTGGAGATTAATCCTTTGTAACTTGCTTCATTTGCAAATATTTTCTCCCATACTGAGGGTTTTCTTTTCGTCTTGTTTGTAGTCTCCTTTGCTTTGCAAAAGCTTTTAAGTTTCATTAGGTCCCATTTGTTTATTTTTGTTTTTATTTCCATTACTGTAGGAGGTGAATCAAAAAAGATCTTGCTGTGATTTATGTCAAAGAGTGTTCTTCCTATTATTTCCTCTAAGAGTTTTATAGTGCCTGGTCTTACATTTAGGTCTCTAATCCATTTTGAGTTTATTTTTGCATATCGTGTTAGGGAGTTTTCTAATTTCATTCTTTTATATGTTGCTGCCCAGCTTCACTTATTGAAGAGACTGTCTTTTCTCCATTTTATATCCTTGCCTCCTTTGTCATAGATTAGGTGACCAGAGGTGTGTGAGTTTATCTCTGGGATTTCTATCCTGTTCCATTGATCTATATTTCTGCTTTTGTGCCAGTACCATATAGTCTTCATTACTGTAGCTTTGTAGTATAGTCTGAAGTCAGGAAGTCTGATTCCTCCAGCTCAATTTTTTTCCCTCAAGACTGCTTTGGCTATGCGGGGTCTTTTGTGTTTCCATACAAATTTTAAGATTCTTTGTTCTAGTTCTATAAAAAATGCCATTGGTAATTTCATGGGGATTGCATTGAATCTGTACGTTGCTTTGTGTAGTATAGTCATTTTCACAATATTGATTCTTCCAATCCAAGAATACGGAATATCTCTCCATCTGTTGGTATCATCTTTAATTTCTTTTAACAGTATTTTATAGTTTTCAGCATGCAGTTCTTTTGTCTCCCTAGGTAGGTTTATCTCTAGGTATTTTATTCTTTTTGTTGCAATGGTAAATGGGAATGTTTCCTTCTCTTTCAGATTTTTCATTATTAGTGTATAGGAATGCAAGAGATGTCTGTGCATTAATTTTGCATCCTGCAACTTTACCAAATTCATTGATTAGCTGTAGTAGTTTTCTGGTGGCATCTTTAGGATTTTCTATGTATAGTATCATGTCATGTGCAAACAGTGACAGTTTTACTTCTTCTTTTCCAATTTGTATTCCTTTTATGTCTTTTTCTTCTCTGATTGCCGTGGCTAGGACTTCCAAAACTATGTTGAATAATAGCGGTGAGAGTGGACATCCTTCTCTTGTTCCTGATCGTAGAGGAAAGCTTTCAGTTTTTCACCATTGAGAATGATGTTTGGTGTGGGTTTGTCATATATGGTCTTTATTATGTTGAGATAGGTTCCCTCTATGCCCACTTTCTGGAGAGTTTTTATCAAAAATAGGTGTTGAATTTTGTCAAAAGCTTTTTCTGCATCTATTGAGATGACCATATGGTTTTTCTTGTTCAATTTCTTAATTTGGTGTACCACATTGATTGATTTTGGTATATTGAAAAATCCTTGCATCCCTGGGATGAATCCTAGTTGATCATGGCGTATGCTCCTTTTAGTGTGTTGTTGGATTCTGTTTGCTAGTATTTTGTTGAGGATTTTTGCATCTATATTGATCAGTGATATTAGGCTGTAATTTTCTTTTTTTGTAGTATCTTTGTCTGGTTTTGGTATCAGGGTGATGGTGGCCTCATAGAATGAGTTTGGGAGTTTTCCTTCCTCTGCAATTTGTTTTTCTATATCTTCCTGATTCAGTCTTGAGAGGTTATACCTTTCTAAGAACTTGTCCATTTCTTCCAGGTTGTCGGTTTTATTGGCATAGAGTTGCTTGTAGTAATCTCTTATAATCCTTCGTATTTCTGCAGTGCCAGTTGTGATTTTTCCTTTTTCGTTTCTTATTTTATTGATTTGAGTCCTCTCCCTCATTTTCTTGATGAGTCTGGCTAATGGTTTATCAATTTTGTTTATCTTCTCAAAGAACCAGCTTTTAGTTTAATTGATCTTTTCTATTGTTTTCTTTGTTTCTATTTATGTCTGTTCTGATTTTTATGATTTCTTTACTTCTGCTAACGTTGGGTTTTGTTTGTTCCTCTTTAACTAGTTCCTTTAGGTGTAAGGTTAGATTGCTTATTTGAGATTTTTCTTATTTCTTGAGGTAGGCTTGTGTAGCTATAAACTTCCCTCTTGGAACTGCTTTTGCTGCATCCCATAGGTTTTGAATCATCGTGTTTTCATTGTCATTTGTCACTAGGTATTTTTTGATTTACTCTTTGATTTCTTCAGTGATCTCTTGGCTATTTATTAACGTACTTTTTAGCTTCCATGTGTTTGTGCTTTTTATGTTTTTTTCCCCTGTAATTGATTTCTAATCTCATAGTGTTGTAGTCAGAAAAGATGCTTGATATGATTTCAGTTTTCTTAAATTTACTGAGGCCTGATTTGTGACCCAAGATGTGATCTATCCTGGAGAATGTTCCGTGCACACTTGAGAAGAAAGTGTAATCTTCTGTTTTTGGATGGAATGTCCTATAAATATCAGTTAAAAGTATCTGGTCTATTGTGTCATTTAAAGCTTGTGTTTCCTTATTAATTTTCTGTTTGGATGATCTGTCCATTGGTGTAAGTGAGGTGTTAAAGTCCCCCACTATTATTGTGTTACTGTCGATTTCCTCTTTAGAGATGTTAGCAGTTGCCTTATGTATTGAGGTGCTCTTATGTTGGGTGAATATATATTTATAATTGTTATATCTTCTTGGACTGATCCCTTGATCATTATGTAGTGTCCTTCCTTGTCTCTTGTGACATTCTTTATTTTAAAGTCTATTTTATCTGATATGAGTATTGCTCCTCCAGCTTTCTTTTGATTTCCATTTGCATGGAATATCTTTTTCCATCCCCTCATTTTCAGTCTGAATGTGCCCCTAGGTCTGAAGTGGGTCTCTTGTAGACAGCATATATATGAGTCTTGTATTTGTATCCATCAGTAAGCTGTGTCTTTTGGTTGGAACATTTAATCCATTCACGTTTAAGGTAATTATCAATATGTATATTCTTATTACCATTTTCTTAATTTCTTATTACCATTTTCTTAATTGTTTTGGGTTTGTTTCTAAAAGACTAGCTTTTGCTTGTCTGTAAAGCTTTTGATTTCTCCAATGAATCTGAATGAGAGCCCTGCTGGGTAGAGTAATCTTGGTTGTAGGTTCTTCCCTTTCATCACTTTAAGTATATCATGCCACTCCCTTCTGGTTTGTAGAGTTTCTGCTGAGAAATCAGCTGTTAACCTTATGGGAGTTCCCTTGTATGTTATTTGTTGTTTTTCCCTTGCTGCTTTCAGTAATTTCTCTTTGTCTTCAAATTTTGCCAGTTTGATCACTATGTGTCTTGGCATGTTTCTCCTTGGGTTTATCCTGTATGGGACTCTCTGCACTTCCTGGACTTGGGTGGCTATTTCCTTTCCCGTGTCAGGGAAGTTTTCGACTATAATCTCTTCAAATATTTTCTTGGGTTCTTTCTCTCTCTCTTCTCCTTCTGGGACCCCTATAATGTGAATGTTGTTGCAGTTAATGTTGTCCCAGAGGTCTCTTAGGCTGCCTTCATTTCTTTTCATTCTTTTTTCTTTATTCTGTTCCACAGCAGTGAATTCCACCATTCTGTCTTCCAGGTCACTTATCCATTCCTTTGCCTCAGTTATTCTGCTATTGATTCTTTCACTTCAGTTATTGTGTTGTTCATCTCTGTTTGTTTGTTCTTTAATTCTTCTAGATCTTTCATTTCTTGCATCTTCTCGATCTTTGCCTCCATTCTTTTTCCGAGGTCCAGGATCTTCACTATCGTTATTCTAAATTATTTTCCTGGAAGGTTGCCTATCTCCACTTCATTTAGCTGTTTTTGGGGAGTTTTATCTTGTTTCTTCATCTGGTACATAGACCTCTACCTTTTCATCTGGTCTATATTTCTGTGAATGTGTTTTTTTCCCACAGGCTGCAGGATTGTAGTTCTTCTTGCTTCTGCTGTCTTCCCTCTGGTGGATAAGGCTATCTAAGAGGCTTGTGCAAGTTTCGTGATGGGAGGGACTGGTGGTGGGTAGAGCTGACTGTTGCTCTGGTGGGCAGAGCTCAGTAAAACTTTAATCCGATTGTCTGCTGATGGGTGGGGCTGGGTTCCCTCCCTGTTGGTTGTTTGGCCTGAGGTGACCCAACACTGGAGCCTACCCAGGCTCTTTTTGGGGCTAATGGCAGACTCTGGGAGGGCTCACGCCAAGGAGTACTTCCCAGAAGTTCTGCTGCCAGTGTCCTTGTCCTCATGGTGACATACAGCCACCCCCTGCCTCTGCAGGAGATCCTACAACACTGGCAGGTAAGTCTGGTTCAGTCTCCTATGGGGTCCCTGCTCCTCCCCCGGGTCCCAATGAGCTCACTACTTTGTGTGTGCCCTCCAAGAGTAGAGTCTCTGTTCCCCCAGTCCTGTTGAAGTCCTGCAATGAAATCCCACTAGATTTCAAAGTCTGATTCTCTAGGAATTCCTCCTCCTGTTGCCGGA
Organism: Phocoena sinus; assembly: GCF_008692025.1. Lineage (NCBI taxonomy): Eukaryota > Metazoa > Chordata > Mammalia > Artiodactyla > Phocoenidae > Phocoena > Phocoena sinus. The sequence continues at coordinate 32,291,466 of NC_045766.1, forward strand.
CCCCCAGATTGGGAAGCCTGACGTGGGGCTCAGAACCTTCACTCCAGTGGGTGGACTTCTGTGGTATAAATGTTCTCCAGTTTGTGAGTCACCCACCCAGCAGTTATGGGATTTGATTTTATCGTGATTGCGCCTCTCCTGCCATCTCACTGTGGCCTCTCCTTTGTCTTTGGATGTGGGGTATCTTTTCTGGTGAGTTCCAGTGTCTTACTGTTGATGATTGTTCAGCAGTTGGTTGTGATTCTGGTGTTTTTGTAAGAGGGAGTCAGAGCACGTCCCTCTACTCCACCTTCTTGAACCAATCTCTCTTGACCTATTTTCTTCAACATAGAAAGTGGCGGGGTGGTGGGTGGAGGGGGAAGGGGGTGTGTTATAGATTAAAAGAAAGTTGAGACATACAAATGAAAAGCAATATTTGGCTCTTGTTTGTTTTCTGATTCAAACAAACCAATTATAAAAATGCATATTTTAGGCATCAGAGAAAACTGGACATTATTTATAAATCTGGTTAGGTATGATAATAGTGCTATAGTTATGCTAACAAATAAGGATTGCCTATAAGAGATACACACTGAAGCATCTGTAGGTAAAATGAGGTGCTACCTGGGATTTAAAATTCTCCGAAGAAATAAAAATTTCGTAGGTACAGGGAAAGATGAAACAAGAATAACAGAATGTGAATAGTTGTACGTTTGGCAAGGAGGCATATGAACTCATTGAATCTCATCTACGCAGTGTATGGAACGGTCTGAAATAAATCGGTGCCTTTAGACCATTAAAATGAAGGTACTTTCTACAGTGTTTTTGTTAATAGGAGAAATAAATATAAGCTCTTACAGGAATTGTGCTGTGTTGTGTATGTGTGACTGTAGGAATGTTAAACTGCCTTTGACTGCACATCTACAATCACCATCAGCAAAGGTGTATAATGTCCTTTTCTATTCTACTGTCACATATTCATTCATTGGACAGATCAATTTGAGTACCTACTGTGTCACTATCCTTGGCTCTGCAGATGAAGAAGTGGACTTGAGAGACCATGTCCTTGCTTCTGTGGACATTAAACCAATAAATAAATCCAATTATTTCAAATAAAGGATAACCAGAAGGGGAAGTGGGGAGGGGTTGAGCAGTATTAGGATGGTGAGGAAAGGCCACTCTTGGGAAACTAAATTTGAACAGAGTACAGAATGACGTGGAAGCAGCCAAGTGAATAGATGGGGGAGAGGGTTCCAGCACAGGGCACAGCAAGTACAGAGGCTTTGGAAAGAAACCTAGCTTAAGGTAGCCAAGAGCAAAAAAAAAAAAAAACACCAAGAAAGAAAGACAGAAAGCCAGCATGCCAGAAGCAAACTGAACTGCGAGATTAGGAGTTTAGTGGTACCACATGAGGTTGAGGAGAAAATAATGTCCCTGTGGGTAGGATAACCAAGGGTCTTGGTTTGCTGGTATGGTCTCAGTTTGTGACTGCTGTCCCGTTCTGATGACTAATGAGACTGCGGCTCCTTTCAACTCACAAGTGTCCCAGAGTGGAGTCGAAGTGATATGGCCATTCTATGTAAACCCTGGATTCTATTTCAAGTGCAAGGGGAAACCACAGGGTGATTTTAAAGCAGAGAAAGTCAAGATTAACCTTCGGAAAGAGCACTGTAAGTGTTTATGCAAATAATCAAATGGTTTTTCCCTGTTTATAATACTAATACCGATAACGGATATCCTTAATTTCCTGGGGCAGCAGAGGTGATTTCCCTGGTCTTCACCTCAACTTTTTTCACATGACCACATAACCACACAAGTCACCAAATAAACATGGACTAGATGCAAATACACATCTATCTACTATATTCTGCCTCAAAGACAATGGAAAAAATGCAGAGACATGTAAAATTTTGTAAACTTCTTTTTACTAAATGTTTCTCCTTATCCCTTTATATCTGTAGAATTAAACGAATTGCCCATTCATCTTCAGGAAACATATCAAGTGTACTTTTCAGACAGTGTGACAGCACAGTGCTAGAAGCATTCAATTAGGAGGAAGGTGTTCCAAATTTTAGCTATTTGACTGGAATCGTTTGTCCAAATCTGTTAGGTCTCAGTTTTATCAACTACAAAATGGGAGTGGAGTGGTTCTTTTCAGTTCTGCTACTTTCAAGATAGGACTATCCATAAGGACTTGAATATCAGAGCCAGAATAATGAGGGGGGAGAAAGCAGTGGAAGTAAGGGATGGGAGAGAAGGAGAACGAGGATGGGGAGGGAAGGAGAGAGGCAGAGGAGGAGAAGGTAGGAGAGGAGAGACGGGAAGCGGGGGAAGAGGTGAGGGAACGGGAAAAGACGGGGAGAGGGAGGGGAATGGGGGGAAGAAGAGAAGGAGGAGAAGCGGTGGTGGGGAGGAGAGGAAAAGGGAGCTCAGAGAAGGGGAGGGAATGAAAGAGGGGAGAGGAGAGGAGGGCAGAGGAGAATAAGGGAGAATATGGGAGAGGAGAGAGGAAAAGAAGAGCTGGGAAAGGGCTAACATTGTGACTCAGGGTTTTTAGTTGCAAGCAACAGGTATTAATTTGGTTTATTGAGGCAGAAATAGAATTTATCCCCAAGTGGACTTGAAGGCTTTTGCTAGGAAGAGACTCTAATATCCACTGCCCAACATCAAGCCAAGCAGAACTGGTCTCATGTTGACACCGATGCCACCATTTCTAGGCACAGACAAGGAGGCGGTACCACTGATACACACCATGCAGGACTCTGACTGCAGGGCTTGCCACCCTAGCCCGATGAATATGTCTTTGCATCCCCCAAGTCAGCAGCTGATTGGCGCATGCCTATGCCCTGGCTTCAACGAACGCTGAAGATGTCATCTTTCAAGTTCTTTTGTGAAAGGAGGTCTCTGCCTCCCACCCACACTCATCAGGAGGATTCCCTACACATGAGAAAGAGATTCCATGCTGGACATAGGGAAAAAAGTGACAGGTTCATTATAAGAATAGATTATACATAGAGTGATACACTAGCTTTGTGGCAAAAATGTGCTGCTATAAAAATAGTAAGAAAGATAATAATCTAGAGTTAGGTGGATAAAGCCACATGCTTCCTAGTTCTGATATTTTCAGGAGATCCTTTAGCCTGGTGTCAGGGAGGAAGGACAGAGGCCTCTCCTCTGGCAGGTCCCTTCCTCTTCTCTATAGTGAGACCAAGGAGGCCAAAGAGGAGCTCTTTAGCCAAAGACAGACTTAAAAATAGCAAGGCTGGAGTCTCAAATCTGGGGTAGGGGGGAGCACCATGGTTCTCTGATGCAGCTGAACTTCAAGCTTCTTGCCCTCAGAGAGAAACAGGAAGCACACTTCCTTATCAGTCAAAGCAGAATGAATCCTTTTAGCCTGGCCCCATTCTGGAGGGGGAGGAGAGTGAACTTCGCTCTGCCCAAATATGCCTGTGGAGGTCATCTGAGCTCTCATTGAATCGTTTACAGCAACACAGCTGGGAGACCCAGATCTCACTTCCTTGATAGTCAACAGTCTGCAGTTCATTTTTGCCAAGCCAAAAGATGACTTATAGAGGGAAGAATAACCATAGCAGCAACGACATTTACAAAGGAACACGACCAGAGTGACTCTCTGACATTTGGGCTTGGCAATTTTCTCACTGTAACCCTGCAGCTGAGAATAATTTCTCTCTACCTAAAAGTCAATTTCTTTTGAGGTAATTTATAATCATGGAAACCACACAGATCCCTGAGGTCAGGGAGCCACCGTGAGACCACATCCTTTGTTTTCACTTCTCCACTCCAAGTATCTTAAGCTGCTTGTTGTGCCTGGTTCCAATATGTACAAATCATTCCCAGCGGTCAGGTTGTGTAACAATGTTTCAACTGGCATGATGCCTGCTCCATCAGTACAAATGGCTTAAATATTTTCTGACGAACCAAATGATTGACCTATGTGCTTGCCATGAAACCACGTCTATGTGGCAGAGGAAGACTTGCAGACGGGTTGTGTTGGACACTAACCTAAAGGTTGAGTTCTGAAGGAGCTGGTTCTCTCCCTTTGACACCCGGGAGCAGCTTCACTCAAGAGAGATACCAGCATCTGCGTATCAACTGGTAAGTGCTGTATTGTTGCACCTGCCCTCACTTCCTATCTAACGACAGATTGGGCAGCAAGCGCCCCTGGATTAGCCTTTTTCCACCTCTAGCCCAGATGTTCTCACTCAGACACGCATGTGGGCCCCTCCTTCCACATAGAGTTAAGTGTGGTCTACAGATAACCCTTAGGAAATCTCTGGACCTGTACATAAAACAATGGCTGTGAAGCAGGCCTATCTGCCAGATTCATATGTAAAGAGTATCTTTAAGATTTATCAAAAGTCTGGTATTTACAGAATTGATGTCAAATGACAGCAGTTTTAAAAAAGGTGTAACATGATGTGGTTTATTTCTATGTTATCTTTGGTTTGTTTTCCCCAAGATCAGCTTTTACAATTAAAAATTCCCTTTGGAACTTGGAGATTAATCCTTAAAGGAAATTGGAAATAGGTCATTGATAGAGAAAGAGTTCAGATTTGAATTGTCCGGACTGACACTGTGGATTGAAAGCTTGAAACTTTGGGATTGTTTCATAGGAGAGGCATTGAGCTAAATTTAAGGACAGTGAAAACTTTGAATTTTTTTCTATCTTTTCTGTTTTTTGTTAGTTGTGTTTCCTGATTTGGAGTTTCAAAAAATTGCTACTCATTTGGAAATACCTACCTTGTCAACTCCAGGGAAGTCTTTTTTTTTTTTTACATCTTTACTGGAGTATAACTGTTTTACAATGGTGTGTTAGTTTCTGCTTTATAACAAAGTGAATCAGTTACACATATACATATGTTCCCATATCTCTTCACTCTTGCAACTCCCACCTTCCCACCCTCCCACCCTCCCCACTCCACCCCTCCAGGCGGTCACAAAGAACCGAACTGATCTCCCTGTGCTATGCAGCTACTTCCCACTAGCTATCTGCCTTACGTTTGGTAGTGTATATATGTCCATGTCTCTCCCTCGCTTTGTCACAGCTTACCCTTCCACCTCCCCATATCCTCAAGTCCATTCTCTAGTAGGTCTGTGTCTTTATTCCTGTCTTACCCCTAGGTTCTTCATGACATTTTTTTCCCTTAAATTCCATATATATGTATTAGCATACGGTATTTGTCTTTCTCTTTCTGACTTACCCCACTCTGTATGATAGACTCAAGGTCCATCCACCTCACTACAAAGAGCTCAATTTCGTTTCTTTTTATCGCTGAGTAATATTCCATTGTATATATATGCCACATCTTCTTTATCCATTCATCGGCTGATGGACACTTAGGTTGTTTCCATCTCCGGGCTATTGTAAATAGAGCTGCAAAGAACATTTTGGTACATGACTCTTTTTGAATTATGGTTTTCTCAGGGTATATGCCCAGTAGTGGGATTGCTGGGTCATACGGTAGTTCTATTTGTAGTTTTTTAAGGAACCTCCATACTGTTCTCCACAGTGGCTGTATCAATTTACATTTCCACCAACAGTGCAAGAGGGTTCCCTTTTCTCCACACCCTCTCCAGCATTTATTGTTTCTAGATTTTTTGATGATGGCCATTCTGACTGGTGTGAGATGATATCTCATTGTAGTTTTGATTTGCATTTCTCTAATGATTAATGATGTTGAGCATTCTTTCATGTGTTTGTTGGCAGTCTGTATATCTTCTTTGGAGAAATGACTATTTAGGTCTTCTGCCCATTTTTGGGTAGGGTTCTTTGTTTTTTTGTTATTGAGCTGCATGAGCTGCTTATAAAATTTGGAGATTAATCCTTTGTCAGTTGCTTCATTTGAAAATATTTTCTCCCATTCTGAGGGTTGTCTTTTGGTCTTGTTTATGGTTTCCTTGGCTTTGTAAAAACTTTGAAGTTTCATTAGGTCCAATTTGTTTATTTTTGTTTTTATTTCCATTTCTCTAGGAGTTGGGTCAAAAAAGATCTTGCTGTGCTTTATGTCATAGAGTGTTCTGCTTATGTTTTCCTCTAAGAGTTTGATAGTTTCTGGCCTTACATTTAGGTCTTTAATCCATTTTGAGTTTATTTTTGTGTATGGTGTTAGGAAGTGATCTAATCTCCTACTTTTACATGTACCTGTCCAGTTTTCCCAGCACCACTTATTGAACAGGCTGTCCTTTCTCCACGGTATATTCCTGCCTCCTTTATCAAAGATAAGGTGACCATATGTGCGTGGGTTAATCTCTGAGCTTTCTATCCTGTTCCATTGATCTATCTTTCTGTTTTTGTGCCAGTACCATACTGTTTTGATTACTGTAGCTTTGTAGTATAGCCTGAAGCCAGGGAGCCTGATTCCTCCAGATCCGTTTTTCGTTCTCAAGATTGCTTTGGCTATTCGGGGTCTTTTGTGTTTCCATACAAATTGTGAACTTTTTGGATCTAGTTCTGTGAAAAATGCCAGTGGTAGTTTGATAGGGATTGCATTGAATTTGTAGATTGCTTTGGGTAGTACAGTCATTTTCACAATGTTGATTCTTCCAGTCCAAGAACATGGTATATCTCTCCATCTATTTGTATCATCTTTAATTTCTTTCATCAGTGTCATAATTTTCTGCATACAGGTCTTTTGCCTCCTTAGGTAGGTTTATTCCTAGATATTTTATTCTTTTTGTTGCAATGGTAAATGGGAGTGTTTTCTTGATTTCACTTTCAGATTTTTCATCATTACTGTAGAGGAATGCCAGAGATTTCTGTGCATTAATTTTGTATCCTGCTACTTGACCAAATTCATTGATTAGCTCTAGTGGTTTTCTGGTAGCATCTTTAGGATTCTCTATGTATAGTATCATGTCATCTGCAAACAGTGACAGCTTGACTTCTTCTTTTCCGATTTGGATTCCTTTTCTTTCCTTTTCTTCTCTGATTGCTGTGGCTAAAACTTCCAAAACTATGTTGAGTAAGAGTGGTGAGAGTGGGCAACCTTGTCTTGTTCCTGATCTTAGTGGAAATGCTTTCAGTTTTTCACCATTGAGGATGATGTTGGCTGTGGGTTTGTCATATATGGCCTTTATTATGTTGAGGAGTGTTCCCTCTATGCCTACTTTCTGCAGGGTTTTTATCATAAATGGGTGTTGAATTTTGTCGAAAGCTTTCTTTGCATCTATTGAGATGATCATATGGTTTTTCTCCTTCAATTTGTTAATATGTTGTATCATGTTGATTGATTTGCATATATTGAAGAATCCTTGCATTTGTGGAATAAACCCCACTTGATCATGGTGTATGATCCGTTTAATGTGCCATTGGATTCTGTTTGCTAGTATTTTGTTGAGGATTTTTGCATCTATGTTCATCAATGATATTGGACTGTAGTTTTCTTTCTTTGTGACATCCTTGTCTGGTTTTGGTATCAGGGTTATGGTGGCCTCGTAGAATGAGTTTGGGAGTGTTCCTCCCTCTGCTATATTTTGGAAGAGTTTGAGAAGGATAGGTGTTAGCTCTTCTCTAAATGTTTGATAGAATTCGCCTGTGAATCCATGTGGCCCTGGGCTTTTGTTTGTTGTAAGATGTTTAATCACAGTTTCCATTTCAGTGCTTGTGATTGGTTTGTTCATATTTTCTATTTCTTCCTGATTCAGTCTTGGCAGGTTGTACATTTCTAAGAATTTGTCCATTTCTTCCAGGTTGTCCATTTTATTGGCATATAGTTGCTTGTAGTAATCTCTCATGATCTTTTGTATTTCTGCAGTGTCAGTTGTTACTTCTCCTTTTTCATTTCTAACTCTATTGATTTCAGTCTTCTCCCTTTTTTTCTTGATGAGTCTGGGTAATGGTTTATCAATTTTGTTTAACTTCTCAAAGAACCAGATTTTAGTTTTATTGATCTTTGCTATCGTTTCCTTCATTTCTTTTTCATTTATTTCTGATCTGACTTTTATGACTTCTTTCCTTCTGCTAACTTTGGGGGTTTTTTGTTCTTCTTTCTCTAATTGCTTTAGGTGCAAGGTTAGGTTGCTTATTTGAGATGTTTCCTGTTTCTTAAGGTAGGATTGTATTGCTGTAAACTTCTCTCTTAGAACAGCTTTTGCTGCATCCCATAGGTTTTGGGTCCTCGTGTCTCCATTGTCATTTGTTTCTAGGTAATTTTTTATTTCCTCTTTGATTTCTTCAGTGATCACTTCGTTATTAGTTAGTGTATTGTTTAGCCTCCATGTGTTTGTACTTTTTACAGATCTTTTCCTGTAATTGATATCTAGTCTCATAGCATTGTGGTCTGAAAAGATACTTGATACAATTACAATTTTCTTAATTTACCAAGGCTTGATTTGTGACCCAAGATATGATCTATCCTGGAGAATGTTCCATGAGCACTTGAGAAAAATGTGTATTCTGTTGTTTTTGGATGGAATGTCCTATAAATATCAATTAAGTCCATGTTGTTTAATGTATTATTTAAAGCTTGTGTTTCCTTATTTATTTTCATTTAGGATGATCTGTCCATTGGTGAAAGTGGGGTGTTAAAGTCCCCTACTATGAATGTGTTACTGTCAATTTCTCCTTTTATGGCTGTTAGTATTTGCCTTATATATTGAGGTGCTCCTATGTTGGGTGTATAAATATTTACAATTGTTATATCTTCTTCTTGGATCGATCCCTTGATCATTATGCAGTGTCCTTCTTTGTCTCTTCTAATAGTCTTTATTTTAAAGTCTATTTTGTCTGATATGAGAATTGCTACTCCAGCTTTGTTTTGGTTTCCATTTGCATGAAATACCTTTTTCCATCCCCTTACTTTCAGTCTGTATGTGTCTCTAGATGTGGAGTGGGTCTCTTGTAGACAGCAAATATGTGGGTCTTGTTTTTGTATCCATTCAGCCAATCTGTGTCTTTTGGTGGGAGCATTTATTCCATTTACATTTAAGGTAATTATCGATATGTATGTTCCTATTCCCATTTTCTTAACTGTTTTTGGTTCGTTGTTGTAGGTCTTTTCCTTCTCTTGTGTTTCTTGCCTAGAGAAGTTCCTTTAGAAGTTGTTGTAGAGCTGGTTTGGCGGTGCTGACCTCTCTCAGCTTTTGCTTGTCTATGAAAGTTTTAATTTCTCCATCAAATCTGAATGAGATCCTGGCTGGGTAGAGTAATCTTGGTTTCAGGTTTTTCTCCTTCATCACTTTAAATATGTCCTGCCAGCCTCTTCTGGCTTGCAGAGTTTCTGCTGAAAGATCAGCTGTTAACCTTATGGGGATTCCCTTGTGTGCTATTTGTTGTTTTTCCCTTGCTGCTTTTAATATGTTTTCTTTGTATTTAATTTTTGACAGTTTGATTAATATGTGTCTTAGCGTATTTCTCCTTGGATTTGTCCTGTATGGGACTCTCTGTGCTTCCTGGACTTGATTAACTATTTCCTTTCCCATATTAGGGAAGTTTTCAACTATAATCTCTTCAAATATATTCTCAGTTCCTTTCTTTTTCTCTTCTTCTTCTGGAACCCCTATAATTAGAATGTTGGTGCGTTTAATGTTGTCCCAGAGGTCTCTGAGTCTGTCCTCAGTTCTTTTCATTCTTTTTTCTTTATTCTGCTCTGCAGTAGTTATTTCTACTATTTTATCTTCCAGGTCACTTATCCATTCTTCTGCCTCAGTTATTCTGCTATTGATCCCATCTAGAGTATTTTTAATTTCATTTATTGTGTTGTTCATTGTTGTTTGTTTCATATTTAGTTTTTCTAGGTCCTTGTTAAATGTTTCTTGCATTCGTCTATTCTATTTCCAAGATTTTGGATCATCTTTACTATCATTATTCTGAATTCTTTTTCAGGTATACTGCCTTTTTCCTCTTCATTTGTTAGGTCTGGTGGGTTTTTATCTTGCTCCTTCATCTGCTGTGTGTTTTTCTGTCTTCTCATTTTGCTTATCTTACTGTGTTTGGGGTCTCCTTTTTGCAGGCTGCAGGTTCGTAGTTCCCGTTGTTTTTGGTGTCTGTTCCCAGTGGCTAATGTTGTTTCAGTGGGTTGTGTAGGCTTCCTGGTGGTGGGGACTAGTGCCTGTGTTACAGTGGATGAGGCTGGATCTTGTCTTTCTGGTGGGCAGGTCCACATGTGGTTGTGGGGTTGTGTTCCTGTCTCGCTAGTTGTTTGGCATAGGATGTCCAGCACTGTAGCTTGCTGGTCGTTGAGTGAAGCTGGGTGCTGGTGTTGAGATGGAGATCTCTGGGAGATTTTCACTGTTTGATATTATGTGGAGCTGGGAGGTGTCTTGTGGACCAGTGTCCTGAAGTTGGCCCTCCCCCCTCAGAGGCACAGCACTGACTCCTGGCTGTAGCACCAAGAGCCTTTCATCTTTTTCTGTGTGGATGAAAGGCTCTTGGTGCTGCAGCCAGGAGTCACTGCTGTGCCTCTGAGGTGGGAGGTCTCTTGTGGACCAGTGTCCTGAAGTTGGCCCTCCCACCTGAGAGGCACAGCACTGACTCCTGGCTGCAGCACCAAGAGCCTTTCATCCACACAGAAAAAGATGAAAAGGGGAAAAAATCATAAATCTTGCTCTCAAAGTCCACCTCCTTAATTTGGGGTGATTCGTTGTCTATTCAGGTATTCCACACATGCAGGGTACATCAAGTTGATTGAGGAGCTTTAATCTGCTGCTTCTGAGGCTGCTGGGAGAGATTTCCGTTTCTGTTCTCACAGCTCCCGGGGCTCAGCTTTGGATTTGGCCCCGCCTCTGCGTGTAGGTCGCCGGAGGGCGTCTGTTCTTCGCTCAGACAGGACGGGGTTAAAGGAGCCGCTGATTCAGGGCTCTGGCTCACTCAGGCCGAGGGGTGGGAGGGGCACGGAGTGCGGGGCGGGCCTGCGGCGGCAGAGGCCTGCGTGACGTTGCACCAGCCTGAGGCGCGCCGTGCGTTCTCCCGGGGAAGTTGTCCCTGGATCCCCGGACCCTGGCAGTGGCGGGCTGCACAGGCTTCCCGGAATGGAGGTGTGGATAGTGACCTGTTCTCGCACACAGGCTTCTTGGTGGCGGCAGCAGCAGCCTTAGCGTCTCATGCTCGTCTCTGTGTTCCGCGGTTTTAGCCGCGGCCTGCGCCCGTCTCTGGAGCTCCTTTAAGTAGCGCTCTTAATCCCCTCTCCTCGCTCACCAGGAAACAAAGAGGTAAGAAAAAGTCTCTTGCCTCTTCGGCAGGTCCAGACTTTTCTCCGGCCTCCCTTCCGGCTAGGCGTGGCGCACTAACCCCTTCAGGCTGTGTTCACGCAGCCAACCCCAGACATCTCCCTGCGCTCCGACTGAAGCCCGAGCCTCAGTTCCCAGCCCCGCCCGCCCTGGCGGGTGAGCAGACAAGCCTCAGGCTGGTGAGTGCTGGTCGGCCCTCATCCTCTGTGCGGGAATCTCTCTGCTTTGCCCTCCGTACCCTGTTGCTGTACTCTCCTCTGCGCCTCCAAAGCTCCCCCTCCACCTCCCGCAGTCTCCGCCCGCGAAGGGGCTTCCTAGTGTGTGGAAACATTTCCTCCTTCACACCTCCCTCCCACTGGTGCAGGTCCCGTCCCTATTCTTTTGTCTCTGTTTTTTCTTTTGCCCTACCCAGGTACCTGGGGGGTTTCTTACCTTTTGGGAGGTCTGAGGTCTTATGCCAGCGTTCAGTAGCTGTTCTGTAGGAGTTGTTCCACGTGTAGATGTATTTCTGGTGTATCTGTGGGGAGGAAGGTGATCTCCGCGTCTTACTCTTCCGCCATCTTCCCGGAAGCTATCTCTTTTTTTTTTTTCTCCAGAGAAGTCTTATTGGCTAAAAGTGACAGAAATTCATGCCGGAAAAGTTGAGCACTATTAGTTTACTCTCCAAGCTTGCTGTGTGATTTACGATAAATCAGTGACATTAGAATTACTACTGTTTTATTCTAGGCAATTTGGGGATATGACATATGGGAGCAAAAGAGAGAGTGGAAGAAGGAGAGGGAAAGAGAGAGAGCGAGAGTTTGCAGATGTTCCAAAATTGCAATTTGTGAGATATGCTACCTTAGAGATGTCCTCATCTTTGGAAGGCCAAGTGAGACCAAGGAAGAGTGCCTAAAAGGAAGGAAGAATTCAATGTCCACCTTGGACCAAGCCAAGACTTCAGGAAGAAACATTTTCTATTTAATCTGTTTCATTTCTCTTTGCTCCAACACAGCTGAGGTAGTTAGGTGAGGTCTAGAGAAATTTATTGCTTGGAAGAAACAATGGGAATGAAGGAGGGCTTGGAGCAGCCTCCTCTAGAGTCTAGGCCTCCTGTTCAAGGGACAGTTGAGTTTTCCCAAGATACCTAACCCATCTCTTGAAGGCAGGAGACCAGGAATGGATTTATGCCTGAAGCTCCAACTAATAAAATTGTGTATGTTTGTTTGGAGTATTTAATATACTGGAAACAAAGAGCACAAAGGTGCCTGTGGGAAATCACTGGTTTGGGTTCTTGGCCTCAGCCGGGTCTTGATGGGCAACTAATCCATCTGACAATGTGCATGGTCCTCAAGTGCACCTATTCCGTCTTCCAGGAGCTCAGGTAGCAATTATCACCAGCAGAGACAGAATTCTTGATCCAGTGGAGAAACACTAAGGAACTTCCTTACCTAGTGATCTGTAGATACAAATACATATCCAGAATGGAAGCACACAGCCAATACAGGCCATGTCCTCCCCAAGTACAGGGCACAGATGTTGAACACTGAAAAATAGCAGCAAACACTAAGTCAGAGAATCACAGACACTTGGGAGGGGCGACCCCACCCCTCTAATACGCAGGAGATAAAAACGTGATCTGCTTCACATCATACATGAAAGCAAATTCTTCTACGTTGGGATGCATGTTGCTCACTGATTTCTTTTCTAAGCCCTTGAGAATTCCAAGACTATCTGCTATCCCTTTAATCTGAGATGCATGGTATAGACCAGAGGTTTCAAAAAGAAGGGCCTTCTGTGTTTTTCTTGACTCACCCAGTTTTAAAGAGGTTCAGCTAACATTTTAAAATTGGGAGATTTTACTTAAAAATCTGGGTTTTCATCTTCCCCTTGAAAAATTGGAAGATGGGAGAACAATGAGTTTACATATTTCTATGCAATAACAATATCCAGGGCTGAGAGGCAGCTGGCCCCATTATGCAGACATGAGCTTTCTAGGACAGCATGAATTCCATCACTCTCTTTGTCTCTAATGCTGAGGCTGAGTAACACTTGCCAATCATCACACCAGTATGGTTTTTTTCCCCCCTTTTAACACTGGAAATATTTCTCAGCTGTTAACGTCACTGTCAATGATGGGATAACAAATGCCAGGCCATGCCAACACCACCTCATGTTTCAAGAAAAATGGAGACTGTGTTTCTTCAGGAAAATACAAAAGAATTGCACATATTTAATAGGCAAATCCTCCCCTTGCTTCACTCATATTTCCACCTGGTCCCTGTAGACATCTGAGTTTCTTAAATCCTGAGGCAGGGTTTGTCATAGGTTGTATTTTATCCTTAAATGCCCACAGCTCCTTGGAATTGCTACCATCAGATAAGTTGTCAGCGTGGTGTAGAGTATCACTGTAGACAGGGGAAAGCCATACTCAGTACTTGGGGACCTTGAATGGGTTTTGAGTTTCTTCATGCTATTCTTAGTCCCTTGTACCCTAAATTACAGAAATGTACATTATATTACAATGGACTTGGGGCTTATGAGTCCAAATAATACAGGCTTCAGACAGTGAAATTCTTGACTTAGGAATAGACTTACATTTCCTTAACTCAGTAACTGTGTATTTGTGCCCTTAGTACTAGCACCAGGCACTAGATATAAGAAGTAAGAAAATGGAACGAAGATACAGGATTTTCCATTTCCACATTAGCAAAGTTTTGGGGTTAGATTTTTGGTGGGGGCCAGTTTCAAGACTACTTCCCTTCTCTACAACATCTCAGAAAACCTCCCAAAAGTATGGGATGCTACACAATTTCAATTGTTAATTTTTTTTTCTACAGGAATTATTTCCTTGTCTCATGCCATTGTCCAAATGATTTAAACATTTTTTTTTTTGCTACGTTGAAATGGCCACAGTATATTGGTTACAATTTTACAGCCTGAAATATAAATAATTCCCATATAATCGTTTCCATTAAAATATAACAGAAAGGAGATTTAAAGTTAAGATTGGTTCTACCTACCAGACAATTAGATTTGGAGAGATCAGAGGGACCTTCTAGAAATAAAATAATAAAAGACTGAAAGACTTGAACATCCACTTTCTTACTTAAAATCGTGATAAGTTAACAAATGAGTCAGGAACAAACAGTGCATTTATGTTTTAGATAGAGAATGTGTGACTTGCATGCATATCTGTTGTGTGAAAGGGATGCTTGTGGGTGTGAGGCTGGGTTTGTGCATTGCTTACAGGCACACTTTATTAGTGTGGTCTCCAATAGTACGATTTGTATTATTGCTGTTTGCCTCAGAAACGTACTAGCACAGAGTTGTGTTTGTGAGGTGAATTGTACATATAATGTATCATTTGTCTCATGGTCCTCGGCCAGGGCAGAAGTGTGAATGGTTTCCACTTTCTCCTGTAATGAGTGCAGAGGGCTCCTCTCCTTCAACCTCCTTGCTTACTCACCTAGGATCTCATTTTCTTTCCATTTTTCTTGTTTTGGCAAATACTTTTGACACCTCAAGCAGATGAGACTATGGGTTATATTGCTCTAAGGATGCTACGAAGGTACCAAAAGAGAGAATCAAGCATCATGTTAAAATGCAAGTTTATACAAAGGCCAGCATCTTCAGGGATTTGGTTGGGAATTTGGGGGCAGGACAGCCAAGCAAGGCTGTGCAGTCCATGCAAAGTCCTTCACCAATGAGGAGGGTTGGGGCTGAGACACAGCCCTGCTTGGTTCAGTGGATCCCCTGAGGTAGGGTCCTTCCACTGGGGAGAATAGAGGCCTGTTCCTTTGCATGAGGTGCTTCTGTTGCCCAGCCATTTCCAGGGAGGCATAGACCCAGAAGGGAGGGTTACTTTTTTAAAATTCATCTCCCCAGAGGGAGCTCCTCTTTCTAATTTGCACAAATGTGCTGTGCCTTATAGGCTAGAGGGGGTCCTTAACTGGCTAAAGCCCTTTAATATCCCATAGGACACCTTGACAGCACATCACCTTGGAGAATGGGGCTGACATTGATGCGAAAGAGCTTACCTGGAAGAAAAAGGAGTTCTGAAAAATGGCATTGCTTCAGGAAATGTTTAGAAAACCTAGTGACCTGAAAACATAGAATGTTTGGAATATGTCTCCACAGGGATTGTGCTCTAATGATCACACAGCCCTGAGTCAGTGAAGGATTCCATTCTGGCATTATAACCACTCTCCACCTTCCCTCCATGCTCCTAGCCTCCGGGTCCATGAACCCTCCACCTCACATAAATAGGGCATATCTGTAATTGGACAAGTTCCTGGAGAAGTTTGCTCTGTACTGCTTTCTGAAGGGTAAAAAGATTGCAGGTTGGATCCTGTGAATTAAGCAGTTGCTAATACTGCTAGGTAATCAAAAAATGTAAAGAGTGCTTTTTATGATGAAAGCATTCAACAAAACATTTTCTGGTAAATGGAAAAAGCAAATGAGAAAATGTTCCGTAGTCCCCACCACCCAATTTTTGGTTCTTGAGAATGTCAGTAAAAGTCCTAGGGTTCACATCTGCCTTAGAAAGTGGGTGTGTTTGAGTGTCCTTATCAACTGCGTGATTCCAGCTTTCACATTAATACTCTCAACGGCTGAACATATTCATGCATGCCAACTTTATCTGTGGTGTGTTCTAGAAACTAAAAGTGATTACACAGGATCAGGACTGAAAGCAGGCCCAGGCTTTCTGGGGACACCTGCCCCGCTCTGGTCATTTGTGCCAATACTAGTGGGAGCTGTTTGTCCTTCCTGTGTGCTTCCTTGAGTACAGAATTTCAGCCAAAAATCAAGGGAAGTTTTCTTCTGAATTGTACAAGTGCTTCTTTGAGAGCTGTTATAATAGCTAAAGCGGTCCAAGTCCTAAAATGGGTTTGGAGCAGAAAAGAGCTTCTCTTGAACAGCGTGTTCAAAAATGTGTTTTTAATGATGAGATTGACCACCTGCATCTTCTATGCTGTCTTGGACGCTGAATAGGAAGTGACGGGTCAAGGGGAAGATGACCAGGGAAAGGAAGACAAGGGAGAGACAGACTTCAGAGTATCCACATACTCTATAGTCTGAAGAAAGACAGGGACTGAAAGATTTATAGGAGTATGCAAGTGTGTGTGTGTGTGTGTGTGTGTGTGTGTGTGTGTGTGTGTGATGGGAGACGGGATCTGGTGGGAGTTTTAAGATATAGAATTAAAAAGACAGCTGGCTGCAAAGAACATTTTAATGTCAAATGGGGAAATTTGAGTATAACTTCTATATTTGCTAATATAAGAGAGTTGTGATATTTGTTAAGTGTGATAATATTAGTTTGCACATGCAGGAATAGTCTCTTTTTTAAAGAAATGTTCTAGTCCTTTTAGTTTGTTTTTTTTTTAATGTAAGGTTTTTTAGGGGTAGAATTTCATATTTGTAACATATTTAAACATACTTGAACATAAAGATAGTAATCAAAACAAGTTAGGATAGAAAAGGGGTTTAATAAAATAGATGTTAACCATTAAAATATAGGTAACTGTAACATAATGTTTTAACAATACGTGGATATATAAACCAGAATTGTTAAGCATCTTAGTAAAATACTTTTTGAACAGAAGAGTTTACAGTAAGAGACAGCCAGCTGGTAAAGGAGTTAGCAGGGTATATGATCTTTAAGTACAAGGCTGATGTCTACCTTTTTCTCTATAACTTCTCCTTGTACAAAGCAGTACTCAAAATGGCAAATGTCTATGGATGAATGGATGAAGTTGTTGTGCAAGACTATTCCAACTTTGGACACCTTTAGCCTGCAACCACACCTGGTAGGATTTTTCAGACATCCTTTCCCATCTCCTTTCACGATGTCAGTTGTAGGTGAATTTTCAAAACTCTTCACCTCTGACAGCAAAATCAGTGATGCTGCTGAGCCCTAAGAGAGCATCTTCCTCCTGGTGTTGGTCAGTAGAAATGTAGGTCAGGATTCTATGCGTAGAATTATTGATAGTAACGGCTCTTCTCTGTTTTTGCTTCTTATGTATCTCTGGAAAGCACATATCATGCATTAATGATAGTGCTTGTTAATAATAATTGCACTAAGCCTCTTATTTTAGTTAAATCTAGCATATAAAATTTTAATGACGTACAGTTGATTTACAATGCTGTGTTAGCTTCAGGTGTACAGAAAAGTGATTCAGTTACATATATATATATTCAGTTATGTATACATAGATATATTCTTTTTCAGATTCTTTTCCATTATAGGTTATTACAGGATATTGAATATAGCTTCCTATGCTATATAGTAGGTCCTTGTTGTTTATCTATTTTATACATAGTTCTGTGTAAGCATATAATGTTTTTTACCTGAGGAAAAATAAACAAAAGGATGGCATTTAGCTGACTAAAGTCTCTGTCCTTCAGTCATACTACGAAGAGTTTAATCTCTCTTTGTATTCATTCATTCATTCCACAAATATTTCCTGACTACCTAGTGTTCAAGTCCAATACTATATTCTGGAGAAAAAAGAAAGGTAGCAGCTAACGTGGTCATTGCTTTCATGGAACTTAACGTCTAGAAAGTGATTCTGCGGCCAAAATGCAAGATATAATTTGTAACACTTACTTCTGACGCCTCGCCTCACCCCCATATTTTTGGTTAGCTTGAACCTTGTATTTTTAAACATGGGAAGTGTTTCTATTGGTGTTAGTTCATTTTTCCACCCCCTAGTTTCTGTTTTTTTATCAGAGTGGAGGAGCTAGAGTATCACAAGATAGGCTGCTGCTGCCATGTTTCTCGGCCCTGCCGGAAGTGGAAGTTCTGGGAAGAGCCCAGGGAAGTCTGTCTTTGTAAGCCTTCCCAATCTGGCTTTCCAGAAGAAAGAGATTTATTTGGAAGTTGTGGTGACCATGGGACTAATTCTTCTCTCCAAGATGAGCTGAAAGCTTTAGAGCCCTGCATTAAAAAAGTATCAGTACTTACAAATGAACTTATTTACAAAACAGAAATAGACTCACAGACATAGAAAACAAATTTATGGTTACCAAAGGGGAAAGGGAGGGAGGGATATATTAGGAATTTGGGATTAACAGATACACACTACTGTACATAAAATAGACAACAAACAAGAACCTACTGTATAGCACAGGGAACTGTCCTTAATATCTTGTAATAACCTATCATGGAAGAGAATGTAAGGAACAATATATATATATGTATAACTGAATCACTTTGCAGTAAACCTGAAGCTAACACAACATTGCATATAAACTATATTTCAGTAACAAAATAAATAAAGAATACAATATTGGAAAGACAAAAAAAGTATCAGTACAGAGAGGATTAATTAAAAATCCTACATTTTTCCATTATTATTTAAATTTCAGACAGTATGAACTCCCCTGAACCATAACTCCTATCTTTACTGTTATAGGCAAAAGCATGTTTCTTTGGAAAATCAGGATTTTAAGTACACAATACATCGTTACGCTTGATACTCCAGCCTCATTTGTATTATCATCCTCTGTTGTCCCTCTTTGTAGAGTTCAGCTCCATGGGACTCCTCCAGGCAGGCCTGGGTGGTTACATTCTCAAGGATCTGCCTCCCAGTTGTTGCTGTTATAAGCTTGGTACAATCAGAGGCCTATTTCATTTACTACAGGCCCATGAATACTGAGGAGCTGTACATATGCTAAGGCCTCCCTCATGCCTTTTTCTGAAGATGTGCAGTTTCATAACTTTGTTTACAGTTACATGATTGTACATATATATATATATATTTTTTTTTTTTTCTTTTTTTGGCCACACTGTGCCACATGTGGGATCTTTGTTCCCCAACCAGGGATTGAAAACGCACCCTTAGCAGTGAGAGCTCAGAGTCCTAATCACTGGACCTCCAGGGAATTCCCTACATGACTGTATATTATACGTGCACATCCATACAATGGGATGGAATACAGCAATAAAAATGATGTTCTATAAGTATGTATATCTTTCCTGGACACAGTGATCAGACTTACATTCAATTTTTCTTATGCATTTGTATCAACATAGTATTGTTTTTGGATCCTCTAAGAAGTTGTCAGGAAATTCTACAAGAGTTTTTAGTAGTACTGAGGTCACAGACGGCTTTGGAAATTTAGTACAGTGAGGGGGAAGAGTGTATTCCTTTACTGACCATGTGGTAAAGTTACCTTGTTGAGAAATTTTAATCAAGTGTCAAAATGCAAGAGGTTTACTTTCTGCCCTGAGTTTTACAGAGTAAAATGTGTCAATATGCTGCTACTGTTTATTTACTGATAGTTCTTTTTTTTTTTTTTTTTTTTTGCGGTATGCAGGCCTCTCACTGCTGTGGCCTCTCCCATTGCGGAGCACAGGCTCCGGACGCACAGGCCCAGCGGCCATGGCTCATGGGCCCAGCCGCTCCGCGGCATGTGGGATCTTCCCAGACCGGGTCACGAACCCATGTCCCCTGCATCGGCAGGCGGACTCTCAACCACTGCGCCACCAGGGAAGCCCTTACCGATAGTTCTAATTAAGATTATATTAAATACTGACAAAAGAAATCACATCAGTTAACTCTGTGTGGGCATGGAGAAAAATTATTATTCAAATTACATTTTATACATCATTATTCATATTAATTCTTTCCTTTTTCAATCCTTGATTTTTATGCCCAAAGTTTTTTAAGACAGTTCATTTGAGGCTAGAAGATAATATCAAAGGATTGAAATTCTCAATTTTTTTTTCATTTTTCTTTATTTTTTTTAAAGTGAGAGCTAGAAATGGAGGCAGAGAGATGGGGAGAGAGAAATGTAGGAGGTGCTAAGAAAAGGAAAGATGGAGGAAACAAGATGCCTCATATCAAGAGTAAGAGAAAACATGCAGTCTTTTTCTTATGGGGGTTTGGGTGGGCTTCCTTCTGACCCTAGATCAATCTTATTCATATTTTCATTGAAATTATAATTTGGAAAGGATAAAAATGCACATCTGAAACAGAAACTTTTCTTTCTTGAGTCCACTAGCGGCTGAGACCCAGCTATTATACCAGATAGCTCACCCAGATGAGCAGGTAGTCTCTTAAATAGTATATTGAGGGCTTCCCTGGTGGCGCAGTGGTTGAGAGTCCGCCTGCCGATGCAGGGGACATGGGTTCGTGTCCCGGTCCAGGAAGATCCCACATGCCGCGGAGCGGCTGGGCCCGTGAGCCATGGCCGCTGAGCATGCGTGTCTGGAGCCTGTGCTCCGCAACGGGAGAGGCCACAACAGTGAGAGGCCCGTGTACCACAAAAAAAAAAATAAAAATAAAAAATAAAAAAATAGTATATTGAGGGCTTGACTTCTCTCTACATTAGATTTAAACTTATACATTATGACTCAGATGGCCAGAAAATTAGTGTTCCTTCACTTCCCCCCAAATAAACTTGACTTACTCACAGTCCTTATTTCTGCTGTGTAAGAACAATGAGTGTTCACACTTAGGGGTAACTCAGTCTCTCTGTTTACAGCAATCTCGTTCAGGTCAGTACAACATTTCATCCTCCCCTCAGTTGAAGTTCAAACTCCCAGGCAGAGCTGTTCCCTCTCAAGGTGTCAGCCTTTCTTCTCCCAAGGTGGTACCTGGGTGAGAAGAGAAGCTTCACAGGAGCGCAGTTGAGGGAAGAGGTGTCTCTGCCTATTGTTATTTTGTCCTCTCCGGCCTCTGCCGAGGTATTGCGTCCTGCTGTAGCTCTAAGCCTCAACCTCTGCTCCCAATACATCTGCTGCTGATGTGTGCCATTCTCTCCTTTCCCCAGATCCAGCAGAGAAAATATGTGCAACGACATAAATAATTTGGGGAAAGAAAAAAAAAGGACATAAAATTTCCAAATTTTATCTTACCACAACTCATTTGGGTTAGTTTTTTCTTTCCACAAAAGAAGTGTTTTACAGAGAAAAGATGGCTGCTATATTGAGGGGATGATAGAAACATGACCCTATTATTAGCTCCTTTAAATAGTTACTAACACACAAATGCTAGTATTTCCTTCTATGACTAAATGCAACAGTCCATTTTATTTCCTACCCCAAAAGTTCTGTAAAGCATTTTAAATTGTTTATAATTATACTCATTATTATGCAAAAATGCATTAAATATCCATTAATTTATTCTCAATAGTATTTATTGAGACTTTACTATGTCCCCAGTTACTTGAGGAAGTTAAGATAAGTTTTTTTTTTTTTTTTTGCGGTACGCGGGCCTCTCACTGTTGTGGCCTCTCCCATTGCGGAGCACAGGCTCCGGACACGCAGGCTCAGCGACCATAGCTCACGGGCCCAGCTGCTCTGCGGCATGTGGGATCTTCCCAGACCAGGGCACGAACCCGCGTCCCCTGCATTGGCAGGCGGACTCTCAACCACTGCGCCACCAGGGAAGCCCAGTTAAGATAAATTTGATTCCACCCTTACTAAGTTCAAGTGTATTGTCAGAAAAGAGTAGTTTAAAAAGCTTTTAGAATCAAATATAATGACTGTTATAAAAGGGGAGATAAGTGGGTTGGCCAGAGCATTGGGCAAGGGGAGTGGGATTTAGTTTGAAACTGGAAGGACATATAAGAGTAAATCTCTCTACAACGAAGAGAGAATAGCATGTGAGAGGCCTTGAGATTGGAAAGACCATACTCTAAGAGAAACCAATTGTGCCTCATTACCACAAATGAATAGTTGTGGCCCAAAATGAGACTAGAGGGGCAGTACTGGACCTTAAGGGGCATGTTTGGAATTTTGGAATTAATCCCAGAAGTACTGGGAAGCTATCTGTTGGTTTTAAGTTAGGTGTTTATTAAAACCAACAATCTGGCTGGAAAATGTATTGCAGGGAGCCCTGTGTGGCTATGGGAGATGAGCTGTCCAGATGACAGCTGGTGACAGGAGACAAAAAAAAAGAATAGATTCAGGAGACATTGAGAAAGTAAACTTAACAAGACCTGGTGATAGATGGAGAGTGATGGAAAGGGAAGACAGTCCATGATGACTCCCTATTTCTCCTTCCAGTAGATGGTGCACCATTGAAGAGGATATGGGGCAATGAAGAAAGGGATCAAGTTCAGGGTGAGTTCCATTATGGATGTATTCATTTGGAGGAATCTGTGGGGTCTCTACAGGGTTATTCCCAGGAGACGGTTGACTATATAGAACTGGCACTCAATAAAAAAAGCTGATTTGGAAGTGATTGTTGAAACCATCCAATATACTTGGTAATTAAAGCACTGGGAGCAGGTATGGCGGCATAGGAAGTAAATATAAAACTAGAAGAGGACTAAAATCAAGACCTGAGGAAACATGACACTTAAGAAAAGGTAAAGGAGTGGGTTACAATAAAAAGGAGACTTTGGGAAGAAAAGGCCAAAATGGGTAGAAGAAAAGCATCAGAGAAGCCAAAGAAAGAGAGCGTTTGGAAAAAGAAAGAGTGGTCAAAATTGTCCAGTGTTGTTAAGTCAAGTAATATAACTTTCTAAAAATGATCATTGACAAACTTGATAAGAAGAATTTTGGTGATGTGCTGGGGCCAGGAGAGCTTTTAGATTGATATAAAGTGAAGAAATGGAGTGGGGAAGGGAGTGGGAAAATGTATGCTGAGTGTTGCTACTTATTCAAAAAACCTGTCTGGTATTTACATTTGTTCCCATGGCTTGAAATGCCTGCCATGGATTAAAGAATCCAAGCTCTTACAAAAGAGATAATTTTACAGTCAGTTCAGTAAGGCCCACAACTCAGAGTGCTGAAGTAGGCCGAATTTGTAGAGATCATTTCTTTGAGTATAACCAGAGAAAAATCTGGACAAACATTGGGTTTGTCTTTCTGTTCGGCTTCACTGCTTGAGTAATCTGAGGGCCTGTGAGGGTGCTGCTTTAACCCCAACTGTACTAGCTGTGCTCCAACTTTGTGCCAAGAGTATCTGCCAGCCAGCTTTAGAGCTGGGAGCTGCTGAAGCATCGGTCCAACTGAGATGTCGAGTAAGTCCTGCTCTTTTATGGGCATAATGGCAGCCCTCCTGGCACTGTCCAGGACTTTTATTTCATTGTCATTTCAGCAAGAGGAATAAAATTTGAAGTAGGACGAGTTTCCCAAGTAGAAACCAAGCCCGCTTTGAGTCTGTAATTAGGGTAGACTTCTTACTGAGAGCGTGGCCACTTAAAATAATTTCTGAAACAAAGTTGGAATAAATAGAATAAACAAATACAGATAGTCCAGAACTGCCTTGACTATGTCAAAAGAAGTATAGGATTGGGTTTTTTTTTTTATTTTTAAATAGTCTCCTAATGCCTAACTTGTTTCAGAGTAATGGTTCAGAATACTGGTGTCCAAATCAAAAAATTATCACATGTAAATTAATCTGAATGCCATAGGGACTTTTTACAAGTGACCTTTTGCACATGTGAAATACCGGCTTTGTTTTTACATTTTTAACAGCCTTTTTGAATTAGATGGCAAGCCAACCCTTTTTTCTTGGGGCAGCATCACCATTCGGTTGGCTCCAGAAAACTGCAGTGGTTCAGTTAGACACCCACACTTCTCACTGAATAGTCGTCCTCTAAAAACAATGAGGCAATTCATTGCACAAGTGTCCTCCAGGGAACAGAAAACACCAGTCCCAAGCTGAAATCTTCAAATAAGGGAGCCTTTCAATGTTTGTCTAAAACTCTCTTACCCACCCACAAAAAGAACAGAGACCATTTACCACTAGGGGAGTGGACTGGAACAGAAGACAGGGAGAAGGGAAAGCAGAAAACTGATACTTGTTTATCTGATTCTTCAAACTGAACTCTAAAGCCAGTATTAATCATGGGCAGAAGTATGTCTTGTTCAAACAGCACAGATGCTGGCTGGCTGTGGGGCTCTGGGCTGTATTTGAATGGAGCTGAGGGAAGTCTCTGGGTGCCACCTCTTCGTGCCTTATCATGTTCAAAGTGGATTAACCTTACAGAGCAGGGATCTGTTTCTGTAACAAGTCATGACGGCTGACTGTGCACTTTCTGCCCCACAAGAAGGAAGGTATTACTGCCATTGAATTTAAGCCTTGATGACTCAGCACGCTGCACTTTATTCCTAGCAACTGGGAAGAGAAAAAAAAAGCATCCAGGCTTTTTTTTTTTTGTGGGGCAGGGATGGTTGGCCCCCGGAACAGGTCATAAACATTTTCGAAGTACTGTCTTCTATTTAGTCCTGAATCTTAGTTTATGCTTCAGTACTCTAGCTTATTATTATTGCCTACTATGGGCTTGTTTTTTCCACCACATGGTGAGCTTCTCAGGTAAAAGACTGTGTATTTTCTTGTGTGTGATCCTCCATCTTACCCCCAGCTCTGGGCATCCCAGTGTTTGGAACTCTACAGGTACTTACTTAATTGCCAAGTGAGTGAATATTTTAAAACCTCTCCTGCTAGCAGGAACAAGTTGATAGCTACCCCTAAATGGATGTTAATAATCTGGAAATACCGTTTTTTTTCCCGCTTGCCTACTGACTCAAACTATTTCCTGAGGTCAGACAGGAAAGGCAATCTTGTCATTATTACAATGACTGTATATTGATGAAAAAGCCATACTTTTGTACTTCCTAAGTCCAAGTACATCTCATTCATTTGTTGCTTTTCAACTAGTAGTCCTGAGATATGTTCTTACTCTAGAATATCAAAGCAGGAAGGTCTTGCTAGGAAGGTTTCCTAATCCAATTTATTATACCTGTGAGAAAACTGAGACCTACACAGGTGAGATGACTGGCCCAGAGTGTCTTTGTTACAAAGCCAAGGCTAGGATTCAGGTCTCTCTCTTCCAGTGACTGTGACACCAGGGGCCAACCTTTTCATTTACAAATCAATAACAAGCACTGAAGCATTAAATCCCTCACCCCATAATCCATATACTGCAAGTCAGGACAGAGCAGGGCTGGGAGAACAGAATATGAGGTCCTAGTGTAACGGAAAGTGGGGTCCGGCTGATCAGCGCTCAAAATCCATTAAAGAGGCAAGGCTGGTGGAAAGGAAATTTTGCTTTTTTCTATTTATTTATTTATTTATTTATTTTTGGCTGCGTTGGGTCTTCGTTGCTGCACGCGGGCTTTCTCTAGTTGTGGCGAGCCGGGGCTACTCTTCGTTGCAGCGCACGGACTTCTAATTGCGGTGGCTTTTCTTGTTGAGGAGCACGGGCTCTAGGCACGTGGGCTTCAGTAGTTGTGGTGCATGGGCTCAGTAGTTGTGGCTCACGGGCTCTAGAGGGAAGGCTCAGTAGTTGTGGTGCACGGGCTTAGTTGCTCCGCGGCATGTGGGGGTCTTCCCACACCAGGGCTCGAACCTGTGTCCCCTGCATTGACAGGCGGATTCTTAACCACTGCGCCACCAGGGAAGTCCTGGAAAGTTTGCTTTATTTTGGATGCCAGCAACCAGGAGAAGGACGGGCTCCTGTTCAAAGGCAGACTCCTCCCCCACCCCCCACCCCTGCTACTGACAACCAGCGGGCAGGAGCTTTTATAGACAGAGGGAGGGGCTACATGCAGAAACAGAGCAATCAGCTCTGACAGTCGTCTTGAAATTGGTCATGCGGTGGTCTGACCTGCGTTGTCTTGATTGTTTTAAGTACAGTTCATCTCCAGTTCCAGGCTCGGTTTGTTCCCATTTCCTTGAGGCCAGTTCTCGGAATTCTGGCAGCTTAAGTCATGGCTACAGCCTCGTCATCATGTAGTTAACTTCTTCCACCTGATGGGGGTTTCAGTATCTACAAGACAGCTCACAGGATATGGCTCAGAATATTACCTATAGCCCTTGAGAAGGAGTTAAAGGTCCTTGACTTTGCTTACTGACTAAACTATTATTGTTTTGTCCTGTCTAACTGCTTTTCCTCTGCTCTTGTATTTTTTCACTTCTCTGATTAAACTTATTCTTTGACTAAAGTTTTTCCACAGACAAAAGGCAGATGGGGGACATGGAGGGGAAGGACGATAAGGTCTTGCTCCGTTTCACTAGTTCTAGTGAGGATTTCTAAATTTTCCCCATGATTTCTATGAATGGTATATGCACACATACTCTGTCTGTGCTTCCCATAATGAATTAGGGAAGTGTGGAATATCACAGTTTGGAGGGGTCTTCGATCCCACTGAGCTGAACCCTTCCTTGGTCTTGGCTATTACACCTCCAGTGACTGGGAACTCATATGCAAAACTTTCTGTTCTTAGCATATTGTTGAACAGATCTAACAATTAGAAAGTTCATTCTTTACACCAAACCTACATCTATGCAACTTTCCCTCACTGGCTCAACTTGTATCCTCTGGGGTTAGGGTCTAAGAACAGGTCTAAGCCCTCTTGAGTATGCCAGGACAGGCACCATATGAACAAAAGTCATTGTCTCTCATCTCTCTTTCAGAATAAATATCTGTCTACTATATTCTTATTGTCATAGGAACTGTATGATCCAATGGTAGATGCATAAAGAATAACTTTTAACTACCTAGAAAATAACCCAGAAAACAAAATGATGCAAAAACATACAAGATGGTAACAATTCACAAATTAAATAAATACAAAATGACATGAAAAGTAATTTAAAAAAAACCCAATTTATATTTATAATAAAGGTAATCAATTCCCAAAACAAAGACAAGCATGCTGGGAGTAAAATTGAGGGGAGTAGAGAGAGTTTGAGATGAAGAATTTCTGCACAACTTGCTCAACTAAAACCATTAAGCAACCCTTTAGTGATAGCAATAGTTTTCATGTCTCTGAGGTATAAGATTCTAACATAAAAACTAGAATTGAAAAACCTACAGAGAACTTTGGCCTCTGCAAGTACGACTCAAAGCCATTTTGTGTATGAGGTGGCTACCACATTGCATTAGTTGTTTCAGAAAATTATGAGATAAAAAAGTTTAGGATGACTGCAGAGAGTTGAGGAAGTAATCAAAGGATTGACCACATTTATGTCTGAAGCACTGAAAATTGAATGTTTGCTAACATCTCCAGTTTCCAGTGGTTTCAGGGACAGAACCAATAAGTCTCAACGTCCATCTTTCGTTAGCCTCCTACTTATGTTTTTAAGAAAACATAAGTTCCTGTAAACTAGAATTAGAACAAGAGAGTAGAGAAGTTCATTCAAATTTTGCTGAGCATGCAAGTTGAGGGTTGGGCAACAGCCAACAGAACAAATATGTAAAGCAGAGTAAGGCATTAGGGAGCTCCTTTGAACTTTGGGAGAGAAAATAAAGTATAAAAATAACTATGAGAAAGGTAATTGTGATCTTTCCTAAATTGTGGACTTCTGTAACTGTGCACAGAGCTTTTACAAAGATTTCTTCATCCAACCCACCTTCCCCAGAGTCCAAATATATGATAGTACAAGAAGCATTATTTGAATATGTTTTTGATTGAAAAATACAATTAAAGTAACATGAAGAGATAATATTGTTTTTCAGTAGGTAAAAGATACATTGGATCAGTGCCCCCTTTGGGACTTCTCTTCAATAGGAAGATTGCTGTTTCCAGGCAGTCTGGTTACCACTCCTGATGACATTCCTTCGAACAAAAATGTTCCACTTCCTCCTTTTTCCTTCTTTCCTCCTAGTGTTTTGGACTCCTTATTTTTTTATTTTTATTTTTTTACATCTTTATTGGAGTATAATTGCTTCACAGTGGTGTGTCAGTTTCTACCCTACAACAAAGTGAATCAGTTATTCAAATACATATGTTCCCATATCTCTTCCCTCTTGCATCTCCCTCCCTCCCACCCTCCCTATCCCACCCCTCCAGATGGTCAAAAAGCACCGAGCTGATCTTCCTGTGCTATGCGGCTGCTCCCCACTAGCTATCTGTTCTACATTTGGGAGTGCATACATGTCCATGCCACTCTCTCGCCCTGTCACAGCTTACACTTCCCCCTCCCCGTATCCTCAAGTCCATTCTCTAGTAGGTCTGTGTCTTTATTCCTGTCTTACCCTTAGGTTCTTCATGACATTATTTTTTTCCTTAAATTCCATATATATGTGCTAGCATACGGTATTTGTCTTTCTCTTTCTGACTTACTTCACTCTGTATGACAGACTCTAGGTCTATCCACCTCATTACAAATAGTTCAGTTTCATTTCTTTTTATGGCTGAGTAATATTCCATTGTATATATGTGCCATATCTTCTTTATCCATTCATCTGATGATGGACACTTAGGTTGTGTCCATCTCTGGGCTATTGTAAATAGAGCTGCAAAGAACATTTTGGTACATGACTCTTTTTGAATTATGGTTTTCTCAGGGTATATGCCCAGTAATGGGATTGCTGGGTCATATGGTAGTTCTATTTGTAGTTTTTTAAGGAACCTCCATACTGTTCTTCATAGTGGCTGTATCAATTCACATTCCCACCAGCAGTGCCAGAGTGTTCCCTTTTCTCCACACCATCTGCAGCATTTATTGTTTCTAGATTTTTTGATGATGGCCATTCTGACTGGTGTGAGATGATATCTCATTGTAGTTTTGATTTGCATTTCTCTAATGATTAATGATGTTGAGCATTCTTTCATGTGTTTGTTGGCAGTCTGTCTATCTTCTTTGGAGAAATGATGATTTAGGTCTTCTGCCCATTTTTGGATTGGGTTTTTTGGTTTTTTGTTGTTAAGCTGCATGAACTGCTTATAAAATTTGCAGATTAATCCTTTGTCAGTTGCTTCATTTGAAAATATTTTCTCCCATTCTGAGGGTTGTCTTTTGGTTTGTTTATGCTTTCCTTGGCTGTGCAAAAGCTTTGAAGTTTCATTAGGTCCCATTTGTTTATATTTCCATTTCTCAAGGAGGTGGGTCAAAAAAGATCTTGCTGTGCTTTATGTCATAGAGTGTTCTGCCTATGTTTTCCTCTAAGAGTTTGATAGTTTCTGGCCTTACATTTAGGTCTTCAATCCATTTTGAGCTTATTTTTGTGTATGGTGTTAGGGAGTGATCTAATCTCATACTTTTACATGTAGCTGTCCAGTTTCCCCAGCACCACTTATTGAAGAGGCTGTCCTTTCTCCACTATACATTCCTGCCTCCTTTATCAAAGATAAGGTGACCATATGTGCGTGGGTTTATCTTTGGGTTTTCTATCCTGTTCCATTGATCTATCTTTCTGTTTTTGTGCCAGTACCATACTGTCTTGATTACTGTAGCTTTGTTGTATTGTCTGAAGTCAGGGAGCCTGATTCCTCCAGCTCCGTTTTTCATTCTTAAGATTGCTTTGGCTATTCGGGGTCTTTTGTGTTTCCATACAGATTGTGAATTTTTTTGTTCTAGTTCTGTGAAAAATGCCAGTGGTAGTTTGATAGGGATTGCATTGAATTTGTAGATTGCTTTGGGTAGTAGAGTCATTTTCACAATGTTGATTCTTCCCATCCAAAAACATGGTATATCTCTCCATCTATTTGTATCATCTTTAATTTCTTTCATCAGTGGCTTATAATTTTCTGCATACAGGTCTTTTGTCTCCTTAGGTAGGTTTATTCCTAGATATTTTATTCTTTTTGTTGCAGTGGTAAATGGGAGTGTTTCCTTGATTTCACTTTCAGATTTTTCATCATTAGTGTATAGGAATGCCAGAGATTTCTGTGCATTAATTTTGTATCCTGCTACTTGACCAAATTCATTGATTAGCTCTAGTAGTTTTCTGGTAGCATCTTTAGGATTCTCTATGTATAGTATCATGTCATCTGCAAACAGTGACAGCTTGACGTCTTCTTTTCCAATTTGGATTCCTTTTCTTTCCTTTTCTTCTCTGATTGCTGTGGCTAAAACTTCCAAAACTATATTGAATAAGAGTGGTGAGAGTGGGCAACCTTGTCTTGTTCCTGATCTTAGTGGAAATGCTTTCACTTTTTAACCATTGAGGATGATGTTGGCTGTGGGTTTGTCATATATGGCCTTTATTATGTTGAGGAAAGTTCCCTCTATGCCTACTTTCTGCAGGGTTTTTATCATAAATGGGTGTTGAATTTTGTCGAAAGCTTTCTTTGCATCTATGGAGATGATCGTATGGTTTTTCTCCTTCAATTTGTTAATATGTTGTATCACGTTGATTGATTTGCATATATTGAAGAATCCTTGCATTCGTGGAATAAACCCCACTTGATCATGGTGTATGATCCGTTTAATGTGCTGCTGGATTATGTTTGCTAGTATTTTGTTGAGGATTTTTGCATCTGTGTTCATCAATGATATTGGCCTGTAGTTTTCTTTCTTTGTGACATCCTTGTCTGGTTTTGGTATCAAGGTGATGGTGGCCTCGTAGAATGAGTTTGGGAGTGTTCCTCCCTCTGCTATATTTTGGAAGAGTTTGAGAAGGATAGGTGTTAGCTCTTCTCTAAATGTTTGATAGAATTCGCCTGTGAAGCCATCTGGTCCTGGGCTTTTGTTTGTTGGAAGATTTTTTATCACAATTTCCATTTCAGTGCTTGTGATTGGTCTGTTCATATTTTCTGTTTCTTCCTGATTCAGTCTTGGCAGGTTGTACATTTCTAAGAATTTGTCCATTTCTTCCAGGTTGTGCATTTTATTTGCATAGAGTTGCTTGTAGTAATCTCTCATGATCTTTTGTATTTCTGCATTGTCAGTTGTTACTTCTCCTTTTTCATTTCTAATTCTATTGATTTCAGTCTTCTCCCTTTGTTTCTTGCAGAGTCTGGGTAATGGTTTATCAATTTTGTTTATCTTCTCAAAGAACCAGCTTTTATTTTTATTGATCTTTGCTATCGTTTCCTTCATTTCTTTTTCATTTATTTCTGATCTGATTTTTATGATTTCTTTCCTTCTGCTAACTTTGGGGTTTTTTTGTTCTTCTTTCTCTAATTGCTTTAGGTGCAAGGTTAGGTTGTTTATTCGAGATGTTTCCTGTTTCTTAAGGTAGGATTTTATTGCTGTAAACATCCCTCTTAGAACTGCTTTTGCTGCATCCCATAGGTTTTGGGTCATCATGTCTCCATTGTCATTTGTTTCTAGGTATTTCTTTATTTCCTCTTTGATTTCTTCAGTGATCACTTCGTTATTAAGTAGTGTATTGTTTAGCCTCCATGTGTTTGTATGTTTTACAGATCTTTTCCTGTAATTGATATCTAGTCTCATAGCATTGTGGTCGGAAAAGATACTTGATACAATTTCAATTTTCTTAAATTTATCAAGGCTTGATTTGTGACCCAGGTTATTGTCTATCCTGGAGAATGTTCCATGAGCACTTGAGAAAAATGTGTATTCTGTTGTTTTTGGATGGAATGTCCTATAAATATCAATTAAGTCCATGTTGTTTAATGTATTATTTAAAGCTTGTGTTTCCTTATTTATTTTCATTTAGGATGATCTGTCCATTGGTGCAAGTGGGGTGTTAAAGTCCCCTACTATGAATGTGTTAGTGTGGATTTCCCCTTTTATGGCTGTTAGTATTTGCCTTATGTATTGAGGTGCTTCTATGTTCGTACATAAATATTTACAATTGTTATGTCTTCTTCTTGGATCGATCACTTGATCATTATGTAGTGTCCTTCTTTGTCTCTTCTAATAGTCTTTATTTTAAAGTCTATTTTATCTAATATGAGAATTGCTACTCCAGCTTTCTTTTGGTTTCCATTTGCATGGAATATCTTTTTCCATCCCCTTACTTTCAGTCTGTATGTGTCTCTAGGTCTGAAGTGGGTCTCTTGTAGACAGTATATATATGGGTTTGTTTTTGTATCCATTCAGCCAGTCTGTGTCTTTTGGTGGGAGCATTTAGTCCATTTACATTTAAGGTAATTATCGATATGTATGTTCCTATTCCCATTTTCTTAATTGTCTTGGGTTCGTTATTGTAGGTCTTTTCCCTCTCTTGTCTTTCCTGCCTAGAGAAGTTCCTTTAGCATTTGTTGTAAAGCTGGTTTGGTGGTGCTGAATTCTCTTAGCTTTTGCTTGTGTGTAAAAGTTATAATTTCTCCGTTAAATCTGAATGAGGTCCTTGCTGGTTAGAGTAATCTTGGTTGCAGGTTTTTCTCCTTCATCACTTTAAATATGTCCTGCCACTCCCTTCTGGCATGCAGAGTTTCTGCTGAAAGATCAGCTGTTAACCTTATGGGGATTCCCTTAGGTGTTATTTTTTGTTTTTCCCTTGCTGTTGTTAATACTTTTTCTCTGAATTTAATTTTTGATAGTTTGATTAATTTGTGTCTTGGCATGTTTTTCTTTGGATTTATCCTGTATGGGACTCTCTGTGCTTACTGGAGTTGATTGACTATTTCCTTTCCCATATTAAGGAAGTTTTCAACTATTATCTCCTGAAATATTTTCTCAGTCCCTTTCTTTTTCTCTTGTTCTTCTGGGACCCCTATAATTTGAATGTTGGTGCATTTAATGTTGTTCCAGAAGTAACTGAGACTGTCCTCAGTTCTTTTCATTCTTTATTCTGCTCTGCAGTAGTTATTTCCACTATTTTATCTTCCAGGTCACTTATCTGTTCTTCTGACTCAATTATTATGCTATTGATTCCTTATAGAGTATTCTTAGTTTTATTTATTGTGTTGTTCATCACTGTTTGTTTGCTCTTTACTTCTTCTATGTCCTAGTTAAATTTTTCTTGCTAAACTCTGCTCTCCCACCTCAGAGGCACAGGACTGACACTGCCTGAGCATCAAGAACTTTTCAGCCACACAGCTCAGAAAAAAACCAAAGAAATAATAATAAAATCAACTTATTAAAATAAAAAATTAAAAAAAATATGAAAAATAAAAAGTAATTTAACCAAAAAGACAAAAAGAAAGAAGAGAGCAACCAAAACAAAAAACAAATCCACTGAAGATTAGTTCAAGATGGAGGAATCGAAGGACGTGCTCTTACTCCCTCTTGCAAGAACACCAGAATCACAACTAACTACTGAACAGTCATCGACAGGAAGACACTGGAACTCACCAAAAAAGATATCCCACATCCAAAGACAAAGGAGAAGCCACCGTGAGACAGTCGGAAGGGCACAATCACAGTAAAATCAAATCCCATAACTGTTGGGTGGGGTACTCACATCCTGGAGAACACTCATATCACATAAGTCCACCCATTGGAGTGAAGGTTCTGAACCCCACATCAGGCTTCCCAATCTGGGGGTCTGGCAATGTGAGGAAGAATTCCTAGAGAATCGACATTTATAGCTAGCGGGATTTGATTGCAGGACTTCGACAGGACTGGGGGAACAGAGACTCCACTTTTGGAGGGCACACACAAAGCAGTGTGCGCATTGGGACCAAGGGGAAGGAGCAGTGACCCCATAGGGAAGTGAACCAGAGAAACCTGCTGGGAGTGGGGGGTCTCCTACAGAGGCTGGGGGTGGCTGTGGCTCACTGAGAGGAAAAGACACTGGCAGCAGAAGTTCTGGGAAGTACTCATTGGCTTGAGCCCTCCCAGAGTCTGCATTTTAGCACCACTGAAGAGCCCAGATAGGCTCCAGTGTTGGGTCGCCTCAGGCCAAACAACCAACAGGGAGTGAACCCAGCCCCACCCATCAGCAGACAAATGGACTAAAGTTTTACTGAGCTCTGCACACCAAAGCAAAAGCCAGCTCTACCCACCACCAGTCCCTCCCATCAGGAAACTTTCACGAGCCTCTTAGATAGCCTCATCCACCAGAGGGTAGACAGCAGAAGCAAGAAGAACAACAATCCTGCAGCCTGTGGAACAAAAACCACATTCACAGAAAGATAGACCAGATAAAAAGGCAGAGGGCTATGTACCAGATGAAGGAAAAACATAAAACCCCAGAAAAACAACTAAATGAAGTGGAGACAGGCAACCTTCCAGAAAAAGAATGCAGAATAATGATAGTGAAGATGATCCAGGACTTTGGAAAAAGAATGTGCACAAAGATCGAAAAGATGCAAGAAATGTTTAATGAAGACATAGAAGCATTAAAGATCAAAGAAACAGAGATGAACAACACAATATCTGAAATGAAAAATACACTAGAAGGAATCAATAGCACAATAACTGAGGCAGAAGAACGGATAAATGACCTGGAAGACAGAAGGGTGGAATTCACTGCTGTGGAACATAATAAAGAAAAAGGAACGAAAAGAAATGAAGACGGCCTAAGAGATATCTGGGAGAACATTGAACACAACAACATTCACATGATAGGGGTCCCAGAAGGAGGAGAGAGACAGAAAGGACCCATGAAAATATTTGAAGTGATTATAGTCATACAATTCCCTAACATGGGAAAGGAAACAGCCACCCAAGTCCAGGAAGCACAGAGAGTCCCATACAGGATAAACCTAAGGAGAAAAACGCCAAGACACATAGTAAACAAATTGGCAAAAATTAAAGACAAAGAAAAATTATTGAAAGCGGCAAGGGAAAAATGACAAATAACATAAAAGGGAACTCCTATAAGGTTAACAGCTGATATCTCAGCAGAAACTCTACATGCCAGAAGGGAGTGGCATGATATACTTAAAGTGATGGAAAGGAAGAACCTACAACCAAGATAACTCTACCTGGCAAGGATGTCTTTCAGATTTGACAGAGAAATCAAAAGCTTTACAGACAAGCAAAAGCTAAGAGAATTCAGTAGCACCAAACCAGCTCTACAACAAATGCTAAAGGAACTTCTCTGAGTGGGAAACACAAGAGAAGAAATGGACCTACAAAAGCAAGCCCAAAATAATTAAGAAAATGGTAATAGGGACATACATATCAATAATTACTTTAAATGTGAATGGATTAAATGCTCCAACCAAAAAACACAGGCTCACTGAATGGATACAAAAACAAGACCCATATATATGCTGCCTCCAAGAGACCCACTTAAGACCTAGGGACACATTCAGACTGAAAGTGAGGGGATGGAAAAAGATATTCCATGCAAATGGAAATCAAAAGAAAGTTGGAGTAGCAATTCTCATATCAGATAAAATAGACTTTAAAATAAAGAATGTTACAAGAGACAAGAAAGGACACTACATAATGATCAAGGGATCAGTCCAAGAATATATCACAATTATAAATATATATGCACCCAACATAGGAGCACCTCAATACATAAGGCAGCTGCTAACAGCTCTAAAAGAGGAAATTGACAGTAACACAATAATAGTGGGGGACATTAACACCTCACTTACACCAATGGACAGATCATCCAAACAGAAAATTAATGAGGAAACACAAGCTTTAAATGACACAATAGACCAGATGATTTAATTGATATTTCTAGGACATTCCATGCAAAACCTGAAGATTACACTTTCGTCTCAAGTGCACACAGAACATTCTCCAGGATAGATCACATCTTGGGTCACAAATCAAGCCTTTGAATTCTAAGACTATGCTACATCTCTGCATTTTGAAGTTACTCTTTGGTGCCCTTAAATACTACTTTGTAATTTCACTCACAAATAATTTACTTATAGAAAAATATGTATTTTCCTAGCTTTTTCATATTTCCTAGCTATTGCTATGTTTTATTTTTTCATATTACATTTCTAATTGGTTAGTACTTGTATTAACACTCATATGTCTCATACTTTGTAGATCTCCTGGATATTTTAGGCAATGGAATAATGCAAATATGGAGAGTTTTATCTTTTCCTTTCCAATTCCTATATCTTTTATTTCATTTGGTTTTCTTATTGCTTGTGCTACAACTTCCATTATAATGTTGAATAGAAGCAGTGGTAGAAGATGGCCTTTTCTTGTTCCTGAGTTTCATGCTTTTCCTTCAAAACTTTCACTGCTATGCATGTTGTTTGTTCTTTAGTGGAATGCAGAGAGGTTTCCTTGTTAATTGTTGGTTTATTAATACTTTATGTATTTTCTTGCATCAATTTTGGTAAGTTGTTTTTTAAAGAAAAGTATCCATTTTACCTAAGTATTCAAATACATTGGCATATAGTGCAGTATTCTTTATGATTTAAAAAATCTCTATCATTATGCCCTTCTATTTTGGTTCTTTTTAATACTTTTTATATCATTTTTTTCCTAGAGGTATTTTGCTGAATATTTATCTATTATTGATTTCAAAGAAACTGATTCTTATGTTAATTATTTTTGTTCTTTTTAATTCATTAATATTTGCCTTAATCATTATTATTTATTCTTTCAGTTTACTTTAGGCTTAACTTGTTTTCAATATTGGCTTTTTTTAATAGGAGTATTTAAATTTGAGTTTGTAAATTTACTTCTAAGAGCTAACTTGTATTCCTAAGTTTTGATATATTGTATATTCATTTTTTCTTGATTGTAAATAGCTTATAATTTTCATTATGATTTCCTCTTCTTTAACCCATGAATTCTTTTCCCATTATTTTTTAGTTTAAAAAACTGTTCATTGTCTTCTTTATTATTAATTTGTATGTAAATCACAATGTAGTCAGAAATAGTCTATATATTAATTTTTTAACATGTTGAGACTACTTTTGAAAATTAATATATGATCATTTTTGGCTAGTGTCCATGTGTACATAAAAATATAAAAACTTCTCTTGATGAAGTCATGGATCTCTGTTTATCTATTAGAATAAAGTTCTTAATTGTGCCATTCGTAGCCTCTATATTTTTACTAATCTTAAATTTGCTCAACTATTGTTTCTTAAACAGAGTTTTGTTAAATTCTCTTACCATGATGGTAAAATTTATCCATTTATATTTATAATTCTAGAGGTTTATTTTGGATCATATATTTTGAAATTATGTTTTCAAGTGCATTCAAGTTTATAATTATCACATATTCTTATTTGATTGTTTCTTTTATCATTATGTGGCACCTGTCTTTATTCCTATTGAAAGCAAACACTACCAATTTGCTTTATTTTTGTCTTAATATTTTCTGACATTAATAGAGTCATTAACTTTCTTTTGGCTCAAGATTGCATCATATATATTTGTCAATTGCTTTATTTTTAATTTTCCACCTTTTAATTATGTTTCTTATAAGCAACATATAGCTTATATAGTTTTTTAAAAATCCAAACAGAAAACTACATTTTAATATAGAAATTTTAAATTTATTTACATTTATTATGATATATATGATTTATGGTTAATTGAGTAATTATAATTACAAATAAATTTAAATTTTTTCAATTTGTATTTCTATTATATCCATAGTATTTTCTACTTTTTCTTTTTTTATTTAAAATTTAGAGTTCTTCATGTTGAATTCTTAAGTCCTTCTTTAGTGATGGACATTTTGCTTCTTCCATTTCTTTTCTTTTTATTTTTACTCTTTTTTTTTAATGCTTTACATTTAGAAAAAAACAAAATGTTAGATTTTGCTTTTTCTAGGATTCCAATTAGTTGGTTAGTAGACTCTCTAGATAGGCCTTTTTGATCTCATTTTTTTCTCATATTTTGTCCCACACAGTAAAGTTTTGTTGGATTTTCTTCTCCAGCCCTTCCATTTATGTATGTAATGTAGGTGTGTACGTATCTATATGTGTATCTGTGTACCTATCTGTCATAGTATAATTATATTTTTTCATCAAAATAGACTTTTTTGTTGTTCTGCTTTTACTTAGAACAAGCTATCTTTGGTCTCTGTGACTATACAAACCCAATCCCTGGCTTACAGTGGTTCAGTTTGTGATTTTTCAGCTTTATAATGTTGCAAAAGCAATACTCATTTAGTAGAAAATGGACTTTGAATTTTGAATGTTGACCTTTTCCCAGGCTAGTGATGTGCAGCTCCCAGTCAGCTACACAATCCCGAGGGTGAACAACCCATGCACTTACACCATTCTGAACCCATACTACCATTCTGCTTTTCACTTTCAGTACAGTATTCAATAAATTACATGAGATATTCAACACTGTACTATAAAATAGGCTTTGTGTTAGATGATCTTACCCTATGGTAGGTAAGTATTCTGAGCACATTTAAGATAGGCTAGGCTAAGTCACAGGTTAGGTGTATTAAATGCATTTTAACAACAATATTTTCAGTTTATGATGAGTTTAGCAGGACTTAACCCCATCGTAAGTCAAGCAACATCTGTGCCACTTATTATATTATTATATTCTTTTCTCTTCCCTAAATTATCTCAGGGTCCAGTTTCTGTCTTGATTCTTGTCGTGTGTGTGTGTGTGTGTGTGTGTGTGTGTGTGTGTGTGTGTGTGTGTGTGTTGCTGGTTCCCTTTTTACGCCTGTTGACCCTCGGTTGTCCACTTGTGTTTACAACTGAAGCCCTGGGCTGTGGTTCTTCTGCACTGGTGAGCAGGTGTGTTTCCTTAGAGCAGAAAGTCTCTGGAGGTCTGTGCACAGGGGCCTAACGTGGGACTGTTTGCTTTAAGGTAAGAGGGCAGCTTGTCAGCTTTCTCCTTTATGACACTAGCACTCACACTAAAATGTTGGCTTTTGCTAATTGTTCATTCCTTTTTGTTAGATAAGAGGTTGCTTCTTTCTGCCTGGAGGAAAATATGAGGCCTCTGCTCATCCAGATGGGAGCAGAGGAAGTGGAGGGAGGAAAAGTTGATTCGTGAAGCTGTTCCTTACTTGTACCTTTAATTCGCCCCCACCCCCGGATTTGTCTTCAGCAGCACTTCAGCTCCCTGTGGTTCTGTGGGGCAGCTCTGACCACAGCATATTCTATACTGTTCACATGGCTTTATTTGATGCTTCAAAATTCTCCTTTTTCTTTCCTCTTCAAGAAATTAGTTGAAACGTCTTTTGATGACCCCCGCATAGATTATTTTCAGTGTTGTGGGTTCATCTATATTTTGCTTTTTGAACACTTCTGTGTTATCATTTATCAGATTCTGAGAGGGAGGGAGAGCTGGTGTGTGCTCAGTCCACCAATCTGAACTTCCTTCTATTATTAAATATTAATATTATAGCATCTCCACTGATCTTTTCCTATTTCCGACTCTTCATAGGATGAGGTCAACCTTCTCTTGGTTTAGGCCATTTGCTATATCTTAGCTCATGAGGCCGTCTCTTTTCACTGCTCTGGGATCCTCTTCCATCTAGTATCCTCTCAACTCTCTCTATCCTTCATTGTGTAAACACCTTCTGTTCTCTCCAATTTTTCTTTTTCATTCTGCTTTAGGTGGCACCTCATCTCTTTCTATAAATTCTCCTCCAAGCTTACCAGTGGCTTACTCTCCTTCCTGACTTTGCAGATGCTAAAACTCAGTGCGGTCTAACTCCCCCTCTCTCTCTGATGCTGCTTGGACAGAGCTCACTGACCATCTTTACAGTGTCAAATGCAATAGACAAATGTAAATCTTCTTTGTGTGACCCTGTTAACCACACCTGACATTATCTTCACCCTGGGCTTCTAAGCAAGCCTGTGTTCTACCATTTTGACTCCTTCCTCTCTTACCATTTTATCAAATTTCTCTCTCAAGCTCCTTCTCCTACTACCTCTTAAGTGTTTTTACCCAGAGTCCATTCTTGGCAGTTGTTCTTCTTAAACTTTTTGACAGCCTGAGTATTCTCACCCCTTCATCCTTTTTCATTGTTGTATCTTTTATTTGGGTGCTGTTGTTTCTAAATCACATCTGACAATAATATCATTTATGTTTATTGCTCATTCTGTGCTGACCCTATGCTAAGCATCTTCATGCACTATCTTATTGTACCTTCACAGTAACCCTAGGAGATAAGCATTATCATCTACATTCTACAGAAGAAACTGACACTTAGGCTCAATAAGTTGCCCACGTTACACAACTAGAGAGTGAAGAGCCAGGAGTTATATCAAGTGTGTTTTCCTGGAAGGCAGTGCTCTTATTCTTTGGGTTGTGTGCCTTCACAGTCCCCTCGTCTCTTCTATGCAGATCATGGGATTCATGTATGCCTAGCTGGCCATCAGTCTTCGTGGATGCCAGGAACGGGGTTGACTTTCTACTTTGGCATATTTTTTCTAAAACAGTCACAAGTTTTCCTCTGAGAGTTTCCTGCAGTTCAGTGAGTCAACATATTCTCCAGTCTTTGCTTGCATTTCTATTTCTTAATAAAGTAGGGTAAGCACACAACACTCACACACACCCCTATTCTCTTAGGCAAAGGTGTATATTCATAACCATATTAAAAGTGCCATTCATTTATTTAAAAAAAAAATCTCTGTATTGTGGTGGTTCTAGGCAAATAAAGGCAGGAATTGAAACGATGAGAGGCATTTTAAGATTAATTCAAATTTATACTTTGGTCCTTTACATCCCATGCTTTGATGTACAGATACACATTACATGGAAGATTCTCAGAAAAGAAGAGAGAAAATTGTGAGATCCAAGGACCACTGGAAACAAGAGCCCAGATAGATAGCTCCCATGTAAACTTTCCTGGGGGCAGTACTTTTCCAACTGCTTGATGCTGTTCTTGTCCTCTGTGCTGTTTGAGGTCTGCAGCAGCATTCTGATCTTTCAATGTGGGATCTCAGATAATGAAACCTATCTAGTGTCTTTCCAGTTTCCAGATTACATTGACCAGTAACCAGTCTTGGGACCTCTCAGGAACTCTGCCTTGCTGCCTCTCTCACACAGTGAAAAGATGCTGCTGGGCTTTTTGGACCAGCTCTAAGCACTTGTTTATCTTCTTGGCCTCTTCTCTTAATCTCCAGAGTGTGCCCAAGTCTAACGACAAAGAGACATAGAATCAGAATAGCTAACTGTATCACATTTATATTTTGTCTTTCTGTTTTGTCCTGGGCCCTTACCTATGTGTTTCTTCATTTTGTTTGCCAATGCCATGGTTCATGGCTGTGTACTGTATCACTCCTGGGGTTACCATCTTCTTGGACTGCAGAGAAAGCAGTACCCTCTATAGTGCAGTGTGTTGACACCTACAGGTCTGCCCTGAGCGGGAAGCTTGATACCAGTTTGTGAATTAAGAAGTGGAAAAGAATGTAATGGCCACCATTATGCTGCACTAAATTTTGCAGAGTTAATTTTATCAAGGGATATGAATTGTTTTAAGGTACATGTTGGGGTACTCACCACTATATGAATGAGGAAGACATTGAATTGTTTTAAGTGGACATGTAAGGCTTTCATTTTGACAATAGCTTTATTAGATATCCATGGATGGAGGGAATAATAACAATAGTAAGTGAAACATTTGAGTTTAAAAATCCTCTCTCTATTACTCTTGAAAACACTCTCTCATATTAAGAAAAGATAGTATATCTCAAATTTTAAAGTTCAAGAATACTGATCTTGTGGATGAAACAAGAGCAATCATCAGAGCGTATTCATGGATCAGAATGGGGAATAATGTCATATTTCTTTGAATATTGTGTGAAGTTTTAATGAAAATGCTGTATAGTGACATACAGTATATAGTGATAGGTCTGTACCTTTATTCCAAATATCTCCATAACCAAGACCAATGTTTATTCATTAATTCATTAAAAAAATTATTGAACATTAAGGATAAGGGACAAAGAATGATCCCTGTAGTACTGAAGCCAAGTGTACTACTACATATTAAGATATGAGGCTTTGAGAATGTACCGTACACATTTTCAATACATATTTCCAAAAAAAATTTTTTTAATAGTTTTTAAAGTTTCTGTTGATAGGAGAGAGATGTAGAGTCCAGAATAAGAAAATATTCATGACTGAAAAAATAACCTGGCGCCATTTTACCTTTAACTTATTTCTAGCTTCCTTTCAAAGGAAAGGCTGCACAGTCAAGACACCCAAGGTTATCACTACAGTCTTTGGGAATTTCCTTCCTATTGCCCCTCAGTAACTGCTCCAGAGACTTCTTCAATCATTTCTCCTCAATCCCTCTCAGGTTAAAGAATTTTCATCACTGAGAATTCTCAAAGTAATACTTCACAGGAAATTACAAAAGAAGAACCCAGATCTTTGAGTAATAGAACTGTTATTATAAAAGTTAAATACCCTCCCACCAAATTACTCCTTTGTAAAAGGTTTATCCTTAAGACTTTAAAACTTTTAAATAAATATAGGCTGAGGCCAAAGGGGGGAAAAATGTTCAGTGCGGTATAGGCAATGTTAAAGCAGAACTTTGAAATAGAATTTTC
Organism: Phocoena sinus; assembly: GCF_008692025.1. Taxonomy (NCBI): domain Eukaryota; kingdom Metazoa; phylum Chordata; class Mammalia; order Artiodactyla; family Phocoenidae; genus Phocoena; species Phocoena sinus. Next base: position 32,333,578 of record NC_045766.1, read on the forward strand.
CAGCTACCAATTAATATTGCAGAAGTATTGAGATATTTGAATTATTGAAATATTGCAGAATGTTTTCATTTAGGCTTTGGCATCTGACACTATCCAAGCATTGCTGGTCTCAGGAAATGTATCCCTTATTATTAGGGACTGGTTCATTACAAATCAGCAGTTTATAACCTTAATTTTTCATCATTCATATGACATTGTCATAACTGCTATATTTCAAAGAAAAATGATCCAGATCCCCAAGTCCTAAAATGGTTGATATGCTCAGAGAAATTCAACAAATCCTCTTGAGGTCTGACTAATTAATCAATTCTGTTTACCTCAGAAACTAAAACCTTAAGAAAATCTGACACTCTTTGGAATTTTGAGTTTGGGAATTTCAATGTAACCAATGTCATAGGATGCCAGGATTCACTGTGTAAAGCCAGAATTTAATCAATGTTGTAAAATCACAGCATTCAGATTGTAGAGAAATAAACACCCTAATGTCTGTCAAGGGAGTGATGGGGCTAATTAATGAAAGTCTAGCTGGGACTGCAGAAAGGTTGATGGCAATTTAGTTTTGTCTCTGTTTTTCAATCTCAGAAGTTAAAAAGTAATCTCTGTCCCCATTTTGGGGAAAGGGGGTTCTCTAAAGAGATGCTGTGGACACAGAGATGAGCTACCCAGATCATCCCAGAAGACAGTCTCCAGCTGTCAGCTTCCCAGGGTTTGATGCATCTGCAGAGAGGCAACTTGCTCAAGCACACATTTTTTTCCAGGCAGAACACAGCCAATGATTGATCAAGATAGGGTATAAAGACCCAGCCATTTTGGCGCAATGGGGTCACTTCTAATGGTCCGTATACACTCCCAAGCTCTCCACGGGGACTTCTTCCTCTGCCCCATCCTTCTTCCTCCCCTTCCCTTCCAAAGATGTTTATACCAAATTCCGTCTCGGTATCTGACGCTTGAGAATCAGACCTTCAACAAAGGATAAAGTGACATTCTGAGATGTATACTATCCTGTGTTAGTTTGGGGGAATTATGAAAAACACACAGCCATACACAATTAAGAGAAAATGTATGATCAAACACAAAGAGACAGACGGGCAAATTAGAAACTGTTGAAATCTTCCTATCTTTCTGTAGCACTTCCTCTTTTACTGTAAAAATCGCCAATTTAAACAGTAATATTTTTAAAAGAGAATTCGATGAAAAAGGATCAAAGCAGCTGAAAAAATATTGTAATGTGGGAGCCTTGGAAGAAATATACAGAATTCTAAGAATATGAAAGGGATTGCAGAAAACACTTTCATTAAATCAAGCCCAAATAGAAACCATTTTGATGTGAATGACCTATTGAGGATTTTGTCTTTGGATGAACAATTTAATGAACTTGTTATTTAATTAGTACTTACAATGTGCTGGGCCAGCTGTTAGGTGCAGCAAGAGTTACAACAAAGTGAGCAAGAGGTTTGTGCTTTCCAGACACAGAATCAAATAAAAGAACCTGTTAATTGCATTTAAAATGCTGTAGGATTCCAGAGAGAGAGAGATTGAAGTTTTGTTTGAGGGAAGAAGAAAAGCTTCATGGAGTAGATGTATCTGAAAGAGGCTATAAAAAAATGAGTAAAATCCTGCCAGTTAGGATTGAAGGGATATGGAGTGAAAGGTGAGGCAACAGCATGAACAGTGGAAAGGAAGTATTCTACATGGGGTGCTTTACTTGACTTCCTTTGGTCTCAGTGTCTCACACACAGAGAGAAATAGTTGGACAAGATTAGGGCTTTTTGAACTGCGTCTCTTGAAACACAGTTAACCCATTAAATAGTTCTTCTAGGTGAAGATAGAGGATAGTCTGTTCTTGGAGGATAGTCCTTGGAAAAAGGACCTATAATCTATCAGCATAGATACTTGAACTTCTTGCAAATGTGCATAGATTAGGAAGACTTGTTTTCTCTTTCTTTTTAAAAATTCAGGCCCGAGCTTGCTCTTTCAAATAAAAATGTATGCGTGAGTACACTACCACAGCACGAGGGTGCTAAGTCCAATGAAATGTTAGCCCGGGCTCGGATGCCTCTGCTCTGCGCGTGTCCACCAGCGCCCAGCAATAGTTGTGCAACAGCGAGGGAATGGGTGGAATGCTAAATCGTGATGCTGTCTTTTACAGGTTTTATCTGAAGGGTTTGTAAGCTACTTGTCTTTTATTTTGGTGAAGAGGAATGTGAGCAGATGGCAGGTATTGTCGGGGATTTAACTTTGAAATAAAAAAGGCCAACTGCCTCCCGTTTCCAGGGTCTAGATTAGAGCAAATTGAAGAGTATTCTTAGAGTGTGAGGCAAAGTGGCAAATAAAGGTTACTGTTTGCAACCACATATCTTTGTGAAATTGTGTGATTTTAGCAAAATACAAAAGTTAATGAGATGTTGAGGTTGGTATGACTGCAGTGTCACCTATAATATCACTCCAGTTTTAAGTTTCTTATGTTATCAAAACTGGCTCATTGCTCCCATTTAGTGATGCTGAAATTTTTAAAAGTTATAAATTTGGATATGTTTAACATCTTTGCACAGAAAAAGCAATAGTTCTGGCTGTTTTAAACAACTGGAGCCCTATGTATAATTTTACTTGAAAAAAATGACTGTTTTAAAAGTTTAGAAGCCTCTATGAGATCCCTTCCATATAGATAATTTAATGATCTCTTCTGATTTTAAAGAATTCCCTATTGCTAGATGTGTATTTGCAAGAAGTAAATGGATGATAAAGGGTCCTCATTATTATTATACATAAAATAAAAACAGAGCAAGGTGGCTTTTTGTTGTCACTACTAAAATTTTGATAGATAAAAAAAATAAGTGAAACAAAAACAGTGCAATTATCATGGTTTATGAAGGAAGATAAGTGAGCACCAACTCATGTCTAGAACAGTAACTGACACATAGAAGCTGTTCATTAAATGTTTGTTGGTTGAATGAGGATTTAAGGATATTAATTCCTAATGGGGATGAAAAGGAAAAGCCAAATACACAGCAATCTGGGTTGTAGAGATTTTTTATTTGACTAAAAATAAGCAGAGTATAAATCAGTATAAAGAAGTTTCAAAATATTTGAAAATAAAATGAGAATAACAGTGAGCTCAATGAAAACTTGAAGTTCTTAAGATATCCAAAATAAAGTTTCATAGCTAAAGAGAAGTTTTGAATAGCTAGACTATAATAACAATTTTTTATATATCTAGCATTTGGACCAAAACTAGAATATATTTTAAAATTAAAGAAAAACCTGAACACTTCATATTTCAGAGTAGAATTGAGGAAAAGAGAAAATGTAACAAAACCTACAAATGAAGGGATAATTAAATGTGATTACTAACATTTTAGTACAATGTAGATAGTAACTTCCAGGAAGCCTATTGGAAAAAAATTGAATAGCAGAATCATAAGAGAATCATAGGAGAATATCTACAAGGAAATTGCAGTTATGGAAATCAATAAAAAACCCCATCAATTTCTAATGAGCAATGCCTCTCCCTTGGGAGAATTAACCTTTCCAAAAAGAACCAGTGAAAGATGAATAGCAGGGAACTGATGGAAGGCCAGGGGAAAGATTGATCACATCTTCAGTATGTAATCACAGAGCTTAGAGCTGTAAGGTGTAAGCCCTAAATTCATCTATTTCTAAACCTTGCTTTTAACAAGAAAAGCAGCTTTATCCCCATTTGACAGATGAAATTACTAAAATCTAGAGAGATTTCTGAGTGAAAAAAAAATAGAGCAGCTTTTTAATATAGCACTTTCTATTGTTAATTTGAATTTTATTTCAAAAATTTATTGTCAAAATGTGATTGTTGAGAGCCGTTAAAGATGTCAGGAGATTGTTTGCTTTATTGTTTTGTCAGCTCTTCCAATCATATTTAAGTTAACGTTAGTTAAATATCATAAGATGTACTTAGTGGTTATCTGTCATTTTATGGGGGAGGGAGTACTCCATACCATCATTCCATCTTGCTGTGACTCCTCACTGCCCTTTCAGGAGTCTTCTGCTCCCCCTTCATTGTGTGTGTCCCCCAATGGACACCCCCTCCTGCCTGTATGCCAGGAAGCCAGGAAGAGTATAAATGCTCTTGCTACCTGGCTCTTCACATCTCCCAGGGTCTCTACTTAGCCAAAGCCTCTGCCCTCCCCTTACTCTCTGACTCCCCTACAGATTATCAATGAATTCTCTTTATCTTAAGTTAGTCAGGGTCATTTTATGATGCTTGCAACCAGGGCCACTGAACATTGCAATATTTATTTAGAAAAGACAATGGTCATCTTCTCATAGTAATATTAATCCTTTAGACCTTGGACAGTCTTTAGTGATGCTTTAACCAATCCACACGTTTTGTGATTGAAGAAGCAAAGGTTAAAGAGTATTGTGGGCTGAGCTGTGTCTGCCCAAAATTCGTGTTGAAGCTGTAACCCCCGGTACCTTAGAATGTGACTCTATTTCCAGAGAGGGCCTTTAAAGAAGTAATTAAGTTAAAATGGGGTCATTAGGCCAGGCCCTAATCCATTATGACTGGTATCCTAATAAAAAGAGGAGATGAGGATGCAGAAACACCAATCCTGTGCGTCCACAGAAAGGTGAACGTGTGAACAGGCAGAGGGAAGGTATCTGCTATAGACAATATTTGTGTCCCCTCAAAATTCCTGTGTTGAAACCTAATCACCAATGTGATGGTATTTGGAGGAAAGGCCTTTGAAAGGTAACTAGGTCATGTGGGCTCTGCCCTCATGAATGGGATTAGTGCCCTTATAAAAGAGACCCTGAGAGAGTTCCCCTGTCCTTTCCTCCATGTGAGGACACAGTAAGAAGACAGCACTCTATGAACCAGGAAGCAGGCTCTCACCAGATACTGAATCTGCCTGTACCTTGATCTTAGACATCCAAGCCCCCAGAGCTGTGAGAAATAAATATTTGTTGTTTAAGCCACTCAGCCTATGGTAGTTTTTAAATAACAGCTTGAACTGACTAATGGTCCAAAGAGAATTGCTTCAGAGGAAACCAAACCTGATGACACCTTGATCTTGGACTTCTAACCTCCAGAACTGTGAGAAAATAAATCTCTGTTGTTTAAGTCACCCAGTCTTTGGTAGTTTGTTATGGCCGCCGTAGCAAACTAATACAAAGGAGTGATACTGGTTATCCAATACTACACTGTTAGCCACGGCAAAGTTGGACCTGAATCCAAATAAAAAACTTCCCTGGCAAGTGCTTACGCTGATCCACGCTTGCAGCAGTAAACTTGGGTCATACGTATTATGGTTACCATAAATGCTATTTCTAGCAAGATTTTGGTTAATGATGCAATTAGCATGGCACTTCCAGTTACACTTAATAATCTGTAAAAATGGCTCTAAATCTGAAACTGGATACAAGAATATGGCAAATCATTATATTAATATTCACACATAAAATGACTGTCTATTTTCAGATTCCCAGTTCACATGATTTCTAAAAATCTATTAAATTTGGATGAAGGTTTGTTTTTCAAGACCCACATTCCAGAGTATGAGTCAGTGGGTCTTAAGAAAAGACCACACTCAACTGTGATTATAGAAATAAATTACATTCTAAGCTTTGACTGAACAGCTTTACAGCTTCTGCCAAAGTCCATAATCAATCTTTTTCTTAACTTATTTTGTAACTTAAATGCTGTTAAATGTTACCAAAGGAATAATGCTAAATATAAATACACAAAAAAGAAAGGAAATGCAGCCTATACTTAATTCAGTGGAAAATCAGGGTGAATAAAAGCCTCTCTAGGGGGATGAATTGATTCAATTAACTGTCGTAGTTAAATTAATCCCATTAGAGAAACACACACTATCTAATGCTCTACCAAAAGTAACTTTCTAAATGGCTCTGTGGTCTCCCAGCAACTAACATAATATAGGTAGGTAAACACACATCCCCTAAAGCATTTTAACCCATTGTATTTCGAAGGAGGCTTGATCAGAATATTCTTATTTTCTGGTTCATCCTTGAAAGAAGCTCAATACCTGGGATATTATTGTCAGGTGAATCACCCTCAGAAGTTTATAAAAAGAAATTTCCCTTAAAGCTATCCTCACATTGAGTAAATACCTTTCCCTAACTTTTATTGAGTAGTCCATCAGCAGGACACATATACTTGTATGAAGGAAAGCAGGACTTCTCTTCAATGAATTATGTGGAAAAGAGAAAGGCAGCCATGCCATGCCTTGAAAATTTCTACAGGAAGTCTGAAATGATGAAGATTTGAACATAGTGCCCTAGAAAACGAAAATGGGTGACACGTCCTAATGCAAATATGTAGACTTCTTGGAAATTAAAATTTAAAGCAACACCACTTAAAATAGCACCAAAAATATAAAATTCTTAGGGATAAAGCTGACAAAGATCTGTAAATTGAAAACTACAAAACATTGTTTAGAGAAATTAAAGAAAACTTAAATAAATTGAGAGATGTTCTTTGTTCATAAGATAGAAGACAATATTATTAAGATGTCAGTTCCTCCCAAACTGATAAATGGAGTCAATGCAATCCCAATTGAAATACCAGTACACGTTCCTGTAGAAATTGACAAACTGATTTTACATTTCAAACAGAAATGCAAAAGACCTAGAATAACTAAAAGGCATGAAGTTGGAGGACTAATACTATCTGGCTTTGAGACAAATTATAAATATGTATATATAAAACTGTAAATGTATCACACAGGGCATCAGTGGCATCAAGATAGGTAAATGCATTAAAGGAAAAGAATGGAGCCCAGAAGAGACCCACAGATATGTGGACGCTGATTCCTGGCCAAAGTTTAAAGGCAAATCAATGAAGAAAGGTTATATTTTCAACAAATAATGGTAGATTAGATAATGATATGCAAAAGAGAATTTATCTATATCTTGCCCAACTTAAAATCGACAATAAACCTAATATAGAGCTTAAACTTATAAAACTTCTAGGAAAAAATTTTGTGACCTCGGGTTAGGCACAATACTATACTATATTAATACTTTGCTATAATACTAAAGACAGAACCCAAAAGGAAATAAAAAATGAATAAATTGTACTTCATCAAAATTTGAAACTTCTGCTATTCAAAAAACACTGTTAAAAGACAAGATGGAGACTAGAAGAAAATAGTTGCAAAGCATATATCTGAAAAAGAGCTTGTATCCAGAATATATTCAGAACCTTCAAACCTCAATAATAAAAAAGAAAAACCCCAGTTTTTAAAAAGGGACCAAAGAGTTGAACAGACACTTCCCAAAGAAGATGGATGGAAAACAAACAAGCATTTGAAAAGACACTCAATGTCATTTGACATTAGGGAAATGCAAAAACCAAACAAAGCAAGACAAAAAAACCAAACCACAGTGAGGTATCACTACACACCTATAAAAATGGTCAAAGACTGATCATACCAAATATTGGTGAGGATATGAGGAGCTGAACTCACACACTGGGGGTGGATATATTAAGCAGTACTACCGCTTCAGAAAACAGTTTGGTGGTTCCTTTAAATGTCAAGTGAGCGTTTACTATAGGACCCAGGCATCTATTTCTGGTATTTTCCTAAAATCTAACGGGAAAATATAGGGAACTTGGAAGCATCACACACACACACACACACCCCTAACTGGCTCGATTGACTTAATTCTTAATTCTCTGTTACGTGTACAGTGACAGAATGTATTTCTAAAGTATTGATTGCATCATTATCACTTGGCTTTAAAGGTCTTTGATACACTTATTAACTTCCTAATATGTGTGACATTCTCAAACTTCCAGTGGCTCCTGAAAAATACAGATTGCACCTTCCAAAAGTGCTTTCTTCCATTTCAATTTCCCAGATTTGACGTGCAAGTAAATCCACCCCTCGAATGGCTAAAAACTCCAAATCAGTTCCTTGGGAGACAGGGGACTGAGTCCATAACTTTTCTATTTTCAAATCACTTTATTCATAAGTATTAACTTGAAAGCTATTTCTGGATCAATCAGATTCACACTGAGGTCTCTTAACATTTTTTAACCATTTTTATTCTCTCCATTTTGAAAGTAAAAAAAAAGATTCTTCAATCTGACCTAAATTATTTCATTTTATGCTCTTCAATAGAATAACTCAGAATGAGACAAGTTTCTTCAAGCTTTCTAACACCTTTCTTTCCATACCCCTGTCCTTTATCCTATAGAAGCCTCAGGACTTATTCCTCCTCTTATTTCACCAGCTCAGGACCCCCAGCAGGCTCAGTTATATATAAAACATCTGACCACATACCCCTCCTTTATCACTTTAATCACTTTTGCTAGCATTGCCATTTCCCTTCTACCTCTTGTCTTTTTCTACACCCCACCTACCTAGCCCTAATCTCAAACCAATCTAATATCTTAGGTGCTCAAATTCTGCTGGAGAAACCACACCACCATGCCAGCAGGTGCCCAGGTGCCCACTCACAGCTGGGCTGCAGTCCTCTCTGGCCAACCATTTATGTGTTCCTAGTGAGTATTCTCTGCCATCACTCACGAAGGCAAGTCACAACCATCGGGAAACCGTCCACTTGTCCTTCACCTTCCCTGCTGCCCCTCCATCCTACTTCCTCTATGTGAGAGGGATACCAGCGAAGTTGGGGTGAACTTTAATTCAGCATCAGATATTTGAATTAGCATTATCTGATAGTTTCTTGGGCTTTGATCCCTGGAAATTTGCTCCAGGAACGGTATCAAAGCATCGAGAAATATGCAAAGGAGAACAAGGAGAAAGGTATAATGCTAAGTGAGAGAAGAGTGAGATTGTCTGGGGGGAATTACAGAGGCAAAACCTTCAATTAAAGCCTTGAACTGGAACTAGGAGAAAAGAGGAATACAGGTTTTTCCAGTGAGATAAACAGTAATGGAAAAGCATGGAAGCACAAGCTCATCTGGGGAGTTCAGTTGTGAGAGCATAGGGCCCAAGAGAGTGGAAAGCAGTGGGAAGAGGTAAGGCTGCACTGGAAGGAGATGAATTTGGAAGCCTCTTTTATGCCAGGTCAAGACATTTTTACTTCATCCTAGAGTAAGGAAGGTTGTTGTCTAATCAGAGAAAGAAATCAGGATCCTTAAGATGTTAATGATAAAGCTTCAGCCCTCCTTCCTGCAGTTTAATAGAAGGTCCACATAGCAGGAAAAAAAAATCTCACATTTGAGGAGCTTCTAGGAGGGAAAAATCTGCTACCTCCGTTATCTACCCAAGAAACGAAGTGCTGAGGAGAGAAAGTGAAGAGGATTGGCTCTTTCGAGAGAAAAACTTCATTATTTGTTTGGGATAATGATTATCTTCTTCCCTATTATCTAAAATTTTAAGCAATTAAACTACTAACCTCAGCAACAAGTGGAAAATATTCTGACAAATCAACACCCTTACTTAACATTCCCTGAGCCTTTTCGCTTATTATTTGTGGCGTTAACTCCAGTCCTGTGGAACCAGACCAAAAGGATATCAAAAGGATTTCCTGTCGGTAAAGGACAAATGGATAGTATTATTTAAAAATTTGGCATAGTCAAGGAACAGAGAAGAGCGCAAGGAAGACCTGGAAAAGGGCCTTTGCAGGCAAAATTTATTGGAATTTTTGAGCTAAAGAGAGTGTGATAAAATCCCTAAACAAGACAAAGAAATTAAGGTACTGTGCCATTTGGGACCCTAAGGAGAAATGCAGAGAGTTTGGGAAACATTACTACAGAGCCTAAGAAGCATTTTTAGGTACAGTTGTGTCTTGGAATCTCGATACCGTAATACTGCCTACAGTAAAACATAGGAGAGAGAGTGCTTGCCGTGAATCTCCATGGCTTTGTGACTTTGGGCAAGTTTTAACCTCTCAAATCCTTAATTTCCTATCCACGAAAAGAGGCTGATAATAATAGCACTTGCTTTATAAATTGTTGTTAAGGGTTAGAAATAATCAATGCACGGAAAAGACTTCGTGTCCGGCGTATATTAAATGCTTATCTTATGTTATCTATTATTATAAAAGGCAATAATTAGTGGGAAGAAATCTTGAAATTGCTTTTGTTTTCATGGAACTGAAACTGAGTGTAGGTTTTGAGTTAGTCTTTTCTGTAATGATTAAAAGCTAAATGCCTCCACTTTTGTTCACCAACAGCTATATATCTTTCCCAACATTTTTTTTTCTGAAGAAATTCAATAACAATATGCAAATTCCTTTTTCTCCCAGGTTTTATGTGCATGTGTGCTTAGGGAAACAACATATTTCTATATTTCTGACTTTGTTTTCAGTTGAATACTTACACATTTACCTTTTAAAGAAACAGATAGCAAATGGCAATACTCTCAAACAACAGAATTTTTTATGAAAATAGGAAGGATTGGCTTACAGATATTTAAATGAGGTTAAACTCCACGTGGTTGAGGTCATAAGTCCTTCTCCTCTGTTTTACTTTGAGAGTCGGCCTCAAAGATGTACCTAAACATATTTAATTTTATTTTTAAAAGCCATGCCTAATGAGTATGATTGTAAGAGAAACAGTGATTAGTTATTTGTTCGAAGGAGCAGGTTAGAATTGAAAGTGATTTATAAAGGGAATAAAAACAATTCTGTATAATCACTGCTATTGTTAGCAGGGTGGGGTGGGGGGTATGTGAAATCAGAGATAAACCTTATTTTTTGAGAAAGAATGGAGCCTCTTCAGAACCGCCAGGAGAGCTCTGGGAATTTTAGGAGACCTTGACCCAAATTACTTCTAGAATTAAAATTTCTGTTCTTTTTCTATATAATTATTAAAATGAAAGTTGTAAAATTTTCTAAAGGCTGATATAATAATGTTTACAGCTATAGGTACAAGTGACAAAGAGCTGTAGTTTATGGAAAATAAGGCAAAATACATACGCTCTTGTGATGTTGACTATCTAGAAAAGGGAGGGTCTTATACTAATAACCCATAGTTTTTTAAAAAATTGCTTCTTTGAAAGTGGCTATGGTTTTCTTTTACTAAAAGGTATGTGTGTTTATTGCTGATGGCTTTGTAAACAGGGAGCTGGGGGTTGTGATCCATCTTTATGTAATTCGCTAGGCACAGGCTTTGTTGTCCTTAAACAGAGTGCCAAAGCTGACATCACCATCCTTGTTCTCGCAGGGCTCCAGCTGGATGAACTCTGGGGCATGTGCCCTGACTTCATGTTCAGCATCAGGGTCAAAGCAAAGGGAGGGCTGACAATGATTCCATTGTGAGCTTTCTATGGAAATGCCATGATGATTCTCTGTCAAGCTCAGTGTCCATTGCACCACCAGCCACCCCTCTCCTTCCCAGTGAGATCCTGTATCAAGCTTTATAATGCAACCCAGATGGGTAAGGAAGAGAGGAAGAATGAGGGGGAAATGCAAGTCAGAACAGTCATCATTCTATTCTTAATCTGAAAGTCATGAATCTTATTTTTTCTGCTTCTGTAATTTCTACTCTAAAATCTTAGAAAAACTTAAATGCCATTTTATACATAAGGTAAAAGGGACCCATAGTGTTCAAAGTACTGGCTCTAGGAGTAGAAACCAGGAGTTCTCTAACCTATTTAGATTCTGACTACCATGTATCAGTATTATTTTGGTACTCTTTAACACATGCTAAATCTGTCTCCTTGGTTGAGGAGAATTTAGCTGTCTGTGTGGAGTATCAGGACATAGCAAAATGTACAGTTGGTATCCTTCTTAGCTTTAAGAGACAAGCTGTCAGAAAAAAAACTTTAAAATGGGCAAAAAAAATACTAAGTGCTCTGTTAGGGTTACCTCTTTCTTACATTGTCTTCAAACTTTTACAACTCTGATAATAATCCAAAAAAAGTTTTTATCCATAGAAATATAGATGTGTTGTATGTGGTGAAACTTAATTAGTTATTGCCTGGTGGGTATTGACAATTTCACATGTATTTGTATATTTGTGTCCTAAGGACTCTCCTTTGACTAAGTTGTAACATCTTCTGGGTTCCCTCATGCATTAATAAGTTAAATAAAATCTATTTATTTATTTATTTTTGGCTGTGTTGGGTCGTCGTTGCTGTGCGTGGGCTTCTCACTGCGGTGGCCTTTCTCGTTTTGGAGCACGGGCTCTAGGCATGCGGTCCTCAGCAGTTGTGGCACGAAAGCTCAGTAGCTGTGACCCGTGGGCTCTAGAGCGCAGGCTCAATAGCTGTGACACACGGGCCTAGTTGCTCCGCGTTATGTGGGATCTTCCCAGACCAGGGCTTGAACCCGTGTCCCCTGCGTTGGCAGGCGGATTCTTAACCACTGCGCCACCAGGGAAGTCCCTAAATAAAATCTTTAATACATGTTTCCTTTATATTTGTATGACAAACATGGTTTTCCCATGTTTTAAAAAAAAATTTATCCTTTATTAAAAAAAATTAAAAAACATTAAAAAAATACATTAAAAAATTATCCTTTATCAAGAACTTAAAACAATCAATAGACTCTTCATTCTTCCTTTGAATTACAAACTTATAGGTAGAGGAAATCTCCACAAAATGAGAAATGTTCTGACTCGCTTAATAGATTCTTATCAAATATTTCTGTCTTTGCTGTTCAAAGATAGTCCTAAAGATAATGTGTTAATGATGCGTTAATATGCTTTGGAAGCTTCCAATCTGGGATCATTGGTCAATACAGAGTCCGGGTTAAGATGGAAGAGGCTGTGAAGATTCTTTACTAACAGTGCTGGTGAGGCATTCACGTCAGTGTGCTTCTCAAAAGGATGGAAGCCTCTTAATGGAGAATTAAGATGAAGGTAAACAGCTCAGATAATTGTTCAGTTGGTTTAACTGGTTTGCAGCAAGAATGCCTCTCTCTCCTTCCCTAATATAACTGTGCCCTAAATGTCTCCCTACCTTATTGTTTTGTCTCATGCTTGACTCTGAAAACAAATATAAATATTTGAGGAACCATAAAGCCAATGAAATAATAATAGATATCATTTATTGGAAAGCTACTATTTCCAGACATTTTGCATTTATTACCAGAGTTATTCCTCACAGCAACTCTATCTGGAAAGTATTATTACCTATATTCTATATATGAGAAAACCAGTGCTCGAAGAGGCAAAATAATTAGCAGGGCTGAGCTTTAAACCCATTTTGGCTTGACTCTGAAGCCAGTGGGTTCAGCCATTATGCAATATGGAGCCTGTGTTGCTGGGCTCTGGAGTTCTGTCTGGCTCTGAATCCTGGTTCAGCCACTTCAGCTCCCCCCAAGATGACAGGCATTTAGGAGATAGATAAGAAGAATGAAATGGAAACGTCTGAAATACAAGAGGAGGGGCATGAAAACAAATGGCCACGGAGGGAGGAGAGGAGAGAATTCTAGAAAGAGTTGAAGGATCGACTGTGTCAAATAGTTTAAGAATGTCAACTAACGTAATGAAAATGAGTTTGTGTGGAGCAATAGGAGGTGATCAATGGCAAAGTTTGCCAGGAAGTTTTAGCAGAGTGGATGCAGAAACCAGATCAGAGTCTGTTGAAGGCAGATGGAATGAGGGGATATAGAAGAGAGAAATTGAAGATGCAGGAGAGAGATGCTGGTGGAAGTACCTAAGAGACCTTACACAAGTAGAAAAGACCATGTAAAAGAGAGACAGATGCGTGAGCCTTGGACATCAGAACGGGAAACACCTGGCCAGCTTTTATTTCCCTGTGAAGTAGGAGAGTAGGGTGCTGCTGAAGAAAGAGAGCAGGCTATAAGGGCGGCAGGGACAGCAAAGAACAACAGGGCAATTTGCTCATGGTTTTGACTTGCCACTGTGACTATTTATTTATTTATTGGCCGCGAGGCTTGTGAGATCCTAGTTCCCTGACCAGGGATCGAACCCGGGCCCTCGGCAGTGAAAGTGCAGAGTCCTAACCACTGGACCACCAGGGAATTCCTGCCATTGTGACTACTTATTATGACCATATAAGTATTTGTCCAGAGAGGGCTGCAGGCCAGCTGTGACTGGGCATCTGAAAGAGTGATTGGTCCACACGGTGGTGTGGTTTCTGCAGTATGACTCAGGATCCTAAAATGTTGGATTGTTTTAAGATTAGAGTTTGGTAGGTAAGGTGGGTGAGGTGCAGAGAAGAGCTAGGTGTGGAAGGGAAGTGGCAATGCTAGCCAAACTGACTAAAGGGAAGGGGAGGACGACAAGGGATGTGGTCTCACTGTATATCAAGCAACTGAGCCTGGTTGGGGTTCCTCGTCAAGCAAGAGGAGAACCAAGTCGTGAGGGCTTCTCTGGGAGGAAGAACAGGGGTGATGATGAAACATCTTAGCTCAGATTTCACCCAAAGAGCAAGGCGAGCATGCCTAAGACATTGCTGATAAAACACTGAAAAACTCTCTCCGTGTCTCAGCTCTGAAAACGTTAAAGTGCATAAATTATTAAGTACTAATTTTTCATCCTAATAGAAGTCATTTTAAACAGGCTTGTCTTTCAGGTGTTTCTGAGATAGCATTAGTATCTAGAGAACTCATAAATAAAGAGTGGTCTGTAGACGTTTCTTATTATTTCTTTTCATATTTTAGGTAATTAATATCACTGTAGTCTGTCTATGCTTTGTTTAGAGGTGATGCAAATTATCTACCCCACATGAAGAAGCACTGCAGTAGAAAGCAAGTTTAAATAATTCTTGTAAATCATGATGCCTTTACAGAATCTTCCTGAAAGTAGGAAAGGGGAATGAGAGACCACCATGTGAATCCCAATGAAGGTTCACTTTTGTAATTATAAATTGTAATCATAATTTATTTCATTTCTGGACCTGACCGAGGGTAATGGAAGACTATCCATTTTTCTATTCATGCAGAGAAAAACAACTCACATCCAGTTATATCTCTGATTCTCATGTTAATAGGTGGTAGGAAACAAGGGGGAGGAAGCAATTTTAATAACTAAATGAAGTTACCTTATTATCAGTTATTATCAGTTGCTACATGTTTGTGTGTTTGATACATTTTAGCCAAGTGTTACCTAACTTATTTAAGAAATAACAAAAACTTTTAAAATTTTGAAAGAAATTTGTCATTCCTTAAGGACAAGGGAAGGACTGTTTTCTTCTTAGTCCTTTAAGGCCTCAGTATTAGTTGATTTTTCTATGTTAATAGAAACATAGACCCTATAAATAAAACAAAATCTTGAACTTAATATTTGCTGAAATCAGCCAGCAAAATATGACATCTAATTGCTCTCTCTTGAACCTGCTTAAATTCTGTCATCCTTGAGGAAATATTAAGTTAAAGCATCCACTTGGAAAGCTTGTAAGATAATTTGAGGGGAGAAAAGGCTGGAGGGATAAGAAGAAGTGTTAATGACAGACCCTCTGAGATGGAGTTGGCAGTGGTGCAAATCTATCGTGAGTCATAAGGCTAATATATGTACACAAGTCTATTAAGCTCTTCTGTGTCAGGCTCAGCATTTTCCTATCCATTTTTCTCTCTGGAAATACTATTAGTCAGCTAATGCACCTTGCTACAAGAGACAAGAAAGACTTCAGGGATTTGGGATATGACGATGCCTTGGATCATTGCACAGATGAATTTTCTGTGCACTTTGCCTCAAATAAAATGGCCTACCCCTCAAAAGTTAACTTTTTTTTGTTTTTTTGTTTGTTTGTTTTGTGGTACATGGGCCTCTTACTCTTGTGGCCTCTCCCATTGCGGAGCACAGGCTCCGGACGCACAGGCTCAGTGGCCATGGCTCACGGGCCCAGCCGCTCCGCGGCATGTGGGATCTTCCCGGACGGGGCCACGAACCCGCGTCCCCTGCATCGGCAGGTGGACTCTCAACCACTGCGCCACCAGGGAAGCCCAAAAGTTAACTTTTGATAAATATTTTTTTCAAACTTTTATTTTCATCTCAATATTTTTAATTATAATAATATCATTGTAATCATCTGTTTCCCTAGTCAAACCCAAATGAAAAGGAATAAAGATGAAACAAATGTGGGGAGTCATATCAGAGCTGAAGGAAATTAGGAGACTATTTAAAATGCCTTTTAAATAGTCATGTCTAATTCCTTTAGAAATATTTTAATTTAATAATGTTTTAAAATAAAACATTTAAAAAATGGTACACTTGTTTTCTTAAGTATTTTCTTTTCTAGTAGCCTTCGGCGTATGTATATGGTAGCCACCTGGGCTGAACCTTGCTGGATGTCAGAACTAAATTAAGAAAAAGTGATTTTCATTATTTTCTGCTTTCCCAATTATTATCCTCCCTGGTACTGCATTGCATCCAAATGTTATA
This sequence comes from Phocoena sinus, assembly GCF_008692025.1. Taxonomy (NCBI): domain Eukaryota; kingdom Metazoa; phylum Chordata; class Mammalia; order Artiodactyla; family Phocoenidae; genus Phocoena; species Phocoena sinus. The sequence continues at coordinate 32,349,839 of NC_045766.1, forward strand.
TAAACGTCACTATCTTAACATCACTCTCGACTTAATCTATTTGAACACTAATTTGTTAATCATTTTTTTCTGGGCAAACCTATGTGTTCTGGAAAGTTATGTTTTAAAGATTTTGCAAAGTTTATTTTTTTTTACCCTTTTCTCTGTGTGGCTTCCCCATAGCTAGCCTCCTAGCAGCTGGCTGTCTGCTGTTGGTCCTGATGCAAAATATCAGGCCTCTTGCTGGGAGGAGGGCTGTGGTTCGGGGGTGGGGGACTCTGGAACTGAGTTTAAAGCCCTAGGATGCATGTTCGCCTTTTCTCCCATGTCATCTGTATTTCTTGAGGCTTCCAGGTATAGACGCTCAGAAAAAAAGAACCCAGACCATCCTGAAGAAACTCTTGGTCTCTTTTACTCCCTCCTTTCAGCTGCCCGAGCTCTGGAATTAACCCGTTTTGTGCAGCCACGCTGTGCAAATTGATGCGTAAATCATGAGATACAGCTTTATTAGAAGGAGTAAGGAATTCCCTCATATTTTAAAATGCTCGCAAACAAGGCCTTCAGAGCTGTTCCAGAACACCGGGAATTTGTTAAGATACACTGGGAATTTGTTGTTAAGATCTATGTACAAGTGAAAGGTGAGAGTGATTTTTAACAGGCAAATATAATTTTGCATGTCTCCATTTTATCATCATAGCTTCGATGTTTCAAAATCCTTTGCTCCCTTCCAAAAAAATTCCTGGTGTTTAGTAACATATTGATGCCAAGCTACTTTCTACATAAAAACATTGTAGAAGTAGAACTGAAAGACATTTTACAAGCCAAGACCCAGCCCAGGCCCTGGAGTTCTGTTACTCTTGTAACCATTGATAACATCGCTCAACCTGAAGCTGCTTGGAGCCGCAGTCAGCAGCGCTCTGCTCCGTTTTAAATGTTTGATGTTATCAGCTGTAACAGGGAAACCAAAAGCAACACAATGCTCAGGTCTTGGAGTAACGAAGTGGGAGGAACCATGCCTAGACTATTCTATGAAAATGCACATACCTCTAACTACTATAAATCCAGATTCATGTACCAGCAAACGTTTATTGCTAAAATTGTTTAAAATTCTTTTCCATCACCCTCTTCATGAAAGCAGAGACCTACTTGCCTATCACAGTTTCTGCTGCCTTTTGAACATTTCTGTGATGAAAGATGACAAAAAGCAGTGCAACAGCCCACTTCTCTGGAAGAAGCTAGTCCCAATGCCTAAGGGAAAACATTCAGGAACTCTTATGAAAATCAGTCTTTGTTCAGAGAAGGAGGTGAACAAGCAGGAGATTTTACTGGGATGAGTAAACCAAGCCTTCAGCAAACCAAGGAACAAAGTTACAAGAAAGGCTCAACAACTCACCAGGACCAAATTAGGGCAGGACTACAGAAAACAAATCATTTTTTCTGGTCATGGGGCTTAGAGGAAGTGAATTGGCAGTTCAGATAACAGCTTTGAGAGACACATCAGCCTGGGCTGTATAAGTAGGTTCTAATCAATAGAAATTTCTTGTAAATTGGACCAAAAAAAACCCCACTTTTTTTTGTTGAGAGTGATTAGGAGAAGTACCATTTCTATCTATTTTTATTTTGTTCTTTGAAATGATACCGGACTTTAGCTAATCCCTTAGTCCTAAAATATGGCTATCGGGAATGAAAGGCTATAATAGTCACCCCATATTATTTTAAATTTTGTATTAATGTCAAAGGAGATGAAAGGGGAAGAAAATTCGCACTCATGCTGAAATTGCAGGTGGAAATGTGTGAATGACCCCTTGGACACTTCTGTTTGGCGCTGAAAGCTGTGTTTTCTCTGCACTGACCCATATGCTGCTAGCCATAATTGGACTTAATTTAGTAAAGCATTTCGCTCTGAATAAAGTAGACATTTTCAACTTATAAGTGTGTTTAACAGAAAAGAAGAAAAGAATCTAAATTAAGAAATAATTCTAAATACAATTTCTTCTGCTACAACACATGTTCTATAATGTGAATAAGTTCAAATGGGATTGGTATAGAAAGAGATTGTTAGACCCAAGCAGTCTACGAGGGATTCCAACTCGCCCAAGAACCGCCAAGAGTCGAGAGCCGTTGCAACACGCAAGAGGTTTATTAGGAGCCGATGCACCGGGGTCCCCTGAACCTCACGCAGGAGGCCGATGGGGAACCCCTAAAAGCGGAATCACATACTTTTTATAGGTTTATTTATTCATAGGGCGGGTATATTTTCACAATGATTGGGTAAATGTGGTGACTTTTGAATTCATTGGCTTAGGAACTTTTGTCCCACCTTCTGGCCGTTATAGTTGTCTGTTCATTGTGGCGGTTAGGGCGTATACCTGTTACGGGCAACTGGAAAATTACCCGCTGTCTGGCAAGTCCCCGTCAACTGAAAAACTCCAAGAATTGGTTTCGATAGGGAGAAGGAGTGGCGCACGATAGGGAGAAGAATTGGTTTCGATAGGGAGAAGGAGTGGCGCACGATAGGGAGAAGAATTGGTTTACGGGAACAAGTGAGGGGGTGGAAAGTCCCTAAAGGCCCCACAAGATGACGTCAGTATAATCGGAAAGACCAGAAAGTTCTTATGTGATTTCCCCCCAGTATCCTAATGTTTTGTGCTCTAACATCAGCAGAATGCAAGGTATACTAAGGAAACTGAATCCAGCAAGCCATGGAAGAATGTGGTACTGTGTATGGTGTTCATTCACACCACCTTTTCTTGAGGTTGATCACATGCAGAAGAAACAGTGACAAGATAACGATCCAAACATCAGTCTAGATCTTTGCAAAGCCTGTATCTGCTTATCCACCTACAACTTCTGATGGCAGTTTGCTTGTCTCCATAATTCAGCAGACTTTCTTTGACTCCCTTCCGTTAGTCTACCTTCTTTTGTATTTTAGGATAAAGTCCTATAGTTACTATAGTATTTATTTATAATAATTTTAACATTAAAAAAAACTGTGGTCAGTTATTTTAAAGTAGGATTTGTGATTGTTGTTGTTGTTTGTGGCTGTTGTTAGTGCTCTGGCCATAAAGTGGCAAAGGGTTTTAGTTATCGGGATTAATTCTGTTTTTTTTCCCATAAGCTCTGTAACTCTAGATGTTCAATGTATCATATTGCAAGCTTTTTAGAAATGTACTGTGTGCTATAGCAGACGCTTATGCTTCTAAATACACATTTTCATCAAAATGTAAAACCTGAAAATAATGTTTTAATAATGTCATACATTTGTAAGGCATTTGCAATCTTCAGACTGATTCTGTGTGAGAATAGATTTATCTCCCTGATGTAAAATAACCAGTAAATCTTAATTTCTGATTTGGGTGATATATGTGTAAAAAGAAATGAAATTAATTGAGAAGTTGCATTCAGCTGAGAGGTAATACAATACAGCATAAGAATGCAGGTTCTGAATGGACGCTGCCTGGTTCAAATATCAGCTCTGCCATAGCTTGGGGAGGTCATTTAACCTCTCTGTGCCTCAGTTTTCTCATTTGTAAAGTGAAAGTATAATAGTGTTTACCTCATAGGATTGTTGTAAGGATTAAATAAAATATTTTAGTACTTAATAATATATACTAAGTATTATTTTGCTTTAAAATACAATTAACTGATCAAATTGTCATACAATACTTATTTTTTTCTAGAGGATAAGAGTTTCTTGAAGGTAGGATCTATGTCTTATATAACTGTTGTATCTTCAGTGCATTAAGCATGAGAAAGTTCCAACTAATACTTGTTAAATTGGATTTAATTCTTTGATTACTTTTTGTTTTTCTTTGACTAGAAAATTTGTTTGAGAATTAGTTCTTCCAAAGATAATCATTTTTTTCCTGTGTAATCTAGACTGTTTTAAAAAAATATTTTAAAATTTTAATTCGTTTTAGAATTCTTTATCTTATCATCGAAACAAAGAGGAGCAACAAATAGGTATCAAATGGTGGAATAATAGAGGGAAAAAAGATGAAAAATCTGAAGACAAACAACAGTAAGATTTTTGGATATAGAAGTTTGGATATAGAAGTTCCAAAGAAACCACAGGCTTAACTTTTATAGGTAGCTAAAATGTGATAGTTAAAAAATGCTTTTTAGCCAAACACTGCTGGATGCTGAGGAATCAGGAAAAACAAGTCCCTGTCCTGAAAAGCTTATGATACCATAAAAGGGATGAGACACCTATATGATACCTGAAACCCCTTAATAATAAAGGGTCATTCAATTTCATATTCATACAGGTCAAGTTTGAATATGAAATTAGGAAATAGGTGGCTCACCAGAGCAGGTTCTGATCTTTAGTCTCTCCAAGCAGCCTCATCTGTAAAAAAAAGAGGTTGTTAGCTTAAAGTTCCTTCAAACTGTGAAAATCTAGAACTTAATGTCTATAAATAGATCCTTTGATTTGTACGCTTTGAAATTCAACAGCCTTCTCAATTGACAGACATTTGTCTCACCATTTCTCATTGTTACCTTTTCTACTCATCAAATAATAAAAGACTATATGGATTTGGCAGCAAGAAGATTATGAGTAACATTCAAGGGAATGGTAGTAGCAAATAGATGTCATCACAAAGCTTTACAGAGGAAATTGATAATACACTCTAGATGAGACGTCTTAGTTTAATTCTCTGTAGATCAGTAAAACATATTTCTTCCTGTTAGTTATGGAATGCAAATATATTCCCACTCCACGTTAAGGAGAGAATTATGAATTAATACTTTAGTGTTCATAATGTCTAAGTAGATCACTTTCCTTTAACGCCAGTGTCTCCAAGTACCTTTCCAGATTGGTTTGTGGTTTCTGCTCTTATCCTTTTTTAGAGAATGGTGTCCCTTACAGGTTCAACATTGTACCCCTCCTGGTGATAGTTTATAACTCTGTAAATGTATTTGAAAAACCATTGAATTACACACTTGAAACAGGTGATTTATTTTATGGTATATGAATTAAATTGCAATAAGTCTGTTTAAAAAATAATAAGGATAAAGGATATCTAAGAACCCTAAAATTGATCTCTATTTACATACCAGAGATGCTTACAGCTTTAACATAGGGCCCAAGTCCTATAATCAGCAATCTTGGAAATTTTTCTATGGATTATTTATGTCTATATTACAGAGATCATTTTTTAAAGTAATTTTTAAATAACAGTTAAAAACAAAACCAAACAGTTCTATTAAGAATGATACACTAGATTTTTTTGTCTTTCTCACTGCTGATAGAGAATCTGTTCTTTTGAAATTATAGACATTTTAGACACAAAAGTCTAAATCTTCATTTGCTTTCAATATTTTGAAAAAGAAGAATGTAGACCACAATTTTGGATATTACTTATTTTTTGTTCCGTGCCCCAACAAGCGCATGGAATTATATGTCTCTTAATCCCAGTTCTGCTAGCAACAAGCAAGGTGACCTCAAGCATGTTTCATAAATTGTAATTTTCCTACCCATAAAATGGCAATAATAAAGGTATGGATTCTTTACCAACTTGTTGTGAGCATTAAATGTATGAATACATTAAGTCACTTTGAAGAGTGCCGGGTAGATAGGAAGCACTCAATAAACATACATTAGTGTTAGTATATTTTACTTACTAAGATGAATTGTTTTCTGAGCTCTCTCACGTATAAGAACTCTATGAGAAGCCATTTAATCATGGTGTTCTGCTCATTTTAGAAACATGAAGAAAAAGTAGATACATCTGATTCTAACCAGACATGAAAAATGTAGGCTATGTTCTTTTAATGGTCCAAACTGTAGATTGAAACAGGAAAAAAAGTTTTTTTTTTTGTGGTACGCGGGCCTCTCACTGTTGCGGCCTCTCCCCTTGCGGAGCACAGGCTCCGGACGCGCAGGCTCAGCGGCCATGGCTCACGGGCCCAGACGCTCCGCGGCATGTGGGATCTTCCCGGACCGGGGCACGAACCCGTGTCCCCTGCATCGGCAGGCGGACTCTCAACCACTGCGCCACCAGGGAAGCCCTGAAACAGGAATAATTTTGTCTAATAACTTTTATTATATGATGCGTGAAAGGATCTGCTACAATGAGAGCCTTGCGGGCATTACTTAGTGTGGTTTAGTTCCCTCCCTCTTCTCAGCAGCACTGTGAGGTTGGTAGTGTTGTCTACAACTTTACAACTAAAGACGATTGTGGCCAGAGTAGAGAAGGTTGTGGGAGGGGTGAACTGTGTCCTTAAGGAGGCCTATTATGTGTGGTGTAATGTGCTAGGCATATTATTTCTACGGATGAAGAAACTGTAGAAGAGAATATTTGCTCAGTCAGCAAGCTAGGAAGTAACAGATACAGAGCTCAGCCGCCAAGGCAACTCCTGGTATCCTCACAACGCTGTCTTTTCCAAATACCAGCCACACAGTCAGATACATTGAAACAGTCAATTCTTTACTGTTTAAGTTGCAAGCTACCAATCCTTATTTCCTCCCTGGAAGACTTACTCTGACATCTGGGTACAGCCTATGTCTCTTCTTTCTTAATTTTGAAAACTTCCCTTCACCCTAGATTTATAGTTCATTTTAATGGGGTTCTCTGCAACCCAAGTTTTCCTGTTTAAATTTTTTCTCTGACAAGTAATAGTGTATAAATGTAATAACAAGTATTAGTTGTGACAACTGCATTGAAATAATTTTTATGACAAAATTACTTCTAAATTATTTTTTGGTAGTTCATGGACTTGCAGCTTAATATTGTATAATTTATACAAGGAATTGGATTAGCCTGTGACTACAAAAACAGTTAAGGGAACGGGAGACATAAGAAAATGATCAAGTTGTTTAATTTAAAGAGGACAAATTAATATGGCCAGAATAGGTTTTTTCCCCTCCGTAAAACACCACTTTAATCAAGTTCCTCTCTAATTCAAAAACTATCAATGACACCCAATCACATTAAAGTGCAAGCTATTTATATTGTCTTGAAGTTCATCACGTGCTTCTCTAGCTACATCTCCCATAGCTTCTCTCAGCAACGTTCTATACAACCCACTGTCTGTTAATACACCTGGTACATTTCTACCTCTTTCATTTCATGCACTGTTTTCTTTCATTGCAATATCCCACATTTATCTCTGACTATATGCATCTGACTCCTCCTTCAAACCTCACAACCTTCATGAAGAGCATTCCTTGCCATTTTTCTCCTCTGAGTTCCTACATACTTACTGTAGCTACAATTTATATGATATTATAGATTAATAGTACATCCTCTCATTTATAGAAAGGAAAAATGAAAATCAGAGAAGTTAGGTGATAAGACATGACAACTTTCTGAGTGAGGTCATCTAGAATGAGGCTCAGTTTAATTGAGCAAGCAGGTATTGGATGCCTGTGTTATGGAAAGCATGATGCTAAGAGCTTCTGGGATCTCGAGTGAATAAGATCTTCAGTACCCCTGGAAAGATGAGCTATATACTTTTAGAACAAGGCATGCTATACTTAAAATTAAAATAAGAAAATAAAAGGTATTGTCTGATATTTTCTAGCTCTAGATATGACTCTCAAGGACATTTTGCAGACTTCAGGAAAAGACTGATATCAACACTAAGGAGAGATTTCAATTTGGGTCTATTTGTCAACAAGCTTGGGAAGTTCACGTCTCTGAGAGTCCTTCCAAATGTGCCTATGGGCCAATATGAGGGACAATTTTATGTGTCAACGTGGCTAGGCAGAGAACCCAGATATCTGGTCAAATACATTGGGATGTTGCTTTGAGGGTATTTTTTTGATGAGATTATCATTTAAATCAGTAGACTTTGAGTAGATAACCCACCATGTAAGCGGGTCTCATCCAACCAGCTGAAAGCCTTAACAGGAAAAGACTGACCTCCCCTGAAGAAGGGAGAATTCTGCCTATAGTCTGCTTTTGGACTCAAACTGAAGCATCCAAACTTCCCTGAGTCTCCAACCTTCCAGCCTACCCCGCAGATTTTGGACTTGCCAGCCTCCACAATTGCATGAGCCAGTTCCCTCAAATAAATCTCTCTCTCTCTCTCTCTCTCTCATACACACACACACACACACACACACACACACACACACACACACCCTTTTGATTATGTTCCTCTAGAGAACTTCAATATAGCTAAGGTCCCTTTCAGCTCTATCTGCCTGTGATTCATGTATAAAATGGAATTTCTTCTTCATATCTGCGGTTCAGCCATGTTTGTTCAGAAATCTTTGTCTGAGTTTATTATTTGTCCTTAGTTTGTATCTTTGAAGTGGAATCACTGCATCAAGAGATGTGGCCATTTTCAAGATCCTTGATACTTATTTGGATTGTATAACATACCTTGGGGCTTTGTGGCCTGCTCCCTGCATTTATAATTTTTGAATTTGAATAGCATAGAAGAAATAATTATAGACTATTTGCAATTTGCATAATCTCATTTATTTTACTTTTCTTTCTCCTCTGTGAGATCTCCCCAACCTTTCATTCTATGCCTTCATGGATAAATTGGCAGCAATACTAGTCTGTGAATAGCAATTTTTTTTCCATAGGCCTTAATCTTCTTGCTTGTTGTGGAAAAGAAACCACTGTTGAAAGCCATTCATATGAGAAATTAGTAGCTCCTAAAATACTGCTGGAGCAAAAAGGAATTTTCCAGTCTGTAGGACAGTATACCCTTGCAAAAAGTTTAATTCAGTCCTCCTAAACACTGTATTTTCATTTTTACTGAACACTGACCAATGTGCCATGTTTGTCTCTGAGTTGCAATTATTAGGGCTTGGATTCATTTATTCTCCATTAAAGTATTCAGCAAATACTTACCTACTTTATTTGCCAGGCACTGTGCAGGCACTGAGGATGAAACATGAACAAAATAGACTTTTGTTGTAGACTTCTGCTTTTGTGGCACATACATTCTAGTAGGAAGAGGAGAATGTCACTACCAAATGGACAAAACTTTTAAAACTTCAGTCCAAAAAATTAAAAAATAATATTAATGTATACAGAATATTTGGAATCACAAAATAGTGATGATTAACAGCTCATTTTTGTCCTCTTATTTTGCCTTAGTTACAGGGACCATGGAAACATTTGCATGTGTGATCCTTGTACATGTGATCCTAGGCTAGCCCTAAGGATGCCACAGGTAAGCATTTTGGACACAAAGCTTTCAAGGAAGGTTTTAGTACATTTTGATAGAGTTGTTTTAAATTACAAAACTAAACTATGTTTGTTATAAAAATTTCATAAAAGAGAGAATCAGTAAGAAACAAAAATTGGCAGTCTAGCTCACGGTTGAAAGAGAACTACTGCTAACACTTTAAAATGTTAAAATAGGCAATGTAAATAAAATGTGTACGTATAAATGTACTTACTTTAAAAATCAGGCTTGTGTCATACATAGTACTTTGTAGCCTCTGTTTTTCCTTAAAGTTATGTCACAGAGCTTTTTTCTATCTTGAAGTATTTTCCCAGAACATGATACTGAATGTCTGTAAAAGTGCTCTAACGGACATAACCCATGTGCTATTGTTGGACATTTATATTCTTTATCTCATCACAGCATCTCTGATCATTTCCTGAAGATAAATTCATAGAAGTAAAATTGTTGGGTCAAAATGAAGGCACATTTTTATCATTCTATTGCTTATGGCCAGACTATAACAATTTACACTCCCGCTAGCAATGTATGCAAACACTAAGGAGGTTACATTTTTTTTTTTAAAAAGCCAACTAAAGGTGAACAGATAAGATGAACAGGCAAGTCAGGGCTGTGTGATCCCAAGGGTCTCCCACGGTGGGACTCGCTGTCTTTGCAGAAGGCTGTCTGTTCAGGTCAGAAGTGGCTGTATTAGTTGTCTTTAAGTCCAAGTTTTGATGAAGCAGATTGGCTTTTGAGAGTGGGCTGTGTGTGGTATTTTACAAGCAGGATTTGGGCCTTCTTCCAGCTCTGGCTGGCGCTGACTCAGTCAGCCAAATCTCCTTGGCACAAAGCTGCCAAAGTCAGAGAGACTCTTCCCTTGGCCTCCGTGTTACATATACGTAAAGCTTAGAAACCCCTCTTTCTTCTGGAGTTACTCTTTTGTTCCAGGCGGCAGAGAAGTGATGGTTTCCTATTCTATGGAGGCTCTGGAAGCCTTTCAGTCTTCCCAAAGGGACAGGTCATTTCCCTACTTCCAACACTCCAGTGACTTTCTGTGCTATTTTAAAACAAATAAAAGTCTCCGTGATGGAAAACGTTCCTCCCGTGACCTTTCTGACCCTTACTCAGTATCCTCCAGCCCCATAGAGCCCCTTTCTGTCCCTTGAACTTTGCAAGGACATTCTGACCTCACGGCCTTTGTACCTGCAATTCTTTCTCACTCTTTTCTCATATCTTTACCTTTGGGTTATACTCATTCTGATACAAATATCTAAAAATTGTTCCCCTCCATTATTACACTCCTCACTGTCTGTTATAGTACTCTGCTTTTCAAAATTCTTCTGAGTATTTAGCATTATTTGAAATTACATCATTAATTAATTTGGCTTTTTCCTTGTTTATTGTCTGTATCCTCTTGTTGGAATATAAACTCCATGAGGGCAGGGGTCTCCTGTGTCTTGTACATTGCCAAATCCCTCTATGCTTAGAACTGAGCTAAATATAATAAATATGCATTGGATGAGTGAAGGAAAGAAGCAGTAAATTAGATGGGCTGGTTCTGGGTGGGCAAGATAATCCACTTTCCCCTCGTTGTGCTCACACTGACATAGCAAATTTAGGCTTTAGTAAAATGTATGCATTCAGTCTCTGGCCCTGCTCCTAGCAGAGTGCCATTCAAATGTGCATTAAAAGTATACCAATCCCATATGTCTCATGCCTCCAGAGGTGGAAGGTCAGATATCAGGACTCTTGCCCTTACTTACAGAGGTAATTTTTAGATAATCTTGTGCAAATTTGGAGTAGTCCCAGATCCCAATACTTGCCTGACGGAATGCTTGAGGAGCTAAACTCACACACACTTTTCTTAGCTATTTAATTTTTTTATGTGAAGAAAGCTTTACATTAATTACACTTTTGGGGTCTCACTTCACTTACTATTTACCTAGTTTACTCTCTAATTTTAAAAATACGATTAAAAAAATATAATACACCTAAAGTCCTAAGGAAGTTGTTTGGCATGTGATAAGGCTTCAAAACAGATTAATTCTCTCTCCAGGAATCTTTCTCTCTCTCTCTTAATATTTTTTTTTTCTAAAAAGATGCAGAATGAAAGAAACCTAAAAGCATGTCAAAATGGTCTATGGGGAGAGGATGTTAATACTCTTCTTTTTATTACCTCTTTCTTAAAGAACTTATTACCTTTGGTACCAGTATTTTCTCTTTCAAAATTTGATAAATTGGGAAACTCATCCCCATAACAGCTGGAGAATATTTAAGATGGGCATTTATATACTGTCTGGGTTCTGTCTACTAATCACCATGTGACTTAGGTGGACCATTGGAATAGTGATTCTTATTGTAAAACAAGAGGTTTCAACTTGGTGGTCCTTAAGTATAATGGTGTCAAGGAAAAATTAGTTGACTTATAAACTCAGGTTATTTTACATACATTAAAAAAAGATATATTTCTGATTCTCTCAAAAATAATACTAATAATCAGGAGCTCTGGCAATGCTGACCCCACAGTTCTGAACGGCAATATTTGGCTGGAGACGAGTGGTGTCAGCTTTGTCTACCTAAGGTATGTTATTGGCCATGGATCACACTCATTTTTGTTTGGCTTTGCTCAGTTATGCCACATTCTTGGCTCTGAAGATGTCAGAGTCTGCTCCTCCTGGATGACATGATCTCCCAAATGCCTTCATCCCCTGACACCACACCCCAGGACCTCACTGATCTGCCCCAGGCTTGGCTTCTTCCTTGCTCCATCTCACCCCGATGAGAGCCTGGGACTATCCCGTGCCTTGTGCACTAGGGTCTGCACCACGGGCGATGGCTGTGGTTTGTCTTTGCTCTGTGCCCAAGCTGAGGTGAGAAGCTTGAGAGAAAAAAGAGGGAGGAGATATACAAAGCCTTGAGAAAAAAATGATAGAGAAGAGAAATTAACCAGCTTTTTGGTTTTCTCCCTCATCTGTCTGATCAAGTTCATGTTGACTCTGTCTGTATTTAATTTATAATGTACCACTCATTTAGAATAGGGTTCAGCAGTCTGTAGTCCCCCTCCAATTTGGCTGCATTAGGAACTGGAGAATGAGTAATAGCCTTGTTATTAAAAAGAAGTAAAAAGGAAGGCAAAATTAGAGTGATGTATTTTTTAAGAAAATCAGTTTTTTGTGTGTAGAGAAAAGCAAAATTTCAGACAGATTTGAAAAAGATGATTACTTTTTTGATCCATCAAAAAGTGGATCATATTTAAAAAACCAAATGGGAATAATGACTTTGGGCATTGGAGAGACTGGGGAGAAAACTGACCAGGACATATTAAGCTGCTCTCCAGTAGCAGCATGCATGTGGTCATGGCAAAATGAGAACAATGTCTGAAAGAAAGGAAATGAAGGTCTTATCGTAGAAGCCAAAAAGATTTCATTTTTGTTTTCCCCAGAAATATTATTATCAGCTGTGACTGCTGACGAAAGACCACTTAACATTCTCTTCAAAGAATAATCACCAGCCTCTTCTTTGGCCCCATCTCCCATGGACTAACATGATGAAGACAGAATTTTGCCCTAATTCTTAAAAGAACAGGAAATCACTGATGTAATCCATTTGTTTAAATCTAGAAAACCTTTCCCAGAAGTGTTTGCACTGCCAAACTGGGAAGGGATGTCTGGGGGAGTAATTAAAGGCTTTAAACATAAAAGAAAGAGAAATTCTTACTGCAGGCTGGAGACCCAGGTTAATAACAATGGGAACCAAGGGACATTGAGATGGGCAAGCCAAAGTCGGTTGGAAAATATGTCAGCGTTGTGTGAGATGTTTGAAGTTGGTGCCGATGAGAATCAATGGCTCTGGTTTACCTTTGCATAGTTTATGCTAAGCAAATTAGTATTTTAAACAAGATGGCCAGAGGCAGAGTAATGTCTGCACAAGAGAACATACTCCTTGAGGGCTTGGGCTGCTTCTTGTTTGTTATAGGTTGGTGTAGATAATGCATTAAAGTCTTTTTCTTAGAACTACATTTAGGGGGCTTCCCTGGTGGCGCAGTGGTTGAGAGTCCGCCTGCCGATGCAGGGGACACGGGTTCGTGCCCCGGTCCGGGGTCCGGTTCGTGCCCCGGTCCGGGGTCCGGTTCGTGCCCCGGTCCCACATGCCGCGGAGTGGCTGGGCCCGTGAGCCATGGCCGCTGGGCCTGCACGTCCGGAGCCTGTGCTCCGCAACGGGAGAGGCCACAACAGTGAGAGGCCCGCGTACCGCAAAAAAAAAAAAAAAGAGAACTACATTTAGAGCAGCTAGATAGAGTCACTGTTATGATCTGAATATATGAATGGTGTATGTTAAAACTGTTATTCTGTAATGCTAATTTGAAAGTGCATATATGAAAATTCTGCAAGCAATCTCGGCTGGACATAGTCAAAACTGAAGTTATTACTTGTTTTTCCCCCTACTTCACTGGTTGATTTCCCCCGCTCCCCATCTCCTTTACTGGTCCTTCCTCTTCTTTATAACCCATGCACGTTTGCCTGATTCAGAGATTGTTTCTCAGCCTTCTTACTTCTGAGGTGAAATCACTGAGGTTCATGATTTTAATAATATATATACTGTGACTTCCAAATTCATAGCTGCAGTTCCAACCCACCCCCTGAGTTCTGGAGTTACACATTCAACTGCTTACCCAACATCTCCACTTTCTTTTCAATATCTAGTAGATACCACAAAGGTTACATATTTAGAGCACTGTTGAATGTAAACTCAGTGAAGTTAGGGACTTTGTCTAAAAGTGCTAGGTATGTAGTAGAAGCATGCTAAATATTTGTTGAATGAATTCATAAGTGATTATCCTAATTTACCCCCAAATCTGCATTTCTTTCTATACAAGTCTATTGTTATATATCCAGCTGGTAAATGTAGAAAACTTGAACTCATTCTTCCTATATCTTGCCCTCCACATCAAATCAATCATTCAATCCTCTGAATTGTCCCTGAGAAAATTATCTGTAATCCATTTCTTTCTGTTACTACTATCACTGAAAATTCTTGTCTTCTCTAACATAAGTATTATACGTTCTGTTATAGTCTGAATTGTGTCCCCCCAAATTCATACGTTGAAGCCCTAATCCCTAGTACTTCAGAATGTGTATGGAGACAGGGCTTTTAAAGAGGAAATGAAATTAAAATAAAGCTGTTAGGCTGAGCCCTAATCCAATCTGACTTTTGTCATTATACAAAGGGTATATTAGGACACACAAAGAGGCATCAGGGATGTTGGTGCACAGAGGAAAGGCTATGTGAGGACACAGTGAGAAGGCGATCATCTGTAAACCAAGGAGAGAGGCCTCAAGAGAAACCAAACCTGCCAACACCTCGATATTGGACTAGCCCCTAGAACTATGAAAAAATAAATTTCTGTTGTTTAAGCCACCCAGTCTGTGGTAGTTCATTGTGGCCCCCATAGCAAACTAATACATCTTCCCTAAAAAATCCTCTAGTCATCTCTAACAAGATGACTTATATTCTATCTATCTATCTATCTTTCATATTCTATCTATCCCTCATATTCTATCTTTCATATTCTATCTATCCCTCATATTCTATCTATCTATCTATCTTTCATAGGTTGGAAAAAAAGAAAAGAAAGAAAAAGAAATATAAATAAGAAATATAAATAATTACAGCTTTATAGATTAGTAGAAAGGAACTACTCCTATTTTTGTAGATAGAAAAATGATATGAGGAAGAACTACTTCCTGGAGCTGGTAACATTTTATGTTATCAGCATTTATAATAGAATAAGCAAAGAAAAAAACTACAAGTTTTTACTTTTAACTTTGTGTTTCTATTCCATACTAGGAGTAGTAAGTTTGGATGCTGAATAGAAGGAATACAATCTGGTGAATTCTGAACAATTTTCCCCTTTTTTGTCTCAATATATGTGGAGATGTATACTTCTTATAAGGAAAATATTAGAGAAGATAGGTATATGAATCATAAGTATTTTAAAATAGAAGGCCTTATGGGAAGAATACCTGATATCTCTATTATTATGGCTCAGTGGGTAAAGGCCCACATCTGCCTATTAATTATCTCACAAAAGCACACATGGCTTTTATTTTTGATAGATGTTTCTTCTATAATAATTACAAATATAGTAAAGCCTCTAGTGCTGTGAATAATACTCCAAAACAGTGAATCATTGAATAGAACAATTTTCTGAAGGCTAAAATAGCACGAGAACAAAAACTTGCAAATATCCTCACTAAAGTTCTTGCAAGACAGGTAAACAACCTCAGCACTCAGCACCCAACAAAATTTCAAACACATGAGAGTTTTTATCTGGGCAACTGTGACGATCATTCCTAGAAACCAAGGGGAGCCCTCTTTAACCAGCTCAGCCACGTTCCCAGAAGCTAGGGCTCCAGAGCCAGGGTCAGCCTCCAAGAAATCGTCACCTGTGATAACAGGGATAACAGGTTCTGTGGCTGCTTGTAAAAAGTGTCTGGCATCAATTCCAGAAAAGGTGCCATTGATTTTGATGACTGTGCCTTTTCTGAGAAAAAAAGAGAGCAGCTAGGAAGCTTGGTAAAGTTATGGCAGTGAGATGTTGCAGTCACCATGGATGGGCATCCACCCAGGTGCTGGTTAAAAGTAGGCCTGACAAAATTAATCTGGAGTGATAGAAATTAGATCAGTGAGTATCCAGGGGGTTGAAAATGGACTGCCAATGACATGAGTGAAATTTTGGGCTGATGGAAATGCTTTCACTGGGGAGTTGTTTACATAGGTATATATACTGTCAAAACTCATCCAACTGTCCATGAATATGGATGAATATTACTGTATCTAAATCAAATTATACCTCAATAAAAATTGATTAGAGATGAAAATCGGAGTTGAGAGAGTGACTGGCTTTGGAGGCAGGATCCTAAGGTGAAATGGGAGGCAAAGAGTGTCCTGGAGATGGCCCCTTTCTGAACACTATGAGACCCTTGTTCCTCTTCCTCCTGACCTAGATGCAGGGTTCCCTGGAGGCCCCCTCAGGCTCTTCAGGCAGAACTTCTTGTCTAAAATTTGTCCTCTTTCTTCTTCACAAAATTCTATCCCTGTTTTCCCATTTCTCTCTCTCTCTCTCCCCCACCCCATTCCTTCCTCCCTTCCTTCCTTCTTTCTTTCCTTCCTTCCTTCCTTCCCTTCTTATTCTTTTTTTTTCATTAAAATCAATTTCCACAAGGACGACTATCTCCAAGGAAGGTATTTATTCTTCTAGACAATGAGAAGAAACTTTAAAAATGAAAATTGATGGACTAACTAATTGCTTGAAATTTAGTAACTGAGTAGGTGACTGAAAGAGAGATTGTAGATGGGAGAGTTTGCCTGAGCTCTCATTCTGTGCCCTACTTCACTCTGTGTATGACCAGAATGCAGCATCACAACCCACTGAGAAACACAGGCTTAAAAGTCAGTTAGACATGGGTTAGAATCCCACCTCTGCCACTTACAAGTCACATGACATTTGAAATGATGCTTAGTTTCACTAAACCTGTGTATCCTCATCTACCGTAGGCAGTTAAAATTACCTATCCTATTAGATTATAAGGATTACGTGAGATAACAAATTATTTGAAATTTGTTAGTTCCTTCTTCTTTCCCTTTCCTGATACCCAGACAGTCCCCACCATAACCCAACCAGGCCTGCCAGCACGAATGCTGAGAAAGAACCACGGCAACTCCAGGGAAGTATGTGAAAGAACAAGTACAAGGTGAAAAACTAATGACATAGTCATGGCTATGATGAGTAAATGAGAAATATTCTATTCTGGTATGATAATTAAGAGATCAATGTAGATGTTCTTCATAGGGATAGGGATTTGTTTTGTTCCCTGCTCTACTGCCAGGGTACAAAACCTGACACAGAGTAGGCACACACATCTTTGTTGTATGAAAGAATATTAAAATCAAAATATGTTGCCACTTTAAGCAAGACCGGAAAGAATAAGTAAAACTCTTATCTTTAAACGACTTGGGGGCTTCCCTGGTGGCACGGTGGTTGAGAGTCCGCCTGCCGATGCAGGGGACACGGTGCCTCGGTCCGGGAAGATCCCACATGACGCGGAGTGTCTGGGCCCGTGAGCCATGGCCGCTGAGCCTGAGCGTCCGGAGCCTGTGCTCCGCAATGGGAGAGGCCGCAACAGTGAGAGGCCCGCGTACCGCAAAAAAAAAAAAAAGACTTGGGATCTGGATCACCACTGACACTTTCCAAAATGAGTTTTACCAAAAGCTTTAATCCGAGAGCATTACACTTGTCTGCAAATTTGCTTGGGAACAATATAAAGAAGGAAAGTTTTTGAGTGTCAGAAAACTCTACATAATATAATTATATAAATTATATTATAACAAATATAATTTTTATCATAAACAATGAAGGTCTCTGTAAATAAAAGCAAAAGTATAAAGAAAATAAAATCATACCACCCAGGTAGACAATTTTAGGATGTTTGTGTGTTTTCCTTTCAGTTTTTCTATATGTTTCCAAGCACCACGTAAATACTCACAAACATGCATACATTTTCAGAATTGCAATTATATTGTGGATGGATTTTTAAATTCTCATTTTTATTACATCATATTATAAGCATTTCATCTTACTCATTCTCTATAATTTTTAAAAATTGCTGTATATTCTATTGAAGATGTACCCAAGCAATGAGCTTTTATAAGCAATGAGCCTAGATGTGTTGCAGAGATAAAGAGTCCCAGGCAGGTGCCATTAATAACATTTGGCTCAAGTTTGAAGTATGTGCCCCACCCCCACCTATGACAATGATATCATGCTATTTGCGGCCCTGAAAAGTAGCACTTCTGGGAGTAAGACTAAGTAGATAAAAAGGAGACCTGAGGGCCTGGAGCTGAGAGGAAAAGGAATAACTTAGGAGGAAGAAGACTGACAGAGAAAGGCAGAAAATCAATGCTTAACGCCCTGTCAGCCAGTCCAAAGTGTTTTCGGCATTGAGAGCTCTCTCCATTAGTAAGGAGTTGAGGTAATGATGTATCTGTGTGAGAGCCGGCATCCCTCTCTCCCTACACACTTGAGCAGCCTGGAAGTAAGAGATTTCCAAGTGCATATAATCACTCTCTAAGATGGATTGTCTTTGCGGTGATGATAGATAACATTTACTGGGTGCTTACTGTGTCCCAGTATCTCTTCAGTGTCCCTTCCATGCATTAACTCATTTAATCCTCACAACAATTCCAGTAAACAATTTCCATTATTTTCCCATTATCCTCATATTACAGAAACAATGAGGGAAGCACAGAAAAATTATACAAATTGTTCTCAGACCATAAGATTTAAGCCCAGGAGCTCGGCTCCCAGAATATGTATGTATATGTAGTTATTATATATGTGAGTGTGTATGTGTAATTTGTATACCACATATCTATGTAGTTTATATATTACACACAGGTAATATATAAACTATATTTAGTTTATATGTGTGTATAAACTAAATGTGTGTGTATGTGTGTGTGTGTATGTGTTTGTGTGTGTGTGTGTAGTTTCCCTACTGGTGTTTTTCCTAACCTACTACTAAAACCTTGTCTGTATTCCCATCTAACTATGGTCCAACTCTTTTGTCCTCTGTTTATGAAAACTTGAGAACTACATTAGTTGTAGCTAACCTCTTCACCTCCCGTGTTTATCCCATCCCACTGAAAATGTGTTCTTCTTCTCTCTCTTCTATTAACATAGCTCTTACAAGACCATCATCAGCCCTTCTAGCTGCCAAGGAGACCTTTCAGACCTTGGACCTTTGTAACTTTTAAAAGAGTTAGCAACTTCTTCCAAGATTTTCTCCATCATTTAGTTTCTATAACCCTGAATACCCTTGTTTTGTTTTGTGTTTTTATGGCATCTCTTTTTCTATCTGCTTAATGTGCTATTCTGCTTTGGACTCTTAACAGTTGACATTCTCCAGATTTTCATTCTCATCCTACTGTTTTTCTCACTCTGCACAGTTTCCCTGTCTAATGCCGTCATTTTTGAACTTTTCATCTCTCATATTTATGTAATAATTCTACAGCCTGTAAATTTCCAGAACTGGATACAAGTCTATCCAGATTTATTTAAATCTAATTATCAGCTGAAGGTCCCCTGCATGGCAGATAGGCACCCTAAATTTAACATGTGTAAAGTTCAACTCATCGTCTTTTTCCCCAAACCTGTTCATCCTTCTTTATACTCTATCTCAGTTAATGGTACCAGGCTCCACCCATCGCTAACCAGAACATTAGTATTGTTCTTGTTCTCTTGCTTTACTCATCCCCACGTAGTGTCACTTTTTAAGGCCTTCTTCATTTATTTCCTAAATATTACCTGAATCTTATACTAATGATGACACTGGGAGTTGCAAGTGTCACTTCGAGTGCAAGAAACCCAACTTAAATTTCCCTGAGGCAAAAGGGAAACGATATAGTCTTGTGTTGCCTTGACTAGTGGAAATAAATACAGCTGGGGAACAAGGGAATTCATGCTACCAGGTGTCTCTAAATCTCTCAATCTCTTTCTTGTACCATCCCACTATGATCTCTCCTCTCCGTGTGTTGGCTGCCTCCCCTCTGGTAAGTCCAGGCTCACAGCAGCATATAGAAAGGGAAAGGTTCTTCCTCTCCTAACTTCAGTACTAGGAATGATTCTTATTGGCCCAGTTTGTGTTATAGCTCCACTTCTTGATCCGATTACTGTGATAGGGGTATGGGGTGACAGGGTAGGAGAACAGATTTGATTCATCCATGTAGTAGCCACAATTAGCATACTGGGAGTCATTTTTCTCTCTTCTCTGTCTCTCACCATTCTGTCAATCACCAAATCACACTGATCTTGTCTACTTGATATCTCTGCAATCCATCCACTTATTTCTTTCTCCACTGCCACTGTCACAGTCTAAGTCACCATCATTTTCTTTTCTGCATTACTCTAATTCACTTATAAATAGTCCCTGGCATCTACTTTTGCTCCTATCCAATCTAGGAGTTGACCTAGATCAGATTCTTTAAAACTCATTGATCTGATCATGTTTCTCCCAGGCTTAAAACTCTAAATGATTTCCCATTGCTTTTAGGACAGGTTCCAAAATGTATTTCAAATGGCCTACAAAACTTGCTTTCCTCTTTGAGCTCATCATTATCTCTCTTCTCCCAGATTTATCTGTGCATCAATCATGAAAATTTCCTTTTGTTTCTCAAAAAAATACTTTTTTTTCTACTTCAGGGCCTTTGCATACACTTTTTCTCATGTTTCTGTTTATATTAAAGTAGAAATAAGACATCCACATGGTTAAAAAAATCAAGCAGTACAAAAATCTATAAAATAAAAGTGGAAATCTTTCCTCTCACTCCTATTCTGTCACTCTTACCAAAAGTATCCAATGTGCCTCTTGTATATTTTCCTAAAATATATGTGTGTGTGTGTGTGTGTGTGTGTGTGTGTGTGTGTGTGTGCATACATTTTTTTGGAACAAGGGGGAAGAAATGGGCTTACTCTATATTCAGCAATATAGTCCAGAGATTAAAGTACAAATTCTGGAAACTGACTGCCTGAATTCAAATTCCATCTCTGTCACAAGATAGGCTTGTGGTCATGGATGAGTTATTTATTCACTCTGTGTCTTAGTTTCCTCATCTGTAAAATGGGAAATTAACAGGATTTACCTCATAGGTTGTTGTGAATATTAAATGAATACACATACATATACAAACACACATGGATGCTGATTCTACCCATAGCTGAGTATATTTATTTCATCAATACAATCTAAACTTAGAAAATAACTATATGACATACCATTCCGACTATGAGATGGTCCCAAGCCTAAATCCCATTTATCATCAAATCTCTAAAGGCTTAGACTGACTGGTTACATTCTGGGTTAACTAATAATCCTGAAAGCCTGGGCACTTTCTTTACCCAAATGTGCACCTCCTTTGACAAATGCCTACCTGTCCTTTAGAGAAAGGCAAAGGGAAACGTTATAGAACATATTCATGATGCTGCTTTATGGTTTTTCTTCAAAGTGTCTGGGCTTCCCCTTCATCTGTGGGCCTTTGAGTCTGAGAACTCTCTCAGGTCTAGTAACTGAGAAGCTATGAGGTTATGAAGACTTATTATTGTGGCACAAGTCAGCGGTCTGCTTGCCAGATGAGTTACATAGCTCCAATAGAATCTTGGTGGTCCAAGAATCCTATGATTAATTAACCACCACCAATGATCTCTGCAGATAAAAACCATTGTGGGAATCATTTTGACTCTGCTGCCTGTTATGCTAGCTATACCTCCTTCTGCCATCCTGAGATTTGTTCAGACCCACTAACTCCCCCAACATGTAAAGATCTGTAACTATACACTTTTAAAGGATCTTGGTGCTTTACACAGCAGTTTATTACTCTTAAAGACAGAATTGTCTGTCAAGCCGATTGAGGGACCAGAAGGGAATGAGTGAGTGAACCACGTATGACACTTTTAAGATGCTGAGTTACTTCCTCTGCCATATACCGTGGTTTCTCTCACATCAGCTTCCTTCAGTTGGATCACAATGAATACAGTTTTCAGTCAGCTGAGCATTACTCTTGCTCAAAGTAGCACGATGAGCCCTGAATCTCTGATGAATTCATTTATATTGGTGAATCAGACTAATGCAAAACTATGTGTTGTCCACCTTGGTCTAGCACTTTGGGATTCCATTCTCTCATATGTTCTCAGTATTTTTCCAAGACAAATGATCAAAGCTTTGTAATTCCTTTGCTGTTAAGCTTTATCTTTTAAGGTATAATTTGTGATGTGACCCTGAGGTACATAGGGTCTGATTCTAATTAAAGATCTATGGACAATTTAAAAATGGTGATAGTAGGCTTAAACAGAATTAACTTCCCATTACAAGGCAACTGCCTCTGATAACTTCATTCCCTGGTCTTCAAGCAAGACAGGAACAGATTGGACAACAGACTGGAGAGAAAGGATTGCTTCTGTTGGCAAAGCGTACTCAGTGGGATTTGGGAACCCTGAGTACCCTGAGTCATCTAAAGTCTCCCATTTCAATTATTGGGGACCCATTCTTTCCAAAACAATGTCTTAATTTTCAGTGGGAGACCTAGTGAGCTTGTGAATTCATTCTAGGCCATTCCACGTGAAACTGATTTATCTCTTTCCTTTGTGCACCACAGCCTACCGAAGTACTGTCCCTAATGCTAGTTTTCAGAGATATCAGCCCCTATCTGACCCAATCCTAAGTTTTCCCTATTTCTGAGGATTGGACTGCCTGCACATTTTTTGGACAGCTGTTTCTAGATTACTCAAAGCTCTCAGCTTTACAGAACAAAAATTTACCCTAGAGGCTATTCTAAACATGGGTTTTCCTTTCATTACATTTTACATTTGGCTACTGTTTGCATATAGGGAATCTAATAATTTTTTTAAGATTTTTTTTTTTTGATGTGGACCATTTTTTAAGTTTTTATTGAATTTGTTACAGTATTGCTTCTGTTTTATGTTTTGGTTTTTTTTGGCCTCGAGACATGTGGGATCTTAACTCCCCAACCAGGGAGCCAACCTGCACGCCCTGCATTGGAAGGCAAAGTCTTAACCACTGGACCACCAGGGAAGTCTCAAAGGAATCTAATAATTTTTATATTAATTTTTTATCATCCAACTTATGATTTCTCTAGTTTTTTGTTCTAGCTGTTATTCCAAGTATGTAATTATTATACCTGCAAAACTTTAGTTTTCTCATTTTCGTCAGTGTTTATACCTCATTTCTTTCTCTTGTATATTTGCTTTAGCTTATGTTTCTAGAACAATATACATAATGGTGGTATTAGTGGACATTCTTGTCTTGTTTGTGCCCTTAATTGTAATGCGTCTACCAGTGGTTCACCATTAAGCTTATTGATGCTGACTTTTAGTTTGAGAGAGGTACCATGCAATAAAAACTATTATTATTTTTATTTTATTTTATTTATTTATTTTGCGGTACGTGGGCCCCGCACTGTTGTGGCCTCTCCCGTTGTGGAGCATAGGCTTCGGACGTGCAGGCCCAGCGGCCATGGCTCACGGGCCCAGCCGCGCCGCGGCATGTGGGATCTTCCCGGACTGGGGCACGAACCCGCGTCCCCTGCATTCGCAGGCGGACTCTCAACCACTGCGCCACCAGGGAAGCCCAACTATTATTATTTTAAAAGCACCTACTTTTATTCTACCAAAGATGTTTGTGAAACACTGACTTAGAATTTCGTCAAATGAGGTTTGGGGTCACTTGAAAGGATCATATATTTTCTCTTCTGACCTCTTAGCATGATGTAGTTTGGCAGTTTTCTGGAATTTCTAATTTACATCCCATTATTTTCAGATATTTTAGTCACATCCCTCTCTTCTTAATACTACCTTGTCTTTTTCACGGTTTACTAATCTAGAGAATAAGAAAACTTATTTTGGATGCAAAAAAATCACTTTTAAGGTTGAGTTACTATACTTGATCAACTTTCTGAGTATCTCTCCTACATTTCTCCCTTCTCTAATTTTCCTTCTCCCCTCATCCCTTTTTCCTCTTCAATAACTATGCCATGTATGGTATTGGTGGGAGATTCATATCTCAGAACAACTCACAGTGGGTACTTACCAAATAACTTCAGTGAAATTTGACTAAAAGAGCATGTGAAAGTACATATAGACATGTGTCTTTGGAAATTGAGGTAGGGGATTCTAAAACAATTCAAGTTTATTAAATGCCTGCTAAGTTCCAGGCACATTGCTGAATGTGATTATGTCATAGTTTCAACCTTAAAGGAACCTTAAATCTGGTGAAAGACCACTAGGCAAGTACAATGCACTATGATAGCATGTTACCAGGGCACGTAGGAGGGACACCACTGTCTGGGAAGGGCCTCAGAGTGCACAATGTCTAGCTGAGTTCTGAAAGACTAACAAAGAACTACTTAACTGGCTTGAAACAATTGATAGAGATTCCAAAGCAGAAGGAATTAGATATCAAATTCTAGAAAGTGATTTAAAATATAGCCAATACTTGTAATTTTTCCTAATTTCAAATTTCTGATGAAACAATGTTTTGAGCTACCTTATAATGAAGTGCACAAGTAATTAACATGTCCTCCAGTTAATTGGTGGAAGCAAAATATCATATGATATTCTAAATAAGCCCCGAGTAGCTTTTCTACTATAAGATCGTAATTTTAGAGCACCTTTATGTAAATTTTGTAGATAGATCCTCTTCATCTTAGGAAAGAAGGACACAAGTATAAGATTTTTAATGACATACCACCAGCTATTAGAGCATATCAGACAAATGGATACAGGTCTGGAAATAACAAGCTGAGGGACAGTAATTAGATTTACTTGAGTACTATGTTTAGAGTAGAAGGTGTCACATATGAAAATTACCATCCTCATAAGTTTTCAGTCTTTACTAAGTGGTAGTACTAATTATGACTGTGATGGTGGTGGTAAGGAGAGTGAATGGTGTTAGGATTGAGGAAATTGTTTCCAGAGATGTACTGGACTTATAAGTTTGAGGTCTTATCTAACTTACTGGCGTCAAATGACATTAATAATTTTGTCATATGTCTTACACATAACACCTCATCTGAGATGACTTTCTGATGTTTCAAAAATAAAATCTACTCTTTAAGATTGAATATTTGATGCCTCTGAGGGTAAGTATAAAAAATGGCTCTGAAGGCAGTTCAAAAATAGTGGCAATGACAGAGTCATTGGAATAAGTACTTAACCTCATGAGATAACTATATTGAATAGAAAAACACTCAGTTGGATGCCATGATAAAAACTACGAGTTGTCCTTTATATCCATTTTCCTTCTTATGTGGTAGTAGAGCCCCCAGTATTTAGCTGGATCCATGACCACATGAAATAAAGACTATATTTCACTGCCTCCCTTCAAGCAAGATGAGACCATGCCACTTAGTTTTAACCAACGGAATACAAGCAGAAGTATCACATGGCTGCCTTGAATCTTCATTAATAGACAATCATCATGCATCCTTTGCCCTTTCTTCTTTGTCCCTTTATCCTCTCTACAGGCTAGAGTGCTATAAAATTGCTGGAGCTAAAGCAGCTAGTTTGGTCCATGAGGTGGCCTTGGAATTGAAGGCCATATAAGTAGTAGAATAACAAGATAGAATCCAGGTAATAAAAAAATTTTTATGAAATTGAGTCTTATACAAGTCCCAGACTTCTTACCTCCAGGCTTTTATGTAAGAGAAATAAGTGTATCTCTTTTGTAAGTCACTATCATCTGGGGTCTCAGTTACTCAAAAGAAACTTCATCCTATGTGATACACGTGAATAAATTCTAGTGTGTCTATTCAAAGTATCATATTATTTTCTGGCGTTAATATGTACGTTTAGAATAACAGTAAAAACAGATATATTTTGTAACATAACAAACTCAGTTAAGCTTTATAGTCCCATTAGTGTATTATCATTTAAATATTAATTTTCAAGAAAATTTCCAAGTTGGGAAAATATTGGCATACCCTCAGGTTGACCGGGGACAGGGGAGGTGGTGAGGAGCATTCCAGATACCCTTGTACAGACTTTATGGGAGGAGATGACGTCACTTGTGGTCTACCTGAAAATCTAGCATTGCTCAGCCCTTACCTATTTTTTCTAACACAAATATTTACTTGGTGCCCATTGTGCTATAGGCACTATTTTAGGGGCTGACAATAATGTAAAGATTACAACGAAGTCTCAACTCTTGTTGAACTTATATTCTATATTGTGTGGGTATAGATGATAAATAAGTAACCAAATAAATGCATAATATGTGAGAGACGATAAGTGTTATGCAGAAAACTAAGACAGGACTGAGAGGTAGAGTAGAACTGAGTGTGTGCTGGTGAGAGGGGTGATAATTCAGAGATTCTCCCTCAGTCTTCAATAAGGCAAACATTTAATGATCATATACTTAGGCCCATTGCTTTTATTATATTTTTTATTTTTTTAATATTTGCAAAAGATATATCTGATAAAGGACTGTTAGCCCAAATATACAGAGAACTCTTAAAACTCAACAATAAGAGTAGGAACAACCTGATTAATAAATGCTCAAAAGATATGAACAGATACTTCACCAAAGAAGATATACAGATGACAAGTAAGCATATAAAAAGATGTTCAGTGTTATGCATTATCTGGGAATTACAAGTTAAAACAATGAGATGTCACTACACATCTCTTAGAATACTGAATACTCAAAAACACTGATAGGAAAACACTGGTGAGAATGTGAAGCAATAGGAACTCTCAGTAATTGCTGGTGCGAATACAAAATGGTACAGCAACTTTGGGAGACAGTTCGGCAGTTTCTTGTGAAACCCAAAACTGTCTTACCATGTGGTCCAGCAAACATAGTACTTAGTATGAACTGAAAAGTATGTCCACACAAAGACCTGCTCACTGATTTTTAAAAAAAATTTTATTGGAGTATAGTTCATTTATAATGTGTTACTTCCAGGTGTACAGCAAAGTGAATCAGTTATACATTTACATATAGCCACTCTTTTTTAGATTCTTTTCCCATATAGGTCATTACAGAGTATTGAGCAGAGTTCCCTGTGCTACACAGTAGGTCCTTGTTGGTTATCTATTTTAAATATAGCATTGTGCACATGTCAATCCCAAACTCCCAATCTATCGCCCCCCAATTCCCCCCTGGTAATTGTTCGTTCTCTAAATCTATGAGTCTGTTTCTGCTTTGTAATAAGTTCATTTGTATCATTTTTTTTGATTCCGCATATAAGCAATATCATATGATATTTGTTTTTCTCTGACTTACTTCACTTAGTATGATAATCTCTAGGTCCATCTGTGTTGCTACAAATGACATTATTTCATTCTTTTTAATGGCTGAGTAGTATTCCATTGTGTATGTATATACACCACATCTTCTTTATCCACTCCTCTCAATGGACATTTAAGTTGCTTCCATGTCCTGGCTATTGTAAATAGTGCTGCAACGAACACTGGGGTGCATGTACCTTTTCGAATTATGGTTTTCTCCAGATATATGCCCAGGAGTGGGATTCTTGGATCATATGGTAGTTCTATATTTAGTTTTTTAAGGAACCTCCATACTGTTCTCCATAATGGTTGTACCATCTTACATTCCCACCAACAGTGTAAGAGGGTTCCCCCCATTGTTTTTAACATGTTCCAACTCCTGCACCCTCACAGGTGAGCACATACTGACACGCCAATGGCTTCCTCATTTTGGTCCCAAGAGCATTCTAAAGAATCATAAACTTAGACCTTCTGTAGTGCTTGAATTCTAAGATGAGAAAGATGAGATTCCATGTTCTTTTGCCTGTTTTGGGTTACTTTTTTTTTTTTTTTTTTTTTTTGCGGTACGCGGGCCTCTCACTGTTGTGGCCTCTCCCGTTGTGGAGCACAGGCTCCAGACGCACAGGCTCAGCAGCCATGGCTCATGGGCCCAGCTGCTCCGCGGCATGTGGGATCTTCCTAGACTGGGGCACGAACCCGCGTCCCCTTCATTGGCAGGTGGACGATCAACCACTGCGCCACCAGGGAAGCCCAGTTTCGGGTTACTGTTAAGGTCAAACATATGTCTTGACAATAAGAGCCTAATCTATGTTCAAATTTCACTATTCACATATTATCCAAGAGATGATACTTTTACTTCTCACAACATTTCTCAGCCTAGATAAATATATTTCTAAAATCACTTAACACTGGGAAAGTAGTCCTGTGGGAAAAAAGAAGCATGGAATTCAAGGTGGGGAAAGAACTGCATGTGTATACTGATCATGCCTTCCCACTCACTCCGGAGCATTGTTGGCAAGTCAAGGAGCTTATTTCTTCATCTGTGAGATGGAGCAAAATACACCAGCTCCTCTAGTTAAAGGAGATCCTCCTTGTGAAGAATGAGAAAGAACTATAGAACCCTAGACATTGTCAGTTATTATATTCACTGTTCTCTCAAGGACCAGGACATTTCAGGGCCTTGAGAGTCCCTGAAGCTCATGTGAAGACTGTGTGGGCTGAGAGCAGCACGTCCTGATAGGCAGAGTTTGAGTAAGCACGTGTTTGTTTAAACTTGTTTCCTTAATTTACTACAATCATTACTCCCTGCTGGGAAGAGCATATTCTCAGTGTTCTATGAAGAGTTGCAAATTAAAGGGAAATTTGCTAGGAATGAGCCCATCTCAGGATTTTATCTTTAAATATATATATATATATGTATTTATAATATATATATGTTTATAAAATATTTTTATTTGTATATAAAAATGAAATAAAACCTCTAAAAACAAAATTAGAAAGTGAGGTCAAGGAACTTCCCTGGTGGCACAGTGGTTAAGAATCCGCCTGCCAGTGCAGGGGACACGGGTTTGAGCCCTGGTCTGGGAAAATCCCACATGCCGCAGAGCAGCTAAGCCCGTGTGCCACAACTACTGAGCCTGCACTCTAGAGCCCGCGAGCCACAACTACTGAGCCCGCGTGCCACAACTACTGAAGCCCACGTGCCTAGAGCTCGGGCTCCGCAACAAAGAGAAACCAGCGCAACCAGAAGCCTGCGCACCGCTAGCCCCTGCTCGCCGCAACTAGAGAAAGCCCGCACGCAGCAACAAAGAACCAATCCAGCCAAAAATTAATTAATTAATTAAAAAAGGAAGTGATGTCAAGCCAGGAGAAAAATTGCATATGTGACAACTAGGGTTACTAATGCTTACAGTAGAAGGGACTTTGCAAAATCAATACGGAAGAGGTAAATGGACTGAGACAGGTAGGAAAGTATCTGACTACATAATTTCAATGCAAGCTTAACCTGCTTTGAGAAATTTTCATTTCTATTGGTTTTCAAAGAAAAAGATTAAAAAAAAAAACACAAAAGATGTCATCTTATCTATTGGCAAAGATTTTACAAAAATTAAAAAAAATAAAGCATGTCTTTGAGAAAAGGGAGAAATGGACCTTCTCATACCCTGCTGGTAGTTATATACACTGGTCCAGCAGTAATATGAATCAAAAGCCATGAAAATGTGCATAAGATCGAAAGGTCTTGAAAATGGAACCCTGCTGTTTTCATTCCCATATCTAGTTATCTAGTTAGAAATTACAAAGATGCACACAAAGTTTTATGTACCTACATATCCATCAGAGTATTATTTAGAATAGGAAACTGTGGAAACAATCTAAATAAATAACTAAGGGGATTGTTAAATCAATTAAGTAATGAATAGTAAGAACACTTATTGGTCTTAATATGAATTATTGTTTAATGAAAAACATGTCTGAGTTAATAAGCACAGCATATGTTCATGAAATGAATACATGGAGAGATACATTCCAAAAATGATGGGAGAATAAAGGGTTTTTGAGTTGAATTACATATCCCAAATTATCTGCAATGAATATGTGTTACTTTATAATTATAAATAAATCCCAATAAACAGAAGTTATTTGTTTTAAAAATTATTAAAGGCGGGCTTCCCTGGTGGCGCAGTGGTTGAGAGTCCACCTGCCGATGCAGGGGACAGGGGTTCGTGCCCCGGTCCTGGAAGATCCCACATGCCGCGGAGCGGCTGGGCCCGTGAGCCATGGCTGCTGAGCCTGCGCGTCCGGAGCCTGTGCTCCGCAATGGGAGAGGCCACAACAGTGAGAGGCCCGCGTACCGCAAAAAAAAAAAAACCACACAATTATTAAAGGCTGGAATCTTAAACTTGGTTAGAAAATTCAACTTAGATATGCAAGAAGACCACATTATTTTCTCTAATTAACTTCCCCCTTCTCTTGAACCCACATGTCCACTAAATAGCCAAGGTGAGTTTATCATGGGTCAGGGGAGGTTAAACATTTCCAATTAAAAGCAAATGAAAAAAAAAAGAAAAAAAAAAAAAGAAAAAAAAAAAAGCAAATGAACTTCTGGTTTAAGAGGTCATCTTAGGTAAATATTATGTCAATTCAAAGATAAGGTAATTTCTCTCCTCTCAAGGAGTCTTCTCTGCCCCTCATCCTTCCCAAAATGTTTCAGGATGCAGAAGGAGGATGATATATGTAGAAGGACGGGGTCTGCTACAGGTGGGCCTATGGATGTACTGTCAGGTTACACTGGCTTCTGAGTATTGGATAATTTTAAATGTAAGTTTTATTATTTTTCTGGTATGGTGAAGCCAACAGATCAGGAGACAACTGGCACTGAGAAGATAGTTTGTTACTCATGATTCCCAAGAAGAGGGGCTAGGTCATTGCATTCAGGGAGCCACGCGGGGAAGTACCAGGCTCAGTCAAGAGGCAGAGGGAACAAGGGGAAAGAGAGCAAGAGGCCTGACTGTGGTTTCCGTGGGAGGGAAAGAATGTTGCTAGCAAGGCAGGATAAGCAGGCTTAGGGTTGGCTAGTTTGAGTAATTTCAGCAGGATCTGGGCATAGGTACCTGGCTCTAGTTGCCTGGCACCTGGCCCTGGGCTGCTAAGGGCAGGAGAACAGTGGCCTTGAGGGTAAGGGCTCCAAAAAAGAGGTGGATGTGGTTTTGGTTTGGGGCTGGTTGGTGTGCATGTGAAAGATGCACTTGCAGGCCAGTGGGGTCCTTTAGTGCCTCTAGAAATTGGCTAGCCCTGGGAGAGCCAGTCTCTCCAGGATCCGCAAAGCCCCAGGGGTCCAAACGTCAGGAATGCATGGTTCGTACAGCTTCCCTTCCTGCACCCATCCCTAATGTAACTTCTCCCTCCTGGTCTTCAAGCAGCTGACACCTGCCATTAATGCACCCTGTGGAGTCTCCCCTTGATTCAGTCACAAAGTCCCATCTCTAGCCAGTTTCTTGTCTGGATTTGCCTCTTGTGGTTCCTGGTTCTCTTGGCATTTTCACTTCCCCTTGCATAGGCATGTGGCATTGGCCGGATCTTCCCTAAACCCCACACATCTGTAGGAAACTGGGGCCCAAACTCAGGCTCTCTGCCTGAACACTCACATTTGTTACTTTGCTATAGTTCAGGGCACATCGGAGGCAGCATTGTCCCAAAGTCTCAAAGGCAAGATGACGCAGGCACCACTGCTTTGGAGATCCCCCTCAGCTGTATTTTGGGGGAACAAACAGTTGAATCTGATTTCCTATCTTTCTCTCCCACTCTATCTTTCCAAATTTATTTCTTCCTCCAGGAGAGCTTTCCTCCTTTTCTTAGGGAAAGTTAACACAACAACCTCCTTCCTCCCTGGGCTATAGCTTATAAAAGCAACTCTGTGATGGAGTCACCTGGGCCGGCTATTACTATTGGAGCTATGAGAAGACCAAGAACTAGGTTTCACTAGTGATAAAAAACACAACGGTTTAGTATAGCAAAATATTATTCCTGCTCTAATCTCCCCCTAGTAGGTTGGCATCCCCACAAAGGACATTCATCTCTTGTGTATACCTTCTCTTTCCAGAAGGATAACTTCTCAGACTCTTCTACTCTCATCTCTTCAAGTTCAACTGGGAAAACATCACACTGGGAAAATCCTCACTTTTCTTGAATAAAAGTTGGTACCTTTCCCCAGAATGCTGAGCTTCTAATCCTAGCTCCATCTTAATGCCTCCTGGCCACCCACTAGGAAGCTTAGCCGAAACTGTAAGCAAAGCTTCCCCTAAAATGGCATAAAACTTTGATAAGTCTTCAAGAGAATTTACCACCCATGACTCTTACTGAAATAGTTAATAAAGGATGTAACTCAAGAACAAGAAATATGAATCCTGATGGAATGATTGAAATGTAAGCAACAATGAAAAGAACAAAAAATTTTAAATATGTTGGCAAAAACAATACACACAATGTTGTATGTTTTTAAAAATAAAAAACTAAAGAATACATTGATCAATAGTTTAAATAAATAAGTCAATGATTAGTTTGAAAAAAATTGTCAATGAACTATTGGCTACCATATGCAAAATTTTTACTAATTTGGCTTTTGATGTTAAATTCTGTTAATGTGTCTTTAACTATACTGAAGTTCCACATTTTTGTATAGAAAATCTGTCTACTTTCTCCTTTATCATTCTTTTTTTAAAAATATTTGATATCTTGATTAGAAAGTCTCATTCATATTCTAAGGTTATAAGAATATTTATGTAATTTTTAGAAAGTCTCATTCATATTTTAAGGTTATAAGAATATTTATGTAATTTTTAAGGACTTACATTGTTTCTTCTTTTACAAAAGTAAATAGAGTAGAGTAGAAATCATGATTTTAAAGAATATGAGGCTAAAAGGAGAAGAGCTCTTATCATTAAACCCTGAAGCTCCTGATGAAGACTTTAATTTTACCCTGAGAGTTGACTGCAAGAGTACCAATTATTTCTTCTAGTACTGAGAAGGTGTTGTGCTTCCAGAGCACGGGAACAATCCCAGTCTTACTGCTCTGGTATTTTTAATTAAAGATTGAGAGCATCAAATATGACAGGACATTGTATTTTCTTTTTTCAGATATTTTAGATTGCATTTTTTAAGTGCTACAAAACAGTTTAAATGTGTAATGAAATTATTGGGCTGGAAAAAAGTCCCAATTTGATGACAGTTGACTGAAGCAAAAGGTTAATTTTATTAAAGGCTCATGTAGCTGTACCAAAAAAAACAAAACAAAAAAACCCCCACCAAAACAACATAAAATAAAAATTTCCTTCCTATTTTCAGACCTATAGTATATTTTTTTCAGTGTGGACTGTAGGCCACTTTCCTATTTGTATTTATATATTGCAGCTAAACTAAAGTATAGGTTATAGGGGGAAAATACTTTCCAGATTCTCATGTGTCTCCCGATGTATTGTGTTTATACTGTGGGGCAGAAGAAACACAGCCTTTGAGGCCAGATGGTCCTGGATTAGGGTTGCCAGATTTAGCAAATAAAAATATAAGATGCCCAGTTATATCTGAATTTCAGACAAACAATGGATAATTTTTTTTAGTGTACGTTCTGTGCAATATTTTATCTGGCAACCTAATCCTGGATTGGATCCGAGCACCTCCTTTCCTGCTGTGTGACTTGGGAAGTTACCTAATCTCTCGGACTTTCAATCTCCACATTTTCAAACTAGGAAGAATAATCATTTTTCAAGTTTTTTAAGTCTTGGCATATATTTTGTATGCAAAAGACCTTAAACAATATCTAAAACATGATAGGTGCTTGAGAAATGTTAGATTCTTCCCCCTCTTCTGAGACTCTATTCATTCAGAGTCTATGCATGGAAATAGCT
Organism: Phocoena sinus; assembly: GCF_008692025.1. Lineage (NCBI taxonomy): Eukaryota > Metazoa > Chordata > Mammalia > Artiodactyla > Phocoenidae > Phocoena > Phocoena sinus. The sequence continues at coordinate 32,383,214 of NC_045766.1, forward strand.
ACAGTTATCAAGTTACAACCCTTCCTGTCAAAAAGTACATAAACCAGTAATGGATAAACTAATGAATTTGGATGCTGCCAGCCGAGATTTTAAGCCACTCTTTAATTAATTAATTCCTTGATGCCCATGTCACCCCTGCTATCACATAACAAGCATTAATAAAATAGATAATCAACAAGGACCTACTGTATAGCACAGGGAACTCTTCTCAATACTCTGTAATACTCTGTATATGGGAAAAGAATCTAAAAAAGACTGGATATATGTACATGTATGACTGATTCACTTTGCTGTACAGCAGAAACTAACACAACATTTAAAATCAGCTATACTCCAATAGAAATTATTTAAAATTTTTTAAAGAATAGAAAATAAAAAATAAACAATCTTCTGGTCCTGAGAGCTAGGAGGGTGTATAGGGGCTAGATTAGAACATTTGGATATTAAATTTTAAATATCCAAAATAGAAATGTTTTTTATTCCTTATCCCCATCTAATCATCTTCCAGATTTTCCAGTTTCAGTAAAAGGTGCAATCATTTATCCAGTGTTCAAGCCAAAACCCAGGATCCCAATCAAAATATAGGTGGGTTTTTCTACAGAAATGCAAAGAATCTAAAAAAACAATTTTGAAAAAAAAATTTGAAAAAGAATAGAGTACACCTAGCATCCAGATCTTGGTTTCTAATACTATTCCATAATAAAAGAAACCAGGGTTTCTTGAGTAAATGACTAATTCTTGAACTGGAGCAGGGAACATATTGGAAGAGCTTGAAAGCATCTCGTAGTGCTAAAGAGTAAGAAGTGTTAAAAAAAAAAAAAAGCTACAGAAAACAAAACTAAGAAATCAACCCTACATCATTGGATATTTATCAAAGTGACATAGACGCCAACAGAAAGAACTCCCAAGTTGGAACAAATTGAGCAATAAAATAAATAAGTAGTATTGGCTTATCATCCAAAATAAGAAATAAATATTCATGAGTTCATACGAATATAAATAAGTGATTAGGTAAGTAAATAATACAGGATAATAGACAAATCTCCCTTGCAGAACAATTCCAAATAGTTTATGTAGATACTCTGCCCTCAAGGAGATGGAGCATAAGTCCCTGCTTCTTAGCTGTGGACTGCGTACAGTAACTCCGTTCCAAAAGCTACAGTACGGAAAGTGGGGGAAAAGAGTAATCTCACGGTGGTGAGACCTGACAAGCATTACCTCAACCAGGTGGTCAAGGTCAATATCAATAGTGATAAATTATGCTGGTACCATGTACCCTTGATATGATGTGATGAAAATGCCATTTTACCTCTGTGGTCATCACTTAACCTCTTCATGCCTCAGTATCTTTAAATGGGTTTAGCAATAGTCACAATAGTCCTTACAGGATTGTTCTGAGAGTTAAATGAGTAAATAAATGTATGTGAAGTGATTAGAGGCTGCCTGGCACATAGTAAGCTCTATATAAGGAATAGCTCCTCTCTTTACCCATTAATTTTCTCTTTTCTTCAACACCCTCATTCAATAGTGATAGTGATAAATCCTATCACCTGTAGTTCCAAAATATAAAACTCCTTTCTCCATTTTTTTTTTTACTCCTAGTATGAAAGGGCAAACAGCCCTTTAATTTATGGCTTTATATTTACTCCTGTCTCCCTTCTCCAATGAGTGGTTTTTAAAAATATGAATGAGTTCATATTACACTCTTGCTAAATTCCTTCAGTGGTTTTTCTTGGCATCTCAAGTAAAGTTCCAGACTTCTTATCATCATCAGTGAGGCCCCTCTCGAGAGCCTGTCTATGCACCTTCCATCACTCCTCCCTTACCCCCTAGGCTCCAGCTATACTGGATGCTTTGACTTGTTTATTCTTGGAACTCAACTAGACTCCTTCATGCCTAGGGCTTCAGTGCCAGCTGCTCCCTCTGCCTAGAATACCTTTAAGCCAGATTTCTGAGTGACTGACTTATTTTTCAGCTCTTGATTTGAAATGCTGCCTTTTCAAACAATATTTCCTGGAAAACACAAATTTAAAGGAGCTGTCCATGTGCAGTTGGCATCTACCATATTACCTTTTTACATATTCTTTAGTTTGAAACAATCACAGAGAAAAGGTAGAAGTGTGGCACAAGGAAATTTTTCCCTGAACCACTTGAGAGTAAGCTGCTGACATGATGTCCCAATCACTCTTTACTATTTTAGTGGGTATTTCCTACCAGTATGGACATTCTCCTATATAGCTGCAAGACAACCAACAAAATCAGAAAATTAACATTAATACACTACTGCCTTTTAATCATTTGGCTCTATTTATATTGTTCCAATAATATCTTTTATAACAGAAGGAACCAGTTCAAAATCATACATTGCATTGAGTTATCCACTGTCTCTTCAATCTGGAAGACTTCCTCAATTTTCCCCTTAACTTTCATGACCATATTACAGGCCAGATATTTTGTAGAATGTGCCTCAATTTGGATTTGTCTGTTATTTCCTTATGATAACATTCAGTTATGTATCACTGGCAAACATATCACAGAAGTGATGCTGTATCCCTCTCATTGCTTCCTCCCCGGTGGCACGTAAGTTTGATTCCATCCTTTACTACATTACAGGTAATGTTCACTGTGATCACTTGATCAGGATGGTGTCTGCCAGGCTTCTCTACTATAAAGTCACTCATTCCCCTTTGCAATTTGAAAGCATTTTGTGGGGGAGGTACTGAAACTGTAAATATCATTTTCCTTGTCAAATTTCCCTTTTTTTCTTTTATTTATTTATATCTGGGTGAACTAATGGTTCCCTATTTTATTCAGTATGTTTTAACCCATTGCTATCATGATTTATCTCAATGCTCAAGCTGCCCCAGATTTGGCTAGTGGGGGCCTCTCCAAGCTGACTTCTTTTTCCTTAGACATATTTCAATCATCATTTCAGTGTTTTCTTGCTTTCTGGCATGATAAGACATTCCAGGCTCATCATGGACTATCCCTTTCCTAGCCCTTGTATCAGACATCTTTTCAAGGAGAGCTGTTTTCCTCTTAGTGGAAAATTGTGTTTAGAATTCAAGATCTCGGGCTCCAAGTATGGTCACTGTTATCAGAGTTTGGTGCTTGAGCCCTCTCAGTAGAAAGATCCAGAGAATAGATATTTTATATATCATATAATATATTCTCTAGACCTCTCCACTGAGAGGTCAAACATGTAATATATTTTTATATATTAATATATAATTGTATATTAATATATAATTATATTAGAAATGTTCATTATATATTATAAAATATATGTATTTTTATATACATTTATTTCTGTACTTATCTACATATATATTAAAAATTATACATTTTCCAATCCAACCATACAGGCAGGATTCAGTCTAGTTTTCTCATTTTCTGAATTTGTAGCTCCATTTTCCAACAGTGAGAAACCTGACTTCCACTGTCTTTAGTACATTTTCTCATACGATAAATCTCCCTGTATGTAACCAATCTTCGATCTCCCCCATCCCGCCCGGCCCCTGCAGGTGTTCTCCCCCTGCTCAGGCTCTGATGACCTGCAGCAGTGGCTTCATCCCCTCCTGCTCCTCTCTCTGCACCATCTAATAGTTTCAGGATTGAAATGTCCAGAAAGGGAAGAGAAAAGAAAGAGGTAGAGGAAGAGGAGGTCTGTTCCATATTCTTTATGGAAGTTACCACGGTATAATTTACTCTGTTTACTTTCTTTCTTTCTCTTCCTTCCTTTCTTTCTTTCTTTTTCTTTCGTCCTTCCTTCCTTCTTTTCTTTTTGTACATCTCTCCCAGCTAGAACATAAACTCTGCAATGTCAGGTACCTTTTCTGTTCTGTTACTGAAAACCTGGGACATTTGGGAGGCAAGCAGTGGATATTTGTTTCTTCTGCAGTGCACACATAGAGGATTAAAAAAACTTAAGTCTCTTATTTTTCTTTGAAGTTAGTTAGACTTAAGTCTCTATAACAACGCAGATAGCAATCAGTTTAATTGCAGATTTCACATCCAAACAGGTTGTTTTAGACTTACAAAGGCATAATTTTAAAATAATAATTTTGTCAACTTTGGAGTTATTGTCACCAGGATAAAGATATGTATACTTCTTGATGTTTAATAACTTATTACTTAAATTTTAGAAAATATCTTACCTATAACACTTCCCCCCAAAGTTAATTCAGTTGAATAGGCTAGTAAATAAGTCAATGGAATGTTTAGAAGTTAATTCAATGGAAAATTTACTTTGTACACTTAAGTCATGTAATTTCTTTAGGTTTTTGTCCTAATCCATGTAATATACATATTGCCATTTTGATGGGTTTGTAGCAGAGAAAAACTGGTTTAAATATAAATTACCTTCTATCTATGAGGGAAGTAAATAACATGATTCATTATGTGAAGAGATTGGTTTATTTTTTCCCATTTCCTGATGTGATCACTTCCAGAGGGACAAGCTTTTGATTTGGAGACATTCTGCATGCTACAGCATGTCCCATGTGACATGCTAGTTGCTAAAATAACTGTATTTTCCTGAAAATACCAAACTAAACGGGAGCCTGAGTCATCAGTGTGCAATTTGCTGCTATTATATTTATTGAAGTTTTCCTTAGTGTTTAAATAAATGCATAATGCCCAGATAATTCTGGATCCTTTCTCTGACCTCCCCTACTCTGGCTTTGATACTCAAAAGCACAATCACAGGGCAGTCAATTACACAAAGAGGTCAAAATATTTTATAAGTTAGAACTCACATAATATCTCAGGTTCTGCTAATTAAGGGATATGCAATCATTTGATCTAGGTTGGACATATCTTTGCAATCTCTCTGCATACAAATTTGCTAAGCAAAGTTGCAGAAGAAATTGGATTGCAGGATATCCAAGTGGTTAAACTGCTTTTCAGAGCCTTAACCTATTTTTGTGAACAAATTCATTTCTCTAATAAAAATCAAATCATTTTGGAGCAAAACTTCAAAACATTGTCTCCTTACTTGGAAATATCTTATTAAAAATAGTATATTATCTATGTACACTGATAGCTACATATATGTATTCATTTGAAATTAATAAATCTGAAAGTCTTTTTTTCCTAGAGGTCATACATTTTCGAATTTAGACTCTTCATTTCATCAGTTAGCAAGTTTGTGTAATATAGCTTTTATTCAATGAAGCAGCTTAATAAGATAAATAGAATTTTATGTTTGGTGACTCTGTTCACGAAATTGATGAAACCACACATTGTTGATTGATTTCTGTTAGTTAAATGCATACCTTACAATGGACTTCCCTGGTGGCACAATGGTTAAGAATCTGCCTGCCAATTCAGGAGGCACGGGTTCGATCCCTCATCCAGGAAGATCCCACATGCCATGGAGCAACTAAGCCCATGCGCCACAACTACTGAACCTGTGCTCTAGAGCCCGCAAGGCACAACTACTGAAGCCCACGCGCCTAGAGCCCTTGCTCCGCAACAAGAGGAGTCACTGCAATGAGAAGCCCGCGCACTGCAATGCACAGTAGTCCCCACTTGCTGCAACTAGAGAAAGCCCATGTGCAGCAACGAAGATCCAACGTAGCCAAAAATAAATATATTAAAAGAAAAAAAAAAACATACCTTACAGTTCTCAATTTCCTCTTGTAGCTTTTCTTGATTCCCTGAACATTTTTTATCAAGAATTTCAACTTTACTTTGAAACCACTGAAATACATTTCTGAATAGATTTGGGTTTAAGAGAATGCACAGTAACATTTTATTTTGAATTTTATTTATTTTTTTATGCAGCATTGTCTTATTAGTCATCAATTTTATACACATCAATGTATACATGTGAATCCCAATCGCCCAATCACAGTAATATTTTTGAAAAAGAAATATTGTTTTTGGCAACAAACATCTATCTAATGACAAAGAAATCTACCTGACTCAAAGATTTCCAATGTCTCCAGAGTTAAATGGCCATGGGGCTAGCCAGAGAAAGCATCAGTTTCCTCATCAGAACTTTGGGGATTATAATAATATATGTATACTTCTTAGGATTGTCAGCAGATTAAGTCAGGTGATCTCTGTAAGGAAATCAACATGGTGTTTGACACATGATAAGTGTTAATAAGTGTTATCTGCTATTATTTCTATTGTAATTATTATTATTTATTTTTTTGCGGTTCGTAGGCCTCTCACTGTTGCGGCCTCTCCCGTTGTGGAGCACAGGCTCCGGACGCGCAGGCTCAGCGGCCATGGCTTACGGGCCCAGCCACTCCGCGGCATGGGGGATCTTCCCGGACCGGGGCACGAACCCGTGTCCCCTGCATCGGCAGGTGGACTCTCAACCACTGCGCCACCAGGGAAGCCCTATTGTCATTATTAAGTACATTGGAAAGAGAAACTCATTTAAAATATTCTTTCATATGTTGAATATAAATGTTTGGGACTCAGGCACTATAGATTTCATCAAGTGCTGTTTTTAGCTTCCTATAGATGTAAACTTTATCTCAGCACTTGGCGAGGCTTCTTTTGTGAAAGCTCGATGCCAGTTCCATACGAAAATGAAGGTTTAAACCAAGTTAATTTTTGAGAGTGAAGCTTGACCCCTCCCTTAAATGGCAAAGCTTTCTAGTTTAAATTAGTTTATTACACACCCCCAAGTCTTAGTCAAAAAGGCATATTTGAACAGCAGTTGACATTTTCTCGATGACTCATGCTGCTCACTACGAGGTAAAGTGCTGCAATCCAGCATTGCCCTTGGGGAATGTTGGAATACTTGGGCAGATTTGTCCTGGGCAACTGTGATTTTTCTGTTTGATGTTTCTTTGGCCTCTTTGTTCACTGTCCGTTGTCACTCTATGCCTTTAACAGTTCTGACCTTGTCTCATTTCTAAGAGAGCATTTGGACTGAGACCAGGTTACCAAGTGAAAGGAAATGCCTGAGCAAGCAGAACACGTGACAAGTATATATACAAGGGTAAACCAGTTGGACTAAGGTGGCTGCTCTGCTCCCTGTGGAGATTCTGAGCTGGGAGTTTTGAGATTGCTGAAATTCTATCAACAGGCTAAATGAGACAGTTTACAATTAAATCTGGAGGTCTTGGGTGAACATAAATAGGTTCTATTGAGGAATGTTTCATTTAGTGGGGAGACTGAGAATGCCATCGATTCCACTCTCAGTAGCACGAAATAAAAATGAGTCATTCTTGTTGCATAATCAGTTTGACTCCTGAGTCACACCAGTTCTCCAGAAGCAGCTTCACCTGCTTTCCTACAGATAGAGATCGAATTGTTATTTTAATTACATTCACAGTGTCTGTATTTTGGCTCACACGATGCAGTCTGATGCAGAAATTAGTTAATTTGAATCTCCTTTTTAATTTTCTCTTGATAAAGGAACTTCTTGTATGGTTTTACTAATTAGACTCTTTGTCACTTGAAATCATTCCATATTGACATCTGTCGTCTTTCAACTTTGGAACTTTTTTATTGGATGTACAAGTTTATACTAAGTCTCATATTTTAACTTCTTTATGGTAACAAAAATTTGAAAGTATACTATCCTTGATTTATCTGCATTACTCAACCATATCATCTACCTATTATCACATCTGTTATTTTTGTAAACAAGATGTTATTATTTAGTTGATTCAATATTTCTATTTATTTCAATGATCTCAGAGCCTAATTAGTTAGTTACTTAAACAAACATCCATTAGGGTCTTTTTGTTTATCACTTTGTGTATTACTAGTGGCTAGCAGAATGCCTGGTATATATTAGATGCTCAATAAAAGTTCATCATGAATAACTAAAGAAATACATGTTGATACCAGGCCTAGTGTTACCTTTGTTGTGACACTGTGAAGAACTTGATGAAAATGCTTTTGTTGTTGTTGTTTTAGGTGGTGTATTTTTACTAATCCATCAGCTTATTCACTTGTTTTTTGTCATTTAGTTGAAGTTTTGCACGATATGATTTTGTCAGTACAGAAAAATGCAGAAAGAGGGTAGGTCCATCAGTTCCGTCACTGTATGCCTGGCAACTCACTAGGTATCAGATACACAGTAGATGCTCAGTAAGTATTTTTTGATTCAGTGAATGAATTCAGAAAGCTCATAATAGGATGATGGATAAAGAAGTAGAATTCTAATTTATTTGCTTGTGGTGAGAGCTATGGGCAGAACATTCCCTTGAATACTTGTCCCAATCACAAGTTCATTATCTCCTTGTGAGAAGACAAAGACCAACTATAATTGTCTTCAGAATTGGGAGATGACTATGAAATACCCCTTAACTACAGTGGGCTTCTTAAGTCGTATGGAAGCAACACATGTCTTCACCCACAGCCCCAGTCATTGAAACCGTATCAATCCATGGCTCAAAACATACCCTCCATTCAAGAGCCCAGTCATTTCTGCTAGTGTTTCATGTGTTCAAGATACTCCATTGATGACTGTATCACCTCCGATAACCACATGACCTTTGAAAACCATATAATTTGTTCAACTATGAAAACCACTGTTTTTAAGACCACTCTTAAATATGTCAATCTTATAGCTTACACTTCTGATAGCAAAATCATTACTTTTAAGTTACAGAAGTCCTCAATGTCTTTCTTATTCACTCATTGGAAAAATGACTAACAAAGCTGTAGACTTGTAAAAATGATAGATTTTTAAATGAACCATACTTTTGTTGCTTGTTACTTTCCATCCCAACTCAAAATGTTAAGATCAACATCTGATTCCAGTCTACATGTCTGTGGTTCCTTCTGCACAATCATGTTGCTTAAAACCACTTTTGTTAGATCATAAGGGATGATGGAGAGAAAATATGTATAAATAACATATATAGAGAGTACATGAGGGTAGGACAAAGTACTATCAATAAAACAGATCATAGGAGAGGCAGTGGGAAAAGGCTGTGGAAAGAGGCTTTACTCAACAAATATTTATTGAGCACTTACTATGCATAGGCATATTTACTTGTGGTGTACATTGCGTAATGGATCCCACATCCTAATCTTTAGAACCTATGAATGTTACCGTATATGACCAAAGAAAAAGGTCTTTGTAGATGTGATTTAGTTAAGTATCCTGAGATGAGGAGATTATCCTGGATTATCCTGATGGGTCCAATGTAATCACAAGTGTCCCTATAAGAGAGACAGAGGGAGATTTGACACACATAAAGAAGGGGTGTGAAGACAGAGCAGAGAGAGGTTTGAAGACGTTGGCCTAGGAGATTGTGGTAATACATCCACACACCAAGGAACGTCAGCAGCCATTCCTTAAAGAAAACTGGAAGAGGCGAGAAAAAGATTCTCCCCTAGAGCTTCCAGGAGAAGCACAGCCCTGGCAACTTGATTTCAACCCAGTGATACTGATTTCACACTCTGCTTCCAGAACCATGAGATAATAAATTCCTGTTGTTTTAAGCCACCAAGCTTGTGGCAATTTGTAACAGATCATCGGGAAACTTGTACAATGCCTGAAGTTATAGCAGTAAAGAAAAACAGTAAAGAACACAGTAAAGAAAAACAGTCAAGAAAAACAGACACGAGTCTGGCTCCTCACTTACTTCATGTATGATTCCAAAAAGTAGGGTAGAAATTCACACCTCCTACTCACCTACTATGTTGCAGGCATTAGGCACATTCTTTACATCATTTCGACCTTCACAACTACATTGTTTTTGCCTGACCAGCATTCACATTTTTACGAATAGCTTTTATACTGCTGTCAATAGTATGATTGGCTAATAATAATAATAATAGCATTTGCCTCAGATGACATATATTTTCCAGTGTTTTGTTCTTATCCAAAGTAGCTATACTTAGCAGGTTTCTTATTTTAACCTGTAAACTTAGCCTTAAGGCTACCAGCTACTCTGTCTGGAATGAATATTAGGGAAAATGTGAAGAACACACCCTAGCCTTCACAAGAAGAAATTATTCTTATTTGCCACCATCTGACCAACAGTTACTTATCTCTAAATGCTCAGGAATAAGCAGGAAGTCATTGCCCTGAAGAGTAATCCACGGATCCTGGGGGTTAGGAAGGGATGGGGTAAAGGGGTAAAACACCAAGGCTGGTAGGTAACACATACTTTCATCCACTCCTATGCCCAACCCGGCCTCAGTGTTGCTCTGATATTTCTCCTGAGGACATCAGCCCCAGTGGTGGTTGTCGTAGAATTGTGAGGCCAGGAGGCTAGCAATGATTGTCCTAAGGGAGCACAGTGGGCAAGGGAAAGAGCAGAACTTGATTTGATTAACCCTCTCTCCGCCGCTGACCGCTGCCTTTAACCCTTGACCGAAGGCTCACCGTCTCCCGGCTCCACCAACACACACTCATTCCAGTTTTCTGACAGTTTTCTCTCATATTTGTTTCTTGTTATGTCTTGGAATCTGTATTTAGTTCATACGATGAGAGCTACAGAAGAGAGGGCTCCATCGCCATCTCTCTGGGGTGGAGTTGGACTGTACATCATGGGCGCCCAGCTGTCCTGTTACTATGAAACCTGCTGGACTCACTGCCAGAAGTTTTGTTTCTTACCAAATAGCTAAGACGGATCCAGCTCCTTAGGGACCTGTAGGCTTCAGGAACCATTCGACCATTTCTTTGCCAAATGTGTATAACCTGAGATGCTTCCCCTTACTCTCCACTGACTCTGGAAAGCTGGGAGGCCGCATTAACTCTAGTACTTTTTCCTCTTAACTTTTATATCTGGTTTGCTGTATTCTCTATGTAAATGCCAACATGGTTAGAGGAAAAGGAACTTTCCTTTCGTTCCATCTTCAAAGCTCCGAAATTAGTCTTAACCAAATTGAAGCACTTGGACAAGGGGATGAGTACAATATTAGAGGCAAGCCAAACAGATTCTCCTGAAAATGTGAACCTTGGGTAAAATCTCATAAATTCTGAAAAAACATTGGAATTGGTTGATTTCAAAGACAGTGCTCCCATTTGCTTTAGTTCCAGTCTTCAATTTTAGTATCTTCGTTACTTTGCTCAAGTTAGGCAAAGTCCATTTGTTTTGCTTATCACCCCAAACCTTAATCAATTCACCTAACTTGCAGATTATTAGGAAAAATTAAATAAGATAAAGTATGCAAAGCATTGTGCACAGTGCCTGGCACAAGCATTTGATGGATGTAAACTTCATATTAGTAAGGCTGAGGGTGAAGATTAAATGAAAATGATACATACAGGTGCTTTGTGAAAGTTATAAATGCCAGCTATTAGAAGTTTATTATCATTCTTACTCTGAGAAGGACAATTCAACATATGCAGATTATAAATTCCTTTTACTTGAATTCATGTTTTTTTTTTTTTAATTTATTTTTGGCTGCCTTGGGTCTTTTTTGCTGTGCGTGGGCTTTCTCCAGTTGCGGCGAGCTGGAGCTACTCTTCATTGCCGTGCGCGGGCTTCCCATTGCCATGGCTTCTCTTCTTGTGGAGCACGGGCTCTAGGAGCACAGGCTTCAGTAGTTGTGGCTCACGGGCTCAGTAGTTGCGGCTCATGGGCTCTAAGGCACAGGCTCAGTAGTTGTGGTGTATGGGCTTAGTTGCTCCGCGGCATGTGGGATCTGCCCAGACCAGGGCTCGAACTCGTGTCCCCAGCATTGGCAGGCGGATTCTTAACCACTGCGCCACCAGGGAAGTCCCTGAATTCATGTTTTTTAAAGGTTCAGTCTTGTGCTGTTCATGCCACTACATTAGAACTTATTGTACTTATCCTTTCTCTTTAGATAAACAATGGTAATATGTCCAAATTAATCCAGTTGGAATTAATGAACTTAGCCTATTGGAAACATAACATACTTTAGGTACATTTCTGAAGACTCCATCTCAACATTAAACATTTCCTTAAGAAATTAATAAAATCTGCCGATGGTTTGTCTCATCTGACCATCTGGGTTTCCACACTAATTGCTGCAGGTGAGTCACTCTTTCTGTTGAATTTTTAAGTTCAGGCAGAAACAGCATTTTGTTCTTTATCATTCATGCTTCAGTTCACACTCACTCACAAAAGAGAATTCAAACAAACAGATTAAGAAAAATTAGTAGGGGCATAATCCCAGGGTATTTCCATATGCTTTCATCGGAAAGTAGGTTTCGGCCCTTAAAAGTTAAATATTTCTAGATAAACTTAATTAAAAAACAGATACAACCTTTAAGTAGAAGAAATAGAATTCCAGGTCTGCACCTCTTGGTGTAGTCAGTGCATGGCTAAACTGTCTTCCTTGCCTAGATAGAGCAAGTGTGCCTATTCAATAAGCCAATTAGCAATCATTTTATGAGTGCGTATTTTTTTTGTGCTCAGCCACTGATATTGCTGTTACAGAGGTTACACAAAACATACAACCTCTCCATACAAAAGAAGTTAGAAATTTTAGAGTCATAGGACTTAGTTGATGATCCAGCTTTACTATCTATTAAATATTGTATCTAAATTTCCTCAGCTGAAAATTAAGGAGACTGATGGGTTTATGGACCACTCGAGGGGATGCTGCCATCAAATATTGCCTATGAGAATGCTTGATAAATATCTAGAAAATATTTATTATAATTACGTTGAGATATAGGGATCGGGGAGCTTATATGTTAACTAGGAAGGCATTATCAAATAAAAGGTAACTTTACCATCAAGTGCAAAGTTAGTAGTATAGATTACTTTTGGAAACATTCACCACTTGGACCAGAATTTCATGGAGTCAGTGAAATTTTAAATGATAATTTTCCTATCTTCATAAATATCACCACCTTGGAGTCATATTTCATACTTGTATTTGATCCATCAGAAAATCTTGTTGGCTTTCCTTTCAAAACAAACCTCAAGTCTGTCCACATTTTCCCACCTCCACTGTTAAGACACTAGTCCAAGCCTCCATCATCTAGCACCTGGCAAAGTGCAGAAGTTCCCTAACTGCTCCATCTCCATTTACTTTTGCACCTCTCTTAATTATTCTCACAACTGTCAGTGACTCTTAAAAATGTAAATCGTATAGTATCACTCTACTGTTACCAACTCTCCAATAGCTTCCCATACATTTAGAATAAAATGAAAAAATGATTACTGAGGGCTAGAAAGCTCTCTATATCTATCTTTAGACATAAATATTATATCTAAAAACTTAAAGATTTAATAGAGAGTGAAGCTGAAGCTTCAGCTAAGTCTTGTGTCTGCCTCTGCAACCTCGCTTCTCACTCCTCTTGCCTCATTCACTGGCTCCAGTTTCTTTCTCATCACATGCAAGTTCCTGAAACCTTGAAGTCTTTGCACTGGCTATGCTCCCTAACTGGAATGTTGAGTTTTACTTCATACCAAATATAAAAACACACATACAAAAAGTAATTCCAGGTAAATTGTGAAAGGCAAAACAATTTTCAAAAGGGAAAACAACAAACAGTTTAGAAAGCAATATAATACCTTCATCATTTTGGGGAAGAAAAAAATGTATGAGATAGGACACACATAAAACACTAACTATAAAGGAAAAGATTACAAATTGGAGTACATTTAAATAAAGAACTTGTGTTCCTCCATAGAGATAAGAGAGTAAAAACAATACACCTTGAAGCTGTATACTTTTTTTTTTTTAACATCTTTATTGGGGTATAATTGCTTTACAATGATGTGTTAGTTTCTGCTTTATAGCAAAGTGAATCAGTTATACATATACATATATTCCCGAAGCTGTATACTTTTGTGTGCCTCTCTACACAAATGTGCCTCTCTACACATACTTTCACACATAAAGGTTACAAACTTAGGAAGTGTGACACATGAGCCCCAGAGGTCTGGGCAGTGAAGGGAGCCATGGTAGAGAGAGCGCAGGACCTCTAATGCTGCCTAAAGTGGAAGGGAAATGCATGGTGGAGGTCCCCGAAGGAAGATGTGATGGGAAGGCAGAGAATGTAGTGAGAAGCCGGAAATTGGGCCTCATCTCTGCAGTACCTGGCAACTGTCCTAAAAGACACATTCCTGTCTAGCTTGTGTGTGAAAGGTTGTTTTGAAATAACTCCATCTCTTTATTCTTAGCATTCTCTTCAAGATGTGCTTCTTTCTGTAAAAGCTCATTACAAAAAGCTAAATCACTTTAGATACAGTTTTACCTTTTTTCTACTGAAATAAATAGAACAAAATTACATTCTCATGAAATCCAATTAAAATACTAGATGATAATCCCACAAAGCGGATTTTACATGCCGGTTAATTAGTTCAGGTTTTATCATTTTCAATACATAGTAGAGAGAACAGCTAGTAGTTTAAGCATTAAATTAACAATGAAAACTATCCCTGACTCTCTGGTAAGCCATGGCTAAGGAGAACTCAATATTTCACACCCATCAGGACTGTGCTCAAATGTATTACGAACCTGAATAGAAATGTTATACCATATATAGTCGTTTTTCTTTCAAGTCAAGAATTTCAATTTGTTACTGTGGGAAATAAACTCATCATCATTTCTAATTATCTTGACTGAGATTTAAAACAAATGCCATTCATTATTGTAAATATTTAGCCAGTAATTATTAAATAGATCAGCCCAGCATGACTATTCCAGCTGGAGGAGTAGAACAGATTTCTTGCTGCTCATGTTACTGTATAAACTATCCTTTAAATAAGGATGAGGATGACAGGACTGATTATTTCTGCTCCTGGGATTCATTACATTCTCACAACACACTTGCCAGCTGAAGTCCATATAATGTCAGACAGAGCTCAAAGGAAGTTTTCAGATTATTTTCATCGTCTGAAGTTCCATTTTTCAGCACTAGATATGTGAAGCGGTCCACCTTTAGTATAAATCTGACTCATTTGCCAGGAATAGGGCTCCCGATGACTACACTGTAACTTTTCCTTGCCTTGATTCCTAATCACAATCTATATTTCACTATGTTTAAAAATAATATTCAAGTGTAATTATGCATGCTGTTCTTGAAATACCTTTGTCTCTGCAATGTGCTTTTTAATTTATTTTGTGGTACGTGGGCCTCTCACTGTTGTGGCCTCTCCCATTGCGGAGCACAGGCTCCGGATGCGCAGGCTCAGCGGCCATGGCTCACGGGCCCAGCCGCTCTGCGGCATGTGGGATCTTCCTGGACCGGGGCACAAACCCGTGTCCCCTGCATCGGCAGGCGGACTCTCAACCACTGCGCCACCAGGGAAGCCCATTGTGCTTTTTAATATGCATTACTATATGTAAGTTTTTCCTAAAAGAAGTTACCAGAAGTCTAATTAGTATTAAAGACATTTTATCTATCTGCCTATAATATACACCTCAGAGACTATTTCAAATATAAAGGGCCACAAAATAATGAGGTTGGGGGTACAAGTCATTATTACTATTACACTTCTCACATGAATTTCCAGTTCTGAAATACATACATTTTAATGGATTTTAAATAATCGTACAGTTTTCTTTATGACTTAAAATCAACCGTAGTAGTTAGTGCACTTGTTGACTTTTTTCTCTTAGTGTTGATGTTTAATCGTTAAAGTGTCTTTGTTTCATTCAACTTTCCAAGGATTCTCCTTGTTATCCAAACTTAGGAAATGAAATTTTAATTTAGACCATGCCTCTCAAGGGGTAACCACTCTTTCCTCTCATGTGACACATGACCACCCCAAGAAATATGAGTCAGATCTTCCAAACATCTGATAATATTGTCAACACGTCTCCAGTTGATCGATATTTCACTTTGTTCATTAAAAAATGGATGAAAAACAGACATAATTGCCACAGAAAGTTAGCCTCTCACCACAGGGATAGGAGAAGCTTGATTTCCACCTCCATAGCCACCGTATAAGCTGCTACTCATCTGGTTGTGTTGTCCTGACCTATGGAAAAAGAGAATGGGTAAGTGCTAGAGCACAACTCACCACTCTAGCCCAGAAATCTCAAAGAAGACAGAAGTAAATGCCCAAGTGTGTATGATGCATCTCAGTGTTCAGAACACTAGAGTGTAGATACCCATTACATCTTTAACATATAGCACCTGGCTATATTCGGACATGGCTGGCGTCATAAGGAGACAAGACTAGCCTCTGAATAGTCATCTTGGTAGTTGGAAGAGTGGAATAAGAAAACAGGATGGGGTATGCTGATAAGGCTGAAGGACTGATGTTTCCATACTATCCCCAGAGAATTTCATGGAGGTGATCAAGTCGGTTCTGGGATCCAGGAGGGCTGGGCAATGCATCAAAGCCTGAGGTCTCTCCACCTACCCTGGCTGAGCATGAAACTCCAGGCCTCCTCCGCTCAGGGCAGTTTGGTCTGAGTTAAGACACAGGATGCCTAAGAGCAGCAAAGAGCCGCCAAGCTGCAGCTTTCCTGTTAGCGTGTATGTGACTCCACTGTGAAACATGAAATTGAAAAGGAGCTCCTTTGCGAACTCCTGCCCTCCGGTTCTTTAATACTTGGCTTTTCCAACTGTTCCTCCAGACAGACTGTGAGCTGTTGGCAGTAGGGGTTGTAAAGTCTTAGGGTTTAGCACAGGGTCAGTTAAAAGCACAAAGCATTTAGCAATTGTTTGAATGACTTACGAATTAGCGAATGGAATTTTAAAGAAAACTGATCATAATATTAAAATAAATATAATAGTAATATTAATGGATCAAGGAAGAAGGCAATTGATATTCAAGACATAATGAATCCATAAACACATAAAAACAGAAATAGTCAACTTTCTATTTTTAATATCTTCTATATTTAATAATCTTTAATAATTTATACTTTGCTATATTTAATAATCATTTTAATAATATTCAATAATTTTATATATTTAATAATTTACTAAACATGAAAATACATAATAAATTAATATAAAAGACAGTACTTAGACTATTTGCAAAATGTTTTAGCAATAATACCCATAGTTAGTGAGGATGCAGTGAAAGATATCCTCATGTATTATTAGGAGCAGTTTAATTAATAGAGCCCTTTAGAGGAGCAATATGATAATAAGAATCAAGAACAATTTAAACCAGCACTTTGAAATTAGACGGATGTCAATTCACATCTCAACTGCTGATCAGCTGAGCGACGTTGAGCAAGTGCTTTACCCTTTGGGAGCCACCTATAAAATAAATAAAATGGGATGCCTCTCTTTAGCTCATAGCTTTGTCATGACACCCAGATGTGACAGTGCATCTATAAAGCACCAACCACCACAATAACAGGTGTTCAGTGAATGCCAGTACCTTTCCCCCATCCTCCTTTGTTCTCTCTCCAAAACCAAGTGCGCATAATGCTGCTGATCCATTGTCCAGGGTAGCATGAATCTAACTATTGAAATGCTTTTCCTGAATTATTTTCCCCTAGCCGTGGGAAACATGTATTAACAGTTGCCAGGGAAGACAACTTGAAACCATGGAGGGTCACTTAGCACTTCCTGGAGCTGAGTGGTTTCCAAAGCAAAGTGGTCACAGTTATTGTACAGTCTGTAAACCATGAGGGAGGCAACAGAACAGCTCAAGTCATCTCTGTCACTTTGATGAGTTTTGCCATGGTCACAAGGTTCCATTCCTTAAAGAGTTCAAGGTCTCTGCCCAATCAGGTGTATAGGCTCATACTGCAAGGTGCATTGTGGATTTGCCCTTTTATTTATTTATTTATGGAAGGGGATGAGTGGAGGGTTTACTCTACCCCCATTTAGTAGTAATCATTGACCTGTGTCAATCCACCAAGTGAGGTTTGCTTCTCCATAGCTTTAACACACGCATCCCAATCACCCTGAAAAGAAATCCTGAACTAATTAGCAGTCATTCCTTATTCCCCTTTCCCCCCAGCTCCTGACAATCAATATCTATTTTATGTTTTTATGTTTTATTTTTTCCTATTCTGGACATTTCATATAAATCTAATCATACAATACGTAGCATTTTTTGTCTGGCTTCTTTTACTTAGCATAATGTTTTCAAGGTTCATCCATGTTGTAGCATGTATCAGTAATTCATTATTTTTTTGGCTGAGTAATATCCCCATGTACAGATATAGCACATTTTGTTTATCCAGTCATCAGTAATGAATATTTGAGTTGTTTCTATGTTTTGGCTATGTGAATAATGCTGCTACACACATTTATGTTAAGTTTTTATGCCAACATATCTTTTCAATTCTCTTGGGTATGTACTTAGGTGTGGAATTGCTGGGCCATGTGGTAATTCTACATTTAACTATTTGAGGAACTGCTTGACTGTTTTCCAAAGCAGCTGTACCATTTAACTTTCCCACTACCCATGCAAGAGGGCTCCAATTTCTCTCATCCTCACTAAAACTTGGTATTGACCATCTTTTTGATGATAGCCATTCTTGTGGATTTGAAGTAGTATCTCATATGGTTTTGATTTACACTTCCCTAATGTCCAAAGATGGTGAGCATGTTTTCACATGCATATTGACCATTTGTATATATTCTTTGGAGAAAAGTCTATTCAAATCCTCTGTCCATATTTAACTGAATAATTTGTCTTTTTTATTTTTGAGCTGTAAACATTCCTTATATATTTTGGATTCTAGACCATTATCATGTATATGATTTGCAACTATTTTTTCCTATTCTGTCTATGGGTAGTCTTTTCACTTTCTTGATAGCATTGTTTGAAGCACAAAATTTTAAATTTTGGTGATGTTCAGTTTTTTTGTTTTGATTCTAAGTGTACTACCTAAGAAATCATTGCCGAATATAAGATCATGAAAGTTTACTCCTATGTTTTCTTCTAAAAGTTAATAATTATAGCTCTCACATTTAGGTTTTTGATCCATTTTAAGTTAATTTTTGGATGGTTACAAGGTCGCATCCCTTGTACAGTTTCATTGTTTTGCATATCCAGTTGTCCCAGCACTATTTGCTGAAAAGACTGTGCTTTCCCCCATTTAACTGTTTTGGCACCCTCGTTAAAAATCAGTTGCCCAGGGCTTCCCTGGTGGCGCAGTGGTTGAGAGTCCGCCTGCCGATGCAGGGGATACGGGTTCGTGCCCCGGTCTGGGAAGATCCCGCATGCCGCGGAGCGGCTGGGCCTGTGAGCCATGGCCGCTGAGCCTGCACGTCCGGAGCTTGTGCTCCGCCACGGGAGAGGCCACAACAGTGAGAGGCCCGCGTACCGCAAAAAAAAAAAAAATCAGTTGCCCATAAATGTACAGGTTTATTTCTGATCTCAATTCTACTCTGTTTATCTAGGTGTGTATCCTTATGCTAGTACCAAGGTCTTGATTACAGTAGCTTTGTAATAAGTTCTGAAATTGGGAAGAGTGAGTTCTACAAATTTGTTGTTCTTTTTCAAGATTATTTGGCTATTCTGAGTCCTTTGCACTTCAGTATGAATTTTAGGAATAGTTTATCCTAAATGGCAACTAGGATTTTGATAGTGATTGCACTGAATCAGTAGATCAATTTGTGGATTATTGCCATCTTAACAATATTAAGTCTTCCAATCTAAGAACATGAGATAGCTTTCCTTTTATTTAAGGCTTTTAAAATTTCTTTCAATGATGTTTTGTAGTTTTCAGTGTACAAATCTGGCATTTTTCTTATTAAATATGTTCCTAAAGTATTTTAATATTTTGATGTTATTCTGAATGAAATTTTCCCTTAATTTCATTTTGAGATTGTTCATTGCTAACATATAAATGTATAAAAATACAATTGATTTTTGTATATTGATCTTGTATCCTGCAACCTTGATGAACACATGTATTACCTCTAATAGCTTGCTGCTGTTGACGGTGCTTAGCCTTTTCTGTATAGGAGATCATGCCCTCTGTAATTAGAGATAGTTTTCCTTCTTCCTTTCCAATCTGGATATCTTTGCTTTCTTTCTTTTTCTTTTTATACCTAATTGCCCTGGCTAGAATCTTCAGTACAACATTGAATAAAAATGGTGAGAGTGGACATCCTGTCCTGTCCCTAATCTTAGAGGGAAAGCTTTCCATTTTTCATCATTAAGTGTGATGTTTTTCTTAGGTGTCCTGTATCACATGGAGGCAGATCCCTTCTATTTCTAGTCTGAGTGTTTGTTTGTTTTTTTTTTTATCACACAGCAGTGTGCACAAGTTGCAGGTTGTCAGCATAAGTATTCTAATAGAAAAGAGGTTTGTGTTATAATAATATAATGTAATATAACATAATATAATTATGTTATTCTACTGCTTAAGCCAAACGTTCCCAGGGGCTTCCAGGATAAACAGAAAACTGCTTAATACAAAGCTCTTCCCACTCTGACTCTAGCCTGTCCACTTACTTCACTTGCTACATCTCATCTCATAATCCACAGTCCATTCCTGAAGAAATGCTTACTGTTCCATGGAAGGTTCATACTTTGTCACTCATCTCTCGGGTTCTGCACAGACTGTTACTTTGCCTAATGCACAAACTTCTTTCTTTTCCTGTAAAACTTCTACTTGTACTTCAAGATCCAGCATATGTTTCCACTTTTCGACATTAAGTGTTCATCCTGTGGCTTTCCAGAGCGTGCATACTCTATCTGCTTGTCTATTTATATAATCTCAACTGTACTCAAATAATATGTCCAATTGTCTAGACATTCCCACTAGACTAGGGGTTTTCTGATGTGATACTTCTTTTTATTCCCATTAACTGGCATGCCAGATGGTACAGAGTAGGATTTTAAAGTAAATAAATAATTTTTAGTTCTAATATCATGAGAACTAGCTCATAGCTTACTTATAGGTAAGGCTTTTTTGTTGTTGTTTTTAACCATCACTAGTCCATAGCAGGGCAATTCAAACTTTTGGCATTCACGTATAACTTAATGGATTTTGACACACACCCAGACCACAACATTAGGATGCATCTTTGAAGATATATCACAATTTCAACTACTAAAGCATAGTATTTTTAAAAAGAGCATCAATGATAACACAAATTATAAAACATCAATGTTATAAAACATCTGTAATCTTGCTGTAAGACATCTATAATTTTTGAGGATAGAGAGCTTGAACCAAGAATAAGATCCACATCACCATTATTATTTTATCTTTATTTTAAGCTAGAAACCCCCTAAGTCACAATCACAATGGCAATATATCAGAGAAGGCAACATGTATGTGATGAATTTCTGAGAAGCTTCTGGATAGTTGGATCCTAAGAAAATACAGTCAGATTACTCATCACAAACTTTTTAGTATCATGGTAGAAACAAGACACAAATATATTCACTGAAGAATGTATGTCGGAAATAGAGGCAAATAGAGCCCCCATCCAATTTCCATGTTGTATTGCAGCAGTAGGTAAGGTTTTAAAATATACCTAATAAAATCATGTCTTTCTTTCTGTGACAAGTACAGAAAATTGTCAAGCGTTGGGGGACAAGATCAAATATTTATGCTAGAGCCACGTGATTGTTTTCCAGAAACCCTAATGCATCTTGTAGAAAGTATAACTTTTGTTATGTTTCCTCCCTGAAGTGATAGATTCAGGTTATCCAAGAAGATTATAGTATATGGTAATAGTTAGGGTCTGGGCTCTGGAGTTAGGTTGCCTGTGTAGAATTGTGGTTCCATTGATTTTTTTTCTCCTGTGACCCATAGTAATTTATCTAACAGCATTTTTAAGTGGGGATAATAATAATTTCTATTTCAAAGGTAGGTTATGAGGGGCTTCCCTGGTGGCACAGTGGTTAAGAATCCACCTGCCAATGCAGGGGACACAGGTTTGAGCCCTGGTCCAGGAAGACCCCACATGCTGCGGAGCAACTAAGCCCGTGTGCGACAACTACTGAGCCTGTGCTCTAGAGCCCACGAGCCACAACTACTGAAGACCCCGAGCCACAACTACTGAAGCCCGTGAGCCACAACTATTGAAGCCCCCGTGCCTAGAGCCTGTGCTCCGCAACAAGAGAAGCCACTGCAATGGGAAGCCTGCACACCGCAACGAACAGTAGCCCCCACTCACCACAACTAGAGAAAGCCTGCACACAGCAACGAAGACACAATGCAGCCATAAAAAAAAAAAAAAAAGGTAGGTTATGAGGATTAAATGAGGTAAAAAGAGTATTATTCTTAGGACAGTGCCTGGCATGTAGTACCTGCTCAATAGCAGGGTGACTGAGCAGAAAGGAAATGTGGAAGAAATTCCTGGAAATTTCCTCCTAGTCTCCCATGCCCTGCCTGTGCTTCCTAAAGGCCAAAGGCAGTAGCAAACCAGCTGAGAATCTTGGGGGCCATCTTAGAATTCTTCCCCCCAGAAAGCCCTAACGTTTTGTTCATGCCTTGCCATATTTTAGCCATCTGCTCATGGCTTTATTGTTAACACATTTTTTTTTTCTCTCCGTTGTGAGTTCCTTGAGGATAGGGATAATATCTTTTTCAAAATTGAATCTCGGGCTTCCCTGGTAGTGCAGTGGTTGAGAGTCCGCCTGCCGATGCAGGGGACATGGGTTCGTGCCCCGGTCTGGGAAGATCCCACATGCCGCAGAGTGGCTGGGCCCGTGAGCCATGGCTGCTGGGCCTGTGCGTCCGGAGCCTGTGCTCCGCAAGGAGAGAGACCACAACAGTGAGAGTCCCGTGTAAAGAAAAAAAAAAAAAAATTGAATCTCAGTAGAGCTTTAATAAATATTATTGAATTGAATAAATACTGAAAGAATGACACATATTCAAGTACAAAAGAATGCAAAGGAAAGAGAGGAAGGCTTTGCAGGTAGCAATATTTGAAAAGGCAATGCAAGGTTGTTCGCTTCTTTCTCCTTTAAGGTAATTTTTAATTTTTTCCCTATAGCTATGTATTTGAAGCTTAAAAAAAACAAAACACTACAGAAGTACTTTCAATTTGTAAAAAAACATTCAAGCAATACATAAGCATGTAAAATAAATAATAAAATTTCCTTTCAGCAGACCTCCAGATTCCATTCTCCTCATCAAAATAACTAGTTTGCAACTTCCGGGAAGATGGCGAAAGAGTAAGACGCGGAGATCACTTTCCTCCCCACAGATACACCAGAAATACATCTACATGTGGAACAACTGCTACAGAACACATACTGAACGCTGGCAGAAGACCTCAAACCTCCCAAAAGGCAAGAAACCGCCCCAGGTACCTGGGTAGGGCAAAAGAAAAAAGAAAAAACAGAGACAAAAGAATAGGGACGGGACCTGCACCAGTGGGAGGGAGCTGTGAAGGAGGAAAAGTGTCCACACACTAGGAAGCCCCTTGGCGGGCGGAGACAGCAGGTGGCGGAGGGGGATAAATTCGGAGCCGCGGAGGAGAGCACAGCAACAGGAGTGCGGAGGGCAAAGCGTGAGATTCCCGCACAGAGAATCAGTGCTAACCAGTACTCACCAGCCCGAGAGGCTTGACTGCTCACCCGCCGGGGCGGGCGGGGCTGCGAGCTGAGGCTCGGGCTTCGGTTGGAGCGCAGGGAGAGGACTGGGGTTGGCGGCATGAACACAGCCGGCAGGGGGTTAGTGCGCCACGGCCGGCCGGGAGGGAGTCCGGGGAAATGTCTGGACCTGCCGAAGAGGCAAGAGACTTTTTCTTCTCTCTTTGTTTCCTGGTGCGCGAGGAGAGGGGATTAAGAGCGCTGCTTAAACGAGCTCCAGAGACGGGTGCGAGCCGAGCCGCAGCTAGAAGGCGCGGACCCCAGAGACAGGCATGAGATGCTAAGGCCGCTGCTGCCGCTACCAAGCAGCCTGTGTGTGAGCACAGGTCATTATCCACACCCCACGTCTAGGGAGCCTGTGCAGCCCGCCACTGCCAGGGTCCCGTGATCCAGGGACAACTTCCCCGGGAGAAAGCACGGCACGCCTCAGGCTGTGCAACGTCACGCCGGCATCTGCCGCCGCAGGCTCGACCCGCACTCCATGCCCCTCCCTCCCCCCACAACCCCCGGCCTAAGTGAACCAGAGCTCCCGAATCAGCGGCTCCTTTAACCCCGTCCTGGCTGAGCAAAGAATAGACGCCCTCCAGCGACCTACACGCAGAGGCGGGGCCAAATCGAAAGCTGAGCCCCTGGGAGATGTGAGAACAAAGAAGAGAAAGGGAAATCTCTCCCAGCAGCTTCAGAAGCAGCGGATTAAAGCTCCACAATCAACTTGATATACCCTGCATCTGTGGAATACCTGATTAGACAACGAATCATCCCAAATTAAGGAGGTGGACTTTGAGAGCAAGATTTATGAGCATTTCCGCTTTTCTTCTTTTTGTGAGTGTGTATGTGTATGCTTCTGTGTGAGATTTTGTCTGTACAGCTTTGTTTCCACCATTTGTCCCAGGGTTCTTACCATCCGTTTTTTGGGGTTTTTTTTTGTCTTAATAATTATTTTTTTATTTTAACAACTTTACTATATTTTATCTTTATTTTACTTTATCTTCTTTCTTGCTTTATTTCCTTCCTTCCCTCCTTCCTTCCTTCCTTCCTCCCTCCCTCCCTCCTTTCTTTCTTTCTACTTCTACTAATTCTTTCTTTCTACTTTTTCTCCCTTTTATTCTGAGCTGTGTGGATGAAAGCCTCTTGGTGCTGCAGCCAGAAGTTAGTGCTGTGCCTCTGAGGTGGCAGAGCCAACTCCAGGACACTGGTCCACAAGAGACCTCCCAGCTCCACATAATATCAAACAGCGAAAATCTACCAGAGATCTCCATCTCAACACCAGCACCCAGCTTTACTCAACGACCAGTAAGCTACAGTGCTGGACAACCTATGCCAAACAACTAGCAAGACAGGAACACAACCCCACCCATTAGCAGAGAGGCTGCCCAAAATCATAATAAGTCCACAGACACCCCAAAACACACCACCAGACATGGACCTGACCCCCAGAAAGACAAGATCCAGCCTCATCCACCAGAACACAGGAACTTGTCCCCTCCACCAGGAAGCCTACAAAACCTACTGAACAAACCTTAGCCACTGGGGACAGACACCAAAAGCAGTGGGAACTACAAACCTGCAGCCTGCGAAAAGGAGACCCCAAACACAGTAAGATAAGCAAAATGAGAAGACAGAAAAACACAGAGCAGATGAAGGGGCAAGATAAAAACCCACCAGACCTAACAAATGAAGAGGAAATAGGCTGTCTACCTGAAAAGGAATTCAGAATAATGATAGTAAAGATGATCCAAAATCTTGGAAATATAATAGACAAAATGCAAGAAACATTTAACAAGGACCTAGAAGAACTAAAGATGAAACAAGCAACAATGAACAACACAATAAATGAAATTAAAAATACTCTAGATGGGATCAATAGCAGAATAACTGAGGCAGAAGAATGGATAAGTGACCTGGAAGATAAAATAGTGGAAATAACTACTGCAGAGGAGAATAAAGAAAAAAGAATGAAAAGAACTGAGGACAGTCTCAGAGACCTCTGGGACAACATTAAACGCACCAAGATTCAAATTATAGGACTTCCAGAAGAAGAAGAGAAAAGGAAAGGGACTGAGAAAATATTTGAAGAGATTATAGTTGAAAACTTCCCTAATATGGGAAAGAAAATAGTTAATCAAGTCCAGGAAGCACAGAGAGTCCCATACAGGACAAATCCAAGGAGAAATACGCCAAGACACATATTAATCAAACTGTCAAAAATTAAATACAAAGAAAACATATTAAAAGCAGCAAGGGAAAAACAACCAGTAACACACAAGGGAATGCCCATGAGGTTAACAGCTGATCTTTCAGCAGAAGCTCTGCAAGCCAGAAGGGACTGGCAGGAAACATTTAAAGTGATGAAAGAGAAAAACCTGCAACCAAGTTTACTCTACCCAGCAAGGATCTCATTCAGATTTGATGGAGAAATTAAAACCTTTACAGACAAGCAAAAGCTGAGAGAGTTCAGCACCACCAAACCAGCTCTACAACAACTGCTAAAGGAACTTCTCTAGGTAAGAAACACAAGAGAAGGAAAAGACCTACAATAACGAACCCAAGACAATTAAGAAAATGGGAATAGGAACATACATATCGATAATTACCTTGAATGTAAATGGACTAAATGCTCTCACCAAAAGACACAGATTGGCTGAATGGATACAAAAAACAAGACCCATATATTTGCTGTCTACAAGAGACCCACTTCAGACCTAGAGACACATACAGACTGAAAGTAAGGGGATGGAAAAAGGTATTTCATGCAAATGGAAACCAAAAGAAAGCTGGAGTAGCAATTCTCATATCAGACAAAATAGACTTTAAAATAAAGACTATTACAAGAGACAAAGAAGGACACTACATAATGATCAAAGGATCGATCCAAGAAGAAGATATAACAAGTGTAAATATTTATGCACCCAACATAGGAGCACCTCAGTGCATAAGGCAAATACTAACAGCCATAAAAGGGGAAATCAACAGTAACACATTCATAGTAGGGGACTTTAACACCCCACTTTCACCAATGGACAGATCATCCAAAATGAAAATAAATAAGGAAACACAAGCTTTAAATGATACATTAAACAAGATGGACTTAACTCATATTTATAGGACATTCCATCCAAAAACAACAGAATACACATTTTTTTCTAGTGCTCATGGAACATTCTCCAGGATAGATCATATCTTGGGTCACAAATCAAGCCTTGGTAAATTTAAGAAAATTGAAACTGTATCAAGTATCTTTTCCGACCACAACGCTCTGAGACTAGATATCAATTACAGGAAAAGATCTGTAAAAAATGCAAACACATGGAGGCTAAACAATACACTACTTAATAACGAAGTGATCACTGAAGAAATCAAAGAGGATATAAAAGAATTACCTAGAAACAAATTACAATGGAGACACGACGACCCAAAATCTATGGGATGCAGCAAAAGCGGTTCTAAGAAAGAAGTTTATAGCAATACAACCCTACCTTAAGAAACTGGAAACATCTCGAATAAACAACCTAACCTTGCACCTAAAGCAATTAGAGAAAGAAGAACAAAAAAACCCCAAAGTTAGCAGAAGGAAAGAAATCATAAAAATCAGATCAGAAATAAATGAAAAAGAAATGAAGGAAACAGTAGCAAAGATCAATAAAACTAAAATCTGGTTCTTTGAGAAGATAAACAAAATTGATAAAACATTAGGCAGACCCCTCAAGAAAAAAAGGGAGAAGACTCAGATCAATAGAATTAGAAATGAAAAAGGAGAAGTAACAACTGACACTGTAGAAATACAAAAGATCATGAGAGATTACTACAAGCAACTCTATGCCAATAAAATGGGCAACCTGGAAGAAATGGACAAATTCTTAGAAATGCACAACCTTCCGAGATTGAGCCCAGAAGAAATAGAAAATATGAACAGACCAATCACAAACACTGAAATGGAAGCTGTGATTAAAAATCTTCCAACAAACAAAAGCCCAGGACCACATGGATTCACAGGCGAATTCTATCAAACATTTAGAGAAGAGCTAACACCTATCCTTCTCAAACCCTTCCAAAATATAGCAGAGGGAGGAACACTCCCAAACTTATTCTACGAGGCCACCATAACCCTGATACCAAAACCAGACAAGGATGTCACAAAAAAAGAAAACTACAGGCCAATATCATTGATGAACATAGATGCAAAAATCCTCAACCAAATACTAGCAAACAGAATCCAACAGCACATTAAACGGATCATACACCATGATCAAGTGGGGTTTATTCCACGAATGCAAGGATTCTTCAATATACGCAAATCAATCAACGTGATACACCATATTAACAAATTGAAGGAGAAAAACCATATGATCATCTCAATAGATGCAGAGAAAGCTTTCGACAAAATTCAACACCCATTTATGATAAAAACCCTGCAGAAAGTAGGCATAGAGGGAACTTTCCTCAACATAATAAAGGCCATATATGACAAACCCACAGCCAACATCGTTCTCAAGGTGAAAAACTGAAACCATTTCCTCTAAGATCAGGAACAAGATAAGGTTGTCAACTCTCACCACTATTATTCAACATAGTTTTGGAAGTTTTAGCCACAGCAATCAGAGAAGAAAAAGAAATAAAAGGAATCCAAATCAGAAAAGAAGAAGTAAAGCTGTCACTGTTTGCATATGACATGATACTATACATAGAGAATCCTAAAGATGCTACCAGAAAACTACTAGAGCTGATCAATGAATTTGGTAAAGTAGCAGGATACAAAATTAATGCACAGAAATCTCTGGCATTCCTGTACAGTAATGATGAAAAATCTGAACGTGACATCAAGAAAACACTCCCATTTACCAATGCAACAAAAACAATAAAATATCGAGGAATAAACTTAGCTAAGGAGATAAAAGACCTGTATGCAGAAAATTATAAGACACTGATGAAAGAGTTTAAAGATGATACAAATAGATTGATAGATATGCCATATTCTTGGATTGGAAGAATCAACATTGTGAAAATGACTCTATTACCAAAAGCAATCTACAGATTCAATGCAATCCCTATCAAACTACCACTGGCAGTTTTCACAGAACTAGAACAAAAAATTTCACAATTTGTATGGAAACACAAAAGACCCCGAATAGCCAAAGCAATCTTGAGAACGAAAAACGGAGCTGGAGGAATCAGGCTCCCTGACTTCAGACTATACTACAAAGTTACAGTAATTAAGACAGTATGGTACTGGCACAAAAACAGAATGATAGATCAATGGAACAGGAGAGAAAGCCCAGAGATAAACCCACGCACATATGGTCACCTTATCTTTGATAAAGGAGGCAGGAATGTACAGTGGAGAAAGGACAGCCTGTTCAATAAGTGGTGCTGGGAAAACTGGACAGGTACATGTAAAAGTATGAGATTAGATAACTCCCTAACACCATACAGAAAAATAAGCTCAAAATGGATTAAAGACCTAAACGTAAGGCCAGAAACTATCAACTAGAGAAATGGAAATAAAAACAAAAATAAACAAATGGGACCTAATGAAACTTCAAAGCTTTTGCACAGCAAAGGAAACCATAAACAAGACCAAAAGACAACCCTCAGAATGGGAGAAAATATTTGCAAATGAAGCAACTGACAAAGGGTTAATCTCCAAAATTTATAAGTAGCTTATGCAGCTTAATAACAAAAAACAAACAACCCAATCCAAAAATGGGCAGAAGACCTAAATAGACATTTCTCCAAAGATATACAGACTGCCAACAAACACATGAAAGAATGCTCAACATCAATAATCATTAGAGAATTGCAAAACCAAACTACAGTGAGATATCACCTCACACCAGTTAGAATGGCCATCATCAAAAAATCTAGAAATGATAAATGCTGGAGAGGGTGTGGAGAAAATGGAACCCTCTTGCACTGTTGATGGGAATGTAAATTGATACAGCCACTGTGGAGAACAGTATGGAGGTTCCTTAAAAAACTACAAATACAACTACTGTATGACCCAGCAATCCCACTACTGGGCATATACCCTGAGAAAAGCATAATTCAAAAAGAGTCATGTAACAAAATGTTCGTTGCACCTCTTTTTACAATAGCCTGGAGATGGAAACTACCTAAGTGTCCATCATCGGTTGAATGGATAAAGAAGATGTTTCACATATATACAATGGAATATTACTCAGCCACAAAAGGAAACGAAATTGAGCTATTTTTAATGAGGTGGATAGACCTAGAATCTGTCATACAGAGTGAAGTAAGTCAGAAAAAGAGAGACAAATACCGTATGCTAATACATATATATGGAATTTAAGGGAAAAAAATGTCATGAAGAATCTAGGGGTAAAACAGGAATAAAGACACAGACCTACTAGAGAATGGACTTGAGGATGTGGGGAGGGGAAGGGTAAGCTGTGACAAAGCAAGAGAGTGGCATGGACATATATACACTACCAAACTTAAGGTAGATAGCTAGTGGGAAGCAGCTGCATAGCACAGGGAGATCAGCTCGGTGCTTTGTGACCGCCTGGAGTGGTGGGATAGGGAGGGTGGGAGGGAGGGAGATGCAAGAGGAAAGAGATATGGGAACATATGTATATATATATAACTGATTCATTTTGTTGTAAAGCAGAAGCTAACACACCATTGTAAAGCAATTATACGCCAATAAAAATGTTTAAAAAAAAGTAACTTGTTTTAACAAATCAATGTGCACTTCATCCAAACCTTTCTCTATACATTTAACATGTATGTGTCTGTGTGATATGAGTGTCTAAGTATTTAATTATATAGTAATGCTTCTTACTTTATACAATTTGGTTCATATTTTCTGTTGAAATATTCTGTGTGTTGACTCTTTCACTAGAAAATATATCTCTGAGCATTCTTTCATGTGTTTTTTGGCAATATGTATATATTCTTTGGAGAAATGTCTATTGAGGTCTTCTGCCCATTTTTGGATTGGGTTGTTTGTTTTTCTAATATTCAGCTGCATGAGCTGTTTATATATTTTGGAGATTAATCCTTTGTCCATTGATTCATTTGCAAATATTGTCTCCCATTCTGAGGGTTGTGTTTTCATCTTGTTTACGGTTTTCTTTGTAGTGCAAAAGCTTTTAAGTTTCATTCAATCCCATTTGTTGACTTTTATTTTTATTTCCATTATTCTAGGAGGTGGGTCAAAAAAAATCTTGCTGTGATTTAGGTCAAAGAGTGTTTTTCCTGTGTTTTCCGCTATGAGTGTTATAGTAGCCAGCCTTACAGTTAGGTCTCTAATCCATTTTGAGTTTCTTTTTGTGTATGGTGTTAGGGAGTGCTTTAATTTCACTCTTTTACATGTAGTTGTCCAGTTTTCCCAGCACCACTTATTGAAGAGACTGTCTTTTCTCCATTGTATATCCTTGCCTCCTTTGTCATAGATTAGTTGACCATAGGTACGTGCATTTATCTCTGTGCTTCCTATCCTGTTCCATTGATCTATATTTCTGTTTTTGTGCCAGTACCATATTGTCTTGACTATTATAGCTTTGTAACATAGTCTGAAGTCAGGGAGTCTGATTCCTCCAGCTCCATTTTTTTCTCCTCTAGATTGCTTTGGCTATTCGGGGTCTTCTGTGTCTCCATACAAATTTTAAGATTTTTTTGTTTTAGGTCTGTTAAAAATGCCATTGGTAATTTGATAGGGATTGCATTGAATCCATGGATTGCTTTGGGTAGTACAGTCATTTTTGCAATATTGATTCTTCCAATCCAAGAACATGGTATATCTCTCCATCTGTTTGTGTCATCTTTGATTACTTTCATCAGTGTCTTATAGTTTTCTGCATACAGGTCCTTTACCTCCTTAGGTAGGTTTATTGCTAGGTATTTTATTCTTTTTGTTGCAATGGTGAAAGGGATTATTTCCTTTATTTCTCTACCTGATCTTTCATTGTATAGGATTGCAAGAGATTTCTGTGCATTAATTTTGTATCCTGCCACTTTACCAAATTCATTGATTAGCTCTAGTAGTTTTCTGATGGCATCTTTAGGATTCTCTATGTATAGTATGTGATCTACAAAAGGACAGTTTTACTTATTCTTTTCCAATTTGTATTCCTTTTATTTGTTTTTCTTCTCTGATTGCTGTGGCTAGTACTTCCAAAACCATGTTGAATAATAGTGGCAAGAGT
The DNA here is from genome assembly GCF_008692025.1 of Phocoena sinus. NCBI lineage: Eukaryota > Metazoa > Chordata > Mammalia > Artiodactyla > Phocoenidae > Phocoena > Phocoena sinus. The sequence goes on from NC_045766.1 coordinate 32,414,718, forward strand.
GGACATCCTTGTCTCGTTCCTGATCTTAAAGGAAATGCTTTCTGTTTTTCACCATTGAGAATGATGTTTGCTGTAGGTTTGTGGTATATGGACTTTATTATGTTGAAGTAAGTTCCCTCTGTTCCCAATTTCTGGAGAGTTTTTATCATAAATCAGTGTTGAATTTTGTCAAAAGCTTTTTCTGCATCTATTGAGATGATCATATGGTTTTTATTATTCAGTTTGTTAATATAGTGTATCACATTGATTGATTTGTGTACATTGAAGAATCCTTGCATTTCTGGGATAAATCCCACTTGATCATGGTGTATGATCCTTCTAATGTGTTGTTGGATTCTGTTTGCTAGTATTTTGTTGAGGAGTTTTGCATGTATATTCATCAGTGATATTGGTCTGTAGTTTTCTTTTTTTGTAGTATCTTTGTCTGGTTTTGGTATCAGGGTGATGGTCACCTCATAGAATGAGTTTGGGAGTGTTCCTTTCTCTGCAACTTTTTGGAAGAGTTTGAGAAGGATGGGTGTTAGCTCTTCTCTAAATGTTTGATAGAATTCATCTGTGAAGCCATCTGGTCCTGGGCTTTTGTTTATTGGAAGATTTTTAATCACAGTTTCAATTTCATTACTTGTGATCGGTCTGTTCATATTTTCTATTCTTCCTGGGTCAGTTTTGAGAGTTCATATCTTTCTAAGAATTTGTCCATTTCTTCCAGGTTGTCCATTTTATTGGCATAGATTTGCTTGTAGTAACCTCTTATTATGCTTTGTACTTCTGTGGTGTCCATTGTAACTTCTCCTATCTCATTTCTAATTTTATTTATTCCTCTCCCTCTTTTTTTGATGAGTCTGGCTAATGATTTATCTATTTTGTTTATCTTCTCAAAGAACCAACTTTTAGTTTTATTGATCTTTGCTATTGTTTTCCTTGTTCCTATTTCATTTATTTCTGTTCTGATTTTCATGATTTCTTTCCTTCTGCTAACTTTGTGTTTTGTTTGTTCTTCTTTCTTTAGTTCCTTTAAGTGTAAGTTTACATTGTTTATTTGAGATTTTTCTTGTTTCTTGAGGTAGGATTGTATTGCTATAAACCTTCTTCTTAGAACTGCTTATGCTGCATCCCACTGGTTTTGGATCATCATGTTTTCATTGTCATTTGTCTTTAGGTATTTTTGATTTCCTCTTTGGTTTCTTCAGTGATCTCTTGGTTATTCAGTAACTTATATTTTAGCCTCCATGTGTTTGTGTTTTTTTACATTATTTTCCCTGTAATTGATTTCTAATTTCATTGTGATGTGGTTGGAAAGGGTGCTTGATATGATTTCAATTTTCTTAAATTTACCTAGGCTTGATTTGTGACCCAAGATGTGATCTATCCTGGAGAATGTTCCGTGTGCATTTGAGAACAAAGTGTAACCTGCAGTTTTGGGGTGGAATGTCCTATAAATATCAATTAAAGCTATCTGGTCTATTGTGTCATTTAAAGCTTGTGTTTTCTTATTAATATTCTGTCTGGATGATCTGTCCATTGCTGTAAGTGAGGTGTTAAATTTCCCCACTCTTATTGTGTTACTGTCAATTTCCTCTTTCATAGCTGTTAGCATTTGCCTTATGTATTGAGGCGCACCTATGTTGTGTGCATAAATATTTATAATTGTTATATCTTCTTCTTGAATTGATGTTATATCTTCTTCTTGAATTGATCCTTTAATCATTATGTAGTATCCTTCCTTGTCTCTTGTAACATTCTTTATGTTAAAGTTTATTTTATCTGATATGAGTATTGCTACTCCAGCTTTCTTTTGATTCCATTTCCATGTGTTTTTTCCATTCCCTCACTTTCAGTCTGTATGTGTCCCTAGGTCTGAAGTGGGTCTCTTGTAGACAACATGTATATGGGTCAATACATAATATTGAGCAGATTTCCCTGTGCAATACGGTAGGTCCTTGTTGGTTACCTATTTTAAATATAGCAGTGTATACGTGTCAGTACCAAACTCCCAGTCTATCCCTCCTTCCCATCCTTCCCCTCAGTAACCATAAACTCTCTCACTTCTTATACATCACTGCTTAAATTTTGCCTTATCAGTGATGCCTTCCCAGATCACTCTAAGTAAAATAAAGTAGCAAATCAACCCATCCCCCCATCCGGCGTGCTCTTTCCCCATCATCAGCTTCATCTTCCACCACAGTGCTCATCACTATTTGACATACTACAGAGAGTTATCAGATTACTGTTTCTTTCTCTATAGGATGACATCTCCATGGTGCAGGACTTTGTTTTGTTCTTTGCTGTGTTCTTTCCCCTGTGCCAAGAACAATGGCTGCAACATAGACTTCTGGTACTCCATACTACAGTCATCCCTTGGTATCTTCAGGAGATTGATTCCAGGATTCCCATGGATACAAAAATCCGTGGACGCTCAAGTGTTTCAAGTATAAAATGGCGTAGTATTTGCTTATAATTTCCTCCCATAGACTTTAAATCCTCTCTAGATTACTTATAATACCTAATACAATGTAAATACTATGAAAATAATTGTAAAATGCTATGTAAATCGTTACCTGTGTGTGGCAAGTTCAAGTTTTGCTTTATGGAAAATTTTTGGAATTTTTTTCCAGTATTTTTGATCTTTGGTTGTTGAATCTAAGGATGCAGAACCTGTGGACAGGGAGGGCTGACTGCGTGTGTTAAGTGAATGAATAAGTATACAGATAGGTTTTACTTTTTGTTTTAGCACAGCCTACTCCTTCTTGGACTCTAAGAAATCCATTAATTTTGCAACTTCTTTTCCTTCTGATTTTTGCAGAAAACACTCCTCTGGTTTCCGTAACTTCTTCAGTAACTTCCTGCCTCCAGGATATTTCTCAGTTGGCAAATGAGCCATGACTAGCAGTTAGGCAATGTGCTGAAATGCATAGGATAACGTCTTATCAGTTGGATTAAGACAGTATGTTAGAACAGGTGGAATGAACCTCTTGAAAAGGTAAATATTGAACAGCTGTACTGTGTTGCTTATGTTAAAGTGTGATTTTTGTGTTATTCATTAGGCTTCATATCTGGAAGTCTAGTCACTTAAATATGACCTTACCTGTATTTCTGTCTTTCGGGTAGACAAGTCTGGATCTACAAAGTTGGAGTTCCTCAAGCCCAGTGTTAAGACCAAGATATGTGGTGGCTTAACAATACTGTGCATCACTAGATAAAAATTATGTACCTTCTTGCACTGATTTTCTTTCAATATTTGTTCAACAGAATTAACGGCTGAGACTGGGTTCCTGAGAGGAAAAAAAATTAAGAAAAGACAGCTGTTGAGAGGAGCTGTCTCCAGTCCATTGTCATGAGCAATTCCAATTCCATTCAGCTTCCAAACTTGGACTCCAGCTGGGCAAAATGAAAGCTTTGCTTTTCCTTTTTGCCAGCCTTCTTAGGAATACCTTGTGGGATTTCACCTGTCCTATCCCAAGTAACTTAACAAAATATTCCTTTCAACCTCATATTATAGTTACACAGAGAGGAGTTCAATAAATATACCTTCTCCAGCAGAGACAGTGATTGTTCTGTGCCCTCATAGATTGGTGCCCTGGGCCAGGGCCCAGCTGGCTGACCCCTTGATGCAGCCTGCCAGGATCTTACAGCTCTACATGCTATTATTCAGGGAACCAGAGAATGTTGTTCTTGCCTAAAATGATATTTCTTAGCCGCTCACAATTGAATCTAATCTTTCAACTCTGCTAATTAAAGTAGCCCTTCAAAATCACAGCGATTTTATTATTATCATGGACAGAACTCAAGCTTCAAAAAAGAAAAGCTAGAAACTGTGTTTTTTCCCCAAATCTAAATTAACATTTAATTGTTTAACTCAGGATTAGTTAGATAATAAGTGAATCAATCAACTGCTTTTGTAGTTTGTTTCATTTGTTTTGTTTTGCATTTCATTTGCTTTGCTGGACAGTTTCTAAATGGCCTCTGCCGAGGAGCTTTATTCAGTCCTGTGGGCCATGCCAGGGGGTTATGGGGAACTCTATCCTGCAGAGAGGTCCATGCCGATAGAAGCACAAAGGCAAAGGCAGCAATGACAGCTGGAGTGTTGGTGCATTTATAGACACCACAAGAACAGGCAAGGACAGTGAGACAGCCAAGTTCAAAGCCCATGTAAAAGCTCAGTAAGCTTCACAGCTGCATTTGTTCAGTTTCATCACCACCATTTCCAACTAGTGGAGCTGGGTAGTGGGGAGGTTGGGCTATGTCTTAGTTTCAAAACAATAGGTTTATCATCTATTTATGACTTTCCTGTAGCAAACAGGAACTAAGTTCAATAAAATTGTCTATTTTTATCTTTTTCCTTTTTTTCTCATACTTGCTTAAATAATTTTATTCAGCACAATTCCTAGAGAAAGGATCTTATGCTTATGTAGATAATACCTATTTTATTTTTTACTTTTTATTTATTTATTTTTACAGTAGGTCCTTGTTGGTTATCTGTTTTAAATATAGCAGTGTGTACATGTCAATCCCACACTCCCAATCTATCTCTCTGCCCCCCACCCTGGTAACCATAAGTTCATTCTCTAAGTCTGAGTCTGTTTCGTATTGATAAAAGAGAGGAAAAGGAAGAGGTTACTTGGACACCTGTCAGCACAATGTAATTGTGTCCTGTATTGATTAGGGCCCAAATAAAGTCTCAGGACTCCTCAAATAACCCTAAATCGCCCTAAGGCCCTTGGTACAAAAGCTGAGTGCTATATCTCTATGCACACTTAAGTATTTCTCATTCTAAAATTAAGTTAATTTTGCTAGTATAACCCAAAGTCAGCTACCAGCACACTTAAATCTTCCAGCCTCCCATGGTTACCATATGCTTCAAGATTTTAATAAATTTGCTCCCAACCCCTTCTCATTGTAAAGTAGGAAAACCAGCACCTCACCAAAACTTGGGACTAGTTAAAGACACTAACCTTCTACTTCCACTGAATTCCATACATTTACATTTTATCACCTTTTCCATTGCTTAATCACCCCACTGAAATGTAACACAAGTCCTAATACTTTAGGGTACTACCAAGGTAAGGCAGTAATATTATACCACTTTATTTCATTTTTAGGTAGATTGATTTTTCTCCTCATGAGTTATATTTGCACACTTCTTTGTGTGCCTTCTATTTTGGGGGGTTGCCCGACATTGTGAATTTAACCTTTCTGTGTCTGAATATTTTTGTCGTCCTATAAATATTCTTGACTTTTGTTCTGCATGTGGTTTTTGGAAACAGTTTGATCCCTTGGGACCTTGCTTTGAAGCTTTGTTAGATGAGATGAGAAATAAGGTTAATCTTTGCCCAACAATGAAACAAGACATTTTTAGAATTCCAGTCGATGCCCCCTAAGTTATGAGGTTTTCTACCTTGGCTGTTGGGTAGGGTAAGTGTGCTATCTCTGGTCCTGTGTGGTCTCTGAGCACTGTGCCTTTTAATTCTTCCATGTGTTTCTTTCCGTGAACTCTCATTTATGTGCTGATCACTCTCTGTTGAACCCTTGAGGGGAACCCTCTGCAGACCTCTGGAATTTTCTCTCCCTGCAATTCTCACTACCCAAATGTCCAGTATTCTACTTTGTAAACTCTAGCTGCCTGGCTTCCCTAGATCCACCATTCCATCTCCTCCATTTAGGGCGAATGCTGGCTCTGCCTGGATTTCATCTCCCTTATGCCTAATCTTCAGGCATGAAACTGGGGCAATTTTAGAGCTCACCATGTTTGTTTCCCAGTTCTGAGGGATCGCTGTCTTATGTTGCTGTTGTTCAATGTCTTGTGTGCCTTTGTTTCATTTTTTTTTTTTTATCTTACCTGTTTCTTGGCAGGAGAGTAAATCCAACTCCTCTTACTCTATCTTGACTAGAAGCAGAAGTCCTCTGAGGCTATATTTGAAATTAATCCTATGAATCAACTACTAATTCCCTCATTCACACCCTCTCTACGTATAAGAAAATCCAGCTCCCTTGTCATCTCTTCTGGTTAACTTTCCCTAATCATTCTTGTACCCTCCTCCTCCACCTCATCTCTGGCAAAATCTATTGTTCCTTCTCTGATTTGGCTTATTTTATGCTTGTATTCTCTTCAGCATTTGTCACAGACCTAGGTATTATTTTTCAAATATACTACCCAAATAGTAACAAAAATACTAATAAATCATTTTTTTAACTCTACAAAATTAACACTTTTGCCCCAGCTAGTGAAACAATGAAAAAGATATTTAAAAAGTAGATTTTAGTAAAAAAATAACAGATCAAACATATACTTTTACTTCCAATATATCTCTTGTATTCCTTCTTAAAAAAAAAAAGATAGTAAAGAGAAGTTAAAAAGACATTGACACACTAATCAAGACAGTGTGATACCAATGGAGAGAGGGAGACACATAGATCAACAGAAGAGAATAGAGAACCCAGAAAGAGATCCACACAAATATTCCCATTTAATCTTTGACACAGAGGCAAAAGCAGGTCAATGGAAGAGGGATATCCTTTTCAGTGAATGGTTTTGGAGCAATTGGACATCCATTAGAAAAAAAAAATAGCTATGACCTATACTTCTCACTTAACATAAACTTTAACTCAAAATTGATCACAGACTTTAATGTAAAACATAAAACTATAAAACTTCTAGGAAAGAACATAGGAGAAAAATCCTCAAAATCTAGGACTAGCAAAGAGTTCTTAGATTTGACACCAACAGAATGATCCATAAAAGGAAAAATTGATAAATAGGACCTCTTCAAAATTAGAAACTTTTGCATTGCAAGGGACTCTGCTATAAAGATGAAAATACAAATTACACACTTGAAGAAAATACTTGCAAGTCTCTTATCCAACAGAGGCCTTGTATCTAGAATATATAAAGAATTCTTAATATCCGGCATGAGAAAAAAAATAAGCAATCCAATTAGAAAATGAGCAAAAAGATAAACACATACATTTTACCCAAGAGAAAAAACATATGACAGATAAACACACAAAAACGTGTTTGGAATATTTAGCAATTAGAAAATGTAAATTATAACTACAATAAGATACTAATATACATCACAATGGCTACAGGTTAAAAAAAAATAATGACGATACCAAATGCTGGTGAGGATGCAGAGAAATTTAATTACTCATATATTGCTGGTAGGAATGTACAATAGTACAGCCATTCTGTAAAACAGTTTGATACTTTCCTTCAAACCTAAAAATGGAGCTATCATATGATCCAGCAATTGCATTCTTGGGCATTTATTCCAGAGAAATAAAGACTTATCTTCACACAAGAATCTGTACACAAATATTCATAGTAGCTTTATTATTAATTGCCAAAAACTGGAACCTACTCTAATGTTCTGCAGATGGGTGATTAAATTGTGCTATGTCCATACCATGGAATACTACTACTCAGCAGTAAAAAGGAAGGAATTATTAATACATGCGATTATTTCCTTGGAGGAACTGCAAGGAAATTATGCTGAGTAGAAAGAAGCCAATCTCAACAGAATACATACTACATGATTCCATTTAAATAATATTCATGAAATAACATAATTATGGAGTTGAATAGCATATCAGTTGTCAGGGTTTAGGAGCAGGAGGAGAGGGGATGAGTGTGGCTATAAAGGGGTAACAAGAGTCTTGTGATGGTATAGCTGCATATTTCGATTGTGGTAGTAGTTACACAAGCCTATTTATCTGATAAATTGCATAGATACACACATACACACCAATAAGTGCATGTATAACTGATGGATTCTGAATAAGCTTTAAGCCAATGTCAACTTCTTGGTTTTCATATTGTACTATAGTTGTGTAAGACGCTAACATTGGAGGATGCTGGGGGAAGTGTGCACAGGACTTCCCTGTACATTTCTTTGCAACCTCCCATTAATCTACAATTACTTCAAAATTTAAGAAAGGCATTGACATATAAGAACACAGAAGAACAAACTGTAGATGAGAGCAACAAAATTTTGAGAATTTGAGAAGGAGATAACTGAAGAATATCTGGCTTAGTTGAAGAGTTGAAGCCTAAGCTCACAAAATAGCAACCCAATTTTTGCTTCAGATCCATACCCCCCAGAATATAAGCAATTGATCATACCAAATACCTCTGAAAGTAGTAAGGCATAGTTCTCAAAACAGTACGATTGTGGGAAGTTCTGATTAAGAAACTGACAGACTCCCAGAATCCTCACTCCCTCTGTATAGTACGGAAAAGTCCCAGCAAAATTCCGGAAACTTACTTAATAGAGGGTCTCTGAACATAGTTAGGGATTGAAGTAATATATTAAACAGGGGGATTAAGAGAATTAGAGGTATTTGAGGGTAATTGAGAATTTGGTTCTCTTAACCAACCTCACTCTTCATTTCTTCCATCTATGATAAAGCAGCAGCCAGTCTTTGCATTATTTTTATTATACTTCCTAGTCTGTACAGGCTGGTATAACAAAATACTACAGACTGGGTAGCTTATAAAAGACAGAATTTACTCTTCACACATCTGGAGGCAGGAGGTCCAAGCTGCCAGCATGGCTGGATTACTGGAAGGTTATCTTTTGGGTTGCAGACTTCCAACTTTTCCCTTTGTTCTCACATGGTGGAAGGGGCCAGGGATCTCTCTCTGACCTCTTCTATAAGGACATTAATTGCATTCATGAAAGTTCCACGCTTGTGATCTAATCACCTTCCAATGGCTCCACATCCTAATATTAGACATTAGTATTTCAACACATGAATTTTGGAGGATAAAAACATTCAGACCATAGCATTAAATAAATATTATTTGCCGCTGAAACAATAGTGTATGTTTATTAGGTTTCATTCTTATATGACTTTTGATACTGAAGGCAATTACTACTTCATTATATTTAAACCTGCTTATTTTCTTATATAGTTACCATTGATTATTTTTTGCAAATGCTCTAACATATCTATCTGTTAAATACCAGCCAATATTTTCCCAAAGACACAAATACTTCAAAGCAGCTAACAATCCCGTCATTTAATTTTTGCTTTTTGTTTTGTTTTAACTGACGATCTGCCTCCTACAGATATCTATTTCTTGATTCAATATAAACTAATAGTTTTTTAGTCTTAAAGCACATTAATCATGCCAGAAGTTCCCTTTTTTATCTTCTGTAATAAAGACACTCATCCCTGAATCCTCTCATTTTCTCTTTCCTGCTTTAGTATGTCATTTTTTATGAATTATAAATTTGGTCACTTCCTAAGAAAGGGTATGTGACAGATAACTTTTAAAAATTATTGCATATCTGAAAATGCCTTTATTCAATCGTCATATTTGACTTGATACCTTGGCCGGGTATAAAATTAAAGGTTGAAAATAATTTTCATCAGAATTTTTCATACCTTTGTTCTACTGTCCTTTGAATTCTAATGTTACTGGTCAGATTAATATTTACTTTGTGAGTGTTTTAAAGTCTGCCTCTTAACCCCAGGCATACTGAAATTTCATAATAAGACTTTGTGTGACTATTTTGTGTCATTAATTTTACTGGGCATTCAATGGGCTCTTTCAACTTAAAGATAGAAGCCCTTCAGTTTGGGAGTAATTTTTTTTCTTTGACCATTTCCTCTCCTCTTTTTTTCTGTTCTTTCTCTAGAATTTCTCCTAGTTGGATGTTAACCCACCTAAATGAATCCTCTAATTTTCTATTTTTTAAATTATTATTTTGTATCTCTTTGTTGTTTGAACTACTTTATAGATTTTCTGTAAAGATTTCTAATAATTTTTCATACTGTACTTTAGTTCCTAATTTATTTTTCTCTGATTGCTTTAAAAAATAGTTTACTGTTCTTATTTTATGAAAGTGATATTATTTGATCTATTTGCCTGTTTTAACTGGGTCCAATTTTTAGAAATATTTGTTTGTTTTGGTCTCTCCATGGGAATGGATTTCTTCTCATGTATGTTACTCCTTCAGTAAATATTTATATATATGATCCAAGTTCAGAAAGCTCTGGGTTGTAAGGGAGAAGGCTGGGGCAGGGGAACAGGACTCAACTAGTTGACTTCACTTAGAGTGAACTCCTCCATGTATTTAGGAAACTCCCAAACATCTAGAGGTCTTTTATCTGAAGTTTTTCAGTTTTTTTTTTCACAGACTCCAATTTTCTGCCAAGAAAGATAAACATGGAAACCAGTATTCTGGAAGCAAGGCTGAGGAAATGGGCTATGGGTAGAATAGGGGATGCATGTAGACCAATTTTATCACCCTGTTTTCTTCCTAAAACTCTGTTACTTGGTGTTCACTGGTTCCTGAGTAAACTTCTCCAGATACTAAAATTTTTTTCCCTTAGTGTGCATTTGTGGGAGAGTTAAGAGACTTTAAAACAATCTCTGAGTGTTCAGTCTTTAGACTGCCTTCCACTTTTCATGTTACCTGCTTCCCCACATACAGAGACTCTTGGAGGATTTGTGAGGTAAACAAGCTCATTTCCCATCAGAACACCCTCTTGTGGTCAGTTAGTTTTGGGCATTCTGTGCCCTGCTATGTCAATAATCCCTCCTGCATCTTATTTGACTCTCTAAAAATTGCTCTAATCGTCTTTCTGAAATTATATTTTCTATTTTTCTCTTCATCCTCATTTGTTAATTTTTTAAAGTTTTAAAAGCCATTTTTATGGTGTTTGGGAGGAAGAGGAGATAATCACCTGTGGTCAAGTCTTCACATTTAACCCAAAGTTAGCAAATACATTTAAAAATATTACTAGATGCATGTTCACTTCTTATTTTGTGTTTTCTTAACCATATATACTAAATGAACGTGGATGGAAACAGAACGTCGTATAGGTATCTGAGGAAAAATCCTCATGATGAAAAAGTTAAGAAGTCCCTAGTCGTGTGGATGTTCTGGGTGAGGGTCACTAGAGGGGAATCCAGAAGTCTTTGGCAGAATCTAGATGGTAAAGGGACTAAAGTGGCCAGTTACAGACTCCCACCATTGCAAAGCCATTTTCTATAGTTTCTACCACAAACTAGAACTTCTTAGTGGACATGATTCAGCCCCTCACTTGTATATTCATAATGGGTCTGAACTACCAAGCATAGTGTCTTTCTATACTCATACTTCAAAAAAGTACAATCCTAACTGCTACAAATAGTAAATGGGCAGTACATTCAATTGCAGATGGATATTTGTAATGAGAATTTATCACCTTTTTTTTCTTCCTTAAGGCAGAAGAAGCAAACACCGAACTAAAATGCCTAGAGCATAAGTTGAGGGATCTTTCTGAGCAGGTAGGAATTTATTTAGACTCCTCATTTAATGTAGCATAAATGCACAATGAAATGTGCTTTAATTTAATTTAATTTAATGAAATGCAGGAAATGATTTTTATCATCAGTGTGCTTGTCTTGTATCTTTTTCTTGGTTGAATAAGAAATGTAGGTCATTAGGTATGTTGTATATGTAAACAAAATAAGATATCAATCTTTATATTTTCTATATTCTCCTATGAGAGCGATTTTTACTTTTCCTGAAAGAAAAATTAATATATATATGACTCATTGTTTAACATAATAATAAGGTAGTATAAGTGATATTTTTGTCTACTTTTGTGACCCAAGAGAAAAGTCTCTTAGAAAGCTGTATTATAAAACTGCTTAGAAAGAATTCTATTCTGGTGGATTTTATTGTTTGGATTTGAATGTATTACCTTGAAAACCAATCATAGAATTCAGCAATACTTATTTCATCCACAAACCCCACAGACAGAAAGAGGGCAAAAAGTAGGGAAAAAATGAAGCTTTGTACAGCAAAATGTTTTAAATGGGAAGTTTAAGGGAACAAAAGATCTGATGAACATTAAGCTATCATAAGCTGAGGTTTCAGCCAGAGGCCCATTGTCCACAGAGAGAAGTCGATTGCTTCGGCTTCCCATCATCCACTTCTGCTCTGGCAAACACAGTGTCTGCCACCACAATAGTATTTCTCCTCCTTCTTCCTTGCCAAGAAAATCTTGACTTATTAGACCTTAGGAAAATTGATTCCTCATCTAAGGTGGGCATGTTACCCAGGTATAAGGGGAAGTTTTCTGGAGAGTTTCTGGGAAAGAATTTTGCTCCCTGAAAGTAAAGAAGTACTCTAAAAGAAAAGGTTCTTTTCTGTGTGATTCAACCGCTTGTTCCCTGCATTGGGGGATTGAGGATACTTGGGGTGGGAATGACATGATGGGAGCTGTGGCAGCCATGTTGACCCTATGAGGCGAAGGCCTGGAGACTGACATTTAGCCCTGATATAATTAAGCTGCTGGATCAAAGTGAGTAAGTGCTTACCACCAAACTTCTTGATAGAAAACAAAATTCCTAATTACTTAAGCCACTGTCATTTACATTCTTGTTATTCGCGGCCATTAGCAATCTTAATTTACGCCTGCCTCTCCTTCTTTGCCACCTTGCTCTAGTACACTTGTCACCACTCTACCCTCTAGCCATGTAGAACAACTTGCATTTCCCAAGATGTATCTTGTTTTTCTGCCTGGGTTCAGCAGCACCTTCGTTCTGAATGCCCTCCCCCTTCTATTATCCTCTGAAATTCTGCTCACCTTTCATTTAATGACATGTCACTTCATGAAATTTCTTTTATAAAAGCTTTCCTGTCCCTAGTATCCTTGCCACTCACCACCCTCATCTTTTGTTTTACCCACTACAATCCGAGCAGAATATACCTTTTTGATAGTTATCTGTGGTCAGGTCTTTTGTCTTCAAACATACTGCAATCATTCCTACCTTAGCCCTACTCTAGAGGGTAGCTTCAATTCCTACCCTTACTATTCCCTTACCAGCAATGTCCCACCCGAACATCTCTTCATGGTTAGTTGCTTTCGCTCCTTCAGGTTTTAGTGTCAAGCTCTACAATGAACCTTAAGTTCAAAGATAGCAAGGTTGGGTTCCTTTTGTTCAGCATGGCATCCTCAACACATCTGACACAGCCTTGAGTTGAGTAGGTTCACAATAAATATTTGAAAATGAATGAACTGAACTCTGTACTTTAAATGGGAAGCTCTTCAATGTCAGATATGGTATGTATTCATTTACATAGATTATAGAATCCAGCTAAATGCACTTACAGCCTTTGGAAGACATGAATGCTCCACAAATGCTGAATGAATGGATGGAGAGATGGATGACTGGCATAGCAAGTTTACTATTTTTTTCCTCTGATGAAAAGCACATACCTATTTCCAGGAAAAAATTTGCTTCTGAATAACAGAAGCGGCAACCCTTGTGAGGTCAACTCTTTGAAAAGTAGATTGATATCTGTAAATTCAGGGCTTAACTTTTAGCAACCTTAAGAGCACACTCATTAAAGTTAAGCAGTTTTAGGACAACTTTGTTCCCAGAATCTACAAATTGGAAACCTGAGAGGTCAAGCCATTGATTGCATTTTGATGGAAGGATCTGTAAAAATATTGCCCTTCCAAATATTTCTCTCCAGAATAGAGATGGCTGCACCACTAAAAGGTTTATGATAGATCATTTTAGTCAGTGGGATTTTGGAGTGAAAACTGGAAAATAATCATGAGAATTTTGGCTTAAAGTGAAATATAACTTTCTTTGGAAAGTTATCAATAGAGAAATGCTCAAAACGTCTAAATGTTAAACAACAAAGTTTGAAACTTAATACGAATCAAACACCAAGAGCAAGGAAGGCAAACAAAACCCTAAACATTTGCAGAGACGTAACAACTGTGAAACAGGAAGTCGTTCTGAGAATTTTTCAGCATTTTCTTCTTTGCACAACTTCCTCTAAATATATTGATACTCCATCCCATCAGTCAGTCTGAATCTATCTGATATCAAATGCTTATAAAGGAATTAAAACAAGAAGCCATTGCTACAAAAATTTCCTGCTCCTTTTTTGCCTTTGAATTGACTGTTTAAAACGTTCTGATTTCACCACTAAAAATAATCTACTTCAAAACACATATATGTTTCAAGATACAAACTTGAATCAAATGTAATTTCATTTCTTGGAAAGTGAAGATTTACACTGGTGAAATGTTGAGACTAAAATACATATTAATTTTAAGTACTACTGTGTGTGTTACAGCAAATGTTGTAGAAGACTGAGAAATGGAAAGCTACTTCAGAGTAGGGCGATCTCATGAATAAAATTGGATTTGTGAGGCTTTAGAATATTACGAGGATTGAGTAATCAGAGAGGTGAGGGAAACTAGATGAGCTCCATGAGCAGTATACATGTTAAGAGAGTGAAGAGGTTTACAGCCTGATACTAATGAAGCCATATTACAGATTCAAACAGATCACTGCAGAAGAGAAGGGGATTCTTTTTTTCTTTTTACTGCTGATGTTAGGATGTAGGGATGCTGACTGGATTTCAGTGTCACCTTTGCTGACAGTGGTGAATTGGGTCATTAGAGGAACATGTTCACGGCCTGTTTGCTGAGGCTCTTGGGGTCTGGTTAGTGAGACCAAATTGAAAGATGTAACAGACTTCACAGGGTCATTTAGTATTTATTGCTTCTCTCTTTTTTTGGCTCTAAATATACACATATAAACATTGTTTGGATTGTTTTCTTGGAGAAGAGCGTCTTTTGGAATGCATCTGATGATTAACTTTATATGTCATTATAACAGAGGAAGGGTAAGATGACCTTTCTATCCACTTAAGGAGTTCTTTGCCATTTGAAGAGAAAGTAAAGTCTCTCATCTTACAAGTTCAGTGATGCTACCTACCGTCTGAGCCACTGGAGCAAAAGTATGCAGCAAGTGAAAACATTTCTTCAGATCACAGCAGCCAAGTCAAGAGCATTCCAGGGTAATTAACTCAGATCTGTTACTGTATTTAATATACTGTGGATTCTTTCAGCTTATTACTAAGTGTGACATTGTGCAAAAATGGGGAGGGGAAAGTCCAAAACTCAATGTGGAGAAAAATATTAAAAATAAAACAGAAACATATGCAGGCAAATGAGAAGGGATTTATAGTTGATAAAAATCTGGAGTAACTTTCAGAGACACGTTGTACTGTTTCTAGTTCTAGATATTTGTTAAGTTGGAGGCTGTGACTGATCACTCAAGAACCTGAAAATAAAAAAAATAGGAAAATTATGAAGCATATTTTCATTGGCATTTTAGAGTAACCTTTCATGCTTTGTTTATATTATAAATAATACTCATATTCACTGTAATTCATTTTCTACATGAAGTGCTGAGCAAACAACTTCATTTTCAAAGTATTTATAAATACATGATTATATTCCATAAAGTTAGATCATTTTTAAAAATAAATGACACATTTTCTTACAGGATATTTTATTAACTGAGCTTCCTTTATGTTTTCCTTGGTCAGGCAAGATGAAATTGAATTGCTATAATACAAATTTTATATCAAACTTACTTATTAACTTACATGGTTCATGGGGTCTGCATTTTGTTTACTTTGATCACAAAAAGGCATTATCTTTAAAAAGAAAACTTACAAATTCAGACGCATACTAATGAAATGTAGTGGTTGAGAAGTTGGAAACCATCCATGAATCAAATATGCAATTTCCATTTGTTGGAAAGAAAAGATTTATACTGGTGACAAGTTGAGACAAAAATACATACTTTAAATTACTAATGGATGCATTACAGTAAATGTTGTAGAAATAGATGGATTTCACATTTTTTTTAATTTTTAAAAAATTTTATTTATTTTATTTTTGGCTGCGTTGGGTCTTCGTTGGTGCGCGCGGGCTTTCTCTAGTTGTGGCGAGCAGGGGCTACTCTTCGTTGCGGTGCACGGGCTTCTCATTGCAGTGGCTTCTCTTTGTTGTGGAGCATGGGCTCTGGGCGCACAGGCTTCAGTAGTTGTGGTTCACGGGCTTAGTTGCTCCGCGGCATGTGGGATCTTCCCGGACCAGGGCTCAAACACGTGTCCCCTCCACTGGCAGGTGGATTCTGAACCACTGTGCCACCAGGGAAGTCCCGGATTTCACATATTTTTATACATAGTAAAATTACATTAAAATTAGTTATTTTAACTTTTTATTGGAGTGCTCCTTTCCTTCCTTCAAATTAAATAAACCAAAAATAATATTATTTTCTGATGTTTAAGATAGTACTTGCTAAGATATTTTAAAGTAAACTTGTTGCTCATTTCTGTAGAAATGCATGATGTTTCATGCCAGGAGAGAGGCTGAGATCACCAAAATTGCCTATTCTTGCCCCTGCCTCTCACTGCCTCAGACCTAACCATTGTCCTACCACCTTTTTCTTCCTCTTTCCCATCCTCTGTCACTTTGGTCATTAGAAGGAAGGAGCAAGAGTCGAAAAGAAAGGGATAAGATAGGAGTAAATCCCAAGATCTAGGAAAGGTTAGGAAAGAACTTGGAGATATTTTCATCTCTTTATGGAGGTGGAGGTGAAATAATTCAAAGCATCAACATTTATTTAATGACATCCATACATAAGACAGTAAGAAAAAAATCCCCATGTGCCAAAGTGGAGCATCAATTCCTACTCTCTTCCCTCTCCTCTCCCATCCCCCAAATGTACTTCACAAACAGCATTCCATATTTCTGGGTTCAGACATATAACTGAGCCCAAATCACATTCTATTGGAAGACCAGGGACAGCCTTGGGGCAAATGAACCAGTGAGGTTTGATTTTGGCAAGCCCTATCTCCCCTTGGCTGTGTCCCCTCACCTTACTCGGTTCTTTTCCAGGTAGCTTGAAATTTTAAGAGGGGCCTAGGTGCCCCTCAGCTGCCCTGCTCTTCCAAGAAGTCCCCAGATAAAACTTACCTTTAGGTCATCCACTAATGCTCTCCCTGATATGAATGAATAACTGAATGAGTTACTAAGTATTAATCTAGTAGTACTGTGTTTAAGTTTATGGGGATGTGTTAAATCAAAGAAATGGCTAAAAGACCACAATGAGAACTTAGAGCACTAAGGTTGATAAAATGTAAGAAAATATTTGACTTTGAAGAACCACTTAAATCCCAATATACTAAAGGTCACAAACTCTTTCACACATGATTAGAACTATGGAGTGGGGAGGTTTTGTTCTATATAGCAGAGGTCAGCAAACTATGACTCTTGGACCAAATCCAGCCCACTGCCTGTTTTGGTAAGTAATGTTTTATAGGAACACTTTCATTCTTTAGTGTGTTGGCTGCTTTCATGCTACAATGGCAGAGTTGATGAAGACCATATGGTCCACAAAGCCTAAAATATTTACTATCTGACCTTTATAAGAAAAAGTTTGCTGACCCTGCTCTATAGGAATAATGACATTGAAAAGTATGGCAAATTTTTTACCTTATTTCTTCTCCTTTCTTTTTCTTTCAAACTTTTTTTCTTTAATTGTAGGACAGAGCAATTCAGACTTTTAGTTTGAATATTTAGCCAGGAAATCTTATTTTAAAAGCTGAAAGTAATGAATCATGGTCATCTTAAAACATCTTCAATTTCTGCTGCCTCTACACTATAGATATAATTGAATGAGAGTTTGTAGTGATTGTCTTGCTTTGGTTATAACAACTCCAAATCAATTCTTTTTTTTTTTTTTTTTTTTTTTTGTGGTACGCGGGCCTCTCACTGGCCTCTCCCATTGCGGAGCACAGGCTTCGGACACACAGGCTCAGCGGCCATGGCTCACGGGCCTAGCGGCTCCGTGGCATGTGGGATTTTCCCGGACTGGGGCACGAACCCGTGTCCCCTGCATCGGCAGGCGGACTCTCAACCACTGCGCCACCAGGGAAGCCCAAATCAATTCTTATTTGGCTTCCTTTCATCACTTCTAATGACTGATCATTCAACATACTGGGAATTTACTCCTAATACAGTACAGAGAAATGCATATTTTCTTCTTATCTTATACCACTAATGCATCATATGCATAAAGAAGGAGGCATAAATGTTTAGAGTTTATAAATATTTTCATGACGTTACACAAAATATAACAAAAGACCTGGGTCATCATTATTTTGATTGAACTTTAAAATTACAAAGTGAAGTGGCCAATACTTTTAAAATATTAAATTTTCTGGTGCATGTATGGCCCCTTCCGCACCTTTGCATTTCCCAAAACGTGCTTCCCAGAGATTGTTTTATATAAGTAGGTTAAGAGAGGAAAGGATAAGGATAAGCTTGGGAAAGGAAAAATTAAATGACTCTGCTCACTTTAGGACCTCTCAGAGATTTCATATGAAAATATTCATTGTTAATTGCAAAAAGAGAGTAGGATAAGCTTTATTCTTTAATTCATTTATTCATTCATTCAACAAATGTTTCTGGAGTTTCTAATCTCTGCCAATCACTGTTCTAGGTGTTAAGAATAGAGCGTTTCCAAAAGCTCAAAGGTTATGAGGTATATCTCAGAGGTTTAGAAAAGTCTTGGAAAGAATTCATGAAGGAAAAAATTCTGAAGGTGAGTGGAATTATAAGTAGAGTTGTCTAGGGGAAAGGCATTCTACTAACTAGAAATACATGACTAGCAGATGGATATAGAATGAGGTTAGTACATACTTACTGAATTTAATTGAATTACATGGAATGGGACAATTGCAATAGCATAACGAAATCCTCTGCTTTGAAATGGCACCTTGTATGTGTTGTCAGTTTGTACACGTACATGTTCACACACGTGCACACCACACACCAAAGTACTGAAATAGACTTCATTTTGGTGCCAAGGGTTGGAAAGTGGCGTTCCATCTCTCTCTCTGCCTATAGTAATGAATTCATGTTTGCGTGCCTGGTAAACAGATTTGCAAGTTGTGTTACCTAGTTTAAACTAAACTAACTCTCACCAAATGGACTGGTAAATTAAAAAGCTTCCTGCAGGGAAGCTGCAGGTGGAAGATAATTCCCATAATGTAAACAAAAGCAAAAGACAAGAAAATGGCAGAGCAAACATGTCTTCTACTCCTTGTAGAAACTCTTCCTCAGGCATATCATAAAGTAAAAATGATGACCTTGTGATAGGTGTCAAGGTGTCAGCCAAAAAGTTGAAATTGTCAAGAAGACCATTGAAACAGAAACTTTAACCACCACTGCTAATGAAAAATCTTATTCTAAGTATCAGCTTTGTCTTTTACATCAGTTAATGATGTTAAGTAGACAGCTTGATTGGCAAACGTTTTAAATCTGGGCATCCAAAGCTATTTTTAATGACAACCAAAAGGCTTTTTGCTTTTCTACAATTAAAAGTAAAATAAATATTTACTCATAATAGGCTTATCTCATCCACATAAAATTCCATATTTCTACACAGAAATTTTCCATAGAATTGGACATATCTATAAGTTATAAATAAATTTGAAAATTACATATATTAAACATACATGCTAAACATGTTTAGAGATGGGGTGAGCAATTAACAAGTTTGGAAAACACTCCTTGGTCGACAGTAATTTTAGGCAAGAAACAGATATATTGTGTATATGTTTCTTCTTTTTATTTGTTAAGAGTTGAGCTGATGAACCTTGTTTAGCACTTATTCTTTTTTAGCACTTATTCTATTTTAGATTTTTAGATTTCTCCAGATGCTTGAAATAAGTCTTGAATAAGCTCAGGAAAATATAGTTAGCCAGTGGAAGATTATTAAACATCTAATGCTCTTTTTGTTAGAAATCAGGTCATTTGTTAAGCTGCAGATTAAAAAAAAAAAAAAACAAGTAAAAACCCTTTTTTCTTCAACTTAGAATGAATTTATTGTAATTGTAGATTTTGTTAGAAATAAAGCCATTAAAGCACTTTAGCAGGCTGGGTTTTCCATTAGCTCCTTTCAAATTCTTTCAGCCCTGCACAAAACCCCTAGTTTCATTATGTAATAGAGTGATTTACCACTAATCAGCAGTTCCAATGACAAAGAAGACGTGTTTTACGTTCTAAAAGTAGATTAATTAGACTGTACTCTATGATTTGCCACACGACCCGAGCTAATAAGATTATTTTGAAACGTGTTGAGCTACCAGGCTTCATTTATTGAAAATTAGTTAGAACAATTTATATTATAGGATAAATAATCAGACATTTACCAAAGCTAGTGGAAGAATCTCCTTTGGCATTACCATTGCAGAGGTCAAGATGTGATGAAATGTATAAGAAGACTTCCATGAAAGTATTAATGACATATCCTAAATAAATCGATACCCCATTAGTGTAGTCTGGGGTCTAAAATAACAGTGACAAAGACTGTCTCCTTTCTATATGGATGTGTATCTGTAGCTGTTAGGAGCACAGCCTAACCAGGGTTTATCGGCTATGAGATTTTGGGTAAGTTACTTAAACTTCCATGCTTGCATTTCCTTATCCTTGAAATAGAAACAATAATAATACCTTTTTCATATGGTAGTTGTGAAGATTATTAAATGAAGTAATACAATTAAAGTTTTTATCAAGTAGAGGATTAGGCATGTGGGTTTAATTTTATGGTAAACATAACCAGTTACATATTATGATGTCATACTTAGTATTTGGGCTTAATTGTGTATTATCAGGGATGTAGAAACTTTCAGATGTGGTAACATCAATATGAACACACATTTTTTACCCTATACCAGGAGATATTAGTTTTAATGAATAATGAATACAATTTCTTAGCAATTGATGTGATATCTCCCCTAAATCTCTCCTGAAACTGACCAGTGACTGAAATGGTTTATAGCCAGTGTCATGGTCATGTGTAAGAAAGATCCTCCAGTGAAGAAATTTTAAAATAATTCATGTGAATTGCCAAAATTGGAACTGCTTTGGGACCAGCTGTGATATCGCACCTCCTCATTTTTTTGTTTTTGTCTAAACTGATGTCATAATAAAAAGAATGAAGCTGAAATAACAAAGGTCAGGATGTAGATACTGGGCCTCGTTCTTCTTGTTTAAATATTTTATCAACTCTTGAGTAATAGAAAGGTGTATTGATCCAAATTGATAATGAACTTCAAAGTCCAAAATATCATTGAAGAGTGGCATTTATGAAAATACAGATGATAACCCCTTGAAAGTCCAAGTCAATCCAGTTCAACCAACATGCCTCAGCAATCTCTTGGATACTGAGCATTTGACCAGCTTTGTGCAGTATTTTAAAGTTGGTGGCAGCAGCTCAATCAGCCAGCATGGAGGACCTAGTGGCAACGTCTTTGTAAGTCTTCTTTCCTTGTCACTGATGCTTCGGCTCCACTTTGTGTGTGTGTGTGTGTTTGTGTTTGACGATTGTTTTCATGTATTCTATATTCTTTTCATCGTTGAAAATGAGAGCTGGCACTTTTAAGGTATTTTCAGTGAGAACCATGCCTCCTTACTAATGTTAGGGAAAACACTGACCTTGAGTACCACACTGATAGATGACAAAAGAAACAGAGATCAGCACGTGCCTTTCTTCTAGACTTTTACCTCAATCAACATAGATCGACTATATTATTGATATCCATTTGGGAAATCTGGAGTTCTAAAGGATCAGGTGTAGTAGTTTCCCAGGAATACTACTAACAGAAAGTACAACAGGGTTCCTACTGAAGCACAGCTTTCATTCTCTTTGTCCTTTAGTTTATATAGAAGGAGGTGGAGCTGTCCCTGGAGTTTCATGCCCAGGTGAGGCTAAGATCACCCCTCACATTTTCACACTCTCATTAACCCAGCCTACCAATGGTTTCCTAGCCGGGTTCTGTGCTACATTACATAGTTTCTCCTTTCTTTAATATACCTTAGATAGAGCTAACTCTGGTTAACAGGTTTCACTCCCTGTATCAGATATAATAACTTAGTTTGACTTTCTAGCAGTTGAACCCATCATATTTGGAAGAAATCCCACATTGTATGAATTATAGCAGGAGGCTGGATGCGGTCTCCTCTAGAGAATGTATGTAAAGGTAATCTCCACCCCTCACTGCCACCCACCCTCAGCAGCTATGGAACAGGGGAGTAACCTATGTTCTGCTAGCCAGATGTTCCTACTTATCACTTTGAATCCTGAGTGAGTGATATAAAAACACAGAAGCCATTTAGAAATTATACACTGTGGCATTGTAGTTCAGTGAGCAACGTGAAGTAGATAGCAGGAACAATTCTGGAGTGCCAGCATCTCCCTAAGGACACTACTTTGTTTTGTATTTGATATTTCCTTGGTGATTCCTTTTGTTCAGCCCTTCTTGGTTACAGACCATTTTTTGAGACTGTTTACAACATTAATACCCATTCCATGAGAGTCTGTGACATTTTTCCTTTTTGACTTAAATGTGACCCACCAGGATTTTGTCTTTACCTGTTTCTAGACTTCTTTCTAACTATACCCCTCAACAAAAACCATACTACACAGTGCTTGTCATCCTACCAAAACATGCTTATGACAAATGATTTGTGCTCTCTCCCTCTGCCAAGATACCTCCTGAAATTTCTTCCATTCTTTAAGTCCCTGTGTGAACTCAACCCTCTCCAATTTGAAATTACTCATTCCCTCACTAACGAGAAGGCAGCATGCTATAGTGGAAGAGAGCCATTGCCTTGGACCCATGCCAGTGACATTCCATTGCACTTGATCTGGACTCTGTAGTTCATCTTTCTTCCAGAGTAATGTTTCAATTTATTTAGGGTAGAGCAATTCAAAAGTTATGAAAAAACTGTGTGTACTCATCCAATCAGTATTGTTCCATGTTTCTCTAGAGATAACATAAGAATTCTTCGTGAAGTAATAATGTTTAATGTATCAAATTTTAATTTTATAAAGGAAGAAGTAACTCATAGTGAGCACTCATTAAGCATCTGAGGTTTGTTGAACAAAGTACCAAAGAGATGAGACTTTTTTTGTTTCTTTTCAGATTATTTGAAATAAATCCAATTAACAGTCCACAAGCGCTTGGTGTATTTTTTAGTTTTCTGTTGACCTGAGGTCTGATCACTCATGTTCAGAAAAGAAGTCTAACAAGAAACGTCAGTCTGTTCTATGAACACCTGTGCTATAGTTTCAGTAAATTCTTTTGTGACTTAAATTAACCAGAGTCATTTTCTGTTGTTTGCAACCAGAAACCCTAAGCTGGGTTTCTGCACTGGGTTCTACTCAAAAACCACCTACTTCTGTATTACATAGAGAAAAATCAGATCTATACTAATCAGTTTGACTTTTAAAACCACCACATATGCCTGAAAAAAAATTAGTCATTTAGGATGGCACTGAGAGATCTGACAAGGCAACTAGAAATCCAGAAACTGTTTCCAATAATTAGTATTGTCAATCTTCTCTTACAGAACTTTTGTTATGATTCTTGGAGCTACATGACAGCAAGCCTTGACGACCTTAGGGGGAGGAAGAGATAAAAAAATAATACTAGAGCAAGAAAAAAGAAGTGTGATCCAAATAGGTGTATCAGCCTATCATTTTAGAATCTTTGGTATGTCTAAAACTTGAAACGTGTAATCTCTTAGAAAGTGAATTTTTGGTTATAAAAACTATTTGGTTAAAGAGACACGTTTTGGCTCTGTGTTGAGTATAAGCTCATTGTGCCGACTACCAATTCCCACCCACATGTGGTCATTAAGTTGTACTGTGCTGATGTAAAGCAGTGTTGAGGCCTCTCTTTAGAAAACTCATTATCATATAGTTCCTGTTAGCATAGTTATTAGCTTCACAGATTAAAGAAAATAGCTTTAATCTAATAGCCCTGATTCATCATTCTTCTCTAGCCAACAACTCCACAAAACTTAATTCCAGGCAGGAAGAGATGGGTATTAGACACGCATAGGGTAGGAAAAAGTGGTGAGTAAGTAACCCAGATTATTAGATTGGCTTTCGTCATTTCTTTTGGTATTGATTCTCCTTAGATTGACATCCTATGTTAAAATATTTTAATTTGGGGAGAATGTGATTATATCCCTCCTGTCTACTGTTTACCTGTATTTATGAGGAAGGTAAACTATTTTGGATTTAACTGTTGCTGATTGAAATATCTATCTTTGTGTGATTAACCTAGCTGCAATGCAGTTGTTCCAGATGGGTTTTAGCCAAGCAAAATTATTTACATGAAATTTTATGCTAAAGACTGATACATAAAACATATAAAAGTAGAAATTTTTGTGGCAAACTAGGACATCAAGGCTCTCTATTTTGCAACTTCTCAACCTGTCCTTTTCCATAACCCCATTCCCTCTCCCAGGAAGCTCAAGGGGATCGAAGAGCTGAGGGGCTCAGATGTCTGACTTTGAACTAACTGTCCTAATATTATATAAATATATATATATACTTTTCAAACTATTATTATACAATATTGCGATATAGGCATGTAAACAGTGAATGTGTTGTAAAGCATATGTTTTTAATACGGAGTTTTGTAAATGAAAATATCCATGTGCTTTCTTATTATTTGTTCCACGTATTTTTACCAAATTTGTCTGGTCTTTTTGTTGAAACCATCTGGAACTCTTACTGAGATCAGTTGAAATCTCCCACGAAGTTAGGAAAAAGAGAGAAATCACAGGAGCTACACATCCGGGCTGACTAACTGTCCATGTGACCTTTGGATTCATCCTCTTCCTCTCTGAAGAAATGGAGCTGGGCTAAAAGTTTCCATAGTTTCCAAAATTTTGTCATGATTAGGATCATCTGAGGTACTTGTACTCACTCAAAATACAAATACCCCAATTCACTCCAAGCCCACGGAATCCGAATTCTCAGGGGAAGGCCGGGGAGCCATGCATTTGACAGAACCTCCAGGTGATCCTTATCCTTGGAAAGAGGAGAAACAAAGAGTTGAACAACTCCAACAGCCGTTCTAATTCAGAAGTTCCACGATTCCCTTCATATTTCTTGGATAATAAAATATTTTAACTGAAGCTATGGAGCCTGGAGTGGAGATGGTGGGAAGAAGAAAAAATTATTCCTTTTATATAAAAATGATGTTGGACTTGAGGATATGGGCAGGGGGAAGGGTAAGCTGTGACAAAGTGAGAGAGTGGCATGGACATATATACACTACCAAACGTAAAATAGATAGCTAGTGAGAAACAGCCGCATAGCACAGGGAGATCAGCTCAGTGCTTTGTGACCACCCAGAGGGGTGGGATAGGGAGGGTGGGAAGGAGGGAGACGCAAGAGGGAGGAGATATGGGAACATATGTATATGTATAACTGATTCACTTTGTTATAAAGCAGAAACTAACCCACCATTGTAAAGCAATCATACTCCAATGAAGATGTTAAAAAATAAATAAATAAAATAAAATCATAGTTTAAAAAATGATGTTGAATTTGGTATTTTCTATGAAATATTAAAATAATTTTATAATGCTGAATAATTAGAAGTTAGATTTTTATCTGAACTTCACACGCCTTTTCTTATTTTTCATTTCTTTTTTTATTGTGCATTGCTTTAATGTTTTTTTCTTTTCTCTTGTTAGTTTTTCCCTTGCATCTGTGCTTTTAAAATCTGATTATTTATCCTTATAAATCTCTAGAAAGGATGCTACCATCTTTCTTTTAAGTACCATGTTTCACATTTCCTTCGGACTTTTGGCAGAAATTTCCCCCTAATTAACAATAAGGTTGAATTAACTTCTCAAACCAAGACAGGGCATTTGTAGGCTTTAATCACTTAGCAAACATTTACTCTGCACAGTCAAGGTGACAACAACTTAGTCGATTTGAGGATCCCATCTATGTTTTCTATGTTCTCATTCAGTTTTGAGTCTTGCAGGAACTACAGAATAGATGTCTATCTGGCTCTAAAAGACATCTATTCAAACTAGCATCTTTGGAGGCATCCATTGGCTTATTTGGAGCTCAACCACCAGTCGTCACATGTTACCAATAATGTCTTTTGGGCTCCCCCAAAAGCTGACTGCTGCTTTCCTTCTTTCTCCTCTGCCACTCCTGGGGGCATCAGCAACTCAAGCTTCTGGGGCCCAGGAAATCTCTGAGAACGTGTTTGAGGTCCATATGACTAGATACCTACATAATCTACAGTCATTTCCTCTTTGGAGCCTTGCCCCCTTTTCTTGGATGTCTCCCTCAAAAGTAATGCACAGATTCCTTTTATTCTCGAATCCCACAAAATCATCTGGGATTTTTACGAAAAAGCTATCTTAGAATGTTGTTTTGCATTTAACATCAGTTTCAAAAGCTACCTAGCTGACATATAGATGCAATGTGTTATGCTCACCTTTATTTGTAATATGTGGTGGACATCAGTATATACTTTTTTTCTACCTAAATCTTAATTGCAACAAATACTTTTCAAAAACTTCTCTTTTGAAAAAGATAACTATTTGTTGCCATGTGAACATGAATTACTAATTTGTTAAATAGATTTTTTTAAAGCTTCACTCTAGATACTTCAATGATTTCATCATAGTTCAAAGGTAGCAAACAGTTACAGGCTGGGGGGATAGAAATCTAAGGATTAACCAGTTGGTTTAGCTCAAAGTATTTTTCTACAATGGCTTCAGGATAGAGAGATGAGAAATGAATTTCACACACAAATTGAATCCGCAAGCGTCAGTTTAGAAACCATTTACTTAATATCATTGTTCATCTATAAAAATGTCAGTGGCATTCGGAAAAAAATCAAAATATTGCATCATTTTTTCCACGGCTTAATTTTTACTTTTTAAATTTATGGCTTTGGTTATGTTATTTGTCTTTTTATAGGGATTCATTCTGTTTTCCGTGATTTTGGAAGCGATTTCTTTCATCTGTTTCATTTCTTAGAGAAATTCCTGATTTTTTTTTAAACAGTAACTTTTATTTCATATCTTACATCTTGTTTGTGATACCAGAGACATCATGTTTTTAACGGAACTAGCTAACACAGTGAGAGAAACAAAACGCCACGTAGCATAAATCAGTAGTTTTCATTTTCTGGCTTTCCCTTCCGTGTTCCTCACATGCTGAAAAAGACATGATGCCAACAACCACATGTATTCTATTTTTTCATACTTTGTTAAAACATAAATTCGTTTTCATATTAACACCTGGTCTTTTTTTTTTTTTTTGCGGTACGTGGGCCCTCTCACTGTTGTGGCCTCTCCCGTTGTGGAGCACAGGCTCCGGACGGGCCTAGTCGCTCCGCGGCATGTGGGATCCTCCCGCACCGGGGCACAAACCTGCGCCCCCTGCATCAGCCGGCGGACTCTCAACCACTGCGCCACCAGGGAAGCCCAACACCTGGTTTTTAAATTATATTTTTTAATAGCTATAGAACATGCCTACAGTTGCTTTGTACTTTAGTTCCAAAATTTCTAACCAGTTACAATATCCAGATTTTTGATATTAGAAAAAAAACTTTGTAATAAGAAACTTATATATATTTTTTAGCCCAAACTGAATGGGATGATATTACTGGGTTGCAGAGAGCTAGTTTTTCAGGGCTTAGTGTAAAGTTTTTTAGAGCTTAATGACTTTACAGTTAACCACATATTTTGAAGTCTAACCATTTCAACACACTAAGCAGATACCTTGTATGAATTTCATAGGTATAAAATGATGTTTCATTGTTTTAATTTCCATTTGTTTGATAACTATCCACAAAAAGAAACTAACAGTATCTCCTACTATGTAAATTGATACTGGCTTCTTGTTATACTAAGCATAGATGTCAGTATAAACATTCTGACATAAAAAGGTGAAATAGTAAACAGAATTAAGTGAATATTGAAACAACCATATAGTAAATAATTGTTATAAAATTATATAAACGATTTATTTTTTTGCTTTTGAACTCATCCTTATATTTTACATTTTTTTCTATGTAATTTTCTAGTTAAACTTAAAACGATGATATTTTAGGGTATAATTGCCTTTTACTTAAAATTCATCCATGGAATTTTCTATTGTAACATCCTTTCTAAGTTCTGAGAAAAGTTAGGTGATAAGGTTGGTATAATTAGTAAGATGATTATAATGCCATTGGGATTAGATATAACGATATTACTGCCCATCACCTTAAATGTTAACATCTTAGTTTGGCCTTTATGTTTATTTTTAATAAATGCTGTACCTCACAAATTGCTCTTCAATATCAGAAAGTTAAGCTGTCAAGTGTCAGAGGTAGATTGGCTTGACTGCCTAATTAAATACAGATTCATCTGGAAAAGTGCTCTCCCGCTCTCACATTTCACTCTAATATCCGCTCAACTTCAGAATGACCCCTACATGGCCTGAACTTTACAGCAAGAGCAAACAGACCAAAATACCAACCCTCCCCCGTGCTCCTGTTTAGTCAGTTCTTGACCTGAGAAAAGCAATGCCAACTTAGTATAAACTGGAAGACTTAAACGGGGAGTGGAAGGGGCGCCCCCTAAATGGGAAAGGGCTATGCTGATGTGAGTCAAACGGGGAGTCAGAATGCACCCTCGTCCGCTCCCTCAGGGGTCCCCACTTTTCCCAAAACTGTCGCAATGCATTGGGAGGGAGAAAGCAGCAACTGCCCGCTCTAAACATTCTTCCCTGCTGACGTCATGCAGAAGGTGGAAGGGAGCTGGAACTGACAGGAAAGGACACGCAGTCAGAAAACATGAACTCTAGCCATTAGTCTGCTCCGCACTCACTGAGTGGGGTAAGAAAGGCCACTCCACTTCTCTGGGATTGAATTTCTTTCCCTGAGAGATAAAGGAGCTGGTCTACAGACGCTAAAAGATGTCTCATGGCTCTAAATTTCTGAGATTCTCTGCTCACCAATATAAGAAAATATCATTTCTTGAGCCCTCTAGCTAGCCTTATGATCGTGTGAAAAATCACACAAGGCTGGGCTTTCTACGTGGCAGCATCGGCTTAGCTGGTTCTCTCTCAGGCTGGTTGTATAAGTTGAAGATGCAGTGCAACATCAATTGGTCTGAAGAAACATCTATCCTCTCTATATATGATGCGTGTAAGGGGAGAGGATTAGGAACAAGCTTGGAGACTAGAAATTGTTTTGGACTGCCAAAACCAAAGGTTACTCCTGGGTATATCTGAAAAAAACAAAACATTAATTTGAAAAGATACATGCACCCCAATGTTCATAGCACCATTATTTACAATTGCCAAGAGATAGAAGCAACCTGTGTCCATCAACAGATGAATGGATAAAGAAGATGTGGCATATATACACAATGGAATATTACTCAGCCATTAAAAAAATGGAATTTTGCCATCAGCGACAACATGGATGCACTAGGAGGGTATTATGTTAAGTGCAATAAGTCAGACTAATACAAATACTGTATGATATCACTTTTATGTGGAATCTAAAAAACACAACAAACTAGTGGAGTATACCAAAAAGGAAACAGACTCACAGATAAAGAGAACAAGCTAATGGTTACCAGAGGGGAGAGGGAAAAGGAGAGGGGCAAGATAGGGGTAGTGGATTAAGAGGTACAAACTATTAGGTATAAAATAAGCTATAAGGATATATTGTTGTACAATGGCAAATATAACCACTACTTTATAATTACTATACATGGAATATAACCTTTAAAAAAACAACAAGGGTCACCCTGCAGATAAGATATAGAGTTGTATGGTACCACTAGTAAGACATCTGTTCCTGAGAAGGCCAAGCTCAGACAATGCCCAGACTCCAACATGGGCAAAGACTGCTCTCTCTCTGTAAACTGCTAGTAGTGGAGGGGACGCCACAGAGAGAAGGCATTTTCACTGTGTGTCTTCTTTGCGGGGCAGTGGGCTAACCACTGGACTCTGCAAAGTCAACTATTATATTTTAGATTTTTTAAAATAGGCAAATACTTTGCAAGCAGGTAAGAAGTCAGTATCTAGCTTAAAACATCTAGTTTCAACATTTTATTGAAAAGTACAAAGTAGAACCCATTCAAGCATATTTTTCTTTCCTTTTCAATGAGTCAGCGTGGGAGCGGGGAGAGGTAATAATCAATGTGTCAGACATAAGTAATGACTAATGGAGAATTATGTAATTGCTAAGCTTGTATAGTTTTTGAACAAAATAAGGCATTTTTATATTGATAGATCTATTCATTTTCTTTCAGATACAACAGGTGAATGTTAGGTATTTTATATTTTAAAATGAATAGAGAATCAAAGTTTGTCGTATGTGAAATTATAAACCACATGCAGATTAGCAAATGGTAGGCAATCTTATATTTATTCTGCCCTAGTTTAATAATTGACCTCTCCTTTTTTTTTTTTTTTTCCAGTAGCGTCTATTCCAGTGAACCATAGACTTCAGAAGGATTTTTCAAAATAGATACAGCATTAAAATGCAAAGAAAAGTATCCACAGAAGGCTTAGGACCTACTGGGAGCAACACAATAGTTAGATCCCAAAGCATTCAAAGATCACATCATAATAACAATAGTAGTGTTGAGTTAATTTAGGAAACAAATGCTGTTCTACGTTTCATATAGAAAAACTAATTTATATCTTTGTCAAATTACATAACTAGACACCACTGCTCACCACCAAATGAATGCGGATAACTTATTTAACCTTTCACTGCTTTGGTTTTCACTTTGTAGAACAGGTTCCCATAATATGATGTACTATATAGAATTTTTATCAGGGTTAGATGAAATCAACACGGAAAGTCTTACAACCAAAACGTACTAAGAATTCAATTGAGTGTCTTTAAAATAACCAAAAAACCCCCACATTTTATAGCTAGAGACCTGTAAAATTTTAGCTTCTCCTTGTACAAGCATTATAACCTTGGGCAAATTACCCCTCTGGATTTAGTTTCCTCATCTGCAGAATAAATTAAAAATATCTAGCGTAGGGCTTCCCTGGTGGCGCAGTGGTTGAGAGTCCGCCTGCCGTTGCAGGGGACGCGGGTTCGTGCCCCGGTCCGGGAAGATCCCACATGCCGCGGAGCGGCTGGGCCCGTGAGCCATGGCTGCTGAACCTGCGTGTCCGCAGCCTGTGCTCCGCAACGGGAGAGGCCACAACAGTGAGAGGCCTGAGTACTGAAAAAAAATAAAAAGGAGTATGTATGGCCTGGAGACCATTCATTTCAAGATGACTCTCACATTGGAGGACTTTCTTTTCATGTCTCTGCATCATGGGGGGCCGAAATATTGCAAGAGCTTCTGCAGAAACCTCTAGATATTCTAATATTTCCTCTAGCATTGGAGCTTTGGAATTATTGGAGTTATTGGAGTTTTTAGACTGCAGTTATTTA
The DNA here is from genome assembly GCF_008692025.1 of Phocoena sinus. NCBI lineage: Eukaryota > Metazoa > Chordata > Mammalia > Artiodactyla > Phocoenidae > Phocoena > Phocoena sinus. Next base: position 32,445,833 of record NC_045766.1, read on the forward strand.
TGCAGTTGGACCTCTTTAAAACATTAATGTTTAGCCCTTTATGCATGTATTTGATTTTATTACAACTTCACTCACAAAAGCAACACCAGAAGGTTTTGTTTCAGAGTTCAGTTTCTAGAAGATGTTCCATAAAGTCATAGAGCTTTTAGTAGAGCTTAAACATCAAAGCACAAATTATCTATATTGGAAAACTTTCATGAATATTGTGTTTTTGAGCAGCAACTTCACAATGAGATTTTGTTTTAATTTCTAAAAAATATCTGGGCTTTTCCCCATTAGATACCAACTCATTGACAATCCACAACACTTTTGCAATAGTACGGTTTCCGGTGGTTACCAACAATTATTAAAGGAATTCATCCACACACTTTTGACTCTTTAGATTGTGAAATTACTTAAATAAATACTGCCTTTTCATGCAACTGATTCTGAAATGGAAGGTAAATGAAGAAATCTAGTTTCATTACGATGCATCATACAAGTAAATGAATTAGGAAGACAAGTGTGTGCTTCGATATTATGCAATCTTTGAATGAAGCCTAGGAAAAATAAATATATTTTCACTTGTCACAGTTATGGACAATGGAGAAGACTGAATCTACTTGCACCATCAGTAAATGGCTGCATTGCCCAATCTCATTAAGAATGGATGTGCAACAGTGGGTGCTCTGAGAAATAATTCTTTGCGTGAGGCACCAGTTGGTCTGGGGTAGCATAATTTAAAAGCTAATAAAAACTAGTCTGACACTGTGACATTCGATCATCCAGCCTCAAGTCACATTTTACCAGAGATAAATATCAATAGAATTTGTTTAAGCTGGCACTGAAACATGTTTTTATCATTCATCTCTTCAAATTATGCCAAGATCAAATAAACTGAGTGAAATATTATTGAACATGAACTAAATTATGGTATAACACGTAAGATCATATTTCTCCAAACACATAATCCATTGCTGAATTGTTAGATATAGTGTACTTCTTTTAAAAGAAATCCTTTCTTCAAAATCTATGTTAAAAAGGACTCTATTTAACAATAACTGACACATACTAATGTGAGTGACAATAAAGGAAAAAACTAACCCAGGAGTTTTCCAATGTTTAAAGTCATATCGTTTAAAATATTTAAAAATAGAAACTTGACCAAGCAGTTCCGTTATTCTGTTATCTTTTAATTTAGATTTCAGTTGAACTTGGGAACAAATACATCACCACAGAGTGAATTTAAATATGTAGTTGGGAGTGGGAAAGGAGGAAAGACTAGATTCTGTGGTATTTTTCAGTAGGAAATACAACAAAAATCGTAATCATCACTAAACTATTTAGAGACAGGCCTTCTTGGTTAATACATCCATGAATCTCAGCACATTTTCATGGAATCCTAGGATTATGTGGAAAAGAATTCATGAAACCTTAACCTAGCAACCCAGTTCCATAAAAATTTTTCTTTTTTTTCTGTTTCTCCTCTAACAGATAGAAAACTTCCTTTAAAATAAACACAATTGAGAGATAACAAACAGCTCCTGATGACTATGTTTTCATTTATGACCTTTAAGATGTAAACGAAACTTTTAACAGGAACTCTATTTAGGGTGGAGAGATTCTGTCTTATCCTGACAGGAAGGAAATGGCTGCTCGGTCTCTGCCTTCCCTGGAGAAGGGCAGAGGAGATCACGCGTGTGGAAGTTCTGTGGGTCTGTAAGTTGCTATATAAATGTTACTTGTTTAAAAGCCCGGCAATCCAAAGAGTGTATTTACCTTTCTTGTGATTCTACTCCCCATGAGTTTTTTTCTTTCTTCTGCCTTGTCCCCAGATGAATTAAAGAACCATACAAAGCTGACTGATGCTAAGGAATTGCAATTTCTTAACCTGATACATGTAGGAGAGCCATTGACTGAACACAAAACAGCAACATGGATGCCTGTCTAGCTCCATTCTAGTATTCTTTATGGGCCCTCAATCCAGGTGAAGTACAGTCTACAATAATAATCATGAAACAAATGACTCCATTCATTCAGCAAACCTTCCTTCAGGACTACCAAGAGTGAGATTTTCTTCTAGAGTCAGAGGTATCAGCAATGGACCAAACAGAAACAAACAGCAATGGACCAAACAGAAACAAACAGACAAACAAAAATCCCTGCTATCATGGAGCTTATATTTCATTGCATACTTACTTTTATATCTTACTTTTATTTGGATAAAAATGTTCAGTTTCTGGGCTTCCCTGGTGGCGCAGTGGTTGAGAGTCCGCCTGCCGATGCGGGGGACACGGGTTCGTGCCCCGGTCCGGGAAGATCCCACATGCTGCCGCGGAGCGGCTGGGCCCGTGAGCCGTGGCCGTTGAGCCTGCGCGTCCGGAGCCTGTGCTCCGCAACGGGAGAGGCCACAAAAAAAAAAGTTTAGTTTCTTAGGTGGCCTGTCCTTTCTGTTTCTTTCCCTGAGATGATATCCTGGTGTATAAGTAGAGGATATGTGCTTATATGACCTCATGACAAAGGTGAAGAGTCAGTGGTTTTTGTTTTTTTTTAATTGACTTCTAGTCTCAGGTGTGATGCCCCTTATCTAAGTGAAACAGTGAGAAAGACAAGTCAGCAGGCAATTACATTACAGTGCAGTTAGCACTGTGACAGAGACATTATAGATATGACTACCACATTGCACAACTTCAGGGGCACCATTTACATAGACCAATGTGAAGAGCGCCCCCTACAGTTGAACAGTGTACAACCTGTGCATCCATTATGTGGCAGCCTAAGAACAGCACAAAAGAGGGGTATGATAGAATTCAGACTTGGGAATTAAAAGAAACAATATATACAGTGGGCAGAAGTTAACTGGATAAAGGGGAAGGAGAATGAGTAAATATAATAGCATCACATGAATAAAGTCCTAGAGGCCTGAGAAAACATATCTGAAGAAGGAATTGAAGATCACTTTAGCTGGAGCACTGAGTAGAAGAGGAAGGCACAGTAAAAAATGGGGAGGGGAAAGAGGCAAACATCACATTAGAAAGAACCCTGTACCTGTATTGAGAAGTCTGACCTTTATCCTAAGGACAAGTAGGTACCATTGTAAGATTTTAAGCTGGGGGCATACCAAGGTCAGATTTGCATGCTAGAAGCATTGCACTTGGAACCTGCACAGTTAGGTTTGCTTTTTAGCTTCATTGTGGGGAATAGATGAGTAGTTAGGAGGCTGTGGTAATAATCTGGCCTGAAGACAAGGGGGCTTGGACATGGTTCCACATTTGGAATGGTGAGAAAAGGAAGGCTGAAATAAATATTTGACAAGTGAGATTGAGAGTACTTTTTTTTTTTTTCCAGTACGCGGGCCTCTCTCACTGTTGAGGCCTCTTCCCGTACCGGGACACGAACCCGTGTCCCCTGCATCTGCAGGCGGACTCTCAACCACTGCGCCACCAGGGAAGCCCGAGAGTACTTTGTAATTGGATGTGGGGACTGAGGAAGAGGGAGGAGGTGGGGATCCTGTCCACCGAGTAATCTGTTAGATGGCTGAGCCATTCTCTGCAATAGGAACCTGAGGCAGGCAAGGAGCAAGGGGAGCAAGGCAAGATGAGTTCCATCTTTCACTCGTTAAGTTTTAGGTGCTTGGTGGGCATCCAAGTGGAAATATCTAGGGAACTATAGTGATACGCAGCTCTGATATCCAAAGGAGCAGTGTGGGACAGGGAGACAGATTGGGGCAAAGGGGATACATTTACAGATGTTAATTAAAACCATGATATGGGAAGAATTTCCTGGGGAAGAAGGTAACTGTTACTGTCTTTTGAATTATTATAATAGCTTGATAAAAGTTACCCAGAAAACACAAATATAGAAGATGTATTTTGTGTATGGGGTGTTATGGACTTTTGGAACTGGGAGGAGTTGGTGGTAGTTTCCATCTACCCAACTTTATTACATACATATGTAACTGTAAGCAACACAGCACTGAATTGTGTATTGTAGACATTTTACTCTGACTTGCTTTCTTCATTAATTTTATTGTTTTGACATATATGGATCTACTTTATTGAACTTCTTTTTCGGATTCTATGTGAAAATAAGACACCATTCATCCAGTCTCTTGTTGATTTGTTATTTCTAATATATATTTGTGTTAGGAAGCCACAATGAGCATGCCTACGTATGGTTCCTTGTGCACCTATGCAAGAGTGTATGTAAGGTAAATACTAAGAAGTTGCTAAATCAAAGTGTTTGAACATTATAAACTAATTACATATATCCAAATGGCTCTCCCTGGTTTTTTGACCAACTTAACCACCAGTCAACATTATGTGAGATTTACTTCACATTTTCTCCAACACTTGGCATTATTAGACTTAAATTTTTGCCAGTCTAATGAATATGAAATGTTTTTTCGTTAACTGGCTTAATTTAAACATTCTGGTTCATTTCTGAGCATGAGCATTTTTCATTCGTTTATTGGTGACTTGGATAACTTAGTCTCTCAATTTATGCTTTGTCCATTTATTGATTTGGGGGTATTTTCCTTATTGACTGATATAAACTCTTTATATATTATAAATACATACTATATAATAATCTTTGATTCCTTGTATAAAAGCAAGTTTATCCTTCCCTTCTGTGCTTATCTTTTATATTTACTTATGATAGCTTTGGTAAAGTAAATCCATCTTTTCTTTTATGTTACTGTTTTTCTTTAGTCCTTTTTAAAAGAAATGTTTTTCATACTATAAGGTCTTAAGTATATTCTCTTAAATTTTCTTCTACACATTATTAAATTTTTCTTTTAAATTTGGGCCTTTAGACCATCTGAAATTTCTTTGGGTGTAAGAGTGGAGATTTTTTTTCATAATAAGAGCATCATTTTAAACAATCCAGTCGTCTATTGAAGAATCCATCCTTTCTCGACTAATCTGTAATGCTATTTCTGTCATATTGCAAGGTTCTATATATGCAGGGTTCTCCATTATATTTCGCTATTGTATTTGTCTCTCCCTCTGTCAATACAATACTTTTAAGTACTGTAGCTTTATAATAAGCCTTGACATTAGATATAGGGCTTCTTGATACAGATTCTTCCTTCTCTTCCAAAATATATTGGTTATTCTTGGCCTTTGGTTCTTTCATGTCACTATATGATCACCTTATCAAATTCCATGAACTTCCTATTGGGGAGTACATTGAATTTACAGATAAATGTGGGTAAAACTGTATTATTTTTTTAAATTAAAGAAAAGCATTTTGAAGAAATATGCATTTGTAAAATTAAAAGTGCCCTATTTTACTATCCTGGGCTATCCTGGGGAGCCAGAGGCAGATTTCTCTTTACCTTTGCCCCAATGGCACAGTGGCCAACAGATGCTGAACAATTAACTCACTTAATTAACTAACTGAACTGACAGAATGAATAAAGGAGCGAATGTAAGCTTCTTTGTGATCTTGTTAGTCATGAGGATAAATTACATCCATAATAAATGACTAATAGGGATAAGGATGGCTTATTTCCTTGGTTCCTTAATCAGTTATGATAGACTCCCATTATTTCTACTGACATTGACAAGAAAATTTTACAAGAGGTTTTGTCATTTCCTTCTAAAGGAGCCTTTGACATGTAGGCCATGAATCTTAGAAACAACTTGCATATTCATCCATGCAACATCTTTTATTTAATGCCTACTAAGTTCCAGGGGCTGTTTTAGGTGCTGGAGATAGAGCAGTGAACAAGAGACAAAATCTCCACTTCCATGGGGCTTGCGTTCTAGAGGGGTAGAGACTAAAAACTTAATAAATAATTCAACTCCATTGTGTGTTAAAAGTATTATGTGTATAAAAAATACTATCTTATGGAAAAAAAGATTAAGCAGGGGAGAGTTGGGGTTGGGGCAACTGTAATGTTATGTAGGATGGTAGAGGGAGGCCTCAATGAGTAGATGATAATGACTTGAAGGAGGGCACAGAACAAGACATGAAGAAACCTGGGGAAAGAGTATTTCAGGCAGAGGGAAATAAGCAATGCAAAGTCAAAGGCAGGACCTGTCTAGTGTGTCTGAAGTGTAACAAGGAGTGCAGTCTCACTAAAGTGGAGTGATCAGGGAAAAAAGAGTAGGAAAGGGAAGGTGGTGGACATAGCATAGGGCTTTGCAGGCCATTGTGAGGATTTTGGCTTTCCGCTCCTGGTTGCATAAACCTGCCTTCCAGTAAATATTGTTTCTGCAAGATTGCTATTCTTCTAAAGGAGGTTTCATTCTTTGTCCATTGTTTTTTTCAAAAAATTTTGCCCACATTCTTTCTATGAGAATTTTGAAAAGCTTTGTATCATCATAAATGTTTTTAGGTTGACTTCTAAATTTTTTCATAATTATTTTAATTGGTTGCCAAGGATATGACTTCTGGCATATTGTATATTTTTAAAATCTATAATTACATTACTCTTTCCAGTGTAATGGACTCCTAAGGTCTTAGAAATCTGTGATGTAGTCACAGTATCATCCCTTTAAATGATACGTGAACATGCTCTTTAACTGTTGAAAACTTGACATATTTCTTTTTTTTTTTTTTTGCGGTATGCGGGCCTCTCACTGTTGTGGCCTCTCCCGTTGCGGAGCACAGGCTCCGGACGCGCTGGCTCAGCGGCCATGGCTCACGGGCCCAGCCGCTCCGCGGCATGTGGGATCCTCCCGGACCGGGGCACGAACCCGTGTCCCCTGCATCCGCAGGCGGACTCTCAACCACTGCGCCACCAGGGAAGCCCGACATTTCTTTATCTCCTTGAATCCCTATTTCATTCCAAATCCTTGGCAGAATTTTATCTTTATATAATATAAAAGTATGCTTTAAAGTATTTTATTGATCATCTTAGTATATTTTGCTACACTGAAAATATATATGCAAATTGACATTTAAGTCTTTGTTATTATTTTTAGTAGTAGTAGTATTCCTGTGACTATAATGCTGTAAATGTTAAAACATATTTTCAGTATTAAATTACATTTACAATAGTAAAAACATATAATTAATCAAAACAACTTAAATGGGAAATAAGTTTTGACATGGGAATATTTAACATAAAGTATAATTTTATTGCAAATGATTTTAAGATGCGAGTTGCTTCTTAAGTTGAAATAGGTTCAGCATCAATTTTATTTCTATTTTTCCTTTTCAGGTTTTTTCTGAGGGAGAAGGCAAATGCTGAAAAAATTATTCATAGAAATTAAGTACATGGGAATAGAAAGATTTTTGTTCAAGCAGTGTTTCTCAATTCTTGGAACTCCTTCAGAATTACATGCCAAAATCAGAGTGATACGCCATAAATATTTCTAATGATCTGTCAGTGGGCAATTTATTTGGGTCCTCCTTCATGTTTGTTGAAATAAAATCATTGGTAACAACTTACATTGCAAAAAGATTTTTTAAACTGAGTCTCTGGAGTAATTCACTTTCTCAACACCAACACCAATATATTTAACATATTCCTTTGTGTCAGAGATTTTTCTTCCTTGGGACAATGCACCCTAGTAAGATTCAAGATGGATGAGAAGGGCAATTATAAGAAGGGCAATTCAGTGGGAGACGGACAATTATGAAAGGAAAAAGAGAAAAGGATAACCCTCTTATTTCAGGAATGTTCTCAGGCAGATCAAGTTTAGGTAGATTATTCCAGAAGGGTTAGAAATTTTGTCATAAAGTGGTAGAAAAGCTGTGGAAAAGTAATACATGAGTAACAGAAATGATTGGTATCATCTATTCTTAATGTAAATACTAACATTCCATTCCATAAATACAAATCTAATAAACTGATACTTCCTCCTAACCAAACATTCTACTAAATCACACTGGAAGATATGCTGCTGATGTAACATTATTTTCAGTCTTGAAGCCAAATGGACATTGTCTGTTTCAGAAGCCTATTATTAGAAAAGACTGTGTACTTTACTTCAAATATTCAATTTATTTTCAAATATTATCTTTTAATGCAATTGAGAAAGTAGAAAAATTTCTCTTAGACCAAGTAAGTGTATTCACCATGCTTCAAGAAATCAAATACAGGAGAAAACGAGATGCTTTTCTAGGAAAAACAATATTGAATAATTTCCTAGTAGACTGAAACAGAAACTGATTTGTACCTCAAATATAAGACAACCTCTCATTCTCTAGTTCTTCCTTAGTTTAAATAAAATGTCCTAGCCAACGTGAAAGCTTGTGTGAAACTACGTTGATATCGCCATCTGATAAGGCATTACAATACATTAAAGTTCTTAAAACCATATTCCAATTTCAATAAGCAAATTGAAATCACATCCCTTACTCCGCTTATTTAGTATCTATAGGAAAAAATAAGCCCCTATATCCATTAACTCTTCATTCGCTGTGTTGAAATTTTGCTGGCTCAGTTCACTCACTAAGCCCCCTGTCACGGAGGCATTACTGCTTTGCAGTGAGTGATGTGTTAGCCGATTGGTATACGTCGGCAAGTTACTGAGAACGTCCTGACTCCGCTATGCTCTGATGGAGAAAGTGTGAGACTGCGTGTTTGTGTACATGTGCCGTAGTGGGTGTTAGAGAATCTACTGTCTGAGTATTCTGAGTAGCTAACAAGTTCCTGTTCATTACAAATATCCCTGAGAAAAGTGTAAGGATCTTTTGAAACCAAACACCCATTGTTTTGAAAGCTCTACATCAAGCTGAGCCAATCTCTCCGTCTGTGAACTTGATTGTGAAATGTGTGAAAGGATATAGAGGGGGAAAAAAAAAAGGAATCGAGGCTGATGTGAAAGCTCGTGCTCCATTATCTGTCAGAATCACGTACCAGGATTCCTCCCCAGCCCTCCTTCTCTACCAACTGGTCTCTCCTTCCGGAAGAACCACCAGAACACGTTCCCCAGGAATTCCAAAGTTCTCTTGAAATTTCCTTAAACATACTATTTCTGAGGTTTACACAGTAGTGTTCTTTTGAAAGTTATTAAAAATAAATTTAGATGGAGAAACTGAATTTTGCATTTACTTAAGGAACAATAAAGCTTTTTAAAAAAAATTTACTCTTGGCTTACTCTAAGCAGAATATTGTCATAAAATACCTCACAATAACTCCATAATAAATGCTATTGTAATAAAATCCAGACTCCTTAACTTGGCCTAGCAGGCCCTTCGGGTTTGCATTTTTGAATTCTGACTACCTAGTATTTAGAATTCTGACTGCCTAGTGACTCTAGTACCTACTGCCCTTTCCCTCACAACTTTCCAGATACACTCATGGCTTTTCAATTCTTCATACTTGCCAAGATGCTTTCCATCTCAGGACATTATTCATCCCTTATCCAGGAAAACTGGTTCACCAGTTCTTCACTTAAAGCCACCCTCGTTTAAGTCCTTGTTGAGATGCCGGCACAACCTTGGAAAACTTGCTTGAACACCCCTTTGAAGGGAGTTTCCCAAATACTCTCTATCCAAGCACTATTTCCTGACAACCTGTATTAGTTCATTAATTTGTTTACATATTTTTCTCTAAGGGCCAAGAACCTCATCTGTCTTGTTCACTTCTGTCTGTTCAGCTTGTAGAATCATACTTGATCCAAGGTACGTAGTGAAAAATACTGGTGTATGATTGAATGAAAAATAAAATGATTAAACCAAAAATACAGAAAAATAGTTGGTGCAAACAAAAAAAATTTATCCAAATGAGACAGTGTATTTTCAAAGCACTCACAAATGTGGTTTATATTTATTTAAATTTGTATCCTTATATTGGGATATCCACTTCCTACCCTCAGTGTTTGTACTTATCTGTAGTCAGGATAGCCGCTGTGTTTTGGTTGCCATAATGAATGTGGCCCAAGATGTATTTCGTGACCCAGACGGTTTAACAGAAATCTATTTGAGTGGTCCAGTATTTCATCAGAAAAGGTACACCCCCTCTTCCCCATCTCAGTTGGCTCTGGTGTCTATTTTTCCACTTCAGTGATCAAAATATTTAACCACAGATGGCCTTATGGGAAGAGTATTGATATCTTCAGGAAGAACTTGGGCATGGCATATAATTTATGACTCTCGGTTTGAGACAGGAAAATCAATACCTAACTGTGTTGCCTTACTTCTTCTGAGTTGCTTTTAAAAACTTACTAGGCTAAAATTAACCAAACAAGTTTCCTGATTCACCCTCCCTTATGCCACGAAGTAGACAAAACTCAACTATAGACTGATAGTCTAAACTTCCCCATAGCTGTTAATAAACAGAAGGGCATTATTGTGGAAGATGGATGATTTTGCTTGCCTGTTTACCTTCTCTTTTGGATAACATAAATCTCACTCACTCCTGCTGTTGAAAAAATTAATCTGTCTAAGTCTTAGCATATCCCCATGCAACTGCCTCTTCTACAAAAACTGTTCAAATAATTACAGGTCTTAGGAATAACAAATTATTAAGTCAAAAATTATGCTTCTAAAAGAAGTGCTACCTATGTCGACTTCATTAAATTTTCACCAGGAACTAATGACTTAATTTTAGCTTCTCTTTCTTTCTATAATTTTGGAACATGGTACTCTTCGTGGGGCAATGCCAGTGAGTTGTTTTCATTTTTATTTTAAAATTAAAGTTATTAGTTATTTTAGAAAGTCACATCTTTATTCATTAAAGGCTTAGGGCACCTTATGAAGTAATAGGGGAAGCACCAGTTGGGGCTCTACATGGATGGATCTCTGAATGCCATATTCATTGTAAGTCTGAGTTTCTAAAATTAAAGAAACTTTAGTATATTCTAGTGTTGTTAACAAAAATTTGCCCCCTCACAATCTTTTGGGTAAAGACTGACAAACTACATAGATTTTTTTCTCTTTTAAGCACTTAACATTTTTATTATTACTGTAAATGTTAGTGTCAGAGAGAGAAATTTTTTTCAATTCGTATTTGATTATTAGAGTGGTTTTGATCACCAGTATTCAGAGTTTGTTTTCTCTCTTTTTTTTTTAATGTATAACATCAAAGTGGGAAGAGAGGGGAAAAATATAAATAGGAATTTATATTCTAGAGTTAATTTTTTAAACACAGTACATCTAGCCTTAATTATGTAATTAGTAGTACATGCCAACCCAACATAATCAGACTTATGCCATTGCTAATATGACCACAGAGCCACAGCTTTGTTTCTTTGTTTCTTTCTTTTTTACTGAAGTATAGTTGACTTACAATATTATATTAGTTTCAGGTATACAACATAGTAATTTAATATTTTTATAGATTATGCACCATACAAAGTTATTATTGCATAACAGTATTGATGATATTCCCTGTACTGTACATTACATTCCTGTGACCTATTTATTTTATAACTAGTAGTTTGTACTTCTTAATCTCCTATGTTTATTTGCCCATTCCCCTACCCACCTCCCCTCCAAGTTGTAGAAGCAACCTAAGTGTCATTGATAGATAAATGGATAAAGAAAATGGCGCATATATATATATAATTGGGATATTACTCAGCCATAAGAAAGAATGAAATCTTGCCATTTGCAACAACATGGATGGACCTAGAAGGTACTGTGCTTGGTGAAATAAGTCACACAGAGAAAGACAAATACTTTGTGCTTTCACTTATATGTGTAATCTAAACAACAAAACAATCAAGCTTTGTTTCTTTTTATAACTGCTCTTTGTATAGCCATTTTCATATAATTTTTTAGAGTGCCTGTGGATAAACTTGAGACTGATAGGTATCTGGAACTATATGAATCACAGAGATGTAGAAGTCTTCAAAGTGTTACCAGTTTTATCATCTGGCCTAGATTGCTGAATTCCTCTGCCACTCACTAAGATAGACCTTATTATCTGGTTTCTCACTTTATACTTAAAATCTTCTTGAATCATGTCCAAAAATCAAAGGTTTTTTTCAGTTACCGAAAATTATATAATGCTTTTTAAAATAAATCTTTTACAACATATTGAACTATTTTAAACTGTGGCTAAATTTCTGTCAAACATATTTATATGTGTTCTGTTAGGTGATATTAAACAGTTTTAATGGGTTCTACTAAAAACTGTACATAGCAGGATTGAAGGCTCCTTAAGGGCAGCACACAGAGTATTCGCTAAACCGTTATTAACTGACATATCAGTTCCTTCAAAACACTTGAATAAAATTATATGTTAAGCAATATCCATGTGATAGAATGAATACAATGGTAAGAAAAATACCCATAATTTTTGGTGCTGCATGCTGTGTTTTACACTTTCAAAGCAGAGCGTAACCGTGGATAATTACTATTATCTCCCATCTTATGGATTAAAAAATGAGGATCAGAGAGGTGCAGTAATTTTGTCAAGGTCTCACAGCTGAAAACTAGCAACTAGCCAAAATAAAGATTTAAACCCAAATCTTCTGATTCTCATCCACAATATAGTTCTGCCTCTCTTATAATTTTTTTAAAATTCTTCCATTCAAGCAGATCAGTCAAAGATCATGGAAGATTAAGGATAGGGAATTTTAATTCCAAGCCAAACAAACAGGTTCCATCTTCCTCTGAGAGTCTGAAAACTAAGAGAGGATGCTATAATTTGATTGCATTGAGGGAATAAGGGGCAATCAATTAATCCAATCAAACAAAAAAGAAGGTACAGTGAACAACCAATTTAAGAAGAGGTTTTTTTTTGTTTTTTTTTTGTACATGTGAAGGCTTAAACATACAGTGGTTGGGCAACATAAGGTATTTTACAAAATATCGAATTGATGCTAACCTAGTCTTTCACATATGTTTTGGAATAGAAAATACATTCATCGTCAACCGACCTATATTATAGCTCTTTTATCATGCTTGACTAAAAATCTTACTTGATTCATTTACTTAAGAGGTGAACAAAGCACAGTTCCGTCTTCGAGCCGCAGAAGGGAACTATTATTATAGCTGAAGAAACGTCTAATGCTCAAACTATCCTTAGAGTATATAATTTCATGCCATGAAAAGTTCAAGTCACAACTGGATCTCTAGCTTCCCAATACCCACTTATATTTTCTGTACACTTGATAATTTGGCCATTGATGTTAAATTAAAATTAGAAGCACAGGAAGACCCTTGCTTTGCTAATATAATTACAAAAGACAAAGGAACAAAATAAAAACAGCTTCTAAAACACATCAGTATTAGATATTTGTTACTTATCTTCCCAACATTTGTTGGGTTTCAATCTTCCCTTCTCTCTGTTTTTATGCTTATATTGTGTGTGGTAAGTTGAATAATGTCCCTCAGAGATACCCAGGTCCCAATCCCTGGAACCTGTGAATGCTATTTTATGTGACAAAAGTGATTTTGCAGATATGATTGCTAAGGATCTTGAGATTGGGCAATTATCTTGCATTACCTGGATGGGGCCTAAATGTAATGACAAATGTCATTACAAGAGGGAGGCAGAGGGCTTCATTACAAGCGGGAGGCAGAGGGCTTGGCGCAGTGGTTGAGAGTCCACCTGCCGATGCAGGGGACACGGGTTCATGCCCCGGTCCGGGAAGATCCCACATGCCACGGAGCAGCTGGGCCCGTGAGCCATGGTCGCTGAGCCTGCGCGTCCAGAGCCTGTGCTCCGCAACGGGAGAGACCCCAACAGTGAGAGGCCCGTGTACCGCAAAAAAAAAAAAAAAAAAAAAAAAAAAAAAAGAGGGAGGCAGAGAGAGAGTTGCTTACAGAAGAAGAGGGCAATATGACCAAGCATAACGCTAGGCTGCTGGCCTTGAAGATAGAGGAAGGGGCCGAGAGCAAAGGAATGCAGCTCTAGAAGCTGGAAAAGGTCACAAATGGACTCTCCCCTAGAGCCTCCAGAAGGAGCACGGGTCTCCCCACAACTTGATTTTGGCCCAGTAAAAGTGATGTTGGGTTTCTGACCTCCAGAACTGTAAGAGAATAAACATATTCTTTTAAGATATTAATATATTTTTTAAAGTTTGCTTGAAAACATGAATATTATATAAACCAATCACTCATGGTCTCTTAACTTTCCCTGATCATTTGATTTTCAGATTACTACCTGCTTTGCAGAACGTATATGATAGCAATTACTAGTAATCGGTAACACTTACTGCTCCCTGAAAAAGTACAAAAGGTTTTTTGTTCTAAGCCTTCCATTCGTTGAGGCCATTCTTTCTTTACTAGTAAAAAGTTAACAAGTGGAAATCTATTTTTTTCTGTCAAAATATAACTGAGTATTGATCATATACCATCTAGATGGACAATTACATGAAAGAAAGGAGGAGGTCGGGGAGTACAGACCGGTGGCAAATCAAGGATTCACACTCAAGGGTGGTTGGTAATATTATATTGATTCCATTTCCCTTGTAAAGGTAGGAGAGTATAGCACAATCACTCTGGCAGGAAAGATGGGACTCAAAGTAGCTAGGAATTACTTATCAACTCAGAACTTTTTAATATTCTTAAAAAATTAAACTTCATTTTGCTGAAGTGATTTGTGCTCTTTCATTAGCTGACAGAAGTAGATCATGATGCTTTCGTTAAATACAGAGAAATAATATGTTATTTTCTATATCTACTTTAAAGTGACCAGTGGGTTATCAAATACCAGAGATATAATTTATCAGCTTCATTCCCAGGTGGCTTTTTGAAAACATTAACTTGCCAGTTCCGAGAGATATCTTCTAAGTTTTGTGATTGAGAACTCTTTCACTTGGGATTTATAAGTGCAATTTCAGTATTCTTTTTTGCTCTGATGAAAGTTTCCATTATAAATACAATTTTCAGATCATAAATGGATAACCTCTAAACCACCAAAGAAATATTCATAGACATAATTTGTAACACTTAATCCCCACTTGATCCAAATACAACAAAGTACAAAACTCTTTATGTACTGTATTAAATAGAAGAGTAAAATCAACGTAGTATGTGATTAAAATAGTAGTCAACCATACACTAAGTACTTACATTTTGCAGTTAGACACAATCTTAAAAACACTTTATGCACAACTGACGAAGGTAAAACTACAGTGTTTCATAATAACAAAATTGACTCCTTCCTTAAGAAATATCAAAATGAGACTTTTTTTTTTAAATGATACTTTTTTTTTTTTTTTTTTTTTTTTTGCTGTACGCCGGCCTCTCACTGCTGTGGCCTCTCCCGTCGCGGAGCACAGGCTCCGGACGCGCAGGCCCAGCGGCCATGGCCCACGGGCCCAGCCGCTCCGCGGCACGCGGGATCCTCCCAGACCAGGGCACGAACCCGTGTCCCCTGCATCGGCAGGCGCACTCCCAACCACTGCGCCACCAGGGAAGCCCCTTAAATGATACTTTTAATTTAAATTTTCTATAGCTAAATCAACTCAAAAATCTTACTTTACTTATTTGCTTTTCTGCAATCTGAGAAAATAAAAATAGTAAATCACTGATCAAAAGAAAAATGTCTGAGCTTTGTTTCTCTCTTATGCTCTAGATTAGATACATATCTGTTACAGTCTCTTACACAGTTTCCGTTTATATAACCAAGTTGACATCCCATAATGACTGACCCTGAATCGCTACTGAGTATTGAATCATCAGAAATAAAATTACTTGCTCTACACAGTGTACTAATTTTGCTTTTAATAAACTCACCAAAGGCTTCAATTTTAAAAATTACAGTCTGGGGCTTCGCTGGTGGCGCAGTGGTTGAGAGTCTGCCTGCCGGTGCAGGGGACGCGGGTTCGTGCCCTGGTCTGGGAAGATCCCACATGCCGCGGAGCGGCTGGTCCCGTGAGCCATGGCCGCTGAGCCTGTGCGTCCGGAGCCTGTGCTCCGCAACGGGAGAGGCCACGGCAGTGAGAGGCCCACGTACCACAAAAAAAAAAAAAAAAACGGTCTGTACTTTTACCTTTGGTTATATTTGTTTTAACTGGTTTTTTGTTTGTTTCTTTTGTTTTGTTTTGTTTACCAGTCATTCATGCAAGCAGGTAAAACAAACACAGAGCTAAAGGGTGCATAGTAAACTCTATCAAACTTTCTTTTTTTAATATTTTTATTTTATATTGGAGTATAGTTGATTTACAAGGTTGTGCAGGTGTACAGCAAAGTCTTTTAGTTGTACATACACATATATCTATTCTTTTTCAGATTCTTTTCCCATATAGGTTATTACAGAGTATTGAGTGCTACACAGTAGGTGTTCTATCAAACTTTAAATCCTTCTCTCCAGAAACAGTTTCAACTTTTTAAGCTCTTTCTTTCTTTTTTATCTCAATATTCAGTAATGTCTATAGTGCTGATTTTTCAATTTTTACACTTTGCATATTGGCTTCCAAAATCTCTATTAGAATTTTTTATGTAGACTATTACTGTTAAATTATTATCAAGTATTTTATGTATACTTTATGGTTATATCACTCTTTTGTAGTATTACATTCCTTTTTTATGGGTAGAATATTTTCTCTTAACTCACTGAAGATGTTACAGTTTAGGGGTTTTCTTTCACATTTTTGATTCCTTCACTATCTTTGTCCTTCTTTTTGTAGAAATTCTTTCTCTGTTTTGATCCATTCGTTTCAAACGAAGGCTGTCCTTGAGGGATTGGAGTACCTTGACTATATATTCAGATTTGAAATTGAGAAATGTCAATATTTAGAAATCGTTCTTTTGGGTGAGGAGTAGGGTTGAAGGAAGGGCCTTTTGGACACTAGAGAAGAATCAGTGCATCACATGCTTGGAGGGCAAGTGGGGGCCCGGGGATGGAGGGCACAGCTACGCTGCCTGCTAGCGTGCTTGCGAAGAGGCCAAAGGCCCATCAGTTCACAATATGGTTTCTGAACTAAGCGTCGTGGCTTCAGACCTAATGTCACCACAGTTTTCTATTTAACCTGATGTCTCCTGGTGCTGAGTTTCAGAGCTGGTGGTTGACAGGAAGAGAAGGAGTTGGTGGAAGATGAAAGTTACTCACTGTGCAGAAGAATTGGAGCCTAGGTTTCCCTCCTCCGTCTTGTCCAGATTTTCAGCCAATCCCCCCGTTCTTACCCTCTCTCAGTACCTGATGTTTCCAAACAGTGCCCCTTCAAGTGATAAATTCATTAATTTCCTCTAGAAATTCTCCACTTCAAGATACAGCTTTCTTCTCTCTCCTAAGTCAGTTAACACCAGTACCAAAAATGTGTTTAAATCTCTCATCTCTTAATGTCTCAGCCTTCTTTCTTTCTCTTTTTTACCTTTTGTGGGTTAATCATTTTTTATCATTTGTAACTATTTTAGCAGTGTATTGCCAAGGAAAGGAAGTATCTACAATATTTAAAAAATAATTTTAAGGTCAACTCTTGTAGATTTTTTTATAACACTGTTCTGAATATACTGTTACTTTTCATTCTCTCTACTATCATTATACAGTTATTTAACTTTTAGTTCTTGATTTTGACTTTTATGTAAAAATGTACATTATCATTTTAATAAAAATACATCAAATATTTATTAGTGAGGGTTCAAAATATGTAGGCTATTTAATTTCCCATACATAACCTGTAATTTATAAATATATTTTGAATAAATTAATGAATTTTTTATGACAAAATGAAAATGTTAGCTACAATAAACATCTCATTGTTGACTTTTTAAAAATTGACTCCAACAAAAGAATAGAATTTGAAAAACTCCAGGAATTACAAAGAAAGTAGAAGGATCACTGCAAAAACAGTAATTCCTTCATCAGAAACAGATTTTCACTCTTGCCAGGATGCTGGGAAAGAGGAATTTGAGAGTTGTCATTTAGCTAGTGGATATTGAATATATCATTTTCTCCTCTTCTTCCTCACTCCAGAGGTCCCCTCAGGGTGCAGATTGTACAGCAGGGGGCTTCCCATCAGGCAAAACAACAAAGTGGGAGGGAAGAGTGTTTGAACATTGAAAACAATTGCATGAAAACAAAATCTTTGAATATTATAGGGAAGTTAAAAATGTATACAAATAATTGTTTTATTATTGGCTTTGACTATAAGAGATCACATATAAACATACATATACACTTACATATGTGTATTTGTATATATATCAGTTTTTCACTGCATCAGTTCTTCAAGGTTTTTAAAGAATAAAAAAAAAATGGAAAAGGCAGAGATGACAGTGAAAGGAAGAGCAAACGACATGAAAAAGTGAGTAGACCAGAATTATCATAGGATACGTGGGGAATAGAACGACATTGCCTTGACTTAAGGACAGGGTTTGGAAAGGAAGACTTGGGGCTGTTACAGAGTCTTTAAAAATCCCAACTTAATGAAATTGGGAGAAAATATAAGTCCTTTGAGCACAGAAAACATAATGAAAGTCCTATTTTAGGAAAAAGAAATAGAATGAAAAATATTTTTTGCTGCATACAGGTTCATATTATCTATTTTCTTGTGTTTCAAAAGAATTAGCCTATAATAGAATAATAATCTAGATTCCATGTTATTAAGTATTAATGTGGTAAATAGTAAAAACCAGTACTTAGGGCATACTTTTATGTTAGATGTTATACAAAGAATACATATTTGACTGAATATAGCATCTCAAATAGCTAAATACATTTTTTTTCTTTGCAAGACACAAGGTTTTAAACACTTAAAAAAAATTATGTACCATTGGTTTTTCCAAATAGCTCAAAGAGCAAGTTCATTATCTAATTCTCAAAATATTCAAAGAGGTGACTAGATATAGAAATTAATACTCCCAAGCTGCACAGGGAGGTTAAGTGCCCATTGTCAGGCAGTGGGAGAGCTGAGGTTAGAATCTAATATTGATTCTACTTTTCACTTACTCACTTAGGTGATACTTGTGTACCAAGGGTTTTGAGTTCTAGGTAATTTTCATTTTTATCCTTCCTGCAAAGTCATCCAAATTTACATCAAAAATACCTCATCTTGTTACTTGTCTCAATTTTTAAAAATTCACAGGAAAAGAGACATAAGAGTTATATTGGAAGGTCAAATTGCTGATTTTAGAGAAGCGATGTTTAAGGGTTACTGAGAAATGGAGAATTATTAGATATTGGCACACTCTCTGCTCTGAGGATGAAAGGGAAACTTCAATCGTTTTTGAAGCCCCAATGTCTTTAACTGTTGAAAAGCACAAAAATACATATTATGACAATTCCGTTATTGAGAAAAAGCAAACATCACATTCAAAGCACTGAGTTGCTTACCCTAGCTAGAAAAGAAGGCAGCCATTCTATCTTGGTGTCTTTATGCCTCAAGGGGAATAGCCAGAGAGGACCAATTTGTGAGTCTCCTATTTTTTAAAAAATTAATTAATTTATTTATTTTTGGCTGTGTTGGGTGTTTGTTGCTGCGCGCGGGCTTTCTCTAGTTGTGACGAGTGGGGGCTACTCTTCGTTTTGGTGCACAGGCTTGTCATCGCGGTGCCTTCTCTTGTTGTGGAGCACGGGCACTAGGCGTGCAGGCTTCAGTAGTTGTGACATGTGGGCTCAATAGTTGTGGCTCGTGGGTTGTAGTAGTTGTGGTGCATGGGCTCAGTTACTCCGTGGCATGTGGGATCTTCCTGGACCAGGGCTCGAACCCGTGTCGCCTGCATTGGCAGGCGGATTCTTAACCACTGTGCCACCAGGGAAGTCCCTCCTAGTTTTCTTAATTTGATACGATTACGAGGAAGCCATTGGAATTACCGTTGCATCTTCAATACCTTGGGCCTAATGGATCCTACTTCCTCATATTCCAGAATTTAGCAAATGAAATAGTGTTTGTGTTCTGATGTTTATTTTCTATATGTAATATTTTATCTTCATATATTCACTGAATGAATATGAAATATTCACTTCATATATTCACAGTTACAGATGATATTTAAAAGTACTACTTATGTATGCATATATTACTTTTCCCCAACCAGCAATTTGCATGGCTCTGAAAATCAATTTCTTATATTTTCTTTTCCCTTCAACTCATTCTTCCTCCTCTTTTCTATGATGTGGTTTTTCCCATTGGGCACATCCTCCTGTTTCCTTCACTCATTTACAGGCTCCTGCATTTCTGCTCTCCCAGAAGGATTTTATCCCCATGATTAGGCCTTTTGGATCCCTTCTTTTCCTTCTAATAATACCCAATGAATTTGTATTTAAACCTCCCTCTTGCCTGCTTCTCCCAGCTCCTGGATGTGACTTCTCCAGTTAATAACTTCAGCCGCCTGGCTCTCAAATCTTTTCCTATAGTGCATTCCCTTATTAGGAGGTACTTTATACTTACTTGCTTCTTTTGGAGAACTGCCATGTGTTTCCTATATTGGTTTTAATTAGGAGTTTTGGGGGTTTTACAAAACGTTCTGTGTGGTAGCTCTGCTTTGCCCTAGTTTTATTTCCTGTAGCTTCTTAATGGATTTTTTTTATACGTTCATCATCAAATTCAGCAGCCTCTATTTGGTAGATATTGATTTACTTTGACATTTCCTTGTATTTAACTTACTTTATGTTTCTGTTTAACTTTAGGGTCTTTTCCTGTGTCTCAATGCTTTTATTCTCCCTTATCTTTTCTGTTTTTGTCTCTTTTCCATTTCTAGAAAACCCTGACTCTTTGGCAAGAGAACTATCTTTTTATCATTAAGTCCTTAGACTTCCCACAGTAAGTGCTCAGAAAATACCAGCTATTATTCTTATAACTATCCTGGTGATGGCTGTGAATAACTACTACGTCCTGAATCACCCTATTTTCAAAAACAACTTTCTGTAATTTCTCATTATGTTCGCTTTCCTGTTTCCAACTTCTAATTTATCTTTGAATCTTCCTTATATTTTCCATATAAATACAATTTTTTGGCTCTTCTTTGGGGTTTAATGTCTCTTACTACAACTTACTATATAGTTTATTAATGTATTAAATACTTCTTCCGTATTTTTTTATTATCTTAAACATTTCATCTTTGTCCTTGTAATGAATTCAGACTAAATATCCATCTCACTTTTGCACCTTAAATGTTAATTCTTTTGTGTTTGATTTTTTTTTTCATTTCATGTAGAACTACATTAAAATACTACATATCCATGCCATCTGCCATGTTGATTCTTTTCTATCTGAAAACTTCTGACCAGGGAATATTGGGATATAAAGTTTTTGCAGTAACTTAAGAGGTAAGTGCTTTACCTTTGTTACTGGAAAGAAAATTATTGTTTACCTGATTCAAAGTCTTGATCTAAACTTAATTGATGCACCATGATATCTCTTAAGGAAACCAAGTTCCCTTTGTCCCTTTATAGGGCATCTTTGTATTTTGTGTATCAAGTCCTCTGTTATTGTGTCAGACTTTCTTGTTTAGTAATGCCAGGAAACTATTTATCTAGTTTTCTTTCCTTTATCCTTTCAACTACTAGTAGTGTTCTGTCAGCATTAAGAAAATGGAAAGAAATGGTAAGATAGGTATATATACATATATTTACATCCTGGCAGGAAGGCAAGATACAATTATATAGTACCCTAATTTAAAATATACATATAAATATATATTCACATGACTATATTTGAAAGGAAAAATCTTTGGATGAGTAAATGTTAATATTGGTTGTCCCAAGGTGTAGAATTTTGCCTCTGTTTTTTTCTGAGTGTGTGTGTGAGTGTGTCTGTGTGTGTGTGTGTGTCTGTGTGTGAGACTTATCTGCAGTAACTTTTCTTCCCACAATAATCCTGTTCTTGGGTAATTAGTTGAGTAATTTTTATTAGAAATTAAATACATTTTAAAAATGATCTGTGAGTCCCTTTATTTCATCATACTTGCTATTCTAATAGCCTCCCATAAACCAACAATATAGGAGACAAGTCAGTCAGGCAGTCTACAGAAGGAATTCAGCTGAGGCCATTAACCTAGAAAGAGTTTCCTCCCTAAAAAAGCCATCAGGTCATTCACTTCTGGAATGTTGAAGTCTGGTAATAATTAACTTATTTCTTTCTTCAGTGTTGTCACCATGGCATTAGCCACATTTTTTTCCAATCACATTTTAGATTATCCACATGATAATGGATAATCCTTCTTCAACTTCCCTAACTGAGGAGCCACAAGTCCTCCTTCCTTCATTTTCAGTCTTGCTCCTTTCTCTAATACACACACACACGTGTGTGTGTGTGTTTATATGTTCAGACACATATACGCTTTTCATTTCAGAGTGCTATGTAATCAATCTTCTGAGGCCTGACTTTTTTTTATTACGTACTGTAACTTTAAGTTCTGCTTTATCCAGAGATATAGGAACTTTATCAATCCTTAAAGGTTTCTTTGATGACCAATGTTTCTTTTATCATTGACTGACTTCTTCTTCTCCTTCTCCTTCTTCTTCGTCTGGCTCTCCTCACTGCCTGAAAATTTACACTGTATTTCCTCCCAGATTTCCTCATATATCACCATACACCATATTCCTCATAGTCCAATTTCCTCATATAATCTTTTAATACATTTAATACTGTGTATTTACATCTTTGAGATGTTATATTCATTTTCTTCAGTCTTTTACTCCATGAGAAGAAAGCGGTGGGTTCCCTTCCCTTCCTCATATATTACTTCTAAGGACTTCTAATCAGAATGGCCTTCTCAGAGGTAAGGAGATTTTGTCTCTTTCCTCATAGCCCAGCTGATTTACAGACCTACCTCTTGTTCATCGTAACGACTATACCTGTTTCCCTCTGCCTTTTTTCCTTCCGTGGCCAGAGTAGAACTGCTTTATTTCCTGTTCTGGTCTTGAAAAGCTTGTCCCACGTCATTTCCTTCTCTTAGAGCTCCACAACTTTTTCCTGCAGTTATTCTGAGCAGGAAGAACTCTTGCATTGATTATAATGTAGCATATAAAATATATTTTATTATAACATACAGCATGCTTTGGGGTGAATGCTATAAAGTTGACCTTCTTCCCCAGAACAACTATTTACAAATTTTTGCTTCTCCCCTCCCTTTTTTTGTAATTAAAGAAATCAACCTTATCCTCCATTGCTAAACCACTTTTCCTTACTTACCTAACATTCATTTCATGACTTTGTAAAGTTTATCTTTGGCCAATTCCTGAGGATTCCCATGCGAGTAGTAATCTTTGCCTGTTTCTAAATGAAAAGTATTGGGTTGGTAGTCCAACGCTGCTTCCCCTTGCCACACCTGTCCTTTATACATACACTTTCAATCCAAACCCTTACCAGTCTGCCACCTTCATTGGAGATGAAATCTAATCTAATCACTCATGCTATCTTGCTAAAGCAAATTATAATGTATCCTACAGCCAAAATTTCATGCCCGAGGAGAATGAACAGGGCTTTCAGCTATGAAGTGTTCACGCAATCACCACAAAGTTTTCCAGACTTGCCTTCCACTTTCTTCTGAGGCACACATTCTCTAAATCAAATTCAATTTCTCTGCTGCTCCGAAGCTCACGTCAAACTCCTTATTTCCAAAGACTCAAATTACTGTAAGTATGTCCCTTGGTTTCCTCCCAACTGAATTAATAATGAAGGTCCCGGGAGAAATTACCATACCTTGGGGCTGGTTTCCATCATGGAAGCAGAATCTCATAATTTATCTTTGATTGAAGGAAGACTTTCATTTTCCTGGCAGGAATGCAAAGATTCTTTTTTCCTTCTTTTTTTTTTTCATCCTTTCTTCTATACGTCCTTAGCAAAGACAAAAGAGGTAAGACAACAGGATTTTTCTGCCTTCTGCCTTCTTAGTTCATTCATTCTGCTCAGTTTTTCCATATGCTCTGTAGATCTCCACTTGGGTGCTCCCATTGGGAGCTAACTCTCAGCAACTTCCCTGCCAAAGCAGTAGGTTCCCAGGGCCTTGTCTCACCAATCTTGGAGCACTGTTTTCTCCACCAGGCTCTGAATGGTCCCAGGCACAATCCTCTAGCCTCGTTGAAGCTCTGGAGTTTGCCAGTCACAACTGTATTCCTGAAACCCTTGTTTTCCCTCTTCCTCTCCACCCATCAATCACATCCATGGTTGTACTGCCTTCTATACCAGAGGTGATAACAATGTCACTCCCTGCCCCCATATTTCCTCCTAAGACAGGTAGGCTATACTTCTCTTTTTCTTGGAGTCTGTCACTCAGCCTTGGAGGAAGGCTCTGATCGCCTGGCTCATCCCCTTCACCTCCAGGCCAAAGTGAATTTGACCATGTCAGTCCAGAATCTTTCCCTAGGAATTTATTATTGGAAATAATGCTAGGCTTTGAGTTGCCACGTTGAGTCATATCCATGTAGGAAGAGAAAACTGTTTTGCAGAGAGAGGGAAGAGGAGAAGAGGAAGAAGAAAGGAAGAAAAAGAAGGAGGGAGGGAAAGAAAATCAGTGGTTGAACAGAGAAAGAGAACAGAGATTCCCATGTCTTTAGGGAAGTAGAGAGAATAGGCAAAATACATGATTTTCAAGTTCCTATACCTTCTTTCTTCTAAAGCCCAAACTCCTGTACCCTTCCAATAAAGTCACTTTATTTGTTCAAGCTGGTTTTGATGAATTTGGTTTCTTACATCCAAAGGCTCACTTATCAAGTTATATCCATTAAGGTAAAAATGATAGTATTATAAATAATAATGATGATAATAGCTAGTATTTATTACGCACTTACTATGTACCAGGCACAGTCCTAAATACTTTACTCACACAATCACATTCTTACAGCTATCTTGTGATATAGGAGTTATTTGATAAGAACATTGACACGACACAGGTTTGGCCATGTGTCTAGTTGCACGGCTATTAAGTGGCCCTAACTGACCTTTGAACCCAGTTCTGTCTCTTCTCCAAAACCACGTGCTATGAGCTAATACATAAAAAGCATTCCAAATAGCACATGGCACATGCATACCACAGTTCAAGATTGCTAAACCCTTAACGTGTTTTAGTCACTGGATAGGAGGAGCTACAGCATTTTTAAATTGCCATAGTAAAGCAATGTCAGGCAGGATCATGTAAAATCTTGCTACTCAGAGTGTAGTGGTTGGATGAGGAGCTTGGACATCAAACAGAACTTGTTGCAAATGCAAAGTCTTGGGCTCCACCCCATACCTACAACTGCATTTTAGCAAGATCCCACAACTGATCTGTATGCACAGTCAAGTTTGAGAAACGGTGCTAAGAGACTCAAAGCAGACATTGCTGGTGAGCTAAGGTAGTATTTTACTTACATGGTTATTATAACTATGATACAGTCTCTAAGATAAATATTTAGCTGCAATATCAGGTGTCTAGAACTGAAGCTGAAAATCAGAACTAATGTTGAGGTTCTGCTAAATCCTGTCATTGAAAACGTAAGAATTTGTCAAGGAGTAACTGATTATTTCTCCACTTGAAGCATAACCTACACTATTTGAGTTCTCTGTCAGCTATAAATAACTGTTTCTATTTTAAACTATATTTTATTCCATTTTATTGTTTCTATAGACAAAACATGGGTCTATTTCACTTCAGTATGTTGACATATTAGATGCTTTCTTCGGCTACCCAGGTATCTTTCCAGCAGAGTATCCAATCTTGTGCTTGTTGTAAGAAGACCGTCTTGGATAAGCCCATCCTGCCAGCTTTTCTACAAGAATCTAAATTTAAAAATTATAAAAATGGACACAATGCTCATCTGCTTAAAACTGGTTCACACTTTGAGTGCCACGGGTGAAAACTTAACAAATTTTCAGAAAGCCAAATTCCAAAATCTGAAGTTTGAATGACAACAACTGCTATTAAGTTTAATCTTGAAAAATGTGGACAGCACTATATAGCACAGAGAACTATATTCAGTATCCTATGATAAACCATAATGGAAAAAATATGAAAAAAAAGAATATATATATATATATCTGAATCACTTTGCCGTACAGCAGAAATTAACACAATGTTGTAAATCAACTATACTTCAATTTAAAAAAATGTTTAAATTTAAAAAAGAAAAGAGAAAGAAAAATGTGAAACTCTCAGGACATAAT
The DNA here is from genome assembly GCF_008692025.1 of Phocoena sinus. Lineage (NCBI taxonomy): Eukaryota > Metazoa > Chordata > Mammalia > Artiodactyla > Phocoenidae > Phocoena > Phocoena sinus. Next base: position 32,471,695 of record NC_045766.1, read on the forward strand.
TGAGATCAACATCCCAGGAGTGAGCTGATGGAATCTGTGACTTAACATGAGGAAAACAGGTATTTCTTTATTTTCACACATGGTTTTCATGTACCTATTTGGGATTTAGCTTATGCACTCAAAATATGGATGTATGAGAAATCAACAATTTATTTATGGTGGATATAATAACAATGACAAATGACACTCAATGTCATATTTTTACCCTTTGTGCTACCATGGAAACCCTCCATGGGTCCATGAGTATGGTGTAAGATCTTGGATATGGGTAACTGGCTTTAAAGATACTTCTGCACCCACAGGCTTTACAAACACTTACTTCCTATCTCCTGAAAAAGCTAAGTGTATAATGAAATTGTAGGGAACTCCCTGGTGGCGCAGCGGTTAGGAATCCACCAGCCAATGCAGGGGACACGGGTTTGAGCCCTGGTCCGGGAAGATCCCACATGCCACGGAGCAACTAAGCCCATGCGCCACAGCTACTAAGCCTGTGCTCTAGAGCCTGCGAGCCACAACTACTGAGCCCATGAGCCACAACTACTGAAGCCCGCGTGCCTAGAGTCTGTGCTCCACACCAAGAGAAGCTCCCCAATGAGAAGCCCACACACTGCAACAAAGAGTAGTCCCCACTGGCCACAACTAGAGAAAGCCCGCATGCAGCAACGAAGACCCAATGCAGCCAAGAATAAATAAATAAATTATTTTAAAATAAAAAAAGAAAATTGTAGAAAAACTGGCATGTAATATAGCATTTCCAATCTATTATTAGTAAATGTTGTGAGACATGCTTTTGTGAAACCAGAGAGGTCAGATACAAAGAGAGCAAAGGGAATATTTATCATATATAATGATTAGAGAAAGACGACAAGCGAGGACTGGCATTTTTATTCTGGATTTAACATAAATTCTTTTAAAACTATTATAAAGTGACCAAGACTAGGAACTAGGGCTTCATGTGGATGGGAATAAGGAAAGTAAATACTAGAAAGGGCACTATAGGGAAGCAGTTTCCTTGACTATTCTTAACTTCTGGGAGCAAGAAATTTTGTGAAGGATGAAAACATTTAGGTGGCCTGGGATTTTACAGGTCCTTGTAAGTGATAGCATGCAGATGGAAAACCTAGCATATATATATATATATATATATATATATATATATACTCATTCATATATATATTCATATATATGAATCATTTTTCTGTATACCTGAAACTAATACAACATTGTAAATCAAATCAACTATACTTCAAAAAAAAAAAAGAAACTTCATTGAACTGAAACAAAAAGAAAGAAAAGAAAACCGAGCTCAATGTCATCTGCGAAGGGGCAGATACTCAAACGGCACATTATTCTAACCACAGGACCCCTCAGCCTGTGTCATCTCACCACCTCCCAGACCCCTTCCCCCACAGCTACCCAGATTCAAACATAAATAATTGGAAAGCAACGCTCTGTGAGATTTCCAAAGTTCCCTATCAGTTGTGTGCAAGCACCTTGCTTTCTCTTCTCCCCTACACAGTTCCCCTCTTGCACCTTCGTCTCCTTCCTCCCTTTCCTTTCCCCTCCCTCTTTCCTCAGCCTCCCTGGTCCCTTACTCTCCTCTCCTCTTATTCATTCCAACCCTGGAGCAACCAGGCTGTCTCCTATTCTGTGTCCTATACTCCTGAGGTGATTCTTAATGAAATAAATTTCAGGACCCCTACTGACTGGATCCATGACAAGTGAATCATTTATAGGAGCAGCCGGGCCCTGCCCAGCACAGGACCATCTTTCATCCTTTCTCTGTGTGCTTTTTCCACTCCTGCCCCACCTTAGCCCTCTCACCTCTAACTCACTGGAGGATACCATAGCTGTGAATTCCTCGGGCTTCTTCTTTCTTTCTCCTATATTCTTCTTGGAGAATAGAAGAGTCTCCTCACTTTCTTAAGGTATATCTCAGAAGTTATCACACTTTAATTATTATTCTTGGCGGGATCTCTCAAAGGATTCCCTCGTCTCCCAAAGCAGAGTCTCATCCTCTCTCACCTGCAAAATCCTGAATTGGCCTACCCATTAGCTCTCCCGTCTCTCTGCCACCCTTTACTTTTTTTTTTTTTTTTTGCGGTACGCTGGCCTCTCACTGTTGTGGCCTCTCCCGTTGCGGAGCACAGGCTCCGGATGCGCAGGCCCAGCGGCTATGGCTCACGGGCCCAGCCGCTCCGCGGCACGTGGGATCTTCCCGGACCGGGGCACGAACCCGCGTCCCCTGTATCGGCAGGCGGACTCTCAACCACTGCGCCACCAGGGAAGCCCCACCCTTTACATTTTATGTTTATCAGAAGTTTTTTTCTTTTTATGCTTGTAGCCCTCGATTCAAATGTTTTCAATAATCTTTCCATCCTCAATGATTGTTGGATTTTCTGTGACTTAAGAAAAAGGGAAAGAACCTTTGTAAAGGTGGTTATTAGAAACTTTGTAACAAGAAGGGCAGCCTTTTTGTTTATGAGTCTGAAACTGAACAGGTTTGACTTTCCTAGAATTGTCTGTCACTTCTCAAATTATATATAAATTGTTGGCTATTTTTTTAAAAGCCTAAGGAGAGCAGAACATTTGGGAAGCTTCTGAAATACTCTATCAGTACCTTCAAGACCTGGCTCAAAATTTTCTCTCTTGATAGAAGGCTTTGGGAATAACATTTTCTATACTCAATCTTTTTTAGTAGTGGCCACTAACAGTTAATTTTCCTATCAGTGCCCTGTACTAGTGTGTATTTTATCATAGAATAGTGGTTAAATGTGTGGCCTTTAGGGATAGATGGCTTCAGTTTAAATCCCAGTTTCTACTGTATGACTCTGAATGAGTTACTTAACCTCTCTGTGCCTTCGTTTCACCACTTATAAAATAGGGATATTGGGGCTTCCCTGGTGGCGCAGTGGTTGAGAGTCCGCCTGCCGATGCAGGGGACGCGGGTTCGTGTCCCGGTCCGGGAGGATCCCACGTGCCGCAGAGCGGCTGGACCCGTGAGCCATGGCCGCTGGGCCTGCGCATCCGGAGCCTGTGCTCCGCAACGGGAGAGGCCACAACAGTGAGAGGCCCCTGTACCGAAAAAAAAAAAAAAAAAAAAAAAAAAATAGGGATATGACTGTCAATTACCATAGGATATTTTAAGGATTAAAGGACTCAGCACTGTGCATAGTATATAGGAAAGAATTATTATTATTGCTATTGTTATATGTTATTATCATGGTTAACCCTGTAAGTTCTTTGCATTTCCAACTAAATTGTTAATCTCTTCAAGTCAGACATTTACATCATTAATGAAATAAAAAACAAATTAATACAAAATGTTTGAGGTAAGTCACTTAAAGATATGAAACATTTTTTTCATAACTTTAAGGCATTTATATTTGGTATTTAATTATCAATAAATACATGTTATTGGGTTTTAGATGGCATTTTATTTTTTCCTTTATTAAATCTAGTCCAATGTATTACAAATAGAAAGTTAACACAGTCAACAAACAATAACTGAATACATAAATTATTTCTCAAAAGCACAATTTTGATTTAAAATATAACTTAAACATATTTCAAATCTAAAATATGTGGCATGTAAAAGCAGTGTTTACAAAATCAACCTTTTTTATCTCATTTTTAAAAGTCTGTGGTTGGGCTTCCCTGGTGGCGCAGTGGTTGAGAGTCCGCCTGCCGATGCAGGGGACACGGGTTCGGGACACAGGTTCGTGTCCCGGTCGGCGAAGATCCCACATGCCGCGGAGCGGCTGGGCCCCGTGAGCCATGGCCGCTGGGCCTGCGCATCTGGAGTCTGTGCTCCGCAACGGGAGAGGCCACACAGTGAGAGGCCCGCGTACCGCAAAAAAAAAAAAAAAAAAAAAAAAAAAAAAAAAATCTGTGGTCCCCTTAGGACAACTATCTTCTCCAAATGCCTAATAAAGTGTGAAGTTTTCTGAAAGTACTTAATGGTATTCAGACTAAGTGTACTTTTCCAAACACTCACATTATGGGTTAATGCATTTGCAACAGACTTCTGAATGAGGTTACATATTGCTTATGTTGCAAATGAAAAATGCGGAAGAGTGAGGAGTTAGGACCTATTGAGTACCAATGGAAGTCAATGTTTTCTTCCACTTCCCTCTCTCTCTTAATAGAAAATAATCCCAGTCAGTACCATCCTAATCAAAGAATATGAAAATGTTTCATGTTAAGACTTGGAATTATAGAATCATATATGGATGGGAAAAAAAATCAAATCCAACTCCCTTATTTTATAGTTGAGAAAACTGAGGCCTGTAGCATTCATTTCAATTGAGACTTGTTTTCAAAACAACATTCATGCCCTTGAGTTATTTACTCTAGTTTTATCATTTAGTTTTATTGACCACAACTCAAAATACCAGTGTGCTCACAATGCCATGTGTTTGGATATGGTCCTTTCTACATGTGTCCCTGGAAAGGACTGTCTGGTCCTTGTGGGGAATTTTCCTTTGTAGTATCAAAGCCAGGAGCTCCAGGTTTTCCTTTGAGCATTTTTTAAGAGAACATTATCATGTAACATCTGGGGCCAGAAAGAAATCTTTATGGTATATATTTTACAGATATTTTCTTCTGGGATTTTTTTCTTCAAAGAGAAAAGCCTTTGTGAATATTTCACATAAAGCATATGTTAATTAATTGTCAAGATTTCTAGATTCATCCCTGTGTGGGCCCATTTAAATATGTCCCTCAATAGCTAATTCATTTTCCAATCAAACTTGCTCAACTACAATGTTGAAGTGCATTGCTCTAAAATTTGATACATTCAAGCCATGAAAACGAGCTCTAAAATTTGATACATTCAAGCCATGAAAACGAGTTTTTGAATAAATGTAGTATTCAAGGAAGTCTCAACCAGTATTGTTAGGGTACTTACCAGAGATATTTGTGACTAATCACTTTCTTTTTTTTTTTTTTTTTTTTTTTTTTTGCGGTATGCGGGCCTCTCACTGTTATGGCCTCTCCCGTTGCAGAGCACAGGCTCCGGACGACGCGCAAGGCTCAGCAGCCATGGCTCAGAGGCCCAGCCGCTCCGCGGCATGTGGGATCTTCCCAGAACCGGGGCACGAACCCGTGTCCGCTGCATCGACAGGCGGACTCTCAACCACTGCGCCACCAGAGAAGCCCTGTGACTAATCACTTTAACCTAAAGAAATAGGATTGGTAATAAAACCCCCAAACCACACCTTAATCACTTTGGAGTTGAAATTGTCTTTACATCTATCTATATAAATTTATATTCGTTATTTCCTGAACAATATGTTTTTATTTATTTTTTTATTGCAGACTTTGATCTTTAATTAAATGTACTGGACAGGAGGATTTGGGGACCCTGCGTTGTAAGTGGTAGGTAACAAATTGTGCTGAAGCAACGTCAAGTATCAACTACTAATACTTTTACAAAGCCCTTTTAGAAATTTTCACGTTGATGTTACCAATTGAGGTCGGTTTATTAGCATTTGGTTAATTAAGAGAAACCATATTGAAATAAAAGGGGAAAGGCATACTAGAAGGACAGAAAGAGACTCTCCCCATTTCCCTCCCCACCCTCCCTCCTTTGAAAGCTTTCTGGGAGCAGCAGGTTCCTGCAAGTGCCAGGAATCCGGTCTCCGGTGAAGCGCGGAGCCCTGCAACGCCACGGCTTTCCCAGTTGGGGACTACAGGGGGACTACAGGCTGCTTGGAACGTGCAAACACCTGGCGTGGTTCTTGAGGGCCCTGGAGACTTGAGTCTCATTCCGGTCCGCTCCAGGGTTGTAGGCAGAAGGCTCTGAGCGGTCAGAGGGGTTTCCTGTGTGTCAGCAACATCACTCTGCCGAGATAGCTGGCGGAAGAGCCAAGGAGCGCTCTCGGACCAATCGCTCTCCAGCAGCCAGCCCTACCCCTGACCCTGACCGAGCGCTCCCTGACCGCCGACTCTGGTGAAGACCGGCTCTCCCAGAAGACGCCTCCGGCCCCGGGCGAACTTCGCACAGGCACGCCCCTCGCCTCCCGGAGGAGCGCGGACTCGCCCGGGTGCGCAAACTCCGCCCATCCTCGCTGGGAGCCCGGCTCGCCCTCCCGCCGCCTGCACTCAAGCAGGTCTCTAGAAGAGCCTGCGAGCTAACACAGACGGCGAGCCGGACGCGATCCAGAAGCACACGAGTCTGCGACCACGCGCGCTCCGATGGCCCCCAGAGGCTGAGAGCCGGGGGCGCGGAGGAAGCGGCGCGGGCCCTAGAGCCGAGCTGCTGGCTTGCAAGGTAGGGCGCAGGAAGATGCCCAGACGAAGTTGATCTTTGGGGGAAGGAGGTTGGGGCGCGCCCTCCCCATCTCAGCGAGTTTGGCTCGACCTCACTGAGCCCCCGGCGCGCTCTCCGGCGCGAACCCGCGGTCCCTCGGGAAAGCGCAGTCGGAAAGTTGGCGGCGGCGGTGTCCGTAGCGCCCTGTTGTGTAACCTCGGCGCTGCCAGCCTCACCGGGAAGTTGCTGGTCCTCCGGCCAGCCCGGTTCGGTCGCGGCCCGGGGCAGATTTCATGGCCCGCGGCGAACGCGGGGCCGGAGCCGGCGTGGGCGAGCCCCTGCTTGACCCCTCCCGCAGAGTTCCCCGGCGCCCCCTCCCGTCTGCTCGCCCGCCTTTCCGATGCTCGCTGTGCCCCTCGCCGCCGCCCTCTTGCCGCCGCTTGCCCCTTGGAGCCGCCGCCTAAGTCGGGGAGGAGAGAATGACCGAGGTGCTGTGGCCGGCGGTCCCCAATGGGACGGACGCTGCCTTCCTGGCCGGCCCGGGCTCGCCCTGGGTGAACAGCACAGTGGCCTCCACCGCCGCCGTCGCCTCTCCGTTCAAATGCGCGCTGACCAAGACAGGCTTCCAGTTCTACTACCTGCCAGCTGTCTACATCTTGGTGTTCATTGTCGGCTTCCTGGGCAACAGCGTGGCCATCTGGATGTTCGTCTTCCACATGAAGCCGTGGAGCGGCATCTCCGTGTACATGTTCAACTTGGCCTTGGCGGACTTCTTGTACGTGCTGACTCTGCCGGCGCTCATCTTCTACTACTTCAATAAGACCGACTGGATCTTCGGGGATGCCATGTGCAAGCTGCAGAGGTTCATCTTCCATGTGAATCTCTATGGCAGCATCTTGTTCCTGACCTGCATCAGCGCGCACCGGTACAGCGGTGTGGTGTACCCGCTCAAGTCCCTGGGCAGGCTGAAGAAGAAGAACGCAGTCTGTATCAGCGTGCTGGTGTGGCTCATCGTGGTGGTGGGGATCTCCCCCATCCTCTTCTATTCCGGCACCGGGATCCGGAAAAACAAAACCATCACCTGCTATGACACCACCTCAGACGAGTACCTGCGAAGTTATTTCATCTACAGCATGTGCACGACTGTGGCCATGTTCTGTGTCCCTTTGGTGCTGATTTTGGGCTGTTACGGATTAATTGTGAGAGCTTTGATTTACAAAGACCTGGACAATTCGCCTCTGAGGAGGAAATCCATTTACCTGGTGATTATTGTACTGACTGTTTTTGCTGTGTCTTACATCCCTTTCCACGTGATGAAAACAATGAATTTGAGGGCCCGGCTGGATTTTCAGACCCCAGAAATGTGTGCTTTCAATGACAGGGTTTATGCCACTTATCAGGTGACAAGAGGTCTAGCAAGTCTCAACAGTTGTGTGGACCCCATTCTCTATTTCTTGGCAGGAGATACTTTCAGAAGGAGACTCTCCCGAGCCACCAGGAAAGCTTCCAGAAGAAGTGAGGCAAATTTGCAGTCCAAGAGTGAAGACATGACTCTCAATATTTTACCCGAGTTCAAGCAGAACGGAGATACAAGCTTGTGAAGACGCAACAATCCCCAAACACCCACTTTTGTAACATGGTAGGATGCTTAATAGAGCCAAGTGCTTTTTTCCCCTTTAAGTTACTAGTAAGATTAGAGAACATGCAAACCAAGAAAGCAGTGAGTTTAAAAAAAAAGAAATAGAAGTGGAAATGCCTACACCCACACTTAGCTTGTTTGGGTTTGCTTTCAAGGACTTCCTTCTTTCTCACCAGAAGTATGTGACATAAAATAATACTATCCTCAAATATTTACTTTCTCTTCTGCCTTTAAAATTTGCAAGCTCTTCTGTTTAAAGTTTACGTGAGTACTGGAGCTATTTGGATATTAATAACTTCTCCAGGAAAACTGACCACCTGAAACTTGAGTTTGTGATTCATCTAGTCTTTATTGTTTTTAATAATCTGAGGTGGGAACAAATTGAAACTTCACATCCTCAAATTACTGTAATACAGCAAAATACTAAACTCGGTTCACTCAGTAGCAGATGAACAGATTGCAGCTGGGTGTTTTTTGGTCCTGTAAGCATAGGTGATGGCTGGCTGAATTACTTTGGAGAATTAAACAGAAAAATCAAGTCAATGAATTTACAGGTCTCAAAAGTGACTATCTCCCAGTTATTTCTAGAAAACTGCTCAGTCTGCGTTGGGTGCTAAATGTTTGGTGGTGGAATCCTGTATATATTATCTTACAGGTAAAATGCCTTCAAAATAATCAAAGTGCATGTACTTTCCTTTGTAAACACCACAAACTCTGTTAGACTTCCTGTGACAAAGAGCATTTACTTGCACCACTGCTGTGCAGTGCCCTAGGAGTGTGTTTGTGTTCCAGTACAAATGCTCACTTCCATCTGTAAAAACAGTTTTCAAAATCACAGATAAATTACAGACCAAGGTTGAATAACTGTTAGCGAGTTGAGGGATGTTGGGCAGGCGGGAGAGTGGCTGACAGTCATCCATAATGCATAGCCAGCAAACATATTCTCGAATGTATGAGGCAACTGGGAGTGGGGAGAAGACATTTTTAGAATAAGGACTTTAGTTTAAATTAATTATGGTGTAAAGGCCCTTTTTTTGTTTTGTTTTGTTTTTGCTCCTTCCAAATGCTGGAAAACATTAAATGCAATATAAAAAGAAGAAGGAAGAATGTGTATGGGTTGTGTTGGTAGAATGAAATGCTGTAATGCTTCACTGGATCTTACATCCTCATATTTGAAGGAAAAAACTCCAAACATATGGGAAAGGGAAATATGAGGAATTAAATTTAAGTACTTGAAGCACCACAGCACTAAAAAGTAAGGTATAGAAACTACTAATCAGACTAGCAATAGTTTAACCAGACAGTGTTTTCTTTTATATTTTCCCTCTGCCGGGCAGTAATGACAAATCTGTAAAATACTTCAATAACTTTAATAACGATTTTCAGTGAATATTGAATTGCGGCATTTCTAGCCTTTGAAATGGTCAAATTCGATATAATGCCAAATAATGAGGTGAGGTGACAATTTCCAACACCAAATAAATAAATCCAGTGTCAAAGGAATTTTTAATGGTGAAGGTACCCCCAACAAAGCCAATATCAGAGTCTGCAGCTGATGGTGGTGTAACTTGTTTGAAAGCACTTTATATGTAGAACAGTTTGGGGCTGTGCTTCAAGATGAGAACCCTAGCGCCCTGTGGGACCTGGTGACAGGGAAGTCAGAGCTGGGCTTCAGTTCTTGCAGGACCTCAGTGAACTGCAGATCTGTGAGCCCTAAAGTTTCTTCCTAGACTTGCTCCAGCCACTAAGATCAATGAAGAAAAGCCGTGTTTAGCCATCCTAAAGAGTGCTGCTTTTTCACATGTTCAGTCTTAAAGCACAGAATTATAGAAACCAAATCAAGAAGAAACCTTCTAGATGTTCTACCTACACCTCCCCATTTTGAGAAAAGAGAAGGGTTAGCTAGGTTCTCATTTGGTTAGGGCCCTGCAGTGTTGTCTGTTGTGGAATCCTAAAACAAAAAGACTAAGATATGTCATGAGTGTGTTACCCCTGTCAAATATCATGTTCAGTGAGACACAATTAATATCACTAAATTATCCAAAATGGAAATGTCAAAGTCCGTATCATCCTTAAACTCGAAGGCTAATGGTACACATTTCTATAATATTCCCTAACCATTTACTTTAGTGTTCTCCCTTTTAGGTCTGATGCCCAGCCTGGGTTACAGTATGTGTTAAGTACGTTGTTTCAGCTTCCAGAGAACTTTCTTTTGGTCCAGTGTGGAGGTGAACAGTGACTAGAAATGCCCTTTTACTTCTTGGCATGCTTTTTCCAGAGTGTTTCTTCTTTAGCTTCATACATCACGTGGTAGACAATGATGACATGCAGATGCCTGCCTAATAGTGACAAGAATGATCTCTCTAACCCCTTCCAGGCACAAATTGGTCTCTGGGACGAGTCTGCTAATGGTGAGCTATTGGCTGAAGATCTGATTCATGATATATGATAAGAGTAGGTATTTTAAGAGTAAAGGCAGAAATCTACTGGCATTTTGATAAAAGAGTCAAAATTACAGAACTTATCAGTTAACTAAATTTCACACTACAAAACTGTTTGAATGCCAAGCTCAAGGCGTTTTATGGCTCATCAGTTGGCATCTTTGACTCTTTGAACATCAATGTTTGCACCTGTTTGCAAACAATGTTTGCACTTGTTTGCATCAGTGTTTGCACTGAAATGCTAAAAACACAGACCAAGAAGAGATACAGCATGAGAGTAGGATTTGGAGTTAAAATGGTGACACTGCCACTTGGCCAGCTGTGGAACTCTTGACCCTGGCAAGCCCACTCTCCGTGGATTAAAAGGGTTAGATGACATCCATCTGTTGGGGCCTTAGGGGATATGGTAAAGCCAGAGGTGCATGAAGTCTGCTACTGTATTTTCCAGGACTGTTCAATTACAGTCCTTGACTGAAAATTCATACAAAGTTCACCGACTGTGATATGGATATGACCTGTAGGTTTTCTCAGTCTCCTCAGGGCAGTGCACTACACTGCCTTTGGATACAAGAGATGTCAGTGCTTATAGCACTGTAGCAGCTTGTAGCAGCTGGAATTGGACTAGTGACAGTAAAGATTTGTAATTAGTTAGAGATATAGTGAAGCTTTAACTTTGCTGGTCAAATTGTAACTATCATAATAGTATTTATTGATGAAGCTCACAGCCCTCCCATTGTACAGATTGAAGAACTTTCTTGAAAGTTCCAACATACTGAGGTGAATTATATTTATTATAATGTATAATATTAATATGTCACACTGGTGTATTTTACATAATATATGATGCATAAAAAATGAGAGTTACTGTATATTATGATGCTTTCCAAATATCAGTATCTTGAAATGTTAAAGTCTTCAGATTTCTTTTATCTAAAATACGAAAATCTGTTTTGTGATACAAGTGATTCATTTTCTCTACAAATGCTTTTGCACGTTTATCTTTTTATTTAGGGTTCTTTCTACATAGACACAGTTTGGTGTCAATCGATAGTAAATACAAAATATCTTAGCCAGACTGGGTCTGTACTGTCTACATTTTATATACTATTGTAGAAAAGTTTATATTGTCTTTTTAATACATTTGGAATTGTGTCCCCAAATATAGTCAGAGCTTCCCATTTCCAAATGCAAAAGCCTTGTCCTAAATTCAAAGGAGATCTCTTACGTTTTAGAAGTATGGTGAGATGGGCATTACAGATACAACATTAGAGTTTGAGGAAATACTTTAGGGAGATGGGGAGAGAAAGAGGCAGCTGATGCAATCAGTTACTGTGCTCAATTCCGCTTCAATTTTTATTTTGTGTTTCAAGGTGAAATAGTATAATCTTAACTTCTGTGAGATGGAGTTTCTAAGTAACACACTACCAGCAAGTTCAACACTGCTAGTAATTTTATTGTTTTCTTTGTTCATTTGATAATTTTAATTCCAATTTTTACAGTAATAACTGTATATTATTTAGCTGCTGAATCCTGTTTCAGTTTTTTAGTTCTGTTGTACATTGTATTATACACATCATTACAAATTAATATGAAGGGGAATATATGTTACATATCAAAAATTGTGAATCTGAATTCTAGTATGTTTTAGTGCTTTTGCCAAAATGTTTATTTTTATAATATCTGTAATTTTAATATAGATAATTGAACTAGATTTCTTTGTGATTAATAGTGCCATTGAATGAGCAGTATGGAAACAGTGTTACTTGACATTTTGAGCTTTCTCAGGTTTATCGAAATCAATGGTAGCTTAACAGATTCCAGACTAATTGTGCATAATTGTGTTTTAAAAGGAATGTATATTTCCTATAAGTTTGCATGCAGGAGTGTACAGCTTGGAATGTGTGTGTGTGTGTGTGTGTGTGTGTGTGTGTGTCCATGGCATGGCAGCCAACTTCGTATCTGCTGTTGGTAATAACAGCAGAGCTTTGATATAATCATGGTCATTAGAATTGTACCTACCATAGACAGTTAAAACTGAAAAAGTCTCAATAAAACTATGAAATGTGGTCTGATGGCTTCTATGTTATTATAGTACTAATACTTACAAGTTTCCCCAAATTTTGACATGTACCATTACACCGGCTGGCAAATATTGGCAATACTACTTACTAGTATCCTACTAATACTAGGATATATTGAATCAGCGCAGGCATCTCTTAACATGTAGCCTGGACTGTAAGAAGTGAAGTGTTAAAGAAAGAATCCTGGTGCAAGGTAACTGATAAGATCATCATTATTTGATATTTAAATCTTAATAGGAACTTGATTTAATTCTTTGAGGAAAATATGGAACACAATCTTAATACATATTTCTCATACTAGTATTCTGTGTTTAAAATGTTAGCTGTAATCTAATATAATGTAATGCCTCCTCTAATTTTTTAATCCATGGAGGTAGTGATTCTAATAATCTTTTGTGGTTTCTGTTTATCTATTAGCCTACATTGCCTACTTCTCTCAAGTTTATATATCGATAGACACACATGCACACATATATATGTTGCTATGCAGTGAAAAGCTGTACCTGGAATGGACACATGCTTAAAGCATTACTTTTTTTCCTTATGGGGAAGGTAAGTGCACTATGGTCCTGCACTGAATTTTTTGGTTGTCTGCTGAGACAGGTGCCCTATCACAGAATCCTGTGGGTAGAAAAATGCAAATCTTTTGCAGCCCCTAAGATACTGTCACTCAGTTTTAACTCCTTAATTGACTATACTATCCAGACTTCACCACTCAGGAGTCCTCACTTACTAACATCAGCTTTGGTAGAGTTTTGTGGCTATGTATGTGTGTGTGTGTGTGTGTGTGTGTGTAAGTTTGTTTAGTGCATACACAGAAATTATACAGATAATTATCTTTCTGACTTAAGAAGAATTTACCATAACGCTTTGGGCACCCTGTGATTTTCAAAATCACTTTGGGATTATAGTCAGAGAAACTTCTCTATCCGCAAGTAAATATACTGTGTTTAAATTCTCTTTTTTACTTTAATGAACTGGGAAGTTTATATTTTCTTTTCAGAAGGTTTAGACTTTTGCTGCCAGATATGGTCAGAGTTTCTATTTCCAAATGTAAAAAACATGTCCTAAATTCAAAATAGATCTGTTATGGTTTAAAAGTCTGATGGATGGGCCATTAAAGACAGAACATATGTCACTAGAAATCCCTGTAAATATTAATACTGTGCTTACTTGATTTAACCCTGCAAGGTTATATTGCTTTGGGGTAGACCCTAGGGCCTAACATCCCCAGCCAGCATGGTTTCTGGGACCGATGATCCAAACAACAGCTGTGGATGGAGTCAGGCCCCTGGGCTGAGCAGCTGACAGCACTGAAGCCCCATAGAAATGGACGTGGGTAAGGAGTAGGGGTGATGGGAGGCACGTGGGAGCAGTCAGTACTGCACAGAGGGGGAAAAATGCACTGCCTTTCCTGTTTACCAGATGAAGGAAGATCATCTGTGTGAAGGTGGAAACTCCCTGATGGTAGATTAAAACAGAAGGAGGCCTTGGAGATGATCCAATCCAGTCACCTCAGTTTGCTCCTGGGAGTCAAATTTTCACGTTCAAAGGTGGAAGTAGCAAAAAAACTGAGGGTTCTAACTCCTATTAACACATTCCTCCCACATCCCAGGGCTCTTCAAATTGTGGATCTTGACCCATTGGTGGGTCAGAAAATGAGTAGAGTGGGTTATGATAGGCACTCATTCACATAATGGAACATTATAGATCACAGTCCGTAATCAGTGAGCAAGTCTTTGTGATTTTAACTTCAGACACACTCACACACACTCACACAACACATATATTTACATATATTTACGTGTATTTGTGCCCTGGGTCACAGTGGACATTTGATTTCTTATTGAGGACCTCGTCAAAAAAGTTTAAAAATGACACTACTCAGCAAAAGGTAGCATGGAGTTATGGAATAGGACATGAGAGATTGTTTTTTAAAAACTATTTTTAAATCAAACAAAGAATCTTAGTTGTTGAGAAGCTTCAAGATGGGGGAAGAGTTAGACGCAGAGATCACCTTCCTCCCCACAAATACATCAGAAATACATCTACACGTGGAACAACTCCCACAGAACACCTACTGAACGCTGGCAGAAGACCTCAGACCTCCCCAAAGGCAAGAAACTCCCCACGTACCTGGGTAGGGCAAAAGAAAAAAGAATAAACAGAGACAAAAGAATAGGGAAGGGACCTGCACCAGTGGGAGGGAGCTGTGAAGGAGGAAATGTTTCCTCCTTCACACACTAGGAAGCCCCTTCGCGGGCGGAGACTGCGGGTGGCGGAGGGGGGAAACTTTGGCGCCGCGGAGGAGAGCACAGCAACAGGGGTGCGGAGGGCAAAGTGGAGAGATTCCTGCACAGAGGATCGGTGCCGACCGGCAATCACCAGCCGGAGAGGCTTGTCTGCTCACCCGCTGGGGCGGGCGGGGCTGGGAGCTGAGGCTTAGGCTTCGGAGCGCCGGGAGAGGACTGGGGTTGGCGGCGCGAACACAGCCGGCAGGGGGGTTAGTGCACCACGGCTATCCGGGAGGGAGTCCGGGGAAAAGTCTGCACCTGCCGAAGAGGCAAGAGACGTTTTCTTCCCTCTTTGTTTCCTGGTGCGCGAGGAGAGGGGATTAAGAGTGCTGCTTAAAGGAGCTCCAGAGACGGGCTCGAGCCGCGGCTATCAGCGTGGGACCCAGAGACGGGCATGAGACGTTAAGGCTGCTGCTGCCGCCACCAAGAAGCACGTGTGCGAGAACAGGTCACTATACCCACCTCCACTCCGGGAGCTTCTGCAGCCCGCCACTGCCAGGGTCCCGTGATCCAGGGAAAACTTCCCTGGGAGAACACACGGCGCGCCTCAGGGTGGTGCAACGTCATGGCGGCCTCTGCCGCCGCAGGCCCGCCCCGCACTCCGTGCCCCTTCCTCCCCCCGGCCTGAGTGAGCCAGAGCCCCTGAAGCAGCTGCTCCTTTAACCCTGTCCTGTCTGAGTGAAGAACAGACGCCCTCCAGCGACCTACACGCAGAGGCGGGGCCAAATCCAAAGGTGAGGCCCTGGGAGCAGTGAGAACAAAGAAGAGAAAGGGAAATCTCTCCCAGCAGCCTCAGAGGCAGCAGATTAAAGCTCCACAATCAACTTGATGTACCCTGCATCTGTGGAATACATGAATAGACAACGAATCACCCCAAATTAAGGAGGTGGACTTTGGGAGCAATGATATATATATATTATTCCCCTTTTTCTCTTTTTGTGAGTGTGTATGTGTATGCTTCTGTGTGAGATTTTGTCTGTACAGCTTTGCTTTTACCATTTGTCCTAGGGTCCAGTCTGTCCACTTTTTTTGTTTTTATTACTTAAAAAAATTATTTTTCTTAATAAATATATTTTATTTTTTAATTTTAATAACTTTATCTTCTTTCTTTCTTCCCTTCTTCCTCCCTTTCTTTCTTTCTATCTTTCTTTCTTTATTTCTTTCTTTCCTAACTTTTATTCTGAGCCGTGTGGAGGACAGGCTCTTGGTGCTCCAGCCAGGCGACAGGGCTGTGCCACTGAGGTGGGAGAGCCAAGTTCAGGACACTGGTCCACAAGAGACCTCCCAGCTCCACATAATATCAAACGGTGAAAATCTCCCAGAGATCTCCATCTCAACACCAACACCCAGCTTCACTCAACAACCAGCAAGCTACAGTGCTGGACACCCTATGCCAAACAACTAGCAAGACAGGAACACAGCCCCATCCATTAGCAGAGAGGCTGCCTAAAATAATAATAAGGCCAGAGACACCCCAAAACACACCACCAGACGTGGACCTGCCCACCAGAAAGATAAGATCCAGCCTCATCCAGCAGAACATAGGCACTAGTCCCCTCCACCAGGAAGCCTACACAACCCACTGAACCAACCTTAGCCACTGGGGACAGACACCAAAAACAATGGGAACTGCGAACCTGCATCCTGCAAAAAGAGACCCCAAACACAGTAAGTTAAGCAAAATGAGAAGACAGAGAAACACACAGCAGATGAAGGAGCAAGGCAAAAACCCACCAGACCTAACAAATGAAGAGGAAATAGTCAGTCTACCTGAAAAAGAATTCAGAATAATGATAGTAAAGATGATCCAAAATCTTGGAAATAGAATGGAGAAACTACAAGAAACCTTTAACAAGAACCTAGAAGAACTAAACAGCAAACAAACAGTGATGAACAACACAATAAATGAAATTAAAAATTCTCTAGAAGGGATCAATAGCAGAATAAATGAGGCAGAAGAACGGATAAATGACCTGGAAGATAAAATAGTGGAAATAACAACTGCAGAGCAGAATAAAGAAAAAAGAATGAAAAGAATTAAGGACAGTCTCAGAGACCTCTGGGACAACATTAAATGCACCAACATTCAAATTATAGGGTTCCCAGAAAAAGAAGAGAAAAAGAAAGGGACTGAGAAAATATTTGAAAAGATTATAGTTGAAAACTTCCCTAATATGGGAAAGGAAATAGTTAATCAAGTCCAGGAATCACAGAGAGTCCCATACAGGATAAATCCATGGAGAAACACGCCAAGACACATATTAATCAAACTATCAAAAATTAAATACAAAGAACAAATATTAAAAGCAGCAAGGGAAAAACAACAAATAACATACAAGGGAATCCCAATAAGGTTAACAGCTGATCTTTCAGCAGAAACTCTGCAAGCCAGAAAGGAGTGGCAGGACATAATTAAAGTGATGAAAGGGAAAAACCAACAACCAAGATGACTCTACCCAGCAAGGATCTCATTCAGATTCGACGGAGAAATTAAAATCTTTACAGACAAACAAAAGCTAAGAGAATTCAGCACCACCAAACCAGCTTTACAACAAATGCTAAAGGAACTTCTCTAGGCAGGAAACACAGAGAAGAAAAAGACCTACAATAATAAACCCAAAACAATTAAGAAAATGGGAATAGGAACATACATATCGATAATTACCTTAAATGTAAATGGATTAAATGCTCCAACCAAAAGACATAGAGTGGCTGAATGGATACAAAAACAAGACCTGTATATACGCTGTCTACGAGAGACCCACATCAGACCTAGGGACACATACAGACTGAAAGTGAGGGGATGGAAAAAGATATTCCATGCAAATGGAAATCAAAAGAAAGCTAGAGTAGCAATTCTCATATCAGACAAAATAGTCTTTAAAGCAAAGGCTATTACAAGAGACAAAGAAGGACACTACATAATGATCAAGGGATCAATCCAAGAAGAAGATATAACAATTGTAAATATTTATGCACCCAACATAGGAGCACCTCAATACATAAGGCAAATACTAACAGCCATAAAAGGGGAAATCCACAGTAACACAATCATAGGAGGGGACTTTAAAACCTCACTTTCACCAATTGAAAGATCATCCAAAATGAAAATAAATATGGAAACACAAGCTTTAAATGATACATTAAACAACATGGACTTAATTGATATTTATAGGACATTCCATCCAAAAACAACAGAATACACATTCTTCTCAAGTGCTCATGGAACATTCTCCAGGATAGACCATGTCTTGGGTCACAAATCAAGCCTTGGTAAATTTAAGAAAATTGAAATCGTATCAATTATCTTTTCTGAACACAACGCTATGAGACTAGATATCATTTACAGGAAAATATCTGTAAGGAATACAAACACATGGAGGCTAAACAACACACTATTTAATAGCCAAGAGATCACTGAAGAAATCAAAGAGGAAATCAAAAAATACCTAGAAACAAATGACAATGACAACACAACAACCCAAAATCTATGGGATGCAGCAAAAGCAATTCTAAGAGGGAAGTTTATAGCAATAAAATCTTACCTTAAGAAACAAGAAGCATCTCAAATAAACAACCTAACCTTACACCTAAAGCAATTAGAGAAAGAAGAACAAATAACCCCCAATGTTAGCAGAAGGAAAGAAATCATAAAAATCAGATCAGAAATAAATGAAAAAGAAATGAAGGAAATGATAGCAAAGATCAGTCAAACTAAAAGCTGGTTCTTTGAGAAGATAAACAAAATGGATAAACCATTAGCCAGACTTATCAAGAAAAAAATGGAGAAGACTCAAATCAATAGAATTAGAAATGAAAAAGGAGAAGTTACAACTGACACTGCAGAAATACAAAGGATCATGAGAGATTAGTACAAGCAACTATATGCCAATAAAATGGACAACCTGGAAGAAATGGACAAATTCTTAGAAATGCACAACCTTCTGAGACTGAGCCTGGAAGAAATAGAGAATAAGAACAGACCAGTCACAAGCACTGAAATTGAAACTGTGATTAAAAATCTTCCAACAAACAAAATCCCAGGACCAAATGGCTTCACAGGCAAATTCTATCAAACATTTAGAGAAGAGCTAACACCTACCCTTCTCAAACTCTTCCAAAATGTAGCAGAGCGAGGAACACTCCCAAACTCATTCTACGAGGCCACCATCACTCTGATACCAAAACCAGACAAAGATGTCACAAAGAAAGAAAACTACAGGTCAATATCACTGATGAACATAGATGCAAAAATCCTCAACAAAATACTAGCAAACAGAATCTAACAGCACATGAAAAGGATCATACACTATGATCAAGTGGGGTTTATCCCAAGAATGCAAGGATTCTTTAATATACGTAAATCAATCAGTGTCATACACCATATTAACAAATTGAAGGAGAAAATATGATCATCTCAATAGATTCAGAGAAAGCTTTTGAAAAAATTCAACACCCGTTTATGATAAAAACCCTGCAGAAAGTAGGCATAGAGGGAACTTTCCTGAACATAATAAAGGCCATATATGACAAACCCACAGCCCACATCATCCTCAATGGTGAAAAACTGAAAACGTTTCTATTAAGATCAGGAACAAAACAAGGTTGCCCACTCTCACCACTATTATTCAACATAGTTTTGGAAATTTTAGCCACAGCAATCAGAGAAGAAAAAGAAATAAAAGGAATCCAAATCAGAAAAGAAGAAGTAAAGCTGTCACTGTTTGCAGATGACATGATACTATATATAGAGAATCCTAAAGATGCTACCAGAAAACTACTAGAGCTAATCAATGAATTTGGTAAAGTAGCAGGATACAAAATTAATGCACAGAAATCTCTGGCATTCCTCTACAGTAATAATGAAAAATCTGAATGTGAAATCAAGAAAACACTCCCATTTACCACTGCAACAAAAAGAATAGAATATCTAGGAATAAACCTACCTAAGGAGACAAAAGACCTGTATGCAGAAAATTATAAGACACTGATGAAAGAAATTAAAGATGATACAAATAGATGCAGAGATATACCATGTTCTTGGATTGGAAGAATCAACATTGTGAAAATGCCTCTACTACCCAAAGCAATCTACAGATTCAATGCAAACCCTATCAAACTACCACTGGCATTTTCCACACAGCTAGAACAAAAAATTTCACAATTTGTATGGAAACACAAAAGACCCCAAATAGCCAAAGCAATCTTGAGAAAGAAAAAAGGAGCTGGAGGAATCAGATTCCCTGACTTCAGACAATAGTACAAAGCTACAGTAATCAAGCCAGTATGGTACTGGCACAGAAACAGAAATATAGATCAATGGAACAGGATAGAAAGCCCAGAGATAAACCCACAAACATGTGGTCACCTTATCTTTGATAAAGGAGGCAGCAATGTACATTGGAGAAAGGACAGCCTCTTCAGTAAGTGGTGCTGGGAAAACTGGACAGATACATGTAAAAGTATGAGATTAGATCCCTCCCTAACACCATACACAAAAATAAACTCAAAATGGATTAAAGACCTAAATGTAAGGCCAGAAACTATCAAACTCTTAGAGGAAAACATAGGCAGAACACTCTATGACATAAAGCACAGCAAGATCCTTTTTGACCCACCTCCTAGAGAAATGCAAATAAACACAAAAATAAACAAATGGGACCTAATGAAACTTCAAAGCTTTTGCACAGCCAAGGAAACCATAAAAAGACGAAAATACAACCCTCAGGACGGGAGAAAATATTTGCAAATGAAGCAAGTTACAAAGGCTTAATCTCCAAAATTTACAAACAGCTCATGCAGCTCAATATCAAAAAAACAAACAACCCAATCCAAAAATGGGCAGAAGACCTAAATAGACATTTCTCCGTAGAAGATATACAGATTGCCAACATGAAAGGATGCTCAACATCACTAATCATTAGTGAAGTGCAAATCAAAACTACAATGAGATATCATCTCACACTGGTCAGAATGGTCATCATCAAAAAATCGACAAACAATAAATGCTGGAGAGGGTGTGGAGAAAAGGGAACCCTCTTGTACTGTTGATGGGAATGTAAATTGATACAGCCACTATGGCTAACAGTATGGAGGTTCCTTAAAAAACTAAAAATAGAGCTACCATACGTCCCAGCAATCCCACTACTGGGCATGTACCCTGAGAAAACCATAATTCAAAAAGAGTTATGTACCAAAATGTTCTTTGCAGCTCTATTTACAATAGCCAGGACATGGAAGCAACCTAAGTGTCCATCAACAGATGAATGGATAAAGAAGAAGTGGCACATATATACAATGGAATATTACTCAGCCATGAAAAGGAACGAACCTGAGTGATTTATAGTGAGGTGCATGGACCCAGAGACGTTCATACAGAGTGAAGTAAGTCAGAAAAAGAAAAACAAATAGCGTATGCTAACGCATATATATGGAATCTAAAAATAAAAAAAAAAAACTCATGAAGAACCTAGGGAGAAGACGGGAATATGATGCAGACCTACGAGAGAATGGACTTGAGGATACGGGGAAGGGGAAGGGGAAGCTGGGAGAAAGTAAGAGAGTGGCATGGACATAGATACACTACCAAACATAAAATAGATGTTAGTGGGAAGCAGCTGAATATCACAGGGAGATCAGCTCGGTGCTTTGTGACCATCTAGAGGGGTAGGATAGGGAGGGTGGGAGGGAGGGAGATGAAGAGGGACAAGATATGGGGACATATGTATATGTTTAACTGATTCACTTTGTTAGAAAGCAGAAAGTAACACACCACTGTAAAGCAATTATACTCCAATAAACATGTTAAAGAATAAAAAAAAGAATCTTAGTTGTCAATTTTGTTACATGTGTTCTCGTTTTTTCAAATGTTATTTTCTTCTGAAGATTTCACTTGGAATTCCCAAAGAAATGAGTAAAGCAGCATTTAGCCTACATCTAAGGATGGTTAATTTTAGTTTAAGATGGTACAATTGAAACTTATATTTATGTAAACTTTGACAGCTTAACTCTTCATTCTATTCCCTCTGGTTTGAACAGTTAACCTCAAAAAAGCAAACGTCCACTACGTGTAAGAGCATTGGCTTTGCAGTCAAAATGCCTTAGGTTTGAAGCTACCTATCGCTGCCGTTTACTACTTCTGTATCCTGGGCAAGTTACTTAAATCCTCTTGGTTGTGTTTTTCTTAACTATAAAATGGGCATAAAAATTTGCAGCTCAAAGGATGTTAGGAGAATTAAGTGAAAAAAATATGCAAAGCCCCTACCATATAATGCACACTTAATAAATGGTAGGTATACCATTCTTGAGGCTGCTAAGGTTTTGCCACTCCACATGCCATTTTCTTATTGTTATTTCTCTTTATATTAATACAAATATTATTTCTACTAATAGGGATATTAAATTTTCTGTTTTCTTTCACGCCATGGAGGTTTTGTGTTTCTCCTGGAAATTTACATTGTGGGATTGAGAGTGGGTTTCTTAGAAATTCATCCTATGGGATTGAGTGCATTTAAAATTGCTCTTTTCAGAGAAAGACAAATATCACATGATATCACTTCTATGTGGAATCTAAAAAAATGATACAAATGAACTTTTTTTAGAAAACAGAAATAGACTCACAGACAGAGAAAACAAATTCATGGCTACCAAAGGGGAAAGAGGGGTAAGGGATAAATTAGGAGTTTGGGATTAACAGATATGCATTACTGTATATAAAATAGGTAACCAACAAGGACCTCCTGTATAGCACAGGGAGCTGTATTCAATGTCTTATAATAACCTATAATGGAAAAGAATCTGAGAAATATATATATATTTTTTAATTGCTCTTTTGGACATTCTACTGAATATCTGAGGTCAAATAATAAGCAAGTATTCAATTTTTTGATGCTTTGTACCATGATATTCACTGTGTGGGACAAAGATATGTAAGGCCAAGTATGTACAGCTAAAAATATATCCTCAAGAACGGTCTGCTGACCTCCTTAACTGGACCTCACCTTCAGATTCATGGTCTATTTTCAGTCACCACAGTCCAGAGCCTGGTCTTCAGTTTTGCAGATCTAGAAACTTGATCTCAACAGTTCACCTAGAGGTCACCAACTCTGGGGCACTGATTAACACCAAGTAAACTGACAAGAAAATCATTTACCAACTAGGATGTCACCTTATGAGTATACAACAGCTATATCTCAGTCACAATAACAGACATCTGCCTTTTTGTTTAATCTAATTATGTATCAGAAAGTTGCCTGCAGAGCTTAACATAAGAACAAAGAGAGGCACTATTTTTAATAAGATAGAGAAGCTAAGAGAATTGCTTATCCCTAGAGATATTGGTCATGACAATCAGCATTCACCCTGTACTTGAAGAAATTCCACCTGCCTGTGACAGCTTAGCAGCACATAAGTAGAAAATTTCACATGTGCTTATTTTCTTTTAAAATCAGTCACCATCATTATTACTTCTTTACTTGCAAATTTTGTTGTAGTAATGTCTCCCAATGGTGGTGTAGGAAGAGGGGTATGGTAAAGAACATTGCAGCGCTTGCTAAGTTGGAGATAATTAAAAGACATCTAGTTGGAAAGGTAGAATATGTCATTACAAAGACCATTCTAGTGTTGTAGCAAGAGATAGAGGTTGTCCATGTGCAAATGATAGCTGTAACCAAGTAAGTAGGTGTAAGCACTCAGGGAGAATGTGTCGGCACAGAAAAAAAAGGGCCAGCAGAGGCGGGTGGAGTTGAACCATAAGCAACACCAGCATTGGTGGGATGGACAGAGAAGAATACTGAGCAGGAAGAATTGGAGTCATAGAAGATCCCTGACAGCCTCCTGAAGAAATCAGTCTCAGTAGAGGATTTCAGGGAGGAGGTAAATCTGTGTCCCTTGTTACAGCAAGGGCCATAAAGAAGTCTGCTGGATTTAGAAATTAGAAAGCATTGGTGTCTAATTGAGAGCATTTTCAAACCATAAAAATAGCAATGATTACTGATCACCCAAGAAGTGTTTTGGTGATGATATTGAGGAAAAGAGTTTAGTAGTTTGAGAAGAAGACAGGGATTAGAGATAGAAAAAGGTATAAAGAAAGAGATTGCTTTATAATGCCAGAGGAAACAAGGTCTTGGGGAAACTAGAGTAGATGGATGAGATCAACAGGACAAAGGAGAAGAAGTGGCTGTGGTTACTGGAGTTGAATGGCAGTAAAGGCTGTCACAGTAGAGGAGAGCCATAATTGTGAGGCTAAGACACTTGGTGGGTCACTGAGTGACAGGAAGACTGTAGGAGTTGTGGAGGAAACTGATTCAAAAGTTGGTGCGCAAGAAGAGCACTAAGTAGGGGAGAGCTAGCAAGAATTAGTTGGCATTACTCTCAAAAGAGAGAGTTACATAGTGGTGGAGGAATAATGTTAAGATGCAGTGGGGATCTGGGAGAATGCCTAACCCTTTTCTGGTGGGTTAGGGTAGTGAGATAAAAGAAATGGCTTCTACTGGGAAAAAGAGCGAGCAAAATATTTTACTGGAAAGTTGTCAGCAGCTTTTGGTAAAAGAAGGTTGAGGGTACAGAAGTTTCCTTTGGAAAGAATTGTGTCCCCAGAATACACAGCAAACAAAAAAAAAGAAAGAAAGAAAGAAAGAAAAAGAGTAGGAAGCGTGGTCAAGAGAGGGTAGAAATGGGAAGAGAGGGAAATGAACTGGATGGAGAAGAAAAATTTGGTGACAAGCAAACTTGTACCCAGGAGGTCATGTGAGATCATGAGGATAAAAGAAGCAAGCTGTAGAAAAGATCCCAGGGTGGAAATAACTGATATCTCAATAGGAACTTTGGCAGTAAGTTTCCCCATAGTCTAGACAGATTGTCTTTAGATAGATGGAATCAGGGAAGAAGGAAATAGATTGGCTTTAGACAGTGATGGAGAGCTTGTGTGGTGGTTTTAAAACATGGCTATAAATTCCTTGCCATTTCTTTCCATTAAGAATTGTCCCTGGTGGCACAGTGGTTAAGAATCCGCCTGCCAATGCAGGGGACACGGGTCCGATCCCTGGTCCGGGAAGATCCCATGTGCCACGGAGCAACTAAGCCTGTGCGCCACAACTACTGAAGCCCACATGCTCTAGAGCCTGCGTGTGCAACTACTGAGCCCGCGTGCTGCAATGACTGAAGCCCACGTGCCTAGAAGCCCGCGCACTGCAATGAAGAGTAGCCCCCACTCGCTGCAACTAGAGAAAGCCTGCACAGAGCAATGAAGGCCCAATGCAGCCAAAAAAAAGAATTGGGGTCTATGTTCCCTCCCCTTGAATCTGAGAGGGTCTGTAATTATTTTGACAAACAAAATATGGCGAAGTGATGCACTGTGACTTTTAAGACTAGGTCACAAAAAAACTACATAGCTTCTGCCTTGTTGGTTGGAACATTCTTTCTTGGAGCTCCGAGTTATGGTATAAGAAGCTGACTACCTGGGGGCCACATGCTGGAGAGACCATATGGAGGGGTTACTTGGCAAGGCCCTGAAAAAGAGAGGCAGAGGTGTGTGTTTGTGAGAGAGATAGAGAGAGAGAGAAAGAGAGAGAAAATGAGAACCCAAGATCCTCTAGCCTGCAAATCATACCAGCCCAGGCACCAGACACATGCATGAAGAAGCCTCAGCCATACGCTCAGCCATTCTAATCCCTCCAACTTGTTGGCTCTTCTTAGCTGAGGCCTGCGACATCACGGAGCAAAGCTAATCCATCTTTACTGAGGTGTGTGTGAAAATCTGACCCACAAAATCTATTGGGAAAATAAAATTGTGGTTATTTATGAGTCTGGCGGTAGTTTCTTACACAGCAATAGGTAACCTGAAAAGCCTAAGTTAGACTACAATTGGAGTGTGACTGCCAATGCAGTGTTATCTCTCATGGTAATTGCTTTTTTTGTCTTTACATAGGTGTGGCCAAGGTAGTGATAGAGGTTCCCGGTGGGATTGATTTAGGGATATATAGTGTATCCTCAACCAGGGATGATGTTCAGTTATATGCATCAAGAGAACTGGATGATTGGCCAGATGCCCATTC